>NC_143133.1:80911568-85798136 GCF_059928025.1 Delphinapterus leucas
TTAAATACTGATACGTAGTTGTTTCAGTATCATTTGACTTTCCTCATTAATGACTTGGCACTTTGGTTGAAATGAATATTTGAATTTTGTTGTGAATATATATATTATACAGATTTGATTACAATCTAATTAGAACTCTCTAATTTAAGTGGGATGTACAAGCTAATCAGTTTCTTCCCAATTTATATGTACTTATTTTAGGAGAGATCAGAGTGGCCTTTGTCCTGTATAACAACTTGGGTCCTTATTTGTCCACGGAGAATGCCAGCATGAAGTTGGGAACAGAGGCTATGTCCACCAATCATTCTGTTATCGTCAATTCCCCAGTTATTACAGCAGCAATAAACAAAGAATTCAGTAATAAGGTTTATTTGGCTGATCCTGTGGTGTTCACTGTTAAACACATCAAGGTAAAAAAAATGGCATGTGAAGTTTTTTGTTCACATTATCTATATTTGTTATAACAAGAGCATGAAGTGTCTTAATTTCCTTTTTCTTTTTCCCTATTTTTTGACATATAGCAATTCATTGTCTATAAACTGATTAGTGATTTTTTTTCCAAAATGAGGGAGGAAAATAATTCTTGTATATGTATATATTTAAGGTAACAACATTCATAGATGGATTTATAAATGCTTCTCTATAATTAAAAAGAGCTAGCAATATGTTCAGTGGAACTCAGCATAGCTCAACTGATGTTACAAGTAGTTATGTCTTTGTGTGTAGATATATTTTTATGTATATGCAAGGATTGTATTGTAAATTGGACGAAGATTTTTTAAAACCATGCTATCAGAAGTTCATTGTATAGAGCAATTCTTTGCTTTGCAGTATAAATTAATTGATGTGATTCTGAGACAATGATACTAGTATTTCTTCAATATTACTTTTGAAAAATGAATTCACCTCTAATCAGGGGGAATAAATAACATATATTCAATTTTGCTTAGAATTGATAAGCCCCACTTAATATGAAAACTCTGGTAGACCTCTCCACAAAAATTGAAACATAGTGTGAAGTTGTGTTAGATGTAAAAAAAATGCCTACCTAACTTACATGATCAAAAAGTAGTTATTGGCTTTGTTGATGTTTTTTTCCTGTAGCAGTCTGAGGAAAACTTCAATCCTAACTGTTCATTTTGGAGCTATTCCAAGCGCACAATGACAGGTTATTGGTCAACCCAAGGCTGTCGGCTCCTGACAACAAATAAGACACATACTACATGCTCTTGTAACCACCTAACCAATTTTGCAGTACTGATGGCACATGTGGAAGTTAAGGTAAGATACATACCATAAAATAAAAATGGCTTAGCATACAGTTAAGACATTAACTGTAAAAAGTCCTAACTCCATGTCCAACTTGAGTGTGTTTCTACTTTCACAGTAATTCTATTCAAGAACTCTCTGTTGTTCAACCCATATCCTACTGATGAGTTCAAGAACCCTTTTTTTTCTATTATCAATATAGTTCATAAAATTGAAATTTGCTTATAAAATAAAATTTTGCTAAGAAAACTTCCCGTGTTCTTCCCTGCTTTTATTTTGTGTGAGTAAATATCAAACCATATCCTCATGAGCAGGGCAAGGTAGGACCCCAGCACCAAAGGCCAGTGTGATAGGGTTAGAAAGCTGGGATCTGGTAGGCTGAAGACTAAGGAGCCATGCATGGGATTAAATACTCTCAAAATGAGTCTTGGGAAAATAGCTGTTAAACACAGTACACAAAGCATTTGTAATACATAGAGCCTGGCAAATTCTAACATAATGTAATCGTTCTGTCCATTCAAGAAGACACTATTCTAAGGAAAAATCTAGGTGATAGGTTGTTTCCAAAATCAGAAACGTGGCTAACTTGGCTGCATCAGTCTCTTGCCAGGTGACTGGTTGTCTTGGAAGGCAGGAAGAGGATTTAGATTTCGGATATACTTAGGACATAAAAATACAAAGGGATTATTAGCTTGGTTATAGAAATTGATAGATGGGTTAGTAACAAGAAATTATATACTTGTGAATTCTCATCTTCCTGATGTCAATAAAAATAGAGAAAGTATCACTGTCCAATACATTTTAAAACATGAAAACCATGGCAAAGGTTTTATCCACCTGATACCATTTATCCAATAATTTCATCCAAAATTTTCTTTGACTCTGTTGAACTTAGAGATGATGCAGGTATCTTAGAGGGAGACCAAATCCAAGCCCACTCAGGACCTTAGGAATAAATTACCTTAGCTGTGTCAACACAGTCAAGTTTGATCTTTAAAGGACTACAAACCATAATTTGTCAGAGCTTCACGCATTGATCAAGCTTAGTAAGATTGGCTACACTAACAAATGTTAAGTTTAAACCTGGAATGTATTCGTATGGCTCTAGGATTCTATCTTTTCAGTTTATGGAATAAATTCAAACAGAAAAATGGATCATATTTCAAGCAACCACAAAAAATAATTTTTTGCTCAGTTCATTGCATAACCATCTCTACCCAGTCCACGCAAGAATCTTGACTGTGACCATTACTGTGTGTCAACAAGAGATAAAAATAGATGGAAATCAATATTTTCCTTTGACAGTCAGTCATACAGTAAGCATGCCCTGGGTTTCTTGTATCACAATCTCTTGCAATTGCCTGGGTCATTCCCATCTTGATCACACAACCTGATTTTGGCACTTGAAAAACGAAAAACAAGCAGAATGATCATCCCTGGAAGTCCAAAAGGAAACAAACCAACCAAATTTACATTAGACTAATGTCTAAAAATGTATGCTAATTTATTCATGCACAGTGAGATATGCAACAGCCACTTAGAACAGATATTTGTGCTTGCTAGTTATCACTTCCTAACTCCACAGGAAAATCCATAAAGGAAACAAAATTATATTTGAGAATTTTGCTTGATGAGAGCAAGAAGAGTTACCTGAGTAGTCTTGTTGCTATTGCTATTAAGCTGTGGTGCCCTAATGCGTGGGTCTTCACTCCAGGGTTCTACCTGTGTACTGAGTTGCCTTTTCTGTCATCTGTGTTACCTCTGCTATTCATTCAGTACTTCCTTCATTTTTTTTACTAACAATTTTCAAACACCTGAGTAAAGGTATTGACATGTTGCCTGCTACACTGTAGGCTGTCAATAAATGTAACTTCCTCCTGATTTGCCAGAGATATCACTAGATTCCAGCATTCTGGTGAAGCTTCTGGCCCTCATGGAACTTGCATTTCTAAGGGGAAAGAAAGGGCAGAGAAGTGAAGCTGCAGTCATAAATGTGATAAGTCTTATAATTGAGGCCCACACTGTGATTTAGGGACACAGTGGGGGATCGTCTATCTAAGGCAGGACTGGTCAGAGAGGGCTTATCAAAAAAGTGACTTTCTGTGAAGGATGAGTAGGATGAATTTAGTAAGGTAACCTGTGGAGAATTTGTATCAAGCACATTCTTGGAAGATTTTCTTCACTTTGCTTTGGGTACACCACCCTCTCTTGCTTCTTTCCTTCCTCAGCAGCTGGTCCTTTTTAGCTTCCTTTACTCGTTCCTCATCTCCACAGCCTCTTGTTGCTCTGGCCCGGAGCGTAATCCTAGATGTAGTCTAGGCACTATCCATTCTTCCTCTGTAGTTGATCTCATATGTCCATATGGCTGTAAACATCATCTCATGATTCCCAGACTTCTATCTCCATTTCTTAACTCCAGACTCCTAGATTCAACAGTTAACTTGATATATCCACCTAGATTTCTAATAAGGGTCACAATCCTAGAACTACACTTTTGGTGTTTTCCCATCTGTCCTTTCCTTCTTAGTAAATGGTTACTCTGTTCTTCCAGGTGCTCCAGCCCTAAACCATACACCATCTTTGATTTGTTTCTTTTCACTCACACTGCACACCCAATCTCATGAGCATATCCTGCCAGATTTAGCATCTTCATTGCTACTACCTGGATTCCAGCCCTTATCCTCTCTCCTCTGCTGTTTTTTTTTTTTTCTTTTTTTTTTGCGGTACGCGGGCCTCTCACTGTTGTGGCCTCTCCCGTTGCGGAGCACAGGCTCCGGACGCGCAGGCTCAGCGGCCATGGCTCTCAGGCCCAGCCGCTCGGCGGCATGTGGGATCTTCCCGGACCGGGGCACGAACCCGTGTCCCCTGCATCAGCAGGCGGACTTTCAGCCACTGTGCCACCAGGGAAGCCCTCCTCTGCTGTTTTGTTACAGCCCTTTAATTGGTCTCCTTGCTTTATTTCTTGTCCTTCTTAAATTTATTCTCAGCGTAATTGCCAGAGGGATACTCTTAAAATGTGAGTCTCTCTTCTGATTTATTCTCAAAAAGCCACACTGTAATCCCTTTAAAATGCAGATCAAGTACTTCACACCTTTGATCCAACCTGAATAACTTCTTATCTCAATAAAAGCAAAGTCCCAAATCCTGACCCCTTTAGCAACTCTTGACCTACTCTCCCACTACTCTTCCCCTTGCTCACTTGGCTTCCTTGCCTTTCCACAAACGCATCAGGCTTGCTCAGGTTAGACTTAAAGTTTCCCTTCTCCTACCCTTCACGCCCCCCAGATAGCCACAAGGTCAGCTTTCTCATCTCCTTCAAGTCTTTGTTCCAGTGTAACCTTCTCAAAGAGGCTTTCCCTGTCCACCCTTTTAAAATTTCAGATTACCCCACTCCCACAAAATACTGTGGGAAATAAGGCAAAACCTGTCCCTGGCCTCAGTCAATTTATACTTTATCAATGGAGAGAAGTATTCAGGCTGGTTTTTGAATGGGGTGCTCAGAGAGGTTTCATAGCTCTGAGGTCAATCTGAGGTCAATTTCATAGGTCAATTTGAGCAGATAAAAGAAGGAAAGGGATGCCCCAAGGTGGCAGTGTTGCCAAAACCTGACCTCAATGCACCGGCACCAAGCTGAACTTCGGAGACTAAGTTTTGGGTGAAGTAGAAAGGAATAGCTTTATTCTTTTGCCAGGGATAGGGGCCCACAGTGGACTAATGCCCTCAAAAGTGTGTGTCCCCACCTGGGGGTGGGGTTGTAAGGAGTCTTATAGTAATGGTTCAAGGGGCAGTGTTGCTGATAAGGATCAGTGTGCATGCAGGGCCTGCATTCCTTCAGTCCAGAAATCATTTGGCGTCAGGTGGTCTTGTGATAGGCTTCTGTGGTTCTGCAGGTTATCGAACTATGACCTTCTCTCTGCAATGAAGAATGTTTCATCAAGTAGTTAACATCCTCCATTTGGCAGGGGGGGGGGGGGTTGCGTACAGAAGAGCTCAAAGATATTGTTATATGTATCTCTTGAGGAGGAACCAGGATCCTGCCCCAAGGCGTCACTATTGTTTCTTGACTGCTTCTCCCTTGTCTCTGCATCCCCTCCCTTCCCTGATTAGCAACTGTTTGAACCTGCCCTTTGGAACTCAGGGGAATGTCATGAAGGTTGAATGAAGCCTATTTCCTACAAACAAGAAATGGGGGGCACAGAAAGAATTTTGTGCCTAGGAGCCCTACAGGGTCCTGCTCAGTTTCAGGAACACAGCTGACTAACTACTTTCGAGTTTTCTCTACTTCTCTTGTCTAAGGAAACATTTGGTTGTCTTCTCTCTCAGATACAAAAGTAATAATTATGGAAAGTTATATAATTTTATATCAAACTGTGGTAGTATGCATGGCATTTTAAAAACTTTTCCATCATTGGAATCACCTGCAGGTTTATTTGTCTGTTGTCCAGTAGAGTGTTGAATACATTAAGTTCAAATGTCTGTCTCTTCTCATACCAGTGATTCTCTTTGTGAACACTCTTTGTGGGAGGGGTATTTTAGTTTGCAGGATCATAAGTTTCAAACTAATTGACTAATTAACATTTCTACTATGGTTTTGTAGAGCACAGTAACAAATGCTTTAGAAAATGGTCTGACAATTTATATCACCTATAGCTTTTTCCTCTACCCAAATTATAATTCTTTGGGGATAATAAAAAAAAAGTCTCCCTACTCATTTCTGTCAGTTCAACTTGACATTGATTTTTATTATCTTTAAAAGGCTTCACTGTCCTTAGTTAGATGCTTGCATCTCTCTCTTTCTCCCTCTCTTTTCTTTTGAGCTTAGTATATCCTATTGCCCCTACCCCAACTTTACCCCAGTCCAAGTATAGGCATTATTTTGCTATTTAAAATCATTGTGTTTCTTTTTAAATTTAGTATTGATTTAAAACAATGATAATTTGGAAATTTTTAACTTCATACCATGGATTCTGTGTGTCAAATATTTTATAACTACACTTTTTCTAGGTTAGAAGAAAATACACTGTAAGGTTCTGCAGTTGCATATGAAGAAAAGTACTTGCTTTTCAAAAAGAGTATTTTTACTTTTTTAAAGTTCAAAAGAAAAGTTAATTTAAGAGTTTAAAAAATGATTTTATTAGTGAAAAATAAAATGTTTAATGTATAATGCTAAAGGTTGTACACTTCCATTCCCAAATTTTTATGTTCATTTTGTATTTTGCCATCTATAGTGCAGTGGGATTGAGGTGAAGGTAGAGATTAAAAATCATAAATATTACATAGTACGTTAAACAATGTATTTATTTAGAGGAAAAAAAAACTAGATAGCTCACAAGTTGAATACCCTCCAAATATGTAAAATTCCATGAAAACAAAATGGTTTCAAAAATGATCAAAAATGTAAGATTTTATTATATTATCTTAAATATTAACTCTATCAAAAAAATTGACAACCTCTTAGAACCAAGAACTATTCTTGGACCTTCTCATCAAACAGTTTTATAATGATATGTTTTCTTCCTAGATTTATTAAAATCTGAAATTATTTATTTGCTGTTTTATTTTCTGCCTCCTCCACTGGACTCAAGCTCAGTGTTAGGAGCAGAGACCTGAAAGAACTGAGAATCAGTCTTGCAGATCATCTGGGGAAAGACTCTTCCAGGCAGATGAAACAAGAACAAGAACCTGAAGCAGGGGTGATTCTGTGATTCTGATGAACTGCAAGAACAGTGTAGCTGGAGTGGAAAGAAAAATTGTTTTATTACGTATTTTCTCCACTCTTTTTATAGAACTTTTATAGAAAAGTTGAAAGAGTGTTACAATAAACACTCATATACCCCTTTTTCTGAATTCATATTTAAATTTTGACACATTTGACTGTCACTCTTCTGTGTATGTACATGCATATATATTTTGCTGTATTATTTGACTCTTTGGAAGTAAATTGCTGATTTTATAATATTTAATTCCTAACTCTTCCAGCAAATAAGTTTCAAGAACATGCTCTACCATTAAAACACAGAAGAAATTTAACTTTGACTAAATATTATCATCTACTGTATAATTCATACACAGATTTTCTAATTATCCTGATAATGTCCTTTGCAGCCATTGTATTTCCACTTAGGGCCTGATCAAAGATCACAGTACCTTTAGTTGTGACATTTCTTTGCTCTTCTTTAGAAGTATCCCTGCCTGTTTTTGTCTTTCATGAAAATGAGACTTTGCAGAGTCCAGAGTCCAGGCCATTTGTCCTGTGGAATGTTTCACAATCTCAATCTTTCTGATTGTTTTCTCATAATTAGATCCAGGTTAAACATTTTTGGCAAAAATACCCTGTAGGAGATGCAGTATCCTTCCCATTGTATCAGGAAGCCCCTTATTGGAGTTACTAAGTTTGATCATTTTGTTAAAGTTACATTGTACAGGAACATTGAAGTTTTTGTAATTAAGAGGAACACGTGGAAACATATCTGGAAAGTTTGTTTTATTAATCTCAATTTTTTTCATTGTAATCTGTTAAGTCTACCCTTTACTTGTTTCTCAAATAGTTAAATACTGTCTTTGTGACAGGCAAAGTTTATGATCTAATTAGTAATACAGATAAGTAATCAGCATAATCTGTATCTTATAAGAAATGTCTTATTGTTGTGGTAGAGAATGCTGTAGAAACACATGGGGAAAAGCCTTAACTTGACCTTGAGAGGTCAGAGAAGATGCTCTAGATGAAATGACATAACTTTAAGCAAAATGAGAGCAACAGGCTTGAAGTAACATGAAGTAAGGCTGCATTTTTGTGGTTTTGAAGTGTATATTTTCAGTAAAATTTATATTCAAGAGCGTATTAATTACACTCTTCTTCTGTTTTTATTTCTGAGTTGTAGTAGAATTTTTAAGCAGAAAGAGACCTGCAATCTTCTCATATGCACACTAGATCCTTACCCTTACAATTTTCAGGTTCTTTATCATCTTCAGTAAATAAGCATGGCTAAAAATAGCAGCTGGAGATGCATCTGCAATTCTAGTGAGAAATATAAGTAATAAAGTTTATGGAGATTGCAAAAAGTAGAGATCTGGTGAGGACTTAACTCTCAGAAAGGCCCAGCATGTTCAATGATAGAGGAATTAACGTCATTTCTTTAGTGTCTACATACATTATCTCATTTGATCCACAGAACCAGAATAGGAATTGTCATCATAATTTATTTTCCCATTTTATAATTTGCAGGGAAGTTGGAATAAGAACAGTTAGGAGGCTTAGGGTCCTGATTCCAGTTCTTTAGGTAATTGCCTGTATCTTTAGCAAATCATTTGGACTCACTGTTCCCATTATTAATCAGTTAACGGAGAGTAATAAAATTATTTCTAACATTATCTCAGGATTATTTGGGGGGATTGAATAACAAAATCTATTAAAATCATGTTGAGAATTATAAAGTTTTCTGAAAATATAATGTTTATTTATTTATTTTTTTTGCTTGGGCCTCTCACTGCCGTGGCCTCTCCCGTTGTGGAGCACAGGCTCCGGACGCGCAGGCTCAGCGGCCATGGCTCACGGGCCCAGCCACTCGGCAGCATGTGGGATCTTCGTGGACCGGGCACGAACCCGCGTCCCCTGCATCGGCAGGTGGACTCTCAACCACTGCGCCACCAGGGAAGCCCGAAAATATAATTTTTTAATTCACTATATGCTTAACTGTCCTCAAAACCTTTGAGCTCTTGATCCTGGGAGTAGTTAACTATCAAGACCCAAATAGTTAATTGAGTTTCTAATAACTGATAATCATCTACCTGTACCTGAAAGAAAGACATTTAGGCCAGTGCTTTGCATCACTGTTCACAGTGACAGCTTCTTTTTATCACAATGCAATTGTCAAATTTGTTTAGTATATTGGCTCTACTCACCCAATTTACCCATGCTTGAGAAAGTATAATCAACCAGCCAAGCAAAAGAAGCAAGCATGAAAACTTTCTCCATCCTAATATTCTAACACTATCCTTAATTGCTTATACTGTTCTTGGTAAGAATTAGTTGATATGTTTACTAACTGTAGTCTATTTGCTCTGGGTTGCAAAATTTTACCCTTTTTTTTTTTAACATTCAGACTCTTCTGTGATTGTTTTTCTTTTTTCCTGGCCTATTTCATTCTACTGTGTCTAGTAAATAAAGTAATAAAGGTAGAGAACTATTGAACTCTAGAGGAATTAGGCTAGATTTTCCAGAATAGTTTTGTAGCTTTCTAAGATAGGCAGTAAGATCAACTTGTGTGTAAGATTTTAAAAGCATGTGAACAAAAATATGGCTGAACTAAATCATTTTTCTTACCTTGTTATAGACCATTCAGGGGACTGCCAGTTTCCTTTGTGTATCCCCACAGCATAAGCATTATGGTTTAAAGATCTTCTATGTTTGGTTACTTGCTGATTTAAAAAGCCAATCATGGAACCTTTAAGTTGTTAATTTTGTAAAATTTAATGTTAGCTCAAGCTGTTGACTCGAGGCCTGTGGGATATTTGTCCCCAGGGTTATTATTTGGAAGGCCCCTACTCTGTTTAAAATGCAATAAACTTATTCATGAGAATGGAAAAAAGAAAGCCTAATAACCATCATCCCCTTTTTCTTTTTCCTGAATTTGGTATAGCTAAGAAAACCAAATGAATATGAATAATGAAGTAAAAATGAGATATACGTGTGTGTGTACGTGTGTATATATTTATATTTCCATTCTGTTTTATTCAGTACCTGACACACTGTAGGCATCCAATGTTAGGATGAATCTATCAAATTTTATTAGATGTTTTTGGCTTGGTGTAGTTTCTATTTATTTGGTTTTTATAACGTAGTTATGCAAAATTACTTTCTCTGTTAAGCCTAATTCTATTTGTCTCTATTTTAAAACTTTTCTTTCTCATTGTGGTAAATTTATCTTTCCTTACATGCCAAAGGAAATGGCTCTATGAGTAGAATGGCATTTAAATACTAATAGTAGGGGCTTCCCTGGTGGCGCAGTGATTGAGAGTCCGCCTGCCGATGCAGGGGACGCGGGTTCGTGCCCTGGTCCGCGAAGATCCCACATGCCGCAGAGTGGCTGGGCCCGTGAGCCATGGCCGCTGAGCCTGCGCGTCCAGGGCCTGTGCTCCACAACGGGAGAGGCCACAACAGTGAGAGGCCCGCGTACCGAAAAAAAAAAAAAGAAAAAATTACAAGTAAATAAAAATAGTAAACATATCTGAGTAATTCAAGTCTGGCATTTCTATGGTTTCCCTTCATTTATACTTCAGCTCCTCTATCCCATTCCATTTCACCTAACCCTTTAAGAAGTATTTTCAAAAATTGTGTGTGTGTGTGTGTGTGTGTGTGTGTGTGTATGTGTTCTAATGAAAACAATCTTAAACGAAGTTACCCATTTTGTCTGAGAATCAGGAAATTTGCTGAATGATCCCCAGCAAACTTTGTTTTAACAAAACCACTGGATTTAATCATTGTATTTAAAGGATAATCAAGAAATTTTCACCCGTGAACCCTACCTCTGTTTAGGTCTAAGGGGCTTAGTACAATTGAGTCTTCAAAAGAAATATAGGAAAGGATCTGTGGTCCTCTCCACTGTTAGCAGTATTGTTAAGAGCATGGAGTATTTGGCCATCAGTTAGGGTGATCAACCTTTTAGAGAGCCAACCAGGAAACAGCACTACCAGATCAAAAAATATACTTAATATGCAATAAGTAATTATGCACCTATGTGTTATTACTACTTAAAAGTGACAATTAGAAGTATTTAATGCTAATTAATAGTAGTGCTAATAGTGTGAATACCTATAACAATATTTTTTAAATGCTTCTTTCCATCCTCTGATACAGCAAAAGTCTCTATTGAATATTTAAAATTTCAGGCTATATTATCACACATTTTATAAATGTGAGAATTAAATAAGTTAGTACAACAAAGTAATTAAACAGATATGACCTATATTTAATAAAAATAACTATGATACGTTTTTTCTATGTGTATTTTTCATTTTTTTTAAATAAAGTTAAAACTGAATATAGTCAAAAGTAAAATTCACTTTGACCTGAAGTTCTGATTTTATCAAGCCCATATTACATTGATTCCTGGTGTCAATCCAGTAGATGACATCAAAATAAATATCTTCTCAACAAAAGTGTTCAGCATGGAGTACTTAGGATTTTAATTAATAGCTTTACTTTGTAGCTTTTTAGACTTGTAGCAATTAGTTCCCAGATCTCCAGAAATGCCCATCCACTTTGTTATGTACAGGCTTGTTTTGGTAAACCAGCTGTTTGTCAATTTGTTCTTTTGCATCTGTGAACTCATCGTATGAGCTGTCCATGTCCAAAATGTTCATGGTTTATAAACATTTCCAAGCACATTGGATGTCAGCATAAGCTTAAACACTATCAGGGATAATGGTTTTAGAGCACTGAAATAGTTGTACTTTATGAAGTAAAGACTGGATCCCAAGCAAGTTAAAGTTTTAATAAAGAAATGATAAAGTCCTGTTAACATGACTGTCCTTTTCTGATGACATTTTTTTTTGGAAACAGTCTTAAATCCCCAAAATAAATCATGTTTTTCACTGTAATGATTTTTTTGTTCTAACCTATGCAGAAGTCCGTGCAACTCGGGTAGAATAAGTTCATCTTTTTCCAGGTTCCCTATAGCCTCTTCAGAGCTCATCAAACAGTTTTAGAGAAACATATAAATGTGTCTTATTGTAATCTTTTTCTCCATTCTCATCTGTCATATATTTCAAAGTTAGAGAAAGACATTTTTCTTGTCCCACACTTTGGAAATATGATTTTACAGGTTAGTATTTTAACATCTTGTCTATGGCCAGCCCCTGTAATAGCCATCTTGAAGGCACATGTCTCAGGAGACTATCTCCTTCCATTTCTAGAGAGTTAAAAGGCTCATTAAGTACTTCTACACATTTTGAAGAAACTGAAAAGTGACCAAATAATTTCATTATGAAACCTCATTATCGCAGGTAAGCACATCACATTCCTTTCTAGCAGCCTTGTCTACAAGGTGTACAGCACATTTAGTGGGTAAGAACTGTTCATTTTCTTTTGTAAGAAGTTTATAGGCTGAATGGCATTTTCCAAAATTTACATTTGCACTGTCCATCAAATATGCAGATAGATGAGCAAAGTCTAGTTTATATATGGGCAAGGTTATCAACAGTCTTTTGTTTCGTGTCTTCTGAAGTTTAATCAAAACCTTTATGGAAATCAAGAAGACAATTTGAAATTCCATTTTTCAAATCAAAATGTATAAGAGCTGGGGGAAACATTATTTTGTTGCTATGATCCAACACTTCACTTTATATACTTTAGAAAGCATGATCTGACAGAATCAGCTCTACACTGTAAGGAAGCAAAACATTGGTTATCAAAATTTCTCCTTTGTTTACCCACAGGACATTTCAGTTGCAACCTCTGAATCAGGAAAAGTAACTTTACTCAGGTGCAAAGACAAATAAAGGGAAGAAAGCAATAATACATGTTTATTCTTTTGGAATACTCAGGCTTACTCCACTACCATTAATTTCAACTGAACATTGGTACCTTTTGAGGAGAGGTTTAAAAAAAACATAAAACAAAAAACCCCACTTTTTATCCTACAAAAACTTGCCTGTCTTATCCTAGATTTGTGAGATTCAGCCTCCATACGCACATTCACAGTCTTCTCATGCCTGGCCCCAAATTCATTTCCACATTTTGTGTAGTATGCTTTGTTTTGGTTATCTCTCTAATCTAACTTCATGTATCCTTTCATGTATCTTTAAAATAACACAGTTGTTTAGCATTCCTTTTCAGTATTGTCATGTTATTATATTATATTGTTCTCAGTTTCATCAATGAACTCTTAGAGAACAGTCAACAATAGTGACAATGTTAAAAATTAATTTAGCAGAATCTTGGTACAAAGCACACAGTTAATCCAAAATCAAAGAGAAATTTAGCATCACAAGGCCCTGAATTTGCATACTTAGGTTTCATCACTCAGAATAATACAACAATGTCTGATTCTCTACTAGGAACTGCAAATCATGGTTTCCAGCATCAGTAGTCAGGGAAAAGGACAGCAAGAGTCACTAAGGAAGGTGGATGTTCAATGCCACAGACATTTGATACTAAAAATAATGTTGCTTCCAGCCTCTATTTTCTAGACTATCATAAGGATTTTGTACTTTGCTTTCAAACTTCTGAACCCAACTCTGATCTCTGGAATAGTTTCATGTCTGGGAGAGGATTTTCCCAGGATAGAAAAATTTAATGCTAAAACTAAGACATTCCTGAGCAAACCTGGATACTTGGTCACGTTACCATTAATACTATATCTACTGCATTACTAGTTGAATGATCTGGGGTAAATTACTTATCTGTGCTTCAGTTTTTTCATCTGTAAATTGGAAATCATAATAGTATCACATCACAGTGTTTTATAGGACTAAGTGACAACCCTAATAAAAGAGATAAGCACTCCTAAAAGAAACTGATATTTTGAAAGTTATGTGTTAGCTATCATCATCACCATTATCATCACCGCTGTATTTAACTCAGAAATGTTAAAGATGAAATTTTCTATCTTCCCAGCTTCATTTTCTACCCTCACCCCAGATATTCCTAAAATCTTTTTCTTATTTACTGCTTGATTACTTCATTTACTTTAAAAATTTCTAATTGGTCAGTAATTGTTTTTTGTTTATCAACTTTACTTTTTAAAAACCTATATCTGTATTTAATTCTCAACTACTGTAAGATACTTAATTTCCACATTTTCTACTATTTCCTTTTCTGTTTCCTCTATTAAGGTAGTTGTGAATCTGGTTCACCAAATATGGTGAGGTTAAAAAATTTTTTTTTCAATTCAAAGCAAGAAAACTTCAAATAACTTAAGAGTATACAGCGCTGTGCTTCTGAAACCAAAGAGATATTCTGAATAAGTTCTCTTGAATTCAAAGGATAGTTGGATATGAATAGTTTTGTGTGCTTTTACTTGCCAGTGGTACTCTCTCAGCAATTAAAGCTTGAAAATATTTGACTGATTTTTTTTTCAACTTGATACAAATTTGGAAATTATTGCTGAGTTATTTTGGCTAACTTACTATAAAAATCATAAGAAATGCAATCATATCATTCTTCTTACTGTGTTACTCAACTTTGACCTTCATCCTATTACTGCAAAAAAAAATTCTAATTTCCTCAGACCATTGAGCCCTTTATTTCCCCAAGCATTCGTGTGGTGACCTATGTGTTTGATGATCTGTTAGAGCAATGCGAGGAACTTATTTCACAGAGTTCTTGCCATATTTATCAGAAAATAGGCCTTTCATAACCCTACTAGCTTCAGTAAAATTCCTGAGTCAAAGCAACGCCTTATGCTGATGTGATAACATTGGTAGCAAAGTGAGTGCTCCTACATTTGCAAAGAAGAAAAAATAAAACTCATTTAGCTATATTACAAGTATTTCAGAACAAGATATGTTTGAGGCAATTTAAAAATCATATTATTATGCCTTAACAACTCCGACTCAACATTAAAATAATACATTTTAATGCAGAAAGTAAAACAGGTTCTTGAAAATTACTGCCCACAGTTAATAATTATTATAGGGTGATTGTTCAAGCAATGTCTGGAAAATGCAACTTTCTAAAATTATAAAAAAACATCCAGAGGGGTTCAGAATTAATTCATATAGTTTGTGTATCTGGAAATATACAATATATCTGGAAATACTTAGGCAGTAAAAATGGAAAACATTTCAAAATCTATTTCTCCATCTTGTTTGCTGATAAGATGCTTTTTGGACAGTAAAGTTAGAAATATCAAGATTTACATAAAGATCTTAGTGTACACAGGTTGAGTTATTTTTAAATCATGAAGCGGAAGTCACATTTCCCTATTCCATGAATTTGGGCTTAGTTTCATTAAATGTACCTATTGGTATATTTGAGGGTTTTATACTGACAGAGTGAGTTTCACAAAACATCATTGTTTAAGCCACCTTTTTTTCCTTCATTGTGGTACTCACCCCTTTTGTGGTATTTGAATTACTCAGTAACCCCACAGTGATAAGACAAAGCAGATTCATTGAGGTGAAAATAAAAGGAAAAATCAGAAACTTTCTGTAGCTTTTACAAAATATCTGGCATTTCATATGTGAATGTAAGCTTCACAGAAAGCCTTAAAAATGAGTATTGTTTTCATAAAAATTTCTTTCTAGTGTGGATAGAGTCAATGAATTGCCTGAAAGTATATTCTGATGAATCATTCTGTCGTTCTGCTTGTAGATTTTCTCTCACAGCTCCCCATCTTCTTTAAGAAATTAATTTCCTTGAAGTTTTTGATTCTTTATTTTTCTAATTTTTATTGGTGTATAACTGATTTACAATATCATGTTAGTTTCAGGTATGTGATAAAGTGAATCTGTTTTATCTCTATATGTATGAAGTGTCTGATACTTTAAAGGGTAAGTAGTTGTTAAAGTTGTCCAATTGCAAAATTGGGAGCGACAAGGTTAAATCCACATCTTCAGACTCTAATCATACTTACTCTGCAGTCCTCTTACTTCCACACATTTTAAGATATTATGGTGTAACGACCTTCTCATTCTCCAGCTTTAATTTTCTTTATCTTTTACTCAAGATTTTAGAGCAGGTAGTTTATGAGCCAAAGAACCCCAAAGGTTGCAATGGGCAGCATGATACAACTTTTAGTTTATAATCTAAATTCATTGCAGAAGGGGGGGGGTAATTAAAGAGAGATTCATTTATTCAGTTCACACATTAATTGTGCATCCACTCTATGGGAGGCAGCTTTCTAGGGCCTGGGGATATATTGGTGATTAAACAACTTATTCTCTTGCAGTGTACTTTCTAGTAAAGGCCACAGACGATGAACAAGAAATTTTTTTTTTTTCTAATTGGAGTACAGTTGATTTACAATGTTGTGTTAGTTTCAGGGATACATTAAAGTGAATCAGTTATACGTATACATATATCCTCTCTTTTTTAGATTCTTTTCCCATATAGGCCATTACACAGTATTGAGTAGAGTTCCTTGTGCTATACAATAGGTTCTAGGCTATGTATTTTATTAATATTTCTTGTTTAAGCAGAAAACATAAATAAGATATATTAATAAAATATATAGTCTAGGTAAATGTTAAGAGGAAAAAAAATTCAGGAAAAGCAATAGAGAGAGTGGGTAAATGACGTTTGCAATTTTAGATGAGGTGATTCAGAAAAACTCTGTGAGAAGGTGACATTTGAATGAAGAACTGAAGGAAGTTAGCAAGTAAGTCACACAGCTATTTATTGGAAGAGAATTCCAGACCAAGGGAACATCAAGTACAAAGTCTCTGAGGCTGGAATGTGCTGGATGTATTCAAAGGCTAGAGGAGGCCAACTGGGGTAGAGTGAACTGAATGAAGGGGAGAATAGGAAATGTTTCACAGGAGTGCAGATCTTATAGGACATTGTAGACCTTTGTAAAGACTTTGGTTTTTACTTTTATTGAGGTAGGAGACATTGGATGCCTCCATCAATGAATCTTATTATCTGGCTTGTATTTAAAGAGAATCTCTCCATGTTGTTGAACAGAGAGGAAAGGGGGATGGATGAGGGTCAAAGTAGGGAGATCATTTAGGAGGCTGTTTAAAAAAAAATCAGGTGGGGCTTCCGTGGTGGTGCAGTGGTTGAGAGTCCGCCTGCCGATGCAGGGGACACAGGTTCGTGCCCTGGTCCAGGAGGATCCCACATGCCGCGGAGCAGCTGGGCCCGTGAGCCATGGCCGCTGAGCCTGCGCGTCCAGAGCCTGTGCTCCGCAACGGGAGAGGCCACAGCAGTGAGAGGCCAGCATACCGAAAAAAAAAAAAAAAAAAAAATCAGGTAGCTCTAACCAATTTTGTGCAATTGAGGTGAGGAGCAGCTGTCAGATAGAAGACAGGAGCTACAAGATTTCTTGATGGATTAAGAGTAGTGTGTGAAAAAGAGGAATCAATATGACTCTTAAGTTCTTGGCCAGAACACTTCAAAGAATGAAGTTGCTGTTTACTGAAATGAGGAAAACAGAAGGAAGGGTAGATTTGGGAGTGGGGGGTGGGAGCGGAGGGAGAAACAGGATAAGAAGGGGCTCAGTTTTGAACATGTAATATTTGATATTGATACTTTTTAAAATCCAGTGGGGATTAAATGGATACTAAAACTATACTGATGTAAGAGGGCTCAGCTCTTAGACATTTAGTTTAAGTGGAATAGTGTTATTATAACCATTCAAAAACAAGTATTTATTCATCTTTTTTTTTTTTTTTTGTGCAGTACGCGGGCCTCTGACTGTTGTGGCCTCTCCCGTTGCGGAGCACAGGCTTCGGACGCGCAGGATCAGCGGCCATGGCTCACGGGCCCAGCCGCTCCGCGGCATGTGGGATCTTCCCGGACCGGGGCACGAACCTGCATCCCCTGCATCGGCAGGCGGACTCTCAACCACTGCGCCACCAGGGAAGCCCTATTCATCATTTTTTATTTGTCAAGCCCAATACTAAGTGCTAGGATATAATAATAAGATGTAAGACTAATAAGATCTCAAGTCACATAATGGTATATAGTTCATGTCAGGGGTGATTGAGTTATAGAGTACTCAAAACGTGGAACCTTGGAAATAGGAATACTTGCTGCATTATCACATTGTTAAAACTCTACCTAGGAGGGCTTCCCTGGTGGCGCAGTGGTTGAGAGTCTGCCTGCTGATGCAGGGGATGCAGGTTCGTGCCCCGGTCCGGGAGGATCCCACATGTCGTGGAGCGGCTGGGCCAGTGAGCCATGGCCGCTGAGCCTGCACGTCTGGAGCCTGTGCTCTGCAACGGGAGAGGCCGCAACGGGAGAGGCCGCAACAGTGAGAGGCCTGCGTACCGCAAAAAAAAAAAAAAAAACTATACCTAGGAGTTTTATTCAATTGACCATCCTCTTGAAGGGGGGTTGGTTTTTATCATGGCTTGGCCTCCTGAAAGTTCTGTTATGACAGACTACTATAAAGAAGGCTAAACTCATAGGTCTTGTTCACATTTAATGTTCATTGTTCTTTTTCTTTCATCTTACTGATAAAATTCAAGTGGTGAGTTACGTTTGATCACAGTATAATACATATAAGGTAGTTGGTGTTTATGTTTTCTGAACTAGACAGTAATACCCGAAAGATGATTACTAATTAATTGCTAGACTTTTTTATTCTTTCTTTGAGCATTATGTACTTTTTGTAGTTGTTTTGACATTTGGTATTCTTCTCTTAATAACTCTGCATGAGGTTTTTGAAAGACCTACAAAGGCACTGAGTAAAGTCAATACATTTCTAATAATGCAACTACCCAGGAAAAGCTGGAGTTATTTGGTTTCTTTTTTTTCTTTCTTTTTTAGTGTTTTAGGTCTTTAGGATATATTTGAGAATGTATTATACCTGCCATTATGGAAGACTGCTGTGCTGAACGCTGGTGCTTGATACTCAATTACAGCATCTTTCCTTTGAGTCAAAGAAGAGAGCAAATAGCTCTCTGTTCAGGGAACCGGGTAGCACTAACCACTCTCCACTCTCCAATAGTAAAAGTAATTTAAGCTATCAGAGACCCAACACTACTTTAGCAGTGTCCCCTGGAGAACAAAGCAGTTAAAGCAAAATTTCATGTGGTTTTCTTTCATGATTTGAGCTCCTTCCGAGAAATACATCTAGAGTTATGCAGGAATAGTTTGAAACTGTTTCATTGGCAGTGTCCTAGCAGAGTTCTTTATCAGATAACAACTGTGAAGTTGTATCTAGCAATATGCGAAGTGCTGTGATTCAGGTTACAGCATGGTGGCTCACTTGTAAGGAGAATTTCCACATTCAGAATAATCTTTGTATGAAGTTTATATAAAACAGAAAGGTACAAAGTTTGAATAAAAATAAAAATAGAAAACCTGGATATTTATGAATTGTTTAAGGTGAGCTAACAATGTGGGAGACAACTAAATGTAGTAACTTCCATCCTAAAACAAAAATCAATGTGTATGATCTATACAGTTGAAAAAGATGTCAATTAGAAACACATATCTTTGTTTTCAACTAAAAAATTTCCCATGCACATGTTATGCTTTCACTACTTATGCATATATCCATAAAAATCAATGTCATTGATTTGTGTCATTTAAATTTTTACATAAATGATATCATACTGTATAGATACTTTTGCCACTTGCATTTTTTTAAACGTAATATTAGATTTTTGAGAAGTATCTATGTTTGTGACTATAAATCTAGAACACTGATTTTCTACTCCTCTTTTGAATATCATTCCATAAATATCAACCATTATTTATGTATTCCCCTACTGTTGGAAGTTAGGTCTTTAAGAATTTTCAAGAAACCTAGGAAGAAAAGAGCAATTGACAGTCATAGACAGTTTCTCGATTCTGCTCCAACATGTTGGCACACTGATGTGTTGGGCTACCATACATTCTAAGCTTCACAAAAGTGGTTTCGACGGAGGCAAGCTATCATAGAGTGGAAATGGAGTTTTGAATCTTAGAACAAAGACAGAAATGAGATAGTGGACAAACCAAGGAACATGGCAGGTATGGAACTCACAGGACTGTAACAGAGACACATAATGTAGTTTCAATGCGGATGTTTTCATGAACGTATTTCTTTTTCATGGCTCTACTATCTCTTTGGGGCTGCTATCGGGTATAGTAATTCTGAATACTTATTTTCCATCTGTGTATAACAGGTTCTATTCATGCAAAACCTTTCAGTGATCAAACTTCTTGATCTCCTTAAGCCATTCAATATGAATATAAATCCAGTGACTATCCTCATTCTTTTAGATTTTCCACTAAATAAATGGTACACATATGTGGCTGTCCGTCAGAATTAACTGGGGATCTTTATAAAATTACATACTTTTATGAACTCAACCTTCGAAATTCTGATAAAGGATTTATAGGACAGAGGAATTGTATTTTTTTAATAAAAATTCTTCAGAGATTCAAATAAATTTCAGTTGTGATACCACTTTCCTAAGTGTATAACTTAATTTTTATATAGAGTATTCCCTAGCAAGAGTTGTAAAAATATTAACCTAAAAATGTGATGTGGGGTAGAAAAATGAAAAGCTTCACCTTGAAATCTTTGGCCAGAATTAAGTTGATATGCTTCAACTGAAAACGTACATAGTTGAAAATGTACAACTGAAAATGTACATAGCTAAGAAAGATGCAGACTCTATTGACAAACTGATTTACACCTCACAGAAAAGATAAAATGCTTTACCTGTGGATTAGAAAACCCAAATAATTAAGTTATCTTATTCATTGCATGTGTGGAGGATATTTAGTACATTATTAAAATCATCATAGAACCAGGCCCTTATAAACTTTGTAATTGGTTATGAATAATTGCAACTTATGCCTTTTCTATTGTGTTTCCAGCACAGTGATGCGGTCCATGACCTTCTTCTGGATGTGATCACATGGGTTGGAATTTTGCTGTCCCTTGTTTGTCTCCTGATTTGCATCTTCACATTTTGCTTTTTCCGTGGGCTCCAGAGTGACCGTAACACCATCCATAAGAACCTCTGCATCAGCCTTTTTGTAGCAGAACTGCTCTTCTTGATTGGGATCAACCGAACAGATCAACCAGTAAGCAATTAATTTTGGTATTAGAAAAGAATTTCTCCACTTCCAGCTTTCCAATACACAAAATATTCTTGTTTGAAAGTATCCTCTCTTCCAGTTGTCTAAGATAGTTACTAATTTTGAGATCTTATTCAGTATTCCCTTTTTCATATCCATTGCCATAAAGAAGCAGTGAATATATGGATGTATGAATGTACATTTCTTCAGAAATTCTGTTCAAAAACTTGCCTTTCTAAACAACTGTGTTTCTTCATTAGTATCTTTCTTTAATTTTTTTAATCACAAACCTGAATATTGAGAAAACTTAAATCATTTGGGGAATGGAGGAGTATCTTTTCTAACATGTAATTGTTATTCTTTGAAGTTTATAATATATATTTTTAAAAAAAAAACACTGGAAATTATATTGAAAACTGCATGTCTAACATGAGTTGAGTTTTTTTTTTAACCTTTTTTTTAACATCTTTATTGGAGTATAATTACTTTACAATGGTGTGTTAGTTTCTGCTTTATAACAAAGTAAATCAGCTATACATATACATATATCCCCATATCTCCTCCTTCCTGCATCTCCCTCCCACCCTCCTTATCCCACCCCTCTAGGTGGTCACAAAGCACTGAGCTGATCTCCTTGTGATATGCGGCTGCTTCCCACTAGCTATCTATTTTACATTTGGTAGTATATGTAAGTCCATGCCACTTTCTCACTTCGTCCCAGATTACCCTTCCCCCTCCCTGTGTCCTCAAGTCCATTCTCTACATCTGCATCTTTATTCCTGTCCTACCCCTAGGTTATTCAGAAGCTTTTTTTTTTTTTTAGATTCCATATACATGTGTTAACATATGGTATTTGTTTTTCTCTTTCTGACTTACTTCACTCTGTATGACAGACTCTAGGTCCATCCACCTCATTACAAATAACTCAATTTCATTTCTTTTTATGGCTGAGTAATATTCCATTTTATATATGTGCCACATCTTCTTTATCCATTCATCTATCAAGGGACACTTAGGTTGTTTCCATGTCCTGTCTATTGTAAATACAGCTGCAATGAGCATGACACTTTTTGAATTATGGTTTTCTCAGGGTATATGCCAGTAGGGGGATTGCTGGGTCACATGGTAGTTCTATTTTTAGTTTTTTTAAGGAACTTCCATACTGTTCTCCATAGTGGTTGTATCAATTTACATTCCCACCATTAGTGCAAGAGGGTTCCCTTTCCTCCACACCCTCTCCAACATTTATTATTTCTAGATGTTTTGGTGATGGCCATTCTGACTGCTGTGAGGTGATACCTAATTGTAGTTTTGATTTGCATTTCTCTAATGATCAGTGATGGTGAGCATCCTTTCATGTGTTTGTTGGCAATCTGTATATCTTCTTTGCAGATACGTCTATTTAGGTCTTTTGCCCATTTTTGGATTGGGTTGTTAGTTTTTGGGTTTTTTTTCCTTTTTTTTGCGGTACGCAGGCCTCTCACTGATGTGGCCTCTCCCGTTGCGGAGCACAGGCTCCGGGCGTGCAGGGTCAGCGGCCATGGCTCACGGGCCCAGCCGCTCTGTGGCATGTGGGATCTTTCCAGACTGGGGCACGAACCCGTGTCCCCTGCATCAGCAGGCGGACTCCCAACCACTGCGCCACCAGGGAAGCCCTGTTTGTTTTTTTGATATTGAGATGCATGAGCTGCTTGTATATTTGGAGATTAATCCTTTGTCAGTTGCTTCATTTGCAAATATTTTCTCCCATTCTAAAGGTTGTCTTTTCATCTTGCTTATGGTTTCCTTTGCTGTGCAAAAGCTTTTAAGTTTCATTAGGTCACATTTGTTTATTTTTGTTTTTTATTTCCATTTCTCTAGGAGGTTGGTCAAAAAGGATCTTGCTGTGATTTATGTCATAGAGTGATTTGCCTATGTTTTCCTCTAAGAGTTTTATAGCGTCTGACCTTACGTTCAGGTTTTTAATCCATTTTGAGTTTATTTTTGTGTATGGTGTTACAGAATGTTCTAATTTCATTCTTTTACATGTAGCAGTCCAGTTTTCCCAGCACCACTTATTGAAGAGGCTGTCTTTTCTCCATTGTATATTCTTGCCTCCTTTATCAAAAATAAGCTGACCATATGTGCATGGGTTTATCTCTGGGATTTCTATCCTGTTCTATTGGCCTATATTTCTATTTTTGTGCCCATACTGTACAGTCTTGATTACTGTAGCTTCATAGTATAGTCTGAAGTCCAGGAGCCTGATTCCTCCAGCTGTTTTTCTTTCTCAAAATTGCTTTGGCTATTTGGGGTCTTTTGTGTTTCCATACAAGTTGTGAAATTTTTGTTCTAGTTCTGTGAAAAGTGCCATTAGTACTTTGATAGGGATTGCATTGAATCTGTAGATTGCTTTGGGTAGTAGAGTCATTTTCACAATGTTGATTCTTCCAATCCAAGAACATGGTATATCTCTCCATCTCTTTGTATCATCTTCAATTTCTTTCATCAGTGTCTCATAGTTTTCTGCATAGAGGTCTTTTGTCTCCTTAGGTAGGTTTATTCCTAGGTATTTTATTCTTTTTATTGCAATGGTAAATTAGAGTGTTTCCTTAATTTCTCATTCAGATTTTTCATTATTAGTGTATAGGAGTGCACGAGATTTCTGTGCATTAATTTTGTAACCTGCTACTTTACCAAATTCATTGATTAGCTCTAGTAGTTTTCTGGTAGCATCTTTAGGATTCTCTATGAATAGGATTTTGTCATCTGCAAACAGTGACAGCTTTACTTCTTCTTTTCTGATTTGGATTCCTTTTATTTCTTTTTCTTCTCTGATAGCTGCGGCTAAAACTTCCAAAACTATGTTGAATAATAGTGGTGAGAGTGGACAACCTTGTCTTGTTCCTGATCTTAGTGGAAATGGTTTCAATTTTTCACCATTGAAAACAATGTTTGCTGTGGGTTTGTCATATATGGCCTTAATTATGTTGTGGTAGGTTCCCTCTATGCCTACTTTCTGGAGAGTTTTTATCATAAATGGGCTTTCAATTTTGTCATAAGCTTTTTCTCCATCTATTGAGATGATCATATGGTTTTTCCCTTCAATTTGTTAATATGGTTTATCACACTGATTGATTTGCTAATATTGAAGACTCCTTGTGTTCCTGGTATAAACCCCACTTGATCATGGTGTAGAACACTTTAATATACTGCTGGATTCTGTTTGCTAGTATTTTGTTGAGGATTTTTGCATCCACGTTCATCAGTGATATTGGCCTGTAGTTTTCTTTGTTTGTGACATCTTTGTTTGGTTTTGGTATCAGGGTGACGGTGGCCTCATAGAATGTGTTTGAGAGTGTTCCTCCCTCTGCTATATTTTGGAAGAGTTTGAGAATGATAGGTGTTAGCTCTTCTCTAAATGTTTGATAGAATTTGCCTGTGAAGCCATCTGGTCCTGGGCTTTTGTTTGTTGGAAGATTTTTAATCACAGTCTCAATTTCAGTGCTTGTGATTGGTCTGTTTATACTATCTATCTCTTCCTGGTTCAGTCTCAGAAGGTTGTGCTTTTCTCAGAATTTGTCCATTTCTTCCAGGTTGTCCATTTTATTGGCATATAGTTTCTTGTAGTAATCTCTCATGATCTTTTGTATTTCTGCAGTGTCAGTTGTTACTTCTCCTTTTTCATTTCTAATTCTATTGATTTGAGTCTTCTCCCTTTTTTCTTGATGAGTCTGGTTAATGGTTTATCAATTTTGTTTATCTTCTCAAAGAACCAGCTTTTAGTTTTATTGATCTTTGCTACTGTTCCCTTCATTTCTTATTCACTTATTTCTGATCTGATTTTATGATTTCTTTCCTACTGCTAACGTTGGGGTCTTTTTGTTCTTTCTCTAATTGCTTTACGTGTAAGTTTAGTTTGTTTATTTGAGATGTTTCCTGGTTATTGAGGTAGGATTGTATTGCTATAAACTTCCTTCTTAGAACTGCTTTTGCTGCATCCCATAGGTTCTGGGTCATTGTGTTTTCATTGTCATTGTTTCTAGGTATTTTTTGCTTTCCTCTTTGATTTCTTCAGTGATCTCTTGGTTATTAAGTAGTGTATTGTTTAGCCTCCATGTGTTTGTATTTTTTATAGATTTTTTTCCTGTAATTGATATATAGTCTCATAGCTTTGTGGTCAGAAAAGATACTTGATACGATTTCAATTTTCTTAAATTTACCAAAGCTTTTTTGTGATCCAAGATATGATCTATCCTGGAGAATGTCCCATGAGCATTTGAGAAGAAAGTGTATTCTGTTGTTTTTGTGTGAAATGTCCTATAAATATCAATTAAGTCCATCTTGTTTAATATATCATTTAGAGCTTGTGTTTCCTTATTTATTTTCATTTTGGATGATCTGTCCATAGGTAAAAGTGGGGTGTTAAAGTCCCGTACTATGATTGTGTTACTGTTGATTTCCCCTTTTATGGCTGTTAGCATTTGCCTTATTTATTGAGGTGCTCCTATGTTGGGTGCAAAAATATTTATAATTGTTATATCTTCTTCTTGGATTGATCCTTTGATCATTATGTAGTATCCTTCTTTGTCTCTTGTAATAGTCTTTGTTTTAAAGTCTATTTTTTCTGATATGAGAATTGCTATTCCAGCTTTCTTTTGATTTCCATTTGCATGGAATATCTTTTTCCATCCCTCACTTTCAGTCGCTAAGTGTCCCTAGGTCTAAAGTGGGTGTCTTGTAGACAGCATATATATTGGTCTTGCTTTTGTATCCATTCAGCCAGTCTATGTTTTTTGGTTGGAGCATTTAATCCATTTACATTTAAGTTAATTATTGATATGTATGTCCTATTACCATTTTCTTAATTATTTTGTGTTTATTATTGTAGGTCCTTTCCTTTAGCATTTGTTGGTGGTTTAGTGGTGCTGAATTCTCTTAGCTTTTGCTTGTCTGTAAAGGTTTTAATTTCTCCATTGACTCTGAATGAGATCAGATGGGTAGAGTAATCTTGGTTGTAGGTTTTTCCCTTTTATCACTTTAAATATATCCTGCCACTCCCTTCTGGATTGCAGAGTTTCAGCTGTTAACCTTATGGGAATTCCCTTGTATGTTATTTGTTGTTTTTCCCTTGCTGCTTTTAATATTTTTTCTTTGTATTTAATTTTTGATAGTTTGATTAATATGGGTCTTGGCTTGTTTCTCTTTGGGTTTATCATGTATGGGACTCTCTGCACTTCCTGGCATTGACTGACTATTTCATTTCCCATATTAAGGAAGTTTTCAACTATAATCTCTTCAAATATTTTCTCAGTCCCTTTCTTTTTCTCTTCTTCTTCTGGGACCCCTAAAATTTGAATGTTGGTGCATTTAATGTTGTCCCAGAGTTGTCTACGACTGTCCTTAATTCTGTTCATTCTTTTCTCTTTATTCTGGTCTGCAGTAGTTATTTCCACTATTTTATCTTCCAGGGTGCTTATCAGTTCTTCTGCCTCAGTTATAATGCTATTGATTCCTTCTAGAGAATTTTTAATTTCATTTATTGTGTTGTTGATCATTGTCTGTTTGCCCTTTAGTTCTTTTAGGTCCTGCTTAAATGTTTCTTGTATTTTCTCCATTCTTTTTCCAAGATTTAGGATCATTTTTACTAGCATTACTCTGAATTCTTTTTCAAGTAGACTGCCTATTTCCTCTTCATTTGTTTGGTCTGGTGAGTTTTTACCTTGCCTCTTTATCTGCTGCATATTTCTCTGTCTTCTCATTTTGCTTAATTAATGTGTTTGGGGTCTCCTTTTTGCAGACTGCAGGTTCGTAGTTCCTGTTATTTTTGGTGTCTGCCCCCAGTGGGCTGGGTTAGTTCAGTGGGTTGTGTAGACTTCCTGTTGGAGGGGACTAGTGCCTGTGTCCTAGTGGATGAGGCTGGATCTTGTCTTTCTGATGGGCAGAACCTCATCTGGTGGTGTGTTTTGGGGTGTCTGTGACCTTATTATGATTTTCGGCAGCCTCTCTGCTAATGTGTGGGGTTGTGTTGCTAGTTGTTTGGCATAGAGTGTCCAGCACTGTAGCTTGCTGGCTGTTGAGTGGATCTGGGTCTTAGCATTGAGATAGAGATCTCTGGGAGATTTTTGCCTTTTGATATTACATGGAGCCGGGAAGTCTCTGGTGGACCAATGTGCTGAAGTCAGCTCTTCCACCTCAGAGGCACAGGTCTGACACCCGGCCAGAGCACCAAGACCCTGTCAGCCACACGACTCAAAAGAAAAGGGAGGGAAATAAATAAATAAAATAAAATAAAATAACGTTATTAAAATAAAAATAATTATTAAAAATAAAAAAATTAAAAGGTAATAAAAAAAAGAAAGAAAGAAGGAAGAGAGCAACCAAACCAAAAAACAAATCCACCAGTGATAACAAGCACTAAAAACTATACTTAAAAAAAAGAAAAAGAAAAACAAACAATAAACAAAAAAACGGACAGATGGAACCCTAGGACAAATGGTAAAAGCAAAGCTGTACAGACAATATCACACAAAGAAGCATACACATACACACTCACAAAAAGAGAAAAAGGAAAAAAAAATCTATATATTAAAAAAAGGAAGAAAGCAACCAAATCAATAAACAAATCTACCAATAATAATAAACTCTAAATACTAAACTAAGATAAACATAAAACCAGAAACAAATTAGATGCAGAAAGCAAACCCCAAGTCTACAGTTGCTCCCAAAGTCCACTGCCTCAGTTTTGTGATGATTCGTTGTCTATTCACGTATTCCACAGATGCAGGGTACATCAAGTTGATTGTGAAGATTTAATCTGCTTCTCCGGAGGCTGCTGGGAGAGATTTCCTTTTCTCTTCTTTGTTCGCACAGCTCCTGGGGTTCAGCTTTGGATTTGGCCCCGCCTCTGCATATAAGTTGCCTGAGGGCGTCTGTTCTTAGCACCCACAGGACGGGGTTAAAGGAGCAGCTGATTAGGGGGCTCTGGCTCACTCAGGCTGGGCAGAGCAGAGGTACGGAATGTGGGGTGAGCCTGAGGTGACAGAGCCTGGAGTGATGTTGCAACAGCCTGAGGCGTGCCATGTGTTCTCCTGGGGAAGTTTTCCCTGTTTCACGGGACTCTGGCAGTGGCTTCCGGGAGGGGAGGTGTGGATAGTGACCTGTTCTTGCACATAGGCTTCTTGATGGCTGCAGGAGCAGCCTTTGTGTTGCATGCCCATCTCTGGGATCCCTGCTGGTAGCTGCAGCTCACGACAGTCTCTGGAGCTCGTTTAAGTGGTGCTCTGAATCCCCTCTCCTTGAGCACCCTGAAACAATGGTCTCTTGCCTCTTAGGCAGTTCCAAACTTTTTCCCGGACTCCCTCCAGCCTAGGTGTGGTGCACTTGCCCCCTTCAGGCCCTGTTCATGCAGCCAACCCCAGTCCTCTCCCTGGGATCTGACCTGCGAAGCCCGAGGCTCAGCTCCCAGCCCCCACCCACCGCAGCGGGTGAGCAGACAAGCCTCTCAGGCTGGTGAGTGCTGGTCGGCAGCAATCCTCTGTGCAGGAATCTCTCCGCTTTGCCCTCCGCACCCCTGTTGCTGTGCTCTCCTCCGCGGCTCCGAAGCTTCCCCCCTCCACCACCCACAGTCTCCGCCCGCGAAGGGGCTTCCTAGTGTGTGGAAACTTTTCCTCCTTCACTGCTCCCTCCCAGAGGTGCAGGTCCTATCCCTATTTTTTTGTCTCTGTTTTTTCTTTTTTCTTTTACCCTACCCAGGTATGTGGGAAGTTTCTTGCCTTGTGGGAAGTCTGAGTTCTTCTGCCAGCATTCAGTAGGTATTCTGTAGGAGTTGTTCCACATGTAGATCTATTTCTGCTGTATTTGTGGGGAGGAAGGTGATCTCCACGTCTTACTCCTCCGCCATCTTGAAAGTCTCCTAACATGAGTTTTTCTAATTGACCTATTTTGGAAAATAGTTCAAACTCAATGTCATTTTTATAATTTATATACTCTTCCCAAATTTTGTTTTACACTTTATATTTTCTTAAATTCTGTTTACATCTTTAAGTGCTAACTTTGTACTTTATACTTTACTACTAACCACATTTAGCCATATCAAGAAAGGAAGGGAAGGAGGGAGAGAGATGGGGAGAGAAGGAGGGAGGGAGTGAGGGAGGAAAGGAAGGAGGGAAGGAAAGAAATAGGAAAAAATGAATAGCACTAGCCAACTGTTCTTGATAAACCCAAACAGAAAATATGATCAACAGACAATATCTAATATAGTAAACAGACTTTATGCACATTTGTAATTTTTGTGAGGCCCTTTCTACTAACTTAAGATTTATGCACATAACGCAAGTTGGTTCTCATGAGTAAAACTGCAAATGAAAATTTTCATTTTTTAGAAGACTTGTAGGCATAATAATTCATTCATTTAATGCTGTTCTCTGGTATGTGTCCATATGTATACAGTATGTTACAATGAAAATGCAGTTGGATTCATGTTTGTGATTACACATTCATGATTAATGGCTGTGAAGGGTACAATTATGGTGATTATACTTTTAACTGGTTATCATATACAAATGTGACAGTTTTTCCCATAAATGCATACAGATGAATAAGCAATCAAAGTGCACATTCTTTCTCCAAAAACGTAAAGCCTTCTGATAACAAAAATTAATAGTTGAAGTTCTAACTCTACAAAGCAAGAAATGGAAAACGATGTTATTTCCCAAGAAGAAATCATTTCATTCTCTTTTTAACCTGCAATTCAAATGCTCTGTGATTTCTTTTCATTTAGAAACCTTATTCTTATTTTTGCTTCTTGATGTTACATATGGTATGATAAACTTCTCCAAGTGTTGCATACTGCACAAAACTTCTGACATGTAGCATAAAGGACAATGATTGATATCAAAAATTTGGGTTGAGTGCAGCTCAGCCCAACTTGTCTTTACTCTTATTGCTGTATATGTGTTCTCTTCCTGCCTGTTATGTGGCAGTCAGGCTCTACTTTCTCTTTCTAGCCCCTTTGACACTTGACTGCCTCATCTCCCCTTCATCATCATCTCTCTAATCCAAGGAAATAGACCTGCCCTTTGTCTCATTTCTCAAGGATCATACTCATCATTGAATCCATACTAATGAGTTAATTTCTATAAATTTGTTGCCTTTTCTAGTAGGAACTGTAGATTTTAGTTAAGACTTCTTATAAAAAATGAAGGCCTCCCCTCCAAAGGAGTGAGAATTTCAGGAACTGACATAAGATAATTAATATATGGTCAGCTGAAACTTATAGTACCTTAGAAAATATGCCAAAGTAAGGGCTAGCTGCCTTTTGTGACCAAGCTTGTATAGCCCAACATTTAGTAAAATAACAAAAAATGAGAGAATGAAAGCACTTCTGGAACACTTTATTTTAACCAGATCTACATTTACACCTATGCAGTACAAACTTCCCAATGTCATCTTAAATCCTTTCTGAAACAAGGCAAGGAAGAAATAAACAATAAATAATAATGAATTAATAATCTCATTATAAAACACTTTAATTATTATATTTTTTTATTTTAAGAGCTTTTATTCTCCTTGATTTTAGTGTTTCTCTTTCACTTACATTGAACTTACTATGTTAATAAACACAGGATTATGACCAAGAAAAAAATTCATGAGATCTATTTTAAAACCTTTAGACTAATCTCAGTAATAATTATCAATAGGATCTTATTAGAACTTTTCCCTATATGTTATACTTTTTTCTTATTATAATGCTCTGCTGCCATCCATAGCCATTATTAATAAAATGTTAAATAGAGTTTTCACAGATAAGTTATATTTAATTAGGTTTTAATGTCTGAATTTTAAGAATCTTATCTCAATTATTTTTTTGCAGACCTATCTTATTATTGCAGTCTTGATAAATATTTATTTTAATTTTATGGCAGTTGGTATTTCATTTGGTAGTTATCTGACTGACTCATTTGTTCCTTTCCCTAGATTGCCTGTGCCGTTTTTGCTGCTCTCTTACATTTCTTCTTCTTGGCTGCCTTCACGTGGATGTTCCTGGAGGGAGTGCAGCTCTATATCATGCTGGTGGAGGTTTTTGAGAGTGAACATTCACGAAGGAAATACTTTTACCTGGTCGGCTATGGGATGCCTGCACTCATTGTGGCTGTGTCAGCTGCAGTAGACTATAGGAGTTATGGAACAGATAAAGTGTGAGTTTACGTTTTCTTTCCTTTCTTTCCTCTTTTAAAATCTAGTTGAAATTGAAACTTTGCATTTTCTCAGAAGCTAAGGCTTTATATCACTTCACAGCAATAAACAACAGAACTGTAGAAGCAAATGGAGATAATTCAATTCATGGGTTGTACTTTTGTTATGATGTAAAGAGAGAAAAGATATTCCTGAGATTGAACATCTACATCACAACCTTGAGTAATTATAAAAGAATGATACTTTTAATATCTTTCAGAGCATTGAGACATTTGTCAAATGAAGAGCTAGCTGTATTAAAGATGTGTATTCAGAGGACAGTGTAGTCCCTGACTTTAATGGCTTCTCTTCTTCCTGACATGTCAATTCTAATCACTAGAAAGTAACTTATATCATTAACAGAAAGATAGATAGAGCATATGAGCAGGGGCAGCTTGTGTTTTCCTTTTTTCCCCTAGGTGGCTATTGGGGTACAGTGATGAACTTTATTTTCAACATACCTTCAAATTGGTGAAACATACCCATAGAGATGATCAGCATACTTATGGAAAGAAATTCAGTGAAAAATATTTCAGTAATCCACATCAATATAATAGTTAGGATCCTGAGAATGAATGAGTTTCAACAGAAAAAGCTTAGAAAGAAGACCAAAATAGATCTCTGATGAATACTCATATTTAGAACATAGATTGAGGAGGGAGAATAAAAATAAAGAAAGAAAAGAGATGACCAGAGCCTTAAAAGAGAACCATGGGGAAAGTGAGAAGAAAATTTCAAGGTGGTATTCTCTGTCCATTTATCCTTTGCAACAACTATTTTGGCAAAGTGCTGGAAGCAGAAGCCAAATTGGAAAGTGTGAAGAGATAAGTCAGTGGCAATGAAGTAGAGTCTTCAAGTGTTATCTACAGCCTGAAAAAGTTTGATTGAGAAATAGTGAAAATATTAATTCATGGTAACAGTAATGAAGAATGATTTTTAAAAATGAAGTCCCAAAATATCTAGGGTGGGAAGAATCAAGTTGGTAAGAGGAGATTAGTAGAGAGAAAGTATCTTATGCCTCATTTGTATTAAATATATATATAGGCTGAATGAAAAGAAAAGGTCCTAGAGGGATAGAAAGACATAAGATTAGACATAAGATGAGAAAAATGTTGATTTAGTACTGAAAGTGGCCTTAGAATTCACCTAGTCCAAGGTATTATTATTATTATTATTTTTTTTTTTTTCGGTACGTGTGCCTCTGACTGTTGTGGCCCCTCCCGTTGCGGAGCACAGGCTCCGGACGCGCAGGCTCAGCGGCCATGGCTCACGGGCCCAGCAGCTCCACGGCATGTGGGATCTTCCCGGACCGGGGCACGAACCCGTGTCCCCTGCATCGGCAGGCGGACTCTCAACCACTGCACCACCAGGGAAGCCCCAAGGCATTATTTTTATAGATGAAAAAAAATCAAGAACCAGATAAATTAATTGCCTTGTCCATGGTGATGGAGGTAGATAGTGGCAGACATGTGATGAAATAAGTCAGGCTTATTTCCACTAAAACTAGGATGTTTTTGAAACAGTCAGATGACCCCTGTCTTCTGAGGTATGAAGGAAATAACAGAAAAGATAAATTTGGAAGCGGAGGAATTTTTCCATCAAATAGGAGATGCTGATTTTTGAGTGAATAGGTGAGGTCACACTGAGAGGACAGATTTGAAAAGCTCTGAAATGAGCACTATGGAAAATGTGTTAAGGAGCCAATTAGACATTAATAAAACGATTTCCAAGCAGTAGTGTAGGCTCAGATGAGGTTAGACAACATCAATTGTACAGAAGTTAGTAAGCCAAATTTCATGACTTTTCACCAGCAGTCAGCAGCCTGAATATGCTGGCAATAAAGCAGCTCGTTTTCCAGAAGAGAAGATTCAGAAGGAGGGAACCAAAAGAGGACTCCAGAGTTATAGGGAGCATAGTTAAAATAGAACATACGTTGGTGTAGAAGCACCAACAATACGATTAAAAGAAGACCATCTCGGGCTTTCCTGGTGGCGCAGTGGTTGAGAGTCCGCCTGCTGATGCAGGGGACACGGGTTCGTGCTCTGGTCCAGGAAGACCCCACATGTCGCGGAACGGCTGGGCCTGTGAGCCATGGCCACTGAGCCTGCGCGTCCGGAGCCTGTGCTCCGCAACGGGAGAGGCCACAACAGTGAGAGGTCCGCGTACCGCAAAAAAAAAAAAAAAAAAAAAAAAAAAAAAAAAAAAAGACCATCTCGCTTCTGTTGAATTTTTTTCTTGAGTACAGTGACAAGCTACATAAAACAATTTGTCTAAATGTAACTAATAGTAATTATTTTTTAATCTAACATTTGTGAATTGTGGTGGAATCTGAGGTCATTTTGTGTATCCCAGTGGCAATCATGGACCAGATTAGGATTAGGTAAAAATATTGCCTGTATTTGCTCCTAAAGACATTTTAGGGGAGGGGGATTAGATCATAGAATTTAATAAAAAACACCTTTATTGATATAATTTGCATACCATAAAATTCACTCTTTTAAAGAATACAATTCAGTTGTTTTTAGTACATTCAATTTAGGCATCCATCACCACTATCTAATTTTAGAATATTTTTATCCCCTCTAAAAGAAGCCCATTAGCAGTTACTGCCCTTAGATCATAGGATTTTACATTTTAATTAATGCATTTTCTCTCTAATGTATTAAATTGACTGATATTGTTATTTGTGACCTATACTATAAATATTGTCCTTATATAGTTCAATTTTGCTCTCTTGCAGTTCTTGACTTGCTTTATTTTTGTTTCCTGTTGTTTTTTCTCTTTAGATATTTGCACATTTTCCTATTACTGAACTGACAACTTGTTTGCTTTATGTTTTAGTCATTTATTTTGAAAGAGAGGTCATTTTCTGGATAGCAGGAATCTATCTTTTCTTAGAATCAATACTATGTAGTCTCTTGTGATTTTTTTAAAGTTTTGGCCATCATTGCTTTAATTTCCTGCACCATAACTGGAAGATCTCATTTACTGACATTATCACTTTGTGAGAATAGAGGCTAATTTTTTTCCCAGGCATTGATTTAAAACAAGCCTTAATAATAGTTCAGTTTCACCATTATGATTTTTCCCAACACAAAGAGAAGCAAAACAGATACAGATAAAATAAATGGTAAATGAAAGAGGGATAGAAAAGGATAGGGAAAATTACACTAAAATTCTTTCACAGGTGGACATAGAGCATTTAGTGTCTCATTTGTGCATTTTCAATAAACTGTCCAGAGAGACAAAACTTCAAAATACATGGAAAAAAGATTTAACTTCTTCCTTTGGGAATTCATCCAACTCAACATCTATACAGTGCTGTTTTGCCCATTGAGGAAGCAGGTGTTGAAAAAGAAACATTATTCAGTCATTTGTATTTACTTGATAAGCTGAAATGAAGAGATCATGTTTCTGTCAGGAGTTTAATCAAGATATTGTCTCAAATAAAAATATAAGCGATGAATTTTTATACACTGGAAGGATTTCTGCATATAGAATTATGTATTTTGTTCCTTATTATTAAATCTGTTTTTGTTTTCTGGTTTCTGTTACTATTGTTTATTTCTTTTATTTCAAGTGGCATTTCCTACTTCCTGCTCATCACATTTGGGGGCTTTTTGGTTTGTTTGCTTGTTTTTGCCAGTGTTACCTTCTTATGTGCTACATTGATTTTTTTAAGTACAAATACGTAAAGTCTACAGTCATAAATAAACTGGAATTAGCCAGAATTCAGAGACATATTATCACTCATTTTCTGTAAATTCTTATTAAGCTTAATACAGTAAATTTTTATTTCTCGGAAGTCTATTTTACTTATTTTTGGAATTTTGTTATTACTAAATTTTTACTTCTTAGTCTCAACCACTTGGATTACATTGAGACTAAAACCATTGAATACATATTACACTAATCCAAATAACAAATTTCTCTTTCTTTTCTCTCCTCTTAATGTATTTTATTATAATAACAATGAGGTTTTATTTCTGAAACCTTTAATAATAATAATAACTTACATTTCTAAAAAGTAGAGAATCGTATCAATGGTAGGAGATAAAATTAGAGACAGAATTGTTTTTGTAGGTTAAATAAATGTTATTTTGATACAGATAGAGGTAACTATCATATTCCATTTGGCTGAAGGATTATGATGTGTTTTTCTATGAAATGTTATTAGGGCTGTTGAATTGATTATTATGTAGAAAACACATACTCACACATAAAGCATACATAATTTGATTTTGAGAAGTTGCTTAGTTTGCCATCAATTTGCAATATTTATAAGAGAATCTCATTATTTTCTGATGTTATTTAATGAAATCTTTTTATCTGTATTGACATTATTCTCGAGATAATTTACTTAGAATTACATTTAGTCACAATTATCAGACACTTAAAAAATCAGATTAAAGGTCCAATACAGTCATTAAAAAAAAAGAAATTCAGCTAGTGGCCCACAGGTCTAAATTGCACTGACTATGGGGTGTTTTCCATTTTCTCTCTGTTTTTCTATCTACCATTAGTCTCTTATAGTGTTATTCATATGAACATTCAGTGAAGCCTTCCATGGGGTTATAGCTCAAAGGGAGAGCATTTGACTTTGGTGAAGCTGTCCAATATGATACTGTCAAAAAATAAAGGCTGGCATTGACTTAATAATTCAAACACAATTGATACGGAAATTCTGTGCTAAGTACTTTGATTTTATGACCTGAAACTAATTAGTTCATGTAAACTTTAATTACTGCAGTATTACCTCCAAAAATGCAAACTGTTTGAACAGTTAATTTTTATTCAAAGGGAAAAAATTGCATTTATAGTTTATAGCACTTTCCTTGAAATCTAACTTTATGACAGAAAAAGCAGTGGTTAAAGTCATGGGTAGATTGGAAAAGGACTGGAAGTAGTTTCCAAGAAGAGGAGAAGGGAGGGTGCTGGGAAGGAGTAAAGCTCAGAGAATAGCCCAGAAATTAAAATGTGGGCTCAAAAATTGGTAAAAGTTTTCTGAAAGATGTTGATCAGGTCATGAACATTTATAATGGACCAGAAAGAACATCCTTGAGTTCTAAAAGCATAACTGAGCTTTTAAAAATAATTGAAATCAATTTTATGATCTGAAAGTTATTATAAATCATCTGTTAAGTCTTAGATTTGTCTTCGTAGCTCACTAGCTTAACAACAGCTCCTAAAAGAGTAGTCTCTCCTCTGCTAGTTAAAAGTCCCCCAATTTCTTTATTGCCACTTCATTCTCTAGCCAGCATAATCATTTGGGTAGAAGAGTGATTATTGATTTTTAAAATACTAGGTTATATTATTATCCAAGAAGGAGTCGAGCCAAGGAACATTAAACTTGATAGTATCTGAAAGTTATATGCATAGTTTTATTCAATAGATTTTGCAATGCCTAAGCACCTCATCCTACTCATAGAACATTATATATTCATCTGAAATATTTCTCTAAGCATGTTATTATATGTAAAATATTCCTACTTGTAACATTGTGTTGACATGAAGCATTTACCTTACTAAATATTTATCACCAGGCACGTTTGACTTTAGGTTGGCCAGTGAGAAATAGTACAGATAATTAAGAAGTATTTATCATTGACATATATCAAGATAGTCATTCAATATGTGTATGGGGAATGCTCTGTATGTTATATGTTCTGTTGTTAAAGCCAAGAGCATATTTTATGTGTATGTATATCAGAGACTGAGGGCTCATTGTATCATCATTTCATCACCCAGGAACCCTATGACTGGCATAAGATTATCACCGTATATAAGAATTTGGGGTTGAGCATAATTTTTTTGGTTAAGTAGTTATCCATTCCAGAGCCTATATAAGAGAACATCAGGACTGCTGTCCTGTTATTTAGAAAATATAATTGAAGTCAAATATGGAACTTAAGTTCTTACTGGAACCAAAGAAGTATATATAATAACTTCCACATCTAGAGATTACCTTTTATCATAATTTCACCCTCTAGAACGTTACAATCAAAAAGACAGCTAATGACACATATTGGTGAGGATGTGGAAAAATCAGAATCCTCATATATTTCTGGTGACAATGTAAAATGGCGCAGCTAACTACTTTGGAAAAGAGTTTGACAGATCTTCAAAATGCTAACATTAGATATCAAATGACCTAGCAATTCCACTCCTAGGGATTTACCCAAGAAAAAATGAAAACATAGGCTCATTCAAAAACTTTCACATGAATATTCATAGCAACAATATTCATATTAGCCAAAAAAGTGGAAACCCCCATATCCATCAGTTGAAGAGAAGATAAACAAAATGTGCTATATCCGTATGATAGAATATTACTTGGAAATAAAAATGAAGTATTGATACATGCTACAAAATGAACACAATTTAAAAACATTATGTTAAATGAAATAATCCAGTCACAAAAGACTACACAAGTATGATCCCATTTGTACTAAATGTCTAGAATAGACAAATTCTTAGAGACAAAAAGTATAGTGGTTACTAGGACTGGGGAGAGGGTAGGGAAGCCATTACCATACCAAGGGAGTGAATTTGGTAGAGACAATGGAAGGTGGCTGTAGATAGGTACAAGTTTTCATTCTGGTGTCATGAAAATATTCTAAAATTAGATTACAGTGATCATTTCCCAACTTTTAAATATACTAAAAGCATTGAATTATATACTTTAAATGGATGATTCAGAGTATATAAATTATACTGCAATAAAGCTGTTTAAAAATACTAAAATTTTTACTAACTTATCAAGAGATCACCTTATATTTGGAAAGATCTAATATTTTTACTTGGGACATATTTCAACAATCTGTGCTTTATGTACAGCATATAAATTTCTCATCTACTCATTGAGAATTTATCATTGTCAACAAAACTATAGCTTTTATTTATTTTATAACTTGTATGTTCATTCTTTTTGAGAAACACATATTAGGTTCAGAGACTTTGGAGTCAGGTAGACTAGAACAAAATTCAGGCTCAACTAATTATTAGCCATGTGGCTGTGGGCAAGTCAGTTTGACTTTCTAATCTGTAACATGGTGGTTATTATATAAGTACCTTGTAAAACTACTGCAATATCTTAAACTGTGTGTGTATGAGTAAATACATATGTATATGTATGTGTGTGCATATATATGTATATATATTTAAGTATACATGCATGTAAAATGTTTGGCATGTATAAGCATTTATTAAATTATAACTATTATTATTACTGGTACTATTATTTAGCTGATGAAAATGAAGGAATACAAACTTTATGATTAGCAATATTGTTTTAATTATAAAATAAATTATATTAAAAGCATCCATTTATAAGAGTAGTGATTACAATTCTTATGCTACTGCATCCTATTATTTCAAGCAACATGGGACCATGGGAATTATTCCAACATTTAATATTAATAAATTATAACACAGCACTTTTCTTACCTTTGTAGTCCACCATAAACTTATAGGATGTATTTTGCTGAAGAAATAATGAAACACTTATTTTTTTAAAATCATACTGGGGGGAATTCCCTGGTGGTCCAGTGGTTAGGACTCCATGCTGCTGAGGGCCCAGGTCCAATCCGTGGTCAATGAACTAATATCCCGCAAGCCATGTGGCACGGCCAAAAAAAAAAAAAATAACATATTGGCTGCATGAAGACAACCTAACCTATATTTGATGTATGAGATCTAGTTTTGTGTTCTAAAATTCAAAATTGTAGCTGAACCACAAATGCCAGTCTTGAGTACCAGTGATCACACTCCATTCCTGCATTACTCTGCCAATCTTTTTTCCAGTTCATGCACTTGCTCACAAAGTATTTCAATATTAGATGCATGAGTGTGCTGTGATACAAATGTCATTTTAAAACCCTTAACAGATGTATTATGCAGTAAGCTTAGAACTAGAGTAGAGTTATTATGCTTGAAGTGTGTATCTGTCCCTTTTCCTCTTCTCTTCCTTCTTTCTTGCCCCAATTCTCTTTGTTCCTTCTTTTTTCTCTCAATCTTGCCAGATATTTGTAGTACAAATATAGAAAGATCTGCATATGCTACAGAGAAAGGAAGAATGTATAGTTTACAAACTCTCATAAACAACCTGATATAATTAAACCCTATACATTTCATGGTCTATCAGTCACAAAGATTGTTTACTGGTTACATTTAATACTCAACAAGGATAGTTTAGTCTGTGATTTAGGTCCTGTAGAAAATGAAGCAAATATCATTGTTAATTTACATTACTTCAAAGAATTGGTTAATGGTCAGATGTCCGCTTTGATAAGAGTGAACTAAACAGGCAAAAAAATACAATATCCCAAGGCATCTTAATGGAACAATGTTAAGCTAACTTTGAATAAGGAACTACACTCTGGTGGTGTTACTGGTACCTAAAAACATTATAAAACATATGTTTTAGGTGACATTTATATATGTTGGGCAATTGGTCTTACCACTTTTTAGAATACAGAGCCATGCCTTTTTAAAATGACTGATGATAGAAAAATGGTGAGGAGTATTTTAGTAGGAGAAGAGAATTAGCTTTAGAAGTATGGTTTTCTGTTGTCCTGTTTTGAGAAATTAATTTATTTCATTGTTTTATTTTTCTGTTTTCTGAGTAAACCTAAAGGTAGTACTTGCTTAATTGGTAATTAACATTTTTACAGGAGACTGATCCAGATTTCAACACCTTTATTATTATTTAATTTGCAGTGATGTTTCTTATATTTTGGGAGAAAATAATTCTGGAAGAGCATAATAATTTATCCATGCAGATTAGTATCAGTTGTTTAGAGCATTAAACCAATAAACCTGAATTAATGTAGTAAGACTTTATCAAATATATGGCAATATATGCTGATTTTATAATTTTTAAAAAATTGCTACAAAAAGAATTTCAGTGACATCTTTGTATAGGTAAATGGGAGAGAAAGTAAAGGTTTATGGTATGTGACAAGTTCTCCTTTGAATTCCAGAATGTATCTGGTCTTGTAAGATTTTTCAGTCTTGATTCAAATAAGCATGTGGTGTCATCAGAATGCATTTGCTCTTTCAACAGCGGGTTATCTCTTTTATTACAGTACTGATATAAACATAATTTATAGATTTTATGTATATGACAGAAGTTCATTTAAAAAAAGAATTGATATATCTTAAAAATTAAACAAAAGTAGCCTATTAAAATTAATGATTTCACAAATTAAATGATGCTTAGTGGATAAAGGCAATTTTCAGGTAAATTGTATTTTTCAATGGCAGGTCTATCTGGCCATTTGCAAGTTGGACTTTATTATGTTTAGTACAATAAGCTGTTTCTTTATAGCATTTGTTTCCCCTTAATCAGTGGTTTTGCATTGTATCTAAGTGACATTGAATGGCCTAGACTTAGAGAATACTATGAGGTAGGATGTATGTGCCCAGGCATGTAAAAACACACACATAATACAGTCGGCCCTCCGGATCCATGCATTCAGCGTGAATGGATATGGAGGGCCAGCTGTAAGGCACTTGAGCATCCATGGATTTTGGTATCCACGGGGGATGCTGGAAACAATTCCCCATGGTTTCTGATCTGTACTCTCCCTCACCTTAAAGCCAGGGTGAATTCTTTCAACACTGGCACAGGAAACTCAGGGCACAAATCACACAAACTTTTAAGGTAGTTAATGGGAAAGAGGAAATACAGAAAGTTTTGAGAAAGCCAGCATGCGGCCAAAAACAGCAGGTATGGCCATATGGCAATTGAATTAGAAAAGGGATTCTTGCCACACTGTGGTCCAGAAGGTAGTCAAGCCCAGGCAGCCATCAAGGAGAGAGGATTTATTTAATACATGTTAAGTGTTTCATATCGCCTCTTTCACTGTTCAGTTCCTCAGAGAATTGAAATCTGTTGTACCAAATAGATATTGAAGAATTTTCTTACAGAAAAAATAACTTCTAAAGTAATTTCACTTCTACATTTAGAGATCACTATGCCAAAAGCACATTTATTTCCAAATAAAGCATTTGCAAAACAAAGACCTTTTTCGAAAAGTATAAAAGTTTTGTAAGGCTAAAATTTAATGACATTATTTTATTTTAACAACACATTTGGTGAAATTATGTAAATTTTTTAAATTCTCTACTTTATCCAAGACATTCTGTAATATTGTAGTTAAAATTGTTTGTCTAAGAAGCCATTAACCTGTAGAATAACAGTTTTCATAAATTCTTGAAATACATTTTCCTTTGAAAACAGCTTGCTGAAAATGTGTTTTGGTTCTCACATTAGCTCTCTAAAACTCATCTGACCTACAGAAGAACAGGGGCTGTACTATTAACAGTCATTCTTAAATGTATTATTAGTATATCATGCTGTTACAATTTCAGCAACATTCTTGGACTCTGGTGTATGTGTTTGTGTGTATGTGTATGCTTTTGTATGTTTTAATTAGGGAATATGTCCATGATTTGTCCTTTATTGTCCTTATCTTGAGGGAAAATGTGGTCTTTGTTGAGGACCCAGAGAGACCCACAAATATTTCCCCTTCTCTGGTCTCCCCGCAACACACACACACTCCTTTGTTATCAGGGCGGTAACAAACTAGCCTCTGGTCAGAATGAAGACAATGTTCATATTTCAACCTTTGTGTTCTCTGGTTTGTTTCTCCTTATTGGCAATACCACACTCTTATTTTCCATGACCAAATTTTTTGAACAACAGCACAACAAAAAGATAAGCAATTACTCAAACAAACTAATGGCTAATAGTTTAAGTATTGATTGCTTCCCTAATAACATTTTTTCAAATTGGATTATTATGTTTATTTTGAATAAAGAGAAATTATATGTCTATGTAAAAAATATGAACTTGTAGTCAGTTTCTTTTTGGACTGCAAATATTATACTCCAGTTGAAATTAGTTTACATATATTTAACTTAATAGAATAAGGCCAGATTTTCTTGTTTTGAAATCACTTTTTTTCAGTGCATTTGGTTATTTCTTTACTTAAAAATCTAGCTTCTAACCTTTTCCAAAAAAATTCAAGTTACATAAAAGTAAAAAAAAAAAACATAATAAACATCACTGCCTCTATCACTCAAATGTTAAAACTATTAGTATTTTGGCACATAGCTTTCAGTAATTACTAAAATAAAGCACATGGCTAAAGCCTCTTTCATCTGCTTCTGGTCCTCTGTACTCACATATGAGAGGCAATCACTAATCTGAGTTTGATGATTTTTCCCATTTCATTAAAAAAATTGCATTCATATATGTATCTGTCAAAAATATGTGTATTATAGTTCCAAGATGTATAGATACTTCACTTTACTTTTTCACTAAACTTTGTTACTCTGGTCTATTCTATTGACATAATAAAGATCTACTTCCTCCCTCTTGACTATTTTATAACATTTCATCATATGAATAGGGAACATTTTATTTATTTATTCCTGTATTGACATATATAAAGTTCTTTCTACATAGCTTTTCTGGTATTCCATTATTGCTAAGGTTTAAGTAACAGTTACATAATAATCAGAAATATTTACATACTTTGGATTTGCTCTTTTAGACCACTTAGCAAAGCACTCGACTGTTTTCCACTGGAGATATTTTCTTTTTTAATTATGCCTCAAATATAGCCAAATGGCAAATAATTCAAGATATGATTTTTAACATCAAATGTAATTTGTTCAAAATTTACATTAATCTTTCTCATAACTAGTCACTTGCATTTTGTCTCCCTGTCATCCTGAAGAATGAAAATGTAATTTCCCAGAGGCTTTAAGAATTGAGGGAGTATTAAATGTAACTGAAATTAAGTGATTAATAATTTACTTTGGGATCATGAATCAACTTTGTGGGATGCTAAGGATAATTTGCAACCCCAGAAGCACTAGCAGTAACAATGCACTTTTTAAGACTTAAGAACTCTCAAAGGTTGGCTGCCCAACCTAATTAAACTTCAGTTTTCTGATACCAAATTTATTTCTTCTTTGTCCTGAATTTCCTCAGATCTTCTTGACAGGAAAATGTCACTTTACCTGACAGTTGATAGACAGGTTATGTAGCACCATAATTGGAGAGAAAAAGATAGCTTAAAGCTACTTGATTTAATGGCTATGTGTATGGCTTTTTCTTTCTTTCGTTTTCTTTTTTTTAAGGTTTCTATGACAGACACAAAAGGCCCTAGCAAATAGGCCCAGTGCCATTTTTTTCCTGCTTCCTCTAGGGGTGATTATCTTACTCCATCAATAGTGCTGTCAGAAATTGGGCACATAATTCAGCATTTAAATGAACAAGCAATGTAATATTTCCTGTCTCCCAGTGGAATGCTTTGCAGCTCACATTCTTCTCTGTCACTCGCTCACTCTTGATGTATGTCCCATATCCAGTCCTTGAATGCCTTCTCTTCCTTGTGTTTCATTGCAGATGTTGGCTCCGACTTGACACCTACTTCATTTGGAGTTTTATAGGACCAGCGACCTTGATTATTATGGTAAGAACTCCTAATTAACTATGTGTTTCCCAGGTCAAGAAATAAAACTTTCACTATCTTTGTGCTGTCTATCTTTAATTTACATAGAGTAATTTTGGGAAAGCATGTACTTTTTTGACCCTATATAACTCAAGCAATTAGACACTCATTATAGTCTACTTTTATATTGTAAAATACTTAATCAAAACTCCTGGGAGAAGAAAACATGCATTTGCAAGAGCTTATGCAGTACTGTGGCTCCTCAGGGGCCTGATCTAGCATAATCCATTTGGTTTTATAGGTTTTAAACAGTGATGACTTTGTTTGACAAATAGTACATTTTCTTTGTTTTTCATTTGGATAATTTGAATTATGAATGGAAACAGAAATTGGAAATGTGGCAAAATAACCTTCCTGTTCCTTCCAGTTTTGTTTTTATATAAATCTCAAAAGCTTTAAAGTTTAAGAGGATTTCACTTGAGAATGATAAGTAAGTTAGGTAAACATTCTGGAATCATATTTTCTTTTTTTTATTTTTAAATGCATAATATCTTGATTTCAAATATGCATTATTTATCCTAATTGAGATACTATTGTAGTATATTATTTATATACTTACCATTTTAAAATACAAAATAGCCCCAAGTTCTGGAATATATAAACGAAGCAGGTGACAAGGGCAATTCAACATGTGGTTTTCTATACAGTTTACATATGTGTGATATTTGAAATGTACACTGGAGCTTTTATTTTGTTTTGTTTCATATCATATGTTCTCTCTTGGTCCAGTGATATAACAATGTCAGTGGGGGTTCCCTCTACTTTAATCCTAATTTGTTGTAGCATCAAAATTTAACCAGCATTTTATAATCCTTTTGACCTAGCTATTCAAAAATATTACGATTTTTGTATTTATGTTTTGTAATGTAGCACTTGAACAGTAAATCAAGGGCCATGTTTAAAGGGTAGATATAGTAACATACCTGGAATAATTACTGTCTTTTTAAAAAATATATACTTGAAAAAAATATATATATATACTTGACTTGGCTTTGTCTTGCAGTTCCCATATCATCATTCCAACTGCTGCTGATTTTGTATGTGTGTGTATTTGGCATAGCAGTGCTTTGTAACTCATTGGTATCCCGAGTTCCCAAACTGGCCTCTTGCTTTTACTAAAATACTAGGCAGTCATCTATGATCCAATTCCTTTATAAGTGTAGGAGAGCTAATTTCCCAGAACAACTCATCTGTCATAGAGAATACACTTACTTTTTTTCTACTTCAGTTATGCAATATAACAGTACCTTTTACATTCCAGCTTAATGTAATCTTCCTTGGGATTGCTTTATATAAAATGTTTCATCACACTGCCATTCTGAAACCTGAATCGGGCTGTCTTGATAATATCAAGTAAGTGATTTTTCTTTTTCTTTTCTTTAGTCTACCTTACTTTGATACACTAAACTATCCCTACTTTTCATTGTATTGAAATCTTATGGCAAAATTATAAAGATCAGTGTGTTGTCTTTGCTGAATAAGATCATTTATTGACTATTGAGGTGACTTGATCTGCCTGAAAATAAGTATAGTGAAGTTCTGTCTTCAAAGAAACTTTTCCCCCTAAATTCTTATTTACAGTATGATGTTTTTATTAGATGCATTTATTTATTTTGTCCAGGAAACAAAGTTGCTGTGTCTGGGCAGACTATTTTGTTAGAGCTATAACCACACCAGTACTCAACACGCCATCTTTCCCTTCAGAGCAGTGTGAAGAGAGTGAGATGGTGGCACCTGCAAGTACCAAAAGGGGGATTTTTACACCAGAAGAGAGGAACCCTGAAATTATTAACCTGGGTGTTTGCAGAGGAGCTGTTGTACAGCTGCCCTCCTCTCCTCCTGAGAGAGAAAAGGAGACCTCAGCTCCCTAATGTAAAATCCTATTGTATACATATATATGGCTCCAGGTTGTACCCCCTTTGAAATGTTAACATTTACCTCTTGGGAAGTAAATCTCTCCATAAGACTGTCACTATCTATTCCATCATCTTTTAATTCCTAAGGTTTATCCTTTAACCCAAATTCTCCTTTTTTATCCTCAAAACCTGAACCATGCAGAGATATGAAAATATCCACAATCCTTTCCTCACTAGTAGTACTTCTTTTATATATATGCAAAAAGAAGACAATTTACATTTTCTGGGGAAAAAAAATAGTTCTTTAGTGTAACCAAAAATTTTGTCTTATTCCCTTAGAGGCTGTGACACTTGAGAAAGAGTAATGTGAATATGTACTTTAGTCATTAATATATATTCTATATTAAGTAGCATTTGTATATGATTTGCCTGTGCTATGTGTTGACTTGGTTAAATGTTTTTATTTAAATGAATGCACTTTCAGAAGTTTCATGAGGTCTCCTGTGACTTTCATGTGCTACTGACATTCTCCTTGAACTACCTCAGATAGCAGCTATGTCACCCATTTTTCATCCTCCTACATTCAGTGCCTGACATAGTTCCTTGCCCATAGTAGGCCCTCAATGAATGTTTATAGACTAAAGTAATACATTAAAGACTGTAGTGACAGAAGTGTGTTGACATTAAGTATTTAATTTTGTTTAAGGGGTCATCTGTCTACATTAGTTGAAAAGGTAGCTAAGGAATTAGAAAAAATAATGTAATGGAGCAAACTAGAAGTTATCTACTATGAGTAATAGTCTTTTGTACTTCTTAATATTACTTAGTTGAGTCATTATACTGTTGAATTATGTACAACTAGACTGCCCTTCTAAAATGCAGTATTAGTTCCTTGGACCGTTTGCTCCTGATAATATTGAATTTGGATTGTTAAATAGGCACATAAAATATAATTTCTTTATCTTATCATACTTCTACTCACTTTAGTATAAATTGCATCCTTATATCTATTATTGTGTAATATAAAACAAAATGCATATAATACTCTATTATCATTTTTGTTATGCTTTTAAAGTACTATCAGAAAGAAGTGAATAATACTTTTTTATGTAACAGCTTTTACCAGATTAAAAATTTCAAAAAGGCCTTGTACTTAGTACAGTCACATATTTAAAAGATAGATTTGTATTCTCATTATTCGTATGTATTTCTTTAGGTAATATGGGTTGAATGTCTGTGATATTACTATTTAGAAAAACAAACACACAAAAGCTAATAAATACATTTAATGATATTGATGGCATCAAACTTTATATTACAAAGCAAAATAAAGCCTTAAATGAGACTGTCTTGATTTGAATTCTGTCTAAACTGCTTTATAGTTTATAGCCTTTGGAAAGTTTATTTAACCTTGCTCAGGCTTCCTATCCTCTTTAAAATGGGTATAATAATGAAACATACCCAGCCATCAAATGCACAGAGGTATGTAATCAGCCTTTGATGATGCTTTTTAAGGAAAAATCAATAAGGCTCAAGGAGAGAAATTAAGTAGCTATTAGAAAGAATATGGAGCGTGGTTTTAAGATGGAAAAAAAGGGGATATAGGGCTTCCCTGGTGGCGCAGTGGTTGGGAGTCCATCTGCCCATGCGGGAGACGCGGGTTCGTGCCCCGATCTGGGAGGATCCCACGTGCCACGGAGCAGCTGGGCCCGTGAGCCATGGCCACTGGGCCTGCGCGTCCGGAGCCTGTGCTCCGCAAGGGGAGAGGCCGCGGCAGTGAGAGGCCCGCGTACCATTAAAAAAAAAGGGGGGCGGATATGGATATGCTGATGGGAAGGAACCAGTAAAAAAGTGGTTAGAGATAGAGGAAAGGAAATCAGTGTTATAGTCATGACCTGAGGAACTATAGGGAATGAGATCCAGAATAGCGGGAGAGTAATTCCACTCCATTCAATTTCATGAAGGACACTTTTCTACTGAGATAACAGAAGCCAGCTAGGAGGATCCTTTTCTATTCAGACTAAATAAAATAAATAATAGGCGTGATGTAGATATGTGGTGGAACCAGGGTAGAGCAGTAAATAGAGGGATTTCTGCCTACTCTCCTCTACAAAGTAGGAAAAATGATCATCTACAGGATACGAGAGCATGCAGGAGAGAGATAATAAGAGAGAAATCTCAAGAAAATAATCCTTAGAACTTTCCAGAATCTGAAGGACATTTTATTTCATTTAAAATATGTTAACTATTTAATAAGTGCTTGTAAAAAAGTCACCAGGGCATAATTGATAAGGGAAGAATTTAAGAAAGGTTTAAGCAGAACACAAAATTTGGCATCCTTTTTGTGTTTAACAAAAATAAGGATCTGTATAATATGAATTTTTAAGTGATATTGGGTGATGTGAGAGTATTTTAAAGGCATAGCATCATTTATTTGCAATGTCTTCTTTTTTTAGTACAGGGAAAGGGCATAAAAGTTAATAATGTTTTCTTGGGGTTTTTTTTGTAAAGTGATGAATAAGATGCACCACCTTGGGCAGTTTATTGAGAAAATAAACTCACCATATAAGGCCTTTTGCTGGTCAGTGTCTTTCTAAAACCATTCATTTATCAAATATTTGTTACTTTAATTACACACATTCTTTCACATAGAAATATCTTCTTTATCTAAAATGTGTTTGCTTCTCCCCATGTTCACTACCACCACTTCCTTTTTGGCCACCATGAACTTCTGCAAAGCTGCTTCAGTGGTCTCCTGACAGTTTTCCCCATACTGATTCTTGCTCCTACCTTCATTAGCTAGAGTGATCTCTTGAAAAGTTTAAATCTGATTATGCAACTCTCTTGGGTAAAACTCTTCAGTGATTTCCAGTTACTCTTACACTAAAGTCCAGACTTCCTACCATGGCCTACTTAGCCTTCCTGGTCTAGTTGTCCCTTTTTAAGCCATGTGTCCCTCTGGCCATTCTGGGTGTACTCACTTGTGCTTCAGGTCTTATCTGCTGCTACTCTACAGATTTTCTTTTCCCTAACACTGCATGGCCAACTCTAATTTACTCTAATTAATTTAATTATTATTTTTAAATAATTTAATTATATTTTAATTTTAAATTTACTTCACAGTCATCATAATAAACACCTTTTGATATTAGTATAAAACATTCATTTCGTTGGCTCATTACTATATTAATGATATACTCTGGGAAAAAATAACAATAGAGTAAATTCCTATAGTTAACGTGATTACAGAGGAAATGAGGTACTCCAAGTCTCAGATTTAACTACAAAAGTACTTAAAACTAAATAATGCATTACGGTTTGCTGTTTGCTTACTTGTCCTTTGTCTTCTTTTCATCAAAATAGGTAATTATATTTGGAGGAAAAAAGTAATTCCAGTCATTTGCATTTTCTGATTTAATTTCAAACAAGTTGAAATTGGAGCTTACAGTAATCATAGCAAAAATCTAATCTAGTTCTTAAAAAATAATATGAATATAAATAAAACAGTTAATGAATTATCAGTACAAAATTAATTTATAGTATCGCTGTAGTATTATGACAGTTAGAACTTTAATTCTTGAGGAGCATTTATAGCACGCTTGACATTTAACTTAGAAATAAAAATTGATCATTTCTGTAGTTATCAACTACTTCTCTTGTTGAAAAAATATTTAACAGCATCACAAGTACTTTGCAGAATTAAAAGAAATAATAGAAGCTTTTAGGGCTAAGAAAGAAAATTGGTGCCCGTATGGAGAGACAAGGAATCTACTAAGCTTCCCTTTCCTGTGTCTGACCCTTTGCCCTTTTCCAGGGACAGACTTCTGCATCCAAGATTCTGATTTTGACCTAGCCCAGTTTTCCAGTTTCTGGTATCTCCCCTTAACTTGGGTTTTACATGAGTGATGGGCTGGCAAAAACAATGTCAGATCTTTTAAAGAAACACCTTTCACTTTCCTTCTTTCCTCCCTGTGCTCTAATTGCTAAAGGAAGGTGTAGTGCTAAAGAGGAGCAAAAACTCGTGTCATACACAATTTCAATTTGGATTTCAGTTCAGTCCTGTGATGGTTATATGATCTTGCAAGTTACATCATGGCTCTCAGTCTCAGTATCTCCTCAGAATTGGGAATAATTGATTCTACTTTGTAGAGTTTTGCTATAATTAAATATAATCATATATGTATAGCATACAGCTCATAATTCAGTATTCATACAGTATGGTTTGATTATTTTTAACCACTCTATGTGGAAATATATTGCTGCCTTTGGTTCTCTGTGTTTTCCTTAGTGAAATTTGCTCAACCTCTTATCAAAATCTCATTAGAATTTCACTGGCTTTGTTTCTTATGTAGTGTCATAAAGAATTTGCCTGATATGATCCTTTTTTTTTTCTTAAGCCAAACTTATCCTATTATGAAAGAATTGGCTCTAGGAGTGAAATGCTCATTTGATTAATAAATAGGAAGTTCTGTAGTTAGCTCTAAATTAAAAAAAAGAAGTGTCTCAGTGAACTTGGGCACCTGCCATACATAATGAAATCTAAGGCTTCTGAGTAGCTTCAGGGATGAATAGAAAAATGTTTTGCCTTACCAGTATCCATAATAACTTATTTATTCCTTAAGAAGGTAACTTTTGCTTTGTACTGTGTTTCCAGATATTGGTAGAAACAGTTAAGTAATTTAGCTTGACTAGTATTACATTAGTACTTCATGGAGTTAAATGTGGTAGGGTTCTAAAAAATTGAAGGTGGAAAAGCAGAATGATATAATCCTGAAAAATGCAACAACATCACAAAAAAATTTCAATGCTTTAATTTTTCTTCTTTATATTAATATATTAAGATGGAATTATATATATATGGCCTGCTTTTCAAAATGGTAACATTTTTATACCATAGTCAGAGCAATATCTTAAAAAGAGTTTGATCCTTTATGAGAACAGTAAACCTAGTTCTGAATTATACTTAATAAAAATATTCATCCACTTCAATGTTTTCTGGATGAGTTTTGAGGAAAATATTTATAGTACTTTCTCATTCTTCTTAAAATATTAGCTAGTGATGTAAAAAGGTTGAAATATTGTTTTGGGTTTTTAAACAGGAAGCTCAGTATAGTTTATATAGTCCATGCCGACTTTTAAAAACAAAGTTATGTCTCCATTCACTTGACTTTATTCGTTGTTTACCTTCCACCACCAAACCTACTCAATTTAAATGAAAACATCACAAATTTCTAATTATTTTAAAATATTTCTAAATATTTAGAGATGTGTTTAAAAACTGTCACGTCTTATAAAAAGATTCCAGGGCCAACACACTATACTGAAGATGTGTTTTTTTCCAAACCTTTTTAATCAAATATACTTTTCAACACCCACACACACATTGAACACTTTAGTTCTTGAGTCAGAACTAATAATTGATTTATTTTATTCATTGTTATAAGATAAAATACTTTTTAAGAAATTCTGAAAGGAATATCATCTGTTATCTCATTTTCCCCACCTTTCCTCCATTTCCTTGTTCTGTGGTTAAATATCACTGGAAATGTGCCATAACATTATCATAAATGATCCAGGTGTATTTGAAAAGTAATACATCCTAAACAGCACTGTTTGGAGCCCTGTGTATTGTTGACACCACTAGAGTCGCTTCAAATAAGTTAAGACCTTCCTTAGGTATTAGTTAGTCCTTTGCTGATTAACTTAATTTCAATTTACAAGCATTTGACAATCACTTCTATGAAAAATGAACTGTAGCCACTGGTTCACGAAGCTGTACATTCACCAAGTATTGTTGCCAATCTCATTGTATTATGCGTTTTACACTGTAGTTTTAACTTTTCTGAAATGTTAAAAGTGTTAGTCTCTGTTTTGAGGCTTTCTCTTTAAAATGCATTCAAATCCCTATGTGATCTTTCTAGGAACCAGGTGTTTTATGTATCACTGTATTTGGCATACTTCATACTCTGGGAGCTGACACTTGACAAAAAAACAGTTTGAAGGATGACTGTCACAGGCACACTGGAACTGTTAAGTGTTACACCTTGAGATCAAATAATTCTTTCACTTTTCCCCAAAATAATTAGGTTTATATCAGAATTAGGAGAGTCAATTGCAGCCTAAGGATGAGAGACTACCTAAGGGAAAAATAATTCTTCTTTATGAGAAAAATGTAAAATTTAGCAGCTCCTTTGTTCTTTATATGTGGCTGGAGTCAGATTTCCTTTGTATCCTACATGAAATGTGCAGTCAGCTTTGGGAAAGCTTGGTAATCAGAATTGTATTATGAAACCGAAATTTCTGAAGTAATCGTACACACACAGAAAAATTAATCTAAAATAAGTAGTCATAATAAGGCTGTAGTTTTTTCCCCCCAAATAGTTCAGAGCAAATATTCACTTAAACTTTTATAAGAGTGGAAGAAATATGAGAATAATTATAATTAAATAATATTTGTATTCCATATTATTCACATATTTTATTTAATTTTTAATGTATAAACTTTGATACGATTTTTTGTCCTTTAATTATTCATTAAGTTATTTGATAAACAAGCAGCGCTAAAATTTTGGATATGTTTTGAGGATAGAACTTACAGAATTGTTCATTTATTTTACGTAGACTATAAGAGAAAGGAATGGATTGTGATTCCAAGGTTTTTGGCTTGTGGTACTGAGATATGGAACTGTAGAAAAAAATCACATTGGGGTAGATTAGGAGCTTTGGGGGAAGTGGTTAACAGCATAACTTTGAAAGACTTACTAAACATTACAGTGTAGATGCTGAGTAGGCAGTTGAAATAATGAAAGCTGAAGATTTAAATCTGGATTCATTGGTATATAGATTTTATTTTATTTTTGCATTTAATGGTTTTCAGGTTTTATTTATTTTCAGTATTGATTTTGTTTTATATATCTTTATTACTTTATATAGTGGTAAATGATCCTGTTTCTTTATTTATGAAAATGATATATTTCCTATTAAAACATTAAGCAAAGTGAGATATTTTGGGGAAAAAAAGTAATAATGTAAAGGTGGTATGCAGCTATGACAAAAACTTGAGATAGTGATTTTCCAACCAGACTGGTTTCTGTCACTTAGTCACTGTACGTTTCTATTAGGATAGCTTTGCTATGAGTAGCAAATGCTGACCAGTATAGGGCCTAAATCATAATGATACTGATGATTTACAGAAACTAAAATCCAGAGGCAGGTGGTTCCATAGTTGGTTTAATAGCTCGGTAATGGTAGTAAGTACCTAAGCTCTTTCCATCTTTTATCTTCCTTAGCATGTTGGCTGTTGTCATTCACAGTGTCAACGTGTGGTCCAGAGATGGCTCTTTCAGCTCCCACCATCATATTCTTTAGCAATTGTGTTCAAAAGCAAAAATGAAGGGAGAAAAGAATGCTTTCCTCAGAAGCCTTTTCTCATGCCTTTCTCTCTCATGGTCAGGATAGAAGATATTTCCCAGAAGCTCCTTGCTCATATCACATGTCTAGATCACATGACCACCTCTTAATGCAAGAGAGTCTGGGAAAGCAGGGATCTGGCAGAGGCGACTGGCTCAACCCTGTGGGCAGGAACAGGCCTGTTTCAACATTTGCAGAGCTCAGGGCAAGAGTACAAAATGATAAATTAAACATATCCTAACCTCCTACTCTAACAGATATACCTTGAAAACCACCTGGAAGGCCAGGATTGAATTTAGAATCCTTCAGTTCCCTGGAGTTCCATGTCAGGATATGGCCATTGACTCACTACCCATCTTCCTTCTCTTCCTACCTTGACTTCCATCCCACACCATGTGGGGCCTCACACAGGCATGGGGACACTGCAACCAGCACATCCAACTTGTGTCTGTCTCTCCCACAAACAGCCACTGCTTGGCCACCCCTCAAATGTAGGAGTGTGGGTACTGGCTACAATCTTGGGAGAATGGCTCACAGTAGATTTTGTTTTCAACCCATGTGACTGGATAAAATGAAGGGATTGATGTAGACATATAAAAGGAGAAGACCAAGGACTGAAACCCTGGGTCACTCTAACTTTTGAGATCTTGGAAATGCAGAGTCTACAAAGTAGATTTAGAAAGAGGAGCCAGTGAGATAGGAAGAAAGTTAGAGATCCTGGAAGCTAGGCAATGAAGCATTTCAATTCGGATGGGGACTTACACTTGACCACTGGATTTAGCAACTTGGAGGTTCTTGTGTTTTTGACAAAAGTTGTTTGATGAAGCCTTATTAAAATGGGTTGGAGGCAGATGGGAAGAGAGGAGTTAAAAACCACATGTAAAGACATCTCTTTTCAGATCTTTTTCTGTAAATAAGAGCTAAGAAATATAGTAGCTGGCGAGAAAGGTTGGATCAAGGGCATTTTTTTGTTTTGTTTTGTTGATTGGTTAGTTTTTAAGCATGATAGAGATTACAGCCTCTTCCTTTTAATCTGGTATGAATAGACAGTTAGTTGATGCAGGCAAGAGAGGGGAAAATTGTGTGGTTTCTGCATTTGAGTAGGCAAGGGAAGATGGACTCTAGTGTACAGGTGAAGGTAAGAAGGAATACAGGCAAAACAGTTCATCCTTTATATGATGAATCTTATGACTGAGTTCTGTTAACTTATTGACCAGCAGATATTTTCCTTTAAAGTAATGCAATAAGTTATCATGACTCATAAGCAGTAACGACTCATTGTGTTCAGAAACATTCATCTACTTGGAAAGAAAGTTATATCATCTTGAAAAATACAATGTTGTTACAAGATTTCTTTAATCCTCTATTTTCCCTTTTACATTATATATATTAATGTATATACTGTTATAAATTTAATATTCTGCTTATAAAATCTATATCTATATGTAGGTATGTGTGTATGTATGTATATTATGTACTATGCATACTATATATAACTTATATACTTTATATAAAATGCAAATGTCCAAATACTTTGTTGATAAGTAAAAATAGTTTATATTTTGAACATATTTAGTAACTTTTATGTGTATTTTTCATTAATTTAAGAAGCAAAATCAATAGATCTTACAGTTTGGAGAGGATTAATCGTCAATAAAAATTACTTAAGCAACAAAATTCCTTTTCCTTCAAGAAATAATAAGATACACATTTTTATACCTGAGACAATCTTTTAGTTAGCTATCTTCCTGAAAATAAAATACAGAGTTATATATATATTATAAAATTTTATCAAATATACTTTATAGGATAGCTGAGTGCTAATATACCTTTTGGGATATAAAATGAACATTCTTATTCCTCATAAATGACTGATTATATATGCAGAAAAAAAACCTAAATGGAAATGCACTAAAAAGTTAATAATGGTCACCTTTTAGTGGCAAGATTGCGTGTACTTTAAAATGTTCTTTTTCATGGACTTGAGTGGTGTTTTCTGACACCGCTTCTGACACCAGTTTCATGTTGTTTTTACACACACCAGCTGATTCTCCAACACCAACTAAATTTCTAGCAATTCAATTCAACTCTAACACTAACTCATAGAATTAGAGCAGATCCCACAGGTTAAGGGCTCCCCACTGCAGATACCAGCCACAAACAGAATGCCCAGGCTACCCACACTTCTGCCTGGAGAACTACAAATTTAGGGCTTCACAAGACCAACTCTCAGGTTCAATAATTCACTAGAACAAATCACAGAACTCAGGAAACTGCTCTACTTACAACTGCAGCTTTATTAAAAAGGATAAAACTTAGGAAAAAACAAATGGAAGCAATGCACGGGGGGAGGTGGAGAACTAAGATTCCATGGCGTCTCTGGGCTCCACCCTCCTAGCCCTTCAAAGTGTTTGCCAAACCTAGAAGCTCCTTGAACCACATCTGTTAGGAGCTTTAGTGGAGGTTTCATTACAAAGGCATGATTGATTAAATCATTGACCACTAGTGGTTAAAATCAATCTCCACCCACCTCCCTTCCCTGGGCATGGAGTTGTAGGCGGGAGCAGGGCTGAAAGTTCCAAACTTCTAATCTTGGCTTTGTTTCTCTCAGACCACTTCCCACTGAGGAGCTACTTAGCCTCCACTACTGTCTTCCATTACCTCTAGGCACCACCCCCATCCCCATCATCTCACGAGCATACAAAAGACACCGTTACCACTCCAAAGATTACAAGGGTTTTAGGAACCCTGCACTAGCAACCAAGACAAAGACCAAATATTTGTTTCTTTATTGTACCACAGCAATCTGAATTTTTGAAGTTGGTATTATGAATATATAGTACTCATAAACAATTTTTTCTTCAAAATTGCTTGCCCTACATTATGTCCATAAACATATTAGTAATAGAATAATCTTAAAATGTCATTTTTCTGGAACTCATTCTATATTTATAACCTCTGAAAAAAGTTTCCAAAAAATCATGTTTAATTGTCTATTATTAATTGTTTACTGTGGATATAGTGACATAATGAAAATTCAATCAAGTCTGATGAAAACGGGAGCATTAGATTACTGTAGTTCATTTATCTCCAAATTCTTTGACAGATGGAACTCATTTTAAGGTTTTTAATTGCTTTTGTTTATACCATTGAAAAAATTAATGTAAGAATCTAGTTATAATTTGGGGATAAACAAATTTTTAACTTATTTTTTTCTTCATTAATTAAAAATTTTTTTTTGAATTTTAGAATTTTATTGACTTTTTTATACAGCAGGTTCTTATTAGTTATCCATTTTATACATATTAGTGTATCTGTGTCAATCCCAATCTCCCAATTCATCACAACACCACCCACCCCCCGCCACTTCCCCCCCTTGGTGCCCATACGTTTGTTCTCTATAACTGTGTCTCTATTTGTGCCCTGCAAACTGATTCATCTGTACCATTTTTCTAGGTTCCACATATATGCGTTAATATATGATATTTGTTTTCCTCTTTCTGACTTACTTCACTCTGTATGACAGTCTCTAGATCCATCCACGTCTCTGCAAATGACCCAATTTCATTCCTTTTTATGACTGAGTAATATTCCATTGTATATATGTACCACATCTTCCTTATCCATTCATCAGTTGATGGGCATTTAGGTTGCTTCCATGTTCTGACTATTGTAAATAGTGCTGCAATGAACATCAGGGTGCATGTGTCTTTTTGAATTATGGTTTTCTCTGGGTATATGCCCAGTAGTGGGATTGCTGGGTCATATGGTAGTTCTATTGTTAGTTTTGTTTTTGTTTATTTTTTTCTATTGTTAGTTTTTTAAGGAACCTCCATACTGTTCTGCATAGTGGCTGTATCAATTTACACTCCCGCCAACCCTGCAAGAGGGTCCCCTTTTCTCCACACCCTCTCCGGCATTTGTTGTTTGTAGATTTTCTGATGATGCCCATTCTAACTGGTGTGAGGTGATACCTCATTGTAGTTTTGATTTGCATTTATCTAATGATTAGTGATGCTGAGCAGCTTTTCATGTGCTTCTTGGCCATCTGTATGTCTTCTTTGGAGAAATGTCTATTTAGGTCTTCTGCCCATTTTTGGATTGGGTTGCTTGCTTTTTAATATTAAGCTGCATGAGCTGTTTATATATTTTGGAGATTAATAATTTGTTGATTCATTTGCAAATATTTTCTCCCATTCTGTGGTTATCTTTTCATCTTATTTGTAGTTTCCTTTGCTTTGCAAAAGCTTTTAAGTTTCATTAGGTCCCATTAGTTTATTTTTGATTTTATTTCCATTACTGTAGGAGGTGGATCAACAAAGATCTTGCTGTGATTTATGTCAAACAGTGTTCTTCCTATGTTTTCCTCTAACAGTTTCATAGTGTTCAGTCTTACATTTGATCTCTAATCCATTTTGAGTTTATATTTGTGTATGGTGTTAGGGAGGGTTCTAATTTCATTCTTTTACATGTAGCTGTCCAGTTTTCCTAGCATCACTTATGAAGAGACTGTCTTTTCTCCATTGTATATCCTTGCCTACTTTGTCATAGATTAGTTGACCATAGGTGCATGGGTTTATTTCTGGGCTTTCTATCCTGTTCCATTGATCTATATTTCTGTTTTTGTGCCAGTACCATATTGCCTTGATTACTGTAGCTTTGTAGTATAGTATAGTCTGAAGTCAGGGAGTCAGATTCCTCCAGCTCCGTTTTTTTCCCTCAAGACTGCTTTCACTTTTCAGGGTCTTCTGTGTCTCCATACAAATTTTAAGATTTTTTGTTCTAGTTCTGTAAAAAATGCCATTGGTAATTTGATATTGGTTGCATTGAATCTGTAGATTGCTTTGGGTAGTAGAGTCATTTTCACAATGTTGATTCTTCCAATCCAAGACCATGGCATATCTCTCCATCTGTTTGTATCATCTTTAATTTCTTTCATCAGTGTCTTATAGTTTTCTGCATACAGGTCTTTTGTCTCCCTAGGTAGGTTTATTCCTAGATATTTTATTCTTTTTGTTGCAGTGGTAAATGGGAGTGTTTCCTTAATTTCTCTTTCATATTTTTCATCATTAGTGTATAGGAATGCAAGAGATTTCTGTGCATTAATTTTGTATCCTGCAACTTTACCAAATTCACTGATCAGCTCTAGTAGTTTTCTGGTGGCATCTTTAGGATTCTGTATGTATAGTATCATGTCATCTGCAAACAGTGACAGTTTTACTCCTTCTTTTCCAATTTGTATTCCTTTTCTTTCTTTTTCTTCTCTGATTGCCATGGCTAGGACTTCCAAAACTATATTGAATAATAGTGGCGAGAGTGGACATCCTTTTCTTCTTCCTGATCTAACAGGAAGTGCTTTCAGTTTTTCACCGTTGAGACTGATGTATGCTGTGGGTTTGTTGTATATGGCCTTTATTATGTTGAGGTAGGTTCCCTCTGTGCCCAATTTTTGGAGAGTTTTTATCATAAATCGGTGTTGAATTTTGTCAAAAGCTTTTTCTGCATCTATTGAGATGATCATACGGTTTTTATTCGTCATTTTGTTAATATGGTATATCACATCGATTGAGTTGCGTATATTGAAGAATCTTTGCATCCCTGGGATAAATCCCACTTGATCATGGTGTATGATACTTTTAATGTGTTGTTGGATTCTGTTTGCTAGTATTTTGTTGAGGATTTTTGCATCTATATTCATCAGTTATATTGGTCTGTAATTTTCTTTTTTTGCAGTATCTTTGTCTGGTTTTGGTATGAGGATGATGGTGGCCTCATAGAATGAGTTTGGGAGTGTTCCTTTCTCAGCAATTTTTTAGAAGAGTTTGAGAAAGTTGGGTGTTATTGCTTCTCTAAATGTTGGATAGAATTCACCTGTGAAGCCATCTGGTTCTGGACTTTGGTTTTTTGGAAGATTTTAATCACAGTTTCAATTTCATTACTTGTGATTGGTCTGTTCATACTTTCTATTTCTTCCTGGTTCAGTCTTGGAAGGTTATACCTTTCTAAGAATTTGTCCATTTATTCCAGGTTGTCCATTTTATTGGCATAGAGTTGCTTGTAGTAGTCTCTCAGGATGCTTTGTATTTCTGAGGTGTCTGTTTTAAATTTTCCTTTTTCATTTCTAATTTTATTGAGTCCTCTCCCTCTTTTTCTTGAGGAATCTGGCTAATGGTTTATCAATTTTGTTTATCTTCTCAAAGAACCAGCTTTTAGTTTTATTGATCTTTGCTCTTGTTTTCTTTGTTTCTATTTCATTTTTTCTTATCTGATCTTTATGATTTCTTTCCTTCTACTAACTTTGGGTTTTGTTTGTTCTTCTTTCTCTAGTTCCTTTAGGTGTAAGGTTAGATTGTTTATTTGAGATTTTTGTTGTTTTTTGAAGTAGGCTTGTATTGCTATAACTTCCCTCTTAGAACTGGTTTTGCTGAATCCCATAGGTTTTGGATTGTCGTGTTTTCATTGTAATTTGTCTCTAGGTATTTTTTGACTTCCTCTTTGATTTCTTCAGTGATTTCTTGGTTATTTAGTAATGTATTCTTTAGCCTCCATGTGTTTGTGTTTTTTACTTTTTTTCCCCCTGTAATTGATTTCTAATCTCATAATATTGTGGTCGCAGAAGATGCTTGATGTGATTTCAGTTTTTCTTAAATTTACCAATTGATTTGTGACCCAAATGTGATCTATCCTGGAGAATGTTCTGTGCACACTTGAGAAGAAAGTGTAATCTGCTGTTTTTGGATGAGATGTCCTATAAATATCAATTAAATCTATCTGCTCTATTTTGTCATTTAAAGCTTGTGTTTCCTTATTAATTTTCTGTTTGGATGATCTGTCCATTGGTGTAAGTGAGGTATTAAAGTCCCCCACTATTATTGTGTTATTGTAGATTTCCTCTTTTATAGCTGTTATCAGTTGCCTTATGTATTGAGGTGGTCCTATGTTCAGTGCATAAATATTTCCAATAGTTATATCTTCTTCTTGGATTGATCCCTTGATCATTATGTAACATTCTTTATTTTAAAGTCTTTTTAATCTTATATGATTATTGGTACTCCAGCTTTCTTTTGATTTCCATTTTCATGGAACATCTTTTTCCATCCCCTCACTTTCAGTCTGTATGTGTCCCTAGGTCAGAAGTGGGTCTCTTGTAGACAGCATATATATGGGTCTTGTTTTTTTATCCAATCAATGAACCTGTGTCTTTTTGTTGGAGCATTTAATCCATTTACATTTAAGGTAATTATCTATATGTATGTTCCTATTACCATTTTCTTATTTGTTATGGGTTTGTTTTTGTAGGTCGTTTTCTTCTCTTGTGTTTCCCACTTAGAAAAGTTCCTTTGGCATTTGTTGTAGAGCTGGTTTGGTGGTGCTGAATTCTCTTAGCTTTTGCTTGTCTGTAAAGCTTTTGATTTCTCCATCGAATCTGAATGAGATCCTTGCTGGGTAGTGTAATCTTGGTTGTAGTTCCTTCCCTTTCATCACTTTAAATATATCATGCCACTCCCTCTAGCTTGTAGAGTTTCTGCTGAGAAATCAGCTGTTAACCTTATGGGAGTTCCCTTGTATGTTATTTGTCATTTATCCCTTGTTTCTTTCAATAATTTTTCTTTGTGTTTAATTTTTGCCAATTTGATTACTGTGTGTCTCGGCATGTTTCTCCTTGGGTTTATCCTGCCTTGGACTCTCTGTGCTTCCTGGGCTTGAGTGGCTATTTCCTTTCCCATGTTAGGGAAGTTTTCAACTATAATCTCTTCAAATATTTTCTTGGGTCCCTTCTCTCTCTGTCTTCTCCTTCTGGAACCCCTATAATGAGAATGTTGTTGTGTTTAATGTTGTCCCAGAGGTCTCTTAGGGTGTCTTCATTTCCTTTCCTCTTTTTTTTTTATTCTGTTTCACAGCAGTGAATTCCACTATTCTGTCTTTTAGGTCACTCATCCGTTCTTCTGCCTCAGTTATTCTGCTATTGATTCCTTCTAGTGTATTTTTCATTTCAGTTATTGTATTTTTCATCTCTGTTTGTTTGTTCTTTAATTCTTGTAGGTGTTCTTTCTTTAACTCTTCTAGGTCTTTGTTAAACATGTCTTGCATCTTCTCTGTCTTTGCCTCCATTCTTTTTCCGAGGTTCTAGATCATCTTGACTATCGTTACTCTGAATTCTTTTTCTGGGTAGTTTCCTATCTTCACTTCATTTAGTTGTTTTTCTGGGGTTTTATCTTGTTCCTTCATCTGGTACAAAGCTCTGCCTTTTTTTTCATCTTGCCTATCTTTCTGTGAATGTGGTTTTTTCTTACAGGCTGCAGTATTGTAGTTCTTCTTGCTCTGCTGTCTTGTCTCAGGTAGATGAAGCTATCTATGAGACTTCTGCAAGTTTCCTGATGGGAGGGAGTGGTGGTGGGTAGAGCTGGGTGTTGCTCTAGTGGGCAGAGCTCAGTAAAACTTTAATCCGCTTGTCTGGGTGGGGCTGGGTTCCCTCCCTGTTGGTTATTTGGACTGAGGCAACCCAACAGTGCAGCCTACCTGGCTCTTTGAATGGGCTAATGGTGGACTCTGGGAGGGCTCACACCAAGGAATACTTCCCAGAACTTCTGCTGCCATTGTCCTTTTCCTCATGGTGAACCACAGCCACCCCCAACTCTGCAGGAGACCCTCCAACCCTAGCAGGTAGGTCTGGTTCAGTCTCCTATGTGGTCACTTCTCCTTCCCCTGGGTCCTGATGTGCACACTACTTTGTGTATGCCCTCCAAGAGTGGAGTCTTTGTTTCCCCCAGTCCTGCCGACGTTCTGCAATCAAATTCCTCTAGCCTTCAAAGTCTCATTCTCTAGGAATTCCTCCTCCCATTGCCAGACACCCAGGTTGGGAAGCCTGACGTGGGGCTCAGAATCTTCACCCCAGTGGGTGGACTTCTGTGGTATAAGTGTTCTCCAGTTTGTGAGTCACCCACCCAGCAGTTATGGGAATTGATTTTATTGAGATTGCACCCCTCCTACTGTCTCATTGTGGCTTCTCCTATGTCTTTGGGTGTGGAGTATCATTTTTGGTGAGTTCTATGTCTTCCTGTCGGTGATTGTTCAGCAGTTAGTTGTGATTCCATTGCTCTCACAAGAGGGAGTGAGCACACATCCTACTCTACCATCTTGAACCAATCTCCATTTCTTCATTTTTTAAAAATGTAATTGCTGTGTATTTTCCTTGAATGTTAAACATTTGAATAAAGAATCAAAAACAGGTACATGTATTTAGCAATATCTCATTTAATTCTGTCTTATAAAATTAAATTATATATACTATGGGGAAAACTCAAAAATTCTATCCTAAAATGATTTCATTCACTTTTAACATATTTATTTTAATATAATTTCAGCTTATAAACAATTATACAAGGAATTAATAGAGTTAGAACTGTAGATTTCAACTCTAAATGAAGGCATTTGAATCACTTTTGAATTATTTTCAAACAGATAATTTTCCTTTTCAATATGTAAGCCAATTTTTACCCCAGTGAATACTTAGGGTCCTAGGTCTTTAAAGTATAAAGTGGAAAATAGTATTACTTACAAAGGCTGAATGAAGTACATATGAAATCTCATGGATATCATAATCTGGTGGCTTTTAAGAGCTGTCTTGGTTGCTATAGTCAGAACCAACTAGAAATTACATTTTTCCTAATATAGCTCTGTTTGAAATGACACAAATTATTTTAAATTGAAATTTTTATTTAGTACAATGATTATATGTTTATAAATTGGGCTGAGAGACTTTTAGCCTGCAAATCCTAATCAACCCATGTTTCAAATGCTTCTTGGAGATGTTTAAAGTAAAATTTTATGGGTAATATTAAGTTAAATATTATATCCTATTTTGAGTCACATACTGTAGGTTAAAATTTAGTCATAGATTCTGAAATAAACAACCTGTACTCTCTGGTTCTGCCCTTAAATCAACTATAATGGCTGCACTTGATCCAACATCAATTTGAGATTTCATGTTTGTGTCTATTTGAAACTATGTGCAAAATAACAAGACAGATACTTAACTTATTGAAGTTTTGCTATGTGGTAGGTACAGTTCTGCAATCCTCTACATGTGTAAATTTAATCTTTGCAATAATTCTTTGAGGTTTCTAAAAGAGTAATTAGCTCACCTTAAGACCTCACAGCTAGTTAGTGCCAAAACTTGGATTCCAACAGGCAGTCTGGCTTCAGTGTCCATTTTTTTACTCATTACCATATATTCCTTGTTATATCACATTGTACTTCTATAAATAAATTGTGCTTCATTTAAGAGTTTTTTAGTAAATATAATTTTAGATTGAATACATGCTTAAAGAAGCTTTAAATTCAAATATTGATTGGAATACATGACCTAAGAGCCCTGTCTTTAAAATCCTGTGATTATTTTAATATTTTAAGTTATGAACTGTAAAGTCAGATTAGAAACATTCAATTTTCAGGAGTCAATGTCACAGCAGTCTTGTCAAAATTAGAGGTAGAGTTTTCAGAGTTACTAGTATTCAAAGTGAATTACTGAATGAAACTGCCCAAGAAGAATGTGATTTTGGTAAAGGTGACTCAGAAAGTATAGTCAATAAGGTAAATAAAAAATTATGTCATATAACCCAAGAATAGAAGATCTATAGTTGAATAGTTCTATTCTATTCAACTATAGAATATTGCTGAGTACTCAAGTATGATAAGATGGAAAAAGTTGACAAGGGATTTGGCAATGACAGGGGCATTGTGGAGTTAGGAACATATGCCTAAATAGAGTGGCTTTTATGAAAATGAGAAGTGACTGAGTATGAATTATGAAACTCTTGATAAATTTTTCAGGAAAGGATAACACAAAAGATTCTTGGAGAATCTCTGGGATCTGGAAGGTGTTTTGTTTTGTTTTGTTGTTTTGTTTTTTAAAGTAAGAAATACTAAAGTATGTTTGCTGATGGGAATGAGCCAATAGAGGAGGAGATATTGATAAAAGCAGGAGAGACAGGGGCACAGTTCTTGAGAAACGTCAGAATGAGTGGATATGTTGGCTTTATGAGAGCAGAGGCCCTTCTCTCATAATAGGAGGGAAGACAGTGTGTGTGGCTACTGTTGAAAGTAGTTGATAGATGTGGTGTTGGAAAGATGAGAATATTTCTGTCAGTAGTCTTGTTTGAGTTGTCCCAGAAGTGGACTCTGAGCCAAGGATTCAGCTCAAACATTTATTAAGGAAGTGCTTTCAGAGAAAATCAGTAAGAATGTAAGGGGAAGCAAGGGGATAGATAAGAGGAAGAAGCTATGCAAGTTGTCATTTTGGGTGAAGTCTCAGACTGACCCTGATCCTAAAGGGAGCTCTGGAGTGTAAATTACACTTTGGAACTGTCCAACCATAAGGCATAGGAGCTGGAATTCTGTAACTTCACACCTGTTAATAATTGATTACAGGCTTGCCAAAGGGGGGTGGGGGTCGGTTGTAAGAGTGGAATGTAAACTCCCAGACACTACTGGCTGTATGGGCATAGCAGCTCTGGTGCCCCAAAACAGTCATCTGTGGGTCACAGGGGCAAGTGTTTAGCAGCTAAACATGCAGCAGATGAGTGATAAATTCAGGAGCTGTGCAAGCGATTGTGAGGTCTAGACAGTGTACCAGTGCATTTGCAACTTTTAGATTGTTTCTTTTTTTTTTTTTTTTTTAAGGAAATAGGAGGCAATATTCAGCTAAGGGGGTTGGGATGAAAAGGAAGTTTGAGGTTGAAGGAAGATGTGAAATATTCCTTATGGGGAAGGGGGAAAGCATATGCGCTAGGGGAGTTTAGTTGGCTTTTGGATATTGGCTGTTAGACATTTGTTGTCATGAATTTAATGTGTCTTCAGTAGTCATGGTTGTGTGTTTTTTCCATCAATGCTCACCTATCCAGGGTTGCATATTTTTTCAAGTCATTAAGGATGAAAGGGGAAGTAAGAAAGTAAAGGTCATAGAATCTAGTCTGGCCAAGCAGGAAAGGATGGACACAAAAGGGGTGATATATAGTGAAAATGTGGAGAGACAGAAAAATGGGAGGTCTGGAGATGCTACTAGTATAATAAAAACAAGAGGAAATAAATGGTGGTAGTAAATATTTGATGGCAAGAACCTCAAAGGAGCTGGGGGTTTGGACAGAAGAGAAATAGTAGTTTGGCAGCGCCACTTCTACTGCCTGAGTTGTAAGAGAACCAATATTTGAGTTTGTGTGGTCTTCAGGGAAGGCCCTGTCAGCAGGCAACAATTTTACTTAAAGCATGAAGGTGACAAAAACACACAGGGATGAAGATTAGAATGTAGGGGAATTTGTTGATATTGGACCCTGAATTTCAAAGGACAGTATGGAATTTGGGGGTGGGAAGAGAAATGTGGAAATTTGGATTGGATTAAGGGATATACAAAGAAATTTTAGAGTAGTGGATGGAACAAGCTTGGAACCATTTTTGTTGTCCAAATTCATTACTTACTATCTTCTTGCAGTCACTTACAATCTTGGGCAATAGAGTTCCTACCCAGTATCAATGGAAAATCCCCCTAGATGGATGAGAACACTACTTACACTCTGCCTTAGATACATACATACATTTTCTCCCCAAATTCTAGAAAATACCAAGATACATAATCTTAAGAATCACATCTCAGGCTATTTAACTATATTCCAATTTCATAAAAGAAGGCTAAAATGCTCTATGATTAAAGGTAATAAATAGATCACTGATTGGCAAATTAATCATCTCAAAGGTTATGTGCTACATAAATGGACTGAAAAACTTACCAACACACTCTGGGTCCATATCAGTTTTCCCTAATTCCAAGGGAATACCTCTTATTTAAATAAAAACAACATTAAGGTAAACAGCACTCTTTCAGACTTCAGCTTTTCTCATTCTCCTACTCTCCAGGAGTGCTTTTTAACAGGAGTGTTACTTTGTTTTAGAAAAGTTTACCTCGTATTAAAAGTGGTGAAAGCATGTAAGTCATAGTTATTTTAAATAAAGGACTGTGTAGTAAATCATTGGATTTGTAATTAAAACGTGTAGACAGTATAGTGGAATGTTAAGTGTCTTGAGCTACTCAGTCCACACTTGAAAATTTCCTAATCTGATTTCCTCTTGGCTGAATCCCAATTGTTGTTGGATTTTCCACTACATACAATTATTTATTTTTAAAAGATCTGTCAACAAAGTCCCTGGCACTTTTATAAATGTGCTATTTGAGTATGTATTCTAGAATACTCCGGAATGTCGTCTGTAGAAGTTAACATTTTCAATCAGACATTGAAACGTGCTAATACAAAAATTCTCTCAGTTCCAGACCTGAGATTGATAGTGTAAGGTTATAATTTCAAAGTGTTTAATTATGAGATAAAGAAAACAAGCAATCAGTATGAAAAGTAATAATATATCAGCAAAAGTATTGACATGATTGAATATTAATATATTACATATACCAAGATGTAAGTTAAAAAAATGGCACATATTCGTCATTGTCATTGCACTTTTCCCATTTTTCTGCCTTCTTTTTTTTTTTTTTTTTTTTTTTGCGGTATGCGGGCCTCTCACTGTTGTGGCCTTTCCCGTTGCGGAGCACAGGCTCCGGACGCGCGGGCCCAGCAGCCATGGCTTACGGGCCCAGCCGCTGGCGGCATGTGGGATCCTCCCAGACCGGGGCACAAACCCGTGTCCCCTGCATCGGCAGGCGGACTCTCAACCACTGCGCCACCAGGGAAACCCTCTGCTTTCTTTGAATTTACCACATCTTGCTCAGTTAGGTGTAGAAAGATTTCTAAAATTGCCAGATCTCCCACTCAGTAACTTTCATTCATTCAATAAAACAATAAAAATGTAACATCTCAGTTAATACCCACAGGAACCCTATTGGTAAAATGATTAAGCTCATTTATTTCTATTAGATTTTTTAATGTTTTAAAAAATGTTTTAATTTTTTCTGTTAGCTTTTCGGTAAACTTTCCCTTTTGCTTGCTAATATAAAACTTGAATGCTTTGGCTAATTGTATGTATCTTCTCCCAGCCTGTCATGTCTCTGTTGATTTTGCCTTTGTTACAGAGAGCAATATATATATTTAAATCATCATTGTTTTCTTTTCCTCTATAGCTTTTGAGGTCTTTGGAGGACATTTTGTGTTCCTTATATAAAGAGCCAAATTTCCAACATCATTTGCCAAATAATTCATCTTTTTCCTCCAGATTCGTGCTGCTACACTATTCCATATCAAATCTCTGTTTCTGTGCTCTCTTCTATTCTGAGGACATAGACTTTCATTTTCTTTCACATAAATTTCAGAATCAGTTTCTAAAGTTCTTCTGATATATTCCTTACCATTCTGGAATAATTGATCAAGATATTTATGCACCATTAGATTTTGCTAATTAATAGCTTACTTAGGATTTTTATGTAAGATTTTAAATAAAATGTTCTTATTTATTTTTTATTCTCTTAAACTGTCCCTACGTAGTAAGTTATAGTAGTCTCATAAAGTTTTTCTTCCTTTTTGTTTAGGCCTGTCCTATGTGAAAAAAGGATTATTTGTTACTTTAATATTAGATAGAACTTATTTATAAAATGTTTGGGGTCTAGAGGCTTTTTGGAGATGTAGCAACAGAAGGATAATTGTTCATGTGCATCTATGCATATTTTATTAGTTACTTATTTCTAATTTAACATCACGATCATCAGAGAGTACATTCTGATTGATGTTGATTCTTAGTACTTTATTGAGGCTGCCCTTTGGCCTAAAATGTGATTGATTTAAGAATTGTTATTTTGGTATTTGGAGTTTGTGTATCTATAAAATTGGATTTATTTACTATATTTGCTTAAATTTTCTATAACATTTAAAAATTTTTTCTCACTGACATAAATTTAAGATTATATTTAGATTTTTAGTAATAAATTTAATTAGGAACAACAACATCTTACAGGGCTTCTGTATTAGAAGCAGAATTGTGGTGGAGATCTTGTGTCATTAACTAGGTCTACTCATTGTCTAGGTAACTAGCTGGGGCATAGACTATTCTTTTCTTGGTCCATTAAACTCTAAAAAGATCCTAGTAAGACTGTTTTATTCATTGTGAAGGTGAGTAAACTAAGTAATGAAGGTTAAATTACTTGACCAAAATTAAATAAAACTTGTCTGCTTCCTACTGTGTTTCAAGGCCTCCCTTTGTTCCATTTATTGGCATCTTTAGTAAGTACAAACATGTTTTAACTACTCAGTTGTGCTTTTTTTATGTTTTAGTTGTTCTTACAAGCAATTTATAATAAGGTGTTTATTCACAGAAGGGTTATGATGAATGTTTCTGTTGCAAGTTGTTGAAATGAGAGGTGATGATACCATATGGTACGAGAAAGAGTATAACAGCCATTCAACCTGTCAGAACACATTTGGCAAGAATATCAAAAAGTTATGAATTCCCTGACTTATTTTACTTAAGTTAAAAGTTTGTGTATCTTCTAAGTTGCAAAAAAAAACCCTGAAAGTAATATATTCTTTAAAGTACTTCCTCTCTTTGAATTCCAATGACCAGATTTTATCAGCTCTCTTGTTCTAAAGAGTCAGTGAATTCTAAGACTCATGTAAGTCTGAAAAACACTGGCCCTTCAATAGTGAACCAGGAAACAGGATTTTAACTATAAGTATTAATAAATAAAACATAACTTGCCATTATTTTATAGATCTTGAGATGTTTCTTACTAAAACCAGTTTTCATAGATTACAAGATAAAAATTACTAATTAGAAATACAGATTTCTCTTTATATATTTTGTCATTTACTTTATCTTTCCTATTCAAAGTTTCAAGTTTTCAAAAAATCATAAGAAAATATTAATAAAGTTCAATTTTAGAACATATATCTCAATGAATTTTCATGAACATTTCACATAATTTTATGTCCTTTGTTTCTTACTTTACAATCAAATGATTACATTTAGTGACACATTGCAGTTACTTAATGGACTTTTTGACACTGAAGATACAATATATTTATGAAATAAATTTGGATTTCTCATGTAATCCAGAGGACTCTGGGTTTCTATTTTAATGTTCATTAGGCATCTGAATATAACCCATTTCAAATGAGAGTGTAAAAATTCATAGCATTTACTAAGCCTAAAGAAATCTTAGAATGAAATATTGGATAAACTGAAGCTTTCTAAATGTAAATAATACATATCATTTCAGAAAGAGACAGTGGTTCCCTCTTCCTCTTTGGATTTCTACTTAATATATGAATTTCCAAAACACTTAAAAGGAAAACTGTGTTTTTTCCCTATAGCTTGTTTTTTGAGGTCAGAAGGTCAATACACAACAGTAAATGTAATAGCACATATGTATATAGTACTTTTTTTTTTTTTTTTTCGGTACGCGGGCCTCTCACTGTTGTGGCCCCTCCCGTTGTGGAGCACAGGCTCCGGACGCACAGGCTCAGCAGCCATGGCCCACGGGCCCAGCCGCTCCGTGGCATGTGGGATCTTCCCGGACCGGGGCACAAACCCGTGTCCTCTGCATCGGCAGGCGGACTCTCAACCTCTGCACCACCAGGGAAGCCCTGTATATAGTACTTTTGTATGTTAAAATTTTGTGTATTTGAATAATTTTTGTATATTAAATAAAAGTTCCAAGCCCTGTTATTTAATACACACAACAGCCCTATGAACAGAGTTCTGTATTTATCCGCATTTCGCAGATGAAGAATGTGAGGCTCAGAGAAGTTGAATAATTAGCCCAAGGTTGCAGCATTAGTAGAATGCTCAGCTGGCATCCAAATGCAGGCAGGCTGATTCACAAATCCACACTTTCAGTCACTATGATATACTATCTTTCATATATTAATAGTAATAAGTAATCATACAGTGATCTTATTTGCTTTCAACATGATTCCAGAATTTTATATCTTATTTGCATGGAATCTTCCAATTCATTTTTATAAATCTGATAGATGGAGATACTAAACTGTAATAAGTTTGTAGCTGTCTGTGTACAATATACTAATTCATTATTCATTCTCATAATTGATACCCCTAATTTCTTTCATATATTAGTTCTTTGACCATATTATATTGAGTTATAAAAATTTGTATAACATTGAGTTGTGGAGATAATATAATTAAAGTTTTATTAGTCATTGATTTAATATTTATTGATCCTGATTTATTATACTCAGTTCTGCCTAATTTCAGACTTACCCAATTCATCAGCAGTGTGAAATCTGTGATTAAAAATTTAATATTGGTGTATGCTCTCAAGTCTCCAATACTATTGTAAGGAAATTGAGGCATGGGAATGAAAATGTTTATGATATATTCAAAACCATTTATTTTAGTTATTTGGTTCATTTCATTCTCCTCAATATTTTTATATGAACAAAATGTAGAAATATAGCTTTTAGTAGTACTACTTTAATAGTAGTAAAATCCACAGTTGAAATAAAATCATCTTCGCTGTTTATAATTTTTATATTTATATTATATAACTTAAATATTTTGAAAGGATTTTTAATACCTTTGATAGTTAGTGATTTAAACATAAGACCATGAGGAAACATTGCTTATATTTTACTCAAAAATGTTGAATTACATTCTAAATGATGTTTCCTTTTAATCTTCCTATATTGGTTGAAAAAAAGAGAGAGAATTGAATAATAATGTAATTCTAGGATGGTAGAGTCCCACTAGTATAAAGCATATTTGAAAGAAATATAAAGCTGTCAAGATTTCTATCATAAGAGTTACTAACTGATTGAGCATTTTCAATACAGTGAGGTATAAACATTGATATGTTTAGATTTTTCTCTGATCACTACTCTTCCAACTATGCTATCTCAAATATCCCTTAACCCACCTGGTAACAGATATCTTAACGCCACCTTAGACAGATCTTGATGCTTTGTCAGTCCATTCTGGTTATTAAATTTAAACCAATTTAATACTTAAATCACATCCCATTTAAAACATACTTCCTTAATTGCCTGTTAAGATTTGTGGCTGGGGGATTCATATAAGTAAAGGTGTTTTCTTCCTTCCTCTTTGCACTAATTTATGTATTCTATGAACATTGCAATCTTAAAAGGCCATGTCTTTACGCTTCCAGTTTTAAAGATTGGGGACACATATACACTATTGATACTATGTATCAAATACATAACTAATGAGAACATACTGTATAGCACAGGGATCTCTACTTAATGCACTGTGGGGACCTAAATGGGAAGAAAATCCAAAAAAGAGGAGATTATGTATATGTATAGCTGATTCATTTTGCTGTACAGTAGAAACTAACACAACATTGTAAAGCAAATATACTCCAATAAAAATTAATTAAAACTAACTAAATAAAGACTGGGGACCCCTGGATTTGGTAGTATGACAAAGCAGTGTCTCATAGATCACTTGTAAATGAAGTCTGTTAGCTTGGGTTGCTAAAATATGGGTAACTGAATCCTTTTTATCCTCAGTTTGAGAGCCTCATTATCGATGAGGGGCAACTGGGAAAGCCCACTCAACATACAGATACATAAGTATTTATTACTTTTTTTTTCCTTCAATGAAAAGTGAAGAATACTTTCATTTTGAGAAACGTACTCATATTACCTTTATCATTCCTACAGTAACCCAAACCAAATCCAAGGGAAAAATCTTTATTCGTTTGATATAATTAGTTTTATATCAGGGAAAGTTAATTCAGCTGCATACTGAACCTGGAAATACTGGAGCACTAACCAGAATGTATATATACATCATGATTGCACTCCTTCTCACTGTTAAGTACACAGTTCACTCACCAACAGCAATTAGCTAATTCGACAATTCCAGAGGATCCCAGAATGTATTAGTCTTGAAGTTGATGAGATCAACAATTCTGCCTAAAGGCATTCATTTTCCTTTACCTGTTGTGATTTATCAATGAACAGATCTTTTGGCTTGGGGATTAAATTCTCAAATATGGCTCTCATGACTCCATCTTTCTTCACACCAAACCTTACCCATGCCACTATTTTAAACAATTCTGTACTATTTTATATAATAAAAGGGAAAGTTTAAAACTATTTTTTAAATTAATGTTCTTTATATCTTGAATTTTATGTAATATTTCCTTCAAAAATTTTGTCAAAAAACATTATACTTTGAACTGTTAAGGTCAGAGAAAGAATATCCTATAACTAATGTGATTCATTCATATTGTTTCTGTCCATTTATCATCTGTCTATACTGATATACTATATTATGAGTCTTTATATCATAGCATTAATTTATTTATAATTAATGTTTTCATTAAGAAATCTGTCCTCTTGAAGATATATTTTTTGCTAAGCTTCTATGGGGCTAGATTATAAAGTTCTTTGGAATTGTAGAATATATAAGCATATGCATAATTATTATCAATCTATGCAGAGGCCCCTAACAATTCTGATCTTGATTCTAATGATCACTTTTAAAGATAATTTTATGACATTAATGTTTAAATAAAGCTTTCAAATTTAGATGTAAGAATAAAATGATAAAATGTCTGATAAAAGAAAAGTGGGGGGCTTCCCTGGTGGCGTGGTGGCTGAGAGTCCACCTGCCGATGCAGGGGACACGGGTTCGTGCCCCGGTCCGGGAGGATCCCACATGCCGCGGAGCGGCTGGGCCCGTGAGCCATGGCCGCTGAGCCTGCGCGTCCGGAGCCTGTGCTCTGCAACGGGAGAGGCCGCAACAGTGAGAGGCCCACGTACTGCAAAAAAAAAAAAAAAAGAAAAGAAAAGTGGATATGCTAAAGAAAGGAGGGTCTTTTTTTCTTACTGTGCCTTGAAAATTGTTTGTACAATATGTTTTACCTCATTTTCAGTGTCACCATTTATAAATTCTAAGATAACCTGTAAGTTCCTATTAATGTCTTCCAAGAACATCTTAAGCCTTTGTGTCCATATTTTCATAAAAACTTAAAATAATTGCAGTAAAATTGTTTCAGTCCTACACCTTGGAATGAAGTTTTGTTTCAATGGACTTTCATTGGTAAATCAAAATGAAAATTATTCAGCTTTAGAAACTAGTTACATAGATATGTTTTTTAGAATAAAAAAATGAATCTATAGCATACACTTTAGCACCATAACTGGTGTCAACATTATCATCAATTTAATTTAGATTTGATGGAGAGACATTCTAAAACTAGATACTCTAAGCCAATAGAATATCTGACAAAATGATGGAAGGCACTGAAATATTATAGATAATCTTTAGTGATCTTTAGATTTTGAACCATGTATATTATTCATGTCATCCTGGAAGTAAAATTAATGAATAGTTCTTTGCCATTAGCATGAATTTCTATACTGAATATGAACTAGGGATTCTTATAGCTAAAACATACAAATTAAATGCTTTAGCAATTATTGCATAGGCTAAGACACTATAAAAATTACTCTAAATTATAGTTGCTTAAACTTATATGGGTCTAGAATAAGTGGTCTTAATCTAATACAGTGGCTCCACATCAATAAACAGCTTTCTTTCTAGGTCTGTCACTTTCTCTTAGCAAAAGAGAAGGAAAAAAAATGGTCAAAGGAAGGCCAATTCCAATCCTTTAATTGGCAAGACCCAGAAATGTCACAGTTCACTTCTGTTCACGTTCCTGTGGACACTACTTAAACACATAGCTATAGCTAACTCTAAGTAAAGCTGGAATTGCTATCTTTGTTATTGACTAGAGAAAGCGGCTGATCCCCCCAATTACCAACAAAACTACTGAATTGCACCCTGATATCTCTCTTTAGTGGTTCTCATTAAAGGCAAACATCTCACTCCAGCAATTACAGTGCAAGTTCTATATTTTATTTTTTGAAACATTTGGATAGCTTAATAAAATTTTGTAGAGTATTTTTGCATGTTTTCCTACATGCTAACGTCTGAAACTTTCTTTACTTAACATTGTACTATACAGATTAAGTTACAGTCATTCCAATCATGAACTTGGCATCACAGATGGAACATATTGATGCAATGGGAATGCATATAATGGAATAAATATCATGTTATTAAGTTCTGTAACTTTTCAATGTTAGCAGAAGTACAGGATTTTCTTTTTTGGCACAGTTTACAGCTGTTAAATATCAATTCTTAGAAATTCTTCTCTCTTTATCTTTTCACATACCCATGGCTTTATTTAAATTTCTCTTGGAATTTCATTTCCTGGCTTAAAACTCTTTCTAGTCTGGCACTGCTCAATTGAACTTTCTATGAAGACAGAAATGTTCTAGAACTACACTGTCCAATATGGCAGCTACTGAAGCTTTTAAGTACTTGTAACTAGTGTGATTAAGGAACTGAATTTTAAACTTTATCTCATTTTAATGAATTTAAATTTAAACAAGCCCATGTGGCCAGTAACTCCATATCAGACATCATGGTTAGTCACTCCCTGCTCCATCTACAAACTTATTTCTGCCACATCTATTTTACAGCATAATATTACTCCTGAAACATCCTCAAATGAGTTTAACTATTCAACATTTATTTTTTGGTGTTTTTATTTTTTACATCTTTATTGGAGTATAATTGCTTTACAATGGTGTGTTAGTTTCTGCTTTATAACAAAGTGAATCAGTTATACATATACATATGTTCCCATATCTCTTCCCTCTTGTGTCTCCCTCCCTCCCACCCTCCCTATCCCACCTCTCTAGGTGGTCACAAAGCACCGAGCTGATCTCCCTGTGCTATGCGGCTGCTTCCTACTAGCTATCTACTTTACATTTGGTAGTGTATATATGTCCATGCCACTCTCTCACTTTGTCACAGCTTACCCTTCCCCCTCCCCATATCCTCAAGTCCATTCTCTAGTACGTCTGTGTCTTTATTCCTGTCTTACTCCTAGGTTCTTCATGACATTTTTTTTTCTTAAATTCCATATATATGTGTTAGCATACAGTATTTGTCTTTCTCTTTCTGACTTACTTCACTCTGTATGACAGACTCTAGGTCCATCCACCTCACTACAAATAACTTAATTTCGTTTCCTTTTATGGCTGAGTAATATTCCATTGTATATATGTGACACATCTTCTTTATCCATTCATCAGATGATGGACACTTAGGTTGTTTCCATCTCCTGGCTATTGTAAATAGAGCTGCAATGAACATTTTGGTACATGACTCTTTTTGAATTATGGTTTTCTCAGGGTATGTGCCCAGTACTGGGATTGCTGGGTCATATGGTACTTTTATTTGTAGTTTTCTAAGGAACCTCCATACTGTTCTCCATAGTGGCTGTACCAATTCACATTCCCACCAGCAGTGCAAGAGTGTTCCCTTTTCTCCACACCCTCTCCAGCATTTATTGTTTCTAGGTTTTTTGGTGATGGCCATTCTGACTGGTGTGAGATGATACCTCATTGAAGTTTTGATTTGCATTTCTCTAATGATTAATGATGTTGAGCATTCTTTCATGTGTTTGTTGGCAGTCTGTATATCTTCTTTGGAAAAATGTCTATTTAGGTCTTCTGCCCATTTTTGGATTGGGTTGTTTGGTTTTTGTTATTGAGCTGCATGAGCTGCTTGTAAATTTTGGAGATTAATCCTTTGTCAGTTGCTTCATTTGCAAATATTTTCTCCCATTCTGAGGGTTGTCTTTTGGTCTTGTTTATGGTTTCCTTCGCTGTGCAAAAGCTTTGAAGTTTCATTAGGTCCCATTTGTTTATTTTTGTTTTTATTTCCATTTCTCTAGGAGGTGGGTCAAAAGGATCTTGCTGTGATTTATGTCATAGAGTGTTCTGCCTATGTTTTCCTCTAAGAATTTGATAGTTTCTGGCCTTACATTTAGGTCTTTAATCCATTTTGAGCTTATTTTTGTGTATGGTGTTAGGGAGTGTTCTAATATCATACTTTTACATGTACCTGTCCAGTTTTCCCAGCACCACTTATTGAAGAGGCTGTCCTTTCTCCACTGTACATTCCTGCCTCCTTTGTCAAAGATAAGGTGACCATATGTGCATGGGTTTATCTCTGGGATTTCTATCCTGTTCCATTGATCTATATTTCTGTTTCTATGCCAGTACCATACTGTCTTGATTACTGTAGCTTTGTAGTATAGTCTGAAGTCAGGGAGCCTGATTCCTCCAGCTCCGTTTTTCTTTCTCAAGATTGCTTTGTCTATTCGGGCTCTTTTGTGTTTCCATAGACATTGTGAAATTTTTTGTTCTAGTTCTGTGAAAAATGCCAGTGGTAGTTTGACAGGGATTGCATTGAATCTGTAGATTGCTTTGGGTAGTAGAGTCATTTTCACAATGTTGATTCTTCCAATCCAAGAACATGGTATATCTCTCCATCTCTAATTTCTTTCATCAGTGTCTTATAATTTTCTGCATACAGGTCTTTTGTCTCCTTAGGTAGGTTAATTGCTAGATATTTTATTCTTTTTGTTGCAGTGGTAAATGGGAGTATTTTCTTAATTTCACTTCCAGATTTTTCATCTTTAGTGTATAGGAATGTCAGAGATTTCTGTGCATTAATTTTGTATCCTGCTACTTTACCAAATTCATTGATTAGCTCTAGTAGTTTTCTGGTAGCATCTATAGGATTCTCTATGTATAGTATCATGTCATCTGCAAACAGTGACAGCTTTACTTCTTCTTTTCCAATTTGGATTCCTTTTATTTCTTTTTCTTCTCTGATTGCTGTGGCTAAAACTTCCAAAACTATGTTGAATAAGAGTGGTGAGGGTGGGCAACCTTGTCTTGTTCCTGATCTTAGTGGAAATGCTTTCAGTTTTTCACCATTGAGGCCGATGTTGGCTGTGGGTTTGTCATATATGGCCTTTATTATGTTGAGGAAAGTTCCCTCTATGCCTACTTTCTGCAGGGTTTTTATCATAAATGGGTGTTGAATTTTGTCGGAAGCTTTCTCTGTATCTATTGAGATGATCATATGGTTTTTCTCCTTCAATTTGTTAATATGGTGTATCACATTGATTGATTTGCGTATATTGAAGAATCCTTGCATTCCTGAAATAAACCCACTTGATCCTCTTAATGTGTGATCCTCTTAATGTGCTGTTGGATTCTGTTTGCTAGTATTTTGTTGAGGAATTTTTGCATCTATGTTCATCAGTGATATTGGCCTGTAGTTTTCTTTCTTTGTGACATCCTTGTCTGGTTTTGGTATCAGGGTGATGGTGGCCTCGTAGAATGAGTTTGGGAGTGTTCCTCCCTCTGCTAGATTTTGGAGGAGTTTGAGAAGGACAGGTGTTAGCTCTTCTCTAAATGTTTGATAGAATTCGCCTGTGAAGCCATCTGGTCCTGGGCTTTTGTTTGTTGGAAGATTTTGAATCACAGTTTCAATTTCAGTGCTTGTGATTGGTCTGTTCATATTTTCTATTTCTTCCTGATTCAGTCTTGGCAGATTGTGCATTTCTAAGAATCTGTCCATTTCTTCCAGATTGTCCATTTTATTGGCATAGAGTTGCTTGTAGTAATCTCTCATGATTTCTTTTATTTCTGCAGTGTCAGTTGTTACTTCTCCTTTTTCATTTCTAATTCTATTGATTTGAGTCTTCTCCCTTTTTTTGTTGATGAGTCTGGCTAATGGTTTATCAATTTTGTTTATATTCTCAAAGAACCAGCTTTTAGTTTTATTGATCTTTGCTATCGTTTCCTTCATTTCTTTTTCATTTATTTCTGATCTGATCTTTATGATTTCTTTTCTTCTGCTAACTCTGGCGTTTTTTTGTTCTTCCTTCTCTATTTGCTTTAGGTGCAAAGTTAGGTTGTTTATTCGAGATGTTTCCTGTTTCTTAAGGTAGGATATTATTGCTATAAACTTCCCTCTTAGAACTGCTTTTGCTGTATACAGACAAAGATATACAGAGAAAGCTATACAGTCTCCATTGTCACTTGTTTCTAGGTATTTTTTTATTCCCTCTTTGATTTCTTCAGTGATTACTTTGTTATTAAGTAGTGTATTGTTTAGCCTCCACATGTTTGTATTTTTTGCAGATCTTTTCCTATAATTGATATCTAGTCTCATAGTGTTGTGGTCAGAAAAGATACCTGATGCAATTTCAATTTTTCTAAATTTACCAAGGCTTCATTTGTGACCCAAGATATGATCTATCCTGGAGAATATTCCATGAGCACTTGAGAAAAATGTGTATTCTGTTGTTTTTGGATGGAATGTCCTATAAATATCAATTAAATCCATCTTGTTTAATGTTTCATTTAAAGCATGTGTTTCCTTATTTATTTTCATTTTGGATGATCTGTCCATTGGTGAAAGTGGGGTGTTAACGTCCCCTACTATGAATATGTTACTGTTGATATCCCCTTTTATGGCTGTTAGTATTTGCCTTATGTATTGAGGTGCTCCTCTGTTGGGTGCATGAATATTTACAATTGTTATATCTTCTTGGATCAATCCCTTGATCATTATGTAGTGTCCTTCTTTGTGTCTTCTAATAGTCTTTATTTTAAAGTCTATTTTGTCTGATATGAGAATTGCTACTCCAGCTTTCTTTTGGTTTCCATTTGCATGTAATATCTTTTTCCATCCCCTCACTTTCAGTCTGTATGTGTCTCTAGGTCTGAAGTGGGTCTCTTGTAGACAGCATATATATGGGTCTTGTTTTTGTATCCATTCAGCCAGTCTGTGTCTTTTGGTGGGAGCATTTAATCCATTTACATTTAAGGTAATTATCTATATGTATGTTTCCTATTCCCATTTTCTTAATTGTTTTGGGTTTGTTATTATAGGTCTTTTCCTTTTCTTGCGTTTCTTGCCTAGAGAAGATCCTTTAGCATTTGTTCTAAAGCTGGTTTGGTGGTGCTGAACTCTCTCCACTTTTGCTTGTCTGTAAAGGTTTTAATTTCTCCATCAAATCTGAATGAGATCCTTGCTGGGTAGAGTAATCTTGGTTGCAGGTTTTTCTCCTTCATCACTTTCAGTATGTCCTGCCACTCCCTTCTGGCTTGCAGAGTTTCTGCTGAAAGATCAGCTGTTAACCTTATGGGGATTCCCTTGTGTGTTATTTGTTGTTTTTCCCTTGCTGCTTTTAATATGTTTTCTTTGTATTTAATTTTTGACAGTTTGATTAATATGTGTCTTGGCATATTTCTCCTTGGATTTATCCTGTATGGGACTCTCTGTGCTTCCTGGACTTGATTAACTATTTCCTTTCCCATATTAGGGAAGTTTTCAACTATAATCTCTTCAAATATTTTCTCAGTCCCTTTCTTTTTCTCTTCTTCTGGAACCCCTATAATTCGAATGTTGGTGTGTTTAATGTTGTCCCAGAGGTCTCTGAGACTGTCCTCAGTTCTTTTCATTCTTTTTTCTTTATTCTGCTCTGCAGTAGTTATTTCCACTATTGTATCTTCCAGGTCACTTATCCGTTCTTCTGCCTCAGTTATTCTGCTATTGATCCCTTCTAGAGTATTTTTAATTTCATTTATTCTGTTGTTCATCATTGCTTGTTTCATCTTTCGTTCTTCTAGGTCCTTGTTAAATGTTTGTTGCATTTTATCTATTCTATTTCCAAGATTTTGGATCATCTTTACTATCATTATTCTGAATTCTTTTCCAGGTAGACTGCCTATTTCCTCTTCATTTGTTAGGTCTGGTGGGTTTTTATCTTGCTCCTTCATCTGCTGTGTGTTTTTCTGTCTTCTCATTTTGCTTATCTTACTGTGTTCGGGGTCTCCTTTTTGCAGGCTGCAGGTTCGTAGTTCCCCTTGTTTTTGGTGTCTGTCCCCAGTGGCTAAAGTTGGTTCAGTGGGTTGTGCAGGCTTCCTCGTGGAGGGGACTAGTGCGTGTGTTCTGGTGGATGAAGCTGGATCTTGTCTTTCTGCTGGGCAGGTCCACATCCTGTGGTGTGTTTTGGGGTGTCTGTGGACTTATTATGATTTTAGGCAGCCTCTCTGCTAATGGATGGGGCTGTGTTCCTATCTTGCTAGTTGTTTGGCATAGGGTGTCCAGTGCTGTAGCTTGCTGGTCGTTGAGTGAAGCTGGGTGTTGGTGTTGAGATGGAGATCTCTGGGAGATTTTCACTGTTTGATATTACGTGGAGCTGGGAGGTCTCTTGTGGACCAGTGTCCTGAAGTTGGCCTTCCCACCTCAGAGGCACAGCACTGACTCCTGGCTGCAGCACCAAGAGCCTTTCATCCACACGGCTCAGAATAAAAGGGAGAAAAAGTAGAAAGAAAGGAAGGAAGGAAGGAAGGGAGGGAGGGAGGGAAAGAAAAAGAAAGAAAGAAAGAAAGAAAGAAAGAAAGAAAGAAAGAAAGAAAGAAAGAAAGAAAGAGGATAAAAGAAAATAAAATAAAGTAAGGTAAAATAAAATAATTAAAATAAAAAATTATTAAGAAAACAATATTTTTAACAAGTGAAAAAGAAACAACAAAAAACCAGACGGATGGTACCCTAGGGACAAATGGTGAAAGCGAAGCTATACAGACAAAATCTCACACAGAAGCATACACATACACACTCACAAAAAGAGGAAAAGGGGAAAAAATAATAAATCTTGCTCTCAAAGTCCACATCCTGAATTTGGGATGATTCGTTGTCTATTCAGGTATTCCACAGATGCAGGGAACATCAAGTTGATTGTGGAGATTTAATCCGCTGCTCCTGTGGCTGCTGGGAGAGATCTCCCCTTCTCTTCTTTGTTCGCACAGCTCCCGGGGTTCAGCTTTGGATTTGGCCCCGCCTCTGCGTGTAGGTCACCGGAGGGCGTCTATTCTTTATTCAGATAGGACAGGGTTAAAGGAGCCACTGATTCGGGGTCTCTGGCTCACTCAGGCCGAGGGGAGGGAGGGGTATGGAGTGTGGGGCGAGTCTGCGGCGGCAGAGTCCGGCGTGACGTTGCACGTGCGCACCGTGCGTTCTCCCGGGGAAGTTGTCCCTGGGTCCCGGGACCCTGGCAGTGGCGGGTTGCACACGCTCCCCGGAAGGGAGGTGTGGATTGTGACCTGTGCTCTCACACAGGCTTCTTGGTGGCGGCAGCAGCAGCCTTAGCATCTCATGCCTGTCTCTGCGGTCCGCGCTGTTAGCCGCGGCTCGCGCCCACCTCTGGAACTCCTTTAAACAGCGCTCTTAATCCCCTCTCCTCACGCAGCCGGAAACAAAGAGGGAAGAAAAAGCCTCTTGCCTCTTCGGCAGGTCCAGACTTTTTCCCGGACTCCCTCCCAGCTAGCCGAGGTGCACTAACCCCTTCAGGCTGTGTTCACGCTGCCAGTCCTCTCCCTTATTATTTGGTGTTTTATTCTTTGGGTAAGAAATTCTGTATTTTCATTGTGAAAATAGTCTAATAATAACTATGTGATATTTATCAAACACAATATGTCAGACACTGTTCTGAGCCCTCGATACACAGTATATCATTCATTATCACAAGAAAATTACACCATTTTATAGATGTATAAAATGACACAACCACAGGCTAATTAATCTTTGCCTAAGATCAAATAGCTAGTAAGTGAATTAAGTTAGGATGTAAACCTCAGGCAAACTGGCTTCAAAGCCCAGGCTCTCACTCTATTCTTTACCCTTTCATCACCCTGGAGAGTAAGGTTTTTTTTATCAGTGGTTCTCTTTGTTCAAAATGCATCACAGTTGGAGCCTTTCTAAGAGCCTTACTTGTATATGCATAATATCAGAAACTATTGCCTCTTGCAAGAGGTAAGAGAAAAGAGGACACAGTTTTCTGTTTCTTTTCTGTCCTATCACAATTCACCGAGTAGCAACTATGTTTGTAAAAAAATATCCAAAATATCCCCTAACTAGTCTTTACTAATTTGGTGCTTAGATCTCATTTCATCAGGATGATACTAAATAGATTAGTATATATAAGTGATAATGAACAGGTGCCATCTGTTTGCTCGTATTACTACAAAAGATTATTCAAAATTTTTTCTCAGTGCACTATCAGAAAGAATTTTAAAGTAGTTGGGTTGATTATTTTTAAAGATCTATAATGTTCAGGTTTAACTCAGGTCAATCATCTGCAAGTTAAAATTACTCAGAAGTGTACTGTCCATAATTAAGTAATCTTACCTACTACTATGATACAATAAGAAGACCTTTAGGTGACATGAAATCTGTCATTTTAAGTATGCCCCCAAGCCTTTTCCAGATTGCTCATAAGATTTCTCATTCTCTAGAGAAATGTGATCTCTTAGAAATAAATGTCTCTGTCAAGTCACAAGTAATATGAGCATATGATGAAAAAATGGATTTTTTTAGTCTCATAAGGGATATTGCAGTATTGTAAAATTGATTTTATTCCTCGTTATTTAAGTTCTCATGGTCATCTTAGCATTTACCTTTTAGATATAAAGGGAAGTTTATGATGCCTTTTAGGGAGGTGGGGGACAGAGGCCTTTTTGGGGACCAGGAGAATATTTTTCATATGAAATTCTTTGTCATAAAATGCTAATGTTGGTGTTCTTGTCTTTATGTCTATGCATTCTTTAGCTATGAGGATAACAGACCCTTCATCAAGTAAGAATGACCTGAATGGCTGATAAATTCCATTTATCAGTGTGGTCCCATGAACCAGCTGTCAGATCAGTACTGAAAAATCATTAGAGCTTCTGTCATTCACATTGAGGCAGAAGAGCAAACTGTGCAGGAAAATAATCAGGCATACAACTTCTATGCAGAATAAATATGCTGCAGGTGTATTGCCAGAAAAATTCTGCTTCACCTCTTTTAATTGGATATCACCTGAATTTAGTGCCACAGTAATAGCAATTTCATGTGGTACAGACTTGTTTTGCTTTTAATAGATTTCTCCTTTCATTTCGGTGTGCTCCTCTGTGTTGCATATGTCCTCATTTCTGTTGTTTGTTTGGACATCATTCATCTAAAATTATTTTGTGATTTAGTGTTACATCTTCAAATGATCTCAGGGGTATGAAACTACCCAACTGCAAATGAAACTAATGAAGTTTTAGGTTAAATATCCAAAAGAGGGGAAAATATCTCCTTCAAAAATTAAACTTTACATATGCAAAATTGTCTCTTTCAAATTCGATATGTCACTTGATTGTTGATCCAATTGTTTATGAACGTATCTTTTAAATTTCTAAAACAAAGCTACAAGTCTGTACTAATCTATAAGCATAAACACAAATGCTAATATTTGGGCTTTTTTTCCTTTGTACGTTTTAAAATTACATGTCCTGTAATTAAGATTGGCAACCTTTGGGTGACCTTGCTGTAGACTTTCAGTTTGTTCTTCTGGTGAAGAGTCCTTTGTTTTCATTTTCTCCAATACCATTTCACTTACTTCTTCATGCTCTTGCTTATTTTTTTCTTTTGAAGTTGGGCTCATCACTCTTTTATATCATTAACACTTGGGCCCATCATGTGTTTTCTAGTGGATAATAGCTGGCTTGAGTATTTTATCCTATCATTTTATTTCTAAATCTGAATAGCAATTTTGACTTAATGGCGACTCTTCCCATTTTTCCTTATTCCAATACCTGTAAACAAATAAGAGCTTTACTTTGAAAGTTCCCATACTTCTGAATCTGCTTGTAAAATAAGATATTAATATCTAAGATGTTTTCTAATTTGTATAAGCAAACATGCCACATACAATGGCAAGCTTCCTTTAGGGATTCTTTATTCAAGAGTATTAAAGTTTTAAATTAAGCACATTAAATTTAATGGATGTTTACATCTGAAATATAGTGGCTGATGGTTGTAGAAGGAAAATGGTAAATATTTGAGATTAATTTTAATAAGACTTTAATAATATTTGACTACTTTGGGACATATGTTTCTTAAGACGTAGTTCTCTCTGAAAAATTTATTAAACCCAGCTTCAGATTATAGTAAACATATGTGATTTTTCCCCTTCATTTTGTAAAGTTTCAATCCCCATATTTATTCCTTAGACAATGTAAGTAGCAGATAGCAGTCTGCTAAAAATAAATATTAGATTACCATGTTCAGGAAGGTATACTGGGAAAGGAAAAGGTGAGCTCATAAGAGTATAGAGATCTAGACTGTTTTGGTCCTATTCTATATACTTAGAGAGAAGTTGAGAAGATTCCATTTTCAATTATTGGATTCCCGTCTATTGGAAAGATTCATTTTATTTTGATAGTAAATACATAATACATAACTACAAATATATGGACTTTTGTCACCCATTTATTACTATTGTGAATGGCAGCTTGGAGGAAACTAAGGGAATGGAGTGAGAGTGAGAATTTGTCTTCCATTCTGGACTACTTTGTTCATCCCTCTCCATCCCATTCTCAGCTTCATTTTCTCCTGCGAGTTTGCAGACACTTCAAAGACATGAAGGTGTCCTGAGCTATTGGGCTTCTTTTCAACAAAGCTGCCAATTGCCCGATATCCAAAGTCTAGTCCAACATAACCCAAGACACAGCAATCCAAAGGCTGAAAGAGTAGATGGTGATCTAGAGGGGAACTATTTTTTCCCATTTACTGTATCTCACACTTGTTCTACTTAACTATAGAATCAGACAAATAGAAGTTTAAAATTTTATACAATCTTCCATATACTGGTTCCTTCTGTTCTTGTCTGTAAACACTAAATTTTTTATGGAAAAAGAGGAAATTTGGAAAAATGGGGTAAAAGTGTATCAGATGAAGAGTCCAATCAAACAAGTGTTTGATTAATGGAAAGAGTCCAATCAAACAAATGTTATCATACCAATGAGACCAGTGGAGACTAACATAGCTTTACAGACTCTTCCCCCTTGCCATTCACCATAATTACATCTCCATACCATTTGCGTATGTGCTGCAAATACATGAATAATTTAATAGTACAAATCTGCTTTTGCATAAGTGAATTTCTGTGTTTATAGCATTTTCATTCATGTATATCTCCTCAAGCTTGAAAACATGTAAGTTCTCATTAAAATCTTAAAGTACTTATACCACCTGTCTTACATTTTCTGTCAATAAAACTGTAACAGTTTTTTCAGTGTCAGTATTGTTGATACAATATGACTGTGTTAATTAAAGACAAATTATTTGATAACCCTTAATTTTCTCTTCTCTCTGCAGGTCATGGGTTATAGGTGCAATAGCTCTTCTCTGCCTATTAGGATTGACCTGGGCCTTTGGACTCATGTATATTAATGAAAGCACAGTCATCATGGCGTATCTCTTCACCATTTTCAATTCTCTACAGGGAATGTTTATATTCATTTTCCATTGTGTCCTACAAAAGAAGGTAAGCTAGAATTCTCTGTTCAAGAATAAATAGCATACATTCTATGACAGCAAAGTACCCATAACATAAATCATTCTTGATGTGTTTGTCTCTAAGAAATAAATATATTACTTATTTGATTTCGTTTTTATAATAGTGAAGACAAAACAGACATAAAATGAAAGCATAAAAGTTGGCAAATGTGCTTGACAGCAAAAAACAGAATCAAAATATTTTGATTTGGACAATGTACAAAAACTATATTCTTATAGATTTGACCTTATAGTCTTTAATATTTTTATTGACAGACACATGGAATTTGTGTATTAGGGAGTAGATTTTCTAAGATGTTATGGAGGCATGGGATATATGTATATATATGTACATATATGGCATGGCATAGGAAATATATATTTTTCTGTTTTTTTTTAAACTAATTTGTATTGATATATTCTAGAAAATATAATTATCTAAACATTTTATGATAAAAACATTTATTTTTTAAATGAATCGTGGAAACTTAGTAAAGATCTCTGTATTTCTTTAAAAGCATCTTTTATAAAATCTATGATTTTGATGATTAGAATGCAATATTTAATTTTTATATTGTCTATTTTTATGATTTTTCACATTTATAAGGATGAAAATATTCATTTTCAAAGTTAATTTTAGCAACTAAATACTTAAATTGCATTTTCTTTTTAATCTCAAGATTGATTTTCTCATTTTACACTGTTTAACTCTATTATAAATGTGGTCTTTTTAGTTGTTGACCATATAGACCCCTGAGCCAAGACTGGGTCCGAATCCTAGCTCCTCTACTTAAAGGCTTATGTGACTTTGGGCCATTTAATTAACCTTTATATGCCCCAGTTTCCTCATGTGTAAAATGGAGGTAATAAAAATAATTATGAGATATTGAGAGGTGGCTCTGAAAATGAAATGGCAAGAAGTGAAATTTTTTTTCTAAGAAAGAAACTATAAGACCTAAAATTGTTTTTGGAAGATAAAGAGTAAAGATATCCACCTCTACGATTTTTGGCTTGAGAGACTAAGGGAACCTCAAATAAAAGTTGAGAAATGTGTCCACTTGTCGAGATGCATCCAGTTTTATCCTGTTTCAGTTTTATGTGGTGGTAGGTATTAAAAATGTGTTGGCATGATCTTAAATACAGGCTAGAATTGTATTGATGACTCAGACCTGTAAATGTAAGTTACAGAAAAGAGTTTATGATGTTAGAATGGATGGATTCTAATCTAATGGATTAGAATTAACTTAGAAAAGAGGTTGTGTTGGGAGGGATGAATCTTCCCAAATACTTAGTGTACACACACCCCAAATTGCCATCACTTAACCTAATAAAGGTTTTTTTTACTCATTGCACAATTGATGAGGGTGCCTCATGGAGGGACACAGCCCAATGAAAGCTCAGTCAACCTCACTGTTTGATTTCCACAACCACCTTGGGTGTTGACATCTAGCAGATAGTCTGAGAAAGAGAGAGAGGATCTTGTATAAAAAGGAAGTGGTTCACATCACTTCTACTCACCTTCCATCAGATAGGACACTATAAATAGTACCAACTAAACTTCAAGGAAAACTGGGAAACATACTCTACTTTTTGTACCCCAGGAAGATGAGGAATTGGGTATCACAAACAGCTAACAGTCTACCACACTTGATGATTATGAAGAGTAGGAGACATGAGTAATGAGTAAGAATAGAAATGGAAGGAAGAAAGTGTTTGAGGAGAAGAATGAGAAGGTAATACCTAAATGAAAGATAAGGCGGAAATGTCCAGAAGTAGACACTGGTCAGTATTATAAAACACTTCAGAGAAGTCAGAAAGACTAAGCACTTGGAAGGATTTCTAGATTTTGGTAGAAAAAAGCTATAACTGATTGTCAAGAGCAATATGTAGAATGATGGGTGCAAAATCAGGAGATTAAGGGAAAGGGTGGCATTTGTCCATATAAATAAGGAAATATTGGGCCATCATATTTAGTCATACTAACATCTTCAAATATAGGGAACCAGCTTTATCAATTATTTTATGTATTAGCTGGAAATTGGACTAACACATTTTTAAATTTTAATGTTTATATTGAAGTTTTCTACAGAACAGAAAATAGTTTTGTGCTTTGTGCATGAATGATTTTGATTGTAATTATTTTTTATTAGCCAGTACCTATTAGTTTTCCCAATTATTATTTTTCTTGTATTACAAATACATGTCAATGTTTTGATGTCCAGGTAGAGATACCAGACCTCAGGATCCAAAAACAAGTCTAGACTTTTTAGTATATTGAACATATTTAACAGAAGTGAAATTTTTAAAAATATGTCATCAAGCTCAATTTTGTGATTCATTAGAACAGAGTTCAGCAAACCACAGCTTGTGGGCCAGATTTGTCCAGCTGCTTTTAATTTTTGCAGTCAGTCAGCCAAGAATGGTTTTTGCATTTTTAAATGGATACATTTAAAATTTAAAATAAGTACACACACGGCATTGTTGGTTTTGCCTCTTGGTTCACAAAGCCTGAAATATTGACTGTCTGGCCCTTCATGAAAAAAAGTGCCAGGTCCTGATTCAGAAGCTTATTTTTATGATTTATAATAACTAGTAATAAGTATATTTTCTTTCATGCATTCTGTGTTTTGAATTTTTCGATTTTGGTGGCATTTTTATTGGGTGTCAAGAACATGGCCCAACATCAGAGAATATGGACATCGAATTATCATTCACCTTTTTTTTGCCTACAAAAAATCCAGATACTTCTCTTTGAAATTGCAGAAACAGTCCTAGGAGATTTTTCTTTTATTCCTTTTTTAAAAATTGAGGTATAATTGAGATATAACATTGTGTAAGTTTAAAGTATACAATGTATTGATTTGATACACTTATGTACTGTGAAATAATTACCACCATAGTGTGAACAGCTAATACCTCTGTCATCTAACATCTTTTCTTTTCTGTGGTGAGAACATTTAAGATCTCCTCTCTTAGCAACTTTCAACTGTATAATACAGTACTGTTAACTAGAATCATCATCATGTACCTTAGATTTCTAGAACTTATTCATCTTATGGCTAGGAGTTTGTACCCTTTGACCAACATTTCCCCATTTCCACACAGCCAACCTCTGGTAACAACCAATCTATTCTGTTTCTATGAATTTGGCTTTTTTAGATTCCACATATAAGTGATACCATACAGGATTCATCTTTCTCTGTCTGACTTACTTCACTTAGCATAATGCCTTCAAGGTCCATCCAACATTGTTGCAAATGGCATGATTTCCTTCCTTCTTGTGGCTGAATAATATTCCTAGATATATGTAACACATCTTCTTTATCCATTCATTCACTGATGGACACTTAGGTTGCTTCCATATCTTGGCTGTTGTGAATAGTGCTGCAATGAATATGGGAGTGCAGACATCTCTTCAAGATCCTGATTTCATTTCCTTTGGATATATACCCAGAAGTGGGATTGCTGAATCATATGGTAGTTCTATTTTCAATTTTATGAGGAACCTCCATACTGTTCTCCATAATGGCTGTACTTATTTACATTCCCACCAACAGTGCACAAGGGCTCTCTTTTCTCCATATCCTCACCAATACTTATCTCTTGTCTTCTTGATGCTACCCATTCTAACAGATGTGAAGTGATATCTCATTGTGATTTTATTTGCATTTTTCTAATTAGTTATGTTGAGCATCTTTTCATGTTAGCCATTTGTATGTCTTCTTAGGTAAAAAACTTCTATTCATTTCTTTTGTCCACTTTTAAATTGGATTGTTTGGTTTTTTGCTTCTGAGTTTATGAGTTCTTTATATATTTTTGGTATTAACCCCTTTTCAGATATATGATTTGCAAATATTCTATTCCATCCTGTAGATTGCCAATAAATTCTGTTGTTTCTTTTGCTGTGTAGAAGCTTTTTAGTTTAATGTAGTACAACTTGCTACTTTTGCTCTTGTTGCTTGTGCTTTCGATGTCATATCCAAAAAATTATTGTCAAGACCAATGTCCAGGAGTTTTCCCCTGTTTTCTTCTAGGAGTTTTGTGGTTTCAGGTGTTATGTTTAATTTTTTAATACATTTTGAGTTAAATGTTGTGGATGGTATAAGATAGGGGTTCAATTTCATTCTTCTGCGTGTGGTTAACCAGTTTTGCTAATACCATTTATTAAAGAGATTGTCTTTTCTCCATTAATTATTCATGGATCCCTTGTCAGATATTAGTTGACCATATATGCAAGGGTTTATTTCTGGGCTCTCCATCTGTTCCATTGTCTATGTGTCTATTATGCCAATACCATACTGCTTTGATTACTCTAGCTTTGCAGTATAGTGTGAAATCAGGAAACACGAAACCTCCATCTTTGTTCTTTCTCAGGATTGCTTTGGCTCTTTGAGGTCTTTGGTGGTTCTGTGCAAATTTTAGAGTTGTTTTTCCTGTATCTGTGAAGAATATCATTGAAATTTTTTCAAGAGATTACATTGAATCTATAGACAGTATTGGCTCTTATGGACATTTAACAATCATATTTCCTATAGGAGGTTTTTTTGTGTGTGGTACGCGGGCCTCTCACTGTTGTGGCCTCTCCCGTTGCGGAGCACAGGCTCCGGACGTGCAGGCTCAGCGGCCATGGCTCACGGGCCCAGCCGCTCCGCGGCATGTGGGATCTTCCTGGACCGGGGCACGAACCTGTGTCCCCTGCATCGGCAGGCTGACTCTCAACAACTGCGCCACCAGGGAAGTCCTTCCCAGAATCATTTTGAGGGAGGAGCCTAGCATAGTTCCTAGCAAATAGTGATTAAAAAGTAGAAGCTTCTTCATCTCACCCTCCCAAAACTTACACATGTCTTGGACACACACAGGTGGGCACAAACTTACTTCTTCTAAAAAATAAACAAAATATGAATTGGCTTGTAAATAGTGAATAAAAATAATTATTTCTAATTATTGAGAAATATAGCATAGAAGAGGTTGGTTGGAAAACATTAATATAACTTAAATATATTAAATAATATGTAATTTTGACATTACAAATCAGAGAAAGGCTTCAAAGCTTAGCACATCATGCCTCTTTGTTTTGTTCTCACTGAATGCCTTTTTTCTCTTAACTATCCATTCTTTCAACTTGATCTTCTAAACCAACACATTCCAACCTATCTTTTAAAAATAGCTTGAAGAAGTCCTCTTCTCTGAGAAGCCTTCTTTGGTCTGCCTACCCACTTCCTATCAGGCTCTCCTCCTCCATGCTTTGATTCACCTCACTCTGTATCATTGTTCCTATCACATAATAAGGATTTAATGAATGTGAGTTCTTCAAACAAATCTGAATATAGTCAGTCTCTGATTTTGCTATATCTTTGATAGAATGAATGTTCATATATTAAGATATAATGTTTTTTTTCAAATACTAATTTTGATGTGTCATTCACACTCCTTTTTTTGTTTTTGATTCTAAATAACACTTCTCAAAAAAGCATGTTTTTATAACTTTGTTTTAAATAATATTACATTGTCACAATTTCTGGAAACTATGAACTCATGTGAAATCAATAAAGTGCTAAGAATAACATATATACAGTGTTATTTCATAATGAATATAAAATTTGTGACTATAAAACCAGTAAGTTATCCTAGAATGTGTTTTTAATTGATGAACAAGTAGTTGGTAATTATTTTTCTTGATGTTGCTAGTGGAGGTGAGTTTTAGAACAGTTACTGTTTATTTTTGTATGTCTTGTTTGATTAAATAGGCAGTAATAAAAATTTTTAAATAAACATGATCAAAGTTTTCCCCAAAATTGTTGATATATTTTCCTGTTTGAAAACATCAGCTAAAAAATGATTATCTCCTTTTATCCTGTGATTTTTATACTACAGCAAGGATTAATAATGTAGTCACAATGCTATATAGAAAAGCAATCATATTTCTCTGTAATTATTGAATAGAACTATTTTGAAGGAATGAATTTAAAATATTTTGAGAATATTTTATAGTCTTAAGTTGCAGATTTGACCTCTTTTAAGAGAAATAAACTTCAGAGAAATATAAAATTTTAAAAAATGCTTAGCCCAACACATTCCTTTTTTTTCTGTTCTGTCTTTAAATATTCTCTCTCCTCTCTTTCTCCCTCTCCTTCTTTCTCCATTCCCTCTTCTCTCTAACTCCCTCACTACACTTCTGCCTAAAGAACAGTTCAACTGGGCTTCCCTGGTGGCGCAGTGGGTGAGAGTCCGCCTGCCGATGCAGGGGACACGGGTTCGTGCCCCGGTCCGGGAGGATCCCACATGCCGCGGAGCGGCTGGGCCAGTGAGTCATGGCCGCTGAGCCTGCGCGTCAGGAGCCTGTGCTCCGCAACGGGAGAGGCCACAACAGTCAGAGGCCCACGTAACCGCAAAAAAAAAAAAAAAAAAAAAAAAAATCTAGTGAGGAAGTTAGAGAGAAGAGGGAATGGAGAAAGAGTTAGATAGGCTACTTCATATCAAATCTGTGAAGCTAAAAATAGTGTCTTGAAGAGTCTTAAGTTTTTGTTTTTCCAACTGAGACTGTATCATTATAGTGTGATTGGATATATGTGTGTTTGCGTGTTTTAAAAGGCTCCAATTATGCAAAATTTCAATCTTGACAGTATGAATATTATTTTATATTGTGAAAAATGTATAAAATATATGCCGAACAGACTTTTTTATATCTGTAGGGCAAAAAAATTTTATATTAATTATCTAAAATAAAACACATGCATTTTATATTTCCTAGCTGAAATGAATTACTTGCTAACAGAAATTAATATTTTTGGCTAGGTACGAAAAGAGTATGGGAAATGTCTGCGAACACATTGTTGTAGTGGCAAAAGTACAGAGAGCTCCATTGGCTCAGGGAAAACATCTGGTTCTCGAACTCCTGGGCGGTACTCCACAGGCTCACAGGTAAACAATATTTGTTAACTAAAATGAAATATCTCTTACCTATCTTCTGTTATGGGTTGCTATCCTTTCTTGATGAGATCTATTTTCTATCCCAAGTATTTAACATATCAAATTTGTTGTTTTGTTTTAGTGTGTCTCAAATGAAAATGGTTATGACAGAAATTTAAGAAACCAAATTGCAAAGAAGTGAAGTTTAGGGTCTAAGTTTGCATAATAATTCATGATTTCAGATTATTCCCAGTTGAATGAATATAGAAGGTAAGGAAAGGAATTTTGCATTTCACCCAAAATTCTAAGAAAGTAATATTTTACATAGATATATGATTCTTGAGTTAATTACTTCACTTAACTAGTGTAATAATTCTTTATCATATACTGTATTTACTTATTAGATGGTATGTTTAATAAAAACAGTTCTAACTCATACCTTATTGTATGCTGGTAAATCAAAGGGCAATTCAGGTAGTGAAGAATACCATAATAGCATCATTGACTTAACTGATCTAAGTGCTACTCCCATCAGTCCAGCATTAAATATAGTAGCTGCATTATCCCTCATCAAGGAAATTTTAAACTTTTAGGTAACCTGTCTGCCATTTTTCCTAGGCCACAATGTCAGCCCAAAGATTATTACGTAGAAAGTTCAGCAACTCTAGGATGACTAAAATGAGCCAGTCAAATAAAAGACATATGTGGGTCATGCATGAATGAGTTTGGGTTCCAACTAGCATACTAATATTTTTAAGATTGTATGGTTCAGTGGGAAAAACAATCATTTTTTTCAGTGTTGTTAATAGCAATTTTCTGAAGAAGACTTGAATTTTAATTCCTAAATAAAGTTATAAATCAATAACATTTTTTTAACTCAGCTCAACCTATAAATCTATTTTTTTAACTTGGTAATTTTATATATAATATAAAAAAGAACACTTCATTTGTTCTTTGACTAATTTCCAATCAGCTTGTAAATTTAATCCATTAAATTCACCTAAACAATTCCATTCATATGCTTAGAAAATTAAATATCCTCATAACCTTTAAATATCATTTACAAATCTAATATATCTGATTCTCTCAAACACATTCACTGTCAGACTGGACTGTCGTACACACCTAACTAGCACTTGATAAACTCTATAAACCAAAGATAATGAACAATATTGTCGGAAATAAACACTTTCTCACACTAAAGGAGTTCTCTTTTATCTTACAAATAAAACTACATATCTAATATCAATCTAATATTTCCAACTAAAAATTTTAAAACTAACCTATAACTGTCAAACCTATCAGACTATCTCAACACTTAACAAGCACTAATTATCATAATGATCATGAAACTTATTCCTCCATATAATATACAGCTATTAATAATTTGAATTTATTTTATTATTTCTATGCCTTACTGAGGTTGCAAAATTGTAAATTAGGGGAAGCAAATGTTCCAAGTTAGGTGGACTGAGATTTCTTAGTCTAGGACTACTAAATTTGTCAGTTAGAAATCGGAAGTTTCACATAAGAGTTGGGGCATACCTGGATGATGCTTCCAGCGTGACCTCCTTGTAATCCATTCCTTTATTTTCGACCTGATAATGCTTAACTCTCTTTTTTGTAACAATCTTTTCCACAGCTTTTAAATTGCCGAGATTCTATGTCATTTAACTTGATTTGTTTGTGCATACTTCTCATAAAACCGAATGCATCAACCATTATCCCGTAGTTATTTTATTGACATATGCCCTTAATGAAACAATACTTTGGAGCTTCATTTATTATGTTAAAACAGAGTTGTGCAGTGTTTAGCATTACTTCTAAGCTACATGATAGGGCAGTGCAGCTTAATAGAATAACCATAAACTTGGTGGGTGGGGAGACCTCGGTTTGAATTTCACTAGCCTTGCCATGTACCTACCAGCTGTGACACAAAACAAGTTATTAAATCTCACTGACCCTCAGTTTTTTCATAAGTAAAGTGGTTTCTGATTTCTTATGTTGTTAGGAAGATCAAGCTAATGTATACCAAACACAACATACTGTACATGCTCAATAAACTGGAGCAGGTACCACTTACTAGTGTCATTATTGCAGACTATAATTTCAGGTATATATTTTAAAGCTGTGTCATTTTTTTCACTTTTACAGTTATAACATCACAATTCTAATAGTGGGAACAAAAACCCAATATTAGGTTTTTTTATTATGCTTAATATAATACTAATTCTGATTAACTACAACAATCCAACCCTACATAAAATGATAGTCACTTAAATCTAGTCTGTTTAGGTAAAAATAATAAATATTTCATATTAACTGTGAACTTCCATGAGCAAAGTCTAAAACAGTCACTGATATTAAGGTAAACTTTTGGGAGTATAGATGCCTTTTTCCACATCAGAGAACTTCTAAAATCACAATTGTTATATTTTTTTTGAGAAACATTGAGTTTCTCTTTAAATGCCAAGCAGTCTTGTAAGCTCTGGTGATAAAATGGTTGAAAGACAAATAACTTTCCCCATGATCTGGAGCTTTCCTTCTAATTGTAAAAGGCAGAAAATTTATTAACAAATAAACCAACAGGGAATATCAGATTATGAGAGCTGGTGGATAACCAAATATGGTTATATGATACAGAAAGTCCAGGTAGTTACTTAGATTAAGTGCTAGGCAAAGACTCTTTGGGGAAATGACAGGAAGGGAGTTCAGGGAAAGAGAATTCCAGGTGAGAGAACATCAAATACAAAGCCCTTTAGGTGGGTGAGACCTTGCAACTTTGGGAATAAGAAGAATGTCATTGGCTAAAGTGGTGAGAGAGTGAGTAGGAGATGAAGTCAAAGAAGGCTGGAGACAGATCCTTAGGTACTTTAAGAGTATGGGAGTTCACATTTTATTTTGATTACTTTAGAAAGGTAATGGGATCATTTAGAAAAAGCAGTGACAAGAAATCATCCACATGTAATAAAGATCATGTGGCTACTATGTAGGTAATGAAAGAGTGTGACTGGCAAGACTAAAAATTAAAAATCCTCTCCACCTGTTGATCCCCTGGTGCTAATCACTTATAAAAAGGTGGTAATATCCATAATCACACACAAACATATATTCACAGAGATGTGTATAGGATTGGTATGTGTGTGTATTTTTAAAAACTATGAGCTGAAGTATTGTCCTTTCCACTTTGACCTTCCATTAATTGTTCTGTCATTTATCTTTCATTTGTTTTACTGACTTTGTAAATGTATTTACTTTTGTTACATAATATTTGAAACATAAAAAAATATATGTGGCATATATTAAATTGTGAAGCATAGTATAATAAAATCAATACCCGTGAACTCACCAACCAACTTAGGAAACAATATTTTCCATATGTTTTTCCCTTGTTGAAACCTCTCCCTAACCAATCCCTATGCCTCCCTACCAGAGACATCTACTAGCTTCTGTTCTTCATTTCCTTGACTTTTCTAATAATTTCTTCACCTCCAGAAAAGATGTTGTTTACTTCACCTTTTTAAAATCTTTCTTTAAAATGGTACCTTATTGTGTGTAGTCTTCTGTGACTTGCTTTATTCACTGCCATATTCTAAGGCTTGTCCTGGTTCGTTCCATGAACATTTAAGTGTTGGCTCTGTGCCACATACTGTATACTTTTCTTCTGCCTGCAATACTTTACCCTTTTCTCCGTTTCCTTTTCAGAAATTATTTGATATAATGTAGTGAGTTGTTAATCTCCTAGATCAGGATTCAAATACTGGTTATGCCATTTATTTGGTCTGTGATATTGGACATGTGAACCTCTAAACCTCAATTTTGTAATGAATAAGAGAGTGAATACATGAAAAATACATAGCATAAAACCTAGAACATAGAAAGAATTGAAATATTTAAATATTATATTTATAATACATATTTTATGTATATACACGTATAATAATCACTGTGTACCAGGCATTATTTCAGGTGTGTGATATATCACTGAACAAAAAAAGGCAAAATTTTTGTTTTTCTTTTTATCTTTGGGCCACGCTGCGCTGCTTGCAGGATCTTAGTTCCCCGACCAGGGATTGAACCTGGACCCTCGGCAGGGAAAGTATGGAGTCCTAACCACTCGACCGCCACAGAATTCCCAAAACTTCTGTTTTTCTAGAGCCTCAAACCTAATGCAGACACTGGACATTAATTATTGGACATTAAATATAAGAAAAAGCTATATTATAATAATATTGTAGAAGATGGTAATGCTATGGGGGCAGAAATTGCAGAGTTGGGTGGGTGCAATACAGTTCTAAATAGGGTGATCAAGTTAGGTCTCTTTCAGGAGCGAAAGTTGAAGAGGTGAAAGGTTTACCCATACCAGTATCTGAGGAAGGAGCACTCCAGACAGAAGAAATAATCATACAAAACCTAAGGCAGGGGCTTCCCTGGTGGCGCAGTGGTTGAGAGTCCGCCTGCTGATGCAGGGGACACGGGTTCGTGCCCCAGTCCGGGAAGATCCCACATGCCGCGGAGCGGCTGGGCCCGTGAGCCATGGCCGCTGAGCCTGCGCGTCCGGAGCCTGTGCTCCGCAACGGGAGAGGCCACAACAGTGAGAGGCCTGCGTACGGCAAAAAAAAACCCCAAAAAAACCTAAGGCAGAATTGTGCTTGGTGTGTTAAGGAATGGCAGGGGAACAGGTGTGGCTAGCCCAGGTAGGGGAGACTAACGAAAATAATAATAGAAGATAATGGGGGCAGCTCAAATAAATGTCACCTAACAATGATCATAATTCCATCAACTCTCAGCTGAGATGTCACTTCTTCAGTGCAATGTTCTCAGATTTCCTAAACATGTTCTCTTGTTACGTGCACTTAAAAATTATTTCAATTAAGCAGTATAAAAAACATTAAACAAGCATGCAAAATATAAGCGTATGGCACGGTGATTTATTACCCTTCCCCAGACCAAATATTAGAATATTGAGAGTGCCTCAGAAACCATTTGAACCCTTCTTAATCATTCACCTCAAAACATAGTCACTATCTTAACTTTTAACAGTACTTTTTGTTTTGCATGTGTTTGATACTTATCCACATGAAATCATCCAATACATATTCTTTTATGTTTTCCTCCTTTCCTTGGACATCTATGTTGCTTCAGGAGGCTATGTTGCTCTTTTGTTTTCATCGCTGTATATTGTTATATAATTTATTCACTCATTCTACCACTGATAATCATTTGGACTGTTCACAGTTTTCAGCTATAAGTAATGCTTCTATGGAGATTTGTGGGCACATTGTACTTTTGCATTTATTTTTGTTAATTTACATTTGATTTGTCTGTCACTTACTAGTCTAGCAACTCCATGAAGGCAAAGATGTTTGTGTTTGCCTTTCCCCTTTGTATTTCCTAGGTTAGTATTCGGCATGCAGTAGAGGGTAATTAATATTTTTAATTAGTTAACTAATAAAACAAATGTGAGAGATTTGTTCTCAGTATTTCAGCTTGAAGTTTTGAAGTATTTTTCAATAGAAACATTTTTCAAGTGCAGGTTTTACTGCACCAGTTTTCTTATTGTACTTTTATTAGTTTTGCTGTATGTGTATGTGTATGTATGTATTTGCTGACCTATATAACAATATAGACATTTCTAAAAGATAAACATATCCCAATATTCATAAAACCAATTGTCTAGTATTTTAAGATTAGGTACTCCTGTTATTCAAGGAATTCAAATATATTTGGAACATAACCCATTTGTGAGCTTGATTTCACCATTAGCACTAGTAATAGTTCTAAGAAGTTTTTCATCCTTGGAAAAGCTTCTGAAAATATTTTGTTTCCTGCTCACAAGATTGTTAATACTTTTTGATCCCTAACTCAAATAAAGTAGCAAAGCAGTAAACCAGAAAAAAGTCCCCCCTCAATGGAAAAATATTACACTGCTTTCTTGAATTATCAGACACTTGGAAAATTGAATTTGAGAATATATATAATGATGTAAGAATGTTCAGTTCTCTATAAAACTTCCTACTGTCTAGAAATGAATAAAGATGAATCGACTTCCTTTATCTCCTTCAAAAGAAAGAAAAGTTGAGATAGTATGTAACTTGTAAAATTACATTGGTCTTACAAAATTTATGGAAAATGTTAAGTTTAGTAACATTTTAATATACTCTGTTCTTTTCTTACCAAACTGTTTCTTCTTGCAAGATTCTGAATTCATAAGTAAATCTTTTGTTAATAAAACTTACAAATTAATGCATATTTAAATATCCCATTCCCATAAAAGTTACGATGAAAATAATTTGTTTTACCTTAGAAATTTAAATTATTAAATTCTATCTAGAGTACATTTCTATGTATCTTCATGTTTAAATTGGTATAGTATGTTACATTTATTCCTTTTAAGTAGTTATAATTATTTCTGGCATAGGCATTTTAGAATACACTTAATGAGAACCAATTATTATCATCAATTTAGTTCCTGATGTTCTTATGCTACTGTACTACAAGCATGTAGAAGTTGTATATTTGCCAGATGCCAGAAATATAAGCCTCATATAACTGTAATAGAAACAAAAAAGAACAATATGTGTGAAAATTCACAGTGTGGTGAGCGCATTTCCTTTTTTTCCTTTCCCTCATCCAGAGCCGAATTCGTAGGATGTGGAATGACACGGTCCGAAAGCAGTCAGAGTCTTCCTTCATTACTGGAGATATAAACAGTTCAGCGTCACTCAACAGAGGTAATTAGAAATAATTTTTCATATTCACTCTTTTTTGTGATTACTTTAAGAAGTTCTTAAATGCATTGCTTTATTTGCAACTTCTGGACCTTGTTCCATGTGATAGGAATATTGCAAGGATATAAAACCTGGTTGAGTGTAGTAGTATGTTCCATTATTCATAAACCTTTTTGTTTTTTCAATCCAGAATTTTCAGGAGATCTTTTCTGAAAGTAATTTAAAAAGTGAGAAACTTCTTTCTCTAGTCATCTGCCACTGTTATAAACTGGTGAGCTGTCAGGCCTCATCGGAAGCAGTGAAAATGGGCAATTATGTGGCTATATAGTCTGCTAAACATTATAGAGTTCCACATTACCCCACGTATAGAGCAATTTCATAGTCTTTGTGGAAGTAAAATTATACTCTCTAACACATACTTAAGGCAACCTGTGTATTTGGGGAAAAATCCCACCTAATCTTAATATCAAAAAGATGTGTCCAGATAATATTGGCTATTTAAAGATACAGAAGAAAAAACCCACTATATATAAATCTTATATATATATAAAAAGATTTTTTTGGTGTGTATATGCTTCTGGTTAAAATGCTTCTGGGGTATCATTTTGATTTTGAAAATGAAGTTCCCTTAATCTACTATTTTGTTTGTGGTTGATCTTTTTATTGCCTCTGTCTCTCTCTTTCTCCCTCTTCTCCCCCTCCCCACTGTGTGTGTGTGTGTGTGTGTGATTAAAATTAAATGGACTGCAGTAAAAATGAGTAGATATAATGTTTGTGGAGAGCTAGAGTACACTACAGTCTGTACAGGGAAATCTTTAGAATACACTTTTATCTGGGGGGTGGCACTTCTATGAGCACATTCTAATTGCACTGTCCTAAAAGAGACAATTTTTAATGCATATATTCAGTGGTTATTTTTATGATTGACATTGTTATTTTTTTTAGCCTCTAAGCTAGAATTATTTGTTTGTTTTAAACCTGTTTCTGAGAGCTTTCTGTTATATTAAATGCTACTTAGAAACAATTTAATAATTATGGTTTACGATTAAGAAAGATTCAGATGCTGGTGCTGTTAATTACTTTTACTCAAGTAAGTTGCATCTTATTTATATAAAAGAAGTTACAACAAGTAGTGTCTAAGTTGAATTTGATATAGGGATTCATTCATATTATATTTAATTTGGATTGATTTACATACTTTTATTTGTGGTAGTGATATAGTTAACTATAAGCTAGTAATGATATTAAATTTTCTACATCACTTTTGCTTAAGTTAAAACAGTGAGTGCAAATATTCCTCCAAATCTGAAGAAAATACATTAAAATAAAACAATTACCTTCTTTTATTTTGTTTCATTTTTAGTTTATTTTACATAATATCTCTTAAGTATTCTTCTCATTTTAAGTTTAGTTTTACTGGTTAGTTTGTGAAAATTTAAATATGAATACTTTTAACTTTCTGACATACTTCCTAAACCACAGAGAACAGATTACTTACACATGCCTCCAAAGTGTAGGAACAAATTTGCTTTCATAGTGACAGATTTTTCTTTTTACTTTAAATAATACATAGAAATAATACATAAAAAATTTACGGTATGTTCCTTTAAGAAAACTATCCTTATTAATAAGATTTATTATTAGAAGTATCTTGCATCTAACGGTCACAGCAGCCATAGGATAAGTGTCATTTAAACAAAAGATGAGATTTAATTTTAATGTTGCACTGTTTATTTGCCTACTGTGAAGACAGATAAAATATGTAAAATAACTATTTGGTTTAGCATTATGATCTAAATTTATGTAAAGATAATAAGGTATGCAGCTTTATTAAAAATTATTTTAAATGAATAATTTTTATGACCTTGATTTTTAAGGTCAATCACATTATATAACATTGCTGTGCCCTTTTTAGTTCCTTCTCAGAAAGTTCAACTTGGAATATGTGCTATGAGGATGACTAGGTCAATTTGAAATATATTTATAGAAAATAATATTTTATATTGTCTGATTATATGTTTAAATCTGTTTTTAAAATCTTTAGCTCTAAAAGATAGTTCTTAAAGTTATTGAAGAAAGGGTATAAAATTTCTTGTGACATCCAATAAGTTACTTTGATGATGGCTTTGGGGAGGGGGTTAAATTGAATTTATGACTTGTATGTTCATGCAGTGATCTTTCCCTTCAGGATATATATTCTTCCTTTCACTCAGTGACTTTAATGGTGGTAGACATCATAGTAATCTTCCTGATCTCCTATATTAATTTCCTAGTTCCCCTAGTCAGAAACTCCTCATTTTATTCTCATCTCATTATTTTTTATCTTAGATGAGTGCAGTATTTTAAAATTTTATTTCTTCATATTATATCTCTGAAGCTAGTCTTTAACTTCCTTCTTTAATCTTGTCTTATTTCCCAGGGTCCTATCCTCCCTGCATTCAGGCGTGTGTATCATATTTAGGTAGGTGACATCCAAGATTCACCTTTCCAGATAAACAGTTCAGTCACCTCAGCAACATAATTATTCACATCTATTTATTCAAAAAATTATATTCCCTATTATTAAAATAAAATGTTAGGCACTGCATTTTTACATCTTCATCTACAGTATTCTAACTTCCCATTCATTCTTAGTTTCTTACAGCTGCAATTTTTTTTTTAAATTCCAACTCCATTTTCCTTTCTTTCTAACAGATATATTAAATCTCTTATGTTTGCTTTTAGAGTACTTCTGACCTTTGAAAACTACAAGAAGTTGTCTAAAAATTAGTCCTATTTTCACTTCAGGTTTTCTTTCCTATTCATAACCACTGCTCAATTCATCAAAAGAATAATTATTTTAAAATTCTGTACGTCTTATCACCTATTCTTCCAAACAAGAATCCATCAGTATCATCTTTGGGATTCATTAAGAATAAAGCATCTACCATGCAGTGCAGAAATCTTTCTCAGTGGTTTTTATTTTTTCAAATCATCTCTAATATTCTGTTCTTGAACCAGCTTGTTACATCCTATGTATCAGTTTACCTGTCCAGATTTCCCAATGTGATAAATTTGATTACTATTGGGATTTTACTCCTTGTAATCAAGCAAGACCTTGGAACATTTGTTGATAATTTTCAATTTATGTAATCATTCTTATATATTCTCTTTGGGATTTTGTTATTTGATCACCTCATCTCTTTAAAAACTTTCATTACATTGCCCTTTGAATATATTTATGAAAATGTTTTCCAGGTGTTCTCTATACATTTTCAAAAATTTTTCTTCTGCTGACTTGTTTGCTACAATGCTACACACTCATACGAAGCCAGAATTTCTTGAGGGCAATACCCAATACTCCAGGGTTACCATCAAGTTAACTTCACCGATGCCGCTGTACACACAGGTAGAAGGAGCTTTTTGAGAGCCCTAAGGTGATGGTTGATTACAGAGAGTTTCAAGGAAATTTAACTCTTATCCAAACCCAAGTTTCACAAACCCCACAGGAGGGTTTATTCATTTGTTCATTTAAACATATACAATTTGCACATACCTCAAAGTCAGTCCTCAATCCCCAAGCTCCTCCCAGGCCAATAGAACTCTAATCCAAATTTCTGGTAGCTCTAAGTTCCTGATAGTAGTAGAAACGATTTGCAGCTAAGGTAATCTTTTTCACCTGTATCCCCTACCCACAATCTCTGCTAGCCAAACAGCATTCTGAGCGATTTAGATAAACAATACCTATAAAACTTGAGTTTGATCCAAAAATGAAGCATTTGGCGAGAAATTTCTCTGGTAGTTCAATTAATTGTTAAACATTTCCACTCTTTCTGTAGATTTATGTGGAAATTGGAATTTTTCTGAAATGAGATTTTACTAGGCTTTATCATCATGAATAATATAATTGCATTTCCCACTTTCTTTTTTTTAATACGTTGAATTGACATCAGAAATTTCAGTTTAAAATCAAGGTTTGCTAGGTAGCTGCTACCAATATGGTATTGCTATATGAATTACCAAAAGGTGGCCCCCCTCCCAGCTGTGGATTGCAAAAATGTGCCGCATCTGAGTGGCAGAATTAGCAAAACGGCATTTCTCCTTCTGCAACAATGACTTGGCCTGTATTGTGGGGTTTTATTTCCCCTACCTCCCATTCTCCATCTTATCAACCTCCCATACAAGTTAATGCAATATAGATTTTTATTCATGGAGATCTGACCAGTAAAGCTATATTTATTTAAGTCATATTTAAGTGTTATATGGCAGAAGAGTGTCTAATCTGTAGTTGTTTTTTGCATAGAAGTTTTGAGTAAGGAGTTTTAACCCAGTGACTTTGCGTAAATTGCTTAACTTCTCAGTGTCTATGTAATAGGGATATAAACAGTACCCACTTCAGAGGGACTCTGAGAGGACTGAGTTAATATGTGTTAATTGCTTACAACATGCCAGGGACATAATAAGTACTGTTATTATTCTATTCAGAAGTTCACTTATAAAAAAAAAAAAAAAAAAAAAAAAAAAAAAAAAAAGAAGTTCACTTATATTTTCTAACAAGTGAAAACTGGTCCTTGCCAGTGCTCTCAAGAATGTTATTAAAATTCATCATTCACCACCAAAGGTTTCTTTTCCTTTGTATTTTCTAATAATAGGTGGAAGGAATTAAGTGGTTACCTGAATGTCAAGTAAAAGAAATAATTTACCTAAAATGGTGCTCCCCTTGATGCTAACAAAAGGAAATAAACTCATAAAACTGAATTATCTCTTTTAAATTAGAAATTAAATGCAAATTACATCTGCATAGTTGTACTTTCCATTTTTGATTTGTAACTATATTTTAGCAATGAGGAAATAGAGGTACAATATTTCTTCTCCCTACCTTAGATAATGATATAAACAAGCACTGCCTTCTGTTTCCTCCAAGCCCTCCTACCCTTCAGAGGTTTAGAGAACACTAGTTAGACAGTCCTGCTAAATAACCAGTTATGTAGCAGAGTAGGGATGTGACTCATTCCCTTTTTAAACTCATATCTTCTCAGAGCCTGTATTGTCTTTCCCAGGAGGCTGGTCACTGGCACGGATGAAACTTCACAATAAATCACCTGCTGTCTCATTAATATTCAGGCTACTAAACATATTTTGTTTTTATGTTTTTAAAGAAAAATACAAATGAAAAGGTATAAGTGGTGTTCACCGCGATTAATGATTTCTATAAATTAAAGCTACTAGGGTGAACACACAAACTCATTCACTCCATTTTATTACTGTTAGTAAATATAATTTGGCTTATATGCCTAAAGTGTCATATTGCCCCAAAGCCTTGCTGTTTTGAAGGATTATAAAATCATTTGTTATAAATATTAACCAGATTCTAATATAATCTGACATTTGTCAAATTTGCAGAAACAGTTAATCATATGCCTAAGAGTACTTCTTGCATAGCTAACAAATCAGACTAGGCTGTATAACAAATTATTTTTTGTTTTGAGAAAGTATTACAATGATATGAGCACAAATATAATGTGTCCCATGGCATGGAGAAATTTTTCATTTGACATTCGCCATTATATTTATATCTAGTATTTTTTGACCTTTATATTCTTGATTGTAAATGAGGCAACAGTGATTTCTGTGTTAATTTCTTTCCTTTGTACGTGTCCTCAATAATCAGAAAATGTACAATAAAATAAGGATATCTTCTGTTTCAGGAAAATCAGTTTAATATACAAAAGCAAAATAGGTACAGATTTTAAAAAGTGAGTTGCTTCATCAAATAGATAATTAAACAATACTACTAATACCCTGATTCCTAATTCTAGGAGACCAAATAACTTTCAGAATGAACTTTTCATTGTAAAATGGAATATATTAAATATTGATCTCTAGTCAATCTGGGGCAAATGTTCTTTCTATAAATTGTTAGCAGGAACTGAAAAAGAAAAACTTTTAAAATGCTTGCCCAGTGAGTCCTTCTTATGTTTTGTTCTTAACTTTGTCTCTTTGTTCGGAATCCTTGAAATCATCCAGCCTCTCACAGTCAACTACGCAATATTAAAAATGGTTTTATTATTATTATTATAGTTTTCAAAGATCCCTTCACAAAGGCTTATTTATGTAGAGTAGATTTCTCATTTTTATGATTTATTATCTTACTGCCTTTATATATAGTTAACAGTATCTCTTACCTCTTTGTTATAAATCAGACAAGCCACAGTGGGTTACCTTGATAACTTCTAAATATGGTGCTATAGAACATTTCCAAATGGTTTTAAAATATTACTGTTTTGTATAAGTTGCTGAGGATGTAATTTTTTTTAGAAAACAGTATCTTTTTTGAGAACTAAATGTGAATACTACAACTTATCTTCAAAAATTAGTGGTATTCTTTTCTCTGATAGAACACAATGTGCCTCTTTATACTCTTGGTGAAGTTGGGATTTCTCCTTTAGTGTGTGTAACTATCACTTACCTGTTTTACACTGTTCATTATTTATTATCCATTATCTTTATATCCATGAAGAACCTGGGTTTTCTGGCAATTTGTCCAAAATCACATGGCTAATAAAGAACACAATCTAGATTCCAAACGAGGGCTTTCTGACCACACAGCCCTACTTACAATAATAAAAATGTTCGTTATTTTCTTATGATGACAGTTTTACATGAAGCTTGCTGAAGACTAGAATTAAGTTTCCAAGAATGTATTTCAGAATGATTTTTATCACCTCATGGAAATAAGATATTCTTAAAGCACAATTATTCACATCTTTATTTCTTAATTTCCTTGATGTACTATTCATTTCTTTCCACTTTATTTTGTTATAAGTGCAATTCTTTAGAGTGGATTCATTCATCCTATTTACTTAGGGAAGGAGAAGCTTTAAAATATTGTGAATATATGGGGAGATGGATTGACCAATAACATTTTTTTACAAAACTATTTGATATCAAATATGCTGAATTACTATACATAACTGTTCAGTTGTAGGACTTAGATTGCAAGAATTTTATAATCACTCTTTTCTCCTGGAAGTTCTCAAATACCAAAAATCTCAAGATATTTTATTAGTAGAATCCTTTTATCTTTAATTTTTAATTTCTTATATTTCAGTAAAAGGATAAATATTTTGGTCAGAGCAAAGACTGTGTTTAAAAAATCTGTTAAATAGCTTCTGCCTATAATCATTTAGTAATAGAACCAAAGATATAAACTTTCCCAAATCTCCGTACTCCTGAATTTGATGTTCCTTGAAACTGTGTCCTCTGTCAGGGCAATATAATAATGCCTAGAACAGATAGGAAATTTATTTGAGTTGACTTCAAATAGGTAGTGATAATGTTATAAATTAAACTTCTTATTACTTTTATGTGCTAATTCCAGTTTTTAAAAAACTATGAAATGCCTTATAATTCAAATTTTAAAAGCAAAAAAAACTGGACTGTACCTCTCATCTGGAAAAATATTCCTACTGTATTATAAGCATAAAATTGTGATGCTATAAATGTGGTATATAATAACCAAAGTTAACTAAAAGTCATCACTTGTTCAGATTTTTTTTTCTAAGAAATAGATTATATTAACCTATATCTGCTATTTGAAAGTGAATAGAAGTTAGTTCATTTACATGAAAAATTAAAATATGGAAATGGGATATATGTTTAGCATAAGAAGGTCTTAGAAAAAAAGACACTTAAATACCAATAATTGTGTATTATCCAAGATAGCCCCTGTTTATTGCACACTGAGGCTTGCACTTTATATAGTTCAGCCTTATATACTGCATGCCATTTAAAAATAAGTGTTTATGTGATAGGCTTTCCTATAATCTTCATAATAGACTTTCCTCATAGTTTATTATTATAAGGAATGTGGGTGCTTTAAAAACTAAAACAAGTTACCCATCACATTCGTAGATAGTAATTTATAACCCCAGAAAATCACTGGAGAACTAAGAAAGATTTAAGAGGATATACAGATTGAAGGAAGACAGTTAGTCTTGATGTAGAAAAATAGAAACAATATGTTTCCTGAAACAGTCTCAGTCTAAACACAACAGAGCTGGTTGTGATTATATGACAAAATAAACCTCTGAACCACATAATCAAGAATCTCTTTATTCATAGATATCTTGTTTTAATTCATATCTACTTTTCTCTCACATACTTTTTTTCAAATAAATTTCCAAATATAAAATTCAGGTTTTAGCTGGTATAGACTTTCTGCATACGAGTTTGTAAAATTTGTACAATATAAGAAAGTACACCAATAGAGGGCAGAGAAGCATATGAAGAGTCATATTTTCTTCAAATTGGTAAATTATTTTATATTGTTAAATAGTTATACTTTCCTTTGTTCTGAGGTTTGTTTTATTCAGCAAAACTTCACAAGCAGTGTGAATTTACAAATAAAATGTAAAGCAGTGTGTGATTTACAAATAAACACAGCTGTGGGAATGACTACATTCTTACTAGAAAGAAATGGAATTTACTGCTATTTTACCTGTGGATAAGCATACTTGACCCATTATCTTTGGGCTCAGTATTCTTTGTTTTGAGTACTATGCCAATGTATTGAAAATGTCCAAGTTAAAAGCACACAGAAATACATGACTTTGACCACAAAAAATGAGTTTTAGAGATGAATGACTGAGTGGTATAGATTCATCATTTCTACTTGCAAATCAGCCACTCCCTATACTGTAAAGCAAAGATTCGTCAAGAATTATGATTTCTAAGCCTACCACTGTTGTCTAGAGCAGTCAGAAAACATAAGAGCTCTGAGAAGCTTCTTTTTCAATAAAAAACAATAATGAGTATCTAATGGTATCAGTTTCTCCATTGCAGCACAACCGGGTTGTGTTGAATTTCAGGGCAAAAAAAAAAATGTATATACATAAAGTAATACTTTAAAGCTTTTAGAAGAAAATATACTTTAGATTTTAGGTTAAAGGAGTTCTTGAAAACAAAGATCATAGATTATAAGAAAAAGACAGATAAGAGTCCTATCTCAAAATTTAAACAGTACTCAAAACAGGTGAGCTACTGGAAGGAGGTGTAAACAATACATATAAAAAACAAAATGTTAATGCATATATTGTATCAATAAATAATCAATAAATAAAATTCAACAACCTAATATGTATGTGGGCAAAAGATAAGAACAGGCAATTCACAGAATAAGAAACCTTTACAACCAATAAATATATGAAAAATTATTCCATCTGTCTGGTTTTCAGGAAAATGCAAAGTATAGCAGTAATATGAGATACTTCATACTCTATCAAATTGGCAAAATGTCAGCCTGACAATACCATGTCCTAGCAAGAATTTAAGATATATACACTGCTTATGGGAAGTGTGAATTGATACATACATATTTGACAGCATTGTGGCAATATGTTGTAAAATGAAAATGTGGACCACATATGACCCAGGAATTTTACTTCTAAATGTTTATTGTAGAAAAACCCATGTATCTGATGAAGAAGACATGTATAAAGCCAATTAGTGCAAAATAAGGGAGAACAGAATACGTAATTTCTAGGGTTCCCAACTCTAAAGCTTTGAATTTACATATTGAAATAGAGGCAACACCTCTACATTCAGAATATTTCATTTTATACTGAACTAACAATGACCCGATCTGTACTCTGGAGAAGACATGTCATTGAAATCCATATTAATAGATTCCCAGTGAATGAATTAGCTATTAAAAGAAACTGAAGTATCCCTGAACCATTTGAAAGAAATTTAATAGGCAGGTTGATTAAAATTTAATAGCTAACTTGTTGGCTATTAAAAGTGCACAGTGTGATAAATCAAGATGTCAGCTCTTCAATTTATGACTTTAGAAAAAAATGATGAAAAAGATTTTGGCTTTCAATAAAGCATTTCTTTGACACTTTGTAATTTCATTAATTGTTTGAATAAAAACAGTAAAAAATATAAAATTATGGTTTCTATGGCTTTAAAACTTGTATAACTTTTAGGGATAGTATGCAGATTATTTTAACTTTGTTTATTATTATAAACAACTTGGTCTTGATTAATATGGCTGTCTCTATTTTATAAAGTAGCCCTTTAAAATTGAACTAATCATTGCTTACACTGGCTTTCTGTAGATTGCATGTGTGCTGATATTGTTTTGTTATATAGAAAAGCAAAAAATAGGAAACAAAATATTTAAAATAGAAAATGCCTATTGAATCAGTTCTCCACAGTTCTAGAAGTCTCTTTTATCTATTTACTTTTATTTTTGTTTGTTTATTTATGTTATGTGAATTAATATGTGAATATGAAAATAAAATAATTGAACATTACAGAAAAGCATACTATAAAAAAGTAATGCACTCCTATAAGGCTCCTAATAAAATTTTGTTGAAACATATTTTTGGGAGAGGGTGCTAAAAAATGTTTGAAAATCGCTGATATAAATATGTTTAAGAAAAACTATCAGAGTCATGTGTGACCTTGAATAAATCTCTGGACCTGCGTTTCTTTACATATTGAGCAATGATAGTAGATTAGATAAGATTAAAATCTTATTCCATTGTAAATTCTGGATTATAACCTTTCTCCATTATGTTATACTGCAATTGATTAGGTGATACTTACATACATAAGATGTATTTTGGGTATTCTGAATCATTTTTTCCAGTTTTCTTGTTTATATTAGAGGTCACTCGCCAAAGAAAGAGACATGCCTTTTTTCCTGTATACCTCTTTTCTTAAATATTGAAAAGGAAGTGAAAGCCTCAGAACCCTTTCACCGGAAAGAAGTGCAGGCATGTGTGTGCACAACGGAGCACACAAACATACACCAAAAGCATTTTACATACAATTTTAAGGGTTTCACAACTTCATAGATACCATCTCCTGGTGAAAGATTCCTTGCCTTACACTGAAGTTAGTATTCTAATTCTATAGAAAATACCATCATTAGTGAAATTATTTTTACTTGTTACAAAATGAAGTCTCTGCTTTGGGCCAAAATTAATGTGGCCCAAAACAAAACAAAACCCAAGCACAAAGCTGAAAACAAAAGCACAAAGTCATCACTCAGTAGTAACTCTGCTGTGTGTATAACTCTGACTTGTATGCATCAGTCGATATATATAATGAAAATGACTTCATAAAAGAAAAATATGTCAAACCAAAGGAGAGAGAACCATGAGGGAATTAAGTGGAGGATGAGGTACATTAAGAAAGAAAGAATCATCCAGGTAAAGCTATTTTATTGAAATAAAACAGAACATTTACCATGTTACATGTTTACACATAAAAATTTGAAAATTGATGTATATTGGTATGTGACTATTAGAGAATGGTTGTATTCATTTGGTTCATTAGATCACCGAGGTCTTAATTTATAAAACTTTGCCCATTCAATATGATAAAATAAGAATGTAACTACATTTTTTAAAAAATGAAGTGTGAGGGGCGAGCAGAGTGATAGTTCAAGTTATTTTCAGAGCTTTTCAGTATACTTTTGTTAGCCTGCTGTCAAGAAGAAACGTTGTTTGAATTATGTTTCTGAATGATATAATATAGATTCAAGTGAGATCCAACTGTCACCTTGTTTCAGATCTGTTCTTCACTTCACAGTTTCAAAGCAGGCAGATCTGCCTTGGAGTTTCAGTCCTCAATTACATGTTCACATTGAACTGGCCTAGGCAGTGCTGTCATTCAGGGCCTCCCAATGTCAAAACACCTATTTTATGTTCATAAGGAAAGAAACGTAGCAGTTTTGTGGTAAAAACTACACATTTGAAAAGTGTACTCATTATTCCATTCAAATTTCACTCATTTAAAAACTTTTATATCAAAAACATCAGTCTTCAGGTATAAAGTTAAAAGAAAAACAAACTCTCCTTAAAATGATTATCTGTGATTTTAAACTTAGTCTTTTTTCAGTAACTTATTGTCTTACAAAAAAATCATCAGAAAAACTTCCCTAAGTTTTTCAGTGTGGAATATGAAAATCCTCTTTTGCTTTCTATCATGCTTTCACCAGAAATAAAGATTTTGTGCTTGGTCTTCTGTCGATAGCCTTGTTAATGATTCACATATGTTGAAATTCAATGTTAATTCCTTTTCCATGGTTTTATGAAAGAGCTGACCCTTGTTTCTGATAGCAAATATGCAGGTATGACTAGACTGTAGCCAGGATTTAAGGACTCAGAGAATTAAAGAACAGCTATTTTTCACAGCCACCTTGAGCTGTTTTACCCTATTTTAGCTTTTTTGAGTCATGGCAGGTTGTACTGTTTTTTTCCCCTCTAATTTATATCTTCAGTTAGTATTCAGGTAGCATTTTCTATTTCCAAATAATTATATGAATGTTTATCTTTGCTTTAAAAGTTTCAGTATTATGGCCACTGGTGTAGTATTAGAAGGAAATAAATCACATTAGAAATTAGACAAATGGCACTCTTTAAAAATTTACTCAAAATATAAAACTACTCATAATTGATAAAATGACTTGTTTTAGTTTTCATATTTTCAGGATGCCATGGATTTCACATAAATTTTTTCTTTAATTAAGGAAATATTTATTGTGCTCTAAGAACTAACCTAGACATGCGGTATAGAGCAGTGAAAAAACAAAAACCCTATGTATTCCCTGTTTTCCTGGGGTTTACATTCCAGTGAAATTAGCACATAAACATGCTTTTCACATACATAGGCTGTAACTACCTCTCAGCATCAACTGATTTGTGTCTTCAAACTGACTAACCAGTAAGCTTAACTTTTCAGCTGAAAAACAGTGACAGATGGTCTGTAAACACTGATCTTCTTGGAAGTCTTCAGCAATTTCACAGCTATTAGAAGGGAAGTTTACAAATCAGAAGTTAGTTGGAGGTTAGAGAAAGAGGCAGGATGGACTGAACCTTGGAAAATAGTATCTGAATTCAAAGTGACCCTATTAAATTGGAGAAGCAGCTAGAAGCAAACAGAATAGACTTAGGCAAAGACAAGTGAAATGCAGTGCAGCTACAGAGAAAAGACAAAAGTAACTGTGCACATAAAAGATGAAGGTAGACAGGTTCTGTGCAGGTTTTTAGGAAAAGATCTAGGCATTGGCAACAAGCTGGTTTTTTTAGCACAGATGGTGCTACCTTTAAAAAGTATAACTGAAATGCCTAAATGTGAGTGGGTACTGTAGGAAACACTTTCTAGGAAAATTGCACTTGTTTGGCATGCCAACAGGAAAAATGGCCTCTTGAGGTCACAGCAAGCTGTGAGTGTCCATTAAAAATTATTAACTTCTTACACTAGGTGAATCAAATGAGGGATAATTGTTCAGTTATTCAGACATCTCCCTCATTCTTTCAAACTAGCAAACTCATAGAGCTTACCCATAACCTTACATTCTTTGCAAAACATTAATCACCAAACTTTACATCCTGCTCTGTAGTTTCTGTGACTGAGCCCTCACTTGTGTTATAACTCTCCACTTTCAGGACTAAATCAGTTTCAGTGACACTAATTATATTAGTTTTAAATGGTGCATGAAGTATAAAAATGAGCGATAGTTAAAAAGCAACTTAATTTAAATAGTGATTCTTTTTCTATCAGGAAAAAATGTCCTTAATACCAAGGATAAAAAGAAAACTGACTTTATTTTTGTTTTAAATTTTTTTAATGTGTTTGTGTGATTTTAGATTTAACGGCAGGTAGATCTCCAATCATGTCACTCATTAGGGCTGTAGATTAGTAACAGATTCTGTGTTGCACCCGGATTTGAGGAAGCACCTTACCAAAGCCATGTGGCGGAGACTGAATATTGTTCCGTTTCACCAACATTGTGTCATAATACAGCTGTATACCAATCCATTTCTGCTATTGTTGCTTGCCTTTCTAGCTCAGCAGGAATTGATGATAAGTAAGTGAACTTTAAAATTCAGTCTTCCTATATTAGTAGATTTCACTGATATAAGTGCTTTAAATTTAAAGTACATTCAAAAATTAGAAAAACACTAAGAAAAACTGAAAAGGAACTTTATGCTAAGAAAGCTAGAACCAGATAGATTATCTACACAAATTGTGATAGCTTTGTTAGAATTCCATTATGGACCTCCATTTTTGTATGATTAAACTTTTTTTATTCTCACATTATTAGCTTTTTTGTAAACTGAACGCTAAGCAGAAACCAAAATATTGAGTCGCCTGCTTCTTGCTTATGCTTGATTCTTCCCAACTCAATTGTTTCCTTATTCTAACGTATAGATCATCTTTTTTAAAATTACATTCTTTTATCATTTATTTATTAGTTTTTGAATTCAGGTAAATTGACATATAACATTATACTAGTTTCAGGTGTATAACAATTAAATACTTGTATATATTATGAAATGGTCACCACAATGAGTCTAGTTCACATTCATCACCATAAATAATTACAGTTTTTTTTTCTTCTGATGAGAACTTTTAAGCAGATCATCTTCTTTTACATCAGCAGGTTAAAAAAAAAAAGGAATATTTTCTTTTATAAGCTATATGAAGCCAGAGAAAGAAGTGACGAGCCATCTTTCCAGCCTACTGTTTGTTTTCCAGTTAGTTTAAATTACATAATGTGTAGGAATAAAGGGAATGTGTAGAGATGTACATATAAGTCCCAGACATAAAGATCTTACCCTTATTTGATCTATAAGGAAGTGTAAAGAGTTTGAGCAATTTTATATTTTTAAGGTTTCTACCCTAGTTCATTTTAAGTTGCTTATACACCTTTCATTTTTTATTTAAATGCTTAGAGTAACTTTAGAAGACAGCTACTTGTGTTAGAAGACTAACTTTCCTTTTTACTTGAGAAAAGGCTGCAATAATAAATATTAGGTAGCAGATACAATTTACAGGTAGTTTGCTTTCTAAAAATGTTGGGCAGACCAAATCCTGTCTCAAACAATTAATCTTAAATTTGTGTAACATCAACAATATCCATGTTTAAGATTAACAGTATTCCATTTCTTATCTGAAAGGCACCATAGCCAACTCTTTTTAGCTTTTCATACTAATATACCATGTATTTAATTCATCAATGGGAAATAATAACCTGATATGCCCATTATATGATAAATTGAAGATCTGTCATCTCACTGTGTAAAGACATCTAAATGTATATGAAGTACAATTTCAGCAAATATTCATCAAGCACACAGAAAACTTCTGTGCTAGTTCTATGCTAGTTCTCTGCAGAATGTGTAGGATGCAAACATATGGCTTATTTCCTGATAAAACTGAAACTTTCTAGCTCTAGCGATCAGACAAGCTTTATTGTCCTTTAAATCAATAGTTCACTTTCCCAATTTTGAGGTTAAAATATTTATTTGACTGGTAATTTACTATAAAACAAAGAGCTATGATTAAGAAAAAATTAAAACTGCCATGGCCAAGTTTTCCATTTTCATTTTTTTAACATTTCTATGAGTGACTGAATGTTCTTGTCATATTCATTCAATATAGATTACTTTTTATTTTGTTGTAGATTCACTTGCAGTTGTATGAAATGATACAGAGATTATGTACCTTTTACCCAGTCTCCCTCAATAATATCTTGTAAAACTGTACTACAGTGTCACAGCCAGGATATTGACATTGAAACAGTCCTCCAATTTTGTTCAGATTTCTTCTATTTTACTTGTATTTAATTGTATCTCTGTGTGTGTGTGTGTGTGTGTTTAGTTCACTGCAATTCTATCACAAGAGTAAGTTTGTGTATCCACCACCATAGCCAAGATACAGAGTCATTCCATCACCTCAAGGATGCCTCATGCTGCCCTTTTATTACCATACGCACCTCCCTTCCGTTTGCATTTTTAAACCCTGGCAACCACTAATCTATTCTCCATTTCTATAATTGTGTCATTTCAAGAATATATGTATTTATAGAATCATTCAGTTTTTGAATTGTCTCTTTTACCCAGTATAATTCTCTAGAAATTCATCCAGGTCATTATGTGTATTGATAGTTGTTCCTTTTTATTCCTGAGTAATATTCCATGGTATGGATGTGCCACAGATTGTTTAACTGTTCACCAGTTGAAGGACATCTGGGCTCTTTCCCATTATGGGCTATTACAAATAAAGCTGCCATGACCATTCATCTGTAGGTTTTTGTGTGAACATAAATTTCCAGTTCTCTGGCATAAATGTTCAAGAGTACAATTGCTGGGTGGTATGGTAATTGCACATTTAGTTTTATAAGAAACTGCCAAACTGTTTTTCAGAGTAGCTGTACTATTTTACTTTCCTACCAGCAAAGAACGAGTGATCCAGTTTCTCTTCATCCATGCCAGCATTTTTGTCACCACCATTTTTAAGTGTGTAGTGATATCTCATTATGGTTTTAACCTGCATTTTCCTAATGACTAATAACAGTTATTTTCTCATTATGAGCTTGTTTACCACCTGTATACCCTCTTCCATAAAATGTCTGTTTATACCTTTGGCCCATTTTCTAATTGGATTGTTTTTGGTTTTGTTTCCTGTTGATTGTTTTTTACTGTTGACCTTTGGGAGTTGTCCAAAGTCCCATATATCCCAGATACTAGTCCTTTGTTGGATTGCAAATATTTGTAAATTTGTTTGCAAGTATTTTCTCCTGTTCTATATATTTCTATTCTCTAATATATATTTAAATTAATATATACCTGTGTTTTCAACCTATCCTTATATAATTTGTGTTTTTCTTTCTTCATTTTTCTTTTCTTTATCATCTAACATAAATATACATTCTGCCTATCATTTCCATACATGGCCTAATTATATTTAATAAAACTGTCATTCTCAATTTTTTGTTTTTTTGGTTAAATGACTCTTGAGGGTGGGAGGTTGTAAGCATACTGACAGTATGTTAGAGATTAAGTACATCTGTTCATAAAGAGATGAAAGAGTTTAACTTTGTTACTTTGCTATGCCAAAGTCCAAACAACCAGTTGGAAAATGGAAAATGGAATTATATATATTGCTTGATACCATGAAGTTAATATTTTATTTAAAATATTTAAAAATAATATCCTTATGATTATTTTATCAGATTTGTAAGTTCACCTAATTAGTATGCTTACTATGGTGTACTAATAAGTGTGATTGCATTTTAGTTTATTTCAATTTAAAGAATTCTTCTTCATAGAATTTTAAGTAATGTCAAAATCTTCTGTTGTGTCAACAGCTGCTCTCCAAATGAGTGTTTTATCATAAATGTTGCCTTTTATTATCTCATTGAAAACAACCCAATGGTTTCCGTGATTGAGGAAATGTTTTGTTTAATTTTAACTTTTCTTTCTGTGTTTTAAACTTTTCTTTCAGCTTTTGTTTTGTGTTATATGTTTTGTTTATATGGAAGACTATATTTTGCTGTTTTTTTTACTTTTTCATTTTTAACAAGCATGGTAATATATTTTTGCTTACACTCTGGGAAAGAGAAGACCCTAAATGTGGCTTCATCAACATTGTAAATCATTTAATTTCTTTCCCTTTGAGTTGGATTTGTGCCTTGATGGAAACGTGTGCTTTAGTGGCATATATTTTTGAGTCTAACCAGCTGCCTGCCTGTAATCAGGACTATATCAACTGTTGTCACTCTAAATGTTTCCTTTCCTTTTTTTCAAACACATTTGCCTGATTGACCTTTTTTTTTTCTCTGTCTTTCTATGGGGCTGCTCCAGGAGCCATGGCTAATCATCTTATAAGCAATGCTCTGCTTCGTCCGCATGGTACTAACAATCCCTATAATACATTGCTTGGGGAACCGGCGGTCTGTAACAACCCTTCTGTCAGCATGTACAACGCACAAGGTGTGCTGGAGTTTATTTTAATTTTTTCAAGTGAGAGTCCCAGTTTATGTAGCTTTTATGGCCACATTCTATTTTTCTTTCTTTCTTCCTGCCTTTTCTTTCTTTTGGAAGCAGATGCACAGACTCTTTTTGCCTTCCACCCCTCTTGGTGCTTTTATTTTCCATTTTCCTTAGGTTTTCCTTAGTAAGAAATGGATTCCTTCCTTCTGATAAACAAATGCTTGATTCATCAATATGTGTTTGTTTCTCTGTAATGTTGTAAAATGTATTGTGGTTTGTCAGTACTTTTCTTGTTGATTGGTTTCTATATTAAATACCTATGTATTCATTTTAAGAAATGATATATTTGCCTAAGGTAAGTAAGATAAAGGAAGACTTGGTTCAGCAATCTTAAGATCAAGAAAGTAATCTTACTCTGTTATACCATGAATCACACTCTAGGCACAAACATCACTACAGGTGAAAGCACTTAGATCAACTCCATGGAAAACACTGAAATAAGCTGTGGTGGAAAGAACAGTGAATTGAACAGTAGCAGATCACGTTCTACCATAGCTTGATATTGCCTCTATGAACTGGCTCAGGAAGGTCATGAAATGCTTTTTCTACTGTGGCTGCATGTTAAAAACAAAGGTTTTGAATATGGTTCCTCTGTATATCCTCCAACTTTAAATGATTTAAAAATTTAATTGTATCTCAAACACATAAGCATAAATCTCTTTAAAACCACTTACAATCTAGCATTTTTACATGACTTTTTACCTTTTCTAAGCTAAAAAAATGTATTTGGGTACAAGAAATTTAAAATATTCATATCATAAATAAAGTGACCACAGGAAAAATTTATTCAAGTAAAAGTGTCATAAAAGAAAAATTTTAGTCAGTGATACACCTATTTAAAATTATATTTGAAAGAAAATTCACAAAAACAAAGAGACTTTGGTGGTTCCTTCAAGTTGGATGAGACAGATTAGCAATATTTTAAATTTTTCCCAGGCAATCTTGAATAAAATTTCTATTATCCTCTTTGGGAGTCTGTGTGTGTGTGTGTGTGTGTGTGTGTGTGTGTGTGTATGTGTGTATGTGTGTGTGTTTCTTCTCAGTCAGAGGTAAAAGATTAGTGGCATGAGTGCGAAAAACTTGGTGTGCATGCTTATTCCAGAAAAGCATGTTTGTTGCAACATGGTCATCTGAGTTTCCCAGGTGACACCTTGTCAGATACGAAGGATAATTTTAAATTATTTCAAAAATACCAAAGCCAGTAAGTCAGAAGTGACTTCAGGAATAGTCAAGTTGTTTTTCAATAGGATTAAATAATTAAGCAAACTGTCAGTTTTATCCAGTTTCTTAAGGGCCTACACCTAAGAATCATAGACTTAGAATCAAAAGAAGAGATAGAACTCATTGAATCCTCTGTACCACATTGTGGACGTTCTGTCAACCTGTGCTTAAGTATTTCCTCTAATGAGGCCCTTCCTACCTCGGGATTTTATATATTCAATTGTTGAAGTGCTCCATTCGTTATAAATATTTTTTCTTTCCACCAAGTCGAAATTTGCCTGTGGCTGTGATGCTTAGGTTTGCCTTCTAGAACAAAGATGAGCAGAGCATTTTTCTGCTGTCTGTGGCAATCCTTTAAATATTTGAAGGCAGTTAATCTGGCTTCTTTTAGTCCTCCATTTTCTAGTAAAGCAACCTCAGTGCTATCAGGAGGAGAAAGTTTCTTCATGGTTGTCCCCCTTTACATTGTCTACCATTTGTCAATGTCCCTATTTCACTGTAGCACTCAATGATGTGTATATTACATAATGCACTAAATGTGGTTTGTCAGAACAATTTTGCAGACCTTATAGAGTCTTGTTTGGGTTTTTCCCTTTATTTTCATTGGGCTAAATGACATAAGTGTGTCATTAGAGTATTTTAAATTGTTCTGACATATTAATAAGTTTTGAATGATGTTAAATGAAGATTTACACCCTATTTGCATATTAAATCTATTCTACATTATTCACCTTATACAAAGAGTTGTTGGAAATTGTTTTAAAATAAGTAATAGTTTAGATCATATTTTGTTTAGCTTTTTTGATTATTCAGATATAATTTCTAATGTCTTAAATAATGAAAAACTAACAATCATTAATCTGTATGTTTTCCTTAATTCAGTTATCTGCCTTCTTGTCTTATCTTACTCCTGGTATCCTAAATTAGGAGATTTTTCTAAGGATGGAACACTATTATAAACACTATCAAAGAGAAATTCTCACGACAAAATTTAAAATAATACCATATAAATCCAAAGTTTTATTCCTGTCGAGCCTATTACTGAATACTGCTATTAAGATTATAAAAAAATACACAAAGGATTCTTCAGAATGGATTTGATGTTTATGCCAGTAAATTAAATTCTACTGACTTTTCTTAAAAACAAAAGTAAATAATTTTATTATTGGTCTTCAGAGTCAGAAATGGAATTGTTCAACTACTTTATGTTTTAATATTTTTGAGATATTAAGAAACTATGATAGTGCTTAAAATAATTTTTTTACCACTGAACAAAAAACTTGGTGATTGTCATATTGCTACTAATCTTATGCTTTCAGATGAATGCACTTATATTCTTACTGGCAAGGTGAAATCTTACATGAAATATAGGTGGCTCGGTATGTACTGGAGTGGATTATGTTGAATTACCACTTGGTTCTGTTCTGTTGGTCCTTTAATTCTGTTGTACCAATGCCATCCAAGCAAAGAAGCATTCAGATTTAAAGTATCCATTTTTGTTTGTGATGCCTTTATTTAAAATATGTAAAGATATGTTACAGTATTACTAATGCATATAGAGTTAGGAATAAAGATAAATAATATAATTTTGTTATATTAGATTCAGATTCTATTTGTGGAAATATTTAAAACTTCATGCATAGTATTTCTGGACCATTATCTTCTTGTCAGTATTGGAGAATTTAGTTTTTGTTAGATAAATCTCATTATAGATTAACCTGTCAACAAAATGTAATATAGAGAAGTCATGCTTTTACAAGTTAATTTACATTTTAAAGTAACTTAATTCAATTCTAAAACTTTAAAGAAAAACATATCTCTAGGATGGGATATAGTGAAGAATACATTATAGTTGTCAAGAATACAAGGTTATAGTATAAAGTATATAAATAAATATTCTGTTATAGCTTTCAAAGCCTAAGGCAGATGTGAGGAGAAGGAGGTAGATAGTAGTGCACGGAGGCAATCTAGAAGATTCCCATTATGATCCCAGTTCTGCCACTGTTAGCAGAAGTGACGTTAGATAAGGCTCAGTCTCTTTTGGTTGAAGCTTCCTCGTCTTAAAAAGCAGGAGCTGAACTTCAGTTATCTCTTATGTGCTTTCCAGTTCTAAAATGTTATCATTTACGGAAGGAGCCATAATGAGCCTACTAGCAATTTCCATCTGTTGCTATACTAGTTTGGCTTTTTATTTCCAATTCTTTTTCTAAATGTGTTTTGAAACTTTAAAAGAAATTTTCTCTGCATTTTGAAATATTGTTGGTCTTTTGCTGAGAAGCAAGTCGACTTTTAAAGTACAAAAACAGTATCTCTAAAGCAACGGCTAAATTATAACAAGTTGGAATCTCTTGAAATGATACAGCCCAATGACATCGCTGGTTTTTATTTTGTGATGATTTAACCTTCTTATAAACAAAATCAGCAAGAGCAGGTTTTTTGACAGGATTAAAATATGAGAGTTTTCTTTTTTTAAATAATTTTGCTACTATTGTTTTTAAAGGATTAACTTTTAAAATGTTAGATTGCATATGATTGTGCAACAGTCCAGAAGAAAACCTGATATTGATTGGTGGTATTTTTTCCCCCCTCACATTTTCTTGATACAGAATAATGGTTGCATTTAGCCTTTTTCTTTCTCCATAGTTATACAACTTTTGAATATGAGCTCCAGAAATGACAGTATCGATCAGTATAATTTACAAATGATAAAAAGCACTTGTATAGGTACAGTGGGAGAAAAATAACCTTTGTACATGAAAAGAGAAGATACATAAGAGAAAACACAATTATGAAAAGTTCAAACTGTGGTATTTTTCTCTGTATATAAACAAAAGAATTTATTTATAATCTTGCTGAAAAATGTTGAAGTTAAATGACATTCCTTAGAAGCAAGTATGTCCTAACGTATACACACACACATATACATAATACTGAATTTTAGTTGTGGAAATAGTCATAGCTTGCCCTCAAGATTTTACTCTCTTTGGTTGGTGTGATAATTTTAACTTTAAAATAAGTGTGTATTTGTTTGAAATTTACAAACTGCAGAAACGCTTATTAAAGACTCATTAGCATGTATTATGGGGGTTTCTTATTTTCTGACTAACATTTCAGTATTTTTAATTATGATAAACCATGTAACACAGACTCATGAATTTTGGGGCAGTGGAACTATTTCCTTTGACTCTTTTTTCTGCATATCATCAATTTGCTTTTTACTCATGTTTCTTCTACTGTCGCTGTAAGCTTACTTGTTGTTTTTTCTTTCCTTTTCTTCATGCTGTCGTTTAGAGCCCTACAGAGAGACAAGTATGGGAGTAAAGCTAAACATTGCATATCAAATGTAATTTTTTTCAGTTCACTTTTATTGCATCACATATAGATGATGTAGTTATTAAAAACAGTTCATCTCACAATTTAAAAACTAAAGAACCTATGAATCAACTTATATAAATATATGTTAATAGAGATTAGACGCTTTTGTTGTCTGATTCTTTTATTGTGTCACATAACATAGTTGTTAAGTCTCATGTAATGTTTGTGTGAGTTAAATTGTTTTTAAATTAAGCATTTATTTTTGCTAAGTAATTCATAAACTTTTAATTTTCATTACTACATTCCATCATACAAATACATGCAACATACCCAGTTTATTTAACTATGGCTGTTTTCAAGCCATACCCAATGCATTGACAACAGAAATAATAAACACATGTTTCAATGCATCAGTTGCTCAACCATAACCATCAAGCCTACCATAGCAGCCTCTGCAGCAGCAATCACCCATCACATATGGCCCTTTAAAAAGCATTTACTTTTATTTTTTCTTAACATTGTGGATTTGTCTACAAGATATCTTATAACATGAAAATAAATCGCTTCACCCTATGTCTGTGATGGCTGCTTTTTTAATGTATTTAATGCATTGCTATTTTTGAAAACTGTGTTACTTGAATACAGAGTATGCATCAGAAGTCCGTATAAAAATTGTTATATTTGGGATACTTTATTTAAACAAGTAATGAACTAGTTCAGTTTTGGTAAACATAACTGCATCACAGATATAGAATGAATGCTATATTTTCACAAGTTAGTGATGTTTTGACAAGTTTAATAGAATTCTTCAATTAATTGTTCTATAAAGAAATACCCTTTATTATTTAGCAGTATTTGTTAAATGTTTGTGTTTTATTTTCTTTTGTGTTTGCATTTGGAGAGATTTATGGAACTATTATAGATCCTTGGATTTCTGTTCGTTCAAGAAAATGCAAAAACCTTGAAGAAGCATGTGGTCAAATTTATTTCACTGCAGCTGTTTCTTCCCAGAATAAGACATTTAATCTCTTTTAAACCCAAAGTTTAATATGCACACAAAGTCATCACTCGTTATGAAATGGAACCTTTAATACTGACACTGTGTTTTTAGGAATCAGATCCCCCATGTCTTTACACAGTCTTTTGTAGAATTATCTAATGCCCCTAAACAGTTACTAATGGATTAATATATAATAGTAACCAAAGTACTTATAGCAGAAAAAAAAATTGGAAAGTAAATCCAAATTTTTTTTTTTGAAAGTTCCTATGTGCAAATTACTTTGAAGTGCCATTTATTTGACTAGGCATTATTTCATGACTATATCATTCTGACAAATTTAACATAATCCTTTTGTGGTTTTGTGTGTAGGGATTATTTTCAATCTTATAAATTACGTATCAGATTACTAGAGCCTGCTCAAATCTTTTACTTTGACCAGTATATTCAAAGTACCACACATGAATTATGTTAATTTTATACCTATTTCAATTTTAAGACAGCACATAAAATTAAAGGTAATGAATTATTAGATTGACTTTGGTGTGTATAAATTGAAAGCTATGAATGACTACAGCAAAATTTTGCGTTTTTTTTCCCTAAGTTATAACCAAATATGTTTCAAATACTGTCAAACAATGTTTGTGTGGAAATTGCAAATTTATAGGGTTTTTTAAAATTCTTTTAAAGATTTACTTTAAATACTTCTTTTCTGTTTATAAGATTTCTATCAATTGTCCAAGTATCATATATATATACAGATATGTACATACAGATTTAATATTTTTTTATTTCCAAACATTTTATACTTAATTCAAATTGCTAGCAATTTATACATACTTCATAGTTGGGTGTTTTCGCTTTTGTGTTTGTGTATGTGTTCTATGGCCAATTGGATATAAATGTCATAATGTTTTGTAATCTTTTTCAGAGGGGCTTCTGAACAATGCCAGGGATACAAGTGTCATGGATACTCTACCACTGAATGGTAACCATGGCAATAGTTACAGCATTGCCAGTGGCGAATACTTGAGCAACTGTGTGCAAATCATAGACCGTGGCTATAACCATAACGAGACCGCCCTAGAGAAAAAGATTCTGAAGGAACTCACTTCCAACTATATCCCATCTTACCTGAATAACCATGAGCGCTCCAGCGAACAGAACAGGAATCTGATGAACAAGCTGGTGAATAACCTGGGCAGTGGGAGTGAAGATGATGCCATTGTCCTGGATGATGCCACCTCCTTTAACCATGAGGAGAGTCTGGGCCTAGAACTTATTCATGAGGAATCTGATGCTCCTTTGCTGCCCCCAAGAGTTTACTCCACAGAGAACCACCAGCCACATCATTACACCAGAAGGCGGATCCCCCAAGACCACAGTGAGAGCTTTTTCCCTTTGCTAACCAACGAGCACACAGAAGATCTCCAGTCACCCCATAGGGACTCTCTCTACACCAGCATGCCGGCACTGGCTGGTGTGCCCGCCGCAGAGAGCGTTACCACCAGCACCCAGACCGAACCCCCACTGGCCAAATGTGGTGATGCCGAAGATGTTTACTACAAAAGCATGCCAAACCTAGGCTCCAGAAACCACATCCATCAGCTGCATACCTACTACCAGCTAGGCCGCGGTAGCAGTGATGGATTTATAGTTCCTCCAAACAAAGATGGGACCCCTCCAGAGGGGAGTTCAAAAGGACCTGCTCATTTGGTCACTAGCCTATAGAAGATGACAGAAATTTAAGCCAACAAAACTGCTAACACCTGGTTGACTGTTCTGAGTTGATATAAGCAGTGGTAATAATGTGTGTACTCCTAAATATGCTGTTCTTAAACGACAAACACAAACTCTCAGACTTCTTTTTTTTTTTTTTTTTTTTAAACTGGGATTTTTTTAGGTCAGCCCAGGGGAGAAAGATCATTGCTGAAATTCCCCTGTGCCAGCTTCTTTCCTGTCCTTCCCCCCTCAGATGGAGACTTCATTATGTTAATGAACGAGATTTGAAGAAGATGGCGCTCATTGTGGCCTTGTTGAATTATGTTGTGTTTGTTCTAACATCTCTGATGCTCTGTTACTATAATTACAAGGACCTGATTTTTTAAAAGGCCAGAACACTTGTTTGAAAATTAGTAACAATGCTGCATCTAGATTGGAGTGCTGCACAAACATAAAATCAAAGCAAACTATCACATAGTGGTTTTTAGTCGCTCACAACCTGAATTCACCACAGCAGGAATAGCTGAGGTGTACAAAATAAAACAACAAAATCGATAATGGAATGGAGGGGAATTCTAGAATAATATGCTAAATGCATATTTTATGATTTGCTGTATTAACTGATGATAAAACTAATGGCAGAAAAAAATTTGAACAATTCTATGTAATGTACAGATACTAGCATTGCACATGTAGTCTGCTTTCTGTTCCTCCAGAATTTGAGTCCTGTTAATGTAGTGGAAAAAAAAGAAATTTTCTTTTTCTTTCGTGCTGGTCTTGCAAGTTTGTCTACCAGTAAGAGAGCAAAGTTTCCTTCCTTTCTTCTTTTTTTCTTCATTTTCTTTTCTTTCTTTCTTTCGTTTTTTTTTTTTTTTTGCCTTTCTTCCTTTAAAATTTCACATGGCAAAAAATAAATAAATAAAATAAATGAAGCTATCACTTTATAAGAATCATTTTCTAGTAATGCAAACAAATTATTTTTTACAAAAAAAATAAAATAAATAAAATTAGACTTCCTTCCCTCACTATATATCTTTATTCAGTCAGAATATTTCCAAGAACATTTTTGCAATTAGAGCAGGAAGAACTTTTCTGTTTACAGTGCACATCTGTTGTAATGCAAAACATATTTGGCAAGCAGTTCATCACTAAGAGAGTAGCTATGATTCTAGAAGTAAAGAGGTGTCAATAGAACTAGTGGGGCTTCTGCATGTGAGAAATGGTATCCCATGGATGTGAAAGTGCTGAATGCTCAGTCTGTTCCCCAGGTGGGCACCTGCACTACCAATTTTTAAAAGAAATTCACTCCCTCGTAGAAAGAATTGAAAGGTCAATTATTTTGAAGTGATTTTTTTAAAAACTTCTGTTTATTAACAGGAAAATTTATTTATTTGACAGGATTTTAAGTAATGTAGGAATACAAGAGGTAAATTAGCAGCACATATAATTTTTTTTAAATTTATGATCCATTTTGTATGGTCTCAAAGTTGGATGACCTCATTACTAATATTTGTTGTAAAAGGGAAACTTGTTTGCCAACCAATAAACAACTGATTGAGATTTAGAAGGTATTGTATTGATGTATGTACTATATGATTAATTATTCTTTTCATTTTTCTCGTCTTTCCTTCTGTTTTCAATATATAAACTTTGTTAATCCTCTATGGCCCAAATGAGCCATGCAAAAGAAATCAACTGCCTAAACTAAGCACAAAATTATACAGTTTTTGCAAAGTAATCCAGAAAAATGGGATGGGCATGTTTATGTTGGCTGAAATAAGATGCATAACGTACTTTCGAGCAGGTTAATATATAGGTTACTATGTGCTTATTTATAAGCCAACTGCAGTCACACGGCTTATTATAGATAAGTCAGCTTCAGTCAGAGATTTCAGTATTGAACTGGGGAAGGGGGAATCATATTTTTTCCTCCTTTGTATGCTTCATTTTGATGTTGGATATTAAATTCACTCAGTTGGTTAAAAATGCAAGAATAATGGCAAGGAGAATATCCATTTTATAAAGATGGTACTATAAGACAGTTTTTTGCTAATTCTTTGTTTTTCTATATATGGATAAAATGGGAGGGAAAAAGTCCTTTTAAAGAAACTTCCTAGATCTCCAATTACTGAAGAATCTTTACCAGCAGTGTCCAAGCATGGAGATCCTCCTAGGGCAAAGTTAGAATGCATTTGCCAAATTGTAATTTCTGTTATATTATGTGATATCTTGGCAATTTCTTTTTCTTTATTTTTTCAAATAAAATTTAAGCACCAGCCACTTATAAATGAATTTCTTAAGATTAGAAGGAGTAGTTTAGAGAATAGCCAGTAATCTATACATACAGTTTTAAAATATATAACAAAAGAAAAAATTCTGTGCTGGGCCAGAGTACATCATAACCTTAAATTAATATCACCTCAAAATATCTTATGCACCATTCCTTTTTAGTCATTTGACATAAGTATTTTTTAAGTCTACAGATTTTCTCTAAGTTGCAGGAGAACCACAAGCTTTAATAGTAATTAGGTTTTCTCATACCACATATGGCAATATTAGCACCTGAAAGGTGGTTAGCCTATCTGTTACATAGAATACATTTGGTAATGAAAGAATCCTTTTTAGACATGTTTAAGGTAACTTCAGAAACACAAATGTAGTCTGTGGATTTATGAGTATTTATGCTAGTTTTGCCAATCCAACAGTAATCTATATGAAAGCAGCTCCATCAATAAGAAGCTAGTTTCACAGAATAATGGGGAAACTACCTCAATTCAGCTTGCCGATGCTGCCAATTCTGATTTTCTGCTATTGCTACCTCCCTGCCCATTATCTTTTGTGTTTCATTATATGGAAATTTGAAGCCAATAGCTTCCCAGCTCTACATAGTCCAAATTGAAGAAAATCACTTGAATACGTAAACTGGTATGGAAAGCCATTCGGTCCTGTTAGTTACTACCAACTTCTTACATCAAGATGAAAGGGTGAGATTTTTGAACTCGCATACGTCGTAACTGGTGTGCTTTCAGCAAGACTTAAGATCCCAAAGACTTTCACATGAAGATATTATTCCCCCAAATTCAATGTGACTATAATGAAAACAAAACTGGATGAAAGTTAATTATGTATACATTTCAATAGAAATTTGTGTATGTCTAACATGTACTCATTTAGTCCTCTTTACACTAGCAAGGGTTGAATTCCTGAAGTTGAATCTTTTTTTTACATGCATTTTCATGTGTAGCAACTGATAAATTAATAACTTTAAAATTTTCTCATTTTTTGCCATTTTGGCTGTCTCTATATTTGCAATACCCTGTGACATTCATGACCTTATTTGCATATTTCTGATGTGTTTATCTGATTTTCCATTAAGAAGTAAATTTTCATCAAATATACTATACATACATAGCACATTATTTGGATAGCTGGAAGTAAAAGTTATGCCAATGAAACAAATTATTATTTCCACGTAAAATAATATTTTCATAACATTTTACACTTTTTTTTCCTCTTTGAGGTCTATTTCACTTGATACTTTATTAGGACACTAGCTAACAAACCTCATGTTATTTGATTCAGAAGCTGTTGGATTGTTGCACAGCTCACATTCCTAACTAATAATATTTATGGAGAAATATAAATTTTGTGAAGGAGAATAGGCTGGAATTCCAATTCAATTTTTGAACATCCCTCTTTGTTTTCACTCTACTACAATTAAAAATACTATACTTAAATAATAATTGCTATGCTAAAATAATCATAATGACAAAAAAGAACTGACATGAGGACAATCTTCTTGAGATAAAAATAGTGGGGAAAATGTAGTAATCAAATTCAGGTAATGGAAACCCCTTAACTTCCAGTAATACAAATTCACAATGACTTAAAATGTAGTTTATTATGTGTATTTTTAAATTCCCCATTAATCTAAAAATGTTGACATATTGATGAAAGGTCTTTAAGATTTCATCTTGTAATTTTTTAATATTAACTTGGTGTGACATGTTTTCATAATAATGGAGATAAACATGTAAGTGAATTAGTAATTTTATAAAGAACCCATAGACATAAATTTAGGCAATATCTTCAGCTTTTCCCCTCATGCTTGTTCAGATCCATTGACTAATTTGCTTATTTTTTGAAAATGACATTAAAAACTTCAAAGACTGACTTTTTGCTCAATTATAGAAACCAAAAGGGAGAGAAAAAATATTTCTTCTGGGTTGTCTAAGGATCAACTGCAAATTAATCAATCATCACCTCCTATTAGTGAAAGAATAATTCATTTTTAGAAGTTGTCCATCAGTAGTGTACCAAAGTGCTACTTCTTGGGGCATTCTTCAAAAAACACAAAACACTGCAGAATTACAATACAGTCAATTAAAATTTGGAGAGAGAGAAATTTAGAGAGAGGAAAAAAAAAAGAACGCAAACCCTAATTTGATTTTGAGCAATTCTGAAAATATTGACATGAATGTCCTTTCTTCTCTAACAAAAATATTTTAGATAAAATAACAATATGTATGATCTCCCCAGTATATTATAGTATCAAGGTATTAAGAATTAATTAGTTCACATTTAGCAATGCATAACTCACCACATAGATAATTCTTACGCATTTCTAAGTAATACTTTAAATATATCTCATGTTAGATTTCTGCACATCAGTAAATTAGGAACATGGAAGCACAAGACTGAAGCAGCAGCTTTGCAAAATAGTTTATGCAAGAATTTTTGTGCGGATGAATTCTACATGAGACGCATCTTTGACCTTATAAAATAGATTCGGTGGATCCAAACTGTAAATTCAATTTTGTAATCAGCAAATAGGTCCTTATTAAACCATCTGGAAAATATTGCTAAATATCTAAATTTTCATTTCTAGACTAGAAGACGTTAAAGTGTTGGTAGCTGCTTCTTTCCTGCTTAGGCTGTAAGAGGAATCTTTCCTGTTTACTAATTAACCTGATTACTTCTTCTTTGCTTTAAAAGGGAAATCAATCTTCAACTTTCACCTATACACATACTTACATACTCCATTCCTTTTATTTCCAGCCTGCAAAGGAAATAGCTTGTTTACATTATTGCAAACTTTGTGATTTTTGCAATGAAACAGGTAGTTATTATGGTTTTGCATATTCTCATTTGAAATAAAATTATTGCTATTCTCTCTTTTAAAAGTTAAAAGTCAGCACTTCTTTAACATCTAGGATCTTTGTTATTATTCAAATGTCTTGATTTCAACTATGTTGTGATGTTTCTTTCTCTCTCTTAATATTACATCACGCAAATTTTTCTTAATTTGTGTCCCTTTAGAATATTTATTGCATTTAGGTAAATACAAACTATGATTTTTAAGAAGGCATGTGAAAGAAGAACTTTGATTCGCGTGAAGAAGTCTAGGAAGACTATACACGGAAATAACCTCTATTGAGATAACAAAGTCTTTTCAATCACAATAGGAACAGGAGAGCAGAACCAAGTTGGCAAATTCATGGTGAGGTAACTGGACCTAAATTAGAGATACAGAGAAAAATTATCCAGGAAAAAAATAATAAAATTCCTTAGAGTGATAAAAATCTTAAACACTGTACCCAATGCTATTGATGTGTTGAAAAAAATAAAATTGAAGTTTACCATATTATAATTTTAACCTGCTGATTCCACAGAAAACACTAAAACACTTTTAACACTCTTTAGGCATTTCTTGTCTAAGTATTGTTGCCTCAATTCACGTTCACTCTCTAATCTGCTTACTCTGTTGTATGCCAACGCAGTTAATGCTACTAGTAGCTTTGTACCTTTTAGAGCTTTACTATGAATCTTTCTAATAAACATTAAATTAATATTAAATTGGAATTATGTATGTTGTGCAAAATAATTCATAACCAAGCAATAGTCATAGGATAATTCATTATATATGTATATTACTTTGAGACTGAACAAATAATTACACTGCTGAAAATATTACTCTCAAGTCCTTCTCTCTCTTCAATTATTGTAGTCAATTCATAAAATTCTGCAGACAGTTGTACACGATATGTTATCAAAGTGCTCCATAATCCAAATGTGTCTAAAAGTATTCCAGTGCTTCTTTCATTCTAGAATGCTAAAGGAAAGAGCTTGAAAGAAGAGAAAGTAAAGCTGTCTTCTAAGTATCTAATTTAGATAAATATTGTCATTCAGAATGAGAAAATTTGAAATGAGAACGTTCCACTTTGTGGTCTGAGGGAGAGGTTATTAAAGATTACACTTAGTCCAGTATTGGAGGATTTTAAATTTTTTTTTTTTTTTTTTTTTTTTGGAGGCACGCGGGCCTCTCGCTGTTGTGGCCCATTGCGGAGCACAGGCTCCGGACACGCAGGCTTGGTGGCCATGGCTCACGGGCCCAGCCGCTCCGCGGCATGTGGGATCTTCCCGGACTGGGGCACGAACCCGTGTCCCCTGCATCGGCAGGCGGACTCTCAACCACTGCGCCACCAAGGAAGCCCCTAAATTTTAAAGAAGTTAAATTTGTCTCAGTGGCCCAAGACTGCAGAATTTCACAGTACATTGGCAAGGAAATGTGTTTAAAATCCATACCCAAAGTGGCTTTTTAAAGGTTAAAAATTCCTCTGATTCTTCTTAATGTGAAACTGGCAAAATAGTCCTGGCTTCAAAATGAAACGTATTAGTTGACCTAAAAAAATGGCAAAATTTATGAATGCCATCAACTCTAATAGTAGCTAGAGGTCTTTGGGGATGGAACTCAGGATACACTGACTAGAACAGTGTCCTCTTATGCAGACCACTGCCTAGTCCTCTAGAACATTTTTAATGCCTTGAATTTCAACTCGTCACAATATCTTATGTTTTGAATGACATCATGAATCAAGAGATGAGGAAAAAAACATTTAAAGTTGGTTTTCATGCTGCATTTGAAAATAAAGATTTCCTTTACCATCCTAAGTAATAAAAGATGATATGTCTTGAAACAGCTGTGGGCAATCAGAATGTTTTCATTTATAAACAAGTCTTATTTGTATATTCTAACACTGCTCTTTGCCTATGAACTACAAAGACAAGAATTGTAGAAAGGGTCAACTTGATTTCCCTTAATGGCTTCTGTGAATGTATTGGAAAATGGAAGGATAATTGAAAAAGGTTTTTCATACTGTTTTCCCACTTGCCAAGCATTAAATCTAATTCAAGATACATCTTTTTAAAAAATGATAGTTTAAAAACTAACAACTAATTAGGCTATTTCTCATTGATAAGAAAAATCATTTTTTAGGAGCAAGAATATAGCTATTGCAAGCTTTGGTCTCTTACATTCTCATATATTACACATGGCATTACTCTTACCATATACACCCACCAGATTTCAATCTATTGGATTTTTTTCCCTTGTACAACCTTTCCAACCTCTTTTTTCCCCCTTAAATCTTCTGTACAATCACATGTAAAGTCATGAGCTACAAACCTCAATAAAAAATATCAGTGAACAATAAGTGATGTAGTCACTGTTATTATATGGTAATACTCAAACATTGGTTGGGGGACAGTGTTTCAAACTACAAGATAATAACTGAAACATGGACTCCTAGTATATTTTCTTACTATCCCTGCACCCTTCAACCTCCTCTCATATATTGAAAATAAAATGTGAGGCTTTTTTCTTTATGTTTCCAGAGAACTGCTGCCACCCAAGGTGTCTGTAAGTCGATTTGTTCTTTCCAGGAAGATAGGAAGTTAAATTAAGAACTTACAGTTTGCCCTTAAAGTTTGCCAATGATGTGATATAATCAGAGGTAGTCCTATATCTGCTGCCTGATCAATTTATTTCTCCTAATCTTAAACTGGGTAGTAGGAGAGTCAGTCACCAATGAACCTTTGGTCCAAAGAAGAGTTAGGAACTGTATGCTATTCTTCTTTTGAATAAAGAGCACAATAAATATTAGTATACATGTGGATCACAAAAGTAGACATTATTTAACCATCATTCTGTAGTGTCAGGGATTCTGATTATTTAGTTTACTAACTCTTAGCATCAGTAATATGAGTACAAATATCAGCTAGAGTAATCTAATTTAGATGCCTCTACTTTATAATATTGAAAACACATTTTCGTAAGAAATATTCCAAAGAGGAAACAGAGAGAAATCAGCAGCTTCTGAGTGGCTAGTATGTGCCTGACACTTTACATTGCCTCATTTGATCTTTTCAATAATATGGTGAAATAGATTTTTTTCATACTTGCTTTATGAAGGAAGTTGAAATTCAGATCTCAGAGTCATAAAGCTAGTAAGTTTTGAACCAAAATCTCTCAGTCTAAAGTCCATTTTATTCTTTTTTAACCATGTTACATTGCATCAACTAAATGAAGAGTTGAAAAGAGATTAACCCATCCCTTCTCGTTTAAATAAACGGGTGAAACAGGCATTCAAGGAAACCTTAAAAAAACTTGGAGCCTGCTTTTAAAGAGCTTTTGAAGTTTATGCAAACTCCATTTTACCAGGCAGTTGGGAGAAATAAAAGAGAGAGAGAAAAAGAGAAGTGTCACTGATTCTATACTTTTGAACAAATTACTTTTCTAAGAATAAGCCTTCTCATCTCTAAAGTAAATTCAATACCTAATTTGTATGTGACACATAATGTACTTGGCACACATGAAATTCTCGAGAAAACTCTTAAACAGATTTTTGGTTAGTACTAAATAGACCTTGTGTGTGTGTCTTGTTTTTCAGCAGGTCTCATTTGATGAAAAAAAATGTTTTTGAGTTTAAATACATTTGGCAGATGTCAGGCTAAAGTAAAATAGCTTTTTTATTACAAGATTTCAGAGAATGAGCTGCAAAGTAGAAGAGTATTTATCGTGCTGTTTCCTAAACTAATTTGGCCCTGAAATCCTCAAGGAACCTGAAGAGCAATAATTTAAAACTATTAACCCATGGAACTCAGTTTGTAAAACACTGCCCAAAATATTTTTGTTGCAGCTGAGTTTCCCCGAGTATTTTACATCAATGAGATGCTGGAGGTGTGACTCCTCCAATATTAATTGGTTTTATAACTCATCATAAAATAATGTTACAAAAGTTTCTCCACTAAATGTATGGTTCCAATCTTCAGGTAGAGAAAGAGCAATTAATAAGATGAATGATGGCTTAAGTATTCTGCCCTAATCATAGAATCCCTTGATTTTAGTATAGCTTCCTATCTTCCAATATCAAATATCCACTTGGCTAAAGCAGCTGGAGACAAAGAGGTTTTACTCAACAATTGTATTTCTCAAAATAAAAATCAACTGGATTATTAAATATATATTTCATTTCTTAATTCATAGAACAAAAACTCTTGTTCAGAATATCTGGATTTCTATCACCATTTTCAGGGTCCATGAATATTATCATATAGAAAGAAGTCAGTTATTAATTTTAAATCATGTAGAATTCACAGATAAATATCAGAATTATTTACATGGAACAAAAGCCTCTTCAAGTTTTTCCTGGAAATTTGACTGTTATCAGACCATATATCTACCTGGTATTTAGCACAGTGTCACAGCTATTCAAAAATCTACTCATTGTAAAAGTGAATTGACTGTAATTCCACAGAATAAAGCTGTAAATTGATGAAGGATATATATTTTTTATTATTTAAAATGCATGACAGTAAATCGAGTTTCTTCAGTATAACTCCCAGCTTATATTTAGCTGTTGGCCACCCAATTCACATTCTTCTTTTTAAGTTTTAGTAAACAACTAATATTGATTCCTAAAAGTTTCTCTAAATAGCATGGAGGACCCCATGGAAGGTAAGAGAAAAATTAGTAACCATTCATTAGATAGAAATAACCACTCCTCTTGGGTTCTCACAACCACTAGTCTTCTCCTTCAATGGTTAGTAACAATATATAGAATTAATACATCTAATTTACCAAGATACTTATCACATAACTTTCATGGATAAAGTGATAGGGTGTCAAATAGTTTTTACTCTGGTGACAGCTAATCCAATGGTAATGCCTGTTTGGAGCACGTCTTCAGAAGGCTGCATCTAAGATTAGTAAGAAAGAATTCCATGATGGATTATTTATGTCTGCTATGGTCATTGAAAAGAACCGCAGGGGTAATAATCAACTCACATGCAATTTACATATAAATTATATATATATATTTATCTCTTGTATACAAATTGTCAGTACAAATATCTGGCACATATTTTATTTTATATTTATTTATTTATTTAAATTTATTTATTTTTGGCTGTGTTGGGTCTTTGTTGCTGCACGAGGGCTTTCTCCAGCTGCAGCAAGCAGGGGCTACTCTTTGTTGCGGTGCGCAGGCTTCTCATTGCAGTGGCTTCTCTTGTTGCCAAGCACGGGCTCTAGGCACGTGGGCTCAGTAGTTGTGGCGCACGGGCTTAGTTGCTCCGCGGCATGTGGGATCTTCACCGACCAGGGCTCAAACCCGTGTCCCCTGCATTGGCAGGTGGATTCTTAACCACTGAGCCGCCAGGGAAGAACCTCTGACATATATTTTTGAAGAATCCAGTGCCCTAACTCCTTTTTGATGATAGCTACTTCAATTATGCAATGATAGAAAATATTGATATTTTACAAGGGGAGCAGAAAAATTACTTCTATCATTCATTCCACTTCTTTCTCATGTTTGCTTTATATAAATTATTGGGCTATGTTTAGAAAGCTTTCTTTCCCATTATTTTCACAGAGCTATACCTAAGCCCTCCCCTCCTCTATGCAGTCATCACCTCCATCTGACCACATCCCTGACCAGTCTCCCTCAGATACAGGCTAAATTCCATCTACTGTCATAGAAATATGAGATCTCTTTTCTCTTTAATTTTTTCCTACCTATCAATCTCATTCTCAGTCTCCCTCTTATGTTTAATCTTAGTTTTACTCGTTTTCCCCTTTTACGTCTGTGTTTCACAAGTCATTTCTATCTTATCTGCTGTTTCTTTAACTCCAAAAATCAGCAGCATCTTCTCTCACTCAGTCTAGAGATTTACGCATCAGATAGTCCTTTTCTTCGTTTCTTCTTTCTCTCAAAATTCCCAGACCCACCTTTGTCTTAGCCCTCAACCACATTTTTTTTTTCTAGGTCATTTTCATCCATCTCTCTGAACTTCTCCATTCATCACTCTAAGTCCTTTGTTCTTCCTATGTACAGTGTAAATTGACAGAATTGCAGACCTGAAAAAACCCTTGAAATCATTTAGTTCAATCCCTTTACTTCACAGATAAGTAAACTGAGGACTACAGAGGACATGTGACTGTTCAATGTCATAGCTCATTCATGCTGGAGCTAATTCTTGAAGCAGGGCTTCCTGATCAGCATATTTTCTACTATGTTATTTTTAAAATATTTTCCTGGCTAAGCCTTTCTACTGCAACATGTTTGCCTCACCTGTGATCTAGTTTCTCCTCTCTTACTAGATGAGTATTTCAGGATCCTTTGATTTTAAGCAATAGAACCATGATTCAAACTTGCTTAAGCTAAACAAATGAAAAACATCAAATTTTATTTTTACATTTTTACTGGAGTATAATTGCTTTACAGTGTTGTGTTAGTTTCTGCTGTATAACAAAGTGAATCAGATATATGTATACATATATCCCCATATCCCCTCCCTCTTGTGCCTCCCTCCCACCCTCTCTACCCCACCTCTCTAGGTGGTCACAAAGCACCAAGCTGATCTCCCTGTGCTATGCCGCTGCTTCCCGCTAGCTATCTATTTTACATTTGGTAGTGTATATATGTCCATGCCACTCTCTCACTTCGTCCCAGTTTCCCCCTCCACCTCCCCCAAACCCATGTCCTCAAGTCCGTTCTCTGTGTCTACGTCTTTATTCCTGTCCTGCCCCTAGGTTCATCAGAATAATATATATATTTTTAGATTCCATATATATGTGTTAGCATACGGTATTTGTTTTTCTCTTTCTGACTTACTTTACTCTGTATGACAGACTCTAGGTCCATTCACCTCACTACAAATAACTAAATTTTGTTTCTTTTTATGGCTGAGTAATATTCCATTGTATATATGTGCCACATCTTCTTTATCCATTCATCTGTCGATGGACATTTAGGTTGCTTCCATGTCCTGGCGATTGTAAATAGTGCTGCAATGAACATTGTGGTACATGCATTTTTTTGAATTATGGTTTTCTCAGGGTATATGCCCAGTAGTGGGATTGCTGGATCACATGGGAGTTCTATTTTTAGTTTTTTAAGGAACCTCCATACTGTTCTCCATAGTGGCTGTATCAATTTACATTCCCACCAACAGTGCAAGAGGGTTCCCTTTTCTCCACACCCTCTCCAGCATTTACTGTTTGTAGATTTTTTGATGATGGTCATTCTGACTGGTGTGAGGTGATACCTCATTGTGGTTTTGATTTCCATTTCTCTAACGATTAGTGATGTTGAGCATTCTTTCATGTGTTTGTTGGCAATCTGTGTATCTTCTTTGGAGAAATGTCTGTTTAGGTCTTCCTCCCATTTTGGGATTGGGCTGTTTGATTTTTTTCGATATTGAGCTGCATGAGCTGCTTGTATATTTTGGAGATTAATCTTTGTGAGTTGTTTCATTAGCAAATATTTTCTCCCATTCTGAGGTTTGTCTTTTCGTCTTGTTTATGGTTTCCTTTGCTGTGCAAAAGCTTTTAAGTTTCATTAGGTCAAATATTTTAATGGGATTTATTGACTCACCTAATCATGGAGAAAATGTGTGTGGCCAAGGCTAATTAGGAACCAGGGCAATGAACACAGTAAAGACTTTCTCTGTGTCTTATTTTTTCTGTTTTTCCCTGTGTGCTAGCTTGATATTTTTTCCTACTGAGAAGCAGTATCTGATGGTGGTTGAGTTTCCAGACTTTGAATCTAGACTCTGTGAGTTAAAAGCCTGCTTCTCTATTTTCTAGTCTTGGGATTATGAGCAAGTTCCTCTCTATAGCTCAGTCTCTTCCTCTATTAAAAAAAAAAAAAAGGTAATAAAATCTACTGAATAGAGTTATTGAGATAATAGAGATAAAATCACGAGTTAATAAAGTGTTTAGAACAGTGCCTTACACATAATACATGCTTAAGAATTGTTCCCTTTTCTTACTGTTGCAACAAGACAGTCTCTTTTTTATAGAGACTCATGTTTGGCAGCAGTTTTGGACTTTGAATCAAATAGCTCCATGAAAATATGAAAGGGCATTTGGTTAGAAAAATCTCAAGGAAGCATTCAGATTCACCATGCTTGGTTCTTATACCTTACCCTGGACCAGTTTTGCCCAGAGGATTGAGTACACACTTGGAGTAGAATCGGTTCTTACAGTGTTATGTCTTACTGAGTCCATCTGAGACATGAACCTTGCAAACTTCACTCTTTCTTATCTAAATCATGCTTCACGTCTGACTGACCTTAACTGTGTATCTTTACTCAGTTCCGTGTTCTATCTCACCAGTATACTGCTAATCAAATGCACCCAATAATTCAATCAATACTACAAAGTGACACATTTCCATCAGTTACAGTTCATTTCTCTCCTCTCTTTAATAAGCCTTAATTGTAAACATTAGAAAATCAGAAATGAATGTTTTGTTCTTCTCACTCTTCTCTCAGATCAAGGTCTTGAATTCCACTCTGTAAGTTTGAAATTTTCAAGTAGAGAAATACTACTTTTTCTAAATACTATGTGTCCTTGAAAAGATAATTAAATTGGTTTTGATGAAAACTCTTTCTCAGAAAAAAGGTAGAAATGAAAATGCTATTAGGTTTAATCCAGGATTAGCAAGAGATATCCAGAAAAGCTGTTATTCTTACTAAGCCTGAAGGCTTAGAGCTGAGGATACACCCTACCACAATGGTACATCTAAATAAAAGAACAGTTATATTTACAAAGAATGCTGCCACCAGTCAGAAAGTCTTTCAGGTAAAATTATCAGAACTTTTCCCAAGGTATGCCTTGCACGAAAAGCATTTTATTTGAACATGGGTTGCCGATCTTACTTTTCAACACACACGCAACTATTGGGAGGAAAAAACAAGTGAAAAATATATATACACAATTCTAGCAAACAAAAGTGAATACTACCAGTTTTCCCCCAATTTCACGAAAGATGTATATGTATACAGCATATTCTGGGGTTCTCCACATTCTCTGAGTTAAGGAGAAGATCCAGCCCTTAGTATATAGTGCCATAGGATTTCCAAAGTCAGAAGTGAAAAACAATTACAGTCCTGCATCTTCTGCGCAGTGACCCATATGACTGTAGAGTTGTGTTTTATTTATTAGTATCTTCAGTTTTATTTTAAGTGGAAGTGGTTATTGAGATTTTTGTAGATAAACAAACTAGAAGTGCTACTAAATTTTGATTTTTCTTTTGAAGCATTTACTGAAATGTTAAAAGCTAGACAAAAATTAAAAAACTGAGTGGTCTCATTAAAAAAAATAGTTTGAAGTGTTACAAATCTGCAAAAACTTGGATTTATGTCAGAAGAAATTACTATTTCGAGTAGATTTAATTCAAAACAAGCTACAGGAGAAACCATAATAAGAAAATGATACAAATCTTTAATTCAAATAATTAAAGTCTAATAGTGACTTAATTACAGATAAGATTAAATTTTGTCAATTTTAAAAGTAAAATTCAATTGAATGTTAATGCTTTATTGAAGGTTTGCTAGATTTAAAAGCCTACATTTTGGAATTATGGAATTTTGATTACTAAAAAAGACCTCTTCCTTTATCTATATATGCTTTACATTAAAGCAGTTGCATAATCTCAGGACACTAAAGTTTTTAAGATGATAGAATGTTCAACCATTTCTTGTCACCCTACATAAGTGCTAACAACATAAAAAATCAACATATACTTTCACTTTTCTCAGAGGAATATCAACTTCAAGAACAAACCAAAATACTGAGGATTAAATCACACTTGGGGCTTGTAGAGTCACATGCCCAAAGTGTTTGAAAATGCTTTCAAGAGAAGGGAGTGCTTAAAAGGATTATAACTCACAAGACTATTGTAACTAAGCACATTGTGCTACAAATAAAACCTGATGTGACTGTTACAGAAAATAGGTGCTGTAAAGACCATCCTTTAAAGGGAAAATACAAGCTGTCTATGCAAATAATAAAACCTTTCTCATTAAATGAGCTGAAGCTCTGATGTCTCCAGAGTTTTAGAATGCTATTCAGCAATTATGTCCCTACTGAGATTTAATTATCCCATTAGATATTTATTTACTACTACGTATTAAGTTACAGTACTCTATTAGAGTCAGTGAACTAATAAATACATAACTACTGCTAGATGGAAACAGCTTAGCCAAATAATTATTTCCAATTATTTCACTAATATTTAACAATATCCCCAGAACAATCCTCTTCCCAGAATAGGCATTTAATAAATAATTTTTGGAAATGAGACGATGGAGGAGGGATGACCTGACTTGCATGCTATTTGGCTGCTATTATCTGATTTCCTTTGCAATAAACCTTATGGCAATCCCCTTAGAACTTTGAGTCTCAAACTACATTAAGCAGGCTTGGGGAAGGAAAGTAACATAGAGAAATGGAAGAATGTATAGGGTCACTTACAAGTAAGTAACTTTTTAAACACACCCTGCTAGGGTTATTTTCTCTGCCAAAAGCTACCATAGGTTGGCAAGAGAATGTTTACTGTGTTAGGAACCGAGACACAAAGGACTAGAGATAAAGCTTTTGAATAATTATTTCTGTGTTGTAGTTCTGCAAAAGAAGAGAGAGAAAAAAAAAAAAGATCTACTGATCTCAAAGTAACTTAGTGTTTCTCCAGTAAATGAATGTTTATATTACACCTCTTTTTCAAAGAGTTTGGAAAAGTTATCAAGCCTTCAAAATAATCTCTATCATGATGACATTTCTCCAGCAATGAAGCGTTAAGAAGTTATTCTAAGAGGATAATATTCCAGATTATGATGGGATATAAAAGAAGGAAATTAAAATAGAAAGAACATTAGAAATCCATTACTAAGTCCATGATCCGTTGATTTCTAAATCTAGTTCTTGATCAACAGGACCTCAATCATGCTCTTTTTTTTTTTTTTTTTCTCGATATGCGGGCCTCTCACTGTTGTGGCCTCTCCCGTTGCAGAGCACAGGCTCCGGACGCGCAGGCTCAGCGGCCATGACTCACTGGCCCAGCCGCTCCGCGGCATGTGGGATCCTCCCGGACTGGGGCACGAACCCGTGTCCCCTGCATCGGCAGGCGGACTCCCAACCACTGCGCCACCAGGGAAGCCCAATCATGCTTTATTTTGCAAGAAGATATTGGAGAGGAGTGACAGAATAGACTCACTCTTTGGTGAATAAGCAATTGCACGTTATTTACCCAGTCATCCTTGTCCCACTGAGAGAGGTGGGATAGCTATTTGTGGGGGGATAAACAAAGTCCGCCTTGAAGGTATTACTGGAACACAGCCATGCCAATTCATTTAGTTTCATCTATTGCTGCTGCTTTTGATTTACAAGGGTAGAGTTGAATAATTGCATAGAGACCTTATGGCTGGCAAGCCTAAAATGTTGAGTATCCAGCCCTTTTTAAAAAAAGATTGTCCTGTCCTGCCACTAGGTTCATCAGAACCATTTTTATTTTTTTTTTAGATTCCATATATATGCGTTAGCATATGGTATTTGTTTTTCTCTTTCTGAGGGGTGGTATAAGGAGGGTGGGAGGGAGGCTCAAGAGGGAGGGGAGTTGGGGATATATGTATACGTATAGCTCATCCATTTTGTTATGCACCAGAAACTAACACAACATTGCAAAGCAATTATACTCAAAAAAAGATGTTAAAAAAAAAAAAAAGGTCTAAGAAGGTCTTTAAGAAGGACCACTTCTTGGACTTCGCAGTGTTGAAAAAAAATAAAAAAAGGTTGTCAACCTCGACATTACTAGTTAGAGGTACACACTCTGGAACCATAAATCAGGCTTCAAATCTTGGATTATTCCTGACTCAGGTGAGTTACACAACCCTTCACTGTCTCAGTTACCTCATCTGCAAAACATGAGTAATAATTTTACCTCCCTCATAGGCTTGTTATAAGAACTAAATTAATCTAGGAAAAGCACTTAGAACTTGTGATACATGTGTATGCCTGATACACATAAAGTGTACATAAGTACTAAACTGTTATTACTATTACTAATAAAACCCTGATATTATATACCATTGCAGTTTGCTTAGCTACAAATCAATATTACCCATCCTTTTTTGTAGCTGGATGTGATCAATGAGATATAGCTGAAAATTATTGATATTACTTCAAAGAAGACTCCTTAATGAGAGTTGCCTCAGCTGGGCAGTGTGTCCTTCATCCTTCTTCCTCTTCCTCCTTATCCTTGTTGGAATATAACTGTGATGGTTGGAATGCTAGCAGCCATCTTGGACCATTAAGCAACCCTGAAAAAGAAAGCTATATGCTAAAGATGGCAGAGCAAGAGATTGTAAGAGCATAAGTCCCTGGTGACTGTGCAGCTTCTGTATGACCCTGAATTGTCCACCTTCAGACATCTTTCACCTGAGCAAAAATAAATCACAAACTTATTTTAGTCATTGTTACTTAGACTTTTCTAGCACATGTAGCTAAACATAATTCCTAACTGATAGAGCAGTGAATCAATTAAAATTATTATTTTCTTTTTTTGATGGGGGTGGGAAAAGGTAATAATGCCCCTTTTTTTAAACATAAGGAAAGAGTGGCAGAGCTTTACCCTTCAACATTAAACTACAGCTTTGCATCAAGGTCTCACTTTAGACCGCTTAAAACAGGATGATTCCATTTAATTCTAATCTCTTCATGGATTATATATTATTGTGGAAAAATCTCAGCTATCATTTAGCTCCAGCACAGCATGATTTCTCATTACTAACCTACAGTTATCAGAGGAGTTTCCTCTCAAGGCTGCAATCATTATGAAAATGGCAATGAAATATTTAGTTGAAAGATAGTAAATTATGCTTCAATTAAAACCTGATAGCAACACAAATCCTTCTTTTCTTTCTTGACTCATGCATAAAAGCTGCCTATATCAACACTTAACTACTCAATTAAAAAAGAGCACTAGATAAGGTATAGCAAGGGCCATAATGGCAAACACACCATGAGATGGCTATTTAACAAATGCTGCAGTATCTTATTGGGGAAGGGGGAATGATGGCCAGGTATGTGATTTAACTTTCCTCTTGATAAGGCCATGCCATTTTACCCAATGATGTCAGTAAGATACAACTCTCTGTCCAAATAACATGGCACACGTGACTAGCATAATATAATCAAGCTGATAAGCAATTGGTTGGTAAAACACTTAATAAGTGTTGCTTAGATGGACATTTCTGAATATTTCTGCATTCTCCATCTTTTGCACATATACAGATACCTCCATTATTTGAAATTAAGAGGAACAAACAGGAAGAGTATAATTAGATGTAGTGACAAGTGAAGAAACTAGTTTCAACAAGTGGTTACGAGGAAAAATAGTGAAGATTGTTAGAGCTAAACACATAAGTATTTAAAAATGACTCAAGGTTTGATTTGATAGGCTCTCAAATAGATCACTGCCAATTGGCACCCAGGCTAATGCTTTCCTTTTCTGCAAATGGTCATACTTCCAAATTAAGTGAAGACAACCACAGATATCTTTTTATAAGTATTTTCATGTGCAAATGATACAAACTTATAAATCACAACAAAATAACTACATAAGAAAAATGCCCAAAGCTAGTATTGCAATAAACAATAAAAAAAATGTCTGATAGCCTGTCTCATCTCACTCAGTGTCAAAAAAGTAAGTCCTTACTAAGACCTACAAGATTAGGCACCCAGTTCCCTCTGAATTCATCTCCTATACTCTTCCCTTCATTCTCTCCCCTCAGCCACACTGTCCTCAGTGCCAGTCCTCAAAGATAGGTGTGCTCTTGCAAAAAGTCCTTGCAATTGCTATTCTCTGTGCTGCAGGGCTCCCTCCCAAGAAAATCTCCAGAGTTACTGCCCACAGTTCCTCAGTGAGGCTTGTGCTGGCCAACCTATCTAAAAATTCATCAATCTCCCCCTCCCACTCTTTCTTTGTTTAATTTTTCTTGTGATATGCTAAAATTTTTACTTATTTATCTGGCATATTATCACTATCCATGAGAGTAGTGATTTATGTCTGTGTTATTCATTAGTGTATTCCCAGTTCCTGGAATCATATATGGCACATAGTGGCACTAAATAAGTATTTGTTAAATAAATGAGTCAATGAATGGATAGGCAATAATGAAAAATTTTAAAATAACGTATTATAAAATTTGCCACTGATATCAGTTTGGTGCATACTCCTTCTAAAAACTTTCTAGGGATATGCCAGTGTGTATTTGTGCCTTGGTATACATTCACACACGTATATCTATGTTGATATGCATATATAGGCACGCTTTATATAATTATATATTTTACACTGACACTTTTACATATTCACATTTAATATGTTACTTATGTCACTTATGAGAAATTATTTTCAGCAAATGGCTTTTTTTTCTTTACATTTTGAGTATTTCAGTGGCAACAGAGGGAATAGCACTTATTCTTTATAATAATTTTTCATTACTGAATTAATTTTTTTCTTTTATTTATAATTTTTTTTGTTCAATTACCTTGTCTAAACTTTCAAAATTCTGATATATATTGTTCTTTCATAACTTCTATCATTTTATTATTTCTTTTACTTTATTTTATAATTTTTATCTTTTTTGAGGACATCTGATCTGCTTTCATGTGTGTAGGAAGTTCTGCTCGATATTCTTTTCTTGCTTCCAAAAACTTTGTATGGGTTTCAAACCAATCACTTTCTGTAGCTCAGTTCTATCTGAATTTAGTTTTCTGAACTTTTAGAAAGGAGAGGTCGATCAGAATATTTTTTTAGCATGTTTCTAGGAATCCTTCTTGTTTTCATAAAGTGTTAAAAAATATGGTTTTATATTTTCTGAACTCTGCTGATCTGGTACCCTTCTTCTGTTTTTATTCAGACCTTCTCTTTTCTTATATTTTATATCATCCCTGTCTTGCTCAAGTTGCAATCTGTTCCCAACAATTTCTTCTCATTGTGGGACTTTGTCCTAGATGGAAGCTTTGGCTGGTTAGCTTTGAGTGTTCACAGAGACTATACTGCTCCATCCTGTCAGACCTTACCATGGAACTCATGCACCCAAGAACTGGAATGTGCAAAAACTCTCCACTTTCAGCTCCTGTGCTTTCTGGTAAAAATCTGTTGCAATTCTGGAGTTCTTCTCCTTTCAGATCATTCAGATTTCCATTTGCTTCATTTTTTATCCCTCCAATGAATGCTATGAATTGCAGTTTTATAATTATTGGTGGTCTACCCCCATCTGCTTGTATTTTGGAGTCCATGGAGATACTTTGCCATTTTTATTGTAGTTGCTAGCTGTGAGGTTTTGGTTTTTGCTATGCAGTTTCTGCATCTCATTTTATGGTGGGATTTTGGAAGATCCAACGTTATACCACTACAACAATCATTTCAGAGTATTCTAGAAAACAGGGTATGTGGCTTTTTAATTTTGATGGGTAGGGGGAAATTTCCCTCAACAAAGTCTTAGTCATTGTGCTCTCACATACAGTTTATGAGAGTTTCTTTCCCCACCTCATGGCTAACATTAGATATTATTACTTTTCATCTTCAGCAGTCTATCAACTGAACAGTTGTAGATCACTGTTTTATGTTGCCTTTCATGAAAGAAGCTTAAGAAGGGTGATTTGAGCTGTTTTCATGGATATACTGGGCAATCATGTATGTTTTCCTAGGAACTAATGTTTTGTATCCTTTAAACATATTTCTAACAGGTTGGTGGTCTTGTCAGTATTGATTTATTATTTTAATATATTAATAAATTGGTTAAATTATTTAGAGAATTTTAATGTAGTGATTCATAGTGTCCTAAGTATTCCATGTCATTTGTCTTTCATAAAACAGGCTGGCGTTTAAACATTGTTGCCCAAATATTCTGTTTTCTTTGATGATTTGAAATCCCATGTTTATCACTCTTAAATTACAAAACTGTACTTGGATTGATTAATGGGCATTTAATTCTGATTCACTTGAAGAGTCTGCCTACTCTTTTCTATCACAATCCATTTAAAATTATTATCTTTACAGTATATTTTAATATCTATTAGGACTATTTTCCTCTCAACACATTTTTCTTAATGTTTTCTTTCTATTAGATGAAATTTAATTATAATTTTTACTTTTTAAGGAAGTAAGTGGCTTGCCTGAAGACACATAACTAGTGGTGTGCAGAGGCAGCATTTGAAATAAAATCTGCCTGGCTCCAAAATTTATGCTCTATATACATGGTTCTTCTTTTTTAAAACTTCAGTTCATTCATCAAGAAAAACAAATCTGTGGTGTGTACTGTGTGCCGGATTCTGTGTTAACCGCTAAGGCTACAAAGATAAATTACTTTGTTTTTGAACTTGAGAGCTTATTGCCTAATATCCTATTGTAACCCTTTTTTATTGCCAATTTCCCTCAAGAAAAATCATATATGAATCTTTACAGAGCCTTTTAAAACCATAGAAGTAGCCATTTTAAATATCATAAATATGTCATTTATACCCAGAGACAGTTTCTAAAATAATTTTTCTTTGGATTCGTTTTTATAGGAGATTACTACTTTAAAAAAAGCAAGCTTTATATTTTAAAAAATAACAGAGTAAGTATAATCTCTTCTACAAAACAGTTGCTTTACAGTTTATACATAAGATCTTAATTCATGTGCTCTAATTCCCCTTTAAAGATTGTTTGAGCTATTGGAAAACATGGCTCAGGTTTCAAATCATTCCTCCTTATATTAGTTATTTGTAGCTGCATAAAATACTACCCTGACACTATGTTAAAACAACAATATTTATTATCTTTCAGTTTCAGTAGGTCAGGAATCCAAGTGAGGCTAGGCTGGGTGTTCTGTTTCAAGTTACAATCAATCAAGATGTCAACCAGGAGAGCAGTCATCATCAGGTTCAACTGACTAAGGGTCCACTTCCAAGCTCACTCACCAAATTGTTGGCAGGATTTAGGGCCTCAGTTTTCACTGGCTGTTGGTCAGAAGCTGCCTTCAGTTCCTTGCCAGTTGGACCTCTCTATAGTGCCACTCACAACATGGCAACTTGCTTCATCAGAGCAAGCAAGCAAGCAGACAAGAGAAAGCTGTGCTAGCAAATGGCAGTCAGATTTGAATCTAGTCTTGGTAACACCATCCCATCACCTTTGCTGGGTTCAATTCATTAGAAGTAAGTCACTAGGTTCATCCCACATACAAGTGAAAGGGATCATAAAATGACATGATAACAGGAGGCAGGAGTCATTACAGGTCATCTTAGAAGTCTGCCTACAACTCTCCTTTCTGTACTGATTCTGCTACCTTGGCTTGTCTGTGTAATAGAGAGTCAGAGAAGAAAAGAAATATATTTACAAATTATTATCAATAAAATTAAATCGAGATATTCATGGAATAAAATTTTGTCAATATTTTCTTTATTTTTACTCTTACTGATAATAGTTAACATCCATTAACCACTTACTGTATGGCCAGTGCCGAACTAAATTTTGTACAAGTTTTATCTCCTCTAGCATTCACATAAGATTACTAACACAATCTTAAGTTAGGTGATCACTATGTCCCCTTGTTGTATTTGACAAAACCGGGGCACAGAGAATCTAAGTAACTTGTCCCAAGTCATACAACTAGTAAAAACCTGCCAGCCTATCTCCAACTTCATGAATGCCACCACTACATTGTAAACAAAAGTTGTATTTATTTTTAAAGTCTCTCTAAATTCTGTAAACTGGAAACTCTCTACTGCATTGCTAGTAACTAATGCTGAGACCAAAATCATCTTCTAAGTAGGACTTTGGTTGTTTGTTTGAAAAAAAAAAGTCAGCTATGAGTTAAAGTTCACATAAATATCACACAGTAAGGCTTTGCTGCACAGAAATTTTATAAGCCTGCAGCAGTTATTACCCTGAACTTACCTGAACTTACCCTGAAAAAACCTGAACAGACACAAACCTTTTGCAGATAATTGTGCTGACATTCCTACTTCATTACTTTTAATAGAATTGAATTGGTGGTACTCATGCCCAGGTACGTGAGTGCTACCTTCAGGAGGAAGACGTGTCAAGTGTCTTTATTCCCAGGTGAATTGAATGCTTTTGGCAGGAAGTCACTGTGCAGCACAAAGGACACATTCACTTAACCAGCTTTATTAACACAAAATAATTTTTGAAATGATTTCAGATGATCCTGTGCATCTAGCCTAGCTATAAGTAAAAGAGACGTGATGATAGAAAACAATTATACAATAGAGCTCTCTGGGCAAATTTGGTATCCATTCCAATATATATCAAGAATTAACTAGATAACCCACTCTTTTAAACTGTGAGGGGGAGTCAAACAAATACACATTGTCAAGTGTTACTTTTGTATTCAGTGAGTGATGAGATTGAGAAAACTTTAAAACATTTAATATGAAATAAATTTAATCAATAAAATTAAACAGTTAAACATAATACTCAGGTCCTTTGCCTATCCAAATGAACTTCTTTCTAGCCCCAAAACCACTCCATTTTGTCATTCAAGTCACTTTATTAAATGAATATTCATTGAAAATAGGTTGTGTATCACTGCTATTCCTGCACTCATTCAACTAGTGATTTTATATGCCTTCCTAAGAGACTTTTCCTGACTAAGGCTACTCCACACATTATTGGATTTTTTTTTTTTTTTTTTTTTTTTTTTGCGGTACGTCCCCTCTCACTGCTGTGGCCTCTCCCGTTGCAGAGCACAGGCTCCGGACGCGCAGGCTCAGCAGCCATGGCTCACGGGCCCAGCCGCTCCGTGGCATGTGGGATCTTCCCGGACCAGGGCATGAATCCGTGTCCCCTGCATCGGCAGGCGGACTCTCAACCTCTGCGCCACCAGGGAAGCCCCCGTTATTGGATTTTTTTCAACACATTTTAAGATTATAAAACATATATATATAATGGTTATACTCTCCAAATTGATCTAAAAATTATTTCAAATCCTGTCAACAATCCCAGCGACCTGTTTTGCAGAATTTAGCAAGCTGCTTCTAATATTCATATGGAAATGCAAGGGACCCCAAATGACCAAAGCAGATTAAAAAAAAAAAAAGAATTTAAACTTCCTGATTTTAAAACTTACTACAAAGCTGCTTATCAAGACAGTAGGATACTTGCATAAGGACTGACATACATATCAATGGAATAGAATTTAAGTTCCAGAAATAAACTTTTACATTTATGGTCAATTGATTTTGACAAGGGTGCCAAGTCAATTTAGTTGGCACTAAGACATCCACATGAAAAGGAAAGAATTTGGTCCTCTACATCATATCATATGTAAAAACTAACTCAAAATGAGTCAAAGACCTAAATTTAAGAGCTAAATATATGAAACTCTTAGAAGAAAACACAGTAGCCAATTTTCATGACCTTGGATTAGTAAACAGTTTCTTAGTTATGCTGATCAAAGCACAAACAACAAAAGAGAAATAGATAAATTAAACTTCTTCAAAAATAAAAATGTGTTTTTATGTGTACCATCAAGGAAGTGAAAAGACAACCACAGAATGGGAGAAAATATTTGCAAATCATAAGGGATTTGTATCCAGAATATATATAAAATTTACAACTCAACCAGGAAAAGTTAAATAACCTAATTAAATAATGGGTAAAAAAACCAAATAGACATTTTTCCATAGAAGATACACAGGTGACAAATAAGCACATGAAAAGAGATGCTCAGTATCACTAGCCATTAGGGAAAGGCAAATCAAAACAATAGTGAGATGCCCCTTCACACTCACTTGAATGGCTGAAACAAAAAAACATAGAATAACAAATTTTGGCAATTGTGTAGAAAGTGAAACCATTAAACACTGCTTGTGAAATTGTAAAATGTGCAGGCACTAAGGATGACAGTTCAGCAGTTCCTCAAAAGCGTAAGTAAACATAGAGCTATTATATGTGGCAGCAATTCTTCTCCTAGGGATATCCCCAAGAGAACTAAAAACATATGTCCACACAAAAACTTGCATACAAATGTTCACAGCTGCATATTCATAATAGTCAAAAAATAGAAACAAATCAAATTCCACAAACATAAATGTATAAACAAAATGTGGTATATTTATACAGTGGACTATTATTCATCTCTAAAAATAAATGAAGACTGGTACATGCTACAACCTGAATGAACCTCAAAAATAGCATGCTATGTAAAAGAAGCCACTCACGAAAGACCAGATATTCGATCATTCATTTATACAAAATGTCCAGAATAGGCAAATCCAGAGAAAGAGACAGTAGGTTAATTGTTGCCAAGGACTGGGGGAAGGAGAAAATTGGGAGTGACTGCTAACGTGTATGGAGTTTCTTTGGGGGGGTGATAAAAATATCTTGGAATTAGTTAGTGGTTGTGTTTGCACAATTCTATGAACATCAAAGACAACTCTATATTTCAGATAGGTGAGTTTTATATTATATGAATTATATCCCAATAGAAGTGTATAAGAAAATTGTACTTGCCTCATTATGTATTTGTCTATTTTTTCCTATTACATTTTAAGGTTTTTTTTACCTGAATATAAAAATTCATTAAAATTAGAAGGGTTCTACTTCCCTGCGAAATTGTACTTATTCTCTTTAATAACTATCTTTAACTGTACTTTTTGACGTAAAGTCTATCTGTTTATTGTTTTTAAAGCTACAACAGCTTTCTTTGATAAGAATATGGTGTGTTATAACTTTTTAAGAATTCTTTTAATTTCAACTCTCTATTTTTCAGTTCTAAATGTTTCTCTCACAAGTAGCAAAGCCCTTGGAAAGGCTTTAATCAATATATTCATTGGCCATATGTTTTGGTTAAATTTGCAGTAAAAGATATTTTGACTGTAATTGATTGCTCCTTTTTTTCCACTCAGTTTTTCCTCAGTCATACTTCCCTACCTGGTTGATGGCAATAGAGTGGCCATGGAACTTTTGGGAGTTCAGCTAAGGGGATAAGTTCTTTAGGTGTAGAGAAATGTGTTTATGCGGTTTATAGAGTTAACTTTCCTGGATTTTTAATTCTTGTTTGCTGTGTTGGGGTAGGAAAGCCTTCCAGGAGTTCTCCAAGCGCGCATCATGCAGTCTCACCTGGCATCACAGCACAGAACTTATGGCCCTGAAACTGAGCTGCCAAATGAACTTGTCCTACAGTTCCTGGCAACAGAAATATATGTGAAGTGAAGGAGAAATACGTTTTGCATACGAAAGCATGAATGCAGGAACTTACTTGTGGAAAATTCTTCCAAGGAGGTTTAAAATGGTAAGCAGAAGGTGTGGTTATTCTCAATGCTTATTCAGAACAGAAGCTCTGTCCTGTCCAATACACACCCAGTAATTCACAGGTACAGTTATAAATACACACTTTTTAAAAAGTAACTTATACAGTAGAATCTATTAGACCTCCAGTGTTTTGTAGGGCACAAACATGTAGACATACTGCAAATAAGTACACCAGCATGTTCAACCTTGTTTTATACATCTCAACATATGGGAACACATCTTAGTATATTAAATGCATTTGTCTTTTAAGTTCCAGATGTATGGCTCATGCTAAAAAAAAAAAAGATTTCTTGCTGATGTGACCCAAAATACTAACACTGATGAATATACCATAAAATATACCACACAATAAGGCTATCAATAATTTGGTTAAGGGGCTTCCTTGGTGGCGCAGTGGTTGAGAGTCCGCCTGCCGATGCAGAGGACACAGGTCCGTGCCCCTGTCCGGGAGGATCCCACATGCCGCGTAGCGGCTGGGCCCGTGAGCCATGGCCGCTGAGCCTGTGCTCCGCAACGGGAGAGGCCACAACAGTGAAAGGCCCGCGTACCGCAAAAAAAAAAAAAAAAAAAAAACTTTGGTTAAAGAATACATAATTCTTTAATATATTTCCCTGCACCAGAAAATTTTAAATGCCCTGAAATCTCCTAGCTTATATATGAAACAAACTTACAGAGGTTTTCCTAATTTTGACAAAAATCTTTTAAAAAATCTAAATGATATTACTAATAATAAGTCATAAAGCTGAAACTTTTCTACACTAACAATATTAGAAACAAACTTCAATCATGTTAAAAATTGGAATTATCTTTCTAGTCCCTTCACTAAAAATTCTCCAAAATTGTTATTATCAGTATATGAAGAGCAATAAAGAAATGTGCAGCCATGGGGAATTCCCAGGTGGTCTAGTTGTTAGGACTCTGTCCTCTCACTGCCAAGGGCCCAGGTTCAATCTCTGGTCAGGGAACCAGGATCCCACATACCTTGGGGCCCAGCCAAAAAAGAAAACAAACAAAACAAACAAACAAAGTGTAGGAGGGAATATGCAGACAAAAAGTTCAGGGACATACCATTATAAGATATATCCAAAAGGAAATTTTTTTAAGTTTTCTTGTTTATTTGCTTTGGCTTATGGTGTTTGTGGTATTTATCAGCTTTTAAAATTGGTAATTTGCTGTGATTTCTTTTTTTAAATAAATATTAAATTGTATACCTAATTTGTTATTAGTTATTCTTTATTTATTTTTTCTTAGAGAGAGAACCCCAAATTAAACCCCTGGATTCTTACAAAATCTGGATTTGTGTCTATCACTTATTTTAATTTTTGTCATTAAGTGCATATAAAATGGTATTTCACTGTTGTTTTTTTGTTTGCTTTTTGTTTTCTTGGTTTATTGGTTTTTTTGCATTTCCCCGCCCAATACTAATGTTTTTATTGGCCATGTGAATTTCTTTTTCTTTGAAAAGTCTCCATCCCTTTTGACCATTTCTTTTATTATTTAAAAGTTTTTCATATTAATTTTTTACTACATCTTTACTGTTATATATATTGCAAATATTTTCTCCCACTTTGTAACATTTTCACTTTAATACATCTTTTGATTAATAACAGCTCTCAGTTTTGAGATAGTTAAATTTATGTCTTTTTATTTATGGTCAACTCTTTTTTCTAAATGTATTTTAAAGAAACTTTCATGTCCCTAATTCTAAAATCTTTTTAAATAGGTTTTTCTACCAGACACTTAAGACATTTCAGTTTTGACATTTAAGTCTTTAAATCTTTGCACTTTATGTTTATATATGAGATGAAGTGGCTTCCTTTTTTTTTTTCTTTTTTTTAATCTTTTTTCCATATGGATAGTCATTTTTTTCCCCAAACATCTTTCCTTTCCCAACTGATCTGAAATGTCACCTCTGTCATGTATCAACAAGTGTGGGTATGTGTCTTAGTTCTCTATTTCACTTGTCATTTTGTTTATTCTTATACCAGTTTAACTTCCCACTTATTATAGGTTTATAATAATTCCTGGTCACTCTTTGGGCAATTCCTTTCCCCTTCATCTCTGGCTACTATTGGCCCTTTACTCTTCCACATAACATTTTAGAATCAGATTATGTTTCATGAATAACATTGGTATACATTGGAATTGTATTGGATATAATCATTATCAGAAGATATACTATTTCCAAATATCAGTCTTTCTAGCCAGAGACATGGTACATTACTCAGTATACTTAGATGTCTTTTAATATCTGATAATAAAGCTTTTAAAAAATGTCATCTTAGCAGTCTTGAACATTTTTAAAGATTCTTGATCTTCTGTGATAATATTGTAAATTATGATATTTATTTAATTGTATTTTCAGAATGCTTATTACTGGCAATTGGAAATGCAACTGATGTAAATTTTGTATTACTATTTAATTAAATAATAATTATATATAGCCAATTTACTAAGTTATTTTTAGTAATTTATAAACTCTTTGGTTTTCTATGTAAATTATATCTTTCCTACTTCACATCTTTATGTCTCATTTTTTTCTTATTACACTTGCTAAGACTTCTAAAGCAGTGTTGCATAAAAGCACTGGTATTGTGCATCCTTGTCTTAGTCCTGATTATAAAGAAAACTCTTCTAAAGTTTCCCCTTTCAGGATGGTATTAACCTTAGGTCTATCCTCTTTATAAGATTAAGGATGTTCTACTCTACATTCCTTGTTTACTAATAACATTTACTATGATGGGTATTGGATTTTATTAAATGTTTTTTTTCAACCTAAGTAGATGATCACTTCTTTCCCCTTTAATCTTTTAATGTGTTGAATTAAATGTATGAATTTGAAAATATTGACCTAATCTCACATAACTGAGATACCATTTTGGCCAAATATATTATTAGAAAAATACACTTGGATTCTATTTGCTAATATTCTGTTTAGGATATTGCATCTATATTCATGAATGAAATATTTCTGTAATTTTCCTTTCTTTTATTTTTCTGGGTTTAATATCAGGCATGTCCATGAATAGTAGAATGAGTTTGGAAGATTTTCTCTTTTTCTATTGTCTATAATATTTGGCATGATCTGTTCTTTGAAAAATTGATAGAACTCTCCTATCTTCTGGATTCCATTTTTATTAAAAAGTTAACTGTCTAGGGTACATTCCTTTGAAAATAACCTGTCTTTTCCTCTATCTCATTTTAATATTTTATCTTTTTATTTGCTGTCTATAATTTCTTTAAAATGTTGCCATGTATGGATTTCTTTAATCTATTCTATAAATGACACATCAGACTTCTTGAGTCTTTTGTTTGGCATCTTCCATTAGTTATAGAATATTCTCAACCTCACTCTTTTTACTAATTAATTTATTTCTCTCTAGCTGGATCAGTAATGGAACTATGTTAGATTTTCTCAGTTATTTTCACCACCTCTTAACCTTTTTCATAGTTTCTAAGTTTTACATTCTGTTCTGCATTCTGTGTGCTTTCTTCTTACCTAGCTTCCATTGTACTAACTCTTTCCCTCTTTTGTGTCTAATCTGATGTTATAATCATTTACTGAGCTTCTATTTTCAGTTTTAACATTTTAAATTTTTATAAGTTTTCTTTGTTTTTTTTTCCCCAAAGCTGCTTGTTTTCTTTATTGTTTCCAGTTTCCTGAAGATAGAGTCAAACTAATATTTTGTTTCTTTAATTCTAGCCAGCATAATTGCTTTTTATTTTCATAATGTGAATATTTGATGCATTCATGGTTTACTTCTGTGGTCTGATTTATTTTTTTTCTTTTTTGCTGGTTCTTACATATAGTGGCTTATTTCCTTGAATGCTTTTTGATTTATTTTTCTTATAACTGCTTATGTTTTAGGGAAATTATCCATGAGAGTTCTTTGAGTCCTAAGATGAAGGTTTGCTCCTCTAGAAAAGATTTTTATTTGCTTCTTCCAGATCCCTGGAAGTACTAGCAATCTCCATCAAGTTTACTGTAAATTTATGACAAGTTTTCATGTATTAACAGTACAATGTGAATTTTTGGCAGCAAATTCACCTTGGGACCAGTCTGAGTTACTACTTCACAAAGTCAGTTCTATGTTATAGGTTTGCTCCGGGAATTTAATTATTGGTGATTTATTCAAACAATTTTATTGATTGTGTTAGGATTAACAGCCATACTTTGAGTTTGCATTGCAGTTGGTCTAAACACTTGAGAAACAGGAAATTTGATATTTCCTTCAGATCCTAGTTTATGATAGCTTTATAACACCTGTGTTACTGAAATGATCTGATTGCTATAAATGTGTGGATTCAGTTTAAGATTAAGGTTAGATGGGTTTGATAGCTATTCAATTATAGAATTAATCATTGCATGTTTACAGGAAATTGATTTGGCCAGAGGCCAAAATGTGGAGATGTTTTTATGGCATTGCTTATTTGTAAACATTTTGCTTAGGCTAAGCTTTTAAGCAGTTAAATATGAATAGATACTATGAATAATAATGTAAGCACCAGAGTAGTTTAAAATACCTTTATCTAAAGGAAAATACCATTCTAGTGCCTTTGTTAGCAATCAGCATATGTATTTAATGTAAGATTTTTCATCATCCTTATTAACTACTGAGCTTCTGAAAGGAGAAATGCACACATTTTTAAAAAGCAGTTTGCCTAGATATAATATTCACTCATACATCACTTAATAGATTTTTCTATCACTGCACATCTTTAAGTTTAATTATTTCTTTCTTTATTTACTTAGAACCAAATTCGAAAGCAACAGATGTACTGAAATAATATATTTGATGCAAAAATTCATTACAACAATATGCATGTATGTAATATATATTATTATATACATAATTGTGCCTGCTTAGCACAGATTCCTAGCACTTCACATAAATGAGGCGGCTGTGATTATGATTCCCACGTTCATGTGCTTTTAGATGTATTCTGATAAAGTACATTACACGTCAGAGTATAATGTTAGCACTCAGGTTGTATGAAATGGAAACCAACTCAGCTTGAGCAAAAAGCTAATTTATTAGGGCAGCAACATATCTGGGCCTCAGGAATAGAATTAGAATGGGAACACACTAACAAATACATTGTTAGTCTCTTGGCTCCTCTTATGTCTATTTTTCTCTGAATATCATACTTTGTTTTTCTTCTTCATTGAAAGACAGTTTTCCTCTTTCCCCGTCCCCTGGGTAGAAAATGACCACCAACACTTGCTCTGGAATTTAAGTAAAGTCATGAGGTAATTGAGAAATACTAAATTGACTCTCCCTGGGTCTCAGTTCTCACTATTGGACAAGGAACTGATTGGTTGAGTTCAGGGCTCACTCCTGGGGTGTGAATCAAATAGAATCTTGAGGGCTTCCACTGTATCAGTGTTGATGGAGAGAAAAGGGAATATTCTGAGAAAAGAGATGCTGGACAACAGTTTAGTAGTATCTCTTGTATTTGGCTAGAGGCTGCATTCCCTAACCGCTTGCCACTCAAAGTGTGGTCAATGGAATAATAATGCTGGTATTATCACGGAGCTTGATTGAAATTTAGAATCTCAGCTGCACTCTATCTCTTATGAATTCGGATTTGCAATTAACAAGATCCTCAGGTGATTTGAATGCAGGTTAAAAATTAAACACGGTTCTAGTCTGTTAAAAAGTCAGGACCAGGTGCATAAAAATTGATGCTATTTCAAGGTATCTTTTACTCCTAATCAGACATAACCCTTTAGCTTCCCAACTTAACCTTTTACATCCTGGCAGAATTCCCATCAACTGATATACATACATTTAATATATAGACACAAGTATAGATTTAATTATAATATAAAGGTAATCTTGAGAGTGTGTAGATCACTGCAAATTCATTTCCATTCATGGAAAAATCAAACATTTTAAGATTTAGATCCTAATAATTTGGGTCAATAGTCCCAATTCTACATATGAAGGATAGCATAATATATCTATTGACAATGTATTCCTAATATTTTAAAATTTTACTAGTATGACACATTTATATTAATTACCAAAAAAATAATAACTGGTTGGACAATTCAGATGGAAACAAGAAATCCAGGTAACCTTTATGAAGATGCTTAAGATCATGGAAATCATCAGGTCTTAGGTTATCATATGCTTTAATTTTTATGTAAGCATATCTTGTGGAGTAAAATATTATTAGCTGAGTGTTATTAATGTTTATTACATGCCAAAAACCTTCCTAAATAATTTACATAGATTTTATGGTTTATATTTGGTGGTGTTCAGATTGTGATCTACCATTAATTGAACTTTTACGAATATAATTGTTTTTAAAAGCTAGGTTTTCTTTTCTCTCTTTATCACGGTAGTATACATTTTAACTTGAGCTTGGGATATGGTGTTGGACTGATATTGGATTTGAATTCAGGTTCAACTTCTTACTGGTTGTATGTGCTGGGGTTATTTACATCACTTCCCTAAGCCTCAGTTCCTTGTCTATAAAGTAGAAATAATCATTGCAATTTTTTTATAGAGCTGTGAGACTTGAAAGAGAAAGTGTATATGTCCTGGCAGATAGCATCATGTATGGTCAGGCCACTCAAGATGGCTGTGCTTTTGCTCTCTGTACATTCCCTGCTTGACCAGTCCCTGCTTCCCCTACGTCTTACTCACGTGAACATGCTTGCCCTCAGCCTCAGCTAGTGATTGCCCTAATCCTTAGGCCAGAACGGGTCCACCTGCTAGTTCATTAAAGGGAAAGCCCTTGTGATGGTATTAACCTGAGGGGCTGTGAGGGAAATGCCCCAGCCTCTGGTTTCCCTGGTAACTGATGAGCCAGCCTGACGCCAATTTCTCCCGTAAATGGTAGCCTCCTTCTCCCCTGAGTAGTGAAGATGGCTGTCTGTCCTCTCTGCTACTTGCTGTCCACAGTGCGATGTCGCTCCAGGACTTTTTGCTTCAGACAGGTAAGATTCCCTGTCTGGTAAGCCATCAATGTCTCTGTCTCCATCTCAGAGCTCTTTCTTTGGTCTCGAGGCTGGGCTACTACAAGGCTTGCAAGCCTGCGGCGTGCAGCCCAATACTTCAGTAAGGATTAATTATTATTATTATTTACTTATACAGTCACCCTTACTTAATTTCATTTGGTTCCTGACAGGAAGTTTTTTCATGTTGCTTTTGGAAACATTTTTACTCTATCTAACTACTAAGAAAAAGAAATTTTCTTCTTTGGTCAGATTATTTTCACTAAGCCAGATGTGGCTAATTTGGGTTAGAGATTTATGGCCAATAGCTCTCCTTCTTGAACGGGAACTTGAAAATAGTATGTGTTGCCTATATTTGGTCATACATTATGTGTTGCCTGTATTTGGTTATTAACTCCACTGGAGTTTTCAACTGGATCCTTATTTAGGTTGACTTCATGTAATCTTATACTATTGTATATATACTGTGTCAGAAACAGGTAAGCAGAGAAAAGTCAACATGAAAGGCATTGTTTGACGGTGTTTATATATATTTTAAACATAAATAGATCTCTAGCTTCCTTACCTCCTGATTCAATATTAGATTTGCCACAGACAATTCATACAACATTTTAGAGGTTGGAACCTCCAGGTTAGAAGTTTTGTGGTAAATTTATACTTTCCTATAATCATAAAGGCAATCCTTGATCTGATAAAAATTTATTTTAAAGAACTTTGCAAATATCCTTTTAATATTTCTGTATGACACAGGGTTAGGTGTAATATTATTCTGATTCAATATTGTTATTTCTCATATATTTCATGAGATGAAAATTTCAGGTAGAACGTATCTCACATAAAAACACGTTGAATTTTCATTTCTCAAGGTTTATCCTTTTTTCGGGTTTGGAAGCAACTGAGAGATAGACTTGAAGACCAGACAAAGAACAAAATGTCACATTCATTTCTCTCATGAGTAATTGGAAAAGGTAAATTTAGATGTAAAGCTAAATTGGCTTACTAATAATCCATCTCTGTATCAGACTAACTCACCCCATTAATGGGAGAACTGTATAATCCCAGAGTGGATATACCAGACTTTTTTCCCCTTACAAATAAGACAGTAAACAGACCAGAATAGATGCCTCCTGCAGACAAAATAGAAGCACAGAAGTTGCCAAGAGACTTACGCTTAATTCTTTCTTCTAGCACCATCATCATCATGAAAATCATTCCTCCTTCTATGATCAAGGTAATATGAACTTTATTTTTTTTTCAAGGTAATACAGTGAAATAACACAAAACTTTAATATTACTATGGAACTGAAGACATCTTAAGCACTGGTAAATAATAGCATTCTAACATTCTGGGTAGTTTTCAAAACCTAAGGATAGATTGTTCACCTTAAATGTATTATCATTTTAAGTTTGTGTAAGATTAAATAGAGATCTGTGATAACCTCAGAACAGTAAAATCTAGGCCAATCTTTGGAGCTATGAATTTAAGCTGTAAAAATGCTGTAGATTTCCTCTTACCATTGACTATTAAAGGGTGCACCTTCTTTACTAAACCTCTTCTAACTTCATGTATTTCCTTCTGCCCAACTTTTTTTCTAGTATACCAACAGTTTTAGGGTGGGAGGAAGCTCATTGGGTAGGATCCAAGGCAAACCATTAATTATGATGCAATTACAATGATAAAAATCTCAAACAACGAATTTAAAATTTACTTTTACTTTTTTTCTTTATTGGATCAACTCAGTTTACTTTGATTCCTCCAGCTCCAACCTCACTCATTACATCATCATAAGAAGCTAATCTCTTCCCATGACATTGTGTATATGGAATGCATAAGAAAGCCACAGAGACAAGATTTATTTGTCAAATCTCTAGCTCTAAGCTTTCATGAGTGGACAAGGAAGTTGAAGTCCTGCTTCTCTTTTCCTTTTTTATATTTTAATTGTAGAATTCAAGACTATTGTTTTTGTTTTTTAAAAACCTGCAACTTTTATCATTTAATTTAATTGAGTATTGCCTGAAACAGATTTTGGGACATCATTTTTTTCAATATAAACACCCATTTCAAAATACACATGTTGGGTATTAGTTACATTCTTAAAGATGATTAAACTATTCTCTCTGGACAATTTAACAGCACTCTTACTGTATTCACTTCAACCATCTGGTTTACCTAAAGAGAATTTAAAGGATGATGTCATCAGAGTACCTCATCTACATTGAGAGCACTACACAGCATACACAAGTGTGTTATTAGAAACATATGTTTGGTTTAAAAACATCTTCCATTTCATTCACTGTGAGCCAGATTCTATCAGTGACAAAAATTTCTCAGGAAGTTGGGTAGCACTTGAATTTATTAAATTACTGCTAAAAGGCACAACATCTTAAAACTAGCTTCAAATATCTGTTGCACCAATCAATACTTGATTTACTTTAAAGAGAACATTCTCTTCTTTAAAAAAAATCCAAAAAACACAACAGCTGTATTATAGTTGAGAAGGCATAGCAAAGATTTAGAGAGTCTATATACCACCACTTATATTGTTTCATGTTTAAAGAAAAGAAGGTCAATATTTAGTCTCACAGTGAAATTATTGACCTATTTCCACAGAGGGTTAAAAAAAATTAAATTGTCTGGCTTAGGAGAGGAAATGCAAAAAACATAGGGGAACATTTAAAAGAAATAATCAGAACAAAGTATTCTTTTGGGGCTAACCTAGTGTTTTCAGTGACTTAATTTTTAAAAGAAAGAGCTGTTTATAATATTATTTTAGAGCTTCCTCCTCCAAACCAATTGCCTCATAATTTCTTTTTAATATGTTTTCCCTGAAAGACAAAAAGGTTTAGACTAGCAAAATTCATCTTACTTTGAAAAATCGTCTAGAACAAGTCTGGAAAACGGGTGGTAAATATCAAACAAAATCATATTTCTGAGAACAAGGATAAAGATAGAATGGTTTTTAGATAGGCAATCAACCACATATGCTTCTAAGGGCTTATATGAAATCAATTTTGATGTAGTCAAATTATTCAATGTACTTGAAGTATGTTATTGCATTATACATTAATGTATTAATTGCTGTATTTCTTGTGAAAGCTAAAGCTCTCAAAAAAAAATCCTTATATTTTCCAGTATAAATGACAGAATAAAAATATGCCTTAAAGTCAATGAAACTGATAATATGGGTACAAGATATAAATAACCTAGGAATAATGTGGTCCCCTAAAAGCCTTGTTTGTTGATAAACCAGGTTACATACATAGAATGGTCTTTGACTTAGCAAATGTCATAAATTTAATGTGATATTAAAATGTGGTTTATTCTGTAAGCTTGTGAGTATCCATAAAGTTCAACAACTTCCAAATTGGGATACATTTTAGGAGATAATGTAGTAAAGTGAATGGGGCATGGGTTTTGGAAAAACAAATGTCCCCCAAACAACAGCCTGAGTTTTAATCCCAATGTCTTTATATACTAACAGTGTGGGTCAGAGTGAGTCATATAATCTGAGCCTGTTTTCACTTCTGTAAAATGGGATAATTTTAAGGTGCTGTGTATATGACATATACTTATTCCAGTTTCTAAGGCTTTATAACAAATCACCCAAAAGTTAATGGTATACAACTGTCCAAGTGTTCTGTGGGTCCAGAATTCAGCCAGGGCACAATGGGAATGTTTTTTTATCTGCTCTACAATGTCCTTCACCTTAACAGGTACCTCTTCTCATAAGCCTCTCTGTGTGAGGGCTAGTTTAGGCTTCCTCACAGCATGGTATCTGGGTTGTAAGGATGAGTGTCCTGAGAGAGCACCAAGGGAAGCTGCAACCATTATGCAACCTAACCTTAGCAGTCAATAAAATTATTCTGTCATACTCCGTTGGGTAGAGCACTTGCAAACACCTGCCCAGACACAATGGAACCCTACCTCTTGATGGGAAGATTTTCAGTCACATTGTAAGAACATGTGGGATGGGGTACATACATTCTCTGGTCATTTTTAGAAAATAAAATTTCTACAGTACTCAACATATAGAAGCTATTATTATTTTATATGATATAGTATAGAATTGTGGAAAAGGCAAGGATTTGAGATCAGGATACTTTGCTACTTAAAAGTCCTTGTTAAGTTATTTAGTGTCTCTGACAAATCCTTCACCTATTAAATTAGTATGATACACTTATTTTGAAGGGTTATTGTGAGGATTTAAGAAATAATATGCAAAATTATTTGACAGATACTACGTGCTCAGTAAATGCTCCCCCAAATTTTTGCTCAACAGGTAATGGCACTAAAAATGCCTCAGTCTGCTACAAAATCAGAGTTTCCAACAAGCCAAAGTGGTTGTAAATAAGCCAAAGGGATGGATTTCTGTTTAGAATCAAACTTTGAGCAGAGTGTTCAGGACCAGCAAAATATAACTTTATATGGAAAAATACAGTGTCACCAACAAGTTTGAGGAACGAATTGAGTCACAGACTCATGGAACCTTAGAGAAGGAAGGTGGCTGACAGATAAAACTCCACATTTTATAGATAAGAGAATCAAGAGAGGTTAAATTGCTTGTTCAAGGTTATACTCTAAGGAGCAAATCTGCAGCTGAAATTCATGTCCTGCTAACTTGTAAGTTGAAATCTTTAATAGTCAACTATGCACAAGTTCAAACCTTCAATAGTCAACTATGCACATTATGAATTTTCTTTATACCTTTTCCCCTCTGGAATGGAATCCTGCATTAATTACAGTTGAGCATATTATTTGTGTGAATACAATAATAATGTGATTACAATAGCTAATGAATTAATGTCTTATGAGAGTTTTTCAAAATTTTAATACAATAGAAGGAATTATTATTCCATTATGGGAAACAATCAGGAAATTGAGGCTTAAAAAAAGCTGAAAAAAATTTCCAGTTTCCCAAAATGCATATTTCCAGTTTTGAATTTTTGACATTGGTTAACCAAAAATGCAAATATGGTTGGATTGATCATAGATACATACTGGGCAAGTCAGTCAGCTTTCCCATGGAATACAGTGTAGCAGGTAAGGATAAGGGGTTTGGAACCAGACTACCTGGATTGGATCCACACTACCTGGATTGGATAAGTAAACTGTGCTTCCAATAATAGTTGGTACATTGAGTAGTTGTGAGAACTAAGTGGTGTATTAATTTCCTGCTGTTGCTGTAACAAATTGCCACAACATAGTGGCATAAAACAACACACATGTATTTTCTTACAGTTCTAGACTAGAAGTCCTAAACAAATCTCATAGTTTCATTTGGATAAAGTCAAGGTGCTGGCAGTCTCCTCTGGAGGCTCTGAGGGGAGAATCTTTTTTTTTGCTTTTTTCAACTTCTAGTGGCCACCTGCATTCCTTGTGATTACATTTAGGGCCACATAGGTAACCCAGAATCATCTTCCTATCTCAAGATACTTAAATAAATCACATTTGTAAAGTCCCTTTGGTCATATTAGAAAACATTCACAGGTCCTAGATGTAGGTAAACATAGGAGTCTTCATTCAGCCTACCACAAGTGGGATGATACACACATAGTACTTTACCTCTTGCCTGGCTCTAAGCAAAGGCTCAATAAATGCTAACAATTATTATGAAATACAGCTAATTTATAGTTATACACATAGACATCATTTGTATCCCTCGAAGCCACACTATTGTGTATGTTATTCAAAGAATGTGGGTGACCAAAACAATTTAGTTAAAAATGATCTTTGTCTCTTAGCATCACCTAGTGGAATCACTAGAAACCAAGCATACTCCATAGCCCTTCCTTCCCCTCACATGATCCTAAGAAGTCACCTCTGTATTCTATACACTTTTAAATCTTCTTCTTCCCACCTCTTTCCTGATTCTCACTCTTGATCTGCAAAGATGTCCACCTTTGCGTTTCCTGTGTCAGTGACATTTTGACACTGCTGCTGATGCATCCTAGCTCTGTCCCTGCCAACCAGGGTTGCTCCATTCACCATGAATCCTCAATCATGGGTGAGATGCCCCACCCTTTTCTCTATCACTCTGATGATTCAAGGCCATTTTTGGCCCTTTCTCTTCCCCTAGGTTTCTTTTTTTCTTTCTTTTACCAACTTGAATATTGTATACTCCTTTATTAATTGATGTCTGTAGGTCTCTCATAGCCTTCTCTTGCAAGGCACTTCAAGCAGTTTTCCTAGGCTAAAATGGAGGACATTAACATCAGCTGTCTCATTGACAGAAGATGTTCAAGATGAAGGTATTCTTTTTGCCAAGCACAGAGTGAGTTTTCTGTCGACCTAGGATGTGAATAATGATTAAAAATTTAGTGCACATCAGACCTGTGTTGATGAACATGAAAGCCACAATCTCTGCCTAAGAAGTTTATTAAATATGGGAAAAAAAAACATGAAACAGGTAATTATAATCCAGAGTGACATGCTGGAGAATACTAGACATTTAGGGTGCTACAGGAGCACATAGGAGAGGCAATTAATTCTGATTTGGAGAGTTAGAGGATGGTTCCTGGAGAAAATGTTCAGTAGGGTGAGACTTAAAGGATCAACACTCCTTAGACAAATGAAGTGCAAGAGAGGATAGGACTGATGTCTGCATGGAGAATACAGTTTTTGAAGGAAAAAGAAAAGCCTAAAGCAGATACTTAGATATTAAGAGAGGCTGGTGTGTGTAAAGTTCTGAGTGATTTCAGAATGGCTGAAGCATTTGGTATGACAGGAGAATGGGAAGAGAGAAGACTGGAGAGTTTAGCCAGATCCTGAGGACTTTGAGAGCGATTTTAAGAAGTTTAGACTTTATATAAAGGACGAAGAGGAATTCTTGAAGTGGAGTGGTATTTTAGGAGTGGTGTTTAGGAAGATCATTCTTTGACTCATGTTGCAGTGGAAAAAGGGAAAATGGCAAGACTGGAGATTGATTGGGTAGGGCAGAGTGGAACCTACGGCAGTAATACAGTTGAGCTTCATTTTAACTGGTGATCGTGACAGAATAAAGTGGAAAGTTTAAGAACTACTTAAGAGGTAAACCTCACAGTATTTTATGCTTGTTTGAATATGAATGTTGGAGTGAAATGAGAGGGAGGAGTTCCTGGTGCCTGTCATGTATAGATTCTTGGTTCTGAGGTTAACTGTCAGACTTTAGGGTCCTTTCACAGTTTTTCTAAGGAAACACTTCATTTTTGCATGAAAAGAGCTGACAAGCTAGAATTCATGGCACACTCACAGATTTTGCCCTTCAACTAGGCCTCTGTTGCACATATACTTTTTATTATAATCATTATTGTTTAACCATTGCATGGGATTCATTTCTGCGACCCTCCCATAGAATTAGATGGAACTGATTTTCACAAGCCCCATAAATCAAGAAAAAGTTAGGAAACATATGGCTACAGATTAGTCAGAAAGTCTTGTTGTTTAGGAGACGAAGACATTTTGATGAAGCCCCTGGGAATCTTTCAGCTGAAATATCTTGACAGTTTCCTTCTGCTCTTTAGGAGGTATCAGAGGCAATGGTCTTATTAGAGACAGTGAGGCAAAATTTTCCTACTCACCTCCTGTCTATTTTTAGGGTCATTTCCTAGTGTGATTCCAGAATGTTGTAAGGTGCTGAATTATTAGTAAATACAAACAATAAGGCAGAGTAAAAGCTTTTATAACTAAGAGATGGGAGAAAAACTTTATCCAATGGATTGTTTCTTCTCCCTTCTGAGGAATGACCTTAGACTGACAAATCATATCCAACATGACCACAATACACACTATGCAGCCATTAGGAATTCATCTCCTGTTATGACAGGAATTGGTAAGATCTGTGGTTGCAAAGTTCTATACAGTTGGCTAGCCTTTGCAAACAATGTGGGAGAAGCACAATTCGTGGGTTTCTAGAGTTTGACAGAATCCCTTAATTTTTTATTAAGGATGTGAACAGTTTACACAGTTGTCTGAATTTTCTAAGAGAAAACCAGGCAGGTCAAATTTCAGAAAGATATGCGGTACTCTTTTGGCATGCCAATGTGTTTTTCTTTGTATGCTCTATGGAGGACCATGAGCAAAAATAGTAAAATTACTGTTCAAAAATAATACAAAACAAACAAAATGAAAAAACAAAACAAAAATCAATACAAGAATAAATATGTGGATAACTTTGGATTGTATTACAGGGAGGACTTTTAAAAGCACAAAACAAATGAAAGAAATGACAAAAGAGACAGTTTATGTCCCTTAGAAAAATATCTATATGGAAATATTAATCGAATCAAATGTAATGACAAACTGGACAGATATGATTAAGAAATATGACAGAAAAATAGTTTAGAACCTTAACCTCTTGCTTTTCAAAAAAACAAATTCACAAGGAAATTTTAATTACTTTAGGACAAAGTTTGGAAATAGCTCACAGAGAAATACCAATAGCCTATAAGTGTACTGTGATGACCATTTGTTTTTCCTTGAACTCTCCAGCAGTTATTCTCTTCTGACATCACTCCATGAAATTCATTTGGGGACTCCACCTCTGACCCCAGAGGTGAACCATGTAATCTAGGCTCAAGGCAATCAGTAGTTCAGAGCTGGGCATGTGTCCAAAGAGGATCCATTCAGATCTTGGGCTCTTTCTGGGGGCTACTTGTAAAGAGGCTTTCCCACTGAACTTGAACCCAAGAATATATGACTTTGGAGTTACTGCAGCCATCCTGCCACTCTGTGGTGCCTGAGAATAAAGTTTACATGTAGAAGAAAGAAGAGTACAGCAAGTAAACAAATAAGGAGACTAGGAAAGAATGACATTGTTTAGAGCCTAGAAATTCATCTGTGCTTGGAAAGTAGTTACAACCTTTTTGCAGAACAATATGTTAATAATATTAGCTCATATGACCGAGAATATATGTTAATACAGTAAAAGGTTAACATACTCATATTGCATATATTTGGTTGATATTATTACTAATGATTTTAATTTCCTTTTTCATGTTCTATTTCCTAAATTCTTCTAAAATGACATTTATTACTTTTGTTTTTTAATTTTTATCTTTTTGTATTACCTTTATAAATAAGAAATATATACATTATTAATGTATGTTAATTAATTTGATCAACTGTATGAGCAGCAGGACTTAATTCACATATTGTGAATTTAGTTAGACTTAAACATTTACTCTCACAGATATAATAAGATGTTACCAGTTTGCCAGATTGTGAGGTTTGAGGATACATACCTCTAGACTGCCAAGTGTGCCCAAGACTTCTGACATCAACTGCAAGTTTTGGGGGTTACCATAACCACTCAAAATTTAAACAATTAGCTAGAAGAATTCACAGAACTCATTGAAAGCCAGTATACTCAATGTTACAGATGATTACAGGAAAAGACAATATATGAAAATATCAGGCGAGGGACGAGATGCATAAGGCAAAGTCTGGGAGGGCTCCAGATGTGAAGCTTCTATTGACTTCTGGGTGATTTACTCTCCTGGAATTGGTGGTGACAATACACCTGAAGTGTTGTCAACCAGAGAAATTCACCTGAGTTTCAGTGTCCAGAGTTTTTACTGAGGTTTTATTACATAGGAATAATCGATTGATTTGTTGCCTATGTGGTTTAACTCAATCACCAGGTAGATTACTCTGCTTGGACTGCCATAACAAAATACCACAGACTGGATGACTTAAACAACAAAAATTTATTTCTTATAGTTCTAGAGGCTGGGATGTCCAAGATCAATGTCTTGGTAAGGTAGACTTTATTCTAAGGCCTCTTCTCCTGGCTTGTCAATGGCCACCATCTTTCTGTGGGCTCACAGAGAAAGAGCTATCTGGTGTCTCTTATAAGAGCACCAATCTCATTAGACCAGGGCCCCACCCTCATGGACTCATCTAACCAAAGTTACCTCCCCAAAGCCCCTTCTCCAAATACTGTCACATTGTGGTTTAGGGCTTCAATATATGAATTTTGGAAGGACACAAACACTCAACCCATAAAACCAGGTCAGTTGATACCACGGGATTCAAAGCCCCCACTCTAATCCACATGGTTGGTCTTTCTAGCAGGACCAGCTCCACACTAAGATCCAGTGTGGCAAGAGCCCTCACCTTTAAACAATGGCATAGAATACCTGGCAGAAGCTGAGGACGAAGGCCAAGCTCTTGTGGGGCAAGGTCAAATCCTTCACCACACAGGTGCCATATATATGTATATATATGGCTAGTTTTTTTAAGAAAACAGGTTAACTTAGTAAAGTGCAATAAGGGAACAGCTTTATTCTTTATTCTTTCCCTTTTTCTGTGTTTTGATATAGGCTTCTCTTTCCCTACCTGATGACAGTATCTCTGGCAGATCCTGTGGCTGTACACAGTCACTGTCAACTATAAAAATAGTCTTATTTAATCTTATATAAAATTTAAGCCTTTTCTTCTCCCTTTCCTCACACTGAATCTGTGGCCTGGTACCTGCAGTAGGGATGAGACCTAGTCTCTTTTTCTCTTTCCCTCCACCTCCTTCCCAATCCTTCTGATACTGCCAGGGTAGGGTTTATATTCAACAGAGAAATAATTCAACAGAGAAATAGAGCAAATATTTTCATTGGTTGGATACCGGTGTAAACTGACTCTCAATACACTCTGCCATGTCAGGCATGCATGGGTTTATGTAGGCTTATACACAACAGATAATACTTTTGGGCTGGTCTCTTTCTACTCTTTTATTAATTCTTTCCCATCCAAGTGGTTCTGTCCCCTAGTCCACAGCTCCAAGTCAAGCCACTTACGCATAGTGGCATTCTTGTGGCCCAAGGGAACTCATGCCTCCTGGCTCTACAAAATGCCAAATTTAGCTAAATTTTTTAGTTGATAGCAAATGTCCCGTTCAACATCCCATCAAATGTCCCATAACATATGGCGTATGTTACTATGCTCACTTGCTGCCCAGAAGAACTAAGGCATATGGCTGCCTGCTTGCTGTACTGTCCTCTCCCTTCACCTTGTCAGTTAATGTTACCAAGGCTGGCATCATTGCCTCCTCTGAAGTTCCCAAGATAAGTGTGTACAGTCTTTCTCTTCACATTACCCCCAAACCCGGAAGACTCACATCAGTTTTTCTTAAGAATTCTCTCATGCTTTACGTCATTAGATCTGTAGCTTCACAAGCATAAGATACAAACAGTGAGAGAGATGCTAATATTCCCTCTTACAGAAAACTCTTATTTATATTAATAATTTTGGGGGGCACCTCTCTTCACTTGGCGGTGGTGGGACAATGGAAACACTCTTTCCTTTCCATGGATGAAGGAAAGAGTGAGGCACAGGTTTCTCTACTCTTATGAATTTCCTTTAAGTAATCTCCTTATGAATCTTCCAGTCATTTTTAACAAAGACTGGAAGTGGATAATGGTCATTGATAGTCAAAGAACCAATTTAATCACATGTTATTAAGTTCTGTGGGAATGTTTGTAGCTCTCTTTGGGTGAGGCAGTTATATATCACCTACTTTCTGCAGCTTGGGGATTTCACCAAATTTTTCAAGTCGATAGGAAACATCCCATTCAACATCCTAAAATATATGACATATATTACTATGCTCATTTGCTGCCCCCCAAAACTAAAGAGTATTAAACTAATATAGACTTAGGGAAAACTATTATTTCTGATTGATCTTATTCTAATCTAGCACTTCCTAATGCTGCAGAGAAAGACTCTTCTAATGGAGGGATCCTCGGGCTCCCAGCATAATAAAGATTCTGAGAAATCACAACAATGATCTGTACCAAACCACCCCAAAATCCAGTGGATTGAAATAACACATTTATTCTTGTGTATCTGTTTGTCTTGTGGGGCTTGGCTGATCTCAGTTGAACTTGACTAGGTGGCACTCTGCAGACGGTGATGCCTCAGATCCTGATTCTAATTAAAGGTTGAAGTTAGAGTGGGCATATTCAGTATCTCTTATTTTCCTTGTGTCAGAGAGGTAGCCAGAGATGTCCCTTCCTCTCATAGCACTGGCACACAGGTGCAAGATAATAAGCACAAACATGCATCCTTCTAAGGTCTGGGCTTGGCACTGGCACATTGTTACATCTACCCATAGACCTTTAATCAAAGTCAGTCATTTGACTAAGCCAAAGTCAAAGGGTGGTGAAATATACCCATGATGAGGCCATGGCAAGGTGTGGATGCATTGTAAGGGAGAAGAATCAGGGCAATAATTCCACTTAATCTGAAATAGCATTGTTTGATGAAAATTTTGTAAACTTTATATATATATGTATATATACACATATATATGTATATATATATATATATAGAGAGAGAGAGAGAGAGAGAGAGAGAGAGCCATGAAGTTATTTTTATTAAAATGAAATACCTAATAAAATCCTAGGTGCTTTGGGAAATGTTATTCTAGACCATTCTCAAAAAGTGGACAATAAACTGTCTATTGGGTCAGAGATAAGTTCTAATGGTTTACCTCAACAACAAGCAAACTTACTTCAAACAAGTAATGATGAAGTCATTAACCAGGCTTCAAACTCAGAGTCAGAGCCTATCTGTGGCACCCTTTATCTGAGTGACCATGGGTGAGACACTCCACTTCTCTAAAGTTTAGCTTCCTCATATGCAAACCTAAGATAAAGAATAATAGATTCTACTTCACTGAAAAGTGGTGAGGAGTAAAAGAGATAATATGAATGATTAAATAATAATCTATTTTCTATATGGTCTTGTTTATTTTTTACCAGTATCATCTGTGTATTAAATTTCACAACTGCCATCCCTTTTGTTTTTTTTGTTTTTTTTTTTGCGGTACTCGAGCCCCTCACTGTTGTGGCCTCTCCCATTGCGGAGCACAGGCTCCAGAAGCGCAGGCCAAGTGGCCATGGCCCATGGGCCCAGCCACTCCGTGGCACGTGGGATCCTGCCAGACCAGGGCACGAACCCGCGTCCCCTGCATCAGCAGGCGGACTCCCAACCACTGTGCCACCAGGGAAGCCCTGCCATGCCTTTTAAAATCGATTCAACTCCCTTCCGTTTTAGACAGTAGTTGTAAACTTTTCAGTGCTTTATAACCTGTATCGTCCAAATACTTCTCTTCCTCACCACCTCCTGCTCCATCCTGCTTGCAACCATCACAGACTTAGAGAGTCTCAATAGTTTCCTAACCTGGATCCTCACTATCTCCTGTTGCCGTACTATCCACCAACCCATTCTCCACAGTGTACTCCACAGTGTACTAATGTGGTACTGTAAATAGAAATCAACTCTTATTCATACATACGTACAGATACACACATGTGCACGCACACACACGTCTTGTTTTTATTTTTTGTTTGAATTTATTATTTATTTATTTTTCAAACAATTATTTCATTGTTTTTAAAAAGGTCAAAATCTTTAACGTGAGATACAAGATACAAAGACTTGCATTGTATTTTATCCCTATTTTCCTCCATGTCTTGCAACGTTCTTCCCCTTGATCTTTTTACAAAAGCCACATCAATCTCATATTTCCTTAAAAGTGTCAAACTACCTTCTGTTCTTGCCTTTCCGGGGACTGTTTCCTCTACCAGGAGTCCTTTCTTGCCTTCACTAAACTCTCCCTCTCCTTCATGTCTTGGTCAATCACCACTTCCTTGGTCAAGCCTTCCAGGACTTTCCACCTTGGTCATTTCCTCCATTACAAGTTCTCATAATCACTGTGTTCCTTCCTGAAACATTTGTAGGGTAAGAAAAGTTTCTTTTCCTCTACCTATTTTAGGTTCTTTAGCTGGGGCTCTGTAAATTAGACTGGCCAAAGACAGATTAACAAGAGAAAAACAATAGAAATTTATAGACATGTGCATCACACATATACACAGAAAAACACCTAGTGATGACTAACCCAACGGGGTGTTTAGAACTTAAATTAACATAATATCTTAAGCTAAACCAATGAAAAAGAAGTTTTAGGCTTCCAGGCAGGGGACAGTAACCTGGAAAAGTATAGTAAACAAAGATTTAATAAGGTTTGTTATGCAGCTTTAAGTCAGTAGGTGCCTTCTCCATTGATAAGAGGTATTAAAAGTCCTCCTTTTCCTAGTATGGTAGAAGGAGACACGTTTTACAGATAGAAACTTCCTTTATAAATGTAAATTTATAAATGTAAATTTCCTTCACAAGTGGAAAACTTGTGCCCTGTTTTTAACACTTTTTCTGCATCTGCTGGTTCTCTGTGGCCTTTAGTTCAAAATAATCCATACGCCAAAGAGGCATATTTTGGGGTGACATATTCCTGTATCTTTTACATTACTTATTACAATGGCAATGTTATATTTCTTTGTGTGATCATTTAGTTAATGTCTCTCTTATGAACTTGAATATAGGCTCCAAGAGGACAGGAGACATGCTGGATTCAGTCACTGATATCAGTAATTTCATGCAAACCACCTCCCCAAATTCAGGAAATACATTTATTGGATTATTTTGACTATTATTTCTTATAGTGTAGGATAAGAATAGTTTATAATATCTGGGATTACATTATTGTAGCACAAGGGAAAAAAGGAAATATCTTGTATAGATATTCATTTATTGTCATAGAATGATTCCAAGTTTTTTCCTTAGAGTCTGATTTCTTTTTTAAACAAGTTTTCTTTTAAATTATGCCTCAATAAAGAGATTCTACCTTTGTTTATAACTTCCCTTTCTACCTTCTTTCACATCCTTTTATTCTTTTATCTTTAAAACGTATCTTTTAATACTGAACCCTAAACTAACTTGATTCTATACCCCAAAAGCCTGAGTTTTGGTAAATCTCAAGGGGTTCCCCATCAAGCTAAAGAAAAACACTATTTACATGAGTGGATGAAGTCTCTACCATCTCAAATTCCTGTTATAATTAGTTTCAGAAGAACAGATTCATGTTATGTCTATTTCTATTCCTTTCCTCCTCTGTAGCAGGGGAATGAGTCATTAGAATTTTAACGTCAGCATTACATGCCAGCAGAAGTCTGTTGTTATGCTTTAACTACTTAAATATTCTGAATTCTGACTGGTTTATCCATTCTACCTTTTATTGTAAGAAAGCAGGAATGGACTCCTAATCAAACAAGAGAGCATGGAAAGCTTGGAAAAGGTCAAATGAGTGCAAAATCGTCTGTCGATCATTAAATGGTGACAGAATTAGAAGGCTTGCTTTTGTGACTAAGATTGAAACTGAAACACAGAATTTCGCCACATGAATCCTCTAGATACACAATGAAGGTGGTTGGAGTAGGAATGGAGAAGAATTAACTATTTTAAAACAATTGTGTTGCATTGAAAATTCTAAAAGGACACATTCTTTAGCCACAGGAAATGGTTCCAGTGATAATGGGGTGGTGATAGTGTGCTGTTCTGAACTCATCCAAGTGCAAAATATTTTGGATAAACACTTTAAAAGAAGCCAAGTCCTATTCTTGAAGCATTTCATAAATTTCACTACTAAGATAGTATATCTTTTCAAATTGACCTTGTGCTTGCATTTTTTAAATTTAGAAAGAATTGTTCTGAGTTGTAAATTGTGAGGTTCTATTTTTAGATATGAATTTGTCTCTAATTCATTTATTTTTTGGCTACATTATAATCTTCATACTCGTTTTTTTTTTCCCCAGAAATGCTGCCAAATAATACTCCTTTAGATTTCTAATTTATCATGTATTTAAATGGACTTTCAAATAAATCATTCTAAAAGTTGTTATTTCCTTTGCTGTGGATTAGTTCAAATTTGCTTTTAACTTATTTCTCATTGCTTTTAACAGTCACAACAATAGACCTTTGTCATCATTTCAGGACTGAAAGCTATGTACCAGCCACCAATTTATGTATATATATATATATATATATATATATATATATATATATATATATATATATATATATATTTTTTTTTTGCGATACGTGGACCTCTCACTGCTGCGGCCTCTCCCATTGTGGAGCACAGGCTCCAGACGCACAGGCTCAGCGGCCATGGCTCACGGGCCCAGTCGCCCCGCAGCATGTGGGATCTTCCCAGACCGGGGCACGAACCCGTGTCCCCTGCATCGGCAGGTGGCCTCTCAACCACTGCGCCACCAGGGAAGCCCGATATATATATTTTTAAGACACTCATGTTATCTGTGGACTATTCAAAATGTTCATTTTCCCTTCCACTCTCTCCTGCAGATTTCCTTTTCCTGCTGCACTACATTTCAGAACCTTCATTGTAGAAAAAGGAGAGGAGATAAAACCATAAGAGTGAGGTTCAGTCCAATGAATAAATGAAGTTTGTAGTGTTATTTGTATGGTTCAATCTCCTCTACCCGCTTTATCTTCCTAAGTCTTTGGAAATGAAATTTATTTGTTCCTATGCCAGGTGTTGAGACTGTTACCAAACTCAGATTTGGCTGTTTGCCACTCAAAAGACAATACTCAAGAGGGAAGTGTTGGTAAAAAGGAAATGTTGCTTTAATCAGAAGGCCAATAATCTGTGGAGAAGGTGGATTTATGTCTCCAAAACCAACTCCGAAATTCTGCTTGTCCATAACAGTTTTTAAAGGGAAAAGGGTGAAAGAATCCCAGTGAATCATCGAGGCAGGAGGTTATGTTCTGCATCATTCTCCATTGTGTGAAGACTGGCTGACTCCTCATTATCTTTCTTCAGATTTTATCTAGACCACGTGATCTGCCTGCAGGATTGCTAAGGGAGCTCCTGGGGGGTATAGAGCTAGTCATTCCTTAACTACTTAATTCTTCATTCTTATTTATTTTAATCTAGGAAAAGAATCAACAGGTTAGGCAAGGCATGGTGTGCATTCAGTAGAGCATAAGTCAGGAGTTAAGTTAAACTGCCTCATGATCTCCTTTCTGTAGTTAGGTTCTTCTAAGGTTAAAGGGGAACAGGAATGGGCAAATAGGAAAGAAGCAAAAGAGTTGCTTTCAAGACCTGTACAAGGTCATCTGAATGGATCTTTTTATATATGGAAAACAACTCTAAAGCACTTAACCATTTATCATAAATTGGATTCTTTGGCTTAGCAACTGCTTTGTTAGCCAGCCAGCTCAGAGAAAAGTTTTTTGATCACTGGTGTTGTCTATAGACATGCAGTCTGTAACAGCAATAGAAACCTTGGAAGTTGAGAAGCAGCTGTGGACAGAAGTACAAGAAAAATTATTGTCACTCTCATAACAAAAGTAAAGAGCTAAATTAGCTGATCCAGAAGTAAATCAGAACATCATGCTTAAGGATATAATTTTGTATTCCATGGAAGTTGAGAGGTAGACAACAAAACCCAATGTGAAAACTAATAGAAAAATAGAGAAGGCCCAGAAAATAGAAGTCACTATTAAAACATGTGATTTATAGGTCTGCCAGAGGGAACTCTAAGAGTCTCAATTTCAGTGAAATTATTTGAAAAATCTATTCAGAGAGGTGCAATGGAGAGGGCAAGGGAAGAGTGGAATAAAATTGATAGAATCCTTCATCTTCACATGCTCAGCCCGTGACTTCAAGGCTCAGTAAAAGTGCAGTTGGCAGTATTTTGAGTCCATGATATATAAAGGAAGCTGTATTATTGTCATGAGTCTTCATTAAAATTGACTAAACTTCACAGTCAGATTAGGCAAGTTCAGTTTGTTCAATATGTATGCATGTTGATTATAGCACTCTTTTTGTCATTGCAGGGGGGAAAAACAATCAAACTTGGAGAATGCCCTGGACCTAGGACTTTATGTTTATAAATCCAATTTTCTTTTCATTATACCCCCTCTACATTGTTTTAGTCTTGAGCCAGAAGATGAATGGGTCAAATAAAGGAATGCTTTGTGGGTATGTGGATTACCAAAAACATGTAAGAGGATGAAAAGCATAATCTGATATGGGCACGGGCAATATATGTGATGTGGTAGTAGAGTGTGGCTCAAATGTGACAGCACATTCCAAGACCTCTGATAATTGCAAATACCTAATTTGGTGTGCTATTTCAGGCTTGCTGTGTCTGAAACATGCATAAGAGCATCTTATAAGGCTGACCATGGTTGGAGGAGTCTAAGTCACTTTGTCAGTTGCAGCTCTTTAATGATATTAAATTCATTAGTTCACTAAGACTGAGGTGAGAATAAGAAGTACTCACAAAAATATACTATTTCTATGGTCTTTGAGTTTTTAAAGGGCTCTTAGGGGTAGTTGAAGAAGCAATCTTCAACTATTATGCTAGAGGCAGTGTGTCAGGTAAGGAAGTGGGCTACAAATAAACCGTAAGACCCAGTTAAGACTCTGAAACAACAAACTATCTTGCTTGAGAAATAAAATCTGAAACAACAACCAAGAACAATTGAAATCTCTGAGATCCAGCCTATCAGTGCCTAGACTGTATTGACTATGATTAAATGTTGAATAGAATTCATTCATTCGTTCGTTCATTCATTTGAGGACGAGAGACAACACCAGAGTGGGCACAATAGTACATACCTCCTTTCTTCAGTATTTTTTGATACCACCACATCCTCCTAAATATTGGAACATGGGAAGTGAGAATGGGAGGTGGGGGAGGTTGCATAGGGGTTGGCAAAGATGACCTTTTGATAATCTCTGTTTAACTCAATTGCACTTGGATATATTAATGTAGAAAAATGAAGAATATAGAGGAGGAAAGATAATTTTTGCTCTATCTGTCTGAGTTCTTGTCTGAGATCCCTGTAATAAAAGACAGATTAACAAAAGTAAACCAAGCAAGTTTATTAACATGTACAACTCAGGTATACTTGGGAGATACCCAGGAAAACGTGAAAAACTCTCTGGGGTGGCTTAGAACTCAGGCTTGAATGTCATTTTAACCTAAAGATAAAAGAAAGAAATGTGTGTGTTTGGCAGAGGCCAGTTATGAAGAGGTTACTAGGAAAAGCTTAGTAAATAACTATACGGTTTTTTATGAAGACTTAAGCGAGTGCCTTCTCTACTGATTAAGATTCTCTTGTGACTTAGAGTCATCCTTCTCTTCCTGATACAGAGAAGGAGACACACTTACAAATGAAGATTTCATTTATAAATGTAAATTTCTCTTTCAAAAGGGTACCTTCTACTTTTCTGAGAACTTTTCCTGTTGTGCTGTTGCTCAAAATAATCAGCTCAAAATAATGCTTATGCCAAAGAGGCATTTTGCTGTCCTTTATAGGCATGTTGCTGTCCTTTATAGAAGAATCTAAGAAGGCATTTTGCTGTCCTTTATAGGCATGTTGCTGTCCTTTATAGAAGAATATTGTTTACATAATTATGTAGGTCAATATGACCTAGAAGAAATTTTAAGTTGCACTTATATGTGTTAGATTCATTAATTTTATATATATTTTGGAATATACAGGAAAGGTGTACAAAAGTGTCAGGCAGTTAACTAATACAGATATTTTTTTCCCCTCAATTTTATGTTTGTGCTACAATCAAAAGATGTTAGTTTTTTAAAAGATGTTAGTTTATTTTTCTTCAGTAGAGTCCTCCAAATTATGTGAGTTTTAGGCCTCATAAAACTTTTATCCATCCCTTATAAATATTTAGCAATCATAATTTAAAAAATACATTTGTTTAAAAGCATGAACTCTTAGTCACTTAACCAGATGTAAGTTATATTTTTGACATAGTTTTCTATCAAGCTTGTGATGGTGAGCCTATAAGTATTAACTGACTCACAAATGACAGAAGGGGACACTGCAGCTAGCAGAGAAGTTAGTTGTTAGGGTCATTAGATAAATAGGAAAAAAGCTATAAAAATGGAAGTGAATATGAATATCACTCTATGATGTATACAAAACTTGCCACACATGGCATAAAAAATCTTAGTACAGGAAAAATACTTTGATATCTATAAAAATATAATTATTTGAAGTCTTAGGCATCATCTTATTCTAAAAAATTGACTCATAATTTTTCTTCATCAGGGTTCATCAACACTCAGAGGTCAGTACCTTTGAAATAGCTCAGGAGATTTGTTAACAGAAATTCTCTTATAATAGTTTTCCAACAGAAAACAAAAAATTCTAGGAAACTTGGTCAATAATCATTTTTTCCTAGATAAAACATGGTGTGTTGTGTACATTTTTTAATAGTGGTAAACATGTCAGACTCTAAAATGAGACTAATATATTATCAAGGTATTTATCTTATTAATTTGTGTTTCCAAATACTGCAATTTTTGATTAATGCAATGTTTGGAAAAATAAATCTGCACCTACAGATGTGATTCTCTCACCCAACAATATCTCCCTACAATTGTTCTTCTATTCTTCAAATTCCACTTCTTCAAAGAAGACTTCCTGACTGACCCTCTTTAACCCTCTCTCCTCTGAAATCTTATATTACTATTGTTTTACAAATACTCTTTATAAATTATTCCTCACTGTGATTTTAATTCTTCATTGTTCAAGTCTAATCTCCCCAATTAGCTTTTAATCTCTATCAAGACAAGATCTGTGTCTTTTGACTTCTTGGTACTGCTCACAGTAAAATGTAAGTAATTAAGATTTAATGTAATTTAATTTAATTTAATTCGATGTAGATTCCAATGGAATTTTTTCCAATTAGATGGTTTGGGATTTTTATCCATTAAAAGATATGCTATTATTACTAATTTTAGCCCTTCACACTTATCCAAAGGATGAACTAAGACTTGTTATATTTTGCAGTCTTGAGATACATTTCATAGGCTCTTCATCTAATCACTTTTCTATTCATCTTCTACAAATTCTATCCATAAAATATAACATGCAATTGTCTCAGCTCAGATTTACTATAAATCCTTGTTCTACAAGAAACTGTGTATTTATAAAAAACATTAGATATAGGAGTAAGAACATATTGAAAACATTTTAAACATATTATTCAAGAAAGAGATGATAATGTATCAGATCAGATTTAAGTACTGAATAAAGAAGATAACTTCTGGATGGGAGGGATCTGATTACTGTGTTTTGCCCCTTTCACCCACAATTTGACTACTCTCTTCAAACATTTAAAAATATATATATTTAAAACCATTCAAGGTTTAAATAATCAGTTTGTTGAGCCGTCTAAATTCAATTGCTTTAAAAAAAAAATGAAGCAGCTTTATTTTTCTTCAATCACTGCCTTTAGCTATGCTGTAACTTATCTCCATTTCTGGTCCCTTAAAAAATATTTGAGAGAGATTCCTTATTCCCAGTCAATCTCACTTATTATAACCAGCCCAGTTAAAACATTGAAACTTAAACTCTATAAATCTCATCTCCTCACCTCTATTTAGCACAGACCAGATTCCTGGCTCCAACACATGAAGGGAGTGCTGAGGAGCATGGCTTTGGAATACATCCACCACTTCTCTCTTCCAGGTCCAAAATTTTTTCCATTAGGAATTGAGGGTTCAGCTTAGGGGACAAGATTACTCTTATCATTTCAGAGGGAAGAGATAGAATCTCCTGTTTTTGGCTACAAAGCTTCTAAGGACAGATAGCAATTGGGTGAATAGTCACCCTAAAAAGACATGTCCAAGTCCTAGCCCCTGGTATCTGTGAATGTGACCATATTTGGAAATAGGGTGTTTGCAGATGTAATTAAGGATCTCAAGATGAGATCCTCCTGCTTTTATAGCATGGTCCCCAAATCCAACAATGAACATCCTTATAAAAGAAAGAAAAGGAGAAAACACAGAGACATACAGAGAGGAAAGTTATGTGAAGATGGAGACAGAGACTGGAGTTTTACATCTACAAGCCAAGGAACATCGAGCATTGCTGGCAGCCATCAGAAGCTAGGAGAGAGAGACATGGAATGAATTCTTCCTCAAGCCTTCAAAAGGAACCCACACTTCAGACACCTTGATTTTGGACTTCTGGACTCCAGAACTGTGTGGTAGTAAGTTTTTATTGGTTTAAGCCACCTAGTTAGTGGTAATTTGTTATGACAGCTATAGGAAACTAATACAGTCTTGTTCTTGATACCTGTGTGTGGCAGATATCTAAATGTTTGCCCTGTCGGGCTGTATACTCGAATTCTTAAGAGGATCTTAGGCAGCCTCCCACTGTCATTTCTCTGATCTGAAAAGTCAGCCTTGAGCTCAAATTTCCCTCCTCATCTTAACCCCTGTAGCAAGCAGTATATCCAAAAGTTTGTGCTGTTATCCTCTTGCCTTGAGGTCAATTCTCATTTATGGCTCACTGGCAAGATAGCTCAGATATTCTCTTGTATTCCCCTGATCTCTGAGAAACCCACACATTTTCAACACGACAAATACTGAAAACAGGTCACTCTAGTCCTTTCACTTCTGTACCTCTCCCTAATTTTCTTGTCCTGCTCTGAGGAGTCTAATGCCTAACAGTCAACTAACTTAGGGAAGGGTATGCCAGCTCTTTCTCCTGAAGGACATTCATTTCTAAGAGTACAGCATGGTTTCAGATTTTTTGAGAAGCATCACCCCCTTCCCTGTGGGGAGGGGGATTAATAATATTTTCTCTAAGAACTTACAGTTTTTACAAGAAAAATAACCTAATGTCTTTCTCTCTCTTACTCCACATGGACCCAACCTCTTTCTTAGACTGGGAAAGAAGATGGAATTGCAGCTGGTGGTATAGTTGAGGCTGGTTCTCCAAACCCATAATTAACTCAGGAGTCAGGGTGGGGGTAGACAGTGTTTGCTCTTAGCTGTTGACCAGCTCTCCTTAAAATGTTGAGTAATTAGTGCCTCTTTGTCTTCAACTTTGGATGCTGCACACTGATTTGCGGCACACTGGGAGCCATTTCACTCAATAACATTACATATACTTTACGTGAAATCCCTCCACTAGTTATCTTTAAGTTTGTGGATTAAAATCTTTAATGTGAAAAAGCAGTTAGCAAGATTTAATTTTACTATTTATATGATGTCCAACTGAACTCTTCAATTTAATTCTTTGTAAAGTAAGAGAATTGGACAAAAATCAGGTATTTCTTACGCAACTGATTTTTAGGAGATAGAAGGGAAAATAAATGTGCAGAGTAGTCACTGTGAATGGGGGCTGCAATCAACTTAAAAGTGTCAATACTTACCTGAGATATTGACATTGTTAGCCAAGCCAATCATAGCAAGTCTTCTGGAAGCCAGTTCCTAACCTCTGCTAGATGGCCTTTAATGTCCATTCCACATTTAATGGTCCATACATCTGTTCTCTATGCCACTTAGACAGTATGAGACCATATTTTTCTTGTCATAATGATCGGAAGTGAGTGTTACTAGTCCTTTTAGTTATAAGGGACCAGAAATATTATATATGCAATTCTCCTTTGTTCCACATGATTTTCAAATGGCACATAGGACATTCATGCAATGAAAAAAAATCTGTTCTTATTTATTTGAATAGAAACTCAATTCCGTTTTTTATAGAGAGAGATATAAAGATTCCTTGCATAATTTTATAGAGATATTTTTCCTGAAATACACATTACTGTGTATATTGAGGGATGATTGCACTTTATTTTGTTTAAAGTCTTAGCCAGCATTGTTTAGTATCAGTCACTCTTTCACAAAATCATTTCAGCAATAGCAAGTTATTCATAGAATTTGAGTCCCCAATCCTTCACACCTGAATCAGGTAGCACTTGTAGTTTTGCATTTATGTAATTATATGGATAGAGGCCAGCATCTGACTATGTCATGAAATCTTCTTGTGTAGCTATGCCTAAGAGTGTACATACTGAACTTCAGATTTTTTCCCTAATAAACTGCTTTCTTATTATTTATACTTAAATAGCAGATGGGCATTATATAGATATTAAAAAAATATGTGTAGGTAGATCTTCATATCTATGGTCTTCATTTTGGGTGGTAAACCATGTATTACAAATTATTTGCTATTAAAAGGGAAAGATGGTTTGATAACACTGATCTATACCTACTTCCAGAGATCTATAAAACTCCAAAGTTCATCAAAATTCCAGAGTACCCATGTATGTACATATATGGATCTTCACCTATTTCCTGGTATATACATCTGCAATGTCCTTTACTACATCATTATCCTCACACTATGATATTCTTTTCAGAGTCATGAGGGGTTTAAAATAGTTTGGTCTTATTGTAACATAGTAAAAATTTCAACCTGACTCCAACTTCCAGAGAAATTATTCATTTGATGATTTCCCGAATAGAGGCAGTTTTCAGTTCTAGATTTAATATGAGAGAAGTGCGGATCCCTAAATATTGTCTATGTTTATTTTTAGATTTTTACAGAATTCTTTTTTTACCATGATTGAAATATTTATGAAACTGAGGAATTTTAAAATTCAAACGAATAAATTGGAAACTCAGTGTTAAATGGCAAAGCATTTTCAACATTATAATGAGGATGGATCATTTTATTTTCAGATACTTTTTCTTTCTAATTGAATCTAATTAGTGAGCACATGCTAAAAAAGGTGAAAATATTAATGAGATATTCATAGATGTTTCATAGAATGAAGTCAAATATTATCACCTATATATATATATTTGTATATATGTTACAGAGAAAATTCTCATTATGCAAGATAATTGTGACTTGTCACAAAAATTTTCCATAGCAATTACAGGTGGCATAAAATTGCAGTAAGCCATTTATCTGATCTTTCCCCTTTCTGTTATTTACTACCTTTTGTCCATAAATGAATCTTCCTATTTGCTCACATCTTTAATTACCACTAAAAAATAAGAGAGTGAGAGAGCAATTTCTACAATTTTAAACTAAAAGTTTGCTCATTCTGCAAACGTGGTGAGCGCCTGATACAGTTAAAAGATAGCGTAGATGTTGTCAGGGATAGAAAGTGTGGGAGACAATTTATATCTCTTATTTCTCCCCATTCTGCAATTATAGAAAAAGATAGTTTACATTTTTAAAAATTTACATATTCTTTAATTTGTTACATTTATTAAATTGGGTGACAAAAATAAAGTGATTTTTAGGATAAGCATTTCTGTATCTTCTTTTTCCCTAGTTTGTATTTTCATTATTTTTATATTATTTTCATTTCCTTCATAAAGTTTTATATATCTGTGATATAATGTCTAAATTTGCAGATCGACATAAAGCCCAGGTTGACAGTATATATGAACAGTAGTATAATCCAGAAGGAATACCTTTATATTGTTCATAATTGTTTCTAATTTGAACTATAATTATTAAGGGAATCTGCTAACAGAAGATTGTTTGGCAGAGGATATAACTACAGTGTTATGTAACACACAAATTACTCCTCAAGGTAGCAACCAGCTTGAAGGAACCTATAACTGTCATGTCCCTGAGGGGTGCTTAATCCAGAGTTCATGGCTGAAATTGTATGCAATATTTTAAGCATTTTTCTCTGTGTGTGTGTGTTTGTGATTTTTGTGGGGTGGGGGAGGGTATGGCCCATTTATTATCATCAGATTCTAAAACCTTAAGCCCGCATCGCAACGAAGAGCAGCCCCTACTTGCTGCAACTAGAAAAAGCCCGTGCGCGGCAACAAAGAACCAACACAGCCCCACCCCTCCAAAAAAAATCCACTAACACTATTGGCTTTGACAGGCTCTGCTCAAATAAAGACTAGTTCCACTTCATTTTTAAGCCATTCAGCTTTACCCAAGTGACATTCCTGAAAGTTGTACATTTCATTGGTGCATTCTACTCATTTAATTTAGTAAGCTTAATAAGCTTATCTCTAGTCAAAGATAACATGACATTTATATGACTCTAGGGTGTGTGTTAGGACTGGATTCTTCCTGTTTCAGTTTCAATGTAGACTCTATTTTGATAATATCAGATACCAAAGTGAGTGTGAAACAAATCTACCCAGGAAGATTTTAAAAGAGACTGATTAAGAACCTACTCTTTTATTTCTTGAACACTCTCACTTACTTAGAGACTATACAAGAGGATCACGGTGTAAAGAGAGGATCTTATGAAAAGGATTAGTAAAGATGTTTCTTTGGAGCTGTTGCCCTGCTGGGCTGTTCCATCCTCTTTTGAGGAAGAGGCATTAAGAGGGGAGTTACTTTCCAACCCCAAGCTTTAAGAGGGTGGGCTTCTAGACTCACAATTGGTGACTTTTGAAATAGTCAGGAAACTTTATTTGTGCCTGACCAAAATAAAGCAAGGTAAAGCAGAATGAATTCTGACGTTTTTCCTGCCCGGGAAACCCAAAGGAAGAGAGAAGTTCTGACCAAAAGCTGTTGCTTTGGTGGCTGCACTGGGGTAGGCCCACCCTCTCAAATCCTGTCAAGGAAAAAGAGGTGTAATTGTTCCTGGTGAACCAGACGTGGATGCGCTTTGAAGATTTTTGGGGTGTGGGGCGCTTGTCCATTAGGGATCTCAGGAGGAAGCAATGAGGGCTGGAAGTGTGCTCTGGATGCTCTGGGACTAGGGCAGAGTCACAAGAGGCCACATGTTGTAGAGACAGATCAACCCAGGACAAGGGCATTTCAGGCAAGAGGAGGAGCACAGAACGATTCTGAGGCTTATAAAATCAAGATCATGAGAGAAAGGGTCAGCTTTGATTATCTGCTAGGTGCACTGAAGGCACCCGGAGGTTCACCCATCTCCTCTGCTCAGATAGCGCAAAGCCACCCAGTCAGGTAAATCTGGTAAGGAACCAAACAGCAGCTTGCAAGTAGAAAGAGAAGCTGGTAGACAGCAGAAGCCCTGGGCACCACCCTCGTCCACCTTCCTTGAGCTTCCACTTGAGCAAGAAAGAGATTTCAAACAACATCGACTGGAGTGTTTTGAACATCTGATAGTGGATATTCTAATTACTAAAATGAAATAGTATCTGCAAACTGAAATGACCATATTGTGATCTATTCCTCAAGAATGTGCAAAAAAGCCTCTGGACTCACTGAACTTCCATCCAGGGCTACAGGGAGATGGTCTTTACTGTAGAAAGTTTAAAGGGATGGTGTTAGAGCAAAAGAAAGTTGTGTTTTATTCATGTCTCAAGTTCTATTTGTTCATTATACTGGTTATACTGCTTAAATGGAATCTAGGCAATTAGTACTTATACTGATAACTGATTCTTTTTTTTTTAATGCAACATACTATTTTTTTTTTTACAGTACCGTAGATGAATAGATGGGTAGAGTCTAATAGTACTTAGCTTTCAACTGATATGTTTTAGTCTCCATCATTTTCACTATTAAAATGATAAGTCATACATGTTTAATCCTTGATGTGTTTTCCATACTAGTTCAGGTCATCATATAGTTCATTTCCAAACTTAGTGATTCTCAGAAGAATCTGGGTGTCTCTTATGTTAGTGAGAGTGTGTCTGTCATCCAGGGTCAATACTCATGATTCCATACGGCCTTGCCTCCCACCTCACTCACTGGAGATGAGAAAACTCTGACTTTTAGAGACAGACTGTCTGGAAGTCATAATGTGAAACTGCCTTCTAAACGAATTCAGCTAAATCACATTTAATATCAGATTTTAGTGACTTTCTCATGACTGTTTATCAGCTCTCTAAGCTCCCAAATGAGTCTTTAATTAATTGTTTCTCCTTTAGTGGCTCATTTTCTGTCAGGTCCTAGAGCACTGTTTCACCACCCATAGGGCAGAAAGGCTGTCTGAGATTCCACTACTGTTAAATGTAGCCCAGCATCATTTAAGTATGTTACCTTGATGACGGTGATGTCACTCAGGTATTTGGCCTACAAGGAACTAGCACAATTTCACTTATTTCATTTTAATGGGTCCCCTTGGCTTTGAGGCTCTAAACTAAAATACCATTGCAGTCTCCTCTAGCAATCTCAAACTTAATTATTCCACTCCAGGAAGCTGTCTGACGGCCCTGCAGAGACCTGCTTTTGCTCTCAAATGCAATCCCTTATTGTGTGGCAAAATTACCTTTGTTTCACGTTCTTTTTTTTTTTTTAATTTATTTACAAACAGCATGGAAAACACTTCTCAGCACAACTTAATAGGTGATTATCACACATTTGATTTCAAGAAGTTAGATTGGATATTTGTCAGGGTTTACTTTTTATTCTTTCCTATGTAATCATGAAGACTTCTTAAATACTATTCCAAGTACTGGGCATTGTGGGTAATGAGGTGTAAATTGCCAGGATAGCTGACTCAAATCTTTTCCCCTACTAAGTTTTGATATTATTTATTAAGTTTCATAGTTCAGATGGCACATCTTATATGCCCATCTCTACCAATATCTTTTTTGCTGCTTTGAGCAAATTTAGTTTTCTAAACTAAAATTTCTAAGTGATTTTGCAGAAAGCAGAGAGAGTGACAGAGATACATTGCAAGAGAAAGAGCCAGATATATCAGAGATTTACAGATGTCATTTGCAATACACAGTTATTTATGAAAATGGAAATGGTCACTAACACATTTGATGAGTGATTGAAATTTTCTTTTTAAATTTTACATTTATAATATGGAATAATACTAATATGAATATTCTCACAATTTGAATAATAACCAAGAAAAATTCAGTTCATAGTCAAAAAGAAGATTGAACTGAAAGCCAGACACTCTGTAATATTATACAAAGGAATATTTCAGCTCTGTTCAACACTTTGGTCTATGAAAACTAATAGGAATCTTATTTCTTACATCAGTCTCACATTGTTTAAAGACAAAGGGGTAGCCCATGTATGTGCTATGTTTCCTATTAATAACATTTTCTTTCCATTGCTAGTCTTAGGCTTTGGGAAAAAAAAATGGCGAGGTGAGAGAGAAAAAAGTGAGAGAGCCTGGTTTTATTATACTTTATGTGTGCAAGTAGTTTTTCATATTGTTCTTTTCAGTCTAATGCTCTCATCTGTGCAATAAATTAAGTGCATGAGAATTAATGTGCTCCAGTCAATAGATGAAGCAATAAAATATAACTGAAGAGAAAGGACCCCCATCATACACAAACTTTACAGACACTTAATTCTCTATGTGGATGGGATATTTACTTTCCTGGACTGAAGCTTCACACAAAACAAGAATTAGATTTTCTTCATTTTGAGCTTGCAATCCTACTTCATTTAACAACTGTGGAACTGAGAAAGAAAAACAGATGCACGGACAGACAATATTTGGAAAAAGAACCAGAATGAAGTTGAATTCCACTTGTTTATTTTGGGTTTTGGAGAATGTGGAAAAAAATAGATTGAATTTAAACACACAAAAACCACAAACACTTTTTTCTAAAACTCATTTTAGTTATCTTCCCTGAACAAACTGAACAATATTTAGTGAAGCTCTGTCTCAATCCCAGTGACCAGTTTTAAATTACCGGATGGTCAGGGGAGAATTGGTGAGCGCATCAAAGATTGACAAGCCATTGCAGACAGAGCAGGCTGATGCAGGTTTCACATAATCTATTGCTTCACCATGAAAGGTTCCCCATAAAATGAGTTACTATACTTTACAGACACATTGAAAACTATATAGGTATTCATAGATGTTATTTGCTTAGGTTTAGAGATAAAAACTAATACTAAGTTTTTAATATTAAGAAATGCCAATTTCTTAATATTAAAGAAGACTTTATGATTGAAGGCTAATATACCAAAACATAAAGTCTATATATTGTTACCACATAAGTGAAGCATATAATTTCCTACTCAAAGGGAACTAATAGGTTAAAATGACACAACAGTCCTGAAAGAACTTTGAAAACGTTTATATAAACCTATAGCTTTGACTTTCATTTTGACCATAATAAATTTCATCCTCTTTCTACTCCTGCAAAGAGATTATTTTCCATATTCAACAAAGTTAAATTATGTTTTTAAGCAAGTGTCTTTCTATTATGAGGGCTGATTTATTCAACAAATATTAATTAATGGTACTTAGCACTGTGTGACTAGGTTTGCTTCATTCCTGGTCCATCAAACAGAAGACTTTTAGTCAGGGCAGATACAGATTTTGTGGTGTCTGAAGTTTCTAAAATTTTTAAAGGAATGAAGTACAAAATTGCAAACACATAACTACAAGGGACCCCTCCTAGGGTCTTGGAAGGGGTGTGGTCTAGTGAGGGTCCCAAATTTTAAGCTATATTAGCTTCATAGTTAATCTTACCCTGGTCTCTTGTAATCTTATGGAAAGCATGATTCTCCTATCCTTTGAATTGGAAACAAATGGTGTCAACCTGAAAAAACGAAAAGAATGCACTCTCCTTTGCTTTTCAATACAATGCTGAACAAGATTTTCTTCAACTTTCCAGCATCAAATGGTGGTAAATGTGTCTTTCCCTACGTCTTTAGTGGTATTATGATAAGGACACATTGTTTGGGTGGCAATTGATCTAAATGACAGGTAGCAGGAGATGAATCCCACAGCATCAGGAAGTGTATTATGGAGAATACAAGCAACTTGTATTCTTGTACAAGCAACTATGTACAATACAAGCAACTTAAGATCTCATAAATATTAAGAGATAGCGTGGAGCCCAAACCAGGAGTGAACTTAGAGGTGTCAGAGCAGGGATTCAGGCTAGGGAACGGAGGTCATGACAACTATTCATATACTAACTGAGCCTGGGTTTTGGTAACACATTTATGGAGCACCCACCTATTGGCCATGCATTATGCTAGGCCCTAAAGATATACACACAACAGAAACCAACCACCAGGGAATTAAAAATCTTGTGGGAGAGGTACCTTCTTCAACAGGTGACATTGAAATAACTGATTTTTAAATTATAAAAACCTATATAAATCATGAAGTTCCTTGAGTGATTATAATTTGTTTACTTAATCAATTTGGAAATCACTCCAATCCTCCACTCTACCTGCAACATATCCCCTTGATTCAGGAGGTATATCTTTGATTACCTTCACTGCCATTTAATCCAATCCCTATGCCATTTCAGTTTTTCACAGATGCTGGAACTTGGTTAGCTCTTGGAAGGTGCACCTGGGGCAGGACTTGCTTTGCATGGTAAAGTTAGTGGTCCTATGTTTGGATGTGAGAAGAATTAAAAATAATTTTAATTTTAAAATTAAATAATTTTAATAATTTATTGATATGCAGATAATTTTATTGACATGCTGCCTTCACTATAGAAGTGAAGGAATATCTTGCTTCATGATCTCAGGAAAGGGGAGGCTTCCTTCTTCACATAAGACAACCCTTCCCTAGAAGTCACCCTATAGTCTCTGGAGAGAAGATGCCCTCACAGAGTTTTGAGCTCCTGGCAGCTTTGGATAGCACCAGTGACTTTCATGCCGTCAGATGCTAACTTCATCTATCAGCAGTGTAGGGGAGGACAAAGGGTTACTCAATCCTCTTGCAGTCCTTGGCTGCATCTGAAAATTAAATTAACGAAAAGCAATTAGCAGAAGAAAAGTACACAAATTTATATATGTTTTATGTGACATGGGAGATTTTATTAAGGAAATGAAGACCCAAACAAATACACCTGAGTATTTTAATGCTAGGTTTGATGAAGAATGCACAGTCGTGTAGATATAGGATCGGTCAGAGAGCATGAGGTAAGTATAGCAAACTGGGGAAACTTAGCAAGGCCTATTTTTTCAGATTCTTCTTGGTGTCCCTTTGTCTTTGGAGATAAGGATGCTCGTTTCCTCTGGGTATAGGGAGGACACCTCTCACATAGGTATTTCATGGTCTGTTTCAGGGAAGAAGGGCAAGCTTGGGGCTGGAGGTCAGAGTGAACTTCCTGCTTCTCAAACTCCTTCAGCTTAAAATATTCAATACACCAAGGTGACAAATTTGGGGGTAGCATGTCCTGAAACCCAGCAGCAGCAGCAATGGAAACATTTGATCACTCCTGTCTCCTTAAAACACTTTCTCCTGAATTCTGGGATACAATTCTCTCTTGGCTCTTTTCTACCTCATGAGTTCTTCCTCCTGAGTCTGGTCTGTCAGTTTCTTTCTTCCTAATGTCTCCAAGTTGGAGTGCTCAGGGCTCAGTCTTGAAGCTTTTGTCCTGTCAGCCTATCTACACACTTACAGTGATCTCATCAGGTCACATATATGGCTTCAAATAACATTGATATTGTGATGACTCTATATCTCCAGCCTGAACCATTTCCATGAAATCCAGGCATGTATGTTAAACTGCCATAGACATCTCCACTTAGATTTCTCAAATTAATATATCAAAAATTGTGTTCCTGAGTTCCCATCCTAAACTAACTTTTCTCACCTATAATCCCACCTCCTAGTCAAAGTCAATTCCATCATTCTAGCTGTTCAGACAAAAACTTTGAAGTCATCATTGATTTCTCTCTATAGTTCCCACCCTGTATCCAAACCAATAGTAAATTCTATCATCTCTGTTTGCAGTCCAATATAGAATTTAATTCTTACTACCTTCATTGCTACTGTCTACATACAAAACACCATTATTTCTTGCCTGGGCTTTTGCAACAGCCTTATAACTGGTCTCCATTATCACCCTTCTCTCACTACAGATTAGTCTCTTCCCACAGTCAGGGTGATTCTTTCTAACATGTCAGATTATGTCATCCCCTACAAAGCCGTACAATGTTTACCCATCTCCACAGGGCTAAAATCTAAAGTCCTAATTATCTGGCTTCCGTGACATTTTTATGCTTTCCACCTCTGGTCTCCTCCTTGCTCACTTAGGTCCAGATATGCTGGCCAATGTGCAGTTTCTTGAACATGTAGAACATGTTCCAACCTCAGAATCTTTGCACGTGCTGTTCTTACTATGCTCTTCACCAAGATATTTGCACAGCTTATTCTCAGTTGATTCTTAACTTTCATGAGACAGAGAGGAGACAACACCTACCACCTGAAATTCTCTATTCGTCTTACCTTGATTTATTTTCTTCATATAAGGTATCGTCATTTAACATATTATTGAATATATATGTTGTTTTCAGCTTTATTGAGGTATAATTGACATATAACTTTGTGTAAGTTTAAGGTGTATGACATATGATTTGATATACTCATTTTGCAAAACTAGCATGGTAGCGTTCCTTAACATCGCCATCACCTCACATAATTACCATTTCTTTTATGTGGTGAGAACATTTAAGATCTACTCTCTCAGCAATTTTCAGGTATATAATATAGTATTTTAAACTGTTGTCACCATGCTGTACATTAGATTTCCAGAACTTTTTCATCTTATAACTGGGAGTTTGTACCCTTTGACTGACATCTTGCCATTTCTTCCACCCTCAGCCCCAGGCAACTATCATTCTACTTTCTTTTTCTATGAGTGTGACTTTTTTCCCCTAGATTCCACATAAGAGTGATATAATGCAGTATTTGTCTTTCTCTTTATGACTTACTTCACTTAGCATAATGCTCTCAAGGTTCATCCATGTTGTAACAAATAGTAAGATTTCCTTCTTTCTCTTGGCTGAATAATATTCCATTGTACATATGTACCTCATCTTCTTTATCAATTCATCCATCGATGAACACTTAGGTTGTTTCATATCTTGGCTATTGTGAATAATGCTGCAATGAACATGAGAGTGCTGATATCTTTTTGGGATCCTGATTTTATTTCTTTTGGATTTATACTCAGAAGTGGGATTGCTGGATCATATGGTAGTTCTAAATTTAATTTTGTGAAGAACTCTGTTCTGTTTTCCATAGTGGCTGAACCAATATATATTCCCACCAACAGTGCACAAGGGTTCCCTTTTCTTCTCAACCTTGCCAACATTTCTTATCTCTTGTCTTTTTGATAACAGCCATTCTAACAGGTGTGAGATGTTATCTTGTGGTTTTGATTTGCATTTCTCTGATGATGAATGATGTTGAGCATATTTTATTTACATGTTAGCCATTTGGATGTCTTTTTTAGTGAAATGTCTATACAGATCCTCTGCCCATTTTAAAATCAGATTGGTTATTTTTTGCTATTGAGTCGTATGTGTTCCGTATGTATTTCAGATATTAACCCCTTATCAGATAAATAATTTGCAAATATTTTCTTTCATTACATAAGTCTTATTTTGTTGATTGTTTCTTTTGCTGTGCAGAGGCTTTTTTGTTTGTAAAAAGCCTCACTTATTTATTTATTTTTGCTTGTGCCTTTGATGTCAGTTTCAAAAACTCATCTCTAAGACCAATGTCAAGGAGCTTTTCCTCATGTTTTCTTCTGGGAGTTTTATGGTTTCTGGTCTTACATTTAAATTTTATTTAATTTTGTGTTAATTTTTGTGCGTGGTATAATGTAGGGGTTTGATTTCATTTCATGTGATTACCCAGTTTTCTCAACACTATTTATTGAAGAGACTATCTTTTCCTCATTGATTATTCTTGGTTCCCTTGTCAAATTTTAGTTGACCATATATATGAAGGTCTATTTCTGGGCTCCTGAATCTGTTCCATTGTCTATGTATCTATTTTTGCTTCAGTTCAAAACTTCCATACTGTTTTGATTACTATATGTATCTAGTACAGTTTAAATCAGGAAGTGTGATGCTTGCAGCTTTTTTCTTTCTCAGGATTGCTTTGGCTATTTGGGGTCTTTTGTGGTTTCACATAAATTTTAGAATTTTTTTTTCTATTACTGTGAAAAATGTCATTGGAATTTTGATAGGAATTTAATTGAATCTATAGATGCCTTTGAGTAGTATGGCTATTTAAACAATATTTGTTAACAATATATAGAATTAGTAAGACATTTGTTAAATGTCTTAAGGGATGCTTAAAAAGATTTAGAAAAAATAATTCCAATATCCTATTATATAAAATTTAGTGTTAATATATTTTCAGGAAAAGGTTTCTAAAAATATCTACCTCAAGTGAAAGGGGCTATTTTCCAGACAGTGTAAATAATGGAATTTAGAATAGCTTCTTGGCTATCTGGCTTTTCCATCTTCTACAGTGTGCATGAAGAAGACCCTTGTCAATTTGGTTGGTCACTCTGTTACTGCTGGTGTATTTCCTTTTTAACTTTAACAGATTTTATTTGAATAGATGTCATGTGCACATATTTCTGTGACGGCCTGGAGTTGCTCACTTGGTTTACAAACACCCAGAGATGTTGGGTTTAGAAGCTGCCAAGATATTCAGCACCCATGAGACTCTTTTTTTTCTGTGTCAGCTTTGCTTCTCAGGTGGGGTTAATGGCTGTTCTTTCTAGAACTTGACAGTTGTATTTCTAGTATGCAAAAAGTGTTTCTAACTGCTTTTAGTATCAGGCTTAATCTAGGAGTAACAAAAATCTTATTTTTTTTCCTCTGGGGCCCTTCAACACTTCAACATGTGGGGCCAGAAACTGTCTTTTTTAAGAAGTGAGAGAAATTGCAAATATATCTAAACAATTTGGGGGAAATATAATCTGTGAAAACAGTTTCATTATTCAACACATCTGAAATGTGAAAATGAAATAAACAAAACAAAACCAAAAGTACCATGGGACGGAATAGTTTGTAAAATAGATGGAATAATTAACTAAAGCCTGCATATTTTTTGTGGCTTCAGATTCTTAACATGAAGGCAATACGGACGAGAGTGTAAGAAAATGGCTTCATGACAATATGCCAGGAAAATAACCCTATAAATGCTGCATTATCTGTATCTAACCAATGTACAGTATTTGGCAAATTTCTTAAACTTATACTTGTAAGAAATATCTATAGAACAGTTGTTTGGCTTCCTTAAGTTTTAATTCTTTGTTAGATATATTTTTACACGTTTTGATGGAGTGGGAATGCAATTCAATTATGCTTTATAATTACAAAATATTTCTGCAGGAGAAAATGTCACACCCTAAAATTCAGAAAGATTGAAGAAAGGTAAAATATCGTGAAAGGTCTTTCTAAGGGAGTAAAAATTAGGATCAATTTATCAGTGAAAAGATTTATCCTAGAGTCTAATTTTAGTTAATTCTAAGTCGTTAACATATATTTTAATAGTTTTATTGAGTACGTATTAATCTTTTAAAATATCTTAAAACACCTTTTAAAAACTCTAGTTCTCTCTATTATATTAAATTATTAGATAGAAGGTAGACATAAGATGATAAGCCTTTTAAGGAAGATATATTTACTTCATATAGGTTTTCTACTTTCCAAAATAATCCCAAATTTATATATATTTTCAATATAATCTGACAGTGCTTGGCATAACACTTGGCATATCATGGTTATAACAGTCTGGATTCTGGGTTGCAAGCCACACTAACAATAGCTGGCTAACTTAACAGAAAAGAAATTTCTTGGAAGTATATCAGGCCATCACTCACAGACTTAATGGGAAAACTGGAGAATCAGGCTCAGAGAATGAATAGGAAACAAGGAAGAATCAACATTAAGATTTCCAGCTCTGGTCACATTACAAAGTTGTCTGATCTGGTCTCCATGACAAAATGCTGCTGCTGCTGAAAGTTGCCCCCTGAGAATATATTAAAACTTATGCCTTTGTCTTCATGTCACAAGCTTTCACGTCCATCTCGAGATTCAGTGTCATAGGTAATAACATTCACTTGACTGATAAGTGCCTGACCCTTACTGCCAAGGTTATGGAGAGACAGTATCTGATACCCTTCAGCTTGACAATTTACACTCCAACAAAGGTTTAAACAATGGAAGAATACCCTCCATTAAATTAGAAGAAACTTTGAATAAAGGGAAACTAAAGACAAACAGATGTCCTCTAAACTAGGCATTCTATAATATATAGACAGTTGATTATTGTTATTCACGTTTGTTACGTTCTATAAAGTCTCCTTCAACACTGAGTTAGCCAATGCTAAACATTGCAATTATGGAAAAGCACAGAATTAGGTTCCCGTGAGCCACTGGCTACAACATTTTCATCAGCCAAAACAAATGTGTAACTTTGTTTTATTTGGTTTTATGTTTAAAGTCACCTTACTTAACGTATATTGTTGATTCATTAACCTTGGACTTATGACCAACAGCACTACAACTGATGTCTGAATGAAGCTTGTCTAACACACATATTTTCTCCATAAGACACATCACAGCCTTCTTGACATTTGTAACACCAGATAGCACATTGGCACTATGCTTGGCGGCCATTTTAAACACCAAAATCATCAACAAAAAGCACAAAAATGCAAAAAGTGTGGTGCTAAATAAACTGTGAAAAGGACACTTGTTTACAGTATGAGAGCTAAAACAGGAAGGCAGAGTGTTGCCTTGTTCAATTTCCAAAGGGAATGTGAGTGCTGGCAGCCGAAATTTTTTGCTGCTCTGTGCTTGAGTATGTCTGCAAATGACAGCAAAAACGCCACAAGTATTGATTTTGGGGTTACAAATAAATTTCAGCAAGTAGTTGAATTAACAAATATGAAAGGTGTATACATATATATATTTGGAATTAACAAATAGTGCTGTGCTTTTGCAAACTGTAAAGCATACACATGCATATAAAACTGAAAGCATAGTAGTGTAAGTTAATCATCTAACATACCTGAAAATTCTGTATCGGCACTGAAACCTTTCAACATTTAAAATTCCTAGTATATTTCTATTATTAGATAAATGTGATAATGTGAGAAGTTATATATCTGTTCTCTATTTGGTTGTCCAGGTTAATTACTAATACTTTGAAAACCTTTTTACATCTATGAATTTGCTTATCACTTGTCGGTTTTAGTTTTGCTCAGTTATGTCAAAATCTCTTAGTCAGGTATCCGTTACAAAAAGCTAGTACCAAAGTTCTGTATACTATTTTCAATCTCTAAACTACATTTAAAGGTAATCATCTAAATAATTAATTGCTCTCCTTTGTTCAAGCATACTCAGATTGAAATACATTTTTTTTACTTACACATCTGATGAGTTGGATAGACCTCATCAGTCAAATGACTTCCCTGAGCATCTGGTAAATTAAAGATATCAAAACATAAATAAGCCTAATTCCCATCAACATTCCCACCTTTGGTTTCTTTCTGGACATTAGCAGAAAGTCAGTATGGCTTAGTGCTCTCAGTACCTTAAAGTTTTCAATCTTTCTCAGCTTTTTCTTGGATCACTGACTTTTGACCTTTGGTTTATGTCAATGAAGATAATAATATGAAATATATTTTATGAAGAAATGAGGAGAAATAACTATTAGATCCAAAAACCAAGTTCCAAATGGAAAACTTTGCCAGTCCTGTAGTTAATGCTGGCATTGTTGATAACTCTGGCAAAGGTGGATCAGAAGGATAGTGTTAGGACTTATTTGAAGCAAAGGTTTAGATCAAGGATATAGTAAACTTTTACATCAACATGAGGCTGAACAAAAAAATCACAATAGGTAGGAGTGGTGTGGCAGACACCTCAGTTCTAGACTGAAATATATCAGATAGAACATCTAAGAAATCAGAGAATAAATATGATTGATTCTAGAAATTGCAGGCTGCTTGGCCTCTGCTCCATTTTATACTACCTCCTAGAGTGGGTAGGCTCAGGTCTTGAGATATCATTTTAAGCAAGAAAGGTCGGAAGCTTGCAGGATAAGGTCAGACATGTTAAAATAATATTTTGAAAATAATAATTCTATGATAAAATTAGGTACAAGTATATGAATTTCTGAGGGAAAGTGAATTTAGTTCTTGGAAAATAATAAAGAAAAATGGCAAAGCCTCTAAGACCTAATATTTCATATATTCATTTATCTGAAGTAAAAACAATTTTTCATATCTAAAATAAAAAAGAAATACCATAATTCATTGATTCTAAGATGCACTTTTTCACATTCCTAACACCTCTGGAACCTGGAAGCATCTTACAATTAATGGCATCCTACAATTAAAATTGAATAATGTTTTTTCTTCATGAAACTTAAAATAATGAGGCATGTTACAATTGAAGTTAACTTTGCTTTGATTAAATACAGTAATATGCCTTAAATTTAGAAACAGATATTCATTAGCAAAAGTAAGATTAATAAACTGTACAAAATAAACATTTTAAAATAAATTTAACGTAATACTTCACAATTCAAACCTAGAGCTCAGTGGACCCCTTTCAAGGGTCAACTTTCTGTTATTTTGTACACAATCCTTTTTGTATATGTGTACATGTATTTTTCTCCATAAAGAGTCTGTAGTTCTCATCTAATTCTAAGTCAGTATTCAAAAACTGAAAAACATCTTAAATAATTAAGATGATTAATTTTAGTGTTCCAAATAATGATTATATAGTATATATTTTCTAATGACTACATTAAACAATTTACATAGTAGCATTTTTTTCATTTTTGATTCTTCATTACTCTTCTAATATCACACAGCTTAACAGACATGAATCCACCTAAATTTATAGTAGAGTCCATCACTTATACACAGGAAGAAAAAGTAGAAAGGATCCTCTACTATTCGAGTTCTCAAATATACCCCTATATTACATTTTAATGTCTAGAAAAGTGTCAATTTTCATATTGATATTTAAAAAATAAGTTTAAATCAAACTTTATAATGTAGAATAATTTCTTCTAATTTACAAAAAATGGTATTTTTGGTAAAATACATATAATGGGAAGAAAAAATATCACACAAAATTGAACTATATTCACACCCTAATTTTAGAGGGAAAAGAAGCATTGATCAAGGATAGATAAATTTTTTTAAGGTCTAAAACTACCAGCCTCTTTGTTCTTCATTTACCTTAGCTCCAAAATGGGAGTAAAGTGTGCTTAATCCATAGAGTTGTTTGAGGATTAAATCTGTTAATGCAGCAGTCCCCAACCTTTTCAGCACGAGGGATAATTTTTCCATCGGGGGGGTGGTGGGAAGAGGTGGGGAATGGTTCAGGCAGTAATGCAAGCGATGGGGAGTGGCAGATGAAGCTTCGTTAGCTCACCTCCTGCTGTGCGGCCTGGGGTCGGAGGGGTGGGTTGGGGACCCCTGTGTTAATGCATATGAAGTTCTTATACCACCTCTAGGCATAGTGTAAAAATTAAATACAAGTTTTGGTGTAAAATCACACACAGAGAACTGGAGCACCGTGAGGTAGCATTGAGATTTATTAAGTAACTTAAAATTGAATCGGGAACAGGGATTTAGAGTAAAGCGTCTGTGCAAGTCTAAGAGTCCCTTCTGCAAGTGTCCTTTCTGATTCTATGTGGTAACTCAGGAAGACTCAGAAATAGTGGGTAGAGGAATGAACCTGCTCCAGTTTCATGGAATGGAGGCTTGGGTCGACTTTATAAGGCTATTAATAAAGGGTAACTCTGGAAGGCTGCATAACTTCAAAATGTTCTGGTTATACACACAACATAGAAAGTGAAATATCCCAGTCATCTTGCTCCTCAGAAATACCCTCTGTTGTGAATTTAATGTACAGAATACACTTTTTTTTTATAGTCTTAATAAAATTATTTTACTTTTTTTTTTTTGCGGTATGTAGGCCTCTCACTGTTGTGGCCTCTCCCGTTGCGGAGCACAGGCTCCAGACGCGCAGGCTCAGCGGCCATAGCTCACGGGCCCAGCCGCTCCGTGGCATGTGGGTTCTTCCCGGACCGGGGCATGAACCCGCGTGTCCTGCATCGGCAGGCGGACTCTCAGCCACTGCGCCACCAGGGAAGCCCTTATTTTACTTTTGAAGGAAGAAAAATAAGTGCCCAACAGTCATTTTCATTTCCCTGAATTGACCAGTGTGAAAATACCCCTGTGTTTTCATTGCATTCAAGGTAAGATGCTGCCTTGAAAATTGGGAGGCACGGTGGACCAAACTTGGGTCCACTCACCTGTGTGTGGTAAAACCAATCTACTGACACCGGGTTGTGGTGAAGGAAAGTGCAGCATTTATTGCAGGGTGCCAATCAAGGAGTCCAGGGCAACTAGTGCTCAAAAATACCCAAACTCCCTGGTGGGTTTCAGGTAAGCATTTTTAAAGGCAAGGTGAGAGAGGGGCATCCCGAGGTATGTGATCAGCTCATGCACAATTCTCTGATTGGTTGTTGGCGAGGTAACAGGGCTGTGTCACAGGGGTTAACATTGTCAATTGCTAGGTTCCATTAGGCCTGGGGGCTATGTGCTCATGGCCATCAAGTAGTTAATATCTTCCAGTTGGTATTGGTTAAAGCATCTGTAAAAGCTGTTATCTAGGTATTTGAGAGAGGAGCTAAAGCAGAGGATATGGGGGAGGGGTCTGTCCCAGGAAGACCCCATAGGGTCCTTCTCAGTTACAGTAGGTTTTCTGGTTTTAACTTGTATTATTCTATGTAAATTGCTTCATATCTGAAGGACTCAATTTCATCATATTTTAAATGAAAGTACTTAGCAAATCTTCCCTAAATCACCTTCCACATCTAAAATTATATAATTTTAAGTGTTCAATAGCAGTTTGGCTGATTGGATTATAACAAAAGTGCTTTTATTTCTAAAAGCAAGTATTTCCTTTTTCTTTTTTGAAAATGGTGATTCAATAGCCCATAGTCCACAACCTCTAGGTTTCACCAAACAAGTCGCAAGTCTAAATACTTTAGAGTAACTGAGACTGTGATTTTTAATGATTTTTCTCTGTATGGGGTAGTATTACATCTCCACTGTATTTATTTACATACCTCTTCATTCTTTTAATCGTGAAAGATTTGATGACAGGTTGAGTTTTAATCTAATATCTGTACTTGGCTGCAGGTATACATGACAATCTCAGTAGACTGGAGCCATTTGATGGAGGTAGACTGGCTTGCCCTACCTATTTTTAAAGAACCTTCAGTCAGAATGACCAGTTTATAACAACTGGTGTTATAACTGGTGGTGACAGTGGAAAAGGAAGCAGGTAGATCTATAACATAATCTGGGGAAAATAAAAGGAAAAGAAAGGGTTAGTCAGAGATTACACTAGATAAAGCAATAATTTCTAGAAATTTTTCTTCTCCAACCTCCTATAGATTTTGCCTTAGTTATCCATTACCACCCAATCTGCAGTTGTAATATAACTCACTGTAGGTAGATGTTCTTTAGAATGAGTAGCACATAAAGACATTATTCATTTAACTATTGGTATTTAAGCTAACCTGTTTGTTTCTGTCATCAGGACCAGTAAACAGAGACAACTTTTTGGAATACTGTGGGAATCTAGAGTTGGGAGAGCCCATATTAAGTAGATAACTGAATGAGAATTATAGACACATTGATGGGTGGCAGGGTTGGTATGAAGAGAATGGTGCAGAGAGGGAAGAGAAACTTGCTAATATACAAGTTCTCTGAAAACTTCCTTTGAGTTTTAATTTTCCCTGAAAGCTGGCCCCCCAATCAAAGTTCCTAGGGAAACTGGGCTAATTCAAAATGTAGATTCTGTAGTCTGAAATGCTTTGAATCTATTTATTCAGCTCAAGGCATTTGCTCTCTATACATGTTATTTTAGGATTATGATGCCAGATGTTTCTTGTGCAGGATGCCGGCAATGAAATTCTTCATATATTTACCTTTTGATCTTTATCTGGGAGGCTTTGACTGAATGCCACATGACCGGAATTAAAAGCAATATGCAATCCAGTTTTTAAACTTAATATTTAATAACTCTTCTCACAGAGATATACTTATTAATCTTAATGTCATTGATAGTAGGCACTTTTCTCAGTTTTTGTTGATTTTATCTTGTCTTCAATCATAAGCTGTGAAATAAAATTAAACATATATAATTACAGTCCTCTTGGTAGGCTGTTGACTATTTTGAGTTAAAAAGCATTCTGTGCTGGCAGCAGAAACACAGCAGCAGTGGTCTAATTTCCTCTAATCCACTAGGTGCCTGCTTAATTACAACCTTCCATTTACTAGCTCTTTGGCTGTATTCCATCTTTGCTTGTATATTTTTTTCATTCAGTTTATTGTCCATTTCTGTTTCATCGAGTAACATAATATAGACTGTGCCTGTTTTGCTCCCTAGCTTGCACACATTCAGTTGAGCCATTTCTATATTTTGTTATGGAATTGATTTTAACTTTTTTTTTTTACTCAGAGAAGAAAGCCGTTCATATAAAGTTTAGTGTAGAAAAGGTTTTTTTTTTTTTAAATGTCAGAACATTATGGGAAATAACAGAGGAGTCTGGAAGTCATTTCAGCTATCAAATTGAAGATAGATAGATACTGGGGAAAAAAAACAGATGTTGGTGGAAGAGTTTTGTTGCCATAGAATATATTTTGTTAATTAGTTTTAATGAAAGAAAGACTCTTAGAAGTAGTTTTCAAAACTGTCTTATGTATATATAATGATATAATTCTTCAAACCAACCAAATATTTTTTTAATTAAAAAAATTATTGAAATATATTTGATTTACAATGTATTAGACAAACCAACCAAATATTGAATGAAATAAATGAATGAAAGTACAAAATTTATTTATTTAGTGTACAATGATTATTTGTTTAAATACTTATTGATTATATGCATTTAATTGTATACATGTAAAATATATGGAGTTTCTATCAGCTGAAACAGTTTTGTCATTTTTGTGGTGTTAAAATTGCACAGGACGTGTTAGATTCAATAGAATTAATGATATTGGGTTTGGTTTACAGTAAATTTATTCAACTTACTTAGATTGTAATCCACATGAGGGTGGGGATCTTGTCTAACTTTTTTAGCACCATAGTCTGAGACTGATGCTAAATATAATGCCTGGCAATGAGTATGAGGATTTAAGTGAATTTTTCCTATACAGACATAAGGTGACCTACACTTACAGATTTAACAACAGTACACAACCAGATATACACATGAAGTTTGGCCAAATGCAGAATGAGTTTAACCTTGTGAAGGCTGTTGTCAGCAGCCAGAAGGCAAAATCAGGAAGGTTAGAGAGAAGCAGAGACAGGAAATTCGTATCTACAAGCTAATAATTCAAATGTTAGCTTTTTAATTTTATTTATTTTTTTTGCGGTACGCGGGGCTCTCACTGTTGTGGCCTCTCCCGTTGCGGAGCACAGGCTCCGGACGTGCAGGCTCAGCGGCCATGGCTCACGGGCCCAGCCGCTCCGCGGCATGTGAGATCTTCCCGGACCGGGGCGCGAACCCGTGTCCTCTGCATTGGCAGGCGGACTCTCAACCACTGTGCCACCAGGGAAGCCCAAATGTTAGCTTTTTTAGATTAAAATAAATGATGGCTAGGAATTGGGGGAGGTATCAAATGGAAAGGGGAACAAAGGATTATTTTAGAGTGATGAACATGTTTGTATCTTGATCGTGGTGTTGGTTAAATGTGTGTATAACATTTGCCAAAACTCATAGAGCTATTCTCTTAAAATAAGTGCTTTTTACGGTTTGTAAGTTGTAGTCCTCCATATGGTTGATTCAAAGAATGTTCTTAGATAGATAGATAGACAGACAGACAGGTGATGTCTCATAATGTGCCTTTTAAAAAACTTTAGCCAGAGAAACATTTTACAGCCTGACTGGAAGCCTAACCTGGAAATAATTTGTCAACTTGGAATTTGTTGACTAGAAAATCAATGACTCTGTCATTTTCATTTTATTCTTTTGCCTTTCCTGGCTATTAATCCCTGTGGAAGCAATGCATAGAAAATAATAAAGGCTAGAAAGGACCAAGAAATCTCCTTAAGCTCTTTAATTATTATTAGAGAATGAGTTAGTTAGAAATTAGGGTCACTCAATATAACTCGTTGAATTTCTGAATAAACATTTTTGTAATGACGTCAAAATTCCATTTTTTTGAAGAGAATTTTTTTTATCTCTAATTTTGCTGTCATTGCTCACTTTTATTCAGTTAGCAATAGAGCTGTCTCATTTGCTGGGACTGTACTTTGAGGGTCTGATCATAAAGCCCTGTCTGACTTCAAATTATGTGATTCTTTAAGCTTTCCCAGTAGAATGCATACTCACTCTTGTAACTTTAGTGCTTAGCAATGAAACCATCATGTCATATGTTGTGAATAAATAAAATGGATAAGTGAATTACTCCCTCCAGCAGATTTTTTTAACTTAGGTTGAGAGAGTCTAGATGAGACAATTTGGGTTTTGTTTTGTTTTGTTTACTACTATATTCTACAAAAATGTATGTAATATGTTCTCATTTGATTCTTAGCCTCCATTACCTTAAATTAGAAGGCCAATTCCATTTGCATCTAGGATCTACAGGTATGTTTCAATGACTGTTCTTCATACTCAGTGGTTGTCTGCCACATTCTGAACACTCCTTTTCATCTTTGGGGGAATTTTCTTCCTTATAAGTCTTGTCTTCTCAAGGAAAATACCAGGAATTTACTTTCCCATCCTCCCTTGAAACTAGGCTATGGAATTAGAGGGTTCTGCCAATTAGAAGCATCCATTCAAGAGTTTGATTTGGAATAGGAGCTATCATTACACGTTGGGTGTTACCTGGTGTACCAAACCATATATTTGGGCATGTGCAGTAAACCTCCACCATAACGTGAGTTCATCCATTCCATTAATTTACGCCTATGATTTCATGGGCAGTTAATTAATGGAGGAAGAAAAAAATTGAGCTTGGTTTGGATTATAGACCATCCTGCATGGTATATCAGGAATGTGGACCTCTGCAGTGTTAGAATAGTGCTCAGGGATGTTCCTAAAAGACAGTGGGGAAGAATTAATATCCTAATGGGGAGAATTAGGGGATATACCTCTCATTGTTTATTTGTCTCGGAAGGAAAAATGACACTAGGTACCTTTCACACCCATTCATAGATGCTGATTAATAGTTAGGCTGGATTGGCTTGGACTCACTTAGAAGGAACGAGAATGGTAGATGGCTGGCAAATAAGCTCACACTCTAGGTATATTTTATTTTCTATCTAAATAGCTCTTTGAGGAATATAGATACCATCCATACCTGTGGGTAGAGTATGAACTAGTCAAGAGCTAGTCAACTAGTGTGAACTAGTTACCATGAACTGGACAATAATTTGGGCTTACAGGAATAAATTACTATTTTGGATTTGGATTTACTTTCTCTCTTTTCCATGAATAATATCTGCGGACTAATTGAATGCCTTGTGTTCCATTATGATATCCATGTACCAGTGCTTCTGATCCTGGAACTGATTTTACAGGGACAAAATTAAGGCATAGATGTATACTCACTGGATTTAGAGGTCTAGCTTTGTACCCTGTCACCCAAAAGTTGCTGATCTTGCTGTGTATAAGATTATTGAAGACACATTACGGCACCAGTCTTATGAGGTTAGAATGCCATCCTGCAGAATGTGGCATATGTTATATACTATTCAATAATATACAGTGCTTTTTCTTTCAAAGATCTGAGAACAAAGTGATTGGGAGTCAGAATATAACCTCTTACTTTTAGACCTCATGACCTATTGACAAAAATTATAGTTCACGGTCCATGACTTTTGGCTTTGTTGGTTTGGAAGTCTCAGTACTCAAGAAAAGATTGCTTTCACCCTGGCACACAACTGTGTTTCCATATAACTGGGATCAGAGACTGCTTCATGACCGTTACAAGCTTCTTATAAACAGGACAAGAATGGGGGTTAATGTGTTGCTAGAGTGATTGATTATCAGAGGTGATAGGGGACTACATAATGGGTACAGGGATGAATATTTAAAATATAGGGGATATGTTGGTCTTCATAGTACTATTATAGCTAGTGATAAAGTGAATGGAAGGCTACCATAGGTAGGTACACAAAGGAAGGACCACCAAGGTCCCTGTATCTAAGGAATAAAATGTGGTGTACTATGTCAGGTAAGAACCCTGAACAGTTGAGGAACTAGTCGAGGGAAAAAGAAGCCTAGAATATGTAGTAGAGAAAGAAAATCAAAACTTGACATAATAAGCCATTCCAGAAATAAAGAATATAGTATCTACTCATATTCCCTGCAGTGTCTTACACATATTTACATAATTTAAAATATTTTCTCTCTTTCTCATTCTATTATTATTTTATATTTATATATTTTTATTTCACAATTTAGTATGTAAGAGAATATAAATATGGACTTATGACTTAGAAAAATAATGACTACCACCTAGATACCTTAGATCTGGAATTGAATGGGGAAATCTATGGAGCTTTGGACTTGCTACTTGTTTAGAGTGAGGGCACTTGTATTTTCATTTGTATGAAGAAAATTGCAATATGTTAGCCTGGGACATTTTCTTGTTGGAAATTTAAATATGAAAGGAAAATATGTGGTGATGTTGGGATGTCAAGAAATGGATAATAGTGGATATGTGTCATCTGTTGTGGCCATCAGCATGCTTTGAACATTCCTCCTCTATTTTTGAATTTCCAGTGTTAGGAACCCCACATCTCCAAGGTGGAAGTCCCCTTCCCCAGGTTCTCTTATGGCTAAAATATAGATCCGTGACCTAAGTGCTACCAATCAGACATACCACTCAGGAATTCTGTTTGGAAGAGACTGGCTTGAAGAAGGACGTACTCATAGGATCTTTCTGGCAATTGTGGCGGAGCCTGGTGGAGACATTTCTTTTTTGGGGGGGACATAAGTAGCAGAAGCCCTAAAGGCCACTGTTTTTTTTCTTTTTTTTTTGTGGTACGTGGGCCTCTCACTGTTGTGGCCTCTCCCATTGCGGAGCACAGGCTCCGGACACACAGGCTCAGCAGCCATGGCTCACGGGCACAGCCACTCCGCGGCATGTGAGATCTTCCCGGACCGGGGCACGAACCCGTTTCCCCTGCATCGGCAGGCGGACTCTCAACCACTGAGCCACCAGGGAAGCCCCTAAAGGCCACTTTTTACGTAACCTGCTAAAATGGTTTCTATTGTTTGCAATCCTGACTGAAACTTACATTGAAATATATGGCACCTGAGTGTGTGTATTGTGTGCATGTGTGTACATGTATGCACATGCATTTAGACACATAATACACATTTTTTTCCATATGTGTCTTTATTTATAATATGCTCCCTAAACATAGTGGCACTCAAAAGGCAGTCTGGATGAACAATGGATATATGTGTGTGTGCACGTGTATGTGTATGAAATAGCATTAGTTCAATTTGAATATTTCTAGTATGTAAGTTTTCAGACTACCTCCCATTTTTATATTTATTTGATGTAATAAATTATTCATTTTCCAAGTATCTTGATTATGAAAAAAATAGATTATGAGATTCTCAATATCACCCAATTGAACTTTTGAAATAGTATCACAGCATTTTTTTTTTTAATTTCAAGGTATTTCTACTCATATAAATCCAATGGCAAGGGAAAATTCACAACTTCACTAAATAATATGAAAGGGTATATATCAGATATATAACTTTTAGAATATTATTTCTTACTTATTTAAAATAATTTTAATAGTTTGAGGCTACTATTTTTATTCTTTGCTCAGTGATTTGGAAAGTCCCAGCACTAATTTTTTTTTATTCCAATCATGCATACATATTTTATGAGAGTAATTTATATTTTTAAAAAATACTTTTGTAAATGTTTACTATGATTTCTTCTCATTGCTAATCAAGCCCAAGTTACTCAGTAACTGAATTGAACACATTTTGAGTGAATTAAGGAACATCTAAAACAATAAGTTTTTAACTATTTAACCAAGTAGATCATGTCAAAGACATTCTTTTCATTTGTTCAGCCCAAGCTAATAAACTGGTCATTTTCCAGTGTGGTGCTTGTCTCTGAATGGCCAGGTTCTCATTCAGGATGCTCTGCTTCTTCAGCCTTTACTAGACTCTCACACCTGAGTTAGGAATCTGAGAGGCACACAGTCTGTGCAGGTTTATAAGGTTAAGGTACTGTTGTATTTCTTTTGCAGTTTAGAGTGGAATCTATTCACACTTAAAGAGGGGAAAAAACTCCAAACAATAGAGAGAGCTTCCAAAATGTCTACCTTCAGGCCTCTCTCCGTTTAAATATTTCTTCTGGGTTTTCTATCTCTATTTCCTCTGGTTTCTAGTGCCTCCTTTTATTCAAGCATTTAAAGAGGAAGTACTTAAACAGACCAAAGGAATCCTGTTCTAGGTAAATAGATTCAACAGCTCAGTTCTGATGTCTTGAGGGCACACAGAGCAAAACAACAACTGAGCCTAGAAAGGTTTTGGGGAGGTGTAAGGAGCCTGGAAAAAATCCAGCTATTCTCATCAGAGTTCGTGTGTACTCCTGTCATCAGCAGGGATTAAATGTGAAAGAAAAATTCTCTACTCTGCTCACTGGCTGCTCAACAGGCAAAGCATTAAATCTCCAAGTCCCTTCTACTTGTGAATTTTAATTGATGGGGCTGGTCCACAGAATAAACCCATTTTGGCACAAATGACATGCGTTGGCATTTAAACAAGAATGGCAATTTTAATTTTATCTTCATTCCAAATTAGAAAGGCAAAAAAAAGAGGAAAAACCCTGTTGTTTGTCAAACAAAAAGGGTTCTTTTGTTTGCTTTTCGTTTCTGGTTTTTTCTGTTTTTTAATTTGGTTTACAGGTATAAAAAAAAAAATAATTAAAACTTGCCTATGTCCTTTTAAAGCAGTTGGTTAATAAGCTTTGGCTTACAATTTCAATCTGGAATTTCCCTTGACTGCCCTATTTATGATAGAGGCTGGATTTTACAGTGGCATTTTATGTGCCTTGTCTACATTTTAAAGCCCAGCCCTGTTGTTTAGGACCAGAAATGGACACAATTTAATTCTGTTTATTATAGAAATCAAGTGCTTTTGGAGAGAGACTTGTGAGCAGCTGTTTAATATTGTCTTTCTTCTAATATAAAGGTTCGTTTCTCTTGCCCTCTGAGGAAATAGCAATTCATGAGATTTCTGGAGGCTCTTTTCTATAGAAATACAGGTCTGCTGCCAGGATTTAGGAGCAAAAAAAAGATTTGCTGTTAATTGGTGGGGCTGGCTCTCTCTGACAGGTGTCAATTTAAGACCTGTACTCCAGTAGGATGTCAGAGGATTCTGCAAAGAAGACATCAATAGTCAAAATAGAAAAGAAAACATCATTTTTGTCATACAATTTCTTAGCTTTTTTTTTTTTACTTTTTGTAGCTAAATTCAATATGAAGTAAGTTTTTGAAATGAAGATGGGCAAGAATTATCTGCCTTCCTCAGAGACTGTGTTCAATAGTTAAGGAAATTTAAATTTTTCTTTTGAAAACAATGCAGTTAAAATAATTGAGCAAGCTTTAAGGTGAGATGATTGTTTAAATAATTGTACTTACAGTGATAAGTAACTGAAACTCACAGTCTCTTGAAGCAGGGCCTTGAATATAGCATTTGATGTGTCTTACAGTGACGTAAAGGAGACTATTAGACTTGGAAAATTTAAATGGCATTGGGCTCTTAAGCCATTCCTTTATTTTGTATTGATATGAGTAAAAACATACCTCCAGGATGGGACAGCTCATATTCTCTTAAGGGCCAGTTCTGGCTGTATATTCACTGTCTCAAATCTTAGGGTTCTTTTTGTTAGTGTTGAGAGAGAGACAGCCAACTGTATCTAAGAATTTCAGTGATGCTATGAGCCAAAGAATAACAACATCCAGGTAATTGCCTTATTCTTAAGGAATTTTATGAATATAAACTAAATGTGAACTACTTTGACAGTTGGAAAAACATTGAGGAATTATTAAATGGAATAGGATTTCTACTACACATAAATTTTGAGCCAAATGCCCATTTAATATACGCCTTGAGAACATACCTCGGTGTATTTCTGAAAGCATGCTGGTGGTCTTATAGGTGTGTGCTTTCTGGATTAAGACTACATGGTGTGAGGTTGTTTCTCTTTGTGTTCCGTGATTACTTTGTTTTTATGTTTTCCATGATTTTGGAAAAGCTAGTTTGGATTTCTTCTTTCATGGGTTTTTCCTTCTGTAAAAAAAGGTACTAAATTTAAAATTTATCGCACAAACATCGCATTTTGACCGAGTTGTGTAAAATGATTCAGAAGCAAATTGTTTGAGAGTCAGGTAGTTTGTCACCTGCCTGCCTAAGAAGCTGATGTATTAGAATACAGATTTTAACTCTTCCTGTTGGAAGCACCTTGTGAATCTGCATTCCAAGGTTCTGTTTTTTTGGTTTCCAACTCAAATAACAAGTATTACTGAATTAGGTGGTAATCAAAATATACAGGATGTTTACCTTGAACACTTGGCTTGTGAAGAAAAGCTCTTTGAAATAAAAAATAATAGACATACACTTACTTTATGGAAAAGAAAAATTTTAATAAGAAATTTTAGTCCCTGAGACTTTTTGGGTTTCAGGAAGCATGCAGCCTCAAGATCTCAGAAGCAAGGATGTTGGAATAAATAAATAAATAAATAAATAAATAAATAAATAAATAAATAAGTAAGTAAGTAAGTAAGTAAATAAGTAAGTAAGTAAGTAAGTCAGTCCTCAAGTTTCCTTTCCGTAAAAGGAAACTTGAGGACTTGATGACTGTGTTGCTGCCATCTTCACCCTGGACTATCTGTTAGAGAGAATGACAGTTGTTTTGTTAAACCCTATAAGCCCTGTTTATTTTTGTTTTTATATAAAGGTGAATGCAATACTAACTGAAACATTTATTCAAGCAAACTGGGGCGAGGAAACTGCATGAATCTCTCTGTTTTTCTCTCTTACTTTCCCTCCTGTGCCCTCTCCTTTTGGGTTGGGAAGTGAGGTGTCATAGTCATACACATGCCAAAATACACTTCAAATGAAAAGAAATAAAGCTTGATTTGAAGTTGTAGGCTCTGTATTCACACTTGTTTTCTCTACTGCACAGATATTTTAACAGTATTTATCATTTATGTACATGATCCTGCTGTTATTTTATTCAAGATTAGACTGATGGTGAATGAAATAAGATAAGAAAACAAAACCTGACACAGAGTGGCAGTCAAAAAATGTTGTTTCTTCTTTCTCCTTCCTTTAGGAAATGAGGCAATGTCAGAATTCACAGAGTTCACATAGGGATTAGAGCACTTTTTCGCATTTTAAAGGTCATGTTATTCTTGTATGTGTTTTATCCTGAAATTACTGATAGTAACATGTAATTATGCTGTAGAATACTATTTGGGGAGGGGGGGAATTACATTTATATCCTACATTTGCAAGCATGTTGTCCTCAGTTGAGTGGAGAGAAGAATCAAATTAGCTGGTGACATTTAAAAGACAGTACGATTTCTATTTTCAAGAATTTTATAAACTTTGACCAAGCAGATCTTATCAGCCTATAAGAAGACTGGTATTCCTAAAAAAAAAAAAAAAAAAAGTTCTTCAGTATCTTACATGGGAAATAACAATTGTTTCACTGTATGTGAAGAAATTGGTGGCTTTCTTAAGTTGACTGTTTTCACAATTTAGTTTAGGAGAAAGCTATCACCTAAACCATTCACTTTTCACCCACTTGAACTGCCACATGGGAATGCATTTAAAGCAACTTGAACTTTGTACATGAGCATGATCCAGCTTTAGTCTTGTCCTGTATTTCAAAAAAATGTGGGTAATTTTCATCAATTACATTTACATATGTTTCTAGTCCTCTGTTATGGCTATATCAAGAGGCAAAACTTGTGGAAATAGTATCAGACAGTGATCTTGTTTTAATAAGATTTTCAGTCTAATTATATGTGTTCTAAAGGTTCAAATAACATTTGGATCGACTGCCAAATTTTGGGAGTGCTTAGCTGAACTGAACTTCTGAACTTCTGAACAAGCTTACTCTTCAGTGCTTGAAAGACTCTTTTAGTGAAAGCAAATCCTTTGGTCTGGTCAGGATTTATTTATATATTTTTTTACAGTCTAGCCTGCTACATCTGACCTGTATATATCTTTTCTACTCAGCTTACTACTAAGGAAATAGAACCGTCAGTTTCAGAAAATGACAGATTTTTTTTCTAAGGTGGTGAATACATATTTTGAACTGTGTCCTGTTATGTTCAGACTGGGAAAGAAAAAATTTTCTTTTTTTATGTTTGTAATTTACATTAAGTTAAGCTGATGGCTAGATGATGTCATCTCTGACTATAAAAGATAATGTTTTCCAATTAATAGTAACAACCAAGCTTTCTATGGATTTTATAATGCCCTCCCCATTTGTTTTAATACACATGTGATCCTAACAATTCCCCGTGAAATTTCTTATTAATCTCATTTTACCGGAAATGAAGGAGTCTTAGTAGTATAGTGACTGGCTGAGCATCTGAGTTAGTTCTCAAGCTGAGATATTCTGACTTTTGGTCCATTTTTCATTCCAGTGCACCACAACTACCTCATGTGATTAGGCTTTTTCAAGAGACAGAAGAAAACACAATGAGTAATATGGAAATAGGTAGATTTTGTCTGTGAGGGTGGCAAGTTTAAGTAGAGCTGGAATCTGCACCACACATAAACCGAAGTTATGGCAGAGGAGAAGTGATTGAGAGGAAGTGCCTCCAACAAGACGGGAGGTGGCCCTGGTTTCCTATTTTGTAGCTTCAGTCTGTGGCCCACCTGAATCATGAGGTTCCTCTCTACAGTTATTATTTTTTTTGAAAGAAATAAAAATAACAACATAAGAATCTGATGTTCTCCAGTAAGTAATAGATTCAAAAGGCATTTTTAATTTCTTTTTAATTTTCAGAAGATTGAAAGATAGCTCTACTTCTTTCCAACATGTCCACCCAAAGAAACTTTTAAAATTCTAAAATATTTAAATGATTTAAACTGAATATAGAAAAATAACCATTCAAATTCTGTCATAGATCCAGTTATATTTTTATGAATTACTGCAATTGTTTGAAAAATATCTCTCTGGCTGAATTCAACCATTTAAAGGAGTCTCTAAATATTAATCTCAGGCAACTATTTCCTCTCCTCTGAGGATTCTTCTGAAATCACAGAAAAACCTTAACAAAAACAACAAAGATGTAATATTGTCATTAAAAATCAAGAAAAGGTTTTGCCAGAACAACAAAAGCTTAAAAGGATTCCTGGAGGTTAGAAAGCAAGCGATGAGACTGAAGGAGGAAGAAAAGAAAACTGGCCCTGGGCACTAGACAGAAGCATAGATCTTCTCTAGAAACTTCAAGGTCATAATCTACAGGTACAAGTGGGAATGGGCTAGGGAGCAACCAGCACAGCAAATTCATTACAGAGCTGCCTCTCTCTCTTTTAAATAAATAGGCTGGCAGTAATGACTTTTACCCTTAGGCTCAAGCCAGGGAACTGCTCTAGAAAGAGTTTGTCGTTGGCCTCAGGGGTGAATTTGCTGGGTCCAGAGAGAGAGAGACAGAGAGAGACAGAGAGAGACAGAGAGATAGAGAGAGTGAGAGAAGCACAGTGGAATTTGAGGTAAACCGATTTAAACAATGAATGCAAGAAAAAGACTCCTCTATTCTCAGCCTCGCACCCCCCCCACCAAAAAAAAAAACCCACAAACTATATACCCTCCTTAATTTGTAAAATGTTGTTGGAGGGGAGGAGAGTTTCCAGTTGCCTAACTAGTGGTTCTTTATCTGTATACCCTACTGGCAAAACTGTCACTAGGCCCCAGCCCAGCAATAACCTGAAACCATGAATTAGTGTCCCCCATTCAAGGAATGTTGTTGGTTGAGAGGAAAAAAATCTATCTATCTATCATCTGTCTATATCATCTTATACCAACTCTGTCTCTATCTCTATCTCATCATCCTCTATGTACACAGGAAACCCATGCAAGCCAACTAACTAACCTAGTATTTCCTTCAAAGTAGGACTGACTCCATGTGTAGTGGGTACATTAAACAAGAAAAATTTATAGGGTATAATCATAAAAGCAACTTTATTTTCATCTTCCACTGTCCTTTTTATCCCACTGGTCAGGCAGAATATAGTTTCCTTACTTTTTGATGAAAACTCATAATTTTTTTGAGGTATTGCTAATCTAGACAGAGGATAGAGCATCAGACAAAACAGACAAGTCCTTGCTCTCAGGGACCTTATACATTCTTAAGGGATTTTAGCTTAAGCAGTATTTGTTATATGCCTTCCTGAGGGACTTGGAAAAGTGCTTTTTCCTTGGAGTTGGCCCAGGGTTTGAGTGAGACCAAGCTGTGGAAAGGTGATATAATCTTGTTCTTCAGGCAACAGGTACTTTATAAATAAGTTGGTTTTCAAATTGGGGTCACATCAGTTCACTCTTGGAAGCAGGAGTGGTGAGTGAGCTCAGCACCTAGTAGCTACCACTAATACCATATTTGGGAGATTTTGCTGTGGCAGCTGAATCAACAGCTGGGATTCTAAAATCCCTAACTTGCACATAGGATTTAGCTTTCTCACCCACAAAATTACGGTCCTATATTTACCATCTGTGTGTCACTTTATATTTATGAAATTATAAAAATAAGGATTTATTGGGAAAGAAATATTTTTGAAAATAATTTAAAAGCATAAATCTGGGCTTAGAACTGCAGTTCTTGATAAGACATGGCCCATTAGACATAATAATAGCTCATTAACAAAGAGTTGATATTAGCTAATAATTTTTTAAAGGAATCACTATCAATTAAAAAAAATCATGAGATATTGAAAAGGCTATCTCCTTTACCAATAATAGCAAAAAGCCTTCTAAATTGCTACAGAGTTCATCCAATGCTTTATTCTTTTTAACTGTATCAAGTTCAATATACAATGGAAAGAACAATGAAAGCTAATCCTGTGGCACCTTTGAATGTCTTTTGTTTTTTACCTTGTATTCAAAGAGAATTTGCTTTTTGCTAGAGGGTTTGAATTGAAAGAACGTCTGTCAAAATGCGGGTCACTTTGTCAGCTGGACGACGGGTTGAGAAACAAAGAAACATGATTCTATCAGGCTAATATACACCTGGTAGATGCAAATCTCTTACCAACTGTTCCCATCGGTGTCATTAGCCCTCCTGTCCATAAATAAAGAGCCTCTCTGAGAAAGAGCTTCTAGGTATTATACTGCTCCTTCTGAGTGGCATCATCCTACAAACAAGGAAAAAGTGATCAGAGAGAAGGTGTTCCCCAGATAGGTTATCACCATGGACTGAGCCTTTGTGCTGGTCTGGGGAACAAAGGGCGTGACTTCTATGTGCTTCAATGGAGTAGTGTGTCCGCTCTCATATACACTTTTCTCTTGATAAGGAATCAGTGAGTGTTTGTACGTCTCTGCAGTATCTTAAGTTCACTGTTTATAGTATTTCATAATGAGGAACCTTAGAGATGAACCTCTTACAGAGGAGAAAGCCTTTCACATTTGCCTTTTTTGGGAACTTATTTTTCTTATTGCAAATGACTGAGTTTAAGTGGGAGTGGAAGTGGTTTTTTGTTTTTTATGTTGTTGTTTGGCGAATTATCAATTTAAACATACTTCTTAGTTTGGGAAAGAGAAAAATCAAGTAGAATTCTCCTTGAAATATTTAGTTACTCTTTTTCCAGATTTTTTTTTTTTTTTTGCGGTACGCGGGCCCCTCACTGTTGTGGCCTCTACCGTTGTGGAGCACAGGCTCCGGATTCGCAGGCTCAGCGGCCATGGCTCACGGGCCTAGCCGCTCCGCAGCATGTGGGATCCTCCCGGACCGGGGCACGAACCCGTGTCCCCTGCATCGGCAGGCGGACTCTCAACCACTGCGCCACTAGGGAAGCCCTCCAGATTTTAATGTTCAGAAATGACTGAACAATAACTTACAAAGACACATTTTCTTTGTTTCAAAATAGTTTGGGATATTTACTCTGATGTTAAAGTTTATAATCAGAGATGATTTTATTTGTTTTTCATGAAAGATTTCCAGTGTCAGTAATTCCATAAGTGTATGGTCCTAATTTAACGTAATTGTTCTGAAGTAAAAATAAGCAACTCTGTCACTGTGACACTTTAAAAAAAAGGGGGGATAGTCTTCCAAGCAAATTATAAACAAATTGACCCTCTTAAGATTTTCATTCTTATCTAAAAACCCACTCTTTGCCAGTAAGCCTCATGATTTTTTTGTGGCTAGGAAAGCATAGTTCTTAATGGCTCATTATCCTCAGCCTTCCTGCTCCAGACAAGTAACTGTAAGCCCATGCCTCATGAAGAATGATTGATTTAGTTACAAAGGCATAATTGTTTTATTAGGAAGAATCAGTTCCTTAAAGCTTTAGGGGAATGAGTAAGTTAGAGGTGAGGCTAGCTAGAGTTACTTTGACATGGAGACAATCAAGTGAGGGGAAATCAATTGGCATCTATTTAATACTCCATGATGTGTAAAAACTATCCCAAGAAATTGTTTCTTTTTCCTTTTTTTCTGTCAAAAGAGAGAAATCAGTACTTTTAGTTAAAATTTACATTCCACTTATGAATAAATGTAAGATGATTTCAAGGTATATGGAGCTTCTTGAGAGACAGAACTTCATTCTAATTTATATTTATACATACTACCAGTACAGACTCCTCTTTGTAGATAAGGCTCTTTTACTTAGGTTTAAAAGGCATAGAGGAGCATCTTATAGAAGCAAGTTGATATAGTAAGACTAAAGAAATATATATATATATATTTATATTTATATATATTTATATATATATAACTATTATTCTGTGAACAATATGATATGCCACTAATAGATTTATAGGGTTATAGGATTATAATAATAACAGTACATTGAATTTTGCAGCTTTTGCAGGGATATGCTTTTTCACAGAGACACTGCAAATTAGCCACTTCTATGTAATTCCAGTTACTCATGTGGAACCTGAATTTCAAGGTCACCTTGGTTGTGGGAACCAGACCTAGACTTAATTCTAGGCCGTTTTGGACCTGGAAAATATTTAGGCAATCCTATTATTTTATATATAATGAAGTAACATTTTTAAGATTTCTGAATTGTTCAAGATCATAGCTTAAATGGACTCATATTAAGCCTTACTGAATCATTTAAGAATTTATAAATACATTTTATTGTAAAGAATTTAAATCATATAGAGGCAAAAGTTAGGAAGTCACCTTTCTTCTCTATCTATAACCTTGTCAGATTGCTGTGAATCATTTCAGACATAGCCCTCTGTATTTAACCACAAAGAAACATGTTTACACACATACACATAGCCTCTCTCTCACACATCTGATTCATTTATTTATAAAATTAATAATAATTTTCATCTTTTTTCTGCAATCTGATTTTTAAACTTCATACATGCAGAGAAACTCTTGTATTTAGAATAGCTATACTATTCTTTGAAATTACTACATAGTATTACATAAGAGATAAAAACCCCTTATTTATGTGACCCCTAACCTATTTGTTAAATAAACTGTGCATTCCCTACTGATTTCAAAGGTCAACTCAATAAGGTACTAAATTCTTATTTATATATAACATGAAGTGTATAGTCCTATGATTGGGTCTCAGTCTTTTAGTGAGCCTGCACTTCTGGACTGTGTACTTCACAAGGGTGTCTCAGTTTTGTTTTTGTTTTTTTTTCCTGTTAGGTAGGATAGTATGGCTAGAGTGGACTGGATTTGGGTATTTTCCTTTTCCAGCTTCTCCAGAGCTGCTGCAGTTAGAAATTTCCCTTGCCCAGGTCAATTAGGCTCTGATAATACTACATCAGGTTAGGCTTTGGTTAACTAGTTTCCTCTGAGGGCAGGCCTTGTTAAGAAGGACAGAGTGCTCTGTTGTATTTCAAAATGGCTCCCTTTCCCTTCCCTCTGCAGGAAGTCCAAGGGTATTTTCCTAAAATATTTCAATATATACCATGGGAATCTGGTCAAGCTCCTGGAGGTAAATCTCACAGTATTGTGGGGCTCCCCTGTGACAGGATCCCCTTGGGGCTTTTAGTTGTCAGAGTTGTCTGCAGTTTGTCTAGTACAGTTCAGATTTTCCTACCAGAGCACCGCTTCCTGCAGCATAAGTCTTCCACTCCAGGAAGCAGCCATTTCCTGTATTCACCTGTCTCTCCAATGTTGTGGGCTGCAGATTGCCCTGTGTCATCCCCTTTCTTAAGAATCCTAGAAGAGTTGTTGATTTTTGGGGTCTGTTCAGCTTTTTATTTGTTGTTAGGATGGTGTGGCAACTGCTAATCTGAGAGTATGTTTTATTTTACATCTAATTATTGTTGTTTATAGGAAGACTATTGATTTTCACCTGATTAGTATATGGCAAATGATAATTAGTAGATCTAATAGTGTTTCAGTTTATATTTTTATTTTCTAGATGGAAAATTATATCATCTATAAAAATGATAATTCTCATTTTTTAAATTATACATACTTATTTTCATTAAAGAGCCAATTTGGTTTTATTGTCTTCTGTTTTTTACTCTGTTTAGTTTACATGCTTCTTTAATTTTCTAGTTTCAGAATTTGTGCTTTAAGATTTGTTACTTTCTTTTTGCATCTTTTAATTCCCTTTCTTGTATATCTGAAAACATTTCAATTTAGGGGTTGTTTTGACTGAATTCAAAGTTCAAAAAAAATAGCATTCCTTTTATGGTGTTATGTTCCAAGATTCAATGTTATTGATGAAAAGATATTTATATAATTCTCATTCTTTTTTTTTTTTTTCTTTTTTGCTGTACACAGGCCTCTCACTGTTGTGGCCTCTCCCGTTGTGGAGCACAGGCTCCGGACGCACAGGCTCAGCAGTCATGGCTCACGGGCCCAGCCGCTCCGCGGTATGTGGGATCTTCCCAGACCGGGGCACGAACCTGTGTCCCCTACATTGGCAGGCGGACTCTCAACCACTGTGCCACCAGGGAAGCCCAATTCTCATTCTTTGTAAGCATCCTATGTTAAAAGAAAAAGCACACCCCCTCAAAAAAAGGCCAACTTATGAAATGCAAATAAGGGAAACCTAAAAGGCTAACAGTTATATGAAGAGATGCTCATATAAATTGTACCCATCAGACTGGGGAAAAATGATATAGTTTTATAATTCCAAGTACTGGAAGATATTTAGATAGAAAGAAATCTTGTGCACTGATGTTGAAGGTACAGACTGGTTCAACCACATTGTCAAGATATCTTATATCACTTGGTGTAATTATGTATGCCCACACCGAAACCCAGCAATCCAGCTCCTAAGTGTATATATCCCAGAGAAATTCTACAAAGGACGTAAGGAGACATTGATGATGATTTGTAGTAGCAGAGAGTTAGAGGCAATTGTCTTTCACTGGGAGAATGGACGCGTGTGATGTGGTGGTTACACTTCAAAATATACCATGAAGCTGCTAGAAACAATGACTAGATATACACATAAAACTTGATCGCTCTTAGGAACCGTGTTGCATGGAAAAAAAAAAGAAAGAAAAACATAATGTTCCCAGCAAAATACCATTTATATATTCTAAACATATAAATGCAGAAAATAAAACTTTATATGTCCTTCTTAACATGAAAGTGTAAAAGGCCAAGAATAATCAGGATGTTTCTGAAGAATGAAATTAAGAATAGAAGATGAGTCCTACAAGACATCAGGACTTATTTTGAAGCTTCAATCATTAAAACAGGCACTCCTGTAAGGAATAAAATAGAATAGAACAAAACAGAAGATTTGGAAACAGACACATGCATTTATTGCACTTCAATTTATGACAGAAATGACATGATCAGTAAGTGAAGAATTGAAGGGCATTTAGTTAGTGAAATTGTAAAAATGCTTATTGACATAGAAATATCAAAAGGAGGGGAATACACTCTGTGCCCACCAAAAATAGAATATTCATGAAGAATCCTAATTACCACTACAATTATATTCTAAATAATCAGAGGTTCTTAAGTAGTTTTTAACTTAAGAGTAATTTAAGATAAAATTTCCAATTGTTTAGATACTTTTGTTTCTAAGTTTTAAAACTTTTCAGAATGATTACATGGTTAGCTAATAGAATCTGTAGTTTAAAATATATTTTGCAAATTATTGAGGATTTCATATGATCAATGTGTATAAATGTTCCACCATCTGTTGAAAAGAAAATATAATATAATTTCTACTATCATAGTAGTATGTTTATATTCAACATGATTGTATGTTATACTTCTGTCATTTATATTTTCTGTTTTAGTGCTTTGTTTATAAATTCTGCTATTTAGTTTAAATACTTTTGTTTTTTTATAAATTCTATTGCTACTATTTTTGGAGGTTTATACTTTTATTTTGGTACTCATTGAAGTAACTTTATAAATTTATATTATATGCTTAAACATCTATACTGATTCATAGGCTTTAGAGAGTGTCTTCTATTGACTATCTACTATAATGGTTAAAATAGTACATTTATCATTCTTCATCTCTCTTTATGGCCACTCCAGTTATTTGGTAGTTTTGTTAGTTTTCATAGATATTAAACACTACTGAATTAATAGATACAAGCCAGAACAATTGTGGATCTGGTTTTCTCTTGAAACACAGTGTCCTCTCCTTCATTCTTCTTTTCAGATAGGGTTTTTTTTTTTTTTTCGAGGCGAAAAATAAAACTTTTATTCAAAAAACTGCAGTACAGGGCACAGTTCAGATAGAAAAAAAAAAAAGACAAAAGGAAACAGGAAAAATATTTTCAGCACTTTACATCTTCATACAAGTTTTGTGGTTTTGTGTCTACATTCATCCATTGAGCATGGAATCCCCTGGATTTAAGATCTTTTAGCAAAATTAGAACACCAACATAGAAGGCTCTTTTTACAAAGGTCCATGTTCTGGCTTTGTTTTTTCCTTAATTATAAAACAGGGTCTGTCTGCGTCTTGAGCTGCTTCTCTCACAAATGCTACCAGCCATGTCCTAGTCCATGGGAGGGGGCGGGAGGGTTTTGCTAAATCACATCAGAAAAAGGAGCGTGCACAGCTTCACGGGGGCTCCCATGGCGGGAAGGGCGGAGTGGCTGCGCCCTCGCTCACTTCCCAGATTCAAGGCGTGAAGAGGCAATACCAGTAGCCACTCAGTCCAGCATGTCTGTTTCTGACATGCTTAGTTCTTTTCAGATAGGGTTGCAGGGAAATGATGATTACAGATTTGATCCCTGCTCTTATCTTCTTGTAATTTTGTTAAAAGTTCTATTCTGAGGTTCAGTTCAACTGCCTGAGTATATACAGCTCATGATCTTAAGATTGCTTTCACATTTTCTTTATTTTTTTCCCCACTCAATTCATTAACTTCATTGAATTCATCATTTCTTCCTGGCAGAAGATACAAGAGATAGCAGTACTTGAGGTCTCTGGCCAAGAAGCTACTAGGGAAGGACATAGGGAATAAATTGTTCCTTGAAACTTTGCCCTTGGCCATTCACTTCCTTAGAGCCTCTACTCTATTTCTCTCTTTTGATCTCTGTTCAGATTGAATATGGCTTTCAAGACTCAGGCAAATGTTTATTTTATTTTTAAAAAAATTCTCATTGCAAGTCTTTTTAATGAAAAAAACATACTCAAAAGAAAGAAAATTATATAATATATCCCCATATATTCATCACCCAGCTTCTATAATTATCAACTCATGTCAGTTGGATTTATCTATATTCCTAGCCTGTTCCTCTTCCTTTCTCTTGGGTTATTTTGGGGAAAACACCACATATCATATTACATTGTGTGTATTTTCTATGCATCTCTAAAAGATGGCTCATTTTAAAATAGAACCTCTCTTATTACATAAAAGACTAGGAGGGATTCTTTAATATAATTGAACATATAAAATTGTTTAAATTCCCACAACTATATCTCACTATTTTTAAACAATTTAATTCTTCAAATCATGATCCAAATAAATTCCATGTACAGCAATTGGTGGATATATCTCATCTCTTTTAATCTATAGCTTCTATCTCTATCTCACTATTATTTTCTCACAGTTATTTGTTATGGCTTGTGTTATAGAATTTCCCACAGTCTAAATTTTGCTGATTGCATCCTGTGATATATTTAAATTGGTCCTCTACTTTTTTTCCTATAAATTGATCAGATTGAGGCTTGATGTTTTTGGACAAAGCTACTTGATGGGTGATGCAATATTTCCATTGGGAGGGTCATTATATCTGCTTGTCTAATTTTTGTGAATTTAGCAGATGATCACTGCTAGTTCCATTATTTCATAAAGGGTTGTAAAAGGGTGATATTCTAATTCAGTCATTCCTTTTCAATTATTATCTGAAAAAACTTAGATGAATAAAAAATTCTCCCCCGTCAACTTTTTGTTTATCTGAACTCAGGGCATGTAGGGATAGAACTACAGGGTAGATGCTTGAGTCTTTTCCCCATTTACCAGATTTCTAGATAATGAGCTGGCTTCCTAGCATCCTTGCAAAATCATGAATTAGTTCTATAAAATATATTTTTTAAAGAGCTTATGAATTTAAATATTTGATGTATTTTAAACAATTGAAATTATTATTACTTTTTATGTTTGGATTTTCCCAGATTTGGATAGTAGGAGTGTTTCCCAGTTGGCTTCTGAGTCCTTTTGACATGATTTCAGTAATGTTTGCCTCCTTACTGTGTGGTTTGATAACATGTTCTCAGCTCATCTTGCATAATTTCTACCCCAGCTTGAAATTTAAAATATTTTTGAGAGGCTCCATTTCCTTTGTGATAAATGATATCTGGAAGCCAAAATCTGGTTAAAAGTGATATTTATTGTCCCTGTGTAGGTCTTTTTAGTGAAAAGAAGTAAGACATATATATTTTTAAAAATCATATATTCATGTTTATGCTCCAATTCAAATTTAACAAATTTAGGAATTCAGGATTTTTTTTAAAATTTTCATTCATTTATTTATTTATTTATTTTTGGCTGCGCTGGGTCTTCGTTGCTGCGCACGGGCTTTCTCTAGTTGCAGCGAGCAGGGGCTACTCTTCGTTGCGGTGTACGGGCTTCTCATTGTGGTGGCTTCTCTTGTTGCAGAGCACGGACTCTAGGTGCATGGGCTCAGTAGTTTTGGCTTGCGGGCTGTAGAGGACAGGCTCAGCAGTTGTGGCACATGGTCTCAGTTGCTCTGCAGCATGTGGGATCTCCTTGGACCAGGGCTTGGACCCATGTCCCCTGCATTGGCAGGTGGATTCTTAACCACTGCGCCACCAGGAAAGCCCAGGAATTCAGGACTTTTACTTAACCAAATTCCTTTTACATGTGAGCCTTCTTTCCTCGTGACCAAAATTCCAGTTTTCAATGACATCATTATTATTATTAATTCGTTATGTTCTGTACAACACACTCAGGGAAACAGTGCTAGCTCTCAAAAGTATGATTACTGAAAATAGTTTGAGAATTTTTTTCAGTTTTCTCCCTTTTAGTGTATATCCTATTAAGAATGAACAATTGATTTACTGTGTTTTAAAAATCATTTGACACAAATACTTCCTCTCAGTGTAGTTATTTTTATCAACTCCATAAGGCTGTGCTCATTTTTTATTAATTTTCTGTTGGGATTAAGATTTTTAAAAAGTTCTTTTTTTGTATTTATGGAAAATGTTTGTTATTCTATCAACTCTGTTTTCTTTAAAAAAAAAAACTGCTTCGTTTTTTTTCGTTTATTTCTCCACTTGGAAAAAGTACAAGCAAATATGCTCTTTCTTAGGTCAATGGTAGGATTTAAAGCATCTTTAAAGATGAATAACATCTCTGTGTGTGTGTGTTTGTGCATGAGAGAAAGAGAGAAAGAAAGACGGAGAAATGACACAGTTTCAAGAAGGTGTGCTAAATTTTGGCATGGCAAGTAAATTTGTTTGAATTTATGGAAATTTCCCAAGATAATTTCACTGTACATATTTATAACTAGGAGTCTGTTTAATTTGACTGTTAATAGGCAAAGTTTTATAATTTACATGACTTTTTTTCTAACATATCCTCTGAGGCTGTTTACAAAGCCTATGTGATTCCATTGCGTTTATTTGAATAATTGTGAATATGGTCTTCATTTATATTTTAATGTGTAAAGATATCTTTGACAAATACAAGGTCATTTGGAAATATTCTTTTTATTAAAACACTGCAATTTAGTAATGAGTTGAATGTGTCTTGATAATATTCAGTTTTAACTGAGAGTGAAATAAGCCTATCATTATTATATATTAACATTGCTATATTGATTCTTCAAATTTATTTTAACATAGCTCTAATCTTTGAGAATAATTTTTCTAGTTTGCCTATTTTGGTGACTGCTAATGATCCTTGCCTCATGGTATTTATGCCCTTATGTTGTCTCCTTCCACCTTAGACCCAGCTTGACTTAGTAAACATTTCTCACAATTTTTCATTGATTTTATTACTTCTTATAGTAGTTACATATATCAATAACTGTCAAATCAATGACATGTTAAAAAGAAGGCTTTATTTACTAGGATTCTAGGCAAAATGCTCATTTCAAAAAAATGCAATTAATGGATGATGGATGACACTTTTCCAGTGACTAGTCATGGTTGAAAATATGTCAAGATTTGGAGGAGATGTAGTGAGAGGTGAGCAGTGTGACAGTGTAGTAGTGCTGGGACAGAGTGGAAGGAAAGAGAGATTCTTAATACCCTGACAATGAAACTTGGAAGCAGGAGGGCCTAAAGGAAAAATTTTAAAAATGCTTACCAGTATGATGGCACAGTTTATGATATCCTTGGCCACACTATCAAGAAAACCTATAGTCAAATGCTTCTGACTGGTCAGTGTGCAAAGAACTAGACTCATATTTCTTTGTGGTGGATCCCGGATTTTACAGCTAGAGGATGCTAACCTAGTTTTACATAGATTTTATCTATTGTTTCATCTCTCTTCGTCCCTGAACTCATCCTATCCACAGTCCACATCTGCTCTTCTGACTCTTGTTTCAATGCATGGAAATACCATTTAACTTATGACTCAATATAGAAACGAGAGCCATCCTTAACATTTGCCTGCCCCTTCATTTTCATAATCATTCATTGAGTCTTGTCAAGATTCCTCCTGAAATATCTCTCAAATTTGTCCTCTCTGATCACAACCTCCCAAACATTGCTTTAAGTCAGAAACTCCACAGCTGTGTTCTGATCTATTAAAATAGCTTCCTGACTCTTGTGCCTATCTTCAGAATCTGTCTAGCTCTAAACTGTTCTCTCCACTTCCATTAATTTTTACTACAAAACACAGATATAATACCTCCAAATTTTAGATAGAAAATCTCAAATGACACTGAATTACCAACCGTTAGAAGTCCAGATACCCCAGGATGACATGCAAGTTTTATCCCATTGACCCCATATATCTTTGGGGATTGCACTGCTATCCAAAAGAATTCCCTTAACTGTAAAGAGGATCCATTACTGAGGGTCTTGGTAGCATTTGGTTGGTCCGGAGATGGGCAAAGGACAATGCAAGCAATCCAAAACCCTTTTTATGGGGTGACAGGAGGAGAAAATTTGGAGTTGGGCTACAGAAATGGAGAGAGAGAAAAATAAAGATTGAAACTTGGTCTCTCTCCTTATGACTGGACCTCTTTCATGTAAATTTAAGGAACTGTTGGCAGTCATCTTCCTTCCTTCATGTGACCTGAGTAGTAGAGAAAGTAGATATGTTCAGAAAAATTATTTAAACATGTTATCAGAAAGAAGCACATATGAAAGATTACAGAGCTTGCTCCCCAGGTCCCTTGAAACCTTCTAGTTGCTGATATCCTGAGATGTGGGTTCCTACTTGTCTATAGAAAAAAAAAAAAAAAAAGGAAAAAGAAAAAATGAAAAAAAAAAAGCCAATGAATCTAGTGGTATTGGGGAAAAATAGAAGATACAAGTAATTCTGCTAATTACTAAGTGAGAAGGGTAATTTTATTAAAGTTTGTTCAATTTTAACACACAAAGAATTAACAGAGATTTGAAATTTGTTATATCTCTGTAAAAAGCTATATATATATTATATATATATAAATGTATATATGTTTATAGTATTGAACATTAAAGTTAGATAAGGAAACCATTAACAGTATTGTAATACAGTTATTCATCCATCTTTGTCTTTAGTTTATTTGAAAATTTTTTTAATCTTTGCCATTAGTTCAGAAAAAATTTTTTTCTCTGCAAACAGTAATGTATAATTGGAATGAGATGTATTTTCTCAGTCAGGTGTGAATCGAGGCAAACTATGCCCTGTACCCCACCTCTAGCTCACCTATTCATGATTACATGTTAGATTCTTGTCAAATAGCAATGTCAGTGTAAGCTATGTGGAGCTTCTCTGCTGTCTCAAAATTGAGTATGAGGCTTAACGCTAAAGATAAATGGGCTCTAAGTACCCAATTTCTAAAACAGGCCACTGGCAATTAAGTCTAGAATCTTCCCACGCTTCCCACTCTTTATCCCTGGATATTAAACTTGAGGCATGTCTCCTATATTGGCTAGACTGTATTGGAGACAAATATAAATATGTAACTAGTGATTTAATAAGGGTAATTTCTGAGAGCAATAGTTGTTCTGAAGGATACAAATGCTGAATGTGATAGAATGTGCCTGGGACAGGAACTCTGGGTAGGATGGTCCACAAGGGACTCTGAAAAAATGACAGTTGGGCTGAGATCTGAATGATGAGATGGATTCAGCTACCTGAATACTCATAGGAAGAGTATCCAAAGGAACAGGTGCAAAGGTCAGGATGTTGGAACATGTCTGAGGTGGTTACAGAACAGAAAGGTCAATGGGCATCTGAGAGGCATAGAGCAGAATAGTTAGTATTATGATTTTAATGTATTTGCTAGAATAAATCTGACTATAATAATATAAATTATTTGGCCTTTTCAATGTTTCAATTTCTTATTTAATAACAAATATATCTTAATTTTATATTCAGTGTTTATTTGAATTATTATAATTAATTATAAAAATTGTGAATGATTCTTAGATACCCTTTGCAAGATCATATGTTGTAAATGTAGAATGGGGCTTGTTTTCTTAAGAAGTATTGTTCATTATAGACATGAATATCCAGAAATTTTATATAAAGTTCTATTAGCACTTTATAGTGAGAAATGAAAGAGTCAATAGCATTCAAATACTTCTGTTTGAATATAAAAGGAAATACTATCTATTCCTCATATCAGCTATCCTGGACAGTTTGGACTTGTTCACCTAACGTGGTTATCTGGTAGGATTTTTCTTTTTTTTTTTTTGGTCAAATCACATATCTCTTTTCCTTTGCCTAGAGGAATTGGCAAGTATATACTTTTCAACTTACTGTAAAACTTTAAAAGTGATCACTTTGAGCAGATCTTTATTTTAAGATCTTAAGACTATCAATAACTGATGGAGTACAACAGGATTTTTATCCATTAATGACTCGCAGAAAGTTACAGTAAGTCGTTATACAAGCTTCATCAGCCCACTGGCTAAAGCAGCAGAAATTCACTTGCAGGCATGGGTGTACTTCAGTACTGTAGTTATTAGCTCCATTTGTCAATGGAGAAATGAAGGCTAAGAAAGATTAATTAGGTTTGCCAAGCTTACAAAACATTGGAGTGACAGAACTAGAAGAAGAGCCTGAGTTGTCTGACACCCAAACCTCAGTTCAGAGTCCTACATAATTTTGCCTCCAGCTAAATGTTACTGGTTTGGTGGATAATAGGTTCAATGCAGTGCTTTTTTTTTTAAAAAAAAATTTTATATCTTTATTGGAGTATAATTGCTTTACAATGTTGTGTAGTTTCTGTTGTACAACAAAGTGAATCAGCCATAAGTATACATATATCCCCATATCTCTTCCCTCTTGCTTCTCCCTCCCTCCCTATCCCACCCCTCTAGGTGGTCACAAAGCACCGAGCTGACCTCCCTGTGCTATGCGGCTGCTTCCCACTAGCTATCTACTTTACATCTGGTAGTGTATATATGTCAGTGCTACTCTCTCACTTCATCCCAGCTTCCCCTTCCCCCACTGTGTTCTTTAAGTCTGTTCTCTACATCAGTATCATTATTCCTGCCCCGCCACTAGGTTCTTCAGTACCGGTTTTTAGATTCCATATACGTGCATTAGCACACAGCATTTGTTTTTCTCTTTCGGACTTACTTCACTCTGTATGACAGACTCTAGGTCCATCCACCTCCTTACAAATAACTCAGCTTCATTCCTTTATATGGCTGAGTAATATTCCATTGTATATATGTGCCACATCTTCTTTATACATTCATCTGTCTATGAACATTTAGGTTGCTTCCATGTCCTAGCAATTGTAAATATTGCTGCAGTGGACATTGTGGTACATGACTCTTTTCGAATTGTGGTTTTCTCAGGGTATATGCCCAGTAGTGGGATTGTTGGGTCATATGGTAGTTCTATTTTTCGTTTTTTAAGGAACCTCCATACTGTTCTCCATAATGGCTGTGTCAATTTGCATTCCCACCAACAGTGCCAGAGGGTTCCCTTTTCTCCACACCCTCTCCAGCATTTATTGTTTGTAGATTTTTTGATGATGGCCGTTCTGACCGGTGTGAGGTGATACCTCATTGTGGATTTGATTTACATTTCTCTAATGATCAATGATGTTGAGTATCTTTTCATGTGTTTGTTGGCAATCTATATGTCTTCTTTGGAGAAATGTCTATTTAGGTCTTCTGCCCATTTTTGGATTGGGTTGTTTGTTTTTTTGATATTGAGTTGCATGAGCTGCTTGTATATTTTGGAGATTAATCCTTTGTCAGTTGCTTCGTTCGTAAATATTTTCTCCCATTCTGAGGGTTGTCTTTTTATCTTGTTTACAGTTTCCTTTGCTGTGTAAAAGCTTTTGTTTCATTAGGTCCATTTGTTTATTTTTGATTTTATTTCCATTATTCTAGGAGGTGGGTCAAAAAGATCTTGCTGTGATTTATGTCAAAGAGTGTTGTTCCTATGTTTTCCTCTAAGAATTTTATAGTGTCTGGGCTTACATTTATGTCTTTAATCAATTTTGAGTTTATTGTTATGTATGGTGTTAGGGAGTGTTCTAATTTCCTTCTTTTACATATAGTTGTCCAGACTTCCCAGCTCCACTTATTGAAGATGCTGTCTTTTCTCTATTGTATCTTCTTGCCTCCTTTGTCAAAGATAAGGTGCCCGTATGTGCGTGGGTTTATCGCTGGTCTTTCTATCCTGTTCCATTGATTTATATTTCTGTTTTAGTGCCAGTACCACATTGTCTTGATTAATGTAGCTTTGTAGTATAGTCTGAAGTCAGGGAGTCAGATTCCTCCAGCTTCATTTTTCTTTCTCAAGATTGCTTTGGCTATTTGGGGTCTTCTGTGTTTCCATACAAATTGTAAAAATTTTTGTTCTAGTTCTGTGAAAAATGCCATTGGTAATTTGATAGGGATTGCATTGAATCTGTAGATTGCTTTGGGTAGTATAATCATTTTCACAATGTAATGCAATGCTTTTTATTGTGACTTTTCAGTAATTAATGACTAGGGATGCTTTCTCTGTTCTTTCTAAGACGTTAAACTGTTTCTCTATGAGTTCTCAGTCATGAATCTTTGTTCTGTACTTGCCTATATTTCTCACCCCACTGATTTCACAGCGAGATGGAATACAGGAAAGATGTAAAGCCTTTGCCCTTTTTTTATGAGTGAAAATATTTTTCCAGTTCAGTTACAGGTTTAGGCATAGGCTCTTTGTTAACCAGTTCATCCAATACCTCACTCACATAGAGCCCAAAACATACAAATGCTTCCTAAATCTTTATGTTCTTGTTCTCTTAATTTCAGAGACAAAGTAATGTGATGTATTTACTTTATATCTTTTTATCATGAAATTTATGAATTCTGCAATAACTTATTGGTAAGATAGATTACCAAGGAGTATTGATTAAATCCTATTCATTTGTGAACAAGTACATTTTAACCCCATTTCTCATGGGCTAAGATTTGTTTCATAAATCAGATATGCCTTTGTGAAATGTAGCAATACTTTGAGAAACGTAAATAATGGCATTGAAGTTTTCCAGTCAATAGTATGATATAATACATTTAATTAATTTTCTTGCCACATCCCAAAGGCAATTGAAAAGGGAAGATTTTTCCTCGTCAAAATGTGCCGAACCCACTTGTAATAGTATATCTTGATAAAAAATACTATGGCAGTGCGCAAGGGAAAGAAAATGCATTAAAAGGTCTTGTGTTGTGGAAGCAAAAGTACCTGGATAATAAGTTGCCAGTCAATTGAGATTTCACCCTAGGTAACAGAACAAGACATTAGTGATACTAAATGTAGAGAGAATATACCCAAAGCTGATTCCTAGTTCATGATCTTTAACATATTTGGGTGATTTAACATTTGCATTTTTTCTTTTAAAATATATGTATTATACATTCTGAATACATTTAAAAAATTAGAAGTGAAGGTTTATTTTTTTTCAGAAATTTCACACATTTTGCCATTGCATTTAACCAACATGACTTAAAATTATAGTTAACATGTCTGTTTCCATACAGTTTCATTTTATTACCTATAATTTAATTAGCAGTATTTCAACAAAATGAATAAAACTCATTAAGTTTTTCAGAATATGCCTTTCTGATTATTACAGTTCCTAGGTTTTTCTTGCATGGAGAATATTTGGCATAACCATATGCATCTGTTAAGAAAGTTAACATCTAATCTAAAGAATTTTTTTCTTCTTTGATTGATGGGCAATTTGTAAAGAATGCAGTTTGTCAAGAAGCCTTTCCCTTTTCCTTCCTGAAATCCCTGTTTCAAACCAGTACTAGCAATTTCCTGTCTGTGTTGGCATTCAAGGCATGAGATATCCTTGTTTTTGACAGCAAAGGACATTTGTTTTGTTTGGGCTGCACTCTTATCAGTGACAACAATAAAATTGTCAAGTGTGTTATTTGAAACATCAAATTCAATAAGAACCTTTGTGTAAGCAAGGGAAATTTGATATAATAATGTTTTCTTTCTTAACCAATGGAGCACACAGCTAGACTTCGGAATAGTTGTGGATTAAATGATAAATACTATATAATTACAAAAGAATGTAATTATAAGGAATCAAGGAAGACATTTTTGTAAATGATAGAGTAGAATGTAAGTTATTTGTTGAATTATATATTTGGAATCAAGGGGACTATAACAACAAATAGTTTAAAATTGCAAATAAATTTCAGTTCTCAACAAAGATTTGAAGTTAAATATCTGAGTTACCACTAAAAAATGAATGAAACAAGATAAAAATTAGAATTCTATATCTCTCTTGATTTAGAAAATCTCACTGTCAATTGGAAATAATAATAGTCATTCATTCATTTTCCATATTGCTTGAATCCATGTCCTTCTGACCCAACTCAGACCCATATTTCTTAATGGATTCGGTCTCTGTAAATGAAAAGAACTAACTACCTTGTGACTTGCTGAGGTAAATTAGATGAAAAGAATTTAAGGATTAAATGTAAGATTCACAACTTTTTTTTTTTTTTTTTTTTTTTGCAGTACGCGGGCCTCTCACTGTTGTGGCCTCTCCCGTTGCGGAGCACAGGCTCCGGGCGCGCAGGCTCAGCGGCCATGGCTCATGGGCGCGGCCGCTACGCAGCATGTGGGATGTTCCCGGACCGGGGCACGAACCTGTGTACCCTGCATCGGCAGGCAGACTCTCAACCATTGTGCCACCAGGGAAGCCCCAAGATTCACAACTTTTAAAGTTTTACAACTTATTCTACTCTTGGAAAAAATCTTAATTACACCGAATCTTAGAAAAAATTTCAGTTAGAATAAAATTCACAGTCCTATGAACATATAACTATATTCTATTAAGTTAAAATAGCTGTAAAGCTGTCACAATATAAGATCCTACGCACAGTGTCATAATTATGGAATTATTAAAACAGTCACCAGCAGTTTTTATTTTTAGCATCTGTGAAGCAACTCTAATTTATATTAATAATTATAAGTAGATCATATTTTTATTTTACAAGCACAGAAATATCTGTTTTTAATTTCTTGGCTTCTTGCTTTTCAAGATTCCTAAAATATAAATTTAGACAATGTATCTTGAAACACAAAATTAGTAAACATATATGATAGGGATAAAACTATATATTTTCTTATTTTAAATGTATTGCATTTTCTTGGAACACCCTATAGCCAAAGGGAAAAAAATACATGATATCACAGTCTTTACCTAAATAAAAAATTTTAGGTAAGAATTGTCATATCATTTTTTCTTAAGTATAACTAAAAAATATCCTCTGAAGTTCTATTCCTTCTGGAGTAATGTGTAAGCTACATGGGTTCAAGAAGATACAACTTCTTTTTAATAGATGGGGGATATAATGTGTTAACTTATTTCCTATGTGTAAACACATCTGAAGAGGTGTCCAGAGTAGAATCCATTAATGTTTAAAATGCACCTAGGGTTGCATTAGTGTCTAAAATAGAGAAAAGGAGAAGGGTAAGATTGTCATTACAATTCGTTCTCTTCTTCATTTTATTTCCTCTTTGCTTCTTGTCTTCCTCCCTTACTTGTTTACCTATACACACCCCTGATTCACATATAGTCCAAGACTGATGGGCAGATTCACTTCTAGATTTGCAACTGAATTGAATCAGTTTCCCTGCCACTGAGTGAGCAAACTGCAGTAAACTATTTAGGCATTTGGGAAATAATGATTTTATTTTTAAAGATTTTTTTTTTTTTTTTTTTGCGGTACGTGGGCCTCTCACTGCCGTGGCCCCTCCTACTGTGGAGCTCAGCGGACACGCAGGCTCAGCGGCCATGGCTCACGGGTCCAGCCGCACGGGCCCAGCCGCACGGGCCCAGCCGCTCCGCGGCATGTGGGATCCCCCCAGACCGGGGCACGAACCCGCATCCCCTGCATCGGCAGGCGGACTCTCAACCACTGCGCCACCAGGGAAGCACTATTTTTAAAGATTTTACTGAGAAAAAGCATTAGCTCTGAATTAGAGGACTTTTTAGAAGTTGAAATTAATAGGTGAATGCATAATTAAGGTTACTTAATTTGAGAGGTATATATCCTTTAAATTTTTTCAAGCCCTGGGATATTTAATTGGTAAAGTACACAAGAATGAAAATGTCTTGGACCCATTTACTCTTTTTAAAACATAAAAAATTATATATTCATTATATATATAATTATTATGTATATAGTTACTAATCTAATGATAATGCCTGCTAAATATCCTAGAATTCAATCGACAAGTCACGTGATTTTTCCCTCTAATGCATAGTGTACATACAGCTGGAATTCCACCTATGTTATGTCCAGGCTTTTACCAGATTACCCTACTTCTGGCAATCTCCAGGGAATGCATGTACGTAAGTTCTGATCCCTGTTGGCCCATCAAGTAGCCACCTGCCTCTAGAATCCAGCTCTCCACTCTGCTCAGTTTACCATGTGCTCTGTGGCTTGTCATCTCACCCTTTGTCTTAAGACTTACTTCTCTCAGGTGACTCTTGTTGGTCCAAACTGCTTCATTTTAAGTTTGGGCAGAGAGCTGGCTTTTCAGCTCCCCACAGGAATGAATCCCTGAGAACAGGTTGTAATATTTAACAAGATTTTGCTGAAGACTTGGGAACAGTAGAATAGAAATATATAATATAATACAAAGAACTTTAAAAAAGGATGCTCTACAGAACCACTCTCAGTACAAGCCAGCATCAGCTCGGTTCCTCCTGCACCTGCCACAGAGTCTGACACATAAAGGTGCTGGGTCGGTAATTTTTTTGTGAATTCCTTAATGGAATTAAGTGTTTGTAAAATCCACATATTCGCAGAGGTTTTGAAGTCGGAGCTTCTTGACCTCTACCCTGCCAGCTTGCATCGGGGTTCAGTTTACCTACCCTCAAAGAGAGTCACTTTGAGACGTTCTCTAATCCAGGCCCCATCTCTTTAAAACTAGCACTAACTAAGCCATTTTTTACTACTTGTCCAAGTATGAGGATTATTTCTGAAGTAGTGATTCCTATAATACCTTCATTATTCTAATATCTGCCATAACATGGTATTTTAAGTACAAAAAATACACGTTGTAGTTGGTGTGATATCAGTCAGCACCTCCATTCCCTTTTTGAATTTCTTTCCCTTTCCTCTGCGGCCCACCACCCCAACTTTTGGTTTTTCTGACACTTTCACCCTTGAAACTTGGTACTCTCACTGTCAGGTCCTTAACTATTTGTCTCCACACAGTTCCTACAAGCTCCTTCCCACCTGTTCCATTTCTCCATGACCCCCTCTGGTCTGGCAACCCAACCAACTCTCCAAGTTTATCTTTCATCTGAAGAAGGGGAGAAGTTAGATTTAAAAAAAAGGGACATTCTGTAATCAAACGTTCTGCAAAATTGCCCTTAGGAAATTTCCTGGGAACTTCTGTCAGGGTAAATAAACATGCTGAGGAATTCTGAAGCCTAATAAGCCCAGCTCTCCCAGAGTTAGGAATTCATCCCGAGGCTGCCTTGGGTGTGCTGGACTAAAGTTAAAGGAAACAACTGAGCCTGGAGCAGCTATCAACTTAAATTAGCGAGATGATAACTGATACACAGGCACATATATGCGTTTATGTTTACCCAATGTTTTCCTTTAAAGTAAAGTTATTTGTGTTTTCATAATTTCTAACACAATATTAATATGCAGTAAAATACTAGGAAATTTTTGTATTAAGCTATTTCTTTAAGAAGTTTTGAACGTACATGATATTTTATTTAATAAACTTTTAATCTTTCTATAATCAGGTAGTATAGAAAGCTTAGAGAATTACAAAATTTATCATTAATAATATTTCTTGATTTGGTTATTCACTACTCATTGAAAAAATGTATCACTTACACATGTGGATTATCAAAGGAATGATGTTTGAGTCCTTGGAGAGGGTAGTTTTGACATTCTCAAGGTGAAGTGGAACACTGGTCAATGTCAGAGGTAGAAAAGAACCTGTTATTTTTTTTTTAATTGAAGTATAGTTGATTTACAATGTTATATTAGTTTTGGGTGTACAACATAGTGGTCTGATATTTTTATAGATCATACTCAATTTAAGTTTATTATAAAATATTGGTTACAGTCCCTGTGGTGTACATTACATCCTTGTATTTTATTTATTTTATTTTTGTTTTGTTTTGTTTTGTTTTTTGGCCACGCTGTGTGGCTTGCAGGATCTCAGTTCCCCAACAAGGGATTGAACCTGGGCCCACGGCAGTGAAAGCGCTGAGTCCTAACCACTGGACTGCCAGGGAATTCCCATATCTTATTTGTTTTGGAGTTCCCATATCTTATTTATTTTAACCTAGTAGTTTGTACCTCTTAATCTCCTTCCCCTATCTTGCCCCTCCCCTCCCAGGAATCACTAGTTTGTTCTCTGTATCTATGAATCTGTTTCTGTTTTGTTATACTCTTTCTTTTTTTTTAGGTTCTACATATAAGTGAAAACATACAATGTTTGTCTTTCTCTGACTTACTTTGCTAAGTATACTACTCTGTAGGTCCATCCATGTTATTACATATGCAAAATTTCATTCTTTTTTATGGATGAGTAATATTCCATTGTGTTTTGTCAGTGTGTGCATGTGTGTTTATGTATATCACATCTTATTTATCCATTCACCTGTTGGTTGATACTTAGGTTGCTTCCATATCTCAGATATTGTAAATAATGCTGCCATGAACATTGGGATGCATATATCTTTTTGAAGTAGTGTTTTCCGTTGAAGAGAACTTATTTCAGTGACAGCAAGATAAAATTACTTAGCCAAGGCAGTAGTGGGTATTAGAGAATTATGGGAGGTGCATCTGGATTGATAGGAGAATTCTTATATTATTTTATTTTTTTGGAGAATTCTTAAAGTCAGTAAATAAATTTTGCACTGAGGGAAGCAGGAAATATTGAGTTCAAAAATTTTAGTTTGTTAAAGAAATCACAGAAAACATACAGCTTTTTATTTAGTGTGTTGATGCTGCAGCTAGCCATGATATCCAACAAAATGCAACATTGTTGTATATTATGCTCTCATAGCAAAAGGAATAAAAATGTATGCCTTCTGTCCATTCTAGAGCTGAAACTATAGTGGCACACCCTATTACTTACATAAAATCCAATAGTTCTCCCAACTTAAAGATGATGAATTTGGAAAAAATGTAACCTCTGAAATAAAACTTAAGTGACAGTTATTTAGGAACAAATCCCAAGTGCAACTTTTCTTGTGAAGTAAAATGTTCCGAGTCATTTTCAAACATTTGATAGAAGCTGTGAATCTCCTTTGTGAATCTATAAGAAAAAAATCTAATGAAAACAACTGAAAGTTAGGATCTACTTAAGAAAACAAAAATATTCCTTTATATGTATTGTGTGTGTGTGTGTTTGTGTGTGTGTTTGTACTAGACCTTGTATTGATTTTGCTACTAATGTAGGAAGTACCGTAAGCCCAAGCATCCCATGCCATCTAGAGAGATACAAAGTAGGAGCATAGTGTTATTCAAACTTTGTGACAAATATTGCTGCAGGTGCCAAGACAGGTGCAAAATTTTCAAATTATCACGTGGTTTGTTTGCAAGAAGGAAAAGTGTCATGCTGCTTAGCGGAAATGTTGTAGCATTGTGATTCTAACACCTACTCTCTGTGCAAGACAAATCCTTAAACTTTTCCATCTGTGATGGTACCACATTTCATTGAGAAGAATCTATGCCAATTGTACAGCTGTGTGATGGCAGCCAAAAATAAAGAGATTTTGTAGTTCAAGGATTACAATCTATTAAACTATCTTAATTTTAGAAACTAGGGATTCATTTTGATTTCTTTAGATCATGTATTTGTTGGCTTTCTAAAAACAACCCACAGTCGAATTAGTGAAGGATTCACTATTCATACCTCCAGTCCTAAATTGAACACATATACAAGAGTAAAAAGAGAATGCCATTGCCATGTTGTTTTTTTTTACATGAATGCATTCTACTGATTTATTCTAGATACTCACGCGCTGGCTAATTAGCTATCTGTAACACTCCTATTTTAGAACACTAACTGCTCACATTGAAAGTGTTATCTGTTGCCATTTGCTTGTGTGGCATTGCTCTTGTGAGCTACTGATACTCATAAAAGACAAAGAAATATAGTGCATTGAGATGTTGGAAAATCTTATGCATTATGTAATATTCAACTGTAAAAATAAGAGTGATTATTGATAAGGGGCCTATGTGCATTCGTTGTTCTAAGAGCCTGCTGGTTTTAGAAATAAAATCACAAATTCATTTCCCATCAATATAAAACTTCTGTGAATTGCTACAAGACATAGTCTGCAAGTTAAAATGATATTAGAACATGTCTGTCCAGTTTGGTTGGAGCAAGAGGAATTTGGTATTTGAAAGTCCATAACCTTGATTTTGCTTTCTATCTCCTGATCCCTTATTATACTTTTTTACACATTTCTTAATAGTAACTAGTTCAGTGTCAGTAGAGCTCCTTTCTCTCTCATGAAAACACCTCAGGTTTCTCTGTGGCTTGGGTCATTATCCCCATTTGTTACCTATCCAGTGTTCCATTTCATGCCAGTTCCACCTCTTGCTCTATTTTATGCTTTCTTCTCCCTTCAACTGAATGTGCAGAACCAAATAAACCTGGCATCTGGATGTGTAGGGGCACTATTTGAGTCTGCTCTGTATCTTAGGATCTAAATTCCATCAACCAAAGCGCTCATAAGTTCTGGTTTGATTGACATGCTGTTTATATTATGATTTGCATATTAAATATCTGTAAATTCAGTACTTTGAACATGTTGTCATACAACTGTCACATTAACAGTAAAATACTTTTTGCATCTTTATCTTTTTGCCTTGTGACCCATTTTTATTTCCACCATCATTTTGTACACACACACACACACACACACACACACACACACAGAGGCACATCTCCAAAATCTCTCGTTGAATTAGACCTGGGGAAGGATCCCTTATGATGCTGTATAGGAGAGAACAAAAATTCCTACCACCACTGAACCGTAGTTTGGAGCCTGAATTTATTTTCTATGAGCCTCTTGAACCACTAATTTAGAAAAAGGATAGATTATTTAATGCTAGCAGCTTTCAACTATTTTTGCTTTAGACTAGTTGAATATTATTACATTTTTAGTTGCACTGGCTTTATAAATTGATCCCTGTGGAGCTATCTTTTCCATGGGTGGTGTGCCTTCTTTTAAGCCTGGATTAATGCCACTGAATTTGCCCTTTGATGTTAATAATTAAAAGAGAATAAATACTCCTTGTGGATTTTTTCTTCAATGTAAGTTAAGCTTCATTTCTTTCTCAGTAGTAGCTATCTGATAAGATTTACATCAATGATAAAGACTAATTGGAATTTGTGATTCATTTTTGAACTGTTGGGAATAATACTAAGTATGTTTCTGTAGTCCCTCTGGAATCATCAGGCTCTGTACAGAAAATCTTTTGATTTTCAGAGAGTATATATAGTGAGTGTATTTGGTGTCATTCAATCTAGAAGTATATATCGTGCTTGAGCCATTTTGAATGACGCTATGTAGGAATCAAAACAAAAAGATATAAGGTGACTTTCTCAAGTTACTATAATGTATTAGGGAATATAAGCCAACTGCAAATAACTGTATTAAAAATAAAACATAGAAAATGTTCTAAAAATGGTAAAATGCAATGTAGGAGTACAGAAAGGAGAGTTTTTTCATTGTTGTTCTATTCCTAAGTAATAACACATGAGTAGCCCTAAAATATTTGAGGTTTTGGTATGGCAATTTATTTTAAAGTCATCCTCTTCAAATTCTACTAAATTACCACGTTCTTACTTTCAAAATATTCTTGGAGAAAACTTATTTGTAAAATCAGTGTTTCTGATTTAAGAATATGCAGTAGTTACTTTTACTTGATTTTAGCAAATAGTGAAAACCTTGTAGAATATCCTAGATACAGTACATAACTCTGAAAAAATTCTAATATGTGAGCTTTAATTCCACATAAATTATTATAAACTGGTAAAGGTAGAAATCACTGGTATAAATTATTTCAGCCCACTGAAAAATAGTATGACTCATTGATGAGATGCTGAGTCATGTGTTTATTTTCAGAAACCCAGTGGTATTGAAACTACTACAGCTACCGGGAAACCAAGAAAACTTGAAAAGCCTGCAGGAGATTCACGTTAATACTAGAAGTTTCATTAAGTAGAGTCTTAGGGCCAGAAATCTGGTGAGTGAACTTACCTTGTAGCTGTGTTTATTTAGGAAGCACATTATTTTCCTTAGAGTGTAGGTATATTGGGATGGCTGGAGGCTGATAGAGAACAGGGGGTGGCAAACCTCATCCTCACAGCAACCCATGTCATAACCATGAGATCATTAATTGAAAGATTTTACTGTGTTAAATAACCTAATTTCTTATGATTAGTTTCTTGGGGGAATTTTCCATTGGTCTGAACAACTGAAATTACTTGCAATGGCATTAACTGAAAAAGAATATTTGTTACAGCATAGTATTTGCTATTCTTCCTTAACAGGTATGTTTTTAATATGTACACCTCACCTGAACTTTAACATGATCTCTGATAAATGTGATACATTTCCTATATGCTTATGGTGAATTTGATCTTTAGACAAATTCTGCTTTGGGGCATGTATTAGTTTGCTAGGTCTACTATAACAAAATACCAGAGACTGGGTGGCTTAAGCAACAGTTCATTTTCTCATAGTTCTGAAGGTTGGAAGTCTAAGACCAAAGATGTCAGAAGTTTTGATTTCTCCTAAGACTTCTTTTTTTGGCCTGCAAATGCCCATCTTCTCGTGGTATCCTCACAAGGCCTTTTCTCTGGTGTCTCTCTATGTAGGTCTTAATCTCCTCTTCTTATAAGGACACCAGTCATATTCAACTCTATGATCTCATTTAACTGTAATTACCTCCTTAAAGGACCTGTGTCCAAATATAGTCCCATGGGGGGTGGGTGTTAGGGCTTTAACATACAAATTTGAGGGGGACAACGTTCAGTCCATAAGAGAGTTATAGGGGTTTAGATTTGCTGAACAATGAGAAACTCTAAAAAGTACCCCGAGTAACTAAGGAAACAGTATATGCTGTGAAAAGAGGCTTTATGTGATATTTACTGGCTGCTTGTTTTACCCATCAAGAACAGCAACAGTTGCTTGAGTCAAGAATCTGGGATTCATTCATTATTCCTCACTCTCCTGATATTTAATGAGTTACTTAGGAGAATAAATCTGTTCTGTCTCCTGAAGATCTGTCCAGACCATCAACTTTCCTCCAGTCTCAGTATGAATATGCTAACTTACGTCCTGGCTAGATTACTATGGAAATGTCCTCATTAGTATTTCTGCCATTCTCCTAACTTTAACTCCTTCCGATTCATTCCCAATTTAATATCCAGAGTGATCTTTGTATAAACTCTTCGATGTTTCCCCCTTGAACACAGAACTGAGTGAAATTCCCTGCATGATTTAATATGCTTCTGTCTACTTCTGTACCCTTGTCCTCTGTCTCCTTCTCTTTTCTTCTCTCACTCACCTCTTACATTCTATGCTTTAGCCAGACTAAGCTGCATTTCTTGAGAAAGATCATGTTCCCTCTTGCCTCTGGTACTTTGTACATGTGGAAATTTTAGCCTGGAGCACTTTCTGCCAAGAATCTTGTCCATATTTAAGGTCTTAGTTTACACAGCATTTTATACAGGAAACATTTATTGACTCTCAAATCTGGGTCAGATGCTCTTTTAAGCTATCACCAAAACCTATTTTTTTTTGTAATTAAGTAATCCATACTTCTCCCATGATAATATTTCTCTCAGTACATTAAAATTACATTTTTTTACTAGCATATGTACTACTACAATATAAGCTCCTTGAGAAATAGCAATCCTACCTTGCCCACTGCTCTAATCCCAGTATTACTGTTGAGCCTGGCATATAGTAGGCCTTCAACAGGATGAAGTTACTGAACGAATGATTAGATTATGGAAGCTCTTCTAACATATATCAAATTTCTTTTTTTTTTTTTTTTTTTTTTTTTGTGGTCCGCGGGCCTCTCACTGTTGTGACCTTCCCCGTTGCGGAGCACAGGCTCCAGACGCGCAGGCTCAACGGCCATGGCTCACGGACCCAGCCGCTCTGCGGCATGTGGGATCTTCCCAGACCGGGGCATGAACCCGTGTCCCCTGCATTGGCAGGCGGACTCTCAACCACTGCGCCACCAGGGAAGCCCCATATATCAGCTTTTAGCAGGTCAGGGATTAATGGCAGGGTAAAATTCAAAAATTATAAGTTTTCTTTAATTATATGATTTTGCTGTCTTCAATATTTTCTTCTTCTGTTTCTATCACTTTCTGTACTGAAGAGTTTTCTATATTTTTGATCCCAAGAATCAGGTCATCACTTTTTTTTTTTTTTTTCACTTTGCACGTTACAAAGAGAAGCTTGAAAGATGCTGATATAGTGTATAAACTGACAACCGGGATGAATTGAAAAACTGAAGCCCAGCATCCTTATTAACCAAAAGGAAGAAAGTAAAAGGATAGTCTGTGTGACACGGCGGGTGCTTTAGGGCAGCTGAGGCTGCTGCTGTCAAGTTTCTGCCTGGTAACAGAGCTGGTAGCTCTCATCACTAGATTGCTTTCAAAAGACAGGAGACTCTGCCGCTGTGTGCGCATGTGCATTTTAAGAGAAGAAATGTCCACCCAAACATCAAGGTTGTAAATTGTGTGTGACAATGAATTAGAGCTTTATTCTTCAAACAGTGAAACTGAAATGTGATTGAAAGTGAGTGAAGCATGGAAAGGGAACTCACATGCAAAACACTCCTGGAAGAGAGAATGCCTGTGCAATGACTGTGCTAAAAATGTATCATTTCTAAGTATATGCTATCAGTTTCACCAGGAATTGGGTCCAGGTTTGTAAACATTTAGTCAAATAATAAATTTCGGAATAAAATTACTCTTTACTTTAGATAAAGACTTTGACTATTTGATTACTATGAGAAATGCTTGTAGCCTTTGTTCCTTATGTCTTACATGCCCTCAGTTCTTTAGAAACCATTATGATATATTACTATTGTATCCCTTTAAATGAAGTATTGAGTATATTGCTCAATATATATTGAGCATATCAAGTCCTCTGTGGACTGTGAGTGAAAATGTTAGAAAATCATACTTATACATCTTGCTGCTTTTGAGAGTATAAAGAAACTGCCTTGTTGCTCCTGAGAGGAAAGTTGGACTATGTGGACTGAGGTAATGCCCTGTTACTGGAATTTTACTTCTAGAAAGGGAAATCTTTGGTAAACAAAGTACAAATGACTAGAGAATATATTTGTCCAGTCAGAAGTAACAGACCAACAGTTTAAATCTTTCCCCAAAGAATTACAACATCACCAGGAGTAGGTGTAGTTTGCCTTGTGTGTACTCTTTTCACAACTACTTTGATATCAGTAATTAAACACACATGTATTGAGTAATGACCATGATGTCTAGGACTGTGCAGGGCAATAGAGATGCAAAAATAAAGATTCTTGTCATCAACTTGCTCACAACCACTTGGAAAACTCATGATTTTTCTCAATAATATTATGTTTTCAAAATTTTAATCTCATCATGATTCTTTCTTTCTAAGCCTTCAATATCTACCCTTTACACCTGGAATAAACTAAAACTAGACACCACGATTCACAACAGTGCAACTGACCTAGTCTAAGTTTCTGGTCTCTTTCACCATCTCCTCAACCCTCACTGTGCTCCTTCAGGTCTTTACATGGTCACTGCTTCTCACAATGTTATTCTCTGTTATATGTTTCTTCCTCAGCGAGACTTTCCCTGACCATGATATTTAACAATCACTTCCCATTCCACACCCCTAAGTCAGTGTCTATCCCCTTTCACTGCTTAATATTCTTTATAGCACTTATCACTACCTGAAATGTTTGGTTGCCTTAAGAAAATCCCAATGAAATTAAGCTCCGTGGGGAAAAGACTTTTTGGTAACTCCTGAATCCACATTGTATAAACGTGTGGCTCACGGAAGGTGCTTGATGAGTACATGTTATGCGAATGAATGACATTCTGGACAGGCCTTGGCAGTTCAGCATATGGCGCCACAGTACTCCACACAGCAGTAGTTTCCACACAACTGCAACAGTGGAAAAAGCTCAGGGAGCCAATCAAAACGTTTATGGAAAATGTTTTCTCCAATCTCCCTTTAATGGCATGTTTATAAAATGTAATTTGGCACGTAGATGTAGGAAGAGATGCAGAATTTCGCCTCAGTTAAGACCTCAATACTGAAAGACTTATCTAGACATGAGATCTTTCCCATGAACTTACACATCAGATGAAGTCCTTAACATTCATTTTTGAATATATTCCTAAAAACTTGGTTATAAAATCAATTTTTACAAAATAATTTTTTGAAAAAGTAGTGAGTTTTGGTAGATAGATCTCATATTAAATGTGATTTTTATAAAAATATGTAGATATTTAGAAAGTTGTGTTTTCATATCAGAATTTCCTAACATAGAATGTATCTGTAATAGGTATATATGTTGTAAAATTAAAGTGGCACTTCTGGTTATCTTAAAGCATGGCTAGGTTGCAAACTTTACAAATGCTTTACAACAGCGTGTCAAGAAAGCCAATTTCAAAAAACAATTTGGACTAAACGTACACACATGTTAAGCCCTGAACCACATGTTGTTTAAACTGCATCCCTCTTATTTTAAAGACTGCACTTGCAAATACTGAGGGTGCATTGAGAATGTTTATTATCTACCAGTTTCCTTTTTAGCTTGAGAGACAGTACTCAATATGATAAATTACCTTTCTGGTAGAAAATCCATTCCAGAGAAACCCTCTGAAGTGAATACCTGTTAAACTAGAAGATATTTAATATGAATACATTTTATAATGAGAAAAAGAAATTGAAAGGCGAAGCACTGAAACAAAATGCCTAATGCTTGAAGGAAAAATGAAACTGGGTAACATGTAAAATTTACCTTTTTGAGTCATGCTTCATTAAAAAAAAGATATAACAGTAGAGGTAACATGAAATGGTAAATGTCATGCTCAAGATAGGTTTTTGCTGTATGTAATTATGTTATTTTAGTTTATATGATTAAACTGTAGGCTTGTAGATTGCTTTGAGTTAACTTAAAAAAATCTGATATTATAAACTGAGTTTTGGGGAGGACATGATTCGTGGATAAGTTTTGAGTTGTACCACTGCGAAACCTTCAGATTGAATTCTTCCATTTTCCATCTACCCTTCAGGTTCCTCAGAGCAAATGTTGTTGAAGAACATACCTCAGTAATATTTCCTTAGAAACACAGTCACTTCTGAGTGGAAAAATATATTCCGCCTATAACACCTAAATAAGTTGCTTCTGTATAAACCTCTCTCATTCCCTTTTCCACCGCCTTACCCATCCCCCACACCCCAAGTCTGTCTGTCTCCTCAAACTTCCTTCCTGACAAGTTACCTTAAAATTGACTCAATGACTGTTTTCTCATTCAAGTCTCAAGTCAAATGCAGTGGAGTTTGTCAGAAGGTAGTCACTCCTGAATTGCTGTAATAAGAGAAACTCTCCTAACTTGAAGTTTGCAACATAAAATCTCTCTAGGGAGGATGAAATGGCAGCTGGGAACAGCATTTTAGGCACTGGAAGCAATATAGCAGCTGTTAGTGGACAGCATTCCTCTTATAGACGTCTATGTGATTTTCTTAGCCAGGGACACATCTGTGGGGCATTATGAATCTGCCAGAAGATTAAAAAATTCATTTATACTTATCAAAATGTCTGAGGGAACTATTTGAAGTGTGAGAGCCCTTTGTAGCTTTTACGAGGAGGCCTTTTCAGAAGCAAGAAATGTCATGTATTACAAAGGCCAGCTTTAAATTCAAACTAAAAAAAAAAATTCTTATTTTAGGACCTGAATAGTAGAGTGAATGTTAAAAAGTGAAAAAAAAAAAGTAGCATTCTTCTATGAGCTAACAAAATGGCTATGAGTAGAAAATTATCAGGAGACCAAATTCTTTTAATGTTCCAACTGGTGTTATCATTTATATATTAATTCCTCTCTCTGAATATGTACATATATGTATACATATATGTACACATATATATTCTAAAATAGTACACACCTGAGACATCTGCTCAAATGAGGATAATTATGTAAATGATATTTACATAGGGCTTTTATGTTTTTCAAAAAAATTTTAATTTAAAATTTGAACTTCAAAATAGAAAGGTAATATAGCGCAAATATTTTTGTTTTCATAGTACAGACTGGGAAAACTGACGTTGTGAGAATTTGTCTGTGGTTCTCCAAAACTGCCACAGTAATTGAATGCAATACTTCTAGTTCTAAGTCAACACAGGGCCCAGTACAGCACCTAAAATAGGGTAGATGTTCATTTCTTTTACATTAAAGAGAAATATGTTTAATGTTAAAAATTTCAAGTGATATGTTAAAATTATAACATGAAGAATATAATTTAATAACATTACTTATATAGCATTGGTAAAACATAAAAATATTGACAATAAATTTAGATGGCATGTGGTTTTTGATGAGATATGATAGGATTTATCCTGTTCTTGGAGCAAAATCAATAAGTGGCCACAGATTACTGCTTAATATATATAATTAGAAGATCAAGAATGGGCATGTAGAAGTGGAGGTCACTTGCCTCCATAGAAAGTTATGATCTCTTGCTTTTTAGCTCCTAGATGTGAGCCAGTTCTCACACCAAGAAATCATGGATTGAACGCAGTGATCTCCCTACTCCCTCCCCTAAAAGGACCTAGGGCCGCTTGTTAGGGTAACCATACACTGGGGAATGGGGAATAATAGATCTTTAGAGGACCCTTGGATGTAGGATCTGAGTTGACACTGACATTTGGGACCCAAAGTGTTGTCATGGCACCCTCGTTAAAGGAGAGATGAACAAGATCAGGTAATAGAGCTCAAGTCCATCTCACAGTGGGTCCACTGGATCAACTTTGGCCCAGCCTATGCTCATGTCTCTGGTACTTAAACTGATATTCTTAGCTGTTGGCACAACCCTCATACTTCTTTCTTGACCTGTCGAGTAACAGCTAGAAGGAAAGGACTAGAAGTCTTGAAAGCTATGCTTTTTTCAAGATAGTAAATGAAAAAGCACTGGCTATTCTCTAACTGGCAGGGAGATAGGGCCACCTCTGCAGGGCAGTGATATCCCCAAGCTTCCCTATGGGATCAGATGGAAGCTAGTCTCTGGCTGAGACCACATTCTTACTATGCTTTTTTCCTCTGCTCTTTCCACTTTGAGTTCTCCCTTTCTCCTTAGAGATCTTCCCAATAAGTCATTTGAACAGTAGTAATTCCAGACTTAGGCTCTTCTCTAGGGAAGATTAAAAAATTTTTTAATTTTATATTGGAGTATAGTTGATTTGCAATGTTGTGTCAGTTTCAGGTGTACAGCAAAGTGATTTAGTTATACATATTCCTATATCTATTCTTTTTCAGATTCTTTTCCCATATAGGTTATTACACAGTACTGAGTATAGCTCCCTGTGCTATTCAGTAGGTCCTTGTTGATTATCTATTTTACATTTAGTAGTGTGCACATGCCAATCCCAAACTCCCAATTCATCCCTCCCCTCACTTTTTCCCATTGGCAACCACAAACCTGCTCTCTAAGTCTGTAAGTCTGTTTCTGTTCTGTAAACAAGCTCACCTGCATCATTATTTTAGATTCCACATATAAGTGATATCATATGATATTTGTCTTGCTCTGTCTGACTTACTTTACTTAGTTTGATAATCTCTAGGTCCATCCATGTTGCTGCAAATGGCATTATTTTTATGGCTGAGTAATATTCCATTGTATATATGTACCACATCTTCTTTATCCATTCATCTGTCAGTGGACATTTAGGTTGCTTCCACGTTTTGGCTATTGTAAATAGCCAATGAACATTGGGGTGCAAGTATCTTTTTGAATTACGGTTTTCTCCAGATATATGCCCAGGAGTGGGATTGCTGGATCAACTGGTAGCTCTATTTTTAGTTTTTTAAGGAACCTCCATACTGTTCTCCATAGTGGCCATACCAATTTACATTCCCACTAACAGTGTAGGAGGAGGAACCCATAATATTTGAAATAACGTCGTCCATTCCCTACCACCTTTCGTTTTCTATCCTCTCACCCATTTTATTTTACTTTTTACATACCTCAAAACTACTTCACATTATATTTCTAAATAATTATTTTTAAAGGTATTCAAATGAACTCCCTAATTAGATTCTAAGCTATTCTGAGATACTTTGTGCTGTTCACTACTTTAGCTCAGACAGAATAGGACCTAAGTAATAGTAGATACTCCAATAAATTGTTCATGTGAATAAGCAAATGAATTTGAAATGGTCGGCATTCATTTACCTTTAAATTTTGTTGTTCTTTATTGGGTAGTTTGTTAACTTATTCCTAAAGGGAAATTTAGTAGCTCAGTTTAACATACACTTTTTTTCTATTCTTATTGTATGTGTAGATTCAAATAGGATCAAGAAAATATTTTGAATAAAATTAAATAAACTCATAAGTAAGAATTTAGAAGTTTATATTAATCTAAGTTTAACCTTGTTTTAAACTTAGATTATTTTTCCAAATTTACAAACTGAGTTCTTTCCTTTTTATGTTGATAACCTATATCTTGGGTGTTCTAAACTTAAACATGATGATATACCTATACTCTGAAACATAGCAGTTTCCTAATTGTTCCCTACCGGTTAATAGTCATTTTACAAATGGAGCAGCATAATCTTTAACTATCCCAATATGCCATCCATTTAAAGAATGTCAACCTTTTGCACCTTTAGGCTTCTAAAACTTGGTGTAAGGTAGTAGATATGTTTTACTATAGCCAGTATGTTATAAAACCTCTATAATTTTTGGAATTGAGTAGATTTTTGAAATCGTTATAGTCTTTATAGCAATATTAACGTATATAAAAATTTCCTCTTTTTCACTTAAACTAATTGAATTATTTCACTACATATTTTATAGTAGCCTTTACAGTATAGTGAGATAACTTAAAAATATAGCACATTAAATCAAGAAGTTGACATATACTGAGAGAAAGCAGACACTTTGAGTTTATCTCAAGTTGTCCTGCATATAAAGCCTAGAAATTTAAAACCTTGAAACAATATTATTTGGTAGGAGTTTGGAGGCAACAACAACCAGAACAAAAACAAGACAGTTCAATGCTTTTAAAAGTATCATCGAAGAATTAAGTCCAGTAGAGGAGGCATCAGGAGAACTGATTTGTCGTCCCAACTTTGCTTTATCTAGCTATGTGATCTGAGATATAAGTATTATCAATAAAGTGATTTTATTTGATCAATATTGAGTGAATGTAATGTAAGTTGCTACTGTGTTTTGACTCCATCCCACTCTTCGCTTTAATCCCACGTATGAGCCCATTTGACTTATGAGGTCACAGTTGCTCATATGGTCACAGTTGCCAAACCAGTAAATAGGAACTGTACATGCTTGACTTTTAAGTAGCAGTCCATGGATGACATTAAGAGATCTGGAAGAATACTTCCTGAATGCTACCAACTGAGTGTTTATAATTCTCCAAATTCAAATATTAAATCCTAACTCTAAATGTGATAGTATTAGGAGATGAGATCTTTGTGAGGAGATTAGGTCATGGGAGGGGAACCCTCATGAATGGGCTTAGTGGCCTTATAAAAGAGACACCAGACAGCTTCCTTGTCCCTTCTGCCAGGTGAGGTTACAGCTAGAAGGAGCCATCTATGAACCAAGAAGTGGGCTTTCACAAGACATTGAATTTGTTTTGACCTTGGACTTCCTGGTCACCAGACTGTGAGAAATACATTTCTGTTATTTGTAAGCCACCAGCCTATAGTATTTGTTATAGCATCCCAAACACTCTAAGGCCCTGGGTATGTTGCTCCCACACTAGAAGAGATTAAAATTCCTGGCTGAATTTTAGACATGACAATGAGAGGAAGCAAAAGTAAACTCTAGTGAAAGAAGAGGCTGTGTGCTCTAACACTTCAACCCCTGAGTCTTACCATTCAAGTTTGGGATAATAAAACTGCCAGTTAAATTTGGGCAGCTAAGAGTTCAAAGGAGTTGTGCTCTCCAAATTTGTCTGTAAAACTGGAAAACTGCAGCCTTGCAGGCATTCACTATGCCATTTTGACATGAGAACAAGAGAAGATAGATGGTTATCGGAGTTGGACACAGGGTAATTACATAGCCTAGTTTGCCCAAGACAGTCCTGATTTACATCTGCTTTTCAATAGCATTTGTCTCAGACAACATGCCCCAGTTTCAGATGATAAATTAGATAATCACTCTAGCTGTAAGTGGCAAATAGAGTTTGAAGTAGCCTTACGAAGTTTCTCATGGCACTAGATTGGAATAAGAATGTAGCTGCATTTTACCGTGTCCCAGTCTATTTAAGGACACACAACAGTTGAACAAGGTATACATATGGAGACTGCATTTAACTTGGGGCACCTAGATGAATAGAGAGGTGCCTACGACCATGTAAAAATTTACTTGGCTGTAGATACAAATGGCAGCATAGTAAACAATATAACAAAATATTATTATCCCTGTCCATTAATGTCACCATGGTACTGTCAAATCCCTGGATAAAGGAGCCTAAATTGACTGATTATAACCTGAGATGACTGTTTATCTGAGATTGAATAAGATTATGTTTTTGTCTATGTTTTGAAACTAAGTTCAAACTTAGTTCAGTGATCATTAAAAAGGAAAAAGTAATGTATAGATTGAGGAATGTTACCAGCTACACGTATTTTTCGAACTGTTTTCTGAGATGTTCTACAGGTCCTCAGAGTGACATCAGGGGCCACAGGGTATGTGGGGGAGGGATCTGAGCTCACCACCCCTGCTTCAATCAGTTTGATTCTGTTCCTACTTGTTACAAAAGGTTTAATTGAAGAAAAGTTTTTTGCTACTAATACAACGATATTAGAATAACATTTATTCCTCTATTTTTCTCACAGCCTCTATACAACACAAGTTTTACTGCTTCTGTTTTCAAAAGTCTGATCATTTCCTACTATCCCCACTGTTAATCACCATATTCAAAACCATCATCATTTCTTACCTGGATTAATGCAAGCACCTCCCAAATGGTTCCCTTTTGCTACCTGTATTACCCAGTAGTCTATTCTCAGCAGAGCAGCTGGAATAATCCTTTTAAAAAGATAAGTAGGGCTTCCCTGGTGGCGCAGTGGTTGAGAGTCCGCCTGCCGATGCAGGGGACACGGGTTCGTGCCCCGGTCCAGGAAGATCCCACATGCCGCGGAGCGGCTGGGCCTGTGAGCCATGGCCGCTGAGCCTGCGCATCCGGAGCCTGTGCTCCGCAACGGGAGAGGCCACAACAGTGAGAGGCCCACGTACCGGAAAAAAAAAAAAAAAAAAAAAAGATAAGTAAAATCAGGTCATTTCTGTGCTCATGACTCTTCAACAGTATCCCATATCACTTAGGCCCTACATGACCTGCCCCTTAATGTACCTCCTATCACAAGGCCCTATTTGAGCTGCCCTCTTCTACCTACTATCTCTCTGATCTTATCCTTTTCCACACTTTCTTATTCTCTCTGTTCAGCTGGCTTCTCAGCATCACTATGTGCACAAACATGCTAATTATTCATCCACTTCAGGGTTTTTGCATTTTCTATTCACTATGACTAGCCCACCCTTCCCCCAGAGCAGGCACTAAAAAATAAGTTTAATGACCACTAGACCGAATTATTTCTACAAAATCATTTTTATAACTAGTTCTGTAATTATAAAAAAATTTATGCATTGGAATACCTGGAATTGAATGAGATGTTCTCTTAAAACTCTTTAAAGGTGAAGAACTCTGTCTCTGTTATGCAGTTCTATGGTGTCAATTTCCAAAATGTCTATTTGTCTCCTGATAGGGGAATTTTGGACCACTAATGTCAATACCAAAGTAATTACAAATAGCATACATTCAACAACCAATATTTATAGGATAAGGATACCATTGCTATCTTATACCATGTAGCAAAGAATTTAAAAATTGCATTTCTTGTTAAAATTTACAAACCTTAAAATCTTCACTCTAACAAATTCAAGGAATCCTGTCTTGTGTTCATTTTAGTCTTTCCTGTAGTTTTCACTTAGGTAGATACTACTTATAAAATTAGCTTTATAATCATTTCCATAGTCCTCACATATTTAGGTATTGCTTCTAAAATTAGTTTTAAGATCAAGCCAAAAATACTGTCCAAAAATACTGTCCAGATAATGTAAGCAGCCATACATTATTTCTAGAAATAGATACTTGAATGCAAACTTGTCAAGAGAACTGGAGTCCAATGATCAAGTCAGTTAACTTTTTGAAGGTGCAGTTAATTTGTTTTTCTCATGTGGTAGGCAGCCACTACAGTGGTCCTCAATTATCCTCACCTCCTAGTATTCACACCCGTGTTTAATCTTGCCCCCTTGACTGTGAAATGGACTTAATTCTGATGAATAGAATATAAGAAATGAAGGGTAGTCATTTTTGAAGTTAGGTTATAAAAAGTCTATGGCTTCTGTCTCGAGTGCTCTCTCTTTCTCTGATACCTTGCCAGTTCTGGGGGAAGTAAGTTTGGTGTCCCAAAGCAGCCCTGTGGAGGATCCCACATCAGTGAGCTTGAAAGCAGATCTTCTGAGCTCTGTCAAGAGCTATGTGAGTGAGTTTAGACACAGATCTTCTCAGGGCTAAGAGACATGTGAGTGGACTCGGAAACAATTCTTCCCAGTTGACCCTTGAGGTGGCAGCAGCCCTGGCTGCCACATTGATTGCAGCATTGTGAGAGATGCTGAGGCATAAACATTCAGCTAAGTTCTCTTGAATCTCTAACCATGACATAATAAATGTTCGTTATCACATGATATCATGGGAATATCATGCTAGGGATATGTTACCTAAGGATAACATTACTGATTACTGTAAAGTTCTTTCCTTTCTTAAATCCCTCCCTGCTTTTCTAGGGATAATCGGATTAGACTATGAGAATTGTCATTCTCACTGGTCAAAGAGTAAAAATAATCACATTGAGGAGAAATGTGATTTTGCATTGTGATAAATCTCTTAAATGGCCAATTGGACACATCAAATATGTTTAATGTATGTCAATTTTGTAATTTTGTCCTAAAACTCTAGACTTTTCAAAAGTTAGTTTCCTAAATCACCTGCCCAACTTTAGTCTAAAGTGATAAAGTTCAGACAGTCAAGCCAGAGTGACTGCTCTAGCCCTCTTGCATAAGAAAGCTTACCTAGAGGAGACTTAGTTCTGTTTAGATCTGGGCTGCCTCAAAATGACAGCAGTAGACAGGTTGGTCAGGAGGCAGCAGCCTTGATCTTCAAGACTGCTGTCCTTACATTCCAAGCTTATACCAATGCCCTTTGAAATGACATATTTTGATCCTTCTGGTCCATCCACATGGGTATGGTTTTCATTTGTCAGAGGCCATTGATATCAATCCTTCACTTATGGCCTTGCTATATTATGGCTCTGGTACCAGGGACCTCTAGCATCACTGAGCCTTTTATTTGTACAAAAGGAGAAATCTTTCAACATTATTTATATAACTAGCACCTCCATGGCTCAAAGCATCAGCCTGCAGCCTCAGCTTTCTCCCAATTTTTTACAGCCTTTCTGTATATATAGGAGCATCAGTATTTTTATCTCTACCATTTTCTCATAGCTAAACTTCAATGTGCATTTATATATAGAGAGACATGCAGACATATGATCATACACACATACACACAAATATAATAATTTTCCTTTTTTCCAGCTAAATGCAGTGTAATAATTATGTAACAGTTAATAAAGTAGATAAAATAATGATTACAATAGTTTTTACTATAAACAGGTGACACCTTATATTAAAATGTACAGAAATACCTTAACTCTATACTAAAATTAATCTGTTTTTATGTCCCCACAAAATAGAAAATAATAGAAAGTTGTCTATTCACATACTCTCACATATACATACATGAACACACACACGCACACGCACATGCCCACACTTTTCTCCTTGGAGAACATTTACCAACAACATGCTGTTATTTGTTTAGGTATTTTCATAAGCAAATCATCTTTAGAGTTCTCTGATAATAGTCCCCAAGTGCACTTCTTGGGTTATTTTTAGTTAGGTTTTGACTTATTATATACTAACAATTCTCAGGTCACATATGTTTGAAAAATGCTGGCTTAAACAAGGTGAAATAAAAGTTGTCAACTCAGGAAATACTAGATTTTAATATGCTTATATGTATTATGAATGTGCAGTGGGGGACTGCAGGATGCAGCATTCCTCAGAAGAACTGATAAAGAATTGTTTTTTAGATAAAATATATTTGGGGAAAGAAAAAGGAAGAAAGGGGAGAGAAAGAAAGAGAGAAAGAGGATGGAAGGAAGGAAGGAAAGAAGGAAGAGAGGAAAGGAGGAAGGAAGGAAGAAAGAAAGGATGAAAAAAAAGGAAGTAAGTAGGAAAGAAGGGAAGAAAGAGAAAAGGGGACACATATTACTTTTCCAATTGGTTAAAAGACAGAAAAAAATAGATAATTCACTGGCTGGAATCTACCTAGGATACAATTGTGCTTTTACATATATAACTATCACATCATAAGTGATACGACTACTTAAAAAAAATCAATATTTCTAGAAACATAATGGGTAAAAGCTCTTTAAGGTGTACATTTAACCTTTTTAACAGGCTTGTTTTTAACATGAACCCTTATTTAAATTCTTAAAGACATCTTCATGTCTTTTTTGTTCTTTGAAGAAAGCTTTAAATCATATCAATGAACTTCAATTATAAATAGCCCTCATGCTTCTAGGAAATAAAATGAAAATACTATTAACCAATTCTCCCACCTGAGAGACATGGGAGAGTTAGGAGATAGCAAGGACTACAAGTGTTTAATGAAGATATGAAAAGTGAAATACCTAGTTAAGTAGTTCTTAATAATAATTATTACCAACACAGTATGGTACCAATTGATATTTTTTTGTGCTATAAATCTTGCAGCCACTTTCCTGCATAAATACTAAAGTGTGCAATTTAAACTATTTGCTGAAAGGGCTTGCCAGATCTGAAGTTACACAAAGGAAAAACAAAAACCAAAAGCCAAAAACATAAGTAATCTTATAGTCAGAGGAGCTCCTCCTGACACTTCACTTCCCTATTCAGCTAGCACAATATAGACTCATTTTTTTTTCCTGAGCTGGTTAAAATATATGTGTGTATAGTATTCTTGAATGAATTAATCAAGAAGAGGGGTAGTGGCACATAAAGAGACATGATTTGGTATTGGAAGAATGTCAGTCCCCTGAGGCACTACAGAGACAGTACATAATGTTAAGTGGATGATAATCCTCAATTACATCAGTCAAAGGATATAGTCAAATCTATGAAGGCCACCTGTATGATTGTCTTGTACAAACAAGAGCATTGGTTTTCATTTCAACATCTTTGCTTGGCCTATCTCTCTAAAATGAGGCATCACTCATGGCTAGATTTCCATGTGTCTCTCCTCAAAATTACTGTATTTTTACATGTATTGAAACATTTACATGTATTAAAACATTTGAGATTCACGTTTATAATCCACCCTCCTATGCAATGCTGGGAGATAGATGTTTTTGTCTTTATTTCATAAGTGCAGGAAGTGAAGCTCCCAAAGTTCAAGTGATTTGACCAAGGACACCCAGGTCAGAAGTGGACAAACCAGATTTGATGCCATCTTTCTGCCTCCAAGACAAGAACACTTTTACTTATACCAGACTATGGAAAGAACCAGGCTGTAATATCTATTTGCTAAAATTTCATGGCAGAGAGATCTTGGAGCAGACTCTCTGAAATGATACTGTGGATTTTACTACATCTACTGATATAAATGCCTGACAATCCTGCAGCCTGTGGAACAACAACCACATTCACAGAAAGATAGACAAGATGAAAAGGCAGAGGGCTATGTACCAGATGAAGGAACAAGATAAAACCCCAGAAAAACAACTAAATGAAGTGGAGATAGGCAACCTTCCAGAAAAAGAATTCAGAATAATGATAGTGAAGATGATCCAAGACCTTGGAAAAAGAACGGAGACAAAGATCAGGAAGATGCAAGAAATGTTTAACAAAGACCTAAAAGAATTAAAGCTCAAACAACAGAGATGAACAATACAATAACTGAAATGAAAACTACACTAGAAGGAATCAATAGTAGTTTAACTGAGGCAGAAGAACGGATAAGTGACCTGGAAGACAGAATGGTGGAATTCACTGCTGTGGAACAGAATAAAGAAAAAAGAATGAAAAGAAATGAAGACAGCCTAAGAGACCTCTGGGACAACATTAAACACAACAACATTTGCATTATAGGAGGCCCAGAAGGAGAAGACAGAGAGAAACGACCAGAGAAAATATTTAAAGAGATTATAGTCGAAAACTTCCCTAACATGGGAAAGGAAATAGCCACCCAAGTCCAGGAAGCGCAGTGAGTCCCATACAGGATAAACCCAAGGAGAAACACGCCGAGATACATAGTAATCAAGTTGACAGAAAATAAGAACAAAGAAAAATTATTGAAAGCAGCAAGGGAAACACAACAAATAACATACAAGGGAATGCCCAAAGGTTAACAGCTGATTTCTCAGCAGAAACTCTACAAGCCAGAAGGGAGTGGCATGATATATTTAAAGTAATGAAAGGGAAGAACCTACAACCAAGATTACTCTACCTGGAAAGGATCTTATTCAGATTCGATGGAGAAATCAAAAGCTTTACAGACAAGCAAAAGCTAAGAGAATTCAGCACCACCAAACCAGCTCTATAACAAATGCTAAAGGAACTTCTCTAAGTGGGAAACACAAGAGAAGAAAAGAACCTACATAAACAAACCCAAAACAATTAAGAAAATTGTCATAGGAACATACATATCGATAATTACCTTAAACGTGAATGGATTAAATGCTCCAACCAAAAGACACAGGCTTGCTGAATGGATACAAAAACAAGACCCATATATATGCTGTGGGAGAGACCCACTTCAGACCTAGGGACACATACAAACTGAAAGTGAGGGGATGGAAAAAGATATTCCATGCAAATGGAAATCAAAAGAAAGCTAGAGTAGCAATACTCATATCAGATAAAATAGACTTTAAAATAAAGATGTTAAGATGTTAAAGAGGAAAACATAGGAAGAACACACTTTGAAATAAGTCACAGCAAGATCTTTTTTGATCCACCTCCTAGAGTAATGGAAATAAAATGAAAAATAAACAAATGGGACCTGCACAGCAAAGGAAACCATAAACAAGATGAAAAGACAACTCTCAGAATGGGAGAAAACATTTGCAAATGAATCAACGGACACAGGTTTAATCTCCAAAATATATAAACAGCTCATGCAGCTCAATATTAAAAAAACAAACAATTCAATCCAAAAATGGGCAGAAGACATAAATAGACACTTTTCCAAAGAAGACATTCAGATGGCCAAGAGGCACATGAAAAGCTGCTCAACATCACTAATCATTAGAGAAATGCAAATCAAAACTACAATGAGGTATCACCTCACACCAGTTAGAATGGGCATCATCAGAAAATCTACAAACAACAAATGCTGGAGAGGGTGTGGAGAAAAGGGAACTCTCATCCACTATTTGTGGGAATGTAAATTGATTCAGCCACTATGGACAACAGTATGGAGGCTCCTTAAAAAACTAAAAATAGAATTACCATATGATCCAGCAATCCCATTACTGGGCATATACCCAGAAAAAAACATAATTCAAAAAGACACATGCAGGCTTCCCTGGTGGCGCAGTGGTTGAGAGTCTGCCTGACGATGCAGTAGACACGGGTTCGTGCCCTGGTCCGGGAAGATCCCACATGCTGCGGAGCGGCTGGGCCCGTGAGCCATGGCCGTTGAGCCTGCGCATCTGGAGCCTGTGCTCTGCAACGGGAGAGGCCACAACAGTGAGAGGCCCACGTACCACAAAAAAAAAAAAAGAAGACACATGCACCCCAATGTCCATTGCAGCACTATTTACAATAGCTAAGTCATGGAAGCAACCTAAATGCCCATCGACAGATTAATGTATAAAGAAGATGTGGTACATATATACAATGGAATATTAGCCATAAAAACGAACGAAATTGGGTCCTTTTTTGAGACGTGGATGGATCTAGAGACTGTCATACAGAGTGAAGTAAGTCAGAAATAGAAAAACAGATATCGTATATTAACGCATATATGTGGAACCTAGAAAAATGGTTCAGACGAACCAGTTTGCAGGGCAGAAATACAGACACAGATGTAGAGAACAAACATATGAACACCAAGGGGGGAAAGTGGTGGGGGGGTGGGGGGGTGGTGTGATGAATTGGGCAATTGGGATTGACATGTATACACTGATTTGTATAAAATTGATGACTAATAAGGACCTGCTGTATAAAAAAAAAATAAAATTCAAAAAAAGAAAAACAACATTTGAGCTCCTTTCCATGGGAACTGCCATCTTCCAGTAATTTGCCAAAATGACTAACACAAGGATAAAGAGGAGAGACACCTGCTATATGTTTTCTAGGCCTTTTAGAAAACATCGAGTTGTTCTTTTGGCAACATACATGTAAATATACAAGAAAGGTGATACTATAGGCATCGAGGGAATGGGCACTGTTCAAAAAGGAATATGCCACAAATATTACCATGGCAAAACTGGAAGTGTCTAGAGTGTACCCAGCAGGCTGTTCGCACTATTGTAAGAAGTTAAGGGGAAGATTCTTGCCAAGAGAATTAGTGTATGTGTTAGGCATATACACTCTAAGAGCCATGATAGCTTCCTGAAACTCATGAAGGAAAATGATCAGAAAAGAAGGAAGCCAAGGAGAAAGGTACCTGGGTTCACTTGAAGCCCCAGTCTGCTCCACCCAGAGGATCACACTTTGTGAGCACCAATGGAAAGGAACCTGAACAGCTGGAACCTATTCCCTATGAATTCACAGATTGTAAAATTTGTAAAAGTTAGGACTTCGTTTTTTTCTTAATTGAATAGAATGTAGTATCTCCTCCCCCAAAGAAATATTTAAAGCAAACTTTGTGTCCTAATTAATTAGGTAATATCTTTACTATTAAAATTTAGTGTTTTTCTTGCTAAAAAAGAAGTTTGAACTACTCTCTGGTCTGTATAGGACAGTATGATTCAAACATTCTGCTGCACTTCTGGTTCAACAAGTCACAATGAACATAGAGTGTGTTAAATGGGGCAGATATAGCTTTCTTCAGATCATTTTGCTCTTCCATATTCATAGAAAACCTCCCTTGTTTGTCAGATATGTTTATTTCCTTTTCTTGTTTTTTCATTAATTATTAACATCCATTTCCCCCACTAATCTCTTCCCTCTTGATTTTTCTTTAGATAGATCAACTCCACTCATATTATTCACTGCTTCTGGAGGTGAGGAAAAGATAAGCAAACATAACTGGAGAGATTAAAAAGATAAACTGGAGAGCTAGGAGTAGGGCTAAAGAAGCCAGAAGTCTAATGGGGACTGAATTGTAGAGATACAGCTAAATATGTTTCTCTCTGAAGGAAACAAAATTCAGTTCACCAATTAATAACTTGTTCTCCCTTCTGCCTGGTACACAGTCTTCTAGATCAATACCTGCTCAGCTCTTTCTCATAAGTTGGACTCAGCTCATAAATTAATTACTTTGAGCAGCTTTTCTTAATTTCACAATATAAAATATTGTCCCTTCATCACTTACATCACATCACCATGTTTCAGTTTCTGTATGTCACCTGAGACTATCTGAATATATTTTATGTCATCACATGTTGGTTGTCTCCTTCAAATAAAAGGTAACCTCCACGTGCACAAGGTTCTTGTTTCTCTTTGAAGTCTCTATCGCTGGCATCTAAAGAAAAGACATAAAATTTTTTTATAAAGCTAGATCTTTATCTTCATAGGAAATTATAATTTAATTAGAGAGTGGAATAACTAGAAAAAGACTGAATAGTACAATGCACCTTGTGAGCCGTCAGTCCAGGTTCAAGGATGAGAGAAATCGATACCGCTAAAAACATTTGGGAGGACTTCATAGGGGATGGGAGCTTTAAAATGGCCTCTGAAGAACAGGTGAAAAGAAGAAAGAGTATTCCCAGGGAGGGGAATAGCATGCACAGAGATAGTGCGGTAAGAATTAGCCTTAAACGCTACTAAGTGGTTTATTTCACACCACCAGCTTCTAAGTTCTTTCACGCAAGAGTGCTGTTTTAAAGAATAATTGATAGGGCTTCCCTGGTGGCGCAGTGATTGAGAGTCCGCCTGCCGATGCAGGGGACACGGGTTCGTGCCCCGGTCCGGGAAGATCCCACATGCCGCGGAGCGGCTGGGCCCGTGAGCCATGACCGCTGAGCCTGCGCGTCCAGAGCCTGTGCTCCGCAACGGGAGAGGCCACAACAGTGAGAGGCCCACGTACTGCAGAAAAAAATTAAAAAAAGGAAAAAAAATAATAATTGATGGAGATGGAAACCACTAGTAGGAAAGAAAAGGAATACAGATGATAAATTACTAGAGATCTGAGTGTTACAAACATTAAAAATATTGAGACACACTCATGCCAAGAGGTTTTGACTTCCTAAATAATAACCTTAATTGGAAGCATCATTTTCTTGATTTCTAGTAAGACCATATTTACAACCAAAGACAACAGCTGACATACAGATGCTGAGGGTACCGTTATATTTAGAAAAGATAATCTTATCTTTGAAAGTTTCTATAGTTATGAATGACATTTTTTATGGCTATTAGTGATGTCCTTAAAATTTCTGTAAAACAATTCTATAAAGTATGATGATAAACTGAATATTGGGTTAATTTTTATTTAAAAATCTTTTCCCAATGTGTATATACTCTTATATATGTTCAGGTATATGTTATGGTGACATATTTTTATAAATGTACTGTGAAGATTGTCAATACAGCTGTCACCTAATATAAAAGGTTACTATCTGTGATGGATGTTGGATGACATTTAAAAAATAAAAATAATTTTTAGCAATACTTAAAACTGTTAAGGATATTTTCCTTTAGAAGAAAACATTGTAGAAAAAGGTAACTTAAGCAATGGTATTTGGGGTTTACATTTAATGTAAATGATAAAGCAGGATAAAACAAATAACCAACGTAATGCTCTTGGTTTAATAAGCTCACAACTTGGAAATGTGTCACTGGTGCATTCAAAATATAACCAATTTTGGGTGAACATTTAAAGAAATTATGGAGAAATAACTTAATTATAAAATTTTTAAAATTCAATCATAAATGATCTATATTTACTTTGAAATGTTATATAATTATTTGAAATCTACTGGATTTGATAAAACATAGTAAAAATACTAAAAAGATTTGTAGCATTCAGACAGCAGTACAGCATATCTCACCAATTGTGATAAAAGATTTACAGGCTAAATTACAGAGCTGTACTTAATTGTCTATATGCTTATTCATTTATTTGATCCTTCATTCACTTATAATTTCATTGTGCTTGTTAACAGAGCATTTGGTTAGCCAATTGAATTAATTAGTTGTTTAGTCTAAGTTAGGAATTTCTTAATTGCTCCTCGTTGGATTTGGACCAAAATTTTCCATGCCTTAATTTATAAGAGAGGTTATATGTCTGTTTACTAGTTTGGGCTCATCTAAATGCTAGGTTGAAAATTAAAATACATTTGCCTTTTGGGACTACAGTTTCACTTTCTGAATGTTTTCTCACTGTTTGTCCATATTCCCTTCATTTACTGTTGGCACTTGCATCCTCAAACCCACCTGTTCTGCTGTTTGTTAACCACTTTATATAAGGCAAGTATTTAACTTATTAACAATATCTGTAATTTTGGAATGCAACATCTTCCTCTATGGTAATGCAGTCCACTATGTAAACAGGTGTCATATGACTCTCTTATGTTGCCCTATGGGAACTGGCAGCTGGGGAATTGGCACAAGAATGAGGGTACTCTGGCTATTGCTAATGTTGTGAGTAATAAACTCTTCATCTCTAACCCAGGAATCTCATGTCTTCTACCAGCTTTCATGAAGCTGTGGAAAGCTAACTTGTTAGGTTCCAAATAGAGTAAAATTGTGGACCCTTTACAGTTCTTGGCAATGATACCATGATTTGACTGGTAGCTTTATTTTCTTAGTGGTACATGAAGTAATGGTATATTCAAAAATTAATGGCTTCTTGGATTCAATGACATGTAGTATCTGAATATATATTCCTACACTTACCATGAATAGAGTCAATGGCATCCACAATTTCTCTCTAAGAATCTTGTCAAATTTCAAGTTCTTACAGCACAGAGCTGACCAGAACATGGTATAACCCCAATATTTTCACTTAGAATTAGACCTAGAGAGAAACCCCGTATTAGCTTTACTCGAGCTCTGCTTTGGAAAGCATTTGATACTGGCCCACCTAATCAACTCATACTTTTATTTCTCTTTCTATTCCCACCTTGTACATAGTCTCCTGGGAAACTTCCTTGGAGGAGGTTTGTCTGAGAAAGCTGGCTTTAGGAATTTTTGGCTGTGACACTCTATTCCTTACTCTCTTTTAATGAAATCAACAAGAAAATTTATTATTTTAGAGTGAGGAATAACTGTGAAAGGGCCAAGACACTTCTGTCTTATACATTATCTCCCTGTAGACAAGCAACATGTGAAGACAAATCATCATTACAAGATTTTGTGGTAGGCACAGAATTAAACAATATTAATGTCATTATGTTGTTTACTAACATCTGATTGAAAAAAAAAGCAACAAAACCCATTAATATCCTTCCCCTGGGATGCCAGTGTCTAGTGTATCATTTGCCCCAGTGGCTTAAGCCTTATCTCAATGGTTTCATTCTTCAGGACAAGTGCATTAGTTTTGGACATCAGAAAAAATTCAAGCTGTTGAGATATGAAAGGAAGGAGACTGAGGATTTCTGAAAAAGAGACACATTTCCTGTGGGCATTGTCTGGAATGGGCATTTGAAGATGGATGGAAATGTAGTAGCCATCTTCAACCATACACAGAGCTAGCCTGTAGACAGGCCAAAATATACTTAGAAATAGCAAGATGGAAATCACCAGATGTCAATTCTGTCACTCTGTACTCAGCAGATATCTTTCCTGGGCTAACCTTGCATATCTTTTTTGCCTTCCTTCCCTGGCAGGAGTTGAGGGGGGTAGTGGGATAGAGTAGATTTGAGCAAAAGACATGGGCTCTCCCTTGTTTTTTATTACAGCTCTTCTCATTAATTTTCAGCCTAGTTTAATTCTTCCCTAGCTGAGAAAAGAGATATCAGTTTTCTTAATTCATGAATAATTGCTGGTCTTTTTTTTTTTCTCTCTTTCTGATTCCAGGTATAGAATTATTTCAGTATTGAAGATTACAATGTAGTGTTCTTTTTCTCCAATGTCCTTTTGAGGGACAAGAAAAGAGTATTGAATGGAAATGAAAGTAAACCAGGTTTTGAAATAACAAATTTCTAACAGCCACAAATGAATGATCCATGTACCAGATTTGTATATATATCATTAGCCATTATACTTTCTTATTATTATTGGCTTTTAATCATTATTCCTCTAACCAAACTATGGCTTCATGCATATCTTACTCTGTTTTATGTAATTTCTGTTAGTTCTTATAAATTTTATCATATTTCTTTGCTTTCATAAAATTACTATTACATTTATTTTATGGTATTTGATTAAGAGTTTCAACATATCAGATATTGAAACTCATATTTTTCAGACCATTGCTCTTAATAAACTTATCTGATTGAGTTTTTTTCTGTTTTATACTTTAATATTTGCTCTTATTGATAATCATAGAAGAAGTTACATGTAAAAAATAATTTTCCCATTTCATCCATGCTAGGTGCATTGTTCTGTAGGGAATAATTCTCTTTCATAACCACAAAAGTGCTTCCAAAAATAGTTTTGTACTATTTCTTTTGAAAGTGTCTTTTGAAACACCATATTTTCATGACCATATATAATTTCCTGAAGCCTTTTTATAAAAGGCTAAATGGTAGCTTTTATCTCACTTTCTTGATACAATTTTTCACATTTCTATCACAGGTTTTACTTTTCTTTCAGCAACATTATTTTTAAACTTCAAATAGTAGTAGAATTCTATGTCACTTCCAAACCATTGATGAGGCTATTGTAAATAACACCTCATTCTCCATCATGATTCTCTGTTACTTTCTTTCACACTGGCTGCAGTTACACATGAAAGAAGGGTCAAAGTGAGGTCACTGCAATTGCTTTGAATATGACTGAATAGTGACCTCTGCAAGGTAGAGCCAAAGCTTGGGATTTGGGTATGGCAACAAATACAGGGACCTGTTAGTTCTACGGATGCCCACCAATAAGTGAGCAAGAGTATGTTAAATATTGGGGATCAGTATATAGGCCAGCAAGACTCAAATAGATTTGGAAATGTGTTTGAACTGAGTTCTAGATCCAAGAAGCTGTCACCATTTTTATTTAACAGGGTCTGTAAAGCCCTGCCAATATAATAAGATTGTACACAGTAAGTTGTTAAAAAAATTGTCATTATTTCCAAATAACATAGGTATTATATTTGTTCAAAATTACATCTCACCTGAGAGTCCTGAAAAACAATGGATTACACAAAATTAATATTTATTATTGTTATTATTATTGTTGCACATAAAAGAATACTAGGGGTAGGAACTTCACTATTGATTTGAGTTTTCCTGACATCATCAGAGAATGAGGTCTCTTCTAGTTTTTGCTCCATCTTCCTTAGTATGTGATTGTTGTTAATGTTTTCAAGATAGCTAATGGGCAGGAAGGATCAGGACAAAGGGAAAGAACAACAAAAAAAAATCATGGCTAGGTGAGTCTGCCCTGCTATTTAACTATTTTTTCCTGGAAAGTGCATTTAAAATTTTCTACTTATACAGACTATGTCCCATGATCATCTCTACTCTCCAAGTGAGGCTGAAAGACAGTTTTTAAAGCTGCATTGATACATTAAATAACATTAGAGATTTTTTAGTAAGAGAGAGGAGGATGACCATTGGGTAGGAGAAAAATAGTCTCTGCCACAATTAAACATTAGAAAACCAAAGAGAAGAAACCAAAAATTCTTGGAAATAATGAGAACATTTACTATGTGGATTATGGTTAAGACAGATACACAAAATCAAAATGCATTTTTGTATGCCAGAAGTTGAAATGTAGAAACAATAACAGTCACTACCCAAAATAAACTGTAAATACCTGGAAATTACTCTAAAAAATTCATAATATTTATTTGAAGCTCTTCACACAACTTTCTTGAGATATGTGAGAAAAGATTTTAATGATTGGAGACACATGACATATTCTTGGGTGAAAAATAGAATGTTTTAAAAATATCAGTTAATTCCAAATTAGTTTTTTGGCTTAGTGTAAAGCCAATGAAATGCCAATTTTTTCCCATCTTCAACTCAATTCTCAAAACTAACAGGACAAATAGTAAGAACAGAATATTAAGATGTTTTTAAATTGTAACAAGGATAGATTTGCACTACCAAACATAAAAACGTGTCATCATGTTATAAAAACAAAATAATGCAATTATGAAAAATCATAGTACTGAGCAAGGTTTAGAAACCAGATCAGTAAAACAGAACGAATTGTCACAAAACAAAGTAAAATATATACATATATTGTATTTATCATATTCTTAGTATATAATAAAGATATCATTATAAACTATTAGGAATGAAATACACTTTTCAACAAATATATGAAAAAAGTGTGCTTAAAAATAAAAAATCAAATCAGACCATTGTTGTATCCAAAACACCCAACCTCCAGATGAATTAAAGTGTTGAAAGTAAAATTCATAAACAAATGAACAATAAACAAATGAATTAAAAATCTAGAAAACACTGATCTCAGATCAGAAAGGGCTTTTTGAGCCTTCTAGTTCCTGAAAATTATATCACAAGGAAAAAACTGATAAATTTGCTAGATTAAAATTTTGAAACATCTTGATGGTAAAATACCATAGAAAACATTGAACAGTCAGAAACATATTTAAAGTAAAAGTGACAAAGAAAGAGGATGTAGAGACATAACTGAAGCCCAGCACTAGGCAATGGTGTACAAGTTATAGAAATAACTATCTGGCAAGTATTTTGTTGATAACATAGTATAACTAAACACCAGGATTTACAGAAAAGCCTTAATTTCAATTTATATAAGACTTACCATTGGCAGGTTTTTATATTATATTGATAGGTTTTCTCAATATGGACACATCTGTGACATGTTCATAACTTCATCATCCTGAGTTATATTAAATCATGGCTTAAATCCCATAAATTCTGATAGATCAATCCAGCAGCATTTGTCCTAATGTACATGTATCAATAAAACATAAGGTATGGGCTTCCCTGGTGCCGCAGTGGTTGAGAGTCTGCCTGCCGATGCAGGAGACATGGGTTCGTGCCTCGGTCCGGGAAGATCCCACATAACACGGAGCGGCTGGGCCCGTGAGCCATGGCCGCTGAGCCTGTGCATCCGGAGCCTGTGCTCTGCAACGGGAGAGGCCACAACAGTGAGAGGCCCACATACAGCAAAAATAAAAACCAAAAGCCTAAGGTATAAAACTTGTTCTTTTACTTTATCACCTCTTAAGTTTTGTTACTATGTTCTTTCCAGTAGTGTATTTCAGCTTAATATGTTTTATTGCTTTGCTGCCATCCAAGAGATTTCTACAGTTCTCATGTTTCTGTTTGTTCTTAAAGCGCCTATGTGAATATATTTTATTTCAACAACTATAAAATGTCTGCTAGCTACTTAGAAATCATTACATTTTGGAAAAGAAAACCACCTTTAAATCAAATTGAATATGCATGGGTCTTTAAAAGGTCTGACCCTACTTAAACAAATGTTACCTTAGCAGAGCAATTGATCTCAAGGAGTATCAATTATGATGAAAATCACTAACTTCAAAAGAGAAGTCTTGTCTTTGCAAATGAACATGAAATGATTTCTTTTAATTCTAATAATACATATGACATTAGAAAAATGAAACGCCTTTATCACAGAGAAGATATGGAAATGTGTGTGAGAGGATTGATTACATAATAACTAGTTCTTGCTCTTTAAGTTCATTAGTATTATTCATGGAATAAATAGACCGTATATGCCAGAGCTAGGTCTTCTTCTAAATTCTGTGAACTACTTTAAAGGAAATACTGCCTTTATTCTTAGGGAAAAAATTTAATAAGACTTTTCTTGACTCAAACAAATAATGACTTTATTTTGGTTAATGTTAATTCAAGACCTAAACTGATCACTTTTCTGGCTATATTATCTTTGAACATATTAGGGAATGAAATACTTCTTTCAGATAAGAGAACTACTTGTGCATATAAACTATCTATAATTTATCTTTATTTATTTATTTATTTTTTGAGAAAGAATTACTTTGTTATTTATTTATTTATTTTTAACATCTTTATTAGGGTACAGTTGCTTTACAATGGTGTGTTAGTTTCTGCTCTATAACAAAGTGAATCAGTTATATATATACATATGTTCCCATATGTCCTCCCTCTTGCGTCTCCCTCCCTCCCACTCTCCGTATCCCACCCCTCCAGGCTGTCACAAAGCACCGAGCTAATATCCCTGTGCCATGCGGCTGCTTCCCACTAGCTATATACCTTACTACGTTTGTTAGTGTGTGTCCATGACTCTCTCTCGCCCTGTCAAAGCTCACCCTTCCCCCTCCCCATATCCTCAAGTCCGTTCTCCAGTAGGTCTGCATCTCTATTCCCGTCCCACCCCTAGGTCCTTCATGACATCCTTTTTTTTCTTAAATTCCATATATATGTGTTAGCCTACGGTATTTGTCTTTTTCTTTCTGACTTACTTCACTCTGTATGACAGACTCTAGGTCTATCCATCTCATTACAAATAACTCAATTTCGTTTCTTTTTAAGGCTGAGTAATATTCCATTGTATATATGTGCCACATCTTCTTTATCCATTCATCCGATGATGGGCACTTAGGTTGTTTCCATCTCCGGGCTATTGTAAATAGAGCTGCAATGAACATTTTGGTACATGACTCTTTTTGAATTTTGGTTTTCTCAGGGTATATGCCCAGTAGTGGGATTGCTGGGTCATATGGTAATTCTATTTGTAGTTTTTTAAGGAACCTCCATACTGTTCTCCATAGTGGCTGTACCAATTCACATTCCCACCAGCAGTGCAAGAGTGTTCCCTTTTCTCCACACCCTCTCCAGCATTTATTGTTTCTAGATTTTTTGATGATGGCCATTCTGACTGGTGTGAGATGATATCTCATTGTAGTTTTGATTTGCATTTCTCTAATGATTAATGATGTTGAGCATTCTTTCATGTGTTTGTTGGCATTCTGTATATCTTCTTTGGAGAAATGTCTATTTAGGTCTTCTGCCCGTTTTTGGATTGGGTGGTTTGGTTTCTTGTTATTGAGCTGCATGAGCTGCTTGTAAATTTTGGAGATTAATCCTTTGTCAGTTGCTTCATTTGCAAATATTTTCTCCCATTCTGAGGGTTGTCTTTTGGTCTTGTTTATGGTTTCCTTTGCTGTGCAAAAGCTTTGAAGTTTCATTAGGTCCCATTTGTTTATTTTTGTTTTTATTTCCATTACTCTAGGAGGTGGGTCAAAAAGGATCTTGCTGTGATTTATGTCATAGAGTGTTCTGCCTATGTTTTCCTCTAAGAGTTTGATAGTTTCTGGCCTTACATTTAGGTCTTTAATCCATTTTGAGCTTATTTTTGTGTATGGTGTTAGGGAGTGATCTAATCTCATACTTTTACATGTACCTGTCCAGTTTTCCCAGCACCATTTATTGAAGAGGCTGTCCTTTCTCCACTGTACATTCCTGCCACCTTTATCAAAGATAAGGTGACCATATGTGCGTGGGTTTATCTCTGGGCTTTCTATCCTGTTCCATTGATCTATCTTTCTGTTTTTGTGCCAGTACCATACTGTCTTGATTACTGTAGCTTTGTAGTATAGTCTGAAGTCAGGGAGCCTGATTCCTCCAGCTCCTTTTTTCGTTCTCAAGATTGCTTTGGCTATTCGGTGTCTTTTGTGTTTCCATACAAATTGTGAAATTTTTTGTTCTAGTTCTGTGAAAAATGCCAGTGGTAGTTTGATAGGGATTGCATTGAATCTGTAGATTGCTTTGGGTAGTAGAGTCATTTTCACAATGTTGATTCTTCCCATCCAAGAACATGGTATATCTCTCCATCTATTTGTATCATCTTTAATTTCTTTCATCAGTGTCTTATAATTTTCTGCATGCAGGTCTTTTGTCTCCTTAGGTAGGTTTATTCCTAGATATTTTATTCTTTTTGTTGCATTGGTAAATGGGAGTGTTTTCTTGATTTCACTTTCAGATTTTTCATCATTAGTATATAGGAATGCCAGAGATTTCTGTGCATTAATTTTGTATCCTGCTACTTTACCAAATTCATTGATTAGCTCTAGTAGTTTTCTGGTAGCATCTTTAGGATTCTCTATGTATAGTATCATGTCATCTGCAAACAGTGAGAGCTTTACTTCTTCTTTTCCGATTTGGATTCCTTTTATTTCCTTTTCTTCTCTGATTGCTGTGGCTAAAACTTCCAAAACTATGTTGAATAAGAGTGGTGAGAGTGGGCAACCTTGTCTTGTTCCTGATCTTAGTGGAAATGCTTTCAGTTTTTCACCATTGAGGATGATGTTTGCTGTGGGCTTGTCATATATGGCCTTTATTATGTTGAGGAAAGTTCCCTCTATGCCTACTTTCTGCAGGGTTTTTATCATAAATGGGTGTTGAATTTTGTCGAAAGCTTTCTCTGCATCTATTGAGATGATCATATGGCTTTTCTCCTTCAATTTGTTAATATGGTTTATCACATTGATAGATTTGCGTATATTGAAGAATCTTTGCATTCCTGGAATAAACCCCACTTGATCATGGTGTATGATCCTTTTAATGTGCTGTTGGATTCTGTTTGCTAGTATTTTGTTGAGGATTTTTGCATCTATATTCATCAGTGATATTGGTCTGTAGTTTTCTTTCTTTGTGACATCCTTTTCTGGTTTTGGTATCAAGGTGATGTTGGCCTCGTAGAAGGAATTTGGGAGTGTTCCTCCCTCTGCTATATTTTGGAAGAGTTTGAGAAGGACAGGTGTTAGCTCTTCTCTAAACGTTTGATAGAATTCACCCGTGAAGCCATCTGTTCCTGGGCTTTTGTTTGTTGGAAGATTTTTAATCACAGTTTCAATTTCAGTGCTTGTGATTGGTCTGTTCATATTTTCTATTTCTTCCTGATTCAGTCTTGGCAGGTTGTGCATTTCTAAGAATCTGTCCATTTCTTCCAGATTGTCCATTTTATTGGCATAGAGTTGCTTGTAGTAATCACTCATGATTTTTTTTATTTCTGCAGTGTCAGTTGTTACTTCTCCCTTTTCATTTCTAATTCTATTGATTTGAGTCTTCTCCCTTTTTTTCTTGATGAGTCTGGCTAGTGGTTTATCTATTTTGTTTATCTTCTCAAAGAACCAGCTTTTAGTTTCATTGATCTTTGCTGTTGTTTCCTTCATTTCTTTTTCATTTATTTCTGATCTGATTTTTATGATTTCTTTCCTTCTGCTAGCTTTGGGGTTTTTTTGTTCTTCTTTCTCTAATTGCTTGAGGTGCAAGGTTAGGCTGTTTATTCGAGATGTTTCCTGCTTCTTAAGGTGGGCTTGTATTGCTATAAACTTCCCCCTTAGAACTGCTTTTGCTGCATCCCATAGGTTTTGGGTCGTTGTGTCTGCATTGTCATTTGTTTCTAGGTATTTTTTTATTTCCTCTTTGATTTCTTCAGTGATCACTGCATTATTAAGTAGTGTATTGTTTAGCCTCCATGTGTTTGTATTTTTTACAGATCTTTTCCTGTAATTGATATCTAGTCTCATGGCGTTGTGGTCAGAAAAGATACTTGATACAATTTCAATTTTCTTAAATTTACCAAGGCTTGATTTGTGATCCAAGATATGATCTATCCTGCAGAATGTTCCATAAGCACTTGAGAAAAATGTGTATTCTGTTGTTTTTGGATGGAGTGTCCTATAAATATCAATTAAGTCCATCTTGTTTAATGTATCATTTAAAGCTTGTGTTTCCTTATTTATTTTCATTTTGGATGATCTGTCCATGGGTGAAAGTGGGGTGTTAAAGTCCCCTACTATGATTGTGTTACTGTGGATCTCCCCTTTTATGGCTGTTAGTATTTGCCTTATGTATAGAGGTGCTCCTCTGTTGGGTGCATAAATATTTACAATTGTTATATCTTCTTCTTGGATCAATCCCTTCTTGATCATTATGTAGTGTCCTTCTTTGTCTCTTTTAATAGTCCTTATTTTAAAGTCTATTTTGTCTGATATGAGAATTGCTACTCCAGCTTTCTTTTGGTTTCCATTTGCATGGAATATCTTTTTCCATCCCCTTACTTTCAGTCTGTATGTGTCTCTAGGTCTGAAGTGGGTCTCTTGTAGACAGCATATATAAGAGTCTTGTTTTTGTATCCATTCAGCCAATCTGTGTCTTTTGGTGGGAGCATTTAGTCCATTTACATTTAAGGTAATTATCGATATGTATGTTCCTATTCCCATTTTCTAAATTGTTTTGGGTTCATTATTATAGGTCTTTTCCTTCTCTTGTGTTTCTTGTCTAGAGAAGTTCCTTTAGCATTTGTTGTAAAGCTGGTTTGGTGGTGCTGAACTCTCTCAGCTTTTGCTTGTCTGTAAAGGTTTTAATTTCTCCATCAAATCTGAATGAGATCCTTGCTGGGTAGAGTAGTCTTGGTTGCAGGTTTTTCTCCTTCACCACTTTCAGTATGTCCTGCCACTCCCTTCTGGCTTGTAGGGTTTCTGCTGAGAGATCAGCTGTTAACCTTATGGGGATTCCCTTGTGTGTTATTTGTTGTTTTTCCCTTGCTGCTTTTAATATGCTTTCTTTGTATTTAATTTTTGACAGTTTGATTAATATGTGTCTTGGCGTATTTCTCCTTGGATTTATCCTGTATGGGACTCTCTGTGCTTCCTGGACTTGATTAACTATTTCCTTTCCCATATTAGGGAAGTTTTCAACTATAATCTCTTCAAATATTTTCTCAGTCCCTTTCTTGTTCTCTTCTTCTTCTGGAACCCCTATAATTCGAATGTTGGTGCGTTTAATGTTGTCCCAGAGGTCTCTGAGACTGTCCTCAGTTCTTTTCATTCTTTTTTCTTTATTCTGCTCTGCAGTAGTTATTTCCACTACTTTATCTTCCAGGTCACTTATCCGTTCTTCTGCCTCAGTTATTCTGCTATTGATCCCTTCTAGAGTATTTTTAATTTCATTTATTGCGTTGTTCAACGTTGCTTGTTTCACCTTTATTTCTTCTAGGTCCTTGTTAACTGTTTCTTGCATTTTGTCCATTCTATTTCCAAGATTACAGATCATCCTTACTATCATTATTCTGAATTCTTTTTCAGGTAGACTGCCTATTTCCTCTTCATTTGTTAGGTCTGGTGCATTTTTATCTTGCTCCTTCATCTGCTGTGTGTTTTTCTGTCTTCTCATTTTGCTTATCTTACTGTGTTTGGAGTCTCCTTTTTGCAGGCTGCAGGTTCGTAGTTCCCGTTGTTTTTGATGTCTGTCTCCAGTGGCTAAGGTTGTTTCAGTGGGTTGTGTAGGCTTCCTGATGGAGGGGACTAGTGCCTGTGTTGTGGTGGATGAGGCTGGATCTTGTCTCTCTAGTGGGCAGGTTCACATCTGGTGATGTGTTTTGGGTGTCTGTGGCCTTATTATGATTTTAGGCCGCCTCTCTGCTAATGGGTGGGGTTGTGTTCCTGTTTTGCTAGTTGTTTGGCATAGGTTGTCCAGCACTGTGGCTTGCTGGTCGTTGAGTGAAGCTTGGTGCTGGTGTTAAGATGGAGGTCTCTGGGAGATTTTCGCCGTTTGATATTATGTGGAGCTGGGAGGTCTCTTGTTGACCAGTGTCCTGAAGTTGGCTCTCCTACCTCAGAGGCAGAGCCCTGACTCCTGGCTGGAGCACCAAGAGCCTTTCATCCACACGGCTCAGAATAAAAGGGAGAAAAAGTAGAGAGAATTAGTAGAAGTATGAGGAAAGAAAGAAGGAAAGGAGGAAAGGAAGGAAGGAAGAAAGAAGCAAAGAAGGAAATAAAGGAGGGAGGGAGGGAGGAAGGAAGGAAGGAAGGAGGGAAAGAAGGGAAAAAGACAGAAAGAAAGAAGATACTGTAAAAATAAAATAAAGTATAATAGTTATTGAATTAAAAAATATTTAGGAAAAAAAAAGGGACGGATAGAACCTTAGGACAAATGTTGGAAGCAAAGCTATACAGAGAAAATCTTACACAGAAGCATACACATACACCCTCACAAAAAGAGGTAAAGGGGGAAAAATCATAAATCTTGCTCTCAGAGACCACCTCCACATTTGGGGTGATTCGTTGTCTAAAGGAGGGAAGGAAGGAAGGAAAGAAAGAAAGAAAGAACGAAGGTAAAGTATAATAAAGTTATTACAATTAAAATTAATTATTAAGAAAAAAATTTTTTAAAAAAAACCATGGACGGATAGAGCCCTAGGACAAATGGTGGAAGCAAGTCTATACAGACAAGATCTCACACAGAAGCATACACGTACCCATTCACAAAAAGAGGAAAAGGGAAAAAACTCATAGATCTCGCTCCTAAAGTCCACCTCTTCAATTTGGGATCATTCCTTATCTATTCAGGTATTCCACAGATGCAGGGTATATCAAGTTGATTGTGGAGCTTTAATCCGCTGCTTCTGAAGCTGCTGGGAGAGATTTCCCTTTCTCTTCTTTGTTCTCACAGCTCACAGGAGCTCAGGTTTGGATTTGGCCCTGCCTCTGCGTGTAGGTCGCTGGAGGGCGTCTGTTTTTTGCTCAGACAGGACGGGGTTAAAGGAGCCGCTCATTCGGGGGCTCCGGCTCACTCAGGCCGGTGGGGGGGGGGGAGGGAGGGGCACTGCGTGCGGGGCGGGCCTGCGGCGGCAGAGGCCGGCATGACGTTGCTCCAGCCTGAGGCCCGCCGTGCGTTCTCCCGGGGAAGTTGTCCCTGGATCCCGGGAACCTGGCAGTGGCGGGCTGCACAGGCTCCGCGGAAGAGGGGTGTGGAGAGTGACCTGTGCTCGCACACAGGCCCCTTGGTGGCGGCAGTAGCAGCCTTAGCGTCTCCCGCCCGTCTCTGGGGTCCGCGCTTTTAGCCGCGGCTCGCGCCCGTCTCTGGGGTTCGCACTTTTAGCCGCGGCTCACGCCCGTCTCTGGGGTTCGCGCTTTTAGCCGCGGCTCGCGCCCGTCTCTGGAGTTCCTTTAAGCAGCGCTCTTAAACCCCTCTCCTCGCGCACCAGGAAACAAAGAAGGAAGAAAAAGTCTCTTGCCTCTTCGGCAGGTGCAGACTTTTCCCCGGACTCCCTCCCGGCTAGCCGTGGTGCACTAATCCCTTCAGGCTATGTTCAAGCCGCCAACCCCAGTCCTCTCCCTGCGCTCCGTCCAAAACCGAAACCCGAGCCTCAGCTCGCAGCCCCGCCCGCCCCGGCGGGTGAGCAGACAAGCCTCTCGGGCTGGTGAGTGCCGGTCGGCACCGATCCTCTGTGCGGGAATCTCCCCGCTTTGCCCTCCGCACCCGTCGCTGTGCACTCCTCCGCGGTGCCGAAGCTCCCCCCTCCGCCTCCCACAGTCTCCGCCCGCGAAGGGGCTTCCTAGTGTGTGGAAACTTTTCCTCCTTCACAGCTCCCTCCCACTGGTGCAGGTGCCGTCCTTATTCTTTTGTCTCTGTTTTTTCTTTTTTTCTTTTGCCCTACCCAGGTACGTGGGGAGTTTCTTGCCTTTTGGGAGGTCTGAGATCTTCTGCCAGCCTTCAGTAGGTGTTCTGTAGGAGTTGTTCCACGTGTAGATGTATTTCTGGTGTATCCGTGGGGAGGAAGGCGATCTCCGCGTCTTACTCTTCCGCCATCTTCAAGCCGTCCTCAAGAATTACTTTGAACTTGACTTGCAAGTTGATAACTTTCTGTAGCTTGGACTTTTCCTGGGCTAAATCCAAGGTACTCAATTTATCTTTATTATTGTTAAAACAGTGGCAAAAATTCTCATTTACCCTATTATCTTACTCGCTGAAAGTAAAACTGAGCCATGTTCACACAAATCAACATATTTAAGTGAAAATTAAAAGTTCATTTTGATCTGTGTAAACCTCTGTAATTAACCAAATATGTGGAATTAAGAAAACAGATCCTTATTTAACTCATTCATGTATTACACAAAATTTAACAGCAGTTAAATGGCCAAACCTTCATTCCCTTCTTACACATTTCTAGCTTAAACAAATTTTTACACAAATATTTAAAATTTAATAGATATTTTAATAAGTTAAATTATTTTGTCTTTTCAAAAATATACCTTGTTCATGATAAAATGTCTTTCTTTAAGGGAGGATATTGGTGTATATAATACTCACTGCTTATGATGCATAGACTGTCAAAGTTAGATAATAATGAGTTTGAAATGGTTAAATGAAAGCCCTTCCTAAGTTTCTGTAGTATGAAGACTAAAAAAGAAGGTGATTTTAATGTGCTTGCAAAAGAAATGTCATGATGTCCCTGTTTGGCCAGTGTGGATGTATTTTCTGCTTGGGCCTTGTATTAGTTTGCTAGGGTTGCCATAACAAAGTATCAATACCACATACTGCATGGCTTAAACAACAGAAATTTATTGTCTCACAGTTTTGGAGGCTAGAAGTCCAAGATCAAGGTGTCAGCAGGGCTGATTTATTTTGAGCCATCTTTCTTTGGCTTAGAGATACCCATCTTCTCTTTGTGTCTTCACATGGTCTTTCCTCCATGCCTGTCTGTTCTAAATCTTCTCTTCTTATAAGGACACCAGTTATAATGAATTAGAATCAACCCCAATGACCTCATTTAACTTTAATTACCTCTTTAACAGCTCTATCTTCCATATAATCACATTCTGAGGTACTGGGGTTGGTACTTCAACATATGAGTTTTTGGAGTGACATAATTCAGCTCATAACATACTTTGAGCAAGAAATGAATCTTTCTGCCAAAGGAATTTAAACATCTCTATCATCATCACAGTAGGCAAAACTGTGGTGATGATGATAATGCTGACTAGGGAAGAAAGAATATAACTTATAATCAACACAGAGTAAGAAAGCTAAAATTAAATAGTGCAGTAATACCCAGCCATTCTTTTTTAATGAAGCTGGCAGTCACCATTTTGGATACATATTGCAAGGAAGAAAACTGATATGATTAGTTCTACTAACTTAAGGTGTGAGTGCTATTATGTTTAGTTTTTGTCTATGTACCAGAATGCACAAATGGTCCCAGAAGACCAAGAATAAAATAATCAGGTGGCAAGTGCTTTGGCCTTCCAAACTGAAGGGCTACATACTTATGCCAGACATGCAAATGAAGAAGTCAAAACTCAGTTTTGCAATCCTTGTCACTATCTACCTCAGCCTCAAAAGTTGAGCTTGGGAATTAGAGGGATGATTTTTCTTCAGCAGAAACTTATACTTGTTTAAAAAGGGGTAGGGGAAATTGAGCTTTACCTCATTTCAAGTCAAGGGTGATGGTCTTGACTTTGTTGCCTGCAGTTTGGGAGCATATTGAACTGGCATGAGATGCATACCTAAACACTTTCCCCACTTATATTCTCCTCTCAAAAAGTGTAGAGGCCAGAGGCTGGCTGAAATGACCTATAGAAGCAGAATAGAGCTCTGTATTAGGACAGTAACTACACTCTAACTCCCAACACAATAGACCAAGACTATATGTTTTTTGTTGAAAAAATCTGGACCATATGAACAAGAAAAAGCTGGCCATGGGCTGACTTAGACATGATCCAAGAGCATAAGACAACTTGAATAATGAGAGAGAATCCAGAGAACCATAACACTACTCTATGAAAGAAAGTGGTAGCTTTAAATACCTACCTGGTCCAGAATGTACCATAACCCTCATGACAGTACTGGTCATATGTGACCTTCCCACTAGCATTATGTCCAAGTTAGGGAAGAAGGGAAACTTATACTTGAAATGTAATTCAGAGTTCTGACTGTTAGATACAATAGACATTTAAATTGTATAAATGATATTAGGCTCATAACTAAAAGTGAACAGAGAGGGTTTTTTTTCTGAGAGTCAGGAGATAGGATTCAAGGCCTGCCCAAGATTTCACATGGTGACAGAAAAGAACCAAACCTACAGGATAGATTTGAATGTGTACCCAGGAGGAAAGAATATTTGTTTCTGATTACATGCAACCCTCATTTATTTGGTTAATGCTTAAAAAAATTAAATTCTGCTCAAGTCTCTGGAATTATGGAAGTATTCTTTTTTAAAAATAAATTTATTTATTTTTATTTATTTATTTTTGGCTGCATTGGGTCTTCGTTGCCGTGCGTGGGCTTTCTCTAGTTGCGGCAGGCGGGTGCTACTCTTCGTCGCAGTGAGTGGACTTTTCATTGCAGTGGCTTCTCTTTTTGCGGAGCACGGGCTCTAGGTGCTCAGGCTTCAGTAACTGCAGCATGAGGGCTCAGTAGTTGTGGCTCACGGGCTCTAGAGCGCAGGCTCAGTAGTTGTGGTGCACGGGCTTAGTTGCACTGTGGCATGTGGGATCTTCCCAGACCGGGAAACGAACCCATGTCTCCTTCATTGGCAGGTGGATTCTTAACCACTGTGCCACCAGGGAAGTCCCTGGAAGTATTCTTTAGGGCTCCCTTCTTGCCAGATTGTCCAAGAAACCTGACGGGCTTTCAAAAAGTGAGAAGTAACTCCGCCTTCCACATTCTTGTGGATTTACTTTTCTGTGTTTCTCCGAGTTCTTTTCACAACTTCCATGTGTTGCTATGGTCGAGTCTTCATTATCTGCAGTGCATGAAATTTGTCTGGGCTCTAATTCCCAGAAGAAGCTAGCATGATCCCTTGAAGGTGAAGAATTGCACCTTGTTTATGGTAGGATCCACTAAGAAAGCTTCAGTTAGATTACAACCTGTGGTCTTCTGCAATTTTTAACAATATACAGAGGTATCATCTTCATATACCCCGTCACGTTTTATGTGCTATACCAGAGTGTCCACCAGGATGCTTCTATTGCTGCCATTCATCCTAGGAGATCAGACAGGTTTCACTTGGCTACCGTTCAAGGATGGCAGTCAATACACTGATTCCTTTCTGTAGAGGCGCAGTCCTGTCAGCCCTGACCTACCTTTCCCATCCTCACCCACTGCTAGTAGATACTCATGGAGAAAGGTACAGAAAGAATGGCATGCTCTCTCAGCCCTCAACGTGTCACCCTACTCATCAACTTTTTAAAGAACTGGCATTTGATTTCTTTCCTTTCAACAAATAGGTTTGCAGATAGTAATAAAGTCCTTAAAATAATAAATATACATTCTATTGCAAACAGCCTGGGACAAACTATAACTTGTTTGTAATAGGAAGTAATGCCTTAAAACTTTCATAAAGAAATCCATACTAGATCAGAATAGAGAGGATGATCTTAACAATACCAGTTAAAAATCATTGTTTCCTTACTCAGAAAGTGAAATAGATTTGAGAATTTTCTGAATATCACACACACACACATAGTACTCTAAACTGTAAGCTTTTCACATTACATGGTCATAATCCATTCAGTTTCAGTACATCTTTTTATCATCTTCATAAAGTGGTAAGTTAAAAAAAATCATTGGTTTAGGTGGAACTTCTCTGTCCATTAGCATCAAACTTTTATACCTAAAGTTGGAAAAATCAGGGAAAGAAAATGTATTACAGAATAATGTCTTCAAGAGGTTAAATTCCACCTGGTGTCAACATAATAGAGGAATACATTCCATGGTTATAATAGTCTATTTTAAGCTGGAGAGCTTAATTATGACTGCCAGATGAGTTTTTCCCCTGAAACAAGTATATTTGTAAAGCTATTAAAAATGCTAGGGAAGGTAAACAGCTATCTAAATTTGCATCTCATTTGATAAATATTAAATACTTTGGAAAGATGGGATGAATCTGCACTAAGACCTAATTGATCTTGATTAAACCCATGAAAGTCTTCACCATTGATAAAATTGATGTGAGGAGTTAGGACAAGGACCAGTACATAAAATACTCTGGTAAGATTCTCTAAACAACAGTTAGTTCCTTTCCAGCCCTTCTGATATCTGCTGTATTATAAACTCAACACGAGAATTAGAAGTAAAAAAAACAGGAACTAACTAAGCCAAAATAAGCATAAATAATTTATAAAGAAACCATTCGGGGTGGGGGGGACTTCCCTAGTGGCACAGTGGTTAGGAATCCACCTGCCAATGCAGAGGACACAGGGTCGATCCCGGGTCCGGGGAGATCCCACATGCCATGGAGCAACTAAGTCTGTGTGCCACGACTACTGAGCCTGTTCTCTAGAGCCCGTGAGCCACAACTACTGAGCCCATGAGCCACAGCTACTGAAGCCCGCATGCCTAGAGCCTGTGCTCCACAACAAGAGAAGCCAATGAAATGAGAAGCCCGCGCACTGCAAGGAAGGGTAGCCCCTGCTTGCCGCAACTATAGAAAGCCCACGTGCAGCAATGAAGACCCAAGGCAATCAAAAATAATTAATTAATTAATTAATTAAATTTAAAAAAGAAACCATTGGGGTTGGAGAGGCTGAAGTGTATCATGGATATTGTGTATACAACTGGATTTTCTATATTTATTAGAGTTTTCATAGCTTTTACAAGGAAACAAAATGTTACAATTTAGAAGGGGAAATACCTAGGAAAAATTTGTATAGTGTTCTATTCTCTACATTTTCATAATGATCTATTTTCTACATTTTCAGATATTTTCCAGAAACAAATGACAACCAAAACAACAAAACACATTTACCAAACCTCAGTGTTCCTTACATTGTAGACACCGATGATAAACAGGGAAAGTAGAAACATATTAGAAGACAATATCTAAAAGGGAAAGTAAGCAAACAAAACAGTGTTCTTGAAATATTGCATGCTTCTCTCACATTTTTTTCTTTATTCAAAATTTCTGTGCCCTGAGAACCTCATAAAATTCTTCACATTATTTTTGTGATGGCGGCAGTGGAACAGCAATCAGGTGATCACATTCTGACAGACTTCAGCAACACACAACTAGCATTAACACACAATCCTTGGGCTTCCCTGGTGGGGCAGTGGTTGAGAGTCCGCCTGCCGATGCAGGGGACGCGAGTTCATGCCCCGGTCCGGAAAGATCCCACATGCCGTGGAGCGGCTGAGCCCGTGAGCCATGGCCGCTGAGCCTGCGCGTCCGGAGCCTGTGCTCCGCAACGGGAGAGGCCACAACAGTGAGAGGCCCGTGTACCGCAAAACAAAACCAAACCAAACAAAACAAAAACACACAACCCTTGGCCTAAGGCAGTTGACTACGATGTACCAGACAACACTAATCAATCAGAGTTTGAGTTCCCTTTATTCTGACAAGGCTTCCTAATATAAGCCATCAAAAGTAGTTTAAAACTTGGTAGTCTTGAGTGCCGCCGGGACCGTTGGTGAGTGTGGCTGCGTTGTAGGTTTTGTAGTAATCGATCTCTGGGCGCTGCGAGCTGAAAGAGCCGAGCTCGCAGGCCAGTCATCATGTCGCGTTACGGGCGGTACGGAAGAGAAACCAAGGTGTATGCTGGTAACCTGGGAACTGGTGCTGGCAAAGGAGAGTTAGAAAGGGCTTTCAGTTATTATGGTCCCTTAAGAACTGTGTGGATTGCCAGAAATCCTCCGGGATTTGCCTTTGTGGAATTTGAAGATCCTAGAGATGCAGAAGATGCAGTGCGAGGCCTGGATGGGAAAGTGATTTGTGGTTCCCCAGTGAGAGTTGAACCATCAACAGGCATGCCTCGGAGATCTCGTTTTGATAGACCACCTGCCCGGCGTCCCTTTGATCCCAATGATAGATGCTATGAGTGTAGCGAAAAGGGACATTATGCTTATGATTGTCATCTCTATAGCCGCCGAAGAAGAAGCAGGTCACGGTCTAGATCACATTCAGGATCCAGAGGTAGGCGATACTCGTGCTCTCGCAGCAGGAGCAGGGGAAGGAGGTCAAGATCAGCACCGCCTCGGCGATCTAGATCTGTGTCTCTTCGTAGACCAAGAACAGCTTCAGTCAGACGATCTAGGTCTGGTTCTATAAAAGGATCAAGGTATTTCCAATCCCGGTCCAGGTCGAGATCAAGATCCAGGTCTCTTTCACAACCAAGAAGCAGCTGATCGAAGTCCAGATCTCTATCTCCGAAAAGAAGTCCTTCCCCATCAGGAAGTCCACGAAGAAGTGCAAGTCCTGAAAGAGTGGACTGAAGTTCTCAAGTTCATCTTTTTTTTTTTTTTTTACATCTTTATTGGAGTATAATTGCTTTACAATGGTGTGTTAGTTTCTGTTTTATAACAAAGTGAATCAGTTATACATATACATATATTCCCGTATCTCTTCCCTCTTGCGTCTCCCTCCCTCCCACCCTCCCTATCCCACCCTTCTAAGTGGTCACAAAGCACTAAGCTGATCTCCCTGTGCTATGCGGCTGCTTCCCACTAGCTATCTACCTTACGTTTGTTAGTGTGTATATGTCCATGCCTCTCTCTCGCTTTGTCACAGCTTACCCTTCTCCTTCCCCATATCCTCAAGTCCATTCTCTAGTAGGTCTGTGTCTTTATTCCTGTCTTACCCCTAGGTTCTTCATGACTTTTTTTTTCTTAAATTCCATACATATGTGTTAGCATACGGTATTTGTCTTTCTCTTTCTGACTTACTTCACTCTGTATGACAGACTCTAGGTCCTTCCACCTCATTACAAATAGCTCAATTTCATTTCTTTTTATGGCTAAGCAACCCTCAGAATGGGAGAAGATATTTGCAAATGAAACAACTGACAAAGGTTTAATCTCCAAAATTTACAAGCAGCTCATGCAGCTCAATAACAAAAAAACAAGCAACCCAATCCAAAAATGGGCAGAAGACCTAAATAGACATTTCTCCAAAGAAGATATACAGATTGCCAACAAACACATGAAAGAATGCTCAACATCATTAATCATTAGAGAAATGCAAATCAAAACTACAATGAGATATCATCTCACACCAGTCAGAATGGCCATCATCAAAAAATCTAGAAACAATCAATGCTGGAGAGGGTGTGGAGAAAACAGAACACTCTTGCACTGCTGGTGGGAATGTGAATTGGTACAGCCACTATGGAGAACAGTATGGAGGTTCCTTACAAAACTACAAATAGAAATACCATATGACCCAGTAATCCCAGTACTGGGCACATACCCTGAGAAAACCATAATTCAAAAAGAGTCATGTACCAAGATGTTCATTGCAGCTCTATTTACAATAGCCAGGAGATGGAAACAACCTAAGTGTCCATCATCGGATGAATAGATAAAGAAGATGTGGCACATATATACAATGGAATATTACTCAAGTTCACCTTTTAGGGAAAAGTTATTTTGTTTACATTATTATAAGGGATTTGTGATGTCTGTAAAGTGTAACTTAGGGAAGGGTAATTTAACCATCTAATCAAAACGGATCTGGACTATTACTCTGTAAATTCACAGCAGTAAGGTAATATAAATTTTTGTTGAATGTATTAAATCCTATGGTCTGAAAATGTAGGTTTTATTTGGCACATTTAAAATAAAATGTTTCTAATTAGATTTTTGATTTGTGTTCAGTATTAATGCTCCTCAATTTGGTAGGCTTCAAGAGTCAACCTTGATATTAACCGTATTCATACAGACCTACATTCAAAGTTTAATGGTGTTATTTAAGTCTTGAACATCACTGAATAGTATATATACACTTGGAAGATTCCTTTCTATGCTTAGAGTTTTGGGTAAGATGGTAAGAACTCGAGTGAGTCTCCCTTAGTAGCATGAATGCATCATGACAAGTCCCTAAATTAATCTATTGGAGTTGGCATTATTAGATGTCATCAGGCTAACGATCTCTTTTGTCAGGCTGTAGGGACCACTGACTTGCTGTAAAGTGAATGCAACAGGAACTGAGCAAGAGTAGCTGGACTTAATGCTGGAGAAACTGAATTTTTTGAAGCCTATTTAAGTATAGTAACTAATTGAGGTTTTCAGCCTATTAGATAAGATGGTGTCAAATTAGAGTTCTCCATTCTAGGAAGTTATACTCAATGTTCCTTTGTTTTCAAACACTAACCAATTTTATGCCAAAATTTTTGCATGTCTGAAGAATAGTCTGAATTTGGGACAAAACATCTTCATGTAAACCAGCTTTGCAAAATTTTCCTGCCCAGATATTCTCTCTCTCTTCAAATGGATTGCCTTACTCTGAGCAGAGATCTGTTAATTCCCAAGTTAGATTTTGCAGTTGCCGAACACCAACACACTTTATCTTATTTTGCCAGGCTGGTACAAAGTAATTAAAGATGTCAATCAGAAATGTTAAAAAGACTAAAGTAGTTTTGTAAATCCGACCTATATTTAGCAACACCTCATGTAGTTATTTTTTGGTAGCATCTGGTAAATTTTAGAATGTTAGAGCCAGTAGATTCTTTATTTGGACTTTAAATATCTTAAGTATCATAGGGCAGTAACAATTTTGAGTTTTCTGGTCAAGCTTTTGGTGCAAAAATATTTAGTGCTGGTGGCACAGCTGTCTGCCCTTGTTTCTTAGGCTTTTAAACAAAGTTATTGGATAACTTTACAATTTGGGAATACTGATCTGCCTCAAGTTTATTTACTGGTCTGAATGATCATTAGTATGTTGGAAGTTTGGATGTTCTGTTTTTGGAATTTTGACAACTGGCTGTGTTATATGGTTGGTATATAGCTATGTGTGTTATCAGCAGGCTTATTTGTTGCACTTGGTCAGCTTTAATTGTTCTGTAGTATATGAAGATAAGATTACTCAACAATAAATCTGCACAGAATAAAAAAAAAACAAAAAACTTGGTAGCCTTGCCACCCTGTTTTTAATAGAACAGGTACATACCCCAGCTCCTGTCTTTTCCTTTATTGAAAAACTGACAGAGCATTACAAAATGCATCTGCCTTAAATATTTGAGGCCAACTATAAAACATCAAGATACGTGGTAATAAAAATGCATCCGTGATGATGTGCTGTGAAAAGAAATATGCATAAAACTGTCAAAAGGCCAGCAAAACAAAACAAAACCAAACCCCCGAAACATGAAGAGCAGGAATGAAGTTAGAAAAATAATTTTGCTAAGAAGGCAAAAATATAGTGGAAAAAAGCCTGGATTTAATGGTCAGGAGACCTGACTTCTACTCTTTCCATGGGAGCTAAAACCTGGGTAATGTAGGGAAATTGCTAAGTCTCTCCAGGCTTCCCTGTATAAATTTAGAAAATAAGGAGGCAGACTGGATGATTTCCAAGCTTCCTTCCAAAGCCAAAATCTGATGAGATTTTAGTGATTTGTAGTTGTTAGAAAGAAGACAAGAAAATTCAAATTCTGCTTAACAATCTTCAGATGAAAATAAAATTTTCTTTTTTAACTTGTAGAAATTGTAATTGAAATACAAATGGCCACAACTCTCTCTATATGTATTTTTTGCTGCTTATTTTTCTAGCACTTGGTTTGATATTTATTTCTCATGATCCATTTTTACAAATAAAGAACTCAATATCATCAAAATTGCTATCAGATATTTATCAAGTACTGACATGGCCATGAAGCAAATGTGTATGGAGTTCTTAACAAATTCTTTCCTTAGACCTAATGGTCTTTAAAGGAGGCTCTGTAAATATTTACTGAGCTTCTACTATGTGCAAGTAACTATTCTAGATTCTAATAATAAAGTGGTAAACAAGACAAGCAAGATATTTGATCTGGCCTATTTTACATTCTAGAGGAGGATGATGAAGAATAGATTAGCAAATTAGTAAACAGATAAAGGAATAATCATCTCACATGATGGTAAGTTTTATGAAGAAAGTAAAATGAGCTAGATGTATGCAAATGTATTTCTATCAGTTCCTAATTTTCCTTTCCTATCATAGGGAGATTGCCTTCTTTATTATATGATTAACAGCTACCAGTTTAAAACAAATGTTCAACCTGGACAACCAGACACCTATTCCCACACCAAACACAGAAACCAGCTTGGCCCAATGGATGTAACTTCTGCGTTGTTCTTCCTTGTCCTAGTATTTTCCATTTCTATTTAAATCTGGAATTTAAGATATCAAAATGGATCTCTAGGGCAAAATCTGGAGATAAAATTTACCATTTTAATTAATGTACTAGATGATGAAATATTTAACATATATGAGAGAGGCTGATTAATATTAATTTAATGTGGTTTTTTTTTCCTTCTTCTAAAGATTTGTACTGAGATGTGGTGAGTTTTGAGATACTATATCCCTTACTTTTTATTATTTGGATTTTCTTTATTAGATAGTTTTTTGGAGATGTATTACCTGAAAATATAATTTGATTAGTGGGGAGGGAGGATTAGTGGATGAGTGCCAGGCTAGATGTGGTCTCCTCAAGGCCACTGACAAGTCCTTGTTTTTCTCTGTGACAGCTGCTGAAACAAAGAGCACCCTAGGCTGTTTGCAATTCCCTATTTCATTGTGTGAATAAGAATGAGCTTTTCCAGGACACAGGATCCTGGGAACTCAGCCTATTCTATGTTGGAACTCCCTAGCTGCCCTTGGGATGGAGTGGGCTCACCCTGTGGATCTGTGTAATTTACTGCTTACTTAGTTGCAGGTGCAACTTGCACCTCTGGGCTAGGTACTCTACCTTTAGTTTCAAGGGGAATTAGCACCTTCTGAAATGGCATAGAGAAAAGATAATTATTAGTGGTCAGAACCTGAAGTTGAATCCCAATGGTTCTAATATTGTTCTAATTGTTCCAAACAGTTCTAATACTACTATTACCAAAAATAAAAACCATGATAATAAGAGCTAATATTGTGTTTTAGGCAGGGCAAAATGCTTTATGTGTTATTTCAATTAATATTTGTAACAACCCATGGAGGTAAGTATCATTGTCTCTTGGTATCTGCAGGGGATTTGGTTCCAGGACCCCTGTAGATACCCAAATTCAGTGGCTCAATTCTCTTATATAAACTGGCATAGTGGAGTCAGCACTTGGTATCCATGGATGTGGAACCCCTGGATACAGGAGGACCAACTGTATTATTATTAGCACAGAGAGATTAAATAATTTGTTCAAGTTGAGAGTGGTCATTTTCTTAACTTAAATTCTCTTGTTCTTAGCCACTTTGTGTGACAATGTTATTTAGCTTTCCTTAGAGTCCTAGATTTGGTTTCCTCATGTAAAATAGGAATAATAATGTTTCCTCCTCCTCACATATATGAATGTTATATATATAATATGTATATATATATTCATAGAGACATATCTATCTCTGTCTCTTGTCTCTGTCTCTTTATCTCTTTTTCTCTATCTCTATTTCTAACTCTATCTCTACCTCGTCATTTAGCACAAAGCCTGACCAGTGATACATCGTTAATAAACAGTAGCTCAGCTTTTCTTTTCTTTTCTTTTTAAAATGAATTTCTTTTTAAAAAATTTTTATTGGAGTATAGTTGATTTACAATGTTGTGTTAATTTCTGCTGTACAACAAAATGAATCAGTTATACATATACATATATCCACCCTATTTTACATTCTTTTCCCATATAGGCCATTACAGAGTATTGAGTAGAGTTCCCTGTGCTATACAGTAGGTTCTTATTAGTTAGCTATTTTATATATAGTAGTGTGTGTGTGTGTGTGTGTGTGTATGTGTGTGTATGTCAATCCCAATCTCCCAATTTATACCACCCCCCCTTATCCCCTGGTAACCATAAGTTTGTTTTCTACATCCATTACTCTACTTCTGTTTTGTAAATAAGTTCATTTGTATGCTTTTTAAAAATTCCACATATAAGTGATATCTTATGATATTTCTCTTTCAGTGTCTGACTTACTTCACTCAGTATGATAATTTCTAGGTCCATCCATGTTGCTGCAAATGGCATTATTTTTTCTTTTTTATGACTGAGTAATATTCCATTGTATATATGTACCACATCTTCTTTATCCATTCCTCTTTTGATGGACATTTATGTTGCTTCCATGTCTTGGCTATTGTACATAGTGCTGCAATGAACATTGGGGTGCATGTATCTTTTTGAATTATGGTTTTCTCTGGGTATATGCCCAGGAGTGGGATTGCTGGATCATATGGTAGTTGTATTTTTAGTTTTTTAAAGAACCTTCAAATTGTTCCCCATAGTGGTTGTACCAATTTACATTCGCACCAACAGTATAGGAGGGTTCCCTTTTCTCCACACCCTCTCCAGCATTTACTGTTTGTAGATTTTTTGATGATGGCATTCTGACCAGTGTGAGGTGATACCTCATAGTAGTTTTGATTTGCATTTCTCTTATAATTAGTGATCTTCATCATGTTTTCATGTGCTTTTTGGCCATCTGTACATCTTTGGAGAAATGTCTGTTTAGATCTTCCACCCATTTTTTGATTGTGTTATTTGTTTTTTTGATATTGAGCCACATGAGCTGTTTGTATATTTTGGAGATTAATCCCTTGTTGGTTGCTTCATTTGCAAGTTTTTCTCCCATTCTGAGGGTTGTCTTTTCATTTTGTTTATGGTTTCCTTTGTTGTGCAAAAGCATTTAAGTTTAATTAGGTCTCATTTGTTTATTTTTATTTTCATTACTCTAAGAGGTGGATCAAAAAAGATCTTGCTGTGATTTATGTCCAAGAGTGTTCGGCCTATGTTTTCCTCTAAGAGGTTTATTGTGTCTGACCTTACATTTAGGTCTTTAATTCATTTTGAGTTTATTTTTATGTATGGTGTTAGGGAGTGTTCTAATTTCATTTGTTTACATGTAGCTGTCCAGTTTTCCCAGCCACTTATGGAAGAGACTGTCTTTTCTCTATTGTATATTGCCTCCTTTGTTATAGATTAGGTGACCATAGGTGTGTGAGTTTATCTTTGGACTTTCTATCCTGTTGCATTGATCTATATTTCTGTTTTTGTGCCAGCACCATATTGTTTTCATTACTGTAGCTTTGTAGTATAGTCTGAAGTCAGGGAGACTGGTTCGTCCAGCTCCAGTTTTCTTTCTCAAGACTTGCTTTGGCTATTCAGGGTCTTTTGTTTTTCTATACAAATTGTAAAATTTTTTGTCCTAATTCTGTGAAAAATGCCATTGGTAATTTGATAGAGATTGCATTGAATCTGTAGATTGCTTTGTGTAGTATACTTGTTTTCACAATATTGATTCTTCTAGCTCATCTTTTCTTTGCTTGTGCAAGGTGCCTACTCTAATGTTGAACTGAACCCAGAGAGGAGAGCAAGAAGTTGGTATGCATCAGTGACATTTGGTTTAGTTAGGTCTGACAAATTTAATGAATTTACTGAAGACAAAATCAAGGCTGATCTTTTCTGATTCCTCACACAATGGCTAGACTAATGTCATTACCAGCCATTTATGAATTCCTACACATTTATAATTTTTTATTCATACTGATAATGCAAAACTATTGTTATCACTTCCTTTTTACAGATAAAGAGAGGAGGGCTAAAGAGACGAAATGATTTGTTCTAAATCATACAGAAAGTGACAGTAAGGGTATGTGTGTGTAACTACAAAGTTCATGATATGTTTTGTAAATCAGATTACCTCTGTGGCAGACAGATCCTAGGGTAGCCCCCATGGTTCCCTACCCCCTGATGTTCATGTCCCTTGAGTGTAGGTGGGACCCATGATTTGCTACTAGTCAGTAGAATATGGCAAACATTAAGGGCTTCTGCAGATGTAATAAAAGTCCTAAATCAGTTGGTTTTGTATTAATCAAAAGAGAGATTATCTTGGGTGGGCCTGACTTAATCATACAAAAATGCTTAAAATAAGGACTGGGCTCTTCCTGAGGTGAAAGATTCTCCTTATGGACCTGATGAAGTAAGCAGCCATATTAGAAAAACCTACATGGAAGGAACTGTGGACAGCCACTAGGTGCAGCCTCTAACCAACTGTTGGAAAAAAGCCGAGACCCTCAGTAATACAGCTGCAAGGAAATGAATTCTGTCAACAACTTGCATTAGCTTGCAAGTAGATTCTTTCCCAGTCACGGCTCCAGATGACAGCACAGCCTGGCTGAAATGTTGATTGCAGCCATGTGAATTGCTGAGTAGAGGACACATCTAAGCTTTGCCCAGACTCCTGGTACATAGAAAGTGTGAGATAATAAAATGTGTGTTAGTTTAAGTTACAAAGATTGCAGTAATTTGTTATGCAACAATAGAAAACTACAGCAATATCAAAAGTATTCATTCAACTAATATTTGTGGAGTATTTTCTATGTGCAAAGTGCTGTGCTAAGGCCATATTAAATGTAAATAAAGCTATTTTCTAGAATCCCTGTCCTCAAGAAAATTACAGCTGCAACAGTAGAATCACATTGGCATTCTGGTACCATTTGGCTTCTTCTAGGAAATTTTATTAGCCTTTATTTGCAATCCTCCATTAATCAGAACATGACAGCCAGGTAGTAGTATCTATTTCTTGAATTTTGACAAGGATTGGGCTAATAAAAATACTTTCAAATACAGGGATATTAATTTGGACCTGGGTTCTTTTCTAAGCTCATATGAAAACATGATATCCAAAGATAGCCAAATTAAATAGATATTTTTATGATAACTTCATGTTTGGTTACATTTGAAGGTTATAGATCTCTTAAATTCCTTTTTAATTTTAAAAATGTATCAATATTTATGACTGTAGTAAGTCCTATTGTCCCCTGAATTTGAACAACATAGTTCCTAACTTAAGGGAATAAAATACTCCAATAAAGATGTAAAAAAAAAACCAAAAACAAAGCAAAACAAAAAACAGATGATATAAATTCAATACTAATTTACATGAAGTTATATTAGAAAGAATGTTCTTTGGATTCCAATCATGGAAATCTTGGGGAAAAAAATAGATTTCCAAATTCAATTCAAAGCATACAATGTTAAATAAATTTGTTCTTATTGTGATCTAAATTTGTGTTTCTTAAGTGACATAGGATTTTCAACATCAACATTCATTCAAATTTGTTTGCATACTGTAAAAGTCAATTAAGCTGAATAGGTCATTCTTATGTTGTAGGGCATATCAATTTAAACTCCAGAGGAAATCTTCTAACTCCTATATAGGAGTGCTTTTAGTTCTTGAGCTTTCAAGCAAGAAGTATAGAAAATATTTCCTTATACTTTGTTAACCTCAAAATAAATAGCTTTTGTAGGAGGTATCCCACGTTTTGGTCTTTTCTGAAATCCAGGTACTCTCCAGATAATATTAAACATCAGTATGCTCAAATTATTTACAAATTAAGCATGCTAACATCAAATATAGAAAAAATGCAAATTAGCATGATAAATTATCAGTAAGAGGTGAATATTCTGAAGTGAAATTATACAATAGCAGGTACACTAAATACAAATCTCAGAATAAGTAAGACAGAGATTAATAATATAGTAAACAGAAGAATGGATTTAGGTTTTGTCCTCCTTTAAATCTAGTTTTTCTCTTAACTGTTACCTTCTGTATTCTTAAAAAACAAACAAAAAACAAATTTCATGGAATATCTCACGTTAGTGAAAAATATCCTTCTTTAATCTGAATCTCTCAGAGAAAACTCTCTTTCCCCACACTTCTTTACCCGATTTGCATTGAAAATTCATAGTAAAAGAAGAAAAACAAAAAGCTTTTACTCTTAGAAAACCAAAAAAGCTGGTAGAAAGCTTTGAAATATCAATACAAAATTTTTTTTTTCTATCTAAAGCTCTCTCACACACACACACACCTACACACAGACCCTAGTCATCAATACTACTGATTTTCTTTTTTTTCTGAAGTAGCTGCTAGGCTTGATTTCCTCCATTAATGAGATCTGTTCAAGAGTGTAATTTTCCCAGTAATACTCTTGGAGAGCTTTTTGTCTCAACAACCCCATGCTTCAAAATCTCAAAGCTGCAGTCCATGTGTACAAACATGTACCATCAAGAGATTTCATTTCCGATTGGTTCTCCTACTAGTAGTGCCTGTAGTCCCTGCTAATGTACCATACAGAATAAAATAAAAGAAAATAAAGGAGGTATTGAAGTGAACATCTTTTTCCTCTCAGTTTATCTGCATTTGGAGGGCCTCTCTTTCTGTGCAAAATACATTAGAGAAAGCCTGATTGTTTGGATGGTCCTCGCATTTCATTATCTTTTGGAGTTTTTATTTTTTGCTTGCTTTATCTTTCTTCATCATTATGGAAGTTTCTCTCTGGGTCTCTGAGTTACTGTGTTTTGCCAGTTAAATCCATGAAACCCTTTATTTGCAGAAAGAATTGCATACCAGTACTGTCAATAATGAATGATTATTGTAAAAAGGGGCTCAGAGAAAATAATTAAGAGAGGAAATCTCTTAAGAAACTTTTGCAAACCAATTGTAGATGTCATCTATTTATGTAAATGATGGGTTAACGTGTGTATAGCACCTTTCTTCCAAATAGATTACTAGATACTTAACAATTGTGACTATTCTTGAATGCATAGTATATTCTTTCCTTTCTCTGAAGTTGTTTTCATGATGAAATGTTGAGTCTGTTTGATAAAGTTTGTTATGGATTATTTAAGGCAAGAAATATAAAAGAATGGATGATCCATTTGAGACAATTAAATTACATCAGCGTGGTTCAATGTGCACATGTCCAAAACTTTGGGATTGGAAAGGCGATAACTGGGCCTAGGGGACCAAAAAATAACTGTTTTCCTTCTGTTATATCTCCCATCTTGTAACCACGACTTGACACATTTACCTACTACCACCACCCCACCTTTTCTTTGCTTCAAGCATAATTCCCTTCATTCTCCCTATCTCAATCAGAAGTGTGAGAACTTCTATTCGATACGGTTATTGTAACTTTCTCTTCACCAAACTGCAGTTGTTTCCAGTTATTTGGTGGGGCTCTTGTCCCTGTATTTTATAAAATCCAGCTTTTCTAAGATCTCACTCTGGTCCTACATCCTCCCTATATTAGTAACACCCTAATCTCTTCATTCATTTTGTTTTGTGAAAAAATAAATTTCTCTACAGGTGTCAATTATAGAAACTTACATAGTGGCTGTATATTCAAACCAAGATGAATTTGTAATTAAAAATAACTTCACGGTGTGTTGTTGCTGTGTGGACATGAATTAGTTGCAAATGGGATTGGGTAAATACACGGAAAATATGTGAAAGATGTGTTATTCAGAGGATGATTTGCTTTGAATAGTGGAAGAAAGCATTAAGAAATAAGTGCTGCCTCTCTAAAAATAATATTAAGAGAAGTTATTGAAATGTTCTCTGGGAGAACCAATAAATGAAGTGTGGAAGCTAATTGGATTCTCAAAAATTGACCCCAGCAGTATTCTTGTTTGAGTATTGTCAGTGTGAGTATACAGTATGCAGAGGTCCAGTCACTGAAGACAGACTATGTTCTGGGCACTGTGGATGAAAACAGGAACAGGGCACAGCCTTTGCTTCTGATTCATTAGTGCATGTGAGTTTATATGGCTAATTGCAATGATAAAAAAAATGAAGAGAAGTTCTTTATGGTTGCGGTCACCCAAAATAAAAACCTCCTATCCAGGATTAGACAAAGACAGGTAAATAGTAGTGTCATTTTCCTGGCTAATTTGTAGTTTGTGACTTTAAATATATTTTGATAGTAATGCAGGCATACCTTCAATTCTAAGCTTGGAAACTTCTATAAGGCAGAGTAATAAACAAAATTCTCTCAGGGCAGGTACATGCCTATTTTATATCTTTCTGACTTTAAAAATTAATTGGCTCTTAAAGCATGACATTGGATATATCTCCTTACTGGAGTAGTTGAAAGGAATGATTTAAGGATAACTGGAAATTACAAAGGGCTTCACAAATTAAGTTAATTCTCCCTTGCAACAGACTTTCTCGGTAGAAAAATATTGTCCTCCTATAAATGGCAGTTAAAATGGTAGTTAAAGTAAATAAATTGACACAGAGAAAAAGACCAAGATTAAAATTATATTGGCCTTTTGGTCTGATGATAAAAATCTCTTCTTCCCTATTAAAGGTAATGCCCTTTAGAGTTATGGGTTTCTTAAGGCATGTATCTTTTTATATCATCATCATCAACGACAACATTATTATCATTATTTTCATTTTTATTACACCACTAGTCACATTAGCACTTCATACTAAAATATTTAATAACACTCTCCAGATACTGACAGTATATGATAGATAGGCCACTTCTAAATAGTTGCAGTTCAGGCTTTCTCTGTTCTGGTCTATGTGTGAAAACACAGTAAAAAAGAGAGGCCTGGAAAGCAGAAGGACAACCATTCCTTTGAGATGTTTTTCAGAATTTGAGCTAGGGAAACAGTAAGTGAAATAGTTCCTTGTTGACCTTTGCACTTTATCTTCTCTTTTTTTGCTTGGCTCTAATTCTGGAATTATTTTCTTACATTGTTTCATATAAGCCATGTTGGGATTTGTCCTGACTTCCAAGCACTTTGGGATACTTTATATTAGGGTTCTTTTAGTTAAAATCTGGTATAAAAATGTGCTTGTATATGAAAGCCTGACTGTATAATTTTGTTGTTCCAGCTTTTCTTTTTCTCTTAACGTTTTTTGAACTATAAGTTTCAAGTAACTTGAAATGGAGCCCTTTTGCTTACTCTCCTTTTAAGAATTTTGTGTATGCTTACTGGGAAGAACTAGGGCAGATGTTTAGCCTGGTTTACTTGTGTATTATAGAATCAATCCTGAAAAGGACAGTATTTTCCAAACAGATCAGTAGTGACAATGTTGAACTAAGCCTTGTGATCCTGGAAGAGTGAAGGTTAAAGAAATCCCTCAACACTTTTGTGTTCCTGAAAAGGCCTTACTTGGAAGAACCATCCCTCCCAGGTGACATAGATAACACTCAGGATGCCTCCTACTTATTGATGACAAGCCAGACACAGACCCACCAAATTCCCCTTTTTGGCTTCTAAATGACTAGCGGAAAGGCTTGCCCCACTGGTCAATAGGAACAAAATGCTGGTTAACTAGATCTTGGTTAAGCTTCTCTCCTTCCCTCAGGCCCCTAAATATTAACACACCCCCAGCCTGAGCAGCATAGAACCTTCCTTAACAGCCTCTCCCAAGCTGTATTTCAGGTCTTGGGATAAAACATTTTCTGATCTACTACCTACTATCCTGTCACCTCACTTTCCCACCTATTTTAGCCTTATTTACTCCTTATAAAAGAAAACCCTTTTACTTAAAAAAAAAGAAAAAAAAAAAAGAAAGAAAGAAAGAAAAGAGAACCGTTTTCTGCCTGACCTCTGAGACACTGGCTGATCTCATGGTCAGAGCTTCTCCCTCCTGAAACAGTCCCCTCCCCCAATTACAATAGTCCCTTTCCCTCTCTTGCAATAATTTTTCCTAATAAAGACTTTCCTTAGCAATGTCCAGAGTTGTTATTTGAAATCTGTAAATATTTGTTAGTTAATGATATAGCATTATATTCAGCTAGTGCCTTAAATATGGTAGATTAAATAAGGTAACTAATGTATTTACAGTAGATTATTATCAAAAGAATTAACACATAAATGACTGTGCCAATTATCAACTTACTGTGTTTAAGTTCCAAATCTACCCTTGTTTACCTTGCTTCCTGACATTGGAGCTGTGCTCTGGAATCTCCTTTGCAGCTGGCAGAACGTTAAGCTTCATCAGTAGAGGGCACTGGAGTGACTGCAAGGTGATAGCAGTAGGAAGACATTTTTCTTTCCAGGTTCAAAGTCCCCATTTATTATTATCATTTTTAATCTTTATTGGAGTAGAGTTGATTTACAATTTTGTGTTAGTTTCAGGTGTACAGCAAAGTGAATCAGTTATGCGTATATATATCCACTTTTTTTTTTTTTTTTTAGATTCCTTTCTCATATAGGCCATTATAGAGTGCTGAGAAGAGTTCCCTGGGCTATATGGCAGGTTCTTATTAGTTATCTATTTCTATATATAGTAGTGTGTATACATAAGTCTCAATCTCCCAATTTATGCCTCCCTCCTCTTAACCCCTGGTAACCATAAGTTTGTTTTCTACATCTATTACTCTACTTCTGTTTTGTGAATATGTTCATTTGTACCCTTTTTTTTTAGATTCCACACATAAGCGATATGAAGACATTTGTCTTTCTGTGTCTGACTTACTTCACTCAGTATGACAATCTGTAGGTCCATCCATGTTGCTGCAAATGGCATTATTGAGTTGGGGACTCCAGGGGCCTCTACAGACAAGCAACAGCTGTGCCCTCATGCCATGTTCTCCCCACCAGCAGCCCTTCTGAAGGCTCCCAAACCCCAACAGTTCATTGCTTCTACAAGCTATTGTCAGCCAAGCCCTCTGACAAGTTTCTTCACCACTTGCAGGCTGTGTATCCCTGTGGCACCCATGCTCTCTTTGCTGAAGTCTGAATCTCAGCATTGGCTGGACAGTGGTCTCTCCTGGTTCTTAGTTTCTTTATTGTTTCTCATCCTCTAGAGGTAGTAGTTGCCCTTTTGAACCCACTGCTTCTAGATCCCTTGAAGTCCATTTTATTTACTCTTAGTAGTTAAACCATTTTTTACTAGTTAACAATTCTTTATATTGAAATTTCTGTTTTTGAATAACCAGTGTAGTTCCTGTCTCCTAACTGCTACAATGCAATGAGTGAGAAATAAAATTTCCTACAAGTATTCTTGGTCTCAATTTTCAATGTTAGTGGACTCTAGTCTTAACCATTTCTCCAATTTTATCCATCTCACCAAAACGTACCCATGTGATAAATCACATGACCAACTCTTCTCTCTAGAAATCTGGGAGTCATCCTTGACACTTCCCTTTTTCTCTCACCTAAAATTCAATTCATCATCAAGTCCTGTGGATTCTACAAATGTATCCCAAATTGTATGCTTTTGACAATCTCTATTCCACTCCACCATCCTACATTACTATAGGCTCTTAAATGGTTCCCCTTCTAGTATTGTTTCTCAATCAGCTTACACAATTCATACTGATCTTTTAGAATACCAACTGGATTATGTTATTTACCTGGTTAAAATATGTCAATAATTTACCATTGCACTTTGGATAAAATTAAAATTCACTCATATAGCCTATAGGCTACTATCATGATTTGGCTACTGACTACTTCTTCCCTCATATTACATTTACATTGACCTACCCTGCTTCTCTTTTTTTGTGTAGAAAATAACATTTTAAATTTCAGGACAAATCAAAGCGTTATCTTTCAGAGGTATTTAAAATGTCACTGAAATTCACTGGTGTGTTTCCAACAATACACATAATTCAACCTAAGTGACAACAATGGACAGCTTGGTTATATACTGACAATGACAACTACACCATGGGTGCTGCCTGGCTTTCAGAAATTGTAAAACACCATTGATTGTAAGACACAGTAGAATGGTGAAGCACAATAAAATGTAAAAAACAAAAAAAAACTTGTGTTTTAAAACTGATGATATACAATATATAATTGTTTGTGCTATTATTTATTTAACATCTGCTTGTTGAGTAGACTGAAAGCCATGTGGCTTCTGGGACCATTTGATTTCTAGCATCTTATGCATTTTCAGGCATTAGGATGTATTCCATAAATATCAGTTAGTAAATTTGCTCAACTTTTCTAAGTACTAAGTGGTAAGATTCAAGACGATTTTAGTCAATAGGAGAGAAGATGGTGGCTGACTTCAGTCTGCATGACTATTCACACCTCAGAGACTGACCTTGAATAATAGCCCTAACCTAAGTAGGTGCCACCAAGCCAGGGATTAGAGAACCAAGAAAAGAGAGTCTTTTAGTCTTATTGAAGCTTACCGCAAAAGGAGCAGTATACAGACTTTATATACAAAGGTTGTTGGGAGACCTTTTCCTCCCTGTATTTTCTCAACAGAACCTACAGGCTGTGACTTTAAACCTCAAGACAAGCTATGTGTCACATAGGCTACAGAGCATTAGAGTATGTGGGTTTTGCCTTATAATTTTAGCATTGATCGTTAGTTGGCATATTAAATCAATAGCCAAAACCATTGTTCTACTTTATCTTGTTATTAGCTGTATTCAGGACCAAAGAAAAAGCGTTGCAGAGCTGATAACTTACTGTATTTATGAGGCCTGTCCATTAGTTGGAGGGCCAATCCCCTCCTCTAACACATCCTTCAAATCATGTTTGATTTATTGATTATTTAAGCCTTGACTGTGAACGTTGGCTTCAGGAGCCAGTCAGCATATTCAACCACAGAGGAGTGGTGAATATTTATTGATAAACAGATAAATAGAGAGGGGGGCTCCATTTTAATGGTAATATTGATTCTTTTTGAAAGTGGTAGAAGAAATTTTGAGATTACCACACATCCCAAGATCAAAGTAAAAAAAATCTTGTATGTAGGGTGCTTTGTTGTGTAAAATCTGGTGGCACCAAAAGCGTATAAGAACTTTGGACATCAGAAAAGTTTCAAGATGTTAGATGAATGAAGCTCAGGGAATTATTTTAGCTCTGGAAATAGCAGCAAGCACGTTGGGGAAGTATCAAGGAGTATTGGAGAAATATACTTAAAAGGAGGCAAGGTCATTGAAGCCAAAGTAGATCCATCTGACAGGCTAAAAAAATAGTTTTATTTATTTATTTAAAAAATACTTAAGCACTTGCTATACTGCACAGAAAAAAAAAAAAAAAGGAAAAAAGAAGCCACAAATCCCTGTGCTCTATAGAGCTCATATTTTAGCAGATATACTCAGAACTTACTGCTGTTAAAATGGTATTATAAGGGCAGCTATATGTGACTTATTACTAGATTGACTGGGGTCAGAGAAACCTAAAAAAAAACAAGAGGCATGAGCTCATGGAGTAAACTGGAGTCATACCCCTGAAAAATCCTGGATCCAAATAAGTACACTTTTGAGAGGCTCCCTGTTAAACTTCAGACATGAAATCAGTAATTAAAACATTCTTGGGTTAATTGTTCATTGAGGAATGGGACACATTAATGTGGTAAGAAAAAAGATATGAAAGGAGCCTGAGAAGACAACCTTGACATATCATTTTTAGATTAGTTTCAACAGGACATTTATCCTTAGATAGCACACCAGGGAAATATATGTAGTTAGGGCTCAAAGGAAAGGCATAGGGAACGTGAACTATACTAAAGGGAAACCAAGCAAGACATTAACAGATGAAGTCTAATCCTGATAGTTGAGCACTTAATAGTAACAATAATTTAGAAAAAATTAATAACCTGACCCAAAAGCAAAATGAAAAAAAAAAGTAAAATATGTACACTTTGGAGAGAAGAAAAGGGATAATTGAAGAAGATTAGAATCTGCTGAGCCTGCCTAGAAGAAGAAACCGAAGATAACAACACAAGAGGGTAATCCTATTAAAGCAGAAAAACATAATTGGCAAAACAAAATGTTTCAGCTGTTGTCGGAGTAGTAGAATTACTCAAGGTATGGAAAATAGAAAAGTTTTCAAAAGGACAGTTTTTGAGGTAGGTTTATGGCCCTCTTCAGAATTCCGAGACACATGTTTCGAAATGATCAGTTGTACTTTTGATTCAAGATTCTGCTGAGGATAACTTTCCAGCTGGGAAAAATAATACGCTGAGAGGCTTTTCTTCAGTAGGCAGATTTCCCAGGGCTAAGACAATTTTCAGAGCAAGAAGCAAAGGCAAGTAAGTGGGTTACAATGCCAGAAGGCTTAGCAGGAAACTTACCATGTAAGACTCAGGGACTGGGGATCACCACTGCAGATTTCTGTATTTTACATGAAAATTGGTAGTCACTTGCCAGGAAAGGAGGCAGAAAGAATAGGTTGGTGCTGACTGCTGCCCCACCTTCCTTCCCTACCTCCCGAGATAGGGTAAACATGGTGACATAATGAACCGCTTGTTTTATCCATTGAGATTAAATTTAAAGGTTGTAAGCTACATCAGTTTGCACAGGCTAATTGGCACCCTGCTGAAATGAAGCCAAGAGAACTTTTCCTTTATTCTCATAGCATCTTTGTGGTCTGAACCTTCCTTCAGATAAAAGGACAGTTTTACAACATTAGTATGGAGTACAAAAACACTAAGAATGAAAAATTGCTTATGGACACTTGGGAATTTCTTGTGTTCTCTAAATTTTGTGGGCATATGGCTGTTTTTGCAATCACAAGACATGTCCTTGTAATTATTAAGGGCCTTTTAAATAGCCATATATGCATACATATAATAATAATAATTTATTGATCATTCTTAGTATGTGCCAGACACTGTTGTTCTAAAGTTTTAATTTAAAACATAAATGACTTTAGGGTCCAATTAATTCAACCTTAAAGCCTAAAAGCCTAAAAGAGCTTTTTTTTTTTTATAATTCCTGGGAAAACTGTCATGAGACTAATTACCTGGGATTCCATGAGAACCCTCTAACTGAAAGTGAGCAGAGTAAGAAATTGAGGATGGTAATTATGGATTTCATTTCTTGAGATTTTCATAATTTTGAAGTAGAATTAAATTTTGGACTTTAATTTCTTCCTGGACTTTGATAAATGGGAGAGGAATTAATAGTATTTAAATGTTAGACATTTGAATATTTGTGTTCTTTGAGGTGTATTTCTGCCATCACTGAGCTGATTACCAAATTTCTAGTAAGCTATATCTGTCCTTGGGACAAGATATAATATTTAGGATGGGTATTATTCTAGGAAGCAACTTTATTGGACGGTGGGGGTAGTGTGTCCTTGAAATTAATTTTGTGTGATATTTTGACTTAATCTAATATTTTCTTGAGGCAAAAGCTAAACCCACATCCAGTGGTCCCAGGATGATATTCCAAAAAAGCTGTATTTGGTATAGAGAAATTATATTAGGAAGTGGGAGTAGGACCAGCCTGAGAGAATAATGATCTTCTCCACACAGGGGCACAGCCACATCCCTGCTTTTAATTACTAAGGGTTAATAGTTAAGACCCATAGGTTAAAATAATAAAATCTGGGGAGTGATAGAGTGCAACTTATTTCCTTATAAATCTATTTCCCGGAGAAATCATTTATTCCAGTCCCAGGGAGAGAACAGTATTGTGAAGTTAATTTTGCTGTTCTTCCAACCTCCCAACTCCTTCCCTTGCTAATTGCCTAAAGCAATTTAAGAGAAAACAAATTGATCAACATGATAATTATTGTTGAGAATTGAGTCTCAGTTACTAGTGTTTTGAGCATTGGCAATTTTGGTGTATCATGTTGTAGTTTTTGTAAATTATTTTGGATCTCTGCTTTGTTTTTTTTTAGATTTCTCTCAATTTTGTACTCTTTATAATCAACTTTAAGTCAATTATATATACATATCACTATTTGTAACATAAAAAACTTGTGCCAATTTTAATACCAAACAGTAGAACATTAGTTAGAAAACTGAAAATATCTAACCCTAATATACTGTGTGGAGCAATTTTACAAGAATGGGTTAGTTGGAACCCTTTAGGGTTTCACAGTTGATGGGATGCTTGTGTAAACTATGATAGTGTGCCTAAAGTCAATAAAACTTACTTAAACATAGACTAGGATTTGGAAATATAAACATCAAGGTTTTATTAGTGGTGGTATCTGGATACATGAAAATATCTGGAGGCATGTGATTTTCCTATGACTTTTTTTCACTTAATTGTATCAATTATTCTGTAGTAAGTATTGCATTTGTAATAGGAAAACTAGAATTAATCTAAAAATAAAATTTACTGTAAAAGGAAAATGAGTAGGTTTGGGGGATCTCAGTGATTAAAAATTATAATTCATTATAAACCAATTATTTCACTTCTGCTGGTTTGCTATGTTTTAATTTTATGCTTAGTTGTGAAAAACAGTTTGTTCCAATTAATTCCTCTTGCTGGACATTTAATTTTACTTTCCAATTAAACCCATATTATTGGATATTGAAGTTGTGCAAATTATTTTCAGTTAACTCACCGGGCAATTGCAATGTATAACTCTTTAATTGAAACTAAAGATTTTAAATGAATTAGAATATAATTAAATGTAGCTTTAAAATCTACATATGCTTATATCTTAACTCTGCAGAATGCAATTTTATCTTTTTGTTATTTTGATTCCATTTTAGGAACTTACATCTCAGGGTCACCAATAATAAATATTTATTATAGTAATAGTCATTGTGTATTTATCCCAAATCACTTGGCTTTTCATAAAATCACTTGAGTTTTCTTTAGCATTTAATACTGTTGAAATCTGCTCATAACCCTCTCCATTACTTTAATATAGTCCTACGATTTCATGCTTCTTTTTCAATATCTTTACTGTCTTAATTGTTATCTTCTACTGTCTGCCACTTCTATTTGTCCTTTCTCATTCCCCCTTTCCTCTCTTTCACCAGTTGTTTCCTTCTTCACTTTCTTTCTCCTTATCTCTACTCTTCCATTTTTACTTTCTTTTTGTTTATGATTATATTTTTCCCCTTTTTTATTTTCTGCTATGATCTTCCTTCATCTCCTGCTTTTGTTCTTTTCCCTTCTAAATGAAGGCAATACTTTAATTCCTAATTTTAATTCTTAATTCTAAATCTTAATTCTCTTGAATTTCCTCTACACCAGTGAATTTCAAAATGTGGTCCCTTCTTTAACTGCATATTTGTGTGAGGCCAGATTTTTTTTTAACCTATTTCAACCAAAACAATGTATCACAAAGAATTTTTCTCCTGCTAGATGGCTACATCCTAATCCCTGAAACCTGTGAATGTTTTACCCTAAGTGGATCAAAGACTTGTAGGTGTGATTAAGTTAAGGGTTTTAGGATGGAGAAATTTTTCAGGTGGCCCCAATGTAGTCACGGGTATCCTTATAAGAGCGATGCAGAGGGTCAACGTCAAAGAAGTGAGGACGGAATCAGAGGCCAGAGTGTTTTGGCCAAAGTCAGGGAATGTGAGCCACTTCTAGAAGCCGGAAGAGGTAAGGAATGTGTTTTTGCCAAAAGCCTCCAGAAAGAAAGCAACTTTGATTTGCTTCATGAGACCTGTTTCAGACTTCTGACCACCAGAACTGTAAGATAATAATATGTTTTTATTGTTTTAAGCCACTAAGTTTTTAGTAATTTGTTATAATAGCAATAGGAAACTAACACAGGATTTGTGTTAGGATGGCTGTGTCAGGCTGGTTGTTGAAGAGCTTTAAAGATTGTAGGTTCCTACCCTCAGAGAGTAAGAGTGTTTTCAGATATGGAAGGTGAATTGGAAGTTATTATTGTTGGGTTTTTTGGCCTTAGTAATTTGAGATGTTACCTTTATCATATATAAGATTTTTGTGTATACTTGAGCCAATTTATGGGCTTTCTATTCAATTACACTCGTCTATTTTCTATTTCTAATCCAGTACCACACTTTTAATTACCGAGGTCTTATAGTGTGCTTTAATTTCTGGTGCGGTTAGTTACCTCTCCTAGTTTTTTGTTTTCCTGGCTATTTTTGCATGTTTTACTTTCCACTTTAGAATGAACTTTTTAATCTCTATAAATTATTTTTTAAAGTTGCCCAGTTGACTCTGGAAATCAGAAAGGTTTAAGAACTGCTGATGAAGAGCAGAGATAGGAATTTAAAGGGCAGGTATATTCTGTTTAGAGGAAGGTAAAGTGAATCTGTGACAATTGCAAATTGAAAACATCAGGAAATAATTGTTTGTAATCCACTTGATGATAATTGCCTTTAAAATCCACTGTAGTCCAGTTGCTTTAGGAAATCTTTTAACCTTAATAATCTGTACTGATACTGAGTAGCCATTGCCATAGTAATTTCCCGGGTTGATATGTGAGAAAATTACAAAAGTTAATTCTCTTCAGTAATCTATTCAGTGTAATTTTCCATAACTATAATCTTTTTTTCTCTTACCTCTTTAATTTTTTAAGGGCTATTGATTCATAATGAGTTGACAGTGTTAGTTTATTTAACTTGTGGATAAGGAAACCACAGCTGGGATGGGGAAGATTTTAGAGCAGTAAAGGAGATTCAAGGATGTCATTTTTTGCTTGTAAAAAATATGTATTTCTTTTAAACACACTCACACATACATATATGGAAGCAGAATGTAGAAAGTGGTATAAATAGTTATAAATAAAATGCTATGCATGTAAAAAAGAAAAAGGAATAAGTACACTGCTCACCCAAATGGCTGTTATTGAGTTATAATTGGCAAATCAGGTTTTTAACAATAAAATGGAGTAAATAGTAATTTCAGCTATTAGGCTAGTTTCAAGAATGAAAAGTAGCTTACAAGTACTATGGTGCTTGGTTAGTGGGAAGTCTCTCTAGGAGCAATGTGTAATAGAACCTTCTACACAATGAGGGAAATATTCTAGATCTGTGCTGTCCAATATGATAGCCATTAGATATGTGAGTCTACTGAGCACATGGAATGTGGCTAGTGCAACTCAAGAACACACCTTTTAATGTTATTTAATTATAGTTAAAATTTTATTTAAAGTGACATGGGGCTAGTGGCTACTGTACACACTATCATTATTGCCTCAAATAGCTGATTCAGACTTCTTTGTTAAAAATGATGGCGCAATATCTAAGGTACATGGATATATTTGTCTCTATAAAGGTAAACAACTACTTTTCATTTTTTTACTTTTATTTTTCATAAATTTATTTATTTTTGGCTGCTTTGGGTCTTTGTTGCTGTGCACGGGCTTTCTCTAGTTGTGGCGAACGGGGTCTAGTCTTTGTTGCAGCGCGCAGGCTTCTCATTGTAGTGGCTTCTCTTGTTGCCGAGCACGGGCTCTAGGTGTACGGGCTTCAGTAGTCGTGGCACAGGGGCTCAGTTGTTGTGGCTCATGGGTTCTAGAACGCAGGCTCAGTAGCTGTGGCGCATGGGCTTAATTGCTCTGCAGCATGTGGGATTTTCCCGGACCAGGGCTGGAACTCGTGTCCCCTGCACTGGCAGGCAGATTCCTAATCTCTGCACCACCAGGGAAGTCCCTAACAACTACTTTTCTTTGGCCACTGCTAGCTGATCACCGTATAGATAGATAGGCTTGCTTGTAACCCTTACTTAGCTATTTACAAGACTATTTACTACACCTCATTGATGATTTAGTTGTACTTCATGATTTCCTATGACAAAATAATTTTGTTAAACAATGCTAGTCTCAAGCAATCTATACCAGCCTGTTCTCCAGTAACAATGCAAAGATACGACTACATTCTATAAATTTAGATTATGTGCTCTGTTTGAGCTCATTAGGAATAAAAGTCAGTGGTATACCACCAGCCTTGCTTACTGCTATTTAATCTACTCTAGTTATTCTAATATTCGCCTGTGCCTTACAGGAGAGAATATAAAACAAAATTTTTGTCCTTTGTATGATATTTCCTAGGTTGCTGAAGATTCTCTTTCCAAAGGGTTCTTTAAGACTCATATTCTGTCATACAATTGTCTCATCATAAATATTTGAAGGCTGAATGCTCAGTACTGTTTATTTATTCATCATAGGGTATTTCTGAATTATTTCATGGGTACGGGATTTTTGATGTGAAAGTGAAAAAACAAAAAACTAATAAACCAAAAAATTCCCAACTTTTTGAAAATACATGCATACTTTTAAAATAGAATAATAAAAGTGTATAATGAGAAACTTTTTGGAGTTGCATATATATTTAGAGATAAGATAAAAATCTTTTTAATATAGAAAATTTGAAACATGTAATATTAAAGATAATAGTGAAAAGAACATGAAATACCCATCATCCACTTTCAATGATTATCAGGGCACAACCAATTTGTTTCATCTATAGCCCCATCCTTTGTCTCCCACATGGTTATTTTGAAGCAATTACCAACATTATATTCGCTCATCTGTAAATATTTCAGTATGATCTTTAAAATACAAAGTCTTTAAAAATCACAATGACAAATCAAGTATCACATCTAAATAACAATAATTTCAATATTGTCAAATATCCAGTTAGTATTCAATTTTCATCATTGTTTTGAACACACAGTTTGTCTGCTTAATTCAAGGTTGAAATAAGCTCCATGCATATAGATGAATGACTGATGTTTCTTGAGTCTTTTTGATGAATGGGTTTCATCTCCATCGAACATTTTTTCTTTATAATTTTGCTATTAAAGAGACCAGGGTGTTTGTCCCATAGAATTACCTGCAGCCTGAATTTTGCTGATTTTAGAGCATAAACTAGACTTTGAGTAATACTGCCATATTTTACTCAAGAAATTTGCTATGGATAGACTTCTGAGTGGTTTGCACACTTTACTATTTTGATAATGCTGTGATAACTAGCTTTGTGGATACTTAGTTTGTATTTTTGCCATCGCGTATTTCATATAGGTAGCTAGACATGGGACCATAGGGTCAAAAAGTAAACCATATGAAATTACTAGACATTGCCAAATTCTCTGCCATTAGAGTTGTTCCATTTGCATTTCCACTAGCAATGTTTTAGTATGCTTGTTTCCCTACAACTTTGCCAACAGAGTAGGTAGTCAAACCTTTGGATTTTTGCCTAATAGTTGAGAAATGCCATTGAAGTATAGCTTTTCTTTGCATTTATCTTACCATAAGTTAGGTTAAACATACAGACAAGATAACTTTGCACTGTCAGGGCATTAAGCAACAATTTTTTACTAAAAAATTATATATATGTATGTATATATGTGTGTATGTGTATATATATATATATATATATATGTAATATAAAAGCAGCTTAATCAATTGTGGTATATCTGAAAGTATTTTGTAGAATGATTTTCATCTGATAAATGGAAAAATTGGTAAAGGTGCACTCATAGTCCGTCAAATATTTTTCTGTCTTGGAAAAAGTAAAATTTAGAATTTTTAAATTCTTGATATTTTAATATGGCCTGTGGTTTCTTTAATTTTGCAAACGTTAATTATCTGGCAATAGTGGCTCACTTTGAAACATAGGATGTGAGAAAGCAAAGAAAGTATTTCTTTTTCTCCCATCTCAAGAATGAAAGGCTAAATAGGCAAAATGGAATACTTAATATACACAGTGGGTCTGAGATTTAAGAGGGCAGAGAGGCAGAAGGGGAAGCTAAGAAGTTAAAAGCTGTCTCTTCCAAAAGGAATGCCTTTTTGGTATTTCTTAAAATGTCTGAAAGACTCTTTGTTTTGTAACATTATGTTTTTTAGATTTGGCCTTTCCTCTTCTTCTCCTTTCCATGTGTGGCAAGGGTAAACTGCACTTTCCTTCCTTTAGGAAGTCCCATGGAAGCCTGGAGAAGCCAGGGTGAGGTCTAGTGGAAATCAGGTACAGAACTGGCAACTTAGGAAAACTTTGTTCAAGTATGTTATAATAAATTCTAGAGTAGTAGATCCCAGAGCCTGGTTTTGACCTAGGAGAAAGCAGATAAGGGTATTGCTCGACCTACTTTAATTTGAACAACTCAGTGGGTAGAAAAGAATACTCGAAGATCACAAGGCTAAGATATCACTCATCACTCTGGGACCAAAGGGCTGCATGGTGTTTCTCCCTCAAAGACTTGAAAATGTATCAGACTGCTGGCTTAGACTTTGGCTTTCCCAGCTATTGTTTTTCAATGGAAGCAAAATTAATGTCTTCCGTGTGCCTATCAAATGGTAGGTTATGAACCAGTTTCTGAGGATATAAAATGATAAGACCTCTGTTCTGAAAAAGGTTGTAATCTACTCAAAGAAGCACTAGAACACAGTGATTAAACATATGAATTCTGGAACTATATTCTTAAGTCTGGGTGACTTTTCAGCAAGCTATTTAACCTCACTGTAACTCAGTTACTTCATCTGAAAATTGTTAATAGTAACTGACAATATTTGTAAAATGCTTAAAATAGTACTTTGTACCTAGTGAATACTTAATATTAGTATGAGTATAGTTATTTAAAATAGATCTCATCTTTGATTTGCCCCTGTTTTAAAAAAAATGCTCTTCATTTTTCTAATATCTCCAGTTCCATCCCTAAGGCTAAGTGCAGATAATCTTCCCTGATCATCCTACTAGAGGTCCAGGGACATATATACTCCTGTTTTTCTTGATAGATGAAGACAGTGCTTAGTGGAATAAGCAATTTTTTAGCCATACAATCTTTTTTGTGCCACGAATTAGCTGTGCATCCAAAATAGATGATTTACTAGCCACAGATCTTAGTTTATCCACTTACAAAATATGGAAGTTTATCTTTAAAGTCCATCATATCTGTGAAACATCATCATTAATGCATAGTCTTGACACAAATATGCTTCATTTTAAGCTACTATATGAGAAATTTAGACAAATTTTCAAATACAGCCAAGTACACTCTACCTACTGAAAACCTTGCAGTCAGTTATTGCTAATTCTTGGGCTGGGAGGAAATTTGAGATCTCAAGTTTATAGTCCACTGAGCTTAAAGTTAATCACAGGGTGTTTAAGATTAAGTGCTATATTTACAGAACTAACAATTCTCTTTAGAAAATGTACCCCAGTTGGGTTTGCCACATATGCCAATCTCTTCAGAACCTGCAGATACAGAAGGCCAACTGTACTATGCTTTTTTATACAAGGGACCTGAGCATCTGTGGATTTGGGTCTCCACAGGGGGGGGTCCAAGAACCAATTCTCCATGAATACTGAGGGACAACTGTAATGGAAAATACGTGATCATTGGTTCATTGGTACTACTTCTCCATGTGGGTGAGTGTGTGTATATATATGTATTTTGGTGTATATACATTATATATGTACATATATGTACATACATATGCACACATGTATATATACATACACGTGTAGACTCACATACATATATTTGACATGCACATGTTTACATACATGGCACACACAGAGGGACAGATACAATCATGGCAATGATGTGTGTGTGTATCCTTAGAGCAGTGGAATGATTAAATCATTGCAGATTTCTGATTTACAGTAACTTGTAGACTGTAAGTAAACATTCTGATCTTAACTTTCATAAGACTCAAAAATACTTAAGATATTGAACTCTAATAATTATAGTTATTTATAACACAAATAACTATATTAAATAATTTCTAACATATACTGAGGTAAAATACAACAAACATTTGACATTGATATTAATAAAATCTGCTACTAAAAACTGAAAATGTTTATAGGGATTGGTTCATATCTGTAGAAGGAGAAGTTTCTACTAGAGATTGTATGGTTTAAAGTATATGAGGAAAATGTGGGGGGGACCTTCAAGATGGCGGAGGAATAAGACGTGGAGATCAACTTCCTTCCGACAAATACATCAAAAATACATCAAAATGTGGAACAACTCCTAAAGAACAGCTAATGAACGCTGGCAGAAGACCTCAGACTTCCCAAAAGGAACAGAAGCCTGTGGGCAACCTACATGCAGAGTGGGGCCAAAACCAAAGCTGAACCCCACGAGCTGTGAGAACAAAGAATAGAAAGGGAAATTTCTCTGTGCAACCTCAGGAGCAGTGGATTAAACTCCACAATCAACTTGATGTACCCTGCATCTGTGGAGTACCTGAATAGACAACGAATCAACCCAAAATTGAGTCAGTGGACTTTGGGAGCAACTGTAGACTTGGGGTTTGCTGTCTGCAACTGACTTGTTTCCAATTTTTATGTTTATCTTAGTATAGTTTTTAGTGCTTGTTACACTGGCGGATTTGTTTATTGGTTTGGTTGCTCCCTTCTTTGTTTAAATTTTTTAATTTTTTAAATTTTAATAATTTAAAAAATTGTTTTATTTTAATTATTTTTGAATTTTTTAATTCTTTTCTCCCTTTTCTTCTGAGCTGTGTGGCTGACAGGGTCTTGGTTCTCCTGCCTGGTGTCAGGCCTGAGCCTCAGAGGTGGGAGAGCCAAGATCAGGACATTGGACCACCAGAGACCTCCAGGCCCCATGTAATATCAATCAGTGAGAGCTCTCCCAGAGATCTCCCTCTCAATGCTAAGACCCAGCTCTACCCAATGGCCAGCAAGCTCCAGTGCGGGAAGCCCCAAGCCAAACAACTAGCAAAACAGGAACACAACCCCACCCATTAGCAGAGAGGCTGCTTAAAATCATACTAAGTTCAGACACCCCAAAACACACCACCTGATGCAACCCTGTCCACCAGAAAGACAAGATCCAGCCCCACCCAACAGAACATAGGCTTCAGTCCCCTCTACCAGGAAGCCTACACAAACCACTGAAACAACATTAACCATTGAGGGCAGACACCAAAAATAATGGGAACTACAAACCTGCAGCCTGTGAAAAGGAGAGACCCCAAACGCAGTAACTTAAGCAAAATGGGAAGACAGAGAAATATGCAGCAGATGAAGGAGAAAGGTAAAAACCCATCAGACCAAACAAATGAAGAGGAAATAGGCAGTCTACCTGAAAAAGAATTCAGAGTAATGATAGTAAAGATGATCCAAATCTTGGAAATAGAATGGAGAAAATACAAGATATGTTTAACAAGGACCTAAAGAGCAAACAAACAATGATGAACAACACAATACATGAAATTAAAAATTCTCTAGGGGGAATCCATAGCAGAATAACTGAGGCAGAAGAATCGATAAGTGACCTGGAAGATAAAATAATGGAAATAACTACTGCAGAGCAGAATAAAGAAAAAAAGAATGAAAAGAACTGAGGACAATCTCAGAGACATCTGGAACAACATTAAATGCACCAACATTTGAATTTAAGGGTCCCAGAAGAAGAAGAGAAAAGGAAAGGGACTGAGAAAATATTTGAAGAGATTATAGTTGAAAAATTCCCTAACATGGGAAAGTAAATAATCAAGTCCAGGAAGTGTAGAGAGTCTGATACAGGATTAATCCAAGGAGAAACATGTGAAGTCACATATTAATCAAACTATCAAAAGTTAAATACAAAGAAAAAAATATTAAAAGCAGTAAAGGAAAATCAAATAACATACAGGGACTCTGCATAACGTTAACAGCTGAGATTTCAGCAGAAACTCTGCTGAAAGGGAGAGTGACGGGACATATTTAAAGTGATGAAAGGAAAAACCTACAACCAAGATTACTCTACCCAGCAAGGATCTCATTCAGATTTGATGGAAAATTAAAAACTTTATACACAGCAAAAGCTAAGAGAATTCAGCACTACCAAACCAGCTTTACGACAAATGCTAAAGGAACTTCTCTAGGCAGGAAACACAAGAGAAGGAAAAGACCTAGAAAAACAAACCCAAGACAATTAAAAAATGGGAATAGGAAAATACCTATCAATAATTATCTTAAATGTAAGTGGATTAAGTGCCCCAACTAAGAGACACAGACTGGCTAAATGGATACAAAAACAAGACCCATATATATGCTGTCTACAAGAGACCCACTTCAGACCTACGAACACATACAGGCTGAAAGTAAGGGATGGAAAAAGATATTCCATGCAAATGGAAATTGAAAGAAAGCAGGAGTAGCAATTCTCATATCAAACAAAATAGACTTTAAAATAAAGACTATTACAAGAGACAAAGAAGGACACTACATAACAATGAAGGGATCAATCCAAGAAGAAGATATAACAGTTATAAATAGATATGCACTCAACACAGGAGCACCTCAACACATAAGGCAAATGCTAACAGCCATAAAAGAGGAAATCAACAGTAACACAATCATAGTAGGGGATTTTAACACCCCACTTTCACCAATGGACAGATCATCCAAAATGAAAATAAATAAGGAAACACAAGCTTTAAATGACACATTAAAAACATGGACTTGGGCTTCCCTGGTGGCGCAGTGGTTGAGAGTCCACCTGCCGATGCAGGGGACATGGGTTTGTGCCCCGGTCTGGGAAGACACCACATGCTGTGGAGCGGCTGGGCCTGTGAGCCATGGCCCCTGAGCCTGCACATCTGGAGCCTGTGCTCCACAACGGGAGAGGCCATGACAGTGAGAGGCCGGTGTACTGCAAAAAAAAAAAAAAAAAAAAAAAAAGATGGACTTAATTGATATTTATAGGACAATTCCATCCAAAAACAACAGGATACACTTTCTTCTCAAGTGCTTATGCAACATTTTTCTGGATAGATCATATCTTGGGTCAAAAAATCAAGCCTTGGTAAATTTAAGAAAATTGAAATCATATGAAGTATCTTTTCCGACCACAACACTGTTAGACTAGATATCAGTTACAGGAAGAAAACTGTAAAAACTACAAACACATGGAGGCTAAACAATACACTACTAAATAATAAAGAGATCACTGAAGAATTCAAAGAGGAAATCAAAAAATACCTAGAAACAAATGACAATGAAAACACGATGACTCAAACCCATGGCATGCAGCAAAAGCAGTTCTAAGAGGGAAGTTTATAGCAATACAATTTTACTTCAAGAAACAAGAAAAATCTCAAACAACCTAAGCTTACAGCTAAAGCAATTAGAGAAAGAAGAACAAAAAATTCACAAAGTTAGCAGAAGGAAAGAAATCATAAAGATCAGATCAGAAATTAATGAAAAAGAAATGAAGTAAATGATAGCAAAGATCAATAAAACTAAAAGCTGGTTCTCTGCAAAGATAAACAAAATTGATAAAGCACCAACCAGACTCTTCAAGAAAATAAGGGAGAAGACTCAAATCAATAGAATTAGAAATGAAAAAAGAGAAGTAACAACTGACCCTGCAGAAATACAAAGGATCATGAAAGATTACTACTAGCAACTATATGCCAATAAAATGGACAACCTGGAAGAAATGGACAAATTCTTAGAAAAGCACAGTGTTCTGAGACTGAACTAGGAAGGAATAGAAAATATGACCTGACAAATCACAAGCACTGAAATTGAAACTGTGATTAAAAATCTTCCAACAAACAAAAGCCCAGGACCAGATGGCTTCACAGGCGAATTCTATCAAACATTTAGAGAAGAGCTAACACCTATCCTTCTCAAAATCTTCCAATATATAGCTGAGGGAGGAACACTCCCAAACTCATTCTACCAGGCCACCATCGCCCTAATACCAAAGACAGACAAAGATGTCACAAAAAAAGAAAACTACAGGTCAATATCACTGATGAACATAGATGCAAAAATCCTCAACAAAATACTAGCAAACAGAATCCAACAGCACATTAAAAGGATCATATACCATGATCAAGTGGGGTTTTTCCCAGGAATGCAAGGATTCTTCAATATATGCAAATCAATCAATGTGATACACCATATTAACAAATTGAAGGATAAAAACCATACGATAATCTCAATAGATGCAGAAATAGCTTCCAACAAAACTCAACACCCATTTATGATATAAACTCTTCAGAAAGTAGGCATAGAGGGAACTTACCTCAACATAATAAAGGCCATATATGACAAACCCACAGCCAACATTGTTCTCAGTGGTGAAAAACTGAAACCATTTCCTCTAAAATCAGGAACAAGACAAGGATGCCCACTCTCACAACTATTATTCAACATAGTTTTGGAAGTTTAGCCACAGCAATCAGAGAAGAAAAAGAAATAAGAGGAATCCAAATTGGAAAAGAAGTAAAAGTGTCACTCTTTGCAGATGACATGATACAATACATAGAGGATCTTAAAGATGCTACTAGAAAACTACTAGAGCTCATCAATGAATTTGTAAAGTAGCAGGATACAAAATTAATGCACAGAAATCTCTTACATTCCTATACACTAATGATGAAAAATCTGAAAGAGAAATTAAGGAATCACTTCCATTTACCATTGCAACAAAAATAATAAAACACCTAGGAATAAACCTACCTAAAGAGACCAAAGACCTGTATGCAGAAAACTTTAAGACACTGATGAAAGACATTAAAGATGATACACACAGATGGAGAGATATACCATGTTCTTGGATTCGAAGAATCAACATTGTGAAAATGACTGTACTACCCAAAGCAATGTACAGATTCAGTGCAATCCCTATGAAACTACCAATGCCATTTTTCACAGAACTAGAACAAAACATTTTGCGATTTGCTAGGAAACACAAAAGACCCTGAATAGCCAAAGCAGCCTTGAGAAAGAAAAACGGAGCTGGAGGAATCAGGCTCCCGGACTTCAGACTATACTACAAAGCTACAGTAATCAAGACAGTATGGTACTGGCACAAAAACAGAAATATAGATCAATGGAAAAGGATAGAAATCCCAGAGATAAACCCACACACATATGGTCACGTTATCTTTGATAAAGGAGGCAAGAATATACAATAGAGAAAAGACAGCCTCTTCAGTAAGTGGTGCTGGGAAAACTGGACAACTACATGTAAAAGAATGAAATTAGAGCACTTCCTAACAGCATACACAAAAATAAACTCAAAATGGATTAAAGACCTAAATTTAAGAGCAGACAATATAAAACTCTTAGAGGAAAACATAGGAAGAACACTCTGTGTCATAAATCACAGCAAGATCCCTTTTGACTCACCTCCTAGAGAAATGGAAATAAAAACAAAATAAACAAATGGGACCTAATGAAACTCAGAAGCTTTTGCACAACAAAGGAAACCATAAACAAGATGAAAAGCCCTCAGAATGGGAAAAAATATTTGCAAATGAAGCAACTGACAAAGGATTAATCTCCAACATATACAAGCAGCTCAATATCAAAAAACCAAAAAACCCAATCCAAATGTGGGCAGAAGATCTAAATAGACATTTCTCCAAAGAAGATATACAGATTGCTAAAAAGCACATGAAAGGATGCTCAACATCACTAATCATTAGAGAAATGTAAATCAAAACTACAGTGAGGTATCACCTCACACCAGTCAGAATGGCCATCAGCAAAAAATCTACAAACAATAAATGCTGGAGAGGGTGTGGAGAAAAGGGAACCCTCTTGCACTGTTGGTGGGAATGTAAATTCTATGTTCTCCATAGTGATACAGCCACTATGGAGAACAGTATGGCGGTTCCTTAAAAACCTAAAAATAGAACTCCCATGTGACCCAGCAATCCCACTACTGGGCCAGTACCCTGAGAAAACCATAATTCAAAAGGAGTCATGTACCTCAATATTCACTGCAGCACTCTTTACAATGGCCAGGACATGGAAGCAACCTAAATGTCCATTGACAGATGAATGGATAAAGAAGATGTGGCACATATATACAATGGAATATTACTCAGCCATAAAAAGAAATGAAATTGAATTATTTGTAGTGAGGTGAATTGACCTAGACTCTGTCATACAGAGTTAAGTGAGTCAGAAAGAGAAAAACAAAGACCGTATGCTAACACATATATATGGAATCTAAAAAAAAAAGAAAATGGTTCTGATGAACCTAGGGGCAGGGCAGGAATAAAGATGCAGACGTAGAGAATGGACTTGAGGACACGGGGAGGGGGAAGGGCAAGCTGGAACAAAGTGAGAGAGTAGCACTGACATGTATACACTACCAAATGTATAATAGATAGCTAGTGGGAAGCAGCTACGTAGCACAGGCAGATCAGCTCGGTGCTTTGTGACCACCTAGAGAGGTAGGATAGGGAAGTTGGGAGGGAGACGCGAGAGGGAGGGGATATGGGGATATATGTATACATAATATAGCTGATTCACTTTGTTATAAAGCAGAAAATAACACAGCATTGTAAATCAATTGTACTCCAATAAATATGCTAAAAAATATATGAGGCCTATGGTTTGATAATGTGAGCTCTTGAGATGGTCTGCCTAAGCAAAATTGGCTTTGTCATTTATTAACAGTGTGATGTTGGACACTCCATTTCTTCATCTGTCAAGTATATGTAAGGGGTGTGGGACAGTGCTTGGCACAGTTAAAATGACCATAATTGTAATGAAATAATGGAGATTCTTCCAGATCTATAATTCTATGAAATAATAATCATGTCTATTTAAAAGAAGATACTAAGGTTTTCTTTAGCCATATGATACTGAAGAATCTGAGCCCTTAATGAAGTAAAAACTTCAATTCTTTTTTATCATATGTATTTACAATATAAAGAAATAGCTTACAGAACTTAGCTTGGAACTTGCTACAGTTGGAGGTGTTATGAGAAGGGCAGTGTATTTGTGGAGTTCTCAAGAGAAATAGAATCCTGTTCTGAGAGGGGATAGGGGAGCAGAGAGAAGAAAAGGATTATTAGAAATTGGCTCATGTGATTGTGGATGTTGTGAGTTCCCACACTCTGCCATCTGTAAGCTGGCCTTATACAGGACAGCTGGCAGTGTAATTCAGTCCAAGTCAGAAGGCCTGACAACCAGGAAAGCTGAGGTTTGTAAATCCCAGTCTGAGGGCAGGAGAAGATGAGATGAAATGTCCCAGCTCAAGCAGGAATCTAGAAAAGAAGGCGAATTCCTTCTTCCTTCACATTTTGTTCTATTTAGGCCCTCAATGGATTGGATAATGCTTACCTACATTGGGGAGTGCAATCTACTTTGAGTCCACAGATTCAAATATAATCTCACCCACGAACACTCTTGAGATACATCCAGAAAGAACATTTAATCTGGCACACCATGGCCAGTCAAGTTAAAATTAACCATCACAGCTAAATACGGTGATAACTGGAGGAATAGTACCAATTTATTTATATTTCTAATCCTGACATATGAAATGAAGGACTCATGTAAATATCACTCATGTTTTATGTACTATTAATTTAGCTTTGTAGTGACTCAGCTATTTGCTACGTCTGAACTCTTTATAAGGAGAATTTTAAACCTGAGCATCAATTAAACAATATATTCAGGGAATGTACTTGGTGGAAAAGAGAAGGCCAGTGCTTACACATCGACCTCTTCTTTCTCTGTAGAGAATAAAATTTATAAATCACTGAGGAATAGAGATAAAACTTGATGATTTTAATGGTACTGGCTATTGTTTCCCTAGAGTAATTCGGTTAAAGTTGCCTTATGTTGAACATCAACGAAACAATTTCTCTTTCTTCTTAAGTTCATGCTGTATAGAGAGTTAAATGGGAAAAAAAATATTCTAGATCATTATAACAAGGCCAAAACTTTTTGGCCAATGTTTTTCATTGTAAAGAGTTGTGTAAGTAAAGATTATTCTTTTAGACAGTGTTCTCATTTCAACAATAGCTCATTTCTAGTATTTAATTACATGATGTTCCAAATGATATATCATACCAGTAGAATAGGAAAACTTTCTCAATCACTGGAATATCTCATCCAATTAAAGGACAGAACTTTTATGTTGTGAATATAATCTAATGTTGTAGAATATAATTTCTATTTTATTATTTAGATAAAGAAGATAGGAGAATGATCAAGAAAGAAATGTTTGAATAAACGTTTAAAATAAGTTCAAATGTGTTTTTATTAATGTGAAATAGGTTACATTAGAAAATGTATATTTTGTAATTTTACTAGTCTTTAAGGGTTATATGAATAAAATGCAGACACTAAAAACTTATACCAGAGTCACAAAACTAGTGGGAAAATTAACATGACCAATTCTAGTAATTTATTTAAAAGAACTTTAGACCCAGAAATAGACCCCGACAAATACCGATTTTTAATTTTTGATGAAGGTGCAACAGAAAGAGAAAGAGTAGTCTTTTCAACAAATGGTGCTGAAGTAATTAAACACCTACAGACAAAAATAATAAACCTCAATGTGTACCTCACACCTTATCCACAAACTAACTCAAAATGGATAATTCAAAACTATTTAAACTTTCAGAAGATAACATAGGAGAAAAACTAGAGCTTGGTCAAGTGTTCTTTAGAAAGAAACACCAAAAGCATGATAAAAAAAATTGATCATTGGACTTTATCAAAATGAAAACCATTAGCTCTGAGAAAGATGGTTAAGAAGATTAAAAGACAAGCTGCAGACTGAGGAAAGATTTGTAAACTGTATATCTGATAAAGATTTATATCTAGAACATAAAATGACCTCTTAAAACTCAACAGTAACAAACAAAAAACCCAAACCATTCCAAATAGAAAGTGGGCAAAGAACATGAAGAAATAGTGCACTGAAAAGGGTGTAAGAATGGCAATAAATACATGAAAAAATGTTCAACATCACTAGCCATTAGGGAAATAAAAATTTAAACCAAAATGACATACTTATTGGAAGAGCTAAAATAAGAAATAATTACAATACCAAATGCTGATGAGGATGCAGAGAAAGCAAATCTCTCTTGCATTGCTAGTGCCACTGTAAAATCCTGAGTTCATGTGACATTCCAAAACAAGACACGGAACTCAAGATTATTATCTTCTCCCTGATTTACTACCATATCTTAGCACAATATTTCAGTTAGGGCACGCCTTGAGTCTAATTTCTTATGAGTTAAACTTTAAAACTGTTTGTATTGTATTATGTAACATTTATTATACTATATATTGTATATAAAATATGGGTTGAGCCATCAGTGTTTCCACACATTTTTTTAAATAAATTTATTTATTTATTTATGGCTGCGTTGGGTCTTCGTTGCTGCGTGCGGGCTTTCTCTCCAATTGCGGCAAGCGGGGGCTACTCTTTGCAGTGCGCGGGCTTCTCATCTTGGTGGCTCCTCTTGTTGCAGTGCACTGGCTCTAGGTGTGCGGGCTTCAGTAGTTGTGGCATGCGGGCTCAGTAGTTGTGGCACATGGGCTTAGTTGCTCTGTGGCATGTGGGATCTTTCCCAGACCAGGGCTCGAACCTGTATCCCCTGCATTGACAGGCAGATTCTTAACCACTGCACCACCAGGGAAGTCCCCCACAAATTGTTTCAATATTACAAAGGCATGCAATTTTACTTAACTAAAAGAGCTTGTAATAATGAATAACTTTTTTAATGAATAACTGCCAAAAGTGGTTAAGCCTATGAATACTTACAATATTACCAATGATATAGACAATGTATTCACTTAATTTTAATTTTTAGACTGTTACTTTAAGGTCTTAGACTAATATCTTACTGAGTTAATAACTTAATCTTTGGTTACTTGGACAATTTCTAAGAAGAAAAAGATGAAAAACACTGGTCATTAGTCCTTGTCTATATCTACCCTTTATTTTTATATACTATAGAATGGTTGTATAGTAAAAGTATATACAATTGCCTTTGAATGATCAAACTAAAATTTATTAATCTGATAGATTTATGCTTATGAAATAATATTTGTTGGCTTTCTGCCTTTATTTTTGACTTTGGAAAAATAAAATTTGGTTACTTTGGATAAAGATAGTAATTAAAAATAAACTATATTTAGGTAACACTTGGTTCAAGAGTTACAGAGAAATATCAATGTATTAGTTTGCCAGGGTGGCCGTAACAAACTATTACATACTGAATGATTTAAGTAACATAAATTTATTTTCTCACAATTCTGGAGACAAAAAGTTCAAGATCAATGTGTCAAGCAGGGTTGGTTTCTTCTGAGGTCTCTCTCTTTAGTTTGTAGATAGCTATCTTTTCCCTGTGTCCTCATGTGTTCTTTCCTCTGTGTTTGTGTTCAAATCTCCTTTTCTTATAAGGACAGCAGTCATTTTTGACTAGGGCCCACTCTAATGATCTCATTTACTTAATTACTATTTTAAAGACCATATCTCTAAATATAATCACATTTTGAGGTACCAGGGGTTAGGATCTCAATATATGAATTTTGGGGAGATACAATTCAGCCCATAACATATACATATAATATATATTTACATATACAAACATAATACATATACACACAAATGCACATACACACACAAGTGACAAATACGCTTTGGTAAATACCCCAGTATCTCTTTCTATTAGATTGGTAAAAGGATTGTTCTCTTGGTTTAATTTGGGCACTTTTATCCTCTAGTCTTGAAGAAAACTAAAAACTCTGATCATAATCTTTTCTTAGTATTTACTATGTTGCAGTACTCAAATGTATTATCTCTAGAGTCTTAAATGCTGTTATACAGCTACTGGCCCCAAACAATCATATACCAAAAAGAATGAGAAAATCTAAACTTTGTAGAGACTGAAATGACCACAACTAGAACTTGTTACATGATCACACTCCACAAAGCATGGTCTAGACTTGGACTGATCACATCCCTAGATGATACTGATTTATTGTTCAGCACAGATATAAGAATTACAAGGGAGGATAGAGAACTGTGATTACATATGATAATATGACACAACTCTGTCCCAGGAAGTTCTTTCTCAGGAAGGTAAGGGTGTAAACCAAAAAATAACTTTTCTGTTTACTTCAGGAAATTGCTGTAAATCAATTTATCTGGGCAAAAAATTTTCTCCTCTAGGCAAACAACTCTCCTGTCAGGAAAATAGAATGATCACTGGTGCAAAAACTCACATGTCATGTAAGATTTTACTCATCAAAACCCTCACTGTGTTATGTCCATCAGTTCTAAATTATTATGTCATATTCTATGCTGAATATCAATCAAGTTCTTGTCTTGAACTTTGAACCTAGTCTCCCAAATTTTATAAGAATCTTTCCTTGATCTCTCTCTTTTGAGGTGCAGCTAGGACTGTCAATGTGGTATTCTCTCTTACAGTCCAAACTCTAAGAAACTTAACTTTGCTGGAAAGACAGATTTTTGGTGTTCTTTTAGGGTATGTGACAGTTGATACATTTTACACCTAAACTATGAAAGTTAATGTTATTAGGAATAATCTATTTGATATATTTACATATCATTTTGAGTATTTTAGTTTTCATTTCCTCAAAGTTAAACTTGTCTTCCAAATAAATTAAGTAAAAACCCACAGAATCTATATTTTGATGATTTAACACTGAATCCATTAAATTATTTGAGTGATTAACCTAAAATTTTGATTCAATGCTATAATTTGATGAGGTAATGAAGCGGTGTCAGACACCGTGCCTTGACGTTTAACCATTTCCTCTTTTTTACTTCCTGCCAAAGTGTGCCTCTCATCATAAAAAACGAAAATGTCAGATTCTGACATTTCAGCCTCCTTTACAGTAAGGCTAGGCCATAGCTCTGGCCAAAGAGATAAAAAAAGCAGAAGTGTGTGTGTGTGTGTGTGTGTGTGCGCGTGCACGTCCGTGTGCACGCGCGTGTGTGCATGCACATGCGTATCTGATATTTTCCTTGATTAAAAAAAAATAGGGAGGATAGAATAGAACCTTAACTTACTTTCTTCTTTGAGTACTGTTTGAGCATGTGATACAAAGACATGCAACATCAATCCTGAAACCACAAAACCACAGCCTGAAAAGAGAAGCCAATCTGGATCTTTGGTGACACTGAGACATTGAACTAACCTTTAAAGTACCTACCTTTAGGCTTGTTGTTTATAATAAATACTTATTATTTGAATAGGTTATTCCATAACTTACAACCAATAGCATCTCTGATTCAAATATTAGACCCATTAATTAATTAATTTTTTTTTTAGTAACAGGTTATTTGGTTAAAAACAATATGTATGTTTTTGGTGGCAAATAAAGGGTCTGCTCATAGTACATTGTATTATAAAATAATAATTGTTTTATAATCGCAACATATGAAAATAATAGTTTGATTGTTAGACATATGAATGGATCTATTATTGAATTTTCAGTGTTTTTTTTATTTGGGGGTTGTTTTTTTTTTTTGCATTTTATTGATCATTTGCATAAGAAACTCAGAGGAAAGTAGAAGTTTATGTCCATTTCAGCCTCTTACAAGGAAATCTCACAGCATTTTATATTTAAAATTTTACATTTATTTAGGAGGTTTTTTTTTAAGGAAAACATTATAAGTATTCAGATAAGTTAAAAACAGTGAAGCATTATCACATTATTTTCAGTCTTCTGTAAACACTTTTCTTTCCCATTTTTCCTTCCTTATATATTTGAGCAGATCTGGATTTGAGCAGAGCTTTCACCTTTGTGAAAGGTAAAAAATGGGTTTTTGCTTATGATTGTGCTCTTCAAATAGAGGAAAGTGTTCTGACACATTTTTGAAAATGATAGCAGTGATAGCGTTCAATCATAACTCCATGACTCTATTTAGGACAGGTTTAATGAGCAGGCTTATCTCTATTTTTTATTATCAACATTATACACTGAGCTATACTGAATACTTTTCATTGCACTATATGGAAAAAAATATTTGGACAAAAGTTTCACTAGGAACTTTGTAATCTCTGCAATTTATTTCTGCAGTTGTGTGAAATTTAAATGTGTACATGGATATAAGTGGAACTAATTTGAAAACTTAATATAGTCACAACATATCGTTTTAAACCTTTTTCTTCAAATAGAGGGAAAGCTTTAACTGTATTCAATTATTAAGTGTACTTCAAGCTTAATAAAGGGGTATTGTCTAAGAAGAGTCTATATTTTTGGCTTTTCTTAACAATTATCCAATGTATTTTTAAACAAATTATCTTTTTATTTGGCCTGTAAATGCATAAAAACTATATGAACTCTGTTCATTTTTTGTGTGACGATTTACCTGATTCAGAGACCTTGGTTAATTTGCATACAGCTCTAAAAGGCAAAATTAGCAGACTACAGAAATCATGTGGAGGGAAAAAAAAGAAAAAAAATATATGGTTGTTTTGGGTGAATCTAGCAGAGAAAGATTCTAAGATAAGTAAATTCTTAAATAGTCAAATATAGCACTCAAACAGTCGCCTCCAAAGAAGTCAATGAGAGACAAACTCCAGTCAATTGAGAGATGAACAAAAATAAAGTAAAAATTGTTGTGTAAAAGGACTTACAGTAAGTACTGAATAGTTAAATAGACTTAAATCAATAGTTTGTAAATATATTTATTATAAAAATGGTAACTGAGTTAATATTTTAATGTTAAATTGTATTTTTTGCTCCCAGTATGTACATTTCTATGTGATACTTGTGTCATGTTTTCTAGAAAAGATTGAGTACCTAGGCCTCTGTGGAGGAGAGAGCAGACCATTAAATTTCTTATGTTCAGATTTGCATTTTAAGATGGACTTTTGAAATTTCTGGTATAGGTAACAGTTTGACTTTAGAGTATCCAGAGTCAAAATACATACCTTAATAATAGATTTGGGAAAAATGCATCATTAATAAGTATATGATTTCCTGCTGTAGATGTAATAAAGAAAGGGAGAAGATTGGAGAAGATAGCAAACATTAGAAGTTTGCATCCTCACCCAGGCTAAGGGCTGGGGTCTATGATAGCAGCTTTGTGATGGTGGGGATTTGAGGACAGAAGGGAGACATTTTCTCATTTCTCAGGTGGTGCACAGAAGGTGAACAGTCTTCTGGAATTGAGTTTTATTGCTCTAGCATGGTGCTTCCAGGAGAATAAACATGGTAGCTTGTGGTTTTGTTGCAGAAAAGGTCTGATGCCAACAAAAAATGGATTTCAGTGACTCCCAAAGGCAGCTTGTTCCTGATGCAGGGATGCTATATAAACCTGCTGCCCTCCTCAAATTCTACCCCTAGATGCCATCACAGGTAAAAGGAAGAGTAAAGGCCAATTCTCTATTAACATATTTTAAAGTCGAAATTATTAGTAAACCTCAGAAGTTACTGAGTTTACTTGAAAATGTCTAGATTCAGTTTTTTGCAATTGCATGAAACAGGAGTTTGAAGTGAGACTAATTTTAGTTTTAAGGGTATTTTCAAAATAACATTTTTGTGTACATCAGTTTGTTATGAGAAAACATATCTGCTAAAAACTAAAATTTCAGTGACTAATTACTGAGATAAAAATACGTAAAATGTAAAATGTTAATAATAAAATTCTAAATAATATACACAAAAAAACAAGAAGTGGCTATTAATTTCTTTATAATTCCCAGTGAATCAGGATGCTTTTCCATCTTGATGATGATTTGAGAATTATAAGTCTAAATATAAATTTAATACCTTAACATCCTTGTAAAAGTAAAAATAGTATGTACATTATATAAATTATAAGAATGAGAAAATCTAAGAAAATATTGTACACAGAATAAAATATATGTAATAAAGGAATAGCAAGAAAGTACAATAAAAAACAGCAAGTACAGCTTGTTTTACTTGTTTATACAGCAAATAGTTTCTTGGAATGGGTTCCAAATCAAAATCCATCTATATGATGCTTGCAGAGCTACATTTAAGATGATACAGAAAGCTAAAATGCAAAGAATGCATAAAGCAAATCCAAAATGAAAAATAAAGAAAAAACTTAAAAAAAATCAGTGTCAATATATTCTTAGGAGACAAAGTAGAATTTAAAATAGAAAAAGTTAACTTGAAAAAAGACAGCCATTCATATTTATAAACAGTACAGTCCACAAATCAGCTATATCTCTCATGAAACTATGAACCACTATGCAACACATAATAGAATATAAAAATATATAAAGGGAAAGAGAAATAGTAGAGAAAGAGGTAGAAGCTCTATTCTACTAAGGAATGTTAGTCTTTTATGGCTGGCAGAGATAAAAATAAAACAAAAATAACATTAAATGTCCTATATGCCATGCACTGTTTTGAGTGCTTTGCATACATTTATTAAATCCTTATAACAGCTCTCTCAGGTCATATTATCCCAGTTTTTCATATAAGAAAACTAAGAGATAGTTTAAATAATACCCTTAAAGTCACACTGTTAATAGTCATGGAGCTTGAATTTGAGCTAGGCAACTGAACTCCTGAATTTACACTCCTGCCTACTACATTATAAAAATTATAAGTAACATAGCTCAAATAAGATCTTCAGACATTTAAATGTACCTTTTTTAAGTATCAATAGATATATTTAAAGATCATTTCATAAACAAATTTCAATAAGTTAAATAAATTAAAAACAAGATAGTGGTTACCAGTGGGGAGAGGGAAGGGGGAAGGGGTAATATAGGTATAGAAGAGTAAGAGGTACAAACTATTAGGTATAAAATTAGCTACAAGGATACATTGTACATCACAAGGAACATAGCCGATATTTTATAAATGGGGCATAACTTTTAAAATTGTGAATCACTCTATTGTACACCTGTAACTTATACTAAAAAGAGAAAAGAGTTCCTAGCTGAGAGAGGGAGGTACAGGTAAACATGTATGTGGAAAGAGCATGGAACAGAGGTACTCTGGCTCAGCCAGGAGTGATAAGCAAGGAGTAAGATGAAAGAAGAGGTCAGGGAAGAATTCCTGGAAAAGTCAATGTCAGATCAGAGTTCCTTCTTCAGAACTACACACGTGGCTGGATCAAGTAAGAGGTTTATGAAAATTAAGTGAGAGGGAGCTCCTTCTGGTCCTCTAAAAAATTGACAGTATTAGATAGGAGATTGTATTAGTGACTATTGTAATAGTCCCAGTGACTATTAATCTTAGCTGTAATTGAAATCCACATAGCATTAACCTCTGGGTCTGCTGTTTTAGAGTTTTCCAGGTTCTTCTCTGCTGGAGGAAGTTGTTCATTTGTCCCATGACAATGAATTCCTTTGTGCCTGTCTTTCTAGTTGGCATCCAGGTCTTCTGAGCTAGTTATAAAGTGGTTCTCCTGCCAAAACCCCAAAAAATCACAGAATAAAAGCCAAGTAAGAATTGTGAAATCTCTTACGATGCCACTTAATTCTCAAACAATATTTCCTCATAGAAATATCAGTTTTAAGATGACTCAAATGTTCGTAATTAATTGAAACTCTAGTGATTCCATTATTCGGTTAAACAATCAGTCAACCCAGTATTTATTGACTGCATGATGCCAAGCTCTATTTTAGGCATTGAGGATTCCATTGTAAGCTAGGAATCAAGGTCCCTTCACCCACAGCATCTCTAGCCTGGTAAAGAATATGAATAAATATGCAAACAAATTAATTTGTGGTGATGAGTGCTTTCATGGGACAAGTTCAAAGTTCAAGATCTCAAACCAGGTATATCAGGGAAGACTTCTCAGAAGAAATGATATGTAAGCTTGGACCTGAAGGAGTAGGATAATCAGGTAAAGAATTCACAGACTCAAAGAGATGGAGGAGGGGAATGATGAAGAATGTTCTTGTTGACTGAGCATGAGACTGTGGGAGGGGCAAGGGGAAATGTGACTTGCTTCAGAAGAGCTGAATGTTCAGTACCACTGAACTATAAAGTGGGAGAGAAGAATGTGAACAATGAGGCTGGAGGCAGGTAGCAGAGGCCCAGGCAGAAAAGGTCTAATTAACCACGTTACAGACTTTATATCATTGAGCAGTGAGGACCAATTGAAGTATTAAAACTGTGATTATGTTATGGAAGTAACTTAATCAGATTGGTGTTTTTGCAAGCTCACTCAGGATACTTACTATGTGGGAGAATAGATTAGAGTGGATGGAGCAAGAGGTAGGCAGGGAAACCAGTTAGAGATTTTTGAGCTCTGTGAAGCTTCCTAGATTTGGGAATTGTCCTTTCCTTTGATATCCAAATCTAAATAAAATAGAATAAAATAAAACAAACCCCATCCCACATAACCCAGAATAATGTTACATTTTCCTCTTAATAGTCCATACTTCTAGCTCAGAATTCCTGCTTCTGAGTCAGTTCTTAATCCCTTTCCCCATCATCTCATGTAGCTGATTGTCTCTCTACAGTGCTTTGCCCCAACTATGTGGGGAAAAAACAAACCAAAAAAACCTAACAGAAATTGCCATTTTCTGACAAAGGTGAAGAAACATGAATAAGTTAAATAATTCAACATAATGTGATAAATATTCCCATTGTGGCATGCACAGGACACGTAAGTTGGCAACTCCACTGCACAGTTTGCAGTTCAGGGGAAAGGAAACCTAAGCTGTGTCCAGCCCATGGAACAGGATTCAGACAAATGAGAAGGTGCAGGGCAGAGGGAAGGTGAGTGTGCAGGGAAGGAAGTGGCCCAGGAAAAGCCGCACAGGCACAGGAAGACAGGTTTTGGGAAACTGCATACAATTTAGTATTGTTGGGACATTGGTGCAAGATGTGAAGTTGGAAGAGTTAAGTTGGAAAAAATGATGAAAGTCAATCTTTTCTTTAATGGTTTAATTCTGAAGGACCTCTCAAAATTTAAGTATTATTTCCACCAAAATAATATATCAAGTTTAAAAAGTAAAATTCGTACTATAAGAATTATAAAAAGAGCAGGTCTCTGTCTAATTCCATCTGGAAGCTTCCACTTTATGGTGTTTTTTTGACATCTATTCTAAATAGCATGAGTATATCAATGCTTTTTTCTTTCTTTTTAAAACTTATGTATTTAATTTTTTGGTCATGTTTTAAAAATACTTCCCCAAGTTTGAGTTGCATATTCCCCCACCTTGTCTTGCAGAAATAAAGACATAAAAAATTTAAATCATTTGCCTAAAGTCATAACAAATCTTTTAAGTAAAGCCAGGTAATTTTCCACACAAAGCAAATAGGAGGTAATATGATAAGAACTAAGAGAACTATACCATCATTGAGTTTCTTGCTTTTTTGTGTGTGTTTGTTTGTTTTTCTGTAGGACAGTAGTGCCATTTGTGTTTCATGATGAATTCTATATAAACTTGCAAGTATGATATGTTGCATCTAATAAAGAATTCCTTTTTGAAAGAACAAAATACCAAAATATTTTGCACTAGAATTTATTTGAAATTACTTTTGCTTTTGTGGATTTATACAGTGTTCGGTCTCTGGGATTAGTTTTCAAATTGGATTTCAGGAAGGTTTGAAGCATGTGCTTATATGGTTCCCAATATTTGTTATAATTTTATTTATGATTTAAAAAATTTTTAGATATTAATATCCTATAAGAAAATAAATCATGTCTTTCATCCTCCCTCCCTCCCTCATGTATACAAATCTACTTCCTTCTATTGTTCCAATATACTTATACTACAATTTTTGGTTAAATAGTCATTAAAGTAACTGGATATTTTTTACAGCCAAGACGTACTATGTACTGTGATCATTTTCCCTTTATTTTACGTTTCAATTTTTTAAAAAGTAGTCAATAATATATTTTCATTTGCTTAGCTTTCTGTCCACCCTATCAATAATTTACCCCTAAGTTATCTGATAGAATTGAAAATAACTCCTGGATATGTTAAAACACATCAGATATTCTACCCGTTTAATTTTCTTCTAGCAGACAGGACTCTCAGAACACTTTGTCCTCCCACTTTCGTTTCACCTCTTTGCTCTGTAACTTGTTTCTCACACTATCATCTTGAAAATCCCTTTCTTTGACCAGCATCTATTATTTTTTGAATTGTTGTTTCCTCTTTACTGATTTATTCCCTTAGTTTGGTGGACTACACTCACTATTGGCTTTCTGGGGAAAATTCCTGAGTTATCCATTGGTTAGCTTCTGTTCGACTTTATCTCTCTGGGGTTTAGGTTTCAGGTTTCTCTGAATTACTAAATCATCTTAAGGGTTTAGCTTGTTGCTTTTTTTGAGCTATTAAATCATGTACTATTAGTCCAGCTACTTTCTTGGTTTCTTGTCTGCTGTTGTTACTTTTTCCATTCACTTTGTCCTGCTGGCTTAATTCCTGTTTTATCCTTTTATTAGCTATCTAAAGGGTTTGGTAAGTAGTCTCTGAAATGGCCTCTGATAGTCACTGCCTCATGGCATTCATGCACTTGTGTAACCTCCTCCCCTTAAATATGGGCCGGACCTAGTGACTCACTTATAAAGAATAGTATATGACAAATGTAATGTAATTTCACCTCTAAGATTAGGTTACAAAGAGACCTTGATTTTGGTCTTACTTTCTGTCTCTCTTGCTCTCACTCTTATTCTTGCTCTCTCACTAGCTTTGAGGGAAGCAAGTTTCCGACTGTGAGCTGCCCTATACAGAGCCCACGTGGCAATGAGCAAAGGGAGGTCTCTAGTCAATAATCATCAAGGAATGTAGGCCCTCAGTGCAATAGGCTGGGAGGAAGTGAATTCTGCCACATGAATGAGCTTAGAAACAGATGCTCCCCCATTCAAGTCTTCAGGTAAGAAGACTTGACACTTTGACACCTTGGTTTTTGGCTTGTGAGAAACCATGAGGCAGAGGTACTCAGATAAGCTGCATCCAAGTTATCCTAACTCTCAAGGTGATAGTATTAGGAGTTGGGCCCTTGGGAGGTGATTAGATCATGAAGACAGAGCCCTCATGAATGGTATTAGTACTCTTATAAAAGAGACCCCAGAGAGATCCCTTGTCCCTTCCACCATGTGAGGATACAGTGAAAAGGTGTCTGTGAATTAGGAAACAGGCCTTCACCAGACATTAAATCTGCTGGTGTCTTGAGCTTGGACTTATTGACCTCCAGAACTGTGAGAAATAAATTTCTGTAGTTTTTAAGCTAACCAGTTTATGGTAGTTTGTTATAGCAGCCTGAGCAGACTGACACTGAGCCACAGAAACTGTGAGACAATAAATGTTTGTTGTTTTAAACTGCTAAATTGATGTTATTTATTTTATAACCATAGGTAACAAATATAGAGAGATTTTTAAGAAGGAATAGAGAGTATCCCATGTGTTTGATTTGTCATGTCTGAACAAAAACCTGAAGACTTTTCATTAGAGGTCATGATATAATTTTTTAAAAGAAAGTAAAAAGGTAATTATTTTAAAGAGTTACTATATGGGAACCTTGTGGGGAACATACTGGAGGGAGCCAGACTACAAGAAAGGAGCTATTGCAATGATCAGATGAAAAATGATGAGGACCTGAATTAAGTCAGTATCAAAGGATATGGAGGAGAGAAGGCAAATTTGAGAGCTATTAGTCATTGATACAACGTGATTGCTGAGTAGATATTGTGATTCAATAATAAGCAGATTTCTCCTGGATTCCAGTCTTGAGGGAATGAAGTGGATTATGGTTGTTAATTAGGGTGAAGACTAGAGAAGAAGGAGTGAAAGTAGAGAGGATAAGAATAAGTTTAGTTTTGGACATTCTGAATTTGAGATGCCCTGGTACATCTGCCTGAAAATAATGGTAATAATGATGATAATAAGAAGCATACATTAACTGCTTAATTATCAATAGGCCATCTTTGATGCAGCCCAGATGAATTATTTTGTGTTATTCTCGTGACAATATTATCTAATAGTTGCTATCATTATTTCCATTAAACAATGAATAATTTGAGGAGGTCAAATTATTGAGGAGGTCTCGAGGTCAAATAACTTTCCCAAAGGGCATAGAGTGATTTTGATATAATAATTTAAACATAAACAGTCTTGTTTCCAAAGCTCAAGCTTCCTGTCTCCCCTCCACACTGTTCTTATAGGACCAGCTCTCAAAAGGAAATAATTGGGCATTGTCTTCAGAAATTCTGAATTCCTTCTGGTTGCCCTGAACATTTTTGTAACCAGACAATTCTGGTTCTAATTACATGACTGGGCCTACAGCCTGGAGTATAATTATAGGCATTTAAAATTTTCTGGTGAATTATTGCATTTTGTGGATCAATTACATGTAAGATAGGTTGTTGATAGATATGGAAAAAGACAGGCCTGGTTTTTAGTATTAAAGTTAATAATCATTAGAGAACAAGCCTCCTGGGTGATGTGTCTCACATTCATTTAAGTAGGTTATGATAGTGACTGTTTAAATCCAGGATCTTCTGTAATCAGAGACTGCACAGGATAAAGGTCATTTTGTCTTAATTATGCCATTGAGAAATTAGGACCCAAATAGTGTTATGTAAATATCATTAAATTTGGTTTATTTTGACTTTGCTTTACTTAAAAAGAAAAAAAAATCTGCAAATCACTGCTTGGATGGAACAGAAAAGTTCATTATATTTTCTGAAATAATCATCAGTTTGGCAGAACATGTAAATTGCAAAGCTATATATAAAAGAAAAAAAAGAGAGATGTACTCTGGGTATTCTCTTAGGACTGCTAGAAAATGATTTTTATTACTGAAATGAGTAAGTGAACTTTTGTGATGATTGCAGATGCCTAAGGAGAGTGTAGGAAGATATTTAGACAACAAAGCTATAGAGATATGGAATGGTCAAGGCCAAGGGCATTAAGGGAATTAATTCAAAGAATATCAATTCACTCAGTGACCTCTTCTCTATACTGTTTGCATTCTGTCTTCCATTATTTTTATATCCATATCTTGAACTCATCTCCATGCTATCACCTTATGAAGCCTCTTTTAAGCCAGCTTACTATTATAAAAATATACAACAAAAAATAATACAATAAACCCCTGACACTCTTCATCTAGATTCGGCAGTTGTTAATGTTTGCCATATTGGTGTGTGTGCATGTGTGTATGTATGTGTGTATTCTAATTCACCCTTGAGTATTTTAGTGCGTGTGTTTAGGAATAAGGGATTCTTTAGGGACTCTTCAATGCCTATTAGAAGAGAGTTTGATGTAATGATTAGGAGCAAAAGCATTAGAGAACTAAGTCTGGATCTTGACCCTACTACTTACTATCTATGTAAAACTGCTTTACCTCTTATAACCTCAGTTTTGTCATACATAAAATGGGGATGAAATACTTTTCAATCTGACAGGATTACTATAAGATCAAATGAGAGAGTATAAGGAAAATGTTTCAGCCTAATCCCTCATAAAAAGTGAGTGCTCAGGAAAAAGTGAAATTTTTATTAGGTACTTGTCATCTCTTTCCATCCTTGCCTCACTGCTCCCTCTTTCTACTGTTCAGGCATTGCATACTCACAGTCAACATTAAATCAAATTAAGACTGAAAATGGAAATCTGAAGAAAAGTTTGGAGAAGGTATAATTCTGTTGGTTAACATATTTTTACTTAATTCAATTTTAAACTACTCTGAAAAGGAAAAAAAGAATTTAACAGAAAGGCTTTCTTGCCTATGTTGTCCTTTGCTGAGAATTAATGAATCTGAGTTTCCTTTGGCTCAAGTTAATTTTGCATTATTTAGGAAGACTTTCAAAGATAGGCAGGGCTTGAGAACTTTTAAGCAGTCCTCATTCAAGTGAGTTTATAGCCAGTGATCAGTGTCTGTCATTAGAAAGAAACCTTTTGTTATTTGGCTATTTTCACAGAGAATGAAATAAAAGTAATTGGGAGGCAGCTGGTGCCCTTTGGCAGCTCTTAGAGAAACAAGGGAAGGGTTGTGGAAGGATTACTAGTAGTACTATATTTAGGAGAAAAATAACCTATCTTGGGATTGAGTCAGTGATACTGGCTTTGCTGTAGCCCAGAGTGGAGAGGTTGCTGCTTCTTTGTGAAGAAGCCAACTGAGCTGGGAAGAGCAGAGAAAAGGGGAAGAAAGAGAGTGAACATTTATAGAACACTTCTTTTAGTCAGATACTGGCCTAATGTTGTGTGTGTATGTTTCTAATTTTAAGTGAATCCCCACAATGACCCTAAGTAGTGTTGATTGCCATCTTTCATATGTACAAATGAGGACTCTGAAGATTTAAGACATTGAGGATTTTGCTCAATGTCACACAGCTAGCAAATAACGCAGTTGTAGTTCAGACTTCTAAATTTGATACTCCTTCCATTATAACAGTGGATCTCAAAGTGTGGTCCTCAGCCCAGCATCGATACCACTTCTAAGAAATACAGACTTTTCAGACCCTAACCTATATCTACTGAATCATAATCTCTGGGCATGGGGCCTGGCAATCTGTGTATTACAAATTCTCCAGGTGATTTTGAGGCACACTAAAGAGTGAGACCCCTTGCACTATATTATCTCTCTATCCCATTATATTATATTATTTCAGGTTTTGAGAAGGAAATAGGTATTAAGGATATGCAGCTCCAACTTGGCACTTATTGTTATGATGACACTTCTCTGAAGGCACTGTAATCATAAGCTAGATCAGGAAGAAAACTAGGGGACTTCCCTAGATAATATCTATGAAACCTCTAGAGAACTGGGATGGGGAGAGTCCATTGAATTAGGACTTCCAGCAGAGGAGCGCATTGGCGGAGGGGAAAGATGGATCAGGCCAGTGGGGAGATCATAAGATTGTACGTTGTGAAGACCGCTCAGCAGAGGATATTTTAGCTGACCCTCTGGGAATTATTGACTCTGATGCTTATTAGAAAAGGATTCTTCAGAGACTGTTTTTGAAAATATTTGACGTATGAGGCACTGTGGTAGCTGTGATTTGCTGTGATTTGTTTCTTTACTTTATCAACTTTTAATAGAATTTACTTTGAATCCACTGTGGCCAGCATCTTGCAAGTTGGGCTACAGATGGCAGCCTACTACACTATAAATACTATTTGACAAATGTGTATTAAAGGTCTATATTAGACTAGGTGGTAGGTAAACAGTATAAATTTCCTAGTTGGGGCTCTAAGCCAAAAGAAGAAAGTCACATACACATAAAAATATTAAGTTTTTTTGTGGCCCTAGAATTTTAGACAAAAGCAGGAGGGTACAGTTTTGTTTTCTGATTATATTTACTCCAAACTGTGAGCTAAAGGGTTAGGCATGAAGTTGTCATTAATCACACATCAATTAAAAATAAAGATGGTAAGCAGATGTGACATTATAACTAGAGGAAACAGAAGCCAAAAAAAGGACAATTTTACTTAAATGAACAGATGCGTGTAAGAAAACAAAACCAGCAAAACAAACAAACATTTGAAATCAGAATTTTTAAATTAAAAAATGAATTAAAAAGGAACTATGTTCCTAAATTGAGATATCTAGTGTGGTGAGGTGTCTTCCGTCAGCTTCCTTGGCAAATATCATTTTTTAGGCATCTGTGATCAGCATAAAGACTACTAGCTTCCAGCTCTGAGTTTCTCCCACATCTAGATCTCATGCAAGCCTGGGTGTGGGAGGAATACTGCCACCCATCCAAGGTTTCTGGACATTTACTATTCAAGATGGTGAGTGAATGTAGCAGAGCCTGGAATGTGGTCACTGTGGCCATGCCTTCCAGAGTCTTTGGACTGCCAGAATAAATTTGGCACTACCAAGGTGGGTTCTTCCAGTACTAGGATTAAGCCTTGTTTGGACCAATTTTCTGAATATCTGGTTGATTGAGAATTTCCTTCTTATCACTAGTGTACTAGGAAAATACAGAAATACATTTAAAATAACTAAACAAGATTAAAAAGAAAAGATGTAGAGAAGCTTTCTTATAGGTTTCACATAAGTAGAATTGTATAGCTATGCTTTAATCTCTTTTTACTACCTTTGGTCAATCTGTGTATTAACAAGTTTTCCAGGTAATTTCAATACACATTTAAGTGTGAGAACCATGTGGACAGACTTACCTTATTCAAATATCTACTCTTTCTTCTATAATAGCATCTCTGCAATATTGAATTTTCAAACCTAGATTATAGTCCTCTAGCAAAGCATTATATTCGTAGAGAAATGTATAGTACACTATACATGAATACTATAAGGCTTTGCAATAGAGCAGAGAAAGTATGAGGTTTGTAGACAGAAGATCCAATTTTGAATCCTGACTGGGTCATCGACTATTTCTGCTACATTGGAAAAGTCATTTATTATTTCTTACACTCAGTTTTCATGGTTGTAAAGTGGGATAGTAATTGCTTCTAACTCATAGAGTGGTTGTGTTACTAATGAAAAAATTAATTATTCAGCTGACATTTCTTGATCACCTACTGTGTCTGGAATGGTGCTAGGAGATAGAATAAACAAGACATAGTCTTTTCCCTTAAGAAATGATAGATAATACCAAATGTATTAGTACTTCTGGGGGGTAAGGTGAGAACATAACCCATTCTGTGTATATATGGTGGGAAAGAATCAGAAAGACTTCTCCAGGGGATGTTCTGTTCAGAGAAAGATGCAAGTAAAGTAGGAAGAAAAATTCTATAATGGAAGTGGGTGGTGGGTGGGGCATTCTGGGCAGAGGGAATAACATGGAAAAATTTGGAGGTAACAGAGCATTGATCATTAATGGGACTGTAAGTAGTTGATGTGCTAATTGAGGCAAAGGTAAGAGTCTCGAGAGATGAACGTGAACATGTAAACAGCAGCCAAATTAGTACGGGCTTTACACACCATAATGTGTTGAATGTGAAGTCACCAGTGCGGAATTTTAAAAAGACATTGGCACAATGAGATGGATATTTTGTAAAGGCTAATTGGCTATATTACATAAGATGGGGAAGGAGTCCATCTAGGTGGTCATTGTGATAATTTGGGCAAGAGGTTATGATGACCTAAACTTGGGATAAGGCAAGAAGTAGAGATTTGAGATGATAAAGTTATAGCCTAAATGGCATTTGGAAATGAATATGATATGACTGAGAAAATGTATTAATATCAGTTTCCTAGACCTTGCAAGTCTATAGTTACAAAATTATTTTTAATGCCCAGATTAGCATGTGTTGAGCTCTCACTGGTTCTAATTTTTAGCAATCCATCCTCCTTAAAATGACTTTCACCCCAGAGGTGATTTCCAGGTTGCTGCCTCTTATGCGCTCAAGGGCAAGCCCCTGAAGTCCTTCTGCTTTGTCCCTCTGTCATGCCGCCCTATGACTGCCTGTTTTGCAGGTCAACCTGTAGTCTGTCTTTAGACACACAAATTTTCTAATGGATTGGTTGTTGCTTTCCCCATCCTAGCCATGAGAGCCCTGTGATCTATGGTTCAGACCTCTGCTACAGTAATAGATGCATAGCTCAGCATGTGATTTGGGGATGCTAATTCTACAAAGTGCAGCTGAGAGCAGTCCATAACTTTAAGGATATTTTCCCAAAGGTCTAAGGAACCAGATTCTAGGGAAATACAACACAGAAATTGATTTACAACAATATGTGGGTTCCAAGTCATTTTAGAATTCCTTATCCTGCCTCATTGCCCACCACTCTTCATGTGGTCAGGAGTACTGAACTCCTGCACTGAAATTTACCAAGATCTCCACACCTTGAATTCAGACCAAATCTACTTTCAACTCTAAAAAGAAAAATAAACTTTTTCCTCATACCTAATTAAGGCTTGCACCCTTGACTTGTGACTTATTTCTGGAGCCTGAATGATAACAAGTATGTCCATTTTTCTTCAGGAGAAACCTCATCTCCATTCACAGTTTTCTGTTCTGTTCCCAAGGCCTCAACAAAAAAAAAAATGTAACGTAATAGTAAGACATCAGTATACTTCTCAGAGCCTAGATTATTTGGTTTTAAACATGAACAGTCTTATCCTGTGGGCTAATAAGACATAGTTTAGTTTCCTTTTGTCTCATTTCACCAGCGATTTAATAACTTTGGGGTTAAAACTCATTCATGGTAACCTTATTACTTATATATAAGTGCTTTTTATTAACTGTTATACACTAAACAAATATAAATGTTATTATTTTTATGCAAAAAACAAAGTCTAAATTATTTAATACAATTCAGTGAATTGTATTAAAGAAACTGGTTGTTCCTTATCCAGAGTATGATGAGATAAAGCCTTATACTTTATTCAGTTTGACTTTATAAGATAGCAGGAATAACAATATCTGAAACAAAATCTGTTTACAATAGCTTGCCTTACTAAGTCATCAAAATCCTAAGCAGACATGATTTTCACTGGAATTTATCTGATAATAATTTTTCAGTAAGGTGAAATGAGAAGGAAATTATAATACCTTTGTCAGACTGATTCTTATTCTTTTTATTCTTCTTTTAGAGAATGAGCATCACTTTATTCCTGAAGCTAAAAGGAATTTTTACTTTGTGTGTTAATTTTTATCAAAATTAGCACCAAGAACAGCTATATATCCCTGGTCCTAGAATCTGGACAATATAAGTCGTATGGCAAACATTTCAAGCTTCAAGAAACTGATAATTTAAGCTAAATAAGACTGATATAGGCAGATAAAACCATTTATTAAAAACAATCAGGAAAAATAATAATATATCATTTAGTAAGTAAGGATAGACAACAATTGAAAATGAATCTTAGGCTCTGGAGTGGGAAAGGAAAAAAATTCCTTTATGTTGGGTTCAAATGGTAAAATATTATCCATAAAGTCCACAGAGTGTTGGAGATGGGGGAACAGTTTCTTACACCATAAAACAGTCCCACACCCACATCCCCACCAGGCTCATTTTCTCCATAAAACTTAGGACATTAATACTCTACCTTCAAACCTATTTGGCCATACATTCTTAGTAAGCAAAACTCCTTTTTTTTCTAGATTCCTTTCTCCTCTCTTGCCCTATTAACTCTCAGCCCCCTTAAATGATTTTCTGTCCCATTGAGAATCTTTTACTGGCTCTACTTTCTGCTTCAATATTCAGTCACTAGGGTCCCTCTATTTCCATTGCTGATTGGAGATGACAGGTGGAAGGGAGGTTGGAAATGGTTCTCTGATCATGAAGTGGACTCAGAGTGGAACAGATAAAAGATGATCCAAGTTCCCAGTATCCAGAAAATTCCTGCTTTCATGTTGCCTCTATGATAGGAAAATGATGGCTTTCTCTGTCTGTGGCCAAGAAGAGAGCAGGGAGGTGGACCAAAATCTGCTCTACCACCTGCTGCCCTGGTAGAATCCCTTCAGTCCTGAACACTCCCTCTCTTCATAGTAGATAAAAAAGAATTCACTTGAAACACTGCTTGTCGCACAGCAACGAGTTAATAGTTTCCCTGCCCACTTAGTTAGCTGGTTTACGTCCTGTGGGAACTTGTCATTTATCGCTTTGCTTTGTAAACTGGCTACTTTATAAATTCACCTTTGTATATACTCATTCTTCTGCAGTGGTCCAGAATTCTTAATTTTTCTTCCCTGAAATACAATGGTTTTAAATGATTTCATTTAAAGCCTCCTACTTGCTTCTTTGAATGTATTCGACCAAAGAGGACTTGCCCTGGCACATGTTGAGACAGAAAACATTCCATTGTCATCCATGCTTGAGAGGATATAGGGCCTCTCACAGGTTTCTAGGTCCCTCATTCTCTTCCTTCTCAACATACACCCTTCACTATCTGTTATATATGCCACAGTTATTGACAGATACTGTGAGGTGGCATACATTCTCCTCTGAACTAATCTATGAAAATGTAGAAAGATATTTCTGTACACAGCCTTAGCATTCCCGGTTACGGCTTTAGACTTTACAAGGTATACTAGAAAGAATTCTAACTCTTCTAATACAAAATGTGGATCTATTTGCATTTGTCTGCGGAAATTCTTTTGTGAGACTCAAGGTCCTTTTGCAGCTTCTGACCCTGTATCTGCATATCATAGAATTTTTATCTGTTACACATATAACCAAAAGAAGATGTATTTGCTGGAGCATCTCCTATATGTTTTTAGGTTAAAAGAGTATCTTTCTCTGCATTAGTTGATATTCTTAATGTTGTAAATGACAGAATCCCAACCAAAATTAGCTTAAGCAAAATTAAATTTATTGGGTCCCATAACTAGGAAGTCCAGTGACTTCACAATGCAATGTCATTAGAACTCATTGTATCTTCCATCATTTCTTGCCTTGCTTTTACATTTTTGATTACAAGTGGTAACAAGATGATTGCAGGATCTCCAGTTCCGATGTAATTTCAGGCCTCACAGGAAAGGGTAGTAATATTCTTTCCAGAGATTAGAGTAAAATCAGCTTCCATCTCACAAGCTCAGCTTAGGTTATGTGTCTGTTCCTTAACAATTGATGTGGCCAGGCAAATGCTGTACTCCAAATTTCCAGGTCTAAATCACACAGTATTGGGAGATGGATTCCAATCTAACAGAAGCAAATGGACTGAGAAGAAAATTAGAATGTGGTTATCAGAAAGTGCTGGGCAGCAAAAACAACAGATGTTCACTGTAGTCTCCCTCATCTTGGTATGTGGCAAGATCCAGGAAAGAAATGGGTTGAAAAACGTAATGACCCAAATAGAAAAAGATGGCATCATAGGGAATATTTAGTTTCGCAAGTATTTGAAAAAAAGATAACTTGGCATAGAATGATCTTCTGGACATTGAGATTTTGAGACAGACAAAGATGTAATAGGAAGTTTTTGGGTGTTCAATACATGATATAATATATTTTTAAAGCTCAGTAATTGTCCCAAGCAAAAAAGATTTCCAGCATCAGGAAGGAAATATTTGAAAATGATGTAGCAATTACAATTCTTCCAGTAATTATCTACATTTAAATGCTCCAGATATTCTCCTTTGTATTACATAGGTAACATTTTAAAATGCCATTGCCTATTAAATACGGCCTATGTATTCATTTAAAAATACCTTTGACATATACTCTAAAGTACTGCTATAAAGAACAGATAAGTGTTCTGAAAAGAACAGATTGTTTATATTTAATTTTATTTAAAGCAATATTAAAATAGTTCCAGAGGGAACAAGTAAAATATCAATAATAAGAAAATATATTTTATCCATTAATAAAACCTGTATTATATGAAACAATTTTGGCAAATAAAGATCTTCCAAAGCTCAGTGATTCACAGACAAAGAAGATGAACATTTTCCCTCCACATACATATTTTTTTAATAAATTATTTTCTAGCAGACAGGCAATTTTTCATGCAAAGTCTGTATTTCTAATTGTGAATTTGTAAACTGAGAAGAAAATTATGCCACATGAATATTGGTGAAATTCTAAATTAGGGTTACCTTTCTTGTTGGGAGAAACTCAAACCTTCATAATCAAGACGGCAAAGTTTGAATTTTGGGAAGTGTTATGATCAGGTTTGTTAGGGGTTGAATTATAGCCTCTCAAATTCATATTAAAGTCCTAAGCCCCAGTACCTTAGAATGTAACTGTATTTGTTTTTTTTTTTAATTTTTATTGAGTATAGTTGATTTACAATGTTGTGTTAGTTTCAGGTGTACAGCAAAGTGAATCAGTTATACATATACATATATCCACTCTTTTTTAGATTCTTTTCCCATATAGGCTATTATAGAGTAGAGTTCCCTGTGCTATGCAGCAAGTCCTTATTACTTATCTATTTTATAAAATATCTATTTTATAAATACTATATATAGTATATACTATACTATAAATAGTAGTGCATATATGTCTATCCCAATCTCCTAATGTATCCCTCCCCATGCCTTACCCTCTGGTAACCATAAGTTTGTTTACTACATCTGTACCTCTATTTCTGTTTTGCAGATAAGTTCATTTGCACCCTTTTTTTAGATTCCATGTATAAGCGATATCATATGATATTTGTCTTTCTCTGTCTGACTTACTTCACTCAGTATGACAATCTCTAGGTCCATCCATGTTGCTGCAAATGGCATTATTTCATTCTTTTTATGGCTGAATTATATTCCATTGTGTATATGTACCACATCTTCTTTATCCATTCCTCTGTTGATGGACATTTAAGTTGCTTCCATGTCCTGACTATTGTAAATAGTGCTGCAATGAACATTGGGGTGTATGTATCTTTTTGAATTATGTTTTTCTCCTGATATATGCACAGGGGTGGGATTGCTGGATCATATGGTAGCTCTATTTTTAGTTTTTTAAGGAACCCCCATACTGTTCCCCACAGTATCTGTACCAATTTACATTCCCACCAACAGTGTAGGAGGGTTCCCTTTCCTCCACACCCTCTCCAGCATTTATTGTTTCTAGATTTTGTGGTGATGGCCATTCTGACCAGTGTGAGGTGATACCTCATTGTAATTTTGATTTGCATTTCTCTAATAATTAGTGATGCTGGGCATCTTTACGTGCTTTTCAGCCATCTGTATGTCTTCTTTGAAGAAATGTCTATTAGATCTTCCGACAATTTTTTGATTGGGTTTTGTTTTTGTTTTTGTTTTTTTAATATTGAGCTGAATGGGCTGTTTGTATATTTTGGAGGTTAATCCCTTTTTGGTTGCTTCATTTACAAATATTTTCTCCCATTCTTTCCTTTTGTTTATAGTTTCCCTTGCTGTGCAAAAGTTTTTAAGTTTAATTAGGTCCCATTTGTTTATTTTTGTTTTTATTTTCATTACTCTAGGAGGTGGATCGAAAAAGATCTTGCTGTGATTTATGTCAAAAAGTGTTCTGTGTTTTCCTCTAAGAGTTTTATAGTATCTGGCCTTACATTTAGGTCTTTAATCCATTTTGAGTTTATTTTTGTGTATGGTGTTAGGGAGTGTTCTAATTTCATTTGTTTACATGTAGCTGTCCAGTTTTCCCAGCCCCACTTATTGAAGAGACTGTCTTTTTTCCATTGTAGAGTCTTGCCTCCTTTGTCATAGATTAGGTGACCATAGGTGCATGGGTTTATCTCTGGACTTTCTATCCTGTTGCATTGATCTATATTTCTGTTTTTGTGCCAGAACCATACTGTTTCGATGACCATAGCTTTGTAGTGTAGTCTGAAGTCAGGGAGACTGGTTCCTCCAGCTCCAGTTTTCTTTCTCAAGATTGTTTTGGCTATTCAGGGTCTTTTGTGTTTCATACAAATTGTAAATTTTTTTTGTTCTAATTCTGTGAAAAGTACCATTGGTAATTTGATAGGGATTGCATTGAATCTGTAGATTGCTTTGGGTGGTGTAGTCATTTTCACAATATTGATTCTTCCAATCCAAGGGCATGGTATATCTCTCCATCTGTTTGTGTCATCTTTTATTTCTTTCATCAGTATCTTATAGTTTTCTGAGTACAAGTCTTTCATCCTTAAGTAAGTTTATTCCTAGGTATTTTCTTCTTTTTGATGCGATGGTAAATGGGATTGTTTCCTTGATTTCTCTTTCTGATCTTTCGTTGTTAGTGTATAGGAATGCAAGAGATTTCTGTGTATTAATTTTGTATCCTCCATTTTATCAATTTCATTGATGAGCTCTAGTAACTGTATCTGGAGATAAGGTTTTTATAAAGGGTGATTAAATTAAAATGAGGTCTTCAGAGTGGACCCTAATCTAATATGACTGGGTGTTCTAAAAAGAAGAGGAAATTTGTACACATGAACCAGCACCAGAAGACCATACGAAGACATCAGAAGAAGATGGCCATCTACAATTCATGGAAAGAGGTCTCAGAAAAACTAAACATGCTGTCATCTTGATCTCAGACTTCCAACCTTCAGAATTGTGAGGTAATAAATTTCTCTTTTTTAAGCTACCCAGACTGTGATAGTTTGTTGTGGAAACTCTAACACACTAATACAAGGTTTAAAAACACTGGAGTCCCTGATAGAATAATATAGTAATTAATTGATAAATAGCGCCCTGGTCTAGATAGTTCATCACCATTCATTGAGTAAGCATTGTGACTGCACCATAATAAACAAAAGGAAAATTGTGTGAGATGAAACAGTAGAGTAAATTACATCTAGAGCATGTAGAGCTTTGTTAGTTCTTGAACTTGATCCAAAAAATGTTATAAATTTACTGAAGAGAGTGACAAAATCAGACATGCCTTTTAGGAAGTTCAATCTGATGGTAGTAGGATGGGTTAGATAGGATCAAAAGTAGATTCATGGAAACCTGAAAGAAATAGAGTTTAGGTAAGAAGTAAGGCTTCTCTCCACAGGAAGTAATGGGAATGGAAAGAAAGGGAGGATTATAGGTGATATGCAAGAGTGTGTTAGTAAGACTTGGTTAGAGGATATGAGCGATAAGGAACATTAGAAAGGGAGGGGACAAGAACAGTGATCAGGATTTAAGTTGAAAACTTGGTAGACAGTATGAACATGCAGTAAACAGGAAAAACTGGAATAGGAGCAAGTTTTAGGGGACAATTATACATTTAGCCAAAGAATATTAATATTAATGACTGATAGAGTTGTTAAATGTCATTGAGAGGAAACAGCCAGAAAGATAGGAAAAAAATTAAGAAAATGGCTTGCTATGAAAGCTAAGGTGAGGAAGTGTTGAAAGAATTAGCTAGTGGTGAACCATATCAAATGACACTGGGGGTGGGGTGGGGAGGGTCATATAAGATGTGGCCTGAAAGATGACCATTAGGTGGACTGACATAAAAGTCTAAAGAAACAGAGTGAAAATTTTCTGGCAAGAATTGAGGAGTGGTAGAAATGTAGACAAGAAAGAATTTAACCTGGTCGGTTGAATCTCTCTTTCCTTAATCTGCCTCTACACATCTCTTTACCATTTTCTCTCTCTCCACCCTCACGTAAAGAAAGGTCTTTAATTGGTTAGAGCCCAGGGCATTAATTGAGTTACATTTTACTAGGGGGATGGTTTAACTTTAAAACTGTATTTTAAAGTTTAGCATCTTTGTACAGAGCCTTGTTTTTCTAATGTCAGTCCTAGGCAGACTCTACATACTAGGACAAATCATGCTCAATCTTTATTTGTTCTCTAAGTTCTGACAACATAAAATGGATATAAGGTAAGGACAGTGCCTGTTCTCCAGACCTGCTTTTTCTTATTGAGCAGAAAATACGAATGTGGCCTCACATAGAACTTTAGTAATAAAGTTGATTCTCCAAACCACTTTGGAGCTTGTGAGTTAACTAGGTTATCAGATTCTTGCTTACTCTTAATAAAGTAACATGCTGATTCTTTTTGCCATGGTTCCGAATATTTAGATCTTTCTGTTGATACCCTACTGAAGAGAGTTAACAGACAGATTAGGATTTAAGCAATCCTGGGTCCCTGTTCTGAATACTATGCAATCCCAACTACACTTTACACCTCAACTTTTAACAAAATGCAGGGAAATAGAAAAGACAGTAGCTGGGTGAGGAAATATGATCAAAGAATTTTTTTAAGGTGGATATAAAGAAGACATTAAACAGGGAGAGGTTAATGATATAGGAGAGAGAAGATAACTGAATATATTATTTTTCTAAAGGAAATAAGCTTAGGGCACGTGGGAGGGATTGCATATTTACTCCATTATAAAAAGACAAAGGTAACAAAGAACAGCAAATGTAGTTAAGAATTGTTCCGAGCTGGTAACTTCTAGCTTCTCTGTAGTAGAAAGGGTCATCTATTCAGAGTGAAAAATGAAGAAAGCTTGTCAGAGTGTTGAGGAGAGTAGAGAAGCTTTGAAATATCATTGCTGCAGAGGATTGGAGGATGAAAAGACTAGAAAAAGATGATTGCCCTGCCAGGGCTATTGAGGATCCAGCTGAGTTTGGAGAACAAGTATTAATATTCCTGGTTAGGCTTTTTACTCCAACAATGCCAAGAGGCCCTGGGAGGTGATAATTAAATGAAATAGGGTTAGTATTTTGAACGAAGGGTGGGAAAAATGACAGAAGCAAATAATTGAAGACAAGAAGGGGATGATGTATAGAAAGCAGAGGCCAATGGAGTAAGTCCAAAATGAGCTGTGATATGATAAGTAATGAAGCATGTTAAAACAATAAGAGCTTGTGATTAGAAACTGGGATACATGAATTAATGATGGCACCATTTGAATTGTCTAAGTTGGAGATAGAAGACTTTTGGATATTTTCATCCAGAGGGGTTGTCTAAATAATCTAACCCTCCATTTTCAAATCCAGAGCCTTTTGTCTTCATAGTTATATTTCTAATTGGATTCTCCAGTTAGTAAAACAGGAGTCAAGTAATTCCTTTCAAAAGCTGTGATTTCAGTGTTATCTATATCATATGGATAAATATAATTAACACTGCTATACATTATAAATGAAAGTTAAGAGAGTAAATCCTGAGTTCTCATCACAAGAAAAAATTTTTTTCTATTAATTCTGTATCTATATGAGATGATGGATGTTCACTAAGCCTATTGTGATAATTATTTCATGATGTATATGTCAACTCATTATGTTGTACAACTTAAACTTATATAGTACTGTATGTCAATTATATGTCAGTAAAACTGGAAAAAGAAAAAAAGAATCCCAACCCACCAATCCCAACATAATACATGGTAAAATTTTTGTTTTAGTAACAAAGGCTATGTGATCCTAAGAAGTACTTTTGACTATTTTTTAAACTAAATTAATAAAATTTTTGGTGTCAAGTAAATGCAAAAAAAATAGTCATTAGACAGAAGAATCTCTTGTAACTTGAACATTTTAAAAAGCTGTCACTCTGTTATATACTAGCACACCCTAGGATTTTTTTAAAAAATTGAATATTTGGAATAATCTTTTAATTCTTAGTTACTCTTAAATCTTATATAACCTCTTTTTGTTTTTCACCCAAGCTTTTCCTAAGTGATGACAGGAACTTCTGTATAATATATTGCCAATATTTTCCTATATGTGGATTTAATAAAAAACATAATTGAATATCCAAATATACCATATATGAATAAGATGGGTTTATATTTTCTTTTTTATTTAAAAAAGGTTTCTCTACTAAATTAGGTTTTATAGTATGCTTTGGTGTTATATAGATATGAAAAAATACGTATTAAATGACAAATTTTAGTGTAACCCATAGGTTATAGAAAATTTAATGTAGGAGAATCTTACGAATGTGTTATGTTATTTTTTTCTGCTTTAGAAGAACAATTTTGAATATCCTTAGGGTTTGGGAGACTGTCTATTGCATTGTTTCATAGTAACTATGACTGATATCTACATATGTGTGTGAATATATAAATATGTATATATGTGTGTGTACATATGTATGTTAAATTTTGCCCAATATATACATATATATGCACACACGTATACAATTTAAATTATAAATCTGAGTGCTATTGCTAATAAGTTGCTTAAAAAACAAAATCTGTCCTTCCTGAAGTTTGATCACAAAACATGCTATGTACATTTTCAGTCTTTTGAAATTTATTGAGACCCATTTTATGGCTCAGTATATTGTTTGTCTTGGTGAATGTTACATGTGCAGGTAAAAAGTGTGTAAATGTGTATCCTGTAGTTGTGGGATGTACTGTTCTAGAAATATCAATTAACTTATGTTGATTGATAATTCAAATCTTCTATATCCTTACAGAACTTTTTTGTCTAATTGATCTAACAATTATTAGAAAATGATAATGCCTCCAATAAAGATTTTAAATTTCTTTATTTCTCTCTAGTGCTGTCAGCTTTTCCTTCAGGTGTTTTGAAACTCTATTATTTAGGTCCATATGTTATTAAAAAACTTATGTTTTTCTGATGATAGTTTCCTTTTATAGTTTGAAATATACTTAATTATCTCTGAAAATATTTGCTGTCTTGAACTGTGCTTTAGTATTAATTTAGCTAAACAAACTGGGTTTCTTTTCATATTGTTTCTTTCTATATTTCATCTCATATTTCAAATGCGTTTACTGACAACAGAATATAGTTAGGTCTTCTTTTCTTTTATCCAATCTGACGATCTCTGTCTTAAAATTGTAGTGTTTAGTAGATTTGTATTTAATACAATTATTCCTATGATTGAGGTTTAGAAAATATCATGTTGGTATTTTCTATTTGTTCCATCTTTTTAAATTTTAATTTTGTTGATTCTTCCTTCCTTTCTGTATTCACTATTACAAATTAATCAAAAAAAAAAACCTTTTTAATTCCATTTTAACTCTTCTAAAACCTTTATAGCTATAACTCTTCAATTTCTTTTTTCTAGTAGTTGCTCTAGTTATTACAATGTACACCTTTAACATACTAAAGTCTACTTAGAGTTAACATTGTACCACTTCATGTGAAATGTAAGAGCCTTATAAAAGCATAACACCATTTATGCCTTTCAACCTTTTTGTTATTTTTATAATAAATTTCACTTCTCTGTGCAGTATAACCATATAGGAAAATGTTATCAGTTTTTCCTTGAAACAGTGTTAAATTAAAAGAAGAAAAACAATTTTTATATTATCTACAAATTTATATTTCCTATTTTTTTAGTTTAATTTGATAGACCTTTCTTTAGCATTTGCATTCATTTAGTTAAAGCATTTTGGCAATTTTTTTGTTTTGTTTTGTTCATCTCAAATGTTTTAATTTTAGTATCATTTGTACTGGATGTATACTCCTGTGTTGGCACACGTTAAAGTAGTTTTTCCATTATTTTGGATAAAGAGCCAGTCGTATTTTGTATATAATGGTTTTTCTTTCCTGGTTGCTTTTATTCTGTCTGCTTTGTTATAGGTCTTCAGCAATTTGCCTATGATACACCTAGGTGTGGTTTTCTTTTTATTTATCATGCTTAAGTTTTAGTATCTGTAGTATGAATTTTCTAAACAAATTTTGAAAAAAATTGACAATTACTTCTTCAAAAATTTTTCGCCCAATTTTTTTATTTCTCTTTTAGAAATGCAAAGTAAGTATATGCTAGATCACTTGAGATTATCCAACAAGTCACTTAGGACCTGTTCATTTTTTCTCTTTTTTCCTCTCCTTTAATAGAATAATTGCTATGGTTCTGTCTTCATGTTAACTGAGCATTCATTTTATTGTTTTCAATATGCTGTTAAACCCATATAGTGCAGTTTTTTATTTCAGATAATGCACTTACCATCTTTGAGATTTCCACTAGGTTCTTTTTTACATTTTCAATGTCTTTGCCAATATTCCTCGTTTATTCATATGTTCTTCTGTTCATTTAATTTCTTACAGATAATGATAATTGCTATTCAAAATCCTTCTCTACCAGTTCTAATGTCTGGGCCTTCTGGCATGTTTCTATTGGCTGCTTCCTCCACCCCTGCACCAATCCTATGTCATATTTTCATTCTTCTTTGCTCTTCAGTGATTTTTTTGTTGTATGCTATATATTATCAGTTATGTTGTAGGGAATCTTGCTTATTTTGTCTTCTCTTAAGGGTATTAAACTTAGTTCTAGTAGGCAGTTACTTATAGGGGAATCTTTTGATGTCATCAGACATGACTTTATTCCTTGTGAATGATAATTTCAGTTTTGGCCTAGTACTAAAGCATGCCCATTAGTGTAGGAAGCATTTCTCATTCTTGACGTGTGACCATTCTGGGGTTTCAGCTGAAAGCGTAGGTGCTCAGGGAGTTCTCTCTACTCTGGCTGGGCCAGAACTTAGTACCTCACAGCACTGCACTACCTTAGATCAGTTCTTCCTTTGTTTCTTACTTAGTGCTCTTAATGCTCACAGAATCTTACCCTGCTTATAGCTACACTCATGTCAAAAGACTTACAGTAAATCCCCACACAGATTTTTGATGTTTTCTTCTGTATTGCATTTCTATTGCTGGGTAACCAATTACCACAAATTTAGCAGCTTAAAAAACACCCATTTATTAGTTCACAGTTCGGTAGTTCAGGAGATCAGGTACAAAGTGGCTGGATTCTCTCCTCAGGGTCTTCTAAGGCTGAAGTCCAAAGGTTTTGACAGGGCTAAATTTCTTTCTGGAAGCTCTGGAGAAGAATCCACTTCCAAGCACGATCATATCGTTGGAAGAATTTAGTTTTTTGCAACTAAAAAACTAGCTGCAGGACTAAGGTCCCTGTTTCCTTGTTGGCTCTCAGCCAGGGACCCCTCCGCTGCTAGAAGTTGCCCGTATTCCTTACCATGTACCCACAATAGGCATTTTACAACATGACTGTGGCTTTTCTTTCCAACTGGAAAGATTGTCTCTCTGACTGCTTCTTCTGTGACCAGCTAGAGAAAACTAAGGGACTCACCTAAGCAGATCAGGCTCATCCCAGATCATCTCTTTTTTTCGAAGTTAAATGTGCCATATAACATAACCTAATCATGTGAGTAAAATCTATCATATTCACAGTCCTGGTATCTATAGAGATATGTACACTAAGGACAGGGATCTTGCTGCCATTGTAGGATTCTATCACACCCTCTATATATCTCCTTTCTCTCTGATACCCTACCCTTAAAATTCCACCCTATTCTGCTATCCCAGCTTCTTCACCCAATGAGAATCCCATGCTGTGCTTGTACTCCATCTCTCTGCACCATGGTGTGCGAAGTACCACCAGGCAGAAAGCTGATGCAAATGTAGGGTTTACCTTATACATTCTTCTTCCTTCAAAGATCACTTTGCTGTACTGCCTTTTGCAAAATGCTTGAAAACAGTTGACTCACGAATTTTGTTTAGTATTTCAGTTCTTTACCTCAGGAGGGCAAGTCTAATTCCAGTTATTCTATCATAACTTGAAGAACAATGGGAAGTACTTTTATAAAGTGATGAGCCATGCAAATATCTGAGAAAAAGAATACCAGGGATAGGTACCAACAAGTGCATACTTGTTTCACATTATCCAAGCTGGATTAAACACACACACACATAATAGAAGGGATGACTTTCCTTTGGGAATGTAATTTGTGTGAGGGAGTTGGATCACTTGAAAAGCTTTATTTTCCATATGCAATCTTAGCGGGTATCAACAAGAGGTATTTTTGAGTATACAGACTGTCAGAGCACAAATACCCTTCTCTTTGTTATTTGCATGCAGCGCCAAGGTAATCCATTCAGTCCTGTGGCTCAAACATTATCTTATGCTCAAATACTGATCATGTTCAAATACATCTCTTGAGCCTTGATTTCTCTCCATGACTTTTTGGCTAATATATCTAATTCTCTACTCAACATATTATCTTGCTTGACTAGGAGGCAAATCAAAATTAACATGTGCAAAATCAACTCTTGATAATCTTCCCTCACCCACCTGACAAAAGAACTTACCTTCCCTGAGTCTTTCCTATTGTAGTAAATAATCTGTGCTTTCTGTTGCTCAGGCTAAAAACTCAGAGAAATCCTTGACTTATTTCTTTTACAACTCATCACACTGATAAGCAAATCTTATTATCTTTGCTTTCAATCTTGAATCCCCTAAGGCAACAAGATTTGTTGGATCTAGTTCAAAATATATTCCAAATTTTACCACTTCTAATCCCCTCCAGAGCTACCACTCTGGAGCAAAATCACCGAAATCTCTTACCTTGATTACTACAATAGACTCCAAACAAGTCTACTGTTTATAGTCTACTCCCCAGCCCTAACAGTCTCTTCATACAACAGTCAGATGATCCCTCAAAAATATAAATCATAACTCTCCTGCTCAAAACTCTCCTATGTTTCCCTACTGCACCTAGGAAAAAAAAATGCCAAACTTTAGTAAGATTAATAACCCAGGTGATTAGCTCCTATCTATTTTTCTAACCTTATTATCTATCACTCTCCCTCTTGCTTTCTCTATTATAGGCACACTGATCTCACTGATTTATTCCATTAACAAATCAAATGTACTCCTACCATAGGGCCTTTATATTTGATAGTCACTTTCTTTGGAAAGTTCTTCCCAGAAATTCATATGGTTCTCTCCCTCATATCACTGTTTTCTGCTCCACAAATAGGCTTATCACAACCATCCTACCTAAAGTAGCAATCCTTCCACTCTACTTTATCTTCCTCCTACTATTTGTCACTTTTTGACATCCTATTATACCTCAATTGATTGTTTATTAATTGTATTCCTTCGCCACTGCCACATAAGGTCATTGAAGGCAGAGACTTTATCTGTTTTGCTTTGTGTTGCTTTCCCAGAAACTTTACCAATGTGTTGTTGATAGTATGCAGTCAATAAATAAGTGCATGAATGACTAAATATTTTCCTGCTCTGGAAACTTTATCTTCTCAATTCTGTGACCATTGAGACACTGATAAATTGGTATTACTTCCTAGATCAAAGAGCAAGTAATCAAGCCTGAAGTTTAAATAAAGGGGCTTTAAAAAAAAAGAATGTGTAAGCATTGCATTTTTCTCCCCTTCATTGCAGATATGCAACCTATCACTTGGAAAGAGCACACATAAGCTGTTATATTTTGTTTAACACACTAGATACAGACTATTAATGTCATATGTTTCATGAGAATGATGGTGTCAGGATTTTTAAGACCTGTGTAAAGAATTTTATAGAGGGTTTCCCAACAGTTATTCCCTATCAGAGAATGGCTACTCTCCAATATCTACTCTCTTTTCTTTTTTATTAATAAACTTTAACAGTTATTATTACTGTCAAACACAGATTTGTATATCTGGTGTGTTCTTAAATAACAAACTGCTGACCCCCATGGTAGTTCATGAGATACAAGACAGATTTGGAATCACCATAGGTTAAACTCTCACTTAGAAGGAGCTTCCTATCTATAAGATCAAGCCCTAGGTGTTTAGGTGAACACAATTTAAATTCTTTATTATCTTTCCTTTTGTTGGCATTATTGCATTTTTCTCTTTTCCCTGATGAAACACTTCACTGTTTATTGCATTTGCTAATTAGATTAGCAATTACCAATTAAGTTAAATTTCAAAGTACCAATCAAACTTTATATCTTAATTTGTTATACCAATACTAATTAGAATAGCAGTTTTTTACTTAATGGATTACATGTGAATTAAGATGATTCAGTCCATTTTTCAAAGCCTACATATATTTTACTAATTGGCATAGTAATCATTAGCTTATATTTAAATTTAATATGTCAAGTTAGTAAAAAGTCATGTGACAGTTCAATTCAAGTCTGTGAAATATAGGAAAAATACTAGGATAAACAAGAGTTAATTGAATTCAGAATTGTCCAAAGTTTGAGTTGAGATGAGTAATGCTTTGGAAGACATGTGTAATCATGCTTTTGAAGACAGATAATCTAAGTCCTCTAATAAGAAGAACAAAGAGAGATTAAAATATATTAGTAATATTCAAAGAACACTTTGTAGAAATATGGTCCTTTCATCTGGCAGTTAGTGATTTACATACCTTTTGGTGGGTAGTAGCTGAGGGTGCACTGGTTCTGCCAGAGGCATGTAACTGAAATTATAATTTTTAAAGTTTTCATTGGGTTTTTACATCTGGACTTCGAAAATTGTTCAAATACTGATTTCCTTTTACTGACTTTTAACAAATATTGTGAACAATTCTACTGCCAGATGTTTTCTTACTATATTGGAGATACATCAAAGAAAACATATAAAATCTTAGCAGTGTAATAGATATATATTTGTAGTAAAGAAAATATTCTATAAAATGACTATAAAATGCTTAATTATATTAACAACTTACTACACTTACAACATCAGCTACATTAGCTAGGTTAATATGCTTTCATCTGACTATACTTACCACATTTAAAGATTATTTTAGTCAAGCACAAAAGTTTATATTGTTTAGCGTAGTTCTCTAGCCCTGGGCCAAACAGGAGAGAATAGAAAGAAATATAGCTTTACTCAATTATAAACTTGTATAAATTGTGAAATTGCAATCTGGCTCACAAGACTGTTATTACTTAATGCACTCCAGCTCTTTGGTCTTAGTTATAACCCTAATATACTGAAAGATGATGCAAATTTACAAATTAGCAAATACATATATTTTAAGACATTAATAATTAAAAAGGAGGTCTACTAACCGATTTGGGTAAAAATCAGTTATTGTGAATACCTATTTCTGAGTTGTTGATGTTTGCATATCTGTCTTTTTGCAAAGGGGTCTTTTATGGAATCCATCTAGCAATCTGGTGTACAAATGGTTAAGCAGTAGGTCTGCAATCAACTCTCTCCTTTTAGGGAGAACTTCTGGTCAGGAAAGAAGCTGGCCCAGTCTAATCTCCCTTTAAACAGGTTAATGACAAAAATGTTGGCAAACAAACCAATGATACTTGCTAGTGGAATAGTTCATATCTATGGATGCTTTTAGCAGGTTGGACCAGGGTTACTATAATATGTTATGGTAAAAAAAAAATTCAAAACTTTCAATTTATGGGGCAGTTCTCTGGAAGAAAAATGTCTTATAAGCTATTTAACTATCTTATTAGAAGGTGCAGATGTCTTATGATCCAGACAGTTCTCTACTGTGTAAGGTATGTAGTTGCATGCATTATCCTAGATCTCTCCTTGCTGGCCTGTACCTTGAGATTATTCATGTCATCAAAACTATTAGTAAAACTGTGTTACTGGCTCAGAGCTCTGATTCATGTGAGTGAGATTTGACAATCTGGTCTTTTGTGTTATCATAGTATACATCTAATATTTTAGGTTAACTATGTGGCAGACTAAATATTTTAAAAATTATATGGTTGGATGAAAAATACAAAGTTATAACCACTTAAAGTGGCTATAATATAAGCATATGGGAAAGTGATAGGATCTTGGTCTTAGGCACAAATGTCATTAAAATTCACCCTTTATTTAAGAATCCAATAGTTAATGCACTCTAAAAATTATTTGTCTATTAAACTTAAGTACAAATTCATTCAATTTTTACTAGAATTTGTGGAAGATGGATTACAATAAAAAAGCCATTAGCTTTTTTTTTTTTCATTTTGTTTGGACAAAGTGTAAAGAAGTAGGAAAGGAAAAACTCAAAGTATTAATTTTCACTCGTCTATTTCAATACTATTACAACTTCCTCCCATTTACTTTAGGTTTTGATCTCTTTAATAACTGTTAAAGTTTATTATTTTACTTCCTTCTAGTTTTTTCTCTTATCTTTAGTCATAGACTCTGTTTTCTCTTAACCATATTCATCTCCTGCATATTTCTCTCCCTACAAATAGCTTCTGTTATATTTCTGTATGTGTCTTTCTGGATATGTTTATGTCTGTATGCATACATAAACATTTACATTTCTTTCTCTATATTCTGTTTTTTTCTAAAGTCAAAAATGTGCCATTCTATTAAGTATATTGCTTTTTCTTTTATCAAACTGTATTTACTATCATTAAATATGAGCTCTTTAAAAAAGGAAAAAACTTCATATTCAGGAAGATTCCACAATATTGATTTTGATGAGAAATTTTCCCTAAAATCATCTGAGTATTTTCCAATCTCCTTCTGCATTTCTCCCACTCCTGCCCAGTTCTCCCCAACAGAAGAAGGGCCCAATACAGATAAAACTGGGAAAAACTCATCTGGCTCCAGAGAATGTGAGTTAGTTTCTACTTCTTCATGCTCTAAGTCTTCCCAGGTCATCTGTTAAGCCATCAGGGAGAAGTTTGCCTGAGATTAGTTATCTAATAGTAGACTAATATGTCTATCTAACTCTGGGATTCACTGTTGGATTGAATATTTCACTCTCAAATTAGGCTATGTGTCCTAACTTACCCCTTATTGATGTTAATGATAACAATATTGCTCTCGAATATCCATCTGTTCAGGAATACAGTGAGGGAAAGGGTAAGGAACCTAACTAATTATTAGGTTCCTTTAAAGACCTCAATGAATCATCATTTGTTTAAACTATCAGTGGACAATTAGGTTGTTTTTAGATTTCTGTGTTTACAACAAATTAGTAATGAAAATATTTATAGCTATATTTTTGCATATTTGTGTGATTTTTATCTTTAGGCTAAATTTCTAAAATTTAAATCACTGAGCCAAATATTTTTGCACATTAAAATTTTTATAGATATTTCCAAGGATTATCTAAAATTTCACTAATTTATACTCACAACAATAATGTGTTAAGTGATTTTTTTCTGCTATGACATCTGATAAGTTGATTATTCATTCTATTTTTATAGGGTTGAGCAAAGTATCACATATTTACTGTCATCTGTCTATTCTTCTGTAAATTTCATATTTATGTCCTATAACATGTTTTTCTATTTTTCTTTTTAAAACTTTATTTGTAAAGACTTCTTTTATATTGAAGAATTTTATTTCTTCTCAGCATATGTATGTAAATAGTATTTTTTAAGTTGTCCTTTATTTTTGACTTATTCTTTATGTATCTGTAACATGCATTTGTTCTTGGATTTTATGTATTTAAATTGCTTACTGTTTTTCTTTATGGCTTCAGAACATCAGGTTTAGAAAATTCTTTTTTTCTATCCACTTCAAAATTATACAATAGCTATCATTTTCTTTACTCCCACAATTTCCTCTGCATTGAATGGGGAAGTGGGGTGATGTATTAAGCCTGACTGTTTTCAAATTTTCCTTCCTATAAAAATTGAATAATGTTTGAAGATGGATCAGAGACAGCAGAAAGTGAAGTAAGTTGAGTCAACTTAAGCTGCTAAAAGAGCCAAAAACAAATGCAGAAAAGAGAGTGCATAAACAAAGAACTCTTGGAAGAACATAGGGGTCAGAAGTATCTGTGATAGGGAGGAGTTGATAAGCTTCTCTAAAAAAGGATGATTCAAAAGATTGAGAGATTCCTGCTGTGTAATGTAGAAGGAAAGGCAGATAGTAGGTTGTGTTTTCTTTAACACTGAGTGATGGGGAGATTGTATCTAATTTTGTTTCAATTTGCTCTGATTTCCAAAACAGCTTTAAACATAATGCTCTACTTTATTTGTAGCTCACTTACCAATAATTCTGACTTATTCAAGCATAAGGAATACCTTAACATCCCAAAAGTACTTATTCCCTTATTACCTGCTAGTAAATTATGCAATAAATGTTATTGTCAAATATGGAATACTAAAGTGTGACTTGTAATCTATTATTGTAACTTTAAATTGGAATTAGCTCTAGAGTCAAAATAGATTATAATTTTTTAAAGTTTTAATCAATTTAATACGTTTTGTTAATAAGATGACTTAACATTAACTTTATAATTTTAAAATCAAGTGTTTCACATTAATTGGATTAAGGATTTAAATATATTAAATATCTTTAAGCACTAGAAGCATTAGTGGAAAATTTGTATGATTTTGGTAAGTGACAAGAATTAATATGGAAAAATCAAAAGCAATTTAGGGAAGGTAGACACAATTAACAAACTATATAGAACTAATTTTATTATTTTATTTTGGTATCAGAAATATCTACCATAAAATGTTATATAGCAAGTAATAGAATAAATATTTAAAATGTATATGACATTAGATGATTAATATACCTAGTACAAAGAATATCTCAAAGTGATCAGAAAAAGACCAAGCCCTTCCCAAATTGACAAAATATTTCAGTAATCAATTTAAATTAGAGGGAAACCTAACAGCCAAAAAAATTGTGACAGGAATCTAAATCATTTTTGATTAATGCCTGCATTAATGAGATTTATTTTATACATCATTTTGAAAGACAAAATAGAACTACAGCCTCTAATTTTGGTGAGAATGTGAGGAATGGACACTCATACGTTGTTAATAGAAATAATCGTTGCTATAGCTTTTATGAAATGTAAATTGCCTCTACCTTTAACATTAAAAGAATAAACCCACCACCTACCATTTTTCCAGAAATCCTACTTTTGGGGATCTATTACATAGAAGGAGTAAGTATCCATATATGGATACAAATTAGAGAGCTGTAGATATAAATATATGTATACATATATACAGATAGATATATAGAAATATATTGCAGCATTGGTTTACTGAAAAGATATTGGCAAAAAATTGAATGTCTATCAATATTTACCATGACGGAAATCATTAGTGTCATGTAAAGATATTGCATAATGCTACAAAACTATTATAAAAAAAGAGGTAGCTCTATAGTTATTGACTTGATATACTATAAATTTAAAAAAACCCAAAATATGGGAAAAATTTGAAAACTATGATTATATTTTGGTAAAATAGCAATAAAATGCCTTAAGTGTGAGTGTGTGTATTAATGTTATGGAAGGAAATATTTATATCAATCTGTTAGTGGGTGGAGAGGGAATTTAAGGTTAGGAATTCTAGAACAGCTTCTTACTTTATGCATTGTTTAAATGTTTGCAGAGAATAGATTTCTACTGTTGTAAATATTAAATACAAATTTAATATAAGAAATGTGCAAATAAAAGACAATTGGAATCAAAGTAAATAAGAATGAAAAAAACAAAAAGGATTTTGAAAAAATTATCATTATTATAAACACATGGTTTTGGGTCCCTAAATTTGTACATTTTATTTTTTAAAAAATTCTCACAAAGTAGGAAGTTAACAATTCTATCATGAATTGGCCATTTCCATTGAACTATTTGAGTGTAAAAATTTAAACACATATGCTGCTATTGTAAATTACATGACAAAAGGATGTGTAACTTACATAGGATTTTTTTTTTTCCAATCTATGCTGGAATGCATTCATTCTTACATTAGTTTTCAAATTAAATTTAAAATATATATATAATTAAAGGGTTACCAATGTGCTGTTTGCTAAGGTCAATTCAGACAAATTAGGGAATAGCTGAGCATTTAAATAGATTATCATTTTGAACTATGTTTTCATCCAATTAGGATGATTTTAAATGAAACTTGGAATTTTCTAAAATAAAAAATATATGTCTAGACATTATTGATCTTCTAGTTTAGTAGTATAAAATAGTATTAAAGCAAATGGAATCCTTCCTTTCCTGGGATATCATTAGTCACAGTCTCAATACAGGTAGGTCTAAAGCTGGTTCAGTTGAGGACCCTACCTAGAGATATTGTGGCTTCTACCACTACCACCTCCTGCTCCCACACCCTCGTCATGTACTATGATGCTAAATGGACAGGGGAAAGGGGAAATATGGAAAAACATAGATTTTTACAACAAAATTTTATCCCAGTCACATCCAGCCTGAATGACAGATAAAAGCAGAACTGATTTTGCTCTTCTCCTGAGTGCCTTTCCCCAAAGTGCCACATATCAACACTTTCAAAAGTAATATGTTGACAGGATAGTTATTAAAACTGTAAAAGTAGAGGAAGTGTGTAAAAGTAAAACCTGGAAGCTGTCAGAGGATTGTGCTATTCGTACCAGCTTCTTCCCAACCAAACAATTGGACAGACCCTGCAGAGACTTGCCCCTTGGCTTGGTTCCTTTGATGATGAAACCCTGACTTTCCTAAATCCTCCCACCTCTCCCCAATGCAAATACCACAAAGGAATCTGGGCCGCTATGGAGCTCAATTAAAAGCAAAGCACAAAACTCACTGTTTAATTTTTAGGCCCAGCAAATAATAGCTTAAAATTTTTTTGAATTGGAGAAATCTGAAATTGCAAGTGGAGTTTGGAGAAATATGAAATTATAAATGTTTACATGGTGTATCCCCCTTTATTATTAATCATTTTCAACTCACATTCTTTGTAACTTATTAAATTGATGACTGACTTACTGACTTATTCACTCATTTGTTTATTCATCTGTTAGATCAAAATTTACTGTATGTATTATTCAGAGTTCTCCAGAGAAACAGAACCAATAGGATGCATAGACACACACACATTTATGTGTACATATATATGTATATCTATATTTACATATCTGTCTATCCATCCATCCATCCATCCATCCATCCATCCATCCATATACCTATGTATTGAGAGAGATTTTAAGGAAGTAACTCATGCAATTGTGGATGCTAGCAAGTTCAAAATCTTTATGGCATCCTGACAGGCTGGAGACCCAGGGAAGAGTTGATGTTTCAGCATCAGTCTGAAGACAGTCTGAATGTAGGCTCCCTTCCTGTGTGAGGGCCCTCAGTCTTTTTTTCTTAAGCCCTTCAACTGATTGGATGAGGCTCACCCACATTATGGAGGGTAATCTGCTTTATTCAAAGTCTACTGATTTAAATGTTAATCACATCTAAAAAATACCTTTCACAGAAACATCAAGACTTGCATTTGATGAAACAGCTGGGTACTGCAGCCTAGCCAAGTTGACACACACATTTAATCATCACTGATTTTCAAATACAAAAAGCCTAAAAATCTGTTCAGTACATAACCTCATGGTAGAGATGGAAAGGGAGGGAAAAGAAGGTGAGGGACAGGCACAAGGTTAACTAACTGGATTGCAATAGAAGAAGCAAAGTAACAGATATTTACAAAATGTCAAGGGAGCTGAGAGTAGGAAGTGAAGAATTTTTCATGAATAAAAAAAAAAAGATGCATTGATGCTCAAGATGCCTTCCTCTTGTCCAGATATTTGGCCCAGAAGAGCAGTTGCTCTAGTCAGAGAGAAATTTAAAGAGATGTGTGATCTCTACCTTGGGGCTCATGTGGAACTTGTTCTAGGCTCAGTTCCAAAATATTTGCAAACTTAAGCTGGGATTCAATTTTATAGTGAAATTTAATATGCATTGGGATCTTTCTTAGTTTGAGGCATTGTCTTTAAAAATCTTATTCCCCCAGATAGATTTTATTTTATAAGCATTGTATATGACTATTTGTTTGAATAAATGTGCAGAGTCTTTGGAAGACTGTTTTTAACTGCTTTGGACTGTGAGCTATGCAGTTTTTCCATATGAAATTTTCATAGTAGAATCTTTGCTTCAGCAAATTGCAAAGTGTTTTTTTTTTTCTTTTGTTTCAGAGTTTTGGCAGCTAAATTCACTCTGAGCACAGTGGGCTGTCTTTCTCCAGCACACTGCATTAGAAAAAGAGTTTTACACCCTAAGGGTTTTAGAGTATCTTTGTTCAGCAAAGAATTGAATCATATTCCTGAAAGTGGATCTGTTTGTTTCAAGGCTTAATTTAAATGATCATTGACAAATCAAGCTAGACATTAATTAGCTCTCCTATTGAAATTAATGTATTTTATACGTATTAATGTGAATATCACAGGAGGCACACTGTCAATCTAGATTTCGTAAAGGAATGTTACATACCTTCCAAATAATTTGTACTGGCAAAAGTTTCTAGAATTCTATCTCATCCTGTACTGTTCTCCCTGCAATTTGTGTTTTGGTCACACTGGCCTCCAAGTTCCTTGATTTTTTAAGATTTTTCTCATTTTAGGGTCTTCATATTTCCAGTTCCAACTGGGCCTGGAAAACTAATTTCCTGTTTCTCCCATGACTTGCCTTTCCTTATCCTTTGAGTCTTAACTTCTGTTTTACCTCCTAAGAGAAGCTGTCTTTGGCCATCCTGCTGTAGTAAGCCTCCTCACCACCCATTTCTCATCTGTGGTCCTCCTCTCTCTATTGCAGTACACTCTTTATTTCCATCAGATTATTTATTGTAATCTTAAATTATTTTGCTTATTTATTTACTCAAATAGAGTCTGTTTTCCCCACTAGGAAGTATGTTTCATTAGAACAAAGAACTTGTCTTTTTTTTTCACAGCTGCATCCTCAGCACAAAATGTGAACATATTTATATTTCTTGACAAAACACTGGAAACAAAACAATGTATTCATGACAAGCAAAATGTTCTTGAAAGTAAGTTTCTTAGAAAAAGTTGAGTATATAATAAAATCATACTTTCTGCTTTATTTTAAATGAGGTGTCAATAACGATACACATCAGACTCCTAAGTATATGTGAAATAAAAGGCCATACACAGAATTTACAAAACGAAATGGTCTACAACTTTGGACCCTCTGTCCATGACAAGGATACAAAAGAAAGGGTCATATTTTTTTTTGCGGTACGCGGGCCTCTCACTGTTGTGGCCTCTCCCGTTGCGGAGCACAGGCTCCTGACGTGCAGGCTCAGCGGCCATGGCTTACGGGCCCAGCTGCTCCGTGGCATGTGGAATCTTCCCGGACCGGGACACGAACCCGTGTCCCCTGCATCGGCAGGTGGACTCTCAACCACTGCGCCACCAGGGAAGCTCCAAGGGTCATATTTTATGGAGGCAAGAAAACTTTGTGAAGATATTGCTTTGGGGAAAGTTGTGCTGTTGGTCACCTGGCCTCTCACTTCATTCAACCTTCTCAAACATAGAGAGGTGATAGAAATGAGATCAGAATGAGACTTGGAGAATATATAAATCTGGAGCTGACTCAGCCAAAGAAATCCAAAGGCTCCTGGGCAGTAGGATAAAAATGATAGTTTTGTGAGCGACTTACATTCTCAGAAATTTTCATTGCTGGAGGTGAACACATATTCCTTGGGGCTTAGAAAGGAGCCACAAACATTCATCCAGAACTAGAATAGAGATACCTGTACCCAGGTCAAAGAATTAGCAAGAGAAGAGTACCTACCTAAACATGGAACTCTCTGAAGGACCTAAGAAACCCCACAAGAGAAGGTGTAAGATTTAAACATCTACCATGTCCAAAGAGCATAAAGCCACTCATACAAGTAAAATGATGAGGATGAAGTAAGAATTGGTTTTCCATCCTTTACCTTTTCTTACCATCTCTCCCAACCTCCCACTTCCCTTCCATGCTTCCTTCAACTTTGGCCAAAGCCCATAACACTGACTAAGAAAAGATAGAACATTAGAGCAGGGAGAGAGTGTAGATGCTGACCTCACCCCATACCCCAAAGACAGGCAGTATCTATTATAAATCTTAGTTCAGAAGTTGTTGAAAAGTTCTAATTTTGAATGGAGATTAAAGCATTTGAGTCATAGCTGAATAGTACCACAACTGGAGAAATGCCTCTTGACTAAGATGAAACAGAAAATTCATGGAATCTGACTAAATATGCATCCCTCCACGGGAGGAGAAGATTACCCCCACTGAGTAAGTTTTAAAGGGTCAGAGAGAAAAAAAAAACGGTGTGTTGATTTCATCTCATGAATCAGGTATTCCAACACATCAGTTACAGGAAATTTTGTTACCCTAATTATTCTTTTAAAATTTACGGCTGAAATTTGTCTCTCTTTCAATCTATTCTCCATACAGCAGTCATATTTTAAAAGCTCAAATTAGATTATGACAATCCTCTGCTCAAAACTCTCCAAGTGCCCTTTAATGCCTTTAGAATAAAATTTAATCTCCTGGACCATAGTGTATAGGGGCTATCTGTTTTGCTTGTTGCCCAATTCGCTGACACATTTCCTTCAATCCCTGTTCCTTAAGCACGTTGCCTTACTTTTCATTCTTACACATGCCAGGCTCATTCCTGCTGAGAGTACTGTTTCTCCAGCCTGATATATTTTGGTTCTGGATTTCATGGCTGTTTCCTTAGACACACAGGTCTTACCAGAATTCTTCCCTCTTCAGTTAGAACCTCTCTGATCTTATAAAGACTCTTTATCCCTGGCCCACTGTGGACTTGCCCTACCACTCTCTACTTCATCAACTAGTTTTATTTTCTTCATATGGTTTATCATGTGAGATTACTTATTTATTATAATGTTTGCTTTCTGTTGTTTGTGACTTGTATCAGATTATAAACTGCATGAGAGTAGTGAATAAATTGGTTGTTTACCACTGAATTCTTTGGGATATAGTTATGTGCTCAGTACATTTGGCTGGATTGAGAATTAAGACCAAAATCTTTAATTAAACATGAAATTATCATATAGCTGAATTTATTTTTCTTTTAAAACAAATTGATTGTGACCTTTAAAAATCCATTACATGTAACTCATTACTTTATTTTTATGCCACAGTAGCTTTAAATTTGTGTCTTTATTTTTCAGATAGTTCAATTAGACATATATAGGTTATGTCAAACATATCGATAAAATATCAAACATTATTTTTTTATATGGAGTCAAACATTTAAGTATTTTTAGACAGGGTAGACTTATGTTTATACAGAACAGTTGGCCAATAGGACAGTCCAGTTTATAGAATATTTTATCAAATAGAACAGGCATTGATAAATAACTTCTCTGGAATCAGATTAAAGAAATCAATTTAAAACTGAAGGTCGGTTTTTCTGTTGTTTTGATGACTGAATACACTCCAGAATTTTGCTGGACATTATTAGGAATACTGTAGAATCACAGGTATTAGTGCTGGGTAGGGTCTTAGGATCTTCTGCATCTCTAAGGGTCCACTTGTTCCTACTTCTCAACTTCCAATAAGTAAAATGCTACTCACAGGGGGTAGGAGTGGGGGTGTAAGTAGAACTGAATTCCACGTTTTTTTTTCTTCACATAGAAGTACCACACGATCTTAACAAAACTGTCTAGGAATAGACAGAATTTATTCCTCATAATCAAATCTTATTTCCTTCTCTCAATATCTTGATAGAAATTACTTAATTTTAGGGTTGTTTTTTTTTTTCCTCCAAGTCTGCAAACTTCCAGAGCTGAATTAGACTACTGTGTAATGGGAAGGATGAGATATGAGTGTGCCTAGAAAGCATCTAAGTGGAAATGCTACTAGAGTTCTAACTTGCTCATCATTAGTTAAATGTTCATCTCATAAATCACTGTATGTTTATAACCGTCCTCTTAATATCACTCAAATAATGTGGCAGAAAACATCATAATATGGTACAGTGGCTCTTTATGTACCACTTTATAGTTTTTTTAAATTAACTAAAACTGGATCTAATTTGATCATCTGTAAAAACAGGGAAAAGAAAGCACCAAATCTCCAAGGTAATTTTGCATGAGGATCAAATGAGATACAATGTGTGTAACAGTGTTTTGTTCCTATAGGATGTTGTGTTTTCATTTAACATGCCTTGTACTACATTGCATTCCAATTAATTTTTAAATTTAAGTTTGTTATAGTGGTGAGTGTTAGGTTATTAGGTAAAGCAAAAGTTTTAATTAATTAATAAAAGGTTTTATTTTATGTATCTACCTCATTTTAAACAACAGTTTTGGCCTGATATTTGAGAGAAGAGAGAGAGAGAGGAGAGAGAGAGATGAAAGGGGAATGAGAACAGATCCAAAGTAGTCTTTGAAGGAAAAAAAAAATTACTTATGGGTGATAAAATATAAGTAATTCAATACTTTGAAAATATTTTTTGAAAATGTAATTCATTTTCTTTTCTTAGGAAGTTGGACTGTGGAAAGCAGTTCTCTCTGTAACAGGCTGTAATGTCCCCAACAGAAGTGTATGTATATGCCACCATGAGAAGGAAGGGCAGGACTTAGAAGAAATCTTGGCCTGAGGGAAAGAGCAGAAAACTGGCACTGTTTGATCTTCTTATAATTGTGGGAAGAACTGGATACAGAGGGGAAGCACCCAGTGAGACATTTTTGTCATGATCCTTCAGATCTGGACAAAATTTTATTTTCCATATGTGGCTCTGTGAAGAGACCAGCTCTCTGTTTCCTCACAGCCTGGGGCACTTAGGAGTCAGTCAGCTCACACACAGATACAGTACTCCCAAACCTCCCTTGGATGCCATGTAGTGTGAAGGATCTGGAAATTCCTCTACACCCCGAGGAGAGTTGAGGCAATTGCTGAATCTGAGTGGGTAGATATCTGAGTGGGTAGATAGCCAAAGGGAATCCCTGAGAGGTGGGGAGTAATCTTACTCTTGAGGTCTTTATGGATGACCAGTTTTCCTGGGGAAAAATGAAAATTATAGCCAGTACTCAAATTGTGCCAACAAGTACTGGATCAAGGGGTACTGGGGGTGCCAGTGATCACATGTTCTAAGCTACCTAAGATTCATCCCACCTGTTAACCAGACTCAGATTTCAAAATTAAAAGCCAGTATTACACCTAATGTCCAGGTGACAGGAGGCATCATCATGGAAATCAGAGGAGCCAGAAGATAGCACAAGGTCTCACTCATATAGATTGGATGCATGTGCTCCAACATAGGAAGTTATTTGAGGTCCCACTTTCTACATATACTGCAGATGCCATCTGGTAGTAATATGGAAACGGAAAGGAAGCCTCAAAGATTAAAAATTTATCAGTTATAAAGCAGAAAGTAGCACACCACTGTAAAGCAATTATACTCCAATAAAGATGTTTAAAAAAAAAAAAAGTTGTCGCACGAAGCTTGTTTTCTATGGCCCCAAAGTGTTCATCTTAGTATATTTATCTTTCAAATAATATAAGAAAGCCTTATTGTAACTATTCCAGTTAGTTGAATTATGATACTAATAAACACCCGTTGAAATAAATTCAGTCAATAAAGAGTCTAAACACATACACACGCACAAAAAAATTTATCAAGAAAATAAAAAGACTGAGTTATCCATAGTGACTCTTTACGTTATTGGATAGGATTAAGTTTATCAAATTGGAATATCCCTATCCTCTATATGTCTGTCTGTCTATCTACCTACTACCTACCTATCTATTTTTTTCCACACTTCTCCCTAGTGCCCAATATGGTAGATTAATATAAGCAAGAAAAAATATGATGAAAGATTATCTTTGATTATCTGAATGCATCCCTGATAAATGCATTATAATAAATAGATTCATATTAGTGTTATCTTACAAACACAAAAAAGGGAAATACTTCTGTTTATATTATTGACAATTTCTTCAGATAAACTTTAAAGTTAAAATTAGAATTTGTTTGAAGGAAAAATTTTAAGACATGGCTTTTAAAGAGAACACTTAAAATTGAACATAATCTAACCATTTATAAAATCCTTCATCATCTCTTCCCCTTATTTTATTTTTTTAATTAGTATTTATATTGTCATGTATTTTATATTATTTTTTGATAATTTTATACATTGCAAAATGATCACACAGTAAGTCTAGTTAACATCTGTCACCATACATAGCTACAAAAGAATTATTTTTCTTGTGATGAGGACTTTTAAGATTTACTCTTAGCAACTTTCAAATGTACAATACGGTACTACAGTACTAACAATATTTAATTTTTAAATACTAGTTACTTTTTCAAAAATTTGCAGCAGAGTAGGAAGTTATATTTGCAGTATGCTTTTATCATTGTCCAATTATGATTACAAGTAGAAATTAGTCTTTTTTTCAGCAGTCCACCTGCCTCTATTATCAGAAAACATAGAATTATTTATTAAAAGATGTCTTCCAGAATTGGACTCTATGTGGATTTGGGGGATTATTGGTAAATACAGCAAATTAACGGCTTGTCATTTTGTTTTTTTTACCCTTTCCTTGCCCGGGCAATTCCTGTCTGGACAATATGCTGCAGTATTTGTGATTCTTTCCTGAGCAGTTGAGCAAAACCCTGCTATCTAGTTAATCTGAATATCCCCTCACCTTACATCTCAGATTGTTCATTTGATACTCTCAATTCAGCTTGCTATGGAAACTGGGATAGCGGTATGCATATTGGAAATCCACAGATGAATTAATATGTTTATTCAATAATTCAGTATCTCTTTGATTAAGTTATTTGCTAGAGATACTAACAGAGTAACTTTTAATTTTGTCCCTAAGCACCTGGTATAGGTGCTAATATGTAAATAATATGTAAATAAGCAATATGTATGTAAATAAGCTAATATGTAAATAAGCAAAAGAGCAGTTCCCAAAGGAGAGCAGCAGCAACCGCTGACCAGAAGATGCATCCATGCATAATAAAGAGCTAGATGCATCTCACTTTAGCTGTAGGACATGTCATAGGTCTGTGACAACGAGGCAAAGGAAAGGTTAATTCTAATAAACTCATCTTTCTCCACCCTAACTGATTAACAATAAGATTCATTACAAGTATTTAGCTTATAGATATATGAAATTTCAATATTGTATTTCTCCTATAATTTGAGAATAATCCTATAGATGACACAGGGAGACCTATTCTACATAAAACTACTTAATTAATTAATTAATTTTACATCTTTATTGGAGTATAATTGTTTTACAATGGTGTGTTAGTTTCTGCTTTATAACAAAGTGAATAAGTTATACATATACATATGTTCCCATATCTCTTCCCTCCTGCGTCTCCCTCCCTCCCACCCTCCCTATCCCACCCCTCTAGGTGGTCACAAAGCACGGAGCTGATCTCCCTGTGCTATGAGGCTGCTTCCCACTACCTATCTATTTTACGTTTGGTAGTGTATATATGTCCATGCCACTCTCTCACTTTTTCACAGCTTACCCTTCCCCCTCCCCATATCCTCAAGTCCATTCTCTAGTAGGTCTGTGTCCTTATTCCCGTCTTACCCCTAGGTTCTTCATGACATTTTTTCCCCCTGATATTCCATATATATGTTAGCATACGGTATTTGTCTTTCTCTTTCTGACTTACCTCACTCTGTATGACAGACTCTATGTCCATCCACCTCACTACAAATAACTCAATTTCGTTTCTTTTTATGGCTGAGTAATATTGCATTGTATATATGTGCCACATCTTTATCCATTCATCCGATGATGGACACTTAGGTTGCTTCTATCTACTGTCTATTGTAAATAGAGCTGCAATGAACATCTTGGTACATGACTCTTTTTGAATTATGGTTTTCTCAGGGTATATGCCCAGTAGTGGGATTGCTGGGTCATATGGTAGTTCTATTTGTGGTTTTTTAAGGAACCTCCATACTGTTCTCCATAGTGGTTGTACCAATTCACATTCCCACCAGCAGTGCAAGAGGGCTCCCTTTTCTCCACACCCTTTCCAGCATTTATTGTTTCTAGATTTTTTGATGATGGCCATACAGACCAGTGTGAGATGATATCTCATTGTAGTTTTGATTTGCATTTCTCTAATGATTAGTGATGTTGAGCATTCTTTCATGTGTTTGTTGGCAATCTGTATATCTTCTTTGGAGAAATGTTTATTTAGGTCTTCTGCCCATTTTTGGATTGGGTTGTTTGTTGTTTTGTTATTGAGCTGCATGAGCTGCTTATAAATTTTGGGGATTATTCCTTTGTCAGTTGCTTCATTTGCAAATATTTTCTCCCACTCTGAGGGTTGTCTTTTGGTCTTGTTTATGGTTTCCTTTGCTGTGCAAAAGCTTTTAAGTTTCGTTAGGTCCCATTTGTTTATTTTTATTGTTTTATTTCTCTAGGAGGTGGGTCAAAAAGGATCTTGCTCTGATTTATGTCATAGAGTGTCCTGCCTATGTTTTCATCTAAGACTTTGATAGCTTCTGGCCTTACATTTAGGTCTTTAATCCATTTTGAGCTTATTTTTGTGTATGGTGTTAGGGAGTGATCTAATCTCATACTTTTACATGTACCTGTCCAGTTTTCCCAGCACCACTTATTGAAGAGGCTGTCCTTTCTCCACTGTACATTCCTGCTTCCTTTATCAAAGATAAGGTGACCATATGTGCGTGGGTTTATCTCTGGGATTTCTATCCTGTTCCATTGATCTATCTTTCTGTTTTCGTGCCTGTACCATACTGTCTTGATTACTGTAGCTTTGTAGTATAGTCTGAAGTCAGGGAGCCTGATTCCTCCAGCTCCATTTTACGTTCTCAAGATTGCTTTGGCTATTCGGGGTCTTTTGTGTTTCCATACAAATTGTGAAATTTTTTGTTCTAGTTCTGTGAAAAATGCCAGTGGTAGTTTGATAAGGATTGCATTGAATCTGTAGATTGCCTTGGGTAGTAGAGTCATTTTCACAATGTTGATTCTTCGAATCCAAGAACATGGTATATCTCTCCATCTATTTGTATCATCTTTAATTTCTTTCATCAGTGTCTTACAATTTTCTGCAAACAGGTTTTTGTCTCTTAGGTAGGTTTATTCCTAGATATTTCTTTCTTTTTGTTGCAATGGTAAATGGGAGTGTTTCCTTAATTTCACTTTCAGATTTTTCATCATTAGTATATAGGAATGCAAGAGACTTCTGTGCATTAGTTTTGTATCCTGCTACTTTACCAAATTCACTGATTAGCTCTAGTAGTTTTTTGGTAGCATCTTTAGGATTCTCTATGTATAGTATCAAGTCCTCTGCAAACAGTGACAGCTTTACTTCTTCTTTTCCAATTTGGATTCCTTTCATTTCCTTTTCTTCTCTGATTGCTGTGGCTAAAACTTCCAAAACTATGTTGAATAAGAGTGGTGAGAGTGGGCAACCTTGTCTTGCTCCTGATCTTAGTGGAAATGGTTTCAGTTTTTCACCATTGAGGATGATGTTGGCTGTGGGTTTGTCATATATGGCCTTTCTTATGTTGAGGAAAGTTCCCTCTATGCCTACTTTCTGAACGGTTTTTATCATAAATAGGTGTTGAATTTTGTCGAAACCTTTCTCTGCATCTATTGAGATGATCATATGGTTTTTCACCTTTAATATGTTAATATGGTGTATCACGTTGATTGATTTGCATATATTGAAGAATCCTTGCATCCTGGAATAAACCCCACTTGATCATGGTGTATGATCCTTTTAATGTGCTGTTGGATTCTGTTTGCTAGTATTTTGTTGAGGATTTTTGCATCTATGTTCATCAGTGATATTGGCCTGCAGTTTTCTTTCCTTGTGATATCCTTGTCTGGTTTTGGTATCAGGGTGATGGTGGCCTCATAGAATGAGTTTGGGAGTGTTCCTCCCTCTGCTATATTTTGGAAGAGTTTGAGAAGGATAGGTGTTAGCTCTTCTCTAAATGTTTGATAGAATTTGCCTGTGAAGCCATCTGGTCCTGGGCTTTTGTTTGTTGGAAGATTTTTAATCACAGTTTCAATTTCAGTGCTTGTGATTGATCTGTTTATATTTTCTATTTCTTCCTGATTCAGTCTTGGCAGATTGTGCATTTCTAAGAATTTGTCCATTTCATGCAGGTTGTCCATTTTATTGGCATAGTGTTGCTTGTAGTAATCTCTCATGATCTTTTGTATTTCTGCACTGTCAGTTGTTACTTCTCCTTTTTCATTTATAATTCTGTTGATTTGAGTCTTCTGCCTTTTTTTGTTGATGCGTCTGGCTAATGGTTTATCAATTTTGTTTATCTTCTCAAAGAACCAGCTTTTAGTTTCATTGATCTTTGCTATCATTTCCTTCATTTCTTTTTCATTTATTTCTGATCTGATCTGTATGATTTCTTTCCTTCTGCTAACTTTGGGGTTATTTTGTTCTTCTTTCTCTAATTGCTTTAGGTGCAAGGTTAGGTTTTTTATTCGAGATGTTTCCTGTTTCTTAAGGTAGGATTGTATTGCTATAGACTTCCCTCCTAGAACTGCTTTTGCTGCATCCCATAGGTTTTGGGTCGTCGTGTCTCCATTGTCATTTGTTTGTAGGTATTTTTTGATTTCATCTTTGATTTTTTCAGTGATCACTTAGTTATTAGTGTATTGTTTAGCCTCCATGTGTTTGTATTTTTTACAGATCTTTTCCTGTAATTGATATCTAGTCTCATAGCATTGTGGTTGGAAAAGATGCTTGATACAATTTCAATTTTCTTAAGTTTACCATGGCTTGACTTGTGACCCAAGATGTGATCTATCCTGGAGAATGTTCCATGAGCACTTGAGAAAAATGTGTATTCTGTTGTTTTTGGATGGAATGTCCTATAAATGTCAATGAATTCCAACTTATTTAATGTATCATTTAAAGCTTGTGTTTCCTTATTTATTTTCATTTTGGATGATCTGTCCATTGGTGAAAGTGGGGTGTTAAAGTCCCCTGCTATGAATGTGTTACTGTCGATTTCCCGTTTTATGGCTGTTAGTATTTGCCTTATGTATAGAGGTGCTCCTATGTTGGGTGCATAAATATTTACAATTGTTACATCTTCTTGTTGGATCGACCCATTGATCATTATATAGTGTCCTTCTTTGTCTCTTGTAATAGTCTTTATTTTAAAGTCTATTTTGTTTGATATGAGAATTGCTACCCCAGCTTTCTTCTGGTTTCCATTTGCATGGAATATGTTTTTCCATCCCCTCACTTTCAGTTTGTATGTGTCCCTAGGTCTGAAGTGGGTCTCTTGTAGACAGCATATATATGGGTCTTGTTTTTGTATCCATTCAGCCAGTCTGTGTCTTTTGGTGGGAGCATTTAATCCATTTACATTTAAGGTAATTATCGATATGTATGTTCCTATTCCCATTTTCTTAATTGTTTTGGGTTTGTTATTGTAGGTCTTTTCCTTCTCTTGTGTTTCTTGCCTAGAGAAGTTCCTTTAGCATTTGTTGTAAACCTGGTTTGGTGGTGCTGAACTCTCTCAGCTTTTGCTTGTCTGTAAAGGTTTTAATTTCTCCATCAAATCTGAATGAGATCATTGCTGGGTAGAGTAACCTTGGTTGTAGGTTTTTCTCCTTCATCACTTTAAATATGTCCTGCCACTCCCTTCTGGCTTGCAGAGTTTCTGCTGAAAGATTAGCTGTTAACCTTATGGGGATTCCCTTGTGTGTTATTTGTTGTTTTTCCCGTGCTGCTTTTAATATGCTTTCTTTGTATTTAATTTTTGATAGTTTGATTAATATGTGTCTTGGTGTATTTCTCCTTGGATTTATCCTGTATGGGACTCTCTGCGCTTCCTGGACTTGATTAACTATTTCCTTTCCCATATTAGGGAAGTTTTCAACTATAATTTCTTCAAATATTTTCTCAGTCCCTTTCTTTTTCTCTTCTTCTGGAACCCCTATAATTCTAATGTTGGTGCGTTTAATGTTGTCCCAGAGGTCTCTGAGACTGTCCTCAGTTCTTTTCATTCTGTTTTCTTTATTCTGCTCTGCAGTAGTTATTTCCACTATTTTATCTTCCAGGTCACTTATCCGTTCTTCTGCCTCAGTGATTCTGCTATTGATCCCATCTAGAGTATTTTGCATTTCATTTATTGTGTTGTTCATCATTGTTTGTTTCATCTTTAGTTCTTCTAGGTCCTTGTTAAACGTTTCTTGCATTTTGTCTATTCTATTTCAAAGATTTTGGATCATCTTTACTATCATTATTCTCAATTCTTTTTCAGGTAGACTGCCTATTTCCTCTTCATTTGTTAGGTGTGGTGGGTTTTTATCTTGCTCCTTCATCTGCTGTGTGTTTTTCTGTCTTCTCATTTTGCTTATCTTACTGTGTTTGGGGTCTCCTTTTTGCAGGCTGCAGGTTTGTAGTTTCTGTTGTGTTTGGTGTCTGTCCCCAGTGGCTAAGGATGGTTTAGTGGGTTGTGTAGGCTTCCTGGTGGAGGGGACTAGTGCCTGTGTTCTGGTGGATGAGGCTGGATCTTGTCTTTCTGATGGGCAGGTCCACGTCTGGTGGTGTGTTTTGGGGTGTCTGTGGCCTTATTATGATTTTAGGCAGCCTCTCTGCTAATGGGTACGGTTGTGTTCCTCCTGTCTTGTTAGTTGTCTGGCATAGGGTGTCCAGCACTGTAGCTTGCTGGTCGTTGAGTGAAGCTGGGTGTTGGTGTTGACATGGAGATCTCTGGGAGATTTTCACCGTTTGATATTACGTGGAGCTGGGAGGTCTCTTGTGGACCAGTGTCCTGAAGTTGGCTCTCCCACCTCAGAGGCACAGCACTGACTCCTGGCTGCAGCACCAAGAGCCTTTCACGCACACGGCTCAGAATAAAAGGGAGAAAAAGTAGAAAGAAAGAGGATAAAATAAAATAAAGTAAGATAAAATAAAATAAAGTTATTAAAATAACAAATAATTATTAAGAAAAAACAGTTTTAAAAAAGTAAAAAGAGCAAAAACAAAAAATGGACGGACAGAACCCTAGGACAAATGGTGAAAGCAATGCTATACAGACAAAAATCTCACACAGAAGCATACACATACACACTCACAAAAAGAGAAAAAGGAGAAAGAATAATAAATCTTGCTCTCAAAGTCCACCTCCTCAATTTGGGATGATTTGTTGTGTGTTCAGGTATTCCACTGATGAAGGGTACATCAAGTTGATTGTGGAGATTTAATCCGCTGCTCCTGAGGCTGCTGGGAGAGATTTCCCTTTCTCTTCTTTGTTCTCACAGCTCCCGGGGTTCAGCTTTGGATTTGGCCCTGCCTCTGCGTGTAGGTCGCCTGAGGGCGTCTGTTCTTCGCTCAGACAGGACGGGGTTAAAGGTGCCGCTGATTCGGGAGCTCTGGCTCACTCAGGCCGGCGGCAGGGAGGGGCATGGAGTGCGGGGCGGGCCTGCGGCGGCAGAGGCCGGCGTGACGTTGCACCAGCGTGAGGCGCGCCGTGCGTCCTCCCAGGGAAGTTGTCCCTGGATCACGGGACCCTGGCAGTGGCGGGCTGCACAAGCTCTCCGGAAGGGAGGTGTGGATAGTGACCTGTGCTCGTACATAGGCTTCTTGGTGGCAGCAGTAGCAGCCTTAGCGTCTCATGTCCGTCTCTGGGGTCCGCACTGTTAGCCGCGGCTCGCGCCCGTCTCTGGAGCTCCTTTAAGCAGCGCTCTTAATCCCCTCTTGCGCACCAGGAAACAAAGAGGGAAGAAAAAGTCTCTTCGGCAGTTCCAGACCTTTTCCCGGACTCCCTCCCGTCTAGCCGTGGCGCACTAGCCCCTTTAGGCAGTGTTCACGGCGCCAACACCAGCCCTCTCCGACCGAAGCCCGAGCCTCAGCTCCCAGCCCCGCCCGTCCCCGCGGGTGAGCAGACAAGCTTCCCGGGCTGGTGAGTGCTGGTCGGCACCGATCCTCTGTGCGGGAATCTCTCCGCTTTGCCCTCCGTACTCCTGTTGCTGCGCTCTCCTCCGCGGCCCTGAAGCTTCCTGCCTCCGCCACCCGCAGTCTCCGCCCGTGAGGGGGCTTCCTAGTGTGTGTGTAAACCTTTCCTCCTTCACGGCTCCATCCCGCTGGTGCAGGTACTGTCCCTATTCTTTTGTTTCTGTTTATTCTTTTTTCTTTTGCCCTATCCAGGTATGTGGGGAGTTTCTTGCCTTTTGGGAGGTCTGAGGTCTTCTGCCAGCGTTTAGTAGGGGTTTTGTAGGAGTTGTTCCACGTGTAGATGTATTTCTGATGTATCTGTGGGGAGGAAGGTGATCTCCGCGTCTTACTCTTCCGCCATCTTCCCCCTCTCTCAAAAATAGTTAATTTAAATTAAGGTATTTAAATTAAAATTAAATCAGCTCTTTTAATGGCTTTTCTCAAATGTAGATCAGTATTTTAAATGCTTGAGGGTAGAGAACAGTGAAGAAAAAGAAGATGGGGGAAGGGATAAGGGATTACAAAAAACATACTTGTATGTTTGCTGCAGTGAATTCATAATACTTATTATGAAGCCAGAGCATCAATATAAATTGAACACAAACCAAAGATGAACTTGATAAGACTTTCAATTTTATGGAGATATTAGATTTATCAATGAAGCAAACATTTATTTAGGACCCACTATATGTCAAACACTATAAAAAGGTTTTGGAAATAGAAGGTGAACTACAGAAGAGAAGGGGGAGAAAGACTCATAGTAATGCTTACTCAGCATCAGGTATTTTCTTACAGATTTACCTGAATTATTTGATTTGATTCTCATACTTATTTTATGAGATATTTTACTCCAGTTTTACATATAGGGAAACTGTGAAACTGATCACTGAGGTTAAATTGTCCAGGGCTGTTTGGTTACTCTATTAGTCAGGAAAGTTGAGGCTATGGTACATGTCAAAGAAATACCAGAATCGTTAGAGGTTAACAGAATAAAGGTCTATCAGGTCTATTTCTTGACCATGTCCTAGTCTTATATGGTTCAGGAAGCCCTCCTCAAAGTGGTGGCCCAGGGATCCAAGTTGCTTGCATGTTGCAGCTACAACACTACAGTCACAACATCAGAAATACCTACCTCTCAAAGTCATCATAGAAGGATTAAGGGGTGTAAGGATTGCACAAGGGGGATAATGACCAACCCTCAAAATGGCCGCATTGCTTCCCTCATATCCATTGACCATACCAGTCATGTGGGTCCAGCTTAGTATAAAGAAACCTGGATAATATAGTTATCTTACGTGCTCGCAGAAGGAAATGGATTGGTGCACATCTAACAAGTCTATACCGTGGTTACTAAGTAGCACAGTCAAGATTTCAACTTAGACTTATAGGGCACACCCTCTTAAATCACTAAGTGTTCCTTATGAAGAAATATTTATACTGCAATGTGGTAAATAGAGCTAAGCAGAAAAAATCCAAACCAACATGGGAGAGTAAAAGAGGGCACTTAGTGGTCAGCAAGTCCTCATCAAACTCATACCAAAATCATATGTAACATTGAAGGTTGGTATTTGTCCTTCTGAATGAACAAGATGGCATGTCAGTGCTGCACTTTGTTCTAACACAGTGTTTCTTTGTAAAGGAAAGAATATTCTTAGGGCTTACCAGTTTTATTGTGTAGTTTTATTATAATGTTGTTTACATATCTAACCTAAAAAGGGGGATAAACTCTTCATGCTTTTCTCTTATTCAATTTTAAAATAAAATTTACACGTGAAATATAAACATATCTGCAAAACCAATACAATTCAAATAACATGAAGATGACATATAAGATTGTTTTGTTGAATCTAAATTGCAGTTCCCATTGTGTCTATGATTTTGATTGCTCTGTAGCTGTTCCTTTGATTTTGGCACATCTCAAGTGCTGGTTACCCTCTGTGGCCTCACATTTCCTACCATTTTTTCCTGTTTGAATAAGTGGGAAACATTTGTTCATGCAGCACTTTCTAGTATCATTTGGCCTTCATGTGGCTTTGGTGCAAACACAGCATTTACACGTTAAGTTGGGCTCTGTCTTGTCTCTATTCCCTGTGACTTCTAAAGTAGAATTGACTGCAGGCAGCTTGATTATAAATATAACTGCAATCATGGGCACTGAAACTGTCTAACAGAACTCAAAATGTCAGGAATATCTTTTTAGCGTAGAACTTACAGATTTCTACAAATACCTGGGGATATATAGGGTCCTGTCTACAAACTGATAAGCAATGTCTTAGGGGGTGGGCTCTTTAAAACAGGAGAAAAACAGACATACCTTGTTTTTATAGTGCTTTGCTTTATTACACTTTGCAGATATTGCATTTGTTTTTACAGATTGATTGACTGTGGCAACCCTGTGTCAAGCAAGTCTGTTGGTGCCGTTTTTCCAACAGCATTTGCTCACTTTGTGTTTCAGCGTTTCTTTGGTAATTCTCACAATATTTCAAACTTTTTCAGTCTTATATTTGTTATGGTGATCTGTGATCAGTGATCTTTGATGTTCCTATTGCAAAAAGGTTACAGTTTACTGAAGGTTCAGTTATGGTTAGCATTTTTACCAATAAAGTATTTTTTTAATTAAGATATGTACCTTGTTTAGACATAATGCCATTGCATGCTTAATAGACTACAGTAAAATATAAGCATACCTTTTATATGCACTGGGAAACCCCAAAATTTGTGTGACTCACTTTATTGTGATATTCACTTTATTGTTATATTTATTTTATTGTGGCGGTCTGGAACTGAACCCACAATGTCTCTGAGGTATGCCTGTAGCTAACTTGTTTTTTTTTTAAAGAAATATGAGTAAACGTCTCTACAGAAGACATGGAACAGGGCTCTATTTCTTGATCCATAGAGGCTATGTGTAATCTAAGCCAGCTTGGAATTCAGTTCTTCATTTCCATGTCCTGGCACTTTATTGTACCTGATTTGTAATCTTTATGCATATTTGACATGAAATATTTTCTGAAATACACATGAAAACATGAAAAGTATGTTTGTTGAGCAGGCATTGTTAAGTTTAGAAGTTACAGACAGTGCTAAAAACTGAAACTCTGGTGGACGCCTACAGTAATAGAATTTTTTATTCTAACAGAAGTTCAGAGTCTTTTATTTTTAGAGATCTGAATTACCTGCGAACACAATAATATATTATTCAATGAAACGGGAATTGAAGCCCAAATGAGAACTTAAAGCAAAAACTTCCATTTTATTCTTTCTTTCCTCATTTTTTTCTACTTCTCTACTTTTTTGTTTTTATATCTAAAGCTGTCCCCCCTTCCTACTCCCCTCTTGTCTTCATTTGCTTCATCAGTGAACAAGGATTATGGAACGCATACCATTTGTCAGGCATTATGCTAAGTACAGGTGATTCACAGATAACTAGGAAACGGTCTTGAATTTCAAGGAGATTGCAGTCTTTTAGGAGAAGTAGACTGAAAAAGCAATCACTAACTTACTGAGGTAATGGGCTGAGTGCTGTAATTGCCTAGGGAAGGAAACAGCTAAATTTAAATAGAGGGGGTTAAATGAGGGTCAGGGAAAGTCCTGAGGCTAAATGAGGGTCAAAAGGGCTGCTAAGAGCTCTCTTTTAGGTTGAGTCTGTAAGGATGTATAGACTGCTCAGGTGGACATGGAGACCTTGGGGAGAATGGCTTTACAGCACACAATACAAATGAAAAAATTATTTGCACAAATGAGGATTTTCTTTCAGATAGATAGCCTGTTAGTTCTGTCCAGCCTATTATTGATGGTATTACACTCTCATGTCCATTAAAAACATCTGCAGTGTTTAATAAGCAAGGAGGTATCTAAGTTCTCTCCCCAAAGATTTGTATCAGGATGGAGGAATCAGCGTTTTAAACAACGCTGGTTGTTTCTTAAGCAGCTGGTCTAGGGAGCATAGTTTTATAAGCTCTCTACATTTGCTTTGCAAATATGATATAGCTGCAGTTGTTTTTGGGGTGTAGGGGTCAGTACAGTTAAACAAGTTTTCATATGAGAGTGAGAAGGATTGTTCAGGGTGCAGTGGTTAGGGGCTATGGAAGTACGTTTATGGTAATGTAACCGGGATAAAGAGAAATCTCTGAGAATACAAGAAGGGGGAGTGCCTCCTGAGGTGAAATGAAAGGAAAAAAAAAAACCTGTGAAAGTCACAGTAGTGCAGAGGATGAAGAATTCCTGAAAACAAAATATATGATGGTTGACTTGAAGTTCTTGTGTTTTAATAAAAATCCTCCAATCTCCACCAGCTCTTTAGTGGAGACCACTGAACAAGCACAGTCTGCTTTGTGTGAGCATTTTATTTTTTTTTTAAGAAAATGAGAAAGGTGCTCTGTCAGTGATGTGCTGGAGGCAGACTGTAGCAGCTTGGAAAAGCCAATTTTTAAAATTTCAGTGATTTTGTGAGATGGTTGTTAAACAGGGCTATTATTAAAAATTATCTTATGTAAACTTATAAGCAAATAAATCACATTAAAAACAAAGTTAATAAATACTGAAAACATATCACTTTCTAATTATTTTACTACGTAGTACTATTGGGTTTTTGAGGTTATTGATGTTGATTGTATCTGTGTGTGTGTATGTGTATATAGATATACTACTGTGCATCTTTACCAAACTCTGCATTTAGTGACCTGATATCTTGAAATCATCATGGTGGGAGAATTTGCAGTATAAAAATTGTCAGACACTACAGAGAAAGTCTTGTATTTTGTTTTGTTTGCTTATTTGTTTTTTTGAAAGCTGATTGTTAAATATTTACCTATACACCACTGTCTTAGTGGACTATTTTCTATCATTTTTCCTTCCTTCCTCCTTCCATCTCTCCTTTCCTCTTTGTAATTTTGCCTTTCTCTTCCCTCCCTCCCTTCTTTCCTTTTTTTTTCTCTCTGTTCTTCAGTTCCTTCTTTCTTTCCTTTTTTCCCATCCAGCATTCATTTTCCTTTCTTATGGCTACAATATGTTCATTTTGCTTTTGGGAACCACCTACTGGTACTAACAACCTGTCTACTTTGGATGACATGATTCAGTGGAGCATAGGATTTTAGGGTAAACCAATCCAGACTTCCACAAGTTCCACCCTCAGCCATAGCTGATTCAGGGAAATGTACTTGACTGAAGTCAGGCTAGACACAGTTGAAATTTCTGCTTGAAATTCCAGGATTTCTTTTTTAAAGGCCTAGGAAATAGTCAGTTTCTTTTCCTCTGGATGTGACTCCCCAGGTAGTAGCTTAGGGTTTGCTGGAAGTAATTTAGTGGCTAAAAGAAAAGATGGCTTGAGAAGAAAGCCGAAACTGAAAAAGGAACTAAGAACACAAGAAAGTAAAGTGGGTCCTGATTGTATCACCTTAGCCCTAGGTTAAGCTACATCTGGACTATTCACCTTCTTGAGTCAAAAAATTTCTCTTTTTCATTAATTACATTTGGGAGGGCTTTTATACATAGTTATATAAAACTCTCTAACTGAAACAGATTGAGACTTGTGTCTTGGTCAAAATAGTATAAAGCAGAGATCATTTCTATGATGAGATAATTTACAGACTGGAGAAGAAAGAGTCCAGAAAGAGTGTGTGGTGACAGCAAGGACACACATGTGGAAAAGAGAAACTGAGCTCTCAGACTTGGCACTGGTGATGATCACATTACTTACTATGTTTAACTTTACTATTGATTAGTACTTGGCCTTCTAATAGTAGTTACTTTTCATTCGATTGTTACACAGTTATAGAATCTGTATTCTTGGTTTGTTTTATGTATTTTGTCTATAGAGTTAGTTTAAATAGAAATTTCTTGAAATTAAAGACTATATTTTTGTTAGGTTTTTAACCTCACATCACCTGATGTCTTACTTTGAAATACTGTGTTCATTAAATACTTTTGACTAACTATGTCTTATTGCATCTTAGAAATATTTTAACTTCAAAAATTTCCTGTATTTCCACTATTTATTATGACTCTTTTGAAAATTATGTATTACCCTAAAGTGCTTCAGTGAAAAATGGATAATAAATTGGGCAAATTAGATAAATAACCTCTATGATAACTTATAAAGAAGAAGATTAGGGAAAATGATAGAAAATAAAATTTCCTGTTAAGCCCATGCATTAAGTGGGACTTAAAATAGTTTATTCCTAGGGTGACCATACATTCTAGTTTGCCTCTCATTCTGGTAAAGTTATTAATAGCTCTCTCTTTAATTCTCAACAGTGTCCCAGTTTGGATGATAAATTACATTGTTCAGTCATTATTCCAATAGTTCCCAACCATGGATGGTGATCTGTATTACCTGGGGACAGAATTTTTTAAAAATATAAAATATCCTAAGTATATAAAAAAATAACAAAATAACAGTAACCTGTATACCCACAGTCAAAACTTGACAGTTAACATTTTGCCATTATTTTCTTTGTTTATCCCTTAAAAAGAAAAAGTTAATATCACAGAATTAAAGAATTCTCTTTCCCAGTCCCATTTTCTTCCCTCCCTCCCCAGAGGTAAACATTAAGAAGTTGGCACATGTCCTGCCTATGTATGCATTTATATTTTTATGTGTATATTAAAAAGACTGTAGCAATTTGCATATAGTTGAATACTATTTCTGTAAACATTACTAAAACAAGCAAAAACCCAATATATATTCTTATGGGAGCATTTAAAAAGTATGGATTTCTGAGCACCTTTTCCAGTCTATTAACTCAGAATGTTTTGAGGTTGGGGCCAGGAATATATATACCCTAAATGATTCTGATATTCCAACAGACTTGGGAAATTTGATTAATGTCAGATCCCAAACTAATATACAATGTTTATTTACATTTAAAATATCTGGTTTGTTGGGCTAGAGGTTCAATATTGAATATGAGCAGTAAACATCTCAGGATCAAATCTGACAACCCAAGCAAGTCAGTTTTTTAGTAACCTTTTAAAATATAGCCTTAATGGTATATTTTCCCTTTTAATACTGGGATCTTAATTTCACATTGGTTTTCAGGGTTGAGAGAACTATGAACTTTACATCTATTATTTCAATTCACAAATGAAAAGGGGCCAATTAAATGGTGATGGCTGCATAAGATAACATATTAAAAATTAAATTTAAGGAACACTTACGTGAATAAAACACAATGCTGATACATAATAGGACGTCAGGAATGGCCAGAAACATTTTGGAAACCATTAATCAGTTCAGAGACTAAATGTAGAGAATATGATCTTAATGCGCTGTATAAAGAGAGTATAATATGGAAAGCACCATCGATGGGATTTCAGAGTAGAAATAATTAAAGTAGAATATAAAAGTATAAATCTAAGTAAATTAATGATTCTTGGAAAGCACTGAAAGGTATCTAATTTCAGAAAGTTCACTAAACTTATTGAAATCTTTACTGTATTGTATATTTAACTTCCTTAATCATTGAATGTTTGGTCCTTCTTTAACCAAAACCAACTGGTTCAGTGTACTTTGATTATATGAGTGTTTATACAGTTGTCCTTGAGTCCTAAAGCAAAATGTGGATTCATTTCATACAGTGGTACTAATGATAGAAAACAATTTAGAAGATAAACTTTGTGACTCTGCCAGAAAATTTCAAGTGATGTATCTTAAACACTTACATGTGTATTTACATGAGACTTCATTGACATTGACACGAGATTCTCACCACCATCCTTCATCAATTAGGCATCAATCAGAGTTAATTGGAAAGACAGAGATACATTCCCAAAATTTCATCAAAAACCAATGTCACTCTTTGTTTCTAAAAGTTACAGTGAATTTGGCACGTCATCTTTTTACTTAGTCTTTTGGAGTCTCAAGATAATAGAAGGGGAATAATGGAATGGATAGGATAATTTGGGAAGAAATTGTGTTTGCAACTGAGCTATCAAATAAATCACCCTCTAAGGGAGACAACAATAGAAAAGATTTTGGCTCTAGCAATTGCGTAAAGATAAGCATTCAAAATGAGACAACTGGGGCTAGGATAGATAATAGCTTGTCCATCAGGGGCAATGTTGCCAATTAATGCTAATAGAAGCATAAAGAATTTCACAGCATTGCTGCCAGCCATGCTTAGAATATTGTAACATTAGTATGTGTATCCTTTATTAAGCACCTAGAATGAAAAAGTGGGGGAAAATAGAATCAAATCTTCTTTATTGAACATAAGGGAGATTTTAATTCAGAATCACTTTTTCAAGAAGTGTTTTAGAAGAAAAATAAGGTGATTACACATTTTCTTTTATTATACAGATGGTTCTCAATTGTGGACTGACAAAAGTTGTGACCTCATTAATCTACTAATTAAATATTACAAGTGTCTGGATCTGTATGAAGCACTGGAGATAGGTGAATAAGACAGTTGAGGCCACTGCCAATTATAGTATTCCATGGTAAGGATAATGAAGGGGAATTATTGGTGCTATGGGAACATATAAGAAAGTTACTTAACTCAGGCTTGAGGGTCAGGAAATGTTTGCCAGTCAGTGAGAGATAACTAGATGAAGAATTGAAAGAAAGCTGGGAGTTAAGCTAAAAGAGAGGGGATGAGGAGTTAAAGTTCCTGGTAAAATTAACGGCACGTGCAAAGACCTGTAATAAGGATAATATATGTATTAACTAAAAGAAGTCTGCTTTGATAGAGTTCAAAGGGGAATGGTTAGAAACATAGCTGATATATCATGCAATAATAGATATTTGAATTTTATTATAGAAAATGTGGATAGTTATTGAAGACCAGGCATGATCAGACTTGGGATTTAGAGAGATAGCTTTGATTCCTTGTGGAGAATGGATTAGGTGAAGGTGCAAATGAAGACAGGGGTGGGTGTGCTTTCAGTCATCCAGGTAAATCTAGACAAGAGTAGTGACTCATTAGTGCGGTAGGCAGTTTTGACAGATTTCAGGGATAGTTGAGACAGACCTTGGTCATTAATTGGATGAGGCTGATAGGGAGTAAGAAGAATTAAGAATAATGTCCAAGTTGATTAAGTAAGTGGGAATTACAGTATTGTGATGCCCTTGAATGAGGTAAAAATCATTGGAGCAGAAGATTATGGGAGAAGATAAAAACTGAGTAGAAGGCAAATGTTTGTGATAGGATCTAAGCATTTGCATGTAAGATCTGATGTTTATTGGCGTTTCTTGGTCCCGGATTATGTTTTTGAGAGACAGTAACCTTCAAGTAAGAACTGGAATTGTAGGAATGAGTGAGATTTCTTAGTATGCAGAAAGAAAAGACGAAGGCTTAGCATAAGCTTTCTTTGAGAAAACATCTAACTTAGAAAAGTGTATCTCCAAAAGGAAAAGCCAGAATGTGGAATGAAAAATAGAAGATGGAAAACTCCAGAAGAATTAGGACATGTAGAGAAATCTGTTTTGTTATGCAGTGGGACTTCTACAGAATGCAACAAATGGGATAGACAGGGAGGGATCAGTTAGAGACAGGGAGAAACAGAGTTGCATAAGCTAAATCAGTTTATGTCTATGATGTAAGATCAGAACAGAAAGCATGTTGTGATGAACTGAACTCATGTTTTAAAAGGAATAATCCTAATGGTTCCCTGGCAGATGAGTTTGATGTCCTCCTCTCCCACAGGTACTATATTTTCAGAAACTATGTAGAACTTTTATAAATACTGAATCTGGAATTCTCATATAACAAAATCAATTTCATACCTCTGTTGATGTGGTTTCAGTACTTCAGTAGTTAATGTCTAAAGAGTTTATGCCTTTTTTTTTTTATGATAGAACATGATAGCAAAGCCATCAGGCATCAGATTTCAGAGATTTGGTCAGTCCTATATAAGGAGTTGAATGATTTTCTTAAAAGTTATGACCACCACTTTTCTCCCTTACCTGACCATAATATTATAAAACAGAAATTGGAATTTTTGCTCTTTACTCTTATCATTGTTGCTAAAATTTCATAAAATATGTGAATTTTAAAATCATCATTCTTCAGTGACATATATTTTTTTAAAAATAATAATAATCATAACCCAAGAATTATTAAAAAAAATTTTTAATTGAAGTATAGTTGATTTACAATGTTGTGTTAGTTTCAGGTGTACAGCAAAATTATTCAGTTATATATATACATATATGTATAATATATATATTCTTTTTCAGATTCTTTTCCATTATAGGTTATTATAAGATATTGACTATCTTATAATAGTTATGTTATTGAATACTCCCTGTGGTATACTGTAGATCCTTGTTGTTTATCCATTTTATACATAATAGTGTGTATATGCTAATCCCACACTCCTGATTTATCCCTCCCCTCTCCTTTCCCCTTTGGTAACAATAAGTTTGTTTTCTATGTCTGTGAGCCTATCTGTTATGTAAATAAGTTCATTTGTATCATGTTTTTTAGATTCCATGTATCAGTGATATCATATATTTGTCTTTGTCTGACTTACTTAATATGATAATCTCTAGGCCCATCCATGTTGCTGCAAATAACATTATTTCATTTTTTATGGCTGAGTAATATTCCATTATATATATATATATATATATATATATATATATATATATATATATATATACACCACATCTTCTTTTTCCAGTCATCTGTCAATGGACATTTAGGTTGTTTCTATGACTTGGCTACTGTAAATAGTGCTGCAATGAACATTGGGGTGCATGTGCATGTATCTTTTCGAATTAGTTTTCTCCAGATATATGCCCGGGAGTGGCATTGCTGTATCACATGGTAACTATATCTTTAGATTTTTAAGGAACCTCCATACTTTTTCCATAGTGGCTACACCAATTTAGGAGGGTTCCTTTTTCTCCACATCCTCTCCAGCATTTATTATTTGTAGAATCATTTTTGTTGTGCCATTTTTTGAGAATAATGCTGTTAGGAAATATAGAGAAACTTAAGTTTTCTGATGAAAGTCCTAGTTCCCAAAATATGTTACACTTCAAGATGAGACCTGCTTTAACATATGAAAGAAGAAAAGCGAAGTCTTCCAAATAGTTTTTAAATTTTAATTTACACTTTGATCTTACATTTCCAGTTTACCTTTTGAAATGTGCTGTGTGGATGACAAGAAACTGTACTATCATAGCTTAAATCAAAGGAATTATTATTTCTTTTATCTGAGAATTAGGCATGAATTTTTCATTTCTCATAAATGTATAATAGATGAAGACACTTGTATTTTCAGATTAGTTGGCACAGCAACAAGATCAACTAGAACTAATCTGTGAAAGTAATGAGATTCTGACAAGTATTTTCACTGAAAATTAATATTTTGTTTTGCTATTTAGAATAGCTAATATTTTTATTTCCTTCAATATATTACAAAAAAACCTCTCTCCTCTTTCTTGCAGGAAGCATTAAGGGACTACATAAAATAAGATTATATACTCATATTTAGACCCAACAAATTTATTATACTTTTTTTTTTGGCATATAAATTAGGGCAGATATCCACTCTGGCTAACCATAGTAAAACTTAAACTGCAAAACCCCAGTTGTTTTTTTCTTCTTATGAAAAGTTAGATGCAAGTTGAGCAGCCTTTTTTCATCTTAGACTACACCATGTGGAACACTTGGTTGCTGTAGAAAGAAAGAAGAGGAATACCAGTGGTGAACTGCCTAGGGCAGGAAAGAACATTCATTATTCTGCTTGTGGTCCATGGATCAGAGCAGGTTAAATAGCTGCAACTTAAACACACAAAAAAAGGCTGGGGAGAGCAAACGGACACACGAAATACTGGGCACTAACTGTCTCTGCCCATTATAGAGTTTATAGAGCTAGAGTATTAGTTAAAGAATCCAGACTCCAGAAAGCCTGGAACCAGAGGAGCTAGGGGATCAGGGACCTTAGAGGAAGGGACTCAGTTCTCAGAGAGTGCGCACCTTTCTGCTTTTTGTTTCTTGATTCTTCCTTGTTTGGGTCATTCCCTCATGTGGTTTGTAACTATTTATTTATGTGTGTTTTTCTAATTGATTTCTAGGAGCTCTTTATGTATTCTGAATGTGAGCCCTTTTAAAATTTTGTGTTGTCTATATACACTTGCATTCTATGGCTTGATATTCCATTACCTTAATTATTTTTTAATAAATTATTTAGTTTGATGAAGTGATGTTCTTATTTTTAACATGACCCATTTATCATTTCCCCCCTTATGGTTAGTGCTTTCTGTAAATTATTTAAATATTTCCTACACAAGAATATGAAGTTTTTTTTTTTTTTTTTGCGGTACGTGAGCCTCTTACTGTCGTGGCCTCTCCCATTGCAGAGCACAGGCTCCGGACGCACAGGCTCAGCGGCCATGGCTCACGGGCCTAGCTGCTCCACGGCACGTGGGATCTTCCCGGACCGGGGCACGAACCCCTGTCCCCTGCATCGGCAGGCGGACTCTCAACCACTCTGCCACCAGGGAAGCCCTGAAGATATTTTTATATAATTTTTCAGAAGGCTTTTATTTGTCTCATTCATATTTATGCCTATAGTCTCCATGAAACCTTGTTTTTTTTTGTAGAGGTAAAGGTCACATTTATTTTTTTCCTATTTAAGAACATCCAGTTTCCCAGCATCACACATTAAAAAGACTATCACTTCTCCATTACTCTGCAGTGCTGCTGTTATAAAAACTCAAGTGATCATTTAAAAATTCATAGGGCTCTTTTTCTAGGCTCTATTCTGTTCTGTTCCGTTCCATTCCATTCTTCTATCCTTGTGCCAATAGCACACTCAGTTGTACAGCTTTATAAGTCTTAAAATTTGGAAATATAATTTGTACTATTCATTTGTGTTTTTCAAGGTTTTCCTGGCTGGTTTTGGCCCTTACACTTTCTATTTAAATGTCAGATTCAGTTTGTCCTATTCTACAAATACACACACAAACATGCATTATGTTATTTTTGGGAATGTATTAAATCTGTAAAACCTAGGGGGGAATAGACAGCTTTACAAAATTAAATCTAGTAGTACATGAACATAGTGTGTCTTGCTGTTTTAGGCTCTTCTTTTATTTCTATCAGTAGAGGTTTGTAGTTGTCTTAATATAGGTTTTGTGCATTTTTGTTATATTTATTCCCAGATACTAGACTTTTTATGCTATTTAAATCTTTTAAAGATAATACTGTATTTTGTGCTGGTATATAGAAATACAGTTGATTTTATATTGTATTTAAATATGTCCTGCAGATTTGCTAAATCCTCTTAATAATACTAATAGTTTATCTGAGTGTTTTTCTAGATTTCCAATGTACACAATCATTTTATCTGTAAATAGATACTTTTCCTCCTCTTCCAAGCTCAATAACTTTTATTTTTCTCATTTATTTTACTGCTTTGAACCCTCAAAACTAAGTTAAGTAGAAGTGGTAATAAAGATTAGCCTTGCCTTTTTCCAGATCTCAAGAGGAACACTAAGTTTTTATGATTTTCTATGATACTTTCTGCAGGATTTTACTTTTATAGACATTCTATCAGATTAAGTTTCCTTCTATTTCAGTGTGCTAAAATTAGAATTTTACCAAATATTTCTACATGTATTGAGATGGTCATATGATTTCTCTCTTTAATCTATTAATGGGGGAAATGGATTATTGATCCAACTTTACATTCCTGGAATTATATGAGCTTGGTTGTAATGTATTATCAGTTTTTATATTACTTTTTTCAATTTGATAATTTTTTTTTGTTTAGAAATTTTGCCTGGGGATGATTTCCTCATTATCTTTTAATGTCTGTGAGATCTGTAGTGATGACTTTCCAAGCCCAATACTATACTGAATATTTGTATACCTTTTCTCTTTTTCTTGTCCTGTAGTCTCACTAGAGGTTATCAATTTTATATTTAGTGGCTTTTCTTCTTTTTCAAATAAGCTACTTTGGCTTTGTGGATCCTATAATAATTTTTTAAATAATTTTTACTCTATTCTTCCTCTTTTCTATTTGTTTCAGTCTATTTTGTTCTTCATTTTTTAATATTGAGTTGGACACCTAACTCATATTTCTCAGTCTTTCCTTTTCCTCATGTGTGCTTTTAAAACTATGAGTTTTCTTCTATGTACTGTTTTGATTCATCTTACAGTTTTGATATGTAGTATTTTTATTTTCAATAATTTCAGAGTATGTTTTAATTTTTCTATTATGACATCCAAACATTTGGGCACTTTTTAGTTATTATTTTTGTTATTGATTTCTAGCAAAATTTGTTATAGTCAGAAAATAAACTCTATATTTCAATCCTTTGAAATACTGAAACTTGATTTATAGCTCAGTATATAGTCAATTTTAAAAAACGATTTTATGTGTGCTTGCACAGCAGATATATTCTGCATTTGTTCCATTATCATGTTGTTCAAATAATGTGCTTTCTCCCTTTCTTTGGTTATGTACCTAGAGAGGAACTTTAGAATCTTCTACTGTGATTATAGATTTTTTCCATTTATTCTTGTAGTCATGTCAATATTTGATTTTTAATATTCAACGACAGTTATTAGATTAAAAAATTAAACTGTTTATGTAGTCTTGGTGAATTAAACTATTATCATTATGAAGTGGTCCTCTTGATTTCTAATAATTCCTTTGCCTTAATGTAGATGTGTACTGATATTAATATATCTATGTTGGCTTTCTGTTTTTTGTTCTTTGTATAAAAATATGTTTTTCTAGCATTTATCGTATGACTCTCTATCCCTTATGTTTATATTACTTTAATATTTAAATATTCTACAAACAATAAAGATTTTAAGAAATTAATATAGCTGACAATCTTAAAAATTGGAACACTAAATTCTTATATAAAATGTAATTTTTCGTAGTAGACTTTATAGTTTTTGTTACAATATGATTCCATTTGTTCTGCCTATTGTAGCTTTTCTATTTCCCTTCTTCTCCTCCTCCCTCCTCCCCTCCCCCTCCCCCTCCTCCCCTCCCCCTCCCCCTCCTCCCCTCCCCCTCCCCCTCCTCCCCTCCCCCTCCCCCTCCTCCCCTCCCCCTCCCCCTCCTCCCCTCCCCTCCCCCTCCCTCCTCCTCCCCTCCCCCTCCTCCCCTCCCCCCTCCTCCCCTCTCCTTCCCCCTCCCCCTCCCCCCCCTCCTCCTTCTCCTACTATTATTTTTTCCCTACTGGAGTAAAGTTATATGATCATTTTCTCTTTAGTTATTGTCACACATATTATCCTGTGCTCTTTTGACTCATCAAAACTTGGGCTAATCAATTATTTTACTCTCCTCCCAGATAATAGAAAAACTTTAGAATACTTTAACTTCCATTAAAACCCTCCACATGATTGTACTATATACTATTCTCCCTCTCTCTCTCTCTCTCTCTCTCTCTCTCTCTCTCTCTCTCTCTCAGATTGTTTTCCTGTCTGTAAAACTTCCTTTGATATTTTGTGATGCTTGGGTCTGCTGGTGGTAAATTCACCAATTCCTTTTTTAAATTTTTAAATGGTTTTTTTTTAATGTCTTCATCCTGTCCTCATCCTTGAAAAGTATCTTCCCCAGATACAGAAGTTTATGTTGGTAGTTATTTTATTTCATTCTCTTGAATGTATCATTTTACTACCTTTGATTCCCACTGTTGCTTTTTAGAAGTCATCTACAAGTCTGTTTTATTTTGGAGGTAATTTTTTTCTCTCATTGTTTTTAACATTATTGTCTTTGTCTCTTTTTTTCCTGTAGTATTACTATGATGTGATCGGTATAGATTTTGTTTCATTTACCTTTTTGGGATGCAGTAGATTTCTCATCCATAATCTCATAAATTGCATACCAAATTTTATTCTGATATTCTAGTTAAATCCCTGTAATAGCTCTCCTTTTTATCCTATGTGTTTCTCTGTCTTCTATATTTCCTAGCCTTATTTTTGGTCTCTTTGTGCTTCATTTTAGTTAGTTTCTTATTTTTCCTCCTAAATTCACTGTGTATTCTCAGTTGTTTCCATCTCAGTTCTAGAAATTCTATTTGATTCTTTTGTTTTTCAGATCTGTCCAATGACTTTGTTTATTTATTGCATTATAGTTAAAATATAATACAATATTATGTAGTTTCAGGTGTACAACATGGTGATTAAATATTTTTATGTATTATGAAATGATCACCACAATAAGACTAGTTACTATCTTTCACCATACAAAGTTGTTACAATATTATTGACTATATTCCCTAGGCTATGCATTATAACCCTGTGACTTACTTATTTTATAGTTGGAAGTTTTACCTCTTAATTGCTTTTACCTATTTCATCTGTCCCCCTGCCCAACTCTCCTCTGGTAACTACTAGTTTGTTCTCTGTATCTATGGTCTGTTTCTGTTTTGTTTTTTTAGATTCCACATATAAGTGAAATCATGCATATATATGTATAATTGAGTCACTTTGCTGTGCACCTGAAACATTCTAAATCAACTGTACTTCAATAAAAAAATTGTTAAATTAAAAAAAACTTGCTTTTGTCCAAGACCCCTCTGGAATAATGCTCCACTGCTTGCAGGCATTGTGCTTCTCTAATCCATGGATTGTTTCCCTTAAATAAAGTATGTCAAACTCTTAAAAAAAAAAAAATCATACAATATTTGTCTTTTTCTGTCTGACTTATTTCACTTTACCTAATACCCTTCAGGTGCATCCATGTTGCTGCAAATGGCTGGCTTTATTCTTTTTTATGACTGAGTAACATTCCGTTATATATATATATGGAATATATATTCCATTAATATGTATATGTATATATACACACCACATCTTCTTTATCCATTAATCAGTTGATGGACACAGGTTGCTTCCACATCTTGGCTATTTTAAATAGTGCTGTAATGAACAGAGAAGTACATATATCTTTTTGAATTAGTGTTTTCATTTTCTTCAGATAAATATTCAGAAGTGCAATTACTGCATTATATGTTAGTTCTATTTTCAGTTTTTTGAGGCCATCCATAATATTTTTCATAGTGATTGCACTGATTTACATTCCTCAAAACAATACCCGAGGGTTCTGTTTTCTCCATATCCTCACCAAAACTTGCTGTTTTCTGTGTTTTTGATAATAGCCATTCTGAGAGATGTGAAGTGGTATTTCATTTTGGTTTTGATTTGCATCTCACTGATGATTAGTGATGTTGAGCATATTTTCATGTACCTGTTGGCCATCTGTATGTTTTCTTTAGAAAAATGTCTATTCGGGTCCTCTGCCCATTCCTTAATTGGGTTGTTTTTTTTTTAAATTGAGTTGTATGAGTCCTCTATATGTTTTAGATATCAACTCTTTATTATATATATCATTTACAGATATCTTCTCTAGTTTAATACATTGCCTTTTCATTTTGTTGGTGGCTTCTTTCACTGTGCAAAAACTTTTTAGGTTGCTGTAGTCCCATTTGCTTATTTTTGCTTCTATTGCCCTTGCCTGACAAAATACATCCAAAAAAATATTGCTAAGACTGCTATTAAAGAACATACAGATTATGTTTTATTTTAAGAATGCTATGGGTCCAGTTATTACATTCAAGTCTTTAATCCATTTTAAGTTTATTTTTATATATAGAGTGAGAATGTAGTCAGTTTGATTTTTTTTTTTATTTTGCATGCAGCTGTCCAGTTATCCCAACACCAATTATTGAAGAGGCTGTTTTTTCCCCCACTTTATATTCTTGGCTCCTTTGTCATAGATTAACTGACCACAAGTGTGTGGGTTTATTTCTGGCCTATCTATGCTGTTCCATTGATCTGTTTGTCTGTTTTTTGTGCCATTACCATACCATTTTTATATTAGTGTCACTTTATAGTATAGTTTGAAATCAGGGAGCGTGATAACCCCAACTTTGTTCTTATTTCTCAAGATTGCTTTGGCTATTCCATGTCTTTTGTAGTTCCATACAAATTTTAGGATTATTTGTTCTAGTTCTGTGAACTGGTATTTTGATAGAGATTGCATGAAATGTACATTGCTTTGGCTAGTATAGACATTTTAATGGTATTGATTTTTCCAATCCAAGAGCACAGGATATCTTTCCATTTCTTTGTTTCACCTTTAATTTCCTTTATCAGTGTTTTATAGTTTTCAGAGTATAGGGTTAACCCATACTTTACCCAAATCCTGGGTTATGTTTATTCAGAGGTATTTTATTCTTTTTGATGAAATTGTAAATGGGATTGTTTCCTTCATTTCTTTTCCTGATACTTTGTTATTAGTGTATAGAAATGCAACAGACTTCTGTATATTAATTTTGTATTCTGCAGCTTTAAATAAGTGAAATATTTATTTGATAAAATATTTAAATAAAATTTATTAGTTCTAATAAATTTTGGTGGAATCTTTACAGTTTTCTATATATAGTATCATATCATCTGAAAAGAGTGAAAGTTTTACTTCTTCATTTTAATTTTGGATGCCTTTTATTATTCCTTTTCTTACATAATTGCTGTGGCTAGGACTTGTAATACAATACTGAATAAAAATGGTGAGAGTGGCATCCTTGTCTTGTTTTTTTTTTTTTTTTGCGGTACGCGGGACTCTCACTGTTGTGGCCTCTCCCGCTGCGGAGTACAGGCTCTGGACGCGCAGGCTCAGCAGCCATGGCTCACAGGTACAGCCACTCCGCGGCATGTGGGATCTTCCTGGACCGGGGCATGAACCCACATCCCCTGAATCGGCAAGCGGACTCCCAACCACTGTGCCACCAGGGAAGCCCCTTGTCTTGTGTTTGATCTTAGAAGAAAAGTTTTCAGCTTTACACCACTGAATATGATGTTAGCTATAGAGTTTTCATATATGGCCTTTATTATGTTGAGGTGTGTTCCCTCTATTCCCACTTCATTGAGAGTTTTTGTCATAAATGGATGTTGAATTTTGTCAAATGCTTTTTCGGCATCTATGGAGATGATCATTTGATTTTAATCCTTTGTTTTATAATGTAGTGTTTCACATTGACTAATTTACAGATGTCACACCATCCATGTATCTCTGGAATGAATCGCACTTGATCATGGTGTATGATCCTTTTAATGTATTATTGAATATGGTCTGCTAATATTTTGTTAAGGATATCTGCAACTATGTTCATCAGGGATAATAGCCTGCAATTTTCTCTTTTTATGGTGTCTTTGTATGATTTTGACATCAGAGTAACACTGGCCTTATAAAATGAGTTTGGAAGTATTCCTTCCTCTTCAGTTTTTTGGAATAACTTGAGAAGGATAGATATCAGCTCTTCTTTAAATGTTTGGTAGAATTCACCTGTGAAGCCATTTGGACCTGGACTTTTGTTTGTTGGATATTTTTTCATTACTGTTTTAATTTCACTATTTGTAATTGATCTATTTAAATTTTCTATTTTTTCATGACTCAGTCTTTGAACGTTTTCGGTTTCTAGGAATTTATCCATTTCTTTTAGGTTGTCTAATTTGTTGGCATATAATTGTTCACAGTATTCTCTTACCATCCTTTGTATTTCTGTGGTGTCAGTTTTAATTTCTCTTCTTTCATTTTTGATTTACTTACTTGGCCTCCCTCTCTTTTTTTCTTGATGAGTCTGGCTAAAGGTTTGTCCATTTTATTTACCTTTTCAAAGAACCTACTCTTAGTTTCATTGATTTTTTTCTATTTTTCTTTAGTCTCTATTTTATTTATTTCTGTTCTGATCTCTGTTATTTTCTTCCTTATACTCCTTTTGGGCTTTGATTGTTCTTTCTTTTTCTAGCTCTGTTCAATGCAATTTAGAGTTTTTTCCTTGTTTCTTGAAGTAGGCTTGTATTGCTATGAACTTCCCTGTTAAAATTGCTTTTGCTTCATCCCATAAATTTTGAAAAGTTGTGTTTCCATTTCCATTTGTCTCAACATATTTTTAAATTTTCTCTTTGATCTCTTTATTACCTATTGTTTAGTAGAATGCTGTTTAGTATGCAAGTGCTTGTGTTTTTTTCCAGTTTTCTTCTTGTAATTGATTTCTAGTTCCATACCTCTGTGGTCAGAAAAAAATGCTTGATATGATTTCAGTCTTCTTAAATTTATTGAGACATTTTGTGACCTAACATGTGATCTATTCTGGAGAATGTTTCATGTGCACTGGAAAAGGATGTATATTTTGCTGCTTTTGGATAAAATGTTCTGTATATATCTATTAACTTTATCTGCTCTAATGTCACTTATGTCACTTAAGACCAGTGTTTCCTCACTGAATTTTTGTGAGTGATCTATCCATTGTTGTAAGGGTACTAAAGTCCCCTATGATTATTGTATTGCTGTCTGTTTCTTCCTTTATGTCTGTTAATATTTGCTTTACATATTTAGGTACTCCTATATTGGGTGCATAAATGTTTACAAGTATTACATCCTTTCATTGGATTGACCACTTTATCATTATGTAATGGTCTTTGTCTTTTATTACTGTCTTTGTTTTAAAAATCTGTTTTGTCTGATATGAATATTGCTACTCCAGCTTTTTGTTCTTTTCCATTTGCATGGAATATCTTTTTTCATTCTTTTAATTTCAGTCTATGTGTGTCTTTAGATCTGAAGTGTGTCTCTTATAGGCAGCATATAGATGGGTCTTTTTAAGAAACCATTCAGCCATCCTTTGTCTTTTGATTGGAGCATTTAGCCCATTTACATTTCAAGTAATTATTGATAGGTGTGTACTTATTGCTATCTTATTGTTTTCTGGTTGTTTTTGTAGTTATTCTTTGTTCTTGTCTTCTTTTCTTGATTTATTCCCTTGTGAGTTTTGGATTCCTGTAGTGTTATGTATGAATTTCTTTTTTTTATATTTCGTGTATCCATTGTAGGTTTTTGATTTGTGGTTACCATGAGGTCATATATCAACCTATATATATATAGCAGTCTAGTTTAAGCTGATGGCCACTTAAGTTAGAATGCATTCTAAAAGTACTACATTTTTACCCCACCCCCTCCACATTGTATGTTTTTGACATCATATTTTACATCTGTAGTTTGTGTATCCTTTAACTACTTATTTTAGTTGTAGTCGATTGTGCTACTTTTGTCTTTTAACCTTCATACTAGTTTTTTAAGGAGGTGATCCACTGCCTTTGTTATATATTTATCTTTATCAGTAAGATTTTTTTGTTCATATATTTTCTTATTTCTAATTGTGGCCTTTCCTTTTCCCCTTAATGAAGACCTTTAACATTTCTTGTAAGGTCAGTTTAGTGGTGATGAATTCCTTTAGTTTTTGCTTGTCTGGGAAATTCTTTACCTCTTCTTCAATTCTGAATGATAACCTTGCTGGATAGAGGTTTCTGCATTGTAAGTTTTTTTCCCTTCTAGCACTTTAAATATGTCTTGCCCTCCTTTCTGTCCCATAAAGTTTCTGCTGAAAAATCAGCTGATAAGCTTAGGGGGATTCCTTTTTATGTGACTCATTGTTTTTTCCTTGCTGCCTTTAAAATCTCTCTTTAACTATTGCCATTCTAATTATAATATGTCTTAGTATGGATCTCTTTGGGTTTGTCTTGTTTAGGACTCTCCGTGCTTCCTGGATCTGTGTGGTATTTTCTTCCGTAGGTTAGGAACTTTTCAGCCATTATTTCCTCAGTTAAGTTTTTTTGTCATTTTCTCTCTCTCTCTTCTCTTTCTGGGACTCCTATAGTATGCTTGATATTATTTCAGAGGTTTCTTAAACTATCCTCATTAACTTTTCTTTTCTTCTTTGCTGTTCTGATTTGGATGATTTTTCTGTCCTCTTTCAAGTTGATTTTCCAGTCTTCTGGATCATATAATCTGCTGTTGACTCACTAGTGTACTTTTCAATTTCAGTTATTATATTCTTCAGCTCTATATTTTCTAACACTTTGATGAAATTCTCACTGATTTCACACATTCTTCTCCCAAATTTAGTTAGACCATTAAAAAAAATTCTTTATCAGGAAATTTACTTATTTTGTTTTTGTTGTTTTTCCCTTTGGGTTTTATCTTGTTCTTTTGTTTGGAACATATTTCTCTGTCTTTTCATTTTGTTTGCCTTTCTGTTTTTGTTTGTTTGTTTGTTTTCCCCCTATGAATTAAGTAAAGAGCTACCTCTCCCAGTCTTGAAGGAATGGTCTGGTACAGGGAAGTATCCATGTACCTGTTTGTGCTGGGCATTTTTGTTAGGCAGGCTGCCTGGAGCTGGAGTGGGTGTGGGCTGTGGGAGTCCCAGGGTACTCCTGGCAGAAGTCACCTTTATGATATGGCTGGAGCTGGAGCAGGCATGGGCAGGGAGGTATCTTGGGGCATACTATGCTGTGGTTGTCTTGGTGAGATGGCTAGACCAAGACCAGATGTGGGTCAGGAGCTGTCCCAGGGGGCACTGCACTGTGGCTGCTTCTGTAGGATGGTTAGGAGCTGTAGTTGGTGTGGGCTGAAGGCTGTTCCAAGGGTACTCCAACACTGGTGCTCACTAGTGCCTCTTACTCCAGACAGAGTTGCAGCAGTTCCTCTCTCATTTGGCAGATGCTCTAAGGTTAGTATTTGGATATCCTTATGTATAGTTTAAGTGCTATTTAAACTTTGTTTTTTTGCTGTGTTTCAGGGTGGGTGAGTCTGTGCTTGGGCTCCTCAATGATATCCCTCTCTACTGCAGGTCACTATGTAGGGGGTGGGTTTCCCAAGGATACCATTTCTCCATCTTTCATCCAGTTTCTATGTGGTTCCTCTATGTGCAGAAGCTGTTAAATCAGCCCTCAGGTCTTCTTCAAGAAGAACTGCTCTATGTATAGGTTTAGATTCACTGTGTCAGCGGGAGGAGGTGGCCTTAAAGTCTTTCAATGCCATATTTTTAGACCCCTCCTCTCCCATCACTTTATATAATTTCAAATCCCCTTCTTAAATATTCAAGTTTAGCATTTGTTTTTATTTCTGGACATAACAAGTATAGCAGTTTTACAGTTTTACTCATAACTTTAGTGTCATAGTACTTCTGTGTCTTTTGTATTTCTGTGTTTTCCCCCTGCCCCACTGCTTATTTGAAAAAAAAAATTATTTATAGTAATTATTTGATGACAGGGTATTTTTTTCTCCCTTCAAGGATTATGCTAGATACATGGGGACACTAAAACTTCAGTTACTACTTAATCTTATTTCAAATATTAAGATTTTCTGGTATGTCCAGATGATTTTAAGACTGGCTACAATAGAGCCAGTTTAGTTTCAGTTAATCTTATTTCTAGGGTATAACTATTTCAGTATCAGCCCAAAGTGATAGGAATAATTTAGCATTTCCCCATCTTGGTGAACCCTAGAGAGAAAGTAGATCAAAATTTTTGTTCTCCTAATCCTGTGAGGCTATAAAATTTGCAACTCATTTTGCACCTGCTAATCTCAAGCTCCCAATTTATCCCTCCCCAACTCCCCTTCCCCCTTGACAACCACAAGTCTGTTCTCTATGTCTGTGAATATGTTTCTTTTACATAGATAAGTTCATTTGTGTCATATTTTAGATTCTACATATAAGTGATATCATATGGTATTTGTATTTCTCTGTCTGACTTACTTCACTTAATATGATAATCTCTAGGCTCGTCCATGTTGCTGCAAGTGGCATTATTTCATTGTTTTTTTTATGGCTGAGTAATATTCCATTGTATATATGTACCACATCTTTATCCATTCATCCATCGATGGACATTTAGGTTGCTTCCATGTCTTGGCTATTGTGAACAATGCTTCTATGAACATAGGGTTGAATGTATCTTTTTGAATTATAGTTTTGTCCAGATATATGCCGAGGAGTGGGATTTAGGGATCATATGGCAGCTTTATTTTTAGTTTTTTGAGGAACCTCTATATTGCCCTCCATAGTGGCTGCACCAATTTACATTCTACCAGCAATGTAGGAAGGTTCCCTTTTCTCCACACCCTCTCCAGCATTTGTTATTTGTATATTTTTTGATTATGGCCATTCTGACTGCTGTGAGGTGGTACCTCATTGAAGTTTTGATTTGCATTTCTCTAAAAATTAGTGATGTTGAACATCTTTTCATGTGCCTGTTGGGTATCTGTATGTAAGACCTTAACTTCTGCCTCCATGGGCAATTAAAATCTATCCTCAGACAGACTGTTGGGTCAGAATCAGATTTTGAGGCCCCTAAGGCTACAGCAGCATCACTTAGTGAACTTATCTTTCTTGATTTATAGTCCTTCCTTATTTATTCACAGGGGAATTTTCTCTCTTTCTTTTCTCCCTCCCTCCTTTCTCCCTTCCATCCCTTTCCCTCTCTCCCTCCCTTCTTTTTCTTTCCTTCCTTTTTTCCTGCTTTTTTTTTTTTAACTCAACTCAACCTTTGCTTTTGTTGTTGTTGTCCATAATTTTTATATTTGTTTGGAGGAAATAAGAACTGTGATAGCTCAATATGCCATATTGCCAATACCAGAAGTGTCAGTGCAAGAATAAAACAATACTTTAAAAAAATCAATTCTTTACATTTGGATTATTAATTAACTAAACAAGTCTCTACAAATTATACATATCTATCAGATGTTTATTTAGCAGTGTGATATCAAGATGGCAAACTGGCATGAGCTGTTGGTTTCCTCCATCAAAATCACTAGGGGAACTAAAGAAGTAAAACAGATGTGTAGACTCTGGGAATTAAAATCTACAACATAAAGAACTATGAGAAACCTCTGCAGAGACCAAAGGTTGACTTCAGGTTTAGAGAAAGTAACTGATAGTGGCCTTGGTGGGGGAAATGAGTAGAGGAAAAACTGTTTCCATACTATGATTTCTGTTCTTTTCCCCTCTACTCTCACAACTTCTTTTAGATGGTCAGTGGTCAGTGACTGTGCTTCCACTGCAACAAGTTCTACCACTGGTTCAGATAACCAAGTGTAGTATCAAGATAGCACAAAAGTCCTGCAGTTGTGAGGAGTTGATGAAAGCAGTACAATCACAACAGTTTTCCTGGGGAATTTATTCTTCAACACTTCTCCCTCCAAATCTCCATTATTGGTGAATTATAACCTAAGGAGGCTGCTTCTTCCCAATGCTGCTTTTTCCTGAGCATTTAACAGAGAGTTTTTGAATATAGGAGATGCCTCATGAGTGCCAACCAAAAGGAGTGATCAAAGATGTCTTATAGGTCCTGGGGCTCTCTGCTCTGAACTCATCCCTTCTCTCTTTCTAAACTCCTCAGTACTAATACACACTGGCCTGGCCTTTGGATCTTTCCCAATATATATGACCAGATAAAATAATTCATACCCTTGGGAAGTATGTCCTCATAGGACAAAATAAATGGACACCTAAGGAGTACAACACCCTCAGGGGAAAGATAGCAAACCATTGGATTCTTATACCATCCTAAGACAAAGTTTTGTATTAGAAGGATAATGTGTGATATCATTCAGTTAGAAGATTGATCTTTCTTGTAAGTTGTGTGTGTGTGTAAATTGAATGCTTAGTAGATTTGCTATAGGATGGAATACTAGAGAGCATTATGTGTAGGAAGGAAGTTATAATCAGTTTGATTAGAGTGAGTTACCACTAAAGATATGTCTTGAACCACAAATGCCATTATTTTTATAAAATTACATGTGGGGTGATAAAAATAGTTACCATATATGGAGTGCTCATATACCAGACACTGTGCTAGGCAGATGGTAGACATTATTTTAATCCTTAGATAAGTATTATCTGTTCAAATGAGGAACTCAAGGTTTAGAAGCTTAAGTGACTTGTCCAGGTCCAAATTAAGAAGGGGGGTTTTCACTTCTCAACCTGGTCAAAGCAATCCTTGGGATATAAATTCAATTTTGGGGTGGTGAAGAAGGTACTATTTTACTGTTATCTGGCAGTGATGGGAAATGGAGGGAAAAGGAGATGTTCTGCCAATTGGTCCTAATAAAGTAAAAGACCTGACGTATATACACTTAGGGCTGGTTCATAAATATATTCTCTATTGCCAAGCCAAGTCTTCATCTGATCTGTGGCCATGTGTTCCATTTTGTGAATTTTCTCTCTTCCAAACTTGCCTTTAATAGTGTTTAAACCTGCATCTACCCCAGAGTAGAATTTTTCTGTGCCCTGCATACAGCTAGAGACAACCAGGCATTTCTAGTTTGTTCATGGCAGGCTCAGAACTGCTGTTTCTCAGCCTAATGCTTGGAGCGCTACAGTGGCCATGGGTGTGAGAGGACAGTACAAACGAACAATAAAAATCAGAGTAGTCCTGGGTAATAACTAGACATTTCTTTCCCTCTGGCTGCTACAAGTGAGGAAGGTAGACCTTAGAAGCCAGGATCGGTTCTTATATGTCTTAATCCTCTTTGACAGCACGATATATGTTTCTCTAGGCTATGTACTTCTTATATTACCAAAAGTTGATTTCATGCCAGGAGGTAAGTATGGTGAACAAAAGCAAAGTGTTACTAGTTTCATATATTTTATTTAAAGAAATCTAATTCTTAGTGCTACCAAAATAAGCTTGCAAAGTTCAAGTTTCCTTTTGTAAACTTAGGTTTCTTTTAAAAAGACCTCTAGATGCAATTACAATGGTTGTCTCAAGGTGGAAGTGTATTGTGATAATACACTGAAGTCTACTCCCAGCTGTTTGAAATTATTCTATGAGTTACATCATGATTTTCATGATGTAGCCTCTTTGAAATTAAACATTCATTTTAAGAGTTACATATCAATCACACTATCGTTTGTAACAAAGTTTATGGGAAAAGAAAAACAATGTAAGGTGAGAAATATTGGAATATTTATCTTACACATTCAAAAGTTGTACAAAGAATTCTCTGAAGACTGCAACCATGAAACAATCTTATTTTGTCATCCTGGGGGTTTATTTGTTCTACAACTTCAAGATTTAAGGGAGGGCAAATTCTTTGGTAAACATCATGTAGAAGTTGATGTTTTGGGGAATAATAAACCTAATCCTTTTGTATTGCTTTATTTTAACCCTACGAAGATATTAAATATTATTGTAAGAATGCCTTTCTTTGGCATTAAGTCTTTGCTTATATTATACCCTAACACTTGCATTAATAACTGCTAAAAGCGTGATTATATTAAACTGTTTCAAACTATGGGTTGCCCTCTAATTTTACTATTGTTTCCACCCTTTAGACATACAAGACAGAATAGTCTCAAGCAAACAATTGGCAAATGTTGCTAATTTCATTGCTGGGATTGTTTTATCTAACATTTCAAGGAAAATGCTCACACCATTTAATCATGAGTTGTTTGTTTCAGTAGCCCAAACTATGAAGCCAACTGATTAGTTTCTATCAGTGATGAGATGCTTTAGTTTCAAAAAACTTACATGGCAGGAAAGTTAAACAATATAACTAAGAGTTTAAATTCGTATGTCCATTTTGAATGAAAATTCATCCCCATCCCCATCTGCATCTTCATCCCCATCCCCAAGAGTCTGCTAGAACCAGTGGTGAAAAAGAGAGAAGTGTGTAAGGCCCACCTTCACTTAGCAGCTTACATAGAGAGCTGAATCTGCCTAGTATATCCAGCATATTCAGAACTCTGAGGAATTACTATGCTTTGGATTTAAGACTTCTAATTTATTTATTTTTTTACTGGCTCTCACATTTCTTTGCTAGTGATACACAGAATACAAAAGGAATAGTTTGAAAAGTTACAATCAGTTCAGTTTTGGATACATTGAGCATGAGTCTGAAACTCCAAGAAGAGTACTAGATATAGAATTAAGTTGATTTTTTTCATACAAAATTATCTAGCATAATATATTGATTAATCAATATAATGCCAATTTATAAAAGCACCAATTTCTCATTATATGTGGGTAATTTCTTGAGCACTCTGAACTGTTACATTGACATACAGTACTTGCCTACTCCCATGCAAACATTACACTAGTTTCATTTTAAAAGTTTTGTTATTGCATAAATAAGTCTCCACACCTTATCATTACCACATCTTCTTCTTCCTCTTCAAAATTGCCTTGGTTGTTTTGTTTTGTTTTGTTTTTTTCTTTATACAGCAGGTTCTTATTAGTCATCAGTTTTATACACATCAGTGTATACATGTCAATACCAATCGGCCAACTCATCACACCACCAACCCCACTCCCCTGCGGCTTTCCCCCTTTGGTGTCCATACGTTTGTTCTCTACATCTGTGTCTCAATTTCTGCCCTGCAAACCGGTTCATCTGTACCATTTTTCTAGGTTCCACATATATGCATTAATATACGATATTTGTTTTTCTCTTTCTGACTGACTTCACTCTGTATGACAGTCTCTAGATCCATCCACGTCTCAACAAATGAACCAATTTCATTCCTTTTTATGGCTGAGTAATATTCCATTGTATATATGTACCACATCTTCTTTATCCATTCATCTGTCGATGGGCATTTAGGATGCTTCCATGACCTAGCTATTGTAAATAGTGCTGCAATGAACATTGGGGTGCATGTGTCTTTTTGAATTATGGTTTTCTGTGGGTATACGCCCAGTAGTGGGATTGCTGGATCATATGGTAGTTCGATTTTTAGTTTTTTAAGGAACTCCATACTGTTCTCCATAGTGGCTATATCAATTTAAATTCCCACCAACAGTGCAAGAGGGTTCCCTTTTCTCTACACAGTGTCTCCAGCATTTGTTGTTTGTAGATTTTCTGATAATGCCTATTCTAACTGATGTGAGGTGATACCTCATTGTAGTTTTGATTTCCATTTCTCTAATAATTAGTGATGTTGAGCAGCTTTTCATGTGCTTCTTGGCCATCTGTATGTCTTCTTTGGAGAAATGTTTATTTAGGTCTGATGCACAATTTTGGATTGGGTTGTTTGTTTTTTTTAATATTGAGCTGCATGAGCTGTTTATATATTTTGGGGATTAATAGTTTGTCCATTGATTCATTTGCAAATATTTTCTTCCATTCTGAGGGCTGTCTTTTCATCTTGTTTATGGTTTCTTTGCTGTGCAAAAGCTTCAAAGTTTCATTAGGTCCCATTTGTTTATTTTTGTTTTTATTTTATTTATTTGTTTATTTTTTATTTTATTTCCATTACTCTAGGAGGTGGATCAAAAAAGATCTTGCTGTGATTTATGTCAAAGAGTGTTCTTCCTATGTTTTCCTCTAAGAGTTTTATAGTGCCTGGCCTTACATTTAGGTCTCTCATCCATTTTGAGTTTATTTTTGTGTATGGTGTTAGGGAGTGTTCTAATTTCATTCTTTTACATGTAGCTGTCCAGTTTTCCTAGCATCACTTATGAAGAGACTGTGTTTTCTCCATTGTATATCCTTGCCTCCTTTGTCATAGATTAGTTGACCATAGGTGCGTGGGTTTATCTCTGGGCTTTCTATCTTTTTCCATTGATCTATGTTTCTGTTTTTGTGCCAGTACCATATTGTCTTGATTACTGTAGCTTTGTAGTATAGTCTGAAGTCAGGGAGTCTGATTCCTCCAGCTCCATTTTTTTCCCTTAAGACTGCTTTGTCTATTCGGAATCTTTTGTGTCTCAATACAGATTTTAAGATTTTTTGTTCTAGTTCCGTAAAAAATGCCATTGGTAACTTGATAGGTATTGCATTGGATCTGTAGATTGTTTTGGGTGGTATAGTCATTTTCACGATATTGATTCTTCCAATCCAAGAATATGATATATCTCTCCATCTGTTGGTATCATCTTTCATTTCTTTCATCAGTGTCTTAGAGTTTTCTGCAAACAGGTCTTTTGTCTCCCTAGGTAGGTTTATTCCTAGGTATTTTATTCTTTTTGTTGCAGTGGTAAATGGGAGTTTTTCCTTAATATCTCTTTCAGATTTTTCATCATTAGTGTATGGGAATACAAGAGATTTCTGTGCATTAATTTTGTATCCTGCAACATTACCAAATTCATTGATTAGCTCTAGTAGTTTTCTGGTGGCGTCTTTAGGATTCTCTATGTATAGTATCATGTCATCTGCAAACAGTGATAGTTTTACTTCTTTTTTGCCAATTTGCATTCCTTTTATTTCTTTTTCTTCTCTGACTGCCATGGCCAGGACTTCCAAAACTATGTTGAATAATAGTTGTGAGAGTGGACATCCTTGTCTTGTTCCTGATCTTAGAGGAAATGCTTTCAATTTTTCTCCATTGAGAATGATGTTCGCTGTGGGTTTGTCGTATATTGCCTTTATTATGTTGAGGTAGGTTCCCTCTATATGCACTTTCTGGAGAGTTTTTACCATAAATGTGTGTTGAATATTGTCAAAAGCTTTTTCTTCATCTATTGAGATGATCATATAGTTTTTATTCTTCAGTTTGTTAATATGGTGTATCACATTGATTGATTTGCGTATATTGGAGAATCCTGGCATCCCTGGGGTAAATCCCATTTTATTATGGTGTATGATCCTTTTAATGTGCTGTTGGATTCTGCTTGCTAGTATTTTGTTGAGGATTTTTGCATCTATATTCCTCAGTGATATTGGTCTGTAATTTTCTTTTTTTGTAGTATCATTGTCTGGTTTTGGTGTCAGGGTGATGGTGGCCTCATAGAATGAGTTTGGGAGTGTTCCTTCCTCTGCAATTTTTTGGAAGAGTTTGAGAAGGATGGGTCATAACTCTTCTCTAAATGTTTGATAGAATTCACCTGTGAAGCCAACTGGTCCTGGACTATTGTTTGTTGGAAGATTTCTAATCACAGTTTCAGTTTCATTACTTGGAATTGGTCTGTTCATATTTTGTATTTCTTCCTGGTTCAGTCTTGGAAGGTTATACCTTTCTAAGGATTTGTCCATTTCTTCCAGGTTGTCTGTTTTGTTGGCATAGAGTTGCTTGTAGTAGTCTCTTAGGATGCTTTGTATTTCTGTGGTGTCTGTTGTAACTTCTCCTTTTTCATTCCTAAATTTATTGATTTGAGTCCTCTCCCTCTTTTTCTTGAGGAGTCTGGCTAATGGTTTATCAATTTTGTTTATCTTCTCCGAGAACCAGCTTTTAGTTTTATTGATGTTTGCTATTGTTTTCTTTGTTTCTATTTCATTTATTTCTTCTCTAATCTTTATGATTTCTTTCCTTCTGCTAACTGTGGATTTTGGTTGTTTTTCTTTCTCTAGTTCCTTTAGGTGTAGGGTTAGATTGTTGATTTGAGATTTGTCTTGTTTCTTGAGGTAGGCTTGTATAGCTATAAACTTCCCTCTTAGAACTGCTTTTGTTGCATCCCATAGGTTTTGGATCATCGTGTTTTCATTGTCATTTGTCTCTAGGTATTTTTTGATTTCCTCTTTGATTTCTTCCCTGATCTTTTGGTTATTTAGTAACGTATTATTTAGCCTCCATGAGTTTATGTTTTTTACATTTTTTACCCTGTAATTCATTTCTAATCTCATAACGTTGTGGTCAGAAACGATGCTTGACATGATTTCAATTTTATTAAATTTACTGAGGCTTGATTTGTGACCCAAGATGTGATCTATCTTGGATAATGTTCTGTGTGCACTTGAGAAGAAAGTGTAATCTGCTGTTTTTGGATGGAACGTCCTATATATATCAATTAAATCTATCTGGTCTATTGTGTCATTTAAAGCTTCTGTTTCCTTGTTTATTTTCATTTTGGATGATCTGTCCATTGGTGTAAGTGAGGTTGTTAAACTCAGCCACTATTATTGGGTTACTGTTGATTTCCTCTTTTATAGCTGTTAGCAGTTGCCTTGTGTATTGAGGTGCTCCTATTTGGGTGCATATATATTTATAACTGTTATATCTTCTTCTTGGATCGATCCCTTGATCATTATGTAGTGTCCTTCCTTGTCTCTTGTAACATTCTTCATTTTAAAGTCTATTTTATCTGATATGAGTATTGGTACTCCAGCTTTCTTTTGATTTCCATTTTCATGGAATATCTTTTTCCATCCCCTCACCTTCAGTCTGTATGTGTCCCTAGTTCTGAAGTTGGTCTCTTATAGACAGCATATATATGGGTCTTGTTTTTGTATCCATTCAGCAAGCCTGTGTCTTTTGGTTGGAGCATTTAATCCACTCATGTTTAAGGTAGTTATTGATATGTATGTTCCTATGACCATTTTCTTAATTGTTTTGGTTTGTTTTTGTAGGTCCTTTTCTTCTCTTGTGTTTCCCACTTAGAGAAGTTACTTTAGCATTTGTTGTAGAGTTGGTTTGCTGGTGCTGAATACTCTTAGCTGTTGCTTGTCTGTAAAGCTTTTGATTTCTCCATCGAATCGGAATAGATCCTTGCCGGGTAGAATAATCTTGGTTGTAGGTTCTTCCCTTTCATCACTTTAAGTATATCATGCCACTCCCTTCTAGCTTGTGGAGTTTCTGTTGAGAAATCAGCTGTTAACCTTATGGGAGTTCCCTTGTATGTTATTTGGCATTTTTCCCTTGCTGCTTTCAATATTTTTTCTTTGTCTTTAATTTTTGTCAATTTGATTACTATGTGTCTCGGCATGTTTCTCCTTGGGTTTATCCTGTATGGGACTCGCTCTGCTTCCTGAACTTGGGTGGCTATTTGCTTTTTCATGTTAGGGAAGTTTTCGACTATAATCTCTTCAAATATTTTCTCGGGTCCCTTCTCTCTCTCTTCTCCTTCTGGGACCCCTATAATGCGAATGCTGTTGCATTTAATGTTGTCCCAGAGGTCTCTTAGGCTGTCTTCACTTCTTTTCATTCTTTTTTCTTTATTCCGTTCCACAGCAGTGAATTCCACCATTCTGTCTTCCAGGTCACTTATCCTTTCTTCTGCCTCAGTTATTCTGCTATTGATTCCTTCTAGTGTGGTTTTCATTTCAGTTATTGTATTGTTCATCTCTGTTTGTTCTTTAATTCTTCTACATCTTTGTTAATATTTCTTGTATCTTCTCTATCTTTGCCTCCATTGTTTTTCCAAGGTCCTGGATCACCTTCACTATCATTATTCTGAAATCTTTTTCTGAAAGGTTGCCTATCTCCAGTTCATTTTGTTGTTTTTCTGGGGTTTTATCTTGTTCCTTCATCTGGTACATAGCCCCTCCTTTTTCATCTTGTCTGTCTTTCTGTGAATGTGGTTTTTGTTCCACAGGCTGCAGGTTTGTAGTTCTTCTTGCTTCTGCTGTCAGCTCTCTGGTGGATGAGGCTACCTAAGAAGACTTCTAATTTAAATGGGTGGTAACTACAGGGGGGGAAACTGTAGAAGTTTCATCTTCATAATCTAGTTTTGATATCCAGTAACGTCTGGACAAAACTATATCATTTACTAACACCAACAAAAAAGAAGAAAGGAAAAATGTGTATACATATATATGGAATCTAAAAAAAAAAAAAAAGTTTCTGAAGAACCCTGGGCCAGGACAGGAATAAAGATGCAGACATAGAGAATGGATTTGAGGACATGGGGAGGGGGAAGGGTAAGCTGGGACGACATAAGAGTGGCATGGACATATATACACTACCAAATGTAAAATAGGTAGCTAGTGGGAAGCAGCCACATAGCCCAAGGAAATCATTTCAGTGCTTTGTTAGCACCTATAGAGGTCGGATAGGGAGGATGGGAGGGAGATGTAAGAGGGAGGAGATACGGGGAGATATGTATATGTATAGCTGGTTCACTTTGTTATAAAGCAGAAACTAAAACACCATTTTAAAGCAATTATACTCCAATAAAGATGTTAAAAAAAGAATGAAGTAAAAATTATAAAACTGAAAGCAACTCTGTTGTACTGGAAACAGGGCAAGTTCTTCTAACCCCAATGTCATGTGGGTGATATGTGCTTATTTTCCCCAGTTGGATTACCATTAATAGTGAAATAAAAATAAACCTTCAAAAAAAAGAAGTGTATATTCTATATATTATGTAATTTGTGCTGACTGTAATATATATAAATGTATTTAATATACATGTAAAGTAAATGTGTATATGTGTGTCTGTTTTAATTGAAAAAAAGTATGTGTTACTTTGTTTCAGAAAGGGAGAATGAATTTGAAACAGCAACTGTAAGACTCTTCTTCCTTTAGGGGAAAGAAGCAAGTTAAATGAGGGACATAATAAGTATCTTCATCTGTGTATCTTTCCAGTCCTTGATGTTGACCCTGATCTTCGAAGCAAGTTAAATGAGGGACATAATAAGTATCTTCATCTGTGTATCTTTCCAGTCCTTGATGTTGACCCTGATCTTCAAAGTTCTCCCAAAAATGGGGCATTGTTTTTGCTTTATTACTCTGGCATAGAGGTGTGGTTTCATAAGTTTTCACTTTCCCTTTTCTTTTAAAATAACATTCACTTCATTGGTTAGGAAACCAATGTCATGATATTGCTAGTCCACTAAGATCACTGTAAGACCAAACTCCATTCATTATTTGACCCTCATAAATTCCCACTTTTACGGCTGGATCACCATAATATTCTATGTGATAAGTTTACAGCTTGGTGGTACAATAATGACCTCACCCCCTGCCCAAATGTGCCCCTGCCTTACTCGCTAGAACCTGTGAATGTGTTAGGAAATTAAAGTTGTAGACCAGATAAATGTTTCTAATTAACTGACCTTGAGATGGGAAGATTATACTCTGTTATCCAGAGGGTCCAATATAATCACAAGGGTTCTAATAAATAGAAGAGGGAGGCAGAGACAGTTGTGTCAGAGTAATGTAAAAGACTTGACCAGTTTTTACTGGCTTTGAAGATAGAAGTGGGCCAGGGACCAAAAATGTAGGAGCTTCTAGAAGCTGCAAAGGCATGAAATCAAATTCTCCCCTATAGCCTCCAGAAAATTATGAAGTCCTACTGACATCTTGATTTCAGCTCAGTAAGACCTATTTCAGACTTCTGACCTCCAGAACTGTATGTTTGTATAACTTGTTACAGTAGCAATAGAAAAGTAATACAGAGCCTGAGTCAATAAATCCCAAGAAGTCTGGACATTTCTCCTTCCCAAATGCACAGTTATCTTGGTTAATAGCAACAAGTTCTTTTGTGAAAGAAAACTTATAACAGGGACTTGTGATGTTATTGCTTATTTCTTTCTCAAGGGTGCCCATTCTCCTCATTCAAGGAGCTGTAGGTCTTTGAACGTACTTAAAGGTTCTAGTTCTGTATTTTGTTTGCTGAAGTCAGGCCTTATTCATCTGAACTAGAGGCTTTTTGTATGTTTTGGAACAGTGGGACCTTCTTGAGCTTTTTTTCTAGGATGATTTTAGGAACCACCAAACAATGCCAAACAATTCTGATTACCACTCTGCCCTTGCTCCCTTTTGTGGTACTAGTACCCTCCTTTGTCTTGCCAGCTAAGTGTTGCTATTTAGTAACATCCCAGGGCTTCATGATCCTCATGGAACTCATTGCAATGATGTTATCTCCCATCTTTATCCGTGGTCTACACTGGAGGGCCACCATGATATTTTTTCAAGAATGCCATCAATGTGATTCTTAATGACTTTGTGAAACAAAGTCTAATATGACCTGTCATATGTCTTAGTTCAGGCTGCTATAATAAAATACCGTAGACTGGGTGGCTTAAACCGTAGATATTTCTCAGACTTTTGGAGGCTGGGAAGTCCAAGATCAAGATGTTGGCAGATTCACTATCTGGGAGGGCTCTCTTCCTGGTTTGCAGGCAGCTGTCCTCTCACTGTATCCTCACATGGGGGTGGGGAGGAGGGAGGGGGGGAGGGAGGGGGGGAAGGAAGGAAGGAAGGAAGGAAGGAAGGAAGGAAGGAAAAGAGAGAGAGAGCTCTTATCTCACCCTCATGACCTCATCTAAACGTAGTTATCTCCCAAAGGCCCCACTTCCTAATACCATCACACTGGGGTATAGGGCTTCAACAAATGAATTTTGGGGAATAACAACTTTCAGCCCCAGATACAGCCACTCTGGAGAAAGGATTAATGGCTGTCTGTGTGTGTTGTTCATGATACATATACTCCAACAATTCTATATCACTAAATCTTCGAGCCTTGCAAGGAATTTGGGGTGTTCAATTTCATTTACAATAGATCTAAAAAGTATCAGCCAACCATCCAAGCAAGAGATAAAATCCTATTCCTTGAGTTTGTATACTGAATTTACTTAGAAGCAGCCTGCCTCTCCAGGGTTTTTGAATTCTTTGTTTCTCTTAGTTATCTGTCATTATGGCCATCATTCTGCCAAAGCTTTCCTTTAAGTCATTTATTTCTATGTGCCCACAGTTTTAATGAAATTAAACAGCTATTTCTTGTATGGCATTGGTTAATAGCCTCATCTTCTAATGTCAACTGGATTCTATCTTCAAACTGAAATAGGTTAGAAAAATAATCCAAGTTTTCTCATTGCTTGATGATCTTTTGTTGACAAGCACTTTTGTTCCTAATTGTCTTCTTGGTTAGTATTTTATTTGCAGTCAGCTATATCCATTGTAGCTGGTTTTGCAAGTAGGGATTTACCAGAAAACATGAGTTACCTGATAAAATTTCTAGGAGTATCAGGGTACCAAATATTCAAGATGCAAGAGAAGTGTAGATATGAGAAAGCATCCAACTGTCAAGTGGTTATTCAGACAAAATCTTTCTGTTATTACTGTCTTGAGGGACTCTAGGAGAGGGGAAATGGAAAAGGTTGGAAGGACAAAGGAGCCTCTGTTACAACTGTTGCAAAATAATTAAATACCTTTCCACAGTGCTCATCAGAAGAGCCTCTGGTTATTGACTACACTAATCTTTTTGCCTTCTAATTCCCATGTAGATACATTTTCTTAGTAGAACCTAAGTCATTTGTGAACGCTGAGCTACAGAAAAATTCTAGAAAATTTAATTTTTCTTTTGAGAAATAGCACATTTTTATTTACAGTTGTCTGTTACAGTAGCATAACCTAATCTATCCTGACTATAGTAGAGTAGTATATGTATGTGTGTGTATGCATTTATACACATACACACACACAGATACACTCACACAAACTAAATAAAGATTGGCATATATTCTTTTGTAGCATATTTTTCTTGGCTAAGAAATATGTTTATTATTCAAAAGTTGTTTATTGAGCACTTACTATATCTTTGCACTTTTCTAGATGTTGATGCTATATTAGTTAACAAAACAGAAAAAATCCCACCCTCAATGGAATTTATTTACATGGAAATTTTCCATGTTTATATGTATATATTATTCTTTTCTTTTTTACCATCTTAACCATTTTTTGAGTCTGCAATTCCATGGTGCTAAGTTTATTCACATTGTTATCAAAGAGATTTCCAGAACTTTATCATCTTGCAAAACTGAAACTCTATATCTATTAAATAATGACTCCCTTTCTCCTCTCCCCCCAGCACCTGATAAACCACCATTCTACTTTCCGTTTCTATGAATTTGACTACATTAGTCACCTCATATAAGTGGAATCATATATTTGTTGTTTTGTGACTGGGTTATTAAAATTTTAATCTTCAGCTTTTTAATCTCCAGTGTACAGCAAGGCATAGTAGAAGGAGGTTGAAGGATTTTGTTGGGTTAATCTCCAGAGTTTTCCATAGTTATTCTTTTAAACTTTCTTCACTGGAAAGAGAAGGTAAAATCAAATCGGGGGGGGAGCTAAAGCAGGCCAATTTAGTTTAGGTTCTCCAAAGGCAGACCATGAGAAAGAGGTTATTGTACAAGGGATTAATTCAGGAAGTTCTTTTAGAATAAATATGTAATATTATAATGACAGCAGGGTAGAGCAGAGGAAGAAGTTGGGCAAAGATGTCTATCAGAGAAGTATAGCCTCAGCTTGATCTCATGGGGAGTTCTGGAGTGTGATCCCACTGATACTTCATCATGAGGGCAAGGCTGCTATAACTCCACCTTAGGAAGTCATTGGCTAGGAAAGACCCAAGAGATGGGAGTTCCAAAGATGATGAGATTCAAAGGAAAGGATACAAGTGTGAGTCAAAAAAAATAAATATAAACTCAATGAGTATACACACATGTGCACGTGCACACACACATATAACTTAGAGAGAGACAGATATGTATTTGCAGCATTGCTTAAATAATGGGACAAGAATTAGTGGCAACATAGAAAGTCTGAAATGGTATATCTTAGGTCTAAATTACTAATTTTCTGTAAATATTTTAGCCATGACTACAATTATAAGCTGTTGCTTCTATAGAAACACAACTGGGAGAGAAAGATAATGATATTAAAAACAATATTTGAAATTATCTCATTCATCCAATGTAAGTCTAGGTATTTCATTGATCAGTCCAAGGCATTTTGATGTGTTGAGAAAAAGTTATAATCAATATAAACAATAGTCCAAAACCAATAAAATGAAATATAGTGAGGCAAATGTAGAGCCCTGAATTCACATTTAAAAAGATAAACGTAGAGCCCTGAATTTACATTTAAAAAATAAATTTTTATGACCATTAATGCTCCTATTGGACAGGAACTTCCTAGACATAACAATAATAAGTTCCAGACAAAATACAAAACAAAACAACAAGAATGTGGAGAAAAGGAAACCCTCAAATACTGTTGGTGAGACTGTAAATTGGGACAGCCACTATGAAAAACTATATAAAGATTCCTCAAAAGAATTAAGAATAAAAGTACTATATGGCCCAGCTATTCCACTTCTGGATGTATATCAAAAGAAAAAGAAAACACTAATTCAAAAAGATACATGCACCCTTATCTTCATTGCAGTATAATTTACAATAGCCAAGTTATGGAAACAACCTATCTACCAATGGATGAATGGATAAAGAAGGTGTGGTTTATATATAAATAGAATACTATTAAGTCATAAAAAACAATGAAATCCAACCATAGTGGGCAACATAGATAGGTTTGAAGTATTTAGGCTACGTGAAATAAGTCAGATAGAAAAAGACAAATACCGTATTATTTTACTTATATGTGGAACACAAAAAGCAAAGAAAATGAACAAACAAAATAAAACAAAAGGAAATCCATAGACACAGCAAACAGATTAGTGATTACCAGCAGGGAAGAGGGTTGGGGTTGGGTGAAATGGGTTAAAGGGGTCAGCCATATGGTGATGGATGGTAATTAGTCTTGCAGTAGTGGTCATTTTGTGGTGTATACAGGTGTTGAATTATAATGCTGTACACCTGAAACATATAATAAAAATAAATAATTTCAAATTATATATAGTATGTTCTCTTATCACAGAAGAATTAAATTAGAAATCAATAGCAGTAAGATGCCTAGGAAAACCTCAAAACATTTAGAAATTAAATAACACAGTTAATTCTAAATACATAGATCAAGGAAGGAATCACATATGAATTTATAAAATATTTCAAACTTGTGTAAATGAAAATACAATATAAGAAAATGTGGCCCAATGCCAAGTTTTTGAAACACAGCCACACCAGTTTATATTGACTCGCTGCTTCCCTTCTACAAGGGCAGGATAGAGTAGTTGGGACAAAGACCTTATGGAAATGGCCACAAAATATAAAGTAGTTACTATGCAGCCTATTACAGAAGCAGTTTGCCAACTTCTGTCTTAAGCTATCATTCAGAACATTTTCCTCTTTTGATGATGGGGGAGTGGATTTTAGCATACTGATTATCTGGTTTCCACACCTGTACTAATTAAAATCACAAAGTCACTGTCAGTTGGGTGAAAGTTGTGGGTTTCAGGGTGTAGGAGACCAAAAGTGTCATTAAAATGTACCAAATACTATAATGATATTAATTGGGTGCTGAGTGCAGATGGTATTGCTACAGAGAATAGTAATTGGGTTCAAAGTCATGGCCATATAGGACTTGTTTTTGTTAATACAGATATAATTCCAATGTATTTTTTTGAAAAACATGAAATGTATGTAACACAGTATTAAAATCTCTCCTCTGAAAATGGCTAAAAAAGGAGGGAAAAAGAACTCGGAAAAATCCTCTAAACTCTGTTGGAATCTATAATTCCAAATGTAATTATGCATTAGAAATTCAAGAGGAAGTGAATTTCTTATTTGAGTTTAATTTCCTGCTAATTGATTAGACAATTGAGACCGAAGTCCCAAAGCTGAAGCAAAATTTGGTTTTAAAATGTGGATGTAACTGGCTAACATTCAGTACATAGGAGAGTCCAATCTAGACAAATTTAGATATCAACTACATTTGTATGAGTTTTGTAAGGCTTTGAAATGATTTGCATATGTCTGGTGTACCTGTGCCTGGCACATGATAGACATTCAATAATTATAGTAGTATTTTTTTATTGTAATTATTTTTATTTACCTCTAACACCATGAAGGTGTTACTACCATCCCCACCACTGCTACTCTGAGATAGTCTCATCTATAACATAGACTATGTCAAAGGGTCTAGTAAGTACTTGGTATGTATTAGGTATGCTTTCTACCTCTACGGTTTTTTTCCTTCTTGTGTTCACGTCTGGATTTGTAAATTTGTAAAGCCCTAATATAATGCTTGTTATTGACCCAAAATGAACTGTCATGGAGAGAATTACACACATGCACATATGTGTGGGACAGACATAATTCTTCAATATTAGAAATGCTTTCAAGGGAAAGATGGTAAATAATAACTCTTTGTGAAAGTCATAGAACTTTTAGAAGACAGATGGATTTTTTTTTTTTTTTTTTTTTTTTTTTTTTTGGTGGTACGCGGGCTTCTCACTGCTGTGGCCTCTCCCATTGCGGAGCACAGGCTCCGGACACGCAGGCTCAGCGGCCATGGCTCACGGGCCCAGCCGCTCTGCGGCATGTGGGATCTTCCCAGACCGGGGCACGAACCTGTGTCCCCTGCATCGGCAGGTGGACTCTCAACCACTGCGCCACCAGGGAAGCCCCAGATGGACTTTTTTTTATCCTCGCATAAGGGCTAATGTATGTGTCAGTGACATTTTACAAACAAATGAAAAATGCTTCTTCTGAGGCTGCTAAATTTGAAACCAGAAAAGAGATGATAGGTAACACTCATCACTTAGCTAAATTATGCTTATTAGCTACTGGATGATAAAATGTAGTTTAGGCAATCAGTCAATTTTGGAGCATATTTTTAATTTCTCCAGGTATTTGTAGGGATTGATTGCTATTGTTCCATTAGGTAACATCATTGCATTATTTTAAGGTTGATATCATTAGCTGCAGGAACATGCAAAATATAAAAACTAAATGTTAAAAGAAAAGGTGACCTTCCAGCTTAGAACACAGATGAAAAGTAAATGAGCTCTGTAACCTCCAACATCGATGTTTCAAGGTAATTTAATATCAAGACCCTTAACTGAAATACTGAAGTGTGATACTGTATTTTACAGTCAGAGACATTCACAGACTGTAAGGACAATTAGTTACAGTGACTTTTCCAATCCCACCATATTAAATTCAATTAATCTATCATTGATTGAAAGATACCTTGGTTTTATTAGACATTTTCTAGGCATTTGCTGTCATTAATAAAACTTGTATATTTATAGTTGTAGCCTGGAGAAATGGGTGTTTATTCATTTCCAAGACAGTGGTTAGGACATTTTGCTGAGATTTTTATGAAGGCTGTCTATTGGTCAAGGTAATGTGCGTGTGTGCATGTCTGTGTGTGTGTGTCTGTGTGCTTGAAGGAGGTGGGGAGAGAGAGAAAGAGAGAACTTTATCGCTAAGTTCCTTTTTCCTTTTGACTTTGGAAATGAAAACCTCTACCCCAGCCCCACAGCCCTGTGGGCTTTTTGCATTAGACTGCTATCTCCAAGAAGGTAGAAACTAGATTTTAGTGTTTATAATACATGTAATACTTTGCACAGCATTACGTTCTTATAGATATTAGCTCTGATTCCAAAGGAGCAGCAGTTGATATTAAAACTGTTACAAAGTAAAGAAGGGAAATGCATGGAACAAGAATTCATCTCAATTATTATAAATGGCAGTCCTCCAGTGACATTTAGGTAGTGTATCTTAGGCATTAAGAACTCCAGCTTCAGAGTCAGAGAAACAGAAGCTTGAGTCCCAGCTTCTCTGCTGAGATTTGCTGATGTTGGGCAAGGTAATTAAATCTTATTTTCTTCATTGATGAATGGGAAAACCAAAAATACCTATAACATTTGCTTGTTTGAATTCTTATTATCATTGTTATGTATTTTTTCATGATGTCTATGTAAGCAATTACATTATTGAAAATGTGTTCCGCCTCTAAGGTGTTCAAAGAATGTACAGCACTCTGCCTACCATGTAGCAGAGAGAGTATACTAAGGAAATAGTACCTGCTGCTGCTAGATGCCTACCAATTAGGCATTCTTCTCAGTTTTGCAAACAGGATGCTGATTTTATTCACATTTAGGGGAAGAATTGTGCTCTGCTCAGGGCATGACTATTGATTGATGTAGTCAATTATACGAATCCTTTTCGTCGGGTTAAGGATTGAGCATGTGACCCTGTTGTGGCTAAAAAGACATAAGAGTAACACGGCTGAGGGACTTTGGGAAAAACGTTTCCTCTCTAATTAAAAGGGAGAGGTGCATAAGGGGGCCCTTCGTTTCCTTCCCACCTTCGCCTTTCAACAGTTATATGTGAGTGAGGCTTGCAGCAGCTTTGGGCAATGGTGAGGGAAGAGACAGGAGAATCATAAATGATTGAGAGGGCTGACATTGGTTGGGCTGCTGAATTAACCTCTGAACTTCTTGTTATTCAAGATTTATTAATATAACCATATGTTTAAGTCACTGATAGTAGGTATGTTGTTACTTGAAGCCAAAAGCATTTTAGGGCTGCTGCTCTAGTTAAAACGCATGATTTTATTAAATTCTTTCTTTGGGAGGTCTCAAATGAAAAGTCTTATAATTAATCTAATAATTAATATGTTTCATGTATTCACCTGTTCAACACATGTTTCTTAAGCTCAAAGAGTGAAACAAACATTTATTACGCACTGGATGGGGGGGATACTGAACAAATTAGCATAGTTAATGAGCAACAGCACCTGGTATTGAAATGCCATGGGCTTTGAAGTACAACAGAACAGAGTTTTAATCTGAGTGTTACCAATTGCAAGCTCTATGGTCTTTAGGACAATACTTAAGAGTCTCTGAAGAATGAGGATAAAATGATCCCTACCTCTAACATTGCTTCAAATATTGGTGATTAAAGTTATGTCGAAAAATTAATCAGTCGATCTAAGAAAGAAATGGAAAATTTTATTCTAGCCAAATTTGAGGATTATAACCCTGAAAGAGCATCTCAGAAAACTCCGAGAGCTGTTCGACCCATTAGAAGTCAAGGAACAGTTCTGTACGTTTTTTGAGACAGAGGGCTGTACATGAAATGATGTATTATTGACAGTTTACACAATCCACATCTAAATGTCGTGTGGCCCCTTACAAGATTGAGACAGAATGTTATTATTTTTAAGAAGTTGTTTTGTTGGTGCTAGGAGAATGCTACTCTTTATTGTTAAGCAGGTATTGCTGCCAATGGGGGAGGCTTGGTCGATGCATAATACAGATACACAATGTACAATTGGAGGAGAGAGGAGGCCAGAGGGCAGAGAAAATTTTTTATGTTTAAATTTTTCTTGTTTTACCATAAAATATGAATTTTATTTCACAGTTATCACTTATTATTTAGGTATAATCTCTAACCTTAATAAATAATCGTTGAATGAGTAAGTGGTATATTTTCTCATTTTCCTAATAATGATATATATATTTTTCTTAGAGTTGAGTTTTCTAAAAAGAACAGAACAAAATTTATTTTAGAACACCTCAATTAAAAACCAGTTATTAAAATTTTAAATAAAATTGTTAAAATGTTCATGAACCTAAGACCCCTGGGAGGATACCATCTATTCTCCATTTTCTCATGGACTTTCTATGCTGCATTACATTGCAGCACTAGTCACATGTCTTTTGCTTCAGTGATTTAAGCCAAAATAAAATGTGTGTATTCTCACTTATTTTGTTTGAAAATAGCAGTCTAGGACAATCAAATAAAATTTCCTCACTATAAAACAGTCAGGTAAGTATAGCCTCTCATTCAAACTGTAATTAATGCACATAGGACATTTTATTGACATAAAATTAAGTGTGTATAATGACTATTAGAACATAAATATATGTGTGACCTTTATTACTTTTCACCTATATTTTACTGGTATATACAGAAAAATCATATAGGGGAAAATTATATACAGCTAAAGAACTTGGAGCCTTATTGAATATAACCTAAAAATAAGACATATACTCAAATCACTTAAACAGGTATTAACAATAGTAATCAATCACATAATATCACTTATATGTGGAATCTAGTAAAATGGTACAGATGAACTTATTTGCAAAGCAGAAATAGAGTCACAGATGTAGAGAACAAACTTATGGTTACCAAGGGGGGAAGGAGGGGTGGGACGAATTGGAAGATTGGGATTGACATATATACTCTACTATGTATAAAATAGACAGCTAATGAGAACGTACTGTATAGCAGAGGGAACTCTACTCAGTGATCTGTGGTGACCTAAATGGGAAGGAAATCCAAAAAAGAGGGCATATACGTATACATATAACTGATTCACTCTGCTGTACAGCAGAAACTAACACAACATTGTAAAGCAACTATACTCCAGTAGAAAATAAAAAAGCATAGAAAGGAAAGCAAAACAAAACAATAGTAATCAAAGTTAACATTTATTGAGCGCCTACTATGTGCTAGACACTTGTTCTAAGCACTGTATGTGTATTCACTCACTTAAACCCATGATGTTACTGTTATTATTCCTATTTTACAGAGAAGGAAACTGAGACACAAGGGGATTTATTAGCTTCCTTAAGAGTATACAGCTATTAAGTGGCAGATATGGGATATGATCTAGGCATTCTGCTATAGAATCTATGCTCTTAACCATCATACACATTACTTGGAGGAGGTGAGATTTACATTAGTACATCATTAGTAAGTGCCAATGGTTCAGTTCTTAAATGCTTAGGGATTCTGAGAAATAAAAAAAATCAGTAATGCTTTGAGTAAATATTGGTGCTAGCTTGTAGGAAGAAGGATCTTGCTAGAAACCTGAAAACAGATTATGCTTTGGATAGGCAGTGCATAAAAGGTGTGCATTTGAGCAGGGCAAAGAGCATGAGTAAAGACACGAGTGCAGCAATGAGCTTGTAACATAGGGACACTAAGGACGTGGATGAAAATAGTCTCAGAAAAAAAAAATTTTTTAATCTTTTTAAAGTCCATTCCTTTTCTTTATTGTTTCCATGCTTCCCTATTCCCTTCAGGGCCTCCTCTCAATTAAATGAGGTGACAGGCTTATTAATTACTCCCCAAAGATGCCCACATCCTAACTGGAACTTTTGAATAGGTTGTTACATGGCAAAAGGGACTTTGCAAATATAATTTAGATTATGCATTTCAGAATAGGCAGTTTACCTTGTATTATCTGGGTGGGCCCAATCTTATCACATGAGCCCTTGGGAGCAGAAAAATTTCCCTGGTTGGAACCAGAGAGATGCAACAGCAGCAAAAGCCAGACGGGATGCAACACAAGGGGAGATCAGAGAGGTCCCAAGCCTGAGAGGGACTCACTATGCTGTTGCTGGTTCTGAGATGTAAGTGTTCCATTAGTGAGGACTAGAAAGAGGCTTCTAGGAGTTAAGGTGTCTCTGGCTGACAGCAAGTAAAGACAGGGAATTAATCCTACGAATTTATAGAACTGAAATCTGCCAACAATGCAAGTGAGCTTAGACTGGTTTCTTACCCAGAGCCTGCAGTAAGGAACACAGCCCTGTTGACACCTTGGTTTTCATCCAGTGAGACCCATCTCAGGTTTCTGACCTTCAGAAACTGTGAAAAAATGACTGTGTTTTGTTGTAAACCACCAGTTTGTGGTAATCTGTTATAGCAGTAATAGAAAACTAATACAGATGATATGCCGAATATTGTATTTGAACTATGGAAGAGTCAAGGGCAAGTAGTGGTAACATTTCTATCACTTTTCCTTACTCCTCGCTTCAAATCCTGACAATAATGGGGATGCATATAAACACTCCAAAAATCTTTTTCTCAGATTACTCAGGAGGCTGATATTAAAAATGGTACATTTCTACTTTTTTCTGTCTTGATTTTTAAGTAAAAGAGTTATCATTCCTTAAAGTGCTTTAAAAATGGTAAATTAAATTGATACTCTATTCATTTTCCCTCTCTCCACAGCAAGAGTTTTTATTTAACTGGGATATTTTTATCTTAGTCAATACTTATAGGAAAACAGTGGAACAAGAATTTTGCTTACTTTGAGAGTTCTATGAGATCATGAGAGTTCTATGAGATAATAATCTAAAGGATTATTCTTTATGGATTTTTATAGGGAAGGAAGAGAGAAAACAGTTTTTTACTGCTGGTGTATAAAAAGAGAAGATGTATTAGTCATGAGAAAGATATTGGTAACTCAGGTTAGTTGTGGTTTCTAAAATAAGAGGCTATGCCTCTTGCCAAGGGAAAGGATTCCAGCATTGAATATGCATTTCCTTTTGGTGTATCTTTCTGTCACTTTTCATATTCCAGGCTTTATCGTGGTCTACTGCCCTCATGTGGATCTAATTGTGAGGATTAAAAACAACTGCTTAATTAAAGACAATACTCATGTTGATACTCCATCTTTTCTCTTTTTACCATTAATCTGTTTAGTTTTATATTTACAGACATGGCAACACTTAAATTTTGAATAAGTTCTTTCAATATCAAAAGTGCAAAATGTATCTAAAAGAAGTATTCTATCCTAAACAAAGTTTTATCTGAAATTTAGGAAAATAATAAGCAAAATTGCTGAGCTTAGGGTAGAGGCTGCATTTTCTTTCCTTGGTTGAATTTAAATTAGATTTTTTTTTGTTGATTAGCTGCTTTTTGTTGTTTTTACAGTGAGATAACTAAAGCTATGTTGAATAGAAATGTTTTTGTTTTGGCAATTGTATTTCTAACATGACACTAAGAGAAACGAACATAGAATCTAAAGTGCTACAGGCTTAACCTTAAGTAAAAACAGAGTTATAGGGATTGTTAAGCTGAACTGAATTCTAATGACTTAGGTTATGTTTGTCTAATTTGTTTTGAGAATAACTCTCATGTTTTAATATGTATGTTTTATATCATGTTGATTCCAGAACTTACACCATTGATTATCTCAGCAATTAAAGAAAAAAAATCACACGTAAATAAATAATTTATTGCTCTGTTTAATTCAGGACAAATTGTTTAGAATTTCTCCATCTTAACTGGAGCTAGTGCTTTCCTGCTGTAACTCCATGATTCAGGTAAATAGAAACCAAGCACTTTGCCCCACACAGATACTAAATAGTTATGATTTATGTTTTTAGATTTTATAAAGTGTCTCATATTTTTTTAACCTAGTTACAAGTATAATACATCATCATTCTAAAAAGTTTGGGGAAAATTTTATGAAGAAGGCAGGAAAAATCACCTATGACTGCACCATCAAAATATTAATATTTTGGGTGATGTTTAAGACTTTTTATTATGCATATGTAATGAGATAATATTTTGAAAGAAAATTGATACGATTTAAAAAATTTTTTATTGGAATATAGTTGATTTACAATGTTGTGTTAGTTTCTGCTGTACAGCAGAATGAATCAGTTATACAGACACATATCCACTCTTTTTTAGATTCTTTTCCCACATAGGTCATTAGAGAGTATTGAGTAGAGTTCCCTGTGCTATACAGTAGGTCCTTATTAGTTACCTATTTTATATATAGTAGTGTGTATATGTCAATCCCAGTCTCCCAATTTATCTGCCCCCTCTTTCCTGGTAACCGTAAGTTTGTTTTTTACATTTGTAACTCTATTTCTGTATTGTAAATAAGTTTATTTGTACGATTGTTTTTTAATGCCTTTCTTATCACAAGATCTTTCTCTTAGTTGGCCCAACACATTCTTTTACCTGGGGAAACTGTATGGATTGTTACAGAATATATATAGAAAAAGAAAGAGTGACAAACTTTTGAGTTCAAAATAAGATTTTTCAGAACATCTTCAAAGCCAGTCTTCATAAAGCAAACAATTTTCCTAAATTTATTTTAACTTACATTTAACCTATCAAGGGGCAGATTGTAGAGTTTTTAATAATTTAGAGAAGATACTTTGTCTTCAGTTAAGACTTAAGATGTTTGAACTGGGGAGAAGTTGGGAATGTGACCAAGGAAATGTGGAAACCTGAGAGGGACATGGAAGAAAACAAAAAAGAGAGATTGAGGTGGTCAGAATCTAGGGATAATTATGTTCCCTTATTTCCTTGTCCCTGATCCAAGTCAGGGGCTAAGCTCAAAATGCATGGGGGCAGACAGTGGGGGGAGGGGGAAAGGCATTGGTTTAAAAATACCGTTGACTCTTGTACAACATGGGTGGTTAGGGGCCAACCTCCACAGATTCAAAAATCCACATACAATTTTTGACTCCCCAAAACTTAATAGCCTACTCTTGACTTGAAACCTTATTGATAACATAAACAGTCAATTAACATATTTGTTTGTGTTATATGTATTATAAACTGTATTCTTACAATAAGTAAGCTAGAGAAAAGAAAATGTTGTTAAGAAAATTGTAAGGAGAAAATGCTTTTATAGTAGTGTACTGTACTTATTTTTTTATTTTTATTTTTTTTGTGGTACGCGGGCCTCTCACTGTCGCGGCCTCTCCCGTTGCGGAGCACAGGCTCCAGACGCTCAGGCTCAGTGGCCATGGCTCACGGGCGCAGCCGCTCCGCGGCATGTGGGATCTTCCCGAACCGGGGCACGAACCCGTGTCCCCTGCATCGGCAGGCGGACTCTCAACAACTGTGCCACCAGGGAAGACCTGTACTGTACTTATTAATACTGTAAGTTTGTGTTGTCTGTTTACAAGACGAATCCTCTGTCAGTACCTATATCAATATTTTCTCGTATGATACAAAATACTGTAGATGTTATATATATTACTCACTCTAGACATCAAAAATGAAAAGATAATATGAAAAAAGCTCACTTTTATTTACAGGTATAATTCATGCATTGATAACAGAGAAGCAGCAATATAATTGCCTTAAGAGAGCCTGGCCTATAGACTAATGAATGGATCATTATAAAATCTTTATGGCCTACGTTATTATAGTCATATTCATAGTACAGTACTGGAAACACTGTTACATTAAAAACACATGTGATGATAGGCTGATACTCAGTTTCTCCAATTACAAGACAGAGGCGTACTGTATGGTAATACACTTCTTTGAAAGCAAAGTTCAAAACAGTAAGAAAACTAACACATTATTAATTTTAAATTAAATATCGCTCACCTTATGCTTATGTAAGGACAGAGTAGTAGCTACATCTATTTTATGCATTCATGACGTACCTAGCTTTTTCTTAATTTAAAAATTTTTCTAGGCTCTGTGGTTCATCTGTGAATTTTTTCAGATTGTCACAAATCTCCAAATATTTCCCCAATATATTTATTAAAAATAAATCCACATATAAGTGGACCCACAAGGTTCAAACCCATATTGTTCAAGGGTCAACTTGAATACAAATACAAAGTTGAAGAAAGCACTGAGGGCAGGAAGGAATTGAAATGAGATGAGGCGGTCCTTTAAAGGGGACAGAGCTGTGAACTTAGGCAGAGAGAAAGAGAGGGAGTGTAGTTAGTTGATGTATAAGATTCATTTGGTTTCTATACAGTACTGTGCTGAATTGTCACTATGCCAAGGGGGCCAGGCAATTGTATGAATGAACTAGACTTAAAACAGAGGCTACAGATGGATCAGCAGGTAGAAGGAAAATATGGTAAAGTTTCAAAAATGACTGTAGCCAGTGAGAGTTATGTGGAGGCCATGCCAATAGGAAGAGCTACTGAGATAAGACTAAAGGAGTAAAAGGGTCTTGAGTTGTGTCATCTGCTGACATCAACCTTACATACCAACAGGAAGAGCCAAGTACACAAGGGGTATTGCAGTAGAGCTCAGAGCAGCCACTGGCCTCCCTGCTGATGCAATGACCTGCTTCTTGTAGCCAACAAAAACACCTTGTTGCCTACATTTATCTAAACATTATCTTGAAAAGGAGCAGGAATTTGGGGAGGAACGGAAATAAGAGAAACTGAATCATTATCTAAAATTCATTACATTTTACATTTAAAAAATATTTGGTTTGATTAAAGATTAAGTCAGAATTAAGTAAATATAGTTTTAGCTGCTACTTTAGGGGTAGGGACTTGGGAAGAAGATCACATTGGTATAAGTAAATTTTAAGCTCCATTACACAGCAAAGTTTAAAATATGTGATTAAATGTTTATACATTTATTGAAATAATTATGTAAGTATATATATATATGTGAATGCACACACAGACATACACACACAAAGGAAATCCCGCTACTCTAATATTATAACATATTTATCTTCTCTTTTCAAGAATTGTTTGAAACTATGCATTTAAAAGCATTATGTTTGTATTGTGAAATATAACATAACTAATTATAAAACATACATTTATGGAATAAATTCACACTTCAGAAGCCTACTATATATTCCTTCTTAGTCATAATCCTCTCCCTACTCTAGGTATTTACTAACATACTTTTATAAAAATTATTCTCTTACTGCTATGTACACTTTATCGCCTATATAATTTCCCTTAAAAATATGGTACAGGGCTTTCCTGGTGGCGCAGTGGTTGAGAGTCCGCCTGCCGATGCAGGGGGTGCGTGTTCGTGTCCCGGTCCGGAGCCTGTGCTCTGCGACGGGAGAGGCCGCGGCGGGGAGAGGCCCGCGTACCACAAAAAAAAAAAAAAAAAAAAGGTACAGTTTTGCTTTTTTTGAGCTTTATATAATGAGTTTACACTGTACGAATTATTATTATTATTATTTTTTTCCAGGGAAGCCCTGCACGAATTATTTTTGTATCCTGATTTTTAACCCAACATTGTCTTAAATATGTAATCTATTTTATTGCAGGAAGCTATAGCTAGTATTCTTAAAGGTACCCAATGATACTGTATGACTATATCAGAAATGTTTTATTTATTCTATTATGGGTAACGTAGGTTATTTTCACTACTTTGATGTCACAAACCACACTGCTCTGATCATTCTTGTATATATACCTATTATGCTTAACAGTGTGAATTTCTCTAGACTATATAATATGGGTGGGATTGCTGTATCACAGAGTATGCATATTTTCCACTTTATTAGGAATGCCAAACCATTTCCCAAATAGATTGGACAAACCAAATCATGCTTAGTAGTCCTTGGAAAGTTTTTACTTGAACAGATTCTCTGTGGTGTGTGTATCCATTTCTTTAGCTTGGAATGTAGGTTGTTTTCCTTTCTTTATGATTACGTATGCTACAATGAATTTCTTTGTGAACTTTACATACTATGTCAAAGTTTCTGTTTCTTTCCCTATAGTCAATTCTTAGATTTGAAATTATTTTGATCAACAGATGAAATTATTTTGGTCAACAGTTGATAATTTTTGTGGTTCTTGATATAATTTTTGTGCTTAAATGCACTCTTATTTGGGACCATTTGCATATATCTTTATTCCTTTGCCACCTTGTGAAGCATAGTGCTGTTACTGAAAGTCAGTTTTACAATAACATTGAGGAAGAAATAATGTATAAATGTGGCAGAATCGAGTATATTATTTATATCTTTTCTTATGTATATCACCTATTTCTTATAAACAGGGGTGTTTCCTAGAATAGTAGAAATGCTTTTCCTACTCAAAGTCTTTTCATTAGGATACTGAAGTTATGTTCCTGAAAACACTTTTTAAAAAAATATATACATGATTTTTGGGAGTGTCTTTTGTTTAAGAAAAAAGGCTCATGTCAAAACTTTTGAGCATCCTGTTCTGATGTACCAGAGTCACGCACTTCTGTTCTGACTAGAGCTAAGCAAAGCAATAGATGTAAAATACGTTTTTATAAATAGTCACAGCATTTCTAGGTGAATCTTTAGGGCTACCAATATTGAAGTATGCCTGGATAAAAATGAAAGCTCAAATAATTCTAAAAAGGTCCTCAAATATATATCAAATCTGCAATTGTTCTATGTTCATTTAAAATGGTATTGGCTATTCTCAAACATATTTAATTTTTTTAGTAGCCACATATTTTCTATGAAATTCCCTGAGATTTTATTTCAAAATATATTTTGTTTCAGATGCACAGTTATTTTTAAAAGCTTAACCATGCAGAAAAGTAAGTTGTGCCTCAAGAATAACCATGCTGGGGATTAAACTCCAAGGGAAAGGTAAATCTACTGAGACTGTACAAGACGGAACTGCACTAATGCCCGTTTATTTTATTTGGATTGAATTGCCTACAACTACAGCTGAGTTAACCAGAGCCCTTAATTTCTTTTTTCCCTTTTAGAAGTGGCCTGACTGATTTGATTTCAAGTCTCCTGGAGTTGTAAGAAACAAAATCCACCCCCGATAAAACTGCATGGTGTTTATTACCACCACAGGGATGATTTAAAAAACAATGAAAAAAGTTGACTTATGAAAAACAAAGCACAGCAAATGGACTTAATTTAAAAACCACAGGTGCCTCTTTTATAAGCTTTTGTTGAGCTCTTGCCCATAGCATGTTTATATGACATGGATGGAGATGAAATCTTTGCTGTGGCCAGCTTTAAATGGGAAACATTTGGTTCACCTCTATATACAGTTCAGACCACATGTGATGTCATATAAATGATACAACCTATGAATACTGTTTGGAATACAACCTGTGAATATTGTTTCTGCCTTGAAGAATACTGCACCTGCTTCATTATTTATGGAATTTAAATAAAATCACATCAATTAATGCCCTGGCAATGAACTCATTTGCTATATATTTTAAGTAGAAATATAAAGGGATTTACTCTATAGTTCATACAATTTTACTTTTAGAAATCTGTGATTTTAGAAGCATTAAGATATGTTTAGTAAAAGTATGTTTGGCTAACATAACTTTAGTTACAGTGGATATCCATAAGCTTATAAATAAGTTGTGCGTGATTTTGTATTCTAGGGCTTAAAATATTTCCTCAAGCATAGGTGTTCATTTTTCACACTAACATTTCATTTGCAAGTTTTTATTTGATTTGTTTATTTTAGTGATGTTCATCTCTTACAAGTGTAATATATTCTATTCAGAAGATCCTTTAATCTCAGAAGGAATGAGAATGTCTGTTTTTCTCTTTGCCTAAATCCTGACACATATATTTTCTTGATATATTTTTCATGGTTGTGATAAACTTCAAATCTCCTTACTCTAGGTGCTTAGAGTTTAGGTTAGCTCCTTGAGGTCCTTGTGTTTCTAAATCAAGCTGACATCTAATCTTCTTCTTATCCTTGAGTAGTTAGAACTTTTGGGCTATAATCAGATTTAGAATAGAATCATTTAGGATCAAGGAGGAAGCCAATGAATCCCACAGATTGCTGTACTGAAATTAACCCAAAGCAGTAGAGAGAACAGCAAAACATACATATTATATGTTTCCAATTACTTTTCAATACAAACATTACATCCTAAACAAATCATCTAAAATTTACTAAATAACACCATTTCAGGTACCATATTGAATCTGTGCACAGATTATAATGAACTATGAAATCCCTTACATAGTCATAAGTATGCATCTATTGCTTTTTATATGTAACAGGAAAAAATCTGTGCAAGCTGTTCCAGTTTGATTATCTTTTATACTAGTTTTATGATTATGTTTAGAAAGCATATGTTATGTCACAAAATGAGACCCTCAGGTTCTTCATCTGTTAAATCAAGCTGACAAATCCTCTCGTAGAGTTCTTGGTGGAATTGCAGGGACTCAGTAAATGGTAGAATTATGTTGTCATTGTTGCATTAATACATACATTTAAAGAATTTATTATCTAAAAAAATCTCTTGCTGTTTTGCAAAAATATTTTCTTTATTGACAATCACTAATTATGAGCTTTGGAACTCAGTCTCATGTGCAGGTCAAATATGTACATATATCAATAGCAACTAGTATGACCCAGATTTTAATATATTTTTTAAATTGATTTTTATTGGAGTATAGTTGCTTTACAATGTTGTGTTAGTTTCTGCTGTACAGCAAAGTGAATCAGCTATATGTAAACATATATCCCCTCTTTTTTGGATTTCCTTCCCATTTAGGTTACCACAGTGCATTGAGTAGAGTTCCCTGTGCTATATAGTAGGTTCTCATTAGTTGTCTATTTTATACATAGTAGTGTATATATGTCAATCCCATTCTCCAAATTCATCCCACCCCTCCTTCTCTCACTGGTATCCATACGTCCTTTCTCTGTGTCTCTCTATTTCTGTTTTGCAAGTAAGTTCATCTGTATCATTTTTCTAGATTCCACATATAAGTGATATTATATATTTGTTTTTCTCTTTATGAATCACTTTACTTTGTGTGACAGTCTCTGGGTCTATCCGTGTCTCTGCAAATTGCACTGTTTTGTTCCTTTTCATGGGTGAGTAATATTAAATGGTATATAGGTACCACATTTTCTTTATCCATTTTTCTGTTGATGGACGTTTAAGTTGCTTCCATGTCCTGGCTATTGTAAATAGTGCTGCAGTGAACATTGGGGTGCATGTATCTTTTTGAATTATAGTTTTCTCTAGGTATATGCTGAGGAGTGGGATTGCTGGGTCATATGGTAGTTCTATTTTTAGTTTCTTAATGAACCTCCATAATGTTCTCCATAGTGGCTGTATCAATTTACATTCCCATCAACAGTGTAAGAGGGTTCCCTTTTCTCCACACCCTCTCCAGCATTTATTGTTTATGAAAATGATTATGCTACTAAACACAATCTACAAATTCAATGCAATCCCTATCTAATTACCAATGGCATTTTTCACAGAATTAGAGCAAAATAATTTATAATTTGTATGGAAACACAAAAGACCATGAATAGCCAAAGCAATCTTGAGAAAGAAAAATGGAGCTAGAGGAATCAGACTCCTTGATTTCAGACTATACTACAAAGCTACAGTCATCAAGACAGTATGGTACTGGCACAAAAACAGAAATATAGATCAATGGAACAGGATAGAAAGCCCAGAGATAAACCCATAGACCTATGGTCACCTAATCTATGACAAAGGAGGCAAGAACATACAATGAAGAAAAGACAGTCTCTTCAATAAGTAGTGCTGGGAAAACTGGACAGCTACATGTAAAAGAATGAAGTTAGCATATTCCCTAACACCATACAGAAAAATAAACTCACAATGGAGTAAAGACCTAATTGTAAAGCCAGACACTATAAAACTCTTAGAGGAAAGCAAAAGCAGAACACTATGACATAAATTGCAGCAAGATCTTTTTTGAGCCACCTCCTAGAGTAATGAAAATAAAAACAAAATTAAACAACTGGGATCTAATTAAACGCAAAAGCTTTTGCACAGCAAAGGAAACCATAAACAAGACAAAAAGACGACCCTCAGAATGGGAGAAAATATTTGCAAAGAAAGCAACTGACAAGGGATTAATCTTCAAAATATACAAACAGCTCATGCAGCTCAATATCAAAAAAACAACCCAATCAAAAAATGGGCAAAAGACCTAAATAGACATTTCTCCAAAGAAAACATACAGATGGCCAACAAACACATGAAAAGATGCTCAACATCACTAATTATCAGAGAAATGCAAATCAAAATTACAATGAGGTATGACCTCACACTGGTCAGAATGGCCATCATAAGATTTTAATATATTTTAAGGAAAATTCTACATAACTTTATTTCCATCAAAAAATATTTCCATCCTTGTCATTATTTATATTTTAAAGAAGGACAGTTCTCATTATTGAAGAAAGATAAATATGAAATTTGCCCATTATCACAATTATTGTCTTAACAGCAGATGGATTTTATTTAGCACCTATTATTGGGTTGGCCAGAAAGTTCGTTTGGGTTCCATAAGACATTATGGAAAAACCCAAATGAACTTTTCAGCCAACCCAATACATTGCAAATGCTATGCTACACATAATAACCATATCATTGCTAATCCTTACAACACAAATATTATCTCATTTTTGATATGACAAAAGTGAGAGTTGAGGAGGTTATGTAATTTGTCCAAAGTGACCAAAACATGAAATGACTACAGGTTTGTCTGACTCCTGCTCTCCTGATTTTTCTAGAAATGCAGGCATCATCTTTCATTGGGGTAGGCTCAACTAGCCTACTGATACATGCAGACTTCTAATCCTAGATCTGTGTTACCTGCATTTGGAAAGTTTAACATAGAAATAGCTTAATATTGCTTAATCTGTTCTGTGCTACTGTTTTCACAAGAATATTCAGTTGACTCAGTTTTTCTTTTCTTAGGATATTGCTGACAACAGTAGAGCTTAAATGCTTTGCTCAGCAACAACAAATTATTACAGCCAAGATACATTGATATTTCTGTATTCTACTTTAAAGAGTAAATCTGTGGAAAATTGAACTGCATAAATACTACAGCATAGCTAAGACTTCAAATATATATAATGAGAATGGCATTTGATATTTCATTTGCCACAGAATTATGGAACGTTAGAATTCAAGGGTCACTATAAATTAGTTCAAAATCAAGATTGAGTCCCAGAGGATTTGCAAAGAACTAGGAGTAGAATACGGGTCTTATTCATATAAATGGTGTCCACCTAGAAGGTTGAGATAAATGTCTGAATGCATTAAAATTCAGGTTGAATGCTAGGTTCATTTGTTTTTTAGTACTCATTAAATGCCTTCCACTGTCTGATGTTGTTCCAGGTAATGGAAGCCTGGTGATAAATAAAATAGGTACGGTCCCTGCTCTTATTGAGCTTATTCTTTAGTGGAAGGGAAAACAATTCACAAGCCAGAGAACAAACAAATGAAAATACATTTCATATTTTGATAAGTGCAATGATAAAAAGTGCCTGAAGATTAAGGGATGTGAATGTGTGTGTGTGTGCGTGTGTGCGTGTGTGCACACACGAAGGTGTATGTGGAATACTTGAGGGAAGACCCACCCAGAGGATATGACCTGTAAACTGAGATGTCCCTGGAAAGGTAATATTTGAGACTCAAATGATAACAAGAACACTATGTGAAAATCTGGCATCAGAGTGTTTCAGAAAACGTAAAGTCCCCGAGGTGTCTAAAAGTTTGGATCGTTTGAGTAAATAGAATTAAGGCCAATATGGTTAAAAGACAGTGAAGAGTGGGGCTTAGAATTTTCTACATGGAAGGGGCCTGAGGAATAAATCTGTTTGGAAGTAGAGGTTGGGAGATTATCATGAGCCTTACAAGCACGTTGTTTTTACTTTGACTACAAATTTCTCTGGGACAACTTTGAGAGGGCAGATAGAAATTACAGGGATCTTAAAGCTCCCACTTCGACATGCACAAGCTACCCTGGTGTCTGCTTGGGGGAGCTGTAGACAGATGTTAGATCATGTATGTCTGATCAGATCATGTGGTGCATATGAGGTAGTTTAGATGTATTCTAAGTGTAGTATTAAGTGATATGATATATTTAGTATATTTTCAAGGATCAGTCTAACTGCTACATGAAGAATTTCATGGGAAATCTATTCAGATTAATGTTCTATGATTTATTCAATAATTTATTCAACATCACGTTCATACTATGGGCCAAGCACTCTTCTAGGTGCTGAGGAAATAGCAGTGAATATAACAAAGTGAGGGCAGGAATACAAAAATAAATACCTACAAATATCAGATGGTGATAAGTGCTTCATTTTAAACATAAAGCAGGAGAATAAGATAGAAAGTGGTGTGTCTTGTTAAATTATACAAGTGGTTGGGTCAAGAATTTTCTGATTATATGGCATTTGAGCACAAACTAGAAGGCAATAAGGGGGTAAATAAGTCAATATTTGTCTGAAGGACATTCCAGGCCGAGGGCCACTGTAAGTGTAAATGCAGTGGTGGTAGGGGACGGTAATTTTTATATATATTTTTTTCCTTCATTTTGCCAGAAAGCACGAAAGAAGAGTCAGAATTTTGGCTTGTTTTTCCTGGCATATTTGTTGATTAAATATGTAAATACAATATTTATATAATACATATTTATAATTATATCTATAACATAAATTAAAAATATATTATAAAATCTTTAGTCGTTATATATTACAACATCTAGTATACTTTGAAAAAGACACTACCATTCAGAAAGTGGAAGAATGAGAGACCTACAGTAGTAATTCCCAAATCCTGCTGGATAAATGTGTTGCACCTCTGCCCTGGTGATAGCAAATACTCCCTGTTTAGGACACAGTTTGGCATCTGCTCTAGCTTTCCAGTTCATTTTTTTTCATGGCTCTTGGATTCTCCTTCTGGGAATTCTTTCCTTTTCTATTATGCCCCTTGGAGTTTACTGAAGAATATGCCCCCTTTAAAGGCTGAGCAATATCCTGCCCATAAATGTTTGGGGGGTCTCAAAATTCCTCTTCAAAGAGTAAATATCTGTCAGTAATAATTTAGTGTTATCATACTGGGTGATAAATAACATTCTGGTTGTATCGTTCATGCATTAATCTGTGATTAATTGATATTTCTATCTCATTTTATTATAGACTAAAATCATTTTTTCTCCATAAATGTTTAAGATTAACTAAAGCTACTAGGCATAGTGGATACAAAGAATAAGATATATTTCATGTCCAAAATTTTTTCCATGAAGGAGATTGATAAGAATATGAAAAGTTATAATATTGTCTAATAAGTGCTGTGATATTAGTTGTGTTGTGCTCTGGGGGCAGTGAGGGGTACCAGACATAGGTTTGTACATATGGTAATTTTTTTCTGAACTCAAATAATAAAGAGTAGTTAGCCAGAGGATGAAGGAGTTTCCCATAGAAAATGTATAAAAAGCACAGGGGCCTGAGATTTTGACATTCATTTGGGAAAAATCAAATGACCTTTCATGGCTGAAATATAGCCCATCTACGGGGAAGTGAGAGGTGGAGAGTTGAGTTGATAGAGGTATGTTAAAAGAGATTTGTATTTTACCTTGAGGATAATAGGGGAGATAATGATGTATTAAAATAAGTATCAAGCTTAAGGATGAATAAAGAATTTGCAGGTAGTGAAGGAAAGGAGAGAGAGGTGATATTGGAGATTGAAGGAAAAGGTGGAAATCTAGACATTTTGATGAACTGAATTAGAGTGGTGTCAGTAGGTCAATGTGGAAAGAGAATGAGAATGTAGAGGTGAGAGAACTTTTTGACTGAGGGTGTGAGGGGGGTGGGATGGGAGAAAAATTCTCAGCTTCTTTTCTTTTTTTTGTATTAGTTTTTTTTTTAATTTTTTAATTTAATTTAATTTTTTTTTATGCAGCAGGTTCTTATTAGTCATCAATTTTATACACATCAGTGTATACATGTCAATTCCAATCACCCAATTCAGCACACCACCATCCCCACCCCCACGTGGGTTTCACCCCTTGGTGTCCATACATCTGTTCTCTATATCTGTGTCTCAACCTCTGCCCTGCAAACCGGTTCATCTGTACCATTTTTCTAGGTTCTACATACATGTGTTAATATACGATATTTGTTTTTCTCTTTCTGACTTACTTCACTCTGTATGACAGTCTCTAGATCTATCCACGTCTCAACAAATGACTCAATTTCGTTCCTTTTTATGGCTGAGTAATATTCCATTCTATATATGTACCACAATTTCTTTATCCATTCATCTGTCGATGGGCATTTAGGTTGCTTCCATGACCTGGCTGTTGTAAATAGTGCTGCAATGAATATTGGGATGTGTGTGTGTTTTTGAATTATGGTTTTCTGTGGGTATATGCCGAGTAGTGGGATTGCTGGATCATATGGTAGTTCAATTTTTAGTTTTTTAAGGAACTCCATACTGTTCTCCATAGTGGCTGTATCAATTTACATTCCCACCAACAGTGCAAGAGGGTTCCCTTTTCTCCACACCCTCTCCAGCATTTGTTGTTTGTAGATTTTCTGATGATGCCCATTCTAACTGGTGTGAGGTGATACCTCATTGTAGTTTTGATTTGCATTTCTCTAATAATTAGTGATGTTGAGCAGCTTTTCATGTGCTACTTGGCTATCTGTATGTCTTCTTTGGAGAAATGTCTATTTAGGTCTTCTGCCCATTTTTGGATTGGGTTGTTTGTTTTTTTAATATTCAGCTACATGAGCTGTTTATATATTTTGGAGATTAATCCTTTGTCAGTTGATTCATTTGCAAATATTTTCTCCCATTCTGAGGGTTGTCTTTTCGTCTTGTTTATGGTTTCATTTTCTGTGCAAAAGCTTTGAAGTTTCATTAGGTCCCATTTGTTTATTTTTATTTCCATTACTCTAGGAGGTGGATCAAAAAGATCTTGCTGGAATTTATGTCGAAGAGTGTTCTTCCTATGTTTTCCTCTAAGAGTTTTATAGTGTCTGGTCTTACATTTAGGTCTCTAATCCTTTCTGAGTTTATTTTTGTGTATGGTGTTAGGGAGTGTTCTAATTTCATTCTTTTACATGTAGCTGTCCAGACTTCCCAGCACCAATTATTGAAGAGACTGTATTTTCTCCATTGTATAGCCTTGCTTCCTTTGTCATAGATTAGTTGACCATAGTTGTGTGGGTTTATCTCTAGGCTTTCTATCTTGTTCCATTAATCTATGTTTCTGTTTTTGTGCCAGTACTATATTGTCTTGATTACTGTAGATTTGTAGTATAGTCTGAAGTCAGGGAGTCTGATTCCTCCAGCTCCATTTTTTTCCCTCAAGACTGCTTTGTCTATTTGGGGTCTTTTGTGTCTTCATACAAATGAAATTTTTTTTGTTCTAGTTCCATAAAAAATGCCATTGGTAATTTGATAGTGGTTGCATTGAATCTGTAGATTGCTTTGGGTAGTATAGTCATTTTCAAAATATTGATTCTTCCAATCCAAGAACATGGTATATCTCTCCATCTGTTGGTATCATCTTTAATTTCTTTCATCAGTGTCTTATAGTTTTCTGCATACAGGACTTTTGTCTCCCTAGGCAGGTTTATTCCTAGGTATTTTATTCTTTTTGTTGCAATGGTAAATGGGAGAGTTTCCTTAATTTTCTTTCAGATTTTTCATCATTAGTGTATAGGAATGCAAGAGATTTCTGTGCATTAATTTTGTATCCTGCAGCTTTACCAAATTCATTGTTTAGCTCTTGGAGTTTTCTGGTGGCATTTTTAGGATTCTCTATATATAGTATATAGACAGTGACAATTTTACTTCTTCTTTTCCAATTTGTATTCCTTTTATTTCTTTTTCTTCTCTGATTGCCGTGGCTAGGACTTCCAAAACTATGTTGAATAATAGTGGTGAGAGTGCACATCCTTGTCTCATTCCTGATCTTTAAGGAAATGCTTTCCGTTTTTCACCATTGAGAATGATGTTTGCTGTGGGTTTGTCGTGTATGGCCTTTATTATGTTGAGGTAGGTTCCCTCTATGTCTACTTTCTGGAGAGTTTTTATCATAAATGGGTGTTGAATTTTGTCAAAAGCTTTTTCTGTATCTATTGAGATGATCATAAGGTTTTTATTCTTCAATTTGTTAATATGGTGTATCACATTGATTGTTTTGCATGTATTGAAGCATCCTTGCATCCCTGGGATAAATCCCACTTGATCGTGGTGTGGGATCTTTTTAATGTGTTGTTAGGTTCTGTTTGCTAGTATTTTGTTGAGGATTTTTGCATCTATATTCATGAGTGATACTGGTCTGTAGTTTTCTTTTTTTGTAGTATCTTTGTCCGGTTGTGGTATCAGGGTGATGGTGTCCTTATAGAATGAGTTTGGGAGTGTTCCTTCCTCTGCAAATTTTTGGAAGAGTTTGAGAAGGATGGGTGTTACCTCTTCTCTAAATGTATGATAGAATTCACTTGTGAAGCCATCTGGTCCTGGACTTTTGTTTGTTAGAAGATTTTTAATCACAGTTTCAATTTCATTACTTGTGATTGGTCTGTTCATATTTTCTATTTTTTCCTGGTTCAGTCTTGGAAGGTTATACCTTTCTAAGAATTTGTCCATTTCTTCCAGGGTGTCCATTTTGTTGGCATAGAGTTGCTTGTAGTAGTCTCTTAGGATGCTTTGTATTTCTGTGGTGTCTGTTGTAACTTCTCCTTTTTCATTTCTAATTTTATTGATTTGAGTCCTCTCCCTCTTTTTCTTGATGAGTCTGGCTAATGGTTTATCAATTGTTTTTATCTTTTCCAAGAACCAGCTTTTAGTTTTATTGATCTTTGCTATTGTTTTCTTTGTTTCTATTTCATTTATTTCTTCTCTGATCTTTATTATTTCCTTCCTTCTGCTAACTTTGGGTTTTTTGTTTTTTTCTTCTTTCTCTAGTTCCTTTAGGTGTAAGGTTATATTGTTCGAGGTTTTTCTTGTTTCTTGTGGTAGGCTTGTACAGCTATAAACTTCTCTCTTAGAACTGCTTTTGCTGCATCACATAGCTTTTGGATTATCGTGTTTTCATTGTCATTTGTCTCTAGGTATTTTTTGATTTCCTCTTTGATTTCTTCCCTGATCTCTTGGTTATTTAGTAACGTATTGTTTAACCTCCATGTGTTTGTGTTTTTTACGTTTTTTTCCCTGTAATTCGTTTCTAATCTCATAGCGTTGTGGTCAGAAAAGATGCTTGATATGATTTCAATTTTATTAAATTTACTGAGGCTTGATTTTTGATGCAAGATGTGATCTATCCTGGAGAATGTTCTGTGCGCACTTGAGAAGAAAGTGTAATCTGCTGTTTTTGGATGGAATATTCTATAAATACCAATTAAATCTATCTGGTCTATTGTGTCATTTGAAGCTTCTGTTTCCTTGTTTATTTTCATTTTGGATGATCTGTCCATAGCTCTAAGTGAGGTGTTAAAGTCCCCCACTATTATTGGGTTACTGTCGATTTCCTCTTTTATAGCTGTTAGCAGTTGCCTTATGTATTGAGGTGCTCCTATGTTGGATGCATATATATTTATAATTGTTATATCTTCTTCTTGGATCAATCCCTTGATCATTTTGTAGTGTCCTTCCTTGTCTCTTGTAACATTCTTTATTTTAAAGTCTATTTTATCTGATATGAGTTTTCTTTTGATTTCCATTTGCATGGCATATCTCTTTCCACCCCCTCACTTTCAGTCTGTATGTGTCCCTAGTTCTGAAGTTGGTCTCTTATAGACAGCATATACATGGGTCTTATTTTTGTATCCATTCAGCAAGCCTGTGTCTTTTGGTTGGAGCATTTAATCCATGCGTGTTTAAGGTAATTATTGATATGTCTGTTCCTATGACCATTTTCTTAATTGTTTTGGGTTTGTTTTTGTAGGTCCTTTTCTTCTCTTGGGTTTCCCACTTAGAGAAGTTTCTTTAGCATTTGTTGTAGAGCTGGTTTGGTGGTGCTGAATTCTGGCTTTTGCTTGTCTGTAAAGCTTTTGATTTCCCCGTCGAATCTGAATGAGATCCTTGCTGGGTAGAGTAATCTTGGTTGTAGTTTCTTCCCTTTCATCACTTTAAGTATATCATGCCACTCCCTTCTGGCTTGTAGAGTTTCTGCTGAGAAATCAGCTGTTACCCTATGGGAGTTACCTTGTATGTTATTTGTTGTTTTTCCCTTGCAGCTTTCAATAATTTTTCTGTGTCTTTAATTTTTGCCTATTTGATTATTATGTGTCTTGGCGTGTTTCTCCTTAGGTTTATCCTGTATGGGGCTCACTGCGCTTCCTGGACTTGGGTGGCTATTTCCTTTTTCATGTTAGGGAAGTGTTTGACTATAATCTCTTCAACTATTTTCTATGGTCCTTTCTCTCTCTCTTCTCCTTCTGGGACTCCTACAATGCAAATGTTATTGCGTTTAATGTTGTCCCAGAAGTCTCTTATGCTGTCTTCATTTCTTTTCATTCTTTTTTGTTTATTCTGTTCCGCAGCAGTGAATTCCACCATTCTGTCTTCCAGGTTACTTATCTGTTCTTCTGCCTCAGTTATTCTGCTATTGATTCCTTCATGTGTAGTTTTCATTTCAGTTATTGTATTGTTCATCTCTGTTTGTTTGTTTTTTAATTCTTCTAGGTCTTTGTTAAACATTTCTTGCATCTTCTCGATCTTTGCGTCCATTCTTTCCAAGGTCCTGTATCATCTTCACTATCATTATTCTGAATTCTTTTTCTGGAAGGTTGCCTATCTCCACTTCACTTAGTTTTTTTCTGGGGTTTTATCTTGTTCCTTCATCTGATACATATCCCTCTGCCTTTTCATCTTATCTATCTTTCTGTGACTGTGGTTTTTGTTCCACAGGCTGCAGGATTGTAGTTATTGCTTCTGCTGTCTGCCCTCTGGTGGATGAGGCTATCTAAGAGGCTTGTGTCAGTTTCCTGATGGGAGGGACTGGTGGTGGGTAGAGCTGACTGTTGCTCTTCTCAGCTTTTTTATTTCACAAAGAATATTTGAAGAAGAGGAACTGGTGTGGTATATGTGATTCATTTATTTATGTGGAGACTGAGTGGTCTATGTTTCATTCAAATAGATAGGTAAATATAAATGTGGATACAAAAGTCTGGGGCTCAGGAGAAAGAGAACCACCTATATACAGTTGATGTGAACCCATGGAATAGTTAGAGGAAAAGTTACTGGTAGAGAATGAGAAAATGGTAGAGAAGTAGTAGAAGGGAGAAAAGGTTTTTCATGGAAGTGAAGAGAAGAGGTGTTATTAATGGAGAAGATCATGCATGGTATTGAAGTCAAAGAGAAGTCAACCAAGGAAAGGTTCAGTGAACTTGACCACTAGGAAATAATTGATGATCGTAGGGGGAACAGTTTTCGGATAATGTACCTATGTAGATTTCTGAAAACTGAGATGGAAATGTAAGGCAAGGAAGTGAAGGTGATGAACTTGGGACTAATATTTATTCTTGATAATGAAAAAAGGGAGGGCGTTAAGGCAACACTAAGACTGTCTATTTTGTTAATGTCTGAAGAGACTCTAGCATTCTGTTTGGCAAGTGTTGGGAGGTAGCAGAGTGGTGGGGAGAAAGATAATGAATCAAGAAGTGATGCTTTTTTGATCAAGGCCCTAAGGAGGTGGCATGGATTGAAGAGGGAGAAATTGGAATCAAGTGAAGAAGCAAAAGATGATTCATCTTTTAAAAAGGAAGTACCCAGAGGTATTTTTGAGAATATAATTGGGGATTATTTCTAAGTTTTTAAGTGGTAAAATTAACGTTTTGTAGAGTTCAATTTCTCTAAGTATTTTCCTTTTCATTTGATATGCAGAGATTTTACTGTTGAGCTAAATAGCAATCTGAATTCTCTGAAAAAACCCACAATCAGAAGCAACAGAAACAAATAAGTATTGACTGGATATACTGAATCACTAATCCTCTCTCGGAATAGGACTAGAAAATAATTACTTTGGAGAATTACACTCTGACCTCATAGAGTTCAGTGTGATTGTCACACTTAGCCTGCAGTTCTGTATTTTATGTATGTCAGGCTGATCTTCTTGAGGTTATAACTGTTCAGTTATGATTTATGAAGAGTAATAGCTTGATCTGTTTTTATCTCTAAGTATGAAGTACAAAATGACACTTTAGCATGAAATGGAAATCTTACTTTTGCCATGTATTAAAATATACATCCAGCAAATAATTTGAGTTTTGAAATGATTATTCTTAGAAGCAGCATTTTGTAGTAGATTAGACAGCAATAATAACACTATTAATAAGGACTGTGTACCAGTATATGCTACTATTATATTTATTCACTATAACCCTCATAACCAATTGTAAGTAGAAAACACAGAAATCAATCATAACGTATTATAAATTGTCACAACATTTAAAAAATATTATCTACATGTCCATTCTCTGTAAAACAATTATACGCTAATAAAAAAATTTACATATCATCTATAGATCGAAAGAATTTAATCTATAGATCTGGGCTTCTTGGTACCTAAAGATGCATGGCTGGGTTAAGAGAAAGAGGGAGGAAAACTGTAGGGAAGGGACAGGTGCCAGGGCTGTGCAATTTAGACTCTGGATGTAGGAGTGAAAGGGTTCCACCACTCTTAATAGCTCCTAAGATTAGGAGTCTAGATAATGTACCTGGGTCATTCCTCAGGGCTGATCTTCTGTATGGCCATACCTACTAGTCTTATTGTAAAATGACTAACTGCATGAGTTACATGGCTTATTCTCCTCTCTGATATATGTGCCATTTCCTTGTAAAAAAATTCCTTCACCAGCCGAAAGGTTAAAAGTCTTTTGTTGTAAATGAGAGTTAACAGGTTTAAAATGCAGATATTCCCAGGAAAGATAGCACTTTTATATAACTTGATTTTAACAGAGATAATAACCACAAGTACTGGTTGGTGTTAGATTCATTTTTGTTTCAAAGCTTAAGGTAAATGGGGGTGAGGGGCAGACATACATTGGATGCATGAAATGAGGCATAATTGCGTAAAGGAAGAGCTTGGGTGTATAAAGGATGAGTCGCACTCAATTACAACTGAGTTCCTATAGGAATTCAAAGATCTATAGAAAGCCAAACTTGAAAGTATTTGTGCCTTCTAGAAGCAAAACAGACAGGTCTTTATTAGCTATAACTTTTTTTGCTTGCTTTTAACCAGTCTCACTTCATATAATGACGTTTGTATACCAGAGATTTGTCAATGTACAAAAGAATTTGTCATAAGAATCTCATCCTAAAACCATATTTTGTTTTGCATATCTAATGAAGTAAATGTAAGTCATAAATACATTGGCACTTTGTCCCTCTGTCAGCATAATAGGCCTTTTTATATTTTCTAATCCTTCACATATTGACTATAATAATAGTTATTTGCAAGTGAAGAACACACTATCCCAAATGACAACAATTTGAAATGCAAGTATAATTCCCTAATGAATAATAGCACATTTCAGTATTAGAAAGGGCTGTCTCTGAATTCCATTTCCACCTCTTAACTAATTTTTAGACTTTCAGTAACTTATGGTTTCTAAGGCTCAGTTTCCATATATACTTAGTAGCCACTTCTTGCAGTTTTAATGAATATTAAATAAGATGCATATGTAGCACATAGTAAATACTTAGTAAATGTTAGTGAACAGGAGGAAACCTGCCAGTAATAAAGTAGTGAGTTGCTTGCCTTTAATAGTAGAATAGTATTTGTTGCCTATTACTGTCATTTAGAAAATGATCTTTTTCTTGAATTTAAAATAGGTTGGAAAGAATAACCAGAAAGCCAGAATTTTTTTTTACTATATATGTGCATAATATATATGTATACATATATATGTGGCACAGATTTATTAGTAATAGAAAATTCTCAGTTTTTACCAGTTTCCTGATCATGCTTAACTAAGATAACATTTTTGCCATACAACTCTTATTTTCTGCATGTTATTGTACTTTCTAATAAACAGTGGTAAATGATTGGAAAGAGAACTGGGCTTCTGGAAATGGTGAGGTTAGTTACAAGGATCCTTGAAAGTATTAGGTAGACAATATTTGGATCAGGCAAACTCCTTTGGTGGGAGACAAGGGTAAACATGCCTGACATCCTCTGTGTCTGAGGTTAGCTCTGGGCCCTAATTTGTATCCAGTAAACTAATACTACTTTTAAGGTATTGGAAGTAAAAAGATCTCAAGAGACTGTTGATTCCTGCTTTCATAGAACCTACCTACGTCTTAGAGAAATAAAGACATAGTTTTTCAATACCTTTAGACCATTAGTTAATTTTTTAAATAAACATTGTTGCAAGAAAAACAGTCTTCGTATAGAACCAACATACTTTATAACTAACAACTTATTTATTAACTACTACATTCTATGCACTTTTGTATCAAGATTCCATTAGCTCCTTACAGGAAATTTCTTTTTTTTTAAAATTGAAGTATAGTTGACTTACAATATTATATTAGTTTCAGGTATACAACATAGTAATTTGATATTTTTGTAGAGTATATTCCATACAAATTAGTATAAAACATTTACTATATTCCCTGTGTTGTACTTGTTACTTATTTATTGTACACCTAGTAGTTGTATCTTTTCATTCCCTTCACCTATCTTGCCCCTTCCCTCTTCACTCTTCTTACTAGTAACCACTAGTTTGTTTTCTATACCTGTGAATCTGTTTCTGTTTTGTTTTGTTCATTCATTTTGTTTTTAGATTCCACATATAGGTGACATCATACAGTATTTGTCTTTTTCTCTCTGACTTTTTTCACTAAGCATGAAACCCTCCAAGTTGATCCATGTTGTTGCAAATGGCAAAGTTTTATTCTTTTTTATGGCTGAATAGTGTTCCATTGTATAGATATATACCACATCTTCTTTATCCAGTCATCTGTTGATGGGCACTTAGATTGTTTCTGTATCTTGGCAGTTGTAATTAATGCTGCTATGAACATTGGGGCGCACATTTCTTAGTCTTGTTTTAATGATGAAGAGTAACGAAGCTCAGAGAGTTGAACAATTTGGGCTAAGAAAGCACAAGTGGTGGATGGCAAAGCAGAGTTTCACTGCTGATGAGTTACCATTTTTCTGTTCTTAGTTACAGTAGGTAATGGTTGTATAAAACCATTTAATGAATCTTCTTATATGAACTCTGTTCCCAGCCATTTTTTCTTTCTTGTCAAGGAAAATGTACATATACTTTTTTTTTTCTAAAGGAAGTATCCATTGACTCATTCTTAGTGGGACATTCAGTTTGAACTTATTTCCTAGTATTGGTAATGCATATTTATGAGACACTTCGGTGTTCAGGAACAAAGTACAACAATTTAACATAGTTGTTAAGATTTAGCTTTGGAATTCAACAGACTTGAAATCAAGTATCAGTCACATCACTTCTAGGTAAAGTTACTAGGTAAATTTTGCTAAGTTTCCTAATCTATATAAACCACATTTTCCTCACATGGAAAAGAGCTATAATAATACCTCGGTTATAATTAAAGGTATTATTGAAGAAAACACTAGCAAAAGGTAAGTGCATTTAACTAATGGTACCATTAGTATATATATATATTTTTTCCGATACGTGGGCCTCTCACTGTTGTGGCCTCTCCCGTTGCGGAGCACAGGCTCCAGACGCGCAGGCTCAGTGACCATGGCTCACGGGCCCAGCCGCTCCGCGGCATGTGGGATCTTCCCAGACTAGGGCATGAACCCGTGTCCCCTGCATCGGCAGGCGGACTCTCAACTCCTGCGCCACCAGGGAAGCCCCATCCATTAGTATTTTTAAACTTCAGAAACTTGATTTAGTCAAAGGCCAAGCTACATTTGTTTTTCTCTTATACATCTCATTTTCTTACAACAAAATAAAATATATTACATTTTTCCAAACTCACTATCTCATTCTTCCCAGACTGTCCAAATGCTCAAATCTAATAGCCAGTGAATTATACTATTTGTCTAATTCAGGGGTCAGCAAACTTCTTCTGTAAAGTAGCGAAGTAAATATTTTAGACTTCCTTGGCTATGTGGTCAGTTGCAACTACTCAGCTCTACCATTGTAACATAAAGGTAGCCACACATAGTACGTAAACCAAAAGTATGACTGAGCTCCAACAAAACTTTATTTTCAAAAACAAGCTGTGGGTGTATTTGGCCTGTGAGCCATAATTGGCTACCCCTGATATAAATTACTGATAAATAATCACTGATGTTTACTGTTATTCAGCATATATACATATAATCACTTGTACTTATGCACAAACATTTAAAAATACTATATACATTAATTATTTACTTAAAAAGGATGACCTGTTTTATCAATTGGCACTGTTGCATACATTAGTGTGTCTCTCTTTTTTAATATAATTCTGGATTTGGAGGAAAGGAAAGGAAGAAGCTACAAAAATTAGGAAAAATGTAATTGTCTGTTAGGTAGCTTTCAAAATTTTTCACTGGACCCACCATAAAAAATATCTTTTGTAGCATGACACCCGCACACCATGTGTACACATGCACACACCTGTGTATGTGTGTTTAATTCTGATCTAAGCTATGCCATGCCATGCCATTTTATTATATTCTATTTCAAGCAAGCATAACATAAAACTAGACTCACTAAAATGACTTCATGATCTAGTAATGAATTATAAATCACAGTTTAGCAACCATTGGCACAGGGATCTTGGAAACTCAAGGGACAGACCTCTAGTGGATTCCTGTCTCAAACATCTTCCCTCAGAATATCTAAATAAAATGACTTGTCATAAAATTATCAATTAACTTGGATCAAAACCCTTCACTAAAAATCACAGTAATACATGCACTTTAATTAAATATTTTTTAAAAGTCCCTGCTATCCTCCACCCATTCTCATTTCTACATCCTACTTTACAGAGTCCATCACTTTGAACTATGTTTACTTTTGGTTGTTACTTCCATATCTCTAACTAACTTTCTATTGCTATTACTTGATGTGTTCATTTGGGACATTTTTGAATTACTTCCTGCATGGATATCACGATTATTATCTTCCCTGATTCATTCTTCTCTATCACCTTTTATCCAAATTAGCATAAATGAGAATAGATGTTGGGAGACAGGAAATTCTCCCACATATAGTTTTTGTTTTATTCTGAGATTTTCAGTTATCTTTATTCTTGTACTACTCTTTTCTAATAATCTTTACGTGTGTGTACGCATGTGTGTGTGTATGTTTCAAACACATTATATCAATATTTGAGGGTTTGTTTTTTTTTCTGAAGTCCTCCTTCCTAGAGCCCCCATCCTCTGGGTTATCTGCATCTACTTTAGGCAGTTTCCTCTGTGGTTGATCTTGAACTCCTTTCCATTCTCTCCTTCTCAAAGAAGGAAACATTGTTTTCTGATTTCATGGTCCTCCCTTTCTTCTATACCTCATTTTGCTGTAATGCAGGGTGGGCAGGAGAGTGATTCCTGCATATCTGAAAATATTTTATACCATCCTTACTGATTTTTTAAACCTTTAGAAATATTTTTGAGACAATTATATGCTTACAGAAAAGTTTCAAGTACAGTATAAATAACTTTCTACCTCCCTCTCTCTATCCCTTCTTCTCACTCTCCATTTCCTTCTTTCTTACCTTCCTCCCTTCATCTTTTTCTCCAGATAACTTTCCTGAAAACTTTCAGAGTAACCTGCTGACATTACTACATTACTCCTAAATATTTTATTGTATATTTCCTATAAACGAGCACATTCTCATACATAGCCAAATTCAATGATCAACATCAGGAAATTACTACCATCTAATCCTCAGACCTTAACTTTCTTCAGTCAAGTTTTAACAACTGTCCCAATAAATTTCTTTGTAGCCGAGGGATTTGGTCCAGAATTTCTCATTGCCTTGAGTTGGCATGTATACTCTTTATACTTCTTTAGTCTGAAGAATTCCTGTTTCTTCATGACTTTCATGGACTTGACACTTGAAGTATACAGACCAGGAATACACGCCAGTTATTTTTTAGAATGTACTGTAATTTGCATTTATCTGACATTTACTCACGCTTAGATTTGGTTGTGCATCTTTGGCAAGACAATCACACACATGATGCTGTGTTCTTAATGCACACTGTTAGGTAACAAACATTTTTGATTTATACCATTTAGTGCTGAGGTTTACTTTGATAACTTGATTAAGGTGGTGTCTGCTCAGCTCCCATTGTAAACCTTTCCCCCTTTGTAATTGATCATTACAGATCTTCCTCAACTTATGATGGGCTTATGTCCCCACAACCCCATCCTAAATTGAAATTATCATAAGTCAAAAATGAGTTTAACACACCTAATCTACCGAGCATCATAGTTTAGACTACCCTTGCTTAAATGTGCTCAGAACACTTCCATTGGCCTACAGTTGAATAGAACTAAGTGCTGAATATCTCATGTAACTTATTGAATAATGTACTGAAAGTGAAAAACAGAGTGGTTGTATGGGTACAGATGTTTGCAAGTATATGGGTTGTTTATCCCTGCAATCATGCAGCTGACTAGGAGCTGTGGCTCGTTGCTACTGCCCAGCACCATGAGAGAGGATATTACCATGTATTAGTGGCCTGGGAAAAGATAAAAATTTAAAAATTGAAGTTTGGTTTTGACTAAATACGTTTCATTTTGTAGCATTATAAAGTTGAAAAATAGTAAGTTGACCATCTGGACTATCTGTATTTTGTTGGGAAGTACTTTGATACCTATTTTATTCAATGGGTTATAATTGATGACTACCACTATTTAATTAAATACTCAGTTGCCCCATATTGTCTTGTAGAAGTCTCTTCAGTTTGAGCTTCTATATCGTTTTGACGTATCTTCAGAATTCCTTGAGCAATTACTTGCTCTGTGGCATACAATATTCCAGGCCCTTTTTTTCTTTTATGAGCGTATAGTTGATTTACAATGTTGTGTTATTTTCAGATGTATAGCAAAGTGAATCTGTTATACATATCCATATATTCACTCTTTTTTAGTTTCTTTTCCTATATAGGTCCAGGCCCATCTTGTATTTTCCCTAGCCTAGCTCGGAAATCAGACATTTCTCCAAGAACCCTTGCTTTGTTTTAGTGGAGAATACTATCTGTACTTAGAAATACAAATCTGGATGCTAAGTTTGCTCATTGCTTATAAGGTGTCACTGTTTGATGGCCATCTCAGTTGTCAGAGTTAAGGAACTAAGGAATATATGCATATATAGATAGATAGATATACACACATAGATCCTGAAAACTGAGGCTACTACATCAACATGGCTTAATTGTTTGGATTTATTAATGTCATCTGCTGTTGTTTTGATATGTTCACCTGCACACACACATACATACTCACATTTACACCTACATTAATTTCCTTATCTAATTATCTCTCTGTATCTACATATCTATATTTGTACCTGTATCTAAATCCATATGTGTATATGTGTATGTATATATATATATATATAATTTATTATATATATATAAAATAAATTGAGAGTTCCTCTGTAGTTAAAAGTATAAGTATTCTAACCAAATTATTTCTAGGGTTGAAGTAACTCCTACATCAGACTTTTATATGCCCATTAAGCACTAGGAAAAGTGAGGCACAGATGGCCTATTCCTGTAGGTCCATCTAGTACCAATATACCGGAAGCACTTTGTCAAGCAAAGACATCAAGCTAATAAAACAGATTCCACAGTTTTTAACTTTCACATTGAATTATTAAATAATTATTAAATTAGTATTTCAAGGAATATATTAAATGTTTAAAAATGAGGATACATTAAATGTTTATAACTGTACATTCATTTAAAAATGATATATACATTGCATAAAATGCATAAAATTAGCTAGGTCGTTTGTGACCGCCTAGAGGGGTGGGATAGGGAGGGTGGGAGGGAGTCTCAGGAGGGAAGAGAAATGGGAACATGTGTATATGTATAACTGATTCACTTTGTTATAAAGCAGGAACTAACACACCATTGTAAAGCAATTATACTCCAATAAAGATGTTAAAAAAATACATAAAATTATATAACTATACATTCATTTGTTTAATGTGTACTAGTATATTCACTTATTCCTACTTTGCTTGTCTTAGAATGAATAATGTTTCTACTCCACAAATAAGGAAACTAGGCCATTGGATGCTAAATGACTCTTAGCAAGGGAGTGATATAATTAAGAAAATTATCTAGATCAAATGCATTCTTTTTAATCATCATATAATTTTCTATAATACTGGGCTAATTACATTATTCTATCATTCTTTTATGGTTGGACATTCAAAGTTTATCCTGTTTTGTTTTGTCTATTTAGATTCCAAGAGTTATAAATGCCCCATCAAAGTTTAGGAACATTTAAATTTTAATAAATTTTGCTGATGTGTTTATACAACAATTATTTTAAATATTTTTTCATAATCTAGGTCATTAATATGCAGAAAATGATGACACCTCCCAGTGGCTTAAAACTACGTGTTCACTGCATATTTTGCATTTGTAAAGTGTTATGGGGTCTAAAAATAATAAAATTTAAAAACTCTGGTTTCTAGAAAACTGTATGTGGAATAAAGAATTAATATTATTTGTGAAGATACACTGAATGTGATTCATATTAGGGCTCTACAAATAATGAGTAAAAATGCAGGATAAATGTGAATTTTGAGAGGGTTACTTAGCCAAGACTTTTGAATGAGATGAGTTTTCAGCTGCTTTTAGCAGGAGAGAAGGAGAAAGTACAGTTAGAAATCAGTAGCTCCCAAATATTTTTCTGTTATCTGCCAGCTAAGGCAAAATCCTACCAGCCGTTTAAAGTACCTTCCTTATATACATTTTCTCAACCTTTATGATAAATTTAATTTTGAAAAGTTATCATTTATTACCATGGAGTAATTTCCTGCAGACTTTTTGAGCAAAGCTTTCATAGATAAATTTAATCTTAGTACAGTAGCCCTTTCTTCTAGGCTATATTTGGAGCTTCCACTCGTTTAAAGCATATAATTTTTTATAAAAGATTGCAGCTATGAAATAGCCTCCTGTTATAAGCAAAATCGTAATGATGAAAAATATCACCTCTATTTTGGTACCTGTATGAAATTACCAACAGTATTTCATATAGATGAAAAAGTGTACATTGACATTTAAATCTATTACATATTATGCCCCTTTCTATATTTTTGATTTAGTAGTGTAAATCCTCATACAACTTTGTTTTTTACACTACATACTATAATTATAGGGAATAAATAAATTTTGTCATGTAAATTGAGCTCTTGGGGAAATTTTATTACTGGGAACATCTTCTGAGAGAGAAAAAAGATTATATATTCTCATAACCACATAGAGAAATTCCAAGTTTTCGATTGCTGTCAATATCTTAATAGACGACCCTCTTCAGAAAATAAAAAATAATAATACGGGCGCTTTGGGCCAAGCTAACGTTGTACTCAGGAAGACTGTGTTTAAATCCAGGCTTTGAGTGTCATCTATAGTTATAACCCTAACAAGTCCCACACTGTTGTTCCTAAGTGTCCAGATGAAAGGACTTTTTGGTTCTCCACGGTTTTCTTCATGATAAAGAGGTCAACTTCACCTTTAGATATCGCCTTCTGTTTGGTGATACTTGCTATGTACACTTTGGGAATAGATTTCTTTCTCTGTATAATGCTTGGGGTCTGCCATTGAATAAAAGAAAAAAACATTTTCAATAGAAGCTGTGTTTGTGTGTAGAATAAGACAGGAGTTGGCCTTCTATGTGGATTTTTCCTCTGAGGCTTTTTTACCTGACTCAGTTTCTACTTTTTAAAGTAGCCTGTGAAAGTTTAATAAGCAGTTTGTGGAATCCTTAAGGAATGCAAGCCTTTTGTGTTCTGTTGTTGAAATATAGAACTGATTCTCACTTGATGTCAGAAGTGCTACCTCTATTAATAAGTTGACAACTGTTCCAAAATACATCTTTTTGGAGAACATTTTTGAATTGGAGAAATAAACTAGAATAGAAATATAAACAACAAAAAAAGTAGAACATTAGCCATTTTTAATTTTTCTACTTTTGCCTAGTGGCAGTGCAACACTAGGCAGCAAGTTTGTATCTTTTAAACATACTTCTCCCAAATTCTTTTTTTTAATTTATAGAATTTATTTATTAGAGAAGTTTTGGGCTTACAAAAGAAAAATGAGCTCTACAGCGAGTTCTTGTATATTTTCTTCTCCTTCCTGCATACCCCCTCCCTCAATAGTTTCTCTTCGATAACTTCTTGCATTAATGTGGTACATTTGTTACAGTTGTTGAGCCAATATTAATACATTGTAATGAACTAAAGTCAGTAGTTTACATTAGGGTTCACTCTTCCTATTGTACAGTTCAATGGGTTTTGACAAATGATAATGTCAATATTATACAGAATAGGTCCACTGTCCTACAAATACCTGGTGCTCCACCAATATATCCTTTCCTCCCCAAATCCTGGCAGCTACTGATCTTTTTACTGTCTCTATGGTTTTACCTTTTTCAGTATGTCATACAGTTAGAACCATATAGTATGTAACCTTTTCAGGCTGGTTTCTTTCACTCTGCAGTATGCATTTAAGGTTCCTCAATGTCTTGTCCTTGTTTAATATGTCACTCCTATCACAGAATAGCATTGCATTGTATAGATTTATCACAGTTTATCCATTCATCTATTGAAAGTCATTTTGGTGGCATTCAATTTTTGGCAATTATGAGTAAAACTGCTATAAACATTTGTGTGCAGGATTTTGTGTGGATGTAAGCTTTCAACTTATTTGGGTAAATACTTATGCATCTGATTGCTTGATCATATGGTAAAACTATGTTTAGTTTTGTTAACAAAAACCTTGCCAAACTATCTTCCAAAGTGGCTGTATCATTTTGCATTCCCACCAGCAAAGAATGAGAGTTCCTGTTGGTCCACATCCTCCCAGCATTTGATGTTGTCAGTGTTTTGGATTTTAGCCATTCTGTAGGTGTGTAGTGATATCTCTGTATTTTAATTTGAAATTCCCTGATGACATATGGTATCGAGCATCATTTCATATGCTTATTTACCATCTGTATATTTTCTTTCATGAGGTGACTGTTCAGATTGCCTGTCTACTTTTTAACTGGGTTGCTTGTTTTCTTATTATTGAGTTTCCAGAGTTCTTGCATATTTAGGGGATATAAATCCTTTATCAAATACCTATTTTGCAAATATTTTCTTCTAGTGTGTGACTTGTCTTTTCATTTTCTTAACAGTGTCTTTGCAGAGCAGAAGTTTTAAATTTTAATGAAGTATAACTTATAAGTGTTTTCTTCATGGATTATGTGGTTAGAGTTATATCTAGAAACTCATTGCCAAGCCGAAAGTCACCTTGATTTTCTACTGTCTTATCTTGTAGAACTTCATTTCTTCTACATAGACAATTATGTCATATACAAACAAAGACAGTTTTATTTCTTCCTTTCCAGTATATTGTCTAATTGCATTTATTGTCTAATTGCATTAGCTAGGACTTCCAGAATGATGTTCAATCAGATATCTGACAATGGATATCCTTACCATGTTCCTCATCTTAGGGGGAGAGCATCTAGTTTCTAACCATCAAATATAATGTTAGTCATAGGTTTTTTGGTATATGTTCTTTATCAAGTTGAAGAAGTTCCCCTCTATTTATTATGGAGCTTCCAGGAGGAGAATATATTTTCTTGCTTTTTCCAGCTTCTAAAGCTTTCTATATTTCTTGGCCTTCCATATTTAAAGTGCATCAATCGAAATTCTACTTCCATTGTTGCACCTAGTTTTTCTAAATTTGACCCTCTTGCCTCCCTTATAATAAACTCCCCTGTGATTATACTGGACACACCCAGATAATTCAGGTTAATCTCATCTCAAGATCCTTAACTTAATCACACATTAATAGTTCCTTTTGCCACATATTTACAGCTTCTGGGGATTAGGACCTAAGCATCTTTGGAAAGCCTTTATTTTTTCAGCCACAGTAAGCTTCCTTGCTTCCATCTTTTCTAATTAAATCTTCCATATTCCTTTTAATTCAACTGATATATCACTTGCATGGTGAAATATCTCTGAACCACTTAATAAGATTTGTTTTCTCCTTCATGTATACAGTTTTTATTTTTCTTGACTTATTTAAAATTTTTGGACTCACTTAAAACTTTATTTCTTGTTTTCCTTAGTATTACTTCCTTTTAATCATATTTCCTCTTTTTCTTAACAATATGATCTTGAAAATACTATTCATTCAACAAATATTTACTGTACTCTTATTATATGTCAAGTCCTATGATAGGCACTAAGAATAATATAGTAAGCGAAAGAGACATCTTTCTTATTTATTTTTTGGGGGATAATATGTATTGCTTACATAGACAATGATTGAATTATGAGTCCAAGTTCAGAATGGGAAAATATTTGGGGAAAACAATTAAAAAATATCTACCATTGACTAGAACTGCAAATCTAAAAATTTCTTTTTTAAATTTAATTAATTAATTAATTTATTTATTTATTTGCGGTATGCAGACCTCTCACTGTTCTGGCCTCTCCCGTTGCGGAGCACAGGCTCTGGACGCACAGGCTCAGCGGCCATGGCTCACGGGCCTAGCCGCTCTGCGGCATGTGGAATCTTCCCAGACCGGGGCACGAACCCGTGTCCCCCGCATTGGCAGGCGGACTCTCAACCACTGCACCACTAGGGAAGCCCTTAATTTAATTTTTTATTGAGTTATAGTTGATTTACAATATTATGTTAGTTTCAGGTGTACAACATATTGATTAAAAATATTTATAGATTATAATCAATTTATAGTTATTAGAAAATGTGGCCTATATTCTCTGTGCTATACAATATATCCTTGTAGCTTGTTTATTGTGTACATTGAAGTTTGTACTTCTTAACTGCCTACTGCTTCTTGCTCATCCACCTTCCGTCTCCTCACTGGTAACCAATAGTTTATTCTCTACATCTGTGAGTCTGCTTTTTTTTTCATTGTATTCACTAGTTTGTTTTATTTTATAGATTCTACATATAAGTGACATCATGCAGTAATTATCTTTGTCTGACTCATTTCACTAAGCATAATACCCTCCAGATTCATCCATGTTGATACAAATGGTAATTTTTTTAAATTGCTGAATAGCATTTCATTGTGTGTGTGTGTGTGTGTGTATATATACACACACACACACACACACACACACACACACAACATCTTTATCCATTCATCTGTTGATGGCACTTAGGTTGCTCACATATCTTGGCTATTGTAAATAATGCTGTGATGAACACTGGGGTGCATGTATCTTTTTGAATTAATGTTTTTGTTTTCTTTGGATATATACCTAGAATAGAATTGCTGAATCATATGGTACTTCTATCTTTTAGTTTTTTTGAGGAACCTCCATACAGCTTTCCACAGTGGCTGCACCAATTTACATTCCCACCAACAGTGTACAGGGTTCCATTTTCTCCACATCATTACCAACATTTATTATCTGTGTTTTTTTGGGTGGTAGCCACTCTGACAGATGTTAGGTGATGTCTCATTGTGGTTTTGATTTGCATTTCTCTGATGATTAGTGATGTTGTGCATCTTTTCATGTCCCTGTTGGCCATCTGTATGTCTTCTTTGGAAAAATGTCTATTCAGACCTTTTGCCCATTTTTTAATCAGATTGTTTTTGTTGCTATTGAATTGTATAAGCTGTTTATATATTTTGGGTATTAACTTGTTATTGGTCATATCGTGTGCAAATATTTTCTCCCATTAAGTTGTCTTTTTATTTGTTGATGGTTTACTTTGCTTTAAAAAAGCTTTTAAGTTTAATTAGGTCCCATTTATTTATTTTGTCTTTTGTTTCCTTTGCCTTAAGAGACAGATCCAAAAAAATATTGCTATGATTTATGTCAAAAGGTGTTCTGCCTCTGTTCTCTTTAAGGAATTTTATGATTTCTGGTCTTACATTTAGGTCTTTAATTCATTTTGAGTTTATTTTTGTACATGGTGTGAGAAAATGTTCTAATTTCATTCTTTTCCATGTAGTGGTCCAGTTTTCCCAGCACCACTTATTGAAGAAACTGACTTTTCTCCATTTTTCTTCATTGTATGTTCTTGCCTCCTTTGTCATGGATTAATTGACCATAAGCATGTGGATTTATTTCTAGCCTCTCTGTTCTGTTCCATTGATCAACGTGTCTTTTTTTGTGACAGTACCATACTGTTTTAATTACTGTAGCTTTGTAATATAGTCTTAAGACAAGAAGATTGATAACTCCATCTCTTCTTTTCTTTCTCAGGATTGTTTTGGCTATTTGGGGTCTTTAGTGTTTCCACACAAATTTTAAAATTATTTGTTTTAGTTCTGTGAAAAATGCCATTGGTATTTTGATAGGAATTTAATCGAATCTGTAGGTTGCCTTAGGTGGTATGGTCATTTTAACAATATCAAATCTTCCAATCCTTGAACATATTATATCTTTCCATCTATTTGTGTTGTTTTCAGTTTCTTTCATCAGTGTCTAATAGTTCTTGGAGTACAGGTCTTTACATCCTTAGGTAGGTATATTCCTAGGTATTTTATTCTTTTTGATGTACTTGTAAATTAGACTGTTTTCTTAATTTCTCTTTATAATAGTTCATTGTTATTGAATAAAAATTCAACAGATTATGTATATTAATTTTGTATCCTACAACTTTACTGAATTTACTGATGAGCTCTAGTAGTTTTTTGATGGAGTCTTTAGGATTTTATTTGTATAGTATCATGTCATCTGCAAACAGTGACAGTTTTACTTCTGGCTTTCCAATTTGGATTCCCTGTATTTCTTTTTCTTGTCTGATTGCTGTGTGTAGGACTTCCAATACTATCTTGAATAAAAGTGGTGAGAGAGGGCATCCTTGTCATGTTCCTCATCTTAGAGGAAAAGCTATCAACTTTTCTTCATTGAATATAATGTTAGTTGTGAGCTAATCATATATGGCCTTTACTATGTTGAGGTATGTTCCCTCTGTATCCACTTTCTGGGAAGTTTTAACCATAAATGGATGTTGCGTTTTGTTAAAGCTTTTCATGCATCTACTGAGATAATCATATTATTTTTATTCTTCAGTTTGTTAATGTGGTACATCACACTGATTGATTTGCTCATCCTTGCATCCTTGGGATAAATTCTACTTGATCATGGTGTATGATCCCTTTAATTTATTGTTGGATTTGGTTTGCTCATATTTTGTTGAGGATTTTGGCATCTATGTTCATCTTTGATATTGGCCTTAATTGTCTTTTTTATGTGATATCTTTGTCTGGTTTTGGTATCAGGGTGATATTGGCCTTGTAGAATGAGTTAGGAAGCATTCCTTCCTCTGCAAAGTTTTGGAACAGTTTGAGAAGGATGGGTGTTAACTGTTCTCTATATGTTTGGTAGAGTTGTTCTCTGTCCCTTTTTCTTTCTCTTCTCCTTCTGGGACCCCTATAATGTGAATGTTAGGGCACTTGATGTTGTCCTAGAGGTCTCTTATACAGACCTCATTTATTTTTACTATTTTTCTTTTTTCTGTTAAGCTTTAGTGATTTCCACTACTCTGCCTTCCAGCTTACTGAGCTGTTCTTCTGTATCATTTATTCTACTGTTGATTCCTTCTAGTGTATTTGTCATTTCAGTTATTATATTCATCATCTATGTTCAGTTCTTTATTTTTTCTAACTCTTTTTTAAAAAACTTCTAAATTCTCATGGTTCATCCATTCTTCTCCTGAGTTCTTTGATTATCTTTATAATATTTACCTTGAACTCTTTCTTGGGTAAATTGTCTACCTCCACTTCACTTAGTTCTTCTTCTGGGGTTTTATCTTGTTCCTTCTTTTGGAACATGTTCCTCTATCACCTCATTTTATCTAACTTTCTGTTTTTATTCATATGTCTCTGATAAGTTGGTTCTGTTTCCTGACCTTGGAGAAATGGCTTTTTGTTGAAGATGTCCTATGCATCCCAGCAGTGCACTCCCCTCTGGTCATCAGGGCTATATGCTCTAAAGGTATCCCTTTTGTGGGCTGCGTGGGTCCTTTTGTTGCAGTAGGCTGACAATTCTGGGCAGTCTGGTAGGTGTGGCTGGCCCCCACTGTGGTTGGTTGCCAGGATATGCTTTGTGCAGAGCTTGCTGGCTCTTGGTTGGTGGGGCTGGGTCATGAGGTGGCTGGCTGTGGAAGCCCAGGAGGCCTTGGGGCTAGTGCTGACTCACTGTTGGGCAGAGTCAGGGTCCAAGAGATTCTGGGACTGGTGCCCATCCATCCGTGGGTGAAGCTGGGGCTGATATTTGTGATTTTGGTGTGTCTGTGTGAGGAGGTGATCTCAAGGTCTTTCTACTCTGCCATCTTGAGAACTCCACCTGAACACCTTTTTTATTTTAATGGAGCTTATAGATCACAAAAATATTTAATTATAATATGGGATAGATTTAATGGAGATAAGATTATATGAATTTAATAGTGGAACTGAGCTGGTCTGGTGGGGGCAGGAGTGGTGGTAGTGATAACAATGGTGGAGGTTAGGGACAGCTTAGACTTTTACAAGGATATTAAATTGATACTTCAAACATTCAGGAGATGTTTCAAACAGAGAAAATAGTATATATAGAGGGGTTGGGAAGGGAAAAAAATGTTTAAGGAACTGAAAGAAGATCCAAATGACTAAGTATGGAGAAAACAGAGAATGGCATGGAATGGGACTTCAGAGATAGGCAAGGGCTAGATCTCAAAGGGCTGTTTTAGTCATGTTACTGGTTCTTACTGGTAATATTGGTTTTAAGCAGTGAATTATCATGATTATATCTAGGTTTGAAAGGGAATCACCATAATTACATTTCTCTTTTAAAAATACCTGATAGTTCCTTTTAGTCTATCTCACAGTAATTTACCTGTAAATTTACTCACAGTAATTTATCTCACAGTATTACCAATAATACTACCCTCTGTATATTTCTACTGGTTTAAAAGATTTTTGCCATGATTTATTGCTGGCAGTCTGTTTTTTTATTTTAAGAAAGCAACTTTTTCACATTTGCCTTGAAGAAAAATTTATTGAAGGTGGAATTTTAAGTTGAAGGAGAGGAGAGTGTTAGATGCTTCACTTCCTGTGCAGACCTCCTCTGTACCACTTGTTGGTTTGTGTTGAACTTAACAGTTTACCAGTTTTCCCATATAGATTGCAAAGAGATCAGAAAAGGTGCTTCAGTCATGTTCCTGAATTCCCAGGAACATAGTAGGTGTTAAATACATTTAAATCATATGGATATATTTAGTTCAATTAAAAATGTTACATGAAGACTATTTGCTTACACTTAATGCAGGGAACTATAACATTTCACATAGAGAAATGGAATTTTACCAAAAAGAATTGGGGCATTTGTTCTCTTTTTTATTGCCATAGTAACAATGCACTTTTCAGTGTGTCCTTATAATATTCACCAGTTTCCCACTTTGCTGTCTTTTAAAATAGAAGGAAAACACTCCGCCCATCTGGAAAGAAAAAATAATGAAGGTAATATCAAATATAATTTGAAATAACAAATGCAGTCATTTTTACTGGGTGCTATCATGTTCAAAAATAGTAAAAGATGTATTTTATAGTATAATACTAGTCTGAAAACTCATGGGAAAATCCATGACATCTCAGATGTACTTACCACTCAACATGATGATTTTGAGGTTTTATGATTGTATTTCTGTAAGAAACCATGGCAACTTAGGTAATGGCCTTCTTTTTTTTTAACTTATTTATTTTATTTATTTTTGGTTGCATTGGGTCTTTGTTGTGGTGCACAGACTTTCTCTAGTTGCGGTGAGTGGGGGCTACTCTTAGTTGCGGTGCGCGAACTTCTCATTGAGGTGGCTTCTCTTGTTGTGGAGCATGGGATTTAGGTGTGCAGGCTCAGTAGTTGTGGCATGCGGGCTCAGTAGTTGTGGCACACGGGCTTAGTTGCTTTGCGGCATGTGGAATCTTCCTGGACCAGGGCTCGAACCTGTGTCTCCTTCATTGACAGGTGGATTGTTAACCACTGTGCCACCAGGGAAGTCCCGGTAATGGCTTTCTTTTCTGACAATCTCCCAAACCTCAGGTTATCTGTAGATGACAAGTATCTTTTTTATATTGATACTATTCTGCCTCACTAATTATGCCAGACCAATACAGCTGTTGTTCTCTTCAGGACAGTTCCACCAAATATTATGTTAATTAAGGTTAGCATGTTTGTTGCATCTAACGTGTTATGTGTCTGATTTGAAAAACTACTTCTCATTTTAATAACATACATAAGGACAGGAACAAGTAAATTTAGGATATGTAAGAGATTGATTTGGCACTGTATTTCACAAAGAGAAAAAAATGCAAGTGTCCATGGGGGTAGTGAAGGATGGGAATGAGTGTTTGTTTTGTGTGTGTGTGTGTGTATGTATATATGTGTGCATACGTGTATATATGTCTATACATAAACATATAGGTTATATTACATATGTATATATACACACAGAATAACAAACATACAAATTAATTGTATAAGAGAAATGAACTAAGCATAATTCACATAAACAATTATCCACTTTGCCTGTAAGACAAATATTGTCTTATTTCAATGAAGGCCAAAAAAAATAAGCAGTTATTATATGCTTGTTTTTATTATAATAAAGAGTGTTTTTATTATAATAAAGAGTAACATCTTTCAATAACTTTGTCTCAGATTCATTGACTAACCAAGTTCAAAGATATGTATAAATATATACTAGAAAGCCCAACAGTTATGGAGCCAGGCATAGTATATTTAACTTTGCACAAGTTTTATAACTGCTCCTATATAAAGTTTGGATGGTGATGGTAATTGCTACCTTGTGGCATTAGTTTTTATGAGGATGATTTATATAGTGATCAGAGGATGCTATTCCTCTCAAAATTGAGATTAAGGAACAAAGAGATTGAGTTATTTGAGAATAAATCATAATCTCCAATATGCCTGTGGTTTAATTTAATTCCACTTTAAAAAAAATTATTTATTTAATTTATTTTTGGCTGTGTTGGGTCTTCATTGCCGCACACGGGCTTTCTCTATTTGCAGCGAGCGGGGGCTATTCTTCATTGTGGTGCACAGGCTTCTCATTGCAGTGGCTTCTCTTGTTGCAGAGCACAGGTTCTAGGCGCTCAGGCGTCAATAGTTGCGGCACGTGGGCTCAGTAGTTGTGGCTCGTGGGCTCTAGAGCACAGGCTCAGTAGTTGTGGTGCACAGGCTTAGCTGCTCCTCTGCATGTGGGATCTTACCAGACCAAGGCTCGAACCCATGTACCCCTGCATTGGCAGGCGGATTCCTAACCACTGCACCACCAGGGAAGCCCAATGCCACTTTTAATATAGATGGGAGAGGAAGTTGTAGACCTGGTCCATGTCAGACCAGAGATATGAACTCAGTCCTTTTAAGCCCAATGAGTAGTGGTCATTTCAAAATGCCATGGGTGACTGAAAATGATATCTGGAAAGGTTTTCTCCCATGAACAATTTAAGGCAAATTACATTAGCTTCTATCAGCAAAGATATATTCCAAGGTAAATGGACAAAGGGAGATTATGATGGGAAGTTACACCAAGAAAATTCCACATTACAAGGACAAGGTCCAGAGGGCAAGTGTGAATATGGGTGTCGATTACTGAGATATCTATGTTGTTACCAGATATCTGTGGGCTGTAAGGACCTAAGTGAGAAAAAGTAGTACAGAAAGTGTCACTAAGGAACCCTTAAGTATACTTTGTGATTTGGTTCTATTCCAAATTCACCTTTCTCTGTTCCTTGACTTGCAGATCATAATTTAATCATTCATTCAACTAACAGTTACTATGTATCAGGAACTATTCTAGATACTGGATGCATCTCTGAACAAAAAAGATGAAAAGTCCTGCTCCCATGAAGATTAAATTGTAATTGGAAATAGTAAAATGCTTATGGATTTCTGCAGTACTCTTTCCTTCCTCTTCACCTAGGTAATCTTTAGTAGTCTGCTTAGTGCTCATGTCTTTTAGGAAACCTTCCTGAATCTTGTCATGTGGATGATATTTCCAATTTTATGTGCCTCTGCTATTAACACTTAACATAGGAATAAACTTCCTTTGTGAATATGTCCAAGAACTATCCTTGTTTAATTTTATATTTAAAAATATATAAATATTATATTACTTATAATTAATTAAAATTGTGAATATTAATAATAAATATCTATAATAATTATTATAAATTAATAAAAATTATATATATATGTATATGTTTGCTGATTGAATTTTGGTAAATATTTAGTTAAATTTTCCCAGATGCTGTTTTTATTGATCAAATGACTAGATATCTGCCAAATTTCTGCATCAACCTGGAACCATGTAAACATGTTTTTCCCTGTCCTTTAAGATTCCTTGAAATAAACAAAGGAATATAGAAAATAATTATATTAATAGAAACATTACAAAGCATGATATTCAGTTAATATTACTGACAGTAAATAACTGTTCTGTCTATACCTTTAAATTCCCTGTGTATTAATAGTAAGGTAATAGTTTGTGAATAAATGCACAGGCGCGCACACACGCACACACAGCTAATGATTGACATTCTTACCACCATTTTCAAAAATTTTGAGCAGCACGTTAGCTCAAAGACAATTAAAAAAAAAAAAGAACAAATTCCAAACCCATTAGGGAGAAAAATTACCTATGGAGCTGGAGTTGATCTGATATATCCTGCGAAACTGGGTATAGCAACTTGAATAATGATCCAGAAGACTGACAGGGTGATTGATAAGACTTCTATAAACTCACGGGGCTCATAGAGGATTTCTCCGCTCTCTGTCTGGAGTTGCAGCAACTGGTGTGGTTCCTTTAATCTGCAGCTGAAGTGTATTAGAATATATGATGAATTAACATGGATTTTTCTTCCTTTTATCACTGTCAGTTTTATAAAAATAGGAAAAATACACTATTAGACATATACATTAAATGATCTTGTTGTATTTAATAATTCTCCATTTCCTTTGTGATTTGTTCACTTATTATCTATGTCTCTTCATCAGCTTAGTGAGTTTTATTTTGTTCTACTAAATGAGCGAACACTTAAATTGTTGCTCATAGCATCTATTAGCCTATTCTTCACCCTTCCCTTCATCATTCTTGCTTTATGATTTAAAATTAAATCCTTTCCTCTTACTAACAGCCTTATTATTATTCAGAAGCCATGTGTGGAGTGGGTAAGTGAGCATACATGGACTGACTTTGCTGCTCTGTGACTTAACAGTTGGGTGACCTGGGCCAACCTTGGCCAGTTTACCCTTTCTGCTGTGTCTTACTTGTGAAATAAAGAAATATTTCACAGGATTGTAATGAAGATTGAATGATACTGCAAAGAAATCATCTAGAACACTGTAAACACCCAGAAGTGCTAATTCCTTCCCTGTCCATGAGTATAACTATTTTTGTGACTATGTTTTCATGTTATTTTTCTTCATTATAATAATGAGCAGAAAGGAAACAAAGCTTATATTTACACCCTAATTTTACACAGGAAGAAACATAGTTACTGGCCCAAGTTCATTTAGCTAGTAAGACCTAGAGACAATAACCTTTAGGTCATAACCTGAGTAATCTGGCTCTTATAATTCATAGAATTTTAGATTAATAAAGGGGAATAGATGATTTTGGTGCTGACTACAATGTGAGGTTCTGTGCCAAGCACTTAATTTCCATTATTTTTTATAAGTCCCTCCCCTACACAGTCTTAAAAGGCAGATACTTATTTTAAGAGTAAATTTAGACTCATTGCTCACCCAGACAATATGTGGTGAATTTCAGATTAAAATCCAGGAAATAATAACCTTAAAATCTATACTGTCTCTAATCATGTTGGATCCATGCTTGGAGGCACCTTAGGGGTAATTTATGTCAACTTTCTCTTTTTAGGAGAAATTTGGTCTAAGGAAATCAACTTATACAAGGCAAAGCCATAACTTGTCTCCTCAAAACTTTGTCTCATGTATGATCATTAGATTTTTTTTAAAACTTTATTTGACTCATTGCTTTCTTTTAAACATGTTGACATATTTCAACAATTTTTCTTCATCTCTAAATCTCCTATTATTTTTGAATCTACATGTCTTTAGGTCAGACTTTATATCAAGAAGAGATCACTGGGTTTTAGCCTTCAGCTGAACTCCAGCGAGGTATTTGGTACATGTAACTTCATCTCCTTCTTATATTGGTGTCTTTTGTGAAGAATGCAAGTGAATAATTTCAAAATATCTGCCAAATATTAGGTGACAAAAGTGATCATAACTGCTTATATCTAATAGCCTTGAGAGAACGCCTTAAAGTTACTTCAAGTATATTATGCAAAGAAATATAATGATTATTAAAATATATATATAATTCATCCTTCTTATCAGTCCAGGTTTGTTAGGGAGTCTATATTTTTCAGTTGCCCCTATAAAAGTACCACAATTTTTTCCTTCTATACTATTTTTTTCTGAATTTCCAAAAATTATCCACCTTTTCAGATCATGTACTCTTTGGCCTGACTGCCTTAGGAGTCCTCTAGTTCTTCAAAATAATAGCCAAGAAGTTTTAAATATGGCTTTCTTCTCAGATATATGAAATATAGTTGTCGTAATGACTGACTTTTGACAAGATGACATCATTTTAACATCATAATAGAACTGAGAATTCTTAGTTCTGTCAATATAAAAGAAGGGTTAAAAAGTTCATTGTTTTATACCAGGCCTGAAATGGCTAAAACTAAACACACTAACGAGCTTATAACTGATCTTAGGATCAATGTCTTTTTTGGTAATCTCTCTTTCTTTATGAGAATATCTTGTAAAAATATACCTGGCCATGAGTAGAAAGCGAGTTTTGCTTAGGAATAGTCTGTCACCGAGGTCAGAAGCTATCAGCATTGCTTTGTATATGTAGCAACTCAAGACTCACTATACCATTCCTACTGTAAAGGCAACTCTTGCAGCATTTTTATTCCTTTCTCCCATTTACTTTCACAGTGTATAATTGATCCTTCCATAAACTCTACATGGTAAAGTATCTCACTAAATATGACTTTTACAATTAATGCTAAAATGTAAACCAACATGTCGTGGACTCAGTTAATACTGTCTTTTCCTCTGCTTTTATAACGTTTAGTGAAATGACTATTTCAGGATCACGTGCTCCAATGCCCCACACATGGTGAGGGCAAGAGTCAAGACTAAGCATTGTTCCTCTAGAATGGGTCTTACTCAAGGTATGAGTTCAGTACATGCTGACTGAATCAACCTATGTATAGTTATATCACTTTAGATCTTTATATAATCACAAATGTATTAATATATATGATTACATGTCAGTGCTACTGAAAGTACTCCCTTAAATATATAAACTTATTTTTAAAAATAATAAATCATGGGTTAGTTAGGATAATCACTTTTATCTTCAACTATGATCTTTTATTCATTTATTTGAACAGAGCTCTATTTATATCAAAACGTTATATTTATGTGGCTGCTTTCAGGTTACAAATTAATTTCAAAAACATTTTCCCGTTTGATCTTTAGTGTATCTGCAGAAAGGAAAGCTAGGTATTATTTCTATTTTACAAGTAAGGAGAAGAAGTTTGAAGTTAATTTGAACCAGTTTATTGGTAGTAGCACAGTGAATAGTTATTTTTGCAACAAAATTAATTTTCCAAATATTTATTAGAAAATTCATCAAAGTATTTTTTTTGTATATAAACACACATACTACATACTTATTCACCATAGCATTGAGTGTGTGTCAGAGAAGTAAATTTTGGATCTTTCCAGAAGGTTCTTTTCTAAGTGGATGTGCAATATCATTATTGCTATAATCAGCAATGCTTTATTTATTTATTTTCCCTCTGGTATCAGCCTCCTTCCTTCAGATTCTTTGTGCTCCTGAGATTACAAGAGCATCCCTCTTGAGTAAGGATGCAGTCATTGTACATTCTGTGGAGAAGACGTAAGCTGCGGACAAATGAAAGCTGCTGCTGTGTTTTATCTGGCTTTTTAGAGATAAGCATCCTAAGGTCAAGATAAGTTTTTATGCTCCTGTGCTCTTCATTAACTGCTTTAAATTATGATAAGAGGTCAAAACACAGAGGTCCTACTAATTTATTTCCTAATTATTATGTGTGTGTGTGTGTGTGTGTGTGTGTGTACACATATGATGTCTCAAAAGGAAAAGGCAAAAAAAAAAAAGTAATATGTAATGAATTTAGAGACAAGAAATGTGAAGGGGGTCATAGTGGTATTTATATGATAGACAGAGTAGTCTTTGTTACAGTATGGGTTTGTGGCCATGTTGGAAGAAGTTTGTCAGTTTGAAGAGGAAAAATCCAAAATCCCTGAAATGATTTGTTCACAGACTTAAATCTGAAATGTAAGATTAATTTTTATTTGTATAGAAATCCCATTACTCATACAGTTAATGATAATTAGGTCCTCTAAAGTTATACATGTCCTCTAAAATTATGTATGTCCTTTTCAGGACTGCATTGGTTTATTTGTCTGAAAATATCTAGCTGGTAGGATAACGTTTGTCTCACCTAATATATTTTCATGCTACTGTTAACATTATTAAATTTGTAATTTTGTTTTTATGCTTGTGCTGCATGATATTCCCAGCTCTCAAAAATGGACCCATGACTGAAATGTGATTCACTGAAGCCTGAAAAGCGATAGAAAGAGTTACATAAATAGTACAACCACAGATAACATCATAAACAAAGAGTGAACTGGTCTACAGTGCTGAATATGGAATGCAAATCTGTATATGCTGGGACACATAAGTCTGCAAGTGTCATGATTTCACATATGCAGCAGGAAAAGAAAAATACAGATAGGAAGTACATTATGAATATCTTTAAAAAATTGAGTTATATTTGACTAGAGATTAATTTACCACTATTCCCTAGTTTATTTTCTATTATAAAGCCTTGTCAAACAAGGACATAAATGTCTGGCAAGACCATTTCTTGAAGGATTAATTGATGTGTTCCCCCTGCTTCCTTGTGAAATATTCAGCTTATAGCCTGAGAAATATTCCACTCTTCTCAGACGCATGAGTAAGGGAAATCACCCACTACAGAATCATCCATAGGAAGTCTAACATCATAAAGGTAGAGAAGAAAAGAGAGGAATAAGGGAAGAAACAGAGCCAGGAGATGAAAGAAAGGAAGGAGTAGGCACAGAAGGGAAGGAAGGAGAAAGGCAGGAAAGGAAGGGCTTATCTTGTCTGAGGAGTAGGTAGAAAATACCTTCACTGTTAGGTACCAGAAGTCTGCATGGATCCCGGCTAACTGTGGAGCGATTGTTTTTGTTTCCCATGGAGAGGTCCCCAAATAGAGAAACTGCAGCTCTTTGATTTGAACACCCAGTTACATTGTAACTGTCCTATAACCTGAAGACTCTACCTTCATTTTGTCCACTCCCAAATGTCGAGTTATCTGTGACTAACCCACCATCCTATAGTTTGGGATACATTCTGTACCTCCTCAGCAGAGGGGAACTTAGACATGAGTTGTCTGGTGGGCTGGTGGTGGTGGTGATGATACTCACTCATTGCAGGAGTGGGAGGTAGAAGAACTGGACATAATAAGTTGGAAATTGTCATTGATTCTTTTATTTTTGATCCAATAAACTAAGGGAGATTTTTTTTAAAATAACATGCAAAAAATAAAAAAATAACATGCATAAATAATTTCTATGCAGTAAAAGTGATTAATTTTTTTGTGAAACGTACAGAAGAGAAGCATTTAAGATTTCAGACTATAGCAAAAACTACTTAAAAAATTATATAGCCAATTGCAATATTAATGACAAATATTACAAAGAGAAAGTAGAGGAGGTTATTGTCAAAAATCTTTTATCGAATGATATTTCAAGATGATGCATAATATTAACTATGTATCAAACGAAGAAAAATAATTACTATGTGGTAGGTGCCTGTAGATATTTTAATAACGAGTTGATTGAAATCAACTTTGCAGATTATGAATAAATTCTTGGCCCATGCACTGTACAGATATGAGAGAATCAGAGTTGATGACTTTTTATTCTGTTTATCAATGAGGAAGTCATGCTACAAGGATAAGAGATTTTTTATTTGGTTACCACCTATTTTGTGATCTTGGTCTTTGTAGCTGTGGGCTTGTAAGAAGAGTTGGGAGGAGGGAAAGGGGTTACTTTGTGGACCATTCTGAGTGTCCTTTGATACTAATCTACGTACACCTTCACTCATAGTAAATATTTTGTGAACATTGATATGCTTCCTGACTTTGATTTCGTGTATCAAGAAACAGTAAAAATGTTAATTCACTCCCATTGTGGCCACAAAATCTTCTGCTTAGTGAAAAAGTGGGCAGTGAGTTCAAGAATCTTCTTTTCCGTGTTAATGTACTCTCTCTGTGCTGGGCAAGGTACCTACATGACTTTTTGAAAATCTTGTTCAGGTTAATATGCTCTGCCTACACACTAATATTGTCCCTAAATAATATTCACATATTTCAAGTAATTTCCTCACTAGCATATCAACCATATATATTGAGTATGTTAAATTACTTGAGCCTATCCTTCAGAGCTGAAATGACAAAATCTTCAATGTTGAAGATTAGACATTAAGATTTCTAAAGTTAATTGTGCAGCAAATTCTTTGCCTTTGATTAATTTCCTATTGGTTGATTATATTTTTCACTTGTTGAAGAAATACATCAAGAGATAATATCAAGTGAACTTAAAAATCACATTAAAACATGGTAAGAGAACATGCAAAAAGAATTCTAGAAATGAATCTAACATAGAGTGGATTAGAAATTTATCCATTGACCTTCAAAGATTCAGGGTGCATGTGCATTTCTCTCATCTTTAAAATTAACTGAGAAAATTAATATTTTTAAATTCGATGGTCCTTAGTTGATTTTATAGCCATATTGAAAGTATGAGTACTTTTAATATTCAATCTTAATGTTGATTTCTTATCCACTGACTTCCTGTCTTGCTGAAGGCAACACACTTCACAGAGGGGAGCAGCAGAGTGGAGGAACAATTGAACAATAGGGAACTCTTAGTCCAAAATCCAGCCATTGTTGCGATAGGTGACAAAATTGTCTCTAGCACCAGGAACTGCTTTAGAGCCAACCCCCAAGGCCTATGAATTCATAGTGAGTGTTATGAAATCCATGGCCTGCAGGGCTGGACTGCAAAATATTTGGTACTGGTACATGAAAAGATAAATATAGAAACTAAGAAGAAGAATTTGGAATTTTTTTTACAGTAATTTGACAACCTACTGCATACAAGCATGTGATCAGTGGACTCACATCACTGAGAAGGTTTAGACTAGTTTTGGTAAAGTTCATCTTGCAGAGTAAACTGGCGTAGGGTGAGATGCTTATGTGTAGTAGGATCACAACACAACATGTGGCATTTTAAAGTTAGTTTGTTAAGTATAACTCAAAAGGATATATCAGAAAAATGTGTTATTGGTTTCTTGTCTTTTGTGTTTTAATTAAGCCTGGTTTTTAATTTATAGTTTAACAAGACTTAGAAAAATAAGGAAGTGACATATATATTATTTGTTTTCACTCCTAATTTACAGATTATGAAACATTTTCACTGAACTATTTTTTCAAGAAAAGATAAAACTTTTCTAACTGTTGCAGAATGGTAGTGTAAAAAATTCTGGTCTTAGGTAAAGAGAAGCTTTATTAAAAAGGACAGTTGCAATAGGAGGAAGGGCACTATTGACATAGGATGAGGGAGACTTTTGCAATAGGGAGAACACTTTGACCATAATAAGATCTGCAAGACTCTTCAATATCAGGCAAAAAGGTATTTTCTTTTATAGGATGACTAACAAGGCTAAAAAGAACTTAGTGAGTAAGAGGGGAATGATTGGGTGGTGTGAACAAAAAGTTGAATAGAAAATGTCTTTCCTTAAGATCAGCTGATTCTTGATTCTCCGGCGGGGTTGTTATGAAAGTTGGTTCACTTTCCAATACTGGCTAAGACTGGGCATGCGTCAAAATTCAGTTTTGTGTGTTCTGAGGAAGAAAAGAAATGAAACTAAAGTTTACTCAACTAAAGTTAGCAGATATGTTGTCCAGATTGGTCAGTGAGTACGAATTGTTTAGCTAATCATGGATGAGACAAAGAATGAGAATTTGGTCTGTGTCTAGCCTTGTCATAGGTGAGTAAGGTAGGAGGCATCATTGACTCTTATCTAAGTCATGGAGGAAGAGGGTTCTTTGCAGTAAGTTGTTTTATAGAATACAAAATGATTAAGGGGGAATTTCTTACCTGTCACTCTTTGCCGGGAGCACAGGAATCTGGTAGAGTTTAACACTGTCAGCTCCCCCATTTGCTTAAGCCAAATGAATATCATTCATTGCTGAGTAACTCAGAGGGGATTGTAAATCAGAGTGGGGAAAAGTAGCTTCTAAGAAGTAGACACCTGAGGACTCTTATTGGCACTGTTCCTGTAAAATCAGTTAAACTATCTGTTGAGAGATAGTAGCAAAGGTCATTTGCATTAGGTTCAGGCATCTTAAAAGAAAGTTGCTTAAAATGAAAATAAGAATTATTAATAGAAGAAATTGTATTAAAGTAAAAAGCCAGAAGTTGAACCCCAGAAGGTATTCAGTGAATTCTAAGAGTTTGATGGATGAAAATCTTTCAGTTATGTAGCAGTGCTTGTTGAGCTTCTTGGAGCTAATAAGATGTCAGTGTTCCAGTTATCTCTCCTCTAAGAGCTTGCAAGACCTGAGCACTTTATCTCCCAGTCAGCAGATAGCGCAGGAAGAAATTTGCCCCACGCATAGTCTACTGTGGTGATAAGTCCTTCAAGGTTATCAAGTTTTCAGAATTTAGCTCACATTTTTTCTTCACATGTTGGAGGAAAGGGTCTGCTACATGGTTACCTAGAGTCCATGTAAGAGTCTGGTTAGTCAAGTTTTAGCTCTTGGTAATACCAAGTAAGGAAGGAGGGAGAAAAATTGGAAACATTAGTTGGGGGTATAGTCAAATTTTGAAGAAAACCAGAAGAATTGAAAATATTGTAAAGGTTGACAATGCATGACAGATGAAAGGATCCAGTCCAATTGAAATATAGGTAACAAAACTGGTTTTTCATATCCATTAGTTACTTACAATTTGGTAAGTGATGCTAAATAGCTCAAAAACAATTGAGGACCAGAATATGATAAACTGCATGGAGTGCTATGGTTGTCCACTGATACACAAAATTTCTTTCTGTAGTCACCCTTCCTTTGATCAAAGATAATGTCAAAGAAAGGTTATTCGAGATCATAAATTAAGGTTTCTTTCATTAGATTTGGCCTCATTATTTCATAGATAAAGAATGGTGATTTGCCCTTAGAGGCCTTCTAAAATTTACTTTGCTGAAAATTTTCATGAGGAATCTCAGATAGCATCTCAAAAGCCTCTTAAGGCTAGGAAGCCAAACCAAGAACTCATCATTATACTTCACCTTCAGTACCTATAAATCTGGGTGGATTTCTGTCTTCTAGAGGTCCCTAAAATATCCTGAATTCCCTATGCCTGCAAAGAAATGCTAATCCTTATCAACTGTAAGCCTGGAAGCTCTGTAAAGCTAGGTACTTCACTAGTTTTCCTAATAAGGCTTTGTGAGTTTTGGCTCCATAAAGTTAGCTTGATAGTGTCTAGTCATACGTAATTTAAAGCATCATTCTCAAATATGACATTCCAGGCAAAGCCTTGGTTTATTACCAGTGTTTTCAATTATGTCCTGCTAACAAAGGAAGACACATTGAACCTAAGCCAAAGTTATATTGCCATAAAATAAAAACATTCAATCCATAAGACTTTCCAAAATATGAAGGGATCAGGATAAATGTTTCATTTCTGTTTATAAGAACATAGTCTACTAAATTGTTAGGAATTATAGAGAGAAAAAGAGAAAAGAAAAAGGGGTTCCTCATATCCAGAAAATAGGATGTTAAATCAGCAGTATTCTAAGCAAAATCCATAATCATCCTTCATGAGTTCTTTCTGTCCTATGTAATTAATTCTTGTTCTGATAGATTCAGGGTTGTCTTGTGATCTCATTTGCTTCTACATTAGAGTTATGAAAATCCTGACTCAGTCCAATGGTATGATCTCAAAGTTATTTAACCAATGCCATCAGAAACCTATGCCCAAGAGTACCTGGCATAGTCATTTTCTAAGGGTCTCTAAGACAGTCCTTTTTTGAAGACAGCATTCTGGTCTATAGCTAATTTGCAAGTGCTTTCAGGGAAGCATGAGAATAAAACAAAAAACTTTGTGTAGAGGATGTAAGACTTTAAACTTGTGATTAATTTATCATTGATAATTTTCAAAAGCAAAAGATCTAATGAAAGTTTATTAAAATATAAATGCAACTGACAAGGAAATTTGCTTGTTTTTGGCACACAAAACAAAATCAATCAAAAATCACTGTGTCAGGGCTTCCCTGGTGGCGCGGTGGTTGGGAGTTCGTCTGCCGATGCAGGGGACATGGGTTCGTGCCCCGGTCCGGGAAGATCCCACATGCTGCGGAGCGGCTGGGCCCGTGAGCCATGGCCGCTGAGCCTGCGCGTCTGGAGCCTGTGCTCCGAAACAGTAGAGGCCACAACAGTGAGAGGCCCGCGTACCGCAAAAAAAAAAAAAAAAAAAAAAAAAAAATCACTGTGACAATAAGAGGTTTTTAAAGTATACATAAGATGTAATAAGAACTTAACACAAAATGAGAAAACTTATTTTCTTAACTAATTATGGTCATGATAAAGTCAAAATAAAACACAAGAAACAATTCCAATATGACACAGAATTTTTGCCTCCTAGGCATATTATTCAGAAGGTAAAGATACACATTTTACGACCTCTTGTTAATAACAAACCGATAATTCAAGAAAATTTGTCGTTTTAACAGAGAGAAAACCAGGTGTTAGTTTTGCATCAATGTACTATTTTACACAAAAGCACTTTTCAAACAGTTCTTATAAATAAACCTTTGATAGCTTTAAACATAAAAAATAAAATTGCCTGTCTGTAGCACTTCACAACTTTCTATACCCATTCAGGTTTTGTTCTACACTTTCCTCTTTCTCACGTGGAAAAACTAATCACTTTACACTGGGACAAAATTACTCCTTTCTCCCCTAACGAAAACAATTCCTGAATACCCTGTATAGAAATTCGTTTTTCTCTGCCACTGTTTCTTCTGGTAGAGTCTCATTAACATATATTGGTTATAAATTTTAAATATATTAGCTTCCATTTCACAGAGAAAAGTATAAAGTGGATAATTGTGAACTCTGTCATAGACCAGGGGTTTGTCTTAGAGCTTAAGAATATACATACCCCAACTTTTATAACCGTTTATGTCCTTGTAATATAACCTGTAAATGTGACCAAAAATGAATAACATTAACAGACCCAAATACATAAAGTCTTAAAATTAGGCTTAGTAATTTATATTTCAGTATTTCATCTTACATAGAAATGATTTAGGTATTGAAAGAATAGTCATTAGTTAACCTAATGTAACATAAGTCTAGGAGATTTTTTTTTTGGGTCATGCCGCCGCACGTGGGATCTTAGTTCCCTGACAAGGGATCGAGCCCATGCTCCCTGCAGTGGAAGTGCAGAGCCCTAACCACTGGACCACCAGGGTTAGGGGTTAGATTGCTGAGTCTAAGATTTTAAGTTATCAAAAGATCTTGGAGATTATATCTTCATATTGATGAACTATAAAACATAATTACTGTTGAAATAAAGTTTGTCAAAATATTCAATTTGATTAATCATAAATTTACATTTTCATATCTTAAACATCTAGCAGATATAATGTAAAGTTAGTCAGTAAAATATAAGTTTAGGAGGAACATATCCAAACAGGAAAAAAAAAAGATTGTATTAGTCTTAATTTCTGGCAATTTTAGGAATATTCAACTTATATAAACTCTTATTGGTCTCTAAGCCAATCAGAATAGAGCTCCTTTGAGGAATTTTATAATGTAACTTGGTAATACCATCCAGAGTTAGGAAAATATTACACATGCATAACTTACCTACCTACCTACATATATATATACATACTATGTTAGTCTGCTTAAGCTAGCAGAACAGAATACTCCTTATGGCTCTTTCTAATGGCTCTTTCCACATAGCTCTCTGTAGGGGCCTTTCCCTGTGGCTCTTTATAAGGGCAGTGTGGTCCAGTGAAACCAAGGGGGTGGTTCTATCCTGTGAAATCAAGGAGGAATCAGCCTTATCCTCTGAGCCTATAGTGGGAGTGGCAACCTCCACCTCCCGCTATGATCTCTGAATTGTCTTTGGAGTTATTCTTCCCTGTTCTTGAAGGATAATGTATGTATATTCACAGCTGAATAGATTTATGATCCTGTCCTGTAGAATCCCAGAAGTCTGACGGCCTTCCTTCATTCTGTCGTGTTTTCTCTCCGCTTTAGTTCCAGTTGTATTTCTGCTGGTATAATTCCATCTCTATACCTGGCTTCTGCTGAGGTGGCTTATTAAATCCATGAGTTGCACCCATGATTTCTTTATCCAATGGTTGTTCAGCCATACTCTTCGTGTTCTCTTCAGAACATGCTCCTTCACTTTTTACAGTATAGATAGGCTGAGAATTTTCCAAATCTTCAAGTTCTGGTTCCTTTTTCCTTCAGTTTATCTCTCCTTTTGCATTTTACTATAAGTAGTAGAGAGAAACTAAACCTTTCCTTCAATACTTTGCTTAAAAATCTCCTCAGCTAAATTATAAATTTATCATGCCCAACTTCTACCTTCCACCGAACACTAGAGAGGAGTCAAGTTCTTTGCTACTTTATAACAAGGATTGTCTTTCCTCTAGTTTCCAAAAACCTGTTCCTCATTTCCGTCTGAAACCTCACCAAAATCACCTTCAATGTCCATATTTCTAACAACGCTCCCTTCAAAGATCATGTAGGCTATTTCTAGCATGAACCTCAAAACTTTTCTGGCCTCTACCCATCACTAAGTTCTGAAACCAATCTCACATTATTAAGTATTTGTTACAGCAGTACCCCACTTCACAGTACCCGAATTTGCATATTAGTCAATTGGGGCTGACATAACAAAAGACCATAGACTGAGTGGCTTAAACAACAGAAATTTATTTTCTCAAAGTTCTGGATGCCAGAAGTCCAAGTTCAAGGTGCTGGCATAGTCAGGTTCTGGTGAGAGCTTTCTTGCTGGCTTGCAGATGACTGCTTCTCACAGAGCCTTTCTTCTTTGTGTGCAGAGAGAGAGAGAGAGAGAGAGGGAATGCTCTAGTGTCTCTTCCTCTTCTTATAAAGACATAAGCCTTATCAGATTAGACCCTTTTGACTTCATTTAACCTCCTTAAAGGCCCTATCTCCAAATATTGTCATATTGGGGGTTAGAACTTCAATATATAAATTAAGGGGGGGGCATAATTCAGTTCATAGCACATATATATGCATATACATACATGCATAGACAGACCAAACAGACCCAAATGCAGAGCTTACAGGTTCAATTCTAAAATTTCAGCTATGAGTCAGACATAAACACAGAAATACAAAACTCACTGGTTTGTAGAGGTCTGGCTGTAATCCCCACCTTTATATTTTTACCAGGATTATGTTTCTGGTAGATGGGAAAATTTAAGGTTGCCTGTTTAATGGGATTTAAAGGATACCCACTAACATTTGTGGAGGAGAGCGTTAATTTTTTTTTACTCTGGTATGTAATCTTATTTAGCCTATAGACTAAATTTTGGACAAGGGAAAAAGGAGAACAAGTGACCATCTTCAGGTCTCCAAAGCTCATATGAGTGATATGATACCCAGACTGTTTCCAGTTAGCTTTTTCAGTCTCAGGCAGTTGCTTTTAGGGTCCTGCGCCTTTTGAGAGCCCAAGTAAAGCTGGAGTATGGAGTTACTATAAGGAGCTGAGGGCCAAAGTGAGAAGGGAAAGGTCTGGCAGAGGTGGACAGAGTGGTGGAGGAGTTGGAGATGTTGAAGAGAGAGAGATAAAAGATTCACAGAAGCTGAAGGAAGACCAAAGGTAGTACAAAGAAAGAAAGAGAAGGAATGGGTGATGGGAAAGGGAAGCTTTAAATGGCCCAAAATTTGGGGCAGTCCCAAATTTTCCAAAAAGTCCAGAATATTGAAGTTTTAAATGGTTCCATGGTGAATTTTTCCATTTCTCAAGGTACTGAACAGAATTAGTGCCTGAACATTTGTGCCCCCCAAATTCATATATTGAAGCGTAACCACCAATGTGAAGATATGTGAGGATGGGTCCTTTAGGAGGGAATGATGGTTAGATAAGGACATGAGGATTAGTGCCTTTATAAGTAAAGCCACGAGAGAGCTTACCCGCTCATGCACTGTCTCTCTCTCTCCATGGGCATGTACATGAGAAAAGCCATGTGAGTACACAGCAAGGAAGCAGCCATCTGCAAGCAAGGATAAGAGTTCTTACCAGAACCTAACTATGCTGGTACCATGATCCCAGACTTCCAGCACTGTGAGAATATAAATTTATGATTCTAATTTCCCCAATCTATAGTATTTTGTTATGGCAGCTCAAGCAGGTCAAGACAGTGCAATTATGGAAAAGCATGTAGTCAATGGGAAAAGATGAGGCAGAGTGCCTAATCGGGTGAAAGTTACACATGGGACTAGATAATTAAATCAGAGATAAAACCTTAAGGGAGCTGGGAAAAGGCCCACCTGATTCATTCCCTCACACAATCCCCACAGAACCAAGGAAATTTCTCCATGTAATACCCAGTTAAGGAGCTAAAGAAATTCCCTCAAATGATCCTCAGCTAGAGGATCCAAGAAGAAATAGAAAAGGCCTCACAGAAGGGCCAAGAAATCTGCCTATGCATGAGAGAATCAAAGTAACCCTTTATCGTGTTACAACAGACAAATGTCCAGAAAATGGGTGAAGAGTTGAGACTTACCACCATGGTTAAGATGCCCAGCCAGGAAAGAACAGAGGATCAGAGAAGCTGGAAGGAACACAGAGGAAGACAGAGGGTCTGAGGGTGGTCAGCACTCCATTCTAGTGTCAGCATCCAAAAACTTTCAAGTAAAAACAGATTGGGACTTAGGTAAGGAGAAATTTTGCTAAAAACGACTGTTGCACTAAGGAGAGGTAGACCACTGCATTAGGAAAAACTCTCCAAGCATAATATCTAAAAGCGTCTCAAATGTCAGGCAGAAATGAATTTTCTTTTATAGGGAGAGGTAAGTAAGGTTAGAAAGAATTGGGCTTGGGGAGCAGGTTGAGCAGGTATGTGATCAGACGTTGGATCAGGGAACTTCTTTCCCTGTGGTCAGCCAATTATTGGGCTTCTATGGAGGGTTGTTCCACATTTAGAAGTAGCAGAGAGGTTCAACGAAATTTAGGTTAAGTTAGCAGGTATTTTGTCCAGATTGGTTACTGGCTATAAATAGTTCAACTAATCATGTATGAGACAAAGAATGGAAATTTTGGAGGATCTGTGTCTGGCCTTGAGACAGGTAAACAAGGGGCATCCTTGAGTCTTATCTAATTCCTGTGGTACGGAATGTTGGCTCTTTGCAGTAAGCCATTTCCCAGAACACAATTGGGTGTGGAGATTTCCTAAGTGTTGCTGTTTTGGGAGTACAGAGCCCAAGGAAAGATGAACTCTGTTGGTTGTCAACCAAATGATGGCAATGGAAGTAACTCTGAAGAAATCCCAAATATGTACAACTAATTTTACCTAGAAGCATGATCTCTTGTGTGCCAAGTTCAGTTTTGTAGCCATAATTAATGGAGGAATGTAAAGAATAGTATCTTATTTGTGGGGTCATAACATGGCTAATGAAGCAAGAAAACCATCAAAATCCGAGCAAAAGTTATGAACAAATCATAAACAATTTCAAAACAAAAAATATTTGAAGGAAAAAGCATTGAATTAAAGGCTGTTAGAAACAGATGTTTCATAGTTTACCTATGAACATTAGTGCTTTGCAGGATTCTAATAAAGTAACAGCCAAGACTAAAAAGATACAATTGCTATGATATTATATTGGCTTAAAAATAGTGGTGAATTTGTAGCAGAGAAAGTAGTGAAAATACCACTTTGCTCTGATACCATATCATGTATTCCAGAACAGGCTAGCAATAAGAAGGACCATCTCAGAAAACAAAGCTTTCAAGGTATTTTTCATTGCAACTTGGCAAATGCCCAGATACGGCTAACATGACAATTTAAAAAATGTATCTGTGATTTGAACATAGTAGTGAAGGGAAGGAAGAATAATTTTTTTTAGCTTCATTGCTGGAAACACAACAAAATTTATACTTTATAAAAATATAAAAGATTACATAGTTTGAAAATGTGGTTGGAGTCTAAGTTCGGTAGAAGTGTGTTCTGAAGAAATAGCTGTGATATCAGAAAACCTTCTGAAGTAGTTATATAGATTAAAGAGTGAGATTGTGCCAGAATATAAATTGATACACTTCTTGCTTCACGGAGAAAGACTTGCTGTGGAAAATATATGTGCCCAGTGACATAGTAACATTAATTACATAGGCTAAAACATGAAAGTTGTGATTATTATTATGTGATAATGTGGAACAGATCATAAACAGGAATCAAAAGTTCTGTTCAAAATGTTTTCATTACTGAACACTTAGTATTTCTACAAAAAAACTATCAGTTTGGTCCCAACTTTTTAAAGCTATAAATTGGGCCGCTAGTTTTCATATTGCATATATTCAGCCTTTATAATATTTAAAATTTTTGCATGTAAATGATCCAATACAACATGGCTCTCAAAGGCAGATAAGATCAAAGAACAAAAACTAAAGTTAGAAGCCTAGAAGAACCATTTCCACAGATTCTGTGACGTGTTTCTTAATTTAAGAATAATTATCAGTTAGGTAGAGGATGTTCATGTTGCATATCTGAGGAAAGTTATCACTGAAAAACAAGAATTTTACAGAAAATTTTGATTTGAGTTTTTCAAGAAGATAAGTTTCACATATGACAAATCTATGAATATGGGATTCCTTACTTTAATCATAAAATAATTTAAATTTAATCATAATTATATAGAATATGTTGGAATTGCTATTGATGAGTATTTAAAACTGAATTTTGAAAAGCAGCACAATTTGCTTAATTTTGGATAAAAGTTAAAAATGAACATTCTGAGACTGACTGAAATCACTTTAAATTTGATTTTTCATTCAATTCAACAAATGCCTCTGAGACTGGCTTCTCTACCCATATTATCAAAACAAAATATAAATATCATGTAGATATACATTATCCCAAGCAAGCACCGTTGTCATCAATCTCACCTAGATTAGATAAACTAACAAGCAAGAAGCAAGCTCATTTGTCACATTAAATCTTTAAGAATTGACATGCATAATATTCATCAAAATGTTTGTAAAGAGATTTAATGTGGAAAATAGCCCTTTCATTCATAACTTTTCAGTAATCTATAGTTTGAAATTCCAGAAATGTGGGAATGTAATAGTTATTCCTTACATAGCATTTTTGAACATTCAGTAAACAACATGTGTAGTTCTGGTAACTCTTTTTCCCGATGTCTATGAAATTTGGTCTTTTCTTGTGTATATGTATTTTTTCATTTTATTTTTGCTAGTAATTTATTGTTAAATTTTATAAAGCTATCTAACCATGACAGATTATTAATTTAAAAAGGATAAAACTAGTCCTTCATTAAGTATAGCTTGAAAAGCACTATTCTAGAGCATTCTCTGATATCCTGTCCTAATTCTGGGCTCTAGCCTTTAACTTTACTCCCATCAACTTCTATGAAGTAAAAGATAATGTCTAATTTTGCAATCTAGGTCTCACTTTAGCCTCCTTCAGTGAACTAAAAATCACCCCTAACTTAAAACCATCCCTGGTAACTTGCACCTTCTCTTCATCATGTTTAGATTTGACATGGCTCTACCTAAATACTTGCTTTCTCTCAGAGACTAGCCTCAAAAGGTAGGCACAAATCTGCAAGGGTCATCTAGAGGTACAGGTTTCATAAAATATACTTTAAAGTGTTTATTTTTGCCATTTGAGAATATTGTCAAGACTTCAAAATATAGAAGTCATAGTTGTCAAAATATGTCTGGCATATAACAGTGTATATTTTTATTTTTTCAATGCAGTTGTAAAGAAAACAGCCAAGAAGGAAAAGTAAATATTATAAATACAAGTTATTACAAATAAATAATTTTGATTCTGCAAAGACTTACAAAAAGTTTTTGATTATGAAAATACAGGGTATATATGGAGTGTACAATGGGGGCTATGATAGAATGGATAATGGCCCCTTAAATATGTCCACATCCTAATCCCCAGAACCTATGGATATTACCTCTTTTTGTTTGTTTTTGTTTTTTTGCGGTACGCGGGCCTCTCACTGTTGTGGTCTCTCCTGTTGCCGAGCACAAGCTCCAGACGCGCAGGCTCAGCGGCCATGGCTCACGGGCCCAGACGCTCCGCGGCATGTGGGATCTTCCCGGACCGGTGCACGAAGCTGTGTCCCCTGCATCGGCAGGCGGACTCTCTACCACTGCGCCACCAGGGAAGCCCTGGATATTACCTTTTATGGCAAAGTAGTCTTTGTAGACGTGATTACGTTCAGAATCTTGAGACAGGGAGATTATCCTGGATTATTATGCTATGTCTGATGTAATCATAAGAGCCCTTTTAAGAGGAGGAGACCAGAGTTACTAGTAGGAGATGTGACCATGGAAGCAAGAGGTTGAAATAAAGGGAGGAAGGAGCCATGCGCCAAGTATGTAGGTGGCTTTTAGAAACTGGAAAATGAAAGAAACAGATTTTTCCCTAGAGTCTCTAGCAGAACCAAGCCCTGCCGACATCCTGATTTTAGCCCAGTGAAAAGGATTTTGGACTTTTGACCTTCAGAACAGGTAAAATAATAAATGTGTCTTGTTTTAAGCCATTAAGTGGCTTAAATAGAAAACTAATACAGGCACCTAATGTTTGTAGGTGAGAAGCAGAGAAGGTTTTCCATAGGAAACGATATTTAATCTGAGGTAAAAAGAAAAACCAAAAATTAGCCAGGTAAAGAGACGCAGAAAATTCTAGGTAAGGGTCATATTGTGTATGTAAAGAATTTGAGGCCAAAAAGAACATGGTGAGTGTGTTATTTACCTACTGCTTCTATAACAGATTCCACAAACTTACTGATTTAACAGATTTATTATGTAGCAGTTCTGGAGGTCAAAAGTGCAAAATCAGTCTCACTAGGCTAAAATCAGGGTGTTGATAGGACTATGTTCCATTTGGAGACTCCGAGAAAAATCCATTTCTTTGCCTTTCAACAATTTCTAGAATTTGCCTGTATTTCTTGGCTTGTGGGTGCCTCCAAGTCAGCAATCACATCACCCCAAACTCTCCTCTGACTCTCCTGCTTCCCTCTTTTACTTACAAGGATTACATTGGGTCTGCTGGAATAATGTGGGCTTACCTCCCCATCTCAAGATCCTTAACTTAGTCACATTTGTGAAGTAATTTTTACCATGTAAGATAAAATATTCACAGGTTTCTGGGGTTAAGATGTGGACAAGTGGGTGAATTATTGTGCCTACCACAGTGAGTTTAAGAAATGGAAATGCTTGTGATGTCTCAAGAACAAGAGTATGAGGAAAGAGTAGTAAAATACAGCCTTAACTGATAAGCAACTACGAAGGGCATCTTAAACCATGTTAAAGGTTTCAAATGTTGCCCAACATTATATTCTACCCTAGAGCACCTAGAAGATTTCCTAGAAATTCATCTATTATTTTTTTTAAGCGTAAAGGTAATTTTGACCTTCCTGTGAGGAACGAACTACATGTAATCATTAGGAGATAAATTCAGAGGCTAGGAGAGATGGTTGGGATGAAGGTAGTGGAATAGAGATGCAAATAAGTGGATAGATTCAAGAACATTTTCCAATGAAAAATTAAAAAGAATTCATGAGTGACTGGAAAGATAAGTGAGCAAACAAGCTTGGGAAACATGATTTCTATTAAACCCTGGCATGCATGTAGGCCATAAACAGAGGATAAACTGGATGAGCGGCAAACTGGGAGAGGGGAGATCTTGAGTTTAATTATAGAAATACTCTGTTTTGGTATTATAGGTACATTCAACTGAAGATAATTGTTCTCACACTTTAGGAGCACAGATATGAGTAGTAGACTGGGGATGAAGTATTTGTGATTCATAGACATACACATCATAATTCAAACCAATGGAGTGGAGGGTATCGCTCAGGGAAAGAATATAGATTCAGAAAAGAAAGGAGTTGAGGAATTCCAACATTTACTGGAGTAAGAGAAAGCAGAACAAAGGTGATAAAATATTATCCTAGGGAGAGGTAGAAAGAAGCCTGGAGGTTGAACCAAGAGATGAGAATATTTTAAAAATGAGATTTTTTAATTAGGTTGAAAGTTGTTAAGAGTTTAATGAAGGAAAACCAACACTGTCCATTGGATTTATTAATATTTTATTTCTTGGCAAGCTTAACAAATATAAATTCTGTGGATTAATGGGGGCAAAAGTAGTTAGATTTTGGTGGATCAAGGAAGTGAAAATTCCAACTGTTGACAACTCTGTTATGAAGGCTCATGGTGAAGAGGAGTAAAGAGATGCACAGTTAATTGAAATTTGGTGAGTGGTCTGGGGATGATGATAGGAGAAATTAAATCATGTTTCAATGCCTATGAGAAAGTTCAGGGTAGCAAAAGAGAAGTGAGGAAAGTCTCGATGGTTTAATGTTCCTGGAGACCTTACTCAAAAAGTTACTGCTTAGCTTGAAGGAGAGACTTTTGACTGAGCAAAGTGCAGGATTTAACCAACAATTTGATACTTTCTCATGTTACAGTACTATCTCTTGCCCAACATCCAACCAAGTTAAGATGTTACATTTATTTTTCTTTGAAAATAATTTCTGCAATTATTTTTTTGTTTGTTTGTTTTAATTACTTTATTTATTTTTTGTATTAGTCACCATTTTATACACATCAGTGTATACGTGTCAATCCCAATCTTCCAGTTCATCACACCACAACCCCCACCCCTTGCCGCTTTCCCCCCTTGGAGTCCATACGTTTTCTCTCTACTTCTGTCCCTCAGTTTCTGCTCTGCAAACCGGTTCATCTGTACCATTTTCTAGGTTCCACATATATGCGTTAATATACGATATTTGTTTTTCTCTTTCTGACTTACTTCACTCTGTATGACAGTCTCTAGATGCATCCACACCTCTACAAATGACCCAATTTCATTCCTTTTTATGGCTGAATAATATCCCATTGCATATATATACCACATCTTCGTTATACATTCGTCTGTCAATGGGCATTTAGGTTGTTTCCATGACCTGGCTATTGTAAATAGTGCTGCAATGAACATTGGGGTGCATGTGCTTTTTGAATTACGGTTTTCTCAGGGTTTATGCCCAGTAGTGGGATTGCTGGGTCATATGGTAATTCTACTTTTAGTTCTTTAAGGAACCTCCATACTGTTCTCCATAGTGGCTGTAACAATTTATATTCCCACCAACAGTGCGAGAGTGTTCCCTTTTCTCCACAACCTCCCTAGCATTTGTTGTTTGTAGATTTTCTGATGATATCCATTCTAACTGGTGTGAAGTGATATCTCATTGTAGTTTTGATTTGCATTTCTCTAATAATTAGTGATGTTGAGCAGCTTTTCATATGCTTCTTGGCCATCTTTATGTCCTCTTTGGAGAAATGTCTATTTAGGTCTTCTGCCCATTTTTGGATTGGGTTGTTTGTTTTTTTTAATATTGAGGTGCATGAGCTGCTTATATATTTTGGAGATTAATCCTTTGTCCGATGATGCATTTGCAAATATTTTCTCCCATTCTGAGGGTTGTCTTTTCGTCTTGTTTATGGTTTCCTTTGCTGTGCAAAAGCTTTTAAGTTTCATTATGTCCCATTTATTTATTTTTGTCTTTATTTCCATTACTCTAGGAGGTGGATAAAGAAAGATCTTGCTGTGATTTATGTCAGAGTGTTCTGCCTATGTTTTCCCCTAAGAGTTTTATAGTGTCTGGCCTTACATTCAGTTCTCTAATGCATTTTGAGTTTATTTTTGTGTGTGGTGTTATGGAGTGTTCTAATTTCATTCTTTTACATGTATCTGTCCAGTTTTCCCAGCACCACTTATTGAAGAGTCTGTCTTGCCTCCTTTGTCAAAGATTAGTTGACCATAGTTGCCTGGGTTTATCTCTGGGCTTTCTATCCTGTTCCATTGATCTATATTTCTGTTTTTGAGCCAGTGTCATATTGTCCTGATTACTGTAGCTTTGTAGTATAGTCTGAAGTCAGGGAGTCTGATTCCTCCAGCTCCATTTTTTTCCCTCAAGACTGCTTTGTCTATTCGGGGTCTTTTCTGTCTCCGTACAAATTTTAAGATTTTTTGTTCTAGTTCTGTAAAAAATGCCATTGGTAATTTCATAGGGATTGCATTGAATCTGTAGATTGCTTTGGGTAGTATAGTCATTTTCACAATGTTGATTTTTCCAATCCAAGAACGTGGTATATCTCTCCATCTATTGGTATCATCTTTAATTTCTTTCATCAGTGTCTTACAGTTTTCTGCAAACAGGTCTTTTGTCTCACTAGGTAGGTTTATTCCTATGTATTTTATTCTTTTGCTGCAATGGTAAATGGGAGTATTTCCTTAATTTCCTTTCAGATTTTTCATCATTAGTGTATAGGAATGCAAGAGATTTCTGTGCATTAATTTTGTATCCTGCAACTTTACCTAATTCATTGATTAGCTCTAGTAGTTTTCTGGTGGCATCTTTAAGATTCTCTATGTATAGTATCATGTCATCTGCAAACAGTGACAGTTTTACTTCTTCTTTTCCAATTTGTATTCCTTTTATTTCTTTTTTTTCTCTGATTGCTGTGGCTAGGACTTCCAAAACTATGTTGGATAATAGTGGTGAGAGTGCACATCCTTGTCCCGTTCCTGATCTTAGAGGAAATGCTTTCAGTTTTTCACCATTGAGAATGATGTTTGCTCTGGGTTTGTCATATATGGCTTTTATTATGTTGAGGTAGATTCCCTCTATGCTCACTTTCGGGAGAGCTTTTATCATAAATGGGTGTTGAATTTTGTCAAAGGTTTTTCTGCATCTATTGAGATGATCATATGGTTTTGTTCTTCAATTTGTTAATATGGTGTATCACATTGATTGATTTGCATATATTGAAGAATCCTTGCATCCCTGGGATAAATCCCACTTGATCATGGGGTGTTATCCTTTTGATATATTGTTGGATTCTGTTTGCTAGTATTTTGTTGAGGATTTTTGCATCTATATTCATGAGTGATACTGGTCTGTAATTTTCTTTTTTGTAGTATCATTGTCTGGTTTTGGTATCAGAGTGATGGTGGCCTCATAGAATGAGTTTGGGAGTGTTCCTTCCTCTGCAAATTTTTGGAAGAGTTTGAGAAGGATGGGTGTTACCTCTTCTCTAAATGTATGATAGAATTCACCTGTGAAGCCCTCTGGTCCTGGACTTTTGTTTGTTGGAAGATTTTAATCACAGTTTCAATTTCATTACTTGTGATTTGTCGGGTCATATTTTCTATTCCTTCCTTGTTCAGTCTTGGAAGGTTATACCTTTCTAAGAATTTGTCCATTTCTTCCAGGTTGTCCATTTTGTTAGCATAGAGTTGCTTGTAGTAGTCTGTTAGGATGCTTTGTATTTCTGTGGTGTCTGTTGTAACTTCTTTTTCATTTCTAATTTTATTGATTTGAGTCCTCTCCCTCTTTTTCTTGAGGAGTCTGGCTAATGGTTTATCAATTTTGTTTATCTTCTCCAAGAACCAGCTTTTAGTTTTATTGATTTTTGGTATTGTTTTCTTTGTTTCTATTTCATTTATTTCTGCTCTGATCTTTGTGATTTCTGTCCTTCTGCTGGCTTTGGGTTTTGTTTGTTCTTCTTTCTCTAGTTCCTTTAGGTGTAAGGTTACATTGTTTATTTGAGATTTTTCTTGTTTCTTGAGGTACACTTGTATAGCTATTAACTTCCCTCTTAGAAGTGCTTTGCTGCATCACGTAGGTTTTGGATCATTGTGTTTTCATTGTCACATCTCTCTGGGTATTTTTTGGTTTCCTCTTTGATTTCTTCAGTGATCTCTTGGTTATTTAGTAACATATTGTTTAGCCTACATGTGTTTGTGTTTTTTATGTTTTTCTCCCTGTAATTGATTTCTAATCTCATAGCTCTGTGGTCAGAAAAGATGCTTGATATGATTTCAATTTTCTTAAATTTACTGAGGCTTGATATGTGATGCAGGATGTGATCTATCCTGGAGAATGTTCTGTGCGCACTTGAGAAGAAAGTGTAATCTGTTGGTTTTGGATGGAATGGCCTATAAATGTCAATTAAATCTATCTTGTCTGTTGTGCCATTTAAAGCTCATGTTTCCTTATTAATTTTCTGTTTGGATGATCTGTCCATTGGTGTAAATGAGGTGTTAAAGTCAGCCACTATTATTGTGTTACTGTCGACTTCCTCTTATAGAGCTGTTAGCAGTTGCCTTATGTATTGAGGTGCTCCTATGTTGGGTGCACATATATTTATAATTGTTATATCTTCTTCTTGGATTGATCCCTGGATCATTACATAATGTCCTTCCTTGTCTCTTGTAACATTCTTTATTTTAAAGTCTATTTTATCTGATATGAGTATTGCTAATCCAGCTTTCTTTTAATTTCCATTTTGCATGGAATATCTTTTTCCATCCCTTCACTTTCAGTCTGTATGTGTCCCTAGGTCTGAAGTGGATCTCTTGTAGACAGCATATATATGGGTCTTGTTTTTGTATCCATTCAGCAAGCCTGTGTCTTTTGGTTGGAGCATTTAATCCATTCATGTTTAAGGTAATTATCGATATGTATGTTCCTATGACCATTTTCTTAATTGTTTGGGGTTTGTTTTTGTTGGGTCTTTTCTTCTCTTGTGTTTCCTACTTAGAGAAGTTCCTTTAGCATTTGTTGTATGGCTGGTTTGGTGGTGCTGAATTCTCTTAGCTTTTGCTTGTCTGTAAAGCTTTTGATTTCCCCATCGAATCTGAATGAGATCCTTGCTGTGTAGAGTTATCTTGGTTGTAGGTTCTTCCCTTTCATCACTTTAAATAGATCATGCCACTCCCTTCTGGCTTGTAGAGTTTCTGCTGAGAAATCAGCTGTTAACTTTATGGGAGTTCCCTTGTATGTTATTTGTCATTTTTCCCTTGCTGCTTTCAATAATTTTTCTTTGTCTTTAATTTTTGCCAGTTTGATTACTATGTGTCTTGGTGTGTTTCTCCTTGGGTTTATCCTGCCTGGGTCTCTCTGTGCTTCCTGGACTTGGGTGGCTATTTCCTTTCCCATGTTAGGGAAGTGTTCGACTATAATCTCTTCAGATATTTTCTTGCATCCTTTCTCTCTCTCTTCTCCTTCTGGGACCCCTATAATGTGAATGTTGTTGCGTTTAATGTTGTCCCAGAGGTCTCTTATGCTGTCTTCATTTCTTTTCATTCTTTTTTTCTTTATTCTGTTCTGCAGCAGTGAATTTCCCCATTCTGCTTTCAGGTCACTTATCCGTTCTTCTGCCTCAGTTATTCTGCTATTGATTCCTTGTAGTGTATTTTTCATTTTAGTTATTGTATTCTTCATCTGTTTGTTTGTTCTTTAATTATTCTACGTCTTTGTTAATCATTTCTTGCATCTTCTCGATCTTTGCCTCCATTCTTTTTCTGAGGTCCTGGATCATCTTCACTATCATTATTCTGAATTCTTTTTCTGGAAGATTGCCTATCTCCATTTCATTTAGTTGTTTTTCTGGGTTTTTTTCTTTTTCCTGTATCTGGTACATAGCTCTCTACCTTTTCATCTTGTCTGTCTCTCAGTGAATGTGGTTTTTGTTCTACAGCCTGCAGGATTGTATTCTTCTTGCTTCTGCTGTCTGCCCTCTGGTGGATGAGGCTATCTAAGAGGCTTGTGGAAGTTTCCTGATGGGAGGGACTGGTGGTGGGTAGAGCTGGCTGTTGCTCTGGTGGGCAGAGCTCAGTAAAACTTTAACCTGCTTGTCTGCTGATGAGTGGGGTTGTGTTCCCTCCCTGTTGGTTGTTTGCCCTGAGGCGACCCAACACTGGAGCCTACCCGGGCTCTCTGGTGGGGCTAATGGCAGACTCTGGGAGGGCTCATGGCAAGCAGTACTTCCCAGAACTTCTGCTGCCAGCGTCCTTGTCCCTTGGTGAGCCACAGCTGTCCCCCGCCTTTGCAGGAGACCCTCCAACACTAGCAGGTAGGTCTGGTTCAGTGTCCTATGGAGTCACTGCTCCTTCCCCTGGGTTCCAAAGTGCACACTACTTTGTGTATGCCCTCCAAGAGTGGAGTCTCTTTTTCCCCCAGTGCTGCTGAAGTCCTGCAATCAAATCCTGCTAGCCTTCAAAGTCTGATTCTCTAGGAATTCCTCCTCCCGTTGCTGGACCCCAGGTTGAGAAGCCTGACGTGTGGCTCAGAACCTTCAATCCAGTGGGTGGACTTCTATGGTATGTGTTCTCCAGTTTGTGAGTCACCCCCCAAGCAGTTATGGGATTTGATTTTATTGTGATAGCGCCCCTCCTACCATCTCATTGCTGCTTCTCCTTTGTCTTTGCATGTGGAGTATCTTTTTCGGTGAGCTCTAGTGTCTTCCTGTCAATGATTTTTCAGCAGTTAGTTGTGATTCCAGTGTTCTCGACAGAGGGAGTGCAATTCTTTTTTTAGTTAAAAAGTAACATTTTAGTTTTAACTTTTAATTCATGTTTTAATCTATGTATCTCAAACCTTCAACTCTTTTTCTTTTATAAAATTACTTTTGCTTCTCATCTTTATTTTTTCCTAGCTTTTTTAAAACTTTATCTATCTTGTGTTTACTATTGTTAGGACTTTAAGCTTCTTTCAATTTTTACTCAATTCTTTTTCTTTCAATATATCACCATTTTGTTGTTGTTGCTCTTTTAATCTTAAAGCAAAATCAGTCCTCTTTGAATTAGTTTTTTAAAAATCCTCTTCTCTATTTCAATTTTTAATGTAAAAATTTTGAATTTTTAATGATTATGAGATATGATTACAGAGAAGTTAGTATATAGAGCTCCTTTCCCATATACAGGAGACTTTGTTCATTTTCTTCCCATTAACTGACAGTGGAGTAAACCACAGCTCCACTTTTTCCAGTGGATTTCTCCATCCTTTTAATGATAACTCTTAAAAACAATTAAAAACCTTTTAACAAGGAGATTAAGAATAATGGGTTAAATCCTAGCTGAACTAAAATTGTTTCTTAGAAGACTATATATTTGATACATATGAAATTATTTTTTTCTAGATATTCACACCATAAAGTGATTAAAATATAAATTTTTTAAAAATTCATTGCCCCTGGCATATCAAAGCATAGGATTTTAAGCAAACAAATGTAGCACATCACAAGTGTTGTGATCATTCTGATAGATACTTATATAAATAGACATGGTAAAGATCACCAACTCAATGCTGCTACATAAAAAATATTCTTCTCTGGTCCTTTGAACTTCTTTACTATGATGTTCTTTGTAGAAAGTTAAGCTCATATCTCATATACTATTTTGCTTTTATCACTTAATATTGATTTTGAGCATTTTACCACTTAAAAGATGTTTTAAATGAATAATATTTCATTATATGGATGATTTTTAGTTTAAACATTTTCATATTATAGGACTCATCTTGTTTCATAATCTTGCATGTAATTCACTTCACCTGATTATTACCTTTGCATACATATTAAAAAATGAAATTATTGGATAAAAGGATATAACCATTTTTAAAGGTCTTGTTACTTATTGCCAAAATGCATAATCACAGCATGTAATGAATGTGTGACTGTCTTTTCTGTTTTAACCATACATTATCAATTAGCCTCTAGTTCTGCTGCCTGAGATTGACCTCCCAGTCTGTTGTGCTCTATTGCTCTTGGCTATACTGGCTGATATATCCTCCTTTCTTTATCATCCTCCTTTCTTTATCACCCTCCTTGGCTACTTTAGAAGAAATTACTCCCTTGGGCATATGAGTAGATTTCTAAGTCTACTTCCTGCTGTTAGAAAGTTGGGAGTGCGAGATTGTTCTTATATTTGTAATAGTCTCAGTTCCTTTCAGTCCAAGTTGCTGATGCTTTTTTTTGCCTTATAGCTATTTCAAAAATATTGTAGTATCCTATTTATCTTGAATTCATCCCATGAGCCCAAAATCTATATCCACAATTCTTTTGGACATGACTCTGTGTAGACATAGTTCTGAGTTCTTTGGACAATGCTCGAAAATCCCAAGTCACATGGTGACCCCAGAGTAAGAGTGGGAGGGCCCTACAAAATTACACGGTGAAGGGCAAGGCTGTAGGGAGGGGTGAATACTTTGGGCTATTTTTGCCATCTAATACACTGTAGTGGAAGGAAACAATGGGTATTGGGGTGTAATGAGGAATCTGAGCCACAGTTGTACATGAAATTCTTAAGCCATGAGCTATTTTCTTTTTAAAATTCTGTGTAAGTTGTTTCATATAATCCTAATATTTAGTATTGCAGATGACAAGTCTAGGGCTAGCCTGGATTTTATTCCTCTTAGATAACTATTTTTATGTTCACTCCTTTTCTTATTAACTTGCAATGCAAAAATTTTTATCTGTTTTGTTAATGTATATCTTTTGCATGGTTTAACATGAATCATAAAGGATGTTTTTAATGTGTATACTCAGAAAGTTTGGAGCGGTTTAGAATTTTTTTTCCAAATTCTATCTTTATGAGAAGTTTCTTTTTTAAACTACAAATTCAATTTCTTTAATAGATACAGTTATATTCAAATTTTCTGTTTCTTATTTAGTGTACTTTGTGTCAGTCAAGGAATTTGACCTTATCATCTAAGGTGTTGAATGTATTAGCATAAGTTTATTCACAATAATTCCTCATTTTTCCTGTAATGTCAGCAGGATAAGTAGTGATGTCCACCTCTCTTTCATTCTCAATATTGGTTATTTTGGGGGGATAAATTTGGCTAGGGATTTATCAATCTTATTGACTCATTAAAGAAAAACCAACTTTGGTTTCATTGATTTTCTTGACTGTATTTTTTCTATTTCATTATTTCTTCTCTTATCTTTCTATCCTCCCTTTTGCCTATTTCTGGTTTTGTTTGCTGTTTTTTTCTAGTTTTGTAAAGTGGAAGCTTAGCTCATTGATTTGAGATTTGATTTTCTAACAGACATTTAATGGATATATTTCCCTTGAGGCAGTGGTTTTGCTGCATCTCACATATTTTGTATGTAGTGTTTTCACTGAGTGAAATGTATTTCAAAAATATTTTCCAAATTCTGTTGTGATTTGTTCTTTGCCTCATGGATTATTTGGAAGTACGTTGACAAATTTCCAACTATTTGGGGATATTTAAGGTGTCTCTATGATTCTGTGTCCTAATTCACAGAATGTAGTACAGTTTTAACCCTTTGATGTTTACTGAGATTTATTGTGTGGTCCAGATTATTGTCTATAATGGTGAATGTTTCCTGTACAATTGAAAAGAATTTGTATACTCCTATTACTGGGACATCTTTTTTCTCCTTCCTCCATCTTCTCTCTCTTTCTCTGTCTTCCTTCCCCGCCTCCCTCTTCTTCTTGTCATTAAAGTATTCTTTTTATTTTAGCTTTCAGTATTTTGATGTATCCTAGTGCATTTTTCTTTGTATTCATGTATTTATTCTGCTTGGGGTCCTGTGAGTTTCTTGAGTCTGTGGTTTGTTTTCATTTCTTAATTTAGGAAATTCTCAGCCATTATATCTTCATATATTTCTTCTGCTTTACTTTGTTTGTCTTCTCTTTCCTGGATTCCAATCATACATATATTTTAGGGCCTTTCATATTTTCCCAGGTTTTTGATGCTCTGTTCTTCTTTTTAAAAATTGCTTGTTACTGTTGTTTGTTCGTTTTTGGTATTTCAGTTTGGACCATTTCTATTTACATATCTCAGGTTAAGTGGTTCAAGTTCAGTGATTCTTTCCACCGCTATGCCCAGCTTTATAATAGTCTTTTTTTTTTTGCGGTACGTGGACCTCTCACTGCTGTGGCCTCTCCCATTGGATTAGGGGCACACCCTACTGCAGTGTGAATTCATATTAACTAAATACATCTGTAATGACCCTATTTCAAGTAAGTTCAACTTTTGAGATATTGGGGATTATGTTTTCAACTTATGAATTTTTTTATTTTTGTTTAAAAAATAAAGTAAATTTATTTAAAACAACAACAGAAAACAAAGATAGTGTCCAGTTTAGAAGGGGTGTACTGGTCAGTTCTTTGTGTGTCGTTATTTGACAATTCAAATATTTGTTAGCCATAAAGTTCTGATCTAATGTCGTGACTACACATATGGACATCTACTGTACACACGTGCACACATTTCTGTTTAGGTCTTCATTATCACTCGGAGATGTACTCACAGTAGCCATCTCCAGTTGAGAGATACAGTACTTAAAGTTTTGATTGTTTGATAGAAGGTTGCCAAGAAGTCCAAGTTCCACAGGTTAGTTTTTTGTACAGAATCCTGCAGCCATATTTATTTAATGTGAAGATCCTCTTATTGTTGTTATACTTTCTGTCTCTGCACATGAGCAATTGATGGAAGGTCTTTGTCCTTCAAATTCAAAGGCACTTGTTGGCCACTTTGAGGATATTTTATCCACCATTGTTTTGTTATGCAGGTATCAACTTATGAATTTTTGAGGGGACAAAATTCAACCCATAAGAATAAATAAGAGAGTGCTGAACAGCTCTACTCAGTGTTCCATCCTCTCCTTTCACCGGATCATGTACACATGTATCACAAAGGGGTGACTTGCCTTGGCCCTTTAGCTGTGGCAGACAGCTATTGCTTGTTATTTAATGCAAGGCTTGTTTTGCCGGGGGTTGGTGGGGGGGCAGATGTGCTTCTTTGTCAGTCTTAAGCAGGCTTTGTTTTTCTGAGACTCGGGAGTGAGGCTTTCTCTGAGTTTCTGGTCCTTCACTCACCACAGACAAATTCTATCTCATATATGGTGCAGAGTCTATAGGGCTGGTGTGTTCCTCCTCCTCTACCCACAGGGCAACCAAACTCTTCCCTGTGTTGGTAAGGAGTCTTGGCTGTGAGTGAATGTCCTGCTCTTACTACAGTAGTAACAGTTTTTAGTTTTGTGTCAGTGCATGTTCTAGGCCTGAGCAGATTTCCTGCCTTTGCCCCAGTGGCAGATGGCTTTGTTACTGCAGAGTGAAATTGGGAGGAAGTGGCAAGTTTTCTGTCCCTCCCTCAGAGGCATCCAACCTTTGCTGGAACCAGGGAATAGAAGAGGATTTTGTTCTACTCCCACATAAATATAGCCTCCTAAAAATAGCTTTAGCTTCCACCAAAATCAGTATCAGCCTATCTTTGCCTTGGACCTGGTGAAGTCCAAGTTGGTGTTCAGCTTTTCCTGTCAAAGCAGGGTTAGGTCCCAGACAAGAGTGGATTTCTTGCCACTCCCTCAGAAGCAGCTTGCTTTTATTTTGTTTCAGAAAAAGGTCTGGCAGGTTTTTGCCCTGTCCCCCACCAGCAGCTGATCATCATTTTGCATTTATACACAGCCTGAGTCATTGATGTGCTTCTCTAAGTATGAATACTCCACTCTCAATACTCCTTCCAAGCCTGCGCCGCAAGGGGAACTCATTCATTTCTCTTGCCCTGTACCCAGTCTTTCTCATGAACACCTGGTGAAGGCATATAGAAAAGAGCTGCTGGATAGGGGCAAACTTACCTTGTATATGAGGCTCCCATGTAATCTACACCATCACTAGGGCCCACAGAAGTGTTCATCTCCCATTAGAATTAGGTTTACCTTATTACGTGGTAACCTCAGCTCCCTGTTGAGTTAAAAAAAAAAAATCCAGATTTTTCTCATTGTTAGGGTTGGAGTGACATTCTGCTGCAGATTTACACATCTTAAGTGTTAGTAGAACTCTTTCTAATTATATCTTGAATTATTCTTCAATTTAATATTTCTGGTACTTTCCCCAGAAGCACCTATTTTTTCATTTCAGGTTTCTATTCTCTGTCTTTCATAGTTCTTATATTTTCTTTTATAATTTCTCCGTGTCCATTTCCTCCATGTTATCTACTCTAGATCTCTGCAGATTATTTCCTGCAAATAATTTTCTTACTGTTTCAATGGGTATTTTAAGATTGAATTTTCGGCCTTCCTCAGGACAGACAGCTAGCATTTTAGTCCAGAGCATCTCAGGTGTTGGCTCTCCTTTGTGTATTACACTTCCTGCTTCCTACTCTTCTTTCATAGCAGATCTCCTTATAACCTATTGAGGACAATGAAGAACATTTTCTAATATTTCTTACGCTTACACTACAGAATCTTTCCTGATACAGTTTTCATTTGAATTTCAGGCTGATGTTCTTTTTTTTTTGCGGTACGCGGGCCTCTCACTGTTGTAGCCTCTCCCGTTGTGGGGCACAGGCTCCGGACGCACAGGCTCAGCGGCCATGGCTCACGGGCCCAGCCGCTCTGTGGCATGTGGGATCTTCCCGGACTGGGGCACGAACCCGTGTCCCCTGCATTGGCAGGCGGACTCTCAACCACTGCACCACCAGGGAAGCCCTGAAGTTCTTTATATTCTGTATTGTAAGACAGTTTTTTTCATTGTCCGCAAATTTTGTTTATTTTGAAATTATTCTTTGTTTAGAACGGACTTATTTAGCCAGGAAGCATGTGTGTGATCTACAGTTTTGCTAAGTGTTCTTTGCAATCTTGATAGATTTGCCATCTCGTTGTCGTGACAAGAAGGCAAATTATATTATGAAAATTCTAGTGTAATTACTAACAAGATTCTGATAAGAGGAAATAGGAATGAAGTATACTAGGCAATACCAAAGAGTATCCACACTAATAAGTATAGATCTACTGCCTTTTGATTAAGGAATTGATTGTGGATTGGAGCCACTTTCCACCTACTTCCAAGAACAGTTGTTTGCTTTGTTTTGCAAGACAGAGAGGAAAATATGGTTAAATTAATTGAATTTGTCCATGTAGCTTCATGGCTTTTGTTACTTAAAGTTTCTCTTTAATTTTGGCAGTAAGTTTATGACTTGGTTTTAACATTATTGTATAAAACTATGTTATCCTCTCCATTTATGGGCACCTAGGAGGAACTTTAAAAAGTCGGATCAGAGACTACTACTGGTCAGACTCCATTTTTAAACTGAAAACCTTACATGGAATTTTCAGACAATGACATATATTCTACAGTCATCATATTGATGCTGAAGTTGGCAATTTTTGATAAAGCAAATAAACAGCTGTTTGTTACTGATACGGCATAAGAGGTGTGCAGTACTTAATCATTAAACTGCATCTGTGGTTTAATCAACTGTTGTCACATATTTATTGAGTGCCTACCAGGCGGTCTGAGTTATCAAACCTCCACTGTGGCATCTCACTATGAATTTCAGAGCTTTGATATTTGACAGAGCATTCTTTAAGCAGCCATACTTAAATTTGGCTTTTAAGCTGTTACCTAGTTATATAAAATATAACTTTTGTCAATTTTAATCTGTGCTAGGAAAGAACATCTAAATTAAAATCAAACAGAAATGGTGTGCTCATTTCCCTTTCAGTTTTTCTCCCAATGTTACAGATAATTTACCCTCTAAGTCCAGAAGATACATGGCATAGCTCTGTGCTATGATGCTTAGGTTATCTTTTCTGCATTTTTAGGGACAGTCTAACTGGATGTGAGTTCTTTGAGTTCTGATTGGGGTTTGCTGGAGATAGCAATGGGGTACTGAAATCTTGGTGAAAAGCAGTTCTGGAAAATACTAAACATTCTAGACTCTTAATCATAAATTGAAGCAATGTGATAGATATGGGGGCTCCCAGAATAGAAAAAAAATCTCTCATGTGAAAACCTTCACGGTTTAGAGTTTGAGGTCATTGAAGTGGGATTGGGAACTAAAAGCTGTTAAGTAAATACCTTGTCCCCAATTTATTAGGTACTAGTACCTACACACCCACTTCCCCATTTCCCACTCTTTTAAACATGATTAATCTAGAGTATGGAGAATTTAATAACTTATACTATCAATTGGTAGAGTCATATTTCGCACTTAGGTCTTTATGGGTACAAATCCTGTGTTCTTTCCCCTCTATATTCTGCTTACAGTGTGTAAGATATCATTTAGGTTTTGGAGTTACAGAGGTCTTGTTTGACTCTTCAAGGTTTAATGTCTAGTTAGGGAATTTGGATACTTCAATTTAAACAGCAAATTTGTATTAAAGATAGTCCATGAAAGGGGTCATTCCGGTAAGGGGGAAAACTTCGTAGGAGAAAATATTCATGACTGGGACAGTTGAGTATATAGTTATGATTTGGAGGAAGTAATTAAGATATGTAATAAGTATTGGGCTGGCCTGAAAGTCTCAAGAGTGGGTTCCAACACTAAGAAACAACAACAAAAAATATTTAGAATTATAAGTTAAAATTATGTCAAAACAGAAGCATATAATATCATATTGACATCACCAGGGCTAAGGAAAAACAAAGTCTTCTTCTCTCTTATTTCTGTTTACACTTGAGATCTATAGCCATGCAATTGCTTTTTGAACATTTAGTTAACATGGTAAACGAAATCTGGAGCAGCCTAAAAGTGCCAGATATGTGGAAGCTATTTAAATTACATTAAAAGGTCACTTAACATTTGTGGCTTACAGGATTTCAGGAGTGAAGTGTACTGGGTACCATCTTCACCTGGCATTCATATGGACATCAACAGCCTAATCCTTTTACAAGGTTACAAAATACTTTTGATGTTCTGCACAAGAGGCAGCTATTATCTGTAAACATTTTTAAACTTTCAAATATTTATTGCTCAAGGAAAAGGATAAGAAGGATACTTTAAGAAAGGAGGTGAGGGCATTCCCTGATGGCACAGTGGTTGAGAGTCCGCCTGCCGATGCAGGGGACACGGGTTTGTGCCCCGGTCCGGGAAGATCCCACATGCCGCGAAGCGGCTGAGCCCGTGAGCCATGGCCGCTGAGCCTGCGCGTCCGGAGCCTGTGCTCCGCAACAGGAGAGGCCACAACAGTGAGAGGCCCGCGTACCTCAAAAAAAAAAAAAAAAAAAAACCTCGAGTTTGACTTTAGAATTTAAGTCCACACACTCAGCAATGTTTATTGCTCTTCAACAGCTCTGTAGGGTTAAAAAGTTTACTTTTACTTAAGTTCTCTATTGTCCAGAAAATATTTAGATTTCCAGTTATAATTTCACTGAGTTCTGCATTTCATTCTTCCAAATTTTGACTTAATGACAATAATGCAAATAGTGGTAAATATATTTAATTTAATTATATTTTCTAAACAAAGTATTTTTATAACTATCTTTTATTCTAATATACTCTTTTCCATTCTTTGATGGTTTATTTATGCTTATCACATATGCAGTCTTCCCTTATGTGAGATAGAAAAAGGTAAATTTAAAAGGTCATAGATGTGATATTGTGGGAAAATGACATGATGTTCCACTTTTTCTTTTATTATTTTAATAATTGGAAGATAGCATGACTTGAAAGAGAAGAGAAACATACACAGAAAAGTTTTTGCTAGGCTGTAGCAATACAACACCAAAATAAGTAGTAACACATTCAAGAAACCTATTGATCTCTCCACATGATGTCACAAGATAATATTGATAGCTTTTTTTTCACTAAATAATCTGTTTACAGGCATAATAGCTTCTATGTTATAAAGAACTGGTGTAAATATCCTTAACTGATAATAATTATGTCTAAATATAACTAAAGTTCAGTCAGTCAAATCAATTTTATTTTTCTTTAAAATTTTATCAAACATTAAGTCTAAAGATCCATTTAACATTTAAAAATTTTTCGACAGCTTATTTTATATATACATCATGGTCATATTCTAAGATCCATTCAATAAAAATTACTCTCATATTTGCATTAATCCTTTCAATAAGTTTTCATACCACATATTATCACCTTCCTTAATTTTTTCTCAGTTATACACATGAAGAAATTAGCTTGGAGTCATGAAAAAATTTATATATCCAAAATCACAATATAAGGAAGCTTTAAGAAAAGAATAATCCATGCAGCCAACAAATGAGTTAAGTTGTCTAATTTGAAATGCATGCTGTAGAATTTGGCCAAAACGGAGCAAGCCAAAATTTTCTTGGAAGAAGCTCTCATAACCTCCAGCTATTTTGCATTATCTATGATCACAGTCATTTCTGAAGAGAATGTGTGAATTTGGTTCTTAAAAATGTAGATTGATATGTTCAGATCCCAGTAGGTACAGGGAGGGACTGAAGCAAAGGATCCAGTTAAGAGCAATGGTGGCTTGACCAGTTCTCTACACATTCAACCCATATTGTGCTTTATTTCTGGAAATAATATTACTGGTAACAACACAGAATGGTAGTGGGGATTATGAATTTTATTATGATCCTACTTGGTTTTCAAGTTCATGACAATTTTTAAATTTCAAGTGTTTATGAAAAATTACACATCCTGTGTCATCCACTGAGTCCTTTGTGTTGATTTGAATCTTTTTCCAGGATTCCTGATATCAGGTCAGTCAGCAAATCCTCTTCCTTCTTCATTGGGAATGTCTCCTGAATTCTTCCCATCATATAATCAGCAATTTTTCTGTTATTACACTAGTGAAGGTTGTTGTCACCATAAGTCTAGATTACTCAAGTAGGTCCCCAAATAATCTCTTTCTACATGGTAGATTCAGTCCTTGGTCCCAGTTCTTCACTCCCTCCCTAAGTTACAATTATAGTGCCACACCATTTGCCACATGCCTTTGCAGTACTACTAGAATGTGCAAAGTATATGTTTCCACCCTACTGATCTTGAGCTTGGACATTGACTTGCTTAGGCCAATGGAATGTGAGGCAGAATGACAAAAACTAGTTCTGAGCTGAGGCCTTGAGAGTCAGCAGGTGTTTCTGTTTGTGCTTGTGTCATTGCCAAGAGAAATGTCCCTGGTAGACCGTGATCCCAGAATGAGACTTTGTGGGGCCTGGGGACCTGAATCCAACCTCCAATCTATAGCAAGCCTAGACAACTGGCAACCTGAAGGCCAAGTGCTTCAACTGATGTGCAAAACTATGAAAGACAAGGTATAAATGTCCATTGTTGTAACCCACTGATATTTTGAGGATCTTTGTTGTATAGCAAAAACTCAGCCTTTAGGCTCTCTTTCCTCTGTTTGATAGAATGCACCTCTGCCAGTTTTAACCTCTATAATACCACTGGAACTCTCCATTTTACTGCTCAAATGTTTTATTGTTCCCAATCACCTAATGAAAAATCCCAACATTTTAACCTGATCATTCACAACCTGGCTACTACTTACCTTTCCTGGCTTATCTTTAAATACACCTAAAAATGCACTTATTCATTCCAGCACACTGATGGATTCATTGCTCCAAAAGCATTTATCATCTATTTCCTGGTTTATCCTATAGCTCATTACTCCTTTTTTTTTTTTTTGCGGTACGTGGGCCTCTCACTGTTGTGGTCTCTCCCGTTGCGGAGCACAGGCTCCGGACGCGGAGGCTCAGCGACCATGGTTCACGGGCCCAGCCGCTCCGCGGCATGTGGGATCTTCCCGGACGCGGCAGGCGGACTCTCAACCACTGCGCCACCAGGGAAGCCCAAACTCGAGGTTTGAACCCTTCCGACTGGAGCTGAATTTACAGCTTAACCTTGATATTCCCTTATAAAGAGAGGTGAAATGCAAAAGTTTTGAAGCAGAAATTGATTGTCATCAAAATGTCAATAAGCGTTACATTTACACAACATGAATAGGGCCTATAAATTCTTAAAACTCACCATGAATCAAAATATGAAGCTAGGGTTTAGAAAGAAAGACATAAAAAGGAATTCTACATTTAAAAAGCAGTTATATTTTTCCTTGAGTCCTTGGCAGCTTCAGTGGTCAGCAATGGAAACAGTGATAGATACATCTCAGAATCTGCAAAGCTGCGGTGCTCCTAAAGTGGTGAGAGATTGGATTCTTTAAAAGGATGAGAAAAATGTAGATGTTTGTTTGTTTGTTTAAAATGTCCTCAAACTAACACAACAGAGACTACTGCAGTTGACATAGTGGTTGAATATCAAATTTGTCATTTTTGTGTTGGACCATAAATTGCTTGTCTTATTTCAGAGCATTATATTTCTCCCTATATTTTATAATTTTTATCACTGTTAAACTCTCAGGTTTTCAAGATATAAGATTACATTTTGTTCTTTAAGTAATTAAAGAGAAATACAACATAATGTCAAGGAAGAAATAATAGTATTTTTATTATTTATTGCCTGAAAAATGCCTATATATTTTTTCCAAACTTCCTAAAATGTATTGTTTCAAAATTAAAAAAAAAAAATCAGTCATTAAAGAGATTCAAGTTCCAAAGTGATGAATCCAGTGAGAGAAAATGAAAATTCAGCAGTCTCTGAGCAAGCTATCAGATATAAAATATTCTAAAGATACTTTTTTGTTTTTATTAGCTTCAAATACGTGAAAATTATGGAGTGAAAAACATATACATATATAAGAAATAGAAACTATTTTAGATATGAACATGTGAAAAATTTTATAAGAAAAATCAGCATAATTTAGCTGTAGTCATACAGAATTCAGCCAAAATTAAGATTTTGCTAGTCACTGCTTACATGACTATGTGTTGGTTACCATCCTCCCTTAGACCTAATTTCCACATCTCTTAAATGAGGGAAATTAAAAAAAATTAATGGTTTTAATCTGATGATGAAATTAGATCATATGTACAGATAACTTAGTTCTAGAGTATAATGCTTGGCACATAGTGAATTAATGATCTGTTATTGTTATTATTGTTATATTATTCTCATTGCAGAATACACTGAGTGCCAATCCCTAACACCTGAGGCCTGATAATTTGCAGACCATAGCATTAATTTTGATGACTTAGTTCAATTATTCTATGTAACTTTTCTAGCTACTTAAAAACATTAACTTATTTACACTATATCTCTAGGTGATTTTATTTATAATTCTATGCTAGTGCTTTTATATTTTTATCTCAGGGCTAAAGTTTTCCTTTAAGTTCCAAACTCACATCCAACTGCATATTTGATATATCAACTTGCATATATCTCAGGTGAATGTTCAAAATTGAACTCTTGATCAGATTGATAAACTGCTTTCCCCCAAAAGCACCCCCCCCAACACACACACACAAATACCAAAATCACTAATCAAGCAACTGTTCTAGTTACGGTGGCTGCATAACAAATAACTCCACAACTTGGTAGGTTAAAGCACAATGACATTTATTTTTCTCACAAGTCTGCCTTTTAGGTAGGGCTTGCTCGTGATAGCTTGTCACTGCTGCAATTGGTGTCAGCTGGGATCCAGAACGACCTCAAGGCCCCTCCGCTATGTCAGGTGGTTGGTGCTGGCTTTCAGCTAAGACCTTAACTGGGGCTGTTGGTTAGAGCACCTTGCTTTCTAGGTAGCCTTCAGTTCCTTACAACCTGATGGCTAGCTTCCAAGGATGAGCCTCCTGAGAGTGAGATTGCCTTTTATGACCTAGTTTCAGAAGTCAGGTAACATCCCTTACCTTGCATTCTTATTTGGTAATGTAGCCAGAATGATCCAGCTGGGTTCAAAGAGGGGAGATAGTCTCCCTAGCTAGAGGTAGAAGCGGATGTAGGATCAGAAATATTGCATTGTCATTTTTTGGGGAAAATATTGATATAATCTGCTACACTGACCAAGTAACAAAGTACCATTCCTTTATCAGTCATTCGAATTTCAGCAAATGTCTCTGTCATCTTTCTATCTGCTCAAACCCCAAACCAAGGAATCAGCATTAATTTATTCTTTTCTTTCACTCTCACATCAGTAAGCCCAGCTGGTATTATCACCCATATCATTTATCTTGAATTCTCTTCCTCCTATCCTTTTGCTTTGTCCCTACCAATCCCAACGTATTTTTTCCTTCTCCTAAAACTCACCAGTAAACTCCTAACACACAACCTGCTACTTTTTTGTCCTTGCCCAATCCTTTCTCCACATATATTCGTTACCTTTAATAAGAGAAATTAGCTGATATCACTTCCTTGGTTAAAACAGCCACACATAAACTTTTCTTATATGGAAATATGGTATGGGTATATGAATCATTCCAATCGTGAGAGTTGTGTATGGTGGAAAAGAGTAACAAATATGTCTCAATCACCTTTGATTGTTTAAAGGTTAGTGGAGTTTGTATTCAGTTGCTTTTTTGCCTTGAGATGATAAATAAAGAAAAGATTAGCTGTGGTTTTTTAAACACCCAGAACATCATATGTTTTATTCTTATGTCTCAAAAAGTATATTATTGTTTTCTCCCATAAATGAATATATGGGCCATAAACTCTTTTTCTTTCCTTAATCACCATTTTGGATTAGGTCCTAGAGCTCTAATTTTCTATCTATTAAATGTTTCCAGCATATAATTACATAAGGCAAACAACCATCTTGAAAAGACACAGACTGTTTATACATTATTTACTATTTCTATTATGAAGCTTCATGTTCATATAAAATACATTTTTATATCAACTGAGAATAAAAAGTAATAGGATTGGGCTTCCCTGGTGGCGCAGTGGTTGAGAGTCCGCCTGCCGATGCAGGGGACACGGGTTCGTGCCCCGGTCCGGGAGGATCCCACGTGCCGCGGAGCGGCTGGGCCCGTGAGCCATGGCTGCTGGGCCTGCGCGTCTGGAGCCTGTGCTCCGCAGCGGGAGAGGCCACAACGGTGAGAGGCCCGCGTACCGCAAAAACAAAAACAAACAAACAAAAAAAAACAAACAAACAAACAAAAAAAGTAATAGGATTTTAGATAAGTTAAAAATGTATTTCTCAATATCCTTTGTATTCTATCTGCTTTTCATGCTTGATTTTCCTTACACTCAATAGTACTTCTACCCAATAAAAATTATCTCTTCACATATAATCTATAATCTGTAATCTATAATACAAAATATATAACATTTATATATATTTATCCACACATTTCTTTGGCAAGAATTTTAAATTGTTACATTTTTTTTCTTTAGCCATTGCGTATTTTATGTAATGAAATTCACACAAGGAGCTTGAAAACAGTGTAATTTATATTTTATAAAGGCTTATTTTTCTTTTATTTTTTCCTTTGCTAGTGGCAGTCTTCATAGTGACAGCTTTTATTTTTCTTCCAAACTTTGAAAGAGCATGTATTGTGTATACCTAGGGCATAAACGTATGCCTTTAAGCAATATGTGGATTTTTTTTTTTTTGGATGGTTTTGCTGGATCAAAAACTGGACAGATATGCTAAATTTACTGGTAGGATTTTACCTTTTTTCAATTCACAGTATTCTAATAATTCTTTAGCAACTTCATGAATTTGTGGATTATTTTAGTTTAATAGGAGGTATTTTACATTTAAGTTATTAATATAATAAACAACCTTTGGGGAAGTGTTCTTACCTTAATAAAGCTTTTTCTTTAGAGTAGTGATTTTTAAAAAATCAGATGTTTTATCCCGTGTATTTCAGACTTTTTTCTAATGACCTCAACTCTGAAACATTATTTTTCAAATTGGTTTGCATTAAAAATGATCATATCAAAACCTTACATTTCATAGAAACTTTTTTAAAAGTGAGAAATAAATACCCTCCCAAGAGATAACTTCCTGAATTTATTAGAAAAAATGATAAAATACAGGCCACACTTCACACTGTATAATAATGTATGTGAGAAAACTTTCACCAATGAAATTATTCAATATCTTTACTCTAGATTTTTCTTGCAGTTGAGATATAATTGACATATAACATATTAGGTTCAGCTGTACAATGTAAGATTGTAACTGTTGGATTTTTGATATTCCTCTTTACTGATTTCATCCTACATGTCCACATAACGTGTTCTGAATTAGAAACAGATTTTTTTGTTAGGTGTTTCATGGTAAATAATAGTATCATCCATCATCCATGTGTTCTGTCTTTATCCTTGGGACGGTAAGATGGAAGCATGTTATTGTTCCAAGGGAAGAAGAGCTTGACCCCCATAGTGAGGGGTGAGGAAAAATGATTGTTCTATGTTTATAAAGGGCCAAGACACCTTCTCTTCCTTTCTTTTCTTTCCCTCTTGGAAGGGTATCTTCCTTACTCTAGCCCTTTGCTCTGTAAATAAAATTTCTCCAGGAAACAGATAACCCTTGTGTCTGGTTTACAACCTAGAGAATCTCCAAGTTCCTGGGCCTCATTCCTCCTTGAAATGAAAATACTTAAGATAACCTTTGCAGTTTTCCTGCCACCTTGGGGGCTTAACCCAGAGTCCTACTCCTGGCCGTATCCACTATTCTTTTGAATTAGAGCAATTAACTAGACAAATGGCTATAGATCTAATTCTCATAGTATGTCAACTTGTTACCAGGAGACTAGGGGTTTTTATCTGAACATTGAGAAATCTAGGAAAGTTTTATTTCCCACAGTAACTTAATCATTGAAGTGATATCTCATCACTTTTATCATATTGTATTAGAAGAAAGTCACAGTTTCCAGCCACACTCAAGGAGAGAAGCTTATATATGGCATAAGTACTGGATATCAGGAAGTGGTGCTATATTTGGGTGCCACCTGAAAGTCTACACACCACAGCCACCTTTGAAGACATCAAATAGTTTGAAAGTAAATACAGCTAAAAATAATCATATCAACTTATATTTCCAACAATACAGTTTAAAAATCTAGTTTTATATCAACATTGCCTGGAAGAGAAATTTTGGCTCAATCTGTGTAAAAAATTTCCAAACTGTTGAAAATTTATTAGACCAATAATGAATCCACATGACAATATTTTATCTTTGGGCTACCTCACATTCAGTTTTAATTGGTTTGCTTTAAAAAGTCTTGTTACCATCTTTCTAAAATCAATAGAGTTTTTTTTAATTAATGGTAAACTGTACCTTACACGAGTATAACAGTTTATAAGGTGCTTATTCTCCTCATAACAATGTGAGGAATACAAGGATTTTTAATTACAGTTTGCCTTCAAGGAAATTGAATCAAAGAAAGATTTTCTAAGTTACTCTAAGTTGCTCTCAGGCTACCAAGGCAGGGCCAGGTGTTTTAACCCAGGTTTCCCAATATGATCAGGGTTATTTCATATGTATCTCATAGTTTTTTGTTTGTTTACATTAAAGAGATCAAAAAGGAAGGGGCACTGAAAACAATTTTTTGAGAAATATATATTTTTCACATTATAATTTCCATTCTTCCTTCCTTCCTTGCTTGCTTCCTTCCTCTCTCCCTCTCTCCCTCCCTCCTTTCTTCCTTCTTATTTCAATATAGCAATCTTCCTAAAGCTATGAAAAATTAACGTCTTGTGAAAACTGTGTTACTTTTATTCTTAATATTGTTAGGCTTGTTTGTTAGCACTTTTTCTTAAAACTACCAAGTGTGTGCTAGAAAATTAGAATTTTATTGAGGACTCTCTTTACATTAAATTATTAAAGTGAAAATTAATGTATAGAAATAACATGTTTCATGAGGCTAAGCATGTACTTTTGTATGAGTTTTCTCATTTGGTTATTGAGAGTCCATCTAAGAGCTCATCAAACTGTAGTAGCCAATCTGGATATCAGCAGTGAGAACAGACAAGTAAAGCACAGAACATGATCTTATTTAAAACTGAAGCACAGTTTATTGAAAAGCTACAGTCCATAGAATGTCATCAGGTTTCACCACTAGCACTACTGTGGTCAATGAATGAAAATCAGAAAAGAATAGTCCTGCTTAGTAAACTAGTAAATTCTAGGTCACCTGAGCTGGCTGTGAAATTTCTCTGAAATATGAAAAAGAACGTATTTTATACTTCATAGTCTAATAGGTAATTAGATAATTGCTCCTTATGGTATAGACCAACATTTTAAGAATTGTTTTGGATGGCATATACTTATTTTTCATCTTTGTTTATTGAAGAGCTGAAGTCTAATTTCTGGGTAACATTATCAATATCTACTGAATTCAAAGCATATTTTTTACTAGACTAGCACAGATAATTTTATATTTTGCAATATTCTGGACTTAGAGGCTCTTCTTTAGTGGTTTAATTTTCTTATCTGTTTAATTTGGGGTAAACTTCAAACTGTCTAAAATCCCTTTAGTTCAAATACTTACTGATTTTTATTCTGTTTATCTTCTGAAATCAGTGTTTGTCAGTTTCATGTTATCCTTGTTTTCTTCTCCTCTAAGATTACTGGAATATTGGTAATTGTGTTTTCCAGGGACAATTATATGGCACTGCAAAATTAAAAGTAGATTGTATTTTAAAATATATTAGGCATAAAAGTTTAGGAAAAGTAAACCAGGTGGATTCTAATTTTAATTGATTTATTAAGAAAGAAATTAAACACTTTGACTTCCTTTTTATACATAAAAGTCCATAATTCATTTGTTCCTATAAGATAATTCAGGGATATTATGTTGATTTATCCAGACAGCTCCTTCCCTTCATAGGAAAATATAGCAAGTTTTATTGTCTCCAACTCCTCTGGTCATGTGACAGTCACCAATGACCTCCTTGTTGTCAAATCCATGGACATTTCTCATTCTTTGTCTTACTTGACTTCTCAGCATTATTTGATTTATATGATGTTAAAAATTGACTGATTTATTTGTGTTAAAAATAGTCTTTAATTTAATTTCATGATATGTTCTTTAACTTTGGGTTTTTCTTTCTTCATTATGTTTTCTTCTATGTCTCTTTTGCTGGCTATTTTTTTTTCATCCAGCCTCAGGTCTTTGCACTGTGGGGTTTTTGTTGTTGTTGTTTGTTTGTTTCTTCTCTCATGCTAAATACACTTACTTTGTCTAAATTATGTCATCTCCCTGACTTTGGAAACCATTTATACGCTTACGTCTATCCAAAATGTATCACCAGCTCTGGTTTCACTTTTGAGTTTCAGAACCCATAAGTAACAATCTACTATACATCTACATTTGGATATCTCTTGATCATCTTGGTCCTAAGATGACCAAAATTAATTTTTTTCTTAACTCTGCAAATAAACTTGCTCCTCTTCCAGTATTCAATATTTCAGTAAATGACACCACCACCCACTAGTTGCTCAAGGAAGAAAGTAGAACAACCCTCACATATAACTGAACACCACATCCTGCCAATTTTGCCTCAAAAATAATACCTCAAATATGACAATTTATCTCCATCTCCACCCCACCACCGTGTTTTAGTCATTTTGCCTTATCTTCTATAGCAATTGCTCTCCTACTCTTGCTCCTAACCAATCCAATCTGCTAATAGCAGCCAAAATAATCATAAAATATAAATCAGGTGATGTCACTTATCTGATTAAATTTTTCAATAGCTCTGCATTGCATTCAAGAGAAAACAAAAAATCTTTGACCTTGCCCTCATGATACCTTTCTAGTTTTATCTCCAGTCACTCTCAGTATCACTTACTCTTTCCACATTTGCTTTCAGGCCACCTTGGCTTTTAGGCCTTTATAATTTCATCTCTCATTGCTTGAAGCACACCTATTAGTTGACTCCCTCTACTCCGTGCTCCAAATACTTTTGCCAAGCTATTCATACTCTTTAATAAGGTTTTGGCTTAAACGTCAATTTCTCAAAAAAACTTTCCATGATTCTTTAATCTAAATAAATTCCTTTCTTTTAGTAATCTCAGAGCATCAATTTCCTTTACTTCATATGCAGTATCAGTTTCTAAGCATGACTATTTATTTCAGTGATTATCTATATGCTTTCTCCTTTTACTGGACAACAAATAATAAACTTTGTTTCTTTTTTTTTGCGGTACGCGGCCCTCTCACTGTTGTGGCCTCTCCTGTTGCGGAGCACAGGCTCCGGACGCGCAGGCTCAGTGGCCATGGCTCACGGGCCTAGCCTCTCCATGGCATGTGGGATCTTCCCGGACCAGGGCACGAACGCATGTGCCCTGCATCGGCAGGCGGACTCTCAACCACTGTGCCACCAGGGAAGCCCTGTTTCTCTTTTGCTTACATTTTATCGCTAAAGTTTAGTACAATAAATAGTACATAATGAGGGATAGTTTGATGCAATAGCTTCCCAAAATTTCATTTTTCCAAAATAATATTGTGTATGTTTATTTGCATTGTTCTTGATAACTTCTGGATTATCTCTTTTACCTCCTATTGTTCTAAAGCCCATCTTATCTCAACAGGATGTGCTTATCAGTTCTTCTTCAAAGCGCTTCAGATCACTTTGGTGACCCTCTGTTGTGGAGACATGCAGTGCCTGTGAAATAACATTGTCAAGCTTCATTACTTTATAATTTATTTTTCTACCTTAATATTCCATAACCTTGTCTACAATAAATTTGTCTAGAATAAATTCAAACATATATATTCAAGCCTCTTCTATAATTTCTTCCTAGAATTTTTTTTTTTACAAACTTGCATTCCCATGTTTTTCTAATTTATCTAGTAATTCTTCTTTACTTTTTAATAATTTGAATTTAATAATGGCCATAGTAGCACAATAGTAACTGTTAAAATTTCCATGATAGTTTTCTATTTCAAGAACTCCTTTAATCATACATAAAGAGAATGCTTCTTTTTCCTAAAACTGCAGGAGATCTGAACTCAGCTTTTGTGTATCATTTTGTTAGGAAAGGAGAGCAAAAATGGTTAAAGGATCGTAACTTTACTTTGCCAGAGTGGGAACCTCAGCACAGTGAGAATTTATGTAGGAAGTTGACTACCAGAGCTGAACACTAGGTTTGATTTTCTTCCCTACAACAAGAAAAAATGTATTTTGGGGGTGGCAGGGTGGGAAAGAGCATTTAATTGAGATCATTAAATGCTAGGTATGCACTAGGTCTTTTTTTTTTTTATTGATACAATATTGTTTCCTTCCAGGAAGGTATCAGAGATGCTAATTATCAAGCCATTAGTTTTTATGGGCAAGAATGAAAAGATCATCAAGTAGGATGGAAAGTGTATTACTTGCTACATATCATATAACACAATTCATTCAGCCAATTTATATTTGGTGGCTTTGTCAATAGTTATGTGAAAAGAGTTAATTCACCACCATAGCAGGCAGATTCCTTAAACTATTTTTCTTCTTTTCACAGACAGTTTTGTGTAATGTGGTGTTACTTACTAAATCAATTTGGAGAGACTCCATAGGGAGAAGGAAAAAATAAATATATACACAATTACTTTGTGGGGGGGCAGATGAAAAATAATTAGGTTTGAGTATGATTAAACTTTTTGTTGTCAGTATGTATATACATTTATTTGCAGTTTCTTTTACCAAAATTAATCATACTTTTAAAATAGGAGCTGTAAGATACCCAAATAGAAGTGAGTCTTATAGCGATGGGATTTTATAAGTGGTGCCACATTTCTTTTTGCTCACTTGACTTTAAAGCTCATAATACATTTAATCCAATTGCCTACATATTAAATACTATTAAGGATTTTTTTAAAAAGAAAAACTCTTGTCTTATTTCTAACAAATAGATTCACAGAGAATAACCAATTATACTCTATGATGGGACATATACTTATTTAATGTACATTATTATAAGAATAAATATTCAAAATAAATAAAATCATTGTTCACTGTATTCTGATAGTCAAATTACAATTCTTAATAAATGAAGGAAAACCATATATATTCTGAGTCAGTCAAGATTTTCAATTTTTTTGCTGAATATTTTTCAATTATGACCATTTGTGCTGTATTCATTATGGTCAGTTGCTTGCTGTTATCTCACCCTCAGCGCACTTCTGCATAATTCCCTCTAGTGGGGCCTCTTGTGCCTACCCTGTCCAAGGAGCTCTGCACAGCTTGATGCTTGATTCATCTGTTAGGAGTGTCAATATTGTCAAATACATTAATTCTTGGGAGTGTCAGTGTCATCAAATATTTTATCCTTTTGTTTCCATACCCTGAATTCTCTCCATTTTTCTATGCTGGGCTCTTCTTCCTAGCCATAGTTAACAGTCTTCCCTTTGCAACCAAGGGCAGAACACCTAAAATCTCCTTGACTGTGAAGCATTAACTTGCTACTTGTATTTCAGGCTGAAAAAGAATCACTCATTCTACTGAATCATTATTAGTCTGTTTCTGTCTTCCTACTGAAAGCAGTGCCCAGGTGTTAACTGTTCAGTCATTTATTATGCAGTATAATGAAGACAACCAATATATATCATGTCTAAGTTTTCTTTAAATTTATAAAAATCTGTGCCTTTATGACATAAATGACATGACAAAGCCTTTAAAAATTCCCAATTAGTAGTAGAAAAATACAATTTTATTTCTGGTTTAACTTTTTAATTTCCTTACATATTCTATAAAAATGACAGTTACTTATAAGATGCATATATGTGTGTATCTATATATATATGATATATAGTTGATTAAACCTGTTAGAGAATTGAATAATATCATAGACAAACAATGAAACTATCTTAAAAATAAAGTTACAATGGTTTCAAATGTCACTCAAATTAAATATTTCTAAATAAATACTGATTATTAGGAGTTAATTCTAATAGATAACAGTTGTTTTACCAGAGTAACTTTTTATGCCCCATGCCCCAAAATGCACAATATGATGGTTTACTCTCACACAACCAAAAAAATCTTAAAATGGAGAAATAGACCAAAGTCTACTTTTATCTAATTATACTTTTTCCTTCGTAAATCAAGGAGAATGTGAGTTGTGGTGAAAAATTCAATGAATATATGATATATTACATAACTTACTTTTTAAAAAATTTTTTAATTTTTTTGTAGTACGCGGGCCTCTCACTGTTGTAGCCTCTCCCGTTGTGGAGCACAGGCTCCGGATGCACAGGCCCAGCGGCCATGGCTCACGGGCCCAGCCGCTCCACGGCATGTGGGACCTTCCCGAACCGGGGCACGAACCCGTGTCCCCTGCATCGGCAGGTGGACTCTCAACCACTGCGCCACCAGGGAAGCCCCCATAACTGACTTTTGAAGAAGAAAATTATCTTAGGAGGAAATGGAAGTTTAATATTAATTGAGGTGAGAACAGGTTATTTTTTTAATGTTTAGTTCTTTGTAATCCCAATTTTATTAACAAAAACATGTTCAATATTGGCATTACAGGTATCGCCATGTGGTACTCAGAATACTGGGAAATATATATAATTGAAATAATAAAAATCATTCATTTAAGAAGATTATAGTTAATAAGTAGCATCTTATGGAAAAACACGAACAAATTTTTGGCCAGCCCAATATTTATAATGTGCAATTAACCAACTTGATATACCAATTACATAATTTATAATTTACAAATATGATTTGCATTACTTTTTTGTGATTGAATATTTTTATAGATTATACTCCATTTAAAATTATTATAAAATACTAGCTATATTCCCTTTGCTGTACAATATATCCTTGTAACTTATTTATTTTATAGATAGTAGTTTGTATCTCTTAATTCCCTATCCCTTTCATGTCCCTCTGTCTTCTCTCTCCCCACTGGCAACCACTAGTTTGTTCTCTATATCTGTAAATCTCTTTATTATGTTATATTCATTTGTTTGTTTTATTTTATGGATTCTACATGTAAGTGATAGCATACGGTATTTGTCTATCTGTCTGACTTATTTCATTAGCATAATACCCTCCAGCTCCAGCTGTGTTGTTACAAATGGCAAAATTTCATTCTTTGTTATGGCTGAGTAATAGTCCTTGTATTGTATATATATACGTACCATATCTTCTTTATTCATTTATCTGTTGATGGATACATAGGTTGCTTCCACATCTTAAGTATTGTAAATAGTGCTGCTATGAACATTGGGGTGTGTGTATATTTTTAAATTAGTGTTTTCATTTTCTTTGGATATATATACAGGAGTGGAATTGCTGAATCATATGGTAGTTCCATTTTCAGTTTTTTGAGGCACCTCCATATTGTTTTCCATAGTGGCTGAACCAATTTATATTTCCACCAACAGTGTACTAGGGTACACTTTTCTACATCCTTCCCAACATTTGTTATTTGTGGTATTTTGGAGGACAGTCATCTGACAGGCATGAAGCAATACCTCATTGTGTTTACTTTTTTCTTTTTCAGATTCTCTTCCATTATAGGTTATTACAAGATATTGAGTATAGTTCCCTGTGTTATACAGCAGGACCTCCTCTTTTATCTATTTTATATATAGTAGTTTGTATTTGTTAATCCCAAACTCATAATTTATCCCTTCCCCCCATTTTTCCTTTGGTAACCTTAAATTTGTTTTCTATGTCTGTGAGTCTTTCTGTTTTGTAAATAAGTTCATTTGTATCATTTTTTTAAGATTCTACATTTAAGTGATATAATATGATATTTGTCTTTCTCTGATTTACTTCACTTAGTATGGTAATCTCTAGGTTCATCCATGTTGCTGCAAATGGCATTATTTCATTCTTTTTTATGGCTAATATTCCATTTTATATATATATATATTTATATATATATATATATATATATATATATATATATATATATATACACACACACACACCACATCTTCTTTATCCATTCATCTGTCAGTGGACATTGAGGTTGCTTCCATGTCTTGGCTATTGTAAATAGTGTTGCTATGAACATTGGAGTGCATGTATCTTTTCAAATTATGGTTTTCTCTGGGTATATGCCTAGGAGTGGGTTTGCTGGGTCATATGCTAGTTCTATTTTTAGTTTTCTAAGGAACCTCCATACTGTTCTCCATATGGCTGTATCAATTTACATCCCCACCAACAGTGCAAGAGGGTTCCTTTTTATCCACACCCTCTCCAGCATTTATTATTTGTAGACATTTTGATGATGACCTTTCTGACTGGTTTGAAGTGATACCTCATTGTGGTTTTGATTTGCATTTCTCTAATAATTAGCAATGTTGAGCATCTTTTCATGTGCTTTTTAGCCATCTGTATGTCTTCTTTGGAGAAATGTCTATTTAAGTCTTCTGCCCATTATTTGATTGGAGTTTTTGTTTTTTGATATTGAGTCACATGAGCTGTTTCTATATCTTGGAAATTAATCCCTTGTCAGTAGCATCATTTGCAAATATTTTCTCCCAGTCCATAGGTTGTCTTTTTGTTTTGTTGATGGTTTCCTTTGCTGTGAAAAAGCTTTTAAGTTTAATTAGGTCTCATTTGTTTATTTTTATTTTTATTTCCACTGCTCTAGGACATGAACCCAAAAAATATTGCTGTGATTTATGTCGAAGACTGTTCTGTCTATATTTTCCTCTAGGAGTTTTAGAGTATCTGGCCTTACATTTAGGTCTTTAATCCATTTCAAGCATACTTTCATATATGGTGTTAGAGAATGTTCTGTGCTTTTAATTTGTATTTCTCTGATGATTAGTGATGTTGAGCATCTTTTCATGTGCCTGTTGGCCATCTGTATGTCTTCACTGGAAAATTGTCTATTCTGATCGTCTGCCCACTTTTAATTGTGTTGTTTGTTTTTTGGGTATTGAGTTTTATGAGCTGTTTATATATTTTGGATATTAACTCCTTATTGGTCATATCATTTTCTTCCATTCAGTAGGTAGTCTTTTCATTTTGTCAATGATTTCCTTTGCTGCTCAAAAGCTTTTAAGTTAATTTGTTTATTTTGGCTTTTGTCTCCGTTGCCTTAGTAGACAGATCCAAAAAACTATTTCTACAATTTATGTCAAAGAAAGTTCTACCTATGTTCTCTTATAGAAGTTTTAAGATTTCAGGTCTTATATTTAGGTTTTTAATCCATTTTGAGTTTATTTTGTATATGGTGTGAAGAAGTGTACTAATTTCATTCTTTTACATGTAGCTGTCCAGAGTTCCCAGCACCACTTATTGAAGAGACTGTCTTTTCTCCATTGTATATCTTGCCTCTTTTGTCATAGAATAATTGACCATAGGCACAAAGGTTTATTTCTGGGCTCTCTATTCTGTTCCATTGATCTATGTGTCTGTTTTTGCGTCAGTGCCACACTGTTTTGGTTACTGTAGCTTTGTAGTATATCTGAAGTCAAGGAGTGTGTGTTTCCACATAATTTTCAGGATTATTTTGTTCTAGTCCTGTGAAAACTGTGAGTATTTCAATAGGGATTCCATTACATCTTTAGATTGCTTTGAGTCATATGGTCATTTTAACAATATTAATTCTTCCAAAGATCATGGGATATTTTTCCATTTCTTTGTATCATCTTAAACTTCCTTCATCAATATTTTAATAGTTTTCTGAGTATATGTCTTTCACCTCCTTGGTTAAGTTTATTCCTAGGTATTTTATTCTTTTTAATGTGAAGTAAATTGTTTACTTGCTTGATCTATGTATCTATAGACTTGCTTGATCTTGATCTATTGTTTTCTTGCTATCTCTTTAATAATAGTTCATTAATAGTGTATAGAAAAGGAACAGATTTCTGTATATTAATGTTGTATCCTGTAACTTTACTGAGTTCATTTAGTAGTTCTAATAGTTTTTTTGGTGGAGGCATTACAGTTTTCTATATATGGTATCATTCATTGGCAAGTAGTGACAGTTTTACTTCTTCTCTTCCAATTTGAATGCCCTTTATTTGTTTTTCTTGTCTGAGTGTTTTGGCTGGGACTTACAATACTATGTTAAATAGAAGTAGTGAGAGTGGGCATCTTGGTCTTGTACCTGATTTTAGAGGAAAACCTTTCAGCTTTTCATCATTGAGTATGATTTCAGCTGTGGGTTTGTCATATGTGGCCTTTATTTTGTTGAGATGTTTCCTCTTTAGTGACTTTGATGAGAGTTTTTATCATGAATGGATGTTGAAGTTTGTCAAATGCTTTTTCTGTGTCAATTGAGATGGTCATGTAATTTTTATCCTTTCTCTTGTTAATGCAATGCATCACATTGATTGATTTGCAGATATTGAAGCATCCTTGTAGTCTTGGCATAAATCCCACTTGATTACGGTCTATGATCTTCTTATATATCGTTGAATGTGATTTGCTAATATTTTGTTGAAGATTTTTACATGTATCTTCATCAGACATATTGTCCTATAATATTTTTTTGTAGTGTCTTTGTCTGGTTTGGTATCAGGGTAATGGTGGCCTCTTAGAGTGAATTTTGGAGTATTCCCTCCTCTTTGATATTTTGGAATAGTTTGAAAAGGATAGATATTATCTCTTCCTTATATATTTGATAGAATTCCTCTGTGAAGCCATCTGGTCCTGGACTTTTTTTGCTGGAATATGTTTGATTACTGATTCAATTTCACTACTAGCTTTTGGTATGCTCAGATTTCTTCCTGATTCTGCCTTGCAAGATTGTATATTTCTAGAATTTTATCCATTTCTTCTAGGTTGTCCAATTTGTTAACATATAACTGTTCACAGCAGTCTCTTATGATATTTTTGATCTCTGTGGCATCATTAGTAATTTCTTCCCTTTCATTTCTTATTTTGTTTATTTGGGTCCTCCCTCTTTTTTCCTTAATGAGCTTAAGTCTTACCAATTTTGTTTACCCTTTCAAAAAACAGCTTCTCGTTTCACTGATCTTTTCTATTTTTCTGGTGGGGTGCTCTCTTTATTTCCTCTCTGAACTTTATTATTTCCTTTCTGCTTCTGACTTTGGGCTTTGTTCTTCTTTCTCTAATTCTTTTACATGGTAGGTTAGGTTGGTTATTTGAGATTTTTCTCATTTCTTGAGGTAAGCCTGTATCACTATAAACTTACCTCTTATAACTACTTTTTCTTTGCCTCATAGATTTTGGAAAGTTGTTTAAATTTTTATTTGTTTCAAGGTATATTCTGATTTTCTCTTTAATTTATTCATTGACCCATTGGTTTTTTAGTGGCATGTTGTTCAGTCTCCATATGTTTGTGTTTTTCCTGTTCTTCTTCCTGTAATTGATTTCTAGTTTCATACTCTTGTGGTCAGAAAAATTGCTTAACATAATTTCTATCCTCTTAAGTTTGCTGAAACTTGTTTTATGGCTTAGCATGTGATCTGTCCTGGAGAATGTTCCAGGTGCACTTGAAAAGAATGTGTATTGTACTGTTTTTATATAGAAGTCCTGTAGATATCTATGAAGTCCAATTGGTCTATTATATCATTTAAGGCCACAGTTGCCTTATTGATTTTCTGTCTGGATAATCTGCCCATTGATATAAGTGGGGTGTTAAAGTCCCCCACTATTATTGTACTTTTGTTGATTTCTCCCCTTTTGTCTATTAATATTTGCTTTATATATTTAGATCCTCCCATATTAGGTGCTTTTATGTCTTTTGATTAGAATATTTTAGTCCATTGACATTTAAAGTGATTATTGATAGGTATGTACTTATTGCCATTTTGTTAATTGTTTTCTGGTTGTTTTTGTAGTTTTTCTCTGTTCTCTCTTTCATCTTTTAGTTTCTTCCCTGTGGCTTGACAATTTTCTTTAGTGGTATGCTTGTGTTCCTTTCTTTCTGGCTTTGGTGAATCTATTGTGTGTTTTTGATTTGTGGTTACCTTTAGGTTCATGTATGTTGACCTGTAACTATATCTACTTGCTTTAAACTGATAGTCATTCAAGTTCAAACACATTCTAAAAGATCTACATTCTTTTACTCCTCTTCCCAGCGTTTTGTGTTTTTTGTTGTCATATTTTACATCTTCATGTTTACCCCTTAATTGTTTATTGTAGTTGTAGTTGATTTTATAATTTTTGACTTTTAAGTTCTATACTAGTTTATTTTATTGGTTGATCCACAGCCTTTACCATACATTTGTATTTACTAGTGGGATTTTTCCTTTCCTATCAGTTCTTGTTGTAGCCTTTTCTCTTCCACTTAGAGATGACCTTTTAACATTTCTTTTAGGGTCAGTTTAGTGTTGATGTACTTATAGTTTTTGCTTATCTAAGAGGTTCTTTATTTCTTCTTCAATTCTGAATGGTAATCTTGATGGGTAGAGTATCCCAGGTTGTAGGTTTTTCCCTTTCAGCACTTTACATATATCATGCCACTCCCTTCTGGCCTGCAAGTTTTCTGCAGAAAAAATCAGCTGATAACCTTGTGGGAGTTGCCTTGTATGTGACTCTTGGTTTTTCTCTTACTGTCTTTAGAATCCTCTCTTTATCTTTAACTTTTGTCATTTTTATTATGATGTGTCTTGATGTGGCTCTCTTTGGGTTCATCTTATTTGGTACTCTCTGTGCTTCCTGTACCTGGATATCTGTTTCCTTCTTCAGCTTTGGGACATTTTCAGCCACAGTTTCATCAAATACATTTTTGGCCCCTTTCTCTTTCTCTTCTCCTGCTGGAACTCCTATAATGTGAATGTTAGTATGTATGATATTGTTTCAGAGGTAATTTAAACTGATCTCATTTTAAATTTGTTTTTCTTTTTGCTGTTCTGATTGGGTGATTTCTATTATTTTATCTTTCAGATCACTTATGCATACTCCAGTATCACTTTGTCTGCTGTTAATTCCTTCCAGTGTGTTTTTTCATTTCAGTTTTTGAACACTTTATCTGGTAAATTATTTATCTATGTCTCACTTTTGGTTTGAACAAATTCCTTTGTCTTCTCATTTTGCTTCGCTTTCTCTGTCTTTGTCAAATTAGGTGAAACAGTTACCTATCCTGTTCTTGAAGGGGTGTCCTTTTGTGTAATAAGCATCACTATGCAGTCTATATGTGCTCCATGGCTTTGTTGGGAGAGCTGGATTTGAAGTGAGCACAAGTCACATCAAGGTGTGCTGGCAGCTGTCACCTTGGTGGGAGTTGGGACTGGAGGTGGAGGATCTAGAGCCAGAGCCAGGTGTGAGCTAGGGCTTCTCATATTCTCAGTGGCTGTCCCTGCTCTATCAGGGGTGGGGGTCTTGTCCTAAGGTGCTATAGCAGAAGCCCTGAGGGTAGGGTCCAAGCTGGTTCTGTTTTCTCTAAGTGTGTGCACTCCTAGCAGAGCAAGAGGGCCTGGAGCGGGTGCCCAGTGTAAGGCAGTGCATGTGCTGGGATGGTCTTGACCGCCTAGTCAGAGCTCTAGACTTCTCCCAATCTGTGAACATCACGAATGGCCAACCTTGCCCCACTTGGATGCTTTGCCAGGTCTGAGCCAGCTCCATTCCCCCCAACTGTGCATCCTTCCCAGCTACAACAGCTTTTGCCCTAGTAGAGAGCTGCACTGGAGCTAGAAGTGCCAGAAGGGGCACTTGGTATGGGACAGAGCATGTGCTGGGGTAGTTGTGGGAAGCCAGCCAGAGTCCCAGGCTGCTTCAGTCTGCTTCCTCCACCTTGTTCCTGGAAGTAAATAAGCATATACACACTGTTCATGAATAGAGTCTAGTTTCTTTCAGCCCTCCTGCTAGTCCCACTGGTTCTCAAACCAGCTAGGGGACTCACTTTCCCAGTGTTGGATGCCAGGGCTATGGTGCCCAATACATGGTTCAAAAAGCTCGCTCACCAGGGAGGATCTCCAAGCCCGTGTAATCCTCCTCTTCTGTGTCCCCTCCTAGGGGTCCAGGTTCTGAGCTGATTGCATCTATTTCCTTCCTACCTGATTCCATGTGGTTCTTTCTTTACAGCTTCTGTTGTAGAAGAGTCTTTCTGACCATCTCCAGTTTGCTTTCTGTGAGAATTGCTCCACATGTAGCTCTATTTTTGATGTGTTCATGGCGGGGATGTGGTCAGTGTCCCCCTATTCTGCCATCTTGATCTCCTCCTCCCACCTCCTCCTGCTTTGGCAAGGCATTACTTTTGAGTTCCTATAATATACCTAAGTATTAAATTCCAATATAAAAAAAAGTGTAATGGAAGCAAATAAGACACATGTCATAGTTTGGGAAGAAAATAATTATGAAAAGTGTATTTTGACATAATTTTATGAGGTAATATATTTTACCAGTACTAGCAAAGGGAAAAGAGTCAAATAGAACAATTATATGTGAATGTTATAGTTAATTTTAATGTGTCAACTTGACTGGGTCATAGGGTGGTCAGATATTTGGTTAAACATTATTTCTGAGTGTGTTTGTGAGGTTGTTTCTGAATGAGATTAACATTTGAATTGGCAGACTGAGTAAAATAGGTTGCCCTTCCCAGTGTGGGTGGGCATCATCTAATTCATTGAGGGGCTGAATAGAACAAAAATGTAGAGAAAGGGAGAATTTACTCTTTCTGCCTGACTGTTGAGCTGAGCCATTGGTCTTTCCTGCCCTTGGACTGGGTCTTATACCATCAGCCCTCTTGCTTCTCAGGTCTTTGGACTTGGACTGGATCTATATCACCAGCTTTCCTGGGTCTCCAACTTGCAGACAACAGATTGAGAGACTTAACCTCCATAATTGTGTGAGCCAATCCTATTGGTTTTGTTTCTCTGGTGACCCCTGACTGATACAGTGGGTAAAATTAAAGTATACTATTATAGTTCATTGATATTATACTTGCACAAAAGATGCTATTTACTTAAAGAAGTATAAAAGCATTCATTGAGGATATACAAATAGAAGAAATAATTTTCACACAAAGTAACTAAATTAATATTTAGTGAACTAGAATATAATGCAATTATTTGTTGCTTCTCTGAGGATTTTGTCAAAAAAGAAAGAAAAAGGGAAAGAAAGAAAGAGAAAGAAAGAAAAAGAAAAAGGGAACAGAAATCTATAAATTCTAATTCAATTTGGAAAAAGAAGTAGAGCTCTTGTATTCTTATAGAGCTCTTTTATTCTTACAGAAGAAAATTGTTTTTTCAACTGTCCAAATGACTAAAATATCCAAACAAAGGATTCATGATAAAAATGAATTACAAAAGTGAAAACTATTAAAATGTCCTGTTAGTGAGGGAAGAACTCTGTGTGGTTCAGGGTGTACCATGATGGTGTGAACAGCAGTGTTGCCATTAAAAGGTCCATGCTGTCACAGTGGCCGTATTCAAGAAAATGGACAGAGAGGTGTAGATGATAATATCATGGTGATGTAGGAATAGTGAACATTCTTGACTTTATATGATTTGGCAGATAACTGTTTTAGAATGCTGAATTGGAAAATGCAAATACATATTACATGTATCATTCCTTTATACCACCAAAGAGAAAAAGAAGGTATTTATAATATGTTAAAGAAAAATCAAGAGACAGAAAAAGTCTCTGTTGAGAATATCTAATTTCCAGACATATTATTAATCCAGGAAAAAAATTACAGAAGAAGCTTCAAATGTACTTTGACCTATTAGAAAATTCTGTATAATGAAACTAGTTATTAAAGAATATAATTTTTCACACCAAAATATAATTTTAACAGCCCAACAAAAAGCCAGTGTTATTTGCTTAAATGGCAGAAAGCCAACCAGAGCAACATCATTATATGAACATTTTCTAGAAATGTTATTTTTCTTTTAGTTAAGAGTGAAGCACACAATGTCAATATTAATTTGAGTTCATCTACCCATGAAGTGATTCAAAATTGATTTTAGGTAGTATTTTTGTATTGTTTTATTTATAGCACCAATTAAGACTATTTCACTGAAACTATAGTTTAATATGTCTCTGTTTAGCCCTAATGCATTCTTAAAAATATACAACTTATTAGAATTGCCTTATAATGAATATTTTTGTCATTTGCGTTGCAAGATCTGGTGATATTCTTTCAGCTGTGCATCAAAGAAACTTAAGAAAAAAATTAGCCCTATAAAATGTGCACTTGCTTTGATCCTCTCACTGATTTCAATAATATTCAACGCCCTGAAAGAGTAAGATACTGCTTCATAAAGTCCGTTAGCGCAGTATCCTAGAAAAGAGAGAACTGGTCTGTGTAAACTTTTAGTAATAAAAGATTATTACTTTCATATTGAAAAGGACTTTTCTGATCATTTACGGGATGGTAATTATTCTCTGTGTCATCACTAGTGATGCGTGTATTAAAACAGCCCTTGTATAGAAATCAGTTAATAAATCAATGAGACTGAAATCTGCAGGAAATCCTGTACTGCTCTCTTTCATGAACAGGCTTCACCAAATGCTATGGGGATGAATGCAAAACAGGCCTGAAATACCAAGCTCGGCTGCAGGAATATAAGGAGATGGCTAGACAGGCCAGGCTGTTTTTCCATATCCAGGGAATTGTTAAGTCTGTAGAAGTGCTTAGTATTAGGTTTCAAAAAAGCCAGTCAAATGTTCCAAATATTAACCTTTTATGGAAGCACAGGTCAGAGAAACAAGATAAAAAAAAACCTTCTAAATTATTTCTGTATTTGAGGTTCTTGGAGAAGAAATATTTAATATTCCTTGCTTTTCATTGGAAAGTAAAAGCCATCCTCAGTCTTGTTTTTTTCTCTCTCTATGCCCTTTATGATTACTATCATCTTTATATTTTCACCATTTATCAGTGTTTTGAGGTAAACTACTGACTCCACACTATTATTGTTATATTGCAGACAGACATTTTTGAAGATTCTTTTCTGTTTTCCGTGAGAGCCAGATTACTGACAGCAATGGGAAAAAGAGTCCTAGATAGTCTCTGCTGGTTTTTCCAAAGTGCCCACTAAGGCCTTTATTAGTTAGTAGTTGACACAGCTGCCAGAGTTTCTGGCCCTTTTCACTGGGATCTGGGACCAGGACAAGGGTCCCTATTTTTAGAGTAAGAGGATCATTATGAGGGGTAAGGGCTGGTGGTTCCTCAAGGAGGTACTGTTTGCTGATGGACAAAGTCATCGAAAGGATGTAAAATCAATGACCGAAGTCTTGAAGTCATAGCTGTTTCTCAAAGCTTTTGCAGAGTGTCTCTAGTGGCATAGGATAATAAACCAGGGACACCTTGTGGACTGCTTAGTGTCCCACTGCCCCATTCTTAAAAGTTCATGGGAAGTTTACATTCAACTCTATAAAGCATCAGTTTTTTATCACAAAAAAATATTTTATATTACTTACTATATGAGATGTTTTGATTTCTCTTTTGCTTAATGGCTAAAATAAATGTCTATTTATTAAAAATCTAGGTTGAATGGAGAAACATCGTGGCATACCAGCTTCCTTATCTGGGCAATTTTCTTTTGTTAAAAAAAATATTTAGAAATATATATATATATATATATAGAGAGAGAGAGATAGATATAAATGTGAACTGATATTCCCCAGCTGAATGAGGAATCCCTGAAGAGAAGTGCTGGAATAATATTTTCAAAGAGGAGACTCCATCCAATGCTGAAATTTTCAGTAAATGAATCTTATTACTGGGGAGCTTAGTTAATTGTGTCATATGTCAGTGAAAGTGTCACTGACTTATTCTTCAGTCTATTTTACTAGACTAGACATGTTTAGTAAAGAAAGATAACTCATGCATTCTTTTTAACCACTAACACTACAATTTTTGTCACATGTAATGAAAGATAAAGAATTACTTGTATTACCAATAATCAAGTCTCCCTTTCCAGTTCCAACTGTATTTCAATTTTATGGATATTGTCAAGTACCTTACAACAATTCAAAGTTAAGCTTACACTTGTGGTACGTGAATGCTCAGGCTAGAAAAAGAGCTGCTAAATAATCTGAATTTGTGAGCAACTTGTTAGGTAAACAATGAATCATTTCACCTTATCATCGTGTTTATCCTTTGCCAGGGCATCATTATTTTTCTTATTTAAGAAAAGCAGCAAATAAATTTTGGCTAATGCATTCTACATGCCAAGTAAGAATTTATCACTGTACCTGAAGAAAATTTATAAGTCATTTCAAATTCCATTATAAGTATGGCCAAAAGGGTTTAAATTATTATTTTAACTTACCATTTGAGCACCGGATGAAGATACTGAGAAAATCAGCTGAGAAATCACACTGAAAGATTTTCAGGATAAACGATGGGTGCAGTGTGAACTCCCAGTCTTGCATTTTACGTGTTAAAGTTTTTGTGCCATATAAGCATATATTTCTATTTCTTCCCAGTTGAAAAAAATTAATATTTGAAAAATTCTTTACGAGTAATTTCACACGTATAATTTTTGTGTGTGAGAAAACAAAAATAAAACAAAACAAAATAACCAAAGTGCTGACTATTCATTCATAAATGTTCAAGGTAACATTCTGGTTTATTTCAGTCTTTCAACCAATTATTCAAAATATTCTTTAAGCATTATAAAATAAGGATACTTTTTTCCAGCTTGGCTACTTTTACCAACAATAGATTCATTCATATCCTCAATGCAGTACTTTATAAAATTTCCCGTAGCATGAGCTTACTTTCCTGACATGAGTTGAAAATTTGTAAGAATCTTCAATTATTTTTATTTGCTAAGTCACAGGTAGAAATCTCATTTTATTAATTCAGATGTGTAATAAATAGAAATTTATTTTTATAAAACTATTTTTTATTTGGAGCCCTATTCCAGCACAGTGTCAAAACTTGTAATCCAAATTATTTCTCAGCCTCTCCATTCCTTTTCTAGGTTCTGTATCAAGGTTCCACAGTCCTTACATAGTCCCAAGTCATTGGAGGGTAGGCTGGGCATCTACTCCTAAGTGTGCTTTGTCCAGGCTGACTTCTGTTGAGTCATTCATTGTCTTGCTGGTTTCTCAGTGGTCAGTCTGTATAGATTCCTACTAAATTATTGCTGGCTCTCATCTGGTTCAGCAGAGCTCTTTTCTTCTGCAGTGCCGTGCTCAGGCAGAGAGAAATCTTTCTATTTTTTGCTCACACAACATTGTGCTTGGGGAACTTTCTGAGCCTGGCTAAGCCCCAATCTGCCTAGAAATTCCATGCAACCATTTTTACTTTTCACTGTATTTTGTGTTGTATGTATGTCATTCTGCTGTTGCTGTGCACTCTGGGACCTAAGGAGCTCCATGACATTTTCTAAAGTTCTATCTGCATAACACATAATTTAGTCATCTTTCCCTGGAGACTCACTATTTTGCTAAGGTGTTATTGAGAGGTAAGGTACAATTACACCCTGGTCTCAGTTGCCTCAAACATGTTCAGGATTAATGGATTCTATAAAAATAAAAAAAAGGTAATACAAAATAAACTGGACTGACCATTTACCTGATTCTACGTGGCTGTATTTTTCCCTTAAATAAGAAGATAGTTTTTCTTTTCTCAATTGTAGGCTTTTCCTCCTACCTGAGCTTTGTACTCCATCTCTTTCTTTCTTTAGGCACTTATTTCCACATTTAACTGATTTCTGTTTACTGACTCATTCTGATGGTGATGATGATGATGATAGCTGTATCAATCAGGGCAAAGTCAGGAAGAGAGAACCCACGCCAGGTAGTATAATAGAGGGAGTGTAACATTGGAAACTAGTTGTAAAAGTGATAAAAGACTTGAAAATTGAGTGATAGTAAGACACCCAGAACTTAGCAACAGCTGAAAGCTACTATCATTTTCATGGTACAGTGGGACAAGATGGTGCTACAGATTTCAGGGATGGATAGTTTCCAATTTAGCTCACGCAATGAAGGAGAGGCAGCTCCTGCTGAGACCTGGCATGGAGCCCAGTGAAAGAGAAAGTTAAATATCCTTGATCCTGATTTGCATCCAGAATCTGGAAACTAATTAGAAACCAATAGACAAAGGAGCCCAGAAAATGGAGGAGTCAGATATCTGTGGTATAGAACAAAGCAAGGGGCATGAAGGAGTGGATCTGAGAATAAACAAACCAGTCACAGGCCCAACTGCCATGGAGTAATAGCAAATGTAATACTTACCAACCTTTGATGCTGACACGAACATTATCCTCACTTTACAGGAGAGAAAATTAGAACGATGTCATATTAAAACTGGTAATAAGGAAAAAGAACAGATTGTTTAGGGGGCTGGGAGGATAGGAGAGATGTGGAGAAAATATTAATCCTTCTTTTAGTCACCTTTACACTGATTAACTTGTTAAAATTAACATATATCCCTTCAGTAAATAAAAAATAATGTGAAAATGATCACGCACCTCCCTTTTTAGAAAAGTACTTAACTTCCAATTCCTCCTCGATTTACTTTTCTATCTCTCTCACCTCTTTCATAATCAAACTTCTGGAAAGAGTTTTATAAACTGCCCCCGTATTTCTACATTTTTACTCACTCTATTCCCTGCAATGTCTTCTAATCCTCTCACTCCATTGAAACAATACTTGATAAAGACCCCAAATGATGTTTTATTATGACATTCAGTGAGTCTTTTTCATTCCTTTTTACTTGACCCTTTTCTCTTTTTCTTAAAAAATGTTTCTGCCTTTTAGCATAAAAGTCACCACAATCATTTTTGATTTCTAGGCAGTAAGTTGGAGAATGTAGGAAAAAAAAAAAGACCACATCCATACCTTCTAATGAGCTTTATGAAGATATCATACATTTCTATTATATCTCCTTGGCTAGAACTAAGTCATAGGGCCATATCTAACTTCAAGGAATTCTGGGATATAAAATCTTTTAGCTGGTGGCACTATGCTTATGGAAAGAATGGATTTCCATTATTTAAAAAAATTTAAAAATTGAATGGCTATTTTGAGGTTCCTAGCAGTTTCTGCCAAAGCTGTTATGTTCGATGTCATCAATTGTCTTATAAAATATTAAGTAGATCATTAATACTTAACACAATGGAGTTGAGAATGTGGAGAAAGGACATGATAACTTATCTCAGAATGCTGGAAACAAATGCACTAAGGAAACATCTTAGGAATTCTAGGAGTTAAATATTATGTACTAATTTGAGTAATTTGATTATGACTTTAATGTGAAATATGCCGCTGTATGATTTTCTCTCCCCTAGAAATATTCAGGCGCTCAATTACAGGCAGCAAAATGGTGTAGGTCAGAGTTCAACAAGAGTTCTTTAGGGTGAAAAAGGGAGGGGAAAAGAGAAGAATGAGTTGAGAGTGTTAAATGTGGGAGTGGGCATCTAAGGTAGAGATGAGAGTCCAAGGATTAAAGAGAAGGGGTGTGGCTAATTCATCTATGTCCATGTTGAAGTAGCTGGGAATGATGATGAGTTAGGGAGAAATTCTTTGCCCTGAGAGATGTCTTCAAAAAATAATCAGTAATTCAGTAGATGGTATCAAGACACAAGAGCAGGTGGCACAGGAAGATGACATAAGCTTTAGATAGTATTAATTCCCTCAGAAGGAGGCAGGGGGATTAATTACCTGAATGTAGTATTAAGGAGGAAGGACACCTATCTTATCTCTTGGTCCTGAGGTTTGTGGACTGAAAAAGAAAAAACAACAACAACAACAAAAACTTTTTGTTAAGAGCAATTTAGTAGAAGGATTTCCATTGGAGGCAGCCAGGTTTTAATGAAGGTCATCCAGTCGCGAGAACATTCCAAGAAGTGATGGCAGCTATAGGTGAGTTTGATGATCATAAGTTAGAAGGTTGAAATGCATGAAGGAGAGTGGAAGACAATTTGGTAGATAAGAGTGTGTAGACAACAATTTGGGAACTAGTGATGATGGGCGTAAATAGGAATGTGAGGTATTAAGGCCTCAGATCTCACAATCTGAAATGAGGGTGAGCCAAATAAGCTTTCCCTGGGCCTTTGTGCTTTTCCAATGATTTACTAAAAGGCAGCTCCTTGAAGTTTCTACTTTTCTAATGGCTAAGGATAGATCTTTATTATAATTACTTACTTAACTTTATTAGATTTCTTATTAGGTTTCTCCCTGCTAGGTTATACACTCTGTGAAGTCAAAAACCCACTCAATATTGCTAACAATTATATTCCTAGGAACTAGACTAGTGCCTGGCTTGTTTACCTGGGGTTTCTAGTGCAAAAGTTTGCAGGGGCCACAATGATAGTATAAATCATTAAAAAGGGACTGGGTTTTGCCTTTTTTGTTGTTGTTGTTACAGAGCTGTTTGTATATTTAATTGTGGGAATAGTCTTATTTCTACAAGTAAACATATTTTTCCCCTTTTCTTAAAATGTGATATTTTACTGGTCTAGCTTTTGGTTTTCAATTCTTTACCGAGGCACAGGTATAAAGAAATATTTTTCTAAGGCTAACAGGGTGGCAGGGCTCTAATAGAGGACAATTGAGAGAGACAGGGTTTCAGTGGGGAGTGGTCAGAACTGTGGTGAAGATGACACAGCCTGGCTAACAGAGGCAGCCTCTTCTCTCTTCCAGCAGATGTCTGGACTGTGCAAATGCAGGCCTGTGTTGTTTAAGAGAAGACAGATACCTAGGTTTGTATATGAAATCCCCTGATTTTTTAAAAGTTGGTTCAACTTTTTAAAAGTGCAGAAAAAAAATATGATGTCAGATGACCATATTTAAGCTCTCATCCTCAGTGTAGATTTCTATGTATTCAGCAAGTATTTGTTGAAAAAAGTGAATGAATGATTTGAAGAAGATAATTTTCTTTAGCTTATTTTAAACATTTGGTTATTATTAAAGGAAAATCCCTTTAAATCAAGCAATTTAATATTACACACTTTCCTTTTAAAATTTTCTTACTCAGAGGTTGGTTTTTTTTCAAGTTCTTAAAGGTAACATGCTGGTGTATTCAGAAGATTTGTTTTACCCAGAATAAAGGAAGTGTGAGGCTGCATAATCACTTTTTTATTGTGAAATTATTTTTATACATACTTTATGATTTGTTGTGACCTCTTCCTAAAGATAGTAATAATATATTCATCTAACGAAATTGCTTTTGAAGACCTTGTAGAGTTAATAAATTATTTTACATATCAGATTTAATTATTTTTAGTAAAAAAACAATTTCACAGTCAGATTGCTCTCTCAGGGCTGTAATCAATGAATGAAAAACACTGATGGTAGGTTATCATACTTCTCTTAGCTATGATGGTCTATAAAGAATTTCCATCTTGATTTTCAAAACTGTCCTTAAAATATCACCAATTCAAAGTAGCAGAAATGAGATTCCTCCCAAAACAAACCAAAAAAACGAAGTCAAAAAAAAAAAAAAGTCTGTCTATTTTACGTAGAAATCTATACACAGATATTTTCAAAAGCATAATCTATTTCCGGTGTAGAAATGTATTTTTGAGTATATAAACTTATTATGAAACTGACTTCCATAAGCATAGATTTGCATGAAAATAAGTATTTAGGATTTTGAGGGGTCCTCTATCTATGTCATAAAAGGACTGAGAGACTGACCATGCAAATGGAAATGGCCAGACCATGTATTAAAATAAAACTCTAGGGCTTCCCTGGTGGCGCAGTGGTTGGGAGTCCGCCTGCCGATGCAGGGGACACGGGTTCGTGCCCCAGTCCGGGAAGATCCCACATGCTGTGGAGCGGCTAGGCGCGTGAGCCATGGCCACTGAGCCTGCGCGTCCGGAGCCTGTGCTCCGCAATGGGAGAGGCCACAGCAGTGAGAGGCCCGCGTACCGCAAAAAAAAAAAAAAAAAACTCTAATCCACAAACCCTGCAGCAAACATTCTCAGAAGCCAAACCACAACCTCTTAACCAGTTTTCCCCAAATGGTAATGACTTGATCAATAAATGCCAGCTTCCCTCATTTTGCTCCTGCTCACAATTTAGGGCCAATCAGAGCAAGAGAAGTATGCTCTCCTAACCAGTCACGCAGGATGCTCCAGTTCTATCAGCCTGCCTCTAGAGTCCTCATGCCAATAACCTCCAACTAGAGCCTTCCCCTTTTTTCCACTATAAAGCTTTCCCACTGGCATCTGCCTTGAGTCTCTGCCAAATGCAAGGGATGGCAGCTGACTCCCTTGCTTTATAGCAAGCTCTGAATAGCCTTTGCTTGTTTATCTGGGTGGTCTTTGTTTATTTCCACAGGAGTTATATACATTTTTGTCTGTTTCAAATGAATACACGTAAGCGAATGGACAATCAATACTTACTCTATGCCAGAAGATCTATGAGATAAAATATGGTGATATTTTATAAATGGTAATGTGTTAGTGTTCTTTAAGATTCTAAAAGAAGAACCTTGGCCTTTTCCTAGACAAATAGGGAAGGAATGTTTTCTAAATTGGTAAATCCTTTGACTACATACCTCAATAAGAATTTTAAGGCCTAGTGAAAGGCTTAGATTTCAGGAAGAAAAAATAGTTTCCACTGACAGTACCAGAAGGGGAGGAGGAAAATACTATTGTTTTAAGAGGAAAAAGAACTCACATTTGCCTGCTTAAGATTCACATGTGACTATAGCACATTTGGCCTTCCATTTGCCAGAGTTTAGGAATTTAGATTTACCTCCAGAAACGTTATTGACTATGGTAGAGTGTAAACTCCAGGAAGGCTTATATTGATAATAATAATGATAATAATACTAAAAACAATAAAAGATAATAGCAGCTATTATTTACCAAATGCCTAGTATGTATTAGCCTGCTTTAAATTCATCTTCTCATTTAAGTCTTATAAAGGTCCCATGAAGTAGAATTTACCTTTGTTTTAAAGATGAGATACCTGAATCTTGGACTGTATAAGGACCTCCGAACTTCACATGATTAGTGGCAAAACTGAATCCATTCCCCTTAATGATCAGAATTAAAGGCCCTGCCAGATTGGTGATTCCTTTCCTTGGCATCAGGAGCCTGAAGTTACTGAGTAGCATCTGTAGCTTAAATTTTATTGAGACTACTGATAGGCTACCTCTTGGAAAGATTGTTATTCTGGGAAGTAAGAATTCTAGAATATACTGTTGTAATCTAATGTAGGAAGCATGAATCCTCCAAGTGGGTCACTTGGATGAATGATGAGCAAGGTCACTCCTAACTTTACCCTTTGTTCCCAGAGCTACGTTTTCTATTATGTTCATTGCACCATTGAATGGTTGTTGATTTAGGGTGGAAACCACATCCTTGAGTTTAGTGTCCCATCCTTGCAGGGTCACATCTCTAAGCTAGCACTTCAACTGAATATTGAAAATGTTGTCCCATTGCTTCATTTGACTGGAAGCCACAGGGAGTGCAGTATGGGATTGTACTATCCTGTGTTCATGTGTCCACCGTCACATGTCCTTTGCTTTGGAGTGATTCTCTTGATTTGAGATGATGTTATGTGTGATGGTGTCCAGTGGATTAAACATTTCTAACTTTGTCAAGGCTCTGTGTGTAGGAAAGGCAAACCTGTACCTGACATTTGTGACAATTCTAGTTGTAGTGGAGCAAAATTTGCCACCCCAAAATGTGCCTCTTTGGCGTGAGAATTAATTTAGATTGATTATTTTTAAGGAACAGAAGACACAGAAAGTTTTTCTTGTTACTCTCCCCCTTAACTACCTAAAATAATTTAGATAAAGGACCCATTCCAGAATAGAGCTATCCCCAGACTTATCTGCAAAGAATATAGTATAGGTGTGGTGAGGGAAACTCAGCAGGGCCTAGAGATCAGAGTCCACTCTGTATCCCACTGTCCCTGCATGGCCCAGCAAACATTCGTTCACCAAACATTTGCTTTTCCATCTCCATTTGAATTTTCTTCCCTTTTGAAGACCTAAACCACTACCCCCAGCATCCTCTTTTGTCTTTAGCTGACAATGGTATTTAAGGTGAGGGTTTTGACCATTTGGGGGAATTACTCAGTTTTCCTGGTTCTCTCCCATGTATACATGTTATTAAATTCTGTTTGATTTTTCTCCTGTTAATCTGTCTCATACAAATTTCATTCTTAGCCCAGTCAGTAAAACCTAGACGGTTATAGGAAAATTTCTTCCTCCCCAACACAGTTGCTATAGATCATTACCCTTGCCAGGATTGAAGATGTACAATGTAGTCAACTTGCCACCAGCTGGTTGTTTGGTCTCCTTGAAGGATGGTTTGTCTGGAATTGTCCCGGGTTTAGCACTGAATGTCCACCACCTGGATAACCCCTCAGTCTTGGACTAACTGGGACTGTTGTCCACCCTCAGTGGTGCTTTATGGAGGCTTTGTTTCATTCTCTGCTGATGGTAGGTTGAACTTACGCTGTAGCAGTAGCTAGATCAGCTTTGATGAATAGGAGCCTATACTTTTGGGCTTATGCACAGGCTCTATCTTTGTCATTATGGCTTTTCCTTTCACAGGCTCAGTGTGCCACAATTAGGGTAACAGTTGTCAGAACCTGGCTGATGGGAAATGGCTAACTTTTTTGTATAGGCTTCTTATGTGATAAATGGGCACTTATGGACATCAACATGTAATACAAAGACTGCTTTATTATTACCCCCATAGTCATGCTTTATGCTTGCACCCATAGGTCCATTCACATGCCTTTCCCCAAGACTTCCTTATTTCTTATCTTTTTCTTCCCCCCAGTTCCCAATCAACAAGCTGAGGCATTTGTCAATGCCCATGATTCTGTGTATATTCTTTATTTTCAGATGCCCATGTCTAAAGTTCTGTTCCCTTTAACTTTGCTCCTTTTACTGTATCAATTATTTATTTCTACATACCAAGTTCCACCCCCCCCAAATTAGTGGCTTAAAGCAACAAGCATTTATTAATTTTCATGTTTTTTTGGTTTGCTGGCTATAGATCAAGTTCGTCTTATCTTACCTGGACTCCTTTATGCATCTGCAGTCAGCTGGTGGATCCACGGGCTCTGACTTGTCAAAGATGGCCTCAGCTAGAATGGGTTTATTCTCCTCCACATTCTCCTCTAGTAGACTAGGCTAGGTACGTCATCATAGGAGTAGCAGAGTTCCATGAGGAAAAGCAGAAACATTCAAGACTTTTTCAGCTGGAGGATCAGAGAGTAATCAATCACTCACCATAACAGCCTGAATTACTTATGTGGGTAGACAAGTGGACAATCAAAGCTTGTAGGAATGTCTGAGAAAGTAAGGTCATCAAGCCATGAAAACGAGACCATGAAGAATGTGATCACTGTCATGTCTTTGGAAACTTTCACTTCTGTGGGAGGTGCTGCCGAACATGCCTTGGTGAGTTTGAGGCTGATTTTGGTTGGTTAGGCTAGCAGCTGGAGAGACTGGTTGGACACAGAGTGTAAGAGAGGACTGAGGACAACCTGGGGCCCATCATTTCTCTCACTTCAGTATTCAAATGAATATAAAAGTCTACCATTGTTTCTTTTCTGCTTTGTGTGTTTCGACACAATGATCACATTGTTATGGACATTTCTTTCTAGATTTACTAAGGTAACTCACTTTTTATTTGTTCACTAAACATAATGTCATTCTCTCCTCCAGTCTCCTCTATACACTCTTTTCCATCTTTCCCTTGCCTCTTTCTCTCAATATTTTCACCCTACTTCCTTAGATTCTACACCCTGCGCTTTTTGGACAGCTCTCGTTTCCTTAAATTTTGTCACTATTTTCTTTCAAATAAATCCTTACCTGACCTATAGCCAATTCTATTAGGCCACTGTTCTCTATAAATTAGATACAAATCAGTTAATAAATTGAGCCTGCTATCAATTGAGTGGCTTTATGGAGATCCATATCCTATAACATAAGATTGATTCTAACTGGGGAGTATAGACCCTACTGAACATCAGAGAAGAATTTTGGTGTAAGAACAGTGCATTTGTTAAGTAACACAATGCATATTGTTACTGGCTTCATAAATGGATACATTTTCTGAGAAGACTACAGGTTGTAATTTTAAAAAATTAATAAGCTGCTATGGCAGGGGCTGACATCCCAAAGAAGAATTCCTTAGAAGGGAATGATGCATGCTTGTACTTCACGTACAGCTTCAAAGACTTGTGAAGTCATGGATGAGGCGGGGTGTTACAGGATCTCATGGCAGCAAAGGAGTGGAATATGAAAGAATTCTCCTTTTGATATAGCCCTTTGATTTTTCAAAAGTCTGTTTTCTATGATGCAAGACACAGAACAATGCATTTGTGACATACATATTTTCACATCGTGAATATATAATGTGAATTGATATAATACACTTCTCTGCTACAAAGCTTAATGCATTTATTAATGGTAGATACATGTTATGTTTCAAAAAAGCCCTTACATTTGTGTTGTATTTTATACTGACTCAGGTATTATATGAATTTATATAACAATATTAAGTGATTAAGCTACAAAATTTGTTTTATAACAATAAATTGTATTAGGAATATGCATTTGGAAGTATAAAGAGTAAAGGACCCAGAAGTGTGAATAATACTCCAAAAGTGGAGCAGAGCCAAAATAAATACAAATTTCCCCATGACAAGTAATTTTATCCCTGTGCTTTAAAACTAAACCACTTTGGTGAACGTGAAAAAATATAGTCTTTGGACTCAAATTCATTAGATTTTATTACTTTTCTCACTTCAAATTTTTACATTTGTGTTTTCTGAACAGACATAGATCCCTTAAAAACCTGCAAAGAATATATTGCTTATTTAGGGAATGTATTTAAAAATTATATTTTAGGGGCAGCAGAAAATTTTCTCAAAAGTCAGAAACTCAATCATACTTCTTCAGTCTTCGTTTCAAACAAAAAATTTTGGAGTAAATTTTAGATTGTTTGTTTTCAATGAATTTTATTAATGCACAAAACTTTTGAAAAATATTAAAAGATCTTATTAGAATATATGAATGTTGCTTTTGATAGATTTGCAGTGTAGGAGGAAGTGGTAGAAGAACTATTGAATAATTTTTATGTAGAAAGGCATTATAAAGAACATTTTTTAAAAATTAACTATATGATACAAGTCATGTTGAGTCAGTCACTGTAATTTTATAAAGACATGGCTACTTTTTAAATGAGACTGAAGAAAACCAAAGGTCATAAATCTAGTGTATTGAATTTTTTTTTGCAATACTAGCCAATGATCATTGTGTTAACATCCTTAAAAATGCAAATATTAATTTTGTTCCTAGAGTATTTTAGAAATTATACAAATAAGCTCTAAAAAATAAAACAAGTGTTCTTCCCTGTCTGTGATACATATTTCCCCACAAGTACATATACACACTTGATGTAGAAAATAACCTAAGACTTAAGCATGGCAAGAGAAGCAAATTGTCATAAGCTTTAACAGCATCAAAATACTGACCATGATTCAGACAAACCAATTTATCATCATCTTTTAAGTATTTTTCTGTAACCAATTTATTGTATTCAAAACTATCATGTCATCCCTTCCCTTCTTGTCCCTTCCCTTATTTTCCTTCCCTTTCCTTTTCAACAAGAGAAAACCTCTGTTCTGCTCATTTTGTGATTTGTTCTATTATAATGGTCTGTCAGCATATCTGGTTCTATCAGCACTACTGACAGTTTATGTGAAGTTACACTGTCTTTGTAGCAAAGATTATCCCTATAACCCTAGATGGACATCTTCAGATCAGCTTTTAAACACAAAACAAAATGAATATTTTGTTTTTCTTATTAGGAAGCTTCCATTAGTATATGATACATCTTTCAGTTCTCTTATATACCATTTTCAATCTATATTTGTATATCAGGCAATTCACAGATATTCACTCTTTGTTTTTGTTTTGTTAGTTTAGAGTTGAAATAAGCACATATAAGATTAGCTGAGTATATTTATTTTCTTGGTATTTCCAGGGTAGCTCACAAAACAAATTTCTATTAATGAAGATGCAACATTACTGGGCTAAAGTTGTGTGCAAGAATTGGTGGTAAAATATCAAAGAGATATGCTTAATTTTTTAGCCCAGGCTTTCCTAACCCTCACTAACTTTATAATGGCTCCCTTTCCCCGAGTAAAATACATTATAGAATACAAAAGGGATTTCTTTCATATACGTGAGTACTAGCTAGTTTGCCCACTTAAAGAAAAAAGGGAAGAAGAGAATTTGAAGAGGTAAAAGACAAATGTAAAATTAGAGGGGAAAAAAGAGAAAAACAAATATAATGCAGGAAAAATCATGGGACAGCAATGCAAGAGTGGAAGTGACCTAGCTATAACCCATTTTAAGCATTTCAACCCCTGCCATATTCAAACTATACACTTTTATACTATGAACCTACAAATGCCCTAGATCCTGTGTCTGAATTACAGATTATGCTTTTAATATCAAAAGCACAAATTGTCACATCGCCATCTGATAAGAATCAGAGTATTTTGGACCCTGTAAAATAAAGACCCTATGGGTTTCTGGTCACTAATTTGACCCTATCTATCTCATTTATTTGGTGATTTTAAAAAATACCTTGATTATAATTAAAGATCTCTGGAGAGGTGATTTTGCTACTTATCAACTGCTTGATCTTTTTATATAGGATTAGAAAAAAAGAGAAAACTACTCTGTGATAAGCATTCTGAGATATTGTCAGCCAGAGGGTTTAGCCTAAGGCAAGGTATCTCAAGACATTTATTTCCAAAAAAGGGGTTTGTGGCTCCTGCATATCTATAAATTTGGCAACAGATTAACATTTAATGATCTGTGTTAGCTTTCATTTTTGAGTTAAGGTATACTTACCTATGCTTTATTAAATTGCAAAGGTAATTTACAAAGTGTAATCATTATCTTTTTACCGAAAATTAAAGCTATATATATATATATATATATAGAGAGAGAGAGAGAGAGAGAGAGAGAGAGAGAGAGAATGCTGGTTTTCAGAAGGATTGATACCATGATATTTTTAAAAATTGGAAAGTTATAAAAATGAACACTTAAATGTAGCTATTATATTTTGACTTGTGGTACCCTTTTCTCTGGGACTCTAGGCCAGCTAAGCCCTTTTGGTTGATAGCACAGAATAGGGAACTCAATCCAAGAAACAAGCTGCTACAATGTCTACAACAACCAGCCAAAAACACAGAAAAAGTTGACTTTTATTTTTCAATCCAAAATCCCATTCCATAGGTAATGCCAATAATTTGAACAGGTCATGAAAATTGAATGTGCAACTGCTTGATTTATTCAAATTGTTTGCAACTAAAACAGCAGGAGATGCCACAGATGTGGTCCAGAAACTCAAGGGTATACAGGCTTAATTTAACCCCTTTATTCAAAACACAAATTCTTTCCTAACTGACACTGTCATGGAGGAAGACATTTTCCTTCTAGGTTCTTCTGGATGGTCTAAATTAAATTTACATGAGACAGATTAACAGGAGAAAGTCTAACAAAAGTTTAATAACATAGAAGAGACCCAGGAAAACTGAGTAACTCCCTAAAATGGCCAAAACCTTCACCTTAAATACCATCTTCAAAAGAGGATGTTGAGGGTTGTGGTTTGGGACTTCAAAAGGGAAGAAGGAAATTCACATGGAGAAGGAAAAGCAAACGTTTGGTAAACGAATGTTTGCTTGTGCATATAGAGAAAATGGGACACAGAGTGAACTCTGATCTCTAGGCCCTGCTGAGTTTCTCCCATCACAACCAGCCCATAATCTTTGCAGATATGTCGGGTGATAGCTACATTCTAGGAACAGGCTCTTTTTTTAAAATTGAAATACAGTTGATTTACAATGTTGTGTTAGTTTCTGGTGTACATAAAAGTGATTCAATATATATATTCTTTTTTAGATTCTTTTCCAGTATAATTTATTACAAGATGTTGAATATTGTTCCCTGTGTTATACAGCAGGACCTCCTTTTTTATCTATTTTATATATAGTAGTTTGTATTTGTTAATCCCAAACTCATAATTTATCTCTTCCCCCCATTTTTCCTTTGGTAACCTTAAATTTGTTTTCTATGTCTGTGAGTCTTTCTGTTTTGTAAATAAGTTCATTTGTATCATTTTTTTAAGATTCCACATTTAAGTGATATCATATGATATTTGTCTTTCTCTGACTTCACTTAATATGGTAATGTCTAGGTTCATCTATGTTGCTGCAATGTCATTATTTCATTCTTTTTTATGGCTGACCAATATTCGATTGTATATATATACACCACATCTTTAGCCATTCATCAGTCAGTGGACAGTTAGGTTGCTCCCATGTCTTGGCTATTGTAAATAGTGCTGCTATGAACACTGGGGGGAATGTATCTTTTCAAATTAGAGTTTTCATCTTTTCCAGATATATGCCCAAGAGTGAGATTGCTGGATCATATGGTAACTCTATTTTTAGTTTTTTCAGAAACCTACATATTGTTCTTCATAGTGGCTGCACCAATTTACATTAGGAAAAGGCTTTTGATCTAAATTCTTTTAAGCAGTTAAGGGAGAGGAAACAAGAAAAACTTCTTGAATCTTCTGTTTCTTAAACATAATCAGCATAAATTAATCCTCATGTCAAAGAGACACATTTGGGGATGGCCGATTGCTCTCTTACAATATCAACCATTGTCTGAAGATGAGCCAGAGAAAATGGGTCTGCAGGGAAGGGTTTAAAGGTGCCCTGGAGATGCTGGTCTCCTCATCCGACAAAGAAGCTGTGCAAGGCCTGGGGAGCCAGCGAGCTTGTGCTAATTGCCCACTTTTTCCATTTATCCCAGTGCGTGTGCAAAAATTATTTCTTATGTATTCCATGACATTAAAAAAGGTCTCAAAACCATTTTTTCCTAGACAGACTTTCTTCTAAGGTAGAACTAGCTAGGTACATCTTTCACATGAATAATAATTATTGATACTTAATTTTTGGGTAATATTTTTCATTATAATATAATTTCCATAAGATGATGCGGTTGTGGGTTAGAGGTTTGTTACCAACTCACCACGGAGCCATGATTGTGCTGTTTAGTATTATGGAATCCTATTTAGCTGTGCTCTTGTTTCACCTTCTTTCTTCATTCTAAAGAAGGTAAAATGTAATACAATTCTGTTTCTTTCCCTATCTTCCTTGTTACTACACAGTCATACTGATGCAAACACTCTTCTTAAACCTGCTAAACTAACCCACTTTCATCTACTCACTAAATTGATGTCTTTCTCTTCTCTAATGCTGTTAAGTTGTCTTATCACCAATACTGTTCACTCAATACTATACTATTTGTTTTTATCCATAGATCAATAGAAATAGCTTTTTTCTTCGTCTCTCTGTTAATGCAAGAGGCTTTTAAATAACAGAATGACATATTGGATTTTCTATCCTGATGTTTAGGGGAAAATAGATGCTGTCATTTGTTGGGTACTTGTAGTATTGCAGATACTTTTGAAATAATCTGTATTAGTTGTGAAAATTGGCTCTTTTTTGTTGTTTCTAAAAAAGTCACATCAGCAACAATAAAGTCCAGTTTATAGTCAAAAGTACAAGGCTGGATTTTTTTCAATGTGAATTTTCTCTACCCAAATAACTCTTATTGCAAGTAGCCATACATATAATTTTCATAAAAATGAAAATGGTTCTGTATTGATTGATTGCTTATAGCCATGTTCCCTGCCTGTTTTATGTATGCTTACATCCTAAGAGCCTTGAAATTTTTCTTGGTCAGTCATAAATGCTTAGAATATCCCTTTCCCTCTTTTTTTTTTGCGGTACGCGGGCCTCTCACTGTTGTGGTCTCTCCCGTTGCAGAGCACAGGCTCTGGACATGCAGGCTCAGTGGCCATGGCTCACAGGTCCAGTCACTCCACGGCATGTGGGATCTTCCCGGACTGGGGCATGAACCCGTGTCCCCTGCATCGACAGGCGGACTCTCAACCACTGTGCCACCAGGGAAGCCCCCCTTTCCCTCTTTTAAACATGAGAACCATCCAGCAAAGTTTCTATCAGAATTATTATTCAAACATATTTTTTGGCTGAAAATTTTTAACTGTGTTCAAAGCTAGTTTCAAACATTTGCTAAACATAAGAAAGACAGTAAAACACTTGTTCAGTATGATCAAGAAACACTTTAGGTATTCTTAAACATCCCCAGAAATTCCAAATCTTTAGGGTGGCAACATTCAGGTGAGGGTAGTGTAGGAAGAAAATTTTAATGATACGTGCTGTGTGCATACTTGCGGAGGTGATAATGGTCCCCGGTTAAATTGTAACAGAACCATTGAGGTCAGAAAACAGAGCATACATACAAAGTGTAATATCCTCAATATAAATACTTCTGTAACATGAATTTTTCAAAGCAATGTGATTCTATATTGCTATAAGAAGTATTATATTTTACCCAAGGAAATTTCCATAAAGAAGCAGAATTGAAGAAAAAACTATACATTGCTAGATACTCTCCATACATAATTTAAGCGTTTCAAATTCTTTAGGATCTATATCACTCCAGCTATTTCACCTATGAAAATTGGCCTTTGATCCACATCTTAAGATTATTATAGAAAAGTCGAAAGAGGCCATAGGTAAAAATGTTCACACAAAGGGTGAATATACAGCATGCAAACTATAGATCTTCAATAGACCATATGGAGTCAGAAGTAAATTGTAAATAGCCATGGTAAATTGAATCTTGAGAATTATCAGTAGAATTAGAAATTTCTACCAGAGAGAACGTGATTTCACTGTATCACACTTGTTATTATTGATTTATAGTTTGTGATTTTATGTTTCTGCCCTTAATAAGCATGGACTGTGAGTCTACTCTGTGCTACAGACTAAGGTGGAGACCAAGATGATCGTGACCCAGTTCTGCCCTTCAAGGAAGCTAACACTAGTGGGAAGAACAGTAGTATAGGTTAAAAACAAACAAACAAAAAAACAAAACCAGAACTACATGGCTATCTTTGTTGAGGTCATATGGTATTTACAGACTGTCTGTACTTCAGAAATTCAGCCGTGTCAGCAAAAGCAATTGTAGTTGGGGAAGTCTCCTAGAAAATGACAAGATTTGACTGGATCCTTAAAGAATGGAGAAAATATGTCTAAACAGAGAGGAGATGGAGAGATCATTGCAGGAGGTGGGCAACCTTCCAGGAACAACAAGGAACTAGGGATTTGTGGTGAATAACTGAGTCTGGCTTAAGCAACTGATTTCCAATGGCAAACAGCTGGTGAGAAGATGGGAAAGGCAGGCTGGAGTCAGAAGGAAAATGTGGCCCTTCCCCAGGTAGTTGTTAGAGGAACCCTTTCAGGGCTGCCTCTCCTGCACAGCAGGTCTAAGGAAGAAGGTGGCACCAGGCAGGACTGCGTGAAAATTTATTATTGCTAATGTTGTTTTGTTTTTTAATTCATTTGCTGGGACTTAAGGCCTATGGAGGAGGTTTGTCTGTATTTTTTCTTTTTGTAAAACTTTGTTCAATTTTTGCCTAAGGCCTTATTTCCATGAAAATCTTCCTGAGCTGTCTGGAATATGGGTATCATTCCCTCTTACACAGACCCAGAAAAAATTGAAGCCCTGTCTCATATATATATATATATATATATATATATATATTTTTTTTTTTTTTTTTTTTTTGGTGGTACGCGGGCCTGTCACTGTTGTGGCCTCTCCCGCTGCGGAGCACAGGCTCCGGACGCGCAGGCTCAGCGTCCATGGCTTACGGGCCCAGCCGCTCCACGACATGGCATGTGGGATCTTCCCAGACCGGGGCACGAACCTGTGTCCCCTGCATCAGCAGGCGGACTCTCAACCACTGTGCCACCAGGGAAGCAGAGACCTGTCATATTTTTATTGTCCTTCTATGTGTAGGAAAGCAGTTCTTAAGCCTTCCTCAAAAGAGGAAATAGCTCTCTCTGTTCCTAAGGACCTAAAGTGTTTCCACAACAAGCAACTTATCCCTCTCTAAGAACCCTCTCACTTGTCCTGGAAGTCTCAGAGGTACAACTGTGTGTTGGCATGTATTTTCTAACAACAACGAATAGTTTTGATCTGTGGCCAATAGGATTAAATTGCTACAAAGTTTGTTGAATGCTCTGAGATTGACTGTGGTCTCCAATTTCAGAACTATTTACTATTTGCCAAACATCATGTAGACCCTCTGACTAGATAGACTGTCGTCTGGAAACACCATCATAGAGTTCTTAGGTTTGTCCTGGAGGCGATGTGAAAGCAGATAATATGACACTCTATTACCAGCCTCCAGTGGTATGTTAGATCAAAAGTGAACATCAGGATGCCTTGGTTTAAGGAATCAAGCAAGTTGAATTTGTCAAGTCCCAGAAATGGAGGTGACACAGGAAACTGAGGGGAAAGTTAGAGTAGCAGAGAGGGTAGAAGAAGAGGGTAGTGTTATGGAAGTCTTAGTAGAGGAGAGATTTCAAGAAGAAGGAGATGATTAATGCCACAAACAGAAGATAACACACACACACACACACATACACACACATAAACACACACGTATTTTCTGTTACATTCAGCAGTAAGGGTATCATTGGTGACCTTTTTCCAAAGCAATTTTAGTGAAGTGTTAGGGGACCAAAGACACTTAAGAAATGAATGTGATGTAAGCAAAAGAAGACTCAATAATCCTTCAAGGGCCTTGGTAGTGAAAAGAAAAAGAAAGATTTTGGAAAGCTATAGGGTAAAAAGGGTCAATGGAATTTTGTTTTGTTTTATTTTTTGGGGTGGAATAATCTTGTGCATGTTTAGCTGCTGAAAACATGAGCAAAAAGAGTGAGAGAGACTGAATACACAGAGTAAAAAAAGGGTTAATTGACAGAGTAATATATTTGAAGAAATAGGAAGAAAAATGTGGCATTGTCATTGAGCAGAAATAGGGTATCCAAAAGACCTCTTATATTCTTCCAAGAATGGAAGTAAGGAGAAAAAGTAGGTTCAGGAAAAAAGGAAGACAGATAAAGAGAAAGCATAGAAGTATGTTGGTAGCTGAAAGAGGATTAAAGTTCATTTTTTTAAAAATCTATTTTGATGTGAAAAATGATAGCATGTGTTTTGGTCTGATCATCAGGTTCCAGGTTATAAGGTGCTTGATGTGTCAGTAGGATTGTACTTGTAGATCATGCTTGCTATGGATCATGTTTGATTTATTTTTCCTAATGAAACAGATTAAATCTTCTGCTTAGAGTGAGAAAAAAATGCTTTTTTTGCATGGTTAAGTTCAGCCTCAAAATCCCTGTTGCACTCATGCTGGTTTAGAGCATGAACCAGAGCAAGATAATAAGACCTTTAAATGAAACAAAACAAAATTCCTTATACTACTGTGTATCTCAGAGTCCAGAGAGATGGCAAGGAGCTCAATCACATAGGGCCTGTGGGCCACTGTAAGACTTTGGACGGTACGTTGATTAAGGTGGAATACTATTGAAGTGTCTATTGGAATTACAGGATTTAATGTATTTTAAAATTGTCACCCTATATGCAGTGGAGAATAGACTATAAAGTGTTAAGGATGGAAGGCCGAGGAAACAGAAATCTATTGTGATAATTCAGTGACAGATGAAGTTAGACTGGACTAGGGTTGTCATAGTGCAAGAGATGTGTAAGAAGAGATTAGATTTGATGCATATTTTAAAGTTAAGAGAGGTGATATATTGATTCAAGTGAGATGTCAAAAAAAAAGAGGCATCAAGGTTGACTCCAAGATTTTAAAATGTCAGTTACTGAGGTAGAAAACTAAGAGTTTTTTGCAGGGAAAGGGTAAACCTAAAGTCTCTAATAGATGTCTAAAAAGAGATGTCAAGTAGCAAGTATGAGATCTGAGTTTATGAGGGAAATTGAGTTTGGAGAGACAATTAGCAATTAGGTTTAGTTAGCATGTTCATGTCATTTAAGGTAATGCAGTTGGATGAGATAACCAAGGAAGTGACTGTAGGTGGAGGAGTGATGGACTCTGAGATGTGCTTCATGATGTGCCATTATTTTAGAGGCTGGAAAAATTAAGTAAAACAAGCAAAGGAGACTAGGGGAAAGTTAACTGTGAGGAAACAAGAGTAACCAAAATAGACATATATCATAGAAGTCAAGGGATGAAAAAATTACAGATATGAGTTAGTGGAAAAAAATGGGACAATTGTTACGTTTGATAGATTAGGAAGAGAATTAAGAATTTTCCATTGGTTTTGGCAATCTCAAGGTCATTGGTGACACTGAAGATAACAGTTAATGTGGAGTAACCAGGATAAAAGAGTGATTGGACTGAGTTCAAGAGAGGAGACAAATTGGGAATCATGGGTATAGAAGCTACATTTAAAGAGTTTTATTTTAAAGGGAAAGCAGAAAAATGTGTTGGTAACTGGAAAGGAATGTGAGGTCACAATTTTAAAAATAGTTTTTTTTAATATGAGAAATAGCATTTGTTTTTGGCTGGTGCTTATGTTTCAGGTCAGAAGAAAGAATTAATGATGAAAGAAAGAAAGGAACAGTAGCAGATCAGTGATGGGATCCACTGCAAAAGTGGAAGAGCTTGGCCTTGTGTGGGATTTTGAAAAGTTTATCCCTGGCAACAGGAGGAAATTCATAGGATACCAGTAGGGAGCCAGATCAGCTGGGAGATATGGTGGTGGTCATTGGGGAATTTAACTTTCTCTTCTGACATGTTTTTTCCCCCAGAGGAATATGAATAAAGGTCATCACCAGAAAGTGAGAATCATGGAGGAGGTATTGGATGCTCACCGGGAGAGCAAGATTTAATTTTACTATCTCATGTAATAATACAATTTTTTATATCTCATCAAAATCTCTGGTCCACTGATTCTGTCATCTTTTTTCATCATCCATCAGCCCCCTCCATGCTTCACTTCATTTCTTAGCCCATAGCATGATAGTCTAATCACTTCCTGGAAAGTACTCTCAACTCCCTGGGCTCCTTAGACTCCACTCATGTGTGGCTGGTGGGAAGCATACATTGGTTCAGTGCAAGAGCCTCCTTTATTTATGATTGTATTCATGCTGCTGAATGCTATAGGAGAACACTATAAGGCAACGTTGCCTGATTTCATTTTAATTACATAAACATAAACTTAATAGTTAATACTTATTGAACACCTATTTTTATCTAGAAAATTTGCTTGTTCATCTTCTGACCATGATTTTTCTCTCTTCTTAACTTACTTATGTCTCCTTCCTTTCAAAATAATGACTTTACCTCACACTTCACTAAGAAAATTGAGCCATCCAGTGGGATGCATTCATCTTTCCATCACCAAATTTATAAATTAACCTGCAGCTGCAACCATATTTTCTTCATTTTCACTAAAACAGTGATGATGAGAAAGTGCCTCACTTTCTCAAAGCCCAAATCTTCCACATATGCGACTGATCCCATTCTTCCTTGTCTTTATAAAGACATATCTCTTCTATTTTCCATCTGTCCACTGTATCATAATTCTGTTTGTTTCCATCAGCACACTACCTATTTTTTTGTAAAATGAAACTCTCAGTGCTTCTTGTATTTAAATTTTCACTCAATTTATTAAATCAAAGATTTAATATGCTTGGTTTTCTTAAAAGTTTCAAAGATGTAGAAAAATAAATGCAACACTTGCAATGTATCTCAATGATTCCAAACTTATCATTATGTCTACACGTAGTTCTAACATAAATTATCAGTACCATTCGCTTACGCAATTCTCTTTTATTTTCTTACCAGTATTGTAACTGCACTTACTAATCGAGCAAAGCTTCACTTACCTGAGCAAGGAAGGTAGCGTAGCCATTCTGGCTATGGCCAGTTGATTCTTGCCCAGAAATCCGATGTATCCCCAAGGTGATTGAAACTCAAACCGCATTAGGTATGTTGTGTCCCTTCTCAGTTTAAGTTTTGCCAGCCAATTCTATGGCACTTTCCAAATCCTGCCTATTAGCAATGGCTTCCTGTGTCATTGAAACTTAAATTTTATTTTTGAAATTCAAGATCTCTGAGTCAGCAGAATTTGATTCCCATCTTTCAGTTTGGCACCATCCTTTGTATCATTTAAAAAAAAAAAGTTTTTGACCCTTCCTTAAATCTCCTAAACAACTTTGACTTAGTGTATCTAGGATGTAATAACCAGACCTTTAGTTTTTTATGCTTTCAGCTCCTGTTCTATGGTATAATCTATCAGAATCTGTAAAATAGCAATACTACAGGTATGTTCTAGCGTATCCTCATTTAAAAGTGCTTTCTTTTACTCCAAATATGCCTCATTTATTTACTCCTCTTATTGTCACAAATTCTTGATAGAGCTGTTGTATAACCAGTGTCTACTTCTACACCTAAGATAAGGAAGAATAATACTCCTGCTTCACACCGAGGATCATTTTTATTATACTTCTAGCCCTCCTCACTCAATCTTCTACTTAAGATGAGTGGCATGTGCTATTGGTGATTTTGGGAAAGGAACAGAATGTACATGGATAGCTTTTGAATTAGTTAAGAGTATGAGTTATCGGGGCTTCCCTGGTGGCACAGTGGTTGAGAGTCCGCCTGCCGATGCAGGGGACACGGGTTCGTGCCCCGGTCCAGGAAGATCCCACATGCCGCGGAGCGGCTGGGCCCATGAGCCATGGCCGCTGAGCCTGCGCGTCTGGAGCCTGTGCTCCGCAACGGGAGAGGCCACGACAGTGAGAGTCCCGTGTACCGCAAAAAAAAAAAAAAAAAAAAAAAAGGAGTATGAGTTATGGCTAGTGAGAAGCTGCTGCATAGCCCAGGGAGATCAGCTCAATGCTTTGTGATGACCTAGAGGAGTGGGAGAGGGAGGGTGGGAGGGAGGCTCAAGAGGAAGGGGTTATGGGGATATATGTTTACATATAACTGATTCACTTTGTTGTACAGCAGAAACTAACACAACATTGTAAAGCAATTATACTCCAATAAAGATGTGAGAAAAAGAGAGTATGAGTTAAAAACATAAACAAAAACATGAAACAAAATAAAAACCAAAACAAGAACCCTGCAGAGACTCATTGGATTCAACAGAAGTTTATTTCACTCTCAATTTTTGGCTTAGAGGTTGGCAGAAGTTTCAAGGGGGTTAGGCATGCTGGCTGAGGAACATCTATTATCTTCAACAACTGGCTTCCATTTCCTGACTGAAAGTGTCTGTTCCAATTATCACAGTTTCCCAGCAAGCAGGAAGGAGAAAAGAGGAAATGGAGGGAAAGAAGCCTTTTTTTTTTTTCCTAGATGTCACCTGTGTGTTGCACATATCCCTGTACTCTCAATTCAGTTGAGACTGTGGCCACTTAACCACGAGGGAAGCTGAGAAATTTTCTTTTTATTTGGGCTTTCCTGGCTCAAAATCAAAGGGAAAGGTAGGTTGTTAACAGATGGATGAATGGGTAGTGAGGGGTGATTAGCAGTTTCTTCTCCTCTGGCCACTCAAATATTAATGCATATCATCTCCCACACTTTTCTCCAAAAAGATAGTACAAAGTTCCATTCTGCACAAAGTCCACCATCTTTGGGTAATATGTAATGCTCTCCACTGAGTCTGGATGTTACTCTTCAAGGTCTTGTGACATGTACGTTGATAAACAAATTATTGCCCTCACTCCCTAGTATACACACACACACACACCCTAATACACAGTATAATGGAAACAGAATATTGTCAATAAAAGCCCTGTTTTGGCCATTCAGAATTGGAAAGAATAGGCAACACATAGCCCTCACTAGTTCATAATAATGATGAACTCCTACTTGGGCAGGAATTATAAAGACATTCTCAATTTTCAGTGGAAAAGTTCCTTGGTTAGACCTTTTCTTGTCTGGTTTGTCCAAGCTTTTGGCTTGCCTTCTGAAGATTCTTTCATGTCTATTATGTAGTCATTGTTTTCAATCATTTATGCTTTTATTTATTTACATTCTTCCATCTATTCTTCCTTCCTCAAAGTAACTGAGGTTACATGAGGCTATTTAATAGAAAAAAATAGTTTTGGCTGGGAAGAAACACTGTAATATGATCTTTGCCACCATATCTGAGAAATCTTAGGGAGATGTGTTAGACTCTGGAAAGTAATTTTATCTTTTTTAGGTAGAGTTATACAGGAAAACTAGTATTTGCAATACTGTTGGGTACTCAGATTCTACACTTACCGTTAATTCAAATTGCAAACCACAGGACAAGAAAACGTCCTTTGGGAGAAAAGTGGTCCGTTTTGTCTCTGTTTGTAACCTGGCTAATTCTTGCCTGTCTTCATTAATCTCTTTCAGGATCTTGCTAAAAGCAACAAGTTGAAGTCACAGACTACTGCACACTTACCTTTTCTGAACTACTTATAGGTTTGGAAAGCATGTGGTTTGCCTTCCACACTACTGTAGCTGACCAAATATTTTGTCATGACATAATAAAGGTTACCAGGTTTTAAAACTTTTTATGTTCTTGATGCTCACAGCCCACCTGAGAAGCCATTGCTTCACTCGAGATTTTTATTATGGCAGCACAACATTGCTAAGTTCCAAATTATGTAGTAATTATGGTGTAGCATAAGTTACTGTAACAATTAGGCCCCAAAATACAGTCAGTCAACAAGAGAAAATCTTTCATGCATGAGTTTAGAGGGATATGAAGCTTCTAGGGTGGTTAAGTGGCTGATCCAAAAGATAATCCAGAGATTCAGGCTGGTGGAGTGGCTCTGCTATTCTTGACATGTAATTTCCATCTCTGATATGCTTTTTGTTTCCATCTCTCTGAACCCAGACAGGGAAAAAGAGAAATAGATGATAATATACTTTCTTTTTAAGAATGGGACCTGAATTTTGTTTGTCACTTTATCTGCCACTTAATCTGGACCACACCAGAAGCAAGAAAGACCGGGCAATTTGGTCTCTATACATCCATTTGTCTTGCTAAAGTTCAGTAGAGAGGAGGTACAGTTCTAAAATCATGAAGGGAAATGTGGTACTGGAAGACAATTAGTAGTCTCCACTACATCTACCTAGAGGATACATGCATTCTTCTACTGTTCATGCTATGTAGAAAATGTGTTGGGATTGAAGCCCCAGATCTGTCATTTAAAGACACTTGAAAGTGAATTTCTCTATGTACTGGGCTGAGGGAACCATTTTTTTCTTACACGTAGATGGATAAATGAAGTCTGTTCTTCAGACCAAATCTACCCTGTGGATATATCCTATGCTTTATAAGAAAAGGAAAATATAAGGAAACATATATTGGCCATACAGCTTTAGTCTCCACTTCAGCTTTACTAGTTATAAATTTGTTATTTTGATCTCTATAGCTCTTATTCCTACATGTATTTATCATGTGATTCTGAAACTGGTAGGGAAGAGAGGGTATAATTTATCAGTCTTTTAAACTTCATAATCTTCTATTTATTCTTTAACATAGATTTCTGACCTGGTAATAGCTCCTCTGCTCTTCTAAAATTTTTCATGTTCAATTCACCAATGATCTTCATGTTTCCTCAATCCATAGATAACTTTTAGGCCTCAACTTACTTAACCTCTTAGTGGTTCTTGTCAGAGTTAGCTACTTGTTTTTTGTTTAACTGCCTTCTTATTTGTTCACATGATTTCATACTTCCCTGATACTCTTATTATCTCACTGGTTGATTCTTCCTCTTTGACTCTTCTTTGTTTATTTAAACTCTAATTATTATAGCTCCTGAGGACTTGGTTATCAAATTTGTTTTTACATTCACTCTGTGGTAAGTTGTACTATTGTTTGCAAATATTTATTCTCCTTTACTCTTTTACTGTTAACTTCCCAATGAATGATTGTAATTTTTCATCCCATTGGCCAAGTGACTAAATTTTGTCAACATTGTGTGAGCAGATCTGCTATATGCCATATCTGAGCAGGAGCTAAAAACAATGACATGCTTTGGCTTAGCTTCTCTTGCTTTTCCCCTCTGGTATGAGAAAAGTCATGTTCTTGGTTAGAGCTGTCCCTTCACCCTAGCCTGCAGTATTAGAGGACAAATGTAGAAGACTCAAAACTTCCCACAGGTAAGAGCAGAAGAACAGTTATCCCAGAGAGTACAGACAAAAGGAGTGAAAAATAAACCTGTGTTGTTAGCCAGGAGGTTTGGGGGATGTTTGTTACACAACATAGATTATCAAAGATGACTAATACAAACATTGGCACCTAGAAATGTTGTACTCCTAAAACAAAAATGTAGTACATGTAACATTGGCTTTGGGACCAGTAGAAGGAAGAAAAAAATCTCCCCAAACTGTTATTGGAAACTGGAAAAACAGTGCCCCATATTATGCAGTTAGGAAAAATAAAAAAAAACCCATCAACTGTGATAATTTGGAAGGCAGGTAATGTGTCTAATAGAACTGTGGCTTTGACCTATAAGGTTTGGAAAGTAAATGTTATTATGAGGGTTAGGTATTATGCTGCATTGGATATAATGCTGCCAGCAAGAAATGAGCTCAGGAAAAAAAAAAAAAAACCTGCTTGTTTTCAAGAAAGGATATGAAGGAAATTAGAATTTTGAATATCTGAGACTTGCAGTGTTAAGAAATATAATAGGTTCTCTTTTATAAACACTAAATATAAAATTGAGAAATGTTTTGAGACCCCAAACCTCATTAAGATGCATTCTTAGGGGCTTCCCTGGTGGCACAGTGGTTGAGAGTCCGCCTGCCGATGCAGGGGACGCGGGTTCGTGCCCCGGTCCGGGAAGATCCCCCATGCCGCGGAGTGGCTGGGCCCGTGAGCCATGGCCGCTGAGCCTGCACGTCCGGAGCCTGTGCTCCGCAGCGAGAGAGGCCACAACAGTGAGAGGCCCGTGTACCACAAAAGAAAAAAGAAAAAAAAAGATACATCCTTAGATCAAAGACCAAATCATGAACGTAGCTATTAAGACACATGCACAAGGGAAAACACAAATCATAAGCATGGTTTAGCTCTTTGTTAAAATCTCAGAATAGATTTTAATGTATTTTATTTATTATTGAATTGCCTTTTGTAAATCCTTTTAGGTGAGTTAAATAGTTCAGAATAGGTTAAACTAAGAGTGTGATCCAATGAAAGGCAGGTATACTGAAAATATCTGGAATTAATGTAAGGAGAAAAACATGTCTCCAAAATAACAGTTTGTATGGCTATTGGAATATTAAACTGATTAGCATCAAATTGGTAAAAAATAAAATTCAACCCTGTTTTTGAGAGATTTGTAACTTTAAAATCACTGCTAATCTGTAGAAGAGCTTGTGACTATTCAATATGTAAAATGAACTTTTAGCTTCTAATTTCTTTCTTTTCTTTTTTTTTTTTTTTGTGGTACGCAGGCCTCTCACTGTTGTGGCCTCCCCCGTTGCGGAGCAACAGGCTCCGGACGCGCAGGCTCAGCGGCCATGGCTCACAGGCCCAGCCGCTCCGCGGCATGTGGGATCTTCCCGGACCGGGGCACGAACCCGTGTCCGTTGTATCGGCAGGTGGACTCTCAACCACTGCGCCACCAGGGAAGCCCTTAGCTTCTAATTTTTATTGGAAAGAAAAAGGCAGAAAACTCTCATCACATGTTGCCAAGGAGACTAATCAAAAGGAAACTCTTCCCAGAAGGCAAGGCTTAGACCCATGGGGAAAAGTGAACTGAGGAATTCCTCCCAGTAGACAGGATCAAAAACTAATTGAGGAACATGCTCAACTACCAAGAAGAGGGATCTCTGCCGTGTTTGTCTAGCTGAATTTTAGATATTGTTGGACCAGTGATTGATTGCTCTGTGTCTCTCACTGTTCTCTATTCAAATGGTAATGCTTTTTGGTGGATAATATACCATTTTATGATGGATGTGTGAGCTGGAGGAGTGCCATCATTTAGATATAAAGTAGAGATTATCACAAAATGATGGATTCACAGTCTGATGCCCTGATTGGATAAGACATTTAGGATGTCTTCCTTGAGGTGTGTTTTCTGTGCAAGGGAAAAGGAAATAAATATTTGTGACTAAGAGGTTAGACTGTGTTAATAGACTATTGTTTACAAATATTTACTTCTCCTCTCCTCTTTCCCCAGCCCCTGCAATTGGAGAAGTCTATTTTTTCATTTCATATTTTTTAACTTAAAAAAATGGCCATGAGACTTAATTTGGCCAAAAGAATATGAATAGCCATGATGTTTAGCAAACTGAAGCATTAAATGTGATTGCATGGAATATCTTAGCTTCTTCCACAAAAAAAGGCATAACTGGTATAGGGGTTGCTCTTCAACCTACAACCCAGAATGAGAAAACATATGGAGCAGAGAACCAGAGAACCTACAGTATATATATATATATATATATATATATATATATATATACATACACACACACACACACATATACACACACATATATATACACACACACATATATATATATAAAACATGAGCAAGAAATGAACTTCCATTGTAAGTTTCCGAGATTTTGGCATTATATGTTTCACAGCATAAAAATGTCATGGCATCTAGCTGCCAAGCACATTTCTTAAGTTTGGGAAATTTCTTATGAGTTGAGTTCCTCCAGTCCAAGGTAGAAACCAGGTATTTACTCTCCTAGAGTCCTTTGCAACAAAGGCACAGACTTGGAAACTAGCGCCTGCTATCTAAGCATGTCTACGATGAACTTCAATTCACAAAAGATTAACATGAGGAAACAGGTGCCACATGGGACCCATGTTTAGCTGAGGATGGCAATAGAGGCTTTTAGGACCAGTGATGAGAGAGAATTAGGCACCAGTGCCCAGGGTCACTGATGCCAAGAGAGGTAGAAGCAGTCACAGGGGTTCTTCACTGGCACACTCCTACAGTATAGTTTGGGCATAGTATCTTTTTGTGTGGCCTTCAAGCTTGTCTTCTCTGCCTTCCAAAATGTCTGTGAGCTAATAAGCCAGTAAGACATTTTACTTCTTTAACTGTGCTATCATGTGTTCTAAGTTTCTTTCTTTCTCTTTTCCCTTCTCTCTTCTTCCCTTCCTTCTTTCCTTCTTCCCTGCTTCCCTCACTCCTTCTTCCTTTCTTTCTTTTGCATGACTGTGAATGAATCACCCTACTTCCTATGTATGGTTAAACCCTACATTAGAATTTCTCCGTGGTCTGGATACACTGAACTTCTGACAGGTTCTAGAATGCTGTATTTTTTGCAAACTCAAGGTCTTTGCCAATGCTGTGCTATTTGCTAGGGCATCTTCTCATAGCTCTTCTTAAGGCTATCTTTTCAACTTTTAAATTCCAACTTAAATGTGTTCCATAAGGTGTTCTATTCTGATTAACATATAAGAATGCCACCTCCACATCCCCTTCCCCATCCAAATTCTCTCAGAGCATCCTTTCTATTTATTTTGTCCATAAAACTAAAAATTATAATTATTTTGTTTTTTGGTTTATCTTCTGTTTTTCAGAGTAGAATATAAGTTTCTTGACAGAAAAGGTCACCATATTTTGGTCACTGTTTTATCTCCATGTCCCATCAAAATATACATTGTGTGGTAGAAACTTAATGTAAATATTTGAATGAATGAGTGAGTAGATGGATGAGTGAGAATAGGTTAGGAGGTTGAGAAGTGTGATGAAGATTCAGAATGGTCACTTTGAGGAAAGGCAGAGGAAAATAGCCAAGGATTTCTAAGCAGTGTTTAACGTCCAGCTGTGGCTGGAGAACATTAATGTGTAAAACATCTACATTTTTATGTTATTTTTTTTTTCCTCTCAATACAATCCAGGCTGGGTGGAAAAGAGAGTGTTGAAAGAGGCTGTTGATCGACTGGAGAAAATGGGGGAATCAAAAGAGGTGAAGTCCAAATGTAGCACAATTAAGGAAGTCAGAACAGTAGAGGATACCGGTTATAATCAAAGTACAGTGCATCATTACATCTTAAGTTTTCTGAGGCTGAAAAATGATAAGTGATGATTATTTCTAGAATGTAGCCATGCGTATAAATACTGAAATGAAATGTGAAATTCACTGGAGATCAAGGAAAGATGAGGATGGGTTTTGGATGACTCGTCTAGATTTTGAAATCAGCCAGGGTAACTTTTGCTATTCTATTTTTTAAAATTCAACTTTTCCATTACCAAATAATTTAATTTGATGCAAGTCAACAGACATTTGTTAAGCATACAATCCAGCTCTAGTTAGGCCTGTGTGAATAAGGTAAGGCACACTTTCCTCTGTGCAAAGAAAACCCTAAACCTGAGCGTACAGTTTGGGAAACATAGCATGGATTGTATTATAGGTCCCACTGCTTCTTTAGACTTAGTACTGTTAACAGAAAAAAAAAAAAAAAGCACAACATGAGAGTTGTGAGTTAAGTTTTATTTGGAGCAAAATGAGGAATACAGCCCAAGAGATGACATCTCAGATAGCTCTGAGGAACTTCTCCGAAGAGGTGGGGAGATGGTCAGTGTTATATATGGTTTTAGTGAAGGGGGATACCTGCAGTTGAGCACACATTTTGGCAGAGGCTTTCTGCTAGTCATGAGGAGCAGATGTCACCTTCAGTGATTTTAGTGCTTTTCTAGATATGAGAAGATGCAAGTATTTGGAGTCATAAAATCTTCTCCTGAAAATATCTAACTATGTGAAGGCTTGTTCTGCCAGTTTTTCCCAGAGCACAGAGTGCCTCATTCCTGATCTCCACCCTGAACTTCTTTCAGGGTGTGTTGAAGGTCAGTGGCCACAGTGGCTAGTGACTTGATCCTTGTAGAGGCAGATGGCAAGTGCCAATTTTTAGTTGGCAATACTTTTTGGGCTTGGTACATCTTGTACAAACATATGTTGTGGCCCAAAAGACACTCTATGACAGAAATTGTCAGAGGAGAGGAAAGGAAAGGCAAGGAATATTGCTGAGTCCCTAACAGATACCAGCCATTGTGCTAAGAGTTTTTAACATGTTGTCTCTTTTAATTCTCACCGCAGTGTCACCGGGTTGACATGTGTTGTAACGAAATAGCTTCAGCAGAGGAGGTCAATGGAAGACCCAGACCAGCAATCTCAGTCCCACGATAGTAAGCAAAGAATAGCAAACTACCACTTTAAGCTTAAGCAAAGCAAAGTTTATTTAAGCATAGGTACACTCTCAGAGAGGGAGAGTGGGCTGTTTCTGCGAATTGAAAGCAGCATTCCTATACAGGCTTAAGGGCACTTTTAAGGAGCATTTTGCAGGGTGGTGGGGGTGAGTGACAGCAGATCATTATTTGATTGACAGTCCCAAAATATGTAACAAGTTTACTGCTATGCATGCTCTCACCCTTGAATTGGTAAGAAATGCCCACGGGACGTGGGGGTGGGGTGGTGGTGCAAAACCACATGTAGATTTTGCTATAATGCTGGTATAATGAGTTTGGGTTTACTGTAGGTTATACCCCTGTCTGGTCTGGGCATGTGCAGCCCAGGGAATTTCCCTCGTGTTACTGTGCCCCTCTTCATCAGGTTAAGCTGCCCACCACACGACCATAGTTTTACCCATCTGGGTGGTGTCAAGGGAGAGTCCCCAGATGGCTGGGTGTGTGACTTGATTTCGTCTTGGTTTTCTCACCACTGTCACCTCCTTGCTGCTAATGTCTGACTAACTACCTAACACAACAATATATAGTCAGAAGTTATCTCAATGTTCCAAGTAAGGTAATTAAGTTTCAATAAAGTAAGTAGCCTGTCCAAGTTTAAACGGCTTTATTAAGTGGTAGAACTGTAGTATGAGCCTTTTCAGTTAGTTTTTTCCAGTTCAGCAGTCGAACGCCAAAGTACATGGCTTAGAGCAATACATTTTTTTTAAAAAAATTTTAATTTTTTTTACATCTTTATTAGAGTATAATTGCTTTACAATGGTGTGTTAGTTTCTGCTTTATAACAAAGTGAATCAGTTATACATATACATATGTTCCCATATCTCTTCCCTCTTGCGTCTCCCTCCCTCCCGCCTCCCTATCCCACCCCTCCAGGCTGTCACAAAGCACCGAGCTGATCTCCCTGTGCTATGCGGCTGCTTCCCACTAGCTATCTACCTTATATTTGGAGTGTATATATGTCCATGCCTCTCTCTCGCTTTGTCACTGCTTCCCCTTCCCCCTCCCCATATCCTCAAGTCCATTCTCTAGTAGGTCTGTGTCTTTATTCCTGTCTTACCCCTAGGTTCTTCATGACATTTTTTTTCTTAAATTCCATATATATGTGTTAACATATGGTATTTGTCTCTCTCTTTCTGACTTACTTCACTCTGTATGACAGACTCTAGGTCTATCCACCTCATTACAAATAGAGCAATACATTTTAATTTTTCTTCATAATTCTGTAGGCTGTCTGGGCAGTTCTTTCAGTCTGAATCTGTTTGATTAGAAAGAGACTGAATAGTCTAGGAAACCTCACTCACATATTTGGGATAGATGGAATGTCTAGGAAGGCTTGGGACCTCTCTCCATATTGTTTTTCATCATTCAGGAAGTTAGCCTTAGCTTGTTCACATGGTGGTTTTTAACACCAAGAGATGACAACCACCCAGTACTCAACACTTTTTAAGACTCTAGATTGTATTTTCTAATGTTCCATTGAGTGAAGTATGTCATATGGCTACGTCCGTATGGAGAACATTTCTCCACTTCTTAATAGGAGGAGAGGCAAAGTCACATTGCGAAGGGACATGCATGTGGGAAAAGGAGGAATTTGTGGGCATTTTTCAACCTACTATATGAACCTAATTTCAAACTCATGCTCTTTCTGAAACAGGAGGGAAGGGAGCAGGGCACAAGCTTTAAAAGAATGACATAGCCATAGGACGTGACAAAGACTGGTTAGAACCAACTGGGTCCAAGATGTAGGAAGATTTGACTTGCAGTAGACCTTGAGCCTCATTATATGCTCATTGTAATACATTAGCATGCTAAATGACCTACCCACCAGCACCATGACAGTTCTGAGGTCAACCATAAGAGGTCAAAAAGTGGGCAATGGCCCAATTCCTGGAAATCCCTGCCCTTTCCCCAAGATAATTGGAATAATCCTTCCACTCATTAGCCTATGAAATTACCCAGCTCATAAAAACTAACCATACCATATTTCGAGTCTCTCTTGCCTTCTGAGATGGACCACACCCTGTGGAGTGTGTTTCTCTCTAAATAATTCCATTTCTTACCTATCACTTTGTCTCTCACTTTGTCTTTCTGTGACGAGACATCAAGAACCTCAAATTCACCAGATACATTTCTACTATATCACATTGTTCACTGACTTATTAATTCTAAATGAAGACAACATTGTCCAAGCCCTTGTGGAACTGTGAAAATAAAAGGAAACTGATATTTATTTAGAACCTGTATTATACACTTAGCACCATCCTAGGAATTTCTCATTATGTCATAATCATACTAAGGAGCTAGTAATCTGGGGAATAATGTCTCTCTTCAAGCAGTCTAGAAGTTATTAAACAGTTTACAGTTTGTTTTAGAAATTCAAATGAAATAAATGAATGACTGTAGAGATATCATAGACCTGTAAATTTGATCAAAAAAATTTTAAGTCATCTTTTTGGATGATGGGATTTTCCTCCCAAAGATTCTATTACATAATAAAATAGAGTTAATTTCAGATTGTAAAATATGGCTACCATTTTAACCATAAAATATTCTGAGAAAAAATATATACATATGCATGTATAATACATAGCATTTGGTCAATTACCTATAGACAAATTGGATTTATATGGATGGGTGACTACCATAATAATTTCAAAAATTCTTTCAGGATGTTCTTGATAGGTCTGTTAAATACAATCAATTTGACTTAATTATTGTTACCATTAGCCCTGTTTATACCAAGTGTTAGTCACTGAGTTAGATGCCTTCCACAGATTTTCTTTTTTAATCCTCACAATAACATGAAGAGTAATATTATTACTCTTACTTCATGTATAAGAAAATCTCTGAGGGATTTTAAGTAAATTGCCCACAGTCCTATTAGTTAGCCAAATGGTAGAGCTAAAATTTTAGTCAAGTAGTTTTATTCAGAGTTTGAACATTTAACTAATAAATTTTTCCTGCTTCAGTTTATGTCGACTATTTTTATGATTAATTACTTAATAGTCACATCAACCACATCAACAGCCACTAAACATTTAGGATAGCCCAAGTTCTTTGCTGATATACTATTATGGCCAAGAATAAAGACTACCAACTCATAGAGATTACTGTTGCTCTTTCTACTCCATTTGTAAAGGAAAATTCAGAAATACACTATGGTATATTCTTTAAACTCTCTCAAATATTCTTCTTCTTTGGGGAGATGTTTAAAAGCTAACGGGTGCTTTTCATCTGAATACAAATTAGGTTCGACTAATAAGATGCACTTGTGTGAGGTCTGGAAGGTGACAAGGCAGAACCCTTCTTTCTGAGGTACTTAGCTGTTTGAAACAAAGTTTGAAAGCGTGCTGATGTCAGGCACCAGGCTTCCTTCATTCACTACCCCATGTGCAGGTTGAATCTGTGGATGCTCCATCAGGTGCATGAATCCATAAACTGCAGCTTTGGTTACCTCTTCCCCTACTTCCTGTGCTTGAGAAGTCATTGAGGTGATAGTGAGTAGAGTGTGTAGCAGCAGCTTCTTGCTTCTTGACTTTCTCAAGTGGTCATTTCAGAGATGACAACTCCCATGATGATAAAGGAACTGCAGTCAATGTACATGAAAAGCAAAATTCCAAACTAAATATATAGAGTGATCTCATTGGTAGAAAAAAATCTATCATGTATGCAGATATGTGAGAATTCATTCTTCAGAATATTGAAATGTAAATCACTCAGAATATTTCTTTGAGAATTAATTATTCTATTTGGATATCTAGTATTATATACTATTTTGGATTTTTTTTCCGGCTGTCGGATATATTACAATTTGAAATGTTATTACGTAGTTACTGTGTGATGAGTGTATCACATTTTAGACTATAGTTTGCTCTATAATCTGTGGTTTACTTCTTTATTTTCATAATATTTGTATCTGATTGGAGTGGATCAACTAATATTTCCACCAGGAATCTGTTTACTTTGGTTATTTTATCAGATTATATATAGAAGATTAGTGTTAGAGAAACTGTCCAATCCAATTTTACAGGTAATTAAACTGAGGTGGAGAGTATAAGGGACTTTGTCTGGTAAACACATTTATTTAGTGTTAAATTGGGAACTAGGAACTCTGACCAGAACAGCTGAGTTCAACATTATACTATTCCACACTGCTAAAAACAAGGAGAAAATTACAGAGGAAATAAAGTAAACAGAAAATGAGATTAGAACAATAGCTGTTAATTAGGACACATTCCAGGATGTCTCAGGTAAATTTCTTTTCCAAAATATGTACATGTAACACAGCATGTTCCAAGATGACTGAATTTGAATCTCTGGGGTTTGAGATGTCTAGGTGACACAGATGTGCATGGCGACTTAAGAACTACTGGGCTAGAGGAGATGCTGTGTGGTAAAGGTCAATATGTAAAAATCACTCCTGAAATGTTCTGTTTAAACTCCATTCTAGAGCCTTATCTTTATTACTGGGCACAGCGTAAGACACCACTGACCAGATTCCTTCTTGAAATTCTTCCCTCTCTTGGTTTCTCAGATTTTGTTCTGTTCCTATTTCTTGACTGCTTTCTTTGACTCTCCCCTGTGGATTCCCTTTCCTCTGATTGCCTTTTTTGGTTTGTTTGTTTTTTATTTTATAAACAACAGGAATTTATTTCTCATGGTTCTGGAGGCTGAAAGACTGGGACCAGGTGCAGGTGGTCAGGTGAGGGACCTCTTCCGGGTCCCAGACTCCTTGTGTCCTCGCATGCAAAAGGGGCAAAGGAGCTGTGAAGAGGCTTTCTTTTTCTTTGCACAGATTTAATTAATTAATTAATTTTTGTATTTCTTTTTTAATATCTATTTTTAATTGAAGTATAGTTGATTTACAATGTTGTGTTATTGTCAGGTGTTCAGCACAGTGATTCAGATATATATATATATATATATATATATATATATATTTGTTGGTTATCTATTTTATAGATAGTAGAGTGTATATGTTAATTCCAACCTCCTAATTTATCCCTCCCCCACCCCTTTTCCATTTGGTAACCATAAGTTTGTTTTCTATGCCTGTGGGTCTATTTCTGTTTTGTAAATAAGTTCATTTGCATCTTTTTAAAAATTTTATTTTAGATTCCACATATAAGTGATACCATGTGATATTTATCTTTCTCTGTCTGGCTTGCCATTTGCAACAACATGGATGGACCTAGAGATTACAATACTAAGTGAAGTAAGCCAGATGGAGAAAGACAAATATCATATGATATTGCTTATACATGGAATCAAAAAAAAAATGTACACCTCTGATTGCCTTTTAAATGTAGGTGTCCTCACTACAATGAGAGCAGTGGTTCTCAACCTGGGCAGTTTGGCAATGTCGGAACAGAGCGTTGAATGCCACGCCCAGGGATACACTACTAGCATCCAGTTAGTAGAGACTGAGGTTGCTACTAAACACCCTACAATGCACAGGAAAGCCCCACAACAAGGGACTATCTGCCCCTAAGTGTCAATAGTGACAAAGGTGGGACACCTTGAATTAGAAGAAGAATATAATGTTTGTGTGCTTAGGATCATTTTTTGGGGGGGCGGGGTACACGGGCCTCTCACTGTTGTGGCCTCTCCCGTTGTGGAGCACAGGCTCTGGACACTCAGGCTCAGCGGCCGTGGCTCACGAGCCTAACCACTCCGCGGCATGTGGGATTTTCCCGGACAAGGGCACAAACCCATGTCCCCTGCATCGGCAGGTGGACTCTCAACCACTGTGCCACCAGGGAAGCCCTAGGATCACTTTTGACAAGTACAAAGTAGGTAAGAAAGGCAAGCATTTGTGCGTGAAATGACCTTCAAATGTCTTTTTCTTTTAATTAATAGATCAATAACTATAAATGCTTTAACCATTGTAGAACACACTTGAGGACAGGAGCTGCTTCTCATTCATCTTCATATCCACAAAACATAGGATAGTAAGTAGTTTGTTCTGTTCAATTTTTAAAATCATCTGAGGACATGGAAATTGGGGAAGTTAAGTTACCAAAATGACCATCATGTCATTACATGTCTTCATCTAAAAGGTAAACAATAAAAGGAACTAGTATCAACTTCACGTTTTTCAAATTTTAATAGTGGACAGTAGATTCACTGAAAGAAGCAGGCTAAATATTTGTAAAATAAACATTTATAAAGCAACAAATCACATCACATCTTCCAGACATACAAGCTCCGATCTTTGGTTCCCTGTTCCATGCTCAAGAGGTGGAGCAAAGTAGAGAATGCCCTCAGTAACAAGCGCTTTCAAGTATACTTCAGCCTTGGCTTTCACATCATGCAGGAGGAGAAAAGGATATATTCTTGTAAACTTGGTGTTCAATGATGGATACATGGTGATTAAATTATGATTGACCTGAATTCAGTAATACTGTTTATCATGCTCTATGGTAAGAGAAGAGAGTTCTTTTAATTGAAATGGATTTTATTTCAATTTCATAATGCCTAACATAGAATGAGAGGGATGAGAACAGTGAGAAGAAATTCCATTTCTCATTATCTCAGTGATTACCAGCTGGTAATGTTTTATTTTACTAAATTAGATACTTTATTAAATAGATAAGAAAAACCAAAGAAAAAGGAACACAAAATTTATAGAATTATATACAACGCTTATTATTTCTGTAAAATGTGTTGATTTGGTTTTATACGTTAAAAAAAAGACAATACTTGGAATGTTCTAAAATCTAAAAGACCTTATCTCATGCTTAGCTAATTATTTTGACAGGTGTCTAACTGATGTGCGCTTTTCCATGCAAATGAGTTTGTGGAAAACAAGATGACTGCCATCTACATAAACACTCCATAACTAATTCTTATCTCCACAGAGAGATTAAGTAGTGAAAGTTAGCAATTAGAATTCAGTGACAATTTTTCCTCTGTGATTGATTAGTGTACAGAATGTTCATCTAGTAGAAGGAATCTAAACAGTTCCACCAATTATTTCCCTGTTTGAACCTCAGACTAATCTGTCTTCTATGTGTGTGTAAGTCTGTTATTTATTTCCCCTCTCTGGAACATCTACTCTTTTTTTTTTTTTTTTTTGCGGTACGCGGGCCTCTCACTGTCGTGGCCTCTCCCGTTGCGGAGCACAGGCTCCAGATGCACAGGCTCAGCGGCCATGGCTCACGGGCCCAGCCGCTCCGCGGCATGGGGGATCTTCCCGGACCGGGGCACGAACCCGTGTCCCCTGCATCGGCAGGCGGACTCTCAAACACTGCGCCACCATTGAAGCCCCATCTACTCTTTTTGACACATTCTCCTCCAAGTAAAATTTCCAATTTGATTCTCTCTTCCTTATGATCCTTTCTTCTTTTCCTTCTTCATTGGTTTGGTTTTAATTGTTCTTATATATCACTAGCTGTGAGTGTTGCCAAAGCCTCAGTCCTGGTTCTAAATTTGTATCAGAGATACCATCATCCCCCGAGCTATCTTGTCTTAAAATCTTCATATGTCATTGAATTTTCCTTTTTTACATATTCAAACAGTTGTTTATTTTTAGTAATGTTTTTGTTTCCTTCCTTTTTTATCCTTCTGCAGCTACCCTGTTATATATACTCATAAATTTGTGCCAAGGATTCTGAATTTTCATTTGTTTTCCTTTTTATGTCTATGCCTTTTTGAATCAATTTTATTCATCACCTCAAGCAAATTTTTCAGAAACCTGACTACTTTCATCAATTACCTCTTTGCTCAAAATCATCAGTTGATCCCATTTTACTCTGAATCAGATCCTGCCTACTTGAGGAAATTGATATTATCCATAACCCTCCTAATTCATCAATCTTATTTGATCCTTGATGGTCCCCAACACGTTTTTCAAAATTTGTTCACCAAATTTGTGCCTTTTCACCTTATTCAGGTTTTCCTAGGCTTGGAATAGCCTTCTTTGTTCATTTAATTTAACTAATTATAATCTGTCTTTCAGGGTCCATCTTAGGTCACACTTTATCTCTACATTCAAGTTCTATGATATATTCTCCCTTGGAACACAGAGGATCAGTTATTTGTATGACATTTTTCAGATACTTTACAGAGTATGATATAAACTTTTAGGTTTTTTGGTTCGCTATAGTGATAACTTTTGAATATATATATATGCACATATATATAGTTTCTGTTTGTGTAAAGATTTATTGCATCTACTTACAACATGATTTATGGAGCTTAATTTTAACAAAGCTTATGTGAATTAGGGAAGCAGTATAGAAAAATATATAATTATAGCGAAAAACTAGTTTGTTTTTGTGATAGTTAATTTTATGTGTCAACTTGACTGGCCTGTGGAGTGTCCAGATATTTGGTCAATCAGTATTTTAGGTGTGTCTGTGAGGGTGTTTTTGGATGAGATTAACATTTAAATCAGTGAACTGAGTAAAGCAGCTTTTCCTCCCTAATGTGAGTGGGCCAATACAAGCAGCTCGCCTGGTTCTCAGGGTTTTGGACTCGAACTGGACCTGACTCTCCTGGGTCTCCAGTTTGCAGACTCACCCTGTAGATCTTGGGATTTGCCTTCATCCATAATTGCATAAGCCAATCTATCTACCTATCTATCGTTCTTATCTTATTAGTTCTGTTTCTCTGGAGAATGCTGGCTAATATAGATTCATCTTGCCTATCTGCCTCACATAGCTAGTTCCTAATCTATGAATGGGGTAAGACGAAAATGAAAAAGACAGGACCCTGGACCTAGTCATGGGGGCAGAATAAGCTCTAGGAAGACCAAAGTAGCAGCAAGTCCTAACCTCGTTTTGTCACTTATTGGCTGTGGGACCCTGAGTGAATCATTTGGATCTCTGAGTTTTTCATATGCAAAATAATGATTCATCTGCCTTCTGAGCTCAGATTGCTTTTGTGTTATAAAAGTATATTTAATATGAAAACACTTTGGTGACTGTTAAATATTAACAAATAAGTATGATTGATATTACTTTTTTTTTGATTCAGACCTGGCTTAATTTTTTACAAAGATCATGAAATCCTTTTTGCAAGACTCTTGAAAATGACTCCTACAGAACAACAAAATGATAGAAAGAAAACATTTCAACAAAACATTTAACAACCACATTGCTCAAGTATTAAGGACAGAGATCTAGAAAGTAATGCATATTGATTTATTTTGCATCTGTAATTACCTCTGATATCAGTGATTCTTAATATCATGGAACCTCTCCCACAATAAGCACACACCACAAACATTTTGTACATAATCTCACAAGTTCACAGCCCTCCTGAGAGCCTATTCATGGACTTCATTTTCAAAAGTGGTAACGATTTCCAGAAATTGACTCATTTTCTCATGTACATCCTAGAAATGCCACCTTCTTACTATCTTCCACTTATTTTGTGAGCAAATCAATGTTACCAGTTAAAAACTACCTAGAATACCAATGAGCACTAACATATCTGGCTTGAAAACATTTCATTAAACATTTTTGGGTGTTGCTTCCTATCTTTTAAGTATAAAAAAGACATTTCAATAAAAACAAATATATAATGAAGTCATCTCCCTTTGTGTGAAGAAATATGAATGAACTGTGCATTAATATTTAAAAGCAACGTAGTTCACTGCCAAAACTTTAAATGTCTCAAGAGCACAACAAATTCTGAACACACTAAGATCATGTTGCTACTTCAGTATTCTTGGGAATGGTGAGTGATTAGTTGGTCTATGGTTTAGGATCAGTTTCCATGCTTGTTTTCTTGAGCTTCTTCTACCTCTGAGAGCTTTTCATCATTTTCCAGTGTTTGCTGAAGTTCATGGATGGTACTAAGAAGAACGTGAAACTGTTTCCTTCTCAATTCTAGCTTATCTTCACTTTCTTTAATATGTGAAAGATGCTCTAATTCTTTACGCAGAGCCTCTAGTTCCTTTAATGTCTCATGCCTGTCTGGATGACGCTGGATCACTTTTGCCAATGCATCATATTCTTGGCGATTTTTTCGTATTCATTTTGCTTGAAGAATTTGCTTTTTGCACTCAGCATTTTTTTCATATGCTCCAGCAATGCTACATTCTAGTTCTTTGTAAATTTTTTCAAAATCTTCCATTTCTCTGAGATTCATATCATATACCAGCAAAGTTTTGCCCACTGAAAATTCACATTGGGACAGTGTGCTCAGCATACGTTGGTACTGGCTGTATCCCTCTTCCTGGGATCCAGAGCTGTACCATTTAATGAAACTTTTCACCTGCAGATTAATTCTCCGATCATCTCCAGCACCATCTCCATCTATGAGGAGACGCTTCCGTATGACTTCATCGTCAGTCACGGCTCCCATGGCATGTGCTGCGGTGGTGGCGGCAGATATTCCTATTTTTAATAAAGACATTTTACCTATTACATTATTTGAAAAGGCCCAAATTGTCAAACCTGCCATTGGCATGTCAGAATTCTGACAAAATCACAGAAATACCTTGTTCCTATTTATCATGGCTACCACAGGAGAAGTTGGAAAGATATCTCAAAGCCAAACTTTCTAGTAGCTAGATGGATTAACATAGTATCTTAAATAGCACTAGGCAAAATCTGAACTATGCTGGTATATGTTACATGTGAGGAAGCATATCAGCCGACCAATGTATTTTAGGTTAAAATTCTCATTGGAGCCATAATTTAAACTAAAGCTTGGTACATAGAGGAAAAAAAAAACCCACACACACAAAGCATAGTACTGTGAGTGTTTTTTTCTTACAACAAAATCGAAAAGTACTAATGCATGCTAGTTTTAGCGTAATAATTACATGCACCAGATAATTTAAAGTATTCACAAAGTAACATATGGCTTAGCTGTTCAGCTGCAGTGAAAACGTGGATTTTTAAGAATAAAAATTAGTTTGAAAAGCAGCAGGCAATAGTAGTCTCGAATCCCCTGTATACCCATAAAGTGGAGAAACCATCTGCACTGTGTGCAAGCTGATGACCTTGGATTAATTCTAGCAATGTCATTACCCAATTAGTTGAGGAAGGAAAGATACTTGGGAATTACAATTACAGATCCATTAAAATTGTGCAGTGCTTTTATTCTCAATATTTATTAAATCACATCTGTCTGCTAATCATTATATGATGATTTTTTTTCACCTAAAGAGACTCAGTTTGACAGGTAAAACAGTGAGCTGGTCATGAATAGGATAATTATGCTACTTGAGCATACTTCAAGTATTCTGAAGTATGTTCTGAAAAAATAAGTATTGATATCTCCTTTTTAATCTCATGACTTCTTAGATGGTAATGCTTCTATTTGTTTGAATAATCTCCTCAGTGATAATGAACTATTTTTAACCAAAGAATAAACATACACATACATGCCAAATTATGTTGTAATTTCATGTTTTACTGTTCTACTTGTTCTTATTTTACAGAGACCCTGCTGTGTCTCTAGGGGTCATGTTAAAGAAACCAGTAATTCTTGGACAATAGGCACATTTTAATTTTTGTTTGTTGTTTTGTTCAAATGGAAAGTTTAAGTTTTGTAGTGGTCTTAAAACAGAAATTTTCTATGGAGCTGTCTTCTCATCATTTAACTTGAGAAAGCTTTTGACAAGCATGTAATCTGCACAGGAAATCTTACATGTAGAATAAAATATATATTTGTAACATTCATATACACAATGTAGATAAATATAAAATTAAGACTATATACAAATGCAAAGCAATGTTAATTATACTCTGATTAGAAAGACAATACTAAAACTGTAAAAAAAAAATCTCATGGTTTAATATTATACAAGAAAAGTCACATGACAATTGTCTTAGGCTGCATTTATGATATTGATAGGAACATTTTTTCTTCATGTTATACCGTCGTTAGAAGAGATAAATGATTAGCAGTCATTTTTTAATGCTTATATTTGTCTCTACTCTGTGATTACCTTCAGTTGAAGAGCAAGAGTGGCTTTTAAACGCAAGTATTCATTAATTTATTCATTCAAAATGTATTAATGCATGCCTGTGTCATTGCAGTCACAGGTCTACACATTGTAGATAGAGCTGAGAACAACACAGAAGAGAACAAGCAAAGGAGAACCAAGAAAGACTGGTATTCCAGAAGAAATGTGAAGAAATATTTTAGGGAAGAGGAAATGATAAACTTATCAAGTGGTGTTGATAGGCTTGGTAAAATGAGCAGTGAGGACTGACTGTGGGACTTCTCACAGAGAAGGTTATTGGTGACCTTGACAACAAAGATGTTAGGGTAATAGTGGTGGTGAGTAATGACTGGAGAGAATTCAAGAGAGAATTGAAGATCAGGAAGTAGAAACAATCAGTATTGACAACTCTTTTGAAGATTTTATTGTGAGGAGAGATTTTATTGGTCGGTTCTGGCTGCTTTAACAAAGCACCATAGATATTAGGTGGCTTATAAACAACATAAATCTATTTTACAGTTTTGGAGGCTGGAAGTCTGAGATCAGTGTGCCAACATGGTCAAATTCTGGTAAGAGTTCTTTTCTTAGCTGCAGACTACTGAATTTTTGTTGCACCATATGACAGAAAGAGGCAAGAGAGCTTTCCGGTCTCTTTTTATAAGGACACTAATCCCATCATAAGGACCTCATGACTTAATCACCCCAAAGGCCCCACTTCCTAATACCATCACACTGGGGATTAAACTTCAACATATGAATTTGCGGGTACACAAACATTCAGTCCATAACAGTGAGACAGGAAAGAAACGTCAGTATTGGCAGAAGGACATGAGATCAGGGAAGAGCTGGTTGGTTGGTTTTAAGGTGGGAGATGTTAAAGCATGATTTATTTTTAACCTATGATCCAGATGTGAAGGCAAAGACAATGATAAAGTAGATAGCCCAAAATTGTAGGAGCAATGTCTTTGCGTTTGTTCTTAGGATCCAATTCATACATAGGGGTGATTGCCGATTACATCTGGAGTATAGGTAGAGTATGTGGGCACAAATATAGGTTCATTGACTAGTTTGGTGTTTGGCATGAGGTGGAAAATCTCTGATCGTGTCTTTTCTTTCTTCTTTTTCTGTGAAATAAAAATAATGGCATCATCTGAGAGTGAATGAAGTGAATGAATAAGTGATTGAATAAATACTAAATAAGGGATGGGTGTCAAAAATGCAATAAATTCAAAAAATACAAATTAAACTTCTATAAGATGAAATATATATAAAGTGCTGATAAATGCAAAGCAAGAATATTATTGATTGAATTAAAATGTAAGGCTTCTATAAACATAATAGACTTCCTTTATGTAGAATTCAAATCAGTTGAAAGTTCAAATGACTAGTTTATTAGTCTATGATAGGCAATGATAATCACAATGTTCACAATGCTGATTGAGTCTAACATATTGCAAGATTCTCAAGAGCTTTCTAAGTCAATAAGGATAGTTCTGTACAACTTAACTGTTGTGTATTTTATTACATTTTAAAATTTGTTAAATCCAGGACTACAGATTCTCTGTTATTCTAAGCTGCAGAAAGTTCCCTCGGGGAGAGTTACTATTCAGACATAAGGCTTGATCACTCCTGTTAATTTTTAGTTGTCTCCCAGGAGATGGTGAATCTCAAACAAGTCAAGGACTTCAGTTTTAAACCTCTGAATCACTTAATTTACATTTTAAATATGAATCACATTAAAAAATATGTTATCCTTTGAAAAAAGAAATTTTTTGTTGATTAAAAAAAATAGAAATGGGGAACAAAGGAAGAAAATATACCCTGAGCCCTCACAAAAAGATAATTTTATTAACATATTGGTATAATGGTAATGTTGGAATGTATTGCCTATGTATGGCTTATATTACACCTATGATTAACTTCTATTAAATTAACATAGTGGTTGGTAGGACTTTGTAATTCTTGGAATGTTCCACCTGTTAATGATCACTAAGAAGTTTATCTCAGCTATCTTAACTTTTCCACTGCAAACAAAGAAAGATCCTCTTGACAATGGCCTTACTGTCAAGACATAAACCTTTGAGCATATAGCAGGTACGTGATTTACAGCAAAATGATCATTAAATAAGAAAAAAAAATAGAAAAGCATAACCAAAAATTAGTACCGTATGATTTTATAAGAGATTATAATGCTTATGTTACATAGAATCTTTTAAATTAGAATATGGTATAGTGGAATAAATAACAAACTGCATTTCAATATTGATTCTGCCAGTAACTAATTCTGTGACCTTGAGTGAATCATTTAATCTCTCTTAAAATAAGTTCCATCATATCAAAAAGTAATGATATCTAACTCATAATGTGCATGCAGATAATAAATGAAATCTTGTGTCGTGTATAACTGTCTGACCCATATTTGTTCCTTTGATTTTTTCATTGAGGTTAAATTGACATGTAATGAAATGGATAAATCTACAATATACAACTCAAGTTTTGATAAATGCGTATAAAACTATAGCCACCACCCAAATTAAGCATAGACTTTTCCCATTATTCCAGAAATTTTCCTTATGTGTTTTCTAGCCAATACCCACCAACATATGTAAATATTATTTTTATTTAATTTTTATCTCTGTAGATTGTTTACCTGTTTTTGCTTCATGTATGGCAAGATTCTGTTACTAGATGACGCTTATTTATGATAGTTTTGTACCTTTGATGAATTGACCCTTTATTCATATTAGTGTCCCACTTCATCCCTAATAACATTCCTCAGTTTAAATTCTGGTTTGTTTCCTATTACTCTACGCACTTTTGCTTTCTTTTGATTAATGTTTGCATGGTATATATCTTTTTATACTTTTAATCAACTGTGTCCTATTTAAAGCAAATAACTTATAGACAATAAACCTACCTTTTTCAATTCATTCTAACTCCTTTTGTTTGGTTCATTCAAATTTATTATAATTCTTTTTGTGGTTGCATTTAGCTTACCATTTTATATTTCTTTTTTCTACATTTGTTCTGTTTTCTGTTCCTCCTTTTCTCTTTTATGTGGTAATCAAATATTATTTTTGGTCCATGTAAATCTCTCTGTTGCCTTTTATTTCTAGTTTTTGTATGTTTAATGATGTTCTAGGGACTATAACACATATTCATAATTTATCAAAGGCTTCTCAGAGCTAATGTAAAATGAATGTAAAATGCAAGATTCAAGCAATATCTCCAACCTTTGTGGTATTGTTTATACACACAGACACACACACACACACACACAGACACACACACGCACACAAATGACAAACTCTGCATTAGGATGTTATAATTTTAAACTGTTAGTTACTTTTTAAAAAAGAAATTAAAAGAATAAAAATTAAGACTTTTTTATATATTTTATATATTTGTCTAGGTATTTTCTATTTCTTATATTTTTTGTTCCTTTTTGTAGAGCTGAGATTCCATTTTACAGCATTTCCCTTCAGTCTCAAGAAATTCATTTAGCAGTTTTTATAGTTTAGGTTTTATGAGGATAGATTCAGCACCTATTTACCTGAAAATATATTAGTATTTTCTCCATTTTTGAATCATATTTAAACTGGATAGATAATTCTAGGTTTATATATATATATTTTTTTTTCTTTTCAGCACATTAAAGATATCACACCATTGTCTTTTTTCCTTCACATACTTTGATCAGAATTTAGCCAGCATTATTATCGGTGCTCCCCTATATTTAAAGGATTTGTTGTTGTTGTTGGCATCTTCAAAGTTTTACTCACATTTGGGGTTCTGCGGTTTGATTATAATGTGACTGAATGTGGGTTTATTTATATTTATAAAGCTTGGAGTTCTCTGAGTTTTTTAGATCTATAAATTATATATTCTTTCAACAATTCTTCAAGTATTATTTTTAGTTTTCTTTCTTTTCTCCTCTTCTTATGGATACACAGTTACATATATTTGCTTGAATTTTTTTTTCAATTTTGTTTCTCTGATGTATACATTAGATACATTTCCTTCTACTATCTTCACATTTCCTCTCTACCTCTCTGTCTCTCTCTTTCTTTGCCAACTTCAGTATTCTCTGAAGCCTGTGAATTCTTAAATTCACATATTGTATTTCCTGTCCCAGAATTTCCATAGTTTCTTTTTATAGTTTCCATTTACCTGTTGAAATTATCCATCAGTTTGATTATTATGACCAGATTTTCCTTCAATTCCTTGAACATTTTATGTTAGCTGCTTTAAAGTACTTATTAATCTAACCTCTGTGTTATTTAAGTATATGTTTCTGTGTGCTGCTGCTTCTCTTGATTGTGGAGTAGATATTCCTGTTCACATTTATTAATTTTTACTGTAGTCTGGATGGTTTATTTTAAAGACAGTGGTTACTGTTATTTTCCTCTGGAAAATTTCTGCTCTAGATGATAGTTAAGTAACTGGCTGATTAACTTGAAATCTTGAAGTCTTGGTTATATGATTTCTTAGAGCAAGTCTGTATTTGTTTTGCCTTTAGGCTCAGAGTGAATTCCTTAGACCTGAGAAAACAGTATGGCCATTCTTGGATTTCAGTGGAAAACCCAATGTGTTTACCAAACATCTAAAATGTACCAATTTTTGTCTTGTGCTGTTAGCAACATGTTGTTTTCTGTTGGACTTCTTAAAGTCTTCCTCAGGCATGCATAGTTCTGAACATTTTATATACAAGTTTTGCAGCTTCCTCTCTGTGTGCCCTTCTCTTTCAGTTTGCTTTTTCCTTCAATTCCCAGCAGTCTGACAGCTCTAAACTTTGTCTTGTGATACCTCAATCTAATAAGTCTGTGACTTTTTCCTGAATTTTTAGCTATTCCATGACCTTCAGACATGGGAATGTCCTCAGGGGGATATCTGTATAAACATGGATCTAATCCAATCCAGTTCCTTTCTTTCAAGAGTCAAATGCTCTTAAATTTCTGTCTAATTTTGATCACTGTACAGTGCGTTTTATACTTTGTCCAGAGGTAATATGTACTTGTTATCTGCCCGAAGTAAGTACAGTAAAAGCTACTCCACCAGTAATAGTCTTTCTTTTATATAATAATGATTACTAGTATCTACATTGTCATTAGTATTTACTAGCACATACTAAAGTTTAAAGATTTGATCTATAAACTAGCATATATTATATGGAAAATTTATTTTTAAAAATATAAGGCGTACCTAATATGCATTGAGGTATTTTAGATTATAGTAAATAAGCTAAGTAGTTTAAGATAAATACATTTTTATTTAAGTAAAATTTAGTTTACTAATACAAATAAAGTTCCTCAAGCAAGCATACTATTAGGAGAAACTGGTAATTTATAATTGAGTTGATTTTGCTTTCAAGTATTCGTTTGTAAAAGCTAAAATGACTTTCCAACTTTTAATTATTTAAATAAGACCCTCATATACAACATGAAGTAGACTTTGAGAACTCATGAAATGTGAAATAGATGTCTCTGATTCTATAGGCTAAGCAAAATAAAACTAGATGAGGGAAGTAAAATCTGTGACCAAAACTCCATGGTGATAAGCAAAATAGTCTTGAAAGCTTCAGAAACCTTCAAGAAAAGAGAATTTCAAAATTAGAATTGTGAGGATATTTTGAAGTGGAATATATTTGTCAGGATGAAGTATTCTTTATATTCATTAATGGTGGTATTTCAAATAATTTAAAATTTTTATTTTCTTAAATTTATTTTTGATCTAAGTAATTTAGCTCTAGAGTTTTAAACTAAAGTTATCTTGATGTTCTGAATATTCCAGAATATTCATTTCAGCACTTCCTGATCTTTCTTTTCTCATGGGCTTCAATAACTCCTTCCAGGTCGACCACTGTAAGGTATCGTCTACTTTCAGATAGCATTTGCTGGCTCTCCAGAGTAAATCTTTTTTCATTCTGAGCTGAACAAACTGATTTAAGTTCCCAACCTCACTGACAGGATCAACTATATAATATCATTTTTCTTATTTTATGAAGTGAGGTTGCAAGGCATAGAACTGTACCTTCACAGTTTGTTGTTGAATGGAAATATTGAATGAGTTGCTCTAATCTTGCACATCATGTCTATAGCATTGCACTACTAAACCAATAGTCACCTCCAGCTGAGCTTGGAAGTGTGAGCACCTTACAGCAAGTAATATTTATCCTACACTGCTGTGAAGTTCACTCTTTCTTTACCCAAAGCTTTATGGCAACCCAAGTTGCAAGTATAAAAAATACAACTCTTCTATCCATTTTTTTCCTCATGTTGTGTCTACTTTGCCATTTTGACAGCCAAAATCCCACAAAAGACTTAAAAGGAAGAATTTCAAAAGATTTCAGCAGAAATGTGTCCCACTCTTCTTTCTCTAGGCACCTTTTATTATACACCTGGGGCTTTGGATATTTTATTCTGTAAACTTCTGGCACACATTGTTTTCTGAGTTGTAGTCTGCCACATGCTGTCATTTGACTCTTCTATATGTACTAAGCAGGAAGAATAAGAGTTCCTGGCTCCTTCTGGTATAGTATTAACCTTTTATTACTTAAATACTCACATGTCTGAGTAGAGCAGCCAAGGTTCATTGCTGTTATATTTCCAGATCACACATGTATTTAATATTTACATCCAAGAGTTGGAATTGGAGCAGAAAAAAAAAAAAAAAGATACTGGGGATGTTTTCAGGGCCAGAGTTGGACTGGGAATGATTTATTGAAGGCAAAGTAAGGAGTCTGGATACTGAGTGCATTTTTTTTTCCATGTTGAAATTTATTGGAGAAAACTAACATGGAACTAAGTCCAGATTTATTATTCAACAAACACACATTTCAGGTCTTGTGTGTGCAAGAAACTTGGGTAGATACTGAATAAAAACTTGTTAGAATAGGGCATATCTTGAACATATCTAGATATTAATTTCCAGTATTATTTACAAATTTGAGTCACAAAGTAAGAAAAAAATCCTTTACTATTATTCTGACTAAACACATCCAGTGTCTTTACTTGTCAAGGATCTGTTGCCCTGATTTTCAGAGCTGAAGTTTCCAATGTACAGAGCACCCTCCATCCACTTTTAGCGTTTCAGCTTGTCAAAGCGTATGCTTGTTGATCTGTAAGAGTTTGTTCTTGAATTTTATAAATTCATTTTAAAACTCATTTTATCCATTTTTCCTATATTAGTTTTTCTAATGTCTTTTAAAGCTCTTTTGTCTTTTACATTTACAGCATTGGGAGTCATAATATGAGGGGTATAGTGAATAGAATATGCCTAAAATTAGAGAACTTAATTCACTTCCCCTTGAAACTGGCTCCCTAGTAAGTCATCAGGGAGTAGTAAATTTCTCAATGAAACCCTTAAGCATTAAATCAGAACACAAAGAAACTGAGAGTTTTAAAAAATATCATGAAGTCCAAAAATTTCAAAAACAAAAACAAAATAAAACAAACAGGTTGAAAAGTCACTATCACCAAACTAGGGGGACAAAAATAAGTTTAATCCTAAGAAAACATCAGAACAATTTTTTTTAATATACGTCAAAACAACTCCTTTTCTTCCTGAACAAATACATTAGCTATGCAACCCATTACTCTAACGATTTGGAAGCAGCTCACAATAGATAAGGAGATGGAAATGGGTGGATAATCTCATCCAGAGGAGAAATCTACAGTGTAACTCTTCTAATTTCACATAATACTTCATGGAAAAGACACAACAGAATGATCATAATCATATCATTGCCCCTTTAGTTGGCCTGTACTTTGCATAAAACTCAACAAATTGATTTTTCTACCATCAGTGCAGTGCTTCCAATAGATAATTTTATGGTGTAAGTTTTATTAATGTTCTTCTTAAGAATTAAACGAGTTGACTAGAATTGGGATTATACATAGCAGGTTTTTTAGGAAATAAAAAGTGATTTTTATCTCTCTATCTTTATCAATTGAAAACAAAACAAAATGAAACTGAATCCAGAAGAGACAAAAAGGATTTGACTAGAGCAATGATAGTCAAAACTTTTGCTTTTAGGACTCTCTTATTGTGTTAAAAAATTGCTGAGTACCACAAAAAAAGTTTGTATTCACATGAGTTAGATCTACCAATATTTATTATGTTGGAAATTAAAATCAAATTTTAAAGTATGAATGATAGTAAGCTCACTATGATAGCATAAAATATTTTTAAATTAAATAACTACAGTTTTCAAATTAAAAAATAATTACTGATAGAATGATTTTTAAAATAGCTTTACAATTTCTTTAATGTCTGGTAAAGTAGAAGACATATAGATTTTTCTATATGTCTCTGGATTCAACCTACTATATTATTTTGGTTACAGAACATGAAGAAAATCTGGCTTTACACAGATATGTAATTGGAAAGAGAAAAATATTTCGATAGCCTTTTCACTTATTTTGGAATAGTCTTCTTTGATTCTACATCAAAACTCAACATTAGTAATTTCTTAAAAATTAGTAAAGAATATTAAACAATATCAATGAACATTTTTTACATTGTTACCTTAAAGTCCACCATCTATTTTGCACTCTGATTGTATCATTTCTCCATGCATTATTTTGTAACATCATGCAATGGCCATTTGGAAAGTATTTGTTTACAGAGTTATGGAACTCTTCCAAAATTTTGGCACATTTCAATATATAAATCAAATAGCAAAATATCACCTTTATTAATATTACCTCTGATTGTCTCAGAAAATTATTTACCTACTAGGAACTTTTAAGTTCATGGAAGTGGGTAGGCATTTTCCCAGATTCAAATTTTTACGTGAATTCTTGGCAACATACCTCTCACTTGCTTTCTTTGGCTTGGCAGGCTCACTTTGTGCATTTTTGAGAAAATGTCTGCCAAACACCCAAGTCTCAATACCCATAGTTTGTGTGTCAGACATCCTTTCAAATGACAATGATATTTTATGAAAATGCACTTGCTTTCGGTTCAGTGGCACAGTAAACAAATTTTCATGCAAGTTTTCTGTGAGACAACCATTGTATTTCATTATATAGCAGAAAGGCTTCATATGTATTTCTTATATCACTGCACAGAAAATTAAAAAGATGTGTCTTCAAGGGTTGAGATTTAATAAAATCAATATATTTACTGCTTTCTCAAGGACATTCTTAGTTGAAATTTTCATTTTTTTCATCGCAAGTACATGGTATTGAAGAATGCATAACTGCTCATACAGGCTTGATTTATTCCTTTGATTTGTGCTAAGATCCCACCAGTTTTACCCACCTTTGCTTTTCCACCATCACTGTAATGTCAATAGATCGAAGTGATAAATAATGTCTTAGCAGGAAGACAGAAAAACAGACAGCTGAGTCATCTTTTATTCTGAAAACTAGTGTTGAAGGCTTTGAGAATAATTGGGGTATATAAGGCTAAAACTCATATTATTTGGATTTGCTGTCCTATCCAGTAAGGAAATCAGTTCTCTGTATACCTGGAATTGGAAATGACAGCAGGAAGTTAACCTGCTTCCTGAAGAGCCTGAACTCTTTCTGAAATATTTTCTTTGTGAATCTTCCTCAGTAAGCATTGCTCTAACAATAAATACAGACTATTAACCTGTATCCAAAAAAGGTAAATAGCTGCTTTTCCCCTTGGGAGTTTTCTGGAGTCACTCTTTCTGATTTCTATACCTTGCAAATCTAAATGCAAATATCTTAACCAGCATTTATATGAAAGACATTAAGGGGCTGAATAGACAATGATGGAAATTAAACTCTTTATGTGCTTCAGTGTTGTTTTCACCATAAGAACCATGATCATACATGCCAGAATGCTCAGGAAGTCTGGTTATGACTGACTGTGGCATAACTATTAAGAGTATCTTCTTTCATTCTCAAAGGTGTCCCAGAGTACACGATTAATTATATGGTCACGTTATATAAGAGGCCCCTGAAATTATTTCACACATGCCCAAGGATTTAGCCTTTTTTGTTTCTTTCTATTATCTCCATTTCAGTGGAATATGTGATAGGCCAATTGTGATAATCACAAATAGTATCAGAAGTATAATTTCTGAAATAAATGGCTCATAAGACAGACATATTTCTTTTAATATTGAGTAGCTCTCTTAATAAATTAAGCCTGAAATAATTTTCAGTAGAAAGAACCTGCAAAATCAATCAGGAAAATTTTAGAGAAGAGGGAGTGATAAAGTGGGCATATATCTTAAGTCATCAGAACACAACAGAACATATTGGTCAGCTATTACTATAATAATGCTGTGAAACAAACCACCCCAATATTCAGTAGCCTAAAAAGACAAATACTTATTTCTTTTGCTCAGAGTTTTGTGGGTCAGCAGGGTTACCTTTTCTTTAATCTGCAGATCTGTCAGTCTTGTTTACAGGTTAAAGATTGGATTAGAAAATTTCACATCTTTCTCGCTCTCTTTTGATGAGAAGATACCTGGGACATGTTCTTCTCATGAGTTACAGCAGAAGTCCAAGAACCAAGCCAAATCAAGCAAGTACAGTTTAGTCTTTCAATGAACCCACTAAACTTCTTGGCCAACCAAGTCCTATGGGCAAGTCTTACTGCACAGGGGCAGGAAAGTATTTTTCATCCACAGTAGGATGGCACTGCAAAATTAGATGGCAAAGGCTATGGATATATACTTTAGTACAGAAAAGTGAATAATCCAGAATTTTTCCTTTTACCCCAAAATAAATGAGGAGAATTGAGGAGTATAATTATTTGGCTGTCTCATAAGAATTAAGGTTTGCAAGCTTCAAAGGACATGGCACCAAGGGCTGAGGAAAATCATCCCTAGCCCTTTGTTATGGGTTGAATTGTGTTCCTCCAAAAGACATGTTGGTCTTAATCCCTGGAACCTGAGAATGTGATCTTATTTGGAAATAGGGTCTTTGCAGATGTAGTTAAGCTGAGGTCATTAGGGTGGGCCCTAATCCAATATGACTGGTGTCCTTATGAGAAGTAGAAAATGCCAGATGGAGATAGAGACAAAGAGGGGAGAAGGCCATGTGACAACTGAGGTAGAGACTGAAATGCTGCAGGGGCAAGCCAAGGAATGCTAAAGTTTGTTACAAATCACCAAAGCTAGGAAGAGGCAAGAAAGGATTCTCCCCTACAGGTTTCAGAGGGAGCCTGGTCTTGTCAACAACTTGATTTTGGACTTTGAGCCTTCAGAAATGTGAGACAATGAATTTCTGTTATTTTAAGCCATGCCATTTGTGGTAGTTTGTTATGGCATTCCTAGGAAAATAGTATACCCTTGTAAAACCCAGCTGCCCTGGCATAGCCTGATGAGGAGGTAAATATATTGTGCAGGTCTGGAGATAATGTCCCATGGTGCTGTTTCAGGTAAAATAAAGAAATGGGAATTCTGGACCCCAAAGAACTCAGAATGAGTCAGAGATAAGCAGTAATGAGTTAAGATGCCTGGCATGGAAATACCTCTTCTTGAAATGATAGGGCTGCCTTAAACCGAAAATATCTCCTTGACCCTGAATGCAGCAGAGTATAATTGGTAACTGAAGTGACTAGAATTTGTGGCAGAGTAGCAAGAGTGATGAGTAGCTTTGGTGTCTGTGATATAGCAACCTTTCACTAAATCCCAGTGGAGTTTAGTAACAGTAATTGTTAAAAGTGCTACCAGGGCTTCCCTGGTGGCGCAGTGGTTGAGAGTCCGCCTGCCGATGCAGGGGACACGGGTTCGTGCCCCGGTCTGGGAAGATCCCACATGCCGCGGAGCGGCTGGGCCCATGAGCCATGGCCGCTGAGCCTGCGCATCCGGAGCCTGTGCTCCACAACGGGAGAGGCCACAACAGTGAGAGGTCCACGTACCGCAAAAAAAAAAAAAAAAAAAAAAAAAAAAAAGTGCTACCAGATGCATGAATGAAAACTTTCCAAGTCCTGTCTTCCCCTTCCGCCACTCAGTAGTTGCCAAGTTGCGAAAGGGATTATGGACAGCTGACATTTCTTCAGGCAGATCTTTTTAGAGAGTTTGTTTTTTTGACAAATTTTGTCTTCCCTACATGCTCTTGCTTGTATTTATTCTGATAATAGATATGGGATGACCTGTACATTTGTATTTTTCTTACTGATTTGCTTTAAGACATTAGGAATCTAATCTTTAATTTTTAGGTTTAGAGTTAATTCTATACCTTCATGCTACTTTGTGAATGGCAGGCCAGTGATAGTACCACTTACAAGATTTTTTCCTCAGATAATATGATTCATAAAATTATTTTCCCAGGAGACCTCTTTAAGAAATGATATCCTAAATCAAGGCAGGGAACATTGAAAAAAATGCACCCCCAAGGACAATACAATATTCTCACGATGTCACTTTTGTTCCATATTGAAAGACTCATTTAGACTTCCAGTCAAGAACCAGTGGTATTTTATATTGAATGTTCACATTTAAATTGATATAATATTAAATAAGAATAATTTAAATTATGTTAATTAAAATTTTCTTTCTGTTAGCCTTACTGTCAGCATAGTTTAATAGTACTCATAACTGGAATGTTAAAGTTCGTGGGAAGGAGAGTGGCAAACGTGTGATAGTTAGAAATGGCAGGTTGTTTTTTTCCCTAAAAACCAGATGTCAGTCAGGAAAGACTTAAAGGCAGTTCTCTCCTGTAGAGAGTTTTTTTCCCTTAAATTTAACCCATGTATCTTTTAATTTGGGGGAAAAAAATGACCTATGGTTGACAAAAGACTTCCCTTGCATTATCTTATTTGATCCTTACAAAAAAACTTGGAGAGAAAGATAATAGTATTCCTAATTTTCTAAAATTAAGGTACAGAGTCTAGGACACATCGGGATCGTATTGGCAGCTAGTGACAGGACTGGGATCAGAATTCATGCTTTAGTTATTCACTTTTCATCCACTTATTGGGTGGAGATATTTAATAAGGAGGACTACTATGTTTCTACCTCCTTTACAATGACTTCTACTTTAGATTGAGATGAATATTTTGTTTCGGAGTGTGGATTGTTATGTATGGAACTTTTAGAAAAGCAAGATATTGATTTTCATTGAAAATATCTCCAATTAGAGAGTAAGAGAGTTAGAGGAGAGAGAGAGAGAATAGCCCAAAGAAGCTACATGAGATGATTCCTTAAATCCTCCTGGGGAAAAGAGACATATTTCCACAGGAAGAACCAATAGATATTCCCAGTTGAAAGGATATGAATCATGAGCAACACTCTTCCAAATGACAGCATCATAGACCCTTTCATCTCTATAATCTACATATGCCCCTAGGAAATAAATAGTGAAAAATTCTAGGCTCTCCTCTCTGCATTTCTTTATTCTTCTGGATCTTGATACTATCACTTTCACTGTTTTTTAAACTTTCTAAAGCTTTCAAGAAAATAAATTTTCTTCTGTTCATATTTTCTAGTTGTCTCAGTAGGAGAGTTGGTTCAAATTCCCTAGTCTGTCTTACTAAAGCAAAAGTCTTTCTTATTGTTTTAAATCTTTATCAGTGATATATTAAAAGCTCAAAATAAGGCTTTTTGAGTACAACTCATACTAAATTACAGTATCTCACTGATACCAATATTCTTTCGAAATTTCTACTTTTGTAAGGTAATGCATTGTCACTTTTGGTTCTGGAAACAATGCAATTTGGTGACGCATTGGGTGTATTTGTGGGGTTTTGGGTAGGGGTGATAAAAATGTTTTCTGTGACAATGGACATTAATATGTACCATTAATTAACTACACTGTTTCCTATTTCAAGACTAGACTCCCATCTTTGTGCCTTATGAACTTTGAAGTTTTATCTCACCTAACACTCATATAAAGGAGTCTTCAAATGTATTATGTAGAAATAGTCATTTCATTATTTATTCCACAGTACTTTGTTTTTAACTATCTTTTATTTTGAAACATTTATCCCACTGTATTATAATTAGATAAAAATTTGTCTTAAGATGAGGAAATATGTTATGCATCTTTATGTCCACATTGCTTAGCAGAGCTCTACCCTGTTTGTTAAATGGATAAATGAATGATGAATGGACAATAAAAGAAAAACTGAGATGGTGTGCTGATAGCTATAATCTCATAAACAGGCTTCTAAAATCAAAATTTCATACATTTTTGCTCTGAATGTCTGTTTTTTTTAAATTTACCAAAATTACTTTCATCTTTTCTGGTTACACCTATAAATAATAAACATTACTGTGAAACAGTTTTCTGAGAGAGAGTTTGTTCCCAACTATATATCATGGAAATGTTAGAAACCTTTTTTTTCTGCCCTCTGTTAGAGTAATTAAATATTTGTAACTCTTGCTTTTGTTTTGATAAGAAATCTTAGTAATTAAAGGAAAAATCACACAGGAAAAGAGGCAAATCTAGAAGTAACATACTACATACACTCTATCTAGTATATACTTTTATGTAGTTGTAAAAAACATGGGTTTTTTAATTTCACAGATTCAGGTTCATATTTTAGCTTTGTGAATTCCTTTGAGGAAGTTGTCCCACTATGTAGATCTACCTTTTCCTATCTGCAAAAAAGGATTAATATTAGTGCCTATCACATTTGGCTGTTGTCAGTCAATATATAGGTAACATTCTTACTAGAGCTCCTGGCATAATGTAAACACTTAATACATGATAGTATTTAAAAATTTAGCTAGCTTAATTTCCAGGTCTATTTCTTCCTCAATAAGCTCCCAGCCTGGGTTTGAAAATTTACTCAACATGTCAGAGGCCAAGTTGGTTTAAAGCATTACTGCTGTTCTGTCTTTGTTTTGCTCTCAGTTTACATTGATAATAGCTAAGATCATAAGAGTTGTCATGACATTCATCAATCTATCAGTATTTTACTATGGTTAGAAAGTATTTATGGATCAAATTACATCAGTTCCTTATTGATCCAAAATTGGCAAAAGTGCTTCAAAGCTTGCAGTTTAAAAACTACCATGAGACTAGACTGAGTGAAAATGGTTTTGGAAAGTATCAGATTTCAAAGCAAGTGTTATAAAATGAAGTCCTCCTTTCATGTATTTTTTAGCAATTTTTTCAGACATCAGTATTATTATTATTCTTCAAGTTTTGTGATAAACCTCAGTCTGGCAAACATGAAGACACTGTCCTTTCATTCAAAGAACTACATATTCATTAAAGTGTATTATTATAAACATATTGATAAGCTTTTAGAAAAAAACTGCATCCAGATGCTATTACTGTATTAAATGTGAAAATATCTTTCTGTATTAAAAATATGGTTTTTCTATTCTAAACCAGTGGTTGTTTGAAAAATCATTTGATCATTTTCTTTAACTAGTGCCAGAAAGTGCAGTTTGATGTCAACTATGGAAAGAAGAAAACTAATGCGTTTGGAAGGTAGTATGCAATCTTTAATGGAGAATGCTAACAGAACCCACCCACTAGGTCAATTTACTAAGTTAACTGTTGATACATTTTGCAGCTGACACATCCTGGCAGGACCATCCAAGAAGCATAACTATTCAAAATCATACATTTGATAGAAAAGTTCAAAGTAGACAACTGACAACATCTGTTCTAAAATATTACTGGTTAAAATCTTATCCTCCATGCTCTGTGGTGCAGAACTCCAGAAATTCAATTATGCATGTGGGTGCTTGAACAGAGATAAGTATTCCCCCATCCTTAGAGAAAAAAAAAAAAATTGACCCTACCAGCAGATATTCTTTTAGAGGTAGGGTGGTTCCTCTTTTGGGCAAGTTATGTTTTTCAAGTTACATTGAAAAATGTTTGTCTTGACCTGGTATACATATTATATCGCTCTGTTTACAGTTGGGTGCACGTAACGTGCATTTTAGAAGCTGACAGGATAGTTTAACTCAAAATATTATTCATCCTTCTCTCAAAACATGACTATTGTATTGATGTTCATAAGAGGTATGTATAACATTGAAATGTGGTTGTGAGATAGTCTGTAAAAAAATAAAATGAAATTTTATGATCACAAGTGTAATTCAAACAAGCGAAGCTATGTATAGAAAGAAAGAGAAAAGCCATAAAAATATCTTTAATATGTCTAAATGTGGACATATTTAAATGCTTAAAATTAAATAGTTTTATGGCAATAGACAACATAAATGAGTCACAAATAAAATGTGAACTTATGACTAATAAAGTCAATATGGATAATATAACAACAATCCCTTCTAACTGATGAGAAACAAAATAAAAGGAAAATAGATAATTGATAAAGATGTAATCACTTTACCAATAAAATATATAAAAATTTGTTCAATCTCACTAAATGTCAAGTAAGTAGAAATTAAAATAATAATGTAATACAGTTTTCACCAATAAAGTTAGTGCTTATAAATAAAGACAGTAACATCCATTGGCTGATGATACTGTGACAGAGGTAAGTACCTCTGGTGGGAGTATAAATTGCTAAAATCTTTCTGAAAAGCAGTTTGCTGGGATTAAGGTTCTAGCTCTGGTGACAAGATTTTGTCACTACATTCCCCCCCTCCAGTGGCAAAATAGGTGAGTAAAAAACTTTACACAGATATTTATTTGTGCCATAGACTCTGGAATTTTTAGCACCATTCCACAGTTTCAATGGTCTATGCTATAAATATCTTTACAGTTTTTAAATATGTGCATATTTTTACCCAGAAATTCTAGGATGTTAATTTCCAAAAAAAACCTCTATCATATGTGTGAATATGAATATGTACATGTATATGTATGTATGTTTATAAATTCACATTCTCACACACATATATACAAGAATATTTATTGCAAGTAGTTCATGGAAGCAAAAATGTGAAAATGTGTATGTTATATGATGTCTACCAATTGAGTAATTGTATAAATGTGTGTATATGTATATATATATATTTGTGTGTTTCTTTATAAACAACATAGCACTTGTAGGAATGTCAAGGGCTAATTTAAAAGTATTGAATCTCTTTATATTTAATTTATCTATAGGTGGATTGATTATGCTAACATCTATATACAAATATATGTACATATGTGTATGATAGAGATTATATAGAGAAATTAATATATTATATATATGTTACTGATATCTTCCTTTTTATTTAATGTCTCAGATATACTTTTGCCTATTATATATCATTTTTTAAAATTACACATATATATAACTTTTACTTATATAACTTACAGGAAAAAATAATAGTATAACTTGAAAGAATGTCAAGTAATTTAAAAACAATGAAACCTCTATTCCTTACTCTATATATTATGCTGATATGTACATACATGTGTGTGTATATATAAGTATACATGGTGCTTCTGATTACACACAAAACATAAACCATTTCTTATGTATTTTTTTGCATTTTATGTTTAGTTAATAGATATACCTCTATTTCTGTCAAATAAGTTAATAAAAGGATGATGCCCATATATATATTTACATATACACATAAGAATGTGGATACGTGTGTGTGTGTTAGATACACACAGACAAACACATGCATGTATACACAATGAATGAAAAGGTGTAGACAAACTACTGACAGTGGTGGTGATAAAGACTTTTGGGGATAGACTGAAGGTTTTTCAGGAAAAGATTATTAATTTTTTCTGTATATCTATAATTAGTACTTGTAACAATAAGAGTGTATTGCTGTATAATTTTAAAAAATTGATTAAAAGAAAAAAGAAAAATGGAAATGCAATAATTTAAATGTTTATTAGGTGTTTCAATGAGTTTCAATAAGTGATCTATCTCAGGTCCTAAACTAAAATCCTAAGAGCTGAACATGAACCAATTTACATATGTGCTTTTTACCAGGACACATTTCTTCAGCTTGAAATTAGTTAAGTGTAAACTAAATTGCAAGCCCAAAGCTGATGCAGCTTAAGTAGATGAAGCCAGATCAGAAAATTCCAGCCAGAAACTTCGGTGAACTGCTATCTACCATGTTAACAACACAGCTAAGTCAAGAAGTCAAGGCAACAATTACAATCCACAGATCATAAGACAAATCAGTTAATAATAATAGTACCAACATTTATTTAGTATTTACTAGGGGTCTGAGGACTGCATTAAGAAATTTTCAGTAATTAAATTATTTAATTCTCAGATGACCTTATGATATAAGTAATTTCTAATCTAGTTTTGAGTATGAATATATTGAGGGAAAGAGTTTAGATAATTGCTCAAGTTCACACAGCAAGTAGGTGCAGCTAAAATATAAGGTCAGTGTAATGAATGACCTTAACTCACACTCACAGCAACCATGTTTTAAACTTCTATTCAGTATATTTATATGGAGAGTTTATTTTGTTCATAATTTTCTGTATGGTGAAATATTTGGTTTTAATTTTTCTTTAAAATTATTCATATTATTTTTCCAAAATATACTCTGAAAATTATTATTAAAGTATGCATTAATGTTTAAAATCAGCAAAATATTATAAAACACTTTTTGGTTTCTATCATTTTAAATGTACTAATAAAGTCATAGTAAGTAGTTTCCTCATAAAAAATGGAAATAATAATGTTAATAGCACTTCCTAAGATAAAATTATTACAAATACTTCCCTGTATCTTGACATTAGTCTTTCCAGTGAGTCTAAAGTGTCTGTGTGGATTTTTATTTTCAACTCTTATTTTCTTCTGAACTGCAATTAATTGGTTTTCTTTGCAACCATTATGTAATGACTTGGCATAACTAAAAGATAATAGGCAGAAATAAAGCCTTTGGCACCATCTCCACCTTCTAACCCAACTACTCCTCTAGGGGAAAAAAAAAAGGAATAAATTTAATACCTAAATGTATATAAGTGATTGAAAAGTTTAAGTTCATATTATCTACTTCACATTTATTTTTCTTTTCCTTGAAGAAAGTATACTATTATTATATATTTTTCTTTTTGCTGATTTCATACATTTCTGCATTATGTGTTTTTACTGATACCTACTTTCCAATAAAATGTTAATGTTCCATATTAACCTCAGCATAAACAAATCATAAACAACCTCAGTAATGAGGTTAATATTCCATATTAACTGCAGCATAAACAAATCATAGTGCTTTAAAGAAATTGTGTATGAATACATCGTCTTCCCCAATAGATTTTTGGTATTGTGTTAACATATATGAGCACACATTTCTTTTTTTATATAGAAAAGATAGAACATCATAGCTAATTCAATTGCATCTGAGGGCATTGACTAAAAGTAAAAGTCATTCTGGTTCATTTTTTGGTAAACTTATTTGATACAAAGTAGAAATTTTGGAACTCTACAAACTATAATTTTGGATTAAGTTCTGGCTCCTGATATCTAAATGGGTCTAATATATCATAAATTTTTAAAATTATGAGTTCATCTGTTTTGCTTGTTTTTTTTGGTATTCTATTTTATTATTTTTTATTGATGTATAGTTGATGTAAAATATTAGAAGTTTCAGGTATACAATATAGTGATTCACAATTTTTAAAGGTTATATTCCATTTATAATTATTATAAAATATTGGCTATGTTCCCTGTGTTGTACAATATATTCTTGTGGCTTATTTATTTTATGCATAGTAGTTTGTACCTCTGAATCCCATCCCCCATCTTGCCCCTCCCCTTTCCCTCTCCCCACTGATAGCCACTAGATTGTTCTCTATATCTGTGAGTCTGCTTCTTTTTTGTTACATACACTAGTTTGTTGTATTTTTAAAATTCCACATATAAGTGATATCATACAGTATTTGTCTTTGTCTGACTAATTTCACTCAGCATAATACCCTCACAGTCCATCCATGTTGTTGCAAATGGCAAAATTTCATTCTTTTTTATGGCTAAGTAGTATATATAGATATGTATATATATACAATGCAGTATAGTATATATATGTGTATATATATATGTGCCGCAAATGACAAAATTTTTCTTTTTTATAGATGAGTAGTATTCCATCGTGTATATATATACCCCCACATCTTCTTTATCCATTCATCTGTTGATGTACACTTAGGTTGCTGTAATATCTTGGCAATTTAAAATAATGCTGTTATGAACTTTGGGGTGTGTGCATCTTTTCAAATTAGTGTTTTTGTTTTTTTCAGACTTATACCTGGGAGTGGAATTGCTGGGTCATATGGTACTTCTATTTTTAGTTTTTTGAGAAACCTCCATACTGTTCTCCACAGTGACTGCACCAATTCACATTCCCACCAACGTGTACGAGGGTTGCCTTTTCTCCACATTCTCACCAACATTTGTTTTTTTGTGGTATATTTGATGATAGCCATTTTGACAGATGTGAGGTAGTATCTCATTGTAGTTTTAATTTGCATTTCTCTGATGATTAATGATGTTGAGCATCATTTCACGTGCCTGTTGTCCACCTGTATGTTTTCTTTGGAAAAATGTCTATTCAGGTTTCTGCCATTTTTTTAATTGGGTTGTTTGTTTTTTTGATGTTGAGTTGTACGAACTGTTTATATATTTTGAATATTAACCCTTTATCAGTCATATCATTTGTAAATATATTCTCCCATTCAGTAGGTTGTCTTTTTGTTTTGTTGATGGTTTCCTTTTCTGTGCAAAAGACTTTAAGTTTAATTAGATCCCATTTATTTTTGCCTTTATATCATACTTTTTTAAGGCATAGAAAAATATGAAAATGGCCACTTTATATGATATAAGGGTGAAGGTCCAGAGTTCAACATTAAATGATCCTAACTAGGTTTCCAACATGCATTCAAAACAAAAAATCATAACCTCAGATTTATAAACAGTTTTTAAACAGTCTAGTTGTTTTTAAAAGTTTTGATATTTGGATTGACTTCATATGCATAACTGTTAACCTTCACATACATCTTCTTACATACTCAAGCAGGAAAGACTTCTTCACTGCTGTATTTTCAAAATACCTCAAATGTATATTATATGCAGTCTAACTTAATTTTGTTGTATTTTTTATTAGACTTTAAAATTGAATTTTTATATAATTTTTTTCTAAAAGAAAATATTATTATAACTATTGCTTAAGTAACTTAAAAGCCAAGCAGATATTATTAAGTTCACTTGATATACTAATTAAAAAAAATAAAGTAGGGAATATTTAAAATAATGTTTTAAATAACATTTAAAAATATTTTTGTGGCACTTAATATGATATAAACTCTGGTGTCTTGTATTTTGGAGTTTAAATCTGTTTTTAAAAATCTTACCTTTCAGTGATGTCTATTGCCTTTTAAAATTATAGTCTTAAATAAAATACAACAATATATTAGACTGGGAAATAAAAATAGATGATAAACACTTTTGTACATTTTCCTTATCCATGATAGTGGTATTTCATCTAGCTGTCATTTTACATAAATACTCATACTAATTATATCAAGAACCTATTTCCAGAGCAGGAATAGAGACGCAGACATAGAGAACAGACATGTGGACATCAGGGGTAAGGGGAGGGTGAGAAGAATTGGGAGATTGGGATTGACATATATACACTACCACGTGTAAAACAGGTAGCTAGTGGGAACCTGCTCTATGGCACAGGGAGCTCAGCTCAGTGTTCTGTGATGACCTAGATGGGTGGGATATGGAGGTGGGAGGGAGGTCCAAGAGAGAGGGGATATATGTATACATATAGCTGGTTCACTTTGTTGTACAGCAGAAACTAGCACAACTTTGTAAAGCAATTATACTCCAATAAAATTTTTAAAAAATGTATGCCCACCCAGAACCTCAGAATGCGAGGAAATAGAGTCTTTGCAGATGTAATTAGTTAAATTAACATGAGGTCATACTGGATTAAGGGGAGCCTTAAATCCAGTGGCTGGTGTCCTTATGTCTGTTTTATCCATTCCTCTGTTTCCAATGCCTAGCACAGTGCCTGACAAACAATAAACGCCTGTCAAATTAAAAAAAAAAAAAAATTTTGAAAAGCCAGTTTGAAACAAAAATTATTGATAAGACCTTTAGATCATTATGAAGTGATTATTTCAGAGTAGTCTTTATTGATTAAAGAATAAACCATAATTATTTTTGTAGTGTTCATAAAGGAAATATTCACTGTAAATGAACCATTCTCCAATTATAAAAATAAAATAATGCTAGAAAAAACAAGAATAAAAATGAAAAATATTATTTCATTTATGACATGTTCTTGAAAAGTGAGTTTTTCAGTTACTAATTTATTTGCCTTATTTTAGGTAAATTTAAATATATTCACTTGCAGTCTTTTTCATGTGATAATTTATTCTTCAAATTATACAGAGATTGAATAGATCTCTGTCATATTATATGAGCATATCAGAATGGGTCATTAATAGAGTTTTTATTATTATGTTTTTCCTTTTTCAAATACTAGATTAACATGATTCAGTTTGTTTTTAGAGAGATAAATAGAGGCAAGAGTGTGGAAGTAGGGAGAGAATGAGAAGGTGTATAACTGGAAGGTCAGCAAGGAGGCTGAAATGAAGCAATGCAGTTGTAATAATGAGAGGGAATCAATTTGAATGCATTTTTTGAGCTCTAGAGCTTTTTTTTTCTAATAAGTGGTATTAAGGAAGGTATTCTACCTTCAGGGCCTGTTGGATCTTTGATTTTACTCTTCATTTCATACCATATTTGTTATTCACTAAAAAAATTTTCTCCGTTTTCTCTCCTCTCTCCTGTCATCATTTATATGTCAACTTTCTTCCCATAGTTCTAAGACCATAGTGAATATTATAGTATTGTAAAAGTGAAAATTGGAATTGCTTCATTCAATATTTTATTAATACATTAGAGAATTCTAACTTGGTTCTTTCAAATATGATTCCTTTCTTCACTCATACTGATGGCTTATTTGTATTACTGTCATAGCTATTGAAGATATTGCAAACATAATGAGAAAAGTCCCCTTCATTTTACAGTTTGTCTCTGACTGAGACAGTGAAGAATTGCCCCTAGAATGGAACCTTTCAGAACTTCACTAATTGGTCTCTGCAATTTCACATTGAAAGGTAAGGCCTATTACTTCTGCTTAAATTTATTCTCTAAGGCTGAGTTAACTTGATTTGGGGCTAGGAGCTCTTTGTCTTTTTTGGGAGCTAGGCTCTCAATTGGGAATTGTGTATTATACACCGTATCTCTTATTAAAAAATAAGAACCAATAAAAGTATATTAAGATGTAGAGTTTCTTTTGACAGCCTCAATAGTTAGACTACATCTGGTCCATATATATGGTTTCTTAGATGCAAATTTGTTAAGCTCAATATTGTCTTAACCCATCATCTTGAATAATCTGTTTTATTCCCCTAGTGCCACTTGCTCTAGGAGCATAAATGCAGTTCAGTGCATTTATTCTTTACATGTTGAATTTTCTTTAATACCAGAAAATAAGCTTGAGTGAGATTGTATATAAAAATAACTGTTCTTTTTTAGCCCCTGAATGAGATTGTACATAATGCAAAAATATTATGACTATACAAATACTGTATAACTGGCATATGGTTTATTAATCAAATGGTACCTAAAAATATTTTAAAATTATAATACATATGTATGTGACCCAATACTTGGTGTACTATAATGATGTGTAAAACTCCCTTAAGTAATGCTGAAACCTTTCAGAGGCCTGAAGTACAGAGGCTACTGACAGAGCTAAGAGTTATTTTTTTTTAACATCTTTATTGGAGTATAATTGCTTTACAATGGTGTGTTAGTTTCTGCTTTATAACAAAGTGAATCAGTTATACATATATCCCCATATCTCTTCCCTCTTGCGTCTCCCTGCCTCCCACCCTCCCTATCCCACCCCTCTAGGTGGTCACAAAGCACCGAGCTGATCCACCTGTGCTGTGCGGCTGCTTCCCACTAGATGTCTATTTTACATTTGGTAGTGTATATATGTCCATGCCACTAAGAGTTATTTTTTAATGGCCAATAATTCTATTCCATGTTTTCCCTTCTGCATAATGGAGAAACTTGTATCTACCCTAAAAATTTCACAAAATATTGTAAAGATTACATGAAATAATATATACACAATAACAGGAAACTTTAAAATAACTCCACAAAAAAGTAAGCAAACTTCTTTACACTCTTTGAATTCATTTTATAAAATATTTTGTGCAGAGTTGCTTGCAGTTTTTGATGTTGATGATGAAAAATCCATGACGGGATAGACAGTTCGAAGGTGGAACATTGTTATTTTAGAGATATTCAGAAGCAGTAAGGGTCTGTTCAATATCTTGTTTTCTGCTATTGAAGCTGAGCCAAATGCAAAAATCCTTCTGGAAGTCAATGGGAGTTCTGAACACAAGCCAGAGCAAGATGAGAAAAATAAAGTAAAATGAGGAACTGGCCTGAAGTCAATTGTTTAAAAAATGAAAACAAAACTTTCTGATATGTTCCCCTAATGATAGATAATTACATATTATATTTTAGATGGTTTTCAAAGTGCCTTATTCATTCATTAGTCAGTTCACCTTATGACCTTTGCATGAGATCAGAGTATTGAAAGATTTGTCTTTTTTCAGTTAACTTCAGTGTGGGAACACAGGTACCATTGAGAGAGTTAATCCACTGTGTCTCATGGAACTTAATGGGAAGGAAGAAGAGTATTCATAGAAGGAATATATGAGCCACATTTTAATTTCCTTTTACTTTTCTAAAATATTTTATCTGATAGGTATTAGGGGAAAATTATCTTTCTTACCATCAAACATGCCCTTTCCCATCCTCATTTTTGCTTTTGAGATCTTGAACTCCTCATATAAGGTTATAAGAAAAGAACCTGAAGTCTACAGCATCAAACCTTAATTTCTACAAAATTTTTAGAGTTTGATATTATTATAAGGTGGAAATAATATAGAGAAGAAGATTGATTTCAATTTTCAACTTTATTAGTATTATAGAACTATTAAAAAGTATTTCACACTTGTTATACTTTTCAGGAGGGCATTTTATACCAAATTCAGTTCTCAATTCACATTTTCTAATTGTTCTTCAGTATGAGAGCCATTTTATCATTATCCATGAGTTGCAGGAGTAAAGGTACTGAATTTGCCTTGTCTGTGGAACCCAGGAACAAGCAAGACATTAGCTACTCTTTCTGGCTAGCATTCAGGCATGGTACAAAGAGCTGAAAGAGCATGGCACATTCTGGAGGAAAAAACTAGACTAAAAAAAGCTAATCACATGGAAAATTAGAGTATAAAATTTTAATGCAACAGGGGAAAAGAAAAAGAAATAATCATGAAAGCTATTTCTTAAAACTATGTAAGACAGAAAATATTTATCTTCATTTCGTAATGGAAGGGAGATGCAGATAATATATTGGAGAGACAGATCCAGAGCTAGGATTGTGAATACTTCAGTGTAAATAACCCAATCTTGATTATTTAAAACAATTGTCAATAATATAGATATAAAGTTTAAATTCTATATTCACTATTAGTAAATCAAGTGAAACATAAGTGAAAAAGATAATTCTCAAGTTTTACATTGATATTTTTCTTATAAAACTAATGTATACTCACTATTGAAAATTTGAAAAAAATGTGGATAAGATTAAAAAAGAAAGTAATATTTGCCTATAGTACCTTAACAAGAGAAGAACACAGATAACATTTTAGTGTACTTCCTTCTGGTGTTTCTAAGCATATGTATTCTATGTGAGCATTTCTGTCTTGCTCTTTGCACTTAACACTTTTGATGTATTTTAATAAAATTGTCCAATTATCTTAAAAATCTTTGGTATACTTTTACTGCTATCAGGTGTCTATAACACAAATGCACTTATTTGTAATTTAGAAAAGTTAATTTAGATGCTAATTTCATTTTATATTAACAAAAACCCCTTGAAATAGATAGGCAGAAATTATCTCCATATTTTTCAGAACCAAGACCTAGGGAATCTGACTACCACAATGGTTGCATATAGGTCTCCTAAATCTTAGTTGTAAGCTTTTTCCTCATCATTATGAGATAATGTACCATACTTAACTGGTACTTTAATTATTAAAGCTGTCTGGATGGAGTCCAGATGGAACATATATCAAAAAAATATAATGTCAGAGGTTCAAATATGGATTCATACATTTGAATGGAAACAATATAATGAGAAAGAAAAGAATTTTGGCTTAACATATAATCATTTGTTTCCAAAGTCTATAAATCCTGAGTGTATTTTGGTCTGTTTTAAAAACACCGATCAAGTACTAATAAAATGTTTTGAACAACAGCGGCCAAAAAAGTTACTGACAGTTTTTCAGTGTTGACATCTTTCCAAGCAATTTACTCTCCTTGGCAGAACACAGGAGGCAGTTCTACTCTTTGGTGACTAGCTAATGTTTTAAACATACATCACAACCTTTTTCTTAACCCAAATGAAAATGGAAATAACAATTTGATAAAGGGACAGAGTGTGGAAGAGCTAATTAAACTTTGGACAGAAAACTCATAAAACTGTTGTTTAGAAGAGAATAAGCAGGTTATCCACATTTAGCACACATTTTGGTATTAAAAAAAAAACTCTTTAAGGAAACATACCATCTGTCATTATGCCACTGATGCAGAAGGTATGAACTTCAAGTGCTGAAAATAGCTGGAACTTACGCAAATTTTTTGTATTATTTTAAAGTAGTTGATAACATAATTGCAGTTTGCTAAAATTATATGTAATATTTATATTTAAAGAAAAATATTAGTGATTTGAGACAATTAAGAAGTTAAATTTATTACTGCTTTGCTCCTGTCAGTGATAGTATGTCTTGCTTATTTACATATCATAGAAAACTCAAGAGTTTTAGCACATAGTTGCACTGAGAAATAAGAAGAATTATTGAAGAATAAAGGGAAAAACTAGTGTCAGAATAGTGGGAGAAAACATACAATATTCAGTATTTAGTAAGTTACACAAGATTATGTCTTTTTCAGAGAGGTATTCTAATATCTTGTACATGTCTGACCCAATAAATATTTGTTAGTTGAATGAATGAATGCATGTATTGATGCAACAGTTCAACATTCCAAGAATTTCTAAGCGTCTGAGTTAACAGTGTTTGATATTCCTTTTGCTCTTCATCAAACATTTCTTTTTTCTTTCTTTCTTTCTTTTTTTTAAATCTATATTCAGGGAAGAGGCACTCTATTAGAAAATAGCCTAAATCAATCAGGAGAAATTATTTCGCTAAGAAATGGAAGGGGAAGTTGGAGTAAAAAAGGGGTTGAACTAATAAATGTGGTGCAGTAGGCTACTGTGAAAGCATGTAGAGAGAAACTGATAAACTAATGCACTGCCCATGTTTAAATTGTTTTCTTTTTCAAAATTAGTGTGGCCTTCCAAAATTTATCTATGTGCTAAGCCACTGGCACAACTCAGAGTATGATTTTCCTTTAAAGGTCTAAAAACTATCCTATCATTTTAATAGTAGGAATCTAAATGTCTAAATAAACTTTATGAGGTATTGGGACTTCCCTGGCAGTCCAGTGGTTGAGACTTCACCTTCTAGTGCAGGGGGTACAGTTTCCATCCCTGGTTGGGAGCTAAGATCCCACATGCTCCGCAGCCAAAAAACCAAAACATGAAACAGAAGCAGTATTGTAACAAATTCAATAAAGACTTTAAAAATGGTCCACATCAAAAAAATATCTTCAAAAAAATAATTAGGTAAATAAGTAAATAAATAAATGAATAAATAAATAAATAAAATTTATCAGGTATTGAATGCCAAAGAGTTCTTTCAAGATTCTATAAAAATATAGGTGCAGTGAGTAGTGTCGAGAGAAAGAAATATATTGCTCATTCCATGCATCTAAGCTGACCCTGGTTTCTGGTGGTGGCACTACTGCAGTTCCAAACAAGCAGACAAGAAACTTTGGGCATAAAATAGCAAGTGAGAATCAACCCTCCTGTCTATACTGTACTTTAAGAGAGTAGTCCTTGAAGAAATCTTCGACATATGAATGTCATCTATTATCTTCTTTTTTCACCTTGTCAACTTCATTAGCTCTTTAGTAATAATGTTTCCAAGAATGGTTCTTTATGGAGCAGTTTATGGATTTATATCAAGCCAAAGGAGATTATCACATTGGGGACTGGAAAGAGTGGACTGCAATATACAATTCTATATATTTAGTGTAAATGTGATCTGCTTTGTTGAAGCATGGCTCCTAGTAGATAGTTCTGTTTCTCTGTCTGACATGCATGTAGGTATCCTTCATGTTCTTCAGAGGTTCTGTATCTATTGTGTAGCATGTATCATGATTACTTTGGTAAAATTTCAGGTAATTCTTAGCCATGACTTTGAGATAACCCAAGAGTAATCAATTGCCGCACTTTACACTGTAAAGCTCTAAAAGTTAATTTAATTATTGAGTATTTAGAAATAAAATATGAGAGAAAGGAGAAGAATGAAGAGCTGGGTTAAGGAGAGGAATGAAGAGCTGGGTGGGCAGAAGATAAGGAGTAATGTTACTCTAACTATGGAGTCCTGGACTTGAAGTAGTTCTAAGAATCACTGCTTTTATTTTGTATTCTGTGAATTCTGATATTTACTTGAATTTTGGAATTAATACAAGGAGACAGTGTTTTCTAAGGAAACAATCTGCCTGTGTTCAAACTCTAGCTCTACCACTAGTTAGTGGTGGGATCTTAGGCAAGTTACTTGTCTACTCTGTGTCTCAGTTGCACATGTATCCATATAAAATGAGATAAAATATACTATTTATCTCTTTGGGTTTTTTTGTGAATATTAAATGAGATAATCTATATGAAGGAATTGATACAGTGTCTGGTTCAGAGTAAGAGATGAATAAATACATAACAATTGCCATCATTATTGAAAGGGAGGGGAATGATTAGAGAATTTCTTGGACGATATTTGATGCAGAACAGCTCAGGTGTCCTATATTAAGACCAGAGCTCTTCATGTTTATATTTCTACAAGACCAATGATATATTGTACTCCATAAAGTAAAAGCAGTAACCAGTGTCAAAAAATGTATCATCAATTGTTTTCTCTTTCTACTCAATAAACTTTAATCAAAACCCACATCTCTATACTTAATGTGAGTATATCTGGATGTCAGCCCTTTAGTGGTTAAAAAGTTTTCACAGGTAACCTAATGTAATTCTAAAAGACACATCATTTTGACTCATACTTGAATTTGTGAGAGTATTACAGCCAGAGAAATAAATGATATTTTAGCCCTTGTGTCATTGTCCTTTGCTGAGAGAGACAGAGAGAGAGAGAGGGGACAGAAACTACAGCTATTATTTCATTGTAATTCAATAGACTGAGTAAACAAAAGTCTGCAGCCTTATATAGCTCTGTTCAATTGTTCTAGGCACTGGTATGATTTCCATACTCAAGAAAATTGAAATCAAGTGAGGGAGGCTAACAGGTAAACACATTATTAACAAATATTGTGAAATGTCAATTCAGTTTATCTCTAGATAATCTAAGAAGCACATTTATTATTTAAAAAGCATCTTAGTATTTTATTGGAAAACATTTGAAGTGCCTTAGTCAAAAGGCTCATTTCTCTAGTTATCAAAATGAATGACTGGTCAAATGGAAATTTGGGAAACACTAAGTGTCTTCTATGTGGCAAACACTGTGTTAAGAAGGTCATTTCCTTTCAGTATCTGTTGAGGAAGTTGATAAAAATATAATATTTACTTTTGTTATAAAGCAAAACATTTAAAATGCTGTAATAGAGATTAAGGTGCTATATGAGTAGGTGGAAGATGATTTCCATTTTTAGTGGTACATGGGATTATGCTCCTTAGGATAGGTGAGACTTTTAGCCTTGAAGGCAGAATAGGGGTTCAGCTCCACAATGGGAGATCAGGTAGGAGGAGAAAGGGGGACTGTGGTAAACAGAGAACAGCAGAAATAAATGGCCAGAGGTGTGAGAGTACAGAGAGAGTGTAAAATTATAGACTATAATACAACTTCACACCCACGAGAATGGCTAAAATTAAAAAAGGACAGACAATAATAAGTGCTGGTGAGGATGTTGAGAAATTGGAATCCTCAAACAATTGCTAGTGGGATTGTAAAATGCTGTGACTATACTGGAAAATAGTTTAGGCATGCCTCAAAATGTTAAACATGGAGTTACGATACTCTGCAATCCTAGTCCTAGGTACATACCACAATGAATATAAAAACAAATGTCCACACAATTATGGCAACATTATTCATGATAGTGAAAAACTGCAAATAACCCCCATGTTCATTAACAGGTGAGTGGACAGAATATTATTTGGCCATAAAAAATGTGTGTAGTATTCACACATGGTACAACATGGATGAACCTTGAAACCCTTATGCCAAGTGAAAGAAGCCAGACACAGAAGACCATATCTTATATGATTCCATTTACATAAAAATGTCAAGAAAGGCAAATCTAGAGAGATAGAAAGTAGATTAGTAGTTGCAAAGGGCTGTGGGAGGCTAGTGAATGGGAAATGGAATGACTACCAAGGAGTATGAGACTTCTTTATAGGATGATGAAATGTTCTAAAATTAGATCATTGTGATGGTTACACAAATTTGTGAATAGACTAAAAACCACTGCATTGTACATCTTAAAAGGGTTAATTTTATGGTGTGTAAATTCTAACCCAATAAAGCTGTATAAAAATAGAATATAGGATGGTATTGGAGTAAGGAGGGTATAGTCACTATTTTGAGATACATTTGCAAAGTTGGTTAAGGCCAGTTTGTCGAGATTCCATGCAACGATCCTTAATTTACTTCTGTATTCCGTAGGGAATAATTGTACATTTTAAAAACATGGTGCAAACACGAATACCTAACATTTTGTGAGTTCTTAAAAATTCCCAGGATTTGATGTATCTTACATGAACTCACTATTAATTCCCTCAACAGTCCTATGGAGTAGGCTACATTATTATTCCCACACAGAGGAGGGAATTGTGTCATGGATGGTTTAAACACATTGATGATTTGTGGAAATGTGAAGTCTGAACTCCCAATCTTAATACCTATACAGCAATGCCTTTTGACATTATCAGAGTTGCATTTTATGAAGAACACTGTCATTGGAGTGCTTAGGGTGTATTAGTTTAGTCTCTAGTGGCTATTTCAATAGTCCAAATAAAAGATATGAGCAACCTATGGCAATAGCAGTAGAAAAACTCTATCAGATCAGTTGAATTTGGATCCAATCTTTGGTGAAGCAAAAACACTTATCTGAAACAGAAATACTGTTCATAAAAGCAGATTTGGCTTGAAGTGCAAACGTAAGTCCAGAGTGAGCATGACGTAAATTTACTTCTCTCATAAACAAAGAAAATTTCTAGAGTCAAGATTTCTAAGACATGGTAAATGTAGAAAACCTGACTGTTAGTGGCTAACTATTAAAGAAAACGTTTTATCATTAAATATTCATAAGTAAAGGAGTAATCCCCTTTTGTATGCTGAACCATTATAATGCTCCTAGTAATTACAGATCCACCTATTTTTGTGCTACCCTATCTTCTGTGGGTTGTTTTAAATGCTTTTCTTAGTAGGGTGGAAGTCTCATAAGCTTTAAACTATGGCTTTGTAATGACACAAATGTTTTCTCAATCTTTAGAATACTTTGAGGAATTCTTAAAATTGTATCACTGCCTGTTTGAAAACCCAACCTGCTGCTAATTGTTAATGTGCTCTTTTACACTGAGGCTTTGTGTGTTACCGCCCTTAAATATACACCCTCATAGAAATACCAAATCAAGTTGGATTACGGAGGGACTGTAACTTCTGCTCTAAAGTATAGAGATATAAAATATTAGGAAGGTTCCCAATATTTTACGTATGTGTCCTAATTTTCAAGCTGAGAAGATGATATCCAGTATCAAAGAACCCTCTGAGTAAGAGCTTAGCAGCAGATAAAACAACAACTACAGATAACAACAACAACAAGCAATGAAAACTTGAGCATTTATTAATAGAAGAAAACTAGGCAGATCAAAAAATAAGCAACAGGCTTGAGGAGGGGGGTCTTGTTAATAAGGTGGAAAAAAATTTAAACCAGAACATTGAAGAAATCTTGTCTTATTTGCAAGCTTTACTTATGCCAAATAGAAGCCAGAAATGCATGAAAAGTTTTCTTCTCTATGATGCTATAGTACTTTGATTCCAACATTATCACTATATATAGAACTTGGATTAAATTGAGTGGTTCTCTTGTCTGCAGCCCTTAAAATACCTGAGTAAAATCAGTCTTACAAGACAACTGAGGTGCTTTTTCCTACTATCAACAGTATTCTGGCAGTTTATATTATAACAATTCATCTATGCAAAAATACTGAGTTTGTTTTGTGTGGTATGCATTGTGATAAACAGTGGTCATGAAGGGTTAGAAGGGAAGCATCTGCCTTCTTGTTTCTCAACACTTAGCAGGAGTGATGGTCTAGTAAATATTTACATCATTGCATCATAACAATAGAAAAGGTGTATTTGTGTAAACACATTAAAAAAAGATTCTGAGGATTAAGTTTGGTTTAAAAGAGCAAAGATTTTCAGAATATAATGACATTGATGTAAGATTTCAAAGTCATTCAGGCGTTAAAAGGTTGCGTGAGAGAGCGTAGAAGGTTCTAGGAAGCTTAGCAGCTTATTTATGTACAAATAGGAGCATGGCCTTTGAAAATCACAAATATTTTGTATAATGTGATGGGGTAGGTTTGTAAGTCACTCATGTATTAATTCCAAATCAGGTACACAAAAGATAGAATTATGTGACAGTTTAAAAATAAAAGAGGTTTAAAATTCTTTAATGGTTGCCATATTTTGTTATTTTCAAAATCAATTCTTAGAATCATTAGAGTTGAATCTTTATGCAAAACTTGACTAGTATTGTTAATTTTAAAGGAGAATATGTATGAATACTCACATTCAATAAGTGGAGAACTGTTCTGGAGATAATAAATAATTTGGTTTCAGATTTGACCTTATTTCTCTTTTGATCCTTTGAGATGTTTCAACATGAATATGATATTTTTCTCCTCTTGGGTTAATTCTCCTTTTAGCGTCCTGTTAACGTCATCCCGAAGGACCCAGACATCTGTGCTTCAGAAATGGATGATTCTGTTTCAATTTTCACTTCAACCTGGGAATGACCTTTTCCTCTAAAAGGGCTTAAGAAACCCTCCTTTTATCAAAGTAGATTCAAAATGCTGGTAGAGCAGACAGAAAACAGAGAGAATGCCCTGATAGAGAACACTTGGATTAGAGAGAACATGGCCTCATTATGTAGTCAACTTGGGGGTTTACAAAATTGTACTTTGAGCAAAGCATGAACAAAGATTGAGATTTATTTATAGAAATTCAGAAAGAAGTAGTAGCATCTTACTGGAGTCCAGGCCACTTAAAACTTCTAGTGGAGGATCCAAATCTAGTCTCTTAACTCTAGACAACTAGTACTAGTTTTAATATACTGATTGTAATATTTATCATAAATGAGGTTTATTTGTCTCTAAGTGTGCTGCTTGTTATGATATCCCTGATGTATAAACTTACTAAAGTAAATCTTCACTGTCTTAGATTTTTTGGCTAGAAAAATCTAAAAAAAGAAAGAAGGGTAGTAAGTGGGCAGTAATAATACTTAAATGTTGAAGAGATATTTTGTGTATAAAACCTCTCATGTTCTCATTCTATTTTTGTCCCTGATAGTGATTTGGTCTTTAGGTCAAATTTGGTTCATTAGGGCCATTTGGCTCATTTTGTCAATGAGAAAATAAAGACAAGAAACTAAGAACCACTTATTTAACATCTATGAAATCATCTGACTGTTTAATTGCATACCTAAAGTTAAAAAAAAAAATTATAAACAAATGTTAAATTCGTTCCCAAATTGGTAAGAATAAAATGAACCATTAACACTTTAAAATCTAATTAATAAGCAAATGATTTTCTTTGGCCATTCAGCTTTCATTGTCAGAAGCTTATTATTATTATTACCTTTTCCTCTCAGAACATTCTCTAAGACAGTTTTGTGTTCTTTTTTCTTTATAGAGTTACTTACAAAGATCTGTAGGGACATATTATAAACATGCCTCATATTAAACTGTTAGGATTTTGCATCTGGGATTTTGACACATTGTTAAAATTTAAAAAAATAAACATGAGATAGACTTGCAAAGGAAACAAAAAGAATGGTTTTTTTTCTTTTTTGCCTTTGGTAGTTTTTCAATTCTGAAAGCGTGGGAGAGGCTAGGATGGGAGAAATGGTCAAGTTTAATGGCCAAAAATGGAGAAAACTGGAAGTTCAGAGAAAGGAACTTGAGCCAGACTTTACCATTTATTTGACCATCACCACCTGCCACCTGTAACTAAAACAGGAAGCATCAAGTGTTTATTAAAAAATGCTTGATACATGGCCTTGTGTAGGTTGACCAATTTCCAGCCCCCCCACCCCCACCCTTAGCGAATAGAACCTATATGTTGAATGAGCATGATTATTTAGGCTTTAAATTCTCTTTCAAATCTAAAGACATAACTTAAGTGTTAATTCATTTAAAAATCTTTTGTATTTTTTTAGGTTTCTTTCTCTCATTAAGAGAAAAATAGTATTAATTTCTAGTTTATATAATGAACCTACATACTGTGATATCTAATAGCTGTATTTTACCTTATAGACTATTTTAAATGTCACAAAATAATGACAACAAAGGTCATTGTAATATTTTTTTAGTACAAACCTAGCTGAATTACTGGATTAATTTCTGATGTGAGGGAGATCTTTGGGAGGAGGATAAAGATGTGTTTTTCTCAACAGTTTATGGCTCTTAACTTTTTTGTTTCTTGGATTGATATCCTCTGTTTCTAATATACAAGTCCCAAATGCCTGCTTAATTTGATAAACAAAGCTGGGCTTCAGGCATTCTTTTAGTGAGGTATTAGAATAAAAAATAAGATATCAGGAAGTAAAGTAAAATATAATTTAAATGTTTTGGCAGAACAATTACTCATCCCAACCCAAGTGCAAAAACAACCTCCACTTTCCCAATACATTCTGAGGTGGCTGTCTGGTCTGAGCTGTGTCTGGATGACTCAACAATAGTTGACTGGAAGGTCAAGACCCAGGGACAGTGATAAGTTAAACTGTTCAGGGAGGACACAAGAGGCATAAATGAGAGGAAGGAGTCATATAGAAAAGGTAAGATCACCAAAGTGTGTTGATCTCCATGTCTTGTCTCTCATTAAATACCTTACTGATAGCTAGGTAGTTCTGTACTCATTTTTAGGAATAATGAATTGTTTTATATACAAAAGCAGCAGTGTTGTAATTCCACCACCATATTTACTCCCCTCCAGTAAGTGCTCTCAGTGTCCATTTGTCCAAATTATTCTAACGAATGCTCATAATAAAATTATGTTGTGGAAAGTTAGGAATGGATGGACTCCAAATCAACAACAATGGCACTGAGGCAGAGCTGTTGATTTTCTAAACATCAAGATAATATGCTAATTACATTATGCATTCTTATGAATACAATTATTGGTTACTACTTTTAGTTCTTGTTTCATTTAGAGAAATTTAAAAAGTATACTTAACTAAGAATGTTATGAATTCACTGGCAATTACTGTTTGAAATAAAGTTGGTGAGAAAAGTCAGAAATGAGAAACCAATTTTAAAGTAGCACTGAGAAAATGTCTATTTTATAACTAAAAGCATAGTTAAACTGCAATAATCTGAAATTCTTGATAATTTTTCTCTTCATTGGATGGAGAACTTTAGAAAATACAATTTATTTATTAATTTGTGTTGGCATATTAGTAGGCATTCCTCATTCATGAAATATATATTGTATGTAGCTATGCTCAGTTTTTCTTTTAGGGGAAATTACTCTTTAATTGTTGTTTGTGCTTTTAATCATATTGTTCAATAATTAATACTCTACACTGCAAGTATCTTTAGTGTCACCATGGCTGTTTTGTAACCTTCTATCCATTCACTTAACCTCTTTAAGCTTCATTTTCTTTATCTGAAATGGAATTGAAATCTTACAAGTCTATGGTAAAGATTAGAGAAAATGTGTGTACATCACCTAGCCTAGTGCTCGTCATGTAGTAATTTGTACAATAAATATGTATATGAAATACTATTACTTAAATTTATTATTATTATACTCTAAGGAAAAATAAAATGATACTTTTTTTTTAAGTCTAGAGAGAAATTGGGGGGAAAAGGATATTTTGTTCATCTATCATAGCAAGTTTTGTTTTTCTAGCCATACAGCATAATGGTAGGCATAATAAGGAAAAATTCTTCTTTAGATAAAAGATGAATCAGTTGACTTTGGGTTTGGTTTAGCTTATTTTTTAAATTATTTATTTTATGTTTAATATTTTTTTCCCTAAGTTAAATGACTTACCTGTCTGCCCTTGCTTATCCAGTGACTCCTTTGATCAAAATTACATATTTCTGAGATAACAAGAAAGGGACTTCTTTTATGGTAGGCACTAAAAACAACAAAGATAGGGCTTCCCTGGTGGCGCAGTGGTTGAGAGTCCGCCTGCCGATGCAGGGGACACGGGTTCGTGCCCCGGTCCGGGAGGATCCCACATGCCGCGGAGCGGCTGGGACCATGAGCCATGGCCTCTGAGCCTGCGCGTCCGGAGCCTGTGCTCCGCAGCGGGAGAGGCCACAACAGTGAGAGGCCCGCGTATCGAAAAAATATAGAGGGATAGGTATGAGAAGGGCCTCCCATCAGCACAATCCAGTAAGCAGCAGAAGCTCAATAACATGGAACAAGATTGAGTTTATTAGTAGCCCTGTGATTTAACAAGGTTATTTTATGACAAAGCATTGTTAACTTTGCTGTGTTTCATAGTCTTTCTTGAGTGTGGCATATTCAAAAATAATCTGAGGGAAAAAATGCTGCAGCTCATGGCAATGTGTATTATTTAACTAATGATGCCTCTATGTAGCCCAATTAAATATGGCACACCTGACGGGTCTGACTGACAAATCCAAAATCAGTACAGTTTCTGAAGCAGAAGAAACTCCAAAAGATATAACAAAAACTAATAGCAGTCATTTCCTACTTTACATGAGCACAACGTACATCACAAGGAGAGGAAACAGCTTCTGAGGCCTTTTTAATGAACTGTCTTGGAGGAAATTGTCTGATCCATAGCTACATAGCAGAAAAGCTACAACAATACATTTTGTGTTTCTTCTTTGCTCACATTACAAGATAATGTCACAAAGACATGGCTTTGAGACTCTTTAGCTGATACCATTGTCTTTTAAGTACAAAACCTGAATTTGAGAACAATATGAAAGGGCATGCCTAAGCAATGAGAGATTTTTTTACAATCAATATCCAGTGTGTATTTTATATTTCCAGCACATCTCATTCAGGTACTAATTTTTATTGGATATGGTTCAATTGTTTTTAGATTTCATTTTCTCACTTAATCTTATTTTTCCTTCCAAGTTCTCAAGAGACACATGTGGCTATTGGTTATCGTACTGGAAAACACAGAATTAAAAGCTACTAAACTAAAGGCAGAATTTGTGTTACTTCTCAAGTCCACTTGGTGGATTCCTTCCCAGCACACTCTGTTTTTAAAAGGTACCTCAGGGACTGGATTACTTTTTCAGGCCTGATGAACCCATTTAAAAGAGATGGAAGGTAAAATATTTACAAAATTGTGCTGCTGGGCATCAGCAAATGGAGTCCAACAGCAACAGGAGAAAACAGAAACCATATCCTGACTCTGGGAGTGGAAAGAAAGGTAAAGGGAGTAACAAAGCAAGGGTGCAACTCGAGGGATATGGCTGATATATACCAAGAGTGAAGGGAGAGGGGTTGAACAAGATATTAAGATCTGGAAGATATTAATATCTGGAAGTTTAAAATAACTTATGTGGCTCACATTATATTACTATCAGACAGTGCTGTCCTGGTTAAATACAGTTCAGGCCTTATTTTTTTTTAAAGGATATTATTAGAATGACTATTTACTATTAATACTTTTCATAAACTAAATATTTAGAACAATTAAAATATTTAATGACAGTCACAGAATATTTTCAGCATTCTATATATTTTTATAGTTAAATCTAAATCTCAGAAGCCATTCTGCTAATATAGAACCCTTCTTCTCTAATATAGAATTTTTTTTCCCCTGAGGAGAGCAATAAACTTTGTTAAGAAATACTTAAGTGGAAAGAAAATTTGGAAAAGAAGGAGATGTAGACAGATAAGCTGACAGTACAATAATTACATGTGTATAAACTGTACTTTACAAAGCACATTCTTATGTACTATCCCACATAATTTTTACAGTGATCCTAAATATAAGTTAAATACTATAAAAGAAAAACATATGTGTGTGCGCTGTGTTTTGTGCTTGTGTGTGTGTATTGGTATGTGTTTAGTCAGTCAGGTAGCTACTAATTTTTTTTTAAATTCATAAACATAAAGTTAGAAAAATAAAAGGGGGGTGGGGGAGTTATACTGGGAGACACTTCTCCTTGGATCACTCACATTTCTGCCTGTCTTGTGAGCAGAGAGAGGCACTGACAGCTTTCATCCCCAGATGGCCTTTTCAGCTATGTTTGTGAGGCCAAAAACTTGGAAGATAAATGTAGTGTCTTCCGATAGAGCAGGGAATATGTTTGTTTACTGTGTCAGATAATAAAGATAACATCTCCATCTGGGGAAAAGTTCTGGCATGTTTCCTTGCAGCCCATTATATTATAAAATATCAGGGTTCCCTAAGTCTGAGGTGACACAAAAAGAGTTTATGGTGACATAAACTCTTTTTGCATGCAGTGACCAAATTCGGTGCTCTACGTTGCCCCATGGAACTGGAAAATCAAGATGCAAATATAAGGCCAGTGTTGTCTGCTATGCTGTGAGTAATAAAATACTTTGTCTCTGACCTGGAAGTCTCATGTCTGCTGCCACCATTCATAAAACTGTGGCAGGAAAACTGTGAGCTTTCCGATAGGGTAAAATCTCAGATCCTATAAAGTTCTAGAGAAATGAATGTGTTAAAGAATGAAAGTTGATTGGGAATAGTTTTTAAACTCAAAAAAGAATAACAGGGGCTTCCCTGGTGGCACAGTGGTTGAGAGTCTGCCTGTTGGTGCAGGGGACACGGGTTCATGCCCCGGTCCAGGAAGATCCCGCATGCCGCGGAACGGCTGGGCCCGTGAGCCATGGCCATTGAGCCTGCATGTCCGGAGCCTGTGCTCCACAACGGGAGAGGCCTCAACAGTGAGAGGCCCGTGTACTGCAAAAAAAAAAAAAAGAATAACAGAATGACAGCAAAAAGTTGGGGACAAAAGGATTATTGGGGAATAGAGCACGAAATGAGGAGAGGATATCCATATGATTTATGATCATATAAAGATACATATATAAAAAAATAAAGTTTTACTCTATTTAAGCATTACTTAATTTTTATTATTTAATTTATATAAAGAAATAATTCTGCTTAGAAAAAAAACCCAACTTGTTACATCCTCAAATAGAAAGTTATCAGTCTAACTCCAAGTACAGACATAGGAGTTCACTTAAAACATACTATTCAAACAGGAAATGAGAAGGTCATTATTGTTCTTGTGTACTCTGGGTAAAAATGAACAGAAAATATGATGTTGATTAGTGTATATATATACTTGCTTTTAAAATGCTGTAATATTCCAGTATCTGGCTCAATTTTCTTCTTTCTTAAGGAAAATATCAGTTTAGTTTACTTTAGGAAGCATGATCATTAGGATTAAAAGAAGTTTTTTCCTCCAAATTTAATTTCTTACTGTCCTTTTGTATGGAACATCAAGTGAAATGGTCATGAAGGGAAAGAAAATAAGTTAGGGAACTGCAAACTGAAGTAAATAGTTTCATGCTGATGATTTTAGCTAGAAATTACATTTATATGTATTTTAATACAAACATTTTAATTCTCATAAAATCTTTCCTTTATTTTTCTTGATTAAAATATTTGTGCAGAAATTTTATGAATTTCAGCTACATAAACAAAAATAAAGTTCACTGTTTTCATAAAAATAAAATAAAATGAATGTTATAAAATGAAATCATTTATTGGGTGTTATAAGCAAACCCAGAATCAGATATTTTATATAAAGAAAATTTTTCACAACTAAAAGTTAGTTAAATTATGGAGAGACAGGTTCTATGGTATCAAATGGCTTCTGAGATTTAGATTTAACTATAAAAATATTCAGAATATCTGATACTGAAAATATTTTGTGATTGTTATTAACATTTTTCATTGTCCCAAATATTTATTTTATGGGAAATTGGTAATGGGGATTTAGAATATATCCCCGCTTTGAATCAAGACCCTGTTATTATTAGTAAATACATATTTTTCTGGTGCTTTGAATGACCAATATTTGGGGTCTTTGAGCAACGTCAGTTGAAATATTTCATTTTTTATTATTAATAGTTACTATAAAAATAAAATTTTATTTTATACATCCAAACCATTCCTATTCTTCTAAAATGTCTTATATATATGAAGAATATGAATACGTACATCATTCTAGATATGAAAACCTAATATGTAAGCCATGTTTTAAGGCAACAGATATAACTTAGCTTATGATGATTGAATGTTAGGTTAGGAAGAACAAGAAAACTTATACCCCAATAGAGAACAGAAAGAAATTCATCTAAGGCGACAGAAAACTAAATAAAGCCATGGCAATAACTCCTAGCATACCATGAATTTTAGTTTTGAGTTCAGAAATTGTGATTTTCTTTTCCATGGGCTGTTAAAAATTATCTTGCTGTTAATGCTGTCTTCTTTGTGTGAAACTGACACATGTCTATGAGGCAGCAGTTAAGACTTAGGCAATAAATACTGTCTTAGTCTGCTTGGGCTTCCATAACAAAATACCTTATACTGAGTTGTTTAAACAACAGAAATTTATTTCCTCACATCTCTAAGTCCCCCATCAAGATGCTAGCTGATTCTTTCCTGGTGAGAGCTCTGTTCCTGGCTTGTGAAGAAGGCTACCTTCTCACTGTGTATTCACATGGGAGCACAGATAAAGAGCAATCTCTCTCTCTTCCTCTTTTTATGAGGCCACTAGCCCTATTGGATTAGGGACCCATCCTTATCACCTCATTTAACCTTAATCACCTCCTAAAGGCCCTGTATTTTCAAATACAGCCCCATTGGGAGTTATGGCTTCAACATATGAATTATGGAGGGACACAAGTCTGTCCATAGAAGATACTGAGGCCATATATTCAATCACACAGTTTAGTAATCATGCATTTGTGATTATCTAACTCAGCAAATACTAGCAGAGTATCTTTTCCACTTGCTAAGTTTCTGGACAGCATCCACATTGCATACCTTAACACCTGCCTCAGATTAATTTGAACAATTCAGCAACTCTGAAAGGAGTTCAGCAATTTTCTACACAGGTTTAAGTGTTAAATGTACCTGACCATATCCTTAAAGGAGAAAACTTTATGCTGGTGTAGCAAGACCATGGGTTCTTTCTGGAATTGTTTTGCCTGTGGATTAAATCTCTTCATTCTAGGCAATTTGCTAAACCAGAAGTTTTCCTTAAAGCCATCCATTTATCAATGCTTGTATTATAATACCTGTATAGTCTCCCATTTTTCTGTGTTCCATTCCCCCAGATAAAAGATACTGGTGATGCTGGCAATAGTTCTTGCTGGCCATCTCAAAGGCACGTCCATGTTTTCTATAAAAATACCCAAAGAAACACTGACATTTAATGATTTTGTTTTCAGTTGGCCAGGGCCTCCAATTTGAGTACAGTGTTCTCAGCCTTGAAAAGATTGAACGCATGGTAACAATGTTAATTTTTATTATTCAATTTTTAGATATTTTCTTGTTCTGTAAAACAACTGTGTAATTTTAGATAAAATATAGTATAATTAGCATTCTTTTTAGGAAGACTATTTAAAAAAAGCAAATGTACCTTTTCCCACATGTACAAAAGCAGGACCTTATATGAAAAAGGAAACTTCTCAGGAGTTTGCTGAAAATCTTGTGTAGGACTTTGGACTACCACAAAAAGAAGTAATGACTGGGAAGTGGTTTGTGGAATAAGTCAATTTTACAAGGATTTTGAGGGTCTGGGGATCCCCAACTGAGACCTAAAATGCATTCATTTCATGTAATTAAGTACCTACTATTTTCTGCCAGTTGTGTAATAGAAGTATACAATACTTTATAATATTTTGCTGCAAAATTTATTAAAAACAAAGAAAAGCCATGCTTATAATGTTCTCCTCAGTTGACATTTATAAGTACAAAAACTTGCCCTAGGTTAAATGCCAAGCAACTTCCCTCATCTAGAATGCTATTATCTTCTATTGTAAGTCAACAATGTGACTGAACAGTCAATTCATCTTACTTATTTCTGAATTTATAAACTTTCTCTTGTATTTAAAAAGTTTTTAAAGGTTTCTAAACCTTTTCATAATGCATTTAACTAACAACTAACTAAATAACTAACACTGCCTATATAATACTGGTCTTCAAGACTACTTATCTCCCCACCTGAACAGGAGTACAGTAGATATAACACATGTATAAAAGTCTTTCATTATTGTTGATTCTAAAGATTTGGAACCTCATCTCAGAGGCAGGAAGGGCAGTGTCAAGGATGTATGCCTGCATTTCTGGGGCTTGTGGAAAGGATTTTGCTTACTTTAAAAAATCCTCCCGGTTCTTCAGGCTAAGTATTAGTCATTATTTACTAGATTGAAAAAAATATGGCTTTGGCACTATAGCTCACAAAAGCTCTCTTTAGATTAAAAGGCAAGCAGCTTCCCCTGCCTCCAAGGTCAGACATTTCTACTTGGTCTTCAAGATCCAGCGCAATGTCAGTTGTGATAATGAAGTTTTAGCTGACTTCTCTGTATATTTAATCGCTTCTGTCCTTTATGCCCTCATTGGAAAATCAGAAACTGTAAAAAGTATGAGACTTTACCCAACCTAAAGGTAAGTTAGTTAGTCTGTCACAATTTCATAAATTATGGCAGAAAATCCAAGGCTTTTGGTCCAAAATACAAGAAAGTTTCTTAATGCAATCACAGTAGCCAGAGTTATATATTATGCCAGTTCTCTGAGCTCCAATTCTCACAAAGAGATGAAAAGAGGGTTCAATATTGCCTGCACATGCAGTGTGTTATAGAAGAGGAACCGCAAGGTTAGGAAACCTCAGTCTTATAAAAGGGCTGCTGGAAAACTGCCCACCTTCCCCTATGGAGAGAGACATTATCTTATTATACTGAAATACAAGGATATCTGTGCTAAGGAGGAGAAGGATGCATCTCTATCTTCCCTATCCAGGAATGTAAATAAACCTGGGGTTGCCAGCAGCAGGAGGCATCTCTCTTTCTTACCATGGAATGTAGGAGACACCACCATCAGTCTAAGGCTCTTTGCTTATAACAGTATTCTTGAAAAGACAGTCTGGAACAAATTGACTGTTAATGATAGGCAGAAATATGAATTATCTCCCAAAACCAATATCTTGCAAATATCTTTTTTATAACACTTTTTCATTTTTGTCCTAATAATCTATTTACGTTTTTCATTCCCTCAGCTCTTGTTACAGGACACAGTTTATTGTAGACATTCTGCAAATGGGTTTAAGGAAATAATGAACACAGTTTTATTAAAGAAACTGAACATTTGTTTACTTATTTCTACTAATACTACCACTCCAGTTCATGTCACCATTAACTCACACTTGTGCTAGTAATCATCTTTTTCAGAGTCTTTATTCTATTTTTCTTAATTAATTTTTTTATTGGAGTACAGTTGATTTACAATGCTGTGTTAGTTTTGGCTGTACAGCAAAGTGAATCAGTTATACATACACATTCCATTCTTTTTTATATTCTATTCCCATATAGGTCATTACAGAGTACTGAATAGAGTTCCCTGTGCTATTCAGTAGGTTCTTATTAGTTATCTATTCTATATATAGTAATGTGTATATGTTAATCCCAATCTCCCAATTTATCTCTATCCCCCCCTTTTATTCTTATAATCAATCTCTATCAAGTGTGATGCATTTTACAAAGTGTTGCTGGATTATTCATTTTAAAACAAATATAATAATGATATGACCATAAAGCTCATGGAATGAAATAAAATTCGGTTGACTCATAATCAAAACTATCATATGCTTCAAAGATTTTCTCTTTATCATTAGTTTTCAAAATTATGAATATGAGGTGTTTTGTTGTAGTTTTCTTTGTATTAATGCTTCTTGGAGTTTTCTGAGCTTCTTACCTCTGCAGGTTTTTATTTTTCAACCAATCTGGAAAATGGCCATTATTTCTTCAAGTATTTTGTCTGCAACCCCCTCTCTCATCTTCTATGACTTCAATTACACATAGTTTAGATTGCTTGATATGGTCCCTTAGATCACCCTATGATCTTTCCATTCATGCTTCTCTCAACTCAAATATATTACATAGAGGAAACACAATAAATTTTTATTCAAGGAATAAATAATTGAATTATAATTTTTTCTATTCTTTCAAAAGAATGTGAAAGGTCACACATAGGGTTCCAATCCAATCAATACCAGTATTTCATATGTATTTAATGAAAAAAGAATACATTAATTTGCTTTTTGAAGATGGTGGTAATATGAAATAATATACATGGGAAACAAAAGAAATCAGAGAATTTTCTAAATACAAATTTGAAACACTTCTTCAAAATTAAAGTTACCTGTTAAAAACTTAAAATTTACTTAGAGTAAAATTCAGTACTCTTATTTTACACTTCTGTGAGATTTAACAAACACATACTGACATACTATTACAGACATAATCAAGGTACAGAATAGTTCCATCACGTCCAGAATAATCTGCTTTAATACATACATACACATACACACACACACACACACACACAAATATACATATATAATCTTTACAATTTTAGAGGTCCAGAGTCCAAAATGGGTCCTGATCTCTTTCACTGGTCTAAAATCCAGGTGTTGGCAGGGTTGTTTTCCTTCTGGGGGTTCTAAGAGAGAATTTTTTACCATGTCATCTTTCAGTTTTTGTAGGCCAGTTGCATTTCCTTGGTTCATCTCTTCCATTATCTTCACAATGAGCATGACTGGGCTGGATCCTTTTCACATTATTGTCTTTCTGATTCTGGCTCTTCTGTCTTCCGCCTCAGTTTTATAAAGGGCCTGGTGATTACATTGAGCCTACCTGGATAATCCAGAATTTTAATTTCCTCCTTATTTTAATATCCTCAATTGAATCACATCTTCAAAATGCCTTTTACCATGTAAGGTAACATTCATAGGTTCTGGGGATTAGAACGTAGACATATTTGGAGGAGACCTTATACTGCCTATCACAGGATGGTTTACATGCTCTGGCTTTCTGGAAGTATAATATTTTTTCCTTCTTCTCTGATATTTTCCTGGCTTATTATTCTGAAGAATGAATGGTATAGACTCTACTTCGCTGATTTGACAATACAAATTGAATGCTCACCTTGTAGGCTTATCATTTTATTTATAAGACTTTTTGGTGGAGGTTGAGTTTTAAGGAACATGATTTGATCCAAGGTATATTTCAATACATCTAATAATGAACTCAGCTACAATGGAATGCTAATATATTTATGAATTGTGTAATTGTGTTTCAAAACCATTTCAAGGAAGCACTGTAGCATAGTAGAAATAACCTGGTACCAGAGTTCAAATAAACTGACTATTAGTTATTTGTACTATTAATGAGGCTAGAATTCCTAATGCTGAATTTCTGCTTAAAAATATCTCATTCTTATTTAATATCAAGATGTTTTCTTCTCATTTTCATTTTGTCTGATTCTGTGGCAAATCCACAGAGCCAGACCTAACTGATGTTATTTTAAACATTGCCAACTTCTATTTCCTGCATTGATATCCATAGAGCTCTATTTGTATGGTTGAGTTCAGAAAAGAAATGTCTCTGTGATCCCTGAACAATTTGTATTCATATTGAAAATAACAGTAGTCCTAGAAGTTGCGCTCAGGTTACATGACACTGAAAAAATTATGTAACTTTATTCAGGCACCTGCCTACTTAATTTTATGTCTTTTTATAGAAATCATATTGTGACAGAATAAGAATTGTATTGTAATTATGACTTTTACCGTTTCAAAAAGTGATTATTTTACCTATTTGCACCTACTTGCAGGGCTGCTCAATATATTATGAGTTGGTAAATTCAAGGTCACAACACTACCACATACTAGTCTTTGAAGAAAAATGCCAATTTATTTTAGGTTAGCATCCAAAGAAATAGTAGGATATATACTCTAACTAATAAACTTTTCCCTTATTTTAACAAAATCATTCATATATACAACACGTGTTTTAATGGACCTTGTAAATTAGCTATCTGAGAAAAAGGAATAAAAACTAGGATATTTGCTGGCAAGTCACTCCAGCTATTTATGCAGCTATTTTTTGTCCAAATGAGAAGTATTTTGAAATTTCTTTTCCTCCATTAGTTCTTTAAGTACGAGCTTGCTTTAACATACAATAATATATATGAACACTAGTTCTGGACAGCTGATTTTGCTTAGCATATTTGGAAAGTTTTGAGATAACAATTTCAACTGCAGTCTGCATTGCCTGACAAATCTCTTCGAAAACTTTTCTGAAAGAGCCTTATGCTTAACACAGAAAGATTGTTTTAAAATTATTGTGGCTTATTTTGGCTTATTTTTCAGAATCTATTGTTTGATCAAATCTTGAGTAACTCAAAGCTTAAGTTTAAACTATTCCCTCTGAGGTATTTGGATCATAAGGCCAAAGTAAGAGTATTGTTTTCAGCTATATTTCAGATTATAAAAATTTACACTTTTAGAAACCTCATAGGATTTTTTATAATATTTGATTTCAAATAATGGAATTTTTTTAAGTTACAGTATTATATCTAATTATAAAGATAGTTAATAGTAATCAGTCTAAACATAGGTATGTGAATTTTCTCTATTTATACAAAATATATCTTGACAGACTACTGAGGGTGTCTTATGCTCACTGTGCTTTCATTCATGATTTTGACTACTTAATTCAGTTACTTAAGCAGTTGTAATGTGATAATCTGAAAACTCTTTTTTCCCAAATTGGAACATTAAACTTTCCTACCATTTATCATTTAAAAATTGCATCTGTAGGAGTAACAAATACATTCTGAATTGCTTTACCATGCCATAAACAGGGAAATATTGAATCACTTTATAATGAAGTGACCTTCTTTATCTCTTGTGTGAAGCCCATTGTCCCCTAAGACTAATATTAATTCCTTTTTCTATTCCAAAGGGAAATTAACCAAAGTATTTGGGTTATGTTCCAGAATGTAGTATTTTGTTTAGTAATTACTTTAATAGCACACAGAGTTGAAAATAGAGTTTCAATTATATATAGTTGACCCTTGAACAATGTGGGGGTATTAGGGGGCCTAAACATTAAGTCAGTCAAAAATTTGGGTATAAATTTAGTCTGTCCTCCTTATTCATGGTTTCACCTCTGCAGATCCTATAGTACTGTACTAAATACTGAAAAAAAAATCATATAGGTGGACCCATGTAGTTCAAATCTGTGTTGTTCAAGGGTCAACTGTATAAGAAAAAAATTACAGTCAATTCTGTTATTCGTGGTAGTTAAGTTCTATAGTCTTGCAAACACTGAATTAGCAAACTCCGAATCATTGTTCCTAGTGGAAATATATTCATATCTATCGATCTACCTGCCTACCTACAAACATATATCTCACATAGATTATAATCAAATCATAAAAACAACTAATTCTGGTAGGTTTTATTTTTTTATTTTACAGAAGAGAAAACAAATTTTCAGAGTAAGTGACTTGCCTGAGGCCACCCCCACTAATAGATGCCAGAATCGGGATTCGAACCCCATCCAGTTGCCCCCAGAGCAAGAGATTCTTACACTATCCATACTCCCCGTACCATCTCCATCCCCTGGTGTTGTCCATATGAGAGCCAAGGAAGGCAGTGTTGCTTCCTCTCACCGCAGGTGGGAACATGGCAGTTGGGCAACTCAATTTTTTCCCTTCACTTGGTACACATAGGCAAATCACCCCAAAGCACTGCAAATATTGATTTAGGTGTTATAAATAAATGTTAGCTGCTAGGTAAATTGGCATAAACATGATCAGTAAATAATGAGGGTCAATCCTGCTTTTTAGTATTCTTCCTTAGGTTATATAAATAAAAATATATATAGGAAAAATTAAAGCAAAAATACAATAAAGGGAATGTATAAAATTAATTCTCTTGGAATAACATTACACATACCCCGAAAGCAAACTATTCACCGTAAATACAGTAATGACTTTGGAATGGCCCACAGAATTTCTCTGAGACTAACTTAAATAAAATGTCAGGACCTCATTAATCTCTGCTTTTATTGTTGAAAATTTGAGACAACAGATGTAACACATCAAATACCTGCATTGTGCCAGTTACCATGTCCCTTACATTTACTGTTTCATTTAACATTTGAGGCAAAGCCATGAAACAAGTTTAGCTATTGTTCAGTTAGTGAAACAGTCTTATAAAGGTTAAATAACTTTTCTGAGGTAAAAAAACTACTGTGTGTCTGAGTAAGAATCCTGAAAGCAATTATCCGGGACCTCAAAGGTCATGGTCTCTCCAGGATAGCAGACAGCTCCCTAGAGAAAGTACTTTATGGGATACATCACTCTTAATTAGATTTGTGTGTTTAACTGTATATCTATTTTACTTGGATGAAAGTTCTGTGAAAGCACAACCAAGGCTTTTCGGCCCAGTATATACATATATATATATATATATATATATATATATATATATATTTTTTTTTTTTTTTTAGATTTTTTTTGATGTGGACCACTTTTAAAGTCCTTATTGAATTTGTTACAATATTGCTTCTGTTTTTTGTTTTGGTTTTTTGGCCACGAGGCATGTGGGATCTTAGCTCCCTGGCCAGGGATCGAACCTGCACCCCCTGCAATGGAAGGCGAAGTTTTAACCACTTGACTGCCAGGGAAGTCCCTGGCTCAATATTTTACCTCTGGTTCCTAGTGTAATGCCTGGCACATCATTAAGCTATAGATATTTGTTAAAGCTATAAATGAAAATAAATGGATTAATAATATCCTAGTTATAAAAATTATCTTCCCATAGCTTAGGTAACTACATTATTCAGCTCAGTATTTTTTTTGTTGTTGGTTTTTTTTTTTTGGCTATGTACACTCTGCCAAAACTGAAAACCTAAATTTTATAATTAATGATTACTGAAGTTACTTTTAGGCTTTTTAGGATATTTCTGTATGCAACACAGGGGTCTCTTTTGAACCATTTCCTGCCATTACTGTGCTCATTGATGACTTTTTTTATTCTATCTTCTAAGTCTGCATTGTTGGCAAACCTAGGCTGAACACTGTGGCCATTCTTAAACAGCCATCTGCATGTGCCCAAGAAAAATAGTGAAGAACAGAAAAAACCCTGTCAAGCTCTTATCCTCTGCCAATTTCTTCATTCAACTTTACTGTGTACTATGAGTGCTAATATAAAGTGGGTATTCTGATGGCTTCACTTCTTCTCAATAGTCTGTATTTTAAAGAAGCAGGAAGAACAGAGGCACAGTAAAAAGAAAACAGCTAGAGCTGTCATTAAAAAATACTAGATTGATATATGTTACTATATTACATATGAGGGCAAAAGAATACTTGACAGAACCTATTTTAATACATTTATCTATAAAAATATTCATGTTCAGGCTTAAATTTTGTTACAAATACTTAGAAATACATAGAATTATAATAGAGAATGATTACAGTAGCTTATATTCAGAGAACATGACAAATGAAAACTCTTTAAGAAGGAAAGTCTGCTAAACATTGTCTTACATGAATGTTTTAATATAATTTACACTTAAGCAAAAACAATATTTTTAGAGAAGTTTAGAGTTAAAACAATATTTTAATTTACTTATATAGCATTATCCTTATAATTAATAACTTTTTTGATCATGACTCAGAAAAAGCACATGTTTACTAAGACATACTGAGAAACGTGCAGGGTTTTTTTGTTTTCTAATTTTTGGTTACATTTTAAAGAAAATGTTTTGAGAGCAGTGATTCTTCTAGCAGTGTCTTTTCATTTAAGCTTTCTGACTATATATATGTTAGAGTTTCTTAGAATTAACACTTTAATAAACTGGAAAAAATCCTTGTTGCTCATGCATCCAGTGGTCTTCAAATAAATGCTTTGGAGGTGAAATTTCTTTAGGAGTCCTCAGGGGAAGCTGAAGGTGATAATGGTGATATCAAGTAGAGTATCTTTTATTAGCTTACATTTCAGGGTTTTAAATAAGAGTTTATCCTGCTTAAAGAACTCTGTGGTAAGAAAAAATTTGAGAGTCATTTATCTAGTCCACCTTCTTTAGCACTAGACCAAACACTTGTAGAATGCTTAAGAACATATTCTGGCATACTATAAAAAAATTGTGTTGGACACTGATATATTGGGAAGAAATATTATTACCTATACATTGTGGAGTACACAATCTTCTGTAGAGATTCTAAGCAGGGTCCTCTATTAACTTGCTTAATGAGACCTAAAATCTATACATCACTGAATCTATTAATCTTGGTTTATTTTTTTTCACCCTGTGCAAGCACAATACCTGGCACATAATATGGTCTCAGTCAATGTTTGTTAAAAGAACAAATACTTGCAGAAGGTGTTTCTAAGCAACTGATGTCCTGACCCATATTAAATTTCTGGTCAGATAATGCTTATTCCCTTACCTCATTTTTGTTTTTGATTTTTGTTTTCTGTAAAAGAGAGTTCAGCTCCTTTTCTCAAGGGAGAAGTGCCCTGGTGAATGCTTATGAGCCATCCTTCTATCACCTCACTCACCTCTCCTTTAGGATGCTGAATGACTTATCTGATTTCTGAGTTTCACATCCATTGTTTCCCCTTTTCAATGTATCAGTTGCTATCAGTGCATTCTCATTCTCTTGCCCTCCCACCTCATCTATTCTTATCCTCTGGCCAAAACCTCCAAGTAGGGTGGAGAGGTGGGTCCTAAAGAAGTGTGTTATGCCATTCTCTGGCCTCTCTACCTGAATAAGGCAGCCTTGGGTGGGTCTAGAGGTTTCAGTCCCAAATGGGATAGAAGACTTCATCATATTCTGTAATCTAGCTCTACAAGTGAGAATTGATATTGTATGTTAATTCCCATTTGAATTCTTGTGTCTGTTATCAGAATTTGAAAGGGAGAAGGGATGAATAATTAGTATGTTCAAACTACAAACATTATTGAATAATTTATCACTTATTTAATGTACGATCTATGTCAGAGTCTTCCAAGCACTTTACATAAATTAATACATTTAGTGCCCACAGTAGCCATTTGAAGTATTGGGTTGGCCAAAAATTTCATTCGGATTTTTCCGTAACATCTTATGGGAAAAACCTGAACAAACTTTTTGGCCAACCCAATATACAGGCTTCAAATGAGTAAGATAAGAAAACAGAGGTAGGTAACTTTCCTAAGGTCATAAAACAGGACATAGCAGAGCAAAGAATCACACCCAGGTATTACAGATACAGAATACTGTAAACACCATGTTATACTGTCTCTGACAAGAGCTCTGGTTTCCCTGAATCTACTATGACCTAGAAGTTTTATTGTCTTTTGTAGTAGTACACTTTTCTACAGGTTGAAAGAAGCCCCTGGTTTAATGGAAAGAAAATGATGGATTTGGCTTGGGATATATTTAATATTATAGGATAATGGAAGAATTCATTTGAAATGCAAACTCTTAGAGACATGGGCTAATATTCATTTTTTGAAATAGATCTTTTTTTGAAATACATCCTGTTTTTGAAATACATCTTGCTAAAAATGAAGACAAACTCCTCTACTTCTTAAAAGAATTTTACAGTTTGTAAGACCTTTCTTTTTCCAAATTCACTATCACATTTTTTACCTAGGGCCAGTTATTCAGTTACTATGATTTCTAGTTTATAGAATTTAGAAATCAAGCTCAAAAAGGCTAAATATGATGTATAAGTCCACAAATTTGTGCTAATTCACTCTAATTTAGGTCAGGTAAAAAAATGGCTCCCAAAGCTTGGGTGATATTATATTTTTTAAAAATATATATATACATATGTATTTTATATTATTCTTGTAACAGAAAACTGCTTTGACAAAAAATGGAGTGGGAACTATATATGACAGAAAATTTCATAAACATTTAAAATATAATAACAGATGAAAGCATAGAAAATGTGGCTTCTTAAGCCATTCACTCAAATAAGTATACAATTTCTTCCTTGAATCATGGAATTTAGCTTTCAAATTTGTTTTTTTATTTATACAGAAAAAAATACAGTTGACCCTTGAAAAACATGTGAGTTAGGGGCACAAACCCTCCACACAGCTGAAAATTCAAGTATAACTTTACAATTGGTCCGCTGTATCCATGGTTTCATATCTGTGGATTCAACCAACTGCAGATTGTATAGTACTGTAGTAGTGTTTATTGAAAAAGATTCACATATAAGTGGACCTACGCAGTTCAAATCCATTTTGTTCAAGGGTCAACTAAACATTTAAGTGCTTTCTGTAAAATAAAGTGTCAGATTTTAGTGGACTCTTTATTTCAACAGTATTATATTAATGGTAATAGCTAAAACTTATTGCAGTTTGTCTATGTGACAGGCTCTGTGCTCATTGTTTCACATGTATATTGCACTTCATCTTTAGACAAGCCTTACAAATAGTTTCTGTGCTGGCCTAGCGGAGGCTGAATTGCCGAGTAACTAAGAGCTTGAACTCTGGAGCCAAACTACATGGCTCTGCTCCACCAGTAAATTGTGATGATCTTGGGCAATTCATCTCACCTCTCTGGAATTTATTTCCTCATCTCTGAAAGGGGAAAAGTAATTGAAGTTAACTCATAAGATTGATTGTTTTGAATGTTTAAACAATGCCTGGCAAAGAGTATCCTTCACTGAATGTAAGCCACAAATGTCACTGTAGGGATGAAAAAACTGAAGTTTAGAGGAAAAGAGTTGCCCAAAGAGATGTAGCTATCTACTGTAATTAATCCATATTTGAGACATTCTTTGCAATAAATACTCTCTCCAACCTTCCAGGTTTTGATATTTGGATGCTGACCTTTATATCCTCTCCAAAAAGTCTGGTGTCCCTGTGTTTTTTTTTTTTTCAGCAGTTCATTTTCTGTCTGTAGTGAGACTATTAGCTTCTCCTCCAGACCTTGGAACTCCTTGCCCCACAGACTATGAGCAACCACAACAACAACAACAATCACAGCATTAATTGTGTGATTCCTGAGGGCAAGGTAGTGTTAAGTGACTTATATACTTTTATTTCATTTAATCATAAAAATAACACTGTAGGTTAAATATTAGTATATCCATTTTAAAGATGTAGAATCTGAGGTACAAAGTAGTAGTAATTTCTGTAGGTCACACAGCTTCTGAGTTCCAACTGGGATTTGAACTCATCTTCTGAATCCTGAGATAAATATCTTAGCCTCTGTATTACAGAATTTCTCTGGAACACAAAATTGATAGAGACGTTCCCTGAAAATTTGTAAGTCAGTAATACTCAATTTTTCATGCTTGTTTGGCTTCACACAACTTATATAACATGATCATCAATGTCAAAAGAGAGTATGCTATTAGGAAACAAGGAACGTCAGCATTCCTTAGAAGTGCTGAAAAGCCCAGCACAAACAGATATGCTAAATCTGCACAACACTCCAGAAATAACTCAGCTAATGGGAAACATGAAGTCAAGAGCTAATATCAAATAATGGTTTTGGAGACAAGTTGGAAAAACGCATTCTTAGGAATTTTTGTGAGTTTTGGTTAGATCTGAAGGGTTGATACAGTATTCAGCAGAATTCTCCTTCTTTATTATTTAGTATGCAGCAGTTTGCAAATTATTAGTTTTCTTTGCTGATATTTCTAATTTAGTTACATTTCTTGGCTTATGTTAAAGCACTTTTTGAAGCATAACTCTTTGTGAGAACACTAACCTAATTAAAATAGCTGTGTTCTACTCCTGGCTCTGATGTTTCCCAGGTTTTGACCTTGGACCAAATATACATTCTCTGGACCATTGATATATTTGGCTTGAAAATAACAGAATTGGAAGTAATTATCAAGGCACCTGAATTTTTCAACTTATATTTGGCATTCTGTTACTTTGGAATTCTTTAAAAGTGATGACTTTTAATGGATATATGTAGTAGGCACCTTTTGTTTTCTCTCCAGCATTCATACATCCTTCTTTTAATATGCTGATTTCTCCCTAATGGGCCATGTCTGCTTCTATCCTTCACTCAGCTCCTTTACTCTCCATAGGTCTAGGGTTATGCTATGGCCCACTTTAGCATTATGTTACTTGACCACAGTGACTCGTGTTTTACTTTTATATATGACGATTATGATGATGGAAAGGCAACAGCAATGGCAAAGATTAGGAAACACTCTGGCCATGGGGAATTGGAAGTGGGAGTCACCATGTAATCCACTTGATATTTTCCTATAATTTAATCAGCAGTACTGCCCAGTATTTTCTTAGATCACTATTCACTCCAGAAGTAGGAAAATCAGAGTGTGTAGTAGTTCTAACAGAGCCACTTTACCAAAGCTGAAGGTGAAAAAACTGAAATTAAGCAAAAAATAACAAAAGCGTTAACATTTATGGAGCACTTAGAATGTACTAGGCAATGTTCTGAACACATTACATGTATTAACTTACTATACTTAAAAGTAATAAAGTAATATAGTTCTTCCATTTCTACCAAGTGTACATAATTACTCCACTTACTGACTTTGGCTTTTTGAGCCAGAAGAAGAAATAGAATACACTGAGTAGTATATTTGCCAAAAACTGTATATAATTACTCCAGTTATTGACCTTGGCTTTTTGAGCCAGAAGAAGAAATAGAATACACTGAGTAGTATATTTGCCAAAAAGAAACATGACTTAATGAGGAAAAAGTGAGCCATGTTGTGTCTTCAGAGTGAATGTTGAGTATGATACATTAAAAGAAAATAAAGGATGAAAAAGTAAGTTGGGTTCAGAATGTGAATGTCTATTTGCCAAATTAAGGAATTTAGATTTCATTCCGTAAGAAGGAAACCAGCATATGTTTTTAAGCAGTATTCTAACATAGGAGCTTATTGTGAGAAGAGTGAAGAAGGGAACTGGGTTGGCTGCTTTAGATTTGTCTTCTGTGAAATGTTGTTAATAGGTTTTTCCATCTTTCTGATTGCTTTATAAGTTAGGAAAAATGTTTTAAATCCATATAGTGCTATAAAATATGTATTATTATTAAAATAAAGGATTTTAAATGTTTTGAGGTAGTGATACTTTTTATATTCTGTTAAGAAAGAGAAACCGAGCTAGTTGGAGAATCAGTGTTACAAATCTAGTTAAAAGAGGTGAGGAGGTAAAAGAGACATACTCATTAATAAAACAAATAACTGTGACAATGATCAATTTATTGACTCTCAGCTGTGCAATTTCTTCTTTGCCAGCTGAACTAATGTTCAGTAGAGTGCTTTGCCAGTAGAGTGGCTGGAAGATGTAGGGACTTTCTCTTCTTGGTTCTGATGTGCTCCTGTCACTTTGTAGCTTCTGTAGCTCCTGGCTCTGTGGTTCAAGGCAGCCAGCAGCACTCAGCAGCAAGCAGCTTCCCCTGGCATCCCTTTGGTTTGGTTCACAGCAAATTCTGAGGAACAGCAGAATGGGAGGCCTCTCCAGACACCCAGAGGGCAAGTTTCCAGCAAGTTCCAGAGGGAGGATTTCCGACAAGTTTCTCTGGGACAGCACTAGAGCAGCAACTTCTCCATCATTTAATGGCCATACCTTCTCCAGGGAGGTCTGAGTCTCAGTCCTGGGCTAGGGGAGGGGGTTAAATAAGGAGGGAACACTTCGTTGGGTGTTCTCTCTTACCCATAGGACCAATGGCTGTCTTAGTCAGTTTGGGTTACAATAACAGAATATCATAGGCTAGGTGACTTAACAGAACTTTATTTATTATACAACAGAAGTTCTGGAAGCTGGAGGTCTGAGATCAGAGTGCCAGCATGGTCAAGTTCTGGGGAGGACCTTCTTCTAGGTTCCAGAATGCTAAGTTCTTCTTCAGTCCTCACCTGGCAGAGAGCAGAGAGGAGAAGCAAGCTCTCTCATGACTCTCATAAGGGCACAAATTTCATTAATGAGGGCTCCACCCCCATGACCTCATCTAATGCTAATTACCTCCCAAAGGCCCCACCTCCTAATACCATCACATTGTGGGGTAAGGTTTCAATGTATTAATCCTGGGGGGAGGAAAGGGGAAATGTTTATTCATACCATATTATTTGATATTATCTTTACTATTATATTATTAACTATACCTGTGCTTCCTATCTTATTCAGAATTCTCTTTATGTCTTACTAGCCAATCCATTGTTACTCCCGTCTCCTGTTATAATTAATAATCTTTTATGTTAAATTTTCCCTGTTCAGATTATTGTGGTTTTATCTCTTCACTGGACTCAATTGATAAATTAACTAAATGAAAGAAAACATTTATTTGTACTAAAGAGATAAATAATATATAACTATTTGTAGTCTCTGACTACTATAAAAGTTCCAAGTAAGTTTTTCCCTAATGATTCATCCTTCAATACTGATTTTTTTAAAAAGTGAAGCTCAGATTTAAAATACATTACTTTGAGCTACATTCAATTTATTTTAAATTGTATTGAAGATCTTACATCTATATTATAGAGTTACTAGCTAACTTACATAACTAACTTATATGGAATATTAAATAAGAACTAACCAGTCATACCCCCGCCTTACAAATTCGATCTTATTAACTGAACAACTAGCACTGCTCCACATTTTTCTGACTGACTTTTAAATGCATTGTTAAGTTACTCTAACATGGTTTCCACGTACACTCAGTATTAATCCTTTCTAAAAAGTGACAGGTTGGATCGTTCATTACACTTTTTTGGTACCATAGTACTTTTTCATTTCATGTTTTGTTCTATTTTATGTGCTTTTTTTTGTTCTGGTGTGATAAAAGGGGAAGGAATAAAGCCTAGAGGAGGTTCCCTTTAATTAGAAGAGGAACCACTAACTGAGTCATTCTAAACACTGTGTGGGTGGGAAAGGGGGATGAGACATCATGATTCCAAACTGAACAGTTTTGTGATTGACTGTCATACGTGAACAATCCTTTAAAAATGTGTTTTCTTTATAAGTGCTGCAATCACGTAAAAATTAAACATTCAACAGCAATAATAATTTGACATAGCTTACATTTAAGTATGAGATATTAGGTATAGTGTAGAAAATTCCTATGTAAAGAAAAAGATTTGATATGATTACTGGATTTGATTACTTTGAGTTCTTTGCAGTACTAAGCACTTTAACTCAGTCTTTAATGCCTTTCATTATTATTATTTATAATATTCATTTTTATTTATTAGCAAGAGTTTACAAATGCTATAATGCAGCTGCATATAAAATTATATATAACTTAAATTATAGTAATTCTAATATATAATTTAAAAGTGAAAAGCCATTACGTTATCTTCAGAAGCCTAACTATAGATTATTTAAACAAACTTACGAATTTATAAAATCTAAATGTTATACTTACATTTCAGAATAATTTTGCTTTTAAAAATGTGACTTTAAAAAGCATCCTGATACCATTCTAGGGACATCAAAGTACTTTAGTGTATGTGGACATGTTACAATATAATTGTTGAAAATTACAGAATAAATCAGTGTTAATTCATTGTCATCTGCCAACCAAACTCTTCATACATAACCTAGTACAAAGAGAGGACAAAATATAGTTTTCTTTAACTCTCCATATTTCAGCTCTAGCAGCCTACGTGAGGAAAAATAACTTAGAGTAACTTTTCTATTTACTGTGCAGTTGTTGTTGTTTTTTCCTCTTATAATAATTACACCTGAAGTTATTTTTTGGCTCCAATTGAAATACTATAAAATGTTTTCATAAGCTCCCACTTGAAAGTATTTCCTTATTGAGTAATTGCAATATAATGGCCTGCAATTGCATTAAGCATTTAGAATGAATCGGAAAGAATCGAATGAAAGCAAAATGAATCCATTAAGTCTCTGTTGAATAGAGACAGTTCAATAGAAAGAAGCCCTAACTCAAAACATTTATTGTATAACTGTACAAAATGTTCATTCCTGAACTTTGCAGGTAAAGCTAAAAGTGAGATTAACTTTATACAACCCTGAAAGATTATCCCCAGATGTCCTGGGGAGATAAATGTTTGTGTCATGGTAGTTCCCTAGAGGGAGGTTACAATATCCCCACTGAGTGTGACTCTGCTGGCATAATAAGCTGGAGGGAGATGAGAAGAAAGTCACAGAGATACTTGTGAATCCAGAAATTGACCCTACTGTCAGAGATCCATACAAACAACCCTTCATCAGATATAATTTAGCTGTAGTATGTCATTCAGATAGAGTAGGGAGAATAAAGGAAACAAGGGGACGTTTTACTTATGCCTTAGGAGAGGGGCAAGGAAAAAATATTTTTAAATTCTATGTTTCTATTTTTAAAGAGTGAAAACAATACTACGTTGTAATGTTGTATAATGTTATAAAATATAGTTGACACCTTATCTTAGTTTCAGAGGGATGCCCTCAAGCCCAACATTTTAATTTTTCATTACACATTTTGGTCAGATTCTGGAATTCAGGGGGTTCTAATGCCATGATGTTTCCTGGAGGTTTCAATAAATATTTTAGTGTTTAAGCAACCCTAGATTGTTGCCCTAAAACAAACTTATTTATCACACTACATAGAAATATTTAGAAATCATTTTCAGTGTATGTCATTTCCTATCTCCAAATTATTTGGTAACCCTCATAGTGGTAACTATTACTGAAGTATTTGATGACCAATATATTTAGGTAAAAGACTATATTGACCACATCCAAGTTGTTTACTCTGTGAAAAATGATACAGCTCTTCTTGCATCTTATATTTTCTGGAGTCAGATAGATAATACAAAACCTAGCAAAAATATACTTAGTACTTTTCTTTCTTTACCTATAAAATTGGAATATATTTATCATTAGCCTTATTTTTATTTTCAGTCCTATACACAGAAAATGCAAGATTTAGTTCTCCTGGACATTTAGGATTTTTTCATATTACAATGCACATTTTTTGGTGGTTTTTAAATTTCTGTAGACCTCCAAAGCTCTCATTTTATATTTTCAAATTCAAGGAACATTTATGGGTGACTGCAATATGATATATCCTACAGGGTATAAGGCTGAATAAGATATAATCTTCATCCTTATAGACTTTGGATATAAAAGTAAATTTATTTTGACATTTGTCATTTTTCCAGATATTATTCAAACACCAATCATTTAAACAATGCTTTTGTAAATTTATAGTAAAAACTCTCAAACTTTTTTTAAGTTGTGGGTATTTAAAAAATATATTCTGTTTACTCTGACAGAGTCATATGGCATTTTCTGTCATCCAGATGGTAATATTAAAGTTATTTTTAGTGTAAATTACCATACTTTTATTTTTCATATGCTCCTTGCTTAGTTAGATTTCAAATCTACCGAAATATTCAATAGAGTACACAAGGATTAGAGCTTTTCGTAGCTCTTCCAAATTCTTTAGTTATTACATGCATAGTAATAACCACCTTGAAGCGGCTCATTCAGTGGAGCCAGCTGCTAGGGTCATGTCCTAAACACAGCTTAAACAGCAGGCTCCAATCTGATGAAACCTGACCAGTAATCATGGAGCAAACAGAAGCTCAGCAGCCGTTCATAGTTAAAATTCAACAGGCATACAAAGCTGAAAGAACCCCTTCTGCTTTGACATTATCTATAGGTCCAATCCTCAATATGCTGATTCGATCATAATACAGAAAATTGGTTAATTCCCTCTGGAAATTAGCAATGAAAAAAGTCTCTCCTTGAATCGCTCTTGCTTCTTCTTTTGATTGGCTGATGCTATCTTTCCTTTACCTGAGGATAAAAAAAACATTTTTTAAAGTGTGTCCATTTATAAAACATCTGTACATTTTCTATATGTTTTCAATGCACAAGACTTGTACAAATGAAATGAGGTAGGTATTCTCCAAATCTAATTAGAATATTCTTAAAGAACTCATGATTTCATGAAGATTTTTTATTAATTCTTGTAGGCATTGCTTTTTATTTATTTATTTTTGGCTGCGTTGGGTTTTCATTGTTGTGCGCGAATTTTCTCTAGTTGTGGCGAGTGGGGGCTATTCTTCATTGTGGTGCCCAGGCTTCTCATTGAGGTGGCTTCTCTTGTTGCACAGCACGGGCTCTAGGCGCATGGGTTTCAGTAGGTGCAGCTTGTGGACTCAGTAGTTGTGGCTCACGGGCTCTAGAGTGCAGGCTCAGTAGTTGTGGCACATGAACTTAGTTGCTCCGTGGCATATGGGATCTTCCCGGACCAGGGATGGAACCCATGTCCCCTGCATTGGCAGGCAGATTCTTAACCACTGTGCCAAGAGGGAAGTGTGCCAGGCATTGCTTTTTAATGATCTTCAGTATTTGGCCTTTTGACTTAGAGACACATTTTAAGTGCAGGATGCAGAATTCTGAATGCTCTGTAGAGTTATGTCCTTTTCAGATACATTGATTGTATCCCTCTCTACTGCAATACAAGCACGTGAGTGTACACACAGGCTATAATATCCTGATTATGTTAAACATTAGTTATAATATGCTATAATACTGTCAACCACTCACATGAAAACTCATTATGGAAAAACTCATATAGAGAGATTTTTTTCTATCATGATAATTCTGAAGGTGACAATTTTGAGATTTGTGGGTTGCTGAGTGTACCCTACACTGGCTACTTCCTTTGGCTTTTGCAAATGTGCTCAGATGATATCTGTTAAATGTGCCACAATATATGTAATTACCGTGACCTTTAAAATTGGGATTAAATCAGTCTTCTTGTGATGTAAATGTACTAATGAATCTCTCTGTTTAAAGGAACAATGAGATACTTTTCATATAGAGTCATTTAGAAATATAAGGAGTCCTTTATTTTTTCCATTTTAAACCTAATATCTACACTTTTCTTATTAATGTATTTGATTAATGCTACTTCATTTGTCTTTTATGCCAGATATACAGTTTCTTTTCCCATTTCCACACCTCGCCCCGCCCCCTGGGTAAAGATCACTACATTTTAAGCTGCCTTGTTTCCAATGCCCAGTACTGCACCACCAGCCAATTTAGATGTGAATTTAATGAATGGTTTTGATTAAGATAATGATACTTATCTAGTTACTATTTACAGACCATTTAACAAGAGTGATCACTTTTTAATTTTCTAGCATACATTGTGGCTTGTATGCAAATTTGGGAGAGATAAGTGCAATTTTAAAAAAACTGTTTTGATCTTAACCTTTATGATTTGGCTGCCTTCTTCACTGATTTTGGAGCCATTTCCCTGTCTCAGATGTCAACTAAGGTTTATATTAGATGAGTTTACACAGTTTTAGATTCATTTCCCTTTCACTGAGTAAATTTTTTCCCTTTATTCTCACTGGTTTTCAGTTAGAAACTCATGACCATAGGGTAGAGAAAAGAAAAGTTTCTTTCAGTGACTTGAACATAAATTTTATCCATTGTAATGATTTCAAGTAGTCATGCTTAGTTCATTAGACAGTGTTCACTGAGGTTTTACTTTTTATTTTAAATAATGGGTTCCTAGTGAACCTTTATCTGTGGTTCTGTAGCACTTTAACTACATCTACTAATCAGATTTCTACAGCTCACTGTTCTCTTGTAATGGTGATACAAAGCAGGGCCCAGAATGTCCTATTGTTAGTCCAATAAGTCCTAATTCAGATATGATAGAGATAAATCTTCAAAGTAATAAAATACTATTGCCACTCCTACTATTACTGTCACTACAAGAGTAGCAACAAATCTAATAAACATAAGCATTAAGCATATCCATCAAATATTTTCTCTGAACTTAGCAACATCATTCCAATTAAGGCAATCCTTTTATTTATCTATGAGGTAGATTTTTTTGGTGTTAATTTTACAGATGAGAAAACTGAGGATTAAACGTTCAAGTAGTCCAAGGACATTCAAGATGATGGAGGAGTAAGACGTGGAGATCACCTTCCTCCCCACAAATAAATCAAAAATACATCTACATGTGGAACAATTCCTACAGAACACCTACTGAATAATGGCAAAAGACCTCAGACTTTGCAAAAGACACGAAATTCCCCACATACCTGGCCATGCAGCTGACAGGAACTTGGTGCTCCAGGTGGGTGTCAGGCTTGAGCCTCTGACGTGGGAGAGCCGAGTGCAGGACGATGGACCACCAGAGACCTCTTGGCCCCACGTAAAATCAATCAGTTAGAGCTCTCCCAGAGACCTCCGTCTCAACACTAAGACCAGCTGCACTCAACAACCAGGAAGTTCCAGTGCTGGACACCCCATGCCAAACAACAAGCAAGACAGGAACACCTCGCTTTCACCAATGGACAGATCATCCAAAATGAAAATAAGGAAACACAAGCTCTAAATGATACATTAAACAAGTTGGACTTCATTGATATTATAGGACATTCCATCCAAAAACAACAGAATACACTTTCTTCTCAAAAGCTCATGGAATATTCTCCAGAATAGATCATATCATGGGTCACAAATCAAGCCTTGGTAAATTTAAGAAAATTGAAATCTTATCAAGTATCTTTTCCGACCACAGTGCTATGAGACTAGATATCAAGTACAGGAATAAAACTGTAAAAAATACAAACACATGGAGGCTAAAAAATACACTACTAAATAACCAAGAGATCACTGAAGAAATCAAAGAGGAAATCAAAAAATACCTAGAAACAAATGACGATGAAAACGTGATGACCCAAAACCTATGGGATGCAGCAAAAGCAGTTCTAAGAGGGAAGTTTACAGCAATACATCCTACCTCAAGAAACAAGAAACATCTCAAATAAACTACTTAACCTTACACCTAGAACAATTAGAGAAAGAAGAGCCAAAAAACTCCAAAGTTAGCAGAAAGAAAGAAATCATAAAGATCAGATCAGAAATACACGAAAAAGAAATGAAGGAAACAATAGCAAAGATCAATAAAACTAAAAGTTCTTTCTTTAAGAAGATAAACAAAATTGATAAAGCATTAGCCAGACACATTAAGAAGAAAAGGGAGAAGACTCAAATCAACAGAATTAGAATTAAAAAAGAAGTAACAATAAACACTGCAGAAATACAAAGGATCATGAGAGATTATTACAGGCAACTATATGCCAATAAAATGGACAGCCTGGAAGAAACGGGCATATTCTTAGAGAAGCACAACTATCCAAGCCTGAACCAGGAAGAAATAGAAAATATAAACAGACAAATCACAAGCACTGAAATTGAAACTGTGATTAAAAATCTTCCAACAAACAAAATCCCAGGACCAGATGGCTTCACAAGGCAAATTCTATCAAATATTTAGGGGAAAGCTAACACCTATCCTTCTCAAATTCTTCCAAAATATAACAGAGGGAGAAACACTCCAAAACTCATTCTATGAGGCCACCATTACCCTGATACCAAATCCAGAAAACGATGTCACAGAAAAGAAAACTACAGGCCAATATCACTGATGAACATTCATTCAAAAATCCTCGACAAAATACTAGCAATCAGAATCCAACAGCACATTTAAAGGATCATACACCGTGATCAACTGAGGTTTATCCCAGGAATGCAAGAATTCTTCAGTATAAATAAATCAATCAATGTGACACACCATATTAACAAATTGAAGGAGAAAAACCATATAATCATTTCAATATATGCAGAAAAAGCTTTTGACAAAATTCAACACCCATTTATGATAAAAACCCTCCAGAAAGTAGGCATAGAGGGAAGTTACCTCAACATAATAAAGGCCATATATGACAAACCCACAGCCAACATTGTTCTCAGTGGTGAAAAACTGAAACCATTTCCACTAACATCAGGAACAAGGTTGCCCACTCTCAGCACTACTATTCAACATAGTTTTGGAAGTTTTAGCCACAGCAATCAGAGACAGAAAAGAAATAAAAGGAATCCATATCAGTAAAGAAGTAAAACTATCACTGTTTGCAGATGACATGATACTATACATAGAGAATGCTGAAGATGCTACCAGAAAACTCCTAAAGCTAATCAATGAATTTGGTAAAGTAGCAGGATACAAAATTAATGCACAGAAATCTCTTGCATTCCTATACACTAATGATGAAAAACCTGACAGAGAAATTAAGAAAACACTCCCATTTACCATTGCAATAAAAAGAATAAAATACTTCTGAATAAACCTACATAGGAAGACAAAAGACCTGTATGCAGAAAACTATAAGACACTGATGAAAGAAATTAAAGATGATACAAACAGATGGAGAGATATACCATGTTCCTGGATTGGAAGAATCAACATTGTGAAAATGACTGTACTACCCAAAGCAATGTACAGAATCAATGCAATCCCTATCAAACTACCAATGGCATTTTTCACAGAAGTAGAACAAAAACTTTCACAATTTGTATGGAAACACAGAAGACCCCGAATAGCCAAAGCAATCTTGAGAAAGAAAAATGGAGCTGGAAGAATCAGGCTTCTGGACTTCAGACTATAATACAAAGCTACAGTAATCGAAAGAGTATGGTACTGGCACAAAAACAGAAATGTAGATCAATGGAACAGGATAGAAAGCCCAGAGGTAAACCCATGCACATATGGTCACCTTATCTTTGATAAAGGAGTTAAGACTATACAGTGGAGAAAGACAGCCTCTTCAATAAGTGGTTCTGGGAAAACTGGACAGCTACATGTAAAAGAATGAAATTAGAACACTCCCTAACACCATACACAAAAATAAAATCAAAATGGATTAAAGACCTAAATGTAAGGCCGGACACTATAAATCTCTTAGAGGAAAACATAGGCAGAACACTATATGACATAAATCACAGCAAGATCCTTTTTGACCCACCTCCTACAGAAATGGAAATAAAAAATAAATAAATGGGACCTAATGAAACTTCAGAGCCTTTGCACAGCAAGGAAATCATAAACAAGATGAAAAGACAACCCTAAGAATGGGAGAAAATATTTTCAAATGAAGCAACTGACAAAGGATAAACCTCCAAAATTTACAAGCAGCTTATGCAACTCAATATCAAAAAAACAAACAACCCAATCCAAAAATGGGCAGAAGACCTAAATAGACATTTCTCCAAAGAAGATATACAGATTGCCAGCACACACATGAAAAGATGCTCAACATCACTAATCATTAGAGAAATGTAAACCAAAATTACAATGAGGTGTAACCTCACACCAGTCAGGATGGCCACCATCAAAAAATCTACAATCAATAAATGCTGGAGAGGGTGTGGAGAAAAGGGAACCCTTTCGCACTGTTGTTGGGAATGTAAACTGATACAGCCACTATGGAGAACAGTATGGAGGTTCTTTAAACAAGTAAAAATAGAACTACCATATGACCTAGCAATCCCACTACTGGGCAAATACCCTGAGAAAACCATAATTCAAAAAGAGTGATGTACCACATTGTTCATTGAAGCTCTATTTACAATAGCTAGGACATGGAAGCAACCTATGTGTTCATTGACAGATGAATGGATAAAGAAGATGTGGCGCATATATACAATGGAATATTACTCAGCCATAAAAAGAAACGAGACTGAGTTTTTTGTGATGAGGTGGATGTACATACAATCTGTCATACAGAGTGAAGTAAGTCAGAAAGAAAAACAAATACCATATGCTAACACACATATATGGAATCAAAAAAAATAAAAGGTTCTGAAGAACCTATGGGCAGAACAGAAATAAAGATGCCGACCTAGAGGATGGAGTTGAGGACATTGGGAGGGGAAGGGTAAGCTGGGACAAAGTGAGAGAGTTACATGGACTTAGACATACTACTAAATGCAAAATAGATAGCTAGTTGGAAGCAGCTGTATAGCACAGGGAGTTCAGCTGTGTGCTTTGTGACCACCTAGAGGGCTGGAATAGGGAGGGTGGGAGAGAGATGGAAGAGGGAGGAGATATGATGATATATGTATATGTATAGCTGATTCACTTTGTTATAAAGCATAAACTAACACACCGTTGTAAAGCAATTATACTCCAATAAAGATGTTTAAAAAATAAAATAAAGACAGGCTTGCATTTCATGATTTTGTAAGAAAAAAATGGTAATTTAGTTTATCTGATAATTTTGATTAATATAAAATGCCTTCATTTTGTGTTTCGTTTTATGAGATTTAATCCATATGTCTTCTGAAGCAAGTTTGTCTACACATACACACACACACACACACACACACACACACACACACATACACACACAAATCCCACCCCTAATTCCTTCCCTCAATGCATAAGAGTTTTTAGGGTTTTTTGTTTTGTTTTGTTTTATTTTTTAATTTCTGGAAAACTGGAGCTTTTTTTTCTTAAATGCACAAAAATATAAAGAATTGATTGTTTCTACTATAATTTTGCTTCTGTGATATGCATATTATTCTATAACCTTTCTGTTATATTCACAGTTAACATTATACACAGTCATTAAGATTGCTTGTTAACTTAAAACTGTAGCTAAATTACATCACTAAGGGAGTGCTTTTTATACACAGTAATGAAAGGCTTCTGTAGACAGTTCAGCATTGTGCATTCTGTATAAATAGTTAGTATTGGTACAAACTTTTACTACAATATAATGGTCTGCTGAATTGTAAATCTACAATTAGAATGATATTATTGGTCAATGGGGACAAATAATTATAGCCTTAACTACAATTTATTCTATTTATATGCCTGCAATTTCTGTCATTTAAAAGTTTCCTTTGATTTGGTTCTGTATTTTTAATTAGTTATAAAAATAATCAGTTAACCAAGATACTCTAACTTCTAAAATCTAAATTTCTTGATATCAAAGTACATCTTATCCCATCATAAACATCTTTACCTTCAGAAAACTTACATTGCTCTTTTTCCCACTTACTCTCATGCACCTACAATGTAAATACAAAATATCCTGGATAAAATTATGATGAAGATGAAGTTTGTCATTAAAAACAACAGGAGTGAAAGAAATATAATTTTTATAGGATTAATGGACATTCTTGTGTAGTCCAAGGCAGAAATGACATTGAACCTCAGCAAGAAACTGCAGTTTTATACTGGAAAGCCAGCAGACTTCTCTTCTTAAATTTCCATTTTTCTACTTTCTGCATATTTGTCCCATTCTCCTTTCTCTGCAGTCTGGTGTTTTCTGCTTATTGGGCTAAAGGAGTGGAAATTGGTGCATTAATGGCTACTAGGTTTATATAACCTTTATTTAGTAGGCCGGCTCATGATAAGCTATTTTTAACTTAAATTCCAATTTTCCAAAAGATAGAATGAAAAGGTCCCAGGTAATATTTTCACCTATATTCAGTCACCTGTAGCCAGGAGAATCGAATCAGAGAAAAGAAACAATGATACAAGGAAGCAAACCTGGGTGTGGCAGGCAGTACCCAGAAAAGAAGGCTGGATTGACCCTCAAAATTGGTGCCCACTGAATTTCCTACAATTTGCCATTACATTATTAGCTAACAAGTTTTGATTGACTGGGGTGACTTGATTACCATCTTCTCATGCTGTACATGTAATTTGGAGACTACAGAGTAATGTTCCAGGGAGTATTCAAAGCTATGGAATAAACCTGGTACGTAATATGTGAATATCAAATTTTCTTCATGGCAATTAATTTAATATGGTTATATTTCAATTAAAAATAGAGAATAGACTAAAGGTACTAACCAATTTTAATAAATATTTCATCTCAGTATAGCATACATACATAAATGCAAACAAATCCTAAGTGTAAAGCTTGATGAATTATCAAAAAGTGTACTATCTGTTCAATTCTATGAAATAGAACCTTACCCATTCTCTACAGCCCCCCCATAAATCTCTCCAAAGATGAGTACTACATTACTTCTCAAATCATAGATTATTTTCCCTCTTTTGCATTTTATTTATATGGAGTAAAAGTGTGAATTCTTTTGTGACTGTCCTCTTAAACTTAACATCATATTTGTGAGGTTCATACAAGTTACTGAATATGAATACAGTTTATCAATATTGTTGTATAATAATAGGCCTTTGTGTGTGAGCATACTACCTTTTGCTTGCTTACTCATTTTGTTGTGAATGGATATTTGAGTAGTTTTAAGGTTTTTGGTTCTCATGGATAATAATGTTATGCACATTCTGTGTACATCATTTGCAATGTATTTCTCTTGCATATATAGTAGCAATGGAGTTACTGGGTCATAGAGCATGCATATTTTGGACTGTAGTAGATATCATGAGGTTCCCAAAGCATTAGTGTCATCTTATTCTTGCATCATCAACGAACGAGAATTCTGGTTACTTTACATCCTTGCAAACACGTGACTTGTATATTTTTGCATTGGTGAGTATAGATTGGGATCAAAAATGTGATGTTAATGAACATTTCCCTCATGAGTTGTAACATACTTTAATTTGTTTTTCATTTGAATGTGTTTTGATTTGAAATATCTGTTCATATCTTTCCATCATTTTTTCAATAGTTTTTCTTTTTGACCTATGGGGTTTTCTATATACTTTCAGTATTCAAATAATTGGTTGTAATATGAATTGCATATTTTTTTTCCTACTCTATGGCTTGACTTTTCACTTTCTAATAATATCTTTTGGTAAGCAGAATTTCATACATTTTAATGTAGTCCAGTTTATCATATTATTTTCTTTACAAATTTGTGATGTTTTAAAATTAAGCTTCAAATTTGTTAAAACTCATAAAACTGTACATCTTAAAACATGAATTTTTCTCTATATGAATTATATCACAAATCCCCACTCTTCTAATGTACATTAATTATACATACCTACTTATTATTATTTTCTTTTGTTATTGATATTTTTCTAGAAGCATAATGCTCTACCTCTAACATTTATATATACAATTTACATATAATCATTTATACGTGTGTGTGTATGGTGTGAGGTAGGGATCAATGGATATATATTTCATTGATACAATACAATTTATTGTAAAGGCTTCTCCTACTGCTCTGAAATACCACATTGGATGTAAATTGAATGTTGTGTTTTATTACTTTATTTGGGTTCTCCTTGCACCAATAGCACACATTTCTAATTACAGAACCTTTAAAATAAGTCTTGATATCTACCAAGTTAAGTTTTCTATCAGTGTTTTGCTTCATCAGTATTGTCTTGGCTATTCTTGGTTCATTTCACTTCCATATAAATTTGAAAATAAACAACTTCCAACACACACGTATACACACAACACACTCCTATGTTTGCATTGAATCAAATCTATATATCACTTCTTTATAATACTGAATCATTTTATTCGTGAACATGATATATTCTTAAATGTTTAAAGAGCTCCTTTAATTTCTCTCAATAGTATTTATGTATTTCTATGCAGTATTTTGTTTTTTTAATTCTTGCAACTAGATTTATTCACAAAAATCTCTTTTTAAAAGTAATTACAAATATTATTATATCTTAATGTGTTATTTTCTTATTGTTTCTTCCAATGCAATTGATTTTTGTATATGGAAATTTTATGAAGTGATCTTACTACATTGCATTTTAATCCTATAGACATATTTTAGATTAAGGATTTTATGTAACTAATCATGTCATCTGCAAACAATGACAGTTTTATTTCTTTCAAATTCTTGTAATTCTTTTTCTTGCATTTAATAAAATATCAAATAGTGATTATAAATGCTGAGGGACATTCTTATATTTTCAACTCAGATAAAAATATCTTTCATTATTTCATTATTAACTATGCTATTGATATTGATTAATCATTAATTATGCTATTATTTGTAGATATTAATTATTAAGCTAATGAAGTTTTCTCTATTACTAGGTTGGCAATAGTTTTATTATATTTTGAATTTTTTTAAATGCTTCTTCTGTATCTATTGTGATATTTATAGGGATTGTTCTATTTGATTTTGTTGATACGGGTTTATATTGCTTGAATTTCAAGTGTAAAACCAAATGGCTTAGATAGTATCCTAAAATAACAGTGACTAAAGCAAGGATTAAAATGCTAAGCCTTTACTAAGGAGGCATAAAACCAAGCAGTGAAGTTCATGAAAAAAAGAGAAAAATGGGCAAGGCAAAGCTCAAATCAATGTGAGGCATTATCTAATTGGATTCCTCCTCATAGTCAGCCAGGAAGAGACCCAGAATATCACTCAGTAGACTATTTGCTTAGCACACATGCTTTCATCACTTGATGAAAGAGGTGTCTGCAAGGCAGAGGTGAGTGTGAAGTTACTTTTTAACCTTGTGGTAAACACATGAATCTTTAAAAAGTATCCTGATCCTTTTCAAATGTTCATATTGTTCATTTATTAATTTTTATCCATATAGACTCACATTTTTCCAATTTTATTCAATGTGCTATAAACTGCTACATTTCAAATGTAGTTTAAAGATAAATTTGTTCCAGTTTTGATCAGTGGGATCATCTTTTAGTTAGTTTCAGCGTCATTCTGAATATTTTTATCACTCTTTAGTCAATTCCTAAATTTGGGACACAACATGTTCCAGGGTCATCTTGTTCTTTCCCTGTCCCAGTCCTAGTATTAGTCAATTCTCTGAAGGTTTCTAGTCCCTTTCAATGGAGATAGTACTCGAACACCAGCATCTAGGTGTTAGGTATGCTAATGATGTTTGTCACAGTTTAAAGACTGCACACTCCACGCTGTTTAGCTCTGAACTTTATTTTTCATTCCGGTCTGAAACTATTGAAAACTTTGTTCAGCTTCTTAACCACTCAGCCATCACTTTTTCTCAGTGTTTCATGCTTTCATCTGTCATTTATGAATGAATCAGCAGCTGACTTCTCCCAGCGCTATTTAAGATAAAACGGAGATGCAATAGTTACTGTAATTTGGCATTTAGTGCCCTTTAAAAAAGAACAAGAATACTCCCGTTCCAGTATTGTGTGTGTGCACACACATGTGTGTGTACATTCACACAAAGATTAGTTAGTAGTAGAAGTTTATGGATACTGAGAGAGAGAGAGAGAGAGAGAGATTGATTTGTTAGCTTTTACTCTTTGTATTTGATAATGTCAGGAATTCTTTGAAGAGAACAAAAGCATTCAATTCTTCAGTTCAGGTTAAATGAACTAAAGACCCAAGTTCCAATGCTTGTTTTGCTGATCATCAGTTATGTCTCCTTAGGCATCTACTTTGCTTATGAGAATGGTAATAATATCAACTCCCCAGAGCCTAGAATGTTATTCATATTAAATTAATATATCATTATTTCAGAGTTGATTTAATTTTATACAAAGTCATTGATGAGAAAGAGGAGGGAAATAATACAAGAATATTTGTAACTCTGGACGGAATTAAGCTGTGAAACAGTTACATGGAAGAGAAAAAACAAGTATTCTGAAAATTAGTGCTTATATTAATATTTTTGCCCACGGTAAGCCTGGGATTCTCTATGGGTTTTATGCATACTAATAGGGCGCTTTAAAAAAACAGAAAGTTTTTCAATTCTGCAAAGAATAATGACAGTAAAATGACAGATTATACATCTGTAATTTGGAATAATGGGTTGTGTTAAATCAGAATGCAAAGGTAACCAACTCTTCATTTACTTCTGGGCTTACTGTACAGAAAGCAGTGTCTTAGCATTTATTCAAAATAACCCTGACACAACTTAAAATTATAATGGTAAATTTCTTAGTAGAATAAAAACTGTCAGAAGAACCCCATCTAATTAATCATATTAAAAACTACAAGATACATTTGTTATTATCTGATAAAATATATTCGGTATAATCAAATACAAAATAAAAACCCATTCTTAAAAGAGTAAAAATAGTTATTGACTTCTATCAATGAAAGAAAAAATCTTCATAACATTTTAATCTGCCCAGTATAGCCATGGAAGACCTGACTTTAAAAATAATGATCTAAAAATATCATTTTAAAAATAAAAGTTAAAATCTTAAAATTTTGATCTGGACATAGATTGATTAAACAAGTCTCCATTTTAAAATTCACAAGAAAATAATCAATCTCTGTTAAAATAATTCTGACTCATAGAGAATGAGAACAGAAAATATTGGAAATGTTTAACTACTAAATACTCATTCTCTGATGAATTTCATTGATTTGACATCATTCTGGGGGCTTGTATTTATTTATATTGTGTATTTATTTACTTATTTATTTTTGTTGAGATATAATTGACATATAACATTATATTAGCTTCAGGTGTACAACTTAATGATTCAATATTTGTATATATTACAAAAAGATCATGATAATAAGTATACTTAACATCTGCCAACATACATAGTTACAGAATTTTTTTTCTATTGTTAGAACTTTCAAGATCTACTCCCTTAGCAACTTTCATATATGCAGTACAGTGTTATTAAGTATAGCTTCCATGCTGTACATTACATCCCCATGACTTATTTACTGTATAACTAGAAGTTTGTAGCTTTTGATTCCCTTCACCCATTTTGCCCAGCACCCAACCCTGCCTCTGGCAACCTCCAGTCTGTTCCCTGTATCTGTGAGATTGTTTTCTTTTGAAATTTCTCATATAAGTGAGATCATATGGTATTTGTCTTTTTCTGACTTATATTTCACTTAGCATAATGCTCTCAAAGTCTGTCCATATTGTTGCAGATGGCAAGATTTCATTCTTTGTTATGGCTGAGTAATATCCTGTCAAATATATATAAATGGCCTGGCCTGATGTATGTGTATGTATGTGTGTATATATGTGTGTGTGTGTGTATATATATATATATATATATATATATATATACCACATTTTCTTTATCCATTCATCTATCAATAGACACTTAGGTTGTTTCACGTCTTGGCTGTTGTAAAGGATGCTGCATTGAACATAGGAGTGCATATATCTTTTCAAGTTAGTGTTTCTGTTTTCTTTGGATAAATATCCAGAAGTGGAATTGCTGGATCATATGATAGTTTTAGTTTTAATTTTTTGAAGAAATTCCATACTGTTTTCCATAATGGTTGCACCAATTTGTATTCCCACCAAGAGTGAAGCAGGGTACCCTTTTCTCCATCTTTTCTCAATTCTTATTTTTTCTTGTCTTTAGTAATAGCCATTCTAGCAGGTGTGAGATAATATCTCATTATGGTTTTGTGTTTCCCTGATGATTAGTGATTTGAGCATCTTTTCATGTATCTGTTGGCCAACTGAATGTCTGTTTTGGAAAAATATCTATTCAGATCTTTGCCCATGTTTTAATTTGATTGTTTGTTCACTGTTGAGTTGAATGAATTCTTTATATATAATGGATATTAACCCCTTATCAGCTATATGATTTGCAAATATTTTCTCCCATTCAGTATGTTGGCTTTTCATTTTGTTGATGGTTTCTTCTACTGCAGGAGAATTTAAGTTTGATGTAGTCTTACTTGTTGATTTTTGCTTTTGTTGCCTTTGCTTTTGGTATGAAATCCAAAATATCATTGCCAAGACCAGGTTCAAGGAGTTTACTGTATCTGTTTTCTTCTAGGAATTTTATAGTTTTATAACTTCATATCATACATTCAAGTCTTTAATCTACTTTCAGCTAATTTTTGTGTATGATGTAACACAGTGGTCCAATTTCTTTTTCTTTTGTTTTTTTTTTCTTTTTTTGCTTGTGGCTGTCTAGTTTTCCCAGCACCATTTACTGAAAAAGCTGTCCTTTATCTATTGCATATCCTTGGCTCCTTTGTTGTAAATTAATTGACCATATATGCATTGGTTATTTCTGGGCTGTCTATTCTGTTCCATTGATTTATGTGTCTGTTTTTATGCCAATACCATACTGTTTTGATTACTATTGCTGTGTGATATAATTTGAAATCAGGGAGTGTGATGCCTCCAGCTTTGTTTTTTCTCCAGATTTCTTTGGCTATTTGGGATCTTCTGTGGCTTCACACAAATTTTAGGGTTGTTTGTTCTTTTTCTGTGAAAAATGCCATTGATATTTTGATAGGGATTGCATTGAATCTATAGACTACTTGGGTAGAATGGACATTTAAACAATATTAATTCTTTCAATCTATGGTCATGGAATTTATTTCTATTTATTTGTGAATTCTTCAATTTCTTTCATCACTGTAATGTAATTTTTTATGTACAGGTCTTTCAATTCCTAGGTTAAATTTATCCTTAGGTATTTTATTCTTTTTGATGAGCTTGTAAGTGGGATTGTTTTCTTAATTTTTCTTCCTGATAGTTTGTTATTAATGTATAGAAATACAACAGAATCTTGTTTATTGATATTTTATCCTGCAACTTTCTGTATTTATTTATCAGTTCTAACAGTTTTTTGGTGGATTCTTTAGGGTTTTCTATATATAATATCATGTCACCTGCAGTTAGTGAAAATTTTACTTCTTTTCTAATTTGAATGATTTTTATTGGACATCCAATACCATGTTTATTAAAATCAGTAAGAGTGGGCATTCCCATTTTGTTTCAAATCTTTGAGGAAATGATTTCAGCTTTTCACCATTGAGTATGATGTTAGCTGTGGGCTTGTCATATATGGCCTTTATTATGTTTAAGTATGTTCCTTCTATACCCACTTTTTTGAGAGTTTTTATCATTAATTTACATTGAATTTTGTCAAATGCTTTTTCTGCATCTACTTAGATGATCATATGATTTTTAGCTTTCATTTTGTCAATGTGGTTTGTCACATTGACTGATTTGTGGATGCTGAACCATCCTTGCATCCCTGGAATAAATTTCACTTTATCATGGTGTATAATCCTTTAAAATATATTGTTGAATTCAGTTTGCTTATAGTTTGCTGAAGATTTTTGCATCTATGTTCATCAGGAATAATGGCCTGTAATTTCCTTTTCTGTGGTATCTTTGTCTGATTTGGTACATGGTAATGCTGGCTTCTTAAAATGTATTTGGAAGTGTTTCCTTCTCTTCTAATTTTTGGAAGAGTTTGAGAAGGATGGGTATTAATTCTTATTTGAATGTTTGGTAGAATCCATCAACAACGTCACCTGGTCCTGGACTTTTCTTTGTTGGGGAATTTTTGATCACTGATTCAATCTCCTTGCTGGTAATTGGTCTGTTCAGATTTTCTATTTCTTCATGATTCAGTCTTGGAAAATTGTATATTTCTAGGAATTTATCCATTTCTTCTAGACCGTCCAATTTGTTGGCATATAATTGTTCATAGTAGTCTCATGATACTTTGTAATTCTGTGGTCTCAATTGTAACATCTCCTCTTTTATTCCTGATTTTGTTTATTTGAGTTCTCTCTTCTTGGTGAGTCTAGCTAAAGGTTTGTTAATTTTGTTTATCTTTTCATTAAACAACTGTTGGTTTCATTGATTTTTTTTATTGTCTTTTCAGTCTCTATTTAATTTAATTCTGCTCTGATCTTTATTTCCTTTTTCCTACTAACTTTGGGCTTCATTTATTCTTCTTTTTCTGGTTCCTTGAGGTGTAAAGTTAGGTTGTTTATCTGAGATTTTTATTCTGAATGTTTTTAACTTCAGCATTTTACATCAGGAGAATCTAAATTTGATTGGATCTAAATTCCAGGGAAGAAAATGTTAATGAAATCTGTTTGACTAATAATGAACTACTGTCTTAAAATGCACCTATTTTTGCATGCAAATATGTAAAAAAACATTTAAAATGACAATATTATGTTCTCTAGAAACAGAATAATAAGATGAAGTATCTGGATTTTTATCATCTTTTATATTTTAATGGTTGACTTCCCTGGGAAACCAAGGAAGGTACAATAATTACAAAAAAAAAAAAAAGATTTTATATATATATATATATACACAAAGAAAAATATATCAACCTAATCAGAATTTCATGAAAAACTTTAAATAGATTTTATTGAAACTGCAATTTTTTGTCATGCCAGCAACAAGTATTATTACTGATTAAATGTATATCTTAACTCAATGAGCTATGACTCAAAAGGCTAAGATCAAATTAAATCCTGCCTCCTATCTCTTATAATTAATCTAATGTGTTGAACTGTCATTAATAACTAAGTTACTTAAGCTTACAAATATTAACCTGTAAAAGAAGGACATTAATGAATTCCACTTAGTCTGCTCTTATTTGGAAATACATAATGATAAGAGGCATTCTTCTGGGTACCAAAAGAGGCAAAATGAAAGAAAAGGTTATTAATAAAAATGTGAATTTATTGAAAGACAGAACTGGAAGAGCAGAACTCTATTGGTATCCTAATTACTAATTATTTCTAGTATTTACCTAATTTGTAAAAATTTTTGGCTTACAAGTAATACAAGTTGTCATTAGATTGTATGACATGTGATGCCATTTCTACATTTAGAAATTTTACTCATAGAACAAAATGGCAATATTTTAAAGTGTTTGAAGCCATCTGTACCATATAAGACTTTAATGTCTTTTTCAAATATGTTTTAGGAGTGATCATAAATACATTAACGCTGCATCTTTATGCTAGTCCTATAATTGGTGATGCATCTGAAAATGAGGCTGCACTCTGAAAGTGTTAAACATTTTTAGTAGTTCTTTTTCTTTGCATTTTTTCCAAATTAAAGTTTTAGTAAATTTATGTCAATCTATACCCATTGGTCTGCCTATGTCAGTCCTTTTACTTAATATTTGATCTAAATTTTATTGGTTTCATAACTCAGCATGTACTGTGAGAGTGACAGATTATGTTATTTCCATTCTGAGTTTAAAATAAAAAAGTGACAAATGGGCTATATTTACTAACATTACTACCACCAAGAATTTGTAAATCTAAACAATCTAATATTGAGTTCTGCAAGCACTTTATTCCTCAGCAACCTTTCCTTGCCTGCATATACAAGGGTTAGAAGATGAATGGTGTTATTTGCTTGGTGCCCTTAGGAGGATATTAAATATTTATTCAAAGTATGTTTTTTACCTTGATAACAAATCCAATAAACAAGTGCTTTGATTAATGAATATTAACATTTCTTATTGTAAGATGTATGGATTCCTTATAGCTTGAAGGCAATTTTAGGCACAGTTTTATGAGGGAGGAAGTGGCATTTGTTCCAGCTTTGAGGATTTAAAGAAATGGTTTTGGGACAGGAGTGAAAAAGTTGGATTCTTGATCCAGCACTGACATCTTTTGGCTAAGTCACTTTAGATAAGTCACTCAATGTCCTTAAACTCAGATTTTTTCATTTCAAAATTGAGTTTAAAATAATACTTAATGTATTCATGCATAACACACCCTGGCATTGTAGAATGCAAGGAAAAACATTCTTACGCTACAAATAACTACATATAACATGTTATTATGTTTAAGATGCAAAATGAACACTGTTGGCTAAACTGTTTTGCTTGTGAACTCTTCCATGGCTTTAGTATTTGTTTTCTCTCCCTTCTTTGACTTTATGTTCTACTTACTTACATGTAACTTAATATCTTTTGTAGACATCTTTGAATTATTTTTAAGTGTTTAAGTGAGAGACTATACATCCATTGTAAGAGATTTGGGGAAGAAACTGTACTTCATTATTATTATATTTTTTAACTAGCATCATCATTATTATTTATTCCTCAATTTTGGAAAAATATTTTCAGGACTTCTAAAGGAAATGCAATTCAAATCACATCTACCACTTAATGACAATATGAGTTTAAACAAGTTACGTATCAATTCTTTGCTTCATTTATTGTTTTATAAAACAGGAGTAATACCAATCTCTTAGGGTTGTGTAAGGATGAAATGAGAGAATTTCCCATATATAATTCTTCCACAGTACCCTGAATTAATATGAGGGTACTTTCCATTGTATATATTAATGAGTTTCTTTCAAGTCCAGATCATAAAGGAGAAGTTACGATAAAGGATGTTTCCTTCAATAAATCAGCTGTAAGACCAAAAACTTTCTAACTTATTGGCCTGTTTATTTCAAAGATTATGGAGATAAACAGAGATATTGAGACAAGAGTAGATTAACTATATTGTCCCATACCACAGAAGAGTTATAGATTAAAAAGTAGAGATTTATTCTTCTGGAAAAATTCCTACTGACTACTTGAGTGTCTTTTTGTTAGTTTATTTTAAAATTTGGAGTCCAAACTCTTACATCAATAAAATATTAGGAGGATTCAATCTCAGAGTAGATTCATGAATGAAATATTTTTATACATGTTGTTTTTACTGTAGGTTCTTTAGAGAAGCTGTAACTATGTTTTCCGTGGTTCAAGCTTTATTAAATGATATTATTTGGGTCTCAAAAATGCACCCTGTTTGGCTAAAATACCCAAAGTAGAACAAATTCTGCAATAGATGTATAAAACTGGAGGCAGCTCAACTCTATCTGTGATCCTTGGCAGTCAGTGGGATTTTTAATAGACTCCATGCATTTACGTCTGCATATCATTTAGCTAAGTCCCAAATGCCAAATGCAGTCTTATCTTCCAAAATTTATTAATATTAATTTTGCTTTGGTAAACTAATTATACACATTCTACTAGCAGGGTTAGTCAGGTGAGGAGTTAATTCTTGAAGAATATAATATAAAGTATAAAATCCATCATATTATATAAAATGTAATTGTCTTAGTCAGCTCCAGCTGCCATAACAAAATACCACAGCCTGGATTAAACTACAGAAATTTATTTTCTCACGGTTCTGGAGGCTGAGGAACCTGAGATCAAGGTGCAGGCCAATTCGGTTCCTGGTGAGAATTCTCTTCCTGTTTGCAGAGGGCTACTTTCTCAATGTATCCTTAAATGTTGGAGAGAGAGCTCTGGTATATCTTCCTTTTCTTATGGGGCACCAGCCCTACTGGATTAGAATTCTGACCTTATATACTCATTTAACCTTTATCATCTCCTCTCCAAATACAGTCCAGTCACACAGGTGTTAGGACCTCAACATATGAATTAGCAGGAGGTGGTAGAGTGGGCACATTCAGTCCATAAGAGATTTCAAGAATCCATTGTGATTCTACACACTAGTAAATTGTGTCAGCAGATACCTATGTCTTTAATTTGAACACTTATGGTTTCATTTTTATTTCACCAATTATTTACTTAGTGTTGATTATCCAGGCTCTATCCTAGATGTGAGAGGACAGAGAGGAGGAATTAACCCCATCTCAAGGAACTCCTGATCGACATTGTTACAAGACAAAATGTGAATTTTTCTGTGGAAACAGATTGACATTTGTCAATCTCAGAGATACAGATAGTGATGGTACAATAAGGAAAATGTAACTAATTTGTTATCACTATGAAAGAATGATGACAAATGTTGCTGATAAAATAGGGCAGGACAACTTGATGAGAGGAGTTACCTGCCAAATTTTTGCATTTTCTGTTTTTAACAGGAACTGTGGAAACCATTTATCTTAGAATCTAGCAATAAGTGCACCCAAGCAAAAGAACTGTTCTAATGTTTTCTGACCATTCATTTTAAAAGTTACCATTATAGTAAATGAAAAGTGATGAGGTAAAATGTGTCTGATTTATCACCTATGAATAACAGTTTTAATTAAATAACCATCAAAATTTTCTGGTGTTAAGAACATAAGATGAAGGCTAAAGTGGGTATAACAATAATTTTATTAATTCTGAAAAAGCCAAAAATTTATTGAGCTGAGTTTTTTGGTGTCAGATAGTGTTCTCAATTAATTACATATATTTTCTCCTTCCAGGCTTGACATAACTCTACAAGAGTGATACAGTTATCTCCATTTAACAGATGAGGAATTTAAGCCTCAGTGAGATTCAAGAATGTAACCAGTTGCCTCAGCTAATAAGTAGGTTTCCAGTCATATCTATCTGGCTTTAAAGTTCCCCCACTTTCCATTATTCTACTTTCATCCTCTTGAGAAAGGGACTTAGGTTATGTTAACTTGCATCATATAATTGATTGAGGATTTTAACCAGTCACCCTCAGTGGAGAGACTTATGTGGCACCAGTCTGCAACATTAGAAGAATGTCAGTGGAAAGATAGTTGGTTAAGAAGATATTAACTGCAATGTGTCCTTTAGTCTTGTAAGGAAATGAAAGATAATGAGCCACTAACGATCTTTCAGGTTCTTTCTTGCTTTCATACGGTCATTTCCATTTAGGAAAACTAAAAAGAATTAATTTCCTCTCTAACATTATAACTGTTGATAATTTTAAATGTAAGATAGTTTACTCTAAAGCAATATATTATTATTATTATCATTGTGAATGTTATCTTACATTTAAAAAGGTACATTAAGACTCAGTATCCTTAAATATTACTCATATTCATATTGTATGTTATTTGTGAAAACTGCATAAAAATTAAAACTTTATTGAAAATATATCAGCATTTTTCAGCATCTTTGTATGTTGTAGAATATATGCAATATATCAGGCTCAGTGTTTGGGGACTGTGATAGACACACACTAAGGTGACTCCCAATGAGTCACCCCTCTTTTGAGTACAGGTGAGACATGACTTGCTCTCTAACCAAAGTTGACACCCACTAAGTCTATCCCATCCTCTCTTGTAAATATTTTCCCAGGATTTAATCTGATCTGTTTTTTTATGTTGTTCTTGTTTGCTTGCCTGCTTGAATGTGGTTTCCATGAGGGAAGAGATTTTTATCTGTTATGTTCCACTTCTGTATTTCCTGCACCTACAGCAGTACCCAGAAAGTTGTTGGTGCTCAATATAAATCTCTGTTGGATGAATAATTTATTTGCATATTATATGTTTGTTTTTCTTTTCTATCTAAAATTAATAGAATTATTAATAGAATACTCCATGAGATCAGGGTAATTATCATCTAACATTTTTACTACTATGTTAAATACATCTAGAGCAGTATTTAGTACATCATAAATAATAATTAAAATTTATTCAATAAATACTGCTTAATAATAATAATATTTATATGACACTTTACATATTACTATATTGAAACATACAATTTTGCCAGTATGTTTACATAAAGGGCTATTTCATATAACCTGACTGTACAGTCTGTTTCTATCTGATTTATTTCTCACAGTAACCCAATAAGGGAAGTATTACTACTAAGGGAAAACTATAGACTATAATGGCTTTGATGGATGAAAGAGCAGACTTGAGAGCAATTAATCTTGGGAAATGAAGACTTGTTAAATGGAGAAAGACATGGTTACTTCCTTTTTCTTTGTAGTCTTGAATATAACCTGGACTCATCTTCTATCATCATAACCCTGAAATGGCTTTCGCATCTTTTCATGAAGCCACGTTACATATCAAATATAGTTTTAATTATTGATACCCGAATTTTTTTTCTCACCCTTATCCATCCTACCATTGAGTACCTGCAGCTCCACCTCTGTTCACCATCTCCTCTGTTACCACTTAGGACAAATCACCAGTATCTGTCACCTCTGATAGGAGATATCAGTTAGGGAGTTAACTAGTTTCTCTATTGCATATATTCTCATTCACACTTCAGTCAGCTGCTAATGTTGTGCTTTAAACATGTAATTAAGATCATGTCATTCCATTTTTTTAAACATCAACCAAGAGATTTCCATTTTCAAAATTATAGTCTTTTCCCATGTCCTATGCTATGACACTCTACATGAGCTATTAAACTAGCTTTTAAACCTCTGGTTGTACCACTTTCATTCTCATAAAATTTGCTGTTCCCACATTGGACTTTTTTCCATTTCTCTAACAAGCCTTGCTCTCTTCCTCCAGCTCTTTGCAGTTATCCATTCTCTGGTTCTAGTCCAAGTGGTGACTTCCTTCTTTTCATTCTGGTCTTAAATATGATGTTATTCCTCAGAGATAGTATGGTATCATCATTGCTATTTAGTGATGCCAACCACTGATCACACCCATCAATCACACTGTATCACTTAATTCTGCTTATTTCCTCATGATAGTTTCACTATCTAAAATCTTAATCCTTGTTTCTTTAGTTGTTTATTGTCAAACTGTCCTACTTTTCGTCAGCTCCATGAAAAAGATTGTTTTTTTGTCCTGTTCACTTTGCTATCCTAAGCATCTTGAAAATTATCTGGCATATATAACAACAAATATCTGTGAAGTGAATGAATATACAAATTTAACTTAATGAATCCAAAATACTTTCTCTAAAATACAACGTGATAATGCCATTACCTGCTTAAAATCTACAGTGGCTCCCCATTACTGGTAGAACCACTCTTTAGTTTGAAATACACACTCTCTCCTATTTTGTGCTGTGCTTTCTGTTTATCATAACTCTAGCCTCATTAAACTATGTGCAGTTTCATCAATATAAATCCATCTGCCTATCCCTGAATGCTCTTTCCTTGAAGAGAGACTGACTAAAGAGTTAACTGAAAACTTAACAGAGCCTCAGTCTATAAAGGTACAAAACTTGAAGAATTTACACAACATTTGGGTGTGGCTGATATTTCTGACTTGTTCTTATTCGAGTACTTTCATTTTCAACCCTTGCCACACCCCTCTCTTTTTTTTTGTTTGTTTCTGATTTATAACATTTTCTTCTATTATCCCTGTTGCTTTTATCAGGAATTTTTGGTTATTGCAAATAAACTTAAATAAAACATGGGACCACTATTGCCCAAATTAAACTAAATCTGGTATTCAAAGGGAAACACAATTCAGCAACCAAAATTAATGAAAGGGAACTCAATCCGTATTTTGTTCTTTAAAGAAATACCAAAGAGAAGTGTGTTTTCTTAAGGCAAGCAAATAGTAAATACCTCTTCTGATTAATGCCTACTTCACTACACTTCACACTGGTGGTAGCTGCTCTCTAAAGTTGACCGATTTTCTCTATGTTAATTCTCATAAAATAATAGCAATTATATATAAAATACTATGCATCATGCTGTTGTATTCTAATCATTTTACATGTATTAATTAATCTTTACAATTCTATGAAATAATTATTTTTAAAGATAAGCATTTATATAATACCTTCACTTTTTGATTGTTGTTTGGGATTAAAAAAAGATAAAAGAAATAGCGTATGAATTCAAAGACTTTAAAACTTCAGCTTAAAATGTTATAGAGGCACACACGTCTGCATTCATCTTCTCACCACCCTAGTTTAGAATCAAATATTGGATTCTATGGTACGGATTCAAAGGAAGATGTTCATTTGTCATAGAATGCCCAAGCAAACCTCTCTTTAGTTGGAACAGTGCTGGCCATGAAGTCCCTTAAAGCAAAAGGTGATAAACCCAACTTAGGCATAGAAGGAGACACTTGAGGCTGGCAAACAGGTTTCCGTTCCGTTTCTGTCAAGAACTTCTCAATTTAACTTAATTTCACAAGGGCGCTGTATGCAACTTTTCAGTATTTTCACTCTTAGAAATTGCTTAGATAAAAATGTTGGTTTCAGTTACATCCATGTACTAAGACCGAAGCATCCAAAGCAACACCATGTGGCAGATAGGACATTCTTCAGTCTTTATAAGTGGTTAGAAATGTGATATGTGAAGAAGCAGGTTATATAGAGCAACAGGATTAGTTTAGACATTATAAGTAAAGATATTTGAAGTATCAATGACATAGTAAAATACCTTCAAGAAATCTTTGTGGGAGACAATGGGAATTTGTATGGCTATATTATCTAAAATATTCATTTAAGTATGATATGAAAATGCAAGTTTTTGAAATATGCTAGAGTAAGAAATTACATATTTAAAGATGAAAGTACAAGGAGAGGACCTTCAAGATGGCAGATGAGTAAGATGTGGAGATCACCTTCCTCCACACAAATACATCAGAAATACATCTACATGTGGAACAACTCCTACAGAACATCTACTGAATGCTGGTAGAAGACCTCAGACTTCTCAAAAGGCAAGAAACTCTCCACATACCTGAGTAGGGCAAAAGAAAAAAGAAAAAACAGAGACAAAAGAATAGGGACAGGACCTGACCCTCTGGGAGGGAGCTGTGAAGGAGGAAAAGTTTCCACACACTAGGAAGCCCCTTCACTGGAGGAAATGGGGGGTGAGTGGGGGGAAAGTTTCGGAGCCATGGAGGAGAGCACAGAGACAAGGGGGCAGAGGGCAAAGTGGAGAGATTCCCTCACAGAGGATCGGTGCCGACCAGCACTCACCAGCCCGAGAGGCTTGTCTGCTCACCTGTCAGAACAGGTGGGGGCTGGGAGGTGAGGCCCGGACTTCAGAATTCAGACCCCAGGGAGAGGACTGAGGTTGGCTGTGTGAATACAGCCTGAAGGGAGCTAGTGTGCCGCAGCTAAGTGGGAGAGAGTCCAGGAAAAAGTCTGGAACAGCCTAAGAGGCAAGAAACCATTGTTTCAGGGTGCGCGAGGAGAGGACATATAGAACACCACCTAAACGAGCTTCAGAGACGGGCATGAGCGGCTGCTATCGACGCGGACACCAGAGATGGGCATGAAACGCTAAGGCGGCTGCTGCAGCCACCAAGAATCCTGTGTGCAAGCACAGGTCACTATCCACAATTCCCCTCCTAGGAGCCTTCCAGCCTGAAACTGCCAGGGTCCCATGATCCAGGGACAACTTCCCAAGGAGAACACACAGCATGCCTCAGGCTGTTGCAACGTCATGCTGGCCTCTGCCACCGCAGGCTCACCATGCATTGTGTACCCCTCCCTCCCCTCTGCCCTGAGTGAGCCAGAATCCCCTAATCAGCCACCCCACTAACTCCCTCCTGTTTGGGAAAAAAACAGATGCCAGAGGGTGACCTACATGCAGAGGCAGGGCCAAATCCAAAGCTGAACACCAGGAGCTGTGCAAACAAAGGAGAGAAAGGGAAATTTCTCCCAGCAGCCTCAGGAGCAGCAGATTAAATCTCCACAATCAACTTTATGTACCCTGCATCTGTGGAATACCTGAATAGACAGCAAATCATCCCAAAATTGAGGTAGTGGACTTTGGGAACAACTATAGACCTGGGGTTTGCTATATGAGACTGACTACTGGCTGATTTTTCTGTTTACTTCAGTATAGTTCTTAGTGCTTGTTATCATTGGTGGATTTGTTTATTGGTTTGGTTGCTCTCTTCTTTTTTTTCTATTACTTTTTAATAATTAAAAAAATTTTATTTTAATGACTTTTATTTTATTTTCTTTCTCTCTTTTTTTCTCCCTTTCCTTCTGAGCTGTGTGTTGACAAGGTCTTGATGCTCTGGCCAGATGTCAGGCCTGAGCCTCTGAGGTGCGAGGGCCGAGTTCAGGTCATTGCTCCACCAGAGACCTCCCAGCCACACATAATATCAATCGGAGAGAGATCTCCATCTCAAAGTTAAGACCCACCTCCACTCAATGACCAGCAAGCTACAGTGCTGGACACCCTATGCCAAACAACTAGCAAGACAGGAACACAACCCCACCCATTAGCAGAGAGGCTGCCTAAAACCATAATAAGTTTACAGACACTCCAAAACACACTACCAGATACAGTTCTGCCCACCAGAAAGACAAGATCCAGCCTCATCCACCAGAACAGAGGCACAAGTCCCCTCCACCAGGAAGCCTACATAAGCCACTGAACCAACCTCACCAACTGGGGGCAGAAACCAAAAACAACAGGAACTATTAACCTATATCCTGCAAAAAGGAGACCCCAAACACAGTAAGTTAAGCAAAATGAGAAGACAGAGAAATAAGCAGCAAATGAAGGAGCAAAGTAAAAACCCACCAGACCAAACAAATGAAGAGGATATAGGCAGTCTACCTGAAAAAGAATTCAGAGTAATGATAGTAAAGATGATACAGAATCTTGGAAATAAAATGGAGAAAATACAGGAAACATTTAACAAGGACCTAGAAGAAATAAAGAGCACACAACAATGATAAACAACACAACAGATGAAATTAAAAATTTTCTAGAAGGGATAAATGTCAGGATAACTGAGGCAAAGAACGGATAAGTGACCTGGAAGATAAAATAGTGGAAATAACTATCACAGAGCAGAATAAAGAAAAAAGAATGAGAAGAATTGATGACAGTCTCAGAGACCTCTGGGACAACATTATGCACCAATATTCAAATTATAGGGTGGGTCCCAAAAGAAGAAGAGAAAAACAAAAGGACTGAGAAAATATTAGAAGAGATTATAGTTGAAAATTTCCTTAACATGGGAAAGGAAAGAGCCAATCAAGTCCAGGAAGTGTGGAGAGTCCCATACAGGATAAACCAAAGGAGAAAGCCATCTAGACATATATTAATCAAGCTAAAAAAGATTAAACCCAAAGAAAAAATATTAAAAGCATCAAGGGAAAACCAGCTAGTAACATACAAGGGAATCCCCATAAGGTTAACAGCTGATCTTTCAGCAGAAACTCTGCAAGCCAGAAGGTAGTGGCAGGACATATTTAAAGTGATGAAAGGGAAGAACCTACAACCAAGATTACTCTACCCAGCAAGGGTCTCATTCAGATGTGAAGGAGAAATTAAAATCTTTACAGACAAGCAAAAGCTAACAGAATTCAGCACCACCAAACCAGCTTTACAAGAAATGCTAAAGGAATTTCTCTAGGCAGGAAACACAAGAGAAGTAAAAGACCTACAATAACGAACCCCCCAAAATTAAGAAAATGGTCATAGGAACATACATATCGATAACTACCTTAAATGTAAATGGATTAAATGCTTCAACCAAAAGACATAGATGGCTGAATGCATACAAAAGCAAGACCCTTATATATGCTGTCTACAAGAGACCCACTTCAGGCCTAGAGACACATACAGACACATACAGACTGAAAGTGATGGGGATGCAAATGGAAATCAAATGAAAGCTGGAGTAGCAATTCTCATATCAGACAAAATAGACTTTAAAATAAAGACTATTACAAGAGACAAAGAAGAACATTACATAATGATCAAGGATCAATCCAAGAAGAAGATATAACAATTGTAAACATTTATGTACCCAACATAAGAGCACCTCAATACATAAGGCAAATGCTAGCAGCCATAAAATGGGAAATCAACAGTAACACAATAATAGTAGGGGACTTTAACACCCCACTTTCACCAATGGACAGATCATCCAAAATGAAAATAAATAAGGAAACACAAGCTTTAAATGACACATTAAACAAGATGGACTTAATTGATATTTACAGGAAATTCCATCCAAAACAACAGAATACACTTTCTTCTCAAGTTCTCATGGAACATTATCCACAATAGATCATATCTTGGGTCACAAATAAAGCCTTGGTAAATTTAAGAAAATTGAAATCATATCAGGTATCTTTTCCAACCACAACATTATGAGACTAGATATCAATTAAAGGAAAAAAACTGTAAAAAATACAAACAAATGGAGGCTAAACAATATATTACTTAATAATCAAGAGATCACTGAAGAAATCAAAGTGGAAATCAAGGAATACCTAGAAACAGGTGACAATGAATACACAACAACCCAAAACCTATGACATGCAGCAAAAGCAGTTCTAAGAGGGAAGTTTATAGCAATACAATTCTACCACAAGAAACATCTCAAATAAACAACCTAACCTTACACCTAAAGTATAAGAGAAATAAGAACACAAAAAACCGACAGTTAGCGATAGGTAAGAAATCATAAAGATCAGATCAGAAATAGATGAAAAAGAAATCAAGGAAGTGATAGCAAAGCTCAATAAAACTAAAAGCTGGTTCTTTGAGAAGATAAACAAAATTGATAAACCATTAGCCAAACTCATCAAGAAAAAAAGGGAGAAGACTCGAATAAACAGAATTAGAAATGAAAAAGGAGAAGTAACAACTGACACAGCAGAAATACAAAGGATAAGGAGGGATTACTACAAGCAACTATATGCCAATACAATGGACAACCTGAAAGAAATGGACAAATTCTTAGAAAAGCACAACTTTCCAAGACTGAACCAGGAAGAAAGAAAATATGAACCGGCCAATCACAAGCAGTAAAATTGAAACTGTGATTTAAAATCTTCCAACAAACAAAAGCCCCAGATCAGATGACTTCACAGCCAAATTTTATTAAAAATTTAGGGAAGAGCTAACAGCTATCTTTCTAAAACTCTTCCAAAATATAGCAGAGGGAGGAACCCTGCCAAACTCATTCTACAAGGCCACCATCCCTCTGATACCAAAACCAGACAAAGATGTCACAAAAAAAGTAAACTACAGGCCAATATCACTGATGAACATAGATGCAAAAATCCTCAACAGAATACTATCAAACATAACCCAACAGCATATTAAAAGCATCATACACCATGATCAATTGGGGTTTATGACAGGAGTGCAAGAATTCTCCATATACACAAATCAATCAATGTTATACACCATATTAACAAATTGAAGGATAAAAACCACATGATAATCTCAATAGATGCTGGAAAAGCTTCCGACAAAATTCAACAGCCATTTATAATAAAAACCCTCCAGAAAGTAGTCATAGAGGGAACTTACCTCAACATAATAAAAGCCATATATAACAAACCCACAGCCAACATCGTTCTCAAAGGTGAAAAACTGAAAGCATTTCCACTAAGATCAGGAACAAGACAAGATTGCCCATCTCACCACTATTATTCAACATAGTTTTGGAAGTATTATCCACAGTACTCAGAGAAGAAAAGAGAAATAAAAGTAATCCAAATTGGAAAAGAAGAAGTAAAGCTGTCACTGTTTGCAGATGACATGATACTATACCAGAAAGCTACTATAGCTAATCAGTGAGTTTGGTAAAGTAGCAGGATACAAAATTAATGCCCAGAAATCTCTGGCATTCCTATACACTAATGATGAAAAATATGAAAGAGAAATTAAGGAAATACTCCCATTTACCATTGCAACAAAAAGAATAAAATACCTCTGAATAAACCTACCTAGGAGACAAAAGACCTGTATGCAGAAAACTATAAGACAATGATGAAAGAAATTAAAGATGATACAAATAGATGGAGAGATATACCATGTTCTTGGGTTGGAAGAATCAACATTGTGAAAATGACTGTACTACCCAAAGCAATGTACATATTCAATGCAATCCCTATCAAACTACCAATGGCATTTTTCACAGAACTAGAACAAAAAATTTCACAATTTGTATGGAAACACAAAAGACCCTGAGTAGCCAATCTTGAGAAAGAAAAATGGAGCTGGAGGAATCAGGCTCCCTGATTTCCGTCTACACTACAAAGCTACAGTAATCAAGACAATATGGTACTGGCACAAAAACAGAAACATAGATCAATGGAACAGGATAGAAAACCCAGAGATAAACCCCCACACATATGATCACCGTATCATTGATAAAGGAGGTAAGAATATACAATGGAGAAGAGACCGCCTCTTCAATAAGTGATGCTGGGAAAACTGGACAGCTATATGTGAAAGGATGTAATTAGAGCACTCCCTAACACCATACACAAAAATAAAATCAAAATAGATTAAAGACCTAAATGTAAGGCCAGACACTATCAAACTCTCAGAGGAAAACATAGGCAGAACACTCTATGATATAAATCACAGCAAGATCCTTTTTGACCCACCTCCTAGAGGAATGGAAATAAAATCAAAAATAAACAAATGGGACCTAATGAAACTTAAAAGCTTTTGCACAGCAAAGGAAACCATAAACAAGATGAAAAGACAACCCTAAGAATGGGAGAAAATATTTGCAAATGAAGCAACTGACAAAGGATTAATCTCCAAAATTTACAAGCAGCTCATGCAGCTCAATAACAAAAAAACAAACAACCCAATCCAAAAATGGGCAGAAGACCTAAATAGACATTTCTCCAAAGAAGATATACAGAATGCCAACAAACACATGAAAGAATGCTCAACATCATTAATCATTAGAGAAATGCAAATCAAAACTACAATGAGCTATCACCTCACACCAGACAGAATGGCCATCATCAAAAAATCTAAAAACAATAAATGCTGGAGAGCGTGCGGAGAAAAGGGAACCCTCTTGCACTGTTGGTGGGAATGTAAATTGATACAGCCACTATGCAGAACAGCATGGAGGTTCCTTAAAAAACTAAAAATAGAACTACCATATGACCCAGCAATCCCACTCCTGGGCATATACCCTGAGAAAACAATAATTCAAAAAGAATCATGTACCACAGTGTTTATTGCAGCACTATTTACAATAGCCAGGACATGGAAGCAACCGAAGTGCCCATCGATAGATGAATGGATAAAGAAGATATGATATATCCATACAATGGAATATTATTCAGTGATAAAAAAATGAAATTGAGTTATTTGTAGTGAGGTGGATGGACCTAGAGTCTGTCATACAGAGTGAACTAAGTCAGAAAGAGAAAGACAAATACCGTATGCTAACACATATATATCAAATCTAAAAAAAAGAAAAAATCGTTCTGAAGAACCTAGGGGCAGGACAGGAATAAAGACGCAGATGTAGAGAATGTACTTGAGGACATGGGAAGCAGGAAGGGTAAGCTGGGATGAAGTGAGGGTGGCATTGACATACATACACTACCAAATATAAAATAGATAGGTAGTGGGAAGCAGCCACATATTACAGGGAGATTAGTTCGGTGCTTTGTGGCCACCTAGAGGGGTGGGATAAGGAGGGTGGGTATATGGAGATATATGTATATGTATAGCTGATTCATTTGTTATACAGGAGAAACTAACACAACATTGTAAAGCAATTATACTCCAATAAAGATTGTTAAAAAAAAAAAAATGGCACTTCTAAATTTTAAAAATTCATGTACATTTATTATGACAACAAAAGGGTTATAATTTGTGCCATGGAGAACTTTCGTGGTGCAAGATTCTAACAACAGCATTTACCCACCACCTCCATGTTACATGTTTTTTCTTTTTAATGTGACTTGCAGGAATAAACTATGGTCCAACACTCAAAAAAAGAAAAAAAAAGAAATATATAGGAATTTATAGACATACACATCTGAGCATATATGTTTTATATCTAGCCAAAAATAATGATTACAATGATAGACTTGCCTAATTGGGTCCATCAAGCTTCTATCATTAATGTACCAATGTAATGCCAATTATTGGCTTCTTTTGAAATAAAACTAGTAAAGAAAATAAAAATGAAGGTACAGTTTTTAAAATATTAAACTTTCTTTAATACAGTTGTAATAATCTACTAATTGTCCTTTAAATAGCCTTAAATTTCATGTTAGTAAAAATTAAGAATTGCTATGGAAATTTTTCAACAAAATCAAGTGTTGACATACATTGAAGTGGGTGCCTTATGTTTTCCTCAAATACGTGAATATTACAGCCTATTAATATCTGAACATATGCACAAAAATCATGCAATTCTCATCATGTGTTAAAATAATCAATATTGATAAGAATAACTATGTTAGACTTTAATAAAATCTTCCATGCATGAAATCATATTATTCACAAAACATTAAGATATATATTATAATCTTAACTTAGTCTTCAAACTAATTTACAAAATCTAAATTAATACAAATAATATAGCAAATAATCTTACCTCTTTCCTTTCCTTATGGAATATTAATTATTTACAATGTTAAGTTTTTAGTACACAAATTAAAATAATATGGTTTTAAAATGTTTATACATTTAAACACAATGGATATAAGGGATATTGTTATGAAGAAATCTCAGTGGTCATTTCTTGATTGCAAGTTAAAAATAAGAAAGTCCAGATTCTGTAATCACCCATGTAGAGTGAAGATAGACTAGATTTTTAACAATTATCTTAAATGCATGCTAGTTTTGAAAATAATTATAATAAATATGACAAATACATTGAATAGTTGTTACTGCTGATATTTGAATGCTATGTGTGTAGATCCCAAACCTAAAGCAATAACAATTACTGTAGGGGGAAAATAAAGCAATAACATGATGTAATTACTATCAACTAGGCATATTTCAAACAATGCATTTGGCTGAATCAGAATAACCTTATATAATGGATTTTTCTGATTTCCTAGGACACATGGATTGTTATCTTCATGATCTTAAATGTAGAGCTTAATGGTTCCAATTATATACAAAATAAAATCAAGTTGAAGGAAACTGAACTATGAATCAGTAATACATGTATTAAGACAATTATTGTCCACACTGTTTATGAATGTATTTTATATTTGAAAAATACTCAAACAATGCTTAGATTTCATTGCTTAATCAATACATTCTACCATAAAGATTATTACAATGTTTCATTATGACTACAGTGAAATTTTGCTTATAAGAAATCATTTAAATGTTTTAATATATAGAATAATTTTTAAATATTGCAAAATTTAGTGCTTTTTCTCATATAAACATAAATATTAGAGGCATGAAATTGTATATTATTAGAAAATTACATTGTGTTTTTTCTGTAAACATCTGTGATACAATACGAAATACATAGTTGGTATTTGTCCTCAGTGCCTAAAAGAGCTTCTAAAAACCTTGGAATTTCCTGAGTGATAGGGGTGATAGGAGCATCTTTCTGGTTATTTATAATAAGCCTCTGTCACCCATACCTGAGTTTATGCAATAAGGTGATTTTTAGAATCTTAGGACCCCCAAGATAGTTTCAGGATGGATGATTGTCTCCGGAAAGACCAAGGCATGTTTAGAGGGTTGTAAATTTCAGCCCCACCACTGACTTGGGGGGGTGGGGTGGGAGAGAGCTGGAGGTTAAGTTAATCACCAGCGATCACCTATTTAATCAATCATACCTATGTAATTAAATCTCCTGTTTGGTGAATACATTGAGGTGCTGGGAAGTGATGTGCCCAGAGAGAGCATGAAAGCTCCATGCCCTTCCCTATACCTTGTCCTTTGCATCTCTTCCATTTGGCTGTTCCTGAATTGTATCATTCATAATAAAGTAATAATAGTAAGTAAAGCACTCTCTTGAGTTCTGTGAGTCATTCTAGCAAGTCATCAAACTGATTTATAGAAGTCAGTCAGAAATATGGGAGGCCTGGGATTGTGATTGGCATTTGAAGTGGAGGGCAGTTTTGTGTGATGGAGCCCTCAACTTATGCAGTGTTATCTCCAGGTAATTAATGTCAGAATTGAGTTGAATTGTAGGACACCCATTTGGTGTCCAGAAAGTTGGAGAATTTGTTGGTGTGATGAAAAACCCACACATTTGGTGTCAGACATGTTGTAAATAAAAACAGTTTATAGCATCCCACACTGTAAGTATTGCACTTTTATCAAATAGATGTGGAGAACTCTTTTTGCTATTTAAGATATTCCAAATGGAAAAGAGAACCTTGGGTCAAAAAATTATCATAAAATCATATTTTTAGAAGGTGTCTCAGACCAAATATTTAGTCCAAAAAGGCTTCATCTAAGTTATGAGGAGAAATGTTTAGTTTGTCTAGCCTTAGAATCTGAAAAAGTCAAGCTATACAGGCACATTTTAGCATACCCATTGAAGTACAGATACAATAATTGCAAAATTACTAAATCAACATCTGTTTTCCTTCTATAAATTGGTTCATGCCTAGGTCAATATATTACTGTTAGTTTCCAGGTCCAGGACAGTCATTTTTTAATCCCTTGAGAAAAATAATGTTTAATGAATATTAAAAAGAGTCACTCTGTCAACTGAGGAACAAAGTTAAAAGTAGAAAAGCTTATTTTAACATTTTTTGAAGAAGAATATTAATCTTATTTAGCTTAACTCAGTTGTATTATAACTTGAGAAGTGATACCACATGTAATCAAATATGTTTTAAAAATTAGCTTAAGAGTGATATTGATATCATTTGAATATAATGATAGAAGTTTTATAAAAATAAGACAAAGCGCAAACAATAAAACCAAAGGAACTAAACACTTATTCAAAACCTCAAAAAATATTTCTTCAGTTTATAATTAAACAAATATTTCAAGTTAATGGGGAAAGGATAACCGCTTTAATAAATGGCCTGGAAAATTGGCTATAAATTTGAGAAAAAGAGTTTAATTCCCTCCCACATGCCATATAAAAATTAAAGTTTAGAAGAATTAAAGAGATAAATATAATAAGCTGAATGATAAAAGCATTATTAAAAAATAAATGCAAATACTTTGAAAATTTGGGGATGGAAAATGCTTTCTTAGGTGAGACACAAAATCAGAATTCATTAAAAAAAAAGAATGATAAGATGATTTTTAACTTACAGCATGTATTCACCAAAGATGGTGTAAATGGTACTAGTAGACAAATGACAGGCTGGAATAAATATTTAGGTGGCTATTATTAACAAAAAGTAAATTATATAATATAAAATCTCTTATAATGCTGTACAAAAATAAGTATTAATCCAGCTTGCCCATGTACAAAGGTGATATGAATATGTAATCCCTAAATTCCAATACAAATACAAAATAATCCACAATTTCACATTTAGTCAGCAGTGAAAACACAGATATAGCATCCCAACATTTAAATATGAGAAACATTTTAAAAAATTGATACTGTTTATTTTTGCCAAGAACTGGCATTGAGATTCCAACAAACCACTTTACTAGATTCCAACAAACCACTCTCCAACACTGTTGGAGGAAATTCAGAATTAGACAAAGTTAAGAAAGTGTGCATCTCTTCTGCCTCAGCAATTCTACTTCTAAAATCGGTCTAACAGAAACACACACATGCACAGAGATGTATGCACAAGATGTTTATTTTAACATTGCCTGTAATAAAGGGGGGAAACCCTAAAAATTCAATTAGAAAAATGGTTAAAGAATTTATGACATATCCATGGAATAGAATATCATGCTGCTTTAAAAATTGGACCTTTATGTTGACACAGAATGATATTTAAGTTTTTAATTTAAAAAGCAAATTGTTGAACCATATGCGTGGTATGATCCTATCAGTTTAAAATAAAAAATGTACATATATATGTATATATGTGTATATATATATTTATATATATATATATATTTACATCATGCATATAAAAAGGATTGGTTGGATGCACCAAGTTTTATCTCTTGGTTTAGGGTATGAATGGTAAGTACAGAGGGAGGATGCTGACGAAAGAGGACATTCAGATGCTAATATTATTCTTTATTTGATAACTTAAAAAAACAATACATATTAATTATATATCACTTGTAAGAGAAAAAAATGATAAGCTCCTGCTTTCAAACATGTATTTTATGTTCTGTTATTATTTTAATCAGAGACTCTAATATTTAATTAATATATTCTTCCAATGTACTTTTTGGTCTTCTATTATACAACAAATATTGATACGCTGTTAACATTTCAGAAAACCTTTATATTTATCCCTTCTGAATATAAATGCCTTGGTATCCAATTTCATGAAAAAGATAGCTCAATCTGTGTGAGTGACTCTGGGACGATCCAGGCGAGTAAATTAAATAACTTCAGTATTACACTTGATGAATTAGCACATCACTATTAAAAAACAACAAAGTTGTAGAAAATATGATGCTACTTTGGAATTCACTACTTCTGCAAATTTGTAATTTGTTTAATGTTTCCCTCCAACAAATATCCTCAGTCATCAACATGAGGGAAAATGCTTCTCTATCAAATGTTTTAATTTTCTTGCAGTTTATGTGTCATAATGCTTTATCATGAACATGTTACCTAGTTGGAGCAACATGGTTGACATTTCCTTGCTAATAGACCAGTTTGCAGCAGACATTTGTGTGAGTGGAATATCAGAAGGACCAGAAAAATAATATATCTTGATATCTAGACTGTGAAAATGATCTGAAGCTAGAAAAACCTATATGCAAGCTAAATAAATATTTTTCTCTTAGTATATAGCGCCACCCAGTGTTATAGAATTCTCTGTGGAACACTCTACAGAGGAGGCTCTTGTGTCAAGGTAGAAAGGAACACAAATGACAGTACGTGAGCTCCATACTAATATGTTCATCTTAAAGTTTATTTAGGAATATTCCACATGCCGACTTGTTAAAAATTATTAAATAGGAATGCAAAATCAATATGAAACAAACTGAAATGGTCACTCCAGTCTCTATATCATGGTAATTATTCCCTTTTTGGATCTTTGTTTTTGCTTGAAAAAAAAAATTCATGAAAATTGCTGTAGTTTTATTAATTCACTATGTATTTCAAGGTACTTTAAGACATTCCAAAGAGATAATTCCATTGGCCATTATAGATTCAGGCATACTTCATGTTTCTGCATGTCTAAAATAATAACTTTTCTTTTGAATTAAATAACAGATGAAAATGAGAAGGCATTTACAGAAAGAAGCAGTGGAATTTTTAGTTTTCTATAGTGGCTTTTACCACAGGGATTTGATGCTTTAGAGAGATGCTATTTGGCAATTAAGCAACACAATTAGAGCATAAATATTCATATTAAGGAAGATCTAGAAATAAAAAGTAATAAAAAAGACACACTTAATTACTTATTTGCTGTAGTGATAAAGAAAATGTAAACTTCCCTCTCTAAGTCCTCAGAACTTATATACATTTGATAAAAGTAACTCAATCTTCGAAGATAAAACTTCTCATTTTATTCAGTTTCTTGAGTGTTCTTCAAGACTCTGCTCCACCTTATCTTGCTGCCTTTTAAAATTCTGTCTCTGTTGATGCCTGAGTCTTCAAGTGACTCAGGGCTTCTCCTTTGTACAACCCACAGTCACATCATCCTTGGAATTTCTATAACTCAATAATTTTCCTCATTTAAATTACTCTCTTTCCAGGTTCTGTCCCTGTTGCTAACATTGTTTTATTTTCCTCTGCTTGAAATGTTTCAGTCAGCACTTAGCAAATGTAACCTGTTGTTGTTCTCGCTGCTCTCACCCTTGTTATTACCATCATCATCATCATTTTTACTCCTCTTTCTTTTATTTCTCAGGTCCTGTCTCCTGGTATACTGACTCCTTTTTTTGTGTCTTTCCTGGTTTGCTCTTGTCATTCTCATGACATCATTATGATCTAGGCCTTTGTTATCTCAAATTGCTATTACAAATTTCTCCTACCTAATCTCTCTCTTGTTTCCATCTTCTTCTTTCAATCCAACCTGCACAGAACAAAATTAATACATTGAAAGTGTTTATCATTGTCTTTCCAAATAGACTGCTAAAAAGTAAGAATTGTGCCTTTCTATATATACTATTGGTATTTGACACAGTGTGTACTTATTTGACCAATGTGATATTGGAGTAACTGTGTGACCATGGAGTAACAAAGCACTAATGCAAAACAACTACTGATTGTGTTTCGAATTCAATGGCGTTAGGTGAGAATATTCATGGAATTTACATTGTTTTGTCAGTGGAGATCGCTTTTGTCAGATGAAAACATATGTCAGCTTTCTGCAACAAAGTTAGTTTAAAAAGTCTTTCACCATATGTCTGTTTTTGTGCCAATACCATGCTGTTTTGATTACTGTAGCTTTGTCGTATTATCTGAAGTCTGGGAGGGTTATACCTCCAGCTTTGATTTTTTTCCCTCAGTATTGCTTGGCAGTTCTGGGTCTTTTGTGGTTTCATATAAATTTTAGGAATGTTTGTTATAGTTCTGTGAAAAATGTCATGGATAATTTGATAGGGATTGCATTAAATCTGTAAATTGCTTTGGGTAGTATGGCATTTTAACAATTCTTCCAAACCAAGAACATGGGCTATCTTTCTATTTCTCTGAGTCATCTTCAGTTTCCATTATCAATGTTTTATAGTTCTAAGCATATAAGTCTTTCGCTTCTTTGGTCAGGTTCATTCCTAGTTATTTTATTTACTTATTTTTTTTATGTGATTTTAAAAAGGATTCCTTTTTTTCTTTCTCTTTCTGATATTGATTTTTAGTGTAAAGAAATGCATCAGATTTCTGTATGTTAATCTTGTATCCTGCTACCTTGCTGAATTCGTTTATCAGTTCTCACAGTTTTTGTGTGGAGCTCTTTGGGGTTTTCTATATAGAGTATCATGTCAACTGCATATAATGACAATTTTACCTCTAAGTGCCCACTGACAGATGAATGGATAAAGAAGATATAGTATATTTATACAATGGAATATTACTCTGCTATAAAAAATGAAATAATGCCATTTGCAGCAACATGGATGGACCTAGAAATTATCATACTAAGTGAAGTAAGTCAGAGAGAGAAGGACAAATATCATATGTTATCACTTATATGTGGAGTCTAAAAACATGATACAAATGAACTTAATTACAAAACAGAAACAGACTCACATAGAAAACAATCCTATGTTTACCAAAGGGGAGAGGTGGGGGAGGGATAAACTAGGAGTTTGTGAGTAACAGATACACATTACTACATATAAAATAGATAAACAACAAGGTCCTGCTGTATAGCACAGGGAACTATATTCAAAATTTTGTAATAACCTATAATAGAAAAGAATCTGAAAAAGAATGTGTGTGTGTGTGTGTGTGTATATATATATATCTGAACCACTTTGCTGTACACATGACACACAACATTGTCAACCAACTATACTTCAATTAAGAAAAAAAATCTTTCACCTATCCTGGGCAGAGCAAGAACATAGACCCCACTCAGAGAAATATACTTCCAGGGATCTGGTTAGACAGAAAAGGAAAGGAGTATTATATAATCATTACCAAGATTAAGAAGTAAAAGAATAATGACTGTCTGTGATTAATGATGGAACACTAATGTAAAACTTCTGCAAGGCAGCCAGGGATATACAACAGGATCAAATATATACAAAATGGAAACCAGTAGAGTTTGAAGCAAACTCTTAGTTCAGGTATTCTAGATCTTTTCCTGTTTCTGGATAAGGAGGAAAGAAAAGCTGTTATTAAAGTATATTTTATCATTATTAATTTTATATTTTTTTATGCAGTGAAATTTAGATATTTTAATAACTGTGTCTAAACTCTTTTCTTTCTAATGGATATTTTTATCATCTTTACCCATTCCCTAGTTAAAAATTATTTACAGCATATAGATATCTGAAAAAGGTGGATGTTGTTTGATATTTAGGGTTGAAGCTTTGGTGACTAGACTGGAGGATGGGGAACATACTCTTAGGAGGAACATAAGCAATAGTGAATTCTCAGGTGATTTCTCATCAAGACGGCTTTGTGAATTCATATTTTAAGCTTCCCCTTTCTTCTAAACATGAAAAAACAAATTAAAAAAATTATTTTTATAAGTTGGTAACAGTATTATGAGCATCCTAATGTTAAGAACTTTAAGCAGAGGCATCATCACATTTTACCTCCTGGGGGGTGAAGATATTGAGTGGCAAATCACTGGGACAGAAGAAAAGAACCAGCTGCATGGCATGGAGATGAAGACTGGAATAAGACTTCCCATCCATGTAAGAAAGGTGACCCGAAAAGAACTGAACATTTCTAAGAGCTATGACTTTCATAAAGCAGCTAATCTTGAAAGAATGAGGAAAGTGAAGAAATCATCCCAGATGGGGTCTGGGATAACCTACCCATTAGCTCAGTGACTACATCTGGAATAGCCCTTGGCTGTTGCAGTAGGAGAGCTGATACAAGTCCTAATTCCAGAATGGGGTTGGGGAAGCCAGGTGAAAGCAGATGCAAAACCATTGGACAAAGATGGAGGGAGGAGGAAGGGAAAGGGGGGATGGAGAGAGAGAGGGAAAGAGAGAATTCACATGTGAGGCTTTTGCAAATATTTCAAGCACATGAGAAGAGCAAACACTGAAATAAATTGATCAGCAAAACCAACAGTTGAGAAATAGGAGCAAGGCAATGAAATGCAAGCATTAGAGCAATTTCAAAATGATTTTAGTGTATGTTGACAATCATTTAGACAATGTTTCTAAAAGAGAAAATAGAAAAAATATAACATCCCTAAAAACAGTAGGAAATAATGAAATAAAGACAGAAAGACTCATGTAAGAACTGGTGGATATTAAAATCCAATTACAGATCTTGGATAATAAAATACAGTAACACATAAAAATAAAACTTCTTATGACAGCATAACCTTCACCATAAGAAACTGGAAGTGTCCTGAGAAGTTCACAAGGCATGCAGCATAGAATGATAAAAAAATTAAAAATGAGAAAACGAAATTGAGAGTATAGAGAATATACTTATGACTCAACCATAGCTAATATGAAAGGAAAGTAGATGCAAAGCTTATCTAGAATGAAAATGGCTAATGAATTTTCAGAACTGAAGAATTATCTTGTCTTCAGATTGAAATACACACAGACTGCTAAAAGGATAAATACAATTAATCCATCCCTGTTCCATTGTAGTGATACTGCAGAACATAGTAGAGAAAAAAAAATCTTTAAAGCTGTAAGAGAGAAAAGAAAACTTGACTACAAAAGAATGACCAATGGTCTGAAAACAAACTTCTCATCAACCAAAAAGAATGGCAGATGGCAGTGAAATATAGTCAAAGGACAGAGAGGAAGCATACATAAACATACATATAGGCACACACACTATCATTTCTGGATGTGTCAATGGTTAGACTTACCTATTTTATTTGGTTCCCTTAAATAAAATAAAACATAAAGACAATAACATTTACTAAAAATTAATCCTTTTATATAATTAATGTAGTTTTTAGAAAATACAAAACAATTCTAAACATCTAATTACACAGTTGTTAAATCTAAATCCAGATGCCATTTACTGTTTAGAAATTTCTGTGACCTTAAACTGCCATATTTAGAGCCAGTATTCTAACATTTTCTGCAATTAGAAAAATTAATGGAGTAATTTATTTAAATAATAGTTACTTAAAAAACAATCATTAGATTCTAGTTATTTATTGCTTCATAAAAAATCCACTCCAAAGATAGTAGCTTAAAGAAACAATTTATTTTGCTCACAATTTAAGACATATGCATTTGGAAGGTGATTGGGTGGATGGTTTGTATCTGAATGTGGTTTCTGTCAGCCAGGGCTACTAAAGCTGGATGAAGCACTTTCAAGATGGCCTTTTGCTTACATGTCAGGTGCCTTGGAGCTCCTTGGACTTGGTCTCTGTCTTTCCATGTAGTTTCATCTTCCATGGCCTCTGAAAGTGGCTTGGGTTTTCTATAGCTGAAAGAAACCAGTTAGTACTTTCAACTTCCTTTCTGGATATCTCCTTCTCTGGATTCGTTAAAAACATTTTCTGTTTTCTATGTTATCATAGGCACCAGTTTCACTAAACTTTCCACCAGTACATAGTCTGCTTTCTCTAGTCTGAACACAATTCCCTTATTGTCTTCCAGTCTCTCCTTACAGTCTTTTTAAGACCCCTCCAGTTTTCTCTCTCTTATTATGGCAGCATCCTGCTTCCGGTTAACAAAACCCATGTGAAAAAATTAATAAAAACACCCTGAAAAGTAATCACGTAAAAATTATTTTATTTTGCCCAAACTTTTATGTTATTCTGGAAGAGAATGATAAAGGTGGTTTATTTCTCATTTATGTGGTATTGGCTGGGGATTGAGCTTTCACTTTTAAAATGGATTTTTTTTACTCAAATGTCTGGAACCTTGATGATTCTGATCTCTGTTTCTCTGTCTCTGTCTGTCTCTACAGGATAGCTCACCCTCCAAGAGCATGAACTTTGAACTTTTCATAGCATGTAATTGCACTTCATAAAGCTGAGCAGCTTCAGTAGAAGCTTCCAGGCTAGTTAATGGGAACCACTGGACCTGGCACAGCATCATTTCTGTTGTATTCTATTAGTCAAGGCTGTTATAGGACTTAACTGGGTTAAAAGGGATGTTTACAGACACTCCATCTCTTGATAATAGAGTGACAATGCCACATTACAGACGAGCGTGTCTGATAGGAGATAGCCTTGTGACCTTTCTTGGAGAGTATAATCTGTCACAATTATCATTCTTTAATATAACTCAAGTATAAAAATAATAAAATATGCAGGTAGACAACTGTCTTAGTCTGTTAAGGCTACTTTAACAAAATACCACAGACTGTGTGGCTTATACATAATAGAAATTTATTCCTCACAGTTCTGAAGACTGGAAGCCTGAGATCAGGGTGCCAGCACGGTTGAGTTTTGGTAAGGAGTCTCTTCTGGGCTACAGACTGCCAACTTCTCATTGTATCCTCACGTGACAGAGAGTGGAGAGAGGAAAGCTGCTCTCTCCTGACTCTCATAAATGTAATCCATTCATGAGGGCTTCCTCCCCCATGAGCGAATCACATCCCAAAGACCCCATCACCTAATACCATCATCTTGGACATTAGGTTTTCAGCATATGGATTTTGAGAGACAGAAACATTCAGACAATGGTAACAATTAAAGTTAACACCTTAACTTGCTAATATGACTATTTTAAGGAAATTAGAGTTTTCCAAACAAACTCTGAAATTTGGAAGGTATTTAACAGATTTTCATCAAAGTATAACTCCAACTGGGATATTATTATAAAGAAACATTTTAGTACATAAATTAAACCACCATAATATAGAGTAGACAAATCCACACACAGTAAATTTAAGAATATATAGAAAAGAGATGTCTTTGTTACAAAAATGCTCTCTTAAATACCAAAGAAGGATTAAATTATATTAATCTTTTTAGTTTTTCACATTGACAAAGTATGATTATTTTCTTTGAGTTGTGTAATTCAACAGAATTTTAAAAGAATTGAAGATGAGGCAATGTGAATGGTTTAAAAGCAGAATCCATAGTCCATTACACATCATTATTAAAATAATAATTCTGTGACTGTCATACAGAGTGAAATAAGTCAGAAAGAGAAAAACAAACATCGTATATTCATATATATACCATAACGCATATATGTGGAATCTAGAAAAATGGTATAGATGATCTTACTTGCAAAACAGAAATAGAGACACAGACATAGAGTACAAACATATGGACACCAAGGGGGAAGTGGGGAGTGGGATTAATTGGGAGATTAGGATTGACATATATACACTACTGATACTATGTATAAATGAGAACCTACTGTATAGCTCAGGGAACCCTACTCAGTGCTCTGTGGTGACCTAAATGGGAAGGAAATCCAAAAAAGTGATGACATATATACGTATAAGTATAGCTGATTCACTTTGCTGTACAGTAGAAATGAACACAACCTTGTAAAGCAACTATACTCCAATAAAAATTAATTAAAAAAATAATTCTGTGGATGAGATTTTACATTGTTATTGGAATAACAGTTGATTAGCTTTACCCAATTAAAAGGAAAACAGATGGCTTTCACAGTTGGAAGATGCTCTTTATGGGCTGAATGTTTATCATCCTTCAACATGTGGTTTTAGTAGTAAATATAAGATTCCTTTTCCTTCATTCAGAGTTGAGTTTTTTACAGGTTTAACCTCTTTCTTTCAATTTTATAATACAAAAACATTATTTCAGCGTTATTGTTTGGTTTTACTTCACCATTGATCTTAGTCATATCATCATATTGTAGCCATAGCAGCTGATTAATATTACAGGGCCACTTTCTTATGTGGCCATTAAAACTCTCTGTTTTATCTTCAGTGTTTTATCAATGCCGTTATTTAATTGTATTTCCATTTAAGATTTACTCAGTTTAGTAAAATGTGTTGTATGTCACTGTTGGAAAAATCCACTTACATGAAATATAATAGCAGAGTAGGCAAACAATCATTAAGAATCAGTCCTTTAAAATCCCACTTGAAATGGTTGTAAGAAAATGGTTAAAAACAAGATAAATTCAAGTCCATTTTCTGTGCACTGCTGTGTTCCAGGTAACTCACCAAGGGAATGTGGTGATTTAATTGTCTGGCTGGCACAGCAAGAGATGCTCTGAAGTTAGCTTGAAGTTGGCTCTGTAGTATCTTGCTTCTGTTTCAAACAAACTCATACTTTCTTTGGATACTCAGCATGATATTCAGTAAGCATAGGTGTGAGAGGCTAACAAAGAAGAAACTCTGTTATTTATTATTCAGTACTCTCCTGGGGTCCCTTGCCACTTAGAGTTAACATCCTCACATATGAAATATTTAACTCTTGGTAGTTCATTCCAGTTAAAACCAAATCAGTCAATATACATAAGTCAAGAAAACCAGCATTAAAAGCTTGAGATTTTATCAATCTAAATCCTTTTTAAAAATGTGGCTAAACAAAGGCTTTGTGAATTATTCCTGTATACCTTGAAAAGATATTAGACTTTATCTCTAGAAATCTTTGCAGTCAGTTCTCAAATCTCCATAGGCATATTTATCCACATTGTCAAAATCTTTAGTAAAACAAATGTTCTTGATTGCTTCTTGTTTGCTTTGTTAACGCTTTTTCACTCTTTATTTACAAATACTTTGAAAAGATTGTAAAAACAAGTAAGAAAGATAATACTTGCTAACCCCATGATCCACAGAAGATTTAAGGAACCAGTGTTCCATGAGTATGTGCTTGGGAGAGCACTGTTTATTCCTCACATGCAAATTCTTTACTCTTGTTTTTGAGGGGTGGAGTCTGTGTTCACATGCAGAATTTTTAAATTTTCATTCCCATTACTGAAAAGGAGAAAATATATATTTTTATGTTGGCTGCTGTATTAATTTTTTATTGTGATATAAAAAATTACCACAAACTTAGTGGTAATTACGAAGAGGAAAGAGGAACGAGGAAAGTGGTAATTACGAAGAGGAAACATTAGGGGTAAGGAGGGATTCTGGCTAAACCAATGTGACAGAATTCTTGCTGAACACAGGCCAGGGTGATCAGATACCCAGGGTGGGGAGCCAAGGAATTTGATCTGATATTGAGTGTGATCAGATATTAAGGGTGAGGATTCTTGCTAAACTCACTCAGCAGGATTTTTGCTAAAACTGGCCATGCAAAGATAGACATGGAAGTCCAAAGGTAAAGACCTAGTTGAGAAGAGGGTTCAGAGGAACCTGACTAAAGTTTGGACAAGGAGAGCATCTTGTAGGCAGGGTCCTCTGCTTATAGTCTCGTGAGGATGCAATAGAAGTTTCATCCAGATTGAATTTTCATCAGAGGTTCCACTGGGGGAAAATCACTTCCAGGTTACCTCAGCTTGCTGGAAGAATTTACTTTCTTATGGTTGTAGAACTCATGGTGGCTTACTTCTCTGAGGCCAGCAGGACAGTGAGTCTCTGACTTCAGGATGACCACCAGTCCCTTTTTTAAGGGCTTTAACCTGATTAAATTTGGCCCACCTAGGATAATCTCTCTTTTGAGAAGTTCAAATTCAAGTGATTTAAGACTAATTACATCTGCAAAATCCCCTCACCTTTGCCATATTCTGTTGGCCAGCAGCAAGTCAAGTTGTGTTCCCACTCAAGGGGAAGGGATTATAAAAGGCTGTGAGTCAATGGGGTTACCTTAGAGTATGTCCACTATCACTATCTTAGGAGAAACTGTATCATTGACAGAATGAATCCTTAGTATGAATGTTCAGAAAAGTCATTGTTTTCTATCAAAAATCTATGTATTTTATTTCTATCAAAAATTGTAAGGATAAGATAAAAAATAGTCAAAGTGAGCAGTATATGTTTATCTTTGCTTATAATTAAACATTTAACAAATATGTGTAGAATTAATGGCTAAAGGGCATTATCTACATTTTGACCTTACTTTTGGTAATGAGAATATTAATAATACTTTCTACAAGTCATAGATTTCAAAATAACTGGAACAATTAAAATGACAACAATAGGGGACTTCCTATTGGTGCAGTGGTTGGGAATCCGCCTGCCAGTGCAGTGGACGCGGGTTTGAGCCCTGGTCTGGGGGGATCCCACATGCCGTGGAGTAACTAGGCCCGCGTGCCACAACTGCTGGGGCTCGCGCACCTGGAGCCCGTGCTCTGCAGTGGGAGAGGCCACCGCAGCGAGAAGCCCTCGTACAGCAATGAAGAACCAATGCAGCCAAAAATAAACTAAATTAAGTTTTTTTTTAATTAAAAAATATATGACAGTAAAAATCAAGAAATTTAATTCCATGACCTCACATACTCTTATTGAATATGGCAAACATGAAACAGCCTAGCTTTTCTTTTCTCTCACTACTTCCCACCATGCATATCTGCTGCATATCAACTACATTCCTCTCTTTTCATGTGTCCATTGCTTTGCAATTTCTATATTTTTGTTGATAGTATTGCACCCATATATCAATAGAATGTTGTATTCTTCTGCCCTGTGTATCTAAATCCTACCTTCTCATCAAGGTCAAGCTTTAAAGCAAGTTATCATAGGACATCATTTTTGGAGAAATTTCTGCAGAAAGAAATAGGTCCCTTTTCTGAACTTTCATAGTTCTCTTTTGGGATATCACTTTAATGCACTTATAACTAACTTTATCTTTTCTAGATATGTTTGTGTTTGCATGGAAGAATGTATGTAACATGCTTAACGGCATTCCTAAGACTTATTAAGCACTTAACGCATTATAAATATATATATATATAATATATATATATATATTTTTTCTTCCATACTACTGTGTCAAACTTTTCCATGGAACCTATTCCATTGCCTCTTACAGCCATAAATGAGGCATAAAAACAACCAAATTTTTTTGTTTGTATTCAGTAATAATGTACTGTACAGGCATACCTTGGCTTGGAGACATTGCAGGTTTTGTTCCAGACCACAGCAATAGAGCGGCTTTCACAATAAAATGATTCAAGCAAATTTTTTCGTTTCCTAGTGCATGTAAATTTTTATTTACACTATACTGTAGTCTATTAACTGTGCAATAGCATCTGTCTAAAAAGATCATTGTATACACCTTCATTTAAAAATGCTTTGTTGCTAAAAATGCTAACCATCATCTAAGCCTTCAGTGGGTTGTAATCTTTTTGCTGGTGGAAGGTCTTGTCTTGATGTTAATGGCTGCTGACTGATCAGGGTGGTGGCTGCCAAAGGTTGGGGTGGCTGTGACGATTTCTTAAAATAAGACAACAATGAAGATGGCTGCATCAATTGACTCTTCCTCTCATGAATGATTTCTCTGTAGTATGCTGTTTGATAGCATTTTTACCCACAGAACTTCTTTGCAGGTTGGAATCAATCCTCTTAAACCCTGCCACTGCTTTATCAACGAAGTTTACGTAATATAGTAAATCCTCTGTTGTCATTTCAAAAATCCATTAAGTTCATTGTCTTATACGGGCACAGTTCAAGATGCCCCTAAAACAATTACAACGGTAACATCAAAGATCACTGATCACAGATCATCATAACAAATATAATAATAATATAAATTTTTGAAATATTGTGAGAATTACCAAAATGTGACACAGAGACACAAAGTGAGCAAATGCTTTTGGAAAAATGGTGCTGATAGACTTGTTTGACACAGAGTTGCCAAAAAACTTCAATTTGTAAAAAATACAATATCAGCGAAGTCCAATAAAGCAAAACATAAAAGGGGGTTATACCTGTAATGCATAATGTAATATTTTATTCATATGTAAATATACTATAAAATACATTTTGTGAAAAGGTGAACATGGACAAACTGTTCTTTAAAACAATAGAGTAAAAGGTATAATGTAACTTTGGATGTTAATCACAGAATAAGTCAATAATTATTTTCTGCCATTTTTGGCTTCACTGATTTATTATTGCTCATTATAATCTGTAGTATCATTTAAATTTAATGGTTTTAAATATTTTTAAAATTTAACTTGGACTTTTTTTGACTTATTTTCTTTAAGGTATCTTGTTTTATTATCTTACTAATATTATGTGTGTCTTACAAGCATGATGGTTCCCACCAAGGAATTTTGTAAATATCACTTAATATTAGTTACTGCTCAACATTTTTACCTTCATTTTCATTTTATTGAATTTTACCACATACTTTTAGTGAGAGGAATGCTTTTTGATACTTTTGGCTGTTACAATCTAGCACTTTTTCATCGTCTCCTGGATATTTTCCATCTTTCAAAGTCCAAAACTCAGTAGGTAGCAAAATATGGCAACCCTCTGTGTGTGTGTGTGTGTGTGTGTGTGTGTGTGTGTGTGTGTAAAACTCTATTTTGATCTTTCTTTCATATCAGCCAACGTACTTTGAGGCACAGATATTCATGTATTCACATTTGAAGTGGTAGAGTTTTCTTTTCTTATCTTCTGTTAGACCTTGCCCAAACCACATGATGTTAACCTATATAGTGCTTTCAAATTTGCCACTTTTAGACCATTTCTCTGCTGATATTTTTGCCCATTTGACTTTTATATCACTCTTACCAAAAGCATAGGCTTTCAGATTTTTCTGTAACTTCGCACCCAAGGGAATTTTCTACTGTTTCTATTGTTGTTCTTACAGATCACCCCAAAAAGGAGGAAAGTGACAGATGTTGATTATTTTTTCCTGCCAGGCCAATCTTCACTCTGATTCAACTAGTTTCTTCCTAACACTAATATTTTTATCTAAACATACTTTTGAACAAAAATATATTTACCCTATTTGATAATGCTCTCTGGTTCACAATTTATTCAGTTCTTCTTAACCTTTAACTCTTGTGAATTATAGCATTCTCATATCTCTCAGTGCTTTCTCATAATTTAATTTGTACTTTTGCAGATCCATACATCAGTTATTCCGGTCTTTTTCTTCAACATTTCTTTGAATATCTTTGCCTCTTATTACCAGTTTCCTCTTATTCTTTTATTTGCTTTTGCTCACTTCAATACTGGGAGTAGACAGCCAATTAAAATCTGTCAAGCTGTCAAACTTTCCCTCAGCAGGCAAAATCTGCCAAACTTCCTTCTATCTATAAAATTACTAACAATTTTTCTTTACATACATACCATTCCCATGTGTTCAAATGTAGACTTCTCTGGGTGAAGACCAGCCTATTGGAATCCTTACTCTGGTAAACCCCAAGATGCTGTATTTCTGTGGAGCAGTAACACAATCATGACATAGTAAATATATATGTATTTTTTCAAAGGACCAGGGGCTTTTTTACAATAAAACTTTACTTTTTAATGCAAGCCTAGATTCAGAAGGCACATGATAAAATTCACATTCTAATAAATAAAATAAGGTGTTGATTCCCTTGTAAAAATACTTCTTTAAAAAAATACTGCCACACAAAATTTGTAGAACTTGCAAATAACTTATAATGATCATCAAATCTACATTCATCATAGGAAAAATCCTTTGAAGTCATGAGAAATTTATGTATCATAAATGTTCATTCAATTATTTACTTTCTGATTTACTAAAAATTTCCAGCTCTTATGTAGCTAACATTTTTACACAGATGATAAAAACAAACAAATAAACAACTGCATTAATAAGTGAAACGTGTATTGACAAAATGATCATAGCAAATATAGAGAAATACAAAGAAAGGGAGGAAGGAATGTGAAGTTTCAGCAGAATGGTACTTTACAATTTTAAATAGGTTATTCACTGAGAAACTAAAACTTCAGCAAAGATCTAGAGGAAGTGAGGGATAATCCATGAGAATATTTTTCTTTTCTTTCTCTCCTTTCTTTTCTTTCTTTTTTTCACCAAACTCAGGTTTGGCTGCTCGCTACCCAAAAGCCATTAATTTGAGATGCATGTGTCAATAGAAAGGAAAGGTGCTTTAATCAGAAAAGCCAGCAATATGAAAAGAAAGTTGACTCATGTCCTGAGGCCAACTCCAAAGATTCTGCTGAGCCATGACAGTTTTTAAAGGGAAAAATGGTGGAAGAATCTCAGTGACTCTTTGAGGCAGGAGGTTAAGTCCTGCATTGTTCTCCATTGTATGCAGGCTGGCTGACTCTCTTTTCAGAAGTTATCATGCTAGTGTGATCTGCCTGCAGTATTGATAAGGGGGCTGTTGGGGGCAGAGAGCTACTCATTCTTTAACTACTTAATTCTTCTTTTCATCTAGGAAAAGAATCAACAGATTAATTAGGTTCTTTCAAGTTTAGAGGGGAACAGAAATGGGCAAACAGGAAAGGGGCAAAAGAGCTGCTTTCATTTCTCCCTTCCTTCCTTCCTTGCTTCCTTCCTCCTTTCTCTCTTTCTCTTTCTTTCTTTCTCCCTTTCTTTCTTTCTTTCGCTCTCTCTCTTTCTTTTCCCATTAATTTTATGTTAGACCTTTTGTAGATGTCCCAAAGTCCTCGAATATTATGTTTTGTTTTCTTTAGTCTTCTTCCTCTTTACTTTTTGGTTTTCAAAGTTTCTACTGATATATATCCTGTAGCTCAGATTTCTTTTCCTCAGCTGTGTCCTATCTACTAATAAGCCCATCAAAGGCCTGCTTTATTTCTCTTACAGTTGGTGTTGTTTTAATCTCTGGTATCTCTTTTTGGTTCTTTCTTTCTCAGAATTTCTCTCTCTCTGCTTACATTGCCCATCTGTTCTTGCATGTTGTCTACTTTATCCATTAGAGTCCTTAGCGTATTTAATCATAGTTGTTTTAAATTCCAGCCTGATAATTCCAACACCCCTGCCACAGCTGATCCTAATGTTTGCTCTGTATTTTCTAATTGTGTTTTTGGCCTTTTGTTAGGCCTTGTAATTTTTCTTGACAGCTGTACGTGATAAAAGAAACTGTTATAATTAGGTGTTAGTAATGTGGTTGTGAGGAGTGGGGGAAGGGAAATCATCCTATAGTCCTAGGATTAGGTGTCAGTCTTTTAGGAGCCTGTTCCTCTGGGCTGTAAACTTCCCAAGAGCTTCTCAGAGCTTCCCCTTCTCTAGGGGGCCGTTATTCTGCCTAGAGTGGGCTGGACTTGGATATTCCCCTTCTCCACATGGAAGGCTAGAGTCAGCTGGGATCCAGTATTCCCCTTCCCCAGGTCAAGTAGGCTCTGATAATCCCACAGGTTAAGATCTGGTTAGTTTCACCTGAGGCCTAGACTTGTTAAGAAGAACAGAGTGTTCTGCTGTATTTCAAAATGGTTCCTCTTCTCCTCCTGCTTGAAGCATGGAAGTATTTTCCTGCATTATTTACTGTGAGAATCTGGTTAAGTTCTTGGAGGTAAAACACAAAAGTGTGTGACCTCCCACCTGCATGACTGGGACTTCCTGGAGCTTCTAACTCCCAGAATTATCCACAAAAACCTCAAGCAATTAGTCATTTACAGTTCAGTGTTTCCTCCCAAGGCAACTGATCCCGACGGCAGTTTCCACTCATGAGTCATTGCTCTGGTAAGTCGTGACTCCCTGTATTCAACTGTGTGTCTCTGCAATCTTGGGGGTTGCAGTTTGCCTTGTGTCTTCCCTTTTCTTACAGATTCAAGAAAAGTTATATTTTATTCTATTTTTATTTGTTATTAGGATGACTTCTAAGCTTTTTCCAGGCAGAATTAGAAACCAGAAGTCCACTCTTCTTTTCTTTCTCTTCCTCTTTCTTTCCCTCCTCCCCTCTTACACCCCCTTTTTCCCCCTCTTCCCATTTTGCAGAGGAGCTTTGAGTTTAATTTGAATTTTCCTGGTTACTAATGAAGTCAATTATTATTCCCTCTGTTTACTGACCAATTTACTCTATTTTCAGTAAAGTTCAAGTTCCTTACCAAATTTTCAAAGTGGTCTGACTTTTCTTGGAGATTTATAGGAGTTCTGTTTATGTATTATATAATACTATATAATTGCAAATATATTCTCCCACTCTCAACTTTGCCTTTCTACACTTTTAATGGTGTCTTTTGATAAATATCAATATATCATGAAGATATTCTCCTAGATTATCTTCTAAGATCTTTGCTGCTTTGCTTTACATATTTAGAAGTTTAAATAATTATTTTTCTAAATATTAAATATATTAAATATTATTTTTCCAAATGGTTACACTTTTATCCCAGCTCATATACTGAAAAGATTGTTATTATTGATTTTTAAAGTCATCTCTTACATAGATGAAGTGTTGATATATGTATGAGACTATTTCTGTTTGTTGCTATTGTTACAAATTACCATAAACTTAGTGGGTTAAAACAATGCAACTTTATTATCTTACAGTTCTGTGGGTCACAAGTTGGATACTGGTCTCACTGGTATAAAACCAAAGTGTTGGCAGGACTGCCTTTCTTTCTGGTATTTTTGTTTTCTTATTTAGCTTGTTGGCAGAATTCAGTTTCTTGTGATTGTGGGACTGAGAGCCCTTCTAGGATTACAAGGAATGTTACCTGCATTCCTTGCCTCCAACAGCAAAGCCAGCGATGTTGGATCGTCTCTCTCAGACTTTGAATCTCTTCTGTCTCCACCTCTACCGTCACATTTCTCTCATTAACTCCTTTGCCTTTCTCTACCATTTTTAAGGATTTGTGATTAAACTGGGCCCACACAGATAATCCAGGATAATCATCCTATCTTAAGGTTCTTAACCTTAATCATAACTGAAAAAATCTGTTCTACCATAAAAAGTAACATATTCACGCCGCCTGCCGATGCGGGGGACGTGGGTTAGTGCCCCGGTCTGGGAGGATCCCACATGCTGTGGAGAGGCTGGGCCCGTGAGCCATGGCCGCTGAGCCTGCGCGTCCGGAGCCTGTGCTCCGCAACGGGAGAGGCCACAACAGTGAGAGGCCCACATACCGCAAAAAAAAAAAGTAACATATTCACAGTTCCTGGGAGTTAGAGCATGAAAATCTTTAGGGGGCCGTTATTCTGCCTACTACATTGTCTAAATCACTATAACACTATAGTAAGTCTAGAAATGTGGTAGGCTCAATTCTTCCATTTTTTCTTCTTACAAGAAACTTTCCTGTTCTTAAATTTTAGAGTAAGCTTGTTTAGTGCCCCAAAGAAATATATTCTGTTGTTTTGATTATGTTAAATTATATTGAATTGGGAATATACTGACTAAAGACCAATATCAGAGAATTGGTATTTTACACTATCGAGACCTAATCATAAATACTGTTTTTTTCTCACAATTATTTATGCCTTTTTCATGTGTTTAAAGGATTTCTTTAACTTCTCTGAACAAAGTTTTCTATTTGGCCTTAGAGATTGCAGTTTATTTTTTTTTTAATTTTTATATTTATTCCCAAGGATTTCACATTTTAAAATTCTATTGTAATGTTATTTTAAAATAAATTCCAGTTTTAATAGTCTGACTTCATATAGGAAATTTGTAATCTGTCCTTAAGAATTGCTGTCATTCTAGCTGAAAAGCCCTCTTCATACTCCAATACAGCTTTACCTACTCCTGTTTGGGCACTTTACTGTTTTTAGCACTAGATTAATGTCATTGTCTCACATGGGTAATTAACCAAATTATACCTCTAGTTTTCTGAAATAAAAAATGTAGTGTTTTCAGGGTGACTTCAGAGACATAGGTATATGTACTAAAAGAATATCGTTCATAGGCTATAATTTAATGATCTAAATTATAAGTGTGTCAAAAATGAAAAATAGTACGTCATTGCCATTATTACTACCATACTGTAGTTCTTTATGTAATCGTGTTATTCACTTAACATTTTCTTATTCCAGCCTCTAGTCATTACACTTCTGTCTAAAACAACTAACTTATCTTTCTAAATATTGACACTATTCAAATGGTTTCAAAGTTTCTGTGGCAAACAGTAAAATCTAATGTCTTTGTCATTTACGATTCTAAAAATATATGGCTTTAAACAATTCGCTCACTTTTTTCGCCAACTTTTTCTTGCCCATAGATCTCCTTCTGACACTAAATTTCCAGTCACAACAGGCACCTATGAAAGCCTCTAGTAATCTGTGCAATTTCATGCTTATATGTCTTTTTCATGTTATTTACTGTAGCTAGAATCCTTTTACCTCTTTCAGCAAAATCATGAAACTTCTTCAGTGCCCCATCAAGTGCAACCTTCTTTTTAAAGCTTTTATTCAGCCCTACAGTTAGAATTAAGCAGTCCTTCTTTTGTACTCCCTATAAACCTAATTTTTGCTTCGGTTTATCAAAAATAGTAAACTTCTTAAGTACTAAGATTGTTTTTTATTCAACTTTTTATATCTGGGAACAGCAGGAGTACCTTTTGTGTAGTAAGCATTCACTGCTTATTTTTAACATAAATCATGCTTTATTGTGTGTAAAATACATTTATTTATACACTTGTTATGTTTAATTGAATTCAAGAGAGTGAAGTGAATGAATGGTTATTTCAGGTTTCAGTGTTCATAGTTATATATAAACTAGACATAGATCAACTTCTATGTTATTCTCAGTAAAACAAGCTGTGCCTTGTATTCTCATTTCTTTGAACCTGAATTCTGTCAGATTTCAGAGAATAAAGAGATTCAGAATTTGCCAGTTCTGGGAACTCTGTGAAACATTTGTTTCTCTAAGAAATATACCTATGGTTTAGCTGAAGCTAATCTTTCCCCCAGGCCAAAAAAAAGTACACTAAGGCAATTTGAAGGGGTTAGGGATAAGGAGATGTATGACCATCCTAAATGCAATAGTTGATGAAGAGTCCTAAATATAAATGCCTCTCACAATTTTAAGTGTTCCTCTTCCCCTACATTGTGTCAATGCAAGGCACATCCCAGTGTAGCATCTTTTCAAAGTGAAGGGGATACATATTTGAGATACAGCGCTGTGCTAAAAAGAAAGAAATTTCATGGAATCCAAGGAAAATACAGGTCTTACATCTCACAGATGAGTTGGAAAGATAGATGAATATCAATGTCTGCGTTTGAATATCTAAAGCCTTTTATAACATATCTTTTGCTCTCAAGCACACAGTTCTTGTCATGAAAATACTTCCAATATTTTATTTAACAAAAGAGTACTCTGAACAACTACATGGGTAAGAGAAGTTGACACATAAATTGTATCTCCAAATATAAAGATGTAGAGAGAATTTTCAAAAAGCAATTCAGTGAGTTAGGTAAAATGCTAGGCATTATCTAGGAATGTTGTGTAAGTGGCTATTGTTAATTCTACTGGAGGATAGGTAACAATTTCAGATTAGATTAGTATGCTTTTTTCTTTTTTCTTTTGGAAGATTTCTTATTTTACTGTTTCTTACTCATAAACATTGGAATAGGGTCACTCATTTTCCTATTCTAGACAATATTTACAGCAAATTGTGTCTTCTTTAAAAGTGAGGATTATCTAAATTAATATATTCATTCAAAGGCAAATATTTTGGAATATACATCATGTGTCAGACACTATGCTAAATGTTAGGACACGTCAGTGAACAAAGGAAACAGCAAAATAAATCTGATTACTTGAAGCCTATAGTCTAGAAAGGAATTGTAGATAGAAATTAATAAATATAATGAATAGGTATTGATAGAAAGTAATAAACATAATGAGTAGAAAAAATATTGTATGTTTAATGATGATAAACGTTATGGAAAAAAATGTAGACCAAGTTCAGAGGGATGATGTATACTAAGGGTGGAAACAGATGGGTAAGTTTCAGAAATCAAGATAGGCACTGATGAGGTCATTTTTGAGCAAATACTTGAAGGATGTGATTGAGTTGGTAGTGTGGATTTATAGGGAAAAATTTTTAGAGGGATTACACAACTTGCTATTTATAAACTATTTGAAGGGAAGTGATATGTCTATGACAGAGCTAGACTGTAAAGTGAAATTCTTGTATTTTCTGTCTGTTTTTGAGAGTGTATTAAGTACCAGGAAGTTCACTTTGTACTACACTTGGTGATTTCCAATCCAATAACAACACTTCGAGGCAGTTATTATTATTCCTGTTTAACTGATGAGAAAATTAGTCTCAGAGAAATGAAAGATACTTTAATCACTCATAACTAGTAAGCAGTGGGGCTAGGAGTCTAATAAGAGCATGTGTGTATATGAGTTTATTTAAAATTTTGAATTTTTTTCAGTACGCAAAATTTTTATTATACAAAATCTCATGAATATTGTTTGTTTTTTCTGACAACCAGTGGTAAGTTTTTGCATGGAAAATTCAAAATTTGTCTCAGTAGTTTTAAAATTCATTAATGAGAAATTTGTCCAAGGAATTTTATTCAAGTCATCCTGGGTAATTAGAGTTTAGAGTCCTTGCTCTTTATTTCCTCTTCATCTACGTGAATTAAAATATACCATAGCTTTGAAACAAAATCCTATATTTGGGTCTCTCTGTATTTTAACTTAGTAAGATAGAGAACATTATTCATACTTTTGATCATGTTAGTCATTTTGGCAGTAGACTTGAAACCAATTACCATGTCCCTTTTTCCAATTGCCTATATTTATTTTTAAAATGAGATGTTTCCAATTTGTACAGTTAATCAGTTGTCTTTATAATGTATTGGACAATAAGTTTCATCCATGTAGGTCCCTTACAGGCCATTCCCCTCCTTTTAACTTATTCTTTATATATAATATAGTATGTTTTATATGGTCATGCTTCGATTCTATTTCAAGTTCTTTTTCTTGGTATTTTAACTTTACCAGAGAGATAGCTTATCCCCACTACAGTAGATAGCTAGTGGTATCCTTTAAATAAAATGTATTTTAACCAGTTAACTCCCAGAAAGCCATCACATTTCTTTGAGAGAATTACATTTTACCTTCTAAAAAGCTAACTACAGAATGTTTTGTATATTATTTGTCTAGACAACAAAAAAATACAATTGTACACATAGAGCTGGATACAGGATTCAGCTAAGATAAATTGGATTTTGGGGGTTCTGGAGTAGGGGGATGAAGAAGAAATTTAATCTGTCTTAATTGGTTTCATGAAGGATCCAATGACATACTTTTTCAATTTTTTACTGCATATCTTAGTGACAATGATAGACGGCTACTTTACCATGGTGTTCTCTAAGTATCAAATGTTGCAAATTTAAATTATTTTATTATGGTAAAGGAAAAGCCACCCACTGTTTTCCATTCGAAAATACTGTTAACTTGAAACTTAATAGTTTTGGCACTCGAGGAATCTGGCTGAAATTCTTACCTTTTTTGTATGTATGTATGTATGTATGTATGTATTTAAAAACCTAGAAACCAGTTGTTTGATTTTCAGATTTAGTTACTTCTGGTGAAGCCAGTCTCTCAGTGGTCCTTCTTTCCCTAGTTCAGCCTTTCATTGGGGTTTTGTGGTTCACTTTCTCTATGCCCTTCAAACTCAGAGTGACCAGATGTCACAAAATACACTTCATTCATAGTCTCCCATGAGATTTGTGGTTTATTACATATATATTATGTATTTTGTTGAATGGTACTACCATTCACTGTTTTCTCTATAAATGTGCTGGGAGTCATTCATTATTTTGAGTATTTAATTGGTTTTGTATTATATAAATTTGATCTCCATTTCTTGTTATTTATTTAATTTCTCTTTTCTCTCATTCTTCTAGATTTTTAAAATAGCCTCTGACCTCTCTCCTCATGTCCCTCCAATCTATTCTCTGTACTACTGCTAATATAGACTTTCAAAATGCAAATCTTATTACTATCCTGCTTGCATTTCATTTGTATTATATTATCTGTAAGGGGGAAAAAACCTTGGATTGGCATTCAAGGCTTTCCATGTCCTGGCTATGCATTGATCCTCATCTCCTGCTACTATGAGGCATGTCCTAGATAGTTGTATTTTCTTAAATATATTGTGTTGTAATTATTTCTTTAAATATAACTTCTCACCTATTAGACCTTGAAATTATTGAGAACTTGAATTTTCTTACACTTATACTTGGATCTAGGTGTCACATTCAGTGCCTGACAAGTTCTTATTTTGGTATGTTAAATTGTCTTATTCTTTCAAGTATTTTAACTTGAGAAGTATTTTTAAAGGTCACTGTAGTTTAGCAGATTATTGGATAAAAGAAAATGAGCAGCGAAATGGGAATCAGAAGTGCTAGTTTATCATTTCAGTACTACTACGTATTAGCCACCTGACTGTGTAAAACCTAGATTCATTATCTATAGAGTAGGAAGGATGATTCCACCTGCCTACTTCCAGACTGTGTGGGTCATGAGTGATGATATTTATAGAGATACTTTGTGCATGATAAATTTCAATAAAAATAATATATATTATTGCTATTAAAGCTAGGTGAAAATACTGAATATTTTACCTATTCAGTAAGCACAGTAATATGAATGGCAATGGTTGTTTAAATAAGTATTACTCAAATATATTCCTCTGTAAAAAGAAAGTTTTTGCCTTATGACACTTTCGAAAACCTTCGTCTATGTTCTTATGGAGGAGGTTTTGTGTATATTTCTGTTTACGTGTATGTGGTTATTGCTTACTATGATAGGAAGAGTTATGAATTTCTCCGTTATATTATTTAAGGATTTGATAAAACTATGTTCATTTTATGATTTGCATACATAGAAGAAATTCCGGTCATTTTAATAGTCCTGTTATTATATCTTCTATAGAAACATTAAGTAGTAAATTAAAGTTGTATGGAGAATAAATGTTAGGATCACAATATTGATCATTTACAAATTTCAGTGACAATAAAAGGAGGAGGAAAGAAACTAGAATATTTTTCTTTGTATTATGTACATTTCTAAATATCAAAGATAGGAAATAGTTCTCAGATACTCATTTTTTTAAAAATTTTATTTTAAAGAGAGACAGATGGGAAGAGTGTTTCAGAAATTGATGGATGTTTTAATCCAGGAAGCAGGTTTCCGAGTGTTGAATATACCTTGCCAATTATCAACAGTAGCTTTGCTTTCACACTCAGATCATTGCTTCAGTGTGAAAAGAGAACCAACAACTGATACTGGTGTTGCTTGCAGACACTGACATGACCCAAGAAGTGTTGTTTGTGGGAAAGTGACAGTGGTACCACCTGTAACAAGAATGATTAACAGCTGTGAGATATCAGTGAAAGTACTTATCAGAATGTTAAACTTTTGAGATCAATTCTGGGGACAGGCAAAGAAGATACTGAGTTATAATAAACACTTTCTATCTTGTCCCACACTACTTTTTATCATTTGCTACTTTTTACTGTTCATTCCCATAAATTCATTTTGTATTTGTTAATAGAAAGCAAGAATAGTTCTTTACCTAACACTTTGCAAATGTCAGGCCCATTTAATCTTTCTTTCCATACTAGTTTTCAAAAGTATGTCCTTAATAGTCACATACACTCTATAGATTTGATAATAATTGATTATAACTTAGCTTAGTGGCATTATTTTCATTTTAGTCATAATTTCCTAGGGAAATTATAATATTTTTAGAATTATGTAGAGCTGGTCAGTTCTGCCTCCTTTTCTCATCTTATTCTTTTCCTTCTTGAGCCTCAGTTTATAATTTAAGCAGAAAAAAAAACAAAGTTTTATATATATATATAAAGAATTCCTTACTGAACTATTATTGAAGTCAGCACCGTGTCTGAAAGCATTATTGTTGGCTCAGCTGCAAGTTGCTTTTGAGAAAGAAATAAATATTGATATTTCTATTCTTTCACTTATTTTTCTGGCTCACCTTTCAGCAGTGCAATTATATTAACAAGCTAATGAGCACTCATTATTACCTGGGTCTGCACTAGAGGCTTTATAGGCAATTTCATATTTAATTCTCATAACTGTGCTACAGATGACAGCATTGAGGCCCAGACTGGCTAATTTTCCCAAACTCACCCAGCTCATCTGACTGATGAAACAGGAAATCCCATGTGACTCTAAAACCAGTGCTCGTTTTATTATAAAAGAGAGCTCTGGGTTTTATCTTCTAAAATTCATTTTCTGTATCAGTAATCTGACTTGCACTTTGTGGGATTTTCACATGGTTTCCTCTTTCATTTTTATCCAAAGAGACTTACTGTAGAGAATGTTAAGGCAGATTAGGCAACCAGACAAGAGAAAGAGGTCCAGGATCTCAAACTTAGATTCCAGTCATCACTCAACCAATTTTAAACTGTAAGGCCCCCCAGCACAACAACACCATTCCAAGTCCTAATTTTCACATACGGAAATTGAAGATAATAAAAAAACAGATCTTGCATGAGAATTCAATGAGGTAATATGTAAAATATTAATATAAATATTTAACATGGTACTTTATACACTGTCATACTTTTTTTTGAATTGTATTTTTTTTTATACAGCAAGTTCTTATTAGTTACCAATTTTATACATATTAGTGTATATATGTCAATCCCAAACTCCCAACTCATCCTACCACCACCCCGCCCACCACTTTCCCCCCATTGGTATCCATACATTTGTTCTCTACATCTGTGTCTCTATTTCTGCCTTGCAAGCCAGTTCATCTGTACCATTTTTCTAGATTCCACATATATGCATTAATATACGATATCTGTTTTTCTCCTTCTGACTTACTTCACTCTGTATGGACAGTCTCTAGGTCCATTCATGACTCTGCAAATGACCTAATTTCATTCCTTTTTATGGCTGAGTAATATTCCATTGTATATAGGTACCACATCTTCTTTATCCATTCATCTGTCTATGGGCATTTAGGTTGCTTCCATGACCTGGCTATTGTAAATAGTGCTGCAATGAACATAGGGGTGCATGTGTCTTTTCTTTTTTTTTTTTAACGTCCTTATTGGAGTATAGGGGCAGGACAGGAATAAAGACACAGACGTAGAGAATGGACTTGAGGACACAGGGAGGAGGAAGGGTAAGCTGAGACCAAGTGAAAGAGTGGCACTGACGTATATACACTACCAAACGTAAAACAGATAGCTAGTGGGAAGTAGCCACACAGCACAGAGAGATCACCTTGGTGCTTTGTGACCATGTGTCTTTTTGAATTATGGTTTTCTCTGGGTATATGTCCAGTAGTGGGATTGCTGGGTCATATGGTAATTCCATTTTTAGTTTTTTAAAGACCCTCCCTACTCTTCTCCATAGTGGCTGTATAAATTTACATTCCCACCAACAGTGCAAGAGGGTTCCCTTTTCTCCACACCCTCTCCAGCATTTGTTGTTTGTAAATTTTCTGATGATACCCATTCTAACTGGTGTGAGGTGATACCTCACTGTAGTTTTGATTTGCATTTCTCTAATAATTAGTGATCTTGAGCAGCTTTTCATGTGTTTCTTGGCCATCTGTATGTCTTCCTTGGAGAAATGTCTATTTAGGTCTTCTGCCCAACTTTTGATTGGGTTTGTTTTTTAATATTGAGCTGCATGAGCTCTTTATATATTTTGGAGATTAATCCTTTGTCCGTTGATTCATTTGCAAATATTGTCTTCCATTCTTAGTGTTGTCTTTTCATCTTGTTTATAGTTTCCTTTGCTGTGCAAAAGCTTTTAAGTTTCATTAGGTCCCATTTGTTTATTTTTGTTTTTATTTCCATTACTCTAGGAGGTGGATCAAAAAAGATCTTGCTGTGATTTATGTCAAAGAGTGTTCTTCCTACATTTTCCTCTAAGAGTTTTATAGTGTCCAGACTTACATTTAGGTCTTTAATCCATTTTGAGTTTATTTTTGTGTAGAGTGTTAGGGAGTGTTGTAATTTCATTCTTTTACATGTAACTGTCCAGTTTTGCCAGCACCACTTATTGAAGAGATTGTCTTTTCTCCATTGTATATCCTTGCCTCCTTTGTCATAGATTAATTGACTATAGGTGTGTGGGTTTATCTCTGGGCTTTATATCCTGTTCCAGTAATCTATATTTCTGTTTTTGTACCAGTACCATAATGTCTTGATTACTGTAGCTCTGTAGTATTGTCTGAACTCAGGGAGTCTAATTCCTCCAGCTCTGTTTTTTTCCCTCAAGGTTGCTTTGGCTATTTGGGATTTTTTGTGTCTCCATACAAATTTTAAGATTTTTTGTTCTAGTTCTGTATAAAATGCCATAGGTAATTTGATAAGGATTGCATTGAATCTGTAGATTGCTTTGGATAGTATATTCATTTTCATAATATTGATTTTTCCAATCCAAGAACATGGTATATCTCTCATCTCTTTGTGTCATCTTCGATTTCTTTCATCAGTGTCTTTTAGTTTTCTGAGTATAGGTCTTTTACCTCCTTAGGTCCGTTTATTCCTAGGTATTTTATTCTTTTTGTTGCAATGGTGAATGGGATTATTTCCTTAATTTTTTCTGATCTTTCATTGTTAGTCTATAGGAACGCAAGAGATTTCTGTGCATTAATTTTGTATCCTGCAGCTTTACCAAATTCATTGATTAGCTCTAGTAGTTTTCTGGTGGCATCTTTAGGATTATCTATGTATAGTATCATGTCATCTGCAAACAGTGACAGTTTTACCTCTTCTCTTCCAGTTTGTATTCCTTTTATTTCTTCTCTGATTGCTGTGCTTAGGACTTCCAATGCTATGTTGAATAATAGTGGTGAGAGTGGACACCCTTGTCTTGTTCCTGATCTTAGAGGAAATGCTTTCAGTGTTTTACCATTGAGAATGATATTTGCTGTGGGTTTGCCCTATATGGCCTTTATTATGTTGAGGTAGGTTCCCTTTGTGCCCACTTTCTGGAGAGTTTTTATAATAAATGAGTGTTGAAGTTATCAAAAGCTTTTTCTGCATCTATTGAAATGATCATATGGTTTTTATTCTTCAATTTGTTAATATGGTGTATCACATTGATTGCTTTGCATATATTGAAGAATCCTTGCATTCCTGGGATAAACCCCACTTGATCATTGTGTATGATCCTTTTAATGTGTTGTTGGCTTCTGTTCGCTAGTATTTTATTGGGGATTTTTGCATCTATATTCATCAAACACTGTCATACTTAATATGTTTATTACTATGTGGCATTTGACTTAGCATTTGGATTTTTTATTTAAAAATATAATTTTTATGTGCCTGTGAGATTTTTTCCTCCTTGATGACATTTTTTTATGCAGAGATTTCTGAAAGTGGTTGTCATATAAAAGAACCTCTGGGAAAAAACAGAAGCTTACTTCAAATATTGAGACATACGTGGCAGGACTGGGGTGACTAGAGGTCCTTGGATAAAAAAGAATGACTCAATAACTTCTGCCTTTGGTGAATGCAGTAATTTCTGTAGAGAAAGCCATTGCTTTATAGATTATAACATACAAGCCCTTTAAACCTCTAACGTATGTGTATTATAGTTTAGCTAAGAGACACATGCTTTTTACTGTTTTCAACATTTCAGTTAATTTGGTATTGCATGTGCATGGTTTTATGAGGCATTGTAGAGAGTTTTTTTTCTTACTAATATCACACTATCTTATCTCTTTTTACTTCTGAAGATTTTTTAAATAACAGGGTATAGTCTTTGATCACTAGTGGGATACAGCCAGTCAAGTGTTGGTAATTGTTTAACAACCAATGTTTTAGGATAAAAGAAACACACACATGAAAACACTACTCTTCCAACACACAAAAAAAACAGGACCTTATTTATATTTTTCTGTTTTAGCATTCTTTCTGCTTTCTACTTTCTCTACCCAAATTCATAGTTGAAGAGCCACCAGGTTCTTTCTCAAATGCAGTTTAACCACATTATTCCTTTGCTTAAAAACATTCAAGGATTTTCTGTCACTTGTGGGGTAGTTTACCTTATATTCAAGGGTGGCCATGAAGTGCCCTCTGACTGTTTCCCAGACACATATCTAGTCATGCTGTGCCTTGTATTTTATGTTTCCAAAGATCCAATTTAGTTCTGTTCTCCCATGTACATTGTGCTACTTTTATTAGCATTTATTGTTTCTTATTTCTAGAATATCATTTTCTCCTCTCTGAGTCTAAGTAATCTTTACTCACCTACTGAAATTCAGCCTGTTCCTTTGGAACACTGATTCTAACCAACTGCAGTTTGGAATAGCTGTGCCTTCTTCTGTTCACATAATCTGTACACATTCATGATCACTGCATTTGAAATTAAGTCATGAGACTTCAGGATTAAGCCTGTAACTGTTGTATATTAGACAATTAATAGTTACTTAATGGATAAGTAAATGAATACGTAAAATATGCTAAAGAAAGTTTTCTGATGTTTCCCACTGGAACAGAATGTCTACATACATTACAAATGTTTCAAATGTTTTTTATAGGGAAATGGGAGGAATATGCTCACCTTTTTTAATATTGTACACTTAAATCTTCTCTTCAGAATTGAAACAAACTAAAGCACTTGCCCAGGACCATAAATTACTTTGGTAAATATCAACACACATGCACTTTCAATAGCTTTAGAAAACCTCCTTATATATTTACTAATATTTCTCAGGATATTCTTTTTTGGACAGATACATTCAGTTGAGAGGTGAAACCTTTTCCTTTGTTAGAACCATGATTTTAGAACTCAGTTATTTTACTCTGAATGGTAAATCCCCTAAAGTTTCTTTTTATACTTTGCAATGATTCATGAAACCAAACAGACAACTGCCCATGTTGAACAAATGACTTTTTCCTGGTTAAATAAACATTTTGATAACCTTTAACTAGCAAAACTTTATTCTATTATTGAAGCCAAACACTCCATTCTTATTCACAGGTTTTGCTTTTCAAAATGTTAGTTGTTGACCTTAGAAATAATAAGTCAATAGGCAATAATTTAGTCAATAGAAAGGACCATTTAATGAAAAGTTATGAGGACACTTGAGGACAGAAAATTTTTTTAAAAGGTTATTTTTCCAATGGGTTTCTTAAGCAATTCTCTAGATTCAGTACTGTCAGTGAACTATTTTTGCAACAACCCAATTTAAAATTTACAGCAATACTTTCAATGCCTACTGATGATCTAATTCACTTTTAGTCAACAGATAACATGAGATTTTAATAAAGAAATATTTATTATAATCATAAAAATTGTATGTCAGAAAAAATACCCTTAAGTTAGTTTTTATTTCTTTGTGTTATCTGAAATTATATGCCATAACTCTGACATATGGGGTTATCACATCAAATAAAGGCATAAACCATTTTCACTTTTTCAGTTTAATTGGAAAAAAGCTTATTTCAAAAAAGAAATGTGGCTGAATGCTTATTAAATGGCTTTAAAAATACATTATTATCTTCCAGGATTTTTTAAGTAGGTCTCTGGAATGTCACATTTAGGATTTATTTATTTTATGTGGTTGAATAACTAGGAAGATTGTGCATTGGATTTATCAATGCTTAGTAATTATTTATGGTACAGAATGTTTCTTTCATTCTTTGTGTGAATGCTATACTTGAACATTTTCTTCTGTTATTAAGGATTTTATGCATTTTTTCTTTATGGTCTCAAATTATTATAAAACTATTCATAATTTCTTATGTTAAATGTAACTCATGTAGGAAAATAATAATTACAATTTTAAGTTACAAAAGCAACATTAACATCATGCAAAATAATTATTACTATAAATAAAACAACCATTTATAAAAAATAAACAAGGAAAGGCAATTTAATATTGTTCCTGAAGCTGGACTGGAAGATAACTAAGACATTGACAAGTTATTCTTTACTTACTGCTGATCCAGGGAAATTAGGAAACTGGTTTTGATTTATTTTTCTTGTATTTCTTGTATTTGCTCTTGTATTGAGCAAAAGTTCTCATTAATGAACACAATTTAAATTCAACAAATGTATCAAGTTCATAATGTTTCCAGATATTTGTTTTTAAAAGAATATAAACATGAGAAAGGTATGATCCTTCCCTTTAATATAGTAGAAGAGAAAGAGCATATGCCTATAGTCATATGAAACAAGACAGTACACATACGTGATGAAATATACATGCACACACATTTATACACACACACACAGAATAGTCCCAATTCAGGGAATTAAAAATGAAAGAATCATGAGGTGGATTTGAAAGAAGTAGGGTTTGTAGAAGCAGTGATGGTTGTACAAGAGAGGCAGAAGGAAATGAAATAGCTTAGGCCCTAAGGTGGGAAAACATAGACCATATCCAGTAAAAAGCAAGTTTCTCAATATGACTGATGCATATAATAACTCATTTTTCTGGGTAAGGTCATGTAAAAAGGCTGATTTAGATATGAACACAGTAAGCCATGATTGCCATGGTGAGCCATCTGCACATTCTCTGTAGCCAAGGGGGTATACATAAAGCTTTTTGAGGTCTGACTTAATGAAATTTACCCTTTGTAGTAACGGTATATAGGCTGAATTCTAACAGCGATCAAATAGGTATACAATGTTGGCAGAATATTGTTGTCTACATGGTGACAGGCATATCCATCACTATGTTTATTATATGCTCCATAGAAGTACAGGAAGAAATAGTAGAATGTTTTTATTTAAATTTTTTATCTAAATCATGAAAGCATTTAGTTTTCACAACTTAATATATAGCTTGTTATTGGAACTCTAGCTCATTTCATAAAGTATATAGTCTCAGGGAGGCAGAGGCTTTGTCACTTTGCTGTCACTGTGGCATATACTTTCAGCTGATTTAACATACTATAGTTGTGAACCAACAATCCTAAACATGGTTACTACTATAATAAAACACATTTTAATTGTAAAATGTTATTATATTTTCTATTGAGATAAATTATCATGAAAATCTTTGTACAGACCAACATAGTTACTGTTATGTAGTCCCTAAGAATTGTCAAAGTTAAAGATGAATTATGTATTTTTCTCTTACAAAAAAATTATTGCCCTGAATTTGTTGACATTTTACTGAATGATAAGTGATTGTCAGTAATAACCTATTGATGAACTGTTTGTAAATTGAAAATAAATATAAAATTATTTCAACATAAAGGTGACCTTTTTACAATAAATGATAGAGTTAATGCTTTTCAAAAGAAATTTGTGCTGTGAACAGTGTCATTTTGAAAACAGGTGTCTGGAATTGTAACAGTTACCATATGACTTTATTGTTATAATGAGATTAGTAACATCTTTAAAATCTTATGTAATGCACGTAAAAACAGAAAAAAGATAATTGGAAATAGGATTTTCTTATTTCTTTAAAATCTTCTAAATGAAGAGATTCAAGAGAGGTTTCTACCATTTTAATAACAATTTCAAAAACATTCCCATTAGTTTCTAAATATTTATTAGCAACCTTTCAGTAAAAACCCATGAGCAGTTCGTTGTTTGGGTTAAACATGCTAATCAGCATAAAGTCATCACAGCCACTGATGGTTTTCTTCCTTTTAGATCTGTACATCTTTCATGGTATAGTTTTCAGGTATGATGGTCGTTAAAATACAGTTATGAAATATATTTGTATGGAACAAGGCTTATAAATAGTTATACCACAAATTTCTAAATAAAAATGTTCAAAAATAGAGATGCATAATCAATCCTTTCATTAAAATATTATCAATATTAGATTTTAATGAGGCCTGAAACCTTGTTTAATAATTAAAATTAAAATGTTATGATCCTTTAAAATCTCTATCTGGTATACATGATTATAATGAATAAGATATTTACAATGGCATGAAATTTAATGACTAAATACATATTAATATTTGAAGAGGCAACAAGTCTAGCTCAGTAGTTTCTATATCTTTATAGCAATGGACTCTTTCCTTCAAATAAAATCTTTGTGAAAATCCAATCACGTACATTAATAAAAACAAAATTATTATGATCCAGATAGATTTGCTGTGGGCTTTGGATTATATGTGAGAAATCCCAATCACTTAGTATCCTCTTGCTTGACTCTTCTCAACATCTGGAAAGCTCTGGACTCTGGTAGCACAGTTTGAAAAGCATTCATTCAAATGACAAAGATTGTTTTCAATCGGGTAATGGCATATATATATATATATATATATATATGGCACATTTTATCAGTTGCATTGTTTTACCTTCCACACCTAGAACTGCATTTTTACTCCTGTTTATTCTAACAATTCAGTCATCTTCTTCTGAACAATATCCTAACAGCATATACTCCATACAAGCTTGATTTTTGACCCTCACTAGTATTCCTAAATTTGACTTTAATCAAAGCTGTCATTCTTAAAATGGAAATTCATATATAGAGATTATGGGGACAAATTCAGGCATGCTACATTTTATTTCCTGACCTCCCTTCATTTGAAAGACATTTCTGGAAATCCTCCAGCATATAGGTCCCCTTGATGTAAAAAACAGTGAATATAGGACAAATGCTGGTTGGACTGGTCTCAGAAGCTTGCTCTACCCTTGGACTCTACTGTTATCCATCCATGGGAAATATTGAGAATAAACTGTATCCCAGCAACTGTCTTTCTGTTAGAAGGCACCTATTTTAACAATTATCCTTCCTGGGCTTGATGTTGGTTCTGAAAGATAATGATTGACAGGGAGTGATTTTAACCTTTTCCTGAGACTATTTCAAATCTGACATAGAGAAAATTGAGTAGTTGGTCCAGCCTCCTGAGCTAATGTTCAGATGGGGAGATATATAGCTTGTACTCTGCTATTATCTATCTTTATAATTTAATACTTTGTGCATAGTTAACAAACTATAATGGCATTTTAAAAATCATTATTTTATATAGAACCTTGAGATATATTTTCCTGACATATATTCAAGTCACAGTTACTGTTATTTAAACTGCAATAAGTACTGTTAATTTTCTTATTTTAAAAAAAACCTATAATTCTACTTAATAGCAGGTATTAAATCAGAACACAAATAATTCAAACAGAAAACACATGTAGATGGTGAACATATCCTTAAATTATTGACAGTTTTATTACACTATCTTTACCTATATCCCTTTTAAAGTTAGTGGACACAATGTTTTAAAAAAATTTTTACTGAGGTATAATTGCTTCACAATGGTGTGTTAGTTTCTGCTTTATAACAAAGTGAATCAGCTATACATATACATATATCCCCATACCTCCTCCCTCTTGCGTCTCCCTCCCTCCCACCCTCCCTATCCCACCCCTCTAGGTGATCACAAAGCACCGAGCTGATCTCCCTGTGCTATGTGGCTGCTTCCCACTAGCTATCTATTTCACATTTGGTAGTGTATATATGTCCATGCCACTCTCTCACTTCATCCCACCTTACCTTTCCCCCTCCCTGTGTCATCAAGTCCATTCTCTGCGTCTACATCTTTATTCCTGTCCTGCCCCTAGGTTCTTCAAAACCATTTGTGTTTTTAAGATTCCATATATATGTGTTAGCGTACGGTATTTGTTTTCCTCTCCCTGACTTACTTCACTCTGAATGACAGACTCTAGGTCCATCCACCTCACTACAAATAACTCAATTTCGTTTCTTTCTATGGCTGAGTAATATTCCATTGTATATATGTGCCACATCTTCTTTATCCATTCATCTGTTGATGGACACTTAGGTTACTTCCATGTCCTGGCTACTGTAAACAGAGCTGCAATGAATATTGTGGTACATGATTCTTTTTGAATTATGGTTTTCTCAGGGTATATGCCCAGTAGTGGTATTGCTGGGTCATATGGTAGTTCTTTTTTGTAGTAAGTAATGTCTAATGCATCTTCTCTTACCTAAAGAATTACATGGCCTTATCTCTCCAGCCACAGGGGTGGTTATGTGGCTCAGACTGGCTAACCAGTCCCCTGTTTCCATGCTACAATATTGTTATAGGTACTGTCCTATGACAGTCCTATAAAGTCTGTCCACTCAGGTTATTCCATGGACATCTGAGCAAGTGAAAGAGAGAGTGAAAGCAGAGAGATAACATAGTTTGAACCCTGTGTCTAGCCTCTCTTGGAAACTAACTGGATTTTTTTAAGTAGCCAGTATATTTACCCACTCTTCTTAGTCTTCTCTATCAGTCTGACAATTTATTGTATATTGTTTCATTTTTTATTTCAAATTTTTTTCTTAAGCTATATTGTTTCATTTTAATCGAAAGATATCTGACCAGTTAATCATGTACACAAATCCATACATAAATATCGTGACAGATTAAAAATGGCCACAAATTCTTCAACATCCCTCCCTTTGAAAGATGGGAACTATATCCCCTCCCCTTGAATCTAGGCTTGGAGCATGACAGAACTAATGCTTGCCAGTTTGGGGCCTAGCCTTTAAGAGACTTGGCAGTTTCCACTTCCTTTTTCTTGGAGCGCTGACCTTCATTGGAGAAGTCAGACCATTCTGTATGCAAGCAATGTGAAAGCTCAAGGTAGTCACATCGAGAGGCCTTGGGGGAAGTAAGGAGAGAGACAGAGACAGAGTCTCTCTGGACAGAGAAGCTCCACCAGCTCTAGCTGTTCCAGCCCCAGCCCTTCACATCATCCCAGCAGAGACAGCAGATGTTGAGAAGTTGAGATAAGCCCCTTGACCCCACCCAGATTCTTGACCCACATAATATTGAAATAAAATAATTATAAATTGTTTTAAACCATTGATTTTGAGTAGTTTAACAAAATGGAAAAAATTGGTAAAATAAATATCAAAGATGTTTTTCTTGATTATATTCTTATTTTCCAAGTTTTCTGTCCTTAGAAGATATTATTTCTGCAAACAAACAGAAAAGCCAACATATTATTAATATGTATTAATAATAAATCACTAATTAGTTTTTGGTTGGCTTTATTACTGTTCTAAGTACTATAACTGAGAATACAGCCCCATTGTTGGCTGCATCTGTAATAGACAAATTCTATCACCCCACCTCTTTCATTCCACTGCCAGAGAATACCCAGACTCTTTACACTTTTCTCTTTCATCTTCACATATTTACAAAATGTTACCATCTTTTTGAGTAGTTTGTATACCATTTAAAACTTTTGCGATATACTGTGATCATTTACTTGACAATAAATATTTTCATATAAGTGATTTAGATATCTTCACATTTCATTTTGCTTAAAATCTGCTATTATTTAATATTTACTTTTTATAAATTTGGTTACTATTACTTTCCCTTATGTTTTCAAAATGTCTACTGTAGGTTTAATCTCATGCCCATGTTCAAGGCAAGAAGATAAAAAACAGCAACACCTGCCTTTGTCACTTTTTAACAAAAACTTAGATACCTTACAGTTTTTCACCATTGAGTATGATGCTTGCTGTGTCTAATAAGAAACCGTTTTTGCTTTAAACAGGATTTTCTTATGATTACAGATATACTTTGGAATAATTACTTTGACAGTCGTAAGTAATTTGGATTAGAAAGTTTAGAGAAGGCACTTAAAAAATGCTGAGTGCCTGCTAACACAACATCCATTTTGCAGCCCATGAATCAAGGAGTAATTTTGACTTTCAACTCTTACTATTTTAAGAAATATATTCTGTAAGGCTATAACTGCCATCAATAGTGATTCCTCTAGTGGGTGTGGGTGAAGTCTATTTGAAAACCTTCTGGAAAGGATTTACCATTTTAGGTGCCATTCAGCACATTCATAATTCATGGGAAGAGGTCAAATATCAACATTAGCAGGAGTTTGGAAGAAGTTGACTTTAGCTCTTATAGAGGGGTTCAAGACTTCAGTGGAGGAAGTAACTGCAGGTGTGGTGAAAATAACAAGAAAACTAGAATTAGAAGTGGAGACTGAAGGTGTGACAGAAGTGCTGCAGTCTCATGATAAAACTTTAACGGATGAGGAATTGCTTCTCATGGATAAGGAAATAAAGTGGTTTCTTGAGATGGAATCTACTCTTGGTGAAGATGCTGTGAAGATTGTTGAAATGACAACAAAAGATTTAAAGTATTACATAAGCCTAGTTGATAAAGCAGCAGCAGGGTTTGAGAGAACTAACTCCAATTTTGAAAGTTCTACTGTGTGTAAAATACTATCAAATAGCATTGCATGTTACAGAGAAATCCTTCATGAAAGGAAGAGTTAATCAATGTGGCAAACTTCATTGTTGTCTTATTTTAGGAAATTGCCAGTCACCCCAACCTTCAGCAACTAGCAGCCCTAGTTGCTAGGGCTTGCTAAGGCCAGACCCTCCACCAGCAAAAAGATTACACCTTGCTGGAGGCTCAGAAGATGATTAGCATTTTTTAGCAATAAAGCTTTTTTTTTTTTTTGGTACGCCGGCCTCTCGCTGTTGTGGTCTCTCCCGTTGCAGAGCTCAAGCTCCAGAGGCGCAGGCTCAGCAGCCATGGCTCACGGGCGCAGCCGCTCCGCGGCATGTGGGATCTTCCCGGACTGGAGCACGAACCCGTGTCCCCTTCATCGGCAGGCAGACTCTCAACCACTGCGCCACCAGGGAAGCCCTGCAATAAAGCATTTTTAAACTAACATATGAACATTATTTTTAGACATAATGCTGTTGCACACTTAATAGACTACAATATAATATAAACATAAATTTTATATGCACTGGGAAAAGAAAAAATTCATGTGACTCACTTTATCACAATATTGGCTTTATTGCAGTGGTCTGGAAATAAACCTGCAGTCTTTCCCAGGTATGCCTGTACTTTCTGTTTATTTACTGTGAGTTTTTGAAATTGATGTATATAATGTAATTATAACGTTCTTACTTCATTCTTAAGAACTTGGATGCTTTCAGTGGGGCACTTTACCCTTCAAATTGCTAGATGCTATGTACTATTGCTTAATGTTTCTGGCTCTCATCCCACATGCTTATCTCAGTTTAGAAATTGCCTACATTTGGAGTAGAAGTAATTTTTCTTTTCTTCAATTGTGAAAAAAAGAGCTAAGCTTCAAATATTAACTGAGATTATATTTCTCATCATGCTAAACTTTAATAGGCTTTTTGTCCCAAATATAAAGTACAGAAAAAAAAATCATGTGAAACCCTGAGGTTTGTAGTCTTAGGAAAAATGTTTGACATGAATTATGGCTGAAGCAATTATTATCAGAGAAAAACTGATCAAAATTTTAAAAAGAGGAAACAACTTTTTTTCCCTATCTTTTCTTTTTAACTTCACTTCTATTTGGAGTCCTGTCTATTGCATGCCTCACTCTTTTCATTTACATTACATGTTAAATATTTTTGAGCAACTATAAGTCAAGCACTGGGAATACAATGGTGAACAAGATAGAAATAATCCTTGTGGTAAGAAAACTTGTAGTCTAGTTAGGGATACCAGAAGTTAAGGGTCTTACATCATTGTTCTCAGTGGTCTGAAGAAGTGTTGTATCTAATTATAAATCAAGGTTTTTAATAGAGGTATGGCTAACCTCTACCACAAGCAAATGTTAATAATGCTGTGCTTAGCTCAATATATTTCTGAAAATTTAAGAGCTGTCTCTGGAGCACTGATATGAGCCAGCTTCAGCACACTACTCTATAGTAGCCTGATAGGAGTGGATTGAGGTATGAGTAGAGTTGAGGGACTAGATAAAATAAAGATTAGACAACAGATTCCAGAAGGTTGGCTGTAAAGGAAGTCAAAATTATATTAGGTGTGGACCTGTGCATGTACACATGACAGGTATGCAGGCGTCGGTGCATCCTTATATGTATACATGTTTTAAGAAGAAGAAAATTATTGAGCATATATATGTAATGAACCAGTGGAGAGAGAGTTTAAAGAAAAAGAATTAATGACTACATTACATTACTAGCTCACTATTTGTTCTCATCTAGATGAAATCATCTCACTCATGTCACGTGTCAATGACAAACAGCTAATAGTTCATACCTCATTTGTTATTATTGGTATTAGATATAAAATATATTAAGTGTAATGCACTTAAAACATACTACTGAGAAAATGATTTGAAAGTTGAAATATAACTAATTAGGCAATGTGTAGATTAATTTTGATCATATATCTATACACTTAGATGGAATTATTATTATTTAATCCCTTCCTCTCTCCTCTTCCCTTCAGTTCAGAAATAATGAGTGGTTTGATTTATAGTTAGCTTATTCATTCAAACATGTAATTGTTTCTTAACTCATAAAATATTCTGTACTTCATAGAAGTTTGGGGCTGACAGATCTAAAACAAAATATGAGACAAACATATTACTGAATTAACATTGATTATAGCTAATGAATTATTCTTCTGTTCTTGGACATATTTCCTGTAATTTTCTCTCACTCCACCAAGAGCTGTCTCACTTCAGTAGCTCAGGCTGTTGGGAAGTATTAATCATCATTTGGCGTTAATATTTTTAGGTTACTTCGTGAAAAAAAGGAAACGAATAATATACCTAATAAATAGGACTGATATTTTGTGGATAAGAGTAAAGAAAACAGAAGAAATAATTCACTGATTTGCTTGGAATGAGGAAAGTTTTATGTTTTCCCACATAACTCAATTATGCTATTTGACTCACACCATCAAAGAGGCTTATCTCCACCTATTGACCTTGTTTAAAGAGACTTATATCTGAGCCAAAGGTACACCAGGCATCCTAATATACAGTAAATATATATCTAAATATACACTGCATCTAAATATAATTCTATAATCTGGCTATAGTGATTTTATTAGAAGCTTTAAATATAGTCTTTAAAATTAATTTTTTTCTAAGAACTATTTGACCAATAAATTCAACTAGTCATATGAAGGCATCATGGTAGAGTGGGTTAAAAATACAGACTTTTGGGCTTCCCTGGTGGCACAGTGGTTAAGAATCCTCCTGCTAATGCAGGGGACACGGGTTCCAGCCCTGGTCTGGGAAGATCCCCCGTGCTGCGGAACAACTAAGCCCGTGTGCCACAACTACTGAGCCCGCGTGCCACAACTACTGAAGCCCGCGCACCTAGAGCCCATGCTCTGCAACAAGAGAAGCCACTGCAACAAGAAGCCCGAGCACCACAAGGAAGAGGAACCCCCGCTCACCTCAACTAGAGAAAGCCCACGTGCAGCAATGAAGACCCAACACAGCCAAAAATAAATAAAATAAATAAATTTATTAAAAAATACAGACTTTTGCATTTATATGTATATATGGGTTTAAAACTCTGCTTTATGATTTAGTGCCTGGATGAACTTCAGAAAATGTCTTAATCATGTGCTTCAGTTTCCTCATCTATAAAATAGACATAATAATAGTACTTATCTCATAGAAAAATGTGAAATTTATGTGAGTTAATACTTATAAAGCACTTGGAACTGTACCTGAGGCATATTAGTGATGATGTGGTTGTTGTTATTATGATTACCATCATCATCATCTTTCTCCCCTATACCCAGTCCTGTTCTGACTTATCTTTTCTGTTAGTGGTATGAAAAAAGCACTCAAAATACAAAATTATTTTTTATTTTATTTCATTTTTTATTCTCAATCAAGTAATTGTCTATTGTTGGTTTTTCCTCTTTAAAATATCCATTGGTATATAATTTATATTTCCATTATCATCAATGTAGTTCAGAACCTTACTGTTTTTCACTAATATAATCACATGAGCCTCTTAATTGAACTTCTGCCTACCTTTCTTCACTCAGCATTTTTTAAGTGCCTTCTCTAAACTTTCTAATACAAATTACTTGCCACTGTCAAAGTAATTATTCCAGAATGTATCTGTAATCATAAGAAAATCCTGTTTAAAGCAAACACGGTTTCTTATTAGACACAGAATAAAATAACTTGGAAAGCATAAAAGTTCCCCCCCACCAGGAGCTTAGCTCAATGTCAGTTCATTTCTTACTATTCCCCTTCATAGAGGATATATTCCCAGCCAAGCAAAATTAATCAGTATTTCCAGAACACAGGAGTGTACTTATAAGTTATTAGATTTTTGAAATCAGTTTTGGAGACTCCATTTATTAGAATTTAAACACAAACTGAAAAATAAAACAAAGAGGTAAAATAAAATACTATTATGTGAGTAATGGGTAAATCACTAATGATGAAGCTTCCTGAAGATATTGAAGTATTTGAAAGTTTATTCTATGCATGAGAAATTAGATATTGGTTTTTAAGAGCTCAAAAATGGACATATAGAGGATGGAACATATAGGGAGATTGATTTCAGTTCAAGTGAGGGAAAAACTTTTTTTAACAGTGGGAGTAATCTTCAGATAGATTATACCTCATAGAATGATTAACATTTTTTTTTGTCCAAAAGCATTTTTAAAAGTTTTATTTTCACATATTATGAATTCAGAAAAAGAGGGATTTGAGTCAAATTGCCTGAGATTTGCTTAAATAAAGTATGCTTAAAATAGAATCCAAGTGATCTATTTTAAAAAATTTTAGGCAATATTATGTATGTCTGTATATGTGCATTTTCTGTTTTGATAGAGAGGGGGACTGTGGTTTTAAATACTGTTAAAGGGCTCAGCAAATACATACATACATTTCTGTCTATATCTCCATCCAGAAAGACAGAGGCAAAAATGGCAAAATATTAGCAATTAATGAATTGGCATACTAATATTATTTTTATAATTATTTATATGCTTTTCTTCTGAAAATTTTCATAGAAATTGAAGGAACTGGAGAGCAAATGGACAAAATGAATTTCTAAATATTATTAAATTACATTTATATTTATTTCTTATTTAGGGTTTTAAATGGGAGAAAAATAATCCCTTCACTCTTATAATCTTTTTACCATAAAGTAAATAAAATTGGTCTGCTTGTGACCATGGTGGAGTAACTGGTATCAGAAATGCCCTTCTGATGCAACTATAAAGCTAGGCAAAAAATGAGTCAACTGTTTTTAGACATTAGCAAATAGGCAGTAAAAACTCTATTCTTGAGGAGACAGCTGGATGCTAGACTCTACTCTCTCATCGGAGGCACATTCTAGACCAGAGTACATGAAGATAAAATAAGAGCAGGGTATGGTAGTATTTTGAGATGGGGAAGCAGAGATGGATGTTACAGACTGTAAAAATGATTCGAACTTGTGGGACAGTGTACTGTAGAGAAGGGAACTCTGAAACAGATAACCCCATATACTGTGCGAGGTACACTGCAATTTTTTTGGCAGAAGTTTGGAATATATAAGCACAGAATTGGCAAGGCTTAGCACAGAGCAGTTACTACAAAGCTGAGAGGTAAGTGGAGACACACAAATTTGCACAATGTTGAGAAATGTTGCATTTCTCACCAAGCCACTGTAGAGTGATCTTATTGTGTATTCCAGGTGTTTAGTTGAGATTCCAGAAAGAACATACTTTAAGAGAAAGAAAATAAATTAAAAAATAAAAGAAACCTGGAAAGATTGAAAGAATCTACCAGAAATATAAGTGGTTACTCAAAAATAATTCAGTATCCTTTAAAGGGAGGAGGTCATATAATCCAGGCTCCACCCAATGTGTCACATAATGTCCAGCATGTAGTTACAAATTATTATACATGTAAAGAAGCAGGAAAAGACCTTTAATCAAGATCCCAGTATGGCCTGCCTGTGAGAATTGGCATACAAAGACTTTAAACATCCATTAATGAGGTAATGTATAGGGAATGTGAGCAGAGAAATGGAACGGTTAAAAAGAACAGAAGTTCTAGAGTGAAATGTTACATTATCTGAAATTTTAAAAAAATCAATTGATGAGCTTAACCAAATATATGAGACTATATAGAGAAAAAAAATTTGTGAACTTGGACACAGATTAACATAAATTATCACATTGAAGAACAGAAAAAAAAATGTGAACAGCACCTTAATAACCCATAGAACAATATCAGACATTCTTACATAGGCATAATTAGAGTTCCAGAAAGAGAGCAGATATTATGGGGAAGAAAAAAAAAAAAACTAGAACAAAATGATGCCTTTAAATTTCCCAAAGGTGGTCAAAAATATAATATCACAGATCCAAGAAGTATAATACCAAGTTAAAAAAATACAAATAAAATCACAACAGTGTACATTATAGTTATATTGTTATAAACCACAAAGAGAAAAAATTTTAAATCAGAAAAAAATATTACACAAATGGGAATATGTATTCACTAGCTAATTTCTCATCAGAAATGATGAAGCTCAAAAGACCATACAATGACATTCATCAAAGCACTGAAACAAAAAAACACTGTCATGATAGATTCCATATTCCATAAATTTATCCTTCAAAATTGAGAATAAAATAAATATATTTTCAGAAAAATTAAATGTGAGGAAATTTGTTACCAATTGACCTGTATGATAAGAAATGATTAAGGAAGTTCTTCAGTCTAAAGGTAATGATAACAAATAAAAAACAGATTTTCAGGAAAAATGAAAAGCACCAGAAAGTTTACTCTGTGAACAATATTTTTTTAAAAAAGCACAAAATGACCTTTACTTTTTATCTCTTATTTCTGTAAGAGACAAAGAATAAATTATATTAATGTATTCATAAAATAGGTAGAAATAAAATATATGACTCCATTAGAAAAAAAGGAAAGGCTGAAAATGAAATTATACTCTTGTGTACCTATTACATGAAGTCATAATAGTCAATCTAAATAGACAGAATAAACCTATTAAAATAAAAAAACAGCAAAAGCTAAAAGTTAATTAAAAAAATTTGAAAATGAAAAATAATGAAAAACAGAAGAATGCACAGATAAGTTGAAAGCAAAGGGATGGATAAAAAAATACTATAGGAAAGCTAATATATATTATATTATAGTTAAAGTAGACATAGGGAGTGTTATCAAAGTTAAAGATGGACAATTCATTATGATAAAAGGGGAAGTTCTGATAGTTTTATGGGTGTTTGTCCTTAACATTAGAATGCCAATGTACATGAAACATAACAGCACTGAAAGGAGAATAGATAAATTCATAATAGTAGTTGATTTAAACAGAGCCCTCTCAGTAACTGACAAAACAAGTAGACAAAAGAACAGTAAGGAATTTCTGTTTCCCTTCAGTTCCCCATTGCTTAAAAAAGATTCATTTGTTTTTCTATTGCCTTCTCTTCCTCTCTCTTTTCTTCTCTTGAGATACCAGTGCTAGCAACATCTGTGGAGGAGTACTATAAAGTTGGCTGTTGGAAATGGCAGGACTGACAGGGCCTGGCAGAAGATGGCAGTCAAGGCTGACAAGACCAGCAAAGTCAGCAAAGCCCGTTTAGGTGTTTTGGGGCCAAGGAGGGGATTGGTAGTTTCATGTGACTGGATATATTGTGTATATGGGTATGTGTCTGTGACCAAGTCAGAAAATATAATGAGGATAATGGGAACCATAATTTTTACTTTCAGAGAAGATACCAATAAGGAAAATACAAGAATAAATGAACACTGTAGGGTTGGCTTAGAATTGGAGCTGTAAATGAGAAATATTTTTTTTACTATACATATAAATGTATAGATATAAATATACATACATACATACATACATATATTTTCTAATTCTCTCTGTTGAGAGGACCTAATAGCAAGGAGCACAAATAGTACTTAGATTTTAGTTTCTATGTACCATTCTCCACTAAATGGAAACTGAGATACAGGAGAAATAGCTGATCCCAGACTGGGACAGGAAGAGAAATCAAGCTTGGGATATCTTGACGTGCCCCAAAGTAAGGAAGTACTCAATATTTATTCTAGGAAATCACTGCTTACTTCTAAGTTGTAAAGATTTTCTCCTTTGTTTTCTTTTAGAAGCTTAACAGCTTTAGGTTTTATTCACAGATCTAATACATAAATTAATTTTGGTGAAAGCTGTGAGGTGGAAGTCAAGGAGTTGTTTTTGTTTTAGATATCCAAATTGATATCCACTTGTTTCAGCAGATTTGTTTTCTTGAAAAATTGTCATTTCATCATAAAGTCACCTCAGTTCCTTTGGGCTCTGTTCTGTTCCATGGATATATTTGTTTATTCTTATGCCAATAGGTTACTCTTATTATTACTGCAACTTTGGTTTAGGTACTATAACTTCACCACGTTTTATTCTTCTGTTTTCAAAGAAAAAGATTCCTGTCCAGAATCCAGTAACATTTTATCTTATTTTATTTGCATTTCATTATGATATCTTTTAGTTTCCTTCAGTAGGAAACATTTTCTCAGATGATTCTTTTTCTTGTTGTAACCGTGAAATCCTTAAAGACCACAGACTAATTATTTTGTAAAATACCCTTCAATTAGATTTTGTCTAATATTTCTTCATGATTGTGTTAGTAATATTCATTTTTAGCAGGAATGCTTCAGAAAGTATGTTGTGTTCTTAAGTGTATATCATCTTATGGGGCATCCAATATCAACGTGTCCTATTATTATTGGTGATACTAGATCACTTGATTAAGGTGTAATCTACCAGATTTCTCCATTGTAAAGTTATAATGTTTTCATTTTAGTAAATGTTTTTTGTGGAGTGATATCTTGAGAATATGTAAAAATCCTATCCCTCAATAAACATTCTTTCATTTTATTAACATCCATTGATATTTTTTATTTCAATAAATTATTACTCTCATGGTGACTAAATGATGATTTTTCTAATTCCCTCCTTCTACATTTTTTAGTGTTCTACTGTAAGAAGGAAATTTCTCATTTCTCCGATTTAATTATTTATTTATATCAGTATGGATTTCAGGATTCCTGTTTTTTTAAATAAACTATCATTTATTCCTCTCATAGCTTTATTGTACAATTTACCCCAGGTGTGGTCAGTGGGAGCCCTTCCAAAACTGTTACTACATTGTTTGAACCTCTTTTCTTGTGTACTGCTGACGGCATGGTGAAATGGTACAACTACTTTGGAAATTGGTAATTTCAATACTACCTGTTCATCTAAGAGATATCAATGCATACATCCACAAAAAGACTTGTACAAGATTGTTCATATTAACTTTGTTAATAAAAGTAGCAAAATAATGACATATGCTACAACAGACAAAATTCAAAAAAAGAGTATATTGAGAAAAACCAGCCACAAAATTGCAAAGTTTGATTCCATGTACATTTATATTTAGAAGAAGCAACGAACTGTGGTAATATAAATTAGATTAGTGGTTGTCTGATGTATGTGTGGGTGGGAGGGATGGAGACTGACCATAAACAAGAATGTAGGAACTTCCTGGGCAGATAGAAATATTTAATATTTTGATTGCTGTGGTGCTTACAAGATTTTGTCAGATCTCCTTGAACTTAAAAAAAAAGTGTATCTATACCTAAATATGGGTATCTTATTGCATAAAAATTAGAGCTCAATAAAATTGATAAAATTGAAAAAACTTGAAAATATACTGGTAATATAATATATAAAATATCACTTTATTTATGGTAAAAGTGGGACTATTTTAAATCTTTAAGTTCTAGTTTGATTATTGTTGTGAAAGGTTGTTTGTTAATTGAATCAGTGTGTTTAAATGAACCATCTACTACTATGATTAGTAGCTAATTTCTCTTAAAGGAGACATAATTTGCTCTTGAAACAATTACCTTTTTTTCTTATACCTGAATGTAGATATTCATTCTACCTTTGGTTATTTAACATTAACTGAGCACAAAATAGTTCTGAGCACTTTCCTGGGAGCTGGGAATAAAATAATAAAGCTGAATATGTTTGCTGTCTTATAAAACTCACACTCCAGTGATTGAAGAGAGATAATATTTAAGTAATAACAGAAATATGTGCAACATTTCACCATAATAAGAACGGTGACAGAGTGGTAAATGGTGCCAATGGTAACAGAAAATTTGACCCAACCAGGATGGAAAAAGGTTATGAGGATCTCAAATTTGAGCTGAGACCTTAAAGATATAAGAATTAACCAAGAATTAAAGGGAGAAAATAGCATTCCACACAGAGGGACCGACAAGAGATGATAGTGGGGGTGACTATGATTTATATGAGTGAATTAAACACAGGTTTTATAGAGAAAAGCATAAACGGGACGTGGTGCCAGGGAAATTTGGAGAGGTAAATAGGGACTAACTAGTGATGGTTTTAGAGGTCACATTAAGGGTTTTCTCTTTACATTAAGAGATACAGTGAAAGAAATATTCAAGCATTTTCAACAAAGATCCAAAGAATGTGTTTCACATGAAAATATCTGTATTCTAGCAAATCACAGACACTGCCTTGAGAACTATTTGGAAGAGAATATGTGAATAAATATAAAATGTTTAGTAATCTACTTGAGTAACCTAATTGAGAATTGATGTAGGATGGACTAAGGTAGTGGTGGTGGAGATAGAGCAAATGGAGGAATTGCACACATCAGGAGGCATTCAACAATACTTGGTAATGGATTAGATGTTTGGATTTAATTGTGTGAGTGTAAAGGTATGTATGTTGGGCTCAGGTAAGAGAAATTGAAGAGTCAGGTATAACTCCCTGACTCCAATAGTTTCATCATATGAATGACAAATCCATTTAATGACCTGAAGATCACTGAAGATGGCCAGTAACTTTTCTTTTTTGTATATTTTGGTATACTGGACTAGGAAAAAATAATGTCTTATATTGATATTGTGTTGGCTTTGATATATATAATTCACAGTGTCAATTAAATAGCTGAATGTTGATGTTTGGAACTCTGTGTAGCATCCCGGGATGGAGAGAGAAATATGACTTATCTGGGTATGGATGATAATTGAAGCCATATGAAAGATGATTTCTCCTAGGAAAAATGTGGATAATTAAATACAACTTTTTTTTAATTCATGAAATAAAAATTTGACATCTACATTGAGGGAATGAGTTAACTGTGTGGCTTAGAAAAGTCACCAGTGTAGGAGACTTCCCTTTTCTCCACACCCTCTCCAGGATTTATTGTTCGTAAGTTTTTTGATGATGGCCATTCTGACTGGTGTGAGGTAATACCTCATTGTAGTTTTAATTTACATTTCACTGATAATTAGTGATGTTGAACTTCTGTTCATGTACTTTTTAGCCATCTGTATGTCATCTTTGGAGATATGTCTATTTAGACCTTTCACCCATTTTTTGATTGAGTTGTTTTTTGTTTTATATTGAGCTGCATGAGCTGTTTGTATATTTTGGAGATTAATCCCTTGTCAGTTGCTTCATTTGCAAATATTTTCTCCCATTCTGAGGGTTGTCTTTTCATTTTGTTTATGGTTTCCTTTGCTGTGCAAACGCTTTTAAGTTTAATTAGATCCCATGAGTTTATTTTTGGTTTTATATTCATTATTCTACGAGGTGGATCGAAAAAGATCTTGCAGTGATTTATGTCAAAAAATGTTCTGCTTATGTTTTCCACTAAGAGTTTTATAGTGTCTCGCCTTCATTTAGGTCTTTAATCCATTTTGAGTTTATTTTTGTGTATGGTGTTAGGGAATGTTCTAATTTCATTTGTTAACACTATACTGTTGGTGAGAATGTAAATTGGTACAGCCACTATGGAGAACAGTAGGGAGGTTCCTTAAAAATTTAAAAATAGAGCTACCATATGATTTAGCAATCCCATTCCTGGACATATAGCAAGAGAAAACCATAATTCAAAGAGAAAATGCACCCCAGTGTTCATTGCAGCACTATTTACAATAGCTGGGACATGGAAGCAAACTAAATGTCCATCAACAGAGGAGTGGATAAAGAAGATGTGATATATATACACACACACACACACACACACACACACACAATGGAATATTACTCAGCCACGAAAAAGAATGAAATAATTCCATTTGCAGCAACATGGATGGACCTAGAGATTATCATACTGAGTGAAGTTAAGTCAGACAGAGAAAGACAAATGTAATATATCACTTATATGTGGAATCTAAAAAAAAGGGTACAAATGAACTTATCTATAAAAGAGAAATAAAGTGACAGATGTAGAAAACATACTTATGATTACCGAGGGTAAGGGAGGGAGGGATAAATTGGGAAATTAGGATTGACATATACATACTACTGTACTATATATAAAATTGATTAGTTAATAAGGACTTACTGTATAGCACAGGGAACTCTACTCAATACTCTGTAATGGCCTATATGGAAAAAGAATCTAAAAATGAGTGGATATATGTACAACTGATTTACTTTGCTGTACACCTGAAACTAACACAGCATTTTAAATCAACTATACTCCAATAAAAATTTAAAAAAAAAGAAAATTAGCCAGGAGAGTAATGAGGAACACCAAAAAGTAGTGGGTCAAAGAAGCCAAAAGAATTCTCCCAGCTCTGCTTCCCCTTTTGGTCAGAAACATGACCACTGTCAGCTTCTGAGTTTCACTTTTCAGGGATTGAACTATTTCCTTTAGTTCTAGTTAAAAACAAAAAAAAAATGTAGTGGCATTTTAGATACAAGCTCAACACTGCTTTACTTGTGGTTATATAAGTTAATCGAGTATTCTTCCAATAAATTCCCATTACCTCCTAAGATGCTTTGAATTGGGCTTCTGTCATTTCAATAATATAATTCTGAATAATATATTTGTAACTTGTGTGGTATTGCTGTTGTTAAAATCACGTTCAGTTTGTGAAATATCAAAACAGCATAGTCTTAAGCTAAATACCTCAGGCAACAATTACTTTCTTTAGAAATGAATTTACCAGCTAAAAAAAAATGGTGGCAGAAATGTTTTACTATTTACAGTGAACAACTTACCTGTGTTTGTTCTTAATACTAGTTTACTATTTCAATAGTAATACCATATGTATGAGACATTTATTAAGAGCTGTGAGGAAGAAAAAGGATGCAAGCTTAGACTCCACATTTTAAAAATATAATTTAAAAATGACACATCTTTCAAAAACCTCCTACATATTCTATATAAATGCATAAGAATTCATAAGAATAAATATTATTTATAATGATAATTATAATTTTTACAATTTTTCTTATTAACTATGCATATTTAGAGAAAAGCTATATAGGAATGAAGTCGTGAACATAAAGAAAAAAATATGTCTAATGTCTTTTAAAATATGTAAGAGGAATTAATCAAGGAAGTGAAAAGTAATCAAGGACTTGAATAATTAAAATAGAATCAATTTGAGAAAATGACAAAAATAATAGGTTATACACCTTAGATAGTGAATTTAACAGAGCGCTGCATTCATTTTGTGGAGGTATAAAAATGTATGCAATGAGATTAGGAACCAGGATGGCAGAGTAGAAGGATGTGCTCTCACTCCCTCCTGCGAGAACACCAGAATCACAACTAGCTGTTGGACAATCATCAACATGAAGACACTGGAACTCACCAAAAATGATACCCCACATCCAAAGACAAAGGAGAAGCCACAATGAGATGGTAGGAGGGGCACAATCACAGTAAAATCAAATCCCATAACTGGTGGGTGGGTGACTCACAGACTAGAGAACACTTATACCACAGAAGTCCACTCACTGGAGTGAAGGTTCTGAACCTGATGTCAGGCTTCCCATCCTGGGGGGTCCGGCAACGGGAGGAGGGATTCCTACAGAATCAGACTTTGAAGTCTAGTGGGATTTGATTGCAGGACTTTGACAGGACTGGGGGAAACAGAGACCCCACTCCTGGAGGGCACACACAAAGTACTGTGTGCTTTGGGACCCAGGGGAAGGAGCAGCATCCCCAGGGGAGACTGAACCAGACCTACCTGCTGGTGTTGGAGGATCTCCTGCAGAGGCAGGGGGTGGCTGTGGCTCACCATGGGGACAAGGACACTGGCAGCAGAAGTTCTATGTAATACTACTTGGCATGAGACCTCTCAGAGTCCACCAATAGCCCCACAAAAGAGCTCAGGTAGGCTCCAGTGTTGCATTGCCTAAGGCCAAACAACCAACAGGGAGAGAACCCAGCCCCACCCATCAGCAGTCAAGCAGATAAAAGTTTTACTGAGCTCTGCCCACCAGAGCAAAGGTCAGCTCTACCCACCACCAGTCCCTCCCATCAGGAAACCTGTACAAGCCTCTTGATAGCCTCATCCACCAGAGGGCAGACAGCAGAAGCAAGAAGTACTACAATCCTGCAGCCTGTGGAACATGAACCACATTCACAGAAAGATAGACAAGATGAAAAGGCAGAGGGCTATGTACCAGATGAAGGAAGAAGATAAACCCCCAGAAAAACAACTAAATGGAGTGGAGATAGGCAACCTTACAGAAAAATAATTCACAAGAGTGATAGTGAAGATGATCCAGGACCTCAGAAAAGATGGACGCAAAGATGGAGAAGATGCAAGAAATGTTTAACAAAGACCTAGAAGAATTAAAGAACGAAGAAACAGAGATGAACAATACCATAACTGAAATGAAAACTACAGTAGAAGGAATCAATAGCAGAATAACTGAGGCAGAAGAACAGATAACTGACCTGGAAGACAGAATGGTGGAATTCACTGATGCGGAACAGAATAAAAAGGAATGAAAATAAATGAAAACAGCTTAAGAGACTTCTGGGACAACATTAAACGCAACAACATTCGCATGATAGGGGTACCAGAAGGAGAAGAGAGAGAGAAAGGACCCAAGAAAATATTTGAACAGATTATAGTTGAAAACTTCCCTAACATGGGAAAGGAAATAGCCACCCAAGTCCAGGAAGCGCAGAGAGTCCAATATAGGAAAAACCCAAGGAGAAACACACCGAGACACATAGTAACCAAATTGGCAAAAATTAAAGACAAAGAAAAATTATTGAAAGCAGCAAGGGGAAAATGACAAATAATATACAAGGGAACACCCATAAGGTTAAAAGCTGATTTCTCAGCAGAAACTCTACAAGCCAGAAGGGAGTGGCATGATGTATTTAAGTGATGAAAAGGAAGAACCTACAACCAAAGTTACTCTATCTGGCAAGGATCTCATTCAGATTCAGTGGAGAAATCAAAAGCTTTACAAACAAGCAAGAGCTAAGAGAATTCAGCACCACCAAACCAGCTCTACAACAAATGCTAAAGGAACTTCTCTAAGTGGGAAAAACACGAGAAGACAAGGACCTACAAAAAGAAACCCAAAACAATTAAGAAAATGGTCATAGGAACATACATATCGATAATTACCTTAAACGTGAATGGATTGAATGCTCCAACCAAAAGACACAGGCTTGCTGAATGGATACAAAAACAAGACCTATATATATGCTGTCTACAAGAGACACACTTCAGACCTAGGGACACATACAGACTGAAAGTGAGGGTATGAAAAAGATATTTGATTCAAATGGAAATCAAAAGAAAGCTGGAGTAGCAATACACATAGCAGACAAAATAGACATTAAAATAAAGAATGTTACAAGAGAAAAGGAAGGACACTACATAATGATCAAGGGATCGATCGAGGAAGAAGATATAACAATTATATATGCACCCAACATAGGAGGACCCCAATACATAAGGCAACTGCTAACAGCTATAAAAGAGGAAATCGACAGTAACACAATAACAGTGAGGGACTTTAACACCTCACTTACACCAATGGACAGATCAGCCAAAATGAAAGTAAGGAAACATAAGCTTTAAATGACACAATAGACCAGATAGATTTAATTGATATTTATAGGACATTCCATCCAAAAACAGCAGATTACACTTCTCAAGTGTGCATGGAACATTCTCCAGGATAGATCACATCTTGGGTCACAAATCAATCCACAGTAAATTTAAGAAAATTGAAATCACATCAAGCATCTTTTCTGACCACAACGCTATGAGATTCGAAATGAATTACAGTGAAAAAAATGTAAAAACACAAACACATGGAGGGTTAACAATACATGACTAAATAACCAAGAGATCACTGAAGAAATTAAAGAGGAAATCCAAAAATACCTAGAGAAAAATGACAATAAATACAAGATAATCCAAAACCTATGGGATGCAGCAAAAGCAGTTCTAAGAGGGAAGTTTATAGCGATACAAGCGTACCTCAAGAAACAAAAAACATCTCAAATAAACAACCTAACTCTACACCTAAAGGAACTAGAGAAAGAAGAACAAACAAAACCCAAAGTTATCAGAAGGAAAGAAATCATAAAGATTAGAGCAGAAATAAATGAAATAGAAACAAAGAAAACAATAGCAAAGATCAATAAAACTAAAAGCTGGTTCTTTGAGAAGGTAAACAAAATTGATAAACCATTAGCCAGACTCATCAAGAAAAAGAGGGAGAGGACTCAAATCAATAAAATTAGAAATGAAAAAGGAGAAGTTACAACAGACACCACAGAAATACAAAGCATCCTAAGAGACAACTACAAGCAACTCTATGCCAACAAAATGGACACCCTGGAAGAAATGGACAAATTCTTAGAAAGGTATAACCTTCCAAGACTGAACCAGGAAGAGACAGAAAATATGAACAGACCAATCACAAGTAATGAAATTGAAACTGTGATTAAAAATCTTCCAACAAACAAAAGCCCAGGACCAGAAGGCTTCACAGGCAAATTCTATCAAACATTTAGAGAAGAGCTAACACCCATCCTTCTCAAACTCTTCCAAAAAATTGCAGAGGAAGGAACACTCCCAAACTCATTCTATGAGGCCACCATCACCCTGATACCAAAACCAGGCAAAGATACTACAAAAAAAAAATTACAGGCCAATATCACTGATGAATATAGATGCAAAAATCCTCAACAAAATACTAGCAAACAGAATCCAACGACACATTAAAAGGATCATACACCAAGATCAAGTCGGATTTATCCCAGAGATGCAAGGATTCTTCAATGTATGTAAATCAATCAATGTGGTAAACCCTATTAACAAATTGAAGAATAAAAACCATATGATCATCTCAATAGATGCAGAAAAAGCTTTTGACAAAATTCAACACCGTTTATGATAAAAACTCTCCAGAAAATGGGCATAGAGTGACCTACCTCCACATAAAAAAAGGCCATATATGACAAACCCACAGCAAACATCATTCTCAGTGGTGAAAAACTGAAACCATTTCCTCTAACATCAGGAACAAGACAAGGATGTCCACTTCTTTTGGAAGTCCTGGCCATGGCAATCAGAGAAGAAAAAGAAATAAAAGGAATGCAAATTGGAAGAGAAGTAAAACTGTCACTTTTTTCATATGACATGATACTATACATAGAGAATCCTAAAGATGCCACCAGAAAACTACTAGAGCTAATTAATGAATTTGGTAAAGTTGCAGGATGCAAAATTAATACACAGAAATCTGTTGCATTCCTATAAACTAATGATGAAAAATCTGAAAGAGAAATTAAGGAAACACTCTCATTTACCACTGCAACAAAAAAATATATAATACCTAGGAATAAACCTACCTAGGGAGACAAAAGACTTGTTTGCAGAAAACTATAAGACACTGATGAAAGAAATTAAAGATGATACCAATAGATGGAGAGATATACCATGTTCTTGGATTAGAAGAATCAATACTGTGAAAATGACTATACTACCCAAAGCAATCTACAGATTCAATGCAATCCCTACCAAATTACCAATGGCATTTTTTACGGAACTAGAACAAATCATCTTAAAATTTGTATAGAGACACAAAAGACCCCAAATAGCCAAAGCAACCTTGAGGGAAAAAGACGGAGCTGGAGGAATAAGGCTCCCTGACTTCAGACTATACTGCAAAGCTACAGTAATCAAGACATTATGGTACTGGTACAAAAACCATAACATAGATCAATGGAACAAGATAGAAAGCCCAGAGATCAACCCATGCACCTATGGTCAACTAATCTATGGAGGCAAGGATATACAATGGAGAAAAGAGAGTCTCTTCAATAAGTGGTGCCTGGAAAACTGGTCAGCTACATGTAAAAGAATGAAATTAGAACACTCTCTAACACCATACACAAAAATAAACTCAAAATGGATTAAAGACCTAAATATAAGACTGGACACTATAAAACTCTTAGAGGAAAACATAGGAAGAACACTCTTTCACATAAATCACAGCAAGATCTTTTTTGATCCACCTCCTAGAGTAATGGAAATAAAAACAAAAATAAACAAATGGCACCTAATGAAACTTAAAAGCTTTTGTATAGCAAAGGAAACTATAAACAAGATGAAAAGACAACCCTCAGAATGGGAGAAAATATTTGCACACCAATCAACAAAGGATTAATCCCTAAAATATATAAACAGCTCATGCAGCTCAATATTAAAAAAACAACCCAATCCAAATATGGGCAGAAGACCTAAATAGACATTTCTCCAAAGAAGACATACAGATGGCCAAGAAATACATGAAAAGCTGCTCAACATCACTACTTATTAGAGAAATTGAAATCAAATCTACAATGAGGTATCACCTCACACCAGTTAGAATGGGCATCATCAGAAAATCTACAAACAACAAATGCTGGAGAGGGTTTGGAGAAAAGGGAACCCTCTTGAACTGTTGGTGGGAATGTAAATTGATATAGCCCTATAGAGAACAGTATGGAGGTTCCTTAAAAACTAAAAATAGAATTGCCATATGATCCAGCAATCCCACTACTGGGCATATACCCAGAGAAAACCATAATTCAAAAAGACACATACACCCCAATGTTCATTGCAGCACTATTTACAATAGCCACGTCATGGAAGCAACAAAAATGCCCATCGACAGATGAATGGATAAAGAAAATGTGGTACATATCTACAATGGAATATTACTCAGCCATAAAAAGGAACGAAATTGCGTCATTTGTTGAGATTTGGATGGATCTAGAGACTGTCATACAGAGTGAAGTAATTCAGAAAGAGAACAACAAATATCATATATTAATGCATATATGTGGAACCTAGAAAAATGGTACAGATGAACCAGTTTGCAGGGCAGAAATAGAGACACAGATGTAGAGGACAAACGTATGGACACCATGGGGGGAAAGTGGCAGGTGGTGTGGGTGGTGGTGTGAGGAATTGGGTGATTGGGTTTGACATGTATCCACTGATGTGTATAAAATTGATGACTAATAAGGACCTGCTGTATAAAAAAATAAAATTCAAAAAAAAAGAAATTTATGTCATTGACAAAAACTTTGATTTTTCCTTTACAATGTTTCTACTTGTGTACTTTTTTCCCTCTTTTCATTTTGCATTGGTTAGAATGCCCAGGATAAACCCAAAATTTATTGGTGATAGCAAATATTCTCATCTTATTCTGGATACGAATAGGAATGCCTCCATTGTGTCACCACAAAGTAAAATGATAGATGATCATTTGAAATACATTATTCTTTATTATGTCAAGCAATGTTTTTCTTCTATTACTAGTTCAATAAAATGTTTTAAAATTAAAAACAAAATGTATGCACTGAAATAATCCTTTGGTAAACCGTTTTTTTCCCCCTCACTCTCTGAATGAATTGGAATCTGGAAGCCATAGAAATAATACTGAAACTATTAATCTGTCTTTAAAATGTTTACTTACAGTTATTTCTGTAGATGGATTCAGTGGCATTCTATTATTTTTGCCACATGTTATTTTATCTATTGGATTACTTCATAAAAAGGAAAACATGACAAATTTTATAGCTCCTGCAGGTCTATTTTAAGTTATTTTTTAAAAATCTCTCTACACCGTCAATACTAACAGTCAATAATATCATCCCTAAAATAGCTAGAGGATCAAGTGGGATTAATAAAAAGTATAGATGCCTTGGGTATTAAGAAAACTTGATAGTAATGCACTATCTGTTTATTTACTTATCCTGACATGCTGAAAGTCTGATAAAGCAAAGTAGATTTTCCACATAATTACATTATAAAATTGCTGTTAGTGTTTGAGTAGGCAAAGCAAATTTCAAGCAATGCCACCTGATACATCTGATAAAACATTCCAGCAAGTTTAAGGGAAAAGTTGTGGATATTTAGAAGTCAAGGGTTTGTAGGATGTTTCATGAAGTTTTACTTTGTTAAATTACTGAAATAATTTGGATAAGAATTGATGCAAAATTAACACACCCTCACCATGGTTTAGACCTAAATATTTGTTTTTTAATGATATATTTTAGTATGTATTTAATAAAATGCTTTACACGAAATACAAGTTAATAACTGGTTACACCAAAATCGACTTCTATTGGTTTACAAATAGTGGTGATTCCTCATTTCACTCACTTCGTTTTGTCATTCTGTTCTAATTCTCACTTTCAAACTTGCTTTCTTTCTCTGTCACACCCGCAAACAAAGGACAAACAAACATATGTATTCCAACTTGCCTACTGTTGTGATTTTTATGAGCTGGTATCATTAGTATGTAGAGCAGAAAAGTGAATTCAAAATTCTATGCTATTGTGTTTCTTAAATATTTTGTAACGTGTGAAACTCCTTTTTTTTTTTTTTTTTTTTTTGTGGTATGCGGGCCTCTCACTGCTGTGGTCTATCCCACTGCGGAGCACAGGCTCCGGACGCACAGGCTCAGCGGCCATGGCTCACGGGCCCAGCCGCTCCGCGGCATGTGAGGTCTTCCCGGACCGGGGCATGAACCCGTGTCCCCTGCATCAGCAGGCTGACTCTCAACCACTGTGCCACCAGGGAAGCCCAATTGTATCTTTTAAATGGATTATACTCCCATTGTTTGTCTAAGAGTCCTAGGCATAATGTTCACATTAAATAAATATTTATTCACTTTAAATGGAAAAAGAAGGATATTCTTAAAAACACACAAGTAGCAAGGTAAACCTTTCAATTACACACACATGTAAATATATACACCCATATACATGTGTATATATGCACATACGTAATTTGTATAAACATATATAATACAAATATATATACATGTGTATATATATTTGTATGTATTGATTTTAAAGTATTAATATTTAAGATTCTGAGTGAACTGGAAGAGTTATATGACTGCTGGAACTGGGTCAAGAGAATGACTCTTTAACAAGTTTAAATTAGTTATTTACCAACAACATGTTTCAGTCAAAAATAAGGTTGGGACATTTTAGTCTGTACATTATGCACTCTCTTCTGACTGTTGCATAAAGAATATAGAATACTACAAGTTAAAATGTGTACTCTATGTTTTTTGTTTGTTTGTTTTAATATTTATTTATTTATCTCTGACTGCATTGGGTCTTCGTTACTGCGCGCGAGCTTTCTCCATTTGCAGCGAGCGGGGGCTACTCTTCGTTGCAGTGGCTCCTCTTGTTGCGGAGCACAGGCTCCAGGTGCGCGGGCTTCAGTAGTTGTGGCATGTGGGCTCTAGAGCACAGGCTCAGTAGTTGTGGCGCATGGGCTTAGTTGCTCCGCAGCATGTGGGATCTTCCCGGACCAGGGATCGAACCCGTGTCCCCTGCATTGGTAGGTGGATTCTTAACCACTGTGCCACCAGAGAAGCCCTGTACTCTATGATTAATCTTTTTTTTCTTCTAGTTAATTTATCTCATATTAAACACAATCAGATCTGTTTCTAAGGTGATGAAGAAGAAACAAAGAGTAACACTTACTTCTTCTGATCATCAGCATTATTATAGAGCTAAAATAGAACACCCACGATGAACTGTAAGCATGGGTTACACAGAATGGCATATAGAACATGATTTCTGTGTGTTCACATAGTAGTAGCACTGTTAGACAATTTCTCTCCTCTCCATTTCTAGCTGTTGGCAAGTACCAGAGAAACTGTTTATTACTGTGTGAAATTAGCAATACTTCTAATGATGATAGTCAATGTAGTAAGAGTTAGTTTTATGTAAACATATTCCAGTTAATGTTTGTTAACAGAAGTCACAAGGGAGCCAATTCTAAGCCAGAAATGAAAACCTGAAGATTCTGTAGTCCCACAATAATTTCTTTATAATTTAAAGTTGAAGGAGAAGAGAAAATGTGAGTATTCCTTATATTTAGATGTCCAGAATCTCTTTTCCACTGTTTCTTTCCTTTTTAATAATTTGATTACTAATGATCATCAAATTTGTGGTAGCAGTTTTCTGATATGGTGCAGACTAGGAATGGCTCTGAAAATGATTTAATTCAATTTCAACATGGATTCATTTAAGAATTGCTAGATGTATTTATACTATCAAGGTAGAACACATCTTACAAGTAATCATAATGTAGTATTTTTATTTGGACAACCCATTCACAGTATTAATATACATAGAAATTGAATATTTGTACTCTGTGATAATTCTCAGCCCATTTTCCTATGAAACTATTTTTTGAAATATAATGTTTTCTTATTAGATATATCTAAAAGCAAATAGAATGCTTTTATACCTAAGTCCCTCTCTGGGCTATATAGAGCTAATTTTTATGCAGAGTCCTGATAAACAGTTATTATTGAAAAATTTTACTAACTATCTACAGGTCTTCATGGTTAGTCCTGGAATGGGTCTGGAGATTAAAATACATATAGGAAATGAAAAAAACTACTAGGTGTTTCAGTGTTTTTTCTTTCTTTCTTGCCATCTTTGGAGGTACAGATAAAAAGGCCTCAATGTTTATTAACAAGTTAATATAATTTTGACAGATTTTCAAAAATTTTTGAATATCTCTACTTTAACTTTTTTGTGTGATTATTAAAGACTTCCCAGTGAAGTATTTTATTCCCAGGTTAGGACAATATGTTAGAGAACAATGACTCTACAAAACTAACAAGAAAATTTTAAAAAGTAAAACAATAAAGGGAAAACATTTCATCCAAATACCATGATTTGGACAAAGATCATTAGAAACTTCCTGTCAAATAGAGAAAGATGCCACCTCATTTAAGTACTTGTAGTTTTCCTCATTTCAAAGGATTATATTAATTTCTTGACTTTCTAGAACACTTATTCTTTGCTGAGGTAGGAAAGACTATACAAAGTTTTAGATTCTATTTGTTTAATGACTCTTTCATTCAGATATATAGAGTATAACAGACAATAAAATAGCAAAGATGGAGTTTTCTACATATTTTTTATAGTATTTAATGGCTAATGTGTAGAGAAAATGCTTTCTTCCTAATTTGCTCTCTCTAGAGATAGCCATAGTTAGAACCATATTTGAATGCTGAGTATGCTTAATTTTGTAGTGCAACTAAATTTGAGAAGGTTGGACAGTAAATTATATATCAGCTGCTTCTTTATGTGTTTGATGGTTTCGAATGTGTACTATCTTAGTTTATTCTGTGTGGTCTCAGGTGGATAGCTTCCCAAACTTTTGGAAATTAAAGTAAAAAGATTTCATATGAATATATTTATGAAATTATTTCTAATAGTCTTTCAGTTATAAAATAGGCTTTCTTGGGATGTACTGAGTCTCTACTATTATAGATATTCAAACGTAAACTTTGGTTATGATTTTTTTAGAAAAGAAATAACAGTATAAAGATCAAATGAGTAATTAGATTTCCTTTAATATTTTTTATTTTTTTAAATTTATTTTTATTGAAGTAAAGTTGACTTACAATTTTGTGTTAGGTTCAGGTATACATCAGTTATCCATACATATATATCTATTTTTTTCAGATTCTTTTCCCTTATAGATTATTGCAAAATTACAAAATATTGAGTACAGTTCCCTGTGCTCTACAGTAGGTCGTTGTTGGTTATCTTACAATAGATTTCCATTAAAATCGGTCCCAACACTTAGTTATTTTTTTCACTGACTGGTTGAATAAAATTATTCAGAGTGAAATTCAATTTTCCCTAGTAAGAATGACAATCAAACTTTACAAATCCTTATTTTTATTATTCCAAATAATTAAAAAATTTTGCTGTGATAAATCATTTTCACATTTTATCTACCTGTTTCATCAGTTCAGTGAAGGAGAATAACTCTACTTTATGATATCAAATTCATCTTTTCATACTTTGTAGCCATAATAGCATTGTATGGTCAACACCAAAGTTCTATTTTTTTTTTTAAATTTTACTTCCATCTGTTACACAGAATTTGAAGACCAAGGGGTTTGTACTTAAGCTAGTTCACAGGAATGCTTGTGTGTTTCTGATTTAATTTAATCATTTTCTTTCAGTGACCATCAAGAGCCATGTTAAATGACGTGTTATTAAAGTGATGTGCTCTGGTATTTAGAATCCACGATGTGGGTATGGGAAGTGTTACTTGCACAGAGTAAGGACATGGACTATGACATTTAAATGCAGTGCTCTTTTCTTGTAAAGTCAGTGATAAAAAACCTAGAGAAATCTTCCAAAGTGGTCCAAAAAATCAATTTATAAGATAAGTAGCACAATTTATTTTGATTGCACTTGCAGGGAGAATGCGAATTTCAAAGCAAGCATAATTTTCCAAGGCAGTGTTAATGGATTGTCCCCTTTTGCCCAATATGATAGATGTGTTGTAATAATCAGCTAAAAAGTAAAGGGTTGAGAAAACAAAAGCACTTATAATCATTTTTTATAAGAACAAGTTTAATATGCATAGGATACAATTTTGCAAATAAAAAACATACTAAGGATGTATTTAATTAATATTATAAATAAAATAATTTGAATATATTTGAATATATGATTTCCAAACGTGTAATACTATAAAATGTGGGTTCTGTTGTATAATCAAGGGATTTGAAGCCTCTGAGAAGGCATTCTAAATGTTATTATGTTGATCTTTGGCAAAGTTGTAGAGATGCTAGTACGAGTATCAGAAAATAATATATTTTGTTAAATGATTTAGCAGTGATAGAAAGTATGTTGACCTGTTATTATCTTTGACCAACTCAACAGTGTTCTGCACTGTCTTCAAAGATGATGAGTTAACATAAAGTGCATATATGAATTTCTTAAGATGTTTTTATAGCAATAAAATGCACTTTTCAGAGATATGTTGTTCTAATCAGAATAGGAGACATCTTGAGTTATCAAGGATGAGGAGGGATCCAGCAAAGTAAAAAAAAAAGAAAAGAAAAGAAAAATAGAGCTTGTGTGTGAATTTCCTAATGGAAGAGAGAGGGAGAAAAATGGAAAAATAGAGACAATGATTAGAAGAATTCCCTGAATGTAAAAATGTAAAAGGGAACAGATTAGCATATTTATGTTTTTAGGGGAAATAATTAGTATCAAGAATGACTATGGTTCTCATAACAACTGGAATTAGAATTAAATATTGAAAGGAAAAATGACTAATCACTTGGGAATTCCAAGTAATGCAACTATTCAATCTCAGGCTATTTGAGTATCTTCCTTAAATAAAAAAAAATCACAAAATATATGAATCAGGGCCAAATTTCAATAGAGCATGGCAGAAATTCACAGGAACAAGTAACATCGAAATGAGTCTATGTCTTAGTGAGGATTTTATAAATTACATAAATAAAACAAACTTGGCTTAAGAAAAATCAAACTTACATGTAAAGTTCTAAGACATTCAGACAAATTTCGTGAGGTTAGGATTCAGTTGCATATACACAAAGCCAGAAAATATTTAGGATGCTATTATGTCTCTCTTTTATATTCTTCATTATGGTATATTACCTTCTTTAAACTTTCTTGGCCTAAGCCAAATTATGCTTAGTATGCTTTCTGGAGATGAGACAATACACGAAATATTTATCTCTCTAACAGTAACAGGAAAATAAATAAATGAGTGAAAAATGAGATGAACAAGCAGCTATCCCAGTTCCTATTGATGATGTCTTGTAAGAAAATAATGTGGGAAAATGTCCTATGAAAGAAAGTTTTCCCACACATATGACTTCAAAATTTGGCAATAAAACTCCATTGACTAAAGCATTTAGAATGTAAAATAAAATAAAGTTAGATTCCAGGGAAAATGGTAGGATTCAAAATAAAGAAATAAAATCTTTTTAAGAGACATTTTTATAAAAGTACTTTTCCTTTGTTAGTGTTACTTCACACTGTTTTTTTTGAGTTTTATAGGAATTTTATATATGGAAAACTCATATCACTATGCTCTTCAATCTTAGTTGCAATAAGGCACCATATTTATATTCTTATTACGGAATTTTAGTCTGTAATCTTTTTGAAGTCCTATGGTATGTTATCCTTCTGGAGATTTATATGACCCTGAAATACAACCTGTAGGAAAAAAAAATCATCCTAGGTTCTCGCTTAGAACTTAGCGCCAGCTCCAAACAAAACTATGCCATTGATCAAGTTTATCTTTAGTATACATACTCCTTCCTTTTGAAACATCTTCCTTTTCTTTGGTGACAACTCCCCTTCTCATTCCTCTGACCCAAATACTTTACATTTTCTCATCTGTTAAATACAATTTACAAAAAAGGAAATCTGTGTTTTCACCGTTTTCAAGACTTTGATAAAATACCACTAGACACAGAATAAATTCGATGATTGTAGTGGTGATGATGACATTTGAAGTCTTTCCAGGTCCGATCATATTTTATATCATAATTTCCTCTACAACCCATTCAGTTTGCCACTCTACCTATTTTTTACACATTCTGTCCATTATCGAACTTAGTACTAACTTAACATTATTCTCTAGAGTGATATTCCTTCCACTTGACTTGTCAATGTGTTTTCCAGTCTTTAGTATTGAGGAAAAAAAAAGCCAGTATTAAATTAGATGTTCTCTTACTCTCTCCCTCCTTCTTTTGCTTGAGTGCCAAAAGTTTTTTATTAATGATTTTGTTTTATCGTATTTGTTATCTGTCTAGTATTTTTCTAATGGTTTCATTTATTAACTAGCTAGCAATTTGAAGGTATGGGTTATTATTTGTCCTTTATAACTTCTATATAGCATGAAATACAATATACATATTAGTTATATATATGTACCTACTAACTCTCCTTTTACTACAGGTATATTGTATCATTAAGTGTGTGTGTGTATGTGTGTATACTTACTGTATTTTTAAAGAAGCATTTAGAGTAGTGACATGTTGAAGCAGATGACATGAAACAGCAAAAACAAAACCTATGTAGCTTGTTGGCTTTATCTATTACCAAAACTTTATTGGTTTTATCCTCCCATTCCTATTTTATAAGGACTAAATAATTTTGAAATCAAAGTCTACCTTTTCTTGCAAAAAAACTTTAAAATGCCATTTTTCTCTCCGTTCTTGTTTTCCTAGTCATTCTCTGTTTTTCATCAACATAGTAACTCCCATGATTCCATGTTGAAAATAGAGTCTGATTCACTATATTTTCTTCTCTGTGCTTTTTCTTTTCTCAGAGATCTCATACCATGTTTAAGCCTTAATAGTGACTATTGTTGAAAATTAATTATTATTCCTAAGATTGTAACTAAATATATAGATCAAAAAGATAAGACTTTCTAGAGATACTTCTGAAATAGCAGCGTGATCTCTTAATTAGGATTCAGCTTTTTGTTTTTGATCCCATGACAAGAACCTATCTTACATCAATACATCAATTTTTGGGATAAATATAATATTTATACATGAAGACAGGCAATATCTTAGTCATTTTCATAATCTGTCTTTGTTACAGTGCTGTTGTAATATGGCAATTTTTTTCTTTTTTTTTTTTTTTTTCTGTACGCGGGCCTCTCACTGTGGCGGCCTCTCCCGTTGCGGAGCACAGGCTCTGGACGCGCAGGCTCAGCGTCCATAGCTCACGGGCCTAGCTGCTCCGCGGCATGTGGGATCTTCCCGGACCGGAGCACAAACCCGTGTCCCCTGCATCGGCAGGCGGACTCTCAACGACTGTGCCACCAGGGAAGCCCTATTATGACATTTTTTGAATGCCTTCTTTTCCTTGGGATCCTGATAGGGGTATTCACTTTCATAATTCATATATTCAAGATAATTTTATAATGTGTGCATTAGTATAGGTGTATTTTGAAAAACTTTAAAAATATATCTTAGATATCCATGATGATTTTAAGTATTGCATTTTAGCATAGCTATTTTAAAATATTACATATGATTCATTTATTACATGTTGCTATTATTATCAGTTTATTAATAAAACATTTGTTCTTCAGTTCCAGGCTAAATTGTCATTTTCTCTTATATATATTCTGTCATTTTCTCAAGCATCAATTTTATTCCCTAAACACCCATTACACTTTTTATATCATCTTAGAACTTACATAGTTTATTTCTCTCTTTCACTGAATTTTGTAATTCAGTAATAAAAATAATCATTGACTACTGAACTACCAAAAAACTAGTTAATACCTGCTCTTGGAAAAACTTATTTTGCAAAGATGAAAAAACATGCACATGTATTTGCTTCCCTGAAAAAACTGAAAGCCAAACCTTACAGAAAAGATTATGGTGAGGTTTTCAGTTTGAGTAAGAAAGTAGACTCTAACCCAAATCATGTAGTTTGCTCCAATACAATTTTACACTCTTTGATTCTTTTCAGCTGATTTTCCAAGGCAAGTGTTTGTTTTGGAGACTTAATTTTCAGGTTTGTTAATCTTTTAAGATTTATTTTGAAGCTCCATGCAGTTCTAAAATACTACCTAGCAATATTTTAATATCTGCACAGTTTTAAAATAATCCATAAATTCAAAACATTTAAGATATATTGAATTTTTCCATTTTGGTTTTTTAAAAAATGACTCACTCATCACTTAGCTTACAGTAAGCAGATAGCAAATTAATTATTAGACATAAAGATACCATCTTCCTTATTATATCTTTCTGAGCCTAAGTTACAAATTAAGAAGTTTGATCTCTACTATAAAAAGCACTAGTGTCTGATATTCTTACTTCTGAAATAAAAGACTTTAAAATATTTTACATTTATATATGTAATTGTAATTAGTATGTCACTAGCTGGATAGTATATTTTTTGTCATTTGCAAGATGATCAATGTGTCATCAATCTCAGTTCCCAGTAAAGAATATATTTAGAAGGCAGCTATGTTCACCACTATACCACCAATGCCAGTGTTAAGTAAAGAATATATTTGAAATTGAGTGATTGACATTTGTCCTCATAATAAAATTGTCATGTTATCATGACTCATAAACTCTTTTCCAAAATATATGGAACTGACTGAGTTCAAAATAGATACCTCAACCACTTACCTTGATGACACAAAATTGTTTATTATTAGTGAGGAAGAAACACAAAATATAAAGAATTTCTTCCCAGGATACCACAATGGTTTAAAACTCCAGTCTAGTATTCTGTCTTTTGTTATGAATTTGACAGAAAAAAAACTATGTAAAAGCAAGACTTATACATGCCCCACAATATCTGACATTTGTTTTTAGGAGAAAAGTTGCACACATACACACACAGGCATATATAAATAGTATGTATGTAAAGGTTATCTCTATATATATAGATAACCTTTTTCTTTTTACACATTTGTCAGATATCTATGGACTTCCTTTCCTAGAAACTGGTTTTAGCCTTAAACCACAAGATAGAAGATAAAGATATAATCATATTCTGAATGTCTAATGAACATGCTATTTCCCTTTTATGTCATGTAAAATATTTTCAAATTAATATCTCTAATCTTATAAAATGATTTTTTCTCTCAATTCAATGTTTAATTCAACTCTCATATTTTTTCTGCGAAACCAAATTTATGCAAATCAATAATAATTCATTTGGCAAACTATTGAGTATACTTTCTAATGGAATTCCAAATTCTTTGGAGAAAGAAAAGGCTTGTGCACCAATTATGTCCAAGCTTGTGGTCAAATAAATTTCACTTATTTATTTTTTTAATTTTAATTTCTTAAAGAATCTGGGTTACCTCCCATTTACTTAAAATATAATTCTCTATTGGTTTAGAGAAAGATCTTAGAAGAGTGGTTGAATATATTTATAATGGCTAAGATATAGATATTACATTTTTCATAAAGAGTAAGCCCCAATTTAAAAGTGATTTTAAACCCAAAATGTGGTAACCCCAATCATGATGTGGTGGAGGTTGCTTGTGAGAGCCAATGGTTAAATTTTAGTAATTTTTGTAATTTGGTTGTTAAACACAGCTATTACTAAAAATTAAATTGTATAAAGCTACAATTAAAACTTATAAACAAAGCTCATAATTATTTAATTTTTACCATTACTTCCTAATTATCTTACTGATTTATCTTTTGCCTGTGCTCTTGATCTTATATCTATTGTATGTATAGAGTAGAAATTTTACATCATGATGTATTGCTGCACATCTCTTCCCAAAGTCATGTGCAGTGAAAGCTCCCTTGGTAGCTTGGAATCTGGCATGGTTGCAGGGTTTACACCATGCAAATGGATGAACATTACAAATTAGGGCTTGATTTATTGTTCTGCTGATTGCCTAGAGTTAGGAAAATAATGGAGAACATTTTGATGTAGATTAAAGTCTATCATTTAGGTAGCCCTTATGTTATAAATAGAACCAAAAAATTGAGGAAATATTGCATCTCACTCTTTTTGTTTTTTTAATTGGGGTATAGCTGTTTTACAATGTTTGTTAGTTTCTACTGTACAGTGAAGTGGAGTTCCCTTTGCTATACAGCAGGCTCTCGTTAGTTATCTATTTTATACGTATTAGTGTATATATGTCAATTCCAATCTCCCAGTTCATCCCACCACCACCCCTTTCTCCCCTTGGTGTCCATACGTTTGTTCTCTACATCTGTGTCTCTGTTTCTGCCTTGCAAACTGGCTCGTCTGTGTCATTTTTCTAGATTCCACATATATGCGTTAATACATGATATTTGTTTTCCTCTTTCGCACATCACTCTTAAAACAATCAGATTTAGCAAAGAATTCACTCATGTCATTGACAATTGGAGTTCTGGCATAGATCTTCATTGTTTCATGTTGGCTTACCTATTAATGTACATGAAGATCTCAAACAATATTCATATTGGAACTATGCTTATGAATCACTGACTTGAGTGATTCCTTCCCCTTTCATTAGTAATCAAACATTATTCAGAATCTGATTTTGTGAAATTGTCATAAGTGCCAGAATGATAAAAATTTGTAGTAGATTTTGTGAGAAATAGCCAGTCACACTGAATTTAAAGGAGTATATTTTTTTAAGTGTATGTAGTTTTGTTAAATTGCTGTTTATTAAATTATGTAAAGGAATAACCAAAATAGTAAAACTAACCCTCAAGCGGTATTGTGAATTTTACTAGCACATATAGGTACACACACACACACAATGCACACTCCATCCCATACATACTTTCCTTTTGAAGAGCAATTAGTAAACATTTTCCAGCATATGACTGCCCAACATCATAGTTTAGGCATTCACCACCTCTCACTGGAGCTCTGCGATAATCTTTCACATCCTTTACCCACTTTCCACTGTACCACTACTCCCTGCTTTTTGTGAGCTTTACAGTCTAGTAATAAGGACAGACATATTTCTCCTACATAGCCTACGAGGTTCAGTGACTTCATGACTTTTTTCTTCATAATTCCTTTGTTTAAAATGCTTTTTCTTCTTTTTGGACTAGTGAAATTCATCCATCGTGGTCTGGCTGAGGTGCTTCACGTACATAGTAAATGTTCCATTATTTATCCCTTGGTTTCATATTACTTTTGCTTTGTTTTAATTTATGTAAATTTGTTTATTCAAATGTTAAGTGGATTGTTACTCCCTTCTGCACATATTTATTCAAGTCTAATATGTGTCAGGCATTGCTTTAGGTGGTAGGGTGGGATCGGGTTATTTTGAAAGGCAGAAATTCCTAACCTCACAATGTCTATTGATGAGGCATCATCTAGACTAGTGATGAGATGTGTAAAGCCTTTGATCATTGTGAACATTTGTCTTAGTGAGCCTGCTGCTGTAACAAAATACCAGAGATGAAGTGGCTTATACAACAGCAGATATTTATTTGTCACAGCTCTGGCCACCTTCTAGCTGTATCCTCACATGACAGCGAGAGGAAGCTCTGGTGTCCTTTTCTCTTTTTATAAGAGCACTAATCCCAAAATAGGGGCTTCCCTGCTATGATCTTATCTAAACCTAGTTACTTCCCAAACACCACAGGTGCTAATGTACCATCGCATTGGAAGTTGGCTTTTCAATATATGATTTGGGGGGGACACCAAAATTCAGTCCACAGCAACATTTAAACTTTAGTCATGATGATGATTCAAAACTGAATAATTTTTCCCTAAACTTAGCTTCTTTATGATTTTATTCATTTACATGCCTTAAGATGAAGTTTCTTTGTAAATTCTTCATTGTCCTTCCCTTGCTTGGGGCTCCCATATGTTTGTGATTCATTACCTAAGGATAGATTGAATATTAAAAGAGGAAAAATCAAATGTATGTTTTTGTACGTTTTAAGGTTACAGTTCATGGATTTACATGTTTAAGAATTCAGTTTATAGAGCTAATGTTGGTATTTTGTTAAAGAATAAACAGTGGTTTGGATGAATTTTGGAAATATAAATAAGCAATTTAGAAACTGTAAATTGAAAATATATATTGCCAATTTAGGTTTTTGAAGTCCCAAAGTGAATTTAGAAGTTTGTTCTAAGACATGACAGAGTGCTGATTGCTATCATTTCCTTTGAGTAGTGTTCAAGGCAACTTTAACTGGGAAAAATATTTCCATTTCTATCCAATAGCATGTTTCTGAAAGCTTTTGATCATAAATATATATTCTTAATTCTTTTATATAATATTTAATATGTTTCCATTTATAATAAACCAGACATGATCATTGCTTAAAGATATTTAATAGAAGTGATTTGATTATCAGTATTTCAAAACAGGCATACCTGCTTTTATTGCACTTCACTTTAATTGCATTTTTTTACAAGTTGAAGTTTTGTGGTAACCCTGCATTGAACAGGGTTCAATTTTTCCAACAGCATTTGCTCCCTTTCTGTCTCTGTGTCACATTTTGGTAATTCTCACAATATTTCAAGCTTTTTCATTATTGTTATATTTGTTATGATGATCTGTGATCAGTAATCTTTGATGTTACTATTATAACTTACTGAAGGCTCAGATTATGGTTAGCATTTTTTAGCAATAAAGTGTTTTTGTTTAAGGTATATACATTGGTTTTTTGGCACAATGCTATTACAGTAGACTACAGTATAATGTAACATTTATATGCACTGGGAACAAAAAAATTTCTGTGACCATTTTATTGCAATATTTGCTTTACTGCAGTGGTTTGGAACTGAACTCTCATTACCTCCAAAATATGCCTATATAGCTACAGCTGCATATCTGTTCATAAGTCATGGGTTCATTATCACATAATATATATGTGTGTGTACATATATATTTACTTCATTTATTTCACATATACTTATGCAGGAAATTTCATAACATTCTAGATGAAGAAAAATCAAGATCATCGAAATTTTGAAAGCCTATTTCAGTGTAGTTCCACATCTCTTGCTTCATCTCAAAACACACTATATATAAAAGTACAATTTGGTGATGAGCTTTATTAAAGAGAACAAATGGTTTCTATGAATAATAAGATCACAATAATTTTTCATAAATGACTCTAGCCAGAGTTCATATGAACTGACATGAATTATGGTACAGCTCAGAAGATTTAATTTGGCATGTGACATAGAGTAGAACAAAACCTAGCTTACAGTTGAAGAAAAAAGTAAATATTTGAATCAATTATTAGGTCTTGAGATTGAAAATTATGGGTTATGGAAAAATAGTAATAGAAATATTTATAACATCTTTGATTTAAAAAGCTTTGATTTTGAAAAATAACCTAAAATATCAAAATTTAGATATTTATCTTTCTGGGCCATTTATTACAACTATTCACTAATTATATATATATGTGTGTGTGTGTGCATATATATGCACACATATGCATATATATAAACGTATATGTATGCCTATACATATATATTAAATTAGTGCATATATATTTATAGCACACATGCACATATATAGTATACATAAACATGCTATGTAAGGATTTTAAATATTTCAAAATTTAAAATCTAATATGTTCCTAAGAACATTGATGATTTAAAATAAGGTCATTTTTCAGGTTAAGCATTATTGAATAAGTAGAATAAGTAAGAAGACCAGTGTTGTGATAAGATCTATCAAGAAGTTTCAGTACGTAAAACTCCTGCCTATTATAGTAAAGGGGATAAAACAATACCTGTTCCTTAGTCATTTATTAAGTAAATGTATTTTTTGGCTATTTTAGCATCACCATTTTTGTGTTATTACCACGATCATTATGTGTCATTGCCAAAATCAACTTCTTTCCATGTGATATCCACATTAACCATATTTTGGGATTGCAGAATAAATAAATATAAACTGTTAAATATTATCATTTTACTATTATTGTTCTTCTACTTGAGTTCTCATGATAGAGTAAAAAGGACAGTTTGTCTCAACATTTTGTAAACCTAATTTAGATAAAGGTAAGCAATATATAGAGGTTAAGAACTTGTTGTATAAGAAAAACCTCTTGTTGTTGTTTAATTTCTAATTAGTGTATAAGAACATTTAAAACCTTGACTGATAAGCACTCTTCTAACTTATTTACAAGTATGTTCTTTGTATTCTTGTAATGCATAGGTATTCTTGTAATTTAATGTGATTTATTTTGTCCTAGTGCTTTAAATATTTTTAAAGAGAATGTATTATTTTATAAATCTAAACATGTCACATCAAATGAATTTTTTTAAATACCGTATGGTCAGAATACTTTGGAAAATTATACATTTTCAGAATTTGGAAGGATCTTAGAAAATTTCTATAAATTTTCTTTTCAGTGCCCAATGGAGAGGCTGGAGAGTAGTCGTTAGGAGTGCAGGATCCAGAGTCAGACTTGCTAGATAGGAATCTTGTCCCGACACCTAATAGTCAACTACACCTAATATGTGAACCTAAGTCAGGTAACTTAACTTCTCTAAATGTCAGTTTTCTCAGTAACCACCTTACATAATCCTTAATACAAACAAGGGGAGCCCAGGTTGATAAATCTATGGATTCTGAGTTTGTTCAGTATACGTAATCCTTTAGCCAAGAATGTCTTGCTAAGGATATTTCAGATAAGATCTCTTCCTTTTAGAAACTTTTTATTGGTATATTTACATGGAGATCCATTTGCCGATGAGATTACACCCAGTATAACAATAGTAATAATAAAAGGAACCTAGGTTCATGTTTCACTTGATATTTACCAGTTGTGTGACCTTGGAAGAGAAAGTCCTCTTACCTTTGTTCAGCCCCAGTTTCCTCAACTGTGAAAGGACATAATAGTGACTACTCTGATTATCTCATAACATTTGACATTCATCAAATGATATTTTGTTGATTTTTTAAGATTTTTTTATTAAATAATTTTTATTGTAGTATAGTTGCTTTACAATGTTGTGTTAGCTTCTACTGCACAGCAAAAGGAATCAGCCATATATATATCTCCTGCCTTTTGGATTTCCCTCCCATTTAGGACACCACAGTGCATTAAGTAGAGTTCCCTGCACTATACAGTATGTTCCCATCAGTTGTCTATTTTATACATAGTATCAATAGTGTATGTGTGTCAATCACAATCTCTCAATTCCTCCCACTCCCCCCCACCTTGGTATCCATACATTTGTTCTCTACCTCTGTGTCTCTATTTCTTCTTTGAAAATAAGGTCATCTATACCAGTTTTCTAGATTCCACATATATGCGTTAATATATGATAATTGTTTTTCTCTTTCTGACTTACTTAACTCTGTATGACACTCTCTAAGTCCATCCATGCCTCTACAAATGACCCAATTTCGTTCCTCTTTATGGCTAATATTCCATTGTATATACATACCATATCTTCTTCATCCATTCCTCTGTTGATGGACATTTTGAAATATAATTGACATGTAACATCATATTAGTTTCAGGTATACAGTGTAATTATTTGATGTTAAAAGTTCTCATCGGGCTTCCCTGGTGGCTCAGTGGTTGAGAGTCCGCCTGCCGATGCAGGGGACACGGGTTCATGCCTCGGTCTGGGAAGATCCCACGTGCCGCAGAGCGGCTAGGCCTGTGAGCCATGACCGCTGAGCCTGCATGTCCGGAGCCTGTGCTCCGCAACGGGAGAGGCCGCAACAGTGAGAGGCCCGTGTACCGAAAAAAAAAAAAAAAAAGAGTTCTCATCACAAGAACACAAAATTATAACTTTCTGTAGTGATGCATATTAATTAAACTTATTGTGGTGATCATTTTGCAATATATCACAAACTTTTAAAAATTACTCATTCCCAGTAAATGCAAACTTCAGAAAATAAACACCTTAGATTTGGTCTAAGACGGTGTCTGTAAATGTGTTTCATTGTTTTTGAGTTTGGTGTTCGGGCTTCTCTTTCTGTGTTAAAATTCAAACATTAGATTGAGGCCTTTTCTTGCAAAACATCTTTAATCTTTTTGAGATTTTGTTCCTATGTTCAATTATAAATAAAGCTGAATTTGAGCTTCCTAATAGAGGCTACACCTACATTTAAAAATAACTAACACTTTAGCTTGCTTTAAAATACAGCATATTTTCAATTATTTAGCATAATTATAGGTATCTCAATTACTTTTTAAGAATGTTTTGTAGCTAAGAATGTTCCTTATTATAGATAACTGTAATTCAAAACTTGACCAAAAACTTGTTTATTAAATGTACATAGCTACTTGGGGGAAGGCCCATCTAAAATTATGTCTTAGTCAACTCTATTTTATCATGTATTGTTCCAAGATAAAAAGATGAGGTCAGTGTCTTCCTTGCTCACATTGCCATTTTGGATGATTATTTTGCTACCCAAAAGATTATCTGAAAATTTGAGAGATATAGTCTCCAGTTCTGCCATTTTTTAAGAACATCTGATTATTTGAGAGATATATTATCCAGTTCTGCTATTTTGTTAAAGGTTATAATAGATATTTTTCTTCCAGTTGTATTGACATATAACTAACATACAGCACTGTATAAGTTTAAGGTATACAGCATACATTTATCATGAAATGATAATCACAGTAACTTCAGTGAATGTCCATCATCTCATAGAGATACCAAATTAAAGAAATAGAAAAAAAATTTTTCTTGTGATAAGAGCTCTTAGGATTTAGTCTCTTAACAACTTTCATATATAGCATATATCAGTGTTAATTATATTTATTATGTTGTACATTATATCCCTAGTACTTATTTATCTTATAACTGTAAGTTTGTACCTTTTTTTTTTTTGCGGTACGCAGGCCACTCACTGTTGTGGCCTCTCCCGTTGCGGAGCATAGGCTCCGGAAGTGCAGGCTCAGCGGCCATGGCTCACGGGCCCAGCCGCTCTGCGGCATGTGGGATCTTCCCGGACCGGGGCACGAACCCGTGTACCCTGCATCGGCAGGCGGACTCTCAACCACTGCACCACCAGGGAAGCCCAGTTTGTACCTTTTGACTGCCTTCATCCAATTCCTCCTCTCCCTATACTCCACCTCTGATAACAAATCTTACCTCTTTTTTTATGAGTTTGTTTGTTTTTGAAGTATAATTGACCTGTAATACTATGTTAGTTCCTGTTAACACAACATAGAGATTCAATATTTCTATACATTTCAAAATGATCACCAGGATAGCAATATGTCACCATACAATGATGTTACAAAGTTATTGACTATATTCCCCACATTGTACATATCATACGTGTGACTCATTAATTTTGTAACTGGAAATTGGTACCTCTTAACCTTCCTCACCTACTTCTTTCCTCCTCCAACCCCCTCCCTTCTGGCAACCACCTATTTGTTCTCTGTACCTATAACTCTGTTTCTTAGTCATCATTATTGATTTGGGTTTTTTTGTTTGTTTTTTATATATTCCACATACAGGTGAAATCATACAGTATTTGTCTTTCTCTGTCTGACTTATTTCACTTAGTATAATACCCTCTAGATCTATCCATGTTGTTGCAATTGGCAAGATTTCATTCTTTTTTATGGCCAATATTCCATTGTATATTCCATTCCGGTTCTGCCACTTCTGTCTCTACATTTTGCAATCATTTATGGACTTCACATGAGTCTTGTAATTTATTACCAATTTTGGAACCAGTCTTAGAGTCTTCTTCACCATAATTTCTGCCAGGTTTTGGAATGACTTCAATATTCATATGATGAACCAGGCAGTATTGCATCTCTCAGTTTCATGTCTGAAATGATTAGTTTGTCCTGACACAGGTAGCTCAGCTCTTTCAATCAGAATAATTCTAACTTTCTTTATACTTTGAACAACAGTACCACAGTCTGGAATTTAGAATATAGCTATATTCCACAAGAAGCTTTATATGCCAGTGTCTTCTAGCAGAGAGTTCAGAAATAACTCAGTATTCAGAAATAAATATTATGCTTTATTTCCTTTGCTGGTGCCTCATGAGATAGAACCAGAGAAATTGTCAGTTATATAATTCAGGATTTTTTTTTTTTTTTTTGTCTGAAAAATAGAAGTGGTGTTCAAGGAAGCATTTGCTGGTCAGGCGTGAAATATTCTCTCACAGCCTTCAGAAAAGAAGAGTGGTTTTGGTTAGATCTATGGTATGTCATATGGATCAGCATCATTCCTGATGACCTGTTCTACTTAAGTATTAAAGAAGTATTTATTGAGCTCTTCTTGTTTTCCAGGTCCTGTTTGAGTTGTGAATAAAAGAGAAAAGACCCTAGCTCTAAAAGAACATACATATAATTTGGGTTAGGAAAAATATAAACAAACCAATGATAAAGAATAACATTCACAGAGGGATCACAATATAAAACAGGGATTTTGGAGGAAGAGTTAAAGGAGGGACAATTTCGATAGGATGATCGGGGGGAAATAAAGCTGTTAGAAATGACATTTGAGAAGAGATTAATGATTTTAAAAATCCATACATTTCAGGACTTGGAGAGAAGATTTGAAGTAGAGGGAAATTCAAAACAATACCTTTAGGCAGAAGTAAATTTCAATTATATGAGAAACAGAGATGTAACTAATGTGGCTGGAGTTTAATAAATGATGAAGAGAGTCATGTGAAGGCTGATAGTCCAGACAGAAGATAACTGAGGCCTGGATCAGGGTAGTAGAAGGAAAGTTAGTGAGAAGAGTTCAGAGAAGGGTAGAGAGATTAAGCAGCTTTAGCTGGATGGTGGCACCTCTAGACTTGAGAAAACGAGGAAAAGAGGTTTGAGGTGGTTAAGCAAGATGTCTGTTTTGCAGTGTTATAGACTGAACTGTGTCCCTGACAAATTCATATGTTAAAGTCCTAACACCCAGTACCTTAAACTATGACAGTATTTAAGGAAATGGCCTTGAAAGAGGTAAAGATAAAATAAGGCCCTTGTGGTGGGGCCTTAATCCAATGGTGTCCTTATAGAGAGAGATAGCAGGGATGCATGTACACAGAGAAGAGCCCATGTGAGGACACAGCAAGAGGGTTGCTCACTGCAAGCCAAGCAGAGAGGACTTAGGAGAAACCAACCCTGTCAGCACCTTGATCTTGGACTTAGTTTCTGGAACTGTGAGAAAATAATTTTCTGTTGTTAAGTTACCCAGTCTCTAGCATTTTGTTATGGCAGCCCTGGGAGAATAATACATGCTGTTTGCATTTGAGATGCACAGTAGAAAACCAATGCAGATGCCAAGTAAACTATTGGAGTGAGAAGATGCTAGGGTTCAAAATTCAAATTTTAAAGACATAAGCATTTCAATAAATAAGCAAAATTATCTAGATACTGTCTATTGATCTCAGTACTATTCCTGTGGATGGAAAGGCAAATTCTATTACTCACATTTCAGCTGAGCTAAGAGATAATCTATGAAAAGCTTTTTGGTTCTGTTTATTGTTTCTGCAATGCCATTGTAGGGGAAACAATGCTATTATAGAGTTCTAGAATTGACAAAAAGAGATATAGTCCAGTTTTAAAATTTGTCTCCAATAATACATAGGTGGAAGCCTGCCAATTACAAAGAATCAGTCTAAGAATGCTAATTTCTTATAAAGATTAGGTAAAATCGGACACAAGAAAATTAGACATTACTCTTTGTAAAGAGTGTTTTCAAGAATGGCTTTCTACTCTAAATCCAGACAGTAGACTTGAAACAACACTAAAAAAGTACATCCTGAAAGAGTTTCTCTGATGCCCCATTTGGTCTTTGAAACATTGATCAAAAGAGACTGAAGGTATGGCTGGCAAAGTTGAATGACAAAGTGGAGGCCTTCAAACCTGCACAACACTAAGAAAATATTATGAAATCTGAGAAGTTTTAGATAAGATGGTGGCCCTCATGCTATGAGATAAAAATGGTTTAACTGAGTAAAGGTGAGGACTATTTATCTGATTGGGAAAATGTTATTATTTCCAAAAAAGATAGTAAGATACTTGTTTAGTATCTCTCTTAATTTCTAATGATCATGTAGACCTGAAGAGATAGGCTCCTAATATACTGAGGAGACCATTTTGTGCCTGGTTTCTTTCACCCATTCTCCTATGTTGGAAATTACTGAGTTGAAACTTTTAAGAAAAGCTCATGCCTTATCCTGGTGTTGAATTTAGAAATTACTGTCATTTCTAAGAGAGAAAATAAAAGGTTCTTTAAGGCAATGATTTATGTCTACTTAGCACCTACGCCTCTTACCTTTGTTTCCCCAGGAGAGCATAAACTTTGCTCAGCTTGTGCCTCAGGGAACCCCCAGCTCACCTCAGATGAGGCCTGCTTGGCCTAAGGGGAAGTCAATTCCCCTTATTTGTATTTGGTTTAGAAAATGGACATGTGACCCATATCTTGCCAATAATTCATGAGAAAAGTTTGTTGAGGGTCTTCTGGAAAAAAACTTGCTGCATGAAGAGAAGGTCTCTGTTTTTTGGGGGGGATACATTCAAATCTATATATGATGCCTAGAATGCTTTACACAGACTATAAAATAGAGAATGACACTGCAAGGAAATGAAAATAATCTGTGTCTTTGGTGACATCATGAATCCACTGAATCAAACAGATTTGAAACTTGCCCTACCTTGGGACTTACTGTTATATAAGAATATACTTATTTCATAAACCATTTTAGGTCAGGATTTCTGTAACTTAATGGTGAAACCATCCTATCTGATACACGAGGAGAGCTAACATTATTGATCAATGATTAAGAGAACTCAAAGGCATGCTGCTTTTCTGGTAGAAATATTAAAAATAAACTTCAATACTTCTATCTTTGCTCATAGGCCTGAAGCCATCTCCTGCATGTGAATGAAACAGAGCTGCAACAAATTTTGATGTATTGGTTGAGTCTCTGGATACTACTAAAGACTCTTAAGACATAGGATTGAGTTAGGAAGCAAACTCTCTTCCCAAGAAAATAGATAATATTTTTTTCTAAAAAAAAAAAAGAAACTACTTAGAGGCTCACAGGGAGAGACTTGGAATGGATTTTGTTTATGGGATGGAGAAGAAAACTTGAACTTGAGGATAAACAGACATAGGTAGGAGTGAAAGAAACTTGCATTGGAAGTTCCCACTGGGAGCTGGCATGCATTGGTAATCCGTTCTTTAAAAATGTTCAGCGAAGGGCTTCCCTGGTGGCGCAGTGGTTGAGAGTCCACCTGCCGATGAAGGGGACACGGGTTTGTGCCCTGGTCCGGGAAGATCCCATATGCCGCGGAGTGGCTGGGCCCGTGAGCCACAGCCGCTGAGCCTGCGCGTCCGGAGCCTGTGCTCCACAACTGGAGAGGACACAACAGTGAGAGGCTCACATACGGCAAAAAAAAAAAAAAAAATGTTCAGTGAAAAAGTTCAGGTTAGTTAGAGATTTCACCTTTGTTTCTCCAGCATTGGAACTTTTTTCTTAGTTATTTATATTTTGTATGGAGTCTGAATGTGTTATTTTGTGGAGGCTAAAGAGTCAAGATGGCAAGGGGAAAGGGCACCTCCTATACCTTAAACTCTCCCAGAATCCTAAAGAGATAGGATTTTTCCCACAAGGAGAATTAAGGCCAGCTTGCCAGGCTGATTAGTGATATCAGAGGAAAGAGACTCAAAATCCTAGAAAAATTTCTGAGAGGGACATATACAAGAAAAGAAAGAAAAGGGCTCAGTAAATTTCTTGTCTTTATAATAATCAGAAAATAATTCCTACGTAGCAGACAGTAGTACTTGCCAGAATATTTAGAAACATGACAGCGCTAGTCTCAGTGTTCACTTATGCAATGTTAAGATAAATTTTCCAATTTTATTTTATTTCTAGTTTTGAAATGGAAAGAAATGAATACAAGAAGTAGTAGTGTGTGATACTGAGTGAAAGTTTTTTTTACTCCTTTTTCCTATTCCTTGATGTTGGTGTTAAACTATGAAACTCAAGAATTCTTTTAAATGGATATAATTCTTCTTAAATGAATTATGTTATCTTAAAGAATAATGCCTGAGTCGGTTTGTTTTGTGAAATTGGAGAATATTGGGTAATAAGACATGTTTCAGGAGAATAATCAAGAACATGAAGGAAATCCTATATCACAGATACCCAAAATAGACCCTTACTCTAAAGAGAGGACTGGAATTACTTTGTCCCTGTCAAAAGTGAGAGATAACTCTGGTAGTGGAAAATGTTGAAAAGTGAAATCACATCACCTAAGAAACAACAAGCAGATGAAGTTAAATAAAAAAAAAAAGATCTTTAGATAAAGATAGAAATTAGGTCTTAAGGAAGAGAGAAATGATTTGGTGGTTGGATGATATTAAAATCTTAATGTCATTTCAGTAAGCATTCTCATCTTGTACTTTTTTAATTTAATTTTTATTTTATATTGGAGTAAAATTGATTTACAATGTTGTGTTAGTTTCAGGTGTACAGCAAAGTGATTCAGTTGTACACATACATATATCCATTCTTTTTCAGATTCTTTTCCCATATAGGTTATTATAGAACACTGAGTAGAGTTTCCTGTGCTATAAAGTAGGTTCTTGTTGATTCTTTATTTTATATATAATAGCGTGTATAGGTTAATCCCAAACTCCTAATTTATCTTCCCCTCCATCACCACTTTCCCCCTTTGGTAACTGTAAGCTTGTTTTCAAAGTCTGTGAGTCTGTTTCTGTTTTGTATATAAGTTCATCTGTACCATTATTTTTAGATGCCACATATAAGTAATATCATATGATATTTGTCTTTCTCTTTTTGACTTACTTCACTGAGTGTGATAATCTCTGGGTCCATCCGTGTTGCTGCAAATGGCATTATTTCATTCTTTTTTATGGCTGAGTAATATTCCATTGTATATATGTACCACATCTTCTTTATCCATTCCTCTGTTGATGGACATTTTGGTTGCTTCCATGTCTTGGCTCTTGTAAATGCAATGAACATTGGGATGCATGTATCTTTTGAAATTATGGTTTTCTCCAGATGTATGCCCAGGAGTGGGATTGCTGGATCATATGGTAGTTGTACTTTTAGTTTTTTAAGGAACCTCGATACTGTTCTCCATAGTGGTTGTACCAATTTACATTTGCACTAACAGCGTAGGAGGGTTCCCTTTCTCCACACTCTCTCCAGCAACTTATTGTTTGTAGACTTTTTGATGATGACCATTCTGACTGGTGTGAAGTGATATCTTATTGTAGTTTTGATTTGCATTTCTTTAATAATTAGGGATGTTGAGCCTCTTTTCATGTGCTTTTTGGTCATCTGCATGTTTTGTTTGGAGAAATGTCTGTTTAGATCTTCTGCCCATATTTTGACTGGGTTGTTTATTTTTTGATATAGAGCTGCATGAGCTGTTTATATATTTTGGAAATTAACCCCTTGTCAGTTACTTCATTTGTTAATATTTTTTCCCATTCTGTGGGTTGTCTCTTCATTTTGTTTATGGTTTTCTTTGCTGTGCAAGAGCTTTTAAGTTTAATTAGGTCTCATTTGTTTATTTTTGTTTTTATTTTCATTACTCTAGGAGGTAGATCCACAAAGATACTGCTGTGATTTATGTCAGAGTGTTCTGCCTATGTTTGCTTCTAAGAGTTTTATAGTATCTGGCCTTACATCTAGGTCTTTAATCCATTTTGATTTTCATATTGTACTTTGTTTAGAGTTAGCAGCAAGTAGCTGTCTTTCCAATGTTAAACAAGTCAAGATAAATTGTTTCCTGTTTTTCTGACTTGAAAGAAGTTTGAAGAAGTGATACATCAAAGTTGTATCACTGTCAGGTTGGTTACCTCCAGTGATTTGGGTAGAATGAAGATGCCCAGTGTGTCGGGTCAAACTTTTAATTTTCCATATGAGGAAACCTAGGCTCAGAAAACTTAACGGATATGAAGGCCGCTAGTTGGTGGAGGAGCCAAGACTAAATATCGGACTCCCCAACTCCTGGGTAACTTATATCTGGCACTTCATTTTTCCAGTGCCAGCTCAACTTTAAACTGCCCAATCCAAAATCTGACTTTCCTTTCATTCTTTTATTCCTTGTGAATACCTTTCCTTTTATGATTGTTTTAATCAAGTTTTCACATAAAAACATGGTCAGAAAGATGATAGACTGGTATCAGCTTTTATTGCCACATAGCACGGGCATCAGAATAATAGTTTTTGACATGATAAATTGCAATATACACTTCACTTCTATCAGGACTTTTAAGTTTGTGATCTTAATTCCCATTTTTAACTTAAAAGGCCTCAAACTTGCTGAACATGTATCTTTATGTATCTTTACTGTTTTTCCATAGGTTTTCCATGAAGCAGCAGTATACATCAAATAATTTTCTTTAAGGGTGCCAAACAAGGACACTTTATTGGTTTCCTAGAGCTGCTATAACAAATTGTCACCAACTGGGTGGCTTGAAACAACAGAAATTTATTTTCTCACTGCTTTGGAGGTTAGAAGTCCAGAATCAAGATATCAACAGGGTTGGTTCCTTCCTGGTGCCTTGGGGGAGAATTTGTTCCATGCCTCTCTCCTAGCTTCTGTCGGTTACTCACAATCCTCAGAACTTCTTGACTTACAGATGAACCTCTCCAATCCCTGACTGTTTCACATGGCATTCTCCTCTCTGTATGTTTGTATCTCTTCTCTTGTAAGAACACCAGACATATTGGATTAGAACCCACTAATCAAGTATGACCTCATCTGAACTTGATAACAGCCACAAAGACCCTATTTCTAAATAAGATTATCTTCACAAATACTGGGAGTTAATCTCAACATATCTTTTTGAGGAACACAGTTTACCCCATAACAGATACCAATATAGTTACTCTAACCCATGTTAGACCTTTCAGAATTAAATATTTCTTCCTTATATCATTGAATGTATTACACAATATCCTCATCCACCTAAATACTGATCACAAATAACTCTATTGCTTGATTAGCCAAAATCAACTGATACCTTGTTGAGTGTAATATCACAAAGGGACAGTGTGGACAGGTGTTCCTGGAGAGAGAAGGGAGATATTAAAATGGAGAAGAATCTAAGACAACTTACAATATTATGATTTGGGCATTACAGCCAGCTCAAAACCTTAAAAGTTTGTTTTGTCTTCTCTGAAGGACATTTTACGAAAGGATATTTATTTACCTCATATTTCTTAACCAAGACTAGATCTGTTGCATATATGCAAGCAGCTTTGTGGTAGAAAATATAATCAGTACATTACACTAGAAACTAAACTTTTTCTCCAAGTTCTAGTATTAGCATCTTGAGGAATTATAGGAAAAGAAAAATCTATCAAATGGAAAGCTGCCAAAAACAGTTGCAAAGGAAATTATAATGTTTTTATGAATTTGATTACTTAACCTATCTAGAAAAGCATGCTTGTAAAATAAAGAGAATCCATGATTCAAAGATGTTTTTAAATAATAAATACTGATAAGTTTTCAAAGCTGAATTTTAAAGTTCAGCTTTGAGATGCTTATTTTAGGAACTATTTTCAAAGTCATAGTAAAGAGACTATTGCATTCACAGGAGTCACAGAATCCTAAGGGGACTTCAGAATGTAAGGTGATATTTAAGTAGAGAAAATTAGCATCCCTGAGATACTCTAAATCTGACATCTAGAAATCTACATTCAAATAGGGGATTAAAGTGGCCCTGCTGAGTGGACTGGATGGGCATACTGATAAAAAAAAAGTGTATGTTGAGGCAAGATAATTTTTTGTCCTTTCAGCTTGTTAGAGATTAATGACTACAGGCATTTGTTTGGAATCTTTTATTCTTACTTCTTTTATTGTGAACTCTTGACTAGAATTGCTTATGTTAATGAATCTATTTCACAATATGAAAATATAGTAGCTCAAGAAAAATAAATAATTTTATCCATTCATTTCCAATTATGAAGATGAAAATATACTTACATATATATAAATTGTGTTGTTAATTTGTATTGCAGGAAGTATCCATTTATATTTAAAATAATATAAATATAAGTATGTTATATAAAATATTGTATAATGGAAAAACTTTGTGCAGGCTTTTTTTTTTTTTTACATCTTTATTGGAGTATAATTGCTTTACAATTGTGTGTTAGTTTCTGTTTTATAACAAAGTGAATCAGTTATACATATACATATGTTCCCATATCTCTTCCCTCTTGCATCTCCCTCCTTCCCACTCTCCCTATCCCACCCTTCCAGGCAGTCACAAAGCACCGAACTGATCTTCCTGTGCTATGCGGCTGCTTCCAACTAGCTATCTACCTTACGTTTGGTAGTGTATATATGTCCATGCCTCTCTCTCGCTTTGTCACAGCTTACCCTTCCCCCTCCCCATATCCTCAAGTCCATTCTCTAGTAGGTCTGTGTCTTTATTCCTGTCTTACCCCTCGGTTCTTTCCTACTTTATTCTACTACTGTGTTGGGTCTTATTTATTTATATTGAACCATTTTGCATATCTCATCTTTAATTCTGTATGTAGGATGCTTTGCTTTTCGTCAAAGGATTCTTTTTTTAAAAAAATAACAAAAAAGGACTATAGTTCTATATTGCATGGTATAAGTGCAGACATTACTAGTATTTTCATAGGTAGTCACAAATATACTAAATATTTTGGAGTGCCCAGGTAGAAAAAAAACACATTTGAAAATTTTCTAATACATTATATCAAGAAGTCTGGGGTGGGGAGAGAAAAAAGAACTCTTGAAAACATGCTTAATTAATATTTCTGGGAAATATAGTTTTATTTCACCTTTTAAACTAGAAAATGTTCTTTCCTACAGAGATTTTAGATAAGTAAGATAGTTCATTTTGGGGGCTAGAACTGTTTCAGTATAGAAGTACAAATACATATATCTTAAGAAGCTTGCGTGCTAATGCAAGGCCCCTCTCCCAGCACACTCAAGTGCATTTGTATGCATACAGTCATACCCTGTGCTGGGTAGGTATTGCCTCACCTCTGAATGGTTCAGTGTTCATCCAGCAGCCATATGTTTAGTCCATCAATGTTAGATGAAAAAATGTAAAATGGTTACTAGTGAGTCACAAGAGAGATGTGGCAAGAGCATGTGGGAAAATAGAATCTTATACAGAGAAGAGCATGTAGCTCCTGAGCTTCAGAGAGAATTCTAAAATGATCCTTGGAGATGTCAGTGCTGGGCTTCAGCTCTATCTGACAATGGCTGGTGACCTGATAAGGAAGATCTATCAGAGCTAATTAGGAGAAGGGATTTCAGAGCTTCCTGGAAAATATTCTCCTAAGGAATTCATACATGGTCAAGTAACAAAGTGTTATTCCCTGACAGAGGGTTTGGGTGATTGGGAATGCAGCATTCTGGATGTCTCACAAGGATTTTTCTTCCTGCCTAGCACCTTGTGGTTTTCCCATCCAGCACATCTGAGACATGTGGAGGGATTTTTAAAAAGCTACATGTGGAACCACAGTAGCTTTTTTTCCAAAAAGCTTTGTGTTTTGGTACTAATGTGGTAAATTACAACACAAAATGATAGAAGGATATAATTGATTGACTTCTGTAGGAAACATACCGTACCTTTAACACCTTCTACATATTAAATGCTTCCTGGACTATGGCACTCAACTCCAGAAAGTTTCCAACAGATCAGGGTGCCTGTGATCTTGGTGAAAGTGCCAGGGTCCCATTAAAAGAAAAAAGGAAAAAAAAGTACCAATGGAAGCAGAAATGTGCCTACAGGGAGCTGAAATGCTATACAGACATGTATAAACATGTTAAACAAACAAACAAAAACCTGTCTGAATCAAGTCCTCTAATAAATCCCTTGTCTCTAGGTAAAACCAAACATTTACAACATAGACCTCAGCTAACTTTCTACCATTGTTTGAAAATAAGGCACAAGTTTCTGAGTTATTTATTGATCACCTCCAGGTGTTGGAAGATCCAGTGCGATTTGACTAGAATGAATTTCCCACCTTGACCTCCTTGAAAATCTTATATTTTTAGGACTCTGCTCAAAATATCTGCCTATTTGGAAAATTTACTTGGGATCTTCAGTAATACTTAAATGCTTCCTTTTATGTGTTCCTAGGCACCTTCTATATTCTACCTTTATCATAGCTTATATTAGCTTTGATAGAGGTTGGACACTTTTTTCTACCTTTATCATAGTTTACATTAGTTTTGATAGAGGTTTAGCACTTTTTTTCTTTATTTGAAACAAAATACCATATAAAAATAGAAGATAATCTGCTATGGGTGTAGTATACAAAATAAAGTCAACACAAATGACAAACAGTACACCCAAGCCCAAAGAAAATACTTTGTACTTGCAATAAAAATTTGGTGAATGAGTATTAATAAATATAAAATATTGACATCTGTGGGATTTTATTTTTCTGATTTCCAGTTTTTGAGGAATTTTTTAAAAATTAACCAACTCTATTGATTTGGATAAGAAGTAATCTGTTTTGCTTAGTAAATATTTATTTAATTAAAATTAATCTACTGAAGTGCTGGGAGTCAAAACTTTGGGAAGGAGAGTAGATATTTAAAATAGATTCATTCTAAAACTTGGGAATATAGTCAAATTATAACATTCTTTGACAGTAAGATCAAAAGTATAAAAATAGATGTCTTGAGACATTCTACATACAAGCAGCGTTATTTTCCCTGGAGCTGAAATATTGTACAAACTCCTCATCTACTTTCATTCTGACAAAATGCTTGTAAAACAATGTTGCTGATGCTAATTGAATTCTGCAGTCACTTAGAAATTAGGAGGGAGATCTTGGCATGCCAACACAATTATTCCACTATGTTTTTTTTTTTAACATTTTATTTTATATCGGAGTATAGTTGATTAACAATGTGGTAGTTTCAGGTGTATCACAAAGTGATTCAGTTATACATATATAAGTATCTATTCTTTTTCAAATTCTTTTCCCATTCAGGATTTTACATAATATTGAGCACAATTCCCTGTGCTATACAGTAGGTACTTGTTGGTTATCCATTTTAAATATAGCGGTAATGTACATGTCAATCCCAAACTCCCTAACTATCCCTCCCCACCACCCTTCCCCCCAGTAATCATAAGTTCATTCTCTAAGTCTGTGAGTCTGTTTCTGTTTTGTAAATAAGTTCATTTGTATCATTTCTTTTTCAGATTCCACATATAAATGATATCATATGATATTTCTCTTTCTCTGTTTTTAATTACAAATAAATAAATTGATATTCTGATTAAGATATAACTTTCTATAAATCTATTTAAAACTTATATGAAATATAAATCATATGGAATGTGGCCATTAATAAATAATCTGATAAATTTGATTGTCTGACAATAAAATTTTAGTATCTCTCATTAAGAAGAAAACCTCCTCTGATACCTAGAATGAGCAGGTGGATACTCACTCTCTTTTCTTTTGAGCCCAAATCACAAAAATAGTAATCACATATTAGACATCAAAGGGATGAATGTAATTATGTATCAGATATGCACATGTGAAGCTCTGGACTATATTAATGTACATGACTTTTATATACTCATACTTCAACTTGGATAAAACTTGTGCTGGAAAATAGGCAAGATTATATTCTAATATTTTTAAGTTTAACTTTATCAAAATGCATTTTATAGGTAGTGGAAAATTTAAGACATGCAATAAAACCGAACAGAGAAGAGTTCCTTTCAAGAGCAAACCTCTGTTAGATATCTTATATGCTTATTATGGTTGAAATTGGCAAATCACCTATGAATTTAAGCTTTCATTTGAAATCTGATATTAAGGAATGATTCTAGGTCATATTTGAAATTTTAATTCTCTGTATGTAGTCAGTAATTCTTGTCATTCTGTTCAAACTCCCTGGACTAATGTTAAACTTGATAATATCCTAAAAAGTTGGTTATTACATGGTTTTCTGATGACTTACACACTTGGCACCAAAGTACACAACAAAGAGCAGATTATACATATTCTAAAACATATAATTATACAGATTTTATATGTGTCTGTATGTATATATAATCTTTACAACTAATAGTAGTTATTAAATGTTAGATGTTAGATTTGGTTTGAAAGTCACATTTTATCTTTTTTATTTTCTTCATAAATAGGGTATATGTTTCATTCATTAAGAAACAATTGCTGATGTACTGAACTAAAACTTTTGAAGTTTACTGTTTCATGAAAATTTGATACTTTGAAACTGGCTTGGAAAAATAAGTTATTAAAAATAAAATTCAGAGCATGGAACTAATTTTTTTATTTAAAAATCAGAAGACTTCTATTGCTCAAATAAATGCATCAAAAATTTACAATAATTATTCTTTTTTCCTCGATCTTAGAATCTCAGAATAAAATATTGAGCTCTATTCTTTAACTAACATTTCTCTCACTAGGACACCAAGTTAAACCAGAATTTTGAGAACCAACAAACTTGTGTGTTTGGCACAGTAAGCCAAAATTATTTTTACATAGTGTAGGAGGAAAGTGGGAAAAACTTTCGAGTTTAATTTTCTTAGATTATCTAATTTTAGATTAGATATCTAATTTTCATTAGCATTAGGATTAATTACTCTCTGTGAAATTTTTGAATGCGATAAATTTGTTTTCTAGAACCAGGCCATTTTTAAATGATATAAACAATCTAGTTGTTTCTAGATTTTTAAAGAGTAACCACAATGATAATAATAGCTGATACTTACTATGTAATTATTAAGTACAAGACACTATATGTATTAACTCACTTAATTTTCACTGCAACACTTTGACCTAGGTTAGTACTCTTAAACTTTAAAGGCGAAAAAGTTGACATGTGGAGTAGTATCTTGCACAATAGCACACAGCTAATGTGTGGAATCCTCAGTATTCAAATGGAACCAGTCCTGTTCAAGAGTTGACTATGGCATCTTCAAATGTCAATGAGAAAAAGTTTCAAATACCAACAAACACAAAAATGAACTTCTTAAAGAAATGCCACTTCTAACTTCTCTACATTTTCTACAATGAGCTATTTTTGTACAATAGTTACCAAAGCCAATAATCTTTGTTCCCAAGAAACATACATAAAGAATATCAACTTTTATTTCAATAAAGTTAGTGCTCCTCAATTGTTTTTTGAAGGGGACAGGTAGTAAATCATAAATTATAAAAAAAAAAGTTTCTGTTTTTTATCTCTTTTTCCATCATAGACACAAGTCTTGAATCCTTAGGTCATCTATAGCTCACTAGATAAAAATGTGTGCGCCTGGCACTTAGAGTTGAATAAAGTACTGCTGGATAAGCAGAAAATAAAAATGTAAAATAAGATTGGAATAGAAACTTGAAGTGTTATATGAAAGTAAAGGGAAAAAGAAATAATAGCATAATGAAGAAGAAACAATGAAAATTAAGAAATAAAACAGAAAAAGGAAGAAACCTGTATTCTGGACACTCATTTCGTCCAAGGTCTGATGTCACGTCTTTAAAGGAAGCAGGATATTTTCTGTTCATAAACAAGAAGATGTGGTGTTGTTTTTGGAAATTTACAGTCAAGTGGATAAAAGCAAAGCAAAACGTCTCTGATTAGTTGGCATAGATTGATCAATCAATTGTTCAACAAATTCAGGTAAAGTAAAGCATATAATTTAAGTAAAAATGGTATAAAAGTAGTGTTTTAATAAATTTTATTAAATTTCCTCTTAGAAATCACCAACAACCTTCTGAAATACTGTACTTAAAATGTCACTTCTATCAAGAACTCAATTGACCTGCAAAGGGTTATAAATACCATTGTTTTGGCTAAATGCAAATTTATAAATGCCGCATCTTTCCTGATAATTCCTTCTTCTTCAAAGTTCTCCTAATTTCATTAAAAATTAAAATTAAAAATAGCATAGCACTTATAATGAATAACTTACATCCTTGTAACTTATAATGCTATTTTCTGCCTTATCTGACTACTCTGCTATTTATTTTAAAAGAGAATTTCAAGTTCAAATTCACTTTTGAATCATGCCACATGTATGATTTGCTTACAAACTCTTAGGTTACTGTTTCCTTAAATCAAGTGAAAGAATCTTGATGTCAGATTACACGTCATTTTCCAAGGTTTCTGGCATCTAGGGACATAAAAGACACTAAAATATATGTTAATTGTATGATTTGTATCTCTACAAGTTTGAATGCAATAAAATCTACCAAAAGGGCTTATCAATAATCCTGTTGTAAACTTGTGTTCTTACCTGAGAAGAGTAAAAATAGATAAAAGACATAAATTCTTTTCTCAAAGAGGTTATCTTGAAGGACAAAAGAGAATATTTCCTATAGTAAATTAGTAGTGTCTGATGAATTCTCTCCTAATACCAGTTAATACACCTGAAAACTTTCATTGAAATATTTAGAAATTCAGCAATGCTATACAGAGAAATTTAAATATAAAATTGTGAATGATGAGATTTTGATTAAGAGGAACTGAATGAAAAATTCATTCCTGGATAATCCTTTGAGAAAATAAAATTGTAAGAGTAACTACAAATAATATAGAAAAATAACTGCTATTGATTATTAAATTCTGTTAGGGATACTCCACCCCCTACCCCAAAACATCAATTGTTATTACACCTACAAGTGAAGAAAATTCCCTGCATTTTACAGAGCTGTAGTTAGAGAAGGTTAACATAAGCTTGGTAGGAAAATCTACAAATGTGAACTCTTCTATGAACTATAAGTAGTTTAAATTCCAAAATTTTTATCATGGCTTGTAAGAATCCAATTGTCCAACTTCAAATTTTTAAATACTTTTGTCTATTCCTAGGCACTAGCCCTTTTCTGGTTCTTCGCATAACAAGGTCATTCTTGATCTTGGCCTTAATCTTGTCTGCTATGTTGACCTGTAATGTTGATCTGCTGATGTCTCCATAGTCTATTCTCTCTCAACAAGGGTTGTACAGAGTTACTGTTACTGAATAACACTCAAAGGGAATTATATACCCATATCTTTAAACACGAGAGGGTGGTCACCACTCATCTGTGCCTCCTCCAGTTATCACTTTGGAGTGGGATTCTTGGCTTTTCCTCTTTACCACCACTGGATAATATTTCTGCAAGTTTCCAGAGCTTTTACAATCAGTTTGGAGTATAAGGGAAGTCTTTGATTTAGGTATTAGGAAATTCAGTTCAATATAAACTTCAGTCTCACAGCTTATACAAGTTTTTCCCTTTATCCCTGGCTCAGGACTGGTATTTTACAGAGGAATGGGATAGGAAGATGTCTATTTCCTGCTTCTCCTGAAGGGAGACTGTAATCTGGCATTGTTGCCCTCTGTGTGATAGGTAACCAAATATTGGTTATTTATCACGGGAACAATTAAATGCTGGCTAAGGATTGTAAAAAAAATTAACTTTTAGAAAAAAAAGATATTGTCACAAACAAAATCAAAATAACTCCTCTCCTATAATGAAATATCTGAGATGGAAGGTCTCTCCATATGTATAAATTTACTGGTCTAATTTGATACAACAATAACATTAATTAAAACAGTATAAATGTTGTACACCTTAAACTTGCACAGTGTTGTATGTCAATTATTTATCAGTAAATGTGGCCAAAAAAACCCTCAGTATAATATGAGGACATGGTTCACATTGATCATGTCATATTGACTTTGGGTTCCAGCTCTAATTGGTGGGCCAAAACTTTCTAAGCCTAGTGGAGAGTAAGAGACCACAGCATAGGCTGAGTAACTTGGAATACTAATATCTGACCAAGACAGCCATGTTGGAAGGACAGAAGGGATCTCAATGATAAAGAGATAAGGCAGTATTGGAAAAGCATATGGAATAGGGAGGGTGCATCTGAAAGAGTTGAAAAGACAGCAGCAACAGGGAACTATTGTGTTCTATCAGTTTAGATACCTTAAGAATGTATTTGTTCTTGAACAGAATTTTGAGGTTAGAAACCATAGGTAATAGGAGGTAATGTTATGCAGTTTTGCAAAGCTTCCTAAAATGTGCATTAGAAATTTAGGGGTCTGTAGGTTTGCAAGGCCTGAGGAAAATCACATTTTAGGAATAATTTCTGTATGCTTCATCTCCCACTCCTTCATTTCTTGTTGTTCTAACTTTAAAAATAATGCCTGCTCAGTAACAAAATAAGTATAGAACAGAAAAGCATAAAAACAAGAAAGGTCATCTACAACCTGTTTACCCAGATACAAAGTTTAGGAATAATTTTACTAATTTACTTTTCAATACACTTTAAATATATTGCAATCATAACATATAAGAAATTGTGTATGCTTTTCTACCCAGCTTTCTATTATAAGAATCACATATATACACTACCAAATGTAAAATGGATGGCTAGTGGGAAGCTGCTGCATAGCACAAGGAGATCAACTCGATGCTTTGTGATGACCTAGAGGGATGGGATAGGGAGGGTGGGAGGGAGGCTCAAAAGGGGGATATATGGGAATATATGTATACATATAGCTGATTCACTTTGTTGTACAGCAGAAACTAACACAACATTGTAAGCGTTTATACTCCAATAACGATGTTAAAAAAAAAAGTATCTACATTACTAAATGTGTTTTCTGATATTCATAGCCATAAAATGTCCTTTCTTGGAGTAATGCTTATAAAGATTTTCCTTTCCCTGTGCATATTATTTGTGTTATTTCCAATTTCCATATAGTAAATAAGACTATGAAGGATAATTTAGTTAAAACTTTCATACTTCTCGGACTATTTCTGTGAGATAATTTCTTAGAAGTAGCATTTCTGAGTCAACAAAATAAACTTTTAGGGTTGGGATAAATTTGAGCAATTTTTAAAATCAAAACTCTGCCAACTTATTCTTTCATCTGGAGGGTAAAATAGTAGACTTTTTTGTTTTGAACCTATATCTACCGGCCTTTCCTATATAGACTTCTATGATTTTAAACAACTTTATATTAGTTTACTATGAAGGAAGGTGACATCTTTGAAAGTGGTTTTGAATTTGCTCACATTTATCAGGCATTTGAATTTCTTCCTTATTGAATTATGTATGTGTATATTTGTCCATTTATTACTTAGACTTGTATATTTAATTACTGATTATATATGTTTTTTAAATATCAATATTAAGAATACTCTTTTGTTATATAATTAATAATTTTCTTTTAAAAATAAAAGCCCATTTGAACACTACCCCCTTTTTAGAGGCATGTACTAGTAACTGATCCATGTGTAATCTTTTTAAAATTATAAATATTAATACATAGCCATGGAAATTTTATATTTTATGTTTTTCTTAACATAAATGCCTTACAATTTGCATAATGCTGCAATTTCTTCTATCATTCACAAGTATATTTTGAAGATCTATCTGTGTTGACTGAGTAGTTTTAGTTTTTTAACTTTCAACTGCTATATTTATCATATGACTATGCCACATTTTATCCTTTCCCCAATTTTACCATTTAAAAATAATGCTAGAGAAGCTCCAGTGGCGCAATCAGTTAGCGTGTGGTACTTATATAAAAATAATGCTAGAACAAATTTCAACATATATGTCTACATTTAGATTCCTACTAGCATATATAAATATATACCTTTTATAGTGCAACTTTGTCAATAATTAATTTTTAATTCTGTAAAACTTTTGGGCAAAAACATCTCCTTTTGCTACATGGTGAAAAACAATTCAGACCTTCATATTGCCTGTTATCAGACTCTTTCCTGTTAGAAAGTAAACATGAAAAGTTAAATTATTTTTCTTCAGGGAGCTGATATGATTTGGATATAAAGTAACTTTAGTTTCTGATATTCTGAGTTAAGCATCCTAAAAAAATGATATTTATGCCAGTATGTCTGAGAAATCTATCAAGTTAGTGATTAGATGGATGTTACTGATATTTTCCTTTCTGATTCTCAGATTTCTGTGTTTTGTTTTTACTCTCCCTCCTTTTATTGATATATGCTATTTAAAATGTATTTCTTCCATTAATTAATTTACAAAGCTAAACCCTGATCTGGTCTGTGATTTATTCTGTTTCTTCATGCAAGAAAAGCAAGTTAGTGGCACAAGAATTTTATCTGTCCATAGACAGGCATGCATTTTTTATTGTTGCTTTTCATTTCTGTTTTGGCATTCAGTCATTTTCCTTTAAATTTCAATGCCTTTTGTAAGAACTTCTTTCTCACAGTCCTCTTGACTCCCTGTTGTCTTGTGCTTGAGTCTGTTAATTCACATTGTTAATTCACATTAACTGTTTGTTTCCTGTGAGTAGGTGAATATTTAGCCCTTTTATTAAGTTGACTTTTCCTCTCCATGAAGTACTCCATTACCAGCTCATCCTCTATTTTCCCTTCCTCAAGTAACCAATACTAAGAGTTTGCATCTCTTCCTTAGCCTCTTGGGGGTGGGGATGGATGGAAAAGGATAAGGCAGTACACTAATTAACTAGAGCCCAATGAGTTCAACTGGAAAAGTTTTTCTATCTCATCTTCCTAGCCAAGCTTTACCCAGAATTCATTCCAAAATTGTTTCTCTCCTTTGGATATCACTGTTGATCAGTTTCTATTAATCACAAGTTTTGGGTTGTCTGTGATTTCACCTGTGCTCCCACCACCATTATTCCATTTCTCTCTATTTAACTGAATCTGAATCTCCTTCTACTTTATTGTTTGATCATCAGGAAATAATACACTTCAGTGTTTTTTTCTTTGGTTTTTATTAATAATGTCCAAATATTATCTATTTCCTAACAATTCAACAATGGCTGTTTCATAAATGAAAAAAATAGAACATCTTTTCTCAACATTTCTCATTCTCACTTCTTATCAACTATTCTATTGGTGGAGTACTACCTCATTTCTACATTATAAATGTTCATGCCACTGTCCTGTAACCCTGTTGCTTGCAAAAGTCAGAATGTTATCACTTTCTGTCCCAAAAATGGCAAAAGAGGCTACCATACTTAATGTCATTTAAAAATTTTAAAACTGAAAAATTAGAAAACATTAAAAGCCTCTCAGACTTCAAATGACATCTCTGAAATTTGCCTTGTGTTCTATCATTTAAGTGTTAAGGCATGAGGCACAAAGAGTTCTGAATTTTTTTTTCCTGTTCTAACAAAGGCACATCCAGAAATAGATAAGGATAAACAAAATAGTACTAGAGAAGAATCTTGACATTTTCTGATGAATGGTAGAGACCTTCCTTTGATATCAAAATAAAGAGATTCTGAATAACTTAACTCTAGAGAGCAAGAAAATCAAAGTTGGAGTCTTTTGATCAGTTCCCAAGACATGAACTGTAATTCTGTTGGGCATTAAACAATAGGTTATGGAAAGTTGACACATTTTTACATTGTTCACATTATAAGAATGACAAAGACTCTCTTAATTATGAATTTATTATTAATTTACATGATTTAATGTTTTTGAACTGGTGAGTCTTATAAATGAATGACATAATCAGACTGCTTAATTTTTCTCTAGGAAATGTATTGTTCCTTCTGCTCTTAAACCGTATTACCTTTCTCTCCTGTCCAGTTGTCCAGAAAAACATATCAAGAAATTATAATACAGATTATTCTTGATTACAATCAGTTTTCTCAATGTTGTCTCAGAACCTGATATGTCTGTCATCAATCATTATTTTATTCTTATTAAATCATCTTTAATCTTTTCCTCTTCTGTTTGTATTATAAAATACAATGCCTTTAAAACAACTCTGAAAAAACTAGCTATATTAAAATGACAGCAAAATCTCAACACACAGCCCATAGGACTCAATGAATTTCACATGAAGTGAATCTCTCCATGATAGATAACATAGTGTTTCTCCCTCCTCCTGAGGCCCTTGGGTTTGTTACAAGGGGCTTGGGTGTCTATTATATCAATGTAATTGCCATATTGTAGCATTTCAGATTTATTTCTGTGGAACACTTGTCAGTGAGGACTGCCTTCATTTTCTGTTTTTCTCTGCTATTCAAAATTCAACACTAAGCCCAGAACAGAACAGACATTTTCTTCTGCTGTTAATAGGTGATATATAATGAAGAGCAATCTCTGTTCTTTATTTTTTATTTTATGTTATTTTTTTTTCCTAACTAGAATCCTATCTTTGGAGAATGGAGACAGTAAAACTCTATAATAGACACAAAGAAAAAATGTTAGAGGTTTATGTTTTTCATAGGAGGTACAATATCTGCTGCTCTGTTTTTAAGAGCAGGAGCTCATCTACTCTTGGGGAGATAATGGTGCTCTAGCAATAATATTTTTGTTACTTAATTTGTGTGTGTGTGTTTGATTCTTTATTCCTTCTGACTACTTCAGATTGCTTATTGTGTGCCCCATGGTTATGCACCAGTGCTTGTCAGGGCTCAGATTTCTTGACAAACCAGCTGAGCCAGCACTACAGCTAAGAGTGAACACTGTCTCTGTCAAGTACATCTATACATTACTTTTGACTATTCGCTGCTGATTCTTTGTAGGAAGAAGCATGAGTTACCTAATTCCTTTGGGAAAATTTTGTCTAGATAATTCTAACATTTCGCTCCTAACTTTTCATCAACCATGAAAGTACATTTAGTCCTCACTAATCTCCATACTTTTAATAATTATTATTCTTCATAGAGATATAATTCACTTATCTAGAATTAACTCTTTTAAGCTGTACAATTCAGCATTTTTTTTAAAAAATGTAGTACGTTCACAAGGTTTATCTATGCTTTGCTGCCTTTATATCAACTTTCTTTCCCATTGTTGTTCTCTTTATCAAAACATGTCATTCTGCCTTCTGGAACTCACATTCTCAGCTATAAAACTCTCCCACAACCTGAACATTTCTGTATACTTTGCCTCAATCTCATTGCACTAATTGAAATCTGGTTGTCTGCTAAGAGTATTACTCTTCTTATAGCCTCCTCATTATCTTGTATCCCACCTACATTAGTACTAGGAAACAGGGATGATAGCCAATTCACTCCTGAATATAGTTTCGAGATCATTATTGCATCACCTTCATGTTAAAATCATCTGTTCCTTTGAGCATTATGCCATCTGGGTGTGCCTATTCCTACAACTACTCAATTTTAATCACCATTCTCTCAGTTACTGAAGAGTGTAGTACCTAACATGAATGAGTCCGCTGTACTCTAAATCCAGCCATTATTCTCGTTGACTACCACATTCAAATGGACTCTATACCCAATGTTATACAACACAATGCAGATTCTTGTTTCCCAACGTTAAATAAACCCTCAGTGCTTTCTCCTAAATGTTTCATTTTCATAATTTCCTCTATTCTCTACAAATCCTATTGCAAACTTAGTCAAACACCTCATCACTTATTCATGTAGAGCTCTTATTTCAGAACTTCAAGAGAAAATAATAATAAAAAATTTTTAACTTCCTAATACCTCATTTAGAACAAGGCTCTGTCTTAATATAAGCCTTTGTTTCCTCCCTTTCCCACTTGATTTGTGGTATGGATCCATTTCCTTATCCCAACTCTCTCATACATTTTCAGTTTGTCCAGTTCTCTGTATTGGCATATTACCATATATTTAAGTGATCATATGTATGAAAACTTAAGAAACAAAAATCTTAAAAGCGTAAACATAAAAAGTTTGCCTTAAATTCATATGCTACTCCACCAATTAGTTTACCTGTTTTTCCCACTTCATAGCCAAATTTCTTTGCGGATGTTGTCTACTTTTGCTCTATTTTAAAAACTCTCAGTCATTCCCAAACTATAGAAATCTGTTTTATTTCCACTGTGTAATTTATTCATACCTTTGAATAAAGCATTATGCTTTGTCTTAGTTGTAGCTGCTATAATAAATAAAATATCATAGACTGAGTGGCTTAAACACAAAGATTTCTCAGATTTCGAGGCTAGAAGTCAGGTTCTTAGTGAAGTTTACAGATGACTGTCTTTTCATATTCTCACATGATTAGGAGAGAGGGAGAAAAAGAGGGAGAGAGGAAGAGAGGGAGAGAGGAAGTTCTCTGTGTCTCAGGACAGTAATGCCATCATGAAAGCTCTATCCTTCTGAGCTAATCACTTCTCGAATGCCCCATCTCCAGATACCATCACATTGGGAATTAGGGTTTCAGCATATGAATCCGGTGACACATTCTGTTCATAGCATGCTTTATTCCAAAATATGTTTTTGTTACTAAATGCAGTGAAAATTTTGAGAACATTACAGTTTTTATTTACTGTATTTTTGAGTAGCATCTGAATTATCAATTTTTCCCTTTCCTTGAAGCACTCTTCCATGGCTTATTCTGTTTTTCTTCCTGCTTTCTGTGGCATGCCATTTCAAGGCTTAATTAATGTTTTTCCTTTAGCCATTTATTCACATTTGTGCTTCTTTTGTATACCAGCTAGAATTCTATTGTGAGATATTAAAAATTCATATCAAATTAACTCAATCACTAGGGTGAAGATATTGGGTCACATAACTAAAAAGACAAATAGTAGGGCTGTTTAGAGTGAAGCTTTAGAAAGTTCAAATAATACCATCAAGCACCCTGATTATTTTTTTTCTTCTGTGCCTTCATTTTTCACTCTTTTCTATCATGGTGCCAGTTTTCTTTTCGGGCTCCACGTTGGGCACCCTTACTCCAGCATCCTCAGAAAATCTGCCTGAATCACACATTGCTATGGCAGTTGTACATCTCACAGTCATACTACACCATCCAGGGGAAGACAATCTATTCCTGCTTATATGAAAAAAAGGTCTCTTTCCCAGAAGCCTCACAAATACCTTCTCATGTCTCACTCTTCATGAGGGGTAGTGATCATTGTATACAAGGAAAAGAAATACTCTGATTGGTTTAGCCAGAGAAAGCCCACCTCTGGAGCTTTAGATACAGCTAAACCCATGCAAAGCAGGTTGAAGGTTGAAGCATTTTTCCAGATTGCAATTATAATAATATTTTATCTAGCAAAGGGCAAATATTTGGAGGTTTATAAAATGATAACATGCATCTACCAAAATGAGATTTCATTTTCGAAACTCTTGTTTATGCTATGAATCCCTCATAGACAATAGCATCCATTTCCAAATTTCAATGATCATGTCTGTGCAGCTTATGTCCAAATCTTATATCGCCCACCTCAAGTATTTTTACTGAGCTCCAGAAGCCAATATCTACTGGACATATTTACCAGGTATCTTCACTAAGCCATCACACTGGCATCTTATACTCAACATACTAAAATTTTATTTTCTACTCCAAAATTCCCTTGTTCTCTGAATCATGTTGGTATTGATTAGATTTACTAGAGGAATCAAATAATTCAAATTTCAGTGATTTGCAGCAACAATGTTTATTTTCACAGTTTATGAGGGTTTCACGTTGCCTTTGGATTTTCTCTGGAGTTAGGTCTGCTCTAGCCTGATTTTTGCTCCACTGCTGTCTCATCTGGAACTCAGAATAAGAAGGAGCTCTCATCTGAGACATGCCAATTTTTATGTCAAAGGGGAAAATCAAAGTGGGGAGATGAACCATGCAGTCATATTTAGAGCTTCTGCTCAGACCTGACCACGTCAAATGTACTTCTTTACATATGGCCAAAACAACTTATAGGCCCAAGTCTATATTAAAAGAGAGGAAGGTATAAGTGAAAATTTTCAGGAATAATACAGTATCCCATAATATTCTGTTTGCCCAAGATGGAAACATAGGAATTATCTTATCTTGTTTATTATCCATATAAAGGATAAATCACTGAGACCTCTAGACCAGCATTGTCCCATGGAACATTCTGTGATGATGATATTTATAATATGTGTTCTCCAATAGGGTAATTACCCACATGTAGGTATTAAGATTTAAAACATTGTAGTGTGATTGGGGAATTGAGTTTTTAATTTTATCTAACTTTAATTAATTTAAATTCACTAAATGGCCACATGTGGCTAGTGACTACTATATTGGACAGCATATCTCTAAACTCTATTATCTAAAAAACTCAAACTTCCAGTTTTTCTTCAATCTGCACTTTATTCTCTTCTCTCCATTTATCAATCTTTCTCAATTGGCTGGAAAAAGTTAATTTTGTTCAATTTTAGGTATTGCTACAACCAGTTTCCAGGATAGTCTCCAAATCCTAAGGAGCTTTTCCTAAGGAGCTTTTAGAATATTGCGTTTGGTTGGTTGATTGTCTTTTTTTTTGGTGGGGGGGGGTTGGTATGCTAAATTCTTAAGTTATTTTCCTTGTAGTTATCTGCTAAGATAATTCATATTTCTTCTGTCACATCATATAATTGTTAGTCTTTGCTGTAATTAAAAACCACCAATATTTTAGTGGTGAATGACAAAATTTATTCCTCACCCAAAAGCCTGTGTCTTGGCTTGCCTACATGGGCTTAACCGGACTCAGCTGGACCCAGCATCAGGCTGCAAATCAGATCAGGTGTTCTCCATTCCAGGACCCTGGCTGGAGGAGTAATAGCTACTTTGGTTGTTGTATTAAGATAGACTGTGAGTAGCAGGCAGGGAGCCCGAGAAAGCAGAAATAAGGAGAAAGAAAAATGTGAAGTTTATTGTAAGAATTCAAATGAAAATCGTGACTTTGGCATAGCGGATGCACTGGATGTGGTAAGAAGTGATAAGATATTTGAAGTCTTTTTAATAGCTAAGGGAAATTCCTAGTTGATGTATTCTAGTAATGAAAAAGTAAAGAAGAGTCAAAGATACATTGAGGATTTCTCAACAACTAAACTAAAAAATTAAGATACCTTTCATTGAGATAGGGAACACTGTTATTAGAAGACATTTTGGAGGAAAGATTTGGAACTTGGTATTAGAAACGTTATATTTATGATGCCTTTCAAACATCTAAGTGGAAATATTGGGTAGGCAGCTAGATTCAGCTATCTGGAAGGCAAGGGGTGGAGAGAGAGAGAGATATTTGGGACTCAGCACATAGATGGCATTTAAAGCTTAATTACTGTGGAGAACAAATATAAATAGAAAAGATAAGCTATATGGAGACTGAATCTTGGAATACTCAAAGATTTAGAAATCAGGGAAATGAGGAAAATAATTAAAGAAGATATAGTTGGAACACCTAGTTATGTAAAAAGATAACGAAGTTAGAACTTAATTCCAACTGTGACACTTGAGGAGGTAGGAGGAAAATTCACAGTGTAATGTCTTTTTTTATTTTTTTTTCACACACACACACACACTGTATTTTATTTTTACAAGAGATAAATAAACTGACACCAAGCATTGTAAATGGATGAACACAACAAAAGCAACAATGATTGCAATTACCAAACACGAAACACACTCATACTACGTTATAATATTGATATTCAGTCCAGTAATCTTACACTGTAACAGCTCCTTTACTTTGCAGTGAAAATTGATTTGTATATTTTTTGCTTCTGAGTCCTTGTGGGATTTTTTTTTTATTCAAACAGAAAGTCACAAAAATTATAATCATTCTCATCAGTTCACTCAGTCCCAGGTAATTAATTTCTTTTTTCATCTTGATCTTTTGTTAGCACTTTTATGAATTCATCAGTTTTCTGAAAATGCTTATTAATTCAGTTTGGCAGTATAGTCAGTTACCAGAAACCTGTACTTGTCAGAATCCTTTCCATGAATTCCTTGAAGATGAAACCCTTTTAAAGGAACATTTTTGCAAAAGCATCAGAGTACACCCAGAACTGTTTGTAAATGACAAAAGACTTAAAAATGACCACGGTTAAAGATTTGATGAAAGTTCATAATAATGCAATTGACAAGGAAATTCAGTTATTTCTGAGATATACATTTTAAAGTAATAACTAGAATTATGACTTATAACATTATACCAGAACATATCAGATTTTTAAAAATTTCTTGTAATATCTGAAACATTTATATTAACATATTTCAATACAAATAACCCAAAGAAACTTTAGTGTTAGTTGTTTTCTTTTGTTTGTTTGTTTTTTTATACTGCAGGTTCTTATTAGTTATCAGTTTTATACACCTCAGTGTATAATATACAGTGTATTTATACACCAATCGCCCAATTCAGCACACCACCATGCCCACCCCACCATGGAATTCCCCCCTTGGTGTCCATACGTTTGTTCTCTACATCTGTGTCTCAACTTCTGCCCTGCAAACTGGTTCATCTGTACCATTTTTCTAGGTTCCACATACATGCGTTAATATACGATATTTGTTTTTCTCTTTCTGACTTACTTCACTCTGTATGACAGTCTCTAGATCCATCCACGTCTCAACAAATGACTCAATTTCATTCCTTTTTATGGCTGAGTAATATTCTATTGTATATATGTACCACATCTTCTTTATCCATTCATCTGTCGATGGGCATTTAGGTTGCTTCCATGACCTGGCCATTGTAAATAGTGTTGCAATGAACACTGGGGTGCATGTGTCTTTTTGAATTATGGTTTTCTCTGGGTAGATGCCCAGTAGTGGGATTGCTGGATCATATGGTAATTCTATTTTTAGTTTTTTAAGGAACCTCTATACTGTTCTCCCTAGTGGCTGTAACAATTTACATTCCTACCAACAGTGCAAGAGGGTTCCCTTTCCTCCACACCCTCTCCAGCATTTGTTGTTTGTAGATTTTCTGATGATGCCCATTCTAACTGGTGTGAGGTGATACCTCATTGTAGTTTTGATTTGCATTTCTCTAATGATTAAAGATGTTGAGCAGCTTTTCATGTGTTTCTTGGCCATCTGTATGTTTTCTTTGGAGAAATGTCTACTGAGGTCTTCTGCCCATTTTTGGATTGGGTTGTTTGTTTCTTTAATATTGAGCTGCATGAGCTGTTTATATATTTTGTAGATACATCCTTTGTCCATTGATTCATTTGCAAATATTTTCTCCCATTCTGAAGGGTGTCTTTTTGTCTTGTTTATGGTTTCCTTTGCTGTGCAAAAGCTTTGAAGTTTCATTAGGTCCCATTTGTTTATTTTTCTTTTTATTTCCATTACTCTAGGAGGTGAATCAAAAAAGATCTTGCTGTGATTTATGTCAAAGAATGTTCTTCCTATGTTTTCCTCTAAGAGTTTTATAGTGTCTGGTCTTACATTTAGGTCTTTAATCCATTTGGAGTTTATATTTGTGTATGGTGTTAGGGAGTGTTCTAATTTCATTCTTTTACATGTAGCTGTCCAGTTTTCCAGGCACCACTTATTGAAGAGACTCTCTTTTCTCCATTGTATATCTTTGCCTCCTTTGTCATAGATTAGTTGACCATAGGTGCGCGGGTTTATCTCTGGGCTTCTATCTTGTTCCATTGATCTATGTTTCTGTTTTTGTGCCAGTACCATTTTGTCTTGATTACTGTAGCTTTGTAGTATAGTCTGAAGTCAGGGAGTCTGATTCCTCCAGCTCCATTTTTTTCACTCAAGACTACTTTGGCTATTCGGGGTCTTTTGTGTCTCCATACAAATTTTAAGATGATTTGTTCTAGTTCCGTAAAAAATGCCATTGGTCATTTGATAGGGATTGCATTGAATCTGTAGATTGCTTTGGGTACTATAGTTGTTTTCACAATATTGATTCTTACAATGCAAGAACATGGTATATCTCTCCATCTGTTGGTATCATCTTTAATTTCTTTCATCAGTGTCTTATAGTTTTCTGCATACAGGTCTTTTGTCTCCCTACGTAGGTTTATTCGTAGGTATTTTATTCTTTTTGTTGCAATGGTAAATGGGAGTGTTTCCATAATTTCTCTTTCAGATTTTTCATCATTAGTGCATAGCAATGCAAGAGATTTCTGTGCATTAATTTTGTATCCTGCAACTTTACCAAATTCATTGATTAGCTCTACTAGTTTTCTGGTGACATTTTTAGGGTTCTTTTTGTATAGTATCATGTCATCTGCAAACAGATGTTCACTTCTTCTCTTCCAATTTATATTCCTTTTATTTCTTTTTCTTCTCTGATTGCCATGGCTAGGACTTCCAAAACTATGTTGAATAATAGTAGTGAGAGTGGACATCCTTGTCTCGCTCCTGATCTTAGAGGAAATGCTTTCAGTTTGTCACCATTGAGAATGATGTTTGCTGTGGGTTTGTCGTATATGGCCTTTACTATGTTGAAGTAGGTTCCCTCTATGCCCACCCACTGGAGAGTTTTTATCATAAATGGGTGTTGAATTTTGTCAAAAGCTTTTTCTGCATCTATTGAGATGATCATATGGTTTTTATTCTTCAATTTGTTAATATGGTGTATCACATTGATTGATTTATGTATATTGAAGAATCCTTCACAACAAAACGAATCAGTTATATATATACATATGTTCCCATGTCTCTTCCCTCTTGCGTCTACCTCCCTCCCACCCTCCCTATGTGTAAATATGGGGTTAATTCTTATTTAAATGTTTGGTAGGATTCACCAGTGCAACCACTGGGCCTGGAGATTTCTTTTGGGGGGAGTTTTAATCACACATTAAATTTATGTAATGGTTATAGAATTATTCAGATTATTTAATCTTGATTGAGTTATGTTAGTTTGTGGTTTTCATGGAATTGGTCTAAATCTTCTAAATTGTTAAATTTATGAGCATAACTTGTTCATAGCATTCTCTTATTATCTTTTTATTATAGCAGGATTTGTAGTGATATTCCTCTGTTTAATTCCTGGTATTGGTGGTTTATCTTTTCTCTCTTTTTACTTTTGTCAGTTTTTAGAATTTTATCAATTTTTTTTTGCAGAACAAGATTTTCTTGGTTTCTTTAATTTTCTCTATTGTTTTCTTATCTATATATTAGAATGTAAGCAATTAGTGTTATCAGTTTCCCTTCCAACATTGCTTTAGCTGCAGTGCACAAAGTCTGTGGGCTCTTGGAGTGGTATTTGTAAAGCTCCTGTCTCTAACACCTCCATGTGCCAATGGGCCTGGGTCAGCTATTGGTCAGCAGGACCAACCATTGAGAAAATAGCTGGATGAAGAACAGGGGTGTGTGAGGATAAGCCAGAACTACCAGATATCTCTGCATCTATTCTGAAACTTATCTGACAACTTCAGAAAGTAATGGCTAATGTTTTACTTATTTTTTCCCACAAGTTCCTTTTCTGGACTAATCTAATCTGGAGCTACATAGTGAAGCATATTTAGGGAAATGTGAGTTCCAGCTTAACCAATATGACAGAGCACAATTCAGAACAAACCTTTTGTTAACTTGAAATTCATACAAACTCTCTTAATCATATTTACTTACAAATAAACACAAAAGTAAAATTGTGCTTCTGCCTAATTAATAGGGCTCTCATAAAAAGCAAGAAACATGGTGACTTTTTCGATAATTGAGCATTTACAAAATCCGTGTTGCTAAACCGACATTAAGCACCATCCCTACTGTTATGGCCTCTTTTTTCCTTGCATAAGGGCAAGGGTGGCTGATTTCCATCCACAGTTTGGGGCATTGCCTTCATCTGATAATTAATACACTCTTCTTTGGCAAGCATTCAGATGGGATACAGGTAATCACTGTGTCTCACACTTCTTCCTAAACTTTCTTGTAACTGATTTTCTAATTGTATTCCTTCTGAATCCCTGATCATCTATGCAAATTGTTATTTATTGCCCATGAATTGATGACTCATAGTTCTGTATATCTCTTTCTTGAAAAAAAAAAAAAGAATAATAAGATAGATTTCTCAGAGTCTGTATCCCTTTTTGGAAGGTTTTTATTCCTTCCAAATAAGGAGGTAGCTGTCTGCTTTCAAACATACAGCCTTTTATGTATAACTGTCTGTAGACGATAACTGAATTATTCTCCAGTAAATTGATCATAGTAAGTTTCCCATGAGATCATAATGCAAATTGAGAGAGGAAGAATTATAAGAGAAACAGAAGCTATGAGAATCGGAGATAATTTTTTATTTGGCTTACTTATACCCTTAAGACCTGTTCTATCCTGATATGGTGTATACCACTCCCACTGGATGATGGAATACTTAAAAATTTATGGCCTGGAAGGTCAGAAAACATCACAGTTTATGACGGGAAGGTCAATTTTCATGATAAAGTCTGACACATGGTCACATGATCAGTCTCTACTAGGACCCAGTAGCAAGCCAGATGTTATTTCTTTGAAAAAGAAATTTTTTTTTAGAAGAGCACATAACTTTTTTCCAAAATCTCAAAGGCTCCATACAACATCTATATCAGCTATAGATAGGTCAAGCCCCATCAAATCATTTTAGTTATATGGCCCAAGTGTCAGCGTTGTATGCTTCTGTTTAAGAGACTTCTTTTCCTATGGGATCTATCTGAAACTGGCAGCCTTTTAATTTACTCAGTAAATGGGTAGAATTAGCAAGCGAAAATTTCATATATGTTGCCTACGAACTCTAAGGAGGCCCACTAAGCTTTGTACTTCTTTTTAAGTGGTAGGAGAGGCCAGATGCAGAATTGTCCTTTACCTTTGAAGGGCTATCTTCACATACACTAGACAACTAGACTGCTAGATATTTAATTGAGGTATCAGGACGATGACTTTTTGTGAAATTTATTTTCCACCTCTGGCATACCTGTACCTTAGCAAGGTATCAAGGATAATTGCTACTTCCTGCTTAGCAATTAGTGGACCTGTGTGATGTCCTGTGGAATGAAGAGGCTATCAAGATTCCTGTAGAAAGATTATGAAATAGAGCTGGAGAATATGAACATGAAATTACATGGATAACTTTGATGGTTTTCATTAAATGGTATAGGGAAAAAATAAATTCCCTCATCAATAGCTGCTTACCAGACGGCAGGGGATATTTTGAAGTGCAACAGCAAAGAACCCACATCTGAAGCAGAAGCTGCAATGGAGCCTATAACTTATTAAAATACAATAATTCTCTGACATACACCAGTCTTACGCACACTCCAAGTGGGCAAATTGTATGGAAATATGGAAGGATTTCTTTTATGGGTATTAAGTCCTTGGTGGTAGAACTGTCCTCTGCAAGTTCTCTAAGAATGTTATATGTGTTTGGTTTACTGCTTAGAAAGATGGCAGTGGTAATAGAAGCTTCCAGTTGGATTTTCTTACCATAATAGACATCAATCTACAAGGCTAGGATATCAAATTAGGGATTTTCAATTTCCTAGTATGTCTACTGCAACTGTGCATTCCAGAAATGGGAAAATAACCAGAGGTCGGTTTCAAGAACCCATTGTACCTTCTGTGAGACAGATCCTTGCTAAACTCCATTAATCATATAACCTTCATAAGGCCTTAATTTGATGCACCGTTGTGGTATTTGCATCCCAGGAATTAATTTCACTTCAGAGCCACTGTCCACTACTCCTTGAATATCTAGTTATTTCCTTCTTTTTCATGTATGACGGCCCTGATAAATAGCCACAAGTGTTTATAGGAGAGACTAAGAGTAAGATTTACAACACGAAATTTGGAAATTTAAGCAGGGTCCTTCCTAAAGGGGACCTGACTTTCCCTTCATTCAAGATGCTCTGGATCTCTGAACTCAAAAGCTCAGTTCTGTCAAGTTCAGAGGGATCATTTTGGAGGGGCCATCATTCTCTGTTTTGGTGATTGAATTTAGACTTCTGTTCACCAGACCCAGGATATTTCTGCTTATAAAATCAAGTAAATGTTTAACAGGCAGCCTATCTATTTCAGTCCTGGGAACATCATGAATCATGATGCATTATCCAGTACTAAAGATCTCTTTTTCTCAGAACTTTCTGATTAACACTTTAGTCTGCTGCTTATGATGGTAATCACGCCAACCTTGTCTATGACACTTAAGTACTCTCACTTGGCCCTGTTTCTCTGGGATCACATAATCTCCTTCAAGAATTTTCTGGTGCCATTCCTGTCCTGCAGAGAAGAGCCACTATGGAGATCTGAGAACTTCAATAAATAAGGTATAAAATGTCTGGGTCACAACAAAGGAAAAGTTAAGAACTGCTAAAAGGAAATGAAAGATAAGTAAATAATTATTTAGTACATACTTATGGCCTCCTTTATCTAAAACACAGCCTTGCCAGCACAAAGGTAATTTTAAGGTAACGAGTGTATTGAGAATAAGTTTTGGGGTAACTAACTGTCTTAATATTTCACTAGCAAAACCCCATGTATCTAAACAGTTTATTTATGTTATTTGAATCCAGAACCCATGCTTTAACAATTACCTAAAATATATAGGAAATAAAAGAGCCAGAATTCAGTGTGGAGAGAGGCACAAAAGTGTCATTGATAAAGGACTACCATAAATTCTCCCCAAACTAAATTGCCTAATATTGTGACAAGTGCCACACTACTGGTTGCCAGAGATTTATAGGTTTACAAGGCAATGTATGGCTTTTTCGCCCCTTTATGTGGTCTGTCTGAAGCTGTCTACATATTTGACTATATTCCCAAAAGAAGATGGCTCTTTTTGCTCAGGCATGTGTCAGGAAGTGCCACTTGTGTCACTTGCCTGTTGAGTATGCCATTCTTTATTTATTACCTGCATTCCTGTATCTATTTCAAGTTATTTAGGGTAGTCTTATGTGTCTCAATGTTATTATTTGATTTTTGTGCCTTAATGTCCTGAAACTAGATATTCATGGTCTGATGTCCTTTATAAAATATAGAGAATCAAACCTATGCTGAGCTGACATACTTTTCATCAGCTACAATATTAGAGAAATGGGTTGAAGTGCTCACCACACTACTGGCTCATGATTCTAGCATAGCTGATAATTATCAGTGTCATAGTTGTTTCTCTCTCATTCACCATTTCCCTGTAGTGCTTAAAATGCTCATTTGTTTTATATTCAGTCATTCTATCTTTCATAATGCCCAAACAATTAGTGTCAGATGAAGAGAAAAATTTGACATAAACAGCAATTTTATCATGCATATAGAACCCCTAGTCTGAACAAAAAAAATTCTCTTGCTTTTAACAAGAGATTTTAAATTAGAGATTTCATGGAAACATTAAATTATTGTAGAGTTGCAGTTATTTTTACCTTCAACTTGCTCCTAAATCATTGCATGTGACTCTGAGTTATTGCTGGCCACCACTAATACGTACAAAATTTCAGTTACACCAAAAAGAGATGAGATGCAGGCAGAATTGTGAAATAAGATTGTTTTGCTTCCTATTTTGTCTCATGTCTCCAAAATCCTAATCTTGCTTTCTCAAGAGTCCCCTTTTTTAATTTGATCTCAGAATATATTCTGATCTGGATTCTATCCTTTCCTAGGGAGCGACAACCCATTAATTTTCTTCAAGCTCCTTTAACAAACCTTTCTTGTTCTATATTTCATCATTACTTTAAAAGTCTTAGTTTTCATATTTTTGAAACAAAATAGCAATAATAACCACAGTAAAAATATGCTTTTCAAACTCCCTCTACCCAGTGTATCTCTTTAAATCCAGGTGTGTTCTTCTTGAAAGAATAGACTGCATTTACTGAGTCCATTTTTTCATCTCCTATTTGCTTCTCAACATTTCACTATCTGTTATGCCTCACCCATGGCCATCTCTGCTAAGGCTACTCTTACCAGGGTTATCATTGAAATAATTTATGAGAAGGAAAGGGATACCATTCATTAAGTCTTTTCCTTGTTATTGATCTTTCTACACATTGTTGCTGCAAAACACTGTCTCCTAAGCAATGTTATTGACTTCCTTGACGTCACTCTCTTGAGGTTTTCTGACCTCTCTCTTAAGTGCTATTTCTGTTCTGTGCTGCATATTCTTCCTAGATGAACTCATGCACCCTCATGATTTCACCCAAGATTTTTTGGACTGGTGTCTCCAAAACAGATGTTTAGTCCATTAATACCGCTGGGCTCTAGATCAATACATTCCATTGCCTTCTGCATTTGGATCAGTCTATACTTTGGTTGACCCACAGTAAATCAAAATCAAAATGCCTGAAACTGAGTTTATCCTCCCACCTCCATCTGCTGCTTTTCTACCTAGTCTCTACTCTTTTTCTTCTTGTTTCCAAACAGTAAATTTTGTGTGTCATCCTTAATTTATTCCTTTTCCTCTCCCTCATTTCAATAAGTCACCAAGTAATAACAATGATGACTTTACAATATTTTTGAAATCCATAATCCTCGCGGGATTCTCAATTCCATTTCCATTGTTCATTGTTTCAACCAGAGGAGAAGGAGGCACTATGTTATCCACAGTTATACTTTACCAAATTTTTAAAACATTCCCATGGCATACAGAATAGATTTTAAAACTGTTAACATATCTTCATTATAGCCACATATCTTTACACACTTCTGTCAGATTGTACCACCTGTTGAATCAGTTAAGTTTCTGTTTGGCTACACATAAGAGAGATCTATTAATGATGACTTCATAATTTTTAACTTGTTTTTCTCAGGCAATAATAACTCTGAGGTATACAGCCCAGACTGGAATAGTATGTCAGAAGGAAACACTTTTTTCCCAATCTTGTTATTTCTTTCATGTATGAAGGGACTAGTTATGGTAATTCTGGACTTTGGCATCTCTTAAAACTTAATTTACTCTGCTCCAGGGGGTGCTTCAACTGATAGTTAAATGTGTCTGCTTAGCGTTATCGTTCCATGCTTCCTTTCTTACAGGTGAGCTGAAGATAACAAGCAAACGTTCTTCACTTCTCCTCCAAGAGAAGGCTCTTCCCCTACCACACAGGGACATCTGCCCTGGTTCAGCATTGCTTGTGACTGGGTGAGTAAGTTTGCCTAATTGTGACATTTAGTTAACAATCTTGCTCTCACATTAAGCCACATAGTTCAATCTGAAACCTATCAATAATAATGGTGATGCCATCCCTCCTCCTTATTTTGTCTTTTGTTTGATCTCTCAAGATATTCATAAGCCATAGGGACCTCATAGGACATTAACACAGTGAAGAGGTCATTGAGGGCTCAGGCTCTCCTTATCTTTCCCCTCTGGACACTGCACTATGTATCTTTCATCCTCAAAGTCAAAATAAGGCTAATGCATTTCCAGAACTTTCTTTTAAGTTTCCAGTAGGAAAGAAGAGGAAAGGGTAACACCAAGGAGATACCTGACAACAGATCATGTCCCTTTTTGTCACGAAAATAATAGCTTTATTGGAAGTCCTATCTAATATACTTCTGCTTTGTCCAGAACTGGTCACCTCTAGCTGCAAGGGAGCCTGAGAAGGAGATTTATACTTTGATAGCCTGAATGAATCAGATCCACATTAAACAAACAAACAAACAAACAAGCTAACTGAAAACAGGAGAAAGAATACTGTATAGGTAACACTGTATGTTGCCTATATAATATCATACTGTATAATATTACATAGGCAGCATGAATATTATATAGGCAACATGACATGTAAACTCCAAGCTCCAAGAATAACTATCCACCTGTGGATTACTGAACTAACCAAACATTTGTATCTCCAGGTCTCCTTATATGATCTTTTCTCTTTCTGTATAGTCCACTCTTTCTCTATTTACCTATTCTGCAAGATTCAGCCAGGCACTTTCTCTTTCATAAAACTTACTCTCTCCAAGGTTGTGGTAGGAGTCTCTCCTAAGAGAGTTCCTAGCACTCTAAACTTAGGTTTATCATACTAAATTGCCAATATCTAGTTTGAGATGTAAGGTGCTCTCAAATTTCTGTTTTTCCTTTTGTATGCTTAAATTCATTTATATGCTTTAAAAATTCTAAGATTTGTTTGAGCAGCATTCCTCCTAGACTGTAAGACCTTAAATCAGAAAATGAATCATAATAATCTCTTAATTTTTGATGCATATGTAGCACACACTGATTTGGACTCAACTGTATTCCACATCAATCAGGTCTGCTGTCTTATGATATGTTTTAAGTGATATTATCTAACTATAATACTTTCTCCTAAAGAAGTGATCCTGATGATAAAAATATCCTGTTTAAAACAGTAATAAAATAACTTGAATGTAACTGATTTTCTAGAATGCTTAAATCACAACACAGAGATATCTTCCTTTCCATTTACTTACGGATTCCACCTGAAACCTAGAGATTAGACAACTGAAGAGATAAGGGAGTGAATAAAAGAGTATACATGTGTGAGGAGATGGAAATGGGAATCCTGTTAGGTGTATGCTCTTTTTTTTTTTTTAACATCTTTATTGGAGTATAATTGCTATACAATGGTGTGTTAGTTTCTGCTTTATAACAAAGTGAATCAGTTATACATATGTATATGTTCCCATATCTCTTCCCTCTTGCGTCTCCCTCCCTCCCACCCTCCCTATCCCACCCCTCTAGGTGGTCACAAAACACCGAGCTGATCTCCCTGTGCTATGCGGCTGTTTCCCACTACCTATCTATTTCACATTTGGAAGTGTATACATGTCCATGCCACTCTCACTTTGTCAGAGCTTACCCTTCCCCCTCCCCATATCCTCAAGTCCATTCTCTAGTAGGGCTGTGTCTGTATTCCCGTCTTACCCCTAGGTTCTTCATGACATTTTTTTTCCCTTAGATTCCATATATATGTGTTAGCATATGGTATTTGTCTTTCTCTTTCTGACTTACTTCACTCTGTATGACAGACTCTAGGTCCATCCACCTCACTACAAATAACTCAATTTTGTTTGTTTTTATGGCTGAGTAATATTCCATTGTATATATGTGCCACATCTTCTTTATCCATTCGTCTGATGATGGGCACTTAGGTTGCTTCCATGTCCTGGCTATTGTAAATAGAGCTGCAATGAATATTTTGGTACATGACTCTTTTTGAATTATGGTTTTCTCAGGGTATATACCCAGTAGTGGGATTGCTGGGTCATATGGTAGTTTTATTTGTAGTTTTTTAAGGAACCTCCATACTGTTCTCCATAGTGGCTGTACCAATTTACATTCCCACCAGCAGTGCAAGGGTGTTCCCTTTTCTCCACACCCTCTCCAGCATTTTTTGTTTCTAGATTTTTTGATGATGGCCATTCTAACTAGTGTGAGATGATATCTCATTGTAGTTTTGATTTGCATTTCTCAAATGATTAATGATGTTGAGCATTCTTTCATGTGTTTGTTGGCAATCTGTATATCTTCTTTGGAGAAATGTCTATTTAGGTCTTCTGCCCATTTTTGGATTGGGTTGTTTGTTTTTTTGTTATTGAGCTGCATGAGCTGCTTGTAAATTTTGAAGATTAATCCTTTGTCAGTTGCTTCATTTGCAAATATTTTCTCCCATTCTGAGGGTTGTCTTGTTTATGGTTTCCTTTGCTGTGCAAAAGCTTTGAAGTTTCATTAGGTCTCATTTGTTTATTTTTGTTTTTATTTCCATTTCTCTAAGAGGTGGGGCAAAAAGGATCTTGCTGTGATTTATGTCGTAGAGTGTTCTGCCTATGTCTTCCTCTAAGAGTTTGATGGTGTCTGGCCTTACATTTAGGTCTTTAATCCATTTTGAGCTTATTTTTGTATATGGTGTTAGGGAGTGATCTAATCTCATACTTTTACATGAACCTGTCCAGTTTTCCCAGCATCGCTTATTGAAGAGGCTGTCCTTTCTAAACTGTATATTCCTGCCTCCTGTATCAAAGATAAGGTGACCATATGTGCGTGGGTTTATCTTTGGGCTTTCTATCCTGTTCCATTGATCTACCTTTCTCTTTTTGTGCCAGTACCATTTTGTCTTGATTACTGTAGCTTTGAAGTATAGTCTGAAGTCAGGGAGCCTGATTCCTCCAGACTCGTTTTTTGTTCTCAAGATTGCTTTGGCTATTCGGGGTCTTTTGTGTTTCCATGCAAATTGTGAAATTTTTTGTTCTAGTTCTGTGAAAAATGCCAGTGGTAGTTTGATAGGGATTGCATTGAATATGTAGATTGCTTTGGGCAGTAGAGTCATTTTCACAATGTTGATTCTTCCAATCCAAGAACATGGTATATCTCTCCACCACTTTGTATCATCTTTAATTTCTTTCATCAGTGTCTTATAATTTTCTGCATACAGGTCTTTTGTCTCCTTAGGTAGGTTAATTGCTAGATATTTTATTCTTTTTGTTGCAGTGGTAAATGGGAGTGTTTTCTTAATTTCACTTCCAGATTTTTCATCATTAGTGTATAGGAATGCCAGAGATTTCTGTGCATTAATTTTGTATCCTGCTACTTTACCAAATTCATTGATTAGCTCTAGTAGTTTTCTGGTAGCATCTTTAGGATTCTCTATGTATAGTATCTTGTCATCTGCAAACAGTGACAGCTTTACTTCTTCTTTTCCGGTTTGGATTCATTTTATTTCCTTTTCTTTTCAGATTGCTGTGGCTAAAACTTCCAAAACTATGTCGAATAAGAGTGGTGAGAGTGGGCAATCTTGTCTTGTTCTTGATCTTAGTGGAAATGCTTTCAGTTTTTCACCATTGAGGATGATGTTGGCTGTGGGTTTGTCATATATGGCCTTTAATATGTTGAGGAAAGTTCCCTCTATGCCTACTTTCTGCAGGGTTTTTTATCATAAATGGGTGTTGAATTTTGTGAAAAGCTTTCTCTGCATCTATTGAGATAATCATATGGTTTTTCTCCTTCAGTTTGTTAATATGGTTTCCTTAATTTCTTTTTCATTTATTTCTGATCTGATCTGTATGATTTCTTTCCTTCTGCTAACTTTGGGGTTTTTTTGTTCTTCTTTCTCTAATTGCTTTAGGTGCAAGGTTAGGTTGTTTATTCGAGATGTTTCCTGTTTCTTAAGGTAGGATTGTGTTGCTATAAACTTCCCTCTTAGAACTGCTTTTGCTGTATTCCATAGGTTGTGGTTCATCGTGTCTCCATTGTCATTTCTTTCTAGGTATTTTTTGATTTCCTCTTTGATTTCTTCAGTGATCACTTCTTTATTAAATACTGTATTGTTTAGCCTCCAAGTGTTTCTATTTTTACAGATCTTTTCCTGTAATTGGTATCTAGTCTCATAGTGTTGTGGTCGGAAAAGATACTTGATACAATTTCAATTTTCTTAAATTTACCAAGGCTTGATTTGTGACCCAAGATATGATCTACCCTGGAGAATGTTCCATGAACACTTGAGAAAAATGTGTATTCTGTTGTTTTTGGATGGAATGTCCTATAAATATCCATTAAGTCCATCTTGTTTAATGTATCATTTAAAGCTTGTGTTTCCTTATTTATTTTCATTTTGGATGATTTATCCATTGGTGAAAGCGGGGTGTTAAAGTCCCCTAATGTGAATGTGTTACTGTTGATTTCCCCTTTTATGGCTGTTAGTATTTGCCTTATGTATTGAGGTGCTCCTATGTTGGGTGCACAAATATTTACAATTGTTATATCTTCTTCTTGGATCAATCCCTTGATCATTATGTAGTGCCCTTCTTTGTCTCTTCTAATAGTCTTTATTTTAAAGTCTATTTTGTCTCATATGAGAATTACTACTCCAGCTTTCTTTTGATTTCCATTTGCATGGAATATCTTTTTCCATCCCCTCACTTTCAGTCTGTATGTGTCCCTAGGTCTGAAGTGGGTCTCTTGTAGACAGCATATATATGGGTCTTGTTTTTGTATCCATTCAGCCAGTCTATATCTTTTGGTGGGAGCATTTAATCCATTTACATTTAAGGTAATTAACAATATGTATGTTTCTATTTCCATTTTCTTAATTGTTTTGGGTTTGTTATTGTAGGTCCTTTCCTTCTCTTGTGTTTGTTGCCTAGAGAGTTTCCTTTAGCATTTGTTATAAAGCTGGTTTGGTGGCTCTGAACTCTCTCAGCTTTTCCTCTTCTGTAAAGCTTTTAATTTCTCCATCAAATCTGAATGAGATCCTTGCTGGATAGAGTAATCTTGGTTGTAGGTTTTTCTCCTTCATCACTTTAAATATGCCACTCCCTTCTGGCTTGCAGAGTTTCTGCTGAAAGATCAGTTGTTAACCTTATGGGGATTCCCTTGTGTGTTATTGGTTGTTTTTCCCTTGCTGCTTTTAATATGTTTTCTTTGTATTTAATTTTTGATAATTTGATTAATATGTGTCTTGGTGTGTTTCTCCTTGGATTTATCCTGTATGGGACTCTCTGTGCTTCCTGGACTTCTTTCACTATTTCCTTTACCATATTAGGGAAGTTTTCAACTATAATCTCTTCAAATATTTTCTCAGTCCCTTTCTTTTTCTCTTCTTCTTCTGGGACCCCTATAATTAGAATGTTGGTGTGTTTAATGTTGTCCCAGAGGTCTCTGAGACTGTCCTCAGTTCTTTTCATTCTTTTTTCTTTATTCTGCTCTGCAGTAGTTATTTCCACTATTTTATCTTCCAGGTCACTTATCTGTTCTTTTGCCTCAGTTTTTCTGCTATTGATCCCTTCTAGAGTATTTTTAATTTCATTTATTGTGTTGTTCATCGTTGCTTGTTCCCTCTTTAGTTCTTCTAGGTCCTTGTTAAATGTTTCTTGCATTTTCTCTATTCTATATCCAAGATTTTGGATCATCTTTACTATCATTATTCTGAATTCTTTTTCAGGTACACTGCCTATTTCCTCTTCATTTGTTAGGTCTGGTGGATTTTTATCTTGCTCCTACAACTGCTGTGTGTTTTTCTGTCTTCTCATTTTGCTTATCTTACTGTGTTTGGGGCCTCCTTTTTGCAGGCTGCAGGTTCGTAGTTCCCGTTGTTTTTGGTGTCTGTCCCCAGTGGCTAAAGTTCGTTCATTGGGTTGTGTAAGGTTCCTGGTGGAGGGGACTAGTGCCTTTGTTCAGGTGGATGAAGCTGGATCTTGTCTTTCTGGTTGGTAGGTCCACGTTTGGTGGTGTGTTTTGGGGTGTCTGTGGATTTATTATGATTTTAGGCAGCCTCTCTGCTAATGGGTGGGGTTGTGTTCCTGTCTTGCTAGTTGTTTGGCATAGGGTGTCCAGCACTGTAGCTTGCTGGTCATTGAGTGAAGCTGGGTGTTGGTGTTGAGATGGAGATATCTGGGAGATTTTCGCCGTTTGATATTACGTGGAGCTGGGAGGTCTCTTGTGGACCAGTGTCCTGAAGTTGGTTCTCCCACGTCAGAGGCACAGCACTGACTTCTGGCTGCAGCACCAAGAGCCTTTCATCTGCACGGCATTCTCCAGTTCTTTGGGATGTGCTGCTCCCTGTGGACTTCAGACAGTTCCCTATTACTACTCAGATAGCAGCTGGGTGCTTGTTTTTTTTTTTCCTCTCTTTTTCTTTGTGCTTCCTCTAGTTTCACTTGCTGGCAGGATGCTACACGCAGAGGCCTTGCACTGTGCTGGCCCATCAGACCAGTGTTCCTCCAGCGAAATGGCTGCTCCAGACACCTCAGCTCCACAGCCCAGGTGTATGCTCTTTTAAGGTCCTCTAATCTTCCCATTTTTTGCCTTATCCCTGTTGGATGTTCCTATTTTTGAACTGACACAATCCCCTCTTCTGGTTTTTCCATTCAAAAGCTTTGCAGTCGTTGGTGAATTAGTTAACATCTCCACGCCTCAGTTACATTATCTGTGAAATGGAGATAATAATCGCAAATATCTGGTAAAAGTTTTGTTGTACTAATTAGATCAACATATTAAAATGCTATGACCAGTGCCTCCTACATGCTAGTGTTTAAATAATATTGGCTAATATTATTATTATTATTATATTTATGCCATTTTCTTCCTTTTGAAAGACTATGCAACAACGAATAGAGACGCATTTGATCTCTAAATAAAGTGTGTGTGTGTTTATAAAAAATTACCAGCTATTCTCCGTGCATCAGATCAAATGAATACACCCCAAAACAAGCTCACAGAGATTTTCTGTCTCTGATGTGAAGACAAAGTTTAATCATAGCTAAAAATAAGTATTGATGAGTTTTAAAGTTGTTGCTAGGAATATTCTGATATTGTTTTATGTATTTTGGGGTTTTTTTTGGTCTACTGACTTTAACAAGTTTGCATTTACACCAGGAAAGTTTAGTTCTTCATGTGGATTTGAGCATGCTATGGACCTGAATTTAAATCTGATTAGGCTTCTTAGCTATGTGTTCTGAGGGAAGTCACTGAAACTTTGTCAACCTTGTTAGCAAAATAAAGATATTTACATCGACTTTGTTTTTATGAGAATTTCTGTGAGGCATAACTAAAATAAGATATGTAAAGCATCTATAATAGTTCATGGCACATGGCAGAAACATAAGTTTATAAATGTAATAATTCTTAGCATAGTTACTCAAGCTCATAAGTTAACTATATATTATAAATAACTAGAAGGCAACTTGTTAATTTATAATTACAACCATTACTGCTTAGGAAACTATTGCTTCATACCTTCTACTGAGTAAAATATCTCTTTAAAAAGAAATCTATTTGGAATAACTAAATCAGAAGAATGATTGATAATCATAGTCTATGAGGAAGAGAAATTATTTTTATGGCAAAAATGTTAATGACATCACACTGATAAGTTGATGCTTTTGTCTCTTTGAAAGGGCTAAATATTTCCCCAAGTTTGAACAGACTGAGTCCTTAAAAGAGGATGTCCACCCCTTGAATAATGTTTGAATGTGTCAACTCTTTCTCATTGAAGCTCTTATTTCTAAGTCCTAACTTCACTATGCATGGGGTAACTAGGCAAGAGGGATCGTAGGAAGTGGTTTTAGGATTAACATCTGTGGAAATGAAAGAAAGGAGCTAGACTGAGCAAAGGAACAAGTTGAGCTCTTTTGCAGCCCTACATAGATGCCCAGACAACCCCACAGACATATCTGGAGCATGAATTGCCCTTTAGATTTCACCAAATCAGTGTAAGAAGGCCATATTTTTACTATCATGTTAATAAGTCATTGGATGTGCGCTGCCCTGGGAAGTGGGTTGTGACTAATGGTGAGGCAATCAGCGCTCTTCAAATGGGGCAGTTCTCAAAGGGAATTGCCAGCAGCAATTCCACTCGCTGTGTGATAAGGTCTTCAAACCTTAAGGGCTTCTGGGTGATGCCACACAGCATTTAACACACAGAAGAGTCATGACAGTTAATGGTAGGATACTTCCCCTAATCGACTAGTAAGTGCCACTTAAATAAGATGTAGCCCCAGCATAGCTGCTCTCCTAGTATTTTTACTAGAATAGATGAACACAGCCTTTGGCTCTAGTAAAGCATTTAATAATCTAGTATGTTCTTTTTAATCCCAGTCAATAAATAGTGTCCAAAACAGTTTACATTTACATGGGAAGGAAAGAAGTTCACATGTCATCTGGTCCCAGGATTAAGCTAATTTCTCTGTCTGTCAACGTTTGGTCTGAAAGGACCATGATAATTTTGAAATAACATATAATGACTAAAACATTGATGACATCAATCCTTGCCTCTTTTCACATACACTTGTGTAAGAGTATTTTGTGAATGGCAAACCACTATGAAATTGCTAATAAATATTTAGTATAAATTATTGCATGTACTAACTAGGCCTAGATATATTTTGGTTTTGCCAACTTTTCATTTTAGCTGTTATTTATTTTGCTTTATTTTATTTACCCTTGGTGAATATGGATTTCTGTTGCTTTTAATTTACTATTCATCTAAAACTGGAAGGCATTGGGAGTAGTATGAAGAAAATGTGATAATATTTTATGCTCAGCTATGTATGAAGAAAAATGCCAATGAGTACAGTGTTTGTAGACATAGAATAACTCTACATAATTCAATGAATTTGTGAAAATCTGTTTCTTCTAATTTTTATCTCAAAAAATTTTATGTTATCCCAGTTTCTAGGTTTATTCTAAGAAACTAAAGTCAATGGAAGTCAAATGATCAAACATATATGGAAAAGTTTCTTTAAAGTACTATAATATTGTGGCATGAACTTTAAGGTTATAGAATTATTAAGAATTGTAATGTTTTAAGATACATGATTCTGACTTAAAAGATAAAGTTTTAACTTCTTACGCAAATAACATCCAAAGTTTTAATTCTGTAGCATATTCAAGTACAGGCTACCTTCTGAAGCATTAACTTTGATCTAAGAACTCATGTTTACTTTTTCTGTCCACTAGACTTAAATAAAACTCCAAATCTTACAATACTGAGAACAATTAGTACATCATTCTTCTCTACTGCTGAAAAAAAGAAAGAAAATTGCATTTTGTGATGGGTATAAAGTTGCATAATTGCAGTCAATCTACATAAAACAAAAAATGCATATAAATGTGATATAAATATAATTAGGCATTAATTTATGCCACTTATATCTGTAAAATGTACAGATGTATCATCTGATTCACTTTAGCCTACAACTATTTAGGAGTCAACTGCAATTTAAGACATTTAATGTTTTTCATAGTAAATTAAGATGAGGGAATGAGACTGCTTCAGGTAACTCAATCATGAATATTTCAATTAAAAAAATTATTTACAGTAAAATGGTGCTGCACAAAACGTCAGCATACCTCAAGAGAACTATAAGATTTACATTAGAAAACAACAGAAGAACAAAAACTACCTACTATAAACCTTCATGCAAACACAATAACAGCAATAAAAACTTTCCTGTAAGTTTGAAGTACCAAACCTGTTAACCATAGACAACAGAGGGAATTCTGGGAGACCATCAATTTAGATGAAGAAAATTATATATATGTTTTTTTTTCCTCACTAACTTATAACTGAAATTTATATTTTCTTCCATTATATATATCAGGTAATAAATTATGGTAATATTAGTGATGCCTGTAACTTTTTCAGTAGGAGAACTCACAGACATTTTCATATCCTATTACACCAATTGCAAATATGTCCTAGTGTCTTTTATTCTCATCATTATTTTGAAATTATGACAATTAATAAATCTCTCAATAATTTATTTAAAACATCAAGATGGGCTTCCCTGGTGGCGCAGTGGTTGAGAGTCCGCCTGCCGATGCAGGGGACAAGGGTTCGTGCCTGGGTCCAGAAGATCCCACATGCCGCAGAGCGGCTGGGCCCGTGAGCCATGGCCGCTGAGCCTGCGCGTCCGGAGCCTGTGCTCCACAACGGGAGAGGCCACAGCAGTGAGAGGCCCACGTACTGAAAAAAAAAAAAAAAAAAAAAAATCAAGAGGCATATATTTAACTACAGCACACTTCTACATTTATTATAATTAATTTCCTTTGTAAACACATTTAAAACATTTATTTTAAATATCTTTTCTGCAAAATGTTTAAAAACATTATTCTAAGAAAGAGGCCATAGGCTAAACAAAACTGCCAAAGAGGTCCAAGGCAAAAACAAAAAACAAACAAACAAACAAGCAAACAAAACAAAAGACAGGCTATTTGATAACAACTCCCAGATAAATTGGGAGCAAAGACTCACATCACTGAATTTATGTCAGAAAATCTCGAAAATTATCCCCAAATTCAGAAAATGTCCTGCTTATTTGCTGTATATGGTGTAGCTATATATACTAGCTGAAGAGAACAGATGGTCTCCACTTGAGAAGAGAACATTAGGCACAGTACAGAATAATGTGTAATCATTGAAATAGGAAGGGTGGTATAATAATTACTGACTGATATAATAACTACTTTGATATAAAAGAAGGAAATAAGTTCTGAGTTAAAATAAATTTGAGTAAATCCAAAACAGGATCTTATTTTCCTATGACATAATATATGTATATGATTTATTAATATATTAGTTAATATAAAATATATTATGATATATTATATATTTTAATATATTTACTATATATACACATATCTTTTAGAATGCTTCATTCTTTACTGAGGATTGTGATAATTAAGCATTTCTAAATATTTAGTAAACATGGAGCTTTCTTTTCTTGAGCATAATGTAAGAATACATTGGAAAATTCTAGCTTAGAATTATAAAAGTAAAAATAGAAATTCTTAAATGACTACTCCTTATCTTAACAAGCAATAAGGAACTTTCAGAACAAAACAGGAGGGAGATCAGTAAGTAAAAGAGAGGACAGGAATTTCCAAGGTCAATTACTAGGGTCTCCAGAGACGGTAGTGGAGTTTTCAATGCCAGTGCTGGAGGGCCTGAAAGCTAGAGTAGGATTTGGGGGGAGCTAGGAAGTTAAGGAGTAAGTAGCTTCAGTATTTTATTTTGCGGAGTTGACAGAATCAGATGTGCCAAGAGTTACAAAGAGAAGATATATCTGTGCAAGAAGACGTACCTAGCAGGAAATTTCAAAAGCAGCTATAATAGCCATATCAACCGTCAGATAGCCTGGGCTGAGTCTGTGTTACTTCCAAGATCAATTATGGTCTATAACACTTGTTACCCATTGCTAACTTTTAATTTTAATATGTGCTTCCTTAGAGCTAATAAGCCATATTATTAATAAAACACACTCCAATTTACATGAGAATGTTTATAATACCAAGTTCCTGGGTGTTGAGAGAGGGAAAGAAGGTAGAAATAATCCAATTTTGAGATAAAAATTTGGCCACTGCAGGTTAATTGATAGGAAGCTTGAATATCTGCAGACAGTACACTGGAATTGAAACCTTAACCTTTGTTTATTGTAACTCAAGATGATAACAACAAAAATAGTAAAAGCTGCCATTCACTGAATAGTTACTAGGAGTCAGGCAGTATGATGGGAACTTTACCTGTACTTTTCATCTATTCCTTACAGGAACATATGAAATTAGTATCATTGTTAGCCTAGATTTATAAATTTTTCAAACCCTGATTCTTACAGAAATTGAGTAATTTCTTCTAGATCATTCGGCCACTAAGTGGCAGAGATAGGATTTAATTCCATTTCCTAAGATCCCAAACATAGGCTTTAATGACTTGAACAGTTTGCCTCTATATTCAAAGCAAAAATAAGGTGTTTTTTATAAAGGGGTAATTGGTCAGTTTTGGATATTAACTTCTTTTCCCTGTTTTCCTAAAGTCTTGATTGCAGAACTATAGTTCTAAAAGGTAGAACTATAGTTCTTACATAGGTTAGTTAATCAGTGAAATTTTGCTCCAATACAAACCAGCCACAAATTTAGATTTCTAGGTAATAACAAGAGTTTCATTTTGTCAAAAAGAAAACTTGAGTTTGCAATATGTTTTCATAGAAAGAAAGATAGCTTTGGGACCCAAAGTTTAAATAACGTGTCATAGTCTGCCTCTATTAACTTCGTTATCTTAAGCACATCACTTCACAATTCTGTGGCACAATTTCTGTGTCCTTAACAGGGGGAAAATACATATCTGCCTTCTAGTACATTGTAAGCCTATAAAGAGGCAATGAAGGGAATGCATCCAGAACGATTATTCTTTTTGCAAACCTAAGAGCTTAAAAGTCCAGATTAATAAGACTAGCAGTTTTCAATCAAACTATTTAACTGAGAAGACAATTTAATTAACTGAGCACAGAATGCTTACCTGTGCTAGGCATCCTGGTCTTTCAGTTAAGACTGATGGAGCATTTTAAGTTATATTATTCCATAAAAGATTATCAATTATAAGTGCATTTCCCCTATGTTTCAAATAAACCTTCAGGAGAGAGTGCCTCTGCAGAATCACCAAAACTCTACTTCTAACCTTTGGTATGTCTTGATTGTTCTTCATTATAATTTTATTGATAAGGCCTTGACAAGAAATAGAGATCTTTTAACCTTCCTTGTTATTAAGTAAAGGAAAATGCTTAAGCTGGAATTCATTATAGATGATGAACCTATAAAGTAGAAAACTAATATTCATGACTTTATGTTCATTGAAAAACCTTAACCTTTAGGAATCATTAGTTTTCAGGAGAGTCCATAAAGTTAAACCGAGCAGCAAAAGGACAGATGTGGAGAAGCAGGGAGGGAAGTAGATCATGAACAGCATTACCATTTAACATTGGTTGAGCAACATTCTTCTATTCTCCAGGCTCTCAGCAAGTAGCAAAACATTTTCAGAGCTCAGATTCCTCAAGGTATCTACCAGGGGAAGTCAGTTGCTTTCTAAAACAATACAAAATGGTAAGTCTCCCAAGGTATGTGGGACTTAAGCTGTGGATATAGAGAAATCATTCCCACTCACTCTACTCCACGTTATTGAGGCCCATGGGAGATCAGTTATTAACTTCATTTGGGATAATACAGAGCTTTCCTGTGTGTGTGTGTATGTGTGTGTGTATTTCAGTTTTCTTTTGCCTCAAAAATGTATCCAATAAACCACCCCAAACCTCAGAGTCTTAAAATGATGATTGTTTCCTGTAAGTCTATGGGTTGGCTTGGTTGTTCTGCAGATCTGGATTGGGTTAGGGTGATCTTGACTCTTCTTGCTTGTGAGTCTGCAGTCAGCTGGCAGGCTGGCTGGGGGCTTGCTAATCTAGGATGGCCTCAGTTCTTCTGCACATGTCCCTCACATTCCCTCCAGTAGGCTCAGGTTTGATCTCACACTGGTGACAGAATTACAAGGGCGAGAAGACAGGACATGCAAAAAAGGCAAGCATGCACTTTTCAAGCCCCTGCTTGTATCATGTTTGCTGACACTGACTGACCAAAGCAAGTCATATGGCTCATCTCTAAGTCACAGTGGGAGAGAACTACAAAGCCACAGGGCAAAGTGTGTAGATATTGAGAGAAAATTAATTCTGGTGATTAACACTGACCATTCTGAATGTAAATGGAGAGTTGAAGTTAAGAGTTAAGATTATCCTCTTCGCTTACCCTTGTGTTCATAATGGGATATGGAACAGCAGGTACTGATTTCATCGACTCACAGATAATAAACTAGATGTAGTCTTGCTGTTATTAATAAACGCTTTTTTTCCCCAGTGTTCTCCCAGAAGGGAGAAAAAGGGATTGTTTCATTTTTTTCAGATGAAAGTAGTCTTGTCTGTTAATTAACACAGGATTCCAGAAAAGAAAGACATGAACACTTAGTAAGGTACAGTCTTGATGTGGGATTTCTGTCTGAGCTATTCTGCATCTGAACCTACTTCAAGAATAGCTAACAGTACTTTACCGTTCTATCTACAGTTTCCAACAGCTTATTGAGCACACATTATGAACTGATAATGAAGCTTAATTACTCCAATTCACCCCTTAAATGCTTTGTTGTGGGAGACTGGGTCTCATTATAACTCCAAAATTATGCCTTCAACTAGTTCATTTTTCCTTTGTTTTTGAATTTCATGGTTGGTGATACAATTATTTCTGATTTTTAATCCCAAACTTATTATAGATCACTTTATCAATATATCTATGACATGATCAAGGTAAAGACTCTAATTCTCATCTTTTTTCCATTGTAATCTATCTCATAATTTCTTGTTTTTGTCTGGGATAACCCACTAGGCCTTAGAGAGTATGTAGTGTGCATTCATGAACTTACTTTAAACTCCTAATTTATTCGTTTCTTCTTTCTGTCACCATCGGCTCTTTTATATTTATGTCTACTATTGATTGCTTGCTGACCTCCCATTTCCCTTGAGAGAAGCGTTATTAACTGTATGTTATCACAAATCAGTACGTCTTTATAGTAGAGGACACTAATTTTCAGCAGGGTGAAGTGGCTTGTGCAACATGATTAAGTGTTTAAGTGAAAGAAGAAGGATTCAAAACCCAATCTTCTCAAAATATCAAGTATTTACTGGCTATTCATATAGGGAACCAAGCCAAATTTAACCAACGATATTTGAGAAGTAGATTGTTTTCTTTGAAAAAAGTAATTATTTCTTCAATATTTAAAGTGATTCCAAGCATAAGCTCTCTTCTAAAAGGGAGCTAAATTATGCACATAAAAAAGTACTGATGCATTTTTCAAGACCAATTTTTAACTTTTTACTTCACAAGATAATATTATTGGGACTAGGCAGTAGAGAGCCAAACCACATTATGTGTCACAACTTTGCTCTCACCTCTAATAAGTGCGGCTTTTCCATTCTTAATGCAGTTCAATTTTTGACATGCAATTCTTGACTTAACTATGTTTTCTGTTGCGGGACACTATTCAAGGTATTTTAGAAGCATGCTGTATCATATTTATTCAAGACAGTTGTTAAAATATGCACTTTTATTGTGTAAATTCTAGACTGAGAGGTATTTTTTGTGTGACACTCCCCCGCCCCCCCCCCCAGAATATATAACACTTTCTCAAGAATACATGAAGAAGGTAACAAGGTCAAAAGGTGAGATGAACTGAATGAAATGTTGTTAATGAGCATAGGAGGATATTCAGGAAAAGGATTGGAAAGAAAGAAAAGAAAATTTTAAAGTTTTTTCTTTTAAATTTGCTGTAAATAAATAAACAAAAGAAGCTAGTAACATTTTTCTTTTTTTTTTTGAGAATGAGTCATAAACATGCCTTCTGCTTTTCTCCTCACTTCAGTTTACTCCCTCATCATTAATACAATCTTTAGCCCTGGAGTGTCAGAGCCACATCCAATAGAGGGTTGGAAAGATTTTAATAGTAACTTTAACTTGCCATTAATATAGTGAGTGGACAGAAATACCTGATATAACTAGGCAGCTTCAAAAAGTAATGGTTTAGGGCTTCCCTGGTGGCGCAGTGGTTGAGAGTCCGCCTGCCGATGCAGGGGACACGGGTTCGTGCCCTGGTCCGGGAAGATCCCACATGCTGCGGAGCGGCTAGATCCGTGAGCCATGGCCACTGGGCCTGCGCGTCCGGAGCCTGTGCTCCGCAACGGGAGAGGCCACAACAGCGAGAGGCCCGCGTACCGCAAAAAAAAAAAAAAAAAAAAAAAAAAAGTAATGGTTTAGATACTGCAAATGTTGCTCTGTCACTATAGTGAAGGATTTTACATATTTTCGAATGAAGAGGAAGTCATTGTTTTAGTAGAGACTGCTTTCTGATGTTATGGGAAGAGATGAAATTCTTTATTTACATATACAAAGTCCAAAAGGGACAGAATTTTATTGGACTAAATCTGAACTAGCCACCATTAGCAGAATGAAAATTGTCATGCAGCGTTTTAACACTATTGTCAGCTCAATGTTCTGTGGTTCTGTGGTTTTTCATGTAGGTCAAGTGGTAATAAAATCTAACAGGTTTTTAAGAATGATTTTTTGTTATAAAGGACATTATTGGGATAACTGGAAAATCTTGAATGGGGTCTAAGGATTACATGCCAGTAATGCATCATTATTAATTTCCTGGTCTTGGTGGTAATGTTGTGGTTATGTAGGAAAAAGTCCTTATTTGTAGGAAATACAGACTAAAATATGCAAAGGTGAAGCGGCTTAAGTCAACAATTTACTCTTCAATGGTTTCAGAAAAAGAAATTATCTTTGTACTATATTAAAACTCTTTGTAAGTTTGTGAGCCTATCAAAATTCAATAAAATATTTTAAATAAAAAGAATGACATTTTAAAACAATTGTTTCAAAGATACTATTATAATGATAATATTTTATGAAAGTAACCATAATTTAATTCTTAATAGTTAAGAAAATTTTATTATGGCCATTTTTGAATAATGTATTTGATTTTTAATTTTACCCATTTTTAAGTTTTAATAGATATAAGAAGATACATAATTCATTTATAAGTGCCCAAGTAATATCAGGTAATAATGACTCTGGATAATGTCAGTGTTAAATGCAGCAATGAAATGATAAATCACATATTAAACTTCACATAAGCATATTATAAATAAAATAATGTCCTAATGAGAAAGTGACACAATTTGGAATATTTAGCAGGTGAAGGTATTTCTGAATTATCATAACAAAGGGCGACACAACCTGAATATGTTATGAGATAAAGTCAGATATTGTGGTGGTCATAAACAGCTCTCCTAATCTTGGTATATGGAGTGAATAACGGGGAAGAGGCAACTTAAGACTAGAGCTTAGTTAAAAACAGAAGATAAAAATATGTGTAGCAGGATGACATATGCAGAGTATAAAAATCAGTCTAGGAAGAGGGAGTGAGGGTATTGAAAAAGAAGAATGCAAAAACATGCAAACAAAAACAACAGGGTGACATATAGCATTACTAGTTCAAGTGTGGTTACATAGCAATGTTCAAGTATGATAGGCCTCTTTTTGATGTTAGAACTTTATTTTGTAGGCTAGAGTGATTTTATATGATAAAACTGATGAATAGATCTCTTCCAAAGAGGTATGTATCTTTACAGTGGCTTGTGTGTCCCAGATAGAGTTCAACTCCCTTGCTTGATGAAAACTGCAAAAGCTTCTTATTTCTTTTGAATATATTTTTACACAGCTGCCTTGTATGATTTAGCACAGAATTTCTTCAGTTGATCAATTTAAAAACAATTGATTTAGTGAAATACTATTTTTTGAAACAGTACCTTGTTAGTCTTTATTCATTTACTGATTTCTTCAATGGATTCTGAATATCCCTAAAAAGTATATTGTTTACTTTTAAAACTTCTTAGGCTTTATGAACAGGAATCATCTTGAATATATTTATAAATAACTCTTTTTACTAAATATTATAGTTTTTGATATTAGTCCATATCAATGAATGTATATTTAATCTAATCCTTTACTGTTTTATTATATTCATTCATTGTACTCAGGCTTTTAAAGTGGGTAAGTTATAAACAACAAATTGAAGGAGTTATCTTCTTTGTTTATTATTCATTTGCACTCTGTCTTTTAACTACAAAATTCAGTGAATTTATATTTATTATAACTGATATATTAGGTTTATTTTTACATATTAGTTTTGTGTTACTTTTCTGTTTCTATGCCAAGATACTTGGCACACAGAAATTGAGAGATAGTAAATGTGTTGTTCTAAACCACTAAGTTTTGTGGTTGCTATGCAGCAATAGATAAGTGATAAAAATCACTAAAATATTAGGATAAAACAACTGCTTAACTAACATTCTTTTTGAAGAATGACTTTGACCACATATTTCTCACCTTCATTAGTTCATTATGCAGTGGTAAATCATTATGATATTTGATTCATTATCTGAGATAATGCATATTTTATTTTCCTTTTTATACATAGAATCACTGCTTTCTAAAGATTCTGTTATTGAATGAATATCTTTGGGAAGAATGTGCACAGTAGTTTTAAGAAGAATAATGTCAGCTCATGTGGTTGTCCTGGGATGCAATAAATTTTATGATGCAGAAAGATCCATCATTGGTACTTTTCATATACAATAAGTACCTTTGGTTTATCCTTCCAGAGTCATCCTACACTCTTCTCCTTCCAGATATCTGCCCTTGGAGGATGACTCTATGGACTTCATCAGTGGCTTCCCCACTTGCTAGATTCCTTTTGGGTTCAGATAACTTGAAAACCTGGGTAGGAAGTCAGAAGATGGTTGGAAAGTGAGGTTGAGACATTTATTCCTTTGTTGTCCTGTCTGTGCCATTCTGTCAGACTGATTTTGTCACTAGCTGGAAGGCACCTGGTCCTCTCAAGGTAGCCTGCTCCTTAGGAATTTCTTTCTGTATTGTTATTGTAACCGTTTCCTTTCTAGTATCCCTAGCTGTAGTAGGACACACTATTCATAGTGGTCACCTCATACAAATATGTATAAAATATTTCTTTGTAATTAAGATTTCCTCAAATTATTCTGAGTATGCTTTCTGTTTCCTCTTGTGACTCTGTCTGACACATCTCATTAAAATCCAAAATATAAGTTAAAAAAAGTCCACTTTGATGGCAAGAAACTGCAGATGAGAAAAAGAAGAGCAAAAAACTACTCACTATGTGTTAAATCCAGGAGCAACCTACTTGGTATTATATTATAGAGAGTTGTAAAAAGATCAAAGAGTAAGCCACCAGGTTCTTCATTCCACTGAGGATAGTGTTTACTCTGTTTACCATCATTTTTAACTTTGAAGAAAGATACCTGGGTTTTAACAGAAAGGAATATTTTACAAGGCTTGCTTACAGATCCTTATTTAAATGCATGCTTTTTTATCACTGCATCTCTTCAAGGTTGCTTCAAAGGTATATTAACCTGTCTCCTGTTTTCCATTTCTATCATTCCTTATATTGGTTTAGAGCTCCTCAGAAACAGAAATTGAGACAAAGATTTCAGTGCCAATAGAGTTGTTAAGGGGGGAGGTAATCTCAGAATTACTCCCCTGTAAGGCAGTATAGAAGTAAGGCAGGAACTCCAAAAAAGGGTTAGGTATCAAACTAGATACCATGTGGCAGCTGAAACTTAACTCCACAAAGGAGTTCTGGGAAACAGTGTAGAAAATTGTTTAAGGTTAGCCCACCTAAGCAACAAAGGGTCTGGGGTGTTAATATACCAACTCCAGTCAGTTATTGGTCATTAATTCCTTAGAACTTCCAGCTTGCTAAACTTGTGATTAGAATGAACCCTAATTGCAAGAAAAAGTCCTCAGACCAAGAAGAAAAAAAAAATCCAAGTACTAGCTTTGGGAAGTCTGGCTGGTCTGCAATGAAATGGTAGAGACCAAAGGGATATGTGCAAGGCACGAGCAGTGCCTCCTATGCTCTATGTAGAAAATTCATTTTCTACACTGCTACCAGAATGTTTTTTGTCAAAAAGTAAATTTGATTCTGTAACCCATTTGCTTAGATATTTCAACGTTTTTCACAGAATTCCTAAAATAAAGTTCAAAATCCTAAACATAATACAAAGAGTGCCTGCAAGGTTGAGTCTCAACTACTTTTCCATCTTCATCATCATTTTATGACCTACTCCACCCACAATAGGCTTCTTTCAGATTTCACAGTATAATGTGGCACCTCCCAACATAGGACATCCGTGTAGAGTAGACCCTTTTTTCCCTATTTAGTTAATGTGCACTCTATTTTCTGAATTTAGCTTATTAATTACTTGTTGGCTAGGATAGCCTTCCCTGATCTCTGTATGTGAAATCTACTAGTATGTCTTTTTATAATACCTTCTTTTTATAATACCTTCTTTTTCTTCTTCTTTTTATTATACCTTCTCTTTATAGAATTTACTAGAGTTATTATTTTGCATTTATTTAAATAATATTTTGTAATGTTTACCTCCACAAATTGATTATATGGTTGAAAGTTTCAGGTTTTTCCCTCCCCAGTTATGTCTCCATCATTTGACACAGTAACTGATGGGTATTCTATAGAGATTCTATAATTAGTTTAAAAAATGAAGTTATTTATAATGTTTGGAGCCATTATTAAGTACATATTTGTGATACTGTTATTACAAATACTGAATAATAATAAATAATGAACACTTATCCATATATAGAATGATACTGAACTAAATTCTTTTCTTGTATTACCTTATAGGAGAAAGTTATAATTTATTATTACCCTAACCACAGGAATGTATTGGGCATCTAGTATAAGTAGATACTGTAAGGAACTATTGATGTATAAGACATTCAAACATTTCATGGTCCTGTGGGGACACATTTTATGCATGTATATAAGAATAAAAAATTATATAACAATTCTATGTATTAGTTGAGTTAGGGATTTATACAAAAGGCATACTAAGCATTAGATAAATGCTAATGAATATAAAGACAAGCAAATGTTAGGGAAATGGCACTAAGGACTATGGTGATATGTCTTGGAAGAAATGGAAGGAACTGTGGCTTTTTAGTAGGTCTTGCAGTGTGGCTAGGTTGGAATAGTTTGACAACAGTGGGAATGTTGTAAAAATGATTAATGAACAAAATATTATTTCAAATATGGCACCATCATTTTACATGAAAATGAAAATCATAGAATGTCTGAAAGTGAAAATTTATTTACTTCCCAATAATATGAACTAAATTATGTGAAAATCATCACACCTTAACATTTCATTGGAGAAAAGCAAATGCATACAAATATTTCTTCATATAACGCAGCTGCTTGACTACTGTTGAACAGATCGTCTCATTAAGAGATACACCGGTGTGGTAGGCTTTTCCCCTTCTTCTTTTCCCTTTCTCTCCTTGGCAGTAGTGCAAATGTCAGGACATCATGAAAGCCGAGGACAAGCAATCTTTCCTAAAATTAGAGGCAATCCCATATGTTTGTTAACAAAGGCAGTGTGAATTATTAGAGGTAGTATGGGATAGTAGTTAAGAATCTGCATAGCAAACAGACTTCTCAGGCTCGAATATGTGATCTGACACTTACTATGTGACCTTGGGCTATTTCATTAGTTTCTCAGAGCCTCAATATATATATATATTTTTTTTTGTATTGTTTTCTTTCACATCTTTATTGGAGTATAATTGCTTTACAATGGTGTGTTAGTTTCTGCTTTACAACAAAATGAATCAGTTATATATATACATATGTTCCCATATCTCTTCCCTCTTGCGTCTCCCTCCCTCCCACCCTCCCTATCCCACCCCTCCAGGTGATCACAAAGCACCGAGCTGATCTCCCTCTGCTATGCGGCTGCTTTCCACTAGCTAGCTACCTTACGTTTGGTAGTGTATATACGTCCATGCCTCTCTCTCACTTTGTCACAGCTTACCGTAAAATGGGTTTGAAAATAAGATATCTATCATAGAGTTGTCAGAATTAAATGAAATACTTCATGGAAAGTGGTTAGAACAGTGCCTGGCCTATAATGAGCATTAGAGTAACTAATTATCATCTTGAAAAGACATTTTCCTGAGAGACCTGACCATTGGAATGACTTATTTCCCCTTCTTACCCTATACCTTCCCAAATCTCCAAGGAACCAGATATCTAGGGGCATTCAGTAGGAAACCATGAAACCAAAGGACAAACAGCATAGGGAAAGTCTGAATCACAAGAGACAGAAGACTGGAGATAGGAAGAAGAAGAGGAGGGAGTTCAGGGTGGGAGAGTTTGCTCTAAAGACCTTGAGAGACATTTGATACCCTATTGTCAATAACTGAGCCCAGGCACCAGTAAGAAAAACCTCGAGAGGGGAAAACAGAGGAATAGGGCAGCAGAGCTTGTTCCCAATCTCTACCAGATGAGGATATGGTAAAGGACTGGAATTTACAATTTGAATTGAAAGAAAACAATTTCTCATTGATGCTCTGCATGTGCTAACTAGTTAGAAGTAAATCCTTTAGGATTATAAATTGTATTTGTCTTTTCCTTTCAGGATAAGGTGGTAGTAGTACTCTTAGTACACAGAGAAAAAGAGAATCAGAATATTATTAAATGTGATTTTAAACAATTTATAAATAATGTTAAAATTATGTGTAATTTTATATTTCTCGAGTGTGCTGCATATATGAAGAACTAATGGGTACATAATATTTCCTCATTTTCTAATTGAAGAGACTATTCCTAAATTTATAGCTACATGTAGTTTACACAATCAGGTGATAATTTCCCATCTTGTTTTTCCACAAGCATTTCTTTTGTTCTATTTGCAGGTTGATGTGTTGTCATTGTGTTTTCCAAAATCTCAGAATTTGTGCCAAAATGTTAAACGTATGGTCCAATATTTATTCATTTTCTCCATTTACTTATGACTATTTAACCATAATATTGTTCCTTAGTTTTCCCTGCAGATCTGTGCAATTAGAGACAGTTAAACAATGTTTCAATTGTGTAGCTTCAAGTTTAGTGGTGATCTTAGAGTTTTCAGAAATTTGCCGTGTGTGCTGTGCTATCCACTTGCTAATTTAGCTCATAGAAGAGACTTTTGAAATATTTCCCAAAGTCAGAAATTTAGTGATCTTATGTTAGAATCCGTAAACTCTAATTTTAGTATTCTAATAGGTTTCCTTTTGAGAGAAAGAGTTTTTATTTCTGGAATTTTTGTTTGCTCACTTAAAAAAAAAAAAGGATAGGATGGTTTTGGAAAATAAATCATGTCTTGTAGACAAATAGATTCAAGTAATTAGAGAAGTTTGAGTGCAGGAATAGGGTAAAAAATTTTTTTTTAATCAGATATAAATCTGATAGTAAAAATTGTAGGAAGCATAAATTTTTTTTTTTTTTTTTCCGGTATGCGGGCCTCTCACTATTGTGGCCTCTCCCGTTGTGGAGCACAGGCTCCGGACGTGCAGGCTCAGCAGCCATGGCTCACGGGCCCAGCCGCTCCGCGGCATGTGGGATCTTCCCGGACCGGGGCACGAACCCGTGTCCCCTGCATCAGCAGGCGGACGCTCTACCACTGCGCCACCAGGGAAGCCCAAGCATAAATATTTATATTTCTTATTTGTAAAAAAATTATTTGTAAAAAAATAATCAAAATATTTTGCATTTTTATGACTCTTTAACTAGTCATGTTCTGGCTTACTAAAGTGACAGTTCTGTTTAATTGTGGATATAGAACTCATTAAATAATTTTAACTTTGGTGGTTACTGTGGAAGAAATAGATATATGAAATGTATGTAGCAATCTTCTTTCTGGGAAGCTTTCCTAAAACTCTCTTAATAATCCAAATGTATTTCAGTTATGATATAATTGCATAAACCTTATGATTTGTTGTTGCTAGACTCCATTTTTCATCTAATTATTAGCTCTTATAAGTAGACCATATTTTAATAGGAAAACATAATTAACATTGTTAAAACACTGAAGGCACTTGATTTTCTCAATTATTTGCAGTTGTCTTTCTAAAACAAGAAATTACGAAAGAAAACTATTTCTAAACTAATTTTTAAATGAATTCAAATTAGTTTTCAAGTGTTTAAAATATTGTTCATTATTTTTTATTCATTTAGTATATGTTGTATTATTCATGTGGTTTTGATTCCCCTTTGTAAGGAAAATATTCTGAAAGCATTTCACAGCACTTTATCCAATTCTAAAGAAAGTTACATTATAACTAAGTAAAACATTTAATTGACAGATGAATAAATGTTACATGACCTATTTAATCACAACTATTAATATGGAAAAATTTGGGACAAGTTTAAATAACTAAATAATTGTTCATGTTATTTCTCATTAAACACATTTATTCCCGCGAGCTGGCCAGACAACTGCTTTTAGCAATTTCAGCAATTTAGTCTTTAGCTTTTTAAAGATTACTCTCCACACATTATATTAATTCCCTAGAGTTAGATATTAAGTAAATCTCCTCAGTTCTGTTAAAAGAAGTATACTCTTTATTTAATTTGCTGGGAAAAAAATGCACTGAAGTCAAATGTTATAACAATAATTTTTAAAGTGGAAATGTACATGCCAATTAAACCACTTCTGTTGTGCTTTAACCTCTTATCACAATAACACGTTTTCAATTTTCTATTTTTAATACTATGGAAAATTTTAAATTACCCTCAAAAACATCTTAGAACATTACTGCAGGGAATGTTTAAGTGGTCTTTTAAGTTTAATACATACCAAAGAAAATAAATAAAACCGAATTAAAACCTGAAAAACCTGGACTACTAGTTTAGAGTTTAATAAGAACTGGTTATGAGAAGTTGACATTGCAGAATTCTGTAAAAGATACATATTTTTTAAGGTGCAAATACATCTGAGACGTTGTGAACTTATACTGCACAATTAAGACTTTTTTTAAGCCCATAGATTCTCACTTTTATTCATCTCTTAAAATTGTGGCAAAAAACACATAGCATAAAAGTTATCATTTTAACCATTTCTAAGTGTGCAGTTCAGTGGTATTAATTTTATTCACATCATTGTACAATCATTCTACAAAACGTTTTCATTTTACAAAACTGAAACTCTATATCCATTAAACAACAGCTCCCCATTTTGCCCTCTCCCTAGTTCTGGCAACCACCATTCTACTTATTCTCTGTTTCTATGAATTTGACTACTCTATATATCTCATGTAAACAGGATCATACAATATTTGTCTTTTTGTGATTGAATTAATTCACTTAGCATTATGTCTTTTAAGTTCATCCATGGTGTATCATTTCTCAGAATTTCCTTCCACTCTAGGGCTTACTAATATTCCATTATATGCACATACCACATTTTGTTTATCCATTCATCCATCAATGGACACTTAATTACTTCTACCTCTGAACTACCGTGAATAGTGCTTCCACTAACATGGGGATGCAAATATCTCTTTAATATCCCGATTTCAGTTGTTTTGGGTATATATCCAGTAGTAGAATTGCTGGATACACTCTTTATTTTTAAATTTTGATACTTGGTCACTGTAACTTCTATGGATGTGATTTCACTTTGGTACTATATTTAACTTACGATAAAAGACCATACTACCATAGTTAGTTATGATTATTAATTAAATTATAATTTGAGGTTATTTATTAAATGATAATTTGAGGGAATATTATTTTTATGAATTTTCAAATTTATTTCATTCATCATTAAATATTTGTTGAAGTACTACTATATTCCTGTGTGCTTCACACAAACATGGATATAAAGTGACTAAACTGTAACACACCTGAACTATGGTGGGTTGATGGGAGGGAAGTTTAGTGATATAAAAGAGAAAGAAAATTGTGCATTTAATATAGAGACTGTTTTCTTCTGGGATCCCAGTAAAAAAGTAATTCAAAGATGAGATAAGGGCTTCCCTGGTGGCGCAGTGGTTGAGATTCCGCCTGCCAATGCAGGCGACACGGGTTTGTGCCCCGGTCCAAGAGGATCCCACATGCCGCGGAGCGGCTGGGTCCGTGAGCCATGGCCACTGAGCCTGCGTGTCCGGAGCCTGTGCTCCGCAATGGGAGAGGCCACAACAGTGAGAGGCCCGCGTACCAAAAAAAAAAAAAAAAAAAAAAAAAAAGATGAGATAGTATTAACCTATCCAATCATTAAAATGCCGTGGGGAAGGATGGCATATCAGCAAACATGTATCAGATAAAGCATGTTCCTATTAGAGTCAAAAGTCACTGCCAATTTAACAAATCAAGTTGTTAGAGAGGAATTGGGGAAAATATTTTTCTGGAGAAATAAAGTGATAAAGATTCTACTTAAAAGAATCTACTTAAAAGTCATATACAAAGACTTTCTACATTTAATAATTAGGAACTTATTGCCACGTGATAAAAACAAAAAGAAACACAACCCATTCCAAAAATGGACATAAGGCCTAAATAGATATTCCTCCAAAGAAGATATACAGATTTCCAACAAACACATTAAAGGATGGTCAACATCACTAATCATTAGAGAGATGCAAATCAAAATAACAGTGAGGTATCACCTCATACCTGTCAGAATGGCCATCATCATAAAACCTGCAAACAATAAATGCTGGATTGGGTGTGGAGAAAAGAAACCCTCTTGCACTGTTGTTGGGAATGCACATTGATAAAGCCACTATGGAGAACAGTATAGAGGTTCCTTAAAAAACTAAAAATAGAATTACCATATGATCCAGCAATCCCACTACCAGGCATATACCCTGAGAAAACCATAATTCAAAGAGTCATGTACCACAATATTCATTGCAGTTCTATTTACAGTAGCCAGGACATGGAAGCAACCTAAGTGTCCATAATCAGATGAATGGATAAAGAAGATGTGGCACATATACAATAGAATATTACTCAGCCTTAAAAGAAATGAAGTTGAGTTATTTGTAGTGAGGTGGATGGACCTAGAGTCTGTCACACAGAGTGAACTAAGTGAGAAAGAGAAAAACAAATACCGTATGCTAACACATACATATGGATCTAAAAATAGAAAAAAAAAAGGTTCTGAAGAACCTAGGGGCAGGACAGGAATAAAGACGCAGTTGTAGAGAATGGACTTGAGGATATGGGGAGGGGGAAGGGTAAGCTGGGACGAAGTGAGAGAGTGGCATGGACATATATACACTACCAATTGTAAAATAGATAGCTAGTGGGAAGCAGCCACATAGCACAGGGAGATCAGCTCACCCCTTTGTGACCACCTAGAGGGGTGGGATAGGGAGGGTGGGAGGGAGATACAAGAGGGAGGGTATATGGGGATATATGTATATGTATAGCTGCTTCACTTTGTTATACAGCAGATACTAACACACCATTGTAAAGCAATTATACTCCAAAAAGATGTCAAAAATAAATAAAGAAAATAAAACATTTTCACAAGTCTGGAATTTATATGTCTAATTATTCTCCATCCTCACCCATTCTATGGTGACTTGCTAGGACCTCTTCATTTTTAAGAACATCAGCTCTTTTTTTTTCAGCCTCTTTCTGGCTCTTAAAAAATGAACTATCTATTCTCACATCTGATTTTATTCAGACCAAATGACAACAACACCTGATTTTATTCAGACCAAATGACAACAACAACCCAAATCTACTTTAGTAAAGTCAAAGGAAATTTAACCTTGAAGGGATAAGAAGGAATAAAGTATAATAAGTGGCAGAAATTAAGTCTAATTGATTTCTTCAGTTCAACTGGAAAAATAGAAAAATATCTAGAATTAGAAGAGCAGTGTTTTTAAAGAGCTTATCAGTTGGACTACCTTTTGATGAATGAGTCACAGTGAAGATCTGTAGATAGTGGAAATCATTATTATACTTTACTTCTATTTCAGGTTCAAGAGCCTTTATGGTGTACAGCAGAAAAGTTTCATCTATTTCCTGCACTTGGCAAATAGGCCTACAGTATGTTATCTACTAAAGACATTACTTCTGTTCTTTGTTCTAGAATTCAACCTATATCCTCTTGATCATTTTCTGCTCTTCTAAATAACAAGTATTTTGCTTTTGAGAATTAGCAGTTACAAGCGTGTACTCCTGCCAAAGTCACACAATACATTCCAATACAAGATACACCTTTAGTATACACAATACATTTCAATACAAGATAAATGGCCAGGCTTGTTAACAGAGAACATTATTTTGGCATGAGTCTGTTGAATATACCCGTTTACACAAGGTTTTCATAACTATATAAAAACACTAGGAATTAACCTATAAAAATCCAGAAAGTGATTATGGTCATGACAGTTAAAGGGAGTAGGGACTTAATGAAATACAGATAACCATATATTTTATAAGTGAATGGTCCTATTGAAGATTTTACTATGCATTAAAATTCCATTTTGTCCCATTTTCAGAGTATGAACACCGTATAGCTTGGGTCATGGTTGAAACCAGAGTTTGATAACTCAGTTCTCTTGTTTAAGGTGTAATATTAACTTATGTAATTCTAAATTCTATATTCGTCATAGTATAGTATGATAGTATATCATATATACACAGTATATTATAGGGTATAATAATACTATATCCAAAAATTCCTTGATTTTTTGCTGCAAGTATTAATACTTTTTATTTCATAATAATCAGCATTTGTGGGAAATTCTTAGGTTATATATGTATGAAGAAACTGTTCTTCAGCTGTGTTATTTTTCTTCATTTTATTTTTTTCTTTGTATTTATCTATGTGAGACCAACAACAAAGTAAAGAAACAAAAGGCAATCAGTTAAAATGTTATTATGAATTATCCATGCACTCCTGAGGGTCTCTGAGTTAAAGCATTTAATTCAAGAGAAATGTACCTTGATATTTTTTAAAAGGTTGCTGTGAATGTTATCAACAAAAATCAGAGGAAACAAAAAGCTCCAAGCTGGTGTGATTATACACACCCACACCATCAGTGAAAGTCAAGTTTACTGTCCTTAACTGCCAAAGGTGTAAATGAGCATCTGAGGCTAGTGTTAATTACAGCAATCTAAAGACATAAACTGCTGTTCTTAAGTCTAGAAAGCAAAGTGAGATCCAGCATTGATTTCCAGAGTGTGTAATTATAGAACTCCTTCCTGTGATACTATGTTTGATCTTAATGATAATTCCCATTTAAATCTAAAGCATTTTATTTAAAACTGTTTTTAAAGCCTTTATAAATACCAATTTGTAATTACTGTCAATGTAAAGATATTTTTAGTTAGTAATGTCATTTGGTATGATTTCTGATGGTCCAAGTTAACTGAACATTCAGAGTAATTTCACTGATACCTTTTCAAAAAATCAAAATACTGTAAAGAGCCCACATTAATTTTGGCAGTGATGCATTAAATTGCAGATATGGATGACTGATTTGGATTTTGAGGGTGAGGAATTGGTATTGTTGAATTATGTAAGCATAAGTGCTTTCTTTCCTATCTTATGTCTCTTACAGGTAGATGAAGCAGTCTGCTATAGTATAATAGAGCAAAACATGGGTTCATAAAATGAAGTGCCTGAATAAGTTACTCATTCCTTTTGAGCCTGAGTTTTCTATAGAAAATGAAGATAAGAGCTTTTTAATGGGGTTATTATGAGGATGAAATGAATTTTTATACGTACCATACTGAGAAAGAATGCCTTACAAGTAATTATTAATGATTAATTTTACTGTAGTCATTGAATCCTTGATAGCTCTCTCTATACTGAATTATTCTCTTCTACTTAAAATCATGTTAATTTTCCCTATCCTAAAATCATGTTCTATTGATGCTATGACCTATAAGGTGTCTCATCCTCTCTTTTGTCCTTTTACAAACTCCTTAGTAGAATAATTTATGGTTGTTATCGCCAATAATAGTAGATTCCATATACTTTCACATATCTATATCATTTATAGACATGGGCTTATAATATGTTTAACATTTTTGCTGTGATCTTTTCACTGAATTATTTGTTCAAACGTTTTACTGATCAGCAAGTTTAGAATGGCATTATCAGTTTTCCTGGCTAATAATTATAGTACCATAATTCTGCAGTACTTTGTTGAACATGCTATATTTTTTCCTGTTTTTGATTATTTGTTCTTTCCCTTGTTGGAAAAGCAGTATGGTATAGTGCTTTGAATCAGAAGCTCGTAACCTATACAGCTAGAGTGCAAATCTTGGTCCTGCTACTTAATAGTTGTGTAATCTTGGATAAACTACTTATTTGTTAAAAGCAGAAAGTTGTTATTGTACACCATAATGAAAAACCTTACTATCTCATAGCATTTTTAGACTTGAGTCAGTTCTCACTACTAGAAGCCATAATTTAAAGGATAGGTCAATCCCCAAGAGGAAGAACTCTGAAATATCACTGCAATTACATGCAATACATATATCCTATTCTTCCCATGATTGTACACTAGGAAAAGAGGAATGCCCAGACTAGATATAAGTATTGGACACCCATTCTGAACTGACACTGGTATCATTGTGTCAAAAGCCAGTAGAGTCCCTGTACGTACATAGGTAGTTGGACTGGGTGATAAATTGAATCTTAAATGAATTTTGTCTTATAAAGTTTATTTCCCTTCTTTGAGAGTGCATATATGGCATGGGTATTCTTAGTGGTAGACAGAATCCTCTCATAAATCCTTGACCTGAAGAACAAAAAGCCATCAGGATTGGAGAAGCTAAGTTCCTTTTAATTCACTGTTCTTACCTACTGCAAATGCTATGAAAATTGGTGGATATTATTGAACAACTATAACATACCAAGGAGTAGCTCCAATTACAGTTCTTGTAGAGGAGATGGTAACTTTATTTTAGTAGACTGTAGATCTTCTAGGTCTAATATATGGCTGTTTCTCTGGTGAATGTCTTCTTTTCAGTCTCCAACAGTAAAGAGTATCCAAAGCTGTTCACATGCATCTGGGATAAAGAGTGGTATACATGTATATATTTATATTTGGCCAAATGGTAAGCTATATTTCTTCCTATCACAATATATTTCAAAGGAAACTTAATTGTCTTGACATTTACCAAGAACATTATACTGATCTAGTATATTGATGACAGAAAAAGGCAAGTACTCTGGATATTCTGGAGTACATGCCAGGAAATTTACATGTTTTTCATTTTAGATAAAAATGTAGGTGCCTAAATATTCTGAGATATTCTCTCCAAGGTAAAGAACAAATGCGTTTCCTAACACCAGAAGAGAAGGATAGCTTCTGTTAGGCCTCTTAGGGCTTGGAGACCAATTTCTACTATACTTAGAAATACAGGTCTAAATCATGTAGTGGGTGTATTATTTTCCTATTGCTGTAATAAATTACAAAAAATTAGTAGCTGAAAACAACACAAATTTATTATCTTCTAGCCGATAGTTCCAAATCATTCCCATTGGATTGAAATCAAGGTGTCAGAAGGGCAGTTCCTTCTGGAACTTCTGAGGACAGAACCCATTTCCTTGTCTTTTTCAGCTTTTCAAGTCCACCTTCAGTCTCTGGATCCTGACATATTCCTGGCATTACTCCAGCCTCTTGATTTCATCATCACAACTTCTACTACTGACTTGGTTCATCCTGCCTCCTTTTCATAAAGACTCTGTGATCACGTCTCTCCACCTAGATAATCCAAAATAATCTCTCCAACTCAAAATCCTTAACTTGAAGGTTCTGCAAAGTTCCTTTAGGCTTGTAATGTAACATAATCACAGGTTCCAAGGCTTAGGACATGGACATCTTTGGGGAGCCATTATTCAGCCTACCACAGTGGGTAACTCAGAGAGCTACCATTTTTGATGGAACTCAGAGAATGAGAGGGCACTGAAAATGTGCAAACATCAGTACAAACTGCTCTGTCATTTCTGACATGTGACCCAGCAGACTCTTGCCTCAATGGTAAAGCTTTAAAAGTCTAATTTTTGAGGCATGACAGGATATTCTCTATGAATTAAGAGGCAAGTTACTATACCTAGCAGCCACTATCCGTAAGATTCACAGTGATTATTGGACCTCTCTGAATTTTGGAAGCAGCATTTACCCAACTGCAATCCTCCTCAGACTTACTTGTTCAGTAACTCAGATTGAAGTGTAGCCCTAAGCAGGAGAGGCTTCTGAATAAGTCCTTAGTGTTATAAATCAAGGCCATGCTCTCTGCATCAAGCTATTTAAAAAACATCACTCCTGGTATACTACTGAAACTTAGGTGACATTGAGCATCTGATCATGAAACAGTAAATATTGATGTGCCTGGAGGTACCCATCCTTAACTAGGTGTTATCAAGTCTACAAAACATAAGTTTGGATAGGTGGAGAAGCAATCCACCATAAGATAGGAGTGACATATTTTCAATTGAGGTCCAGATGGTCCAGATGGCATGAATAAGTTACTTTTACAGATGGCACCAATGATCTTGTCACCTACGTCTGTTTCATTGATGTCTATCCTTTAATTTAAACCTATTTTCTCCCAGGTAGTTCCCAATGGCTAACTTAAAAAAGAAAAACAAAACAAACAAAAAAACAGAGGGATTTGATTCAAAGATAAATTCAAACAATCTATGGTTTCCTGGCTGAAAATGAAATGGCTGTCACATATAAACCCACATAGGAGTGGCCCTGAAATATAAACGTAAGTGGGGAAAGTTGGAAGAATATGCTAGGATACTCATTTTCTATGGAGGAGATGGGACCTGAGTTGTAAAAACACACATGCTTCCTGTAGAGTAAAGGATGGCCTGAATAGTTTTTCAGGAACCCTGAAAAAACAGCATTAGAAGATCACAAAAAATGAGTTGGAGAAGAGTCCTAAAGGAGAGAGCACTAAGCATATGCATCCATGGAAGAAGAAGCTGTTATTCTGATAGGGAGAGAACTAATATTTAGTAAAGTACAGTGGTCTCATTTCTGGTGATCTTCCTGGGCCCTGTTTTAGATCTGAATATACATCTGTACAAGTGGGCTAAAGAACCTGTATTTTAAAATTTCTGCATCAAAGAATGGTCAGCTGATGCATGGCTCAGTGTTTGGAAACTCTGCCTTATGTAATGCAACTTATTGATCAGTTTTTATCCTAATTGCAATCTTCAGGATAGACTTTAATTGTAGATATTAATAGGTCTCCAGTTTCTTAACTCTGATAGTGAGAACTGTTAGCAGTACACTAGATGATGTTTGAATAATAGAAAGTAAACTGGGACTATTATCACTTAACTTGAGAAATGTACCTCTAGTAAAATAGGTGGGCATAAATGCATTAACAGCTTTATTAATTATCATTAACATAACATAAAATTCATCCATTTAATGTGTACAATTCAATGGAGTTTTAGTATATTCTGAAAGCTGTGCAACTATTACCATAATCTAATTTTAAAACATTCTAAATACGTCAGATACGCCTTAGCCAAAAGATAAAGTTTAATATAACCAGTTATAAATCATGGTGTTATTGTATAGCCCCCTGAGATGGGCACATCATCTCTGTGGTATCCTTCCCATTAATGCAACTCAAAGAAGCCATGAGAAAACATCAGAAAAACACAAACTGGAATAATCTACAAAATAACTGGCCAGTTACTCTGTGAAGTTGTCTAAGTAATGAAATGTAAGGAAAGGCTGAAGAACTGTTACAACTGAATTCAATATGGGATCCTGGATTATCAGAGAGAAATAGAAATTAGTGGGAAAATGTATAAAATCTGAATTAGTTCTGTACTTCAGTTAATAATATTTCATTAAGGTTAATTTCTTAGCTTTGTTATATGTTCTTTGCTTATGTAAGACATATTTTTTGTTGTTATTGTTGATATAAAAGGAAGCTGAATGAAAGGTATATTGGAACTTTTTGTACTATTTATTTAACAGTATTATTGAGGTAAGATTCACATGCCATTTAATTAAACCTTTTAAAGAGTGTAATATATGAGGGCTACACTTTCACCACATACCTACCAGCAGTTGTTATTGCTGTCTTTTTTATTTCAGCCATCCAAGTGAGTGTGGCATTTTATTGAGGTTTGGATTTGCATTTCCCTAATGACTAATGATGCTGAGCATCTCTTTATATGCTTACTGGCCAGTTGCATATCTTCTTTGGAGAAATGTCTATTCAAATCCTTCTGCATTATTAAGTTGGGAGTTATTTATTGTCCTCTGTATATTATTCCCTTATCTAATATGTAATTTGCAAATTTTTTTTTCTGTCCTGTGTGTTATCTTTTCATCTTCTTGATGTCCATTGAATCACAAAAGTTTTAAATTTCAGGGAAGTTCAATTTATCTATTTTTTTCATTTGTTTCTTGTGGTTTTGATGTTGAATCTAGGTAACCATTGACTAATTAAAGGTCATTATGGATTATTCCTATGTTTTCTCCTAAGAATTTTATTGTTTTAACTATACATCTATAACCCATTTGGGGTTAATTTTTTCATATGATGTGATGTGGCTAGCATCTTCAGTATATTTCAGTGTTGAATAGAGCTGATAAAAGTATGTATCTTTTTTTTTTTTATTCCTCATCTTAGGAGGAAACTATTGGGCCTTCACTATTAAGTAAGATGTTAGCTACAGTTTTCTTGGAGACTCCCTCTATCAGATTGAGGAAATTCCCTTCTATTGCTGGTCTATTTAATATTTTCATCATGGAAGGGTTTTGTGTTTTGTCAAATGCCTTTTCTGTGTCTATTTAGTTGATCATGTGGTTTTTGTCTTTTATTCTGTTAATATGGTATATTTTTGATTTTTGGAAGTCAGAAAACAGCTTCACATTTCTGAGATGAATCTCATTTTGTCATGGTGTATAATGCTTTTTATAAGATACTGGATTCAGTTGGTTAGTATTTATCTATATTTATAATGATTATTGCACTATAGTTTTATTTTCTTGTTCTGTTGTTTTCTGGTTTTGGTATAAGTGTAATGCTGGCCTCATCAAATTAGTTGGGAAATATCCCGTCTTCTAATTTTGGAAGAGTTTATGAAGGATTGCTCTCAATTCTTTAAATATAATTTACCAAGCATTTGTGAAACCATATGAGCCTGGGTTTTTTGAGAGAAATTAATTACTAATTCTGTCTTTTTAATTGCCATAGGTATATACAGATTTTCTATTTTTTCTTATGTCAATTTTAATAGTTTTATTAGGCAGAATAATAGCCCCATAAAAATGCCCATGTCCTAATCCCTGGGACCTGGCAAAAGGGAATTACAGATGTGATTAAGTTGAGAGAATTTAGATAGGGAGATTTTCCTAGAATTATCCACGTGGGCCCAAGGTAATTACTAGAGTCTTTATTAGGGAAAAGAGACAAGAAAATCAGAAGAGATATGAAGATAGAACCAGTAGTTATAATCAGAGAAAGACTGGAAGATGCTATGCTGCCAGCTTTAAAGATTATAGATAGGCTACTGGGTATGATTAATTTCCACATATTTGTGAGTTTTTCAAATTTTATTGTTATCGATCTCTAACTTAACTGTAGTAGGATTACATACTTTGTATAATTTCAGTATTTTAAAATTTACTGAGAATTTTTTTTTGGCCTAGAATGTTTTTTATCCTGGAGAAAATTTAATGTGTGTTTGAGAAGTTTTATATGTATTTTATTTTATTGAGTGGGGTATTCTATACGTCTGTTAGGTCTAGTTAGTTTATACTGTTGTTCAAGTCTTCTTTATATTATACCTGATTGCTCTATCAATTCTTGAAAGTGGCATATTAAAGTATTTAAGTATTGTTGAATTTTCTATTTTTTAACTTCAAATTTAGTTTTTCTGTATGTAATTTTCTCTATTGTCTGGTGCATATATGTTCAAATTATTATATCTTCCTAATGGATTGCCCCTTTTATCATTACATTTATTTTTGATCAGCAGTTATTTTTTGAACTTCTTTTCTGATGCTTTATCTCTTTTCTCTCTTGTGAAACTTCCATTATATGTCTGTTGACACACTTATCAGCATCCCACATTTCTTTGTCTTCATTTTGTGTGTGTGTCTCTCTCTGCCCTTCAAACTGAATAATCTATATTGATGTTTCTGCAAGTTTGCTTTTGTCAGCTCAGATTTATTGCTGAGTCACTTTAGTAGTTTTTATTATTATCATTGTGCTTTTCAATTCCAAATTTCTATTTGGGTCTTTTTTATTAATTGCATCTCACTTTTTTTATTTCTTATTTCATGAGATATAATTATCATATTTTCCTTAAAGTTTTTAAACATTTAGCTCTTTGCATATATTTATAACCACTGGTTCAAAGTCTTTCTCTGCTAAATCTAACATATGAGCTCCCTCAAAAATTTTCTATATTGTCTGCTTTTTTTCCTATATGTAGATGACAATCTCCTATTGCTTTTCATGTCTCATTTTAAAAAGTAAACATTTTAGATAATATATTGTAGCAATACTGAGACAAATAAATACTTTATCTTGACCTCCAAGCCTTGTTGTAGTTGTTTGCTTGTTTTTGAAGATAAAGTATACTATAATAATTCAAGGAAGCTTACAGTAATCCTTACTGTAGTCACTGAAAGAATAATATAAAAATGTATAACTAAAAACTAATTGTGGTGATTATCAGTTAATTCAAAAGCAAGTAATGGTTGAGGACATGAGCAAAGAAATAATGGGACAAATAGAAAACATATAGTAACATATGGTAGAATTAAGCTCAGTTATGTCAAGAATTGCATGAAATGTAAGTGTACTAAAATTATGAGTTAATCAGAGAGCCATTGAAAGAATTTGAACAGAGAATTGTTAACTGATAATTAGACACTGAAATAGGCATAGAATTTTCAGAAACCAGAATATAACAGACATATAAACATTAAAATGTTATGTAAAATTGTATCCTAATTTTATAAAAATTATGTTTTTATTCTTTATTATAATACTTGCATACTATATATAATGGTTATATTTTGTTATTTTTATAATGTATGATCTTATCTGTATACTATGTGTACATGCAAATATAATATACAAAATCTATTGAAAGGTGGTAAATTTATAATACTGGCAAATCAGTTGATATTAGATAACTGAAGAAACAGTTGAAGAAAGTTAATTAAAGAGAATATTTCATATGTAATAAGGTGGCTGGTGTTTGTAATCTAGAGACAAATTTTGCAATGGTAGGCATTGGTTTAAAAGAAAATGGAGGTTCTATTGAGCTTTTATAGATACAATATAGTCTTATCCAAGTTGAAGCAGTGAGAAGAACAATTTTATCTTACCGAAAATTCAGCATCTCCTAGACTGGAAGAAGTTATATATTATTTTAAGTATCATATTATAGCATTTTTCATATAATAGACTCCTCCTTGACCTAGAATACTTAGCATTTACTTTCTTTAGCCTAACCTTTAGTGATCAATGATCAATCCTTTCTCTTACTGTACTTATTAAAACTCCTTTAGGATATGCATGTATATTAGAAAACCTTTTACAAAGAAGTTTCTCCATAATTTTGAATTTTAATTGCTTTCTTTTTAATTTATTTATTATTTTTTATTCCCATTACCCTTTTCTCTACCAAGGACCCAAACTTTTTCTGGCTCCATGATAACCTGTGTAGAGCAGCCTTCTTAGAAGATATGCATCCTAGTGTCATCCACAGGAGAGAGTGATAGCCAACAAACTCCATTTGCCGTCACTGTGAGTCAATCAGAGATGTCACAGTGACCCTAAAACCAGTAATTCCCTTCTGACATCAGTTCCTGACTCATGATGAATTCTAAAAATTCTGCCATGAAATGTCAGCCAAGTAATATAGCATTTTGGGGGCATAATGTTACAGTCTATTTTTCTTCTTCTATTGTGGTAAAATACACATAACAAAATCTACCATGTTAATAAGTATACGATTCAGTGGGATTAAATACATTCATAATATTGTGCCACCATTACCACAAAGTATCTCCAGAACTCTTTCATATTGTTAAATATGAAATATTTAACAATTTAACAAATATTGTTAAATTAAAACTCTATACCCATTAAACAATAACTCCCCATTCTCCCTTTCCATCCAGCTCCTGGCAACCATCATTCTACTTTCTGTCTCTGATTTGGACTATTTTAGGTACCTTATATAAGTGGAATCATACAGTATTCTTTCTGAGACTGGCTTATTTCACTTAGCATAATGTCCTCAATTTTCATCCATGTTGTAGAGTGTGTTATACATGTGTAACATATGTAGCATTTTTAAGGCTGAATAATATTTCATTGTATGTATATGCAATATTTTGCTTATCCATTCATCCATTTATGGACACTTGGCTTGATTCCATATTTTAGTTATTGTGAATAATGCTTCAATGCACCAGGGTGATAAATATCTCTAAAAGACCTTGCTTTCAATTAATTTGTGTGTATACCCATAAGTTAAATTGCTGGTTCATGTGGTAACTTTATTTTTAATTTTCTGAGGAAACATCATATTATTCTCCATAGCAGCTGTACCATTTTAGATTCCCACTAACAGTATACAAAGATTCCAATTTTGCCACATTGTCACCAGCACTTATTATTTTCTGATTTTTGATACTAGCTGTTTTAATGGGTGTGAGTTATTGAAGTTTCAATTTGCATTTTTCTAATGATTAGTGATCTTTAATATCTTTCCATGTGTTTATTCGACATTTGTGTATCTTCTTTGGATATACAAATTCTATTCAATTCCTTTGCCAATTTTTGATATTGGGTTGTTTGTTGTTGTTAAGTTTTATGAATTCTCTCTATATTTTGGATGTTAATCTCTTATAAGATATATTATTTGCAAATATTTTCTTCCACCATTTAGGTTGCTGTTTTACTCTGTTGATAGGGTTTCTAAGTGCACAAAATTCTAAAATTTTCCTGAAGTCCAATTTGTCTCTTTTCCTTTGAGTTGCTTCTGGCTTTGGTGTCATATCCAACAAATAATCACGAAATCTAATGTCACGAAGCTTTTGCCCTATTTTCCTCTAAGATTTTTATAGTTCAAGCTTTTCCATTTAGATCTTTGATTCATTTGAGTCTTTTTTTGTATGTAGTGTTAGGTAAGATCCAACCTCCCTCTTTTGGATGTGGATATCCAGTTGTTCCAGCACCATTTGTTGAAAATATTGTATTTTTCCCATTGAATAGTCTTGGGACCCTTGACAAAAATCATTTGACCATATATATGAGGGTTTATTTCTGGGCTTTCTTATTCCATGATATTTATGTCTCTTTTTATGCCAGTTCCACACTGTTTTGATGACTGAAGCATTGTAGTAAGTAAGTTTTGAAGTCAGGAAGTGTGAGTCTCCCAGCTTTGTTATTCTTTTATCAATATTGTTTTGGTTATTTGGGCAGCCTTTATGATTCCATATAAACGTTATGATGGATTTTTCTATTTCTTTTTTTTTTTTAATTTCACAAGCTGGAGTACATTTGTTTTATTTCAGATATTTACAGTAATTAAAGTACGAACCCGAGCACTGTCACAGTCAGGAGTAAGAGGAGTCACTTATTTCCTATCTTCATATTATGTATTTCAGGGTATGTGTATTTCTTTTTTTTAACTTTTTATTTTATATTAGAGTACAGTTGATTAACAATATTGTGTTAGTCTCAGGTGCACAGGATAGTGATTCAGTCTCACATACATGTATATCTATTCCCTTTCAAATTCTTTTAGTTTGTTATATAATATTGAGCAGAGTTCCCTGTGCTATACAGTAGGTCCTTGCTGGTTATCCATTTCAAACACAGCAGTGTGTACATGACAATCCTAAACTCCCTAACTATCCCTTCCCCCCACCATTCCCCCCACCACCACCGGTAACCATAAGTTCGTTCTCTAAGCCTGTGAGTCTGTTTCTGTTTTGTAAATAAGTTCATTCGTATCATCTCTTTTTAGATTCCGCATATAAGTGGTACTGTACAATATTTCTCTTTCTCTGACTTATTTCACTCAGTTTGACAATCTCTAGGTCCATTCATGTTGTTGCAACTGTCATTATTGCATTATTTTTAATGGCTGAGTAATATCCCGTTGAATATATGTACCACATCTTTATCCATTCTCTGTTGATGGCCATTTAGGTTGCTTCCATGTCTTGGCTATTGTAAACAGTGCTGCAATGAATACTGGGGTGAATGTATCCTTTAGACCATGTTTTTCCCTGGATATGTGCCCAGGAGTAGGATTGCAGGATCATGTGGTAGCTCTAGCTTTAGTTTTTTAAGGAACCTCAATATTGTTCTCCATAGTGGCTGTAACAACTTATATTCCCAACAATAGTGTAGAAGGGGGGTTCCCTTCTCTCCACACTCTCTTCAGCATTAATTGTGGATTTTTTGATGATAGCCATTTTGACTGGTGTGAGGTGATATCTCATTGTAGTTTTGATTTGCATTTCTCTAATAATTAGCAATGTTGAACATCTTTTCATGTGCCTCTTGGCCTTCTGTGTGTCTTCCTTGGAAAAATGTCTATTTAGATCTGTCCATTTTTTGATTGGGATTTTTGTTTTGATGACATTAAGCCACATAAGCTGTTTGTACATTTTGGAGACTAATCCCTTGGTGGTCACATCGTTTGCAAATATTTTATCCCATTCTGTGGGTTGTCTTTGTGTTTTTTATCATTGTCTTTGCTATGCAAAAGCTTTTGAGTTTAATTAGGTGCCATTTTTGTTTTTATTTCCATTATTCTGGGAAACAGATTGAAAAAGATATTGCTGTGATTTATGTCAGACAGTGTTCTGCCTATGTTTTCCTCTAAGAGTTTTATAGTGTCTGGTCTCACATTTACATCTTTAAACCATTTTGAGCTTATTTTTGTGTATGGTATTAAAGAATGATCTAATTTTATTTTTTTACATGTAGCTGTCCAGTTTTCCCAGCACCATTTATTGAAGAGACTGTCTTTTCACCATTTTATAATCTTGCCTCCTTTGTCCTAGATTAATTTACCATAGGTGCATGGGTTTCTTTCTGAGGTTTCTATCCTGTTCCCCTGATCTGATTTCTATATTTGGGCCAGTATCACACTCTTTTGACGACTATAGCTTTGTAGTATAGTCTGAAGTCAGGGAGTCTGATTCCTCCATCTCTGTTTCTCTTTCTCAAGATCGCTTTGGCTATTTGGGGTCTTTTGTATCTCCATACAAATTTTAAGATTTTTTTGTTCTAGTTCTGTGAAAAATGCCATTGGTAATTTGATAGGGATTGCATTGAATCTGTTGATTGCCTTGGGTAGTATAGTCATTTTGACAATATTGATTCTTTTAATCCAACAACATGGTATATCTTTCCATCTATTTATGTCATCTTCAATTTCTTTCATCAGCACCTTATAGTTTTCAGAGCACAGGTCTTTTGTCTCCTTAAGTAGGTTTATTCCTAGGTATTTTATTCTTTATGATGTGATGGTAAATGGGATTGTTTATTGAATTTCTCTTTCTGATCTCTCATTGTTAGTTTATAGAAATGCCACAGGTTTCTGTGTATTAATTTTGTATCCTGCTACTTTACCAAATTCATTGATTAGCTGTAGTAGTTTTCTGGTAGCATCTTCTGGATTTTCTCTGTATAGTATCATGTCATCTGCAAAAAGTGACAGTTTAACTTCTTCTTTTCCAATTTGTATTCATTTTATTTATTTTTCTTTTCTGATTGCCATAGCTAGGAATTCCAAAACTACATTGAATAAAAGTGGCAAGAGTGGACATCCTTGTCATGTTCCTGATCTTAGAGAAAATGCTTTCAGCTTTTTGGTATTGAGTATGATGTTAGCTGTAGGTTTTGTCACATATGGCCTTTATTATGTTGAGGTATGTTCTCTCTATGCCCACTTTCTGCAGAGTTTTTATCATAAATAGGTGCTGAGTTTTGTCAAAAGCTTTTTCTGTATCTATTGAGATGATCATATAGTTTTTATTCTTCAATTTGTTGATGCGGTGTATCACACTGATACACCACTGATTGATTTACAGATACTGAAAAATCCTTGCATCCCTGTGATAAACCCCACTTGATCATGGTGTATGATCCTTTTAATATATTGTTGGATTTGGGTTGTTAGTATTTTGTGGAGGATTTTGCCTCTATGTTCATCAGTGATATTGGCCTGTAGTTTACTTTTTTTTGTGGTACCTTTTTCTGGTTTTGGTATCAGGGTGATGGTGGCCTCATAGAATGAGTTTGGGAGTTTTTCTTGTTTGCACAAAATGTCATTGGGATTTTGTTAGGGATTGTATTGAATATATAGATTGCCTTGAATAGTATTGACATCTTAACAATGTTAAGTCTTCCCGTCTGTGAACATGAGATGTGTTTCCATTTTTTAATGGTTTCTTTCAGCAATGTTTTCTATTTTTCATTGCACAAGACTTTCACATCCTTTGTTAATTTCTAAGTATTTTACTCTTTTTAATGATATTGTAAATGAAATTGCTTTCTTAATTTTCTTTTAGGATTATTCATTATTAGTGTATAAAACTGCCTTTTTTTTGCTTGTTTACTTTTATCCTGTTATTTTGCTGAATTGATTTATTCTAGCAATTTTTTTGTGTGTGGATTCTTTAAGATTTTCTACGTGTAAGAGAACAGAATCTGTGAAGAGATAATTTTACATCTTCCTTTCGAGTTTAGATGACTTTTATTTCTTTTTCTTCACTAACTGAGTTGGCTACATCTTTTAGTACCATGTTGAATAGAAGTGTGAAAGTGGGCATCCTTGCTTTGTAACTGATCTTACAGGAAAAGATGTGTCTTTCACTACTGAACATAATGTTTGCTATGGGTTTTTCATGTATGTTTTTTATTATGTTGAGATAGTTTCCCTCTAGTCCTAGTTTCTCGAGTGTAAATTTACTTCTTCATTTTATTTTTTGCCATATGTCTTATAGCTTTTGTGTCTCTCATTTCTTGTCTTATTATCTTCTTTTGAGTTTAGTTGATTTTTTTTGTAGAGAAATGTTTAAATTCCTTTATCATTTCCTTTTGTGTATGTTCTATAACTGTTTTCTTTGTCGTTACTGTGGGAATTACATTTAACATCCTAAAGTTATAACACTCTAATTTGAATTTACACCACCTTAACCCAGTAACATACAAAAATTATGCTCTTTTATAGCTTCATCCCTGGTCCTTTCAGTTGTTGATGTCATAAAATGTGTGCCCAAAAACATGAACTAATAATTCTTTTATATAAATTAGTCTCTTGAATTATGTAGAAAATAAAATGTGGAATTACAAATCAAAGTTAGAATACTACCAGCTTTTAGACTAGTAATTGTTGTTTTTTAAAAAAATGTACTAGTTTTTAACCACGTAGGAAACAAAAAGTGGAACTACAAACTGTTATTGCAATAATACTAGCTTTTATAATTGTCCATGTATTTACCTTAATTGAGGTCTTCATTTCTTCAAACACTTTTGAGTTCCTGTCTAGTGTCCTTTCATTTCAACTTGCAAAGCTCCCTTTAGCATTTCTTGCAGAGCAGGTCCAATAGTAACAAGTTCCCTAAACTTTTGCTTATCTGGGAATGTCTTTATTTCTACCTCACTTTTGAAGAAAAGTTTTGCTGGATATAGGACTCTTTATTAGCAGGTTTTTTTTTTTTTTCTTTTAGAACTTTGAATGTATTTGCTCACTGCCTTTTAACCTCCAAAGTTTCTGATGAGAACTCTACTCATAATCTTATTGAAGACCCCTTGTATGTGATGAGTCATTTCTCTTTTGCTACTTTCAAGAGTCTCTCTGTATCTGTGACTTTTGAAAGTTTTATTATAATGTGTCTTGAAGTGAGTCTCTTTGAATTTATTCTACTTGGAGTTTGTTCAGCTTCTTAGATGTTTATATTCATGTCTTCCATTAAATTTGAGAGATCTTCAGCCATTATCTTTCAAATATTCTCTCTAACCTTTCCTTTCTTTTCCTTCTGGGACTCTCACTATATGCTTAATGGTGTCTCACAGTTTCCTTAGGCTCTGCTCATGTTTCTTCAATCTTTTTATTTTCCCACTCTTCAGATTCAGTAATTTCCATTACTTATCTTTAATTTGATGACTCTTTCTTCACCCTCCTTATATCTACCTTTAAATTCCTTTAGTAATTTCTCATTTCAATTGTACTTTTCAGCTTCAGAATTTCCTTTTGGTTTCTTTATAGGTTTTCTCTTCACTGATATTTTTATCTTTTTCCTACATTATTTTCTTGAGTTATTCCACATCTTTTATTTCTTCAAGCATCTGTAAGACTGTTATTTTAAAGTCTTTGTGTAGCACATCTCCTGTCAGGTCTTTTTAAAAAGTTTTTATTTTATATTGGATTATAGTTGAATAACAATGTTGTGTTAGTTTCGGGTGTACAGAAAATTGATTCAGTTATACATATACAAGCTATTCTTTTTCAAATTGTTTTCCCATTTAGGTTGTTACAGAATATTGAGCAGAGTTCCCTGTGCTATACAGTAGGTCTCTGTTGGTTATCTGTTTTAAATATAGTAGTGTGTATATGTCAATCCCAGTCTCGCAATTTATTCCTCTCCCCACATTTCCCCTTTGGTAACAGTAAATTTGTTTTTGAAGTCTGTGAGTCTGTTTCTGTTTTGTAAATAAGTTCATTTGTATCATTTTTTTTTAGATTCTGCATATAAATGATATCATATGATATTTGGCTTTCTCTGTCTGACTTACTTAACTTAGTATGGTAACTCCAGGTCCATCCATGTTGCTGCAAATGGCATTATTTCATTCTTTTTAATGGCTGAGTAATATTCCATTGTATATATGTATCACATCTTTATCCATTTATCTGTTGATGGACATTTACGTCGCTTCCATGTCTTGGCTATTGTAAACAGTGCTGCAATGAAGAATCAGTATTGTTAAAATGACTATTCTACCCCAGGTAATCTACAGATTTAATGCAATCCCTATCAAATTACCAATGACGTTTTTCACAGAACTAGATAAAAAAATATCAGTTCTGGGCTTCCCTGGTGGCGCAGTGGTTGAGAGTCCACCTGCCGATGCAGGGGACGTGGGTTCATGCCCCAGTCTGGGAAGATCCCACATGCCACGGAGCAGCTGGGCCCGTGAGCCATGGCCGCTGAGCCTGCGCGTCTGGAGCCTGTGCTCTGCAATGGGAGAGGCCACAACAGTGAGAGGCCTGCGTACCGCAAAAGAAAAAAAAAATCAGTTCTTTTTCAAGTATAGTTTTTGTTGATTATTTTTCCTTTTGAATGGACCATGTTATCCTGTTTCTTAGTATGCCCTGTGATTTTTTTGTTGAAAATTGAACAGTTGACCCTAAAAACATGATAACACTTGAAATCATATTCTCCCTGGTTCCCAAGTTTTGCTGAGTTTTTGTTATTGCTGCTGTTTTAGTTTATTGTTTTTGTTTTTTTGAGTGTTAGAGGCTGGCTCTTTGGCAAGGATCAACCTGAACTATAAACTTATGGTCTTCTCAGCTGTTTTCTGAAACGTTACCTTTCCCTGGGCATGTACAGTAACTTTATAATTTCCCCCATATATGTAATTGCTTTTGAATGCCCTTGTCATTAATGTCTGTCTCCCAGAAGAGGGAAAATAATGAAGATGGGGGAAAAGGGTCCCTTTAAAACCCCTGGAAGTCACTTTAGTTAGCAAAAAAAGTGGGCTTGCAACAACAGGGGGAGGTACAAGAACAGTGGTCACACAATTCTTAGTCTGCACTTCTGAGACCAGAAGCAGCAATGAGTGAGCAGAGCACAGATCTCTGATATTTGGAGGACAAGACCTTTTGCCCACTCTGGCTCCACAAGCTGTGCGCAAGCTGCTCCAGGAAAAAGTACACAACCACCTTCCACAGGACTGGATGGTGGGGGATGAGGAGGTTGGATATCTGCTGCCAAGCTAAGAACTGAAATTAACCTGAATTTACCTTTTAAGCCAGTGGTCCCCAACCTCATTGGAACCAGGAACTAGTTTTGTGGAAGACAATTTTTCCACAGACCAGAGGAGGGGGTGGGATCGTTCAGGTGGTAATGCAAGTGATGGGGAGCAGATGAAGCTTCGCTGGCTCGCCTGCCACTCACCTTCTGCTGCACAGCCTGTTTCCTAACAGACTGTGGACCGGTGCTAGTCCATGGCCCAGCGGTTGGGGATCCCTGTTCTAAACCTTCCCCTGGAAGTTGCAAGCCTTTAATAGGCTCCAGAGTTCCAAAATATTTACATCAGACAGAGTCTGCCAGTGCAATTATCGCCTAGGTGGGAGACAAAGCCCTTGTACTTCCTACTCCACCATCTTCCCAGAATTTTAAAGTCTATCTTTCGTAAATCAACATCAGGATTTGCCAAGGAGTCTACATTTATGATCTTAGTACTATTCACTCCCAGAAGAGAATTTAAAACAGAACAGGGAAACAAGAACTTCCTTCTTTGGATTAAGGTGGAAGCTGACTGCTAATATCACTGGTAAAGATTCTTTGACCTAATAGACTTTGTTAAATTTCTTAGAGGCCAGAAGTTGCCTACCTCATCTTTATTCTCTCCAGCATTCAAATACCTTTCTCCTTGTTTTCCTTGATAGTTGACTTGCTTTGAATTTTCACTGTCTTGTTCTGACTATGATATTTACCGAAACTTTTCAATTTACCTGAAGAACATGTCCTGGATTATCCTAGCTGCTTCTAAGGGGTTTTATATCCTATTACCTATATATTGGGGTAGCATATTGAGTGGGTAGAATTTGGTTGACTCTTGACTCAGTGACAGTGGCTATTAAAGGATTATCTTTAAGTGATTTGAATGTTTCAAATTAGAAATTGAAATTACATGTTGGCACTATTTCTTTTTTTTTTTAACATCTTTATTGGTGTATAATTGCTTTACAATGGTGTGTTAGTTTCTGCTTTATAACCAAGTGAATCAGTTATACATATACATATGTTCCCATATGTCTTCCCTCTTGCGTCTCACTCCCTCCCACTCTCCCTATCCCACCCCTCCAGGCTGTCACAAAGCACCGAGCTAATATCCCTGTGCCATGCGGCTGCTTCCCACTAGCTATCTACCTTACTACGTTTGTTAGTGTGTATATGTCCATGACTCTCTCTCGCCTTGTCAAAGCTCACCCTTTCCCCTCCCCATATCCTCAAGTCCGTTCTCCAGTAGGTCTGCGTCTTTATTCCTGTCTTAACTGTCTTACCCCTAGGTTCTTCATGACATTTTTTTTCTTAAATTCCATATATATGTGTTAGCATACGGTATTTGTCTTTTTCTTTCTGACTTACTTCACTCTGTATGACAGACTCTAGGTCTATCCATCTCATTACAAATAGCTCAATTTCATTTCTTTTTAAGGCTGAGTAATATTCCATTGTATATATGTGCCACATCTTCTTTATCCATTCATCTGATGATGGGCACTTAGGTTGTTTCCATCTCTGGGCTATTGTAAATAGAGCTGCAGTGAACATTTTGGTACATGACTCTTTTTGAATTTTGGTTTTCTCAGGGTATATGCGCAGTAGTGGGATTGCTAGGTCATATGGTAATTCTATTTGTAGTTTTTTAAGGAACCTCTATACTGTTCTCCATAGTGGCTGTACCAATTCACATTCCCACCAGCAGTGCAAGAGTGTTCCTTTTTCTCCACACCCTCTCCAGCATTTATTGTTTCTAGATTTTTTGATGATGTCCATTCTGACTGGTGTGAGATGATATCTCATTGTAGTTTTGATTTGCATTTCTCTAATGATTAATGATGTTGAGCATTCTTTCATGTGTTTGTTGGCATTCTGTATATCTTCTTTGGAGAAATGTCTATTTAGGTCTTCTGCCCATTTTTGGATTGGGTTGTTTGCTTTTTTGTTATTGAGCTGCATGAGCTGCTTGTAAAGTTTGGACATTAATCCTTTGTCAGTTGCTTCATTTGCAAATATTTTCTCCCATTCTGAGGGTTTTCTTTTGGTCTTGTTTATGGTTTCCTTTGCTGTGCAAAAGCTTTGAAGTTTCATTAGGTCCCATTTGTTTATTTTTGTTTTTATTTCCATTACTCTAGGAGGTGGGTCAAAAAGGATCTTGCTGTGATTTATGTCATAGAGTGTTCTGCCTATGTTTTCCTCTAAGAGTTTGATAGTTTCTGGCCTTACATTTAGGTCTTTAATCCATTTTGAGCTTATTTTTGTGTATGGTGTTAGGGAGTGATCTAATCTCATACTTTTACATGTACCTGTCCAGTTTTCCCAGCACCATTTATTGAAGAGGCTGTCCTTTCTCCACTGTACATTCCTGCCACCTTTATCAAAGATAAGGTGTCCATATGTGCGTGGGTTTATCTCTGGGTTTTCTATCTTGTTCCATTGATCTATCTTTCTGTTTTTGTGCCAATACCATACTGTCTTGATTACTGTAGCTTTGTAGTATAGTCTGAAGTCAGGGAGCCTGATTCCTCCAGCTCCTTTCTTCGTTCTCAAGATTGGGCACTATTTCTTTTTAAATTGTTGTTAAAGAAACAATTATTGATTAAAAAGTATTTTAGTAATTATTTGCTCATTCATTTGCTAAAAACATTGATAAAGAAATACTATGTATAGGACACACTTTGCAGGAGACAAAAATGAGTAATGCCTAATCCTTACTCTTGGGTTGATTATTCAATTTACCTTCTAGTTGATGGATTATGCTAGAGACTTGATGTCAACTATTGATAAAATTTGATAATCAGTGCTGTGTGTATGTATGCGTGTGTGTGTGTGTGTGTGTGTGTGTGTGTGTTACTTAGCAGTTTATTATTTTCATAGAGATTCTTATTAGGCCTGAGAATGGATAACAACTTGCTTTTGGATCAAAATAAATGTTCTCCTCATTGGAATTGGGGCAGTCATGAAAGTGGAAATGATCTTCCCACAGCTATAGAGATATAATTCAGTAAATTAGAAATTATTTCTCTCAAAAATTTACTATCAAATAGGGTGAAGTACTACCAGGTAGTGACTCTTTAATAACCTGTGCTTTGAATATATATTTATAGTATGACATGGTGATTATAGACTATTAGGGTGATTTTTCACTTATATTTTTCTTACAAAACATGTCGGCATAAGCACAAAAGAAATAAATTATAAAGAAATTGTCTCAAAAGTAACCAAAATTATAAATTATAGTTCTAGTTTATCCTTCACTCACCTACGAAATTTATCAAAAGCCTCCTATTCATGAACCTTTCTTCTGTGCCAAGAAAAAAATAGAAAAGACAAGGGACGGAGACTGTATCTTAGCTACTTAAAATAACAATGCACTAGGATTGCTATAAGTGGTACACACACACACACACACACACAGACACACACACACACACAATGGAAAGGAATGCAGTTAAAAGTAAATGCCATCAATATGGTTCAGACAGTAGTTGTTAAAATAATTCAAATGAGGATAAGATCCTTAAATGTCATCAATTCATCCAAATCCTTTATTTCCAGTCCTTAATTAGGATACTCTTTTGTACTCACCCTATTTTTCTTAAAGTGAAAAATAACTCCTTCCCAGGACTTGTTCAGGGCTTCCTGGTGTCATAAAGTGCATGTAAGTGAATTTTCTTATCTGTCAAGGGCTTCCTTCCTTTAGAGAGAGGTTTTTTCTCCTTCTGAATGTTCCCAGTTTAATCAGGGAAACTTTGAATTACCATCTATAGTTAAGTTTCTTCCTTGATTTTTTTCTCCATTCATGGAAACAACTTAGATTTGAATTATAGAGTTCATTTTATAAAAATTGAATTACCTCTTTCTGTGTATTTTCTAGATGAGAAATAAAGATAACTGATGCACCCTTGCTCTCATTAGCTTTTAAATATTTTCTTTAACTTTGATTTATTGTAAGAATGAAATATGCATTTTATGATCCCTTAGTATGCTAGATGCTCAGTATGCTTTTTATTTATTTAATATTATATTGATTTTAATATGGTGTGATAAAATATTTAATTTTTAGTTTGAACAAATTAATATCAACTTTTAAAAGCATAGAGTTATATTTTAAAGAGCAAAATAAAGTGTTTTTCTCACCTCATTTCTACACTCTGAGATATCTAGCCAAATGAAGCTAATTTTATTCTTAAATGATGATGAACTTAGCACATTAGCACTGGTTATAAATTTTCCCTATGGATTCAACAAGTTAAACAGTTGATCAAACCTTTTTTTTCCCTATACAGTATTTGGGTTTCTATCAAGCAGAATAATTTCAGATATACTTAGTGTAACACTTCTCAGGATAAATGGGGTAAAATAAGGAAAATAACATCTATTGAACACTTACCACCTACCACATACTACAGTCATCACTGTATTGGTTAGAATATTTTGTTTGTAAATTACAGCAAATAACAAATTGTACTTAAAATAAAGGAACATTTATTATCTCCATAACAAAACTTCTAGAGTTATTGTGGTTCCAGCAATGGTTAATCAGATGAGCAGTGATAACAGGTAGAACTCCAGCATCTTTCTGCCATTTTCAGTTTGATTTTATCCATAAGCTTATAACAAGATGGCTGCCGTATCCCCCAGCATTATATCCAGACATTAAAACATTTGGAAAGAGAATATGTTTTCATCATGAAAGAGTTTCACTTTTAGGGAGGAAGAAACTCTTCCCATAACTCCTGTGCCTGTCATATGTTCTGTCTAGAATTGGATCATACACTTTGGTCTAGACAAGTCACTGGCCAGCAAAATGGGAGTACCATGATTGGATTAGACCAATTAAGAGCAATCCTTGATGCTAGAATAAGGATTCACTCCCCAAAGCCTATCGCCTTGTGGAGAAGTATGGATATCTTTATAGTTTTGGGCTTTGATGAAAGGAGGAATATGTCAAGGATGGAAAATGTGCTGTAGAACTTTGCACATTTCTACAGAAATGTGCTGTAGACATTTGCAGTACCATCAGTTACTTCATCTATTCTCCCTAAGGACTCTAAAATGTAGTTTGTTTACAAAATAGAAACTGAGACCTGGAGAGATTTCCCCCAGATAACAAAGCTACAAAATTATTGACCAGGATTAGAAATTTTATCCAAATCCAAAACCTGCATTCTTTCTACCGAACCATGGGGTGTTAATCTATAAACCCAAAATAATCTAAAAATATGTTAAAATAGTTCCAATTTCCTCAAATATTATGATGATACAAAATCATTTATTAGCTAATCCTAGGTAAAATTCAAAAATTTATAAAGTTTTTCTTCTGCTTTTTCCAGTTATTCTTTTCTAAAATCATTTACCAATTAAATCCCTTTGGGAGGAGAATTTTTCTTCTATGCCAAAGCAAAGCTAAATTTTTTGCATTCAGGTTGTACTCAGAATGTTTATAGGAGAAACAAAAACTCTCAACACCTTTTAAGTTGTGTCAGCAAAAGAATCAAAGATTGATGAAGGTAAAATTTTGTATCTACTCTGAAAATTTAAGAGTGCTTCAGGGATGAGAGGATAAATATCATGCCATAGTCGAAATAATTAAAGCTGGAAAATAATCAAGAATCAAGCTTGCTGAGTCTTTCAAATTGAAAAAGACCTGCCAATACTGATCTTTTCTATTTGAGAGTTTAAAAATGTTGGATTTAATTACAAGCAAAAGCAGGATACAAAGACTGAGGATGAAAGCAGTTTAGAAAAGGTATTTTCTTCTGTAAACTTCAAACCCCAGGAAAGTATAAGGAACATAATATTATTGAGGTCTCTGCTAAGGCATTAAATCAAAAATATAGCCAAAGATTGTATGCCAGATGGAGCAGACTGAGGTGGTAAGCTTTCATGTTTATTATTTTAAAAATAATCAGAAGACTGGGGTGTGTGTGTATGTGTATGTATGTTAAACAGAGAAAACAATTTTAGAGTCTCTCTAAACCCTTACCATCCAAACTGCAACTTCAAACATTAAATGAGAGGTTTTATCTCCCTCTATTTCTTACCCTAAAGTCTCTGAGTACAGGACATAGGAGAGAAAATAGAGAAGACAAGACAGATCACATTCATCTTTTCAATGCAGCCTTCTAAGCTTAGATAAGGGAAGAAGTGTGAATATTTAAACCTCATAAAATGTTAGAACTTGTTTATATTATCCTGTATACTTTCATGCCTAAAAAAGAGAATTTGTTAATTCCATAAAGTGAATATAAATGTTATTTGGTTTAGTAGAGATGGCATTAGGGACAGAAAAATAAAATAACCACTATTGCAGGAAAAATAAAGCTATGCCATGATTTATCTTGCTGTATCCACACCATTTGATAAAATGCTTATAGGTACAATGTCTGGCTTTAATGAAATAAGTTGGTTAAATAATAAAATGATACTCAAAGTCAAAGCAGGGTTTTTATTTGTGTAAGCCCAATTGAAGTTTGTCACGTCTGTAGGCCAACTTGTCAGATAAACACTAATTCCTAATAAAGTCTGATGTTAGAGACAGTTTATGGTTGAATAACTATGACAACAAACTTTAAATGTTGACACAAAATTTTTATATAAATTTAACTGATTTTAGCTTGTTATTTCCCCTTCCTCCTCCTTTTCCTTTTCCTCCTCTTTCTCCCTCTTTCTTTTCCTTCTTCTCTTGCTGCTGCTTTGTTTTTCTGGGGAAAAAAGGACATAAGTTCTGAATCCGTAAGTTTGATGGCAACTTGGTTACTTTAGAAATGCCCAAAGAACTAGTCATTAATGCCCTTATTAGTTATAGCTTAAATGACAAGCCTTAAAAACTTAAAGGGCAAATCCAGAAATTTTTTTTATTTCACAGTTTTATGTCAACTAATTTTATATCATGTTTTGAGGGAAATTTTTTATAATGAGATTTGAACAGAATTCCTTGTGCCTGCCAGACTCCTTGGCATTTTCAATTGCACCCCCCTCAAAAAAACATAAAGAACACTCAGACTTACCTTGTACACAAATAAACCTGATATCATTCCTTTTTAAAAAACAAATATTTACTAGAATGTTTTTGCACTTAACACTAAATTCAGATTCATTCCTGTCCTACAAGTCTGTCTGTGACCTGACCTCTTCCTGACTCGCCAGCATCATCTGACCTTCCTATACCCCTTCCTTGATCATTGGGCTTCAGCTACACTAGGCCTCTCTCAGTTCCTTCAACATGCTAAGCTCGCTCCTGCATCACAGCTTTTGTACGTGTTGTTTCATCCACTGGGAACACTTTTTCCACACTTTTCACACTTGCTCTAGGAGTACTCTGTTCTTTGCATTCATAAAACATGTCACAATTTGTAATTATGTGTTCTGTATGTTTGTTTTAAGATCTGTCTCATTACATAAGACCAAATTTATTTGATCACATGGAGAAAAAAATGTGAATCCACTATCTATGAATGTGTATATATTTACATATATTTATGTATTTGTACAGGCACCGGAATTCTGATTTTTTTTTTACCTTATGAGGCATAAACAAAAATATACTTATAAAAAAGATAATCAAAATATATATGCAAATAAAACATCCAATATTTTCTTCTCCCACCCCAATAAATTAAATATCCTCTTAGCAAACTCTTTCCACTTGGGAAGACTCAGCACTCATTATAAGCAAATTTATTTCTGCATACTCACTACTATATTCTCAGTGCCTCTGTGTAAAATAAGAATTCAATAAGTGATTGCTGAATGTATGCATGAATAAATAAATTAATGATGCTTTATGCCAAAGCATAGCAATAAGAAGGAAAAAAGAAGTGATACACTGTAGAACTTCTAAAGTTATGTTTGTGTTTCTTGGGTTTAATGTTTCTATCAACTTATTTTGTGCTTTTTTTGGGGTAGGTCCACATTTTTGGTCTATAAACAGGAGACATCAGTAATAACTTTCTATTCTTTTTAAGATGTAAATATACCCAAATATCTAATTCATTTCATAAAAGCTTTTGTAATTAATAAGACAATATTGTCTTCTGTTTTATAAATTGGATTCTTCACCAAACAAATCACTGAAAAACAATAGCAAATAAAGGCCAGGTTAATCCAGCCTGAATCTTTTATTTAAAAAAATTATTTTAATTAATAAACTTTATTTTTTAGAGCATTATTATATTCACAGAAAAACTGAGGGGAAAGTAGACTTCACATATACTTCCTGTCCCCACAAGTTCGCGACTCCCCTATTTTTATCCCTCATCACAGTGATTTGTTAAAATCAATGAACCTACATAGATACATTATTAACACCCAAAGTCCATAGTTTATTTTACAGTTCACTCTTGACGTTGTACATACTACGGGTATGGACACGTGTATAATGACATATAGTCACCATTATGGCATTATACAAAATAGTTTCATGCCCTAAAAATCCTTCGTGTGCCAACTATTCATCTCTCCTTCCACCCAACCCTTGGCAACCACTGATCTTTCACTGATTCCATAGATTTGCCTTTGCAGAATGCCATATAATTGGAACCATATAGTATATAGCCTTTTCAGAATGCCTGTTTTCACTTAATAACAGGCATTTAACTTTCCTCCATGTCTTCATGGCTTGATATCTCACATCTTTTTAGCTCTGAATAATATTTCTTTGTCTGAATGTACCATGGTTTATTTATCTATTCATCTATGAAGGACATCTTTGTTACTTCCAAGTTTGGGCAATTATAAATAAAGAGGCTATAAACATCCATGTGCAGGTTTTTATGTGGACATACGTTTTCAGCCCTTTTGGATAAACATCAAGGAGCATGATTGCTGGGTTGTATGATGAGAATATGTTTAGTTTTGAAAGAAAACTCCAAATTTCCAAAGTGGCTATATCATCTTGCATTCCCATCTACAAATGAGAGCTCCTGTTGCTCCACATCTTTGTCAGCATTTGGTGCTGTCAGAGTTTTGGACTTCAGCAATGTACAGATGGTCCCTGACTTACAGTGGTTTGATTTAAAATTTTCAAATTTATGATGGTGCTAAAGTGATACACATTCAGTAGAAATTATACCTTGAATTTTGATCTTTTTGTGGGCTAGCAATGTGTGGTATGATACTCTCTCATGATGCTTGGCAGTGACAGAGAGCTTCTCCTTCCAGTCAGCTACAGGATCACAAGTTAAGCAATCAATACACTTACAGTCTGTACCCATACAACCATTCTGTTTTTCACTTACAGTATAGTATTCAACTAAGTATGAGATATTCAACAATTTAATATAAAATAGGCTTTGTATTAGATGATTTTGCCAACCAGTAAGTTAATGTAAGGGTTGTGAGCATGTTTAAGTTAGGCTAGACTAAGCTATGATTTTGGGTAACAGGTGTATTAGATGCATTTTTGATTTAATGCATTTTCAATTTACGATGGGTTTACTGGGATGTAACCCAGTAAAATCTCACTGGTTATTTTTGTTTTGTTTTTTTTGAAGTATAGATGATTTACAATGTTTCAGGTGTACAGCAAAGTGATTCAGTTATACATGTATATAAATATATGTATACCTTTTCAGATTCTTTTCCATTATAGGTTATTACAAGATATTGAATACAGCTCCCTGTACTATAAGTAGGTCCTTGCTGTTTACCTATTTTATATATAGTAGTATGTATTGTTTAACCCCAAATTCCAAATTTATCCTCCCCCCTCCCTTTCCCCTTTGGTAACCATAAGTTTGTCTTCTCTCTCTGTGAGTCTGTTTTGTAAATAAGTTCATTTGTATCATTTTTTAGACTCCACATATAAGTGGTACCATATGATATTTGTCTTTCTGTCTGACTTACTTCACCTAGTATAATAATCTCTAGGTCCATCCATGTTGCTGCAAATGGCATTATTTCATTCTTTTTTATAGCTGAGTAATATTCCATTGTATATATGTACCACATCTTCTTTATCCATTCCTCTGTTGATGGACATTTAGGTTGCTTCCATGTCTTGGCTATTGTAAACAGTGCTGCAATGAACGTTGGGGTATATATATCTTTTTAAATTATGGTTTTCTCTGGATATATGCCCAGGAGTGGGATTGCTGGATCAAATGGTACCACTATTTTTAGTTTTTTAAGGAACCTCTATACTGTTCTCCATAGCGGCTGTACCAACTTACATTCCCACCAACAGTGTAGGAGGGTTCCATTTTCTCCACACCCTTTTGAAGTATTTATTGTCTGTAGACTTTTTGATGACAGCCATTCTGACTGGTGTGAGGTGATACCTCACTGTAGTTTTGATTTGCATTTCTCTAATAATTAGTGATGTTGAGCATCTTTTCATGTGCCTCTTGGCCATCTGTATGTCTTCTTTGGAGAAATGTCTATTTAGGTCTTCCACCCATTTTTTGGATTGGGTTGCTTGTTTTTTTGATATTGACCCACATGAGCTGTTTGGAAATTTTGGAGATTAATCCCTTATAGGTCACATCATTTGTAAATATTTTCTCCCATTCTGTGGGTTGTCTTTTCATTTTGTTTATGGTTTCCTTGCTGTGCAAAAGCTTTTGAGTTTAATTAGGTCCCATTTGTATATTTATTTTATTTTCATTAAGAGGTGGATCAAAAAAGATCTTGCTGCAATTTATGTCAAAGTGTGTTCTGCCTAAGTTTTCCTATAGGAGTTTTATAGTATTCGGTCTTACATTTAGGTGTTTAACCTATTCCGAGTTCATTTTTGTGTATGGTGTTAATGAATGTTCTAATTTCATTCTTTTACATGTAGCTGTCCAGTTCTCCCAGCAACATTTATTGATGAGACAGTCTTTTTTCCTAATGGACTATATAATTTTAGTCTTGCTTCCTCTGCCATAGATTAATTGACCATAGATGCATGGGTTTATTTCTGGGCTTTCTATCCTGTTCCATTGACCTGTATTTCTGTTTCTGTACCAGTACCATACTGTTTTGATGGCTGTAGCTTTGTAGTATAGTCTGAAGTCAGGGAGCCCAGTTCCTCCAGGTCCCTTTTTTTTTCTCAAGATTGTTTTGGCCATTTGGGGGTTTTGTGTTTCCATAGAAATTTTAAAATTTTTTGTTCTAGTTCTGTGAAAAATGCCATTGGTAATTTGATAGGGACTGTATTAAGTCTGTAGATTGCCTTTGGTAGTATACTGATTTTGACAAAACTGATTCTTCCTATTGAAGAACATGCTATATCTTTTCATCTGTTTGTATCACCTTTGATTTTTTTCATCAGCCTTTTATAGTTTTCTGAGTATGGTCTTTTGCCTCCTTAGGTAGGTTTATTTCTAGGTATTTTATTCTTTTTGATGCAATGGTAAATGAGATGGTTTCTTTAATTTCTCTTTCTGATATTTCATTGTTAATGTATAGGAATGCAAGAGATTTCTGTGTATTAATTTTCTTTCCTGCCACCTTACTGAGTTCAGTGATGAGCTCTAGTGGTTTTCTGGTAATATCTTTAGGATTTTCTATGTATAGTATCATGTCAACTGTAAACAGGGACAGTTTTACTTCTTTTCCAGTTTGGATTCCTTTTATTTTTTCTTCTCTGCTGTGACTAAGATTTCCAAAACTATGTTGAATAAAAGTGGTGAGAGTGGACATCCTTGTCTTGTTCCTGATATTGGAGGAAATGCTTTCAGCTTTCTTCCATTGGGTATGATGTTAGCCATGGGTTGCCATATATGGCCTTTATTATGTTGAAGTATGATCCCTCTGTGCCCACTTTCTGGAGAGTTTTTATCATAAGTGGGTATTGAATTGTGTCTAAAGCTTCTTCTGCATCTATTGAGATGATCATATGGTTTTTATTCTTCAGTTTGTTGATGTAGTGTATCACACTGTTTTGTGGATATTGAAAAATCCTTGCATCCCTGGGATAAATCTCATTTGATTATGGTTTATGATCCTTTTAGTTTATTGTTGGATTTGGTTTGCTAGTATTTTGTGGAGGATTTTTGCGTCTACATTCATCTGTGATATTGGCCTGTAATTTTCTCTTTTTATGGTATCTTTGTCTGGTTTTAGTATCAGGGTGATGATGGCCTCATAAAATGAGCTTGGAAGTGTTCCTTACTCTGTAATTTTTTGGAATAGTTTGGGAAGGATAGGTGTTAACTCTTCTCTAAATATTTGATAGAGTTCAACTGTGAAGTCACCTGGTCCTGGAATTTTCTTGGGAGTTTTTAAATCACAGTTTCAATTTCAGTACTTGTAATTGGTCTGTTCATATTTTCCATTTCTTCCTGGCTTAGTTTATGGAAATTGTATCTTTCTAAAAATTTCTTTATTTCTTCTAGGTGGTCCATTTTATTGGCATATACTTACTTGTGGTAGTCTCTTATGATCTTTTGTATTTCTTTGGTGTCCGTTGTCACTTCCCCTGTTTTATATCTAATTTTATTGATTTGAGCCCTCTCCCTTTTTTTCTTGATGAGTCTGGCTAAAGGTTTATCTATTTTGCTTATCTTTTCAAAGAACCATTTTTTAGTTTCATTGATGTTTCTACTGTTTTCTTCATCTCTATTTCATTCATCTTCTCAGATTTTATGATTCTTTTCCTTCCACTAACTTGGGGGTTTTTTTGGTTCTTCTTTCTCTATTTACTTTAGGTGTAAGGTTAGGTTGTTCAGGTGAGATTTTTCCTCTTTTATGAGATAAGATTGTATTAACTTCACTCTTAGAATAGCTTTTGCTCCATCCCACAGTCTTTTGATCACTGGGCTTTTGTTTTCATTTGTCTCAAGGTATCTTAAGATTTCCTCTTTGATTTCCTCAGTGTTCTAGTGGTTGTTCAGTAGCATATTGTTTAGCCTTCAGGTGTTTCTGTTTTTTTCTTGTAGGTGATTTCTAATCTGAAAATGTGGATGGAAACAATGCTTAATATGATTTCAGTTTTCTTAAATTTACCAAGGCTCGCTTTGTGGCCCAGCATGCGATAAATCCTGGAGAATGTCCCATGTGCACTTGAGTAGAGTGTGTATTCTGTTTGATGGAATGCTCTATAAATATCAGTTAACTCCATCTGATATAATGTGTCATTTAAAGCCTGTGTTTCCTCATTTATTTTCTGTCTGGATGATCTGTCCATCGATGTAAGTGGGGTGTTAAACTCCCCCACTATTATTGTCTTACTGTTGATTACTCCTTTTATGGCTGTTAGTATTTGCCTTATATATTGAGGTGCTCCTCTGTTGGGTGCATATATATTTACAGTTTTTTTTGTTTTGTTTTGTTTTTGTGTGTGTGTGTGTGGTATGCGGGCCTCTCACTGCTGCAGCCTCTCCCACCGCGGAGCACAGGCTCCGGACGCACAGGCCCAGAGACCATGGCCCACGGGCCCCGCCACTCCACAGCATGTGGGATCCTCCTGGACCGGGGCATGAACCCGCGTCCCCTGCATCGGCAGGCGGACTCTCAACCACTGTGCCACCAGGGAAGCCCCATATTTACAGTTTTTATATCTTCTTGGATCAATCCCTTGATCATTGTGTGGTTTCCTTCTTTGTCTCTTGTAACAGTCTTTCTTTTGAAGTCAATTTATTTTAACAGTCTTTATTTTAAAGCTGGAGTATGGCTACTCTAGCTTTCCTTTGATTTCCATTTGCATGGAATACCATTTTCCATCCCCTTACTTTCAGTCTGTATGTATCCCTAGATCTGAAGTGGGTGTGTTGTAGGCAGCATATATATGGGTCTTCTTTTTTTAACCATTCAGCCAGTGTATGTCTTTTGGTTGGGGTATTTAATATGTTTACATTTAAGATAATTATCAACATGTGTGTTCTTGTTGCCATTTTGTTAATTGTTTGGGATTTGTTTCTGTAGCTTTTTTCTTCCCTTCTCCTTTTCTTCTCTTGTGATTTGATGCCTAACTTTAGTGTTGTGTTTGGATTCCTTTTTCTTTTTGTGTGTCTATCTTTTGTAGATTCTCAGTTTGCATTTATCATGAGGTTTTGATATACCAGTCTGTATATAAACAAGACTGTTTTAAGTTGCTGGTCTTTTAATTTCAAATCCATTTCCAATATCGTGAATTTTGTACTCTCCTCTTCTAATGAATAGTGATTTTGATATCATACTAGTGTGTAGATGATTTCCTACTTTACTATATATTTGCCTTTACTGGTGAGCTTTTCCACTTGTAATTTTATTGTTTCTCATTGTGGCCTTTTCTTTTCTGTGTAGAGAAGGTCCTTCAGTATTTGTGGCAAAGCTGATCTGATGGTACTGAATTCGCTTAGCTTTTACTTATCTGTAAAGCTTTTGATTTCTCCATGAGATATGAATGAGAGCCTTCCTGGATATTCTTGGTTGTAGGTTCTTCCCTTTCATCACTTTAAATATATTGTGCCACTCTATTCTGGTCTGCAGAGTTTCTGCTGAAAAAATCAGCTGATAACTTTATGGTGATTCCCTTGTATGTTACTTGTTGCTTTATCCATGTTGATTTTAATATTTTTCTTTGTCTTAAATATTTCTCATATTGATTACTATATGTAACAGCCTATTCCTCCCTAGATTTATCCTGCCTGGGACTCTCTGCATCTTCCTGGACTCTGGTGATTGTTTCCTTTCTCATATTAGGGAAGTTTTCAGCTATTATCTCTTCCAATATTTTCTCAGGTTCTTTTTCTTTCTTCTCCTTCTGGGACCATTTATAATGTAAGTGTTGGTGCATTTAATGTTGTCCAAGAGGTCTCTGAGACTGTCTTCATTTCTTTTCATTCTTTTTTTTATTCTGTTCCACAGCAGTGATTTCCACCATTCTGTTCTCCAGGTCACTATCCGTTCTTCTGTCTCAGTTATTCTGCTACTGATTCCTTCTAGTGGATTTTTCCTTTCAGTTATTGTATTGTTCATCTCTGTTTGTTCTTTTGTTCTTCTAGGTGTTTGTTATACACTTCTTGTATTTCCTCTATCTGTGCCTCCAATCTTTTTCCAAGATCTTGGATCATCTTTACTACCATTACTCTAAATTTTTTTTTGGGTAGTTTGCCTATCTCCACTTCACTTAATTATTCTTCTGACGTTTTATCTTGTTCCTTCATTTGCAACATATTTCTCTGACATCTCATTTTGTCTAACTTTCTGTGACTGAGATTTCTGTTCCACAGGCTGCAGGGTTGTAGTACTTCTTGCTGTTGCTGTGTACCCCTTGGTGGATGAGGCTAAGAGGTTTGTGCAGGTGTCCTGGTGGGAGAGACTTGTCCCTGCCCACTGGTGGGTGCAGCTAGGTCCTGTCCCTCTAGCGGGCAGGGCCACGTCAAGGGGTGTGTTTAGCCAACAGCTGTGTCCTCAGGAAGACTCTAAGCATCGGCCTGCTGATGGGTGGGGCTGTGCTACTGCCCTGTTGGCTGTTTGGCCTGAGGCTTCCCAGCACTTGAGCCCACAGACTTTTGGGTAGGGCCAGGTCCTGGTGAGAAAATGGTGGCCTCCAGGAGGATTCATGCCAATGAGTACTCCCCAGAACTGCCAGTGTCTCTGTTCCCATGGTGAGCCACAGCCATGCCCCACCTCCACAGGAGACCCACCAATACCAGCAGGTAGGTCTGCCCCAGGCACTTATGAGGTCACTGTTTTTTCTCCTGGGTCCTGGCGTGCATGAGACCTTATGTGTGCCCCCGACGGGTGGAGTATCTATTTCCCCCATCCAGTGGATTTCCTGTGATCAAACCCCACTGGCCTTCAAAGCCAGATTCTCTGGGGTCTCCTCCTAACATTGCCAGACCCCCAGGCTGGGGAGCCTGACATGGGACCCAGAAATTTCACTCCAGCGGGAGAACTTCTGTGGTATAATTTTCCAGTCTGTGAGTCACACACCCATCAGGTACAGGATTTGATATTATCACAACTGCACTCCTACTATCTTGTTGTGGCTTCTTTTTTGTCTTCGGATGTAAGCTATGATTTTGGTAGGGTTTCAGAATTATTTTGTAGATGGTTGTTCAGCAGTTAGTTGTGACTTTGGTGTTTTCATAAGAAGAGGTCAACTCACCTCCTTATACTCTGCCATCTTGTACTCTTACTAGTTTGAAATGCTTTTGTATCAATCACAGATCAAAAATAGAGGCAAAACTAACTAGAGTTTTATGTGTATAAGTATAAGGCTATCTATCTGTCTGTCTGTCTAGATACCACATATAATCTATCATCTCATTTGTTATAATGGGACATATTAAACGGAATTGAATTATCAAACTGTGGGAACTACTGCACTTTTCTCTGTAATACTGTTGTCTCTTTATCTGATGCTGTAACTTAAAGCTCTTAGAAAGGGCAATCTATAAGGGAAGATTTTAAGTAGGGTGAAATCCACAAACATATTCTTGAATCCCACTGGAATGGACTGAAAGCTTTGTACATTCTTGTTGTTTCTGACTTTGGTGATGATGATGTCCTGCAGAAGCTGGAGCCATGGAGCTAACACACACTGTGCCTAGGAATCAGAGAAGGTAAAAGGGAATCCAGGTGTGTATAGAGAAATCACAGGCCCAGCTTCTACTTCACACTAAACATATCAGCAGTCACATTTATGTGCTGGAATAGCTTCTGCTTCCCTTCCATTTTTCAAATTATACACAAATCTCCCTTGTTGCCCACCCAAAGCAGAAACATACAAAAAATTGAATTCTGGAATATTTAGTACAAATTAACACATCACAAAGCCATCATACCATCAGGACCATTTTCTGTACATCTTGTTTGTAGCCAAAAAGAATGGCATAGAACTTTACTGAATGTAGATATCAGTAGAAGCAGAAATATAGACATATAGAAGCATAAATCTTCACATAATAATTCTCCCCCACTTTTTATCTCAGAGTTCTTCTTTTCCAGTTTGTTTTATCCTAATTATCACATAATTTCTTTGGGAAATCTATCTTCAACTTTTTATTTTAAAAATTTTCAAATCCACAGAATAGTAGAAAGAACAGTACAATGAACACAGGTATTCCTTTTACAAAGATTTATACTTGGCATGCTCATTTTATCATGCTGTCTTAATTGTACACCTCTGACCACACACACACACACACACACTTTTTCTTGTGCTTGATTTGAGAAAATTGATACTTCATCTCTAAATACTTCAACATGTATCTCATAAGAGAAAAGGACATTCTCTTATAATTTAATTGTCTTATCTATATATTTTATGTAAATAATTTATACCCTAAATTTATAATTATCACACAATTGAAATTTAACATTATCTAACTCTGTTATTTAGTATAAAACCCTTATTAAATATTGCCCAACGATTCCTAAATGCCTTTTATGGCTTTATTTCACCTACTTTTTTCCCTTGATCTAATATCCCATCACATATCATGCATTTCATTCAATCATCATATGCCTTTGGTCTTCTTTAATATAGACCTTTCCTCCTGCATTTTAAAAAATTCTGTCATGCAAATTTTTTAAGAGTTAAGGACAGATTTTTAAAAAGACCCTTCAATTTTGGTTTGTCTGATATTTACATTATTTGGGAAAGTACATTATAATGAAGTATTTTTGTATGCTATCAGACTTTAGAGAAGTTTGAACTTTTTACTGATGACCAAGTACATGGAAGTCTTATATAATACATTTCCTGAAAAGTGTCTTCATCCTCTGGTTATATTATTTTTCCCTCTACAACCAGATTTGCATATGATGGCAACAACAACAGAATATTTTTCACTTTTTGTTATATTGAAGGTAAGTACTGTTGTGTTTGTATGGTTACCAGGGTGTTCATTGATGATATCATTGTTGGGGTATGACCTTTCCTGAGGTGTGTAATATCCTTTAGCATTTACATTGTATTAGGAGGTGGAATACCTATGAACAGAAGTTTAGGAGTTTACTCAGTTTTCCTGGGTTTCTCTGATGTATACTTGTTCTTAAACTTTTGCAAGGTTTTCTCTTGCTAACCTGTCTCATGTCAATTTAATTCAGCCAGAAGGACTTAGAAAGGTAGAGAAAAAATTGTTCCTCCCTGACAGTTGGTGTAGGAGGCAGGATTCAACTTGACTGACTGGACACTACTCACTCTGAGGCTGCTGTAGCTAAGAGATCCTGCAACAACTGACAGAAACTGGCAGAAGGCTATGGGTTGTCATATAAACTCAACAAAGGAAGTGAATTTTGGAAATGCCTCAAGAAACTCCAGATTCACAGGCTATTGACTGCAGACAATATCACAGTCTGTGAGAAGAGGCAAACTGAGATGTGAGGAGGACCAAGGGGCTCCCCAGTCTGCTTGTCCTGCAACGGTGCCCAGAGCTCCACCCAACAACCTGAAATCTCCAGTGCTGGAAAGCCTCAGGCCAAACAAAAAATAAGATAGGAACACAGCTCTACCTATCAGGCTGCCTAAAATCATCCTGGTCTCACAGCCACTTCTTGACATGGCCTTACCCACCAAAGAGACAAGACATAATTCCACCCACCAGAGGGCAGGCACCTGTCCCTCCCACGAGGAAGCCTACACAAGTAACTACGATTCTGCTGCCTGCACAAAGGAGACCACATACACAGAAAGTAAGACAAAGTGAGACAACAAAGAAATATGTTGCAGATGCAGGAACAAGATAAAAACCCACAAGAACAACTAAATGAAGAGATAGGCAATCAAACTGAAAAAGAATTCAGAATAATAATAAAAATGAAACATAATCTTCGAAAAAGAATGGAGGAAAGGATCGAGAAGATGCAAAAAATGTTTAACAAAGACCAAGAAGAACTAAAGAACAAACAAACAGAGATGAACAATAGAATAATTGAAAGGAAAAACACACTAGAAGGAATCAATAGCAGAATAACTAAGGCAGAAGAACAAATAAGTGAGCTGGAAAACAGAGGGGTGGAAATCACTGCCACAGAACAGAATAAAGAAAAAAATGAAAAGAAATAAGGACAGTCTCAGAGACCTGTGGGACAGCATTAAATGCACCAACATTTGCATTATAGGGGTCCTAGAAGAAAAGAAAGGGAAAGTGCCTGAGAAAATACTTGAAGAGATTATAGCCAAAAAATTCCATAACATGGGAAAGGAAACAGTCACCCAAGTCCAGGAAGATACAGAGAGTCCCAGACAGGATAAACCCAAGGAGGAACAGGAGGAACACATATTAATCAAACTGATACAAATTAAAGACATTAGCCAGCCTCCTCAAGGACAGAAAGGAGAGGACTCATCAAGAAAATTAGAAATGAAACAGGAGAAGTTACAATGGACACCACAGAAATAAAAGAGATCATAAGAGACTACTGCAAGCAACTATATGCCAATAAAATGGACAACCTAAAAGAAATGGATAAATTCTTAGAAAGGTAAAATGTCTGGAGACTGAAACAGGAAGAAATAGAAAATATGAATAAACCAATCACAAGAACTGAAATTGAAACTGTGATTAAAAAACTTACAGCAAACAAAAGTCCAGGACCAGATGGCTTCACAGGTGTATTCTATCAAACATGTAGAGAAGAGTTAACACCTATCCTTCTGAAATTATTACAAGAAATTGCAGAGGAAGGAACACTCCCAAGCTCATTTTATGAGGCCACCATCACCCTGATACCAAAACTAGACAAATATATCACAAAAAAAGAAAATTACAGGCCAATATCACTGATGAACATAGATGCAAAAATCCTCCACAAAATACTAGCAAACCAAATCCAACAACACATTAAAAGGCTCATACACCATGGTCAATTTATCCCAGGGATGCAAGGATTTTTCAATATACATAAGTCAATCAGTGTGATACACACCATTAAAAAACTGAAGAGTAAAAACCATATGATCATCTCAATAGATGCAGAAAATCCTTTTAACAAAATTCAACACCCATTTATGATAAAAACCCTCCAGAAAAGTGGGCATAGAGGGAACATATCTCAATATAATAAAGGCCATATAGGAGAAACTCACAGCGAACATAATTCTCAATGGTGAAAAACTGAAAGCATTTCCTCTAAGATCAGGAAAAATACAAGGATATCCACTCTCACCACTTTTATTCAACATAGTTTTGGAAGTCTTAACCATGGCATCAGAGAAAAAAAGAAATAAAGAGAATCCAAATTGGAAAAGAGGAAGTAAAACTGTCACTGTTTGCAGAAGACATGATATTATGCATAGAAAACCCTAAAGATGCTAACAGAAAACTACTAGAGCTAATCAGTGAATTTGGTAAGGTTTCAGGATACAAAACTAATACACAAATTTGTTGCTACCTATATACTACCAATGAAAGATCAGAAAGAGAAATTAAGAAAATGATCCCATTTATCATCACATCAAAAAGAATAAAATACCTAAGAATAAACCTACCTAAGGAGGCAAAAGACCTGCACTCAGAAAACTATAAGATACTGATTAAAGAAATAAAAGATGACACAAACAGATGGAGAGATATACCATGCTTCTGGATTGGTAGAATCAATATGGTCAAAATGACTGAACCACCCAAGGCAATCTACAGATTCAGTGCAATCCCTATCAAATTACCAATAGCATTTTTCACAGAGTTAGAACAAACGATTTTACAATTTGTATGGAAATACAAAAGACCCCGAATAGCCAAAGCAATCTTGAGAAAGAAAAATGGAGGTGGAGGAATCAGACTCCCTAACTTCAGACTATAATACAAAGCTACCATCAAGACAGTATGGTATTGGCACAAAAATGGTAGTATAAATTAATGGAGCATGACAGAAAGTCCAGCGATAAACCCACACACCTATGGTCACCTAATCCATGACAAAGGAAGCAAGAATGTACAATGGAGAAACGACAGACTCTTCAGCAAGTGGTGCTGGGAAAACTGGACATCTACATGTAAAAGAATGAAATTAGAACACTCCCTAACATCATACACAAAAATAACCTCAAAATGGATTGAAGATCTAATTGTAAGACCAGTTACTGTAACACTCTTAGAGAAAAACATAGGCAGAACACTCTCTGGCATATATTGCAGCAAGATATTTTTTGATCCACCTCCTAGAATAATGAAAATAAAATAAAAAATAAACAAATGGGACCTAATTAAAATCAAAACCTTTTGCACAGCAAAGGAAACCATAAATAAAACAAAAAGACAACCCTCAAATGTGAGAAAATATTTGCAAATGAATCGACTGACAAGGGATTAATCTCCAAAATTTACAAACAGCTCATGCAGCTCAATATCAAAAAAAAAAAAAAAATTGAAAAATGGGAAGAACATGTAGATATTTCTCCAAAGAAAAATATAGATGGCCAACAGGCACATGACAACATGCTCAACATCACTAATTATTAGAGAATTGCAAACCAAAACTACAATGAGGTATCACCTCACACTGGTCAGCATGGCCATCCTCGTCCTCAAAAAATCTACAAACAAATTCTGGAGAGGGTGTGGAGAAACTGGAACCCTCCTGCACTGTTGGTGGGAATGTAAATTGGTACAATCATTATAGAGAACAGTATGGAGATTCATTAAAAAACTAAAAATAGAGCTACCATATGAGCCAGCAATCCCACTCCTGCACATATATCCAGAGAAAATCATAATTTGAAAAGATACATTCACCCCAATGTTCACTGCAGCAGTATTTACAGTAACCAAGACATGGAAGCAATCTAAATGTCCATCAACATAGGAATGGATAAACATGTGGTACATATATACAATGGACTGTTACTCACCCATAAAAAAGAATGAAATAATACCATTTGTGGTAACATGGATGAGCCTAGAGATTGTCATACTGAATGAAGTATGTCAGACAGTGAAAGAAAAATATTGTACAATATCGCTTATATGTGGAATCTTAAGAAAAAAGGGTACAAATGAACCTATTTATAAAACAGAAATTGAGTCACAGATGTAAAAAACAAACTTATGGTTACCATTAGGGAAAGAAGAGGAGGGATAAATTGGGAGATTGGGATTGACATATACACACTACTATAATATAAAATATATAACTAACTGTGTATATAACCTACTGTATAACACAGGGGACTCTATTCAATACTCTGTAATGACCTATATGGAAAAGAATCTTATAAAAGAGTCTATATATGTATATGTCTAACTGATTCACCTTGGTGTACAGCAAAAACTAACAACATTGTAAAGTAACCATACTCCAATAATAATTAAAGAAAGAAAAAAGAACAGAAGTTTATCTATGCCTGGATTTAGAGTTATTGCCCATTACAAGTAAAAAACGAGCAATCAAACGCATCAATTCCACTTTACAGATAGGACAGCTACATTGTAAGAAGATCAAATAATGTGTAAAAGAATCATTTTTTAGAAAGTTTTAAAATGTTTAGCATCATTTTTATTGAAGTATAGTTGATTTATAATATTATGTTAGGTTCAGGTGTACAGCATAGTGGTTCAGTATTTTTGCTGATTATACTCCATTATAGGTTACTACAAGATAATGGCTTTAACTCCTTGTGCTATACAGTATATATTTGTTGCTTATCTATTTTATACATAGTAGTTTGTATCTGTTAATCTCATACCCCTAATTTGTCCCTCCCCACTCTGGTAACCACAAGTTTCCTTTCTCTATCTGTGAGTCTGTCTCTGTTTTGCATATACATGCATTTGTATTATTTTTTAGGTTCCACTTATAAGTGTTATCATTAGCATTTCTTTCATAATAAGAATTTTAATTGTATGTTTTAAGGTTTTCTAATTTTCGTCTCAAAGTGAAATGTAGATGTGAAGGTTTATGGAATAAAATTAGTGTGAGCTTACCTAAGTAGGATCAAGTCAAAATTAATCAGCATGTTTGTTTCACCATTGCTATATCATAGGATGGCCCATATATATATATATATATATATACACACACACACACATACATACACATTTTAAAAGATTCTAAATATACAACATACTTTTGTAACAATGAACACAGAGTAAAGAAAGCTACTATCAATTTGGGAAGATAGTAAATATTTTGACTTTTAAGATAACTTCTTTGCAGTTCTGGGAGACCTTGTTCTACATTCCTTTTTAAGAAGGATCAGGTATTTTGCTTTATTTCAAAGCTATTTATTTTAAAATAGGTAATGTATAAACATTTTTCAAATCCCCACATTTTCAAATGTGATTCTTTTCAAAGCTTGTTTCCCAGCCACCTCGTTCTCCTCAGAAGCAAACATATGCCTGTTTTTTATCATTCCAGAGAGCTGGTACACCCTGGAAAGGCTATGTAATGGGTTTCTGCATTTTAATGTTGAAACATTTCTCACCCAGTAGGTGGTCCACGTTCACCACCCTGGCCTTCCAAGCTTTTGCCTTGGTTCACTCCCACCTCCCCTTATTACAACAAATGAAGCATTTATGTCTGGCAGAGAAGAGAGGTCCATGATCCTGTTCTGGGGAGCTGGTGGTGCCTATCTTGATTGGTCATCTATGTCCTGACTCACATCCATTAAGCTTTACCTATACTCAACTGAAGTTTGTATGCCATTTCTGTTGAAATCTTCAATTTGCTTCAATCTAATAACATCTTGCCTCAAGGCTATTATATCTCTTCAGTTTTGACCTTCTGGTTGTACCTCTTATTTAGCAGAATGTGCTCTGACAGCTTTCTCACAGATCTGCTGCAGCAAGACAATTTTTTTCTTTGTTAACATTGACAGAACTCTTTTACTATAGCTTCACTTGTGTATTAAGATTATTGTGACCTTGGTTGTACCCTAGACTGGTAAGGTCTAGAGAAAGCTGGTTCACAGATTTGTTCATCTTGGAATCAAAAGCTTTCAAAGAACATAAGAAAATTTGTTTCTTGTGAAACTTTCATCTCAAATATTATTGAAATATGCTAGCAATCTCACCAAACTCTATTACTCTAAAATCTCTAGTTTAAAGTGAATAAGTAATTTTCATCTATAAGACTTTAATGCCAGCACTATTTGACCATTTTTCAGTGACAAACCTTCTACCTTAGAAAATTTTGACACAAAAGAAGAACTTGACACCTGAAAAGGCAGCAGTGCGCCATGAATGTTCTGTTTATTAGATTCTCTAGAGTCTTCACAGAATTTGTTTTTTGGCATGCTAACCCCCAATGTGATGGTATTAGGATGTGGGGCATTTGAAAGGTGATTAGGACATGAGCCTATGTGAATGGGATTAGTGCCCTTATAAAAGAGACCCCAAATATCTCCCTCTTTTGCCATGTGAGGACACAGTGACAAGATGGCTGTCAGTGAGAAACTAGGGTCTGTTGTTTAACCAACCCTGTCTGTGGTATTCTGTTGTAGCAGCCTGGAAGGACTAATGTAGCAGAGGAGAAGTGAGGAGAGGATGAGGAAGATTTTCCCCAGTATGAAAGGATTTAGAGAATTTATGTTTACATGATGGTCGTTAAAGATTCCGTTTTGGTTGAAAGATGTAGAATATTCCATGGAAACTCATATAATCAATAATATAAGGTTTTTAGGAATATGGAAGGAAATATGTCCAAGAACCCAGAAGGAACACCTTGGCTTAGATGGGATGAGCAAACAAAGGAACAAACTGAAGATGGGTCCAGATGCCAGTAGATAGAACATTAACAGATTTCTCATGTTTTAGCTCTAGTTTCTCTTTGATCTAGTGTGAGATGATAATGTTGCATTAATATCTCTCAAGATTATTTATCTTTATTTCCATAAAATATTATATATTTCTTTGTTATGTAGTAAGAGACATATAGGAAGATCATGTTAAGTGTATCGCCAATGTGGATTATAGTTTTTGTCAAAAAAAAAATCACATGGTGGATAAGTGTGCAGACAATAGAACACAGCTGCCAGGAATCAAATATTAGCTACATATCAAACAAATTAGGTGATCTTGGGCTATTTGCTTAATCTCTCTGGTATTAAATTTTTGATCTGTAAAATTAAAATGATAATACCTACCCTCTAGGACTCTTATGATTATTAAATGAATCATCATGCATAAAATATTTAGAAGAGTGTTTGGTACATAGTAAGTACTCATGTGTTTGTTAAGAAATAATTGTGGAGATCAGCCAAGATGGTGGAATAGAAAGACCCTGAGTTCATCTCCTCTTGCAGGCACATCAAAATCACAACTATTTGCAGAACAACCATCAGTGAAAAAGACTGGAACCTACCAGAAAAGATCTTTTACAACTAAAGAGAAAAAGAAGGAACCACGAGATAGGTAGGAGAGGCAGACTCATGATATAATCAAGTCTCATACCCCTAGGTGGGAAACCTGATGAGCCCCTAGAACATTTAGATTCTTTTGCCTCAGTTATTCTGCTATTGATTCCTTCCAGTGTATTTTTCATTTCAGTTATTGTATTGTTCACCTCCGTTTGTGTCTTCTCTAGTTCTTCTAAGTCTTTGTTAAATATTTCTTGTATCTTCTTGATCCATGCCTCCATTCTTTTTCTGAGATTTTGGATCACCCTTAGTGTTATTACTGTGAATTCTTTTTCAGGAAGATTGCCTATCTCCACTTCACTTAGTTGTTCTTTTGGGTTTTTATCTTGTTCTTTCATGTGGACTATATTCCTCTGCCATCTCATTGTGTCTAACTTTCAGTGTTTGTGGTCTCCTTTCTGCAGGCTGCAGGGTTGTAGTTCCTCCTGTTTCTGGTGTCTACCCCCTGGTGGGTGATGTTGGTCCAGAGGCCTGTGTAGGCTTCCTGGTGGGAGGGATGGCTACCTGCCCAATGGTGGGTCAAGCTCGGTCTGTCCCTCTGGTGGGCAGGGCCATGTCAAGGGGTGTGTTTAGAGGTGGCTGTTAGCTCAGTGTGAATTCAGGCAGCCTGTCTGCTAATGGCTGGGGCTGTGTTCCCACTCTGCTGGTTGTTTGGCCTGAGGCATCCCAGCACTGGAGCCTGCCAGCTGTTGGATGCGGCCAGGTCTCAGTGCCAATATGGTGACCTCTGTGAGAGTTCACACTGATTAGTATTCCCTAGGGCCCCAGCCTCCGGTGTCCTTTCCCCTATGGTGAGCCACAGTGAATCCCCATCTCCTGAGTAACAATACTTATATAAGACAAATAGACTTTAAAATAAAGATAGTTAGCCAGTTGGACGACACACAAACTGGAAAATAATTATATCACAGAGGTTCTCCCACAAGAGTGAGGGTTCTGAGCCCCATGCCAGGTTCCCTAGCCTGAGGGTCTGGCACTGGGAGGAAGAGACCCCAGAGCATTTGGCTTTGAAGGCCAGTGGGACTTGAGTGTAGGATCTCCACAGGATTGGTGGAAACAGAGACTCCACTCTTGGAAGACGCACACAAGGTTTCATATGTACTGGGGCCCAGCACATGGCAGTGACTACATAGGATCCGGGTCTAGACCTACCAATGGGTCTTGTTGGGTCTCCTCAGGAGGGAAGCTGGGATGGGCAATATAGGGATTGGGGATTAAGAGGTACAAAGTACCATGTATAAAATAAGCTATAAGGATATATTAGACAACACCAGGAATATAGTTAATATATTAACTATAAGTGGAGTATAATCTTTAAATATTGTGAATCACTATATTGTACACCTGTAACTTATGATATTGGACATCAAATATACTTCAAAATAAAAAAATAAATTTTAAAAATTGCAAAAAAATGAAATTTCTTTATTCATTTAGTACTTTTATCAGACTAAGTGTTGGTCAACTTAAAAACAATTGAGGGCTTCCCTGGTGGTGCAGTGGTTGAGAGTCCGCCTGCCGATGCAGGGGACACGGGTTCGTGCCCCGGTCTGGGAGGATCCCACATGCCGCAGAGCGGCTGGGCCCGTGAGCCATGGCCACTGAGCCTGTGCATCCGGAGCCTGTGCTCTGCAATGGGAGAGGCCACAACAGTGAGAGGCCCGCGTACCGCAAAAAACAAACAAACAAAAAAACATTTGAGACCAGCTTATCTACTAACTTTTTAGTCCATCTCTTTGGTTTTAATAATTTAAATGTTTTAATATCTGGCTCATATAAAGTAATAAGAGAATGCTGATTTTTTTAAGTGACATTGATTAAACAAAAATACAACTCAAGTCAGCTAAACATCTACTCAATATTCTTCTCCTCCAGCCAATGTAAGTTACATCAGTGATCCAGACATTCACTTCAAGCAGATATGTCAGACCACAAATGTGATGTTAGTAACTTCTCTCTGACTTTGAGTTGAATAACATTGGGTTTCTTTTTCTTGCTTGTTTGCTTATTTTTATATTAGGAAATTGAAGGGGCACAAACTTAGATTTTTAACCATGATCTAAGGAGCCAAAAGATGTACTACACAGTTTAAGACTTGGTCCTCTTATTGTGTTCTGTCTCACTATACCTATGGCTTGTTTACTGGAGACAGGTATAGTCCTAAATAATAAGGCTATTACATCATTAACTGGTTTTTCCTAAGATTCAATCACAAGAATGATCAGAGTGTGTGTGTGTGTGTGTGTGTGTGTGTGTCTGGGTATGTGAGTTGTTAGCAGCTGAATCATTCTGTCTTATTAACAGCACATAGTTGTCTATAACTTCTGGTATATTCTAAACAAAAAGGCACTAAAACTAAATATAATTTGCTTTTCATTTGCTTCCCTTCTTTCAATGGCAATGTGGCAGATATTATCCCAGGCACTCTTTTGAGATCTTTAACAAATAACAACTCCATATAATTCTCATATCAATCCTGCAAGATAAGTACTGTTATTCCCATTTCACATATAATGAGACTGAAGCACAGAGAAGTATACATTCCTAAACTGAATAGCTAGTAAGATGTGGAGCTAGGACTTGATCTTGGGCAGCTTACTCCATAGTTTGCCTTTAAAAAAAAAAAGAGTATGAGGTTGCCCACATAGCTATACCATCCTTCCCTTCCTCCCCACCAAAATCTTTTACAGTCTCCCTTAGAGCTAATTATGACCATGGGGCTAAATTTTGGCCAATGAGATATGAGCAATAGTGATATGCCAACAATGATAAAATTTCAGTTAGACAAGAAGAATGAGCTCTGGAGATCTGCTGTGCAGCACTGTCCCTCTAGTCACCAATAATATATTGTACACTTAAAATAGTTAAGATAATAAATCTCATGCTAAGTGTTTGTTCGTACCTTAATCAAGTAACATCTAAAAAAGTGTTATGTGCAATTTCTAGGTACTACCTTTCAAGATAACTGGTGGACCCTTGTCTTGATTTATTTTCTCCTTTCTCCTTGCTAGAACTGATGGTGGGATTTAGAGTACTCATAGTGGATAGTGAAATGGATGCCACATATTGAAGATGGATAAGGCTACCTAGACTTTAAGTGAAGGAGACTAAAATTTTGTCACATCTAAGGTGGTGTCTTATTGAAGCTGAGCCTGTTCCCTGAAAACTGAAGAGATAATCGTAATAGTTTTTGTAGGAACAACATATACACTGATACTTATTTTACTTCATCTTAGTCATGCAAATACAACATCAGGTTTATCTTGCTTGCTTTGCAATTCTTCTTCCCTATATAAAAGATTAAACTTTAACATATCTAGGAAAAACCCTACCCAATGAGCCCTGCGTATAGGTATCTTTGCTTGACTTTTGTAGCTTTGAGCAAACCCTTTCAAATACATTGCTACATGTCATTGAAAATTATTCTAAGTAATGTGTCCAAAACCTTTCAGAGTTTGTACTCTCATCTACTGCGGGTCCTTTTATATTATTTAGAAAGGTAATGTAATAAACTTATTTCTTCTGACATTGAATCACTTTCAGTCCTTCTTTATTATGGTTCCATCTCCATTTTTAGCAGAAAATTCCTCTGAAGGGGCTGGCCTTTGAATGATATCAATTGCAAAATTCTAAAAGTGACTCAGACTTCCCTATCTCTTCTACATTTTTAGAGTAATTTCATTATTTCCAGTTGGATCTCTTCTACATTTTTAGAGTAATTTCATTATTTCCAGTTGGATATAAATACTTTTATCTGCTCAACTCACCATTATACCCAAAAGTGTTATAATTATACCCACTAATATCATTTAATTTGTAATTGTTATTTTAAAGATGTACTTATTCTTAAAATAGTTTCATATCAATAGCAAACATATAAAAAGATTTACTTAAGTTTGTCATCATAACAACTTATTACTCTAGAATAATCATAGTACAGCATGCAAGATTATTAGCAAGGCAGAAGTCTTAAATTTCATCTAAATTATAAAGGAATAACTACTTGGATCCCACTGATTATTATGTTTCTATTAACTTGAAATTTCATAAAAAGGTTGGTGGAGTTTTAGTACCCTGAAATAAGTAAATATGTTTTTATACCACTATGTATGCTAATTTGAAAAGTTTTCTTTAAATATAGGAAAAATGCTCAAAATAATCAAGTTGGAAAATTATGCCTTTAAAATTGCAAGGTTTTAATGGTTTTTAATGTCATTTTAATGGCAATAATTATCCTTATTAACTTCAACACAATGTCAGATACAATTATCTCCCAGTTATAAATTTGATGTCCTCTGTCTGAGTTTCCCTGTCCAAAGTTCTATAATTATAATCAAGCTGCTCTATTGTAATTGAGAAACCCTCTAGTAGCATTTTAAAGAAGAATTATGAAAGCTGCTCCACAGGAAGTATCATTCTATAATTTGCATCAACAAACCTGCTGCTAGTATTATTCCATTCAATTCACCAATAGGTTTCTGTTACAACTTTTTACTTACTTGTCTTAAATGCCATCTATCCTTGTTATGATATATCTCTCACTAGATGATGAGAATATATAGATCAACACTTTTGTTCCCAATTTTTCAGTTCACTGAGCTTTGTCTGGAAACATTTTCCATCCCTTTTTCCAGAATGCACACTATAAAGTGATTAAAATTATTCCATTTTTGCCCCTTTCATTTTCCTAAATTTTCATATAGCATAAAATTCTCAAAATTTGGATAACATTTGAATTGTATGACAAAATTCTATGTAAAATGCAGAATTTACCTTAGCTATTATGTTTCTTAAGTTCTTTAACTTATAAGTAGAATAAAATTCCATATCATACCGATTTCACCTTTTTTAAGATACTGCAAAAATTTTTTAATATTTCCATCGCTGCAGTACATGTGAAGAAATGAAGTTCCCCATACAAATGTGAATTGCTTCAGTAAATTTGTAAGTTATTTGACCGTATCTATTAAAAATGCATATACTTTTTGACCAAACAATTGCTACCTGGTTAATCTAAGCTACATAAATAAATAAAAGTAAGCATGAATATATATACACCTAAAAAACGTGTATGGTTTATTTTGCAGCACTATTACAAATCTGATTGTAAATCAATAGAAAATATATTAATTATAAATTATGTAATAAGCAGCTCTTAAAGTTAGATATATTACCTGTAAAAGTTTTTAATGATACTATATATAGTTTGATCCCATTTTTGTTAAAACCAAATAAAAGAAACGTAATACGTGTTATACGTATGTTTTGCTTTTGTATATACACAGAAAAAGAAAATTATATACCACGTTGTTAACACTGGTTACTTTAGGGTTAGGAAATTGAAGGGGAGAAAAGAAAGTCTATATTTTTATATGCTTTGGTTTAATTTTAGTTTTTACATTTCTTAATAGTAGAAAGCTAGAAGCTTTAGAGCTGCTACTTCATTCTATCTAATGTTTGTCATGACAAAGCCCATTTTATGGGGCTTAATGTAGAGAAATACTTTTAATATATAAAATTTTCTAGATGGATGTTTTCTGGGAATCTATCTACATAGTCATCTATAAGTTGGTGTGCTTAAAAACATGATGAACATAAAAACACTCAGTTAGTGACAGATACTAATGGACTATTTTGTAGATTAACAGCTAGCATCAAGTCTTTCTAGGTCCATGCTATTTATATCAATCCTGGGCTTTAAAGGATGCACGAGCCACATTCAGGTCTCTAAGCACATTTAATTCAAGTGGACAGAAACACATGATTATATATCCAAGCTGACTATTGAAATTGCAAGCTTTATCTTTCAGCTGCTCTACTGCTTCAAGCTGTGGAGATATAAAACGCCAGCCTTGGGACAAGTAGTTGGAGTGTCAGCAAACATTGATGAACAAAGAACTTACTGAGTGCCTTTTTGTTCCCCTGATGACAAAGAAAATTTTTCATTTTTATAACATTGTATCCCCAATTCTTAATTAATATCAGGCACAGGTGGTGTAAGGGATAACCACAGTAAATCACAAAAAGGGTATGAGCCTCCAAAGAACTATTATTAAATATAGGCAGGTCATAAAACAATGCTTTAGAATGATGGGACTGTCAGGTGCCACATTTTCAATCTATACTTCTGAAGCTGGTTCCTCTATATCTGCAAAAGGAATTTTAGATTACATAATGGAGCTTACTTTATTATAATTAGAAGAAATGTCATTCAATCTTTGATTAAAATACAATTTGATTATTTCAATGATTTGCTTTTCCTGTATAGTTTTACATTTTTTCAAATGTATTTAAGATGCAAAGTAGGATGGGCAGCTTCAAGTTAATAACAGAGGTTTCTTAAAATATAGGAAAATACTAGGGTTATTATCCTCTCATTTTCTTTGAAAATGAAGCAAATCACAGAACTGCAAAGTCTTCATAATTATATTCTCACATTGAAAAACATGGTCACCAATCACAAATATACCTGAAAGTATGTTTATGCACTTACAAGAAGCTTAATGTCACTTTTTCATGGAGAAGTATTTCCAGATATTTTTACATAAGTATTAGTTCTCCTCTTTATTCCTAATCCTCTAATCATGACCTCTCCCTGGACAACATCTTAGACCTGATTCAATTGCTGGACTGAACTCCTAGAAGGCAGTGATGTTTACACATCTATAATATCCCAAGACTCACACATAGCTCTAGTTATCTGCTGAACTTTACTCCATTTCCTCTATAGACTTCTCCTTGGAACTTTCCTTTAAAAGAGTCTTGGAAATTCAAGAAACCTGAATTTTAACCCATAAAATGGTATACTTTCATGTCTTGTGGCAATTTCAGTGCCTGCTATTTTATGTCAAAGCTGTTTGCCTATCTGATTTTTATGATTTCTTTCCTTCTGCTAAGTTTGGGGTTTTTAAGTTCTTCTTTCTATAATTGCTTTAGGTGCAAGGTTAGGTTGTTTATTTGAGATGTTTCCTGTTTCTTAAGGTAGGATTGTATTGCTATAAACTTCCCTCTTAGAACTGCTTTTGCTGCATCCCATAGGTTTTGGGTTGTCCTGTCTCCATTGTCATTTGTTTCTAGGTATTTTTTGATTTCCTCTTTGATTTCTTCAGTGATCACTTCGTTATTAAGTAGTGTATTGTTTAGCCTCCATGTGTTTGTATTTTTTACAGATCTTTTCCTGTAATTGGTATCTAGTCTCATAGTGTTGTGGTCGGAAAAGATACTTGATACAATTTCAATTTTCTTAAATTTACCAAGGCTTGATTTGTGACCCAAGATATGATCTATCCTGGAGAATGTTCCATGAGCACTTGAGAAAAATGTGTATTCTGTTGTTTTTGGATGGAATGTCCTATAAATATCCATTAAGTCCATCTTGTTTAATGTATCATTTAAAGCTTGTGTTTCCTTATTTATTGTCATTTTGGATGATCTCTCCATTGGTGAAAGTGGGGTGTTAAAGTCCCCTACTATGAATATGTTGTCGATTTCCCCTTTTATGGCTGTTAGTATTTGCCTTATGTATTGAGGTGCTCCTATGTTGGGTGCATAAATATTTACAATTGTTATATCTTCTACCCTAAGCAATCTACAGATTCAATGCAATCCCTATCAAACTACCACTGGCATTTTTCACAAAACTAGAACAAAAAACTTCACAATTTGTATGGAAACACAAAAGACCCCAAATAGCCAAAGCAATCTTGAGAAGGAAAAACGGAGCTGGAGGAATCAGGCTCCCTGACTTCAGACTATACTACAAAGCTACAGTAGTCAAGACAGTGTGGTACTGGCACAAAAACAAAAAGATAGATCAATGAAACAGGATAGAAAGCCCAGAGATAAACCCATGCACATATGGTCACCTTATCTTTGATAAATGAGGCAGGAATGTACAGTGGAGAAAGGACAGCCTCTTCAGTAAGTGGTGCTGGGAAAGCTGGACAGGTACATGTAAAAGTATGAGATTAGATCACTCCTTAACACCATACACAAAAATAAGCTCAAAATGGATTAAAGACCTAAATGTAAGGCCAGAAACTATCAACATCTTAGAGGAAAACATAGGCAGAACACTCTATGACATAAATCACAGCAAGATCCTTTCTGACCCACCTCCTAGAGAAATGGAAATAAAAACAAAAATAAACAAATGGGACCTAATGAAACTTCAAAGCTTTTGCACAGCAAAGAAGACCATAAACAAGACCAAAAGACAACCCTCAGAATGGGAGAAAATATTTGCAAATGAAGCAACTGACAAAGGATTAATCTCCAAAATTTATAAGCAGCTCATGCAGCTCAATAACAAAAAAACAAACAACCCAATCAAAAAATGGGCAGAAGACCTAAATAGACATTTCTCCAAAGAAGATATACAGACTGCCAACAAACACATGAAAGAATGCTCAACATCATTAATCATTAGAGAAATGCAAATCAAAACTACAATGAGATATCGCCTCACACCAGTCAGAATGGCCATCATCAAAAAATCTAGAAACAATAAATGCTGGAGAGGGTGTGGAGAAAAGGGAACACTCTTGCACTGCTGGTGGGAAGATGAATTGGTACAACCACTATGGAGAACAGTATGGAGGTTCCTTAAAAAACTACAAATAGAACTACCATATGACCCAGCAATCTCACTACTGGGCATATACCCAGAGAAAACCATAATTCAAAAAGAGTCATGTCCCAAAATGTTCAATTCAGCTCTACTTACAATAGCCTGGAGATGGAAACAACCTAAGTTTCCATCATCGGATGACTGGATAAAGAAGATGTGGCACATATATACAATGGAATATTACTCAGCCATAAAAAGAAATGAAATTGAGCTATTTGTAATGAGGTGGATAGACCTAGAGTCTGTCATACAGAGTGAAGTAAGTCAGAAAGAGAAAGACAAATACCATATGCTAACACATATATATGGAATTTAAGAAAAAAAAATGTCAGGAAGAACCTAGGGGTAAGACAGGAATAAAGACACAGCCCTACTAGAGAATGGACTTGAGGATATGGGGAGGGGGAAGGGTAAGCTGTGACAAAGCGAGAGAGAGGCATGGACATATATACACTACCAAACGTTAAGGTAGATAGCTAGTGGGAAGCAGCTGCATAGCACAGGGAGATCAGCTCAGTGATTTGTGACTGCCTAGAGGGGTGGGATAGGGAGGGCGGGAGGGAGAGAGACACAAGAGGGAAGAGATAAGGGAACATATTTATATGTATAACTGATTCACTTTGTTATAAAGCAGAAACTAACACACCACTGTAAAGCAATTATACTCCAATAAAGATGTAAATAAATAAATAAAGCCATCACTTGGGGGAAAAAAAAAGCTGTTTGCATAAAAGTATATATAGGTTGCTAAAAATACAAAACTCAGAAATGCTTTGTAGATTGCTTATTTTAACTGAGTGCTTAAGTGACCACACACAAATATTCAGTAACCATATATACAGAGATTGTTCAACTAGCTCTGATGGCCAGAATATGAAAAGCATACTATAATGCAAGCACACACAAAGACTCACAACTTCTTAGGTAAATATTTCAGAGATCACTAATATTATAATAAATCTGAATTGAGTGAGACATATAAAATGGAGTATGAATGTTCTTGATTAGAATATTTCACCCTCTCCAAAATGTAAGAAAGCCTACTTAAGTGTCACATTATGATACCAGTCTTATATATTACTAACATCACAGAATGGTAAATATTTTAGTGTCTTCTGGTATCATCTATATTAATTTAACTGAAACATTGTTTTGATATATTTACCACTGTGGTTATCTGACCCTATGTGCTTGACCTTAAAACAATAACCACAAAAAGTGATGCATAATGGAGACTGGCATTACTAAAATGTATCAATAATATTGAATTGTGTCACAAAGAAAGTACCTTTTGTCCTTAAAGTGATTTTATATATGATGTATATGATTGATATCATACTTGAGATATCTTACAATTAAGAAAAAACAATTAGAGAAGAGAGGATCAAGATTGTGGCATAGAAGGATGTCAAATACATCAATAATACATCTACATGTGGAAACATTCTCACAGAAAACCAACTGTAAACTGGCAGATAATCTCTTATACAACTAATGCTGCAAGAAAAATCCCCATGTAACTGGGTAGGATGGGAAAAAAAGGCATCAGGATGGGAACAGCATCCCTAGGAGGAATCTGTGAAGGAATGAAGGTAAACACGGGTAGGCTGCTGACCTGGGAAGCCCCCTTGCCTACTGGGGGGTCCACCAGGACATACTGAGGGGGGCTGTAAGAGCTTGGTCTCTGCTCACAAGGAGTGTGCACATGCTGGCTAGCTGGCAATCAGGGCTGAGAGAGACCTGTGCTGCAGACTGCCACCTCTCTGCACTTCCCAGACCACAGTGCACACTGGGCAGGTCTGCTAGTACACAAAACTTCTAGGCATCAAATTTTGGGTTGACTGGCAGGGGAGAGAACTCGGTCTAGCTGCAAAGAAGATAGCCCAGAGGGCCTAGGGTATGACCTGGGCTCAACCTTGTAGCCCATTGTCAGACTGTGCTCAGACTGTATGGGCACATGCACTTAATGGGTGGTGCTGACCTGAGAGCCAATTATCAGTGCTCACACTGTGGGGGTAGGTCTGGCAATGACAGATCTTGTCGCCATGAACACTGAGTGGTGCCACAGATTACGTGTCTCAGGGAGATGGCCCCTGGGGAGGAGTATGCAGCAGTTCATTTCCCAGCAGGAGTCCTCCAGTTCCACCCACCACAGCTTGGAGTTGGATCTGGGGCAGACAGGTCCAGGGAGAGTCCTCCTACAAAGGTGGCACAACCACATTGATACCTGCAGCCCCAGTGCCCAGGCACCCAGCACCAGTCTAGCACTAGGTCTGGAACAAACACAATGGAGAAAGGGATGCATCCTTGGCTGCTTCTGGACAGAACCACAGACACCTGCACAGATGGCTCATAGTTTCACTGTGATCACATGGGCCTCACTCACTTCAGCACTGAGAAAGGCCTGTATCACTATGAACTTCACTCTTAGAACTGCTTTTGCTGTATCCCATTGGTACTGTAAGTTTGTGTTTTCATCGTTTGTCTCAACATATTTTCTGATTTCTTCTTTGATTTCATCATTGACCCATTGGTTTTTTAGTAGCATGTTTTTTAGTCTCCATGTGTTCTTCCCCCCCACCTCATTTTTCTTTCTGTGGTTGATTTCTAGTTTCACACTATTGTGGTTAGAAAATGGATTAATTGATATCTACAGGACACTGTATACTAAAAAACAGAATACGCATTCTTTTCAAGCATGCATGGAACATTCTTGATGATAGACCACATAATAGGTCACAAAACAAGTCTCAACAAATTTAAGAGGATAGAAATTTCAAGCATATTTTCTAACCACAGTAGTGAAACAATGAAAACACAAACTTACAGTATCAATGGGATATGGCAAAAGCAGTTCTAAGAGTGAAGTTCATAGTGATGCAGGCCTTTCTCAGAAGCAAGAAAAATATCCTAAGATACCACCTAAAAGAGCTGGAAATAAAACACATAAATACCAAAGTCAGCAGAAAGAAGGAAATAATAAAGATCAGAGTGGAAATAAATAAAATAGAGATGAAAAAAATTGAAAAGATTGATAAAAACAAGATCTGGTTTTTTGAAAGATAAAAAAAAATTGACAAACCTCTAGCCAGGTTCATCAAGAAGAAAAGGGAGAGGACCCAAATAAACAAAATAAGAAATGGAAAAGAAGACATAACAACTGATACCACAAAAACACACAGAAAACTTAATAGTGTGAACAATTATATGCCAACAAATTGGACAACCTAGAAGAAATGAACAAGTTTCTAGAAACAAAGCCTGCCAAAACTGAGTCAAGAAGAAATAGAATTTCAACAGACCAATCACTAGAAGTAAAATATTATCTATAATAATAATAAAAACCTCCCTGCAAATAAAAGTCCAGGACCAGACAATGTCACTGGGGAATTCTACTAAACATATGAAGAACTTATTCCTATCCTTCTAAAACTATCTGAAAGACTGAAGAAGAAGGAACACCCAAATTCATTCTATGAAGACACCATCACCCTGACACCAAAACAAAAGACACTAGAAAAGAAAGAAAGGAAGGAAGGAAGGAAGGAAGAGAGAAAGAAAATTACAAGCCAATATCCTTGATGAATATATGTGCAAAAATATGCAACAAAATATTAGCAAACTGAATCCAACAACCCATAAAAAGGCTCATATACCATGATCAAGTTGGATTCATTCCAGGGTTGCAAGGAAGTTTCAACATACACAAATCAATGTAATATACCACATTAAAAGGAAAGACAAAACACCTATGATCACCTCAACAGATGCAGAAAAAGCATTTGATAAAATTCAACATCCATTCATGATTAAAAAAATTCTCACCAAAGTGGGTATAGAGGAAACATACCTCAGCATAATAAAGGTCATTTACTACCCACAGTCAACATAATACTCAACAGTGAAAAGCTGAACACCTTCCTGCTAAATTAAGGAACAGGGCAATGATGTCCACTCCCACCACTTCTATTCAAATTAGTATTGGAAGACTTAGCCACAGTAATCAGACAAGAAAAAATAAAAAAAGATATCCAAATTGGAAGGGAAGAGGTACAGTTGTCATTATTTGCAGATGACATGATACTCTATACAGAGAACCCTAAAGACTCAACACAAAAACTATTAGAATAAATGAATTCAGCAAGGGAGAAGAATACAAGATTAATATACAGAAATATGTTTCATTTCTTTACACTGACAATATCACAAAGTGAAAGTAAAACAATCCTGTTTAAAATTCCATAAAAAATACCTAGGAATAAACTTAACCAGGGAAGTAAACAACCTATATGCTGAAACTATGAAACATTGAGAAAGGAAACTGAAGATGATTCAAAGAAATGGAAAGGTATCCCATGCTCTTGGATTGGAAGAATATCATTAAAATGGCCTTACTACCCAAAATAATCGACAGATTCAATGTGATCCCTGTCAAATTACCTTTTTATTTTATTTTATTTTTTACAGAATTAGAACAATAATCCTAAAATTTATATGGAACCACAAAAGACCCAGAATTGACAAAGCAATCCCAAGGAAAAAGAGCAAAGCTGGAGGTATAACACTCTCAGACTTCAGACAATACTACAAAGGTACAGTAATCAAAACAGCATGGTATTGGCACAAAAACAGACATCTAAATCAATGGAACAGAATAGAAAGCCCAGAAATAAACCCACACATGTACAGTCAATTAATCTATGAAAAAGAAGGCAAGAATATACAATGGAGAAAAGACAGTCTCTTTAGCTGGTATTGGGAAGCCTGGACAGTCACATGTAAATCAACGAAAACAGAACACTCCCTCACAACACACACAAAAACTCAAAATGGTTTAAAGACCTAAATATAAGACATGACACTGTAAAACTCCTGGGAGAGAACATAGGCAAAATATTCTCTGACATAAATTGTATCAGTATCTTCTTAGATCAGTCTCCCAAGCCAAAAGAAATAAAAGAAAAAATAAACAAATGGGACCTAATCAAACTTAAAACCATTTGCACAGCAAAGGAAACCATCAACAGAAAACAAAGATAACCTATAGACTGGGAGAAAATATTTGCAAATGATGCAACTGACAATGGATTAATTTCCAAAATATACAAATAGCTCATACAATTCAATAACAAAAAAAACAATCTAATCAAAAAATTGTCAGAAGACCTACATCAACATTTCTCTAAAGAAGACATCGAGATGGCCAACAGGCACTTGAAAAGATTCTCAACATCGCTAATTATAGAGAAATGCAAATCGAAATCACAATGAGGTATCACCTCACACTGGTCAGAATGGGTATCATCAAGAAATCTACAAATAACAAATGCTGGAGAGAATGTGGAGAAAAGCGAACCCTCATACACCATTCATGGAAATATAAATTGCAACAGCCACTATGAAGAACACTATGGATGTTCCTTAAAAAACTAAAAACAGAGTTACCACATGATCCAGCAATCCTACTCCTGAGCATATATCCCCCAAAGATGAAAAATCTAATTTGAAAATATTTATGCACCCCAATGTTCATAGCAGCACTATTTACAATATCCAAGATGTGGAAAAAACCCAAGTGATGGTCAACGGATGATTGGTTTAAGAAGATGTGGTATACAGATACAATGGAATATTACCTAGCCATTAAAAGGAATGAAGTATTCCCATTTGCAGCAACATGGATGGACCTAGAGATTATCATACTAAGTGAAATAAGTCAGAAAGACAAGCATTATGTGTTATCACTTATATGTGGAATCTAAAATATAATACAAGTGGATCTATATACAAAACAAACACATTCAGACATAGAAAACTTACGGTTATCAAAGGGGAAAGGGAGGAGGTAAGGGATAAATTAGGAGAACAGATTGGCAGATCCAAACTACTATACATTACATAGGTAAGCAATGAACATTTACTGTATAGCAAAGGGAACTATACTCAATATCTTGTAATAACCTATAATGAAAATAATCTGATTTTTGCTGAACCATTTTGCTGTACACATGAAATTAACACTATTGTAAAGCAACTATACTTACAATAAAAAATTATATAAAAAATAAAAAGCAATTTATAATCCATCTCTAATTCTTACAATCTTGATATATATTTTATAAATCCGTACACCTATCCTATTCTCATCTCTTCCTTTATTTTCTTTCTTCTTTCCTTCATTGACTTATACTTCAATCTAGATCTCAGATAGATAGATAGTTGGAAAGAATAAATAAAGTATTTTGAAAGTTGTGATCACACTATTGATAGAGTTAACATTTTTTAAATTTGACAAAAGACTGTATTGTGTTTGCTCAGGCCACTGTAACAAAATATCACAGACTGGGTGGCTAATACAGTAAGCATATATTTTCTCACAGTTCTATAGCCGGGAAGTCCAAGATGAAGAGGTCGACTAGTATGATTTCTCCTGAGACTTCCTGGTTTGCAGACTGCAGAAGTCTTACTTTATCCTCACATGATCTTTCCTCTGTGCTCACACATCCCTGGTGTCTCTCCCTCTTTTTATAAGGACATTAGCAGTATTAGATTAGGACTCACCCATATGACCTCATTTACCTCTTTAAATTACCGTAATTACCCCTTTGAAGGGTTTACTTCAAAGAGGTAATTCAAATACAGTCACATTCTAAAGTACACTGGGTGTTAGGACTTCAACATTAAACTTGAGGGTATACAAATCAGTTCATAACACACTGTAAGCATTTTCTCATGTCATTAAGTATTTTTAAATTGTAGAATATTCTAATATATTGATACACAATTATTTTACCCATTTCCTATTGTTAAACTGATTATTTTTGATTTTTTACAATTGTAAAGAGTGCTATAAATAATTTCCTTAGAAAATAAGTAATTGTGTGCATCTTAGGTTACTTTCTTGGTCTCAGAATCCTAGAGGTGAATTTATTCCATCAAAAATTACAGGTGTTATTGCTAAAAATTCAGAACTTTCCCCAACTTACTTACCTACCAGCAATTTGTGAGTTTTGTGTTTGCATGCCCTGACCAAAGTGACTTACTAAAAGATTATTGCTATTTAAATATGTATTTTATTTAGAAATGTTTTTATATACTAGTGTGATTGATTATATTTACCATTCTTTTGCAATTTTTTCATTAGCATTTAGTATTCTTTTGTAATTTTTATTAGCATTATTTATGTGATAGGTGCATATTTATAGCAATGTTTTCCTTTTCCTTAGCTTTTAAAAGAATTCTCTTTAGAAAAGATGTTAACTTGTCATAAAAGTATATTTTACAATATTATCTCTAGTGTTATATTTTCACTTTTCTTCAATCTGTAGAAAATATTATTTGCTCTATAAGATGAATTAGGTTTCAATATTTCATGGTTAATTACACATCCCATCATATTAATTAAAACTTTATTGACTGCATTAAACACATCTATTTTACCCTGATGAAAAACTTTATCCACTATTTTTATTTTTAGGTAATGATTTCAATTACTGTTTTAGTGAAAACTTCCACAAGCCTCCACCACATCTTCCCAACTAGTACCTGTGCCCAACATTCTACCTTTTCTATGATTATGGATGGATTATTCATGCTTCTACCTTGTCCATTAGCCATCCTTTTGTGCAGTAGATATCATTCCTTGACTACTCCTGGCAATGCCCCAGCAATTCTACCATGTATCTATAATTCTTCACCCTCTACAGATTCATCCCCATTAGCATTCAAACATGTATTTACCTCAGCCATCTGAAAACAACAAAAACACACAATTTCTGAACTCCACTCCTTCCTCCTGCTGCCACCATATTTACTTTCCTTTAAAGGAAAATCACTGAAAGAGTTGTGTGTTCTCCCTAGGCTGAATCATTCACTTAGTTTATCTGAGTTAGTCACAGTTTGGTTTTTCCTGAAGAAAACTGTCCTGTATTAAATAATAAATTGTATGCTAATCCTGATTTTGTCTTCATTGTTTTTCTCCCATTCTTTCTTGAATTCTTACCATTTTGACTTTTTCCCACCACTGCACAGAAAGTTCCTTTACCTATTTCATGACCTCCATCTTGCTAATATCCTTTATTTTTGAACTGTAAGTAGCTTTTGTTATGTTTGATCTCATTTCTCTTTGAAAATCATAGCTCCTTTGTATTGGTAGACACCACACTCTCTCAGTTTCCCTCCTACCTTACTGACTCTTCCTTCTCCAACTCCTTTTCTGGTTTCTCCAAAACTCTTTAATCTCCAAACATTTGGGTTGTCTGGTTCTTAGGCCTTTGATCTCTTCATTATATTTACTTCCCCAGATTTATTAATCCCTTTATGATCAATACATTGATTTCTTTGTGCTCATTATTGTATTAGTTAATGTGCCCAGAAAAATACTCAGTACTGAATAGAAGTAGGGAAATGGATATATTCATCTTGTGGCTTTTCGTTATTTATTTTTTTCCTGGAATTACATCCTCTGTTAAACACCTTAGATTTTGTCTCAGTCTTGGGTTTTAGGGAATGAATCCAAGTTAAGAGAGATGTCATTATATTTAAGTCCTAGAGCTTCTTTTAACTACACCAAAGATCCCTGTTTGCTAGCTATTCTGAATGCCATTCTTACCTCGATGTCAATTATGGTCATCAACTTCTTGCTTCTTGGAATTAATTACTTCCACTTTCTGACATTCTGGCATTCTGACATCTTCACTAAAATCAGGGAATGGCAGCCTCTCCCATCTTCATTTCCACCCTACAGAAAACAATCCCAGTAGTACATTTCAGAGATGCTGGTAACCTACTCACCAATGCATATCTCAGTGATGGTAAATAAAGTATTCTTTGAGCCCTCTCAGTTAGACATAATTGAAGACTTGCTGACTGGGTAGAACACTTTAAATCTGCTCCAAATTTGCTATCTTAACAATTTATAATATTTACATTTTATTAATAAATTTTTGTAGCTTAGCTTGAATTAGCACAGGATGCACATAAATGCAAGTTTTAATTAACAACTTGACTAAAAAGTGAAATCTACTCTCTGATGAATGAGCTAGTGCATGAAATCCAGATTCATTACCAAATGTGCTCTATCAGTAGATTCAGTCCAACAGACAATCATATATTTTTCCTCCTTGGTCCAGTACCATCACTATCCATTTCAACATATAATTCCCAGGTTTCTATCACAATAAATCATAAAATTCTTGCAAATATTTTGGTATATAAATCTTACCAGAGTTCAGATTTAATTCTTATCCATCTGAGACAGGGTGAGTTTTGACTCAAAAAGTCAGAAAGGTGGTAGAGATTAGTCATAAAAAGATTGACATTAACTTGCAAGGTAATTACCTCAAATGAGTTCCTTACAAGTTCTTTAATCAGTGACCAAACAGCCTCATTCTTTTTTTTTTTTTTTTTTTTCTTTTTGCCGTACCCGGGCCTCTCCCAGGCTCCGGACGCGCAGGCCCAGCGGCCATGGCTCACGGGCCCAGCCGCTCCGCGGCACGTGAGATCTTCCCAGACCGGGGCACGAACCCGTGTCCCCTGCATCGGCAGGCGGACTCTCAACCGCTGCGCCACCAGGGAAGCCCCAGCCTCATTCTTAACAGAGAACTTGTTTCTTCTGCTTCCAAGGAAGACTCAGAGGTGCTTAGAATTCAGATTAACCAGTCAGCCAAATATATCAAAAAGTCCGTTTTTCCTTGGGATTTCAATCAAGCATTTCACATAATGACCTGACTAGATTGTGAATTTAATATATGCTATAATATAGCAACTCCCAAAGTCAGATTCTAGGTCAGATCTTCAGCTAATTCTTCCTTAAGATTATGAGAGAAACTTCCCCTTAATTTTGAAACATCTTAGATTCTGCTGATCAGGGAAATATTCTAGAGATGGATTTACAAGAAGAGAGAAGGACTTCAGGCCACAAGAAATATGTAAAGCCATATTATCTTGGTCTTTTAGTGACAAAGAGAGAAAATTATATTTTGTTTAGGCACGTTTGAGTCTCTACCTCATTTAGCTGAATCAGTATCTTGATACTATATCCATGATTCCTCTAGATTTGCATCTTTTTTTCCCCTAAAGAGTAAAACTGGCTCTATTTTATATTGGATTATTTTATTATGCATTAAATTAAGCACAGCACATGTTGCAAGCAAATTGATTATTTGAAAATAGATTTCTATTCTAAAAGAAAGCATATTAAAATGGTTCAAATATAAACTTAGGCCCCTTTTACAAATTTCTGCTAATGTGGCTTTAACGAAGAGTTGAAACAGTATCTCAAGTTTGTTGGCTGTAAAACCAAAACATAACACAACACAATCAGCAATAAAAGAAAAAAAAAAGCCCACACATTTCACAGATCTGATTTAGCTAGAAGCACCAGTTTTCTAAGCACAAGGGATCTTGAAGTACCATAAAGTACAAGGAATTTATATTCTAGTTTTCTGTTAGTTTAGTTTATAAATTTTTTTAATTTGGGGGAAAATATACAAGATGATAAGAGCCCTGAGTGCGTGATCTACTGCAAGAGTAAACTCCACATTTTTAGTAAATAAATTTGAGGATTGTCTTCTGTTTACAGAAAGAGGCACCACTGAGCCTGGCAACGGAGCACAGAGGTAAACATGCCACTACCTTGCTGTTGGGCTGCACCCCACAGACCTACAAGCCTTGTAGTTGCCCAGCCTTCAGATCAAAGAAAGAGCCCAGGAACAGTGACAGAGACATCAACAATTCTTTGGATAGGGGATCTTACACATCTGCGGCCGAAGGACCTGGAGCAATACCTCACTGTTAACAGCAGACTGCAGGCAGGATATGGCAGCGATCTTGGCTACTCAGGGGAGAAGGAGGCTACCATTTATAGTTGGAATTGACATCAGGTTGGCTCATTTGTTACCAGGGAAACGCGCAGCTGGGGTGCGTCCCTCCCTGCCCCTCAGGTCAACGACCATCACAAGGGCAGATTTTTCCCTTTAAACTAACAAGCGGAGCTATTCTGGCCTAAGAATTAGAACTAGCTGGGGTAGGGGGCAAGAACATTCATGTGAGTAGGGTGTAAGTGAAGCAGGGACTGGTTAAGCAGGAGACATGCAAAGAGCAAGAGAACAGCCATCTTGAGTGTCTGACCAAACACTCCACCCCTACATACCCTGCACGACCCTTACGATCTTGATCTGTCCCTCTTCCGTGATATCCCTGACATACGTAGAGCTGCACTGCAACCAAATACCACAAATGCAATACAGACACCAGCAGCTAAAGAGTATAAAGAGTAAGCCAGGTGCTTATTGGGTGAATTTCTCATGAAAGTCCAGAGGAGAACGACAGCACCATTTCACTGTAGACCCAGCAATCAGACTCATTTTGCAGTGAGACCACCATGGGTGCTCAGTCCACAAACTGACTCCCTCCACTCAGACTAGGGACAAAATGTAAGATGTGTAACAGGCACAATACAGGGCAGATCATTACCATTAAGCAAAATATAAGCAGTAACAGCATTCTGAGCTAATACCACACCTGCCTGTGGTTTTGGGCCTGACCTGTGGTACCATACTGCCTGTACACCCTCAGTTCCCACAGCCCTTGCGAGCAACTCACAAGGCTCCCCAGCTTACTTCAAAGAAACTAGCACTGACAGAAGGAGGTCAAGTCACCTGCCAGATAGGTCCCTACCTTGGGACCATTTTGCACTCAGGCGTCTTCAGTGTCTTTTTTTGAACTTGGATCCTGTCTTCTCGTTCTGTTTTGTCAGGTTGTCTTTATGACCTGGGCCTTTTCCTGTTCTCACCTCTCAGTCACCTTCCCACTGGAGCTGGGATAAACCCAGAGTCTAGTGCATAGCTGCAGGCTAAAAGGCCATGGTCCATCCCACCTGGGGTGCTAAAATTTTTTTATCAACCCTCTCGAGTTGGTCTTCAACAAGGGCCCTTCTGCTCAGTGTTGTTCTGGCCAACAGAACCTGACTGAGTTTGTTCAGAAGCAAAGGAAAACTATTCTTTAATCAGAGAATGGAGAAGTGCGAGGTCAGACTCTAGAGCACACGCTCTCCCAATAGGCTGTGGGCGGGGCTGCTTTATAAGGCTCTCCCCGGAGGGGAAGGAGTGCAGTTCTCGCTGGGCCGGCGCAGCTGTGCTCACTCTGGAGCACAGTGCCAGGTGCAGCGTCTCTGCTCACAGCCCGCTGCCGCCTCCATCTTGAATCGAGGTGTCGGGCGCAGCACTTCTGCGCACGGCCCGCTGAGCTGAAGTGCTCGCGCTGCTGTTTCCCATTAGGGACTCGGGTGTGAAGGGCTGTTGCTAGGCCTGTGAACGCGGCACCCTGTGGGCAAGTGAAACTGGACTACACACAAAGAAAAAAAAGGTCAGACTTTATTTTATTACCCAGATTCTATTTTTATTTCCTGGTAATTATTTTTATTTATTTATTTTTAAAGAAGCTGGGGATAGGAGTTTATTAAATAATTTATTTTTGCTGTGTTGGGTCTTCGTTTCTGTGGGAGGGCTTTCTCTAGTTGTGGCAAGAGGGAGCCGCTCGTTTGTTTGTTTGTTTTTGTTTTTGTGGTACGCGGGCCTCTCACTGTTGTGGCCTCTCCCGTTGCGGAGTACAGGCTCCGGACGCGCAGGCCCAGCGGCCATGGCTCACGGGCCTAGCCGCTCCACGGCATGTGGGATCCTCCCAGACCGGGGCACAAACCCGTGTACCCTGCATTGGCAGGCGGACTCTCAACCACTGCGCCACCAGGGAAGCCCGGGGGCCACTCTTCATCGCGGTGCGCGGTCCTCTCACTGTCGCGGCCTCTCGTTGCGGAGCACAGGCTCCAGACGCGCAGGCTCAGTAGTTGTGGCTCACGGGCCCAGTTGCTCTGCGGCATGTGGAATCCTCCCAGACCAGGGCTTGAACCCGTGTCCCTTGCATTGGCAGGCAGATTCTCAACCACTGCACCACCAGGGAAGCCCGGTTTTCCTGGTAATTGTTAATGGGCTCTGCCAGTGACAAAATCAGAGGTTACTTTAAGTGTTGGTAAATTTAGTAATTTTGGACTAAGCTTTTGATAAAGACTACAAAAATTAGTGGACAAAATATATGAAAATATCCTCTTAAAAGTATCAAAGAACTACCAAGATAGTGAGGAATTGCAGGACTAGAATCTGGAAGAGGAGAGAAAGGCAATTCTGGTACCTGGGGTCAATTTTGCCCTGTTGGCAGACTGAGTATTATTTCCACCAGAAGATTCTAAATCTTCCTCCAGGTCTTCTCCAAAGGGTCTAGCAGTCATGTTTGAGAGCAGCTGTGCACTAGAGAAACTAGCATAAGAACTTTCAGAATCTATGGGACTCTGCCTTGAACTAGAGATATAGAATGCTTTATGTTAGAGTTCAGAGATCAGATAATTTGTGAAGTTTTCACCAAAACCATTTCACTATATGTCTTTTGGGTCCTGTGTTTCCGTTTTGTTTCCAGGCAGGTCTTATACAAGCAGTTGGAATAGACATATGTGTCAAACTATATCTGATAAATGGAGTAACAGCTATTGTGTGAAAAAGAGCCCTGGCTTTAGCCCTCTTTACCAGAATAGTAAAGCTAAAGCAATGTTTCAAATTACAGATTCATGCCACATGGGTAAATTACAGAGCTTGGTGCCAATCAGAGACTAAATTGCAACTTTAGTGATTCCATTCATATTCCCTTTATTTGTTGGTTTATCCTGAGCAATGACAGGGGGTTCTGGAAGAGTGACATTGGATTACAGACTTAATCAGGTAGTGATTCTAATTGGAGTTCTGTCAAAATATGATTAATGAAGAGATTTAAAATGCTCCAAGACAGCAACCGGTTAAAAAAAAAAAAAGGAAGAACTGTTATCTGGTCATCTTTTCCCACCTCCAGCCCCTACAAGCAATAAGCAGATAAAGGTAGTGACAGCTTGTGTTCATCTGTCATGCACAGAAGTAACATTTCACTCTCATATCTGTCTACATCAGCTTCTCTGCTGTCCTAATTTAATTCACAGGGAGGTTGCTCATCTCGCAAGATCAAAGATCTCAAGCTGGTCATTACGTTAATGACATTCTGCTGATAGGAGATGGTGAGCTTGAAGAAATAGAGACCATAAATACCTTAGGAGCATACAAAATTCTGGGGGTTGCAGATAAAGCCTATGAAATTTCAATGGCCTGTATTTCATGAAGTTTTTGGTCTGAGATATGTTAGAGTATCCCCTCAGTAAAAGATGGATAAATTCATCTTGTATCCACTACCACTAAGAGAATAGCACAACACCTGCTAGGCCTCAATGGACTTTGGAAATAGCATCTGCTACATTTCTGTGTGCTGTTCTGAATATTTATAAATAACCTGTGTCAAAGAAAACTCAAAGACAAATTTGAGCTCTGAGTTAAATTTTTACTTGAGTCCTTGGAGGAGAGACCAATTATTGTAACAGTGGTTCCCTGAATAAAAATACCAGGCAGGCTTCCCTGGTGGCACAGTGGTTAAGAATCTGCCTGACAATGCAGGGGACACGGGTTCAAGCCCTGGTCTGGGAAGATCCCACATGCTGTGGAACAACTAAGCCCATGCACCACAACTACTGAGCCTGCTCTCTAGAGCCTGACAGCCACAATTACTGAGCCCACATGCCACAACTACTGAAGTCCGTGTGCCTAGAGCCGGTGCTCTGCAACAAGAGAAGCCACCATGATGAGAAGCCCACGCACCGCAACAAAGAGTAGTCCCCGCTCGCTGCAACTAGAGAAAGCCCGAGTACAGCGACGAAGACCCAACGCAGCCAAAAATAAATAAATAAATTTATTAAAAAAAAAACAAACCCAGGCAGAATTTAAAGGCAAAACTTCAAGTTCAATTTGTTACGTGGAAATTATAAATTCTGATTGTATGATATTTGAGTTAGATTTGATATAGCTAGAAACAAGATATTCTTAATTTCCTTGGCTTTATTCAGAATGCAAAAGTTTTTAGGCATTTTTAAAAAATTTTTCATGACTTAGTATATAAGGCTTGAGGAATATGATTCTTTTTGGACATTAGTATGACATATATTTTATATATGATATATTTTTGTATATGATATGTTTGTTAGTCATGATGTAAGGCAAAAGAGTTGAGGACAAGATGACAGTTTTTCACTTTTTTCTTCATTTCTTTTTTGGTTTATTTCTCTTCCTTAAGACAGATTTAATCAAATATAGTTATTCAATGATTTTGTGATTCCTTTTATTACATTTTTCCCTTTTTGGTTGATTTTATTTACATTGGTGCAAAAGAAGTGTTGATTATATATCTTAATTAATTATAATATGATTAATTTTTAAAACCTCTTTGCTGTGTAGTGAACAAACCTAGAGACGTAAAATACTAGGACTAAAAACAGGAGTTTCCTGGAGACTTTTTTAATTACTGAGTGTCATTTATGAATTAATTATATAGTTCTTTAAATATTGTCACTGGGCCAACAGTTTCTCTCTACTGAGTCCAGGAAACAAGGACATTTTATTCACTGCCATCAGATTTTGTCTAGAATATTGAATATTGACAAGTACCCCATTTTCTCTGTATTTTTAAAATTTTGATAATTTGATTTAATTTTACTTCTTGAATATTTATAATTATTTAAAATCGGGAATATTAACAATATTTGGATGTCCTGTAACCTGTTTCTATTGTTAATTTTTCTTTTTGGCTTTCACTTAACAAGTATTTTTGATTTCATGTTATTTGTTATTGAGTACCAGGTACTATATATGAAAAATTGTAGAGCTAATTCAGCCAGGGGAAATCACCTTAATCAAATCAGGGATTAACCGTCTGTCTTCAATTTGGACCTAACCTTGTAAAATGTGATAGACTAAAAAGAAAAAAAAAAGGCAACAAACTCTTTGTAGCTCTTCTCATCAAGATATGGAATCTATCTATTTAGTCTTTGAATCTAGGCTTGGCAATATGATTTGCTTTTGGCCAACAGAATGTTAATAAATAGGGTATAAAGAGAACTTGAAATGTACTTGCATATTGTCCATGACCTTTTTTTGCTGAAGGGAACCCCACCTTCACAGTGTGAGAAAGGTTGAGTACACTAGAGAAGACATCTGCAAAATAACCCAGACCGCTTGGCTGACAGCCTACCAAACATCAGTCATATGAATGAGGACTTCTTAGATGATGCAGCCTCAGTCTAACTGTCCATTCACTGCAGTAAGCCAAGGCAAAACCAGCCCAAGTTGCCAGCCTACATAAAGATTTTTGTTTTAAGCTGCCAATATTTGGGGTGATTTGTTTTATATCTAGGATTAACTCAAATTTTCAATTTCTGCTCCACATTTACTCTTTTCGTGTGTATCCCTTCATGGGATGTTTATTTCAGAGTTTCTCCTTCTTGGCAGGCACTAAACTCAAATTTTTGTTGCCCCAGATGCATGAAACTGTCAAAAACTCTGTTCCAGCTGCTTTGGTTCTCAGAATCTCAGCTGCTACTTCTTTCTGTCAAGCTTCTCAGCACATTAATCATGGCTTTTGAATAGACCAATACCTCAAGAGAAAAAGTAGCATCAAATATTGGGCTGTCCCTGGCATTTCCTTCTCTCCAGAATTTTACCTCAGCAAGTTCTATCTTTTCTGGCAGCAGTCCAGTACCTTAAAATAGATTTTTTTAAATGTTCAATCTTTCTCAGAGAATTTTGGTTTGCAATAAGCCAATATTGAAGAAAACATAATTATATATAATTAAATTCTACAAGTTTTGTTTCCCTGTAGATTATGAACTCCTTGAGAAAAAGGGCACATGATTTATTTATTTTGAGTTTCAGCATAATGTCTGAAACATAAAATTCCTTAATTTTTTCTGTTGGAATTCAATTAAGTTTCTTATGAGAAATGGAAGAAAGAGAATGGAATGTGCTGATTAAGGAATGAAAATTAAGATATGTATGTATGGGCCAAGGAGAAGCTTTAGTTACAGATAAGTTTTGATATTTATTATCCAGAAGAAACATTCTTTCTTTTTAAGCAGTCTTTGAGCATTCTATTTGGTATGGTTCTATTATAGACATAAGGCATTAAAAGATAGTTTAAAAAATGGTTCTTTCAGGAGCTCAAAATTTATAGAGAACCAAAGAACCATTTAAACTTCACAGAACTGTATAATTTCTAACTCCAAAATATATCTCAAATACACTCTTTTACACCATTGTAGGGCTTCAGAGCAGGCCTACCCAAGATGTGCTACTTTGGCATGTGAATTATTTTGCCCTAAAGGCAGTGGAGATCCTATAGGCTCAAGAAAAACTGCACCTCCCTTAACTATCCATGAGTTTAAATTGGGAATTTTTCCCAGAAAGAGTATTATTACCAGATATAAATTTTATCTAAATGGCCCCATCTGTACGGCAGGGCAAACAACTAATTTCCAAATATCTGCCCCTCTTCTAATTGTCTCGTGAATGACCTTCCTGTCTTTGGAAGGCCCCTATCTCATTCCTTAGCTCAGGATGGAATATCTACTTCCTTTTACCTTTCTGTATTTAAACTTCTTATGTATGCAAGGTTCCTGTATGTGCAAAATTAAATTTTATTTTCTCCAGTTATTAATTTAATTCTTAGACCAGCCAGAAGAACCTAGAAGCATAGAGGAAAGTTTTCTTTCTCTCCAACACCACCTCCACTATTTCCATCTTATTTCAAACCACAATTGCATCAGCCTGGTTTACAGAAACAAATTCTCAAATGGTCTCCTTCTTTTCAACAAATACCATTCCCTCCAATCTATTCAAGTGGAGAGGTCAGAGTGATATTTTAAAAGTTGTAAGTTAGATTGTAAATTATAGACTTTGTCTCCCTTTAAAGCTTTTCCTTATCTTTTTACTTTTGTTAGAATCTAAATTTCTTAGCCTGCAATACCTGAATAAACTTGCTTCTGCTTTCATTTCCAACCTCTCATCTCATGAATCTCCCCATCTAGCTTAAACATTTACTACTTTCCAGTCTCTTTTGTCTTCTCCTATTAGTTCTAAGTTACATCAAGCTCTCTCATGCCTCTCTCAGGACTTTTGTGCTTTCTGTTCCCTTGGTGCAGAGTGTTCTTACCTTTGTTTTCTCAAGTGAGCTACTTATCATGCTACAGGACTCTGATAAGGCTATACTTTAGAAAAGCTTTTCTTGACTATGCTGTCTAATATAGCCCCGCTTCACCTCCCCACTCCCCTCCCCCCAGCATATATGACCACAAGACTGCATATCAGATCAGTCCTTGAGCTTGGACATCTGGTCAAAAAGCTTTCATCACACCCAGGACTTTTCCTAATTTATTTAATAGCAACTTGCTTGGTGAGTCAACTTATTATATTCAAAGAATATACTTGGGTAACTTACATATTTATTAGTTGATTTATCATTTCCACTAAAGCACAAGACCAGCAAGTATACAAGGTTTGTCTCTCTTGTATTCTGTTTAATCCCCGGTGTCAACCATATTGTAGTCAAATAATATGTGCTAAATAAATCTTTATCAAATCAATAAATGAAAACATGAATGTATAATAGGCAGTCTGCCAAGTATTGGGAATCCAATGATCAGCACAAATGATTCTAACCATTAAGTAGCTTTCAGTGTAGTGGAGAAGAAATACCTAGAAGCAGATAACAATATAATAAAAATCCAGTGAGATAAATGCCATGCAAAAGGAAAGAAATGCTCACTTAAAACTGACCATAGTAGAAAAAACATTCTATTCATATTAAAAATAATGTCCCACTATTTATCTTTCATCAAAGCACATTTCCTAAGCTTGGGATCACAAAACCTCTAAGAGACACTTAAACACCTAGTATAATGACTATCTAGTAGCAACATATTTGCTTTCTCTTTCAGAGAAGCTGAATTAGTGTGGAAGTAAAACCACTAATGGTGAGGAATAATGTGCAACGATTTCTGGTAGCTTTGACATCAAGTTTTCTGTGTCTTATTGCAATGTTTTCATGATCTTACTATATAAAAATTTTATGTATTATAAATATACCTAAGTGTGTAAGACTATAGACTCTGGATTAATCCAGAGTCTTAGTATAGTCTCTGGATTAAGCCTAAAGATAGGTTTAAATCACAGATCACTCACTTTCCCATTACAATGCAGTGTAACCATGAGCAAATTGTTCTAACTTTCTGTACTGTACTTTTATAAAATGGGAATAAGAATAAAACCAATCTCATAAGGTTTTTTACAAGTTTAATAAGGGCATTTATGTAAAATAATTACAATATATAATAATATAAATTGTATGCAAAATATTTAATTTTAATGATTTTGTTAAAAATTTAAAAAGAAAAAATTGAAACCCATGTTGGAGGTCAATTGGATAATATGTTTAAAAAACATAAAAAATATGTATACTTTTGCCCAAGATTTTCACACTTTGAAGAAGATATTCTAAAGATAATCTTGCATTTCTTAGCAAAGGACTACCTGCATCTTTTCAGATAGATATGTGTATGTATGTGTATATACATACACATGTATATATTTATAAGCATCAAATAGTTTAATATATGTTAAATAAATAGTGCATTTACATATGTAGTCATTAAATGATATGCTAAATGAACACTTACTGTTAGGGATAATCACAATGTATTATAAGGTTGAAAATGTGTTTTCAAGCAGTATATTTATTTACTCTATATGCATAGAACACATTCTGATAAAATATGCATCAAGTAATAATTATTGAAACATGGTTAATGAAAGAGTGGATGTTTCTTCATATTTTACTCATTTCAGTTTTCCAATATTTCCACAGTGTACCTGGATTTTGTATATTGATTGTGATTTTAATTGGAGAAAAATAAAGGGTTTTAAATTAAAAGAAGATAGTTTACTAGAAATTCTGTAACCAGGAGGCAAAAAACATAAAATTACTCCTATGGGTTCCTTCTTATCTGCCTATTTGGGAAATAAATTAACAGGAAACAGAATAACATCAGGATATAATCCATGCTGGCATGCTAGAATGTTCTCAGTACTTGGCTGGTTGTGTATATCCTTTTAGGGGAATAAGATTTGTTGTTGTTGGATTTTTCCCAAATCTCCTAACAGAAAAGATCTCTTTTAAACTAATATTGCACACTTGTATCTCTCAGGCATTTAGAGATAGAATTCTAAAAGATTACATAGAGAGATTCTGAAGAAATAAATAACTATAAAATAATGGGGTTTTTGTTTTGTTTTGTTTCTTTGTTTTGTAACTTCATGCAAAATCTAATGTCAGAGGTAGGGTAGTCTGGCAGAGTAATATAGGGGATTGATGGCAAAGCTAGTGCTGAACATAAAATCAGCACAGCAAGTAAACACAAGTATATGGAATCAGAAAGGGATTTAGTATGAGTAAAGTTTTAAGACCTTTAGTTACACAATACACCAATCTGACATCATGAAATACTGAATAACAAATAAGAAAATATAATATTTAAAGGATAAAACACCTTTAAATATGTTCATGGCCGCATATAATTTAAATTCAATAAGTTATAGTTCAGAGTCATCGGATGGAGGTGTTCAAAGGCAATATTTTGAGCCACTCATTGAACAATATACTTATTTTAGAAAATACAGTTACATTTCCAATGAATGTATGTCTGGTCAATATAATCTTTGCTGTGTTTTATTTATATTCTAATTCTATCCTTGTTTTCTTAGCTATAACAGAAGGTTCTCTCTATGCCTTTATAACTGAAGGCTTATACTGATACCTAAAGGAAATGGTCATAACAGTTAAGTTATTCGATGGTATATTGTCTGGATGCTAAAGAGTGTTTTTAACATTAATTGAATATAATTAAACTGCTTCTAGTGTATCACAGGGAGTATGATTACATTACTGAATAATTTTATGTCTACATATCAATACTTTAAAGCTCATGTACAAGCAGGCTTTTTGGGCATATGACATGTACAGTTACAAGGACCCTACCCTCAGAAGGACCCTGTACTTGGTCTAATGCTCTACTGTTGTTGTCTTGGAATTTTTAATAACTTTTGAACAAGGTGACCCACATTTTCATTTTGCCTGACCTGAAAATTATGTAGCCAGTTCTGTGTACAAAAAAATTAACTAGTCTTATTTTAATAGCCATAATATCCTAATACATCAGTCTATTCAAGGCTGTTCTCTGTTATCCTTAATATACCTCAAACTTATGTTTCCAATTATCTATTGATGCATAACATGATATTCCAAAATTTAGTGACTTAACAAAAGCCATTTCATTATATCTTTTGAAATTTTGATGATGAATTTGGCCAAGGATTGCATGGCTGTAATTGGTATCACTTGGTGTAATTAGGCTGACAGCTGGAAGGTCCAACATCGTGTCAGTTACACACTTGGCACCTTGATGAAGACAGTGGGAAACTGGGCTCAACTGGGCCCCACTCCCTTATATTTTTGTCTCAGGGCCTCTCTATGTAGTCTCTTTGGTAGGATAGACAGACTTATACAAGGTTCCCAGAAAAAGTTCAGTGAAAGAAAAAGAGGAAGTGAAAGTTGCCAGTCTCCTAATGCCTGACTAGATATTGGTACAACATCATTTCTACAGTGTTCTATTACTCAAAGTAGCCACAGAGTCCTCTTATGTTCAAGACGTAGGGTGATAGACACAACCTCCTACAAGAAGAGTGTCAAAGCATTTGCACCCTTCTTTAATCTACCAAACCAGGATTAGGGTAATATAGACAGAGACTTTATTCTGATACATAAATTGTTTTGTATGTACCACTTTTATGTCCGTTATGGCATTTTATAGACACAGATAGTTATATACTTAGCTATAACAAAGTAAAATAAATATAGATAGAAATTGCTACTTATTCAGCAACCATCCACTAAATAGCTTCTTTTGATGAATTAGGAACAGTTAAGATAGAGAAATGTGAATTAGTTTCTTTGCTGACAACAACAAACCTAGACTTTATTAGAGAAAACAGAAATACAAATAAAGTTACATAATAGCTTATTCTTTTGTGTTTAATATAGAGAGATTGCATTATCAAAATGCAAAAAGGTATATGTAAATCTTATTCAGTGAGGTCTTTATATGTTCAAAATGTTGCATTTAATAATCTTTTGAATATTTCTTCAAAATTCTGTGCATGATTCTATATTGTTTTTGATGTGTTTGGAAAAACAATCTTCCAGATTAATATGCCATCGATAAATTTTATCACTTAAAAAGTATAACATATTGTCCATCTTTGATTATTGGGAGTAAAAATAATAAGTTCTCTATTACATATCAAAAGACAAAGTCTAAACTTCAAATTTTGGTATAAGTCATGGATATTGAGATCTCAGAAGTTGACATAAGCAATTCTAAACCAAAAAGTAATAGGGAAAACCCCTTTTTTACAGAAGTCCACAGGAAGAAAAGAGAATATGAAGAATTAGAATTCTCATCACCTCTGAATATTATCGGCCCTTGAGGTGGAGTACACTACAGGAAATTCCAGTTTGGTTAAGGAATAAACCTGTAAGTATGGAGCTTGTCTTTGTCTTTCTTCATTGGTATGTAGGGAGCTAACTCAAAATGTATTCATGAGCCAATAAGGCTGGGCCACCCTTGATTGGGAATGATACATTGATTTATTAAGGCAGAAGAGAGAGCCCTTAATTCTTCCCTGACCCCTCTGTGATGAGGACGGGATCCAGGTATTGGTGAGTACTTCCGCTGAAGGAGGCAAATATAATTTATAGGGCTATTCATTGGCCTTGGCAGATAATCACTGTGCTTAAAAAAAAAAAAAAAAAGTAATTCCAAGACAGATACTGCAACATGGACTACTTGGGCCAGTGATGAGATAGAGAAAGCGACAGAGACTCAGAGGATCCAGTGCAGGTCACAGCTAAGACTCTTCTGAATCAATGAACAGGACATTACTTGACCCTAACAATGCTGAGAAAACAAACCACTACAAAAAATATCTTGGTTGTGACTTCAGTAGCGTATGTCTCAGGATGTCCCATGAGCAGCACAGCTCCATAGTCCCTCTCTTTCACTCTGAGAAGATGTAAAACTTGTTGCAATGACAAGTAGACATAGTAACCCTCTTTAACATATTTTATTCATAACCTTCTCTTGAGTATTTTTCTATGATAATTGTTTGGTATGTACTGTTTCATTTTTAATGTCTATAATAAGAGATTGATTACTTAATCCTATTTTTAACTATTAGAAAAAATGTCAGTTTTTTATGATTGTGCACACATCTTTTTACACTTGTCTAATTATTCTTTTTTATACATCCCTGTGAGTAAAACAAATGGATCAAAGGTTATCATAATTTAAAAATTTTGATACATTATGCAGATTTTCCTCCAGAAAGATTGTTACCAATTAGTATTATCACAAAATATATAAAAGTTCCTATTTATATATACCTTTACAGTGAGGAGATATTTTCATAGATAGAAAAATAATTTTGTGTATGGGTGTTTTGGGGTTATTATATCTTTTTTCATGTTATTTACCTTTTTTCCCATTGACATACATCTGACATCCAAATTTTTCACTTCAGTTAATTTGGAACAGACATTTCTTAAAAATTAAAAGAGTTAGTTTACTTCAGATTAGATAATATTAAATTTTGAGAAAAAACAATAGGATATATTACTGAAGATATCTAAAATGTCTTACAGATATAATTCTTATACCAAACCAAATAGGAACAGCCCATTGAGGAAAGGACTAAATACAAAAACTCTAAACCCTGCACAACAACTGTTAGACGCTTGAAAAGTACAATTTTGCCCTGAATGAATATAGAGAAAATGTAGAATACATGCCAGATAACTTGTCTTCTTTTCTTATAAATTTGATTGTTTTTTTTTATTTTGTTTTCATCCGATGATGGACGCTTAGGTTGCTTCCATCTCCTGGATATTGTAAATAGAGCTGCAATGAACATTTTGGTACATGACTCTTTTTGAATTATGGTTTTCTCAGGGTATATGCCCAGTAGTGGGATTGCTGGGTCATATGGTAGTTCTATTTGTAGTTTTTTAAGGAACCGCCATACTGTTCTCCATAGTGGCTGTACCAATTCACATTCCCACCAGCAGCGCAAGAGTGTTCCCTTTTCTCCACACCCTCTCCAGCATTTATTGTTTCTAGATTTTTTGTTGATGGCCATTCTGACTGGTGTGAGGTGATATCTCATTGTAATTTTGATTTGCATTTCTCTAATGATTAATGATGTTGAGGATTCTTTCATGTGTTTGTTGACAATCTGTATATCTTCTTTGGAGAAATGTCTATTTAGGTCTTCTGCCCATTTTTGGATTGGGTTGTTTGTTTTTTTGTTATTGAGCTGCATGAGCTGCTTGTAAATTTTGGAGATTAGTCATTTGTCAGTTGCTTCATTTGCAAATATTTTCTCCCATTCTGAGGGTTGTCTTTTCATTTTGTTTGTGTTTTCCTTTGCTGTGCAAAAGCTTTGAAGTTTCATTAGGTCCCATTTGTTTATTTTTGTTTTTATTTCCATTTCTCTAGGAGGTGGGTCAAAAAGGATCTTGCTGTGATTGACGTCATAGAGTGTTCTGCCTATGTTTTCCTCTAAGAGTTTGATAGTTTCTGGCCTTACATTTAGATCTTTAATCCATTTTGAGCTTATTTTTGTGTATGGTGTTAGAGAGTGTTCTAATCTCATACTTTTACATGTACCTGTCCAGTTTTCCCAGCACCACTTATTGAAGAGGCTGTCTTTTCTCCACTGTATATTCTTGCCTCCTTTATCAAAGATAAGGTGACCATATGTGCATGGGTTTATCTCTGGGCTTTCTATCCTGTTCCATTGATCTATATTTCTCTTTTTGTGCCAGTAACATACTGTCTTGATTACTGTAGCTTTGTAGTATAGTCTGAAGTCAGGGAGCCTGATTCCTCCAGCTCCATTTGTCGTTCTGAAGATTGCTTTGACTATTCGGGGTCTTTTGTGTTTCCATACAAATTGTGAAATTTTTTGTTCTAGTTCTGTGAAAAATGCCAGTGGTAGTTTGATAGGGATTGCATTGAATCTGTAAATTGCTTTGGGTAGTAGAGTCATTTTCACAATGTTGATTCTTCCAATCCAAGAACACAGTATATCTCTCCATCTCTTTGTATCATCTTTAATTTCTTTCATCAGTGTCTTATAATTTTCTGCATACAGGTCTTTTGTCTCCTTAGGTAGGTTTATTCCTAGGTATTTTATTCTTTTTGTTTCAATAGTAAATGGGAGTGTTTTCTTATTTTCATTTTCAGATTTTTCATCATTAGTGTATAGGAATGCCAGAGATTTCTGTGCATTAATTTTGTATCCTGCTACTTTACCAAATTCATTGATTAGCTCTAGTAGTTTTCTGGTAGCATCTTTGGGATTCTCTATGTATAGTATGATGTCATCTGCAAACAGTGACAGCTTTACTTCTTCTTTTCCGATTTGGATTCCTTTTATTTCTTTTTCTTCTCTGATTGCTGTGGCTAAAACTTCCAAAGCTATGTTGAATAAGAGTGGTGAGAGTGGGCGACCTTGTCTTGTTCCTTATCTTAGTGGAAATGGTTTCAGTTTTTCACCATTGAGGACGATGTTGGCTGTGGGTTTGTCATATATGGCCTTTATTATGTTGAGGAAAGTTCCCTCTATGCTTACTTTCTGCAGGGTTTTTATCATAAATGGATGTTGAATTTTGTGAAAAGCTTTCTCTGCATCTATTGAGATGATCATATGGTTTTTCTCCTTTAATTTTTTAATATGGTGTATCACGTTGATTGATTTGTGTATATTGAAGAATCCTTGCATTCCTGGAATAAAGCCCACTTGATCATGGTGTATGATCCTTTTAATGTGCTGTTGGATTCTGTTTGCTAGTAATTGGTTGAGGATTTTTGCATCTATGTTCCTCAGTGATATTGGCCTGTAGTTTTCTTTCTTTGTGACATATTTGTCTGGTTTTGGTATCAGGGTGACGGTGGCCTCGTAGAATGAGTTTGGGAGTGTTCCTCCCTCTGCTATGTTTGGAAGAGTTTGAGAAGGATGGGTGTTAGCTTTTCTCTAAATGTTTGATAGAATTCACCTGTGAAGCCATCTGGTCCTGGGCTTTTGTTTGTTGGAAGATTTTTAATCACATTCTCAATATCAGTGTTGTGATTGGTCTGTTTATATTTTCTGTTTCTTCCTGATTCATCATTGCTGCATTTTTATACCCTCTCCTGATATTCCAGTTTGGGACAAATTTATTTTTCTTATGTTGAATAGTAAATAAATCACATATGTTTGTTTCTATTGGGTTTTTTTTCTGGTTACTAAGAATAGATTTTGACTAACATACTGGGGACATGCATACACTTGTGAGGAATATAAAAGCAAGCAAAGTATATTAAAAGGTTAAGATAAACTCCAAAATAATAGGGTGATAATTTTAACCAGAATAAATGAGAGAGAATCAGTGGGGGAGGTGATAATGCTATGCTGTCATAGTTAAGATTGTAATGCTTGAGCAAACAAATTGTTCTATGCTGGAATTTCAAAGTGAACTAAACAGCAATGCATGTCTTTGTGAAATGAGTACAAGAGTAGTTGGTTGCTTAGTTTTGTTCCTTAATATATTCTCAAACTTTTTCTATAAAATATATTAAAGTGCTAACAAGAATACTATTATGAATACATTAAATCAGCGATCCCCAGCCTTTCTGGCACCAGGGACTCATTTCGTGGAAGATGAGTTTTCCATGGACGGATGTGGAAGGGGTGCAGTGTGTGATTTAGGCGGTAATGCAAGCAAGGGGAGCGGCAGATGAAGCTTCGCTGGCTCGACTGATGCTCACCTCCTGCTTTGAGGCCCCATCCCTTACAGGGTGTGGGCCAGTATGGGTCTGCGGCCCGGGTGTTGGGGACCCTTGCATTAACTAATTACAATAGCTTTAGTAACATATCAGATATTGTCATTGTTTTAGACCAAACAGTACTGTTAACTTGGATTTTGAAGGATGTGGGGATAGGAATTTGAACTTAAGTTTTTATAACCAATATTTATTATAACCAACATATTTTTCATATTTCTTACATTTGCAAAAACCAAAGAAACCTCTGGTATTTTAAAACCATTGAACATTTTAAAATCTTCATCTTGCCTGACTCCTTGTTATTTGACGTGGGTAGTAACTATTCTAAAAAATCTCTGTTCCCAGTCTCTGGAGCATCAGTCATTTCTCTGACAACTCACACCAGTTATTCTATTCTGTTTTTCCTTTTCTACCTCTACTATTTCTACTGTTTTTCACTCCTTAGAATTATATTCTGGATTCTTTTCATTCATTTCACAAAGTCTGTATGGTAAATGTCATCTACTTTCAGATGTTTAAATATTTATTTTATGTGCCTCATTAATGATTTAAAGAGCCAGGGTCTGGAATCAGCTATATTTGGGTACAATTACTAAATTATTAATCACCTGAGTTACTTAATGTCTTAAGTTTTTAAAAAGTGTTATTATTGCAAAAGGAAGACCTCTTCCTCTTCTCTCACAGGAATAAATAACAGTCTGCATTTCGTCACATTCTAAGACAATAACTAGATCATGACGACATGTAAGTTTGATCTCATCACATGGATGAGAGACTATCCTTTTTACATACTTCTCCCATGTCTCACCTATACATCCATTTCCCTCCACCATTGTGACAGAACTCTCACTACCTCAGGCTGGTTGTTCCCCTGGGGGATCTCCAGAAAACTTGGCATATCCACAAGATACATGCAAGGAGCTGCGCACTTAGAGTTCCCTCCCCCAGATCTCACTGTTGCTGAGCTTCATGCATATCTTCCTAGAATCTCAGGTGAGGAAACTACTATAGGCTGATCTGATGTCTCTTTACCAACTCTATTTCTGACCAGGATGGTTTATGGGAAAAAGCAAAAGAGGTTTTTCCCTATCCTTCTCTTACATCATAGCTACCTCCTTTGTTAAATATATCTTTTCACCCAATTTCATGCTATCATAGTAGATGGTATTCAGTTTAATGATGAAGAGCACAGAGTTTTGAGCCAGTTTGCCTAGGTTTGAATTACAGCTCTGTCAATTATTAAGTATATGATCTTGGTCAAGCCACGTAACTGTGCCTTAATTTTCTTGTCCTATCATTAAAAATTATTATAGTACCTACTTCATAGGGATATTGAAAGATGAAGTGAGTTAATATAGGTAAATGGCTTAGAATAATGCCTTACACTTAAGCACTAAATATATTTTAGTATTTATTATTAGTGTAAGTTATAGAAATTGATATTAAAAGAGCATTTAAATCTTTGCATCTCCTTTGAAGGACTCCCCAGTATGCTTGACTTCCTCCCACACTTTCCAATCTAACTTAGAAGTTCAACTCTTAGCCACTTCAAACTCATCCACATATATTATTAAAACTTCTTCAGATCCAGGAAAAGCATTAGATATATCTTGTTTAGCTGCATTTGTTTAAATTTGACAGGAAGTATGTGTTAGTCCCTAACTGCAATATGATGCCATGTTCTTTTTTGACTGAAAAAATCATAATCCAGACTCTGGTCTTAGATTTCTAATTTAACAGTGCAACTGGTGCTGAGGGAGTCTGGTGTTTGGAGATTAACAGTATGGTTTCACTCTGATTTTCCAGAACTCTAGCCTTACCACAGTAAGAGAATTTCTTCCTTTCAACTTTTCTTCGCCCCTCTTCCCCCTCTCCCTCTCCTTTCTGTCTCTCTCAATGTCTTTCTGATTGTACATCAAATCTGAGGTCTTTCTCCAGAACAAAGTCATTTCTGTCAATGGCCAATACATTGTAGCTTGAGCTAGTGCAACTGAAGTAGGGCTTTCTTTTCTGAAAAGCAGCTGTGTCTCAAAAGTGCAGGTTCCAGAGGTGTCTTAAAGACAAATTTCCATGTCTCTCTTTTCCTTCCCCTCTCTTGTGCCTTTCTCTTCCTTTTTATTCTGCTTCAGGGTTGGAATCCGGACCTCATGATGACTCAGTACTCAATAGTCTATAGCTTTGTAATTAGACTAGAGCTCACACAAATGATGACCAATGATCTTGAAAGCAACTGTGGCTATATCTGTAAATTCTATGAGAATGTATTTCATGATTGGTCAGTTCCACCCAACTAGTCAAACTGGGGTTTCACCTTTTATCTTTACTGCCTCTCTGGTTATCACAAACAATTTTTTTGTTTATTCTTCAAGTGTACTGGGACTTTTACCAGGCCAAAGCTCCACCCTTGCCTATTTAAGTATCAGCAAATATTTTAAAATGACTTATTTTAAGGCCATCTACTATACAAATTATTTTTATAATACTTTTAACATAAATACAAATACCAAACTTGCTAATTTTTGGTATAGTCTTTTTTTTCTTTTGACTTTGCTAACTCCTATCCATTCACCCAACCAATGTTCCACCAAATAACTCATACAAAGAATATAGTATGAAGCGCTATAAAGTTAACTATTTTAACTACCTAGACAGTACATAGGGTTTTTTAGTCATCTTATGTTTTTCAAGTGGAAACATTTTCACAATCTTTTCTGCTATTCTCAGTGAACAATATTTTATGGAAATTCTTCCATGTCTACTGGTCTATGTGTAATTCATTATTTTTAATGACTGAATAATACTTCATAGTGGAGATATACCACAATTTATATAGTTATCCTTCAAGGAATAGTCATCTACTTTATTTCTGCTTTTTTCTTCCACTAAAAACAATGCTTGCAATTAAATTTTTGATACCTATATTGCTATGTAATGTGTTTTATTTCTATGGAGTAGATATCCTGGTACAGGATATTGTGTTTAAAAGGAAAATTTATTTTAATAAATTTTATTTTGTGCTGTTCAATTGCTTGTCTTAAAAATAACTGACATTTTTACAAGCAATAGATGAGTGTCATTTTCTAGTAATCTCCAAAAGCAATAACACCTTTATGTCTTTTAAATTTTTTAAAAGTTTGAAACATGTAAAACATAAAAAAGGACAATAATGAGTCAACATTTGTTTTATTTGCATTTTTCTGAATATTGCTATGTTTCCTGATTTGTATTTATTTTTTTGGTGTATTTACTCTTCATAATACCTGACCGTTATTTTTTGTTAATGTTTCATCTTTTCTTTACAACATGTAAGGACACTTTGCTTATTATCTATATTACAAATATGTTTTCTATTGCCATATATTTGTTATTAATATTTATGTAGGCTAGCACTACTATCATTCATTTTATCTGATGGTCTCTTTTTCAGTTGTTATTGTTCTTTGCCTATTTACTGTAGTTTAATTTTAGTTAAGGTTGTGATGATATTACAGTGGTGGAAATCCAAGCCCTCCCCATGTGAACCCTCAGAAGAAGGGAGACTGTATTCCCCTGCAAATGTACATAAAGGAACATTCCCACCTCTCTCTTTTCCAGGTATTCCCCAAGAATTACATAGAGAAAGAGGATTCAGCTAACCTACTCAATTCATTTTTGTGGGTTAGTGAAATTACTTGATATTATTGTTAAATATTGTTCAAATTTCAATTGAGGATACAAAAGAGGCAAAGAAAGCTCTTTAATCTATTTTCCAGGCACCTTCCAAAAATACTGAGGGAGAAAGTAAAATACCAGCTCTTTTTTCCCTAGAACTCAAGACTTTATTTGCATGTAAGCTCAAATTATCATTTGACTCAGAAGAGGAAGATTTTATTATGTTTTTAGCATAAAGGAAAGGAGACAATTTCTCATCATAGTCTTCACAGAATCCCTTCTTTAGTCTGTGTCTCTGTGTTTAAAGCTATTTTGTTGTTGTTGCCAAGGGGAAAAAATGCCATGGGATTGATTATGGTTAATTAACATTCTCATGAAATAGTTTTAGTCAATTATTCCACTGCTATTAATATATGACAGAAGTACATTTATGAAACACTGCCTAAGTCTTCTAATCAGTTTTATATAAATTACACACTTTCCTTAAATTTGGAAACTAGGAAAATTAGGTCTATTTTATAAAAGGAATATGTTTATCCAAGGTCACACATGACTTGATATTTCTTTGTCATTTTTTTCTGTGTATTACCTGTGATGAGCAAGAATTTAGGTTGTCACCATTCCTTTCAGAGATGAAAAATACCATTTTATTAAAAAATACAATTCAGTAAATCATTAGTGCCTCCAAAACTGAACAACTCAGCTAAAATGATTTCCTTATGTGAAGAAAAATGACTGATGTGATCCAAAACTTTTGAATTTGTATGCATTGGAATTACTGTTCTAGATATGGTGAGGAAAGGATGAGAGGAATTAATCAATTTTATTAATATGGTATTCAAAAGAGTATGCTTTTTCCTCATTTTTAGGACTAACATATCATATCTGACACATTTATTTTTGTCCTTCACAGTGAGTTACATTTCATCTTTTGGGTTATTGGCACAAGGAAAAAGAGATAGTCTTGCTGAGGGCCATTAATAGTTTCATATATCACTTTTTCGCTGTGACTCAGCATTGCCATTACATAAGTTCAGTTTCTGCTGTTCAGTATTATTCATACATTTGCAGCACAATTCAGAGAGGTCAACATTTATTCTCCTTCGACCATAGATGATTGCCTGAAAAGATCATTTTTCCCAAGAATCAACATAGAATAGTTCCTGAAACATTTTAACTGTGATAAACACATTTCACATCATAAATATACTTAAATATAGTAATATAATTGTGATCTTGGCCAGATCACAATATCCTTTGACTCATTTTATTTATGTATAAAACTATACATACTACACACTACACATACATATTGATTAGACTATAGATGTTTTAGAAAAACTTTCTTTTAGAAAATGTTACATATCTGCATATCCTAAAGTTAGTATAAAAAGCAGAATTTGACTTTTACCAACGAATATCAATTTTAAGACTGGTTAGCAAATAGAGAAAGAACAGCTTCTGTTTTCTGTTTTGCTCTGTCTAGTCTCAGTAAACAGTGTCTACTTCTGAGGTGCTATTGTCATTGATGTTACAAGAGTAGAACTGGATTTTATGACTTTTGTAAAAGAAGAGATATCATTGTTTGTAATTTTATAGCAGTTGTCATAAGGAAACACTATACTTTTTGTATGTTTCTGAGTATGCAAACAAAATATTTTATCAGTTCTAATAAGTTGTCCCATTATGATTTCAGTTTTTGAATCTATGTATGTCAAACATTAGTTACCAAATGGATAGAATCTGCAGGAAAATAGGGAATAGAAACATATTTACGATGATTTTAAGCTCTGCCATTCAATACATTATATAGCAACGCTGTCTTAAGACTTTGAACACTCAGATTTTATAACTCTGTATTATTTGATCCATAACAAGAGTATTTTACAGGAGTTTAAAAATTGCATCAGTAAAATAAGCTATGTGATTTTATTTTTTTCTGGTTTTAGAGTAAGCGACTTTCCCAATTACCTTTTTATTCATGACTGTGGTTGTTAAAAACACATCTGGTTTTAAAATGAATGCATCAGATCTTTTTGATAATGCATGAATTTATTAGATAAGGTGGTTTAATCAGTGAAGACTTCCATGTATACTTTATACATATCACAAAAAGTTGCACAAAAACTCTTTTAGAGATGTCTTTTTTTAAAAGAGCATTAATTTCTTAGAAATACCACGTTATCTGTCTTATAGGCTAACTCAAATCTGGTCTGGCAAATTGCATTTTTGTGGTATCATTTACTTAGTTTCTCTATTCATCATATTTCCTATAAAATGGCAAATATAACTAGAGGTTTGATTAGAGTTATTATCAACTTTGGGGGATAAGAATAATCATGATTCTTTGTACTTCCTATTGTGTTAAATTATGAAGCATAAAATGTCAGTTGTTCCATGTCTATTAATGTAAACATTGATTAGTGGATAAAGTGCTTCAGCCTGATCACTCCACTATAAAGTTTCCTCACTAAATTTTCATGTAATCATTTAATATCATATTGATTATTATTTAGATTCATTGTCCCATTATAAATTGCAAAATGGTAATATTTTAATTCCATTTTTACTTCTGAATTTATTAGATAAATTTTTCTGTAAAAAAAATTTTAAACAACTGGTTTTGCTGAAATAAAATCAGTAAGGGTAGATGAGATAATGCTTGATTTTATTCTTAAATTGTCCATTTTCAGATTAACACATTGCTGTCCTAACAACCTTAATATTGAATTATTATGAATTCATGAATTTCTTAAATATAAATTATTATCTTTATGATTCTCAGATTGTCTCATCTTGGGCCAGGGGCAAAACCTTTGAGTGGCCTTTTGTGTTCTTTGGACAAGGTGCTTTTAAAATTTGATAGTTTTCTTGCTTTCTAGTTCAAGAAAATGCCCATCTGGAACATTTCTTCTCCAGATCTGAATTAAAACATTTCTTAAAAGATCCCTCATTATTTTCACTTGGAAATGATGTTTAGAGATTGTAGCCGAAGATCTAGAAATTCAATCCACTGTTTAAGAATAAATTTTTCTAGGCTTTTCAATGAAAAGATCAAGAAATTAAATATGTTTTAGAAAGTACTTTGTGTATATGTATAGCTGTCCCACTAATTTAATATATAGTTAAGTTCATTTGTTTTATTTGTTTCCAATTTTAAAAGACTTCTCTTTTCTTTGTGACTTATATTTTAAATTATTCCAGGTAGATGTCATACTAAAAAAATTAAAAGAAATAATGAAAAGTGAAATTACAGGCTCATTTCATTCATAATATAAATTTTAATTCTAAATAAAATCTACAATGAAGCTTCTATTCTATGAAAAATACATTACTTAATGACCCAGTTCAAATTATTCCAGATTATGTTAAACTAGGTTATTACTTAAAAAATTCAATGTAAGTTACTCATTAATAGATAAATGAGTAAATGTATATGATCATTTTAATAAAGGCATAAAATATTTTAAAATAAATATCCATTTATAATAAAAAATGAAATCTCTTACAACTAGGAATGGAAGGAAACTGCTTTAAGTGGCAAATGAATATATAAATAATTAAAGCAAGTATCATATTTAACAGTGAACATTGAAAACCTTTCCTTTACATTGTAAGTAAAGTGATTATTACTACTATCACATGAACAGTCAGTATCAGTTCAGAAAGACAAGGTTATTTTATAAATTATACGTATTATAATAATTCAAACAAAAATCTCAGTTTCAAATGATATGATTATATACATAGGAAATTCAAAATAATACACAAATGAATTCTTAGAATTAACAAGATATATTTACACCTTTGTTAGGTAAAAATAAATTAAAATTAATTATATTTCTTTGCGCACTTAGGAAATAAATTTACAGTCATACTTCAGAGATATTGCAGATTTGATTAGAGACCACTGCAATAAAGTGAATATCGCAATAAAGTGAGTCACAAAATTTTTTTAGTTTCCTAGTTCATGTAAAAATTATGTTTACACTATACTGTAGTCTATTAATTGTGCAATACCATAAGTCTTAAAAAGCAATATATATATATACCTTAATCAAAAGGTAATTATTTTGGAAAAATGGCACCAACAGACTTGCTCAATGCAGGGTTGCCGCAAATCTTCAATTTGTGAAAAATACAAATTTTTGAAAGAAGGTGGTCAAAAGCCATAAACTTCCAGTCGTAAGTAAGCACTAGGTATGTAATGTACAACATGATGCCTATAGCTGTATAATATAAGGTAACGTTGTTAAGAGAGTAAATCCTGAGTTTGCATCACAAGGAGAAAGTTTCCTTTATTTTTTCCTTTGTTTTTTTTTCTTTTAAATCTGTATGAGAAGATGGATGGTAGCTGTACTTACTATGGCAATTATTTCACAATATATGTAAATCAAACCATAATACTATACTCCTTAAACTTATACAGTGATGTATGTCAATTCTTTCCCAGTAGAACTGGGGTTGGGGGAAGACTATGAAAATGTAAAAGTCTCTAGCAAGACTGATCAAATAGAATTAAGAGAGAACATTAATTATTCTTAGTGAGTGGATAAGGGAGCTTTGCTACAGATCTTACAGACATTAAAAAGATAAGAGAATATATAAACATCTTTATGCAAAGGAAAATTTTTTATGAAATAGACAAATTCTTAGAAAAACACTTTATAAAACTGTTAAAAATAGAACTTTTAAATATCTAAAAATTCCAATATCTATTTAAGGAATTGAATCAATAAATATGATAATGCTGGGTGGTGATGATATTTGAAGAACCTGTTAGACCTTGGCTTCATTTTTTTATATTGTGGGATTTTAACTAGCCTAACACCTGGATTCTCTCCCCATCTCTTATTTATTCCTCTTGAGAAGAGAAGGGATTACCTGATAGAGGAGTTGAGAGAAGGAACTAGGCATGCTCAGTTCAGTCTTTCCTTCCCTTTATTCAGTTCTGACTTCCCATTGAAATGAAGACTTCTGGTCTCTTCTTTTCTCTGCAGCTAATAACCTGCTTGCTTTTCCTGAGGACACCTGCAATTGTCCACTGATGTCCATAAGTGGGAGGGCAAATTGTCCTCTGGGACAAAATATTAGCAAGGCTGCCAATCTGAAGATCTTTTCTCTGATTGACTATATCAATAATAAAAGTAATATTTAGAGCTTCATCTGCCTTAAAAAATAATAGATGTGTAAACCCCATATATCTGAAAAAGAATATCAAAATTATATCATGAAAAATAACAAAGAAAAGAATCTATAAGCAAAAGACACAAAACCTAATAAAAATAGGCAAAATACATACATCAGCATTTAACAGCAAAGAAAACTTAAAGGGCAAATCAATCTATTAGAACGACTAATAGTTGTAACATAGTATCTAACAGCTAATATACTTGTCAGTTACCAGGTAAATGCAAAGTATTACCATAATGTGAAACCATTTTATTGCATCTAGATAGCTAAACATTAATAAATTGGACCTTATCAAATGTTAGTGAGAATTGAACTATGTTATACAGTGTTCAACTGTACATACACACATATTTGGTGTGAAGTATCCCTTTGCAAGGTAGAATAAAGCATCTCTTTCCTGTTAAAATAGGTATGGTGAAACAACTTGTTTTGGCCTATGAAATATGAGTGTAATTTGAGATTGGGGATACTCTGTGCACTAGATTTCCAGAGTGATGTTATCGTGGAGTACAGCCACAGCCATACCATAATAGAAATGTAATGTGAAAGTTCTAAGTTGCTGAGATTTAGGCATCATCTGTTATTTTTTGTATAAGTTTGTTAGATCAATGGCTGTCAATGAATCATGCCTTCTGGTGTTTATGCCCTCGTGTAGTTCCCTTCCAGATTACTCAGGGAATGGCTATGTGACCTACTTTGACCAATGGGAAATCAACAAGTATGAGAATTGATAAGGCTTTAACTCTTGGAACACTGCCATCTTTTTAACAAACCTGGTCTATCTTCCATAAGGATGTGGTCCCATGTGGAAAGAGACCACCTGGGGGGAGAAATCAGCTACTTCATCCGTTCTAGATATCTGAGCTGAGAAACTAGACATGTGAATGAGGCCATTTACATCATGTAATTTTAATGCAATAGGGAATGAAAAAAATAACTGAGCTTTAGAGCCCAAGATAGAAACACATATTAAAATCAATGAATTTATCTACTTTTTGGGCCAATATTCTATATTGATAGATTTGACTACTTACATATGTAAAGTTGTATATATTTTTAAGTATTGCTCTTACAAACTAAAAGCTACAAAATATCATCAAGGTAAATTACAGAATACCACATTAAATGGGGAGATAAAAGATGTTCATTATTGAAAGACTCAATACTGTTAAGATGGCATTTCTCCCAAAATTGATCAAGATGTTAAAGGTAATCCCAGTCAAAATGCTAGTAGGCTTTTTTAAAGATAAGAAGCTGATTTTTAAATGTGTATGTAAATACAAAGTATCTAGAATAGCCAAAACAATATGAAAAAAATAAGACATTTGAAGGGATTATACACCTATTTTTGACACTCAGAGTGAGACTACATTAATCAAGTCACTATGGTATTGGTGAGAGGATAGATTTACAGATCAAATGAACAGATTAGAGAATTCAGAAATAGACTTACTCTTAGATGGTCAATTTATTTTCAACAAAGGTGTCAAAGTATAATGCTTAATGAATAAAAATTTGAATATGATTATTTTTATTTTACTAGGGTTATAAAAAGTAAAAAAAATTAAAATTTTTGGCTTGAGATAAACTAGGTTTTAAATTTAAAAGTTTTAAAAAGCAGTTTTTGATTGAAAACACAAGTAATTGTTAATAGTTATCACTATGTTCAAATAGACTTTTAAAACTTGTTTTAAAAATACTCCTATAGGCTTTTAAAAACTTATATTCATTCCCACAGCTGCTGGAAATGTTGGCTGCTGCCAGCACCCAAATGAGTCCCTCACCGAGAAATGCCCTGGGCTAAATAATCTGCACCAATCATTGACTGGTGTGGGGATATAAACGTCTAGCCTCACCACAGTGCAGGGCAACTCTGTAGTGTCCTGCCAGCTCCAGAGCTCCTTGGGCTGCCTTCACTCCCTCTTGGTATCAACCCCAACGACTTGCCCCAGTAAGCCCTCTATATGCAATTTCAACTGAACCTGATATACGACAAATTCTATCCTGTAAGAAAAACTTCAAATCTCAATTCCTGTGTCTTAGTATTCACAGATCAGTTACCCTTTTAAACGGCTGTGAATTAAAGACAAATTTATAAATCTCCCACTCCATGTGTAGCTTTTTGCTCTTAGACACAGTGGCTTAATTTTTCTTGCCATTTGCTCCCAGTTACTTATGTCACTGCTTAATATCACAGTTCACTGTTTCTAGGCACACAGCCAGATTACAAGTCCAGCTATAGTTTTTAACATTATCCTCTCCCAAGACAAATACACTTAAATAGTATTTAATTGAATTAATTAGAAAATTACCACTTAGTTTAAGTAACCTAATTGTTCTCCACATTGGCAAGAATTCCAACATTTACAAACTGATTTAAATGTGTGTTACCAAGAATAGGGCAACACAAATCCAACTCAGAATGTTAAAGTATTAATGAAATATTGTTCAAAGAACTATAAAGTTACACATATAGATAGTATAAGAAGATGTATATAAAAAATGCACCAAAAAACAAGGGTTTATAACTAAAAGGTATGATGTTTCCCTTTGGCACCTGACATTTTTCAGAAAGTACAATTTATTTCTACAAAAATTAATGTCTATAACTAAAAGTGCAGTTCTTTCTATGTTATTTTAAGAGCTATATATATTAAGTATGTCATTCGACATGTTATATTTCAAATTATAAAATGTTTTATGCAGATGAATTTTTAATTTACAAAAATATTATTCAATAGATATAATTCTATTTAATATTATTACACTCAAAACTATGTTTCTTAAGTTCTACATATATTACTGTCTAAAATCAACTTACTATTTGTGAGAGTTTAATAATACTCTTTTTTTTAATTGAAGTATAGTTAATTTACAATGTGTTAGTTTTTGGTGTACAGCAAAGTGATTGAGTTATATATGTATATATGCATATATATATATACACACACATATATATTCTTTTTAGATACTTTTCCGTTATTGGTTATTATAAGATATTGAATATAGTTCCATGTGCTATACAGTAGGACCTTGTTGTTTATCTATTTTATATAACGTAGTGTGTATCTCTTAATCCCAAGTTCCTAATTTATCCCTACCCCCTCTATGTCTATGAGTCTATGTGTTGTACATAAGTTCATTTGTATCATTTTTTAATATTCCACATATAAGTGACATCATATATTTGTCTTCCTCTTTCTGACTTACATCCATTTTGCTGCAAATGACATTATTTCATTCTTTTTATGGCTGAGTAATAGTCCATTGTGTGTGTGTGTGTGTGTGTGTTTGTGTGTGTGTATCACATCTTCTTTATCCATTTATCTGTCAGTGGTCACTTAAGTTGCTTCCATGTCTTGGCTATTGTAAATAGTGCTGCTATGAACATTGGGGTGCATGTATCTTTCCAAATTAGAGTTTTTGTCTTTTCTGGATAAATGCCCAGGAGTGGGATTTCTGGATTATATAGTAACTTTACCTTTAGTTTTTTAAAGAACCTCCATACTGTTCTCCATAGTGGCTGTACCAATTTACATTCCCACCAACAGTGTAGGAGGGTTCTTTTTTCTCCACACTCTCTCCAGCAATTATTATTTGTAGACTTTTTGATTATGGCCATTCTGACCAGTATGAGGTGATACTTCATTGTAGTTTTTATTTGTATTTCTCTAATAATTAGCGATGTTGAGCATCTTTTCATGTGCCTGTTGGCCATCTGTATGTCTTCTTTGGAGAAATGTCTATTTAGGTCCTCTACCCATTTTTGGGTTGGGTTTTTTTTTTTTGGTATTGAGTTGTATGAGCTGTTTGTATAGTTTGGAAATTAAGCCCTTGTCCGTTGCATTGTTTGCAAATATTTTCTCCCAGTCCATAGGTTGTCTTTTCATTTTCTTTGTGGTTTCCTTTGCAGTGCAAAGATTTTAAATTTAACTAGGTGCCATTTGTTTATATTTGTTTTTATTTCCATCACTCTAGGAGATGAATCCAAAAAAGTATTGCTGTGATTTATATCAAAGAGCATTCTGCCTATGTTTTCCTCTAGGAGTTTTACAGTATCCAGTCTTACATTTAGGTCTGTAATCCATTTTGAGCTTATTTTTGTATATGGTGTTAGAGAATGTTATAATTTCATTCTTTTATATGTAGCTATCTAGTTTTCCCAGCATCACTTATTGAAGACACTGTCTTTTCTCCATTGTATGTTCTTGCCTCCTTTGTTAAAGATTAATTGACCATAGGCGTGTGGGTTTATTTCTAAGCTATCTATTCTGTTCCATTGATCCTTATGTCTGGTTTTGTGCCAATACCATGCTGTTTTGATTAGTGTAGCTTTGTAGCATTGATTGAAGTCTGGGAGAATTATGCCTCCAGCTTTGTTCTTTTCCCTTAGGATTGCTTTGGCTATGCTGTATCGTTAGTGTTTCCATATAAATTTTAGGATTACTTGTTCTAGTTCTGTGAAAAATGTCATGGGTAATTTGATAGAGATCCCATTAAATCTGTAGATTGTTTTGAGTAGTATGACCATTTTAACAGTATTAATTCTTCCAATCCAAGAGTGTGGGATGTCTTTCCATTTCTTTGAACCATTTTCAGTTTTCTTTTATCAGTATTATATAGTTTTCAGTGTTTAAGTCTTTCACCTCATTGGTCATGTTTATTCCTAAGTTTTTTGATGTAATATTAAAAGGACTTTTTGGGCTTTTTTTACTTTCTGATGTTTCATTGTTAGTGTAAAGAAATGCAGCAGATTTCTGTATGTTAACCTTATATCTGGCTACCTAGCTGAATTCATTTTTCAGCTCTAGTAGTTTTTGTGTGGAGTCTTTAGGGTTTTCTATATATAGTATCATGACATCTGTATATATTGACAATTTTACCTCTTCTCTTCCAGTTTCGATACCTTTTCTTTTTCTTGTCTGATTGTTGTGGCTGGGACTTCCAATCTTATGTTTAATAGAGATGGTGAGAGTGGGCATCCTTGGCTTGTTCCAGATTTTAGCAGGAAGGCTTCCAGCTTTTCACCATTGAGTGTTATGTTGTCTTTGGTTTGTCATAAATAGCTTTTATTATGTTGAGCTATATTCCCTCTGTATCCATTTTGGTGAGAATTTTTATCATGAATGGATGTTGAATTTTATCAGTGCTTTTTCTGTACCTATTGAGATGATCATGTGGTTTTGTGTTTTTTTTTGTTGATGTGGTGTATCACATTGATTGATTTGCATATGTTGAACCATCCTTGTGACCTTGGGATGAATGTAATTTGATCATATTGTATGATTCTTCTTATGTGCTGTTGGATTCAATTTGCTAATATTGTGTTGAGAATTTTTGTGTCTATATTCATCAAAGATATTGGCCTGTAATTTTCTTTTCTGGTAGTGTCTTTGTCTGATCTTCATATCAGGGTGATGATAGAATGACTTTATAGAATGACTGTGGGAGTATTCCCACCTCTTCTGTCTTTTGGAACTCTTTGAGAAGAATTGGTATCAGTTCTTCTTTTTATGTTTGGTAGAACATCCCAGTGAAGCCATCTGGTCCTGGACTTTGCATGAATTTCTTTGTTTTTTATTACAGATTCTCTTTCACTTCTTGTTTTAAGATAAACAATAAACACACAATAAATAATAAAGTGAGTGGGCATAAATTGAATTTTGAAAATGACAATTTTGCAGTAAGTTAGTTTTGACTTGAATTAAGGCATTTATTCAAAATCTATTTTGATGGAAAAAGGGCTAAAGGGAAGTTGTTTTGTACTTCAGTGCTATTGCATACAGTATTTCATTTAACAGTCATATTTGAGAGAAGTTCTGAAAACATTTTTATTTTACAGAAAAGGGAATATAAGATGAGAGGTCTTTCTCAACCAGCCCAGTATTAAAAGTCAGAGTCCACCAATGTTTCTGACTGCAAAATTGAACACTAACCTCTATGTTATATAATTGATTATGGAAAACTCTTTAGGAGCCTAAGTAAGTTTATATTATGAATATTCTATAACTTTTGTATATAACAGAAAGATGTTAACTATATCTAAAACCAGAGCAAGCATATTTACTATCCAGCAGGATAATAATAATGAAATGTTGCTTTTCACCTCTCTGAAACATTGACCTCATTTTTAAATAAAATCTGCATGTGCAGTTTCTGTTTTTTCCCAAATCAATGAAAGTCATCACTTTTATTTTTAAATCTGTTTGTTGGAGCTTAAGATGTAAGAAAAGAATTTTACTTTACATATTTAGAGATCAAGAATAAGACCAAGAAATGATGTTTTGAGGACATAGAATTCTTCCTCAATGTACGAAAATATGAATTTATCACTTTAAAGTATCACAGATTTATAAATCTGAAACCACTGTAATAGTCACTTTCAGCATTATCTTCTCTAAATGTATTGAATATTTTTATGTCCTACCTAACTGAATTCCTAACTGAATTCCTTAACTGAGTAGAGCTCTTATAAACTTGATGTAGATCAATACCCATGCATGGTCTTCTACAATAGTAGAAAACTGATATGAAAAGAAATTTTTTGGTCAATCTTCATGGATTAAGTAGATTTCCCTAAAATATGGTTTTAGCATTACTTTTTTTGGTCTATTTTAAGCAGCCAGGCATAGTATTCAAACTAATGCAGTTTATATTCCTGATGTGACATTTTAAGCAATTTTGTTTGCTATTCCTAGAAAACCCTTAAAAGCATGAAATAAAATCTTTTGCATTACTAAATAACTCAAATTTTGAAGGATTGATGATTCTCTCCTTGAATTCAGCCTGCCTGGGTTTCAGCACATGTTCAACAACTGGAGCCTGACAAGTAAAAGTAGTCAAACTTTTCTTGGCATTCTTGGCAGATATAATTGCCTTAGTGAACAGTTATTTAAACTTCCTCATTTAAGAAGGCTTCATTTGAAAGAATCAAAGTCATACAGTTAAAATAATACACATTCTGAAACATAAACCACACAACATATTTTAAGTTTATGCTGAAAAATAAGATTGACTTATTAATAGATTTGACTTATTTTATCCTTACTAAAATTTGATTCTGCATTTTAATGACTCTAAACCCTGCTCCATCTACTACTACTCTAAAATATTACAATGAATATTATATAACTAAGAAAGTTACCCAATGACCACACTCACATCTTTGCCTTGTCACTTTTGCCTCAGTTTTAAAGTGCTTTTATTGATAAAATAGACTTCAGTCTATTATTACATTACAAAACATATTGTTTATGCAACACTAACTTAAACATTAAGTTAACCTCAACTAATCTTACTTTCCAAACTTGTTTTACCATGTGTTCCTTGTGTCTGTTAATAACACAATTGTACTCCCAGTTTTGTTTTGGCTACTTTTTTTTTCTTCCTCCCCAGCCCACACTCATTTTTTATTTAACCTGTTGCCTAGGCTCACCTATTCCATGCATGGTTTCTTCCCTCTCCATCCACATGATCAATACCCTAGTCTCACTTTAGCAGTCTTTCCCATCAAAAACTATTCTTGAAAATGCTACAAGAGTAATCTTCCTGTAACACAACTCTGTGTATGCCAGAACTCCAGTGGCCTGCAGAATCAAAATTGAACCCTCACGATTTCAGGACATAGTTATAATCTTAAAATCTTCTCTTATAAAGTGATTTAACATATTCTTGGCTCACATATTACTTACTCTAGGACTTGCCCTGTTCACATATATGTCATGCAATTCTAATTTCCATAATAGATTTTTCCCTGCTGAGTTTTTTTTTTAATAAGATTAAAAGATTGCTAAGACTGCATTCGAACAGTTTGTATCAGATACTTGACTACAGTCTTATTAACAAAACATAAATTTTATTTTATTCACCTAACAAAATACAAGGTTTGTGCTACTGCTTGAGAAAGTTAACAAAGATCCAGCTTTTATATTCTTCCCAAACCCACCATATCCTTCTCAATCTTAACTGATAATCATTACCCTTAAGTTTGGAAGATGGTGCCTTCATGAATCTTAGCGAACTCTAGCGAGGAAGAAAGGGAAATAGACGAATGGTCCATTCAAAACTAGTTCCTATATACAACCTTTATTGTAAGGACATCTGGGGAGCTAAGTATTTTTAATGTTGTCCATTGTTGTTTTTCACTCCAAGGGGGAAGAAATGGTTTCTCTTAAGAAAGGAAGAGAGCGTGTATATGACAATGTTGTCTTCAATATACCTGCTCTCCACTCCAAAACTATATTTTCAATTCTAATTCATCATTTAAGTTCAAATTAAATTCAATCTTTAAAGTGAATCCTATCCAAATCCTAAAATCTAGAATCATCTGTCTGTATCCTGAAGTCTTATAGTAATTTCTTCCATACCTCTTTTCTTTTACCTTGAAATAGTATGTGCATTTCTGTGTACTTATACATGTTTATGAAGTAAAAATACTAACACAAACATAAACCTGCTCCTCTGCCCTTTTGTGAAACACTCTGGCACTCCGTAGGCTTAGTGAGTTTGCAATGTCTATCAGATTCCTTGTAGTTGAATCTTGGTTAAAGGGCCAAAATTTCCCTACACAGAATCTCCCTATAAGTTGTTCAAGTGTTCCATAACAAGATAAATGAAAATGACCAATATTTCACTATTTTTTCTAGTGTCCAGGAGTTCTGAGTTTTCCATTTCTTTGGACAGGGTTTGTTCCCACAGGCTGAGTCTGATGGGGAGCTGTGTAATATCTTGATTCATACACAGAGACAGTCCCAAAAGACAGTCAGTGGGTAGTTCTCACAGGATACTTCAGTGACAGGCACAAAGTTTCTTTCTCAAACAGAGCAGTTTCAGTTTTTTTGCTGGTTGTAAAGAGGGCCTACTTATGCCTATGTGTGCATGTGTGCAGGTTGGGGAAGATAGGACCCTTTATTTTATAAAGGAAGAATTTGGTGAAGACAGTGAGAGAGCATAGCATAGAGATTATATGCATACATATACATCATCTTTATTAAATTCTCAACATATATCTCTTGGAAGTACTGAATGATACCTAAAATTTATCAGTAACTATTCTTACTCAAAAAGTTTTAGGATTGGTAAACCAGCAATAAATCAACCTGATAATCTGCAAAAATGTATTGTTTACAAATTTCTAATATAAAAAATCTTGTATAATATTATAAAATAAATTTCTCAGTATTTCAGGTTTCACATTGAATTTTGACTTTATATTTTGTATAAACAAACGTTTTGTGAAATATACTTTCCCAAACAAAAGAACTGATTTCTACCAAGGATGATGCTTATCTCCGTCTCAACAGAAATAAAATTATTTAACTTAAAAGCAGATTTCCAACTAAGAAAAAAATCTGCCTGTCTCTGATTAATCTAAAATTTATTTATGTGTAAAAATTATACATTACTAAAATATATAGAAATTATTTATATATTTTAGGGAACATATATCTCATTTGGCCTGGGATAGGCTTGGTTTGTTCCTGCTGTACCTGCATAATTATTAATAAAGTCCCCTTTTCACCATCATAAAAGTAACATTTTTGAAGTAAATTAACTGGTCATTTTGTCTGCTTTCAACCTAAAATGAAATATTCAGATTCTCAAATTAAGTGTATTTTTTCAGTTAGCTGAATCTTCATTTCAGTGTTCAGGTCATTATTTGCTTTAAATATATTTAGTTGAAATATTACTAGGGAAAAAACCAACACTGAATAAATTCCTTTCTTCTTAAAGAGTACCCAGAAAATAAATTAGTTATGTTTTATTTTAATGTAGTCCTTGGATAGTATTGTATTATGCCTTTGTCCCTATTATATAAACTTGATTTTTAATTCTCTGATGGTTGATATTGCTAACATTTTATTCTTAGCGATTAAGCTTTATTCCTATCACAGTGTATCTACTTTTAACAGCTGTTTTCTAATGCATTAATTTTAACCAGCTATGGCTTCCATATGTTCTGTCTTGAAGTTTAAATTTGCAGAGATAAAAGACCTGTGTGACTATTCTGATTTGGCAGTTTTTTTATCCCTGTATCTTTAAGTACTTTCCTAAATATTCTGAGTCTTAGCATCTTCATTTAAAAAAAAATTTTGTTTTTAAAGAAGATGATCTCCAGTATATTGTTAGCAATAATTTATTCATGAGATTGCCAAATTTCTTAGAGAGTTTAGAAGAAATAGTTAACATGTTTAGATTGTGACTCTCTTTAATGAAATATATCACAATATTAGTTATCTATCTCTAGAATCATATCACTTATTTTTTATATTCTAACTAGAGTGGTTGATGATGCTGAAAAAACATTATTTATTCACCTAATGTTTACACCTGTCACTGTTAGGTGCAATGGATATAAAATGAAAATATATGGTTTCTATTTTCTTAAACTTTCATAGTATAATGGGTAAGAAAAGTATAAAATAATGTCAAAATTTTTGTCAAAGATATGCTTAGTGCTTAACATATGTTTCTACAAGCATACATTTGTGCATACATGTAAGCCACACACATACAAACATACTTCACTCCTATAATATTCTCTAAGGTTAAGTTTGGACAACAGAACTCTTCATCTGTATGCTGTCCTTGCTGATTAACTAAGGTCCAAAAAGAGCTTTTGTGGATATTTGAGAAATTTAGTAATTCTTAGTAAGTTGAAAGTATAGAAAGCAAAATGGAAGTGAAAGAAAAACTCTAAATTATAATGCCTTTATGGGATGTTATAAATAATTTGTTTCACCCAGAAAAGTATCGCAGCTAGGGGCTACTGACCTTGACCTGGCTAATCAGAGGTATCTGTATCTCCAGGAAACTAGTTGACTGAGACACATAAAATGTGTGGCTGATTTATTGGATGGAGGAGCTATATTAATGATATGCCCAGATGTAAGAGTTCTTGCCCTATGATGACTTACAAATGTTACCTTATCATAATTGTGTATATTTTTAATAAGCTGTCCTTGTTTATGGTCAGTCCACATATTTCTCTTCTAGATACCTAGCTGAAATGAACAACCCGAGATAATATTAAATGATACGATAAAAATATGTTCAAATATTATGAGACTTTAGTAATAAGAATAATCATTTTTTTCAGAATGAATCACAGGAGACCTTACAGAGAAGCTGATATTGTAGCCTTATGAGTGCAATTTTCCAGATAGAGGAGGGACAAACATTTCAAGAGGTATTCCTAGAGCTTGTCATAGCTTAGGCCACTTGACAATGAGGTATTCCAAAATCATATGGATATACAGGCAAATACTTTCATACATTTTTATTTAATAATGTATAACTTTAAAATCTTTCCAATATTCCAAGTGAGAATTACACTTATTTCAAGCTTAATCTAATTTAAAATCTTTACACACGAATGGTATACTATGTTGCATCAAAATTGGCATTTTCAATACTAAATTCTGTTTTTATTTACATTGCTCTTGGCATGATTTCACATTAAATAGAAATTTTGAGAAACAAAATATGGCAAATTTGAAAATAAGATCTTTACCCTCCATCTTATTTAATCTTATTTGTATGTATCTCAACATATCCAAGATCCCATTTTAGATTTCTCTATTTATGGTCCTGAGTTTTGCCTTTCATTTCCAACATACATCTTGGAATTGAGAGCAATAAATAATAATTCTGAGAAATATCATTTAATTTTATTAATTTAAAATAACACTAATAAATGCTTTAATTGTGTTGCCAATACCTGGCACATCACATTTGCTTCATTTTCTCTATAAGTTATAGACTATAATATTAGTCAAGATGAAACAGTTTGTTTTCCATATTAAAGTATGTTTATTTAAAGGGGAAAAAAAGGTCTTTTTCTGTATACACTATTCTCACTTTCCAATATAATAAAAGTAAATTGCAGTTGTCTTCTCTGATTTGCATTTATTTCCTTCCCTTTGGAGCACTTATTTTTATTTATATTTTCACTACAATGGATTGAGTTTAGAAATTCCCATATCTTGACTAGTTAATGAAAATACAGGTAAATCTAGCTCTGATGTTATTAAATTTCAGTAGTCCCCAAATGCAGTTTAGAAATAAATATGGATGTTATGAAAACTTCAATATAAAAACTTAATATGGATGATTTTATTTCATTTCCAACAAACAGATGTATGATAACAAGAGGGAAATAGAAACCAACTGTTCTATCTACTGAACCTACTTCATTAAGAGGTGATTAAGTTATATAATTTGTCCTAATTTATATTACTTTTATATGTCATAGTCTTTGACCTATCACAAATCTTTATTCAATTGTCTTTTAATTATTCTAAAATCATTATTCATCTATCTTTAATGGTCCTATAAAAACATCAGTATGATTGTTTTTATTCTTCACATCCAGGATCTACCTATGAAGTTATTGTATTCACTTGTTATCTCTCTTTCATATCCTTTAATATAGAAATGCTTGAAGTGCCTCGCTGTGTGTGTCTTTAATGACATCAGTATTAAAAGAACAGCTGTTTTGCAGAATGTCACAATCTGAATCTTAGTGAGTCTTTGCTCATGATTAGATTCAGGTTAAATATTCTTTTCTAACAATACTACTAAAGTGATATCATTTTCTTTCCACTGTATCACATCAGGAGGCACGCTATGTCATCTTATTACTGGTGATGCTAGATTTGATTATTTGATGAAAGTGGTATGTTTCAGAGCTGTCTATTATATAGGTATCTCTTTTATTGCATTTGTTATATATAAGCAATTGAAGGGGTGATAATTTTGAAAATTTACAATGATGATTTTCTAATTATATTGTTCTTTCTACATTTATTTTTTAAACATCTTTATTGGAGTATAATTGCTTTACAGTGGTGTATTAGTTTCTGCTTTATAACAAAGTTGATCAGCTATACATATACATATATCCCCATATCTCTTCCCTCTTGCGTCTCCCTCCCTCCCACTCTCCCTATCCCACCCCTCTCAGTGATCACAAGCAGCCGCATAGCACGAGGAGATCAGCTCGGTGCTTCGTGACCACCTAGAGGGGTGGGATAGGGAGGGAGACGCGAGGGGGAAGGGATATGGGAACATATATGTGTGTGTGACTGATTCACCTTGTTATGGAGCAGAAACTAGCACGCCATTGTAAAGCAATTATACTCCAATAAAGGTGTAAAACAAACAAACAAAAGTACCATACCCACTTTGCAGATGAGAAAAAAAAAACAAAAAACACCAAGCTGACCTCACTCTGCTATGCAGCTGCTTCCCACTATCTATTTTACATTTGGTAGTATATATATGTCCATGCCACTCTCTCACTTTGTCCCAGCTTACCCTTCCCCTTCTCCATGTCTTCAAGTCTATTCTCTAGTAGGTCTGCGTCTTTATTCCAGTCTTGCCACTAGGTTCTTTATGACCTTTTTTTTTTTTTTTAGATTCCTTATATATGTGTTAGCATACAGTATTAGTTTTTCTCTTTCTGACTTACTTCACTCTGTATGACAGACTCTAGGTCCATCCACCTCACTACAAATAACTCAATTTTGTTTCTTTTTATGGTTGAGTATTATTCCATTGTATATATGTGCCACATCTTCTTTATCCAGTCATCCGATAATGGACACTTAGGTTGCTTCTATGTCCTGGATATTGTAAGTAGAGCTGCAATGAACATTGTGGTACATGACTCTTTTGAATTATGCTTTTCTCAGGGTATATGCCCAGTAGTGGGATTGCTGGATCATATGGTAATTCTATTTTTAGTTTTTTAAGGAACCTCCGTACTGTTCTCCATAGTAGATGTATCAATTTACATTCCCACCAACAGTGCAAGAGAGTTCCCTTTTCTCCACACCCTCTCCGGCATTTATTGTTTGTAGATTTTTTCTGACTGGTGTGAGATGATATCTCATTGTAGTTTTGATTTGCATTTCTCTAACGATTAATGATGTTGAACATTCTTTCATGTGTTTGTTGGCAATCTGTATATCTTCTTTGGAGATATGTCTATTTAGGTCTTCTGCCCATTTCTTTCTACATTTAATAGCTATTGTTCTTCTATAAGGAGACCTCCCTTTTCCCAATCTTCAAGTGTCATTATGAATTCATGGCTTTCTTTATTCAATGCATTATAATCCACATGCCACTGTTTTTGATGCTCAAATAGTCTCAAAATTGAGAGCCAGTTCAAACATTTCCCTTTGTTATTTACATGTTCTCCTTAGTCTTCTAACACTACCTTGCTTTCTGACAGAACAAAGTATTGCAGGTTCATCTTATATTTTCCCGGCCTCTTAGATGGAATTTGCAACTTATTTAAAGCATCCTAATTTCTTTTAATCAAGAGTTATAGATAACAAACATTATAGAGGTGATACATCGTACTGAAGTATCATAGTTTCAAGTCCCTTCAGAGGACAACCTAAGAAATACCTTTTTTAAAATATGAAGAATTAATACCAGTATTTCCAAATCAAATGTAAAAATCACAGTATTCTTCCTTGTCTTCCCCACTTCCATTGCTCTGACTTCCTTTTCCCAGAGTGAGAAACTTGGTTTCCCAAAACATCAATATATCTACTCATCTGTTCTGTCCTACAATACACAAAAAATAATTGCAAAAGTACTAGTAATACCATGCCCAAAAAGAAACATGCAAGATATTTTGCATTTCATTTTTCCTTAGGATAGATTCACACTCAGGGTATCCTGGCAGACCACTAGGTTCAAATTTTAACTGAATTTTAATTTTTTTCTCTGCAGTTACAATATCAGTTTGATATAAATAGAAGATTTTTTCCCTCAATTTTAGAGTTTATCCTAATTTTTTTTTTTTTTTTTGCCGTACATGGGCCTCTCACTGTTGTGGCCTCTCCCGTTGCTGAGCACAGGCTCCGGACGCACAGGCCCAGCGGCCATGGCTCATGGGCCCAGCCGCTCCGCGGCATGTGTGATCCTCGCAGACCGGGGCACAAACCCACGTCCCCTGCATCGGCAGGCGGACTCTCAACCACTGCGCCACCAGGGAAGCCGTATCCTGATTTTTATTTAATTTTATTAATTTATTTTCATCTTGATTTTTATTTATTTTAGTTTAATATATGTAAACTGTTATCATGGCTGAAAGACAAAATAACATATAACAAGAACAACATTAAAAATTATAGATATCACTATCATGCTTATCCTATTCCCAGTCACCCTATATGGCTAAGTATTTACACTTGGCTCTGATTTATCTTTCCTGTTTATTCTTCTAAATAAGAAAATATATTTTTGTTTCCCTAAGCAAGAGGTTTTGTACTGCCTACTATTTATACATTTTTATACTTAACCACCTTGCTTTTTTTTACCAATATAGTCTTAATATTACACCAGATATGTGATATTTATCATTCTTTTTGTACCTGCTATTTCTCCATTATATAGATGTTCCATAGCTTAATTAACAAGGTTTCTATGGATGAGTATTAAGATTGCAACCAATATTCTATTTTTACATATAATACTTTTATTGATAACTGCTCTAATTGTGTGTGTGTGTGTGTTTGTATGTGTGTGTGTTTGGCAGAGCACATCTCTAGAGTTAAATGTTAGAGAAAAGATATTGTTTGAAAGGGTAAATTCACATGTAGTTTTGTTACATATTCCGAATCCCACTTTATAGAATACACTATACAACACTTCTAGTAATAGTGTATGAGTTTACCGCCCATACAGTGGTTTTAGTTTCAACTAACCTACAGAGGAAGTAAATTAAGTTCATTGATAACTAATTGAAAGTGAACAAAAGATCTGAGAAGACATTTCACCAAAGATAAAGAAATGGCAAATAAGCAAATGCACATATGTTGAACATAATTTAGTCATTAGGGAAATGAAAATTAAAACCACAAAAGGTATCACTTTCATATGTTGCAATGTCTAAAATATTTGTCAACATCCAGTGCTAGGAAGGCTGAAGAGCAATGGGAATACTCATAATATGGTACAGCCATTTTGGAAAATAATTTTGTACTTTGTCATAAATATAAACATGCATCTACCATATGACTTGTTAGTCTTACATCTATGGTATTAGATAATTGCACCTATTTAATCCCACACTCATTATTGAAAATTATATGTAAACAAAAAACTGTAGATAAATATTTATAGCAACTTTATTCACAATTGAGAAAATAGGAAATATCCTAGATAAAGTTTCATCAGTGAAAAAAATAAATTGAGGCATGTTGGGAGAGGTTATCTATAAAGGACTAGCATAAGAGGATTTGGGGTGATGGGAGTGCATAAAACTGTGTTGGTAGCCACACATCTAAGCATTGGTTATAACCCAAAGAAAAGTGCATCACAAAAAGTGGATTTTATTCTATGTAACTTTTTAAAAAATATCAACAAGTATGTGGGAGGAGAGATAGAATAAAAACAATTACAAGTGAATCTAACTATATTTTAAATAAATAACATATTTATACTGAAGAGGAAGAAAAGGAGCTGACCTAAATAGCTTTGGAAAACTTTTTAAATTGAAGTATAGTAGATTTAAAATTTTATGTTACTTTCTAGTGTACAACAAAGTGATTCAGATATATATATATATATACTTTTTCAGATTCTTTTTCATTATAGATTATTATAAGATACTGAATATAGTTACCTGTGCTATACAGTAGGGCCTTGTTGTTTACCTGGGTTATATATAATAGTTTTATGTGCTAACCCCAAACTCCTAATTTATCCCTCCACTCCCTTTCCCCTTTGGTAACCATAAGTTTGTTTTTTATGTCTGTGAGTCTGTCTTGGTTTTGTAAATAGGGTGATTTGTACCATTTTTCATATTCCACATATAAGTGATATATAATATTTGTCTTTCTGTCTCTGACTTACTTCCCTTAATGTGATGATCTCTAGGTTCATCCATATTGCTGCAAATGGCATTTCATTCCTTTTCATGGCTGATTAGTATTCCATTGTATGTATGTGTGTGTGTGTGTATATATATATATATATATATATATATATATACACCACATCTTTATCCATTCATCTGTCGGTGGACATTTAGGCGGCTTCCATGTCTTGGCTACTGTAAATAGTGCTGCTGTGAACATTGGGGTGCATGTATCTTTTCAAATTATAGTTTTGTCCAGATATATGCCCAGGAGTGGGATTGCTAGATCATATGGCAACTCTATTTTTAGTTTTTTGAGGAATGTCCATACTATTCTCCATAGTGTCTGCAAAAGTTTACTTTTCCACCAACAGTGTAGGAAAGTTCCCTTTTCTCCACACCCTCTCCAGCATTTGCTATTTGTAGAATTTTTGATGATGGCTATTCTGACTGGTGTGAGGTGGTACCTCACTGTAGTTTTGATTTGCATTTCTCTAATAGGGATGTTGAGCATCTTTTTCATGTGCTTTTTGGCCATCTTTATATCTTATTTGGAAAAATGTCTGTTTACGTCTTCTGTCCAATTTTGAGTGGGTTGTTTGTTACTGAGTTTTGTGAACTATTTGTATATTTCAGAAATAAAGCCCTGTGGGTCACATTATTTGCAAATATTTTTTCCAAGACCATAGGTTGTCTTTACATTCTGTTTATGGTTTCCTTCACTGTGCAAGATCTTGTAAGCTTGACTAGGTCCCATTTGTTTACTTTTACCTTTATTTCTATTGCCTTGAGAGACTGACCTAAGAAAACATTGCTATGATTTATGTCAGAGAGTGTTTTGCCTATCTTATCTTCCAGGAGTTTTATGGTGTCATGTCTTAAATAATATTTAAGTCTTTAAGCCAGTTTGTGTTTACTTTTGTGTATGGTGTGAGGGTGTGCTCTAACATCATTGATTTACATGTGACTGCGGCTGTCCAATTTTTGCAAACACCACTTGCTGAAGAGATTGTCTTTTCTCCATTGTATATTCTTGCTTCCTTTGTCAAATATTAATTGAGCGTAGCTGTGTGGGTTTACTTCTGTGTTCTCTATTCTGTTCCATTGATCCATATGTCTGTTTTGGTACCAATACCACAGTTTTGACTACTGTAGCTTTGTAGTATTGTCTGAAGTCTGGGAAGGTTATGCATCCTGTTTTGTTCTTTTTCCTCAGGATTGCTTTGTCAATTCTGTTTTTTTTTTATGGTTCCATCTAAATTTTAGAATTATTTGTTCTAGTTCTGTGAACAATGTCATGGGTAATCTGATAGGGATCTCATTAAATCTGTAGATTGCTTTGGATAGTATGGCCATTTTAACAATCCAAGAGCATGGGATATTTTTTCATTTCTTTAAATCAGCTTCAGTTTCCTTTATCAGTGTTTTATAGTTCTCAGCATATAAGTCCTTAACTTCCTTGGTCAGGTTTATTCCTAAGTATTTCTTTTATGTGATTTTAAAAGGTATTTTTTTTACATTCCCTTTCTGGTATCTAATTGTTATTGTAGAGAAATGCAACCGATTTCTGTATGTTAAACAGCACCTTGATTTTGATACTTATGTGTGTCTAAAAAAGGACTTTAATTATATCATCATTTTCTTTTTAATTTTTTTTTTATACAGCAGGTTCTTATCAGTTACCATTTTTGTTTTTTGCGGTACGCGGGCCTCTCACTGCTGTGGCCTCTCCCGTTGCGGAGCACAGGCTCCGGACGCGCAGGCTCAGTGGCCATGGCTCACGGGCCCAGACGCTCCGTGGCATGTGGGATCCTCCTGAACCGGGGCACAAACCTGTGTCCCCTGCATCGGCAGGTGGACTCTCAACCACTGCGCCACCAGAGAAGCCCCCAGTCATCAATTTTATACACATCAGTGGATACATGTAAAACCCAATCGCCCAATTCATCCCCCCACCCCCACCACCACCCCACCGCTTTCCCTGCTTGGAATCCATACGTTTGTTCTCTACCTCTGTGTCTCAATTGCTGCCCTGCAAACCGAGTCATCTGTACCATTTTTCTAGGTTCCATATATATGCGTTAATATACGATATTTGTTTTTCTCTTTCTGACTTACTTCACTCTGTATGACAGAGTCTAGGTCCATCCACCTCACTAAAAATAACTCAATTTCGTTTCTTTTTATGGCTGAGTATTATTCCATTGTATATATGTGCCACATCTTCTTTATCCATTCATCTGTCAATGGACATTTAGGTTGCTTCCATGTCCTGGCTATTGTAAATAGAGGTGCAATGAACATTGTGGTACATGACTCTTTTGAATTATGGTTTTCTCAGGGTATATGCCCAGTAGTGAGATTGCTGGATCATATGGTAATTCTGTTTTTAGTTTTCTAAGGAACCTCCATACTGTTCCCCATAGTGGCTGTATCAATTTACATTCCCACCAACAGTGCAAGAGGGTTCCCTTTTCTCCACACCCTCTCCAGCATTTGTTGTTTGTAGATTTTCTGATGATGCCCATTCTAACTGGTGTGAGGTGATACCTCATTGTAGTTTTGATTTGCATTTCTCTAATAATTAGTGATGTTGAGCAGCTTTTCATGTGCTTCTTCGCCATCTGTATGTCTTCTTTGGATAAACGTCTATTTAGGTCTTCAGCCCATTTCTGGATTAAGTTGTTTGTTTTTTTAATATTGTGCTGCATGAGCAGTTTATATATTTGGGAGATTAATCTTTTGTCCATTGATTCATTTGCAAATACTTTCTCCCATCTTGAGGGTTGTCTTTTTGTCTTGTTTATGGTTTCCTTTGCTGGGCAAAAGCTTTGAAATTTCATTAGGTCCCAACTGTTTATTTTTGTTTTTATTTCCATTACTTCAGTAGGTGGATCAAAAAAGATCTTGCTGTGATTTATGTCAAAGAGTGTTCTTCCTATGTTTTCCTCGAAGTTTTATAGTGTCCTGACTTACATTTAGGTCTCTAATCCATTTTGAGTTTATTTTTGTGTATGGTGTTAGGGAGTGTTCTAATTGCATTCTTTTACATGTAGCTGTCCAGTTTTCTCATCACCAATTATTGAAGAGACTCTATTTTCTCCATTGTATATCCTTGCCTCCTTTGTCATAGATTAGTTGACCATAGGAGCGTGGGTTTTTCTCTGGGTTTTTTATCTTGTTCCATTGAATTATGTTTCTGTTTTTGTGCCAATACCACATTGTCTTGATTACTGTAGCTTTATAGTAAAGTCTGACGTCAGGGAGTCTGATTCCTCCAGCTCCGTTTTTTTCCCTCAAGACTGCTTTGGCTATTCGGGGTCTTTTGTGTCTCCATACAAATTTTAAGATTTTTTTGTTCTAGTTCTGTAAAAAAATGCCATTGGTAATTTGATAAGGATTGCATTGAATCTGTAGATTACTTTTGGTAGTATAGTCATTTTCACAATATTGATTCTTCTAATCCAAGAACATGGTATATCTCCCCATCTGTTATCATTTTTAATTTATTTCATCAGTGTCTTATAGTTTTCTGCATACAGGTCTTTTGTCTCCTTAGGTGGTTTATTCCTAGATATTTTATTCTTTTTCTTGCAATGGTAAATGGGAGTGTTTCCTTAATTTCTCTTTCAGATTTTTCATCTTTAGTGTATAGGAATGCAAGAGATTTCTGTGCATTAATTTTGTATCCTGCAACTCTACCAAATTCATTGATTAGCTCTAGTAGTTTTGTGGTGGCATCTTTAGGATTTTCTATGTATAGTATCATGTCATCTGCAAACAGTGACAGTTTTACTTCCTCTTTTCCAATTTGTATTCCTTTTATTTCTTTTTCTTCTCTGATTGCCCTGGCTAGGACTTCCATAACTATGTTGAATAATAGTGGTGAGAGTGGACATCCTTGTCTTGTTCCTGATCTTAGAGGAAATGCTTTCAGTTTTTCACCATTGAGAATGGTGTCCGCTGCAGGTTTGTCATATATGGCCTTTATTATGTTGAGGTAGGTTCCCTCTATGCCCACTTTCTGGAGAGTTTTTATTAAAAATGGGTGTTGAATTTTGTCAGAAGCTTTTTCTGCATCTATTGAGATGATCATATGGTTTTTATTCTTCAGTTTGTTAATATGGTGCATCACATTGATTGATTTGTGTATATTGAAGAATCCTCGCATCCCTGGGATAAATCCCACTTGATCATGGTATATGATCATTTTAATGTGTTGTTGGATTCTGCTTGCTAGTATTTTGTTGAGGATTTTTGCATCTATATTCATCAGTGATATTGGTGTGTAATTTTATTTTTTTGTGGTATCTTTGTCTGGTTTTGGTATCAGGGTGATGGTTGCCTCATAGAATGAGTTTGGGAGTGTTCCTTCCTCTGCAACTTTTTGGAAGAGTTTGAGAGGGATGGGTGTTAGCTTTTACTTAAATGTTTGAGAGAATTCACCTGTTAAGACATCTGGTCCTGTAGCTTTGTTTGTTGGAAGATTTTTAATCACAGTTTCAATTTCATTACTTGTGATGTGTCTGTTCGTATTTTCTGTTTCTTCCTGGTTCAGTCTTGGAAGGTTATACCTTTCTAAGAATTTGTCCATTTCTTCCAGGTTGTCCATTTTATTGGCAGAGTTGCTTGTAGTAGTCTCTTAGGATGCTTTGTATTTCTGTGGTGTCTGTTGTAACTTCTCCTTTTTCATTTCTAATTTTATTGATTTGAGTACTCTTCCTCTTTTTCTTGATGAGTTTGACTGATGGTTTATCAATTTTGTTTATCTTCTCCAAGAACAAGCTTTTAGTTTTATTGTTCTTTGCTATTGTTTTCTTTGTTTCTATTTCATTTACTTCTGCTCTGATCTTTCTAATTTCTTTCCTTCTGCTAACTTTGGGTTTCATTTGTTCTTCTTTCTCTAGTTCCTTTAGGTGTAAAGTTAGATTGTTTATTTGAGATTTTTCTTGTTTCTTGAGGTAGGCTTGTAAAGCTATAAGCTTCCCTCTTGGAACTGCATTTGGCTGCATCCCATAGGTTTTGGATCATCGTGTTTTCATTGTCATTTGTCTCTAGGTGTTTTTGGATTTCCTCTTTGATTTCTTCAGTGATCTCTTGGTTATTTAGTAACGTGTTGTTTAGCCTCCATTTGTTTGTGTTTTTTACAGTTTTTTCCCCTGTAATTCATTTCTAATCTCATAGTGTTGTGGTCAGAAAAGATGCTTGACATGATTTCAGTTTTCTTAATGTTAGTGAGGCTTGATTTGTGACCCAAGATGTGATCTGTCCTGGAGAGTGTTCCATGTACACTTGAGAAGAAAGTGTAATCTACTGTTTTTGGATGGAATGTCCTGTACATATCAATTAAATCTGTCTGGTCTATTGTGTCATTAAAAGCTTCTGTTTCCTTATTTATTTTCATTTTGGATGATCTGTCCATTGGTGTAAGTGAGGTGTTAAAGTCCCTCACTATTATTGTGTACTGTCGATTTCCTCTTTTATAGCTGTTAGCAGTTGCCTTATGTATTGAGGTGCTCCTGTCTTGGGTGCATATATATTTAAATTGCTATATCTTCTTCTTGGATTGATCCCTTGATCATTATGAAGTGTCCTTCCTTGTCTCTTGTAACATTCTTTATTTTAAAGCCTATTTTATCTGATATGAGTATGGCTACTCCAGCTTTCTTTTGATTTCCATTTGCTTGGAATATCTTTTTCCATCCCCTCACTTTCAATCTGTATGTGTCCCTAGGTCTGAAGTGGGTCTCTTGTAGACAGTATATATATGTGTCTTGTTTTTGTATCCATTCAGCAAGCCTGTGTCTTTTGGTTGGGGCATTTAATCCATTCACGTTTAAGGTAATTATCGATATGCCTGTTCCTATTATCATTTTCTTAATTGTTTTGGGTTTGTTTTTGTAGGTCCTTTTCTTCTCTTGTGTTTCCCACTTAGAGATGTTCCTTTAGCATTTGTTGTAGAGCTGGTTTGGTGGTGCTGAATTCTTTTTCTTGTCTGTAAGCTTTTGATTTCTCCATCGAATCGGAATGAGATCCTTGCCAGTTAGAGTAATCTTGGTTGTAGGTTCTTCCCTTTCATCACTTTAAGTATATCACGCCACTCCCTTCTGGCTTTTAGAGTTTCTGCTGGGAACTCAGCTTTTAACCTTATGGGAGTTCCCTTGTATGTTATTTGTCTTTTTTCCCTTGCTGCCTTTAATAATTTTTGTTTGTCTTTAATTTTTGCCGATTTGATTACTATGTGTCTCAGCATGTTTCTCCTTGGGCTTATCCTTTATGGGACTCTCTGTGCTTCCTGGACTTGGTTGGCTATTTCCTTTACCTATGTTAGGGAAATTTTTGACTGTAATCTCTTCACATATTTCCTCTGGTCCTTTCTCTCTCTTTTCTCCTTCTGCGACTTCTATAATGTGAATGCTGTTGCATTTAATGTTGTCCCAGAGGTCTCTTAGGCTGTCTTCATTTGTTTTCATTCTTTTTTCTTTATTCTGTTCCACAGCTGTGAATTCCACCGTTCTGTCGTCCTGGTCCCTTATCCATTTTTCTGCCTCAGTTATTCTGCTATTAATCCCTTCTAGTGTAGTTTTCATTTCAGTTACTTTATTGTTCATCTCTGTTTGTTTGTTCTTTAATTCTTCTAGGTCTTTGTTAAACATTTCTTACATCTTCTCCATCTTTACCTCCATTTTTTTCCCGAGGTCCTGGATCATCTTCATTGTCATTATTCTGAATTATTTTTCTGGAAGGTTGCCTATATCCATTTCACTTAGTTGTTTTTCTGGGGTTTTATCTTGTTCCTTCATCTGGTACATAGCCCTCTGCCTTTGCATCTTGTCTATCTGTGAATGTGGTTTTTGTTCCACAGACTGCAGGATTGTAATTCTTGTTGCTTCCGCTGTCTGCCCTGTGGTGGATGAGTCTATCTAGGAGGCTTATGCAAGTTTCCTGATCTGTCATTTTCTTGAGATGGTAATTAATTACCTATAAATGCATGTTTCTTCAACTATTGAAGTAAAATAGCATAGAAAAACACATCTTAGTCTTTAACACATAGTCACAGAATTTTGAAAAAGTATTTTATATTTTTAAAGTTAAAATTTTCATAATTATGAAATTATTACATAATTTGTGGGGTTTTATCTATGTTATGGAATAATGGTCAGTAAGCAAATAAATTTAAAGCATAAAAGCACAAATATAGAATATACTTTGTTTTCTTTCTTGGAGAACTGTTTTCTTGTGCTTCCTTATCTCTCGGTTCTTGACAACTGTAAAAGTATCTGAAATAGATTTCTTATATTAAATTAATTTATATTTTTGGAAAAAGAAAAAAGGGGAAGGGAGAAAAATCGAAAAGAAGGAAAAAACAAAAAGAGGGAAAGTTTTTTTTTTAAATGCCTTATAGTAACTATAGATATAATCCTAAGAACAATTCTCTTATCTCCTATTCCTGAAGAATTTCAGGGTACAAAGAGTTTTCTCTTAATTAAACTGAATATAGTTACCTATAAATTTAAAACCCTTTGGATAGAGTTTAATAAAATGCCAATAGTCAAAGAAAAATGTCCTAATTGATTTGTACCAATTAAAAAAAACTTCTCAGCATGTCCTTTATCCTGTACCTTAAGAATACAGAATAATTCTCCTCAAGAGCACATGGATATATTACAATAAATCATATGCTGTCTGGCCATAAAAGAAGTTTCAGCAAACTTCAAACTTCTCAAATCATGATGGAAATAAACTAGGTAGAAATGCTATAATTAAAAATACACACGTGTTTGAAAAACTGTAGTCTTGTAAATAATCCAGGAAGTAAAAGAAAATTAGAAAAAAATTGAAATGAATAAAAATAAAAATGTGACCGAAAAATCTCAGGGAATGGAGTTAAGGTATTGCTTATGGAAAATGTATGATTTTAATGAATATATTAGAGAAACTACATGTTAAAAATACCAAATTCTATTATCTACATTTTTAAAAAAGTCTATTAAAAAATATCAAATGAAACCCACAGAAAGTAGAAGGAAGGAAATAATAAAAATGAAAAGCAAAATCAATGAAATAGAATACAAATATATGTTAAGTAAAATTTTAGTTTTTACAAGATATCAATAAAATTAATAAACCTCAAAAGTGGTTTCTCAACAGGAAATTAAGGCAAAAAAATTACCAGAGTGAGGTATAAAGAGGAGGATATCAAGTCCTGAAAATACTAAAAAGAAAATAAAATAGTATAATATGTAGCCTAATGCCAAAATTTGACAATATGATTAAATGAGTAATCACTTGAGAAGCACGACTTATTTAAATTGAAACAAACAAGTTGAAAAAAAAGAAAATCTGAGAAGCCCTATATCAATTAAAGAAATAGAATCTCTAAATTTCTTTCCACTAAGAAATGTCTTTATCCTGATGATAATGTATTCTCTCAAAGAGTAAAAGGAATCTAAGAAATTTTTTCAGAAAATTGAAAGAGAACATTTTCTGACTCATTTTATGAAGTCAGTATAAGCCTAATATCAAAACCTGACAAAGTCATAATAAAACTGGAATATTAAATATCTCTGTTACCAGAACAGATGCAAAAATTAAAAAACAAAACAAAACACTTTACAAAGTAAACCCAGAGATGCAAATGAATAAACTACTGGGTATTATTTCAGAAATGCAATGTTGGATTAATATTTGAAAATCACTTAATATAATTCAGTTTATTAACATTTAGAGAAGGTAAACTATATGATCATCTCAATAGATGCAAAAAAGAAAGCATTGGACAATATCCAACACCTCTTTCTCATAAAAATATAGAACTCTCAGCAAATTAGAAAAAGGGAGGCTCAGTAAACTAGTAAAATGTGTCTTAAAATAATCTTTTACTTAGAATCATATTTAACGTATTTGCAACTAGATGAGGAAGTAGACAAGGGTTTGTAACATCACCACTTTTTCAACATTTTACTTGATGTCCTAGACATGTAAAATGTACACAAGGATAAACAAGTAGACCAGTGGAGCAGAATACATTGTCCAGAAACAGACTCATATTTTTATGGAACATATGATTCATGTGAGTATGCTATTATATTTCAGTGGGAAAGGATAATCTTTTCAACTGATGGAACTGGTTCAAATAATACACATAGAAAAAGAATGAACCGTGACCTCTACATCCCTCTAAGTCTCAAATTTAATCAAGAAGCTTTCTAGCCCTATATGTGAAAGATAAAATAGAGTATATAAATATTTCTTTTAAATTATCCATAAAAAATTGAAAATTTTGATTAATAAAAAATAATTTTTGTTCATAAAAGGATACTTATAAGAATGATAAATCAGCTTCAGACTGATAATATATATTTGACACAATATATGCATATGTACACATTTCTACATTCATATGTATGTATATACATATTAATGTGGATATAGTATTAATCTGTCTAAAACCAACAACTGAGTTCTATTCAGAATATTTAAAGAATATCTATTGATCAACAGGATGACAGAAAACCCAACAAAAATGGGCAAAAATCTTGGACAGGAACTTCAGAAAAACATACTTACAAATAGACAATAAGCATATGCAATTATGTTTAACATCAAGAGTTATTAGAGTGGCTTCTCTGGTGGCGCAGTGGTTGAGAGTCCGCCTGCTGATGCAGGGGACATGGGTTCGTGCCCCGGTCCGGAAAGATCCCACATGCCGTGGAGCGGCTGGGCCCGTGAGCCATGGCCGCTGAGCCTGTGCTTCCGGAGCCTGTGCTCTGCAACGGGAGAGGCCACAGCGGTGAGAGGCCCATGTACCGAAAAAAACAAAAAAAATGAGTGACAATATCCACTACAGATTTGTAGAAGAATGATCATAGCACCTTTATTCAAAATAGCTCAAAACTGGAAAACTACCAAAATGAACATTTATAATGGAATAGATAAATTGTGGTATATTCATTGGAATACTACACAGCAATAAAACAAAGCAGTGCTACACACATTATCAGACTTCATGCACCTAATGTTGAGCAAAAGAAGCAAGATGCAAAAAGGTAAGTGCAACACAATTCTACTTATATAGATTTCAAGAGTAGGCAAAATTTTTCTATGGTGATTGGAATCAGAATAGTGGTTACCTCTGGGGATGTTTGATGAGAATACGGTACAGAAAAGCCCTTTGAAGTGCTACGTGCATTCTACATATTGACCAAAATGGCAATTTTACCCTCACATTTGTGTTCCATAGTGTATTATATCTTAATGCACCTTTATACAAAAATCCATTCTGGATGTCATATGGAGAATTGATTACAGAGAAACAAATTGAGAAATTTTAGTAGCAATCCAGGTGATAGTTGATGGTGGCTTGTACCAAAGAATCAATAGAAATGGAGCAAAGTAGGAAAATTTAGAAAGTACTTTTGAGACGGAACTGTCAGGACGCTTGCTTTGCGATGGCATAGGATAGGCAGGTTAATATGGGAAGGTTAAGATAGGGCTAGAAACAATGGACATAGTTTCAGAAGAACAGAAAACAGTAGGCAGCAAGTCCTTAAATTATCTTTAAGTAGTTATTTCCCAGAGTGAGCACTTACATAAAATAGAAAAAAAGGAGGAAAGTGGTAAAACAACTCCTAATTCCAACTTTGATAACATATGGATTCTAATATATTCCAGTACTTAACTTGTATTCACAATGTAATTAAAATTTCTGTTTGCCTAGTTATGTGCTTAGTATGTTTATATCTTTTGTGATAAATTATCAAACACACGGCACAGCTGGCAAAAAAATTTTTTTACAAAAATGCCTCATTAGAAATCACCAACTTATCTTTAAATTCTCTGAACATGTGGTGCAAAATCTGAATTCATGCAGTTATGTGTTAGCTGCAGACAGCCTGCCTCATTGATCTTGCTGTGTGATAGATATATTTTAGGAGTGAGTTGTGGAGAAAGATCATTTTTTGCCTAGCTATTTAAATATTTTATGATTAAAAGATGTCTTTTTTGCTCAGAATAAGTACTCGGTAGAATATTTTCCAAAAGTTCTTGTTTTTTTCATAATGTTGATAAGCTCTGATGCACTTCAAAAAACGTAGGTTTCTTTTTTTCTCATTTTCTATATTTTTCATCTCCTTTTTTAGAATTACTTTTAGAATGAATATATTATAAACTATTGCTTTAGAATGACAGTATTATGAACTTTTGAGGTTTTCTAATTAGTTTTTCTTCTGATAAGTAAAGGTAAATTTAGATATACACCTTTATCAGCAGAATGTTGTCATATAAGTAAAAATATTTTTTTAATCATTCCAAAATATCGTTAGCCACTCTATTTATTGTAACATGAATGTAGCCCTCTATTAAAACACAGCAAATCAGTTACTTTTCTGATTGAAAACATTTTCTTTTTTTAAGCATTTTTTAAAATTAATTAATTAATTTTTTTTTTTTTTGCTGTTTTTTTGGATCTTCGTTGCTACCTGTGGGCTTTGTCTAGTTGTGGCGAGTGGGGGGTTACTCTTCATTGTGGTGTGCGGGCTTCTCATTGTGGTGGCCTCTCGTTGCGGAGCAAGGGCTCTAGGCATGCAGGCTTCAATAGTTGTGGCACATGAGCTCAGTGGTTGTGGCTCGTGGACTCTAGAGCGCAGGCTCAGTAATAGTGGCACACGGGCTTAGTTGAAAACATTTTTAATTATTTTAGTATTTGGTTGGATTTTCATTATAGGTGTCATTCGACAAAAATGTTTCCTTAAAGATGACTGAGATGTTTTTATATTAAAAAATCAATCAATTTTTCAATCTGTTCCTTACTCAGATTGCAAAGCATTTATTATCTTATGGCTGCATATGCAGTCATAGTTTAGTAATATAAAGTTGATTTATAAATCTAATTTCCATATTAAGTTATTAGAACTTAGTGTCTACATATTAATGACAAATAGAAGAGCTTTATGGAACTGTATTCATAATTTTGACACTTAAAACAGATCTCAAGTCTTTTATCCGCACTAAATGATTTTAAAGTCTGAAGGTTTGTTCATAGTTTTTGCTTTTTTGCTTAGTCTTGCAATATTTTACTTCCTATGTTTAGCATTAGTCAAAAATAGGACTGCATGTATATGAATCCACATGCTCTTTTTACTTCTGGTTTTTACAACTGTATTACATAAGAGTGAATGAAGTTATCATTATCTACACTACTGCAGTTGTCTGTCTGCTAAATAAAATATCCTCGTTGCACTAACAATTTCCCCTCAGAACAATTTTTTCTCCTAAAAACTGGAGAGATCTTTTTAAAATTTCAGATTTGATCATGTCATTCTTCTGCTAAAAACCTTTAATATCTTTCCACTGCTTTAAGAAAAAATAAAATATTTGACAAGTTCTCTCAATATAATCATCCCAAGTGGCAAGCTGTTGTACATCCTGGCCTGTGTCTATCTCTCCAGCCAATCTCAGTTCACTCTGCCTCTCTCAATGTTCTAATAATAATGTTTGAGATTCTTTTTCTTTTCATTTTCTGTCTTTTTTTTTGCTTTTTATGTTATTATAGAGTAATAATTGACCTACAATATTATATTAGTTTCAGATATGCAACATAGTGATCCAACAGTACATTGTGAAATAGACACCACTATAAGTCTAGTTACCAACTGTCACCTTACAAAGTTTATAGAGTATTAGTGAGTATATTTTCCATGATAAACATTACATCCCCATAACTTATTTATTTTAAACCTGGAAGATTGTACTTTGTAATCCCCTTCACCCATTTCACCCCCCCAACCCCCCTCCCCTTTGGCATCAGATACAGTCTGTTCTTTGTGTCTATGGGTCTGGATTTTATTTTGTTTTGTTTTTTGTTTTTTAGGTTCCACAGATAAGTGAAATGATGTGGTATATGTCTTTCTCTGACTTATTTCACTTAGCTTAATATGCTCAAGGTCAACCTATGTTGTCACAAATGACAAGACTTCATTCTTTTCATGGCTGAGTAATATTTCATTGTGTGTGTGTAAAAATACATATATTTTTATTCATTCATCTATTGATGGGCATTTAGGTTGTTTCCACATCTTGGTATTAAAAATAATCCTGCAGTGAACATAGGGGTGCATATATCTTTTTGAATTAGTGTTTCCATTTTCTTCAGATAGATACTCAGTAGTGAAATTGTTGGGTCATATAATAGTGCTATTTTAAATTTTTGGTGGACCCTCCACACTGTCCTTCATGGTGGCTGCACCAATTTATATTCTCACCAGCAGTGTACAAGGGTTCCCTTTCTTCCATGTTCTCACCAACACTTGTTTTTTTGTTGTCTTTTAGTCATTGTAACAGGTTTGAGGTGGTATCTCATTGTGGTTTTGATTTGCAACTACCCTGATGATTAGTGTCATTGAACATCTTTTCCTGTGCCTACTGGCCATCTGTCTTTCTCAGAAAAATGTCTATTCAGGGCTTCTGCCCATTTTTTAATTGGACTTTTTTGTTCATGTTATTGAGTTGTATGTGTTCACTTTATATTTTGGATATTAACCCCATATCTAATATATGATTTGCAGATATATTCTTCCATTCAGTGGGTTGCATTTTCATTTTGTTGATGGTTTCCTTTGCTGCACAGAAGCTTTTAGTTTGATGTAGTCCCATTTGTTTATTTAAGTTTTTGTTCCCTTGTCTTTGGAATTAGTTCCAAAAAATAACACTAAGACTGATGTCAAAAAGCTTACTATGTTTTCTTCTAAGAGTTTTATGATTTAGGTCTTACATTTAATTTTGTATCCTGAAACTTTGTTTATTAGTTTTAATAGATTTTGGTGAGCTCTTTAGGGTTCTATATATAGTGTCCTGTTATCTGCAAATGGTGACTATTTTACTTCTTTCCAATTTATATGCCTTTAATTTATTTTTCTTTCTAATTGCTCTGGCTAAAATTCCAATACTTTATTGAATAAAAGTGAGGAGAGAGGGCATCATTGTCTTGTTCCTGATCTTAGAGGAAAAGCTTTCATATTTTCACCGTGGAGTATGATATTACCTCTGGATTTGTTATATATGGCCTTTATTATGTTGAGGTACATTCCCTCTATAAGAACTTTGTTGAGAGTTTTTATCATAAATGGATGTTAAATTGTGACAAATGCTTTTTCTGCATCTGTTGAAATGATCATATTATTTTTATCTTTTGTTAATGTGGTGTAGCATGTTGATTGATTTGAAGATATTGAACTATCTTTGTATTTCTGGATAATTCCAAGTCAATCGTGATGTACGATCCTTTTAATGCATGTTAAATTCCATTTGTTAATACTTTTGAGGATTTTTATATCTATGTTCATCAGAGATAGTGGCCTGTTTTTTGTTTTGTTTTGTTGTTGTTGTTGTTTGATGTCTTTGTCTGTTTTCAGTATTGGGGTAATGCTGGCCTCATAAAATGAGCTCCAAAGCTTTTCTTCTTCTTCAGATATTTGGAAGAGCTTGAGAATGATAGGTATTAAATATTCCTTGAATACTTGGTAGATTTAACTAGTAAAGCCATCTGGTCCTGGATTTTGATTTGTTGTGAGGCTCTTGATTACTGACTCAGTCTCCTTACTAGTAATTGTTCTATTCAGATTTTCTATTTCTTTATGATTCAGTCTTTAAAGATTGTAAATTTCTAGAAAGTTATCCATTTCTTCTAGGTTGTCCAGTTTTTTGGCATGTAATTGTTCAGAGTAATCTCTTATGAGCTTTTGTATTTTTGTCATATCAGTTGTAATTTCTCCTCTTTTTTTTCAGATTTTATTTATTTGAAACATCTCTTATTTTCTGGGTGACTCTAGATAAAGGTTTGTTAGTTTTGTTTATCTTCTAAAAGAACAGCTCTTGGTTTTATTGATCTTTCTTATTGTCTTTTTAATCTCTATTTCATTTATTTCTGTTCTGATCTTTGTGATTTCCATCCTTCTACTAACTTTAGGCTTCATTGCTCTTCTTTTCTAGTTACTTTAAGTGTAAAGTTTTTATTTGAGATTTCTCTTCTTTCTTGAGGGAGGCAGGCCTGTATTCTTTTGAACTTCCCTCTTAGAACCACTTTTTGCTGAATCCCATAGATTTTGGCATGTCATATTTCTGTTTTCATTTGTCTCTAGGTATTGTATTATTTTTCCTTTGATTTTTCTCTATGACCTAGTAATTGTTCAGTAACATGTTTAATCTCTGCATATTTGTATTTTTTCTAGTTTTCTTCTTGCAATTGAATTCTAGTTTCATACCACTATGATCAGAAAATATGCTTGATATAATTTGAATCTTCTTGAAGTTATTGAGACTCTTTTTGTGACCTAACATGTGATCTATCCTTGAGAATGTTCCATGTGCACTTGAGAAGAATGGGTATTCTGCTACTTTTGAATTCAATGTTTTATATATATCAATTAAGTCTATCTTTCTAATGTGTCATTTAAGGCCATTGTTTCTTCATTGATTTTCTGTCTGCATGATCTATTTATTTATGTAAGTGGGGTGTTAAAGTCCCCTACTATTATTGTATTGCTGTCAGTTTCTCCCTTTAGATCAGTGATTATTTGCTTTAAACATTTTGGTGCTCCCTTGTTGGGTGCATATTATTTACAAATGTTTCATCTTCTTGATAAATTTATCCGTTTATCATTACATATGCCCCATTTTGTCTTGTATTAGTCTTTTTTCAGTCTACTTTTTCTGATATGAATATAGTTATACCACCTTTATTTTTGTTTCTAGTTGCATGGAATATTTTTGCATACCTCCACTTTCAGTCTCTATGTGTCTTTACTTCTGAAGTGAGTCTTTTGTAGACAGTATATTGATGTGTCTTATTTTTCTATCCATTCAGCCACTCTGTGTCTTTTGACTGGAGAATTTAAGCCATTTACATTTAAAGTAATTATTGATAGGTATGTATTTACTGCCCTTTTATTCATTGTTTTCTGGCTGTGTTTATAGTTTCTCTCTGTTCATTTCTTCTTCTCTTTCTCTCCCATTGTGGTTTGATGACTTTCTCCATTGTTATGTTTAGATTCCTTTCTCATTTTCTTTTGTGTATTTACTATAAATTTTTGCTTTATGGTTACCATGTGGTTCACACGTATGATCCTATGTATGTAACAGTCTCTTTTCAGTTGAGAGCAATTTAAATTTAACACATTCCAAAACTCTACATTTTTACCTCCTGTCCCATGTTTTATGTTTTTCATGCCACTTTTTACATCTTTTTATTTCATATTTATCTTAACTATTATTATAGTTTTAGTTAATTTTACTACTTTCATCTTTTAACCTTAGTAAATTTATAAGTAATTAATCTCCCCATCTTTACTATATATTTAACTTTTCCAGTGAAATTTTTACCGTCACATGTTTTCTTATTAATTTCTTATTATTAATTATATTTTTTCAGGTTAAATAAGTTAATATTTCTTGTAAGGCTCTTTAGTACTGATGAACTTCTTTAGCTTTTTATTGTCTGGAAAACTCTCTCTCTCTCCTTCAAATTTGAATAACCTTGCCAGTTAGAGTATTCTTGATTGGAAGGTTTTTTTTCCTTTTAGCACTTTGAATATATCATGCCACTCCCTTCCGGCCTGCAAAGTTTTTGCTGAGAAATCTGTCAATAGCCTTATGCGTTTTCCTTTGTATGTAAAAATTCGTTTTTCTGTTGTTGCTTTTAATATTCTATCTTTATCTTTAATTTTTGATATTTTTATTATAATGTGTCTTGGGGTGGATCTCTTTGAGTTCAGCTTGTTTGGAACTCTCTGGGTTTCCTGGACCTGGATGTCAGTTTCCTTCCATAGGTTGGGAAGCTTTTCAGCTATTGTTTCTTCAAATAAGATTTCTGCCCCTTTCTCTGTCTCCTCTCCTCTGAACCCTATAATGTGAATATTATTCTATGTGCTGTTATCCTAGAGGTCCCTTAAATTATCTTTATTTTTTAAAATTCTTTCTTTGTGCTACTCTGGGTGAATTCCATTGCTTTATCTTCCAGCTCACTGATCTGTTCTACTTTATTCAGCCTGATGTTGAACCACTCTAGTGTATTTTTCAGTTCAGTTATTGTATTTTTCAACTCTGTGAATTCTGTTTGACACTTTATGTTTTCTATATCTTTATTCTTCTCCTGAGTTCAATGAGCATCTTTATGACCATTACATTGACTTCTTTATTAGGTAGATTACTTATATCTATTATCATAAGTTCCTTTTCTGAGGTTTTGTCTGATTTTTTCATTTGAAACCTATTTATTTGTTTCCTCATTTTGCTTGACTTTCTGTGTTTCTCTCTATTAGATGAAGCAGCTACCTCTCTTAATCCTGAAGGAGTGGCCTTATGTAGGTGATGATTCCTCTCATTCAAACTTGCCCTAACTCTTAGTTGTCTCTCAAACCTTTGTGATTGTCTAAACCACTAGTTTTATTCTTGATATGCTTTCTTTGTTGATGGTGTGCCAAGATCTAACAGTGCTCCAAAGGGAGGTATTTCATTTAGTACCTAGTTTCAGACTGATTGGATGCCAGACCCTCAGGCAGCAGCTTTTTAAGTATGTAAATATATACTGTCCTGGGGGGCTGCAATTATAATTCCTGCTGGCCTCAACATCAGGAAACCTGGAGGTGTCCCCTGGGTGACAGTTGAGAAGATCAGGGCTCCAGAGAATGTATTAGCTTCTTTCTGGGAAGCCTTGTTGAGCTGTAGCAAGGCCAAGGAGGTGCACAAGGATTGTGTCTCCCTGCTTAGTTTCACTGGGATCACCTCCTTAGCCACTAGATGTGTGCAAAACCTGAAGCCTGTTTCTCAGGCTGAAGTTCCAGACTGAATAAATAGTCCTTTTTCACAGGAAGTCTGGGTTTTATTTCACTCTGGTATCTGTGAAATGCCATGGGGTGGCCCGGCAAGAACTGTGTTTCCAATTCTTATAATTGTGTGGAGCTCAGGAATGCCAACTTCCTTGGTTACTAGAGCCAGGCCATCAAGGGGTGTTCTCTCTGTGGATTGCATGTACCTACTGGTTTTAGCAAGGCAGCTGGAAGGTGTGGGAAGTGGGCTTCAGTAATGAAGCAGGGGAATACCTTATATATGTTTGCCTACCAGCTTTAGGCTGGGAGTGGCTAAATGTTGCAACTGCTAATGCTTGCCAGCCTCAGCCAGGGAGTGGGACAGTGTCATAACCACCCATACTCATAGACTTTAGCTATAGAGCAGCAAAATGCTGCAACCAGGGACTCCCTGCTCCTCCAGAGGACACTTTTAGGTTAGCAAATGGATCTCCACTTATAGACAAGGTGCTTTTCAAGCTGCTGCTTTTTTGCTGGGTGTCAGGGTGAGTGAGCCTGTACGCAAGCCTTTAAGAGGGGAATCTGTTTCCTGTGGCACTTTGGATCCCTTGGGCTTCAGCCCCATTGTTTTTGTAAGCCAGATGTTTTGGGGGCTGTTCTCTCTGGTGAAGATCTCAGGGTTTGGGATGCCTGATGTGGGGCACCAATTCTTTGCTCCTCCAGGAGAAGTGCCTTTCTGGTGAGATTCCTCCTTTTGTGTGTTGCCACACTGGGGATGGATATTTTTGTGAGACAGTGTCTGCCTGTCCTACCCATCTTGATGTCATCCTTTTGTTGTGGAGAACAGCTCATCTAATTTTGAGATCTTTTGTAGAGAAAAATGATCCATATATAGCTATATATGTGGTGTATCTGTGGGAGGAAGTGAATTCAGGATCTTCCTGTGCTGCTTCCAGTGCTTATTCCAGAATCTTGAGCTTTCTAAGTGTTGTTAGCCCATTGTGGAAAGCCCATTGTGTCCATCATTTCCAGATCCATCTTGACCTAATTAACTTCTACTTAGCCTTCATATTTAAAAGCAACATTTCTGTTCTTAGGAAAGCTTCCCATTATGCTGCAAGTTAAATCAGGTTTCCTATTAATGCATTTGTAGTAACTTGCAAGCTTCCTTACAGCATTTACCATTTTTACTTATATTTTTTTGTTTTGATTATTGCAAACTTCATGAAGAGAAGAAGTTTAGTTGTCCCTTTGGTTGTCATTTTCTCTCATAACTATTATAGTATTGTTATCAGAGAGTAGGTTCTTATCTCATCACTGGAAGAATTCAGAGATGAGACATGGAGGCCTAGAAAACAAAACAAGGAATTATTAAGCAATAGTACACTCTCAGGAGGGAGGGTGGGCAGGCTCAGGTGAGCAGCTGAACTGAGTTCCTTTGGCAAGCTGGTTATATCAGATGTGAAAATGATTGGGCAGAATATTCATTGAGGAGGCAGGAGATTGGGCTCATATTTTCTGGGTTTTGTCACAGTTCGACCTTCCCGAGGAGAGGGGGAACTTTGTCCTTATTTGGTCTTGATTGGAAGTGTCCTGGCATTGGTACATGATGGGTACTTTTTATTTGCAAGGCTAATTATATTGTAGTTAAGGCATAATGAGTAAAAGATTACATTGAGATGCCAGAGATTCCCACATTTTCCCACCTTTCTTTGATTCTAAGACCCCTGTCACCACAGACGTATGTTTTCCTGCCACCTGGCCCATGCCCCCTTTCTCTGCTCACATCTAGCTATCTGCCTGCTCTAACAGTATCTGCTACATTTGAAATGAATAAATTGAAATCACCATGTGATCTAAATATTTTTCCCCAATTTTTTGAATACTATGGTATAGCAATATATGTAAGTAGGAAAAGCACCCTATTTTTATATTAACAAAATTTATCTAATTCTTTATACCAATAATATAAAGTCAATTTGTATCAATTTTGTCTGGAGATATTTAGATAATTAATATTAAGGTACCAGAAATATATAGAAACTACTACTAGAATTTTTAAGTCCTCCAATGTAACCCAAAAATATATAGCATATGGAACAATGTCTATAGGAAGCACTGAATAAATAAATTTGAGGTCTTGACTTTTAAAAAGATATCATTTTGAGTGAAAACAGGGACTATTATCATAATAAAGAAGTATTTTCATTAGGTGGTTTACTCTACAACCCTGTTTCTTTTTGGTTTGGAGTATGCCTTTTCTTTCCCTTCAGTACTTCTTAGAAAAGTGGTCCTTTGTATGTAAATAATGCTTTCTCAGCTCAGCACTGAACCCTGCAGTGTTCCAGATCAATTGGTTCATTGATGAATGACAATCATAGAGGTTATAGTGGATATACAGCTTACCAGAGGAGAGAAAAGTTGAATGTTATTCTACCACCTCAGCTATTCAGGCAAAATACCAAACACAAGGTGAACCCCGAGGGTACCTGTTGTGTGCAAACAGTAAGTGCAGCATCAAAGGACAACTGTGGAAGGACCTACAAGATGGCAGAGGAATAAGAAGTGGAGATCACCTTTCTCCCCATAAATCCATCAAAAATACATCTACATGTGGAACAACTCCTATAGAACACCTACTGAACAGTGGCAGAAGACCTCAGACATCCCAAAAGGCAAGAAAATCTCCACATACTTGGGTAGGGTAAAAGACAAAGGAAAAAAACAGAGACAAAACAATAGGGATGGGACCCATACCTCTGGGAGGGAGCTGTAAAGGAAGAAAAGTTTCCACACACTAGGAAGCCCCTTCACTGGCAGAGATGGGGGGTGGGCGGGGACAAAGCTTCAGAGCCACAAAGGAGAGTTGCAGCAACGGGTGCACAGGGAAAAGCAGAGAGATTCCCGCACAGAGGATCAGTGGCGACCAGCAGTCACCAGCCTGAGAGGCTTGTCTGCTCACCCGCCAGGGCGGGTAGGGGCTGGGAGCTGAGGCTCGGGCTTTGGAGGTCAGATCCCAGGGAGAGGACCAGGATTGGCCATGTGAAGACAGACTGAAGGGGCCTAGTGTGCCACAGCTAGCCGGGATGGAGTCCGGGAAAAAGTCTGGACCTGCCAGAGAGGCAAGAGACCTTTGTTTCAGGGTGTGCAAGGAGAGGGCATTTCTTCTCAGTGTACCCACAGAAGGCAGAGCATCACCTAAGTGAGCTCCAGAGACAGGCACAAACCACAGCTATCAGCTTGGACCCCAGAGACGGGCATGAAACGCTAAGGCTGCTGCTGCCACCACCAAGAATCCTGTGTGCAAGCACAGGTCACTATCCACACCACTGGGAGCCTGTGCAGCACGCCACTGCCACGGTCCTGATTTCCAGGGACAACTTCCACAGGAGAACATACAGCACACCTCAGTCTGTTGCAACATAATGCTGGCCTCTGTCAGCACAGGCTCACCCCGCATTCCAGTTATGACTACTGTACACCTCCCTCCCTGCCAGCGTGAGTAAGCAAGAGAGCCCTAATCAGCTGCTGCTTTAACCCCCTCCTGTTTGGGTGAGAAACAGACACCTGAGGGCGACCTACATGCAGAGGCAGGACCAAAACCAAAGCTGATCCCCAGGAGCTGTGCAAAGAAGAGAAAGGGAAATTTCTCCTTGCAGGCTCAGGAACAGCAGATTAAAGCCCCACAATCAACTTGATAAACCCTGCATGTGAAGAATACCTGAATAGACAACAGATGTTCCCAAAATTGAGGTGATGGACTTTGGGATCAACTGTAGACTTGGGGTTTGCTATATGCGACTGACTAGTTTCTGATTTATATGTTTATTTTAATTTAGATTTTAGATCTTGTTATCACTGGTGGATTTGTTTATTGGTAAGGTTTCTCTCTTCATTTTTTAAAAATTATTTTTTATTATAATATATATTTTTAATTTTTTAGTTTAATAGCTTTATTTTATTTTATTTATTTTCTCTTTAGTTTTTTTTCCTCCCTTTTCTTCTGAGCCATGTGGCTGATAGGGTCTGGGTGCTCAGGGCGGGTGTCAGTCCGGCACCTCTGATGTGGGAGAGCCGAGTTCAGGACATGGGACCACCAGAGACCTCCCAGCCCCACGTAATATCAATCAGCGAGAGCTCTCCCAGAGATCTCCATTTCAAGGCTAAGACCCAGCTCCACTCGACAACCAGCAAGCTCCAGCATGGGGTGCTGGACACCCCATGCCAAAAAAATGGCAAGACAGAAACACAACCCCACCCATTAGCAGAGAGGCTGCCTAAAATCATAAGAAGTTCATAGGCACCCCAAAACATACCACCAGACGCGGTCTTACCCACCAGAAAAACAAGATTCAGCCTCATCCACCAGAACACAGCCACCAGTCCCCTCCACCAGGAAGCCTAAAGAACCCACTGAAACAACCTCACCCACTGGGGCAGACACCAAAAACAAAGGGAAACACGAACCTGCAGCCTGTGAAAAGGAGACCCCAAACACAGTAAGTTAAGCAAAATGAGAAGACAGAGAAATACACAGCAGAGGAAGGAGCAAAGTAAAAACCCACCAGACCAAACAAATGAAGAGGAAATAGACAGTCTACCTGAAAAAGAATTCAGAGTAATGATAGTAAAGATGATCCAAAATCTTGGAAGTAGGGTGGAGAAAATACAAGAAACGTTTAAGAAAAACCTAGAAGTAAAGAGCAAACAAACAATGATGAGCAACACAGTAAATGAAATTAAAAATATTCTAGAAGGGATCAACAACAGAATAACTGAGGCAGAAGAACGGATAAGTGACCTGGAAGATAAAATAGTCGAAATAACTACCACAGAGCAGAATAAAGAGAAAAGAATGAAAAGAATTGAGGACAGTCTCAGAGACCTTTGGGACAACAGTAAATGCACCAACATCTGAATTATATAGGTCCCAGAAGAGGGAGAGAAAAAGTGAGAAAATATTTGAAGAGATTATAGTTGAAAAGTTCCCTAATACGGGAAAGGTAATAGTCAAATCTAGGAAGTGCAGAGAGTCCCGTACAGAATAAATCCAAGGAGAAACATGCCAAGACACATATTAAACAAACTATCAACAATTAAATACTAAAAGCCACAAGGGAAAAGCAACAAGTAGCATAAAAGGGAATCCCCGTAAGGTTAACAGCTGATCTTTCAGCAGAAACTCTATAAGCCAGAAGGGAGTGGAAGGACATATTTAAAGTGATGAAAGGGAAAAACCTACAACCAAGATTACTCTACCCAGCAAGGATATCATTCAGATTCAACACAGAAATTAAAAACTTTACAAACAAGCAAAAGCTTAAGAGTATTCAACACCACCAAACCAGCTTTACAACAAATGCTAAAGGAACTTCTCTAGGCAGGAAAGACAAGAGAAGGAAAAGACCTACAATAACAAATCCAAAACAATTAAGAAAATGGTAATAGCGACATACATATCAGTAGTTACCTTACATGTAAATGGATTAAATTCTCCAACCAAAAGACACAGACTGGCTGAATGGGTACAAAAACAAGACCCGTATATATGCTGGCTACAAGAGACCCACTTCAGACCTAGGGACACATACAGACTGAAAGTGAGTGGATAGAAAAAGATATTCCATGCAAATGGAACTCAAAAGAAAGCTGGAGTAGCAATACTAATATCAGACAAAATAGGCTTTAAAATAAAGGCTATTAGAAGAGACAAAGGAGGACACTACATAACTATCTAAGGATCAATCTCAGAAGAAAACATAACAATTGTAAATATTTATGGACCCAATATAGGAGCACCTCAGTACATAAGGCAAATGCTAACAGTCATAAAAGGGGAAATCGACAGTAACACAATAATAGCAGGGGATTTAACACCCGCTTTCACCAGTGGACAGACCATCCAAAATGAAAATAAATAAGGAAACACAAGCTTTAAATGGCACATTAAACAAGATGGACTTAATTGATATCTATAGGACACTCCATCCAAAAACAACAGAATACACATTTTTCTCAAGTGCTCATGGAACATTCTCCAGGATAGATCATATATTGGATCACAAATCAAGCCTCACTAAATTTAAGAAAATAGAAATCATATCAAGTATCTTTTCCAGCAACAATGCTATGAGACTAAATATCAATTACAGGACCAAAGAAGCTGACAAATACAAACACATGGGGGCTAAACATTACACTACTAAATAATCAAGAGATCACTGAAGAAATCAAATAAGAAATCAAAAAATACCTAGAAACAAATGACAATGAAAACCCTACAACCCCAAACCTATGGGATGCAGTAAAAGCAATTCTCAGTGGGAAGTTTATAGCAATACCATCCTACGTCAAGAAACAAGAAACATCTCAAATAAACAACGTAACCTTACATTTAAAGCAATTAGAGAAAAATGAACATAAAAACCCAAAGTTAGCAGAAGGAAAGAATTCATAAAGATCAGATATGAAATAAATGAAAAAGAAATGTAGGAAATGATACATAGATCAATATAGTTAAAAGCTGGTTCTTTGAGAAGATAAACAAAATTGATAAACCATTAGCCAGGCTCCTCAAGAAAAAAGGGGGAAGACTCAAATCAACAGAATTGGAAATGAAAAAGGAGAAGAAACAACTGACACTGCAGAAGTACAAAGATCATGAGAGATAACTACAAGCAACTCTAAGCCAATAAAATGGACAACCTGGAAGAAAAGTACAAACTTCCAAGACTGAACCAGGAAGAAATAGAAAATATAAGCAGACCAATCACAAGCACTGAAGCTGAAACTGTGATTAAAAATCTTCCAACAAACAAAAGCCCAGGACCAGATGGCTTCACAAGCGAATATTATCAAACATTAAGAGAAGAGCTAACACGTATCCTTCTCAAACTCTTCCAAAAAATTGCAGAGGGAGGAACACTCCCAAACTCATTCTATGAGGCCACCATCACCCTGACACCAAAAGCTGACAACGATGTCACAAAAAAATAAAACTACAGACCAATATCACTGATGAACATATATGCAAAAATCCTTAAAAAAATACTAGCAAACAAAATCCAACAGCACATTAAAAGGATCATACACCATGATCAAGTGGGGTTTATCCCAGGCATGCAAGCATTCTTCAGTATACACAAATCAATCAATGTGATACACCATATTAAAAAATTGAAGGAGAAAAACCGTATGGTAATCTCAATAGATGCAGGAAAAGCTTTTGACAAATTCAACACCTATTTATGATAAAAACTCTCCAGAAAGTGGGCATAGAGGGAACCTACCTCAACATAATAAAGGCCATATATGACAAACCCACAGCCAACCTCGTTCTTAATGGTGAAAAACTGAAACCATTTCCTCTAAGATCAGAAACAAGACAAGATTGCCCACACTCACTGCCATTATTCAACATAATTTTAGAAGTTTTAGCCTCAGCAATCAGAGTAGAAAAAGATATAAAAGGAATCCAAATTGGAAAAGAAAAAGTAAAACTGTTTGCAGATGACATGATACTATACAGAGAGAATCCTAAAGACGCTACTAGAAAACTACTAGAGCTAATCATTGGTTGCCCACACTCACTGCCATTATTCAACATAGTTTTAGAAGTTTTAGCCTCAGCAATCAGAGTAGAAAAAGATATAAAAGGAATCCAAATTGGAAAAGAAAAAGTAAAACTGTTTGCAGATGACATGATACTATACAGAGAGAATCCTAAAGATGCTACTAGAAAACTACTAGAGCTAATCATTGAATTTGGTAAAGTAGCAGGATACAAAATTAATGCACAGAAATCTCTTGTATACCTATACACTAATGATGAAAAATCTGGAAGAGAAATTAAGGAAATACTCCCATTAACCATTGCAACAAAAAGAATAAAATACCTAGGAGTAAACCTTCCTAAGGAGACAAAAGACCTGTATACAGACAATGATAATACACTGATGAAAGAAATTAACGATGATACAAAGAGATGGAGAGATGTACCATGTTCTTGGATTGGAAGAATCAACATTGTGAAAATTATTATACTCCTCAAAGCAATCTACAGATTCAGTGCAATCCCTATCTAGCTACCAATGGCATTTTTCACAGAACTGGAACAAAATTTCACAATTTATATATAAACAAAAAAGACCCTGAATAGCCAAAGCAATCTTGAGAAAGAAAAACGGAGCTGGAGGAATCAAGCTCCCTGGCTTCAGACTATACTACAAAGCTACAGTCATCAAGACAGTATGGTACTGGCACAAAACCAAATATAGATCAATGGAACAGGACAGAAAGCCCAGAGATAAACCCACGTGCATATGGTCACCTTATTTTTGTTAAAGGAGGCAAGAATATACAATGGAGAAAAGACAGCCTCTTCAAAAATTGGTTCCTGGAAAAGTGGACAACTACATGTAAAAGAATGAAATGAGAACACTCCCTAATACCATACACAAAAATAAACTCAAGGGCTTCCCTGGTGGCGCAGTGGTTGAGAGTCCGCCTGCCAATGCAGGGGACATGGGTTCGTGCCAAGGTCCGGGAAGATCCCATGTGCCACGGAGCAGCTAGGCCCGTGAGTGATGGCCGCTGAGCCTGCGTGTCCAGAGCCTGTGCTCTGCAATAGGAGAGGCCACAACAGTGAGAGGCCCGTGTACCACAAAAAAAAAAAAATACTCAAAATAGGTTAAAGACCTAAATGTAAGGCCAGACACTATAAAACTCTCAGAGGAAAACATAGGCAGAACACTATGTCATAAGTCACAGAAAGATCTTTTTTGACCCACCTCCTAGAGTAATGGAAAGAAAAATAAAAATAAACAAATGGGACCTCATGAAACTTAAAAGCTTTTGTGCAGCAAAGGAAACCGTAAACAAGACCAAAAACCCTCAGAATGGGAGAAAATATTTGCAAACGAAGCAAGTGACAAAGCATTAATCTCCAAAATATATAAGCAGCTCATGCAGCTCCATATTGAAAAAGCAAACAACCCAATCTAAAATGGGTCAGAAGACCTAAATAGACATTTCTCCAAAGAAGATATACAGATTGCCAACAAACACATGAAAGGATGCTCAACACCACTAATCAATGGAGAAATGCATATCGAAACTACAATGAGGTATCATCTCTCACCAGTCAGAATGGCCATCTTCAGTCAGAGAGGGAACCCTCTTGCACTGTTGGTGGGAATGTAGATTGATTCAGCCACTATGGAGAACATTATGGAGGTTCCTTAAAAAACTAAAAATAGAACTACCATATGACCCAGCAATCCCACTACTGGGCATATTCCCTGAGAAAACCATAATTCAAAAAGAGTCATGTACCACAATGTTCATTTCAGCTCTATTTACAATAGCCAGGACATGGAAGCACCCTAAGTGTCCATCAACAGATGAATAGTTAAAGAAGATGTGGCACATATATACAATGGAATATTACTCAGCCATAAAACGAAATGAAATTGTGTTATTTGTAGTGAGGTAGATGGACCTAGAGTCTGTCATACAGAGTGATGTCAGAAAGAGAAAAACAAATACTGTATGCTAACACATATATATGGAATCTTAAAAAAAAAAAATGGTTCTGAAGAACCTAGGGGCAGGACAGGAATAAAGACTCAGACGTAGAGAATGGACTTGAGGACACAGGGAGGGGGAAGGGTAAGCAGGGAAGAAGTGAGAGCGTGGCACTGACATATATACACTACCAAATGCAAAATAGATAACTAGTGGGAAGCAGCCACATAGCACAGGGAGATCTCGGTGCTTTGTGACCATCTAGAGGGGTGGGATAGGGAGGATGGGAGGAAGATGCAAGAGGGAGGGGATATGGCGATATATGTATACATATGGCTCATATCTTTGTTATACAGCAGAAGCTAACACAAAAATGTAAAGCAATTGTATTCCAATAAAGATGTTAAAAAAAAAGTAAAGCTTTACCTTCATAACAGTATTTTTCAGCCTTAAGTCAAGTTTAATTAACATTGACAACCTCAAGGCTGATGTAGGTTTTAAGGCTTTCTATTAAACTTCGTTTTAATAATAATCAGTAATATATATTTTATAGCACTATATGGGCTTAAAACATTCACTAAGAGTGTTGAGAATGGGAGAGTTACACATAAATCAGTTTTAAATTTAAGAGGTTTTTCCTGCATTCTCTTTGTATAACATGCTTTGGATGATAACTGTTGAAGAAAGGGAACAACTGCAAGAGTCAATGTGAGAGATGACAGTGAGGGTGGCGGCAGTGCTGAGAAAGTACAGGCATACCTTTGGAGATATTGTGGATTCAGTTCCAGACCACTGCAGAATAAAGCAAATATCACCATAAAGTGATGCAGTGAAATTTTTGGCTTCCCAGTGCAGGTTAAAATTTTGTTTATGCTGTAGTTTATTAAGTGTGCAGTAGCATTATGCCTAAAAAACTACAAACCTTAATTTAAAAATATCTTATTGCTAAAAAATGCTAACCATCCTCTGAGCCTTCAGCAAGATGTAATCTTTTTGCTGGTGGAGGGTTTGATATATTTTGAGAATTATGAAAATGTGACATAGATGCATGAAGTGAGCAAAGGCTGTTGGAAAAATGGTTCTGGCAGCTGGATATGAGGTTGCCAGAAACATAATTGTAAAAAACCCAGTATCTGTGAATCTCAATAAAGTGAAGCCCAATGAAACAATGTATTCCTGTAACAGATTTAGGACATAATTTGAAGATAGGCATAACAGAATTTTCTGATGGATTGGATATAAAATATGAAAGAAAATGGGATTCAAGGATGATTTCAAAGATTTCAGCTTCATTAATTCATTTTTGTCTAAAAATACTTGAAATGAATGATTCAAAAGGATTACACACACACTTACACATATATTCAAAATATGTACTAAAAGCAACATATCACTTGTCTTCTTTTCCTGTCATTTCTTGCCTTTATTGAAACGTGATAATTGCTCTATGAATGTATTAGTTGCTCTTGGATTTTCAGAAGATATGGATGATGATCATTAAAACATCTATACTCCTCATATATTAAAATTCATGTTCCCAGCTTTGGAGCACAAATTGTTACACTAATTTAGGAAAAGTGATGTGGCAGTAAGGTATCAAGATTGCTAATGAGATTTTGCCAAGTAATTCCATAAGTGGGAATTTAACCTATATAAGTAATTAGTATATTAACTAGTAGAGTTAGTATATTAATATCAAAACTTTCAAAAATCTAAATGAAAATGATTCCTATTAAGCTAAATCTCAAGTGTGAAGGTAAAATAGCTCAAATTTATGCAAATTTTTAAAATACTTGCTCCCACACTCATTTTTATATAATAGTATAGGAGGTAGTGGGAGTAGATCAAAAGAAGACGTGCAACACAAATTGAGTTCACTTGATTATAGTGAAAAGACTTCTAGAAATGCAGCAGTGCAACATGACTAAAGTAGTACACATTCCAGATTGGATTAGGAGTCCTGAAGCTCCAAAAGGGATGACTCCTAAAAATAAAAAAATGAAACAAAATTTGCATTGTGTGTTTTAGCAGATTGAGAAGTGTTTTAGAAAATGTAGGAAAGTCTGGCACTAAATTATTAATGTGTATACAGAAAACTAAAGACAAAAATATAAAGCAATATTAACTTCAGAAAGGTGAAAGTTATAAAATTAATTTAGTAACACTCTTGTAGTGGGTTGAATAGTGTCCTCTAAAATAAATGTCGATGTACAACCTCAGGATGTGAACTTATTAGAAGTAGGGTCTTTGCAGATGTAATTAAGGATTAAGATGAGGTCTTATTGTATTAGGATGGACCCTAATTTCAATGAAAGTGTCCTTATAAGAGACAGAAAATGATGCATAGACACAGAGAAGAAGGCTATGTGAAGATGAAGATGGAAAATAGAGAAATGCATCTACAAGCCAAGAAATGCCAAAGATTGCAACCAATTACTTAAAGTTAGGATAGAGGCATGAGATGGGTCTGCCTTAGAGCCTTCAGGAGGAATCAACAGTGCTGACTCCTTGAATTCAGATTTCTGGCTTTCTGAGCTGTGAGAGAATACATTTCTGTTGTTTTAAGCCACAAAGTTCATGGTAATTTGTTTTGGCAGCCCTAGGAAAGTGATACAGTCCTCTATTCATTCTATTTGTAAATATTTTTTACAACTATGATGTGATCACTAGCATTATTTTGTTACAGTTAATATTGGGACCTGTGGGTGACTGACATCTGTGTGCATATCTGGGAAAACTGATAAAAGTTTTCAGCCCTTATCTTCCATATGGAATATGGCAGAGGCTGGTTAGATCTTCATTAAGCACATACTCTTTCTGGCAAACAGCTAAGCATCAATTTGTAGTCTTTTTATAGGTGGGGGGGTCATTTGACTATTTCTGTCTATTGAAACATGGCAGCAAGTGAGGTACATTTTGCACTCCTGCTCCTAAAAACACCCCATGCTTTAGTACTCTCTCTCCCTTCTTCCTTCATTAACCAGCCTTGTAGACAATTCAGCTTCTGAGCTTTTGCTTAAGATCATGTGTAGAGAAACAGCCAGGAGACCTATTCAACTAGGTGCAACTATAAATTGCCCTATGCATGAGTATGATTATTTATCATCCACAGGTAATATATAGTAAGATTTTGGATGCTGTCAGTTAAAAAATTGATTTTTATAGTCATGGTAGGGATTTATCAGGCAAGATTCAATAAGAAAAGGCATGTGAGTGCCCTAACACTTATGATTTTATATAGAGGTGTACTGTAGCCTAAGAGATTTCTTGGAAATGGAGTTTTTCAGCAACTCTAGCATTTTTGGTGAGTGAAGTATCTTTGCCTGTTTCCAAACTCCTCCAACTTGCTTTCCTTTCTTAAGGGAAAAGCAGAGGAACAAAGGGGTCAGTTGCAGTACAAACAGAGCAGATGAATCTAAACTGTCTGGGTTAAGGTACCCGCTGTTAATGGGAGTTCACTAGGGTTATCCAACTGCTTAGTTTTTGGGAGACTTGGAGGCTTGCAGATGTTGCAGCCTCTTCTAACAAAGAAAGTTAGCAAGGGTTGAAGAGTGAGAAGTTGAATTTGAGTGCAGTCCCTGCCACAAGGAGAATAGGGGCCCAAGTCCAAATTGGCTCCTTATCCAGTTAACCAATAGTAAATTCCAAGAATCATTTTTGTAAAATTCTGCTTAGCACAATGCACTGAAAAAAAAAATATATATATATATATATTTCTTTCTTTAAGCTCTTGAGATTTGGGGATTGTTGATTACAACAGCTATTCTTTGAATGATAGGAGAAATATTTAGATAATTTCTTCAAATGAAAGATCAAAAGAGAACAGTATCATTACACTGTTTAAACTTCTATTTAAAACCAGAAGAAAATGCAGAGACACAGCTAACAGATTTGGAAATGGATGATTCTTCAGTATGGGACAAAGAGGAGAAAAATGGGGCACTGGGTAGCTGTGTTTGTATAATAGGCCTTATAGAATTGTTTGACTTTGAAACCCTTATTCACATTTTGCTTTAATAGCCAGCATTGTATTTTAATGGGAATAAAATATTTATAACAATCTTTTTCACAATATTAAAAGTATTCATACACTCATAATTCCTGTAACAGAAGTATTATATGTATTTCTGAATATCCAAATAATGGACTACTACAGAGGGGAAGTATACTATTATGAAATAGAACTATTATTATTGATGTATGCTAACAGAATAAATCCTATGAAATTATACCAAAGTATAATTTAGGATCTTTCTTGGATTTAGGTTATGAATTGTTTCTGTTTATAAACACTTTTATTTTCAAAATTTTGCAATACCATCTAATCATGTATGCACATGAGATTTAGAAATCAAGGGCAATCTAAATTTTCTTTAGAGAAGATCATGCTAGTAGTTGAATAAATAGCTATTAATGGCCAAAAAAATGACTATAATGGAAAGAAATGGCATATTTAGATCTCTGCCTTTTATAAGAATTTATATAGTTTTCGATATTAGTACATGGAAGAATGATCTGTTTAATGGAGCACTGAGTTGCTAAACCCATTATATTCTGCTTAAAGAAAAAATGTCTTTTATTTCCAGATGTCTTGCATGGTTGGTTGGTTGGTTTTACTAGAAAATGCTGAGTAGCTCACCAGTTGAAGATTCTGTGAAATGAAATGGCAGTCATACAATTCTTAGTTTCAATCAAGGACATAATTATTTAGCACTTTTTGCATTTCAGTGAGTTATGTCAATATCTGGATGGGGTGACATTTTGCAAGGATATAGTTTTCTTAACTGTTTTGTTCAATCATCTCAAATTAAATATAAGTTGAGCATCCCATATATTTGGATTTAGAAAATGACCTAACACAGTTAAAATATGGAAAGAGAAAGGAAGTAATCACATACAACAAAACTCCAAGCCTTCTAAGAGAAGATGTATACCTGGGAGGGAAAAAAAGCAATATGAAACATCAGTCACTTGTAACTTCAGAATCTGTAGTGACGTATGGAAAGGAGACAAATTTGGATACCAGAAAAAAAGAAAGGAAAAACTTGTTTATCTGAATATTGAGCTGAATGCAACATTGCCTTCAATGCTGGAAATTAGAGTAATAAAGTAATATTTAAACCAAAATATTTGTGCATTTCCAAACTCTCACTTGGAAACTTGCTTGCTTGATCCTTTCCCCATATACTATTTACTAGAAGACTGTCGTACCTAATTATTTTAGAGCCAGCTGAATTCATCAGACCTCACATTCCCATTAACTATTGTGTGATTAACTGCCCCAGTTCTCACCCTATCTTCTTATTTCCTCTGTTACCCTCATTCACATGTTACTCATGTTACTCTGGATTTGCTATTCTCTAACTCAATCCCACATTAATTCCCTTTACAAAACTTTTCACTGTGCCATCTGGAGTCCCTTTTTCATTATTATTAATATCAACTTTAAAAAAATCTCAATTTCTTCCTGATTTTTGCTTTCATTTCCTCCGCTCTTCTGGAATCTAGGTTTCTTCTAAGCCCAATCATTATTCTTCTACCTTAAGTGAAACAAAAAGCAAACAAGATTCATGTCTTAGGCAGTTCATATATAACATTTCCTCCTTTATTTTACTGTTATCTACTACATTATTTGAATATCTTGCTACTTAAACTGTAACTTTCCTCTCTACCCAAGTCTGTCCGTCATCCTAAGTGGTTCTATGAATGTGGATAAATTCAATATTCAGCTATGTCCGTTACCTGGCCTCCTTTTAAAATAAATTTATATCAATTTCAATTTTACCCCTCCCCCATTCCCTTAGCAATAGCATGGATCTTGTTTTCAGTTGAGTCTTTTCCACCCAGAAACAATTAATTCAGTCATTCTATTCTCTATTTTTAGTTTTTTTTCACATTACTAAGATTCACCTACTTTTTAAAACCTCATGTTATTAAATCTCCTGATAATTTCTCCCTAGTTGTGACCTCTTTTCCTACTGACAGTACCCAGTCTAGACTCCATGTTCCATGACTGTAATTGCTCTCTTATCAGTATGCTCAATTTATTTGCCTGATTGTGCTGTTGTTTTGCCTATGGGCCATCTACCAACATATGCCTAAAGCTTAGCTGTAGGATCATGTAGGCTGGCAAATATGTAAATCCTGCAAAACCTGCCTTACTCTCCTCTTATTTTCAGCAGATGAACTTTCTTTTTATGTCACAAAGAGAAAGATGAATGAGGACCAGAACATTCTTACCTTGACATTATCAAAGCTATGTATTTAGTTTCAGGTTTTTTAAAAAAACTTTTCTTCAAATGTAGCATTTTCCTAAAAGTTTAATTTTCTTATACCTAGGCCCTGATAGTCCCTCTCTTTGTCTGGAACTCACAAAATCTCGAACATATTCTGTGGTATTAGTAAGAAATCTACCCTGGATGATCTTCTAATTCCACACATTGTCCTCAACCACTTCCAAGTGAGAATCATGCAATTTATGAATGCCTCTGTCAATATCATTGATCATATTTTAGTGTTAATAAGCAAATTATAAAAATTAGTCACTTTAATAGTACAAGTTATTTAGGTATATAAATCATAATTTACAGTTTTAATGTCACAATGAGGAAAAATAGCTTCATAAATGCTAAAGCTATTTGCTAAATACACAATGCATTTCTGGTAAAAGGGGTTAGTATAACATCTGGTAACATCTCCGATAAACAATATGTGTGTATGCACGTGTGCACATGTATATATATAAACACACTCATATATTTGATATTTAATACCATGCATAATAAAACTGAAAATAGTCCCATTACATCCTATCATATTTAGATATAACATTTTTGCTTTCATTATTATTTGATATTTTTTCAAGTATTCAAATCAAATTTAAAATAGAATAAAATAACATTTTACTATTAATATACTCACTGAAAATGAATCAAAGTATTTCTTTCTGAAAACTTTCTTCTATAATAGATTTTATGAATATTTTAAAATTCACCAAACCAGTATATTGAACTAGAAATTATATTTTACTTTTGTTCCAGTCTGAAATTTTTTTAACATAGTAAAATGTCCATTATATTTTTATTGAAAAATGTGGTTGTAGATTGATAGGTATTATGATCTCAATGTATATTTACTACATGTTAATTACATGCAAGTTGTATATGACTCATTAGGCCTGTATTTGTTAATTTTCTACCCAGGTGCTAGTGTGTAGCTTGGGAGTACTGCACAAGTAATAGCAATAGCATAGTCACTATTACCATTTTGGGTTTTATAAAGCTGTGAATCACTGATGTACATTAAATAACATAGTTCCATAAAAATTTGTGTTCATAGAAGTGACTTTTTTCCTCTTGTGAATTAGGTTGAATAAGCTATATACAAACACAATTATCATTCTTCTGGTTATAAACACCTGTCTTCTGCAGTAGCCTTAAATAAAGTAGTTTAAAAGTTGGCATGATTTTGATAATGTGATGGGAAAAAAGTCTCTTTGTGTTGCTCAGTAAACATCTTTGGAACAAATGGACTTACACTGTGATAAAAAAGACGTTTGCAGGAATAATAGTGAAGTAGTATTACTGTTTTTGCTTTAGGAGAAGTAATGAAGCACTAAGATTCTATAAAAAAGATGCATTTTTTTTCTTTGTTGTCACTACTGGAGATAACGTGCTTAGAACAATAATTGCTTCAAAGAGCTGGGAAAGTCAGGCTTTAGCAGGTGTCAGTAATGTAATTCTTTGATGTAAGACAGATTTTTATAGCTTCCATTTCTACTGAGTTTCCTCAATGTGCATATCCTCCTAAAAATATAAACAGTAAAATTATAGATTTCCTTTTCACTCAAGCAAACAGTTTTAAAACCATACAAAGGCAGTAAATTCCTCTTTTAAAAAAATGTTACAGTATTAGATATCACAGTTTAGATAATATATAAAAAACTTTTCTCTATCCTATTTAAAGGCTTTTTTACTGAAGCCTTTAGAATAAGGAAGGCTTCCTTTTAATTTTATGAGTTAACTCTAACCGTCAACAATGGGAAACAGGACAGTAGTGTATAAAACAATTCAGTAGCACTATGCAGGATTGTTTTTTAAAAGGCTATTTATATTAAAAGATTGTACAAATTTAATTTCTGTTATAAATTTTTTTTTTTTTTTCGGTATGCGGGCCTCTCACTGTTGTAGCCTCTCCCGTTGCGGAGCACAGGCTCCAGACGCGCAGGCCCAGCGGCCACGGCTCACGGGCCCAGCTGCTCCGCAGCATGTGGGATCTTCCCGGACCGGGGCACGAACCCGTGTCCCCTGCATCAGCAGGCAGACTCTCAACCACTGCGCCACCAGGGAAGCCCTGTTATAAAATTTAAAGTATAAAATGCCATAGAGAATATGGAGGGTAACATTTGTAAGTTCTCTTTTATAAGTAGGCCTTTTTTCTCAGATTTAACTGTAATCACTATTACCGTTTTGATATGTATCATAAAGAGCTTCATAAAACACACACAGACACACACACACACACGCATGACACCCTGTCTCACCATTTTGCTCTCTAACCTGTGAGGATGATGCAGGTGGATCACATCAGTCAGTCATTAGCCTGCTACTGGCTGATGATCAGAAGGTGGGAAGAGTGAGGAGTTATGTTTCACTACCTCTTCCCTGGCAGGTGGACAAGGGCTGTCTCACTTCCTCTGTGAAAATCTCTACAATTTCCATCAGGTTGCTGTCTTCACTATATTGCTTTTTTAAAGGTTCTGTTGGTAAGAGCTCTTAGTAACTATCTTACTGCCCCCCCCCAATTTTTCTCTAAATCTTCTTACACATTAAAAAAGTCTTTTTATTATGTTATCTTCAATTATCCAGTTTTGTTGTGGTATGTGTTCCTTGCAGGGACCCTTACATATTTGTGCATAAATAGTTGTATTCTATCCTATTATATATTTTTAAAATTATTTTGTATTATATATGCACATATATATCATCTCTATTTTTCCCAGTCTTTTCTAATACAATAGGTATTTCTACAATGTAAATTAGCTCACAAGTGATTAGAATGTATGGGAAACGTCATTATAAGCAGAGCTCCTATTTTTCATATGTGGTTTTTCATGGGCAATGGTTGCAGAATAGCAGAAATCATATTATATTCTTCATTAGGAAAGGGAGAAACAACAAAACAGCTTGACTGCTGTACTGGCAGTGGGGACTGTTTGGGCTATACTTTTAGAAAATTACAGTCACATGCCTGTATCCAGAAATCCTTCTTCAGAAACATTTCTGTGAAGTTTAGAAAACTTTGGACTCATGGGAGATTACACTGGCAACTTACCCACCCTAATCATGACCCCATGGTCTAGGGGCCAAGTTTATCTGCCTTGCCTTAGAATCTGCCCTGCTTGAGTTAAAGGACTGCCAAAATTTCCACTCTGTTGTTTCATTTATTCTACTTGGGAGTCAAGTTCATAGCAGCAACCTCTACAATCAATACTGGCTTAGAAAGGACAGTTACCACCAAGGTTTTCAATAATGCTGTTGATCCTCTCATTAGTCCATTCCTTATCACTACAGTGATAAAGAGGGTCATCTCTGCTGTCCCTGGACACATAGTCATTTGGTAGATTTTTTGGCTTTACAGGTTGAAGTCCAACTCCCTGGGCTTTTAAAAGCCCTTTCTCTTCCTCTTCCAAGGAAGTTCCAGAATCTACATTTTTCTTCCAAGCTCCAAAGAACTATTCCAGTAGCAAATTAAGATTGATACAACATGACCTTACCAGGTTATTAAATCCTGATTTCTGCGAGTTATTAGATCCTGATTTCTGCCTCTTAGACAAATAAACTATTATATACAGTGTTATACTCTGACACCCCACCTGTTCTATCCATTTCAAAATTTAGTCCCATGAATGTTCTGCTAATTCCAGCTGGTGCATGCTAGAGGCTGTTACAGCTCTTTGATGAAAAATCCCTTTCCTCACATAACATGAACTGTTCTTAATTAGGCCATGGCCTGAATGACTTCTACATTATGGAATGCATTGGAAATTTCTTTAAAGCCTGATACATGAACATCTAAATTTTCTTTCATTATTCTTTGAGAAATATGTGTATCATATATATATATTTTAGATACAAATTGTCATTCTCTGTATATATTAGGAAATAAATACAATGAAATTATATATTAGTTGAATAACTATAAAATATTGCAAATGGAAATTTAAAATATTTAATTAAATAGACAGCATTATCCTCATGGATTAGGAGAGACAATATTTTGTAGAAGGCAAGTCCCTCCAAATTGATCTAGAGATTCAATACAAATCCTATGAAATTCCTAGACAACTCATATAAATTTGTTTTTAAAAAATTCTATCAGACTTTCTAAAGAAATTGACAGCCTTAATTCAAATATTGCTTGGAAAGGCAAAAGACTTAGGGTAGCCCAAATGATCTTAAGGCAGAAGGACATGGTGGATGGATGGATACCACATGATTACAAGATTTGATATAAAGTTAGAATAATCAAGGTAATATAGTACTGGTGTAATGATAGACGTATGGATTAATCAAACAAAACAGAGTACAGAATAGACTCACACTTAGATGTTCAACTGATTTTCAAGGAAGTTGCCAAGTTAATTTGATGCCATGATACAAAATAACCTACAGTTAAATATTTAAAATTACTAGATGATTTATTCAAACTTGCTGGTTACAAGATCAATATACAAAAATCAATTGCATTTCTATGAATGCAAATGTATTTCAGGCGTAAAATACATAAATAGTAGTACAGTCATACAACAAAATATTATACAGCAATTACAATGAACAATGCCATGATATTGCAGAAATATTAATAAATCTCACAAGCATACTGTGGAAAAAAAGAAGCCTGTAACCAAAGAATAAATATTCTCCACTCAATTTAAATAAAATTGTAAACAGTTCAGACTAAAATGTGGTGTAAGATATCAGGATAGAATTTAATTTGAGACATGAGAAGAGGGTGATATTTGGATGGTACCACTTCTTGGGGACCCACTTAGTTGCTGGCAATATTTTATTTCCTAATCTGGGTTTGTCTACTTTGTAATAATTCATTGAATTCTTAGAGTTTGTGCAATTTTCTGCAGGTACTTTATAGATCAAATATTTTAAAATAGGACCATTTTCACACATGAGATTATTAAAAAGTTGAAATTTCTATCTCAATTTTTGGCAAAAGTGTGTAAAATAGATATTCATATGCTATTAGAGGTTCTCTAAATTGGTATGACCACATTATCTGGTAATTTAGATGATCTTTTAAATTCAAAACTGATCATTAACCTTCACTTAGTAATGAGATGTTTACTTCAGCATTTTTTGTAACAATCAGGTAGGGAGTTATCTAAATACAGTATATTTTCACCATATTCTTCAACAGTTATAAATAATAGAAACTTTGTGGACTGGCAGAAAAAGAATTCCAAGATAAACTGTTGAATGAAAACTGCAAGGAACAGAATGATGCTAACATTATAATGCCATGGGGATAAACTGGTTCAAGGTACAAGATATTCTAATAGTTTACACAGCATTATAATGTTCACTAAACATTTGTACATTTCACATTTTATATTACATGAATAATTTTACAATAATATGTTATCCCATACAAAACCACTAGAAAGTAAATAAGACAGTATTAATTTCAATTTGCCAATGAGGAAACGTATTCATTGGAGTTGAAAGAGAAGACCAAACCACGTAGTGGTGGGATGAAGGTTTTGGCTTTACAACTTACCAACTAAAACAAGAGCTGTATGTATTATACATGTGTGAAAAGACTTCAAATTCTATCTGAAAGGGGGCCTCCAGAGAACATCAAATCTCATATACAGAATGTGGCATCTTGAAATACATTTAGATTTTTATTGTGTAACCTAAGAGTCTCCACCATCACTACTTCTTTAGAATATTAGAATTCTAGACATAATTATTTCCAAATTCATGTAAGAGTGAGGGTGTTCATTTTTTATTGGTGATAGCAAATACATCTCCAGGATAACTTATAGATATAACTTATTTCCACTGATCTTCTCTATTACCTTGACTCCAGATATCTTTTCCCCCTCAAAATAGGGGTAGCAGGGACCCTTTTCCTAAGCAGCTTGGGTGATTCTGTTCTTACTGTTGCAAGGGGATGCTGTTTTGAAAGATAAAAGAAAGGACGGGTGATGAAATTTCATCTACACAGATCTTAGAAAAAATGTTATGTTCAATTTATTGGTTAAAAAAAAATCTACAAAGATATAACCTTGGCAGAAGTATCTCCTAAACAATAGAAGGTCAGGATTTAAGATTCATACTTCTTCCTGGTGGCCTTATATTGTTACCACAGGCTGACAGAATAACTGGAAGGCATTTCTACAGCTTTTGAAGAGATAATTACTTACTCTGATATCCCAATATTATTGTTTTACACCTAAATGGCAGATCTTATTCTTAAGAGCCAATTCCATTTAAAATTACAAAGTACTTGTCTGAACTTTTGGCACAGACATTTTAAAAACTCAGTAAAATAATTATTATAAAAGCTAAAAGTCATGACTCTTTTCTTCTTTACAATTTTTACAAGCTTGTTTTCTTTCTTTGTGTAGAAAATCCATTCATATTATCTGGCTTCTTTGAATTTTCATTAGTATAAATTATACAAGGGCAGTATACTAATATCTTTCTGGTAAAGTATTGCCACCTGTGACAAGTGGAGAGTGACTGCAATAACTAAACTTGTTTCCCAAATTGAAATTGCTTATTGTGTCTTCTGATCGTTATGACTGTGCTTGTCACATTTTATACATTGAGAGTGATCATTACATTAAAAAGAATACCTTAAAAATGCATTAAGTAAGATTTTAAGGTTACTTATGGGTCTTGGATATAAAAAGAGGTAAAATTTATTTTGATTCACTTTATTCTTTTTTCCTGTGAAAATTAAGAAAAATAGTGTCAAATGTAATATTCTACTCCATATTACCTTTATGCTAAAAGTTTAAATTCCTGTTTGTGCCTATAGATAATAATCCAACTTTAAAAGATTCATTCTGTCTGCTTAGCTTTCTATTTACATCACACAATTTAAAACAAATTTTAAAAATAGCATGCAAATAATGACAATTATTTTCAGAGGATTGGTCTCAACATACCACAAAAGAAAACCACTTTGATATTTTATAGATATGATGACCTTGGTCAAAATAGGTTAAATGAATTGACTGGGGTCATATTGTATGTGCATTTTTCAATTAGAGGATCTCAAGCCTTCTAACCCTAGGTATTAGGACTTCTTTTTCTTTTTTTTAAAAAATTTTTATTGGAGTATAGTTGATTAACAATGTTGTGTTGGTTTCAGGTGTACAGCAAAGTGAACCAGTTATACATATACATATAGCCACTCTTTTTTAGATTTTTTTCCCATATAGGCCATTACAGAGTATTGAGTAGAGTTCCTTTGTGCTATACAGTAGATCCTTATTAGTTATCAATTGTATATATATAATAGTGTGTATATGTTAATCCCAATCTTCCAATTTATTCCCCCCTCCCCCTTACCCCCTGGTAACCATAAGTTTGTTTTCTACACCTGTAACTCTATTTCTGTTTTGTAGATAAGTTTATTTATACACTATTTTTAGATTCCACATGTAAGCAATATCATATGATATTTGTCTGTCTCTGTCTGACTTAATTCACTCAGTATGACAATCTCTAGGTCCACCCATGTTGCCGCACATGTCATTATTTTGTTCTTTTTTATGGCTAATATTCCATTGTATAAATATACCACATCTTCTTTATCCATTCCTCTGTTGATGGACATTTAGGTTGCTTCCATGTCTTGGCTATTGTAAATAGTGCTGCAATGAACATTGAGGTGCATGTATCTCTTTGGATTATGGTTTTCTCCAGATATATGCCCAGGAGTGGGATTGCTGGATCATATGGTAGCTCTACTTTTAGTTTTCTGAGGAACCTCCATACTGTTCTCCATAGTGGCTATTCCAGTCTACATTCCTACCAACAGCGTAGGAGGGTTTTCTCCACACCCTCTCCAGCATTTATTGTTTCTGCACACCCTCTCCAGCATTAACGGCCTTACATTTAGGTCTTTAATCTATTTTGAGTTTATTTTTGTGTATGGTGTTAGGGGGTGTTCTAATTTCATTCTTTTACAAATTTTCAATTTGTATGGAAACACAAAAGACCCCAGATAGCCAAAGCAATCTTGAGAAATAAAAATGGAGCTGGAGGAATCAGGCTCCCTGACTTCAGACTATACTACAAAGCTACAGTAATCAAAACCGTATAGTACCGGCACAAAAACAGAAATATAGATCAATGGAACACTATAGAAAGTCCAGAGATAAACTCATGCACCTATGGTCACCTAACCTATGGCAAAGGAGGCAAGAATATACAATGGAGAAAAGACTGTCTCTTCAATAAGTGGTGCTGGGAAAACTGGACAGCTACATGTAAAAGGACTTATTTTTCTATTTACTGTTCCTCTAAATAAAATATCATGTAATCTTATTTATTATTTTTTCTCTTTTATGTTTCTAATTCATTTTCATTCAAGGCTACAAAAATTTGTCAATACCTGGCGAGTCCTACCATGGATGATGAGTGAAATGTATTTCATTGTTTACTCATTTCATCTCAAGATATCCCTGTCAATATTTAATCAGCAGTATTACCATCCATAGTAAGCTATTTACCTTTATTTAGTCTCCATTTTTTCATGGTTAATTTTTTGTTGTTGTTACATTGACAGTTTTCCTTTGGAAATAAAAGGAGATTATATAGCACAGATTGATCTTTGGAAGAGGCAATATATTAATAAGCATTATTCAAAATATACCTCATTATTCACAGTAATAAAACCAACTACAAATTTTGCTTGTAACATCCTTCAAGCAAGACTTCAGTCTTCCCAAACTCATATCATGATTAACCACGTCTTAGTTCTGCTTCCCTAGATGTAGACTCTGAGACCAGAGTTCTTGTTTAAGCAGTGTATTGGGGGACTGCCTTCTGGAGAAGTTGAGTAAAGAAAACACGGGAGGGCAATGTAAGAAACTAAGCAAGAATGGGGCCTCAGCTAGAGACTACATTCAGGCAGATTCTATGAGAATAAACTGGAGTGCACATTATACCAAAGAGTTAGGCCTACCTTTAGGAGAGACGACCAGTCTTTTGTACCCCATGATGGTCAGTCATTGACTAATAGATGGCCCAGTATGTGTATGGCAGGTATAGTCTTGTGAGCATGGTGCATCCATTTGGCTAACGGTTTTTCTCCAGAAAAGGCAGCGGCTGTGAGTTGTCATCAGTCAACACTCACAGCAGCTGGAGGATGGGTGCATCAGCTGATAAAAGGGACTTGAGTGGAGCACCACAAATACCACTGTAGCCCATGACCTGCCCCACATAGATTTTCTTCTGTCTTATACTAAATTACACAATCAAGGCAAAGCTTCTCCGGTTTAGAATTTTATGGCGGCCATAATTTCAGAAAAATATAAAAGAAGAGAGTTAGTGCACCAAGCAATAAACCTTGCTACTCCAGTTGTTTCCAAAGTCTTTATTAATATTCATCATTTCCTTTCTCCAGTATTCATTCTTGATAACTTTCAGCCTCAACTTGCATTTCCATTGGCTTACATGGCATACCTGGTGAGTTGAGCAAGATTCTCCTCTCTGAGGGCTTTAAACTTCTTATTACCATGCCTCTATCAGGCACATGGTTACTGTATTTGTTGATTTACACTTAAAACTGGACATTAGAGTTCCAAGAGTTATCCTAGAGGATCACTCGAGTGCCTAATATATTCCTCTATATCTCCATTATAAACAACAGCCCTAAACCTTAGATAAGGGTCAACTACTGCTGCTAGTATGGTACCTTCTTTATTTGCTTGATGGTCTACTGGCTTGAGGTAAACACATTGACCATGGTTTTAGATTTAGAGGAACTCTCACTCTGTTTCTTTTTGAAAATGCTACTGTACCCCAAACGTATGAACTAGGACATGTAGACCCACAGAGCCTAAAATTGCAGGGACAGATTCCCCACGGTCGTGTTGGTAAGTGGAGACATTCATTCCTATACCATAATTCCTGAGTTCATATATTCTGCCTACTGGCCACTATGTAGTGATCATTGGTGTAAAGTGTATGCTGCGTTCTAAAGCACCCATGTCCTGTCCTTGCAGGATGTTGTCTCTAACCTGGAACCTAATCTATACCTTCAAAAATCTGTTTTATCACCCCTATCAAGCCATCCACTCTGGATGGTGTGCTGTTTAGTGAATTCTTTCACCATTTCACTTCCTCTGATGTAAACCTATTCTTGGACTTAATGTCAGCAAATCAGATATTTTTGGACCCCTTGGATTGTAGTGCTGACTAAGGCAATGAGGCCAAGAGAGCACAAACATAACCAAAATGTGTATCCATACTGGTTGTGTAACAATTCAGGATGAAATATGATATTGCTCTTTCCAAGTTGGAATGGGTCTGAGATAAGCCACTTTTCCACCTGGTAGTACTTAGAAACCTGTCAGGGAATTAGTGTTCTCACTCCTTTTTTCATGTTTATTTTTTTAATTGAAGTGATATTCACATAACGATCAGCTTTTTTAAAGTGATTGATTCATTGGTGTTTAATACATTTACAGTGTTGTTCAACTACCTCCTCTATCTAGTTCCCAAACATTTCATCACCCCCAAAATAAAACTCTGTACCCACTGGGCAGTCATTCCCCTTTCCTCCTTCCCCTATCCCTATGCAGCTAACAATCTGCTTCTACTTCTGTGGATTTACTTATTCTGGATATTTCATATGCATGGAATCATACAATATGTGACATTTTATGTCTGGCTTCTAATATTTTTGAGGTTGATTCATTGAGTAATGATAGCCTGTATCATTACTTCATTCATTTATGGCTGAATAATATTCCATTGTATGTACATACAACAGTTTGTATATCCATTAATCTGTTGATGGATACTTGGAATATTTCCACCTTTTGGCATAATGTGAGTAGTGCTTCTCTGAACATTTGTTTACAGGAATTTGTTCAAGCACCTGTTATATACTTTTCAGGTGTGTACCCTAGGAGTAGAATTGCTGAGTCATAATTCTATGATTAAATGTTAGGAAACTGCTAAACTGTTTTACACAGTGGCTGAACCATTTTGCATTTCCATCAGTATTGTGCCAGGTTTCTAATTTCTACACATCTTCACCAATATTTGTTTTTTCCACATTAAAAAAATTATAGCCATACCAGTTGATGTGAAGTAGTATCCCATTGTGGTTTTAATTTGAATTTCACTAATGATTAATGATGTTGATAATTTTTTCATGTGCTTCTTGAACATTTGTATATCTTCTTTTTAGAATGGTTATTCACGTTATTTGCCCATTTTTTAATTGGACAGCTGTCTTTTGTTATTGAATTGGAAAAGTTCTTTGTATATTCTAGATATTAGATACTTATCAGATGCATGATTTACATATAATTTTCTCATTCTGTAGGTTGTTTCCCTTTCTTATTAATAGGCTTTGATGCACAGACTTTAAATTTCGATAGTGTCTAATTTATCTGTTTTTTTCTTTTGTTACTTGTGTTTTTTGTATCATTTACTTTTCTACTTTTCTTGTGATGTCTTTGTCTGGCTTTGGTATCAGGGTAATGATAGTCTTATAGAATAAATTAGAAAATTTTCCCTATTTTCCTGTTTTGAGAGGAGTATAAGAAGGATTAGTGTTAATTGTTCTGTAAATCCTTGGTAGAATTTGTCAGTGAAGTCATCTGGTCTTGGACTTTTCTTTGTTAGTGTATTAGTCAGGGTTCTTCAGAGAAATAGAACAAATAGGATATAAATCTCTTTTTTCTCTCTCTCTCTCTCTCTTGCTCTCCATTTATTTATTATATATAATATATAGTAAATGTAATATATAAATATATAATTGATATACTATATAATATTTAATTTTTGTGCATGAAAGCCTGAGAAGCAGGAGAGCCAACGGTGTAAGTTCTAGTCTAAGTCCTAGTCCAAAGGCAGCAGGATCAAATATAGGTAGGCAGAGAGAACAAATTTTCCCTTACTCAGCCTTTTTGTTCTATCCAGACCTTTAATGGATTAGATAAGGCAATCCATTGAGGAGGGTACTCTGCTTTACTCCATCTGATTCAGATGTTAATCTCATCCAGAAAGAAATGCACATACACAACCAGAACAAAATACCTGGGCTTAACCAAACACATGGGCACCCTGGGGCCCAGTCAAGTTGACACATAAAATTAACCAGTTAACCACCACAGTTAGGAAAACGTTGTTACCTTTTACTGACAGGTTAGACAAATGTCAGGAGCAGCACTCCATCGGTCTTGGAGCCATGGTACTGGGCCCATGCATAACCTCCATGTCCTCCATCACCTCTGTTCCTGTTGATGTGATACTCAGGTAACTAAGAACAGAGGTGTGCTGACATCTCCATTTAGTGATTTAGTACCTCTCCTACAGTGACTACATTCTGGTTGAAATTCTCTTGTGATATAAAGATTCTTACACTTTTTGCCAACTCCCATAGCATCATCCATATATCTCTTTTCCAGATCACTTTGCCTCTGATCTTTCAATCCTGCTCCTTCCAGGCCCTTTACCAACCAGCTCAGCCATTTACCTCTGCACTTGATTCTTTCTTCACAGAAAATGGGTGACAGTGCATAGTCCAAAGCTTTGTACTTTGGTTTTAGCCTCACAGCTATCTATGAGGGCTACCCTTGGATGAGACTGCAATGCAATAGCAGTTCATTTTTTGGTATTTTTTCAAATATATAGCTAATTCTTCAGAGCCAAGTTCTGGATTTTTCATCTCTATCAGCTTAGACAAAAGGACTGCTTCATGATATTACAGATCTGAGATGTGGGAGAAACTTATGTGCGACAGTGATAGGGTATTTGTGCACCTAAAGCCCCGTTTCTGGAGCTTGTTGCTGCATCCTGCTATTGAGTTTGACCCTTCCATTCTATAATTTATTGCCGCAGGACCTGCTTGACCTTATAATTTGTTGGGTCAGACATTACCCAAATCAAGATGGGTTCTGCCACATGATCCTTTATGAGATGCTCAGGTTCTTCCAGGGTACAGTAGCTTGCAAGCATCTTTTTTTTAAAATAGTATTTAGTTTTCCACTATAAATGGCATAAAATTCCTCCTAAACACTCAGGATTCCTTTCTGTGACTACTCTTATTGGGGCTTGCAAAAGGCTCTAAATAGTATCTCTCCTTACTACAAATAACTCTAGTCCATGGAATTGATGGACCAAAATATCATTTTTTTTTTTAACATAGGCTATATCTCATGCAGAGTTCTTTCTTTCTCTGGAGCCCTATCAAAGCTAGAAGTTTTCCATTCAGTGATCAATGGGTTTTATGTACCTCCCAATGTATATTAGGGAAATGAGGAAGTAATGACTAGTAGGTCCATGGACCCAGAGTACACATTGTGAGAGAGATCTGAGCCTGTAATCTATTGTTAACAGACCTTCTGCTTTATCAAGAAGCCTATGATGATAATCTGGTACCCCAGGTATTAGTGGTAACTCAGTCTCTATAACCAATAATTATTAAAAATATTGAGATATTTTTTCCCCAGTCTATGGTTATCGGATAAAAGGATCATAGATTCTGTTGGAAGAACCGAGCAACTTACTACTTGTATTCTTGTTCTAGTTTTGTAAATTGCATCTCTTCAGTCAGTGGGTTCTGAATCAGAAAATGAGTTAATTTTAGTAATTTGGCAGAGGATTATGACTTTCTTTTTAATTGTAGTAAGAACATTTTAACATGAGATCTACACTTCTAATACATTTTTTGTGTGTGTGTGTGTGGTACACGGGTCTCTCACTGTTGTGGCCTCTCCCGTTGTGGAGCACAGGCTCCGGATGCGCATGCTTAGCGGCCATGGCTCACGGGCCCAGCCGCTTCGCGGCATGTGGGATCTTCCCAGACCGGGGCATGAACCCATGTCCCCTGCATCGGCAGGTGGACTCTCAACCACTGCGCCACCAGGGAAGCCCCTAATACATTTTTAGTTGTACAATACAGTACTGTTAACAATAGGCAGTATGTTGTATAGCAGATCTCTAGAACTTATTCATCTTACATAACTAAAACCTGATACTAGCTGCATAACAACTTCCCATTTCCCCCTCCCCCCATTCCCTGGCAACCAGCATTCTATTCTCTGTTTCTATGAGTTTGGCTATTTTCATACCTCATATAACTAGAATGGTACAGTATTTGTTCTTCTGTGATTGGTTTACTTCACAAAGCATAATGACTTCCAGGTTCATCCATGTTGTTGCAAATGACAGGATTTTCTCTTTTTTAAGGCCGAATAATATTCCATTGTATGCATATACCAAAATTTCTCCATCCATTCATTCATCAGTAGACATTTTCTTTGCTTCCACATCTCAGTTATTGTAAATAATACTGCAGTGAACATGGGAGTGCAATGTTCAAGATCTTAATTTCAATTCTTTTAGATAAATGCTTTGAAGCAAGCTTGCTGGATCATACGATAGTTGTATTTTTAATTTTTGAGAAACCTTCATACCATTTTCCATAGTGGTTGCACCATTTTACATCCCCAAAAAGAGTGTACAAGTGTTCCAATTTCTCCAAGTATGTTTCATTGCTTGTTATCTTTTGTGTTTTTTATTTAAATACTAGCCATCCTAACAGATGAAAGGTAACAGCTTATTGAGGTTTTGATTTGTACTTCCTTGATGATTAGTGATGTTGAGTATCATTTCATATACCTGTTGGCCATTTGTATGTCTTCTTTGAAAAGGACATGTCTATTCATGTCCTTTGTCCATATTTTAATCAGGTTTCTTGTGTTTTGGGGTTCTTTTGTTTGTTTTGTTTTCTATTGAGCTATAGGAGTTCCTTTTATATTTTAGATATTAACCCCTTATCAGACATATGGTTTGCAAATATTTTCTCTCATTCCAAGGGTATCCTTTTCACTCTTTAATTGTTTCCTTTGCTGTGCAGACAATTTTTAGTTTGATGTGGTCCCACTTGTTTATTTTTGCTTTTGTTGACTGTGCTTTAGATATCATATCCAAGAAATCATTGCCAAGACCAATGTCATGAATATTTTCCCTTATTTTTTCCTAGGAGTTTTAGAGTTTCAGGTTGTATTTTAGTCTTTAATCCATTTTGAGTATGGTGTTATTTTATATATGGATATCCAGTTTTTCCAGAACACTTTGTTAAAGAGACTATCCTTTCCCCACTGTGTATTCTTAGCACCGTTGTCAAAGATCAGTTTGACCATATACGTGTGGGTTTATTTCTGGGTTCTTTATTCTTTTCCATTGCTCTATGTAGCTGTATATATGCCAGTATCATACTGTATTGATTACTGTAGTTTTGTAATATAATTTGAAATCAGGAAGTATGATTCTCCAGTTTTGTTTTCCTTTTCAAGGTTGTTTTGGCTATTGGGGGTCCTCTGTGGTTTTATATGGATTTTAGGATTGTTTTTCCTATTTCTGTAAGAATGTCATTGGAATTTTGATAGTTGATTGTGTTGAATCTGTAGATTGCTTTGGGTAGTATGGACATATTAACAATACTAATTCTTCCAATCCATGAACATGAAATATCTTTCTATTTATCTGTACCTCTTTAATTTCCTTCATCATGTTTTATTACTTTCAGTGTATGGGTCTTTCATCTCTTTAGTTAAATTTATTCCTAAGTATTTATTCTTTTTGATGTTATGCTAAATTGGACTGTTTTCTTAATTTCCATTTTGAATTGTTTGTTGTTAGTGTAAATAAATGCATCTAATTTTTGTATGTTGATTTTTTATTCTGCAACTTTATTGAATTGGTTTCTTAGTCTTAAGTTGTTTTTTAATTTATTTGGTTTTGTTTTGTTTTGGTGTACAGAGTCTTTAGGGTTTTCTTTGTATATAATCATGTCATCTGCAAACAGATAATTTTCCTTCTTCCTTTCCTATTTGGATAGCTTTTTTACTTTTTTTCACTTACCTGCTCTAGCTAGGACTTTCAGTACTATGTCAAATATAAGTGGTGAGAGTGGGCAACCTTGCCTTGTTCTTGATCTTAGAGGAACAAACTTTCAGTTTTTCATCACTGAGTGTGATGTTTGCTGTAAGTTTTTCACGTGTAGAGATAATTTCCTTCTATTCCTAGTTTGTTGAGAGTTTTTATTGAGATAGGATGTTAAATTTTGTCAAATGCTTTTTATGCATCTATTGAGATGATCATGTGATTACCTTTGTTCATCATCTCTTGATCTTTTTAAAATATGCATAATATTGCAGTCTCCTGTTGGCTGCCCATCTATCTGCTCTTGTCACCATGATATCCCATTAGTCATTTCTGTAGGTCCCAATTGTTGGGCATTTTTCTCTGCCATTTTGAATTTTTGACTGATTATAGTATCCCTGATGCCATGAGGCAGTTTGCCTACAAAAGACAAACTGTATATATGAAGCAGTAAAGAGATAAATGATTGAAAGCATGGAATCTATCCATGCTAATAAATGATAGATCTGGGATCTATCATTTATTAGCTGCTTCATCATTAACTAGCTTAGCTATCACTTAATCTTATGAATTCTTTTTTTATTTACTTTGAAATTTGGGATAATAGTCAAGATTTTATAGGATTATATTGAAGATTGCATAAGTAAGTTTTAATCATAGTTCTAATTCCAATAGATATAATAATTTATGATTATAGTTGGTGTTACTGTTAAAAGTAGAATAAAATAGTAAAAATATTGTTAAGACAAAAATTGAAAGTGAACACTGAGATCTGGTTGTATTGCAGAAATATATGGCCCTCACTGACTGGCTGTGTGGCTACTCAACAATCTAAAAATGTGGTCAGCAGGAACAATAGCGAAAATAAGAATATTATTATAATTTAGGTTTTTTGCCAAGCAGCAGAAGGGAACGTACCTTGGAATTGTGTGTTACAAATAATATTTTGTATACAGATTGCAGCTGAATCTTCAGGTAAGCACCAGTAGTTCTAATGTTGAGAAAACCTATGTATATTAAATACCAAAGCCAGTAGTGAAAAGTCCCCAAATTTCCATAGTCAGATTTCTACCAGCAGCATATGGTACAGAAATAACTGGTAAAAATAGACATGAAAACTGAAAAAGTAGCACTTAGTACTGCACTGAAATGTATTTTTAATTTTTTATTTTTTTGCTGGTTATCAAAAGCACATTTTATATTCTATGCATAATGTTACAACAATGCTGTGTCAAGAAAACCAAAAAGTTAATTACACAAATATATTTATAAGATAGATATCTGTCACTGTTCTGGGTTTTGGAGACATAGTGGAGAAGTAAAATCATCACTATTTTCATAGAGTTTACCATCTAGGCAGTAATTCTTAACTAGAAGAAATTTTGTACCCCAGGTGACATTTACTAATGTCTAGAAACATTTTTGGTTATTGCAACTAGAGAAGATACTACTGGTATACACTGGGTAGAGGCCTGGGATGCTGCTAATGATCCTACAATACATAGGACAGCCCCATCAATGAAGAATTATCTGACCCAAATGACACAGTACCAAGAATAAAAAACTGGTCTAGATGGAATAGAGGGAGACAATAGTAAACATGTAAGTCAACAAGTTATTAAATAAAAAGCAATGCCTAGATTACTGGTTTGGGTCAAAAAAGTGATATTATTCACTGAAATACAGAAGATTGGGGTTAAAGAAGGCTTGAGGGAAAAATCAAGAATTCAGTACATGTTAAGTTTGAGATACTTCTGTGTTATCCTCGTAACAAGTATATTGTAAGCCACTAAATAAGTGACTAAGCTCAACAAATATATTTGCCCTAGGGATCAATCTGTGGATAGATTGCTATTCAAATTCATAGAGATAGATGAGATTATCTGGGGAGAAAGTATAGAGAGAAGAGATGAAGCTAGAATCGAGCTCTGAAGAGCTTCATTATTTAGTGATTCAGTGAAGAAAACAAAGTTGGCAAAGAATACAGGGAAGGAGGAGTCAAATATAAGAGGAAAACCAAAGATGTGTATCATCCAGATTTTAAGGAAAAAGAAATGGTCAATTCAAATTCTGTGTGCAGAGATAGAACATATCTAATGGAGTGGGGTGATTATTGGACTTCACAACAGGCAGGTTATTGGTGCCCTCACAAAGAGCAACTTGGTGTGGATAAAAGGAAGATTTGATTTTTTGAAAAATAAGTGTGCTGAAATACAGTCTGCAGGAGTAAACAATACAGTTGATAACATCAGTTGCTAAGGAGAGCAGAAAAATGTAACAATATTTGGAAGAGGCTAGCCGCAAAGCAATTTTGTTTGATTTTTGTTTATTTTTTAAGATTGGTGACACCACTGCATATTTTTAAGCCACTGACAATGATTCACTAGAGAGCGTGAGGTTGACAATTCAGGTCACAAGAGACAACATGGGAGTGAAGAGGCAAATCAATGATAAAACAGAAATACCTGTATATCAGTCAAACAAACTTGAAGCACTTGTAACTTATTACAGACTTTATGCTTGAGTAAACATCCTACTTGATTTTATCTTTCAGGCTTATAACTGAATGTGGTGACCTATCTGTAATTACTTTTGATATTTAATGCATTAATGAATTATAATATTTAGCAACTACTACTTTTTAGTTCATTTTCTTAGTTTAGGCTACTATAACAAGCTATGAGAGATTTGGTGGCTTAAACAACAGAAATTTATGTCTCAAAGTTCTTGAGGCTGAGACAGCCAACATTAGGATGCCAGAAGATTCAGTCTGATGAGAGCCCTCTTTCTTGTTCGCAGATAGCTGTCTCTCCTTTGTATCCTCACATGGTACAGAGAGGGAAGAGAGAGGGAGAGAGAGAGAAAGAGAGTCAGAGAGAGGGAGGAAGGAAGCTCTCTCATGTGTCTTCTATAATCCCATTATTAGCGCTCTACCTTCAAGACCTAATTACCTCCTCAAAACCCCATCTTCAAATACCATCACATTGGAAATTAGGGTTTCAACACACAAATTTTGGGGTCCATAAACATTTAGTACATAGCAACCATATACCCAAATTTTGGATTGATTGGTGTTTTTGTTTTTATTCATGAGTTGAGAACCAGATCTACTTTTAATATATTTCAATTTCTATTAAAATAGTGAGACATTTTTCTTTTTAGTCTTATAGTAATAATTTTAGTGTTCCTACATTTTATTTCAATAAATTAGTAATTTTGAAATTTCATAATATGGTATCCTTAATAATGTATTAATGCAATGATTATAAATATAAATATTTTTAAACTATACATTATTTTGATGTTCCTAGCTTTAGATGAGCTTGGCAAGGTGATAGATGACTAACTTGAATTCTGTGACCTCAGATGTGACAACATAGATTCCAATGTAAAAGTTCAGATATGGAATATGTTAGCTCTTAAGCCAGAATTAAATTTTGAACTTTTCTAGTGTTACAAAATTGTTTCAATAAATAATTTCCAAAACACAAAATAAAATAGTAAATGACAAAATTGATGGCCAGACAATATCTGAAATATTTTTTTGGTTTGGATATTAGAATTCAAGAGAGAGATTGAAAATTGGCAGTGTTGTTTCAAGAGAGAAAAAGTGATGAATGATTATTAAATATAACATATAAGAAGGGAAGTATTGATGATGATCCATTTAACATGGAGAACATACTTATTCTGTATTATATTACATCGTTTCGGGTACAAAGGCTTAGATTTGTTCTCTGTGGCTTTTGCACACAGAACCAGAAATAGTAGAACCATCAATAGGGAGTTAGTGTTAAGCTTATCATAACAAAGAGTATTTTAAGAGATAATCTCAAACTGAATACGCAGTATTGAAAACCCATTAGTTTTTGAGAACTGGAGATGTTCAACAGTGTATTGAAAATTTTAATATAACATTTTTGGAAATATTTACAATTGCCTAATCACATGTCACTTATCACCTGACATGTATCTCAATTCTTTTTTAAATAAAGAGACTAATTTCGAACATATTACTGTATATGCTATTAGGAATTGTTAGAATATTAGTCCAGTATTATTCATAATTTTACTTTAGGTAGGTTCATTAAAAAACTGATTTGAAGGTTTGTAAGAATATGTCAGGACAATTAAAATGGAATCCTTCTTGTTCAAAGTTGGTTCAATCAATATTACTTCTCATTTGCATAGAGAAATGCATAACATTACAAAGCTATCTTGTGTAGATATGCACACAGAAGTTTAAATTTATTTTTTTCTATGCCTGTTAAACTGGAATATTGAATGATTAAATCATATGTATATATATGATTCACAGTATACTGTTTGATACATAGTAGAAATTTTAGTAGTGTCTACTTTTTCCTGAAATGTAAGGTATAAAAAATAGTTGTAAAATTAATGAATAACATAGTAATGAAACATAATACTATGTTTATTTCACAATCATTTTATCCATTTTGATAAACAACTGCCTATTCAAATATGTAAAGTCTTTATTAAATATTTCATTTGTTCAGTCATTCAAAATTACCGATTGAAAACCTGTTATGTGCCAGACTCTCTGCTAGGTACAAGGACTATGTTGGTGAGTAAGACATTTATAGTCCTAGGAGTTTTAGAATTAATATTGTATTTGGGTAGAATGAACAAGTGACATACATTTATAATTCCAGATTTTTATGAGTACCACATTACAATATTTGCAAAGATTAGTTAAAACAGTCAAACAAAAAGATAATTTGGACTGAAAATTTAGAAAGGAATTGTGGTACATGTTTTCTAATATCTTACCTTCTAGACTGTGATTGGCTAGTCCTGTCTTCAAATAGATTTTAAAATTATATTTGTTAAGTCAGTATCAATTTTTTTTTGTTTAAAATTTTACTAACAGAAGCTTAGAGTGGTATTTCCATATGAATCTTGCTAGATGTTTTATAAAAATTATCATATTATTTTACTCATTTATTCATTTCACACACATCAGATTACTGAGAATTTAATGTTTATCAGGAACTGATGTAGGCCCTGAGGATACAGTCTCTAATAAGAGAGCTGAGTTTACCATTAATATGGTAGTTGTATTCTAATGAAGAAATACAGTAAACCAAAAACCAAGAGCTATAAAATATAAAATTCTGTCCACTGAGATTTTCCTTCTTTGCTACTCATTAGAACCACTTACTGAGTGAATGAATAACCCCACAGCTATCCATTTAAAAATAGTACCAGCTTAGAAATTAGAGCCATTTATAACCAGAGTCAATATGTCTCACTTCAATTAACTATTCAAAAGGATTTACCCATGACACTGGATGCTGAGGGAAGAATGACATTATGTCAGTACAGTCAGCCTAGAACTCTGTGACACTTGGGCATTAAAATTCCAAGTGCCTTCAGAACTATCTCACATTTAAAGTTTATAATTTGACATGTATAAAAATACTAAGTGATTATTTTTCTAGCATACTGGTTTTATTAATCAGGGTTCTCCAGTGAAACAGAACAAATAGGATTCAATAGGATGTGTGTGTGTGTGTGTGTGCATCTCTCTCTCTCTACATATAATATGTAAATATGTAAACATGTATATGTAGATAGACAGAGGATTTAAGGAATTGTCTCAAGGGATTGTGGAGGCTGTTAAGTCCAAAATCCTCAGGGTAAGCTGGCAGTCTGGAGACTCAGCGAAGAAGAGTGATACCTCAGCTCAAGTCGAAAGGCATTCTACTGGCAGAATTTCCTCTTCTGAGGAGGAGGTCAGTCTTTATTTATTAAAGCGTTCAGTTGATTGGATGAGGTCCAGCCCCATTATGGATGTAAACTGCTTTACTCACAGTTTACTGATTTAAATGTTCATCTCTGAAAAATACCTTCACAGCAACATTCAGACCAGTATTTGACCAAATAGCAGGGTACCGTGTCCTAGCAAAGTTGAAACATAAAAGTAACCATCACAGTTAACAAATATCATTTCAAAACATAATTGTCTTTCTCATTGCATTAATCTTAAGAATATCTTTTTTTTTTTTTCTCAGATGCAGGGTTACTTACTTATGTGTGATTTTTTTCCCCTTATTTTTCATTTGATGAAAATAATCTCAGTTCCTTTCCTTCTGAAAACAGTATTATGTACATACATTGGCCACTAGAACAGGGATACCTCCCCCACTTTTTGCCATAAATGTTCTTAAACATTCATTATTTTTGTGTCTATTTGCATTATAATTCTGATGGACTTGGTGAATAGAAATATATGGGCAGATGACATAAATGCAACACTAATGGAAAAATCAGTAATGTGTTTGAAGGCTTGCTGCCTGTCTTCATATTCCTAAGTTGGCAAGTGATCATGTCACAAAAATACCATTATTATGTAAACCTGCCACTCATTTCTGAAACACTTTAAGAACATATTTGGCAGGAATCTCCCACAAGAGTCTCATTAAAAGTATTTGTAGACAAAATTTTGATCAGAGTAAAACTTGTCAATAACATATCTTTTTTATAGTTAACTGGTATTATTAACAATTGTGAGGTTTGCTAATGGCTGAGAGAGTTGTAATAGTTTCCGCAGAAGCTCTAGGAATATATTAGCTAGCCTTTTGAAAATGTGGGGGGTTATGAATATTTATATAAAATGTGAGATTTCATAGATATCACAGATTACATTCTAAAGAGAAAAATAGGATGTTTTTTAAAATGCACAATTTTAAACTTGCCAAGCTCCATTTTTGAAGATGTGTCTTTAATATTCCTTGCCATCCCAATGCCCACATTCAACAAACTATGGCTCTTCCTGGACAAGAAGTACTCAGAAAGGAATCTGAAATTGCCTCTGAAACATAAGATTTATTTTAACATGCCACAGATTATTACTTATCCACATATTCTAATATTCTAATTATTAATTTATTTTGTCATAATTACATCACCTTCCCATCACACAAACACATATACACATCAAAACTGAACGATTAAGAATTCCAGAAAATATTCATTCAAAACCACAGAGATATCAAATATCAACCCTAATTATTCCTTCATTTTAATTTACTTTTTAACACAGACCATATACATTTACACAGTAAAAGGTATGATTTGACAGGAATTGGGGATTGCTTAAGCAGTCATACACGTTGCTATAGATCTGTCAAAAGTTTTGAGTGTGTAATTCAATAAAATAGAAAACATCAAAGAATTTGTTACAAATTTTTTTAAAATCACATTGCTGTTTAACAGTTTAACAAATATATACTTACCATCCTCTTTCTCCTTTACATTGGGAGTAGTTACATCTGCTCAGTTTATTCACATAAAGGCCTATGAATGAAATTTCTAGAATTGCACTTCTGCGACATCAAGAATGAATTATTTATAAATCTATTTAAACAACTGGGTAGATACCTATGAAAAATAAATTTGGGTTTATACTGTACATCTTGTATCAGGTTAAGTTTCCAATTATTTGAAATAAAATTTATCAAAGACATTTAAAAGTGAGTCAAAAAGAAATGTATTTTATAGAATCAAAGTGATAATGCCCTTTCTCATTAAACATTTAACCAAGAAGATATAAGAGAAAATAATAAAAATATGACCAGAGTAAAATAAAAATTGTATGGCAAAAAATAACTAAAAACTAAAGAAGTATGTTAATTGGAAAATATTTGTAAATCATATAAAAGACAAAGATATAACCTCCTGAGTTTTAAAAATATTTTTTTCAGATCACTAACTAAAATATAAAAAACCCAGTACAAAAATGAACATTTGATATGGAGCAACAGGAACTCTCATTCAGTGCTGATAAGAATGCAAAATGGTATAGCCCCTTTGGCTGTTTCTTCAAAAACTAAACATACTTTTACCACATGATCCAGCAATCATACTCCTTGGTATTTGCCCCAAAGAGATGAAAACTTATGTCCATACAAAAACCTGCACAAGGATGTTTATAGCAGCTTTATTCACAATTGCCAAAATTTGGAAGCAACAAAGATGTGTTTCAGTATATAAAAGGATAAATAAACTGTGCTTCATCCAAATTATGGAATATTATTCAGTGGTAAAAAGAAACGAGCTATCAAACCATACAAAGACATGGAGGAACCTTAAATGCATGTTACTAAGTGAAAGAAGTAAACCTGAAAAGGCCACATACTGTATGAGTCCAACTATATGACATTCTGGAAAAGGTGAAACTATGATGATAGTAAAAAGATCAGTGGTTGTGAGGGTTTGGCAGTCAGGGGAGGGACAAATACTCAGAGTACAGAGGATTTTTAGAGCAATGAATATATCCTGTATGATACTATAATAGTGGATACATGTTATTATATATTTGTCCAAACCCATAGAAGATACAATACACAAAGAGTGAACCATAATATAAACTATGGACCTTGATGATATCTCAGTGTAGGTTCACCAATTGTAACAAAGATACCCCTCTGGTGGGGAATGTTGATAATGGGGAACTATGCCTGTGTGTGGGTGAGTATATGGGAAATTACTGTTCCTTCCTTTTAATTTTGCTGTGAACCTGAAGTGTTCTAAAAACTGGAGTCTTAATATAAAAAATGAGTCATACATATGAAAAATAGCTTCATAGTTAATAATTTATTTTATGGAGGTAATCAGGAATACAAATAATAATTTTGCATGAAATATTTATATAAAAAGTGTAAATAAAGTTAAAAACTAAAATATCTTTATACTATTTTATAGATATAACATAATAAACAATTCCAAAGCAAAAGGAATTTCCCAATTACATTTTTAGTCATTATGCCATGTTAAAATAGAAATTCAAAATAACATATATGTTTGGATAATAGGAGAAAAAAACACCAAAATATAAAAGGTGATTTTTGTCTAGGTGCAATAATTTTGTTTGGTTTTACTATCTTTTCCATGCTTTTTCTTTATTTTTATAATTATCTTTAATAAATATTTGCTAGATAAATAACCAAGAAAAGTGTTGATGTAAAGTGGAAAAAGTATTAACCTAATCACCATTTGGACATTTACCTTCTTGAAAGTGAAATAGAGTCCCCACAAAATGAAATGTTTTTCTTTCAGTTTGATAAACTGAAACCATTGATTATATCACTTTATGACACTTCAGGGTTTCTTTAAATTTTTTGTTTTGTAGTCTACCAAAATCAGTTACCTCAAACATCCTTTCTTAATTGGAAAGCATCATGAACAAAAAGTAAGATAATCTAGTCCCGCCTTTTTACTGTATCACGTGAGCTTGGCATATATGAGCTTGTTTAGGCACCTGCAAGATGGGATCCATAATACCTTCTACCTTCATTTAACTCATAGGCTTATAATAAAGAATATTAAGGTATTAGGTTAATAAGTTTGCTTTTATATGACCTATTATGCCACATTATATATTTGATTTAAATTATGATATTATTATATCGGTAGTTTCCACATCATTTTTAGCAATTAACTTTGGATTGAAATGTGTACAGTGTTCATATATAGTATACATTCCCAAATAATGAAAATAGCCCTGAACATGTCTAGTATTAAAAAAAAGAATATACTATTTTGACTATTTTTACTTTACACAATCCATGTCTTATGAGAAGTAAGTAATATAAGTGGTCTAGACAGTTAGTGTTTTTTTCTGAAACACAAGAGAAAATAGTTCTACAAAGTCTGTGTCACCGTCATTGCAAAAAATGCAAATTGTCTAATCTTAGTGTTATGTACATGTTTGTATTGTGCTTTTATTGAAAACTATGATTCTGACACTACTTTCAAAGATGTATATTCTTCTGGTACAGAATAGGAGACTGATGGATAACTCTTTCCAAAAGTTATTTTCAGCAGAAATCAGATATTCTCAACAACAATATATGGGCCTGTTAAAATGTACCTAATAGCCTTTTACACTACAGAATATGCTTCATATAACACAACTCTCCCTTCCTATAGAAGCATTTAAAACAAAAATCACTAAAAGTGGTGAGTAAAGAAGGAGAATATTTTAAAACATGTTAAAGTAGCTATTATTGATTGTCTGCCCTGCATGTCTTCTCCTCTCATCACTCTACAGAAACCTATTTCTCAACTTTATGCTTCTGCATTACTCAGCACATGTATTCAGTTAAAGATGACTGCAGTTCAGCTCCCCAGGTGGCTCTGATTTGTGTACAGGTAATTCCATCCATCTTGCCAATGGCTGGTTTACAATGATCATATGATGCAAACCAATGAGTCCAAAGCAGTGGTTTGCTAAGAAATATTGGCAAACCTTTGTTCTTCTTGTTAGGGTTCAGAAAACCACATTATATGTGAAATTAAAGAGCAAAATTGCTGCAGCCTTCTTACCGCAATATGATCCAATACATTTTTGGGGCAGTTTCAGTTAGGTTACATATTATTTGAAGTTGAGTATATTTGAACGGATGCAAAACAAATGAACAAGCACAAAAAACACAAGTTATATTTAAAAGTAAGGTGCAGCAGGTCTTTTGTTCCGCTATGATCTGCTTTCTAATGAGTGACATTATATGTAATTTATTTATCTTAAAATTGCATAACACAATATGGACAACTGTCATTACAGCATGATAAGTAAATCAGATTTGTTAGGATATTTAGAGACTAAACATAAGGTATGTTTGATATACTATTTGGCCTAATTGAAGGAAATAAAATTAGAAGCTCCGAGAGAAGTCTTGATGAGGCAGGATGGGAAACAAACATAAATACACCTGAAAATAGTACCAGAAGGCAATTTATCTTTCTTCATAAACAGAATAAAAAAAACTATATATTTTTTCTTTTTTTGAATGTCTTAGGGCATCCTTATACAGACTTGTACAGTAGGAGAAAAACCAGAACAGTATTTAAAGGATCCTTATAGCACAACAAAGTTGGAATCATATACCTTTAATTATAGGCTTAAACAAAAGGATAAGAAAGATACTCAGAAACTTTAAGCCTTTCTAGGTCTTTATCTCCTTCTCCCATTCAGTACCCTATTTGTCTCAACTCATCTGAAAAATCCTGAGTCTCAACAACCAAAATTCTACCTACATGTTGCATAGCTGTGCCTGTTAACTATTTCCTCTTCTCATTATTTCATGCATATTAAATAGTAGACGCTTTGCAAAACACTAGAGGCATGACCTATAACTGTACTGTCTCTTAAAATTCATGAATTTGACAGGTAAGTTTTTTTTATAACTGGGAGTTTTAATAAGTATGCATTTCTTGGCTTCCCTGGTGGCGCAGTGGTTGAGAGTCCGCCTGCTGATGCAGGGGACACGGGTTCGTGCCCCGGTCCGGGAAGATCCCACATGCCGCGGAGCGGCTGGGCCCGTGAGCCATGGCCGCTGAGCCGGCGCGTCCGGAGCCTGTGCTCCGCAACGGGAGAGGCCACAACAGTGAGAGGCTCGCGTACCGGAAAAAACAAAAAACAAAAAATAAGTATGCATTTCTTATGCAATAGGGACAGTCACAAAGTTCAAGTCAGTATGAGTTACTCACTAAGCTTATCCTGCTATAATGTCAGTTTAGAAGACAGACTTTCAAAATCCTCACCATTGTATTTGCTTTTATTTTATATTTCCTATTTCCTCTAGAGAGAATTGAGATTATGAACTAATATAGTTTAGACCATGTATATAAAGATTATTAATTTAGACTATAATAGTCAAAATATAGCAAAGTGCTAAAATAATTATAATTTTTTAAAAAACAAAAAAAATGATAATAATTCAAGATTGCATTGTGTCTATAAATCATGTTAGGAAGAACTGACATCTTGAAAATATTGTGTCTTCCTATCCAGGAACATAGACTATCTCTCCATTTATTTAGTTTTTCTTTGATTTCATTCATCATGGTTGTATAATTTTCCTCATATAGCTCATATATATTTTGTTAGATTTATACCTAAGTATTTCATTTTGGGGATACTAATAATCTGTTTTAAATTTCAAATTCCACTTGTTCATGTTTTGTGAAAATATATATTGATGTATTTTTCCTTATAACAGTCAAGATAATTATATAAATCCTGATAAACTGGGACAGTTACTAAAACTCACTTTACTGAGATAGATAAGTTGCAAATAGAATTACTGATGAAATCAATTGTGACACACTCCATTTAAACAAAAATTCTAATTCAAATAAATTGTTATAGACCATTGATACTTTGTGATTTGGCTATTCAGATTGACATATGCTTCCTTAAGTAAAATTATGTTTTAGATGGAATATGTCACAACATTAAACTCTGCATTTGTTATAAAATATTATCACAAGTAAGGAAATACTATTTTAGTATGTAATTGCACAACTGATTAGCTACAAGAGCCCTGTGCACTAATTGATAAAATCGCTGTTCTGGCTATAATTTTGTAGAACAGTGATATACTGGTACATTATTTTTAATTATTATAAAGCATTTTGAGAAATTTATATGTTTTAAGAATTTGAGTCTTTCTTAGCTTAAAGAATAAGCATTTAATAGTATAATCTACTCTTATGCTTCTTTTGTTTTTTGTTTAGCTACATTTCTGTTATGTCATTTTATATTCTTTTTCCTTTAAAAATATTTTGGAAAACAAAATATGTATTTCTGATAAATTAGATGGCTATTGTGCATCTATTCTTATATGGCTTTTTCCTTTACTAATGTCTCCAATATTCTAAAAAGTTACATTTGCCAGATTTCCTTAAAACTCGCATTCTGTATAGTAATTATGTTTTGCACAGTAAATGCACTTCAATGTGATTTGAAAGGCAGAAGTCAGAGAAAGAACATATTGTCACTGCTTTTGACTTTAACTGCTTACAAGCAAGGTTATAGAGGCATGGATGTCAACACATAGTTGCAGAGGCCAGCGTGAGTGGTTAAGTGTCTGAGTGCTATCATTTTGCCTGCACAAAGGAGTTGCTAAAACAAGAGCTTCCCCACCCCAGCTTGTTGATCATTGGATTGTGATTATAATTCTGTGCTCCTGAATTTAATAGCTCCAATGGTGTTCTTCTGATCTCCACTTTTCAGCTTTTCTAATTTTCAGCTCACTGTCACAATTTTGTTAATTCAGTAAATCACGATGTATACATTATGTATGAATATATCATATACACTTTCATATTTGCACAGTCATATAACAGCAATTTTATGAAACTGGTTCTGCTTTTATTTCACAATATATATTTCTTCTAACCAGGCAGAGTACTTTCAAACAAATTCTCATGGTCCACGTGGAGCTAGTGATAGAATATCATCTCACTTATTTTTAAATAAATGAAAGACAGTAAGATTCACAGCCCTCCCCTCCCTCAAGATTTTACCAAAATCTTTCTTGATATTTTAAGTTTACTATTCCTGAGAATATTATCAAGTGGCTCTTCTATAATTTTTGAAGTTTTTCATACTCAGAGTCAGCACTGAGCATATTCAGGTTTTTTGTTTCTCTCAGGCAGGTACTCAATTGCCAGTTCTCACTGAGATATGATCTTTCCTAAAGAAATTAAAGAAGTGCACAGAATGATGTAGTCTGTTCTGTTATTATCTCTCTTCCTATCACACTGACTCCTTAGTCTCTGAATACCTTAATGACATCCTGGATGAGAATAAGGCCCATCTCCCTCTTGGCTATACCTTTGTGGTTTTCTGTGGACTACATATCCTCTCAAGTATTCTTCTCTTATTTCCTCAGGTGTGCTTGCTCTGGTTTTTCTGGTTCACCCTAGTGATGACCCCTGGCCATTTCTGACATTACCAAAATCAACGCTAGTTTGATTTTCTACTAGAATAGTCCACAGATGCCTCCAAGTCCATATTTTCCAAAGCAATTGTTACTTCCACCTTCCATACAGTGTCGACAGTCCGCTGTTATTATAAAGTGGCTATTCCAAGGAATGTTATTACCTTTAATTTCACTATGCCAGAAAGTTGTACGATATCCTTAACTCCATCTTCTTCCTCACTTTCCACAGTGCATAAATTATGGTGCCAGTTTCACTCCTTAATTGCTTCCAAATCCATCCATCCCTGCCATCTTCCTGACCACTATTCAAATTCAGGTCAGCATCACTGCATTGTGAGTGCACCCATTTTTTTAGTCAAGATTTGCTCAGCCTGAATTTATTCTCTATCATAATTAGACTAATTATTTTAACCTGGCAATTTATTACTGCTGAGAGTACTATCAATTGTACCGGAACTATTTATATATCTAAGCAGTTGTATACCAGACCTCAGCACTCTTATTCTAGTTCATATTTCATGGTATTAGGCAGGTGTATAACATAATTTATGGTTTATATCATGCTAATCTCTTATTTCATTAAAGACTGCATTTTCTCCTCAATTCCTCTCTTTCATCTCTTTTCAGTGTTTATCAGTTAAGGGGGTTTTAAAAAACTGAATAACCATATCATTCCAAATGTTTTATATCTTTTATACTTTTTCCTAATGTTCTTTATAGCCTGAATGCACTTGTTTAACCTAAACATTGATTATACCAAATCTTAAAATAGGGGCTTATTTGTTCACATGCAGCAGTTAAATCAGAAGTACACACAACCATTCCTCTCTCCCTCCTTTTAATAGGAGGTTACTCATGGAGAGTGGTTCACAGTGGTAGGGCTAGGGTTCAGTTTGATGCCCTGTTTAGTCATCTGGAGGTGATATGGAAGATCAGTGACCAGTGCTTATTGTTGGGAGAGGCAAAGGCTCCCCTCAGAGTAGTTTTTCTACCTTTTTTTGAACTGAGGCTTTTTACTGTGGTACAATACTTCTTCACAATAGGAAAGTTTCATATTGATTACTTCTTTGCTTGAGTACTGTTCAAAGATATGAACAGACCTAGAAAAGTCATTTATTGTATTCTCTGACTTTTATCTTTGGAATATCTTGTTTTTCAAGTTTCTCTAAAAACATTCCAGTTAAGTATTTACTTCTCACAATCTCTTGATCGTTTATTACCGTTTTTTTCAGAATGGAAACTTCAAACACCATTTTCTGATCATGATACTGGTTATCAAGCATTGTTTAACAGTTCAAATATATGCTTACCGAGGAGTCCAGCTCCTGGTTAAAAACCTCTGTGTGATGGCTGACCATATTCAGTTGCAAAGGCTGTACCTGACAGGTTTCACAGGACCTTCACTCTTAGGTCTCCATACCTGAGGCCCTCAGGGAGGCCCTCTTTGAGAGACTCTGGTGAGAGTTCCTCATGTGGTGAGGAGGGAGACACCTTGAATAGACTTTTCCCCACTCTGACTGGATACTTAGCACTTGTCCACTCCTAGTGCTTCCCCCTTGTCCTCCTCACATCCTTGGGGTTCACAAAACTCTCAGAGCCTTTTGTTTGGGGCTCCCTAAACAGTGAGACAACCCCACATCTGTGCTGATCCACCTGCCCCTGAACCAGTGCACGACTTCATAAGGGAAATAAAACAGAGGGGAGTCATTGTGTTCTCTGGCTTTACGCTTTTGCTTATACCATTGCAGTAAGTGATTAAAGGCTTAACTCTTTCCATTTTAGCTTGTTTCTTTAATAGGCTACTCCACAACTAACAGCTATCTTGCCCAGTTAGGCTGAGCTCCTGACACTTAACACATATTTACCTTCATGACACTTAATTTCAGTTACATAAGTGACACTGATATAGGGCACCAGTTATAGAGCTATGCACATATTATCCTTTATTTTATGGCAGATTGCCTTCATGTGCTGTTGTGATTCATAACATCATCAACATTTATCTGAAATCACCCTCAGTTTAATTTTTTTTAGTATCATGATATAATAATTGTAACCCTGGGAATTTAGTTAATAAAAGTGGCTATGCATTTTCTGCTGAGTTTTCCTGATTCTTGAATTTTGATTCCAATCTAGCAGTATCTGCTTTTCATCTGACATAATAATTCTTAGCAGTATAATTTTAAGTATAAATGTCATTTTTGCAATTTAAAAATTTCAGTTATATAAAGTAAACATTTATTTAGTCCTCATTTTTAAAATCTAACTCTGAATGGAGTTAAAGTTATATATATTTTTCTCAACATTATTAGAAACCTTCTGCTCTTTCTGTAGTAGACTGTTATTTTTATAAGCTTGTACTCCTATTTATACATATTTCATATTTTTCTACTGTTTATTTATAAATCTGTTCTCAGAAAGTCAATTATTTTTGAAATTGAGATTACTTAGAAAACCGAGGGCAGTTTATTTTTCTCAGAATTCTCAAAGCATTCTATTTCTTTAAGAATATCTGGTAATTGGCTAATGTCTGAATTTTCTAAATATTTTGTTTCTGCTTTCCTAATATAAGCTCCAAATTCAAGTTTGTGTTAAGCACAGAAAGCACGTCCCTTTTAACTCATTATGAAATTCTATAATGCATGAGTATATAACCTGAATCAATAGGTTATTTTATCAAGTTAATCATAAAATATTTATAAATATTTAGTTGTGGAACTTAAACAACCTTAATACAATTTCTTTCACAGTATACTGACAATTAATATTTCTACCCCTACTCTGCATTTCATATATGTTTCAAGATGCAAGGAAGGAATGGATAACATGCAGAAGAATTATACTAAGATTATGTATTACACATAATTTTCTGTTAATTAAACATAAAGACTATAGGGACAGGTGGTATAGTATAAGGTCAACAACCTTGCAGGCAGAAAAGATCAGAATTCAGATTCTCACTGCAACTTACTTTTACTGTATCCTTGGACAAATTGAATATTTTTTCTTATCCTCTTTTTTCCCACCTGTTATTACAGAAGTCATGCAGTTGTAAGAATGAAATAATACAATGTATGAAAAAAACTCAGCTTTATGTGCTGTCATAAATATTAAATGAGTAGCAGCTACTATCATTTACATCAATATTGACATCTTTGAATCCCTCTGTAAATTTTATTTTAAAAAATCTTATTAACAAATATAATAGAGCAGAGTTATTTTCACATGTTTGGATCTCTAAAAACACAAAACCTATAACCAAAAAATAGAGAAAAGAAACCAGAGTTGGTTTGCTTGTGCCTCTAACCAACTATAAAATGAACTTGAAGTTAGGGACATTGGTTTACTTTTATATGCCCACCACATAGTACACTGGATCGATTAAGCAGTTATTAATACCTGTTTTTAGAACACTGTGTGTTTTTTACTCCAAAGTTTATATTCATTTCAATATCATTCTCTCTTACATAAGATCAAGCTGCCAGTGAATAACTGTTGAGTGATAAAGAGTTATGAATGATATGCTTTTATAATTCATATGCATTATTCACAGGTGCAGTATTATTATAATAAATTGTAGCTTTGGGCTTTTAGAGAAAAGAGTATTTAAAATCCAGATGTGGGTTTCCACTAGTATTGGAGAAAAAATAATGACTGCCCTTAACTTTGCAATTTAAAGCTTAGTGAATATTACATGCTTAAATTTCTATATTTTAAAATATTTAAAATATTTAAATATTTTTAATATTTAAATATTTTAAAATATTTACTAGAAGCAGGAGTGTTTATGATACTTAATCACCAGCATTTCTCTGTGCCTTCTTTACTAAAAATCTATATCTACTGATTTTGTAGTAATCGAACATATTCAAAGAAGCTCAAACAGGAAAAATAATCTTCAGGTACTGAAAGTAATCAGTGGGAGGCAAATTTATTTGAAATCGTACCAATGGCATGGAAGACTGAGATAATATAGTTTATGTCATTATTTTATAACTAGGATAACTAACGACCAGAAATATTAGTGGATTTTACAAGTTATAGAGCAGGTTAGTGGCAGAGGTTTTCAAGTCTCTAGTGCCTTTTTCTATTTATAATTATAGATAATTTATTATTTTGACATATAACATGCTATTTACAGGAATAAACTTTATTGGAAAAAAACATTAATCTTCCAATACCACTGCACTTCTTGCTTACAATTCTAAAAATGGTTTAAATAAAGGTAGAATATAATTTGATATAATTTTATTTGAATTCATAAAGATAATACATTTAAAAATTAGCATGATTTAAAAAATAATTGAACCACTAGGAAGACAAAAGAAACAAAAAGATCCTGGGAGAAAAATGCTGATTTCTAGCAGGTTCCCTGTATAAATTGACACCAGGGTTATGGCCCACCACAAGGGGTACCCTCAGGAGCTGAACTGCTTAGATTAGGTCAAGGAGACCATGGGCAAGAAACGTCTTCAGTGATGGGTGTAATATGTACAGAAGGACAGTGTACTTTAAACAATATATTTATGCTTCCCTAGTCTGCTCTTTTTTAGTTTTAGGTCATTTTACATTTCCTGTTTGATCACTTATTTTATAATATATATGATTTTCCAAATTTTAATGAAATTATAATCCAATGATTCCTACAGTTTTCTAAAGTTAACTGAATATGTTTTCAAATTATTTTTTTCTATAATGTTTGTCCTTTTTGTTGTTAACTCTTTTTAATTATTCATGGTGTTTCTTTGTAACATGAGAGGGCTTTTAATATCAAGGAAATCCCAATTTAACAAAAAAACTATATATAGATTTATTTGTTGGCCCCTACTGTCCATATGGCTATTGGTAGAAGTATAATTTCAGGTGTAGAGCTAATGTGCTTTTTATTGTGTACAGCTTCTTCAGTTTTCTTATCTTTTGTGTTTTATTCAGGACAGATCTTCTGAGTTACATTGGATTTCTGCTACCTGCTGCCTAGCCAACTGATTTAAGAAGAGAAATTTAGGTGTGACAATATTATGCAAGCCACTTTTTTTCCCTTCTACACAATATTCACTTGCACACCACTTCTAGGATTATCTCCTTCGAAACACCAACATCACATCATGAAGGTAAGGTTCTATCCATTGATCACTTCTATACTCAGTCGTAAATTGTTGCTACAATAAGACCAGAAATGGGGACTTTATTGGATAGTTTAGTTATGAAACATAACTATCCATGAGCTAGAAAGCTCTCATGCAATAAAAAGGTTGTGTTTGTCCTTCAAGCTAGCATGGCTTTGTTTTAGTTTTTGTTTTTAAAGATATATACTAAAAGTGGTTCCTACTTTTTATTTCTCCCAAATGGTTCAACGAGTTTGCTTTATGGTTCTCCCTGAATTATGATTAGTGAAAACTTATTCAGGTATCTAGCAGAATGTTAACCAATATGAATAGTTGCCATGCTCTTTGCCTCTCTTGTTCTGCTTTCAACACTATTACAATGGAAAGTGAGACTGGATGATTCTGGTTTTACCAGCTTTTCCTCATCATGAACCATGAATATCTACCTAATAATTTTTATTAAGCTAGGGAACATTGAACTCTATTATTAGGTCAAAAATCTTTTTTAGCTTCAAAATGACTTCCATCCATTTATTTATTATAAAGTCATTTATTAAGCACCTACTATGTAATACAAATTATACTGGGCAATAAGGATGCAAAAATAACAAGACATGTTCTCTGCCACATTCTAATGGAAGAAATGCACACACAATAAGTAAGCAGAAAAATTTAAAGTATTTTGTTTCACTAAGTGTTTTGAAGAAATGCTATAGTGAATAAGCAAATGAAGACTACATAAGGTAAAAAGGTATAAAAAAAAGTACTTTTTGCATAATGCTTCTCTGAAGAAGGGACATTTAAGTAGTGTACTAAAAGAAGAGGAGTAACTGTGAGAAGAGTAGAGGTACTGTTTGGGGAAATGTTCATGGTAGAAGGAAGAGAAAATACAGATAACATTGTAGTGTAACAAATATACTAAAAGATATTAAAAATTTTAAAAAACATTAGAGTACTTGTCAAAATTTTGTTAGATTGGATTAAATGGTCTAGAGTAGTCCAGACCAGTAAGGAGTTTATTTTCTCACCTAGCAAGGATTTTGGTTACTCAATATACATCTGTGAAAGTCAATCAATGAATCAGGTATTTTCTTCACTGACTTTTATCACCATAGTCATTGTGTTTGTATTCTAGGAAGGAAAAGGGGGAAAGTCCAAGGGCAAAGGCATATGCCTTTCCATCTGAATAGTATCCTCTGTAGATGCCCAAGACAGTAGGCTCTTCTTGTGTCTTACTGGTGAGGATTACTCACATGGCCACCTATAGCAAATGATCCAGGACAACCCAGCTAAAGTTTTTAGGCTTGGCACATTGATACCATAAGAAAAATTTATGTTCCATTTTAAATGGAGAAGGGGAGAATGGATAGGAAATTTGCAATGTGAAAAAGGCTAGATGTATCAATAATTTTGGGTAGATACTTAGGAACCAATCCTGAAGCACCCTGTAGGCCATGCTGTGGAGGTTGCAATTTATTTTATTGACAGTGGAATGTTATTTTAGGCAGCGGAGGGACACAATATAAGTTAAGTTTACTTCTGTCATGATAATCACTCACTTCATAGATTGTTTCAAAGATACGAGGATTTCCTCTGATTTAAGGCCGTTGGGCTTTGTTACATATATGTTTTGCTTTGTTTTTGGTTATTGTTTCAATTCCTTTGTGCATTTTGAAATAACATTCTTGTTAAAGAACTTAGAAGTGATCATGATATATTCTATAACTCTACACAGATAAATCATCATTTAATATTCAGAATTTAGTATTAGGGAAATTGAGTGAGTTATTATAATTTCAATTATATTTCTTCTTCTCCATAATAGCAATGCTAAGTTTACTATGTTAATTTTACTGTTTTATTTTTTATTTTTCCGGAGAATGAAAATCACAAAATTACAACATATCAGCAAGTCCAAATATGTCATATACAGTTGTATTATTATATACTATGCTATACATATTTATATATTTATTCATACAGAGACACTAATTTTTAGGACTGGAAAAGACTGCCATTAGGGATGAGGATCAAGTGAAGTGACTAAAATCACCTTAAAATTAACTTGCAGGAGAATGGTTTGCCCTCTGAAAACTGTACGCACTTCACCTTTCCTCATTTCCAATAAATAACACAGTTCAGTTATCTGCCCACTTAGGACCAAAACCCAGATGTTATACCTGATTCCTTTCTTTCCTTTATCACCTATTCCATTAGGGAGGTTAGACTAATGCCCATAATTTGTAGTATTTTCCATCAAGGCTATTTTCTTACCTCAGGAAATTTGTACTTGCAGTTTCCTCTTCGAATATTTTTCCCCCATCCCTTGCCTCCTTCATATTTCCTTCACTGTCACCTCATCAGTGAGGCCTTTACTTGACCACCATGTTTAAAATTGGAATGGCTTCCTTCCTACAAATTTCTTCCCCTCTCTAATTTATGCTCCTTTGCAGCATTTCAGTCATATTACATGCTATGTATATTACTGATGTATTTTGTTAATGTCTTCTTTAAAGACATTAACTTCTTTAAAGTTATTTTTTTATTTTAATGAGTCCAGAAACATTTTGACATTGTTCTATCTTGCTTTGCCATAAAGTATAAAGTTCCTTACCTTCAATACCCTTACTTAGATATTGACAAGGACCTCACCTTATCATTTGAGCAACTGCACTAAAACATATGAATTTGAGGGAACTTGGTTATAATACTCTTTCCACATTAGAAGTGGGAAGATTTTGTCTCTGTGGAATATGTCAGCCAATGAATAATTACTAAATTAATTCTCATCATCTGCTCTAAATAGATGGCAATTTCCATCACATCAGATTTTCAGAAGGCAGTTATTATCAAGCTAAAATAATTATGTAAAATAGGGTAAAAACTGTACAAGTAATTAGAGAATAAACCTAAGCCTCATATGTGCTTAACTCAACATTATTCTGAATAAAACTGAAAAGGACAGCATCAATGTGGTTTTTTAATGGGAGCACATTACTATTATCTGATGACATAGCTTTAGACAAACCATTTGGCAAGTATCTAAGAAAATCAGAAGTGCAAATATAACTTTATCACAGGGTTTTTTAAATGTCAGAGACAAATCTTTGGCCATTACATTTTATTTAATACTGTAAATATTATGACATTATTGGCCTGTAGACTTATAAAAGATAAGAAACTGTTGCCTAAATAGGAGATGACTTCTGATTGGAGATGCTGTTAGGATAAGGTCTGAAAGAGAGGCCAAATAAAGTTCTCAGTATGCACTCTGATATTTACTTTGTCTACTCATACACATGAGACACATTAAAGACTCTTGATACTCAACATCTTTCTCCTTTATTTTAGAAGAAAAGGAAAAGGACAACTTTTGCTGTTCCTCTGGTAAACTAACTCTTACCAGTACTTGAAATTTAGTATTCTACTTCATATTTTGATGATTATAATAAGTTAAATTATATGTGCTCACCATTCTTGTAGATTAAAATGGTAATGTTAGCAACTTCATGTGGTTCAGTGTAATGCATGTGGTGTTTTTCCTTTCAGTTCTGCATTTCTGTTTGAATATAGTTAGTGTTCATATGCAACCTAAGCTTTTAATGCTATCTTTAATTAACAAAACTTTAGGGGATAAAAATTGATCTACCATTTAAAATGATAAATTAACTTCTGTGTTCAAAGATACTATCTCCTCTGGCCAGCTAATAAATTATGGGGATATTCAGTATTAAACAAATTCATAGAGACTTAAATTAATAAAGTGAACACTAAGTCTTGACTTCAGATTATTATTTCATAGTTTTAAAAATGATTAATGATCAATTTTTCCTTTGATAAATTGTTATTATTTGATGTTAATTTATCAGAAAATATATTTAGTCTATAAGTGAAATTCAGGTACACTTGATAGATTTTTTTAATTGCTGTTCAGTATTAGGAATTAAAAACATTTAGCAAATATGATTAAGATGTCTGGAATATGACCATAATTTACATATTTTCACATAAATTTTATATTTTAATATTTTTCAAATACAAAAACTTAATCTGAAGGAGGAGGGAGATCAATATTTTTTCTAAAAAGAATTCTTTAAATATCTGAAATAGAAAGATGCATACACACATACATACAAACATAAGCTGATGTTATTAAAGATTGCAGTAATGCAAATGTACATTTGCATCATTTATGTTTAAAAGTCATTAAAGAAAAAAAGGGTAGAAAATTATTTTTAAAGCTAAAAAAAATTATTTTAAAGTGAATAAATGAACAAAAAATAAATTTTATCTTTTTATTTAAAAAGTAGCCTAAGGAATTAATATTCAGACAAAGTAGAGTCATCACATTAATTAAATTGGCTTAATTGGTGGCATAGCAATTTAAATGACACATTCAAAGTGCTCATAAATTAGAAATACATTACCATGAATAATATAGCCATTATCCAAATCTTCCCACTTATTTTATTCCCCCCAAATTTACTTCTTTAAAATGAAGTTAAAACTCTTGGCTTTGGGCTCCCCTGGTGGCACAGTGGTTGGGAGTCCGCCTGCCGATGCAGGGGACACGGGTTTGTGCCCCAGTCCGGGAAGATCCCACATGCCGCGGAGCGGCTGGGCCCGTGAGCCATGGCCGCTCAGCCTGTGCGTCCGGAGCCTGTGCTCCGCAATGGGAGAGGCCACAACAGTGAAAGGCCGGCGTACCGCAAAAAAAAAAAAAAAAACAAAAACTCTTGGCTTTGACTGTATAATGAAGAAAAAAATTTGTTACTAAAGTAATATTGTGAAAATAAATGATGCCTGGTCATGAATTTTTATGGACACATATACAAAGTGATAAATAAAACTAATGAAGGAGAACTTGAACATTTTGCAATATAATGAGCTTCATTTTGGTTTCTAATATTTATCCTTATATGGTAATGTGATAGGAGTGAAGTCTTTAGGAATTTAAATAACTTATTTTAAAATAATTTGAATTAATATCAGTATCTGTATATTATCTCTAATAACTTGAATTTCACCTTATTTCTCTGTTTACCGTTTCCTACATTAATTCATTAATTTCTGCCAATCAAAAGAAATTTGTGTAAATGTATTTATTTTGTTTTAGTATTATAATATTTTACTTTAAAAAGGTGTGTTTGTAAGTAAAATTGCATATTGTATATCTAACTAAAATTTGTTCATTTAAGTAAAAACTTTTCATATTTGTGTAGAAAAAATGTTTATATTTGTGGGCATCAATTCTATCCCTATACAGTAGGAGACACTTTATTTTTCTTATTTTATTTTTTTTTGTTAAAAATTGAAATGTCTTTCTTTTCACCTTCCTGTTTATCAGGAAAGGTATGGCCAATTAAAAAAATTTTTTTTTAACATCTTTATTGAAGTATAATTGCTTTAAAATGGTGTGTTAGTTTCTACTTTATAACAAAGTGAATCAGCTATACATATACATATATCCCCATATCTCCTCCCATTTGCATCTCCCTCACATCCTTCCTATCCCACCCTTCTAGGTGGTCACAAAGCACAGAGCTTTGTGGCTATGCTATGCTAGCTTATGTGGCTATGCTCCCTATGCTATGCGGCTGCTTCCCACTAGCTATCTATTTTACATTTGTAGTGTATATATGTCCATGCCATTCTCTCACTTTTTCCCAGCCTACCCTTCCCCATCCACATGTCCTCAAGTCCATTCTCTACATCTGAGTCTTTATTCCTGTCCTGCCCCTGGGTTCTTCAGAACCATTTTTCTTTTTTTTTCCTAGATTCTATATATATGTGTTAGCATACGGTATTTGTTTTTCTCTTTCTAACTTACTTCACTCTGTATGATAGACTCTAAGTCCATCCAAATCACTACAAATAACTCAATTTCATTTCTTTTTATGCCTGAGTAATATTCCATTGTATATATGTGCCACATCTTCTTTATCCATTCATCTGTCGAAGGACACTTAGGTTGCTTCCATGTCCTGGCTATTGTAAATAGAGCTGCAATGAACATTGTGGTACATGACTCATTTTGAATTATGGTTTTCTCAGGGTATATGCCCAGTAGTGGGATTGCTGGGTTGTATAGTAGTTCTATTGTTAGTTTTCTAAGAAACCTCCATACTGTTCCCCATAGTGGCTGTATCAATTTGCATTCCCACCAACAGTGCAAGAAGGTTCCCTTTTCTCTAAACCCTCTCCAGCATTTATTGTTTGTAGATTTTTTGATGATAGCCATTCTGACTGATGTGAGGCAATACCTCATTATACTTTTGATTTGTATTTCTCTAATGAGTAGTGATGTTGAGCATCCTTTCACGTGTTTGTTGGCAGTCTATATATCTTCTTTGGAGAAATGTCTGTTTAGCTCTTCTCCTCATTTTTGGATTGGGTTGTTGGTTTTTTTCATATTGAGCTGCATGAGCTGCTTGTAAATTGTGGAGATTAACTCTTTGTCAGTTGCTTCATTTGCAAATATTTTCTGCATTCTGAGAGCTGTCTTTTCATCTTGTTTATGCTTTCCTTTGCTGTGCAAAAGCTTTGAAGTTTCATTAGGTAACATTTATTTATTTTTGTTTTTATTTCCATTTCTCTAGGAGGTGGGTCAAAAAGGATCTTGCTGTGATTTATGTCATAGAGTGTTCTGCCTATGTTTTCCTCTAAGAGTTTTATAGTGTCTGGCCTTACATTTAGGTCTTTAATCCATTTTGAGTTTAGTTTTGTATATGGTGTTAGGGAGTGTTCTAATTTCACTCTTTTCCATGTAGCTGTCCAGTTTTCCCAGCACCATTAATTGAAGAAGCTGTCTTTTCTCCATTGTATATTCTTGCCTCCTTTATCAAAGATACGGTGACCATATGTGTGTGGGTTTATCTCTGGGCTTTCTATCCTGTTCCATTGATCTTTCTGTTTTTGTGCCAGTAGCATACTGTCTTGATTACTGTAGCTTTGTAGTATAGTCTGAAGTCAGGGAGCCTGATTCCACCAGCTCCGTTTTTCATTCTCAAGTTTGCTTTGGCTATTCGGGGTCTTTTGTGTTTCCATACAAATTGTGAAAGTTTTTGTTCTAGTTATGTGAAAAATGCCAGTGGTAGTTTGATAGGGATTGCATTGAATCTGTAGATTGCTTTGGGTAGTAGAGTCATTTTCACAATGTTGATTCTTCCAATCCAAGAACACAGTATATCTCTCCATCTCTTTGTATCATCTTTAATTTCTTTCATCAGTGTCTTAAAGTTTTCTGCATACAGGTCTTTTGTCTCCTTAGGTAGGTTTATACCTAGGTATTTTATTTTTTTGTTGCAATGGTAAGTGGTAGTGATTCCTTAATTTCTCTTTCAGATTTTTCATCATTAGTGTATAGGAATGCCAGAGATTTCTGTGCATTAATTTTGTATCCTGCTACTTTACCAAACTCATTGATCACCACTATTAGTTTTCTGGTAGCATCTTTAGGATTCTCTATGTATAGTATCATGTCACCTGCAAACAGTGACAGCTTTACTTCTTCTTTTCCGATTTGGATTCCTTTTATTTCTTTTTCTTCTCTGATAGCTGTGGCTAAAACTTCCAAACCTATGTTGAATAATAGTGGTGAGAGTGGACAACCTTGTCTTGTTCCTGATCTTAGAGGAAATGGTTTCAATTTTTCACCACTGAGAATAATGTTGGCTGTGCGTTTGTCATATATGGCCTTTATTATGGTGAGGTAAGTTCCCTCTGTGCCTACCTTCTGGAGGGTGCTTATCATAAATGAGCATTGAATTTTGTTGCAAGCTTTTTCTGCATTTGTTGAGATGTTCATATGGCTTTTCTCCTTCAATTTGTTAATATGGTGTATCACATTCATTGATTTGTGTATAGTGAAGAATCCTTGCATTCTTGGAATAAACTCCATTTGATCATGGTGTATGATCATTTTAATGTGCTGTTGATTCTGTTTGCTAGTAATTGGTTGAGGATTTTTGCATATATGTTCATCAGTGATATTGGCCTGTAGTTTTCTTTTTTTGTGACATCATTGTCTGGTTTTGGTATCAGTGTGATGGTGGCTTTGTAGAATGAGAGTGGGAGTGTTCCTCCTTCTTCTATATTTTGGAAGAGTTTGAGAAGGATAGGTGTTAGCTCTTCTCTAAATGTTTGATAGAATTTCCCTTGAAGCCATCTGCTCCTGGACTTTTGTTTGTTGGAAGATTTTTAATCACAGTCTCAATTTCAGTGCTTGTGATTTGTCTGTTTACATTTGCTCTTTCTTCCTGATTCCATCTCGGAAGGTTGTGCTTTTCTATGAATTTGTCCATTTCTTCCATGTCCATTTTATTGACATAGTGTTGCTTGTAATAATCTGTCATGATCCTTTGTATTTCTGCAGTGTCCATTGTTACTTCTCCTTTTTCATTATTAATTCTATTGAGTCTTCTCCCTTTTTTCTTGTGGAGCCTGGCTAATGGTTTATCAGTATTTTTATCTTCTCAAAGAAACAGCTTTTAGTTTTATTGACCTTTGCTCTTGTTTTCTTCATTTCTTTTTCATTTATTTCTGATCTGATCTTCATGATTTCTTTCCTTCTGCTAGCTTTGGGGTGTTTTTGTTTTTCTTTCTCTGTTTGCTTTAGGTGTAAAGTTAGGTTGTTTATTTGTGATGTTTCTTGGTCTTGAGGTAGGATTGCTATAAATTTCCCTCTTAGAACTGCTTTTGCTGCATCCCAGAAGTTTTAGGTCTTCATGTTTTCATTGTCATTTGATTCTAGGTATTTTTTTATTTCCTCTTTGATTTCTTTGGTGATGTCTTGGTTATTTAGTAGCATATTATTTAGCCTCCAGCTGTTTCTATTATTTACAGATTTTTTCCTATAATTGATATCTAGTCTAATAGCATTGTGTTCAGAAAAGATACTTGATATGATTTCAATTTTCTTAAATTTACCAAGGCTTGATATTGACCCAAGATATCATCTATATTGGAGAATGTTCCATGAGCTCTTGAGAAGAACATGTATTCTATTGTTTTTGAATGGAATGTCCCATAAATATCAATTAAGTCCATCTTGTTTAATGTATCATTTAAAGCTTTTGTTTCCTTATTTATTTCTAGTTTGGATGATCTTTCCATGGTGAAAGTGGGGTGTTAAAGTCTTCTACTATGATTGTGTTACTGTCGAATTCCCTTTTTATGGCTGTTAACATTTGCCTTATGTATTGAGGTGCTCCTATGTTGGGTGCATAAATATTTACAATTGTAATAACTTCTACTTGGATTGATCCCTTGTTCATTATGTAGTGTTCTTCTTTGTCTCTTGTAATAGTCTTTATTTTAAAGTCTGTTTTGTCTGATATGAGAATTGCTACTCCAGCTTTCTTTTTTTTTTTTTTTTTTTGCGGTACGCGGGCCTCTCACTGTTGTGGCCTCTCCCATTGTGGAGCACAGGCTCCCGATGCGCAAACTCAGCGGCCATGGCTCACGGGCCCAGCCACTCCATGGCATGTGGGATCTTCCTGGACTGGGGCATGAACCCGTGTCTCCTGCATCGGCAGGCAGACTCTCAACCACTGCGCCACCAGGGAAGCCCTCCAGATTTCTTTTGATTTCTGTTTGCATGGAATATCTTTCTTCATCTCCTCATTTTCAGTCTATGTGTGTCCCTAGGTCTGAAGTGGGTCTCCTGTAGACAGCATATATATGGGTCTTGTTTTTGTATCCATTCAGCCAGTCTGTGTTTTTGGTTGGAGCATTTAATCCATTTACATTTTAGGTAGTAATTGATACGTACGTTCCTATTACCATTTTCTTAATTGTTTTGCGTTTGTTATTGTAGGTCTTTTCCTTCTATTGTGTTTCCTGCCTAGGGAAGTTCCTTTAGCATTTTTGGTAAACCTGGTTTGGTGGTGCTGAAATCTCTTAGCTTTTGCTTGTCTGTAAAGATTTTAATTTCTCCATCAAATCTGAATGAGATCCTTGTTGGGTAGAGTAATCTTGGTTGTAGGTTTTTCCCTTTCATCATTTTAAATATGTTCTGCCACTCCCTTCTGGCTTGCAGAGTTTCTGCTGAAAGATCAGCTGTTAACCTTATGGGGATTGCCTTGTATGTTATTTGTTGTATTTCCCTTGCTTCTTTTAATATTTTTTCTTTGTATTTAATTTTTGATAGTTTGATTAATATTTGTCTTGGTGTGTTTTCTCCTTGGATTTACCCTCTGTAGGACTCTTTATTTTTCTTGGACTTGATTGACTATTTCCTTTCCCATATTATGGAATTTTTCAACTATAATCTCTTCAGATATTTTCTCAGTCTCTTTCTTTTTCCCTTCTTCTGGGACACATATAATTCTAAATTTGGTTTGTTTAATGTTGTCCCAGAGGTCTCTAAGACTGTCCTCAATTATTTTCATTGTTTTTTCTTTATTCTGCTCTGCAGTAGTTATTTCCACTCTTTTATCTTCCAGGTCACTTATCCGTTCTTCTGCCTCAGTTATTCTGCTATTGATTCCTTCTAGAGAATTTTAAATTTCATTTATTTTGTTGTTCATCATTGTTTGTTTGCTCTTTAGTTCTTCTAGGTCCTTGTTAAATGTTTCTTGTATTTTCTCCATTCTGTTTCCAAGTTCTACATCATCTTTACTATCATTATTCTGAAATCTTTTTCAGGTAGACTGCCTGTTTCCTCCTCATTTGTTTGGTCTGGTGGGCTTTTACCTTGCTTCATCTTCTGTGTGTTTCTCTGTCTTCTCATTTTGCTTAACTTACTGTGTTTGCTGTCTCCTTTTTGTAGGCCACAGGTTTGTAGTTCCCATTGTTTTTGGTGTCTTCCGCCAGTGGATAAGGTTATTTCAGTGGGTTGTGTAGGCTTCCTGGTGGAGGGGACCGTTGCCTGTGTTCTAATGTATGAGCCTGGATCTTGTCTTTCTGGTGGGCAGGACCGCATCTGTTGGTGTGATTTGAGGTGTCTGTGACCTTATTTTGATTTTAGGCAGCCTCTCTGCTAATGGGTGGGGTTGTGTTCCTGTCTTGCTAGCTGTTTGGCATAGGGTGTCCAGCACTGTACCTTGCTGGTCTTTGAGTGGAGCTGGGTCTTAGCATTGAGATGGAGATCTCTGGGAGAGCTTTTGCTGTTTGATATTACTTGGAGCCAGGAGGTCTCTGGTGGACCAATATCCTGAACTCGGCTCTCGCACATCAGAGGCACAGCCCTGACACCCAGCCAGAGCATGAAGACCCTTTTGGTAAGTTCTGAGGTCTTCTGCCAGCATTCAGTAGGTGTTCTGTAGGAGTTTTTCCACATGTAGATGTATTTCTGATGTATTTGTGGTGAGGTAGGTGATCTCCATGTGCTACTCCTCTGCCATCTCGAAGATCTTTGCAGTAGGAGCCACTTTAAATCATTTTTCTGATTCTAATGTGTTTGTTTGTCTGATAAAAAAATGAAGGACAAATGGGACACAACTGAACATTGGGCTTTTCCTTCATTGTCTCATTTGGACAGCATAGATTTAATTTTTATGTTCACATATGCATCTCTATTATCTCTCAGAGCCAAGATTGGGTGGTGTTGCTTTTAAGAGGCTGGTGGGGCAAAAAACCGCAGAGCCAGAAGTTAAGTTCCAACACTCTGCTCACACAAATGAAGTTCATTAGATTTGAGTATCCTAAACAATGGTCAGTATCGTACCTAAGGTCACAATACGCATGACCCCAGTTACTAAGCATAGAATAAGGAAAGCTAAATGGAGCTTACATATAGAAATTGACTTGAGACCACAGTGTGACTAGAGAATGCCCTGGCAGTTGCTAACAGGAGGATCAGTACCATGGGATACACCATATCCCCAAAATGTGTACCTAATATTTGGCATGTTTTGTTATTTTTTGCCTAGAATACATTCTTCTATGTAATTTTTTAATGTATAGTCAAATATGTCAGTCTTTGCACTAATGGTTTTAAGGTATGAATATAGTGTATTTACCACTTAGAAGAATTGTTTTCTTCTAAATTTTTTAAGTTTAAATACTAAAGCAATCATTCGTTCAACATCAAGTATGTGAAAAACACAAAAGGTGACATTGTTGGCCATTTGTTATATTTAAATTGACCAGTCTTACTAATTATTTAAGAACACTAACCAAAACAAAGTAAAATATATTTGGCTATAACTTTACATCATCCATAGAAGACAAATTTTTTTTAGTACTATCAAAGATGTTCTAGGAGTATAAATTGTGCTTGAATATCAGTGAAAATATTAATTAAATATTCAAAATATTCATTCAGAAATTAATATAAATATGAATTATTAAGTAATCAGAAATTATAGTCCTGATTTATGTCACCGGTTATCTTGTGTGGTTATTTTTCACCAAAAATTAACCATTGCCAAATGCCCAGCAATGATGGAAGGATTGCATTAATTATTAAGTATTCATATTCTATGTATGATGATAGCTATTAAAATGGTAAATATTGTGGTGACATAATTTTTTTACTTATGTTACTTAGAGTATATGATCTCTATGCTTTCAGATATATTTACATATATTAACACAGTATTTTAGTAATAAAAAATAGAAATCTTAGATATATATTTTTAAATTTCTGAATGTTTTCTATTAGTTTCTGACAACAAGAATCCATTCTAATTTAAGCAGAAAATTATTTAATTCAGAGAACTAGGAGGTTTACATTTATTGGAAGAGCATCATGAGTAGACTCTATTTCTCTCAGAACAGCAAAGCAAACAGTCTTTCAAAGGAAGAGTGGTGAATTCCAGGATTTCAAAGCTGAGTAATCAGGAAGCCATGCCAAGAGTACTGGCTCCAAGACCACACTAGTTTTTTACAGCCCCTGCAACCAGATTGATCGACCCAACTGTGACATCCACAAAGCTGGCTAAAAAACTGATCACTCAGTTATGGCTTTGCTTCTGCACTTCTTACAAAACAGCTATAGAGGCCTGACCCAAAATATCCATATCTATTTGCAAAATCTGGTCCACATGCACTGCTTGGCAGAAGCTATGTTCTATGCAAGATCTGAATATTTTGGAAGTTTGGAAAGCCCAGTCCTTAGCATTCCAGTCTCTTATGCACAGTAAGGCACATAAGAGTGAGCCATTCTGCAGTTATCTACACACAGATATTTTTAAATTGCTTCTTTCAGCTTTTATGCCTTCACACAATGTCTGCAATAACTTCTGTTTTAAATCTAAATATTCAAGCATTGCCATTGTCATTAGCATTCACACAGCACCTGTATTATACACAGTAATGGAAATAGTAATACAAATTCCTGTCTCTAATTCAGTAACCTCCTCTCAACATTTTTTCTGTCACTCTATAATTTATCCATAATTTTCTTTAAAGAATATGCTGAAAACTTTAATCTTGCTTATGAATTTTTGAGTATTAAAAAAATCTGGAGCTGAAGAATCAAGGACCTTTGTCAACTATCATTCTATGGTCAACTCTATTCTAGATTTTGTATCAGAGGAGCTGAAGTCAGATCTTGGCTTTTGCTAAGTAAGCATTCGCTATTCTATTTTATATGCCATTTTTTTTAAACAGTAGGGAAGCTGGCATTTTGCTTCAGGTGACTGGCCTTCATTTAGAATGTTTATGCTTCAGATAAAAATGGAACAGAAAGTCTATTTTGTGTGTGTGTGTGTAGCAAATTACATATAATTACAAGCATGAAATAACACATAGCATATGTCAGTAATATATTCAATACTGAGGCCAAATTCCATAAAGATCAATTCCCTGGAGATTTCTGAGCCAACTCGTTAGAACTGTATTGTGTCTGCCACATGATACAACATTGCATACTTTCAGTTATATGTCATCTTCTAAGGTATGTGATCTTTATTTTTTTAAATAAAACTTTTTAAAGGTAAACAAAATCAGAGAGAAACACCATTAATACTTCTAATGACAGCATATGAATCTGTTCACATTCTTGTACAGAATAAGAAAATTCAATGAGTACATTATGTTATGGATAACATAAAATCTCAAATAAAAGTTTTACCAAAAAATCAGTCTTTAAAATTCCCTTTAGCTCCATCGAGTGCAGAACATCCACATCGTACATAGGCGATCAAGGAACTAGAACTGGGAACAGCTGCTGGGACAGCATGGGGAGCAAATAGGTGTCATGTAGTGATGGCCTCCAATCTTTTTAGAAAGTCTACTTTTTTAATTAAAATAATCGTGTATCAGAAGATTCAATCTTGAACCTATCCAGCACTTAGCAGTTATATACTTGTAGTGCTTAACAACAATTCTAATATTATTAACTTAGGACTGACTACTTTTTTATAAAACTAAAAACCTATATAAGTTATGCTACACACTTAAAATGCCTTATCCCTCAAACCAAAAACTTACGAGATATATGTTGTTAATATCCTAACTTTCTTTACTAAGAAAGTCGAAGTTTAGTCAATAGTAGGACTTGATTTTCATCATCCTCTTTCTTGGTCCTGTGTTGGTTTTCTATTGCTGTGTAACAAATTGCCCAAACTGGGTGGCTTAAAACAACACACTTTATTATATCTGTGGGTCAGGAGTGACAAGGTTTATCTAGGTATTTTGCTAAGAATCTCACATGGCTGCAATCAAGGTATCTGCTAGAATTCATTCTTTTGTGAAAATTAAGAAAAAGTCCACTTCTAGGTTCAGTTAAATTGTTGGTAGAATTCATTTCCTTACATGTATAGAACTTAGGGCTCCAATTTCTTGTTGGCTATTGGCAGAAAACTTCCCTTAGATCTTGGCCAGGTGGGTTTTGCAATATGGCTGCTTACTTCTTCCAGGGCAGTTAGGTAAAGAATCTCCAGAGCCAGTCAGCTAGAAATATGGGTTCTTATATAATGTAACATAATCACAGGAGTGCTGTTTCACCACTTTGCTATATTTTATTCATTAGAAGTTAGAGGACCTAACCACATGCGAGTGCTTGATGGGGGCTTGTTATAAAAGGGTGTAAACACCAGCAGGCAGGAATTATGGAGGACCACTCTGTAGTCTCTGCCACAGTCTACACTAAAGCTCCCAGTGATTCTTGTTCCTCTCAAATGAAAAATACATTCACCATCGCATGTCCCAAGTCCCAATAATAAATTGATTACAGTGTCTGTTCAATGTACAGGATCTAAATTAAGTCTATATTTGGATGAGGTTACTTAGGTGTAGTTCCTGTAAAATTACATTGATCTGTAAAACTGAAGAGACTGGTTATCTCCCCCTCCCCCATACATGCAACATACAGTGGTGGGACAGGCATAAGATAATAGCTATAAACATTCATCCATAAATGGGAGTCACAGAGGAGTCTATGGTCTATAGCAGTTTTGAAATATAGCTGGGCAAATGTTGGCTCTTTCCTTGATTATGTTTCAATACCTAGGAAGAATTGTCCATGCCTCTCAGCTGTCTCTGGGTCCTTGATTTTGTTCTCCAAGTCACTCTTCCTTTTTCATGAGAGGTAGCACCTATTTTATCAGCCTGCTTCCTGTCAGTAGACTTTTGAGACTTTGACAACCTTCTTTCTTTTGAACTTTCCTCTTCTTTTAGTCCAAGTCGGCAGTGTTGTTGAAGAAACAAATTTCTCAGAAAACTGTAGGGCTTTAGTGGATTTTACAGGGGTTCACTCTATCAACTACACATATAGATCTTTTCAAAATAAGCCCTTCACTACCAGGGGATCCTGCTGAGATGGCGGAGGGACAACCCCATTAAGCTTCCTAGAGCCTCTATGGTTTATTGAGAAAGTATGTGAGGCGTAAGATTAAGAGTCTTTAATATTTTCAAAGAACACTTTGCATGGCTGAATAGTCTGACCTTTCGATCTTTTTGAAGTTTTAGGAAAATGTTGTAGAGTCAATCCTTGTCTTTTTCTCTAGTTCACACTTTTTAAACATTGATTGAAAGCCAGTTCTCAGTTTTAGCATCCTGGCTACCTGGGAATGTTGAGAATTTTTAAAATTATGAGGTCCTGTTTCCTTTTTATTTAACAGTTCTTTCCTCAATTCATCTCTCTCCTTTAGCATTTTACAGTAATCAGTAAGAAGAAGCCAGTAGGCATTCAGTACTTTTCTTGGAAATCTCTTTAACTATACAGTAAGTCCCTTACATACAAACGATTTTCATTCCAAGAGTGCATTCGTAAGTCCAGTTTGTTTGTAAGTCCAACAAAGTTAGCCTAGGTACCCAACTAATGCAATTGGCTATATAGTACTGTATTGTCATAGGTTTATAATACTTTTCACACAAATAATACATAAAAAATGAACAAAAAACATTTTTAATCTTTACAGTACCCTAAAACGTACAGTAGTACAGTACAACAGCTGGCATACAGGGGCTGGCATCAAGTGAAAAGGCAAGAAGAGTTACTGACTGGAGGAGGAAGAGGAAATGGGAGATGGTAGAACTGAAGGATGGTCAGCGATAGGAGATGGAGGGCAAGCTGCAATTTCACTCACGCCTGATGTTGATGGCACAGGTTCTGATTCCTTGCTGGATTCAGTTCTATCTACCCCCTTGAAAAAATGATCCAGTGATGTCTGCATAGTAGCTCTTTTATTCTTGTCATAGATGACATGGGAACACTGGATTGCATTATGAACAGCTGCTGCAACTTTGTGTACTGTTTTATGTTCTGGTCCTGTGCCTCAAAAACTAACAGTGCCTCCTCAAAGAAAATCCCCTTGTCATTTCCTGCATCGTGAATCTCTTCAGTTCTTCAGTTACTTCTTCTTCCTCTTGTCTCCCTTCATCCTTTCTCTGGGCCTCCACTTCCATCAGGTCTTCATTAGTAAGCTCCTCATGTTGCACAGCAAGGAATTCAGTGAAGTCGTCCTCTTGCAGATCTAGCTCCAGCTTCTCCCTGAGGGTCACTAAGTTACTGAAGACCTCTTTGGACTCCTCAACCACATTCTCAGATCCACAAATTTCATGTACAAACTACGGGCACAGGTTCTTTCAAACCCCATTCATGGTGATGGCTGTAACCTCACACCAAACAAAGTCAATGTTTTTTATGGCCTTGTAGATGTTATAATCCTTCCAAAATTGTCACAAGGTTGTTCCTGATTCATCACTTGCCTTTGCTGCCTGATGAAAAGTGTGACATAAATAATATTTCTTGAAAGTCACTATAACTTCCTGGTCCATAGGTTGGATGAGCGATGTAGTATTTGGTGGCAGATGCACTACTTTGACGTTGGGATGAAAGTCGTCCATGAATGAGAGGTGGCCCAGAGCATTGTCAAACAGCAAAAGAATGTTGAATGGGATACCCTTCTCCAATAAATATTTCTCTACCTCTGGGATAAAGTAATTGAAAAACCAGTCCTGGAAAATAGCCTGTGTAACCCAGGCTTTGGGGTTACCCTTCCACACAACAGGAAGAGAGCCCTTAGCTATGTTTTTAAGGGCTCTTGGTTTCTCTGAATGATAAACTAAGAGAGGCTTCAGCTTCATATCGCCAGAAGCATTGCCACCAAACCATAGAGTTAGCCTGTCTTTTGCTGCTTTATAGCCCGGCATCAACTTTTCCTCCTCACTGATGTAACTTCAGTCTGGCATCCTGTCTCATCCACATTAAAAACCTGCTCGGGAAAATATGTGCCTTCATCAGTATTTTCTCAAAGTGATTTAGGAAATTCCCGGGCAGTTACCATATCTGCACTCTCTGCCTCGTAGTTACTTTTATGTTGTGAATGTTGGCTCTAGCCTTGAACCCATGAAACCAGCCATGAGTGGCATTAAAAGATGCACCCTCTGATTCTTTGCCGTGTTTCTTCTTCAAGTCTTCATACAGGCTTTTAGCTTTCTCTTGAATCAGCATTAAGCTGAGTGGGACTCGACACTGATGCTGATCTTGTATCCACACACTGAGAAGTTTCTCCATCTCCTCCATCACTTTTCCATGCTTCTTTGATATTATTGTCGGCACAGCAGACTTCACGTGTTCCATGATCTTGTTCGTGTTCTTTAGAATCATGCCAGTGGTTGAATGATTCATGTTATAAGAATGAGAGATGTCTACCATCTTTTCACCTTGCTCCACTCTCTCAATTATTTTCACTTTTGTTTCCATCATTATTTCTTGGTGCTTCTTAACTGTACCAGCTACATCACTGCTGCTTTTACACTTGCTTCTGTTCATCCTGGACTTGAAATAAAGATACTATACTACTGTACTCCATACAGTACTGTATAGTAAAAGTACACAAAAGTACAACCACTTGTAGAGGGTGTGTGTATGTGACAGTGGACACCAGACACGTGAACTAACTTATATGACTGGACATGCAAATGCATTTTTGCATCTTTGAAAGTTCACAGCTTGAAGGTTCATATGTAGGAGACGTACTGTATATTCAAGTTCATCACTTAAAATTCTGCTTTCCATATATCTCATGAGATAATTTTGCTAAAGTTTCTGTCACTACATAACAAGGATTCTTCTTCCTCTAACTTCCAATAACATCACATGCTTTTAAGCTCTCACTGTTAGCATCCTATTGAATGGTAATAGCCTATTCAAAACAGTATAGGATTTCTCTGTCATGCTTCTCAGAAGTTCTCCAGCCTCTACCCACTGCCTTCTTACAAAGCTACTTCTACATGCTTAGGTATTTATTACAGCAGCACCCTACTTCAGGGTACCAAAATCTGTATTAGTTAATTATTTGCTTCTTAACAAATTATCACAATCTTAATGTTAAAAACAATGCACATTTATTATTTCACAGTTTCTGTGTGTCAGAAATTGAGCTCTACTTATTGAGGTCTTCTGGGGAAGGCTTCACAAGGCTACAACCAAGGCTTCAGCTGGCATGTATTCTCATCTGGAGGCTCAAATTGGGAAGAATCCACTTCTAAGCACATTCAGGTTGTTGGCAGAACTCATTTCCTTATGTCCTTAGGACTGAGGTGCCAGCTTCTTGCTAAGTGCCAGCTGGAGGTCTATCTCAGCTCCTAGAAGCTGTCCTCAGATCCTTGCCAAATGGACTTCCCAAACCGACTGCTTACTTATTCAAAGCCAAATAGGGAGAGAGTTTCTTAGCAGTCTGTCTGCTAAGAATGTGGTCTTTCATTATAATGTAACAAAATTATGAAGTGACATCATATCTCCCATCATCTCTGTGACGTTCCATTGATTAGAAGCAGGTCATAAGTCCCACCACACTCAAGTGAAGGGTATGAACATCAGGAGGTAGGATCATGAAAGGGCCACCCTAGAAGTCTGTCTACCATTGGTAAAAACCCAAAGTTCTTATATCCAAAACTAGGCTTACTAATTTTATAAATTTGATTTTTTTTTTAATCTGTGAAATTTATTTCTTCTTTAAAATGTTTTAGTGACAATCACTCTCACTACCCAAAGAGACCCATGTAAGGATGATAATGATAAACTTTATAAAAATTTAAAAACTATTCCTTAATACATTTATATAATAGTACTGATAATGACCATAGCTCTCTCAAATTGAAAAGAAAATTAATTTATATATATTATATACTAACTTATAATTAATTAATACATTTTATATGATTACTAGTATAATTAATATATATAACTTTAAAATAGCAGGCAGTTAAAAATATTATCAAAGTTGTTTAAAATGAATGAAAGAAAGAATGTCTCAAGTTCCACAAAGCAGAATCTATAGTAAAATATTCTAATTCTTCAACATGAAACACAATAATAAACCCATTAATACTCAGTTATTTAAGTGAATCTCCCCTTGCTTTTAGCTTTGATGATGTTTTCCACTTAATTTTCAGTGCATTTTAAAGAATAATTAATATAGTTAATATAAAACTTTCAAGTAACTGATGTATTTAATATTCAAAACTTCATTTGTCTATTTTCACAAAAGTAAAATCTAATTCAATGTACATTTCTCTTTCTCAAAGGTATTATTTTTAATTGAGTCTTGCAGATTGTTTTAATTAGCTTAGTTTTTCCTTATGCTCAGACTGTTATATTTCAGTCATCGTAGGATGATGACTTTGTTTTGCATTTAAAATTCATTTTACGGGCTTCCCTGGTGGCACAGTGGTTGAGAGTCTGCCTGCCGATGCAGGGGACACTGGTCCGTGCCCCGCTCCAGGAAGATCCCACATGCTGCAGAGCAGCTGGGCCCGTGAGCCATGGCTGCTGGGCCTGCATCCGGAGCCTGTGCTCTGCAAGGGGAGAGGCCACAACAGTGAGAGGCCCGCGTACCGCAAAAACAGAAAACAAAAAACAAAAAAACAAATTCATTTTACTCTGAAGTACAATCTTGCATACAAAATACCACAGAAGCAGTAGCATTTTAACCCTACCATTATAACTCTAGGAGCAAGAGAAGGAAAAGAAACTTTAAAAATACACAAGCCCAAATGGAGAAGCAAATCTCAAAATGAAAAGATAAAAATTCAAAGTGTCTTTCTTTTTATAATGTCAGATAATATTTTTAATAATTTTAAAACATACTCATTAATTTTTAGAATCAAATGTCACAGTAATTTGGCTAAAGCTAAAAAATAGTTAAACTTTTAGGAATCATCAGTATGTAGACTTAGAAAATCATTATTTAGTGCACAAGGCCTAGGAAAAATTTCTGAGGTTCTTAATAAAATTTATTTACTCAGTTGAATTTTCTCTCACCACTGAATCAAAAACTGTAATCCTGAGGATTATTTTCCTGTCAATCTGCAAAATTTACTATAAAACATAATTATTTAAATTATATAGAATAGTAAATGCATTTTTCCATTTTTAACAGTAATGTCTGTTAATTATACACTATTTAGTAAACAGAAGATTACATAGAATAACATTTTAAAAGTTGCCCACAATCACCTCAAAATAAGTACTATTATCAATTTCCTGTATAATTTCTTATATTTCCCTATGAATATTCTGTATCTAATCCTAATGTCTATAGTGGTAATGTCCAACAGAAATGTAATTCAAGCCCATATGTCATTTAAAATTTTCTGATACATTAAAAGACCTACAAGGAGATGATTGAAATAAATTTTAATAATATATTTTACCTGATATGTACAAAATATAAAACACAGGTGATAGTTAATTTTATGTCAAACTGGCTGGGTCATGGTTCTCAAATTTTTGCTCAAACAGTATTCTAGATGTTTCCGTGAGGGTTTTTAAAAATCAGGTTAACATGTAAAAAGGTGGGCTTTGAATAAAGCAGATTGCTGCCCACAATATGGGCCTCATCCTAATTGCTTTAAGGTCTAAATAGATTAAAAGACTGATCTCTGAGCAAGAAGGAATTCCACCAGCAGATGGCTTTTGGATTTGAATTTCAATAAAAGCTCTTCCCTGGATCTCTAGCTTGATGGCCAACTAACACTGCAGATTTTGAACTTCCTGACCTTCATAATCCCATTAGCCAGTGTTTCTTACTTTTGAACTATATTACTTTTGCCATCAGGATCTGTTTATATGAATAGTTATGTTTATCCCAGATTGATTTCTCCAAGGTGAAGTTTTGGGAAAAAAGAGTCAAAATTTAAAGCTAGTAATATGTATTGAAAATGAGCCTAAATGGCTGTGTTTCTGTATGCTTGCTACACATTGGGTTGCAAATACCTTTAAAATGTTATATTTATTTATAAGAAATGTTCTGAAATTTAAGGGCTTCAGGCTAATATAATTTTATGAGCATTATTTAATTAATTATTTTATTTATTTTGGGCCGTGTTGGGTCGTCATTTCTGTGCGAGGGCTTTCTCTAGTTGTGGCAAGTGGGGGCCGCTTTTCATCGCAGTGCGCGGGCCTCTCACTATTGCGGCCTCTCTTGTTGTGGAGCACAGGCTCCAGATGCGCAGGCTCAGTAGTTGTGGCTTACGGGCTTAGTTGCTGCGCGGCATGTGCGATCCTCCCAGACCAGGGCTCGAACCCATGTCCCCTGCATTAGCAGGCAGATTCTCAACCACTGCACCACCGGGGGAGCCCCGATGAGCATTTTTTAAAACAATGGGTTTGCAATTAACTTGTATCAGGTTAGTGGATGAGTTAGAAAACTTTGCTAGAGCTATCTCAGACATTAGTGCATATAACAGTAACCAGAGAGGTGTGTAAAACAGATTCCAGGGGTCTACCCAGCAAAGACTCATCCATACAGGATGCAGGACCCAGAAAACAGATGGTCTGATAAGCCCTATTATGTTAAACCTATAACCTGATACTTACTCAAACTGTTAACAAGGAAATCAATTTTCATTTCTCAGTGCTGTTAAATACTACTAGGTCAGCCATGGCATTTGTTCTGGGGGAAAGTACAGCTGTTTTTTGCATTTTTTCCATTCTTTCTGTTTTGGGGCCTTAAAATGAAGTCTAATTCTAAATAGCGGTAATGGCTCATGTAAAATCAAAAGTTATCACTTAGATATACAGAATAATCAAAATCTATGAAAAGTTGAATAATTATTTCAATTAATCACCTATCCTTTTTATCACTTTGAAAATTACTTGAAAATTGCTGATATGTTTCAAAAACCTGAAGATATCTTGTTCAGAATACATCAAAATCAGTAATTTTTAAATCAAATTTCTTGTGAGTTTTACATGCCAGGGAAACTTCTTCAGTATCCAAGAATACATACTTAATTGGTGGAAGGTCTGGGAAACTAAGCACTGTTAACTAAGCACTAAGTTTTTTTTTTAGTTTTCCTTTTCCTATTACCTAATTTCAAAGTTATTTATTTATATTTGCTATTTCCAAATTATTAGTATAAATAAAAGAACATGAGCAATGTTTCTTAAAAACTGTGTATAATTTATGAAGTCTTCCACATATACCAAACTTTCAAGCAAAACTGTTCTTGTTCATAATTCTTAGGTTTCATTGACAATTTCTTTGCAGGCCTTTGTCTGGCTTTTCAAGTACCTTTAAGGATTTATTAAGAATAAAGACTATAGCTATTAAGTAGTTTTTATTTCTTCTCAATATTTTAAGGCCTGGCTGAAATGATGCAGAATCTCCTCCAACATGACTCTTGGTTGATCTTTTATCTGGAACACGTTTTATGAGATAGCCTCATTTTTATCCAGTCCTCCATGCATCATTCTTCTACTTTTATTATCTGTTCACCCAAAATTTGTTTGAGGGAAAGGAGTGTTATTTATTAATTTATACATTTCAGTAGAGATTTATGATATATTTTAATTCTACTTATTTATAGCTATATATGAAGCATATATAGTGTGTAACTCTACTATTCAAAAAAAAATATTTTGAAGAGAAATAATTCCATGTGAATTTGTTCTGATAGTCGTTTCCTAATTACATTTTAATTTTTCCTTCCTGACAGTCCTTTTACCTGGAAATAACCTAGGGTCCTGGCTCTAGAATAGATGCTCAAAAATAAAAATCTGTTTAATGTATTTAACCAAGTTCATATTAAATTCGAGACTAAATAAGAAGTCATTTATTTTTTAAACAGTTTTTCCAAAATATGTCCATAATTTTGAGGGCATCTTGAAACTACATGAAAAATTATAGACTCCTACCAACCCATCAGAACATCTTTCTAAAGGCACACACATATAGCACATATTTTTTCCTCTGATATTTACAATCATCTTTTAAAATAATAAGATGTACTGCTATTTTAATTTATGAATATAACTTTAAAATATTATTGATATTTTATTATAGAATATAAGGATTTAGTAATTTTTACACACCTACCTCAACCTAAGCAATACCATCTCCTTAAATGCCCAATATAGATGAACTAGGTATTTGGGCTCAATCAATTTCTTTATCGCTGAGCCAATTAGTGGATAATGACTAACTAATCATTCTATAACTCTCCCACCAGATAGATGGATGGATGGATGGATTTATTTATTTATTTATAGTTTTCTATGTACTTATCAATACTACTTCCAAAATTCTCAAACAGAAATTTTAAAACTACTTATCATTTTTGACAATATTAGACATATCAGGAAATCTCTCAGATTCTTTTTGGTTTCCTTTGTGGAGACATCCCAGGTGGGATCTTTTGTCCCCTTGCTCTTCATTCCTGATCTATAACTCTCATGATAAATTTTATTAACTTATCTTCTGTTTGCCTAACTTGTTTGCCTCTTTTGTTTTTAGATTTACCTCTTCCTTAGATTAGCACCCTTCTCTGGTAGATCACTGATAAAGGGCTACTGAAAGATATAGTTCTTGCATTCTTATGTGTATAAAATATCATTGGCATATGTTTGAGAGACAGGTTTTCTGATTATAAAAGTCCAATTTGGAAATAATTTTCTTTACAGAAGTCTGAAGACATAGATTCACTATTGTCTACTATTAAGTCTTATCATAATATGTACCATAAAACTTTATACATTATATATGTTATCTATAATTTTTCCTCTAGTAGATTTTGAACCTTCTACCAGACACAAGAAGTTCTGAAAATATATTAAGAAGTGACTTGGCATGGTGTTTCCCCACCTCGATTTTCTGTGCACAAGTTAGATGTTTCCAACTTTTAAAAAATCATGTGTTGTATTTCTGGGAACTATTTTTTATATTATTTATTTCAAATTTTCTTAACTTCAATTTTTATGGATTTTTACCTTTTGAAATATCAAGTAATCACATGATGAAACACTCTGAATATTTAATATTTTACTATTCTAGACCTTTTTGTAATTTAGCTGTGGGAAATATCCTTAACTTATCCTTCTGAATCATTTATTGCACTTTTGAGGTTGACAAATAGCACTTCGCCCTCTCAGACTGTTCCTTTTAAATTACATCTTTTCAAATGGATTCAATACCTTTTTTGTATATTTGAGACTATTATACATATTACTAAAATTTTTCTCTTTTCAACTTCCTTTTGAAAAATAATTTTTGAATTCATTTTTCTTTATTTTGTTGTAGATTTTGGGCTCCAAAGTTTACATGGGGAAGAATGCTTTCATTAAATATCCATCATTTCTTTCTGGTCTTTTTTTTCTTTGAGAAGCACTAAAATCAATTATCGGAAACTCTGTGATTATAAGTATGTTATTTGTAACCCCAGTTCATCAACAAAATTTGGTTCTTCTCCTTCTGAGAGTATAAGGACCTGGGTATCTCACTTTCCACTAAGAAACCTTCTATTAATTTCTCACATTCTTTAGGATGTGGCTCCTAAGAGGATGTCTCTCCTCTTCTGTGGCTGTTGTTTCAGGGAATGGACCATATCTGCTTCAGTCTCTACATAGAATAAAATTTATGTCACCTGCAGAGTTTGAGTCAGTTTACTTATACCAACAAATTAAACAAGGAAAGGCCACTGGGAACATAAATCTTCTTTTATAGAATTTTTACCAGTCCTTCTGTTCTCTCTATCATGTCTCAGTTCAACCATTCACATTACACAATGCTTTTCCTATCTGCACCTGGCCTTGGCTCTATGACATGGATTAGCATTTTTCTCATTGCCTCCCCCATCTGTAGGTACTTGGTGTTCAGTTCTTTTATATTTGCTAAGTTCCCCATATTCTGTCTATAAGTTGAGAATCCTCTAGACTTTCCTCTCCAAGTATTTGTCATTTAGGTTTATACTTGTTATTTCTCCATTTATATTTTAAGTGAATTTAGGTAAGAAACAAAGGTAAACATTGAACAGAGGTTAAATCCACCACTTTTAACTGGTGTCTTTCTTATAGTTCTTGGTTTTCTTTGCTTTCCCAATCTTATAATGTTTCTGTATATCCTGGATTTTTATGTGATTATAATCAATAATAAAGAAGAAATCCAGGAAAAGTCACTATTTACAATGTTATTGCAGAATTTGTGTGCAGTTTTAAAATTAATTCACCTTAATAACTGATTCAGTTAGCATTTGCTGCCTAAGAAAACACCCCCAAAACTAACACCTTAAAATAATAATCACTTTGTTAGCTCATGAATCTGTGGGTGTGTAATTTTTCTGGGCTTGACTGGATGCGCCTTCTAGTCAGGGCTCAACTCAATTATTCTCTGGTATCTCAACAGAGAATTATGGAGATGATAAGAAACCTCTGATGCCTCTCTCCAATGAATCCCTCATCCTCCAGCAGGCTAATGAGGGCTACTTTATGTGGTGGGAGAGTTTGAGGAGCAGAAGTGTGTAAACTCCAATGAATAAGCCAAAGCTATTCACCCATCATAGTTTTTATTGTCCCCTTACTAAAGTACATCACATGGTCTAGGCTACATTCAAGTGGTAGAAGAGTGGACTCCACCAGGTTATGTAGGAGGCTGCAATGTGACATTGCAAAAGTGGAATACAAAAATTGGTAGCCATTTTTTGCAATTTACCACATGACTATATGTTTTATAAGAGAAAACCTATTGTTATTGAATACTCTTAAAAAGAGAAATAAAATAAAAATTTCTCAATGTTTATTTCTTGGTAGCCAAGCCAAACACATTAATTTTTTTTCATATAGAGCTCTCTATAACTTGGGGATATAAATAGCCTTCACTAAATGCAGCCCACAGTCAATTACAAGTGGCTATTCCAGGGATAAAGAACCAGTGAAGAATATTCATAACCACCATCCCTATATAGAAATATTTTCAGGTAAACACATTCCATTTCATTTCCAAAGGATGAGTATTTGCATTAAAATTAATCTTTATAGAATAAAACATAAGGAAGCATTTATTCATAGAAAACCTGAACATTGATCATGGAGACAGTTTTTCATTACCTTTTCAATATGGATGGAGTTCACAAACACAGGAGGGATTCGGTTACACTGCTGCAAGCATAACACAAAAGAAATGTGAGATATGAAGTGCTAGTAAGTTATAGGAAAGCAGGTAACAAGTTTACTCCTTGGTTATACGTTCTACTTTTTAGAAAAGTATTTGTGAAAATGATATATAGAAATATAAGAAAATGCTATGCCTTCTAATAACAGTATTTCCTGGGAAATATATGTGAAAATGGTGAAGAAAAGAAACTATTGGGTAAATAAAGGGAGAAAAAAGGCAATATTTATAATGAAGTTGTAGAAAATAGAATATGTCATACAGGCACAGAAGTAATACTGTATCTATAAAAGCCAGTATGTTCATGTTAGGATTTTAATTTTTTTGCTTTGTATTTTTACTTTATAATTTATTTGCTAAAGATTATATGAAATATAAATCAGAAAGAAGACAATCATATGGTTAAGATGTAATTAAGATTTTAGAAAGCAAGCATTATGGAAGAAAAAAGAAAATCACAGTAGCCAAAATGACTTTTATTTGTAATGTAAAAGAAACCACACTAGTATAAAAAGTCAGCCACATTTGAGCACCAAATGTGCTTTTAGGACTTCCCTGGTGGCACAGTGGTTAAGAATCCGCCTGCCAGTGCAGGGGACATGGGTTTGATCCCTAGTCTGGGAAGATCCCACATGCCATAGAGCAACTAAGCCCGTGTACAACAACTACAGAGCCTCTCTTCTAAAGCCCATGAGCCACAGATACTGAGCCCGTGTGCCACAACTACTGAAGCCCGCATGCCTAGAGCCTGTGCTCCACAACAAGAGAAGCCACCACAATGAGAAGCCTGTGTACCGCAATGAACAGTAGCCCCCTCTTGACACAACTAGAGAAAGCCCACACTCAGCAATGAAGACCCAACACAGCCAAAAATAAATAACAAAAAACAAAATCAGTCCTTTTGTTGATCTACAAAATTATAGAACTCTAAGTGAGATCTTCCTCAAATAGCACAAGAAATTTTCTTTACATACTGAGTTGTACTACAACAAAAGTGATATTAACAATGGTCTAACAGTGATAAACTAAACCTTAAACATACATATATTTAAAAATTATGTACAGAAGCTAAACAGGGAAATATTTAAAAGATAGCTAGTGCACTTATTAATGAAATATATCTCTCTTGTTACATGAAATATAATCAAAATGTTGTTATTATTTAAGTTACATAAGGTCATGATCTTGTTTCTTCACTGCTATCTCCAGTGCCTAAAACATTGCCTGGCATGGAGTAAAAAATAAATTTTAGAAAAAATTAAATTATTAGTCTTTCATGTATATGCAGTTTGTTCATCTTTTCATAGATTTTGCAAATCTATCCTACCAGTAAGAGCTTATTCAGAACTTATTTTGGGTGGATCAGTTTAGTATTTTCCATTCATTAATAGTTTCATGTCAGACTTCAAGTTTTACATTGTTTTTTCTTAGCTGTGTTTACAAAAGTTTGTACTCTGTCCTGTAGCTACATATTGTCCTGAGATGTAGTCCCCCTAGTTGTTCATTAAGCATCTGGAATGAAGCTGACCTTATCTCCCCAGTATTTCTCCTTCAACTTCAATAGCAAGATAGCATTGTGCTTAACATTCTCATTATCACTTGATTTCTGGTTATGTGAAAAAGAAAAAAGAGAAGTGTCCACTAGAAAAAACTTGAGGCTTTTTAAGTTATGTTTTTTTAATTTTAATTTTTAAACATCAGCCTTGAGGTAAATTGTCAAAACAAAATGCACATATTGAATAGTAATATGTAGACATAGATGTAGATGCAAATATCTCTGAAACGATCAACACAATATAAACAAGAAACTTGTCATTCATCCACCCAAATTTTCTCTCTCCTCTTAACTTCTCACTGCTCCCTTCCCATTTCCAAGCAGTCATTGATTTGTTGTTGACAGTTTCTTTGCTATATATCAGTCTGTACTTTCTAGAATTGTATAGAAATGGCAACATATGACATGTACTCTCTATTTGTTAATTTACTACTTTATATCTTCCCCTAGTGTCTTGTGGTAATTCGCTTCTCCTTACACTGAATTTTTCTTCTTTTATTAGTACTACTCTAAACTTTACTATTTCTCATCTTTACTTAAAATGTGGATAAAAATTAGTTGGTAAGAAAAAGTGTAGCACTTCTTAGAGAATGTATAAAATTTGAAGAAAAGGTAGTTACATGATTATGAAAAAAGAAAATTATAACCAGCCGAAATCAACTCCGTTGTAGAGATAGTTACCAAACTTTATCATATTGACAAAATAATGGAGTTTGAAGGACATTTTCTTTATGACAAAATGAATTCACACAGGTTTCTGCTTTTTAATATGCTTGAGGTAAGATATACATATTAATCGGAGAACCCTTGGAGAGTATCTACTGAAATTTCTGCTGCTAAGATTCATTGATTCCACAACTTACTAGTTTCATTGTATCCTAGTGAATCAGGAAAGCCTCAGGAGATTTTTGGAATGCTGATTAACACAACATTTAAGACTTTACAGTTTTAAGTTCTTCAATGTATACCTTTCATAAACACATTTATAAACCTCTCAAATGAAGATGCAACAGTATGCTTACACACATACACATACACACACACCATATATCCAGTCCTTATTTAGGTTTTGAGACAAGTCCAAATTATTATTGCCAAAGATATAAACCCTATTTGATTAATACCACCCAGTATACAACTGGTTCCAGATCAATATAGAGCACCTAACTATGTAAAATAAAGTTACTGTGCAGCCAAAGTATGTATCAAAAGATGAGTGATGCAGAACCAACAAATTGTAAGGTTAGTTAGGACCATCAGCAATCTACCATGTGATAGAAGTAGTATATCCAGAATTTATCATAAGCAGGAAAAGTGAGCAAACATGAGCTATGTTATTAAGTGACAGGTGCTAGGATTTTACACTACTCAGAACCTGATTAAGTTAACCTGTATGTTTTATTGATAGAGACAGAAGACATGAAACTGACTCTGACACAGAGACAAAGGGCTTTTTCATTCATGGCACAGCAGGTGGCATGAGATTCTTGTTAGCATTGATTCCTCTTATCCCCCAGGTCCTCAGGTGGTGATGCAGGAAGAAGTAGATGAATACTGTGTATATTGTACAGCATCACAGCTGAGAAACACTGACTTTTCTTATTCTGGGAGAAACATTACCTCAACCTTCCCAATTTCTCACTGCAAACACAACCCTGAGAAATGGCCCAAGAGTGGTTATAACCTTGCATTCTTTTTTTTTTTTTTTTTTTTTTTTGCAGTACACTGGCCTCTCACTGTTGTGGCCTCTCCCGTTGCGGAGCACAGGCTGCAGACACGCAGGCTCAGCGGCCGTGGCTCATGGGCCCAGCCGCTCCGCGGCATGTGGTATCTTCCCAGACCGGGGCATGAACCCGTGTCCCCTGCATCGGCAGGCAGACTCTCAACCAATGCACCACCAGGGAAGCCCTAACCTTGCATTCTTGACACACCCAAGAACATATGTAAGAGCATGAGAAATCCATGGAAGATTTTTATCTCACATGGTGTACAGTACACCATGTCATCCACCATTGTTTTGCCAGTGGTTCCCCCCCAGCTCACACTCGTGGCCACATGAGTCTTTACAACCAGCTGACAGAGGAAGGAAAAGGGTGGTTTTGCCTCATACATGAGTTGGTTTATTATAAGGATACAGTTTTCAGTTTTTAAAAAAATGACTGCTATTGCATAACAGCTTAATTCATTTGTGTGTCTGAAAGGCCAGTGAATTAAAAAATCCTCTTAATGGGCATAGTTCCAAGAAGCGAATGTGGTCATCATATTGTGTGGAAAGAGAAGTGACCTGAGGTAGGACTACACCCTGATACATAGTCATTGGTGAATTGTTTGGCAAGTTGATCAATGGCTTGAGAAGAGAAAGATTGAAAGTTTGGTGATTAGGAGGTCTACGGAGGAAGCATGCAGATGGATACATGAAAATGTATACAAAGTGTGATCTTTGTAACACATATTGACATCCTTCATAGATCATCCAACTTAGAAGACATTCAAGTAGACACAATGTCTTGGCCAGTTGATATCAGACAGCCTTTGTCATCAGCACCCTACGCAAACGGCCCAGTGTGCTCATAAACAGAGTAGCCATGGGAGCAAGGGTGGAGAATATTTGTGGGTCCAAGAGCAGGGACTCTCATACAACAGCAGTCCCCAACCTTTCTGGCACCAGGGACCAGTTTCATAGAAGACAATTTTTCCATGGACTGGGGGGAGGGTGGTAGTTTGGGGATGATTCAAGTGCATTACATTTATTGTGCCCTTTATTTCTGTTATTATTACATTGTAATATATAGTGAAATAATTATACAACTCACCGTAATGCAGAATCAGTGGGAGCCCTGAGCTTGTTTTCACTTGCCAGTCACCGATAAGGTTTTTATATGAGTCTACAAATGATTTATTACGGTCTCTGTGCAGTCAAACCTCTCTGCTAATGATAGTCTGTATTTGCAGCTGCTCCCCAGTGCTAGCGTCACTGCCTCAGCTGCACCTCAGCTCCACCTCCGATCATCAGGCATTAGATTCTCATAAGGAACTCGCAACTTAGATCCCTTGCATGCTCAGTTCACAGTGGGGTTCGAGCTCTATGAGAATCTAATGCTGCCGCTGATCTGACAGGAGGCGGAGCTCAGGTGGTAATGCAAGCGATGGGGAGTGGCTGTAAATACAGATGAAGTTTTGCTTGCTCACTGCTCACCTCCTGCTGTGCGGCCCAGTTCCTAACAGGCCATGGACTGGTACCGGGGATTGGGGACCCCTGTCATACAAGACTGAGATTGCATGGTGTCCTATGTTCCATCAACGGGGACAAATGCTAAACCCTCAATATACCATCTCTCAAAAATTCTAGGAGCCACTTCGTCATGACAAGTTGCTTATCTTGATTCTTTCCACATGAATGGGATAGTGATTTATTTTGACTGTGAATGAGACATTTATTTGGCATATGGGTTTACTTTTCTACCTACAAGACCTCATCTAGCACTACTTTCTGAGGTTTTGCTTAGTGTTTGCTTGAGAATGCCAGAAGCCACGAGAATCTGAAGAAAAACAGTTCCCCTAGAATATTTGGAGCGAACCTGGCCCTGCCAAACCCTTGATTTCAGACTTGCAGGCTCTACAATTGTGAAAGAATAAATTCCTGTTGTTTTAAGCCACCAAGTTTATGGTAATTTGTTACTGCAGCCCTCTGTAACTAATACAAACCCATAAACATGCTAACCAAAGATTAGAGGAATCTCCAATGGGTGAAGCAGAGAGGTGATAAGTATTAGTGGCCATTTTGAGAACAGCTGCAGGGAAGAGGATAATTTCTCCTATATATCTTACTCTTTGAAGTTTCTCCAGAAAGAGTCCAACCAGTTTGCTAGTCCAACCACTTCCCATAATGGACTTGAACATTGCAAGAGAGGTTTTTAATGGGTACAATAGGGCCCAACCCAGATCCCCTTTTTGTATTGAGATGCTGATTCCTCCCTCTGCAGGGAGTGTTGTTGGCCTTGTGCTATAAACTGAGGCCTCTGAGAATTGTTCTTGGTTGAAAAGTTCCACCTAGCCAAGGTCATTTCTCTTGGCCCAGGGTGCAGCATGCATACAGTGACAGGTCCATGTACTACTGTAGCAAGGCTCAGATTCCTTGACTTAAGGTGGACAATTCTGAAAAGTCATTTTGGGTCCAGAACTCTGCATGAAACAGTGTCTGCATCATAGTTCAACCTTTCATTGGAACAGGATGAACAGAAGAGATAAGTTGCACATTTTCCTTAATTACTTTTGATAGCTCAGAATTATTATTTATTTATGCTAATCTATGTAGAAACTGGGAAATCAGGTAATCCATAATTTTAATACAATTTTATACAATTTTAACAATTTAAAAGTTTTTCTAATAGAAAACAAAAAATTTATAGACATTATTCATTAAATCTTTTTTTTCATGCTGCGAAATTCTCAGCCTTCTAAATTTTTTACTTCTTATTGGTGGTTGAATATGCTGGGAATGTTCTGATTTGGGACCATACCCTCTACTGTCCTGTTTCTAAACAATCATATATTGTCCAACGGCCAGCCTTTGGAACCTATGCAGAGCTCTGAAGGTGATATTTATTCCCAGCTGTGTTATTAAGAATTTAAAATATTCAAAGAGGTGGATTCACTAGCTTTGTGTGTGAGAAGGAAGAAAAATAAACTCACATGTTTTCTTTCGGCATAATATTATGTATGCCTCCTCTTTGTGGTTTTTTTCCAGGAAAAAAATCATTGTCAATCTTTATGCCTCTGGGGCCTTTCATTTTCATGAATTCATCGAATAGGCTCTTAAGTGTTTTACAGAAAGTAACATACAATGTCCTATACCACTGTCATATTTGCATTTAAGTGGTGCATACATTGGTTTATGCAGTTAAAACTTCAAATCAATAGATATATTTGGAACATATTTCTGCAAGTATTAAATTATAATCTTAAAATATATTTGTAAATAGATGCGATGTTTCACTGTTTTTTAAATTTTATTTTAAAAGCATTATTCTTTAAGGAGTATGCTGTGCTGTGTTTGGATCACTAAATAGTAAGATGAATTCCCCAAAGAGATTATCTGGATCACTGGAGGTTTAAAATGTAGGCTAATTTCGTTCAAAGAGTGTTTGGTATCTGGAATTTTTTCAGTGACTTGGATAAAGGATTTAGTGTAAATATTCTTCAAATTTACACTGATTCACAGTAATAATAATAGTACTTTAACTTTCATATAAAAATTACCTGGGTAAAAAACTTCCACATTAAAACTTTCAAAAAAAGAACTATAGATAATTATGCATGTGATTTTAGATATGTCTGAAGTTCATATGTCAGTTAAATGATTCAACAGTAGATAACCGAAGGTTCAACAATTGTCTCCACTTGGAACAAAGAGAAGGTCATGTTGTTTTGGATGTCAGAAGACCATTACATATCCTTCAGTCTGACCAAGTAGAAAGGATGAGGTGAATGCTATTAGGTCAGTTTCCTCACAGAGATTAAAAACACATGTTATTGACTAGATAGACTTGCACTGACTTCCAACTACCACTTGCTGAATATGTAACTTGGTCAAGCTATTTAATATTTTATGATCTGAGTTTCAATTTGCATAATAGGAGTAATAGAATCTATCATGAATATTAAAGGTGATAACCTATGTAAAATGACTAGTGCAATGTCTGACACACATGCAGATATTGAAACCACTTTATATTTTGTTCCTCGGGCTGTTACAGAGTATCTCACAGGCCTGACAACTAAGTTGTTAAAAGCCTTGATATGTTATGTTTACAAAAGTTATGTAAATGTTTAAGTAAGAAAGGAATTCAGAATAAGTCAAAGTGTTTAAGTATATGTATTTTTCCAAGACATAAATTAAACTTGTTATTCAAAAGTATGCTTTTGGTAAAAATGTGTTAAAAATGCCCTTTTCATGAGAAGTAATTTTATACCACACAACTATGGAGAGAAAGTGTAAAATGATGAAATTTGGGTTACATTTTTGTTCAACAAGGAATCAGAAGTAAGACACTTAAAATACCTCTTGCCTGTGGAGTATGACAAACTGTCCACCCCCCAAAATCAATTTTAATATGTGTAGTTTAGAATACCAGGGGATACTATGTACACCGCTGATACCCATCTTCATTGTGGTCTTATAAAATCTTATAAAGTTATATTTCATTCAGAACAATTAATGACATTTATAGATATTCCACATTATATTAAACTGTAGGGTTATGAAGTTTTAATATGTATTTATTTTCTAAATATTGGTGTATGAATAAAACTACTATAGTTACTATTTTCAACTGATGATACATAATACAACAAAATATTCTTTTCCTCTTCCAACTCCAACTGAATTGGGCAAAGGTAACTAAAACATACTCATGCTATGAAAACATCATCTTAGCAATTTCTCTGAAATCAGGTGGAATGAATCTGCCAAATGAAAGAATGTGAGCCACAGCTGCTGCCCCCAAATTGCTATTTAGTAGAACATATCTGTTTAATCTTTCATGATGGATCATGACACAAAAAGCATCTTGACATGAACTGAACTTGACATTTGCCAAATTAATCTCTCATTTTCTTTCCAGAAACAAGAAATGTTGTTAATTTGCAGCATATTCACAGCATATACCAACATTTATGTAATTATATAGCATATGGGAAATTATAAAATGGTCTATGGGATATTGTATTCAAAATGAACAGTCATTCACATAGGACTTAGCTACTCAATTCTTGCTAAGTGCCTCTATGTGATTCTGCCAAAACACTTGGTTTTGAGTATATATGTTGATCTTATTCTCTATTTCTCTAACTACTTGTCAATGAAGCTGATTTGTTCAATTTTTATCAATGTTTATGTAAAATTCATGTATACTTAATATGAATATATTAGATGAAAGTATAAAGGTAAATAATAAGAAATTATAGTGATAATTCTAAATACCTTCTGGGAACTTTTTTTCTTTTTTACAAAGTAAAACATATTTCTTCATAGTTTGTTTTTTAAGGAAGGTAATATATTAAAATTATGTTTTAAAACTATCATTCTGAACATTATGCAGATCAATGATTAGAAAGAAGCAAGTTCGGAAGGAGAGGAACCAGAAAGAAAGCTATTTGAAGAAGCCACATAAAAGATGATAGTGATTATATGAGTGTGTTGTGGTAGATGGAAAGAAATGTATAGATTTAATAGTTTCAAATTGAAGGAAGACACACATTAGTTGTGAGTTTAAGTTGTATTCAGGGTCTCACTGAGAACTAGAGCCTGGGAGACAACCACTCAGTCAGCTCAGAGGAAACTGCTCTGAAGAGGTAGAAAAGGAACCAGTTTACATAAGATTTTTGGCTGGGGAATATGTGCAGCATACATCTTGTTTACTGCTAGTCACAAAGAACAGATATCTCAAGTTAATGATTCTTGGGTCATTATGATTCTTCCTGAGATGTTTACCTACCTAAGGGGCCTGCTTGTCCAAAGCATGGAGGGTGTCATCCTGTTATTGTCTTAATTTCCTCTCAGAGTGCACTGTCGGTCAGCAACTGCAGTGGGTTTTGACTTAATCCTTACAGAGCTGGGTGGTGAGCAATGTTCTCTGTTCTTTTTCACAAGAGTAGGAAAGTTTTGAAAAAGATGATGAGTTAAATTTTAGACATGTTGGTTTTCAGATGCCTAGATTTGAATTCACTAAGTTAAAAAAGCCATTGTGTTAAGATGGTATAAATCACAAAGGAAATATGTGAAAGTCCTAAGACTCTAGTGCATGATTTTAGTCACTAGGCATAGGCGAGATCACTTGGGTAAAACGTGATCCTCTCTTTTATACTGGGTGAATTCTTTACTCACATTTTCATTAGTAGTTAAGCTGTTGTCTATAGCTTAGAGCTCAAATTGTATGGATTAATAAGCATTCTGCAACATTATTGCATATTTGATAGTCTGATTTAATTGAACAAAAGAAAATAAAACAAGTAACTGCCATTCCCAAAATAAACTGCTTCCAAGTAACTATACTTGAGAGTACCCTGTCTTTCAAAAAGAAAATGTGTTTGGTGTATGTCCTTTATGTTGTGAAATTGCTTCTTAATAATATACAATTTAGCTTAATGTAAAAATATGTAAGGGAAAAGAATATTATTTGGCCATATCAAAATATCCCATCAGTTCTGTTTCTGATAATACATAAGTAAGTGTATCAGACCAAGCTCTATTAAACACTTATAAACTATGGGACATATTTTAGAAAACAGGTATTTGTAGTTTTTGTGAGAAAATAAAATAGGCAAAACTACAGAAGAAATATAACATGAAAGAAGAGAACTGAGATTGTATATATGAGAATTCTTACCTGAGAGTGCTCCCTAAACCACAGGTGTCAGAGACGGGAGCTGGGAACTCAAGAAGAATGCACTGGTTTTCCTGCAGTAGTAGCAAGATACTGCAGTTTGGGGTTGCTAGAGCTGCAGAAAGGTGAAGACGAAAATTACATAAAGGAAGGAGCTGAAGATGGAGAAGCCTAAATACTTGTATAAACTCCACTCTAGTTCTTGGCTGAGTTCATAAACTGCATTAATAGAGGAGAATCCAAGGAGCTAGTGGAAAGTAACATTTTGAACTGAGTGAAGATTTCAGCTGCTGTCTGTTGCTGGGGAAACTGAGTTTGCAGTGTAAGCTCAGCCAAGATTATTTCTTTCTAGGACAAAATCCACACACTGCAGGGAAAGATAACCAAATATATTACTATTCCCAGTATTGTGGCCAAAATTAAAAAAAAAAATACTAAGCATGTAAAAATTAGAAAAGGACAGCACAGCTTAATAGAAAACAGCCTAAAGATGATTCAAATGTTGGAATTCCAAGACAAGGATTTTAGAGTAATCATCAGATGCATATTCAACTACTTAAAGATAAATACGATCATAATAAACAGATGTAGAATATTATGAGAGGAAAAAACTCAATATACAAATAGATAGATAGATAGGTAAAGAGAATTCTAAAACTGAAGAGCACAGTAACTAAAATGATATTTATTGAATGGGCTTTACCAGAAGATTGGAGGGAGCAGATGACAGGGCTAGTGAATTTGGGAATAAAAATTAACTTCAGAGGACATAATTGAAAAAATATGAAGATAATTACAGCGACATGTGGGACAATAGCAAGCCCTCTAACATATATAAAATAAAAGACCCAGAAGGATAGGAGTAAGAGAACTGAGCAAATGAATATTTTAAGAAACATTGGGTGAATATTTCTCAAAGTCAATTTAAAAATAAATTACAGATCCAAGAAACTCAGCCCACTTTAATCAAGAATAAAACAAACAAAAAGCGTACCTAAGATTATCAAACTGTTGAAAATAAAATTTTAAAAAATAAAATTAAAGTCTTCTATGTATACTGCCAGAAAGCAGAGGAAAAAAGAAACCATATTACCTACAGGCAAGCAACTATACTAATGAGACTGACTTCTATCAGAACAATGGAAACTAGAAGTCAAAGGAATGAAATATGCAAAGTGGTGAATTGAAAGGAAAAAAAATCAACCCTGTATTCTATATCCAGAAAAATCATATTTCAAAGATAAAGGTGAAATAAAAACAATTTTATATAACTCGTAACTGTAGGAATTCATAACCAGCAGATCTGTGTACTGGAAAATAAGCCAAAAGTTTTTCAGGCTGAAGGAAAATAACACCAGGTGGAAACTCAGCTCTCCTGGAAGAAATGAAGAGCAGTGGATGTGGGAAATTAAAAATCTTTAAAATCATTACACAGTATTGTATGTTTAAATTATATGTCAATATAATATATGTGACAATAACTACAAATAAGACAGGGCAGTAAATTGAGTTGTACTATTAAAAGGTTCTTACATTTTATGTGAGGTAGTAAAATACTAACTCCATGCAAACTTGATAGGTTAATGATGCATATTATAATACCTAGATCAAGCACTGAAAATAAAGCAAATAGATATAGCTTAAAATTCAATAGAGCAATTAAAATACAATACTGTTTTAAAAATCAACCTCAAAGAAAGAAGGAAAGAGGAACCTAGGAAAGAAATAACAGGAAAAACGTAAAACAAAAGCAAAATGGTAAATCTAAAACTAGCTATAAGAATAATTACATTGGGCTTCCCAGGTGGCGCAGTGGTTGAGAGTCTACCTGCTGACTCAGGGGACACGGGTTCGTGCCCCGGTCCGGGAAGATCCCACATGCCACGGAGAGGCTGGGCCCATGAACCATGGCCACTGAGCCTGCGCATCCGGAGCCTGTACTCGGCAATGGGAGAGGCCACAACAGTGAGAGGCCTGTGTACCGCAAAAAAAAAAAAAAAAGAATAATTACATTAACTTGAAAAGGATTGTACTTTCTAAATAAAAATATAGAACCCATGTTGGAGAAAGATGACGTCTCCATGTTTTTCATTGTATACTTTATTGTCAGTTCTTACAATTGACGAAATTGTCTTTCATTCTTTTTGTTATAGTGTGCCATGCCATGCCTGTTTAATGAACACTAGCTCTGGTAGCCACTCAGAGGCTTTGCTTTAGTCTTGACCTTTGAATATTGTAGCTTGTGAAAATTCCTCATAGATTCATGGTCTTTATCAATCTTAAAATGTCAGTTGTATTAGAAGTTTTTACATATTTCTGTGTTATACTTTTATAAGGATTTTAGTTAAAATTTGAAATTGATTGCAACAGATCCAATTCTACATATACCATTTTGATCCAAATATTCCAGCCTATTGGAATATTATTTTTTATAACACATAATCAGTATATTTTTATTAAACACTAATGATTTTCCAAATACTTTCTTATATTTTCTTGAAATGATTTTAAGGTATGATTTTCTTTAAATTTATATTGTAAAATTCTGAATTTTGTATTAGTAAATAAAAGTTATTTAGCCCAGAAAGGAGTGCTATTAATATTACTTTCCATTTATGTTATAAAATTTTATTTTAATTCACAATTGTATGTGGGGCATTAACCAGGAAGTTTAGAAATACACTCAGTTTATCAGTTCTTCTTTTTCCCCCTTAATGTTATGCAAAATATTGTAAAAATTTTCCTGTGGCTCTGAAGTCAGATTGCCTATCAATGTGGACAGATTAGAATAATGAATAGGTTCTCATACTCTGGAAACAAAAACAAGTAACAAGTATTTGAGTCCGAGCTCTACAATTAGCTGGAAATATGGGCACGTTATTTAATTGACATGTACACCAGTTTTCTTCAGCGGTAAAAATGTAATACCAATACCTATTTCATAGAATGAATTTTAGAATTATTTAGGATAACATATGTAAAGCTCCTTGAAAATTGTGTGGCACAGATTAAGTGATCAAAGCTTGCTATTATTATTAAACTATTATTGTGCTAGAGTTCTCCAGATAAACAGAACCAATAGAATGTGTAGATGTATAGATAGATTTTTTTTTTTTAAAAAGGAATTGGTTCACAAGATTATGGAGGCTGGCAAGTCCATAATCTGCAGGTTTAGCAGACAGGCTGGGGACTCAAGGAAGAGCTGATGTTACATTTCAAGTCCAAGGGCAGAATGCTGCAGAGGTCATTCTTGTTCAGGAAGGGGTCAGTCTTTGTTCTATTAAGGCATTCAACTGATTGGATAAGGCCCACACACTTTATGGAGGGCTATCTGTTTTACTCAAAGCCTTCCCACTAAAATGTTAATGTCTTTGGATAAGCACCCTCACAGAAATATCCAGAATAACGTCTGACCAAATATCTGGGCACTATAGTCCAGCCAAGTTGACACTTAAAATTAACAAATACAATTAATAACTCAACATTCTCTTTTCTTAAGTAGTTCTCCTGACTAAGAAAATATCTCCATCTTTTGCATTTGTCATCTAAATATATGCTGACCCATAAACAATGCAGGCATTAGGGGTGCCAGCCCTCTATGCTGTTGAAAATCCTGGCATAATTCTACAGTTTACCCTCCATCTGTATCTACAGTTCTGCATCAGTGAATTGGATTCAACCAACCTCAGATTGTGTGGGCCTATAGTATGTATTTATTGAAATATGTCTGTGTATAAGTGTACACATGGAGTTCAAACCTGTGTTGTTTAAGTTCAGCTGTAATTCCTTTACTAAAAACAATGGATAAAAGTATGATTTATTTCACCAAACTTACATTTGACCTTTCAATTACTTCATTTCCCCAGAATTATATTTCGCTGAAATTTTTTATTACTATCATGGAAGACACAGATATATGAACTGTGTTTTACAACTTTGGTACCATATTGAATATATTTGTTAATTATAACATGATTTTAGAAATTGTTGTTTTATTGTTTGAAATGTTGAAATGTATTGGGAGGAATGCTCATATACACAGGACATAGGGCTTTATTTTTTACACAACAGTGCACATTTGCCAGCTATAGAGGGAAGGATAACTATCCTGGAGTTCTTTAAAAACATGCCTAGTATTAAGTCAAATGAACTTTTGGGAAATATAAGAAATTTACATATAAGCAAAAGTAAAAAAACAACAGAAATACATCATATTGGTGACTAGAATTTTTTCAATTATAAAATATAGTAAGTTTAATAAAAGTTTGAATTTAATAGGTGAAATATGCTAAATTCCATAATATATAAAGAAAAAATATTGTTAGTATAAATATTATAATTTATATATTTATATATCTTGTTTTAGAGTAGATTTTCTACATTTCTGTTCTTTGGTAAGTAAGTTTGTAAATATTATCCACAGGCTTTAGAATGTCTATTAGTGTTATCATGATATTTCTCCAACAAAATTGATAAATCCAGTGAAAATGCAGCAATAGAAATGAGTTCAAATTTTCCTAAATGGTTTAGTATATGAACTACCACACTCTTATCAGAAAATTAGTGGGAGAAATTGCCACTACATTTATAAAAATAAGTTTTAGATGAATAGTTGTAAGGTTAGGTAAAAATAACCTATACCATAATTAAATGTAAAGTTAACTTCCCCAAATATGATAATGTGAACCCATTTTATATTAATTTTTATGGACCCTAGAGTTTTGGTTTTAGCAAAGTTTTACTGAATTACTTTCCATCTTGGCTTAACACACTTTGTTTTGAAACTTAATATTGCCTGAAGACATGTTACTTTAAAACTTGATTGCAATGAGAAGTATTACGTTTGCAGGATATGGTGAAGGGAAACAAGCTGTTTGCTTAGAGGCAAAATTTTTCAGAGGGCCTAATTAGTTGAACCGAAAGCAGTATTGTAGATTCAAAATTAGCAGGGCACTGAATTATTAGCTTTGAGTTAGAAAACTTTAGATGACCACTTGAGCTCTTCTGTATTATTCAAATATGTTGAGGAACTAGATAAATATTCACTCTATTTATATCCATTATGAGACACGTTTATCTTGGAGATATTGTGGGTTCAGTTCCTGACCACCACAATAAAGGGGATATCTGAAAGTGAGTCACATGAAATTTTTGGTTTCCCAATACACAAAATGTTATGTCTATTAAGTGTGCGATAGCATATGTCTAAAAAAATAAAAAACTCTGCATAGCTTAATGTAAAAATACTTCATTGCTGACAAATGCTAACCATCATCTAATAACACAGGGTTGCAGCAAATCTTCAATTTGTAAAAAATACAGTATCTGCCAAGTTCAACAAAGTGAAGTGCAGTAAAATGACATATGCCTGTATATACAGTGTGTGTATATATATGTATTATGTATATATATGTATATATGTGTATATAGATAGATATAGATATAAAGTTTTAGAATACTTACAATATATATTTTGGACATTAACACTATTCCTATTTAATAAGAAGTCTGGATTACTGGTTAGAAGAGGCACTAAACAAAGAAATATGACTTTATATGCTGTGTATTCATACTCTAAACCATATTTCTTCATTTTAGAATATTTATGGTGATCTTTCACCAATCCACATGATCTTGAAATTAACTGATGTTCTTTCCCTCGCCACCCTCTGTTGAGGTGCAATTAGTGTTTTTATTACAATTTCCCTCCTTTCTCCACTTCTCACTGCCAACTAAAGAGGACTACATATACTGATATTTGTTTGATCTAGGGAGACAGGACCTTGCTTTTCAAGCAAGACTGGAGTTGCTGTCTAACTTACTAAGTGAGTATTCCTATTTAAGGTCTACTAACTTGTCCTATCCCACTATCACATTGCTTACTCTTTAAAGAGGAGTTTGAGAAGAAAGTCAGGCAGTGTAGGCAGCTAAGAAAAAAGCCAAATACAGGCAAGCTTATTCCCAGTAGGTGTTGGTATGGGATCATCCAAGATCACGTTTGGCTGCTCTGGTAGAATAGTGTATAATGGAGGACTCTTTACTCATTTTATTTTAAACTTTTTATTTTATAGTGGAGTATAGTTGATTAACAATGTTGTGTTAGTTTCAGGTGTACAGCAAAGTGACTTAGTCATACATATACATGTATCCACTCTCTTTCAAATTCTTTTCCCATTTAGGTTGCTACATAATACTGAGCAGAGTTCGCTGTACTATACAGTAGGTCTTGTTGGTTATTTATTTTAAATATAACAGTGTGTACATGTCAATCCCAAACTCCCTAAAACTTCCATCCACCCTTCCCCCTGATAACCATATAAGTTCGTTCTCTAAGTCTGTGATTCAGTTTTCTGTTTTATAAATAAGTTCATTTGTATCAGTTTTTTTAGTTTCTGCTTATAAGTGATATCATATGATATTTCACTTTCTCTGTCTGACTTACTTCACTGAGTATGACAATCTCTAGGTCCATGCCTGTTGCTACAAATGGCATTATTTCATTCTTATTAATGGTTGAGTAATACTCCATTGTATATATGTACCACATCTGTTCCTCTGTTGATGGACATTTAGGTAGTTTCCATGTCTTGGCTATTGTAAAACAGTGCTGCAATGAACACTGGGGTGCATGTATCTTTTCGGACCATGTTTTTCTCCAGATAAAATGGTAGCTCTATTTTTAGTTTTTTAAGGTACCTCCATACTGTTTTCCATAGTGGTTGTACCAATTTACATTCCAACAAACAGTGTAGGATCGCTCCCTTCTCTCCACACCCTTTCCAGCATTTACTGTTTGTGGATTTTTTGATGATAGCCATTCTGATTCGTGTGAGGTGATATCTCAATGTAGTTTTGATTTGCATTTCTCTAATAATTAGTGATGTTAAACATCTTTTCATGTGCCTCTTGGCCATCTGTATGCCTTCTTTGGAGAAATGTCTCTTTAGGTCTTCTGCCCATTTTTGATTGGGTTGTTGTGATGATATTAAGCCACATGACCTGTTTGTAAATTTTGGAGAGTAATCCCTTGGTGGTCACATTATTTGCAAATATTTTCTCCCATTCTGTGGGTTGTCTGTTCATTTTGTTTATGGTTTCCTTTGCTTTGCAAAAGCTTTTAAGTTTCATTAGGTCCCATTTGTTTATTTTTGTTTGTATTTCCATTACTCTGGGAGACAGATCGAAAAAGATATTGCTGTGATTTATGTCAGAAAGTGCTCTACCTATGTTTTCCTCTAAGAGCTTTATAGTGTCTGGTCTCACATTTAGGTCTTTAATCTACTTTGAGCTTACTTTTGTGTATGGTGTTAAAGGATGTTCTAATTTTTTTTACATGTAACTGTCCAGTTTTCCTGCACCATTTATTGAAGAGACTGTCTTTTCACCACTGTATAGTCTTGCCTCCTTTGTCATCAATTAATTGACCATAGGTGCATGGGTTTATTTCTAGGCTTTCTGTCCTGTTCCATTGATCTATATTTCTATTTTTGTGCTAGTACCATACTGTTTTGATCACTATAGCTTTGGAATATAGTTTGAAGACAGGAGCCTGATTCTTCTAGCTCTGTTTTTCTTTCTCAAGATTGCTTTGGCTATTTGGGGTCTTTTGTGTCTCCATACAATTTTTAAGATTTTTTGTTCTAGTTCTGTGAAAAATGCCATTGGTCATTTGATAGAGCTTGCATTGAATCTGTAGATTGCTTTGGGTAGTACAGTCATTTTGACAATATTGATTCTTCCAATCCAAGAACATGGTATATCGTTCCATCTGTTTATGTTGTCTCCGATTTCTTTCATTTCTGTCTTATACCTTTTTGGGATATAGGTTTTTGTCTCCTTAGGTAGGTTTATCCTTAGTTATTTTATCCTTTTTCATGAGATGGTAAATGGGATTGTTTCTTGAATTTCTTTTTCTGATCTTTCTTTGCTAGTGTATAGAAATGCAAAAGATTTCTGTGTATTAACTTTGTATCCTGCAACTTTACCAAATTCATTGATGAGCTCTAGTAGTATTATGGTAGCATCTGTAGGATTTTCTGTGTATAGTATCACGTCATCTGAAAACAGGAACAGTTTTACCTCTTCTTTTCCAATTTGGATTCCTTTTATTTCTTTTTCTTCTCTGATTGCTGTGGCTAGGACTTCCAAAACTGTGTTGAATAAAAGTGGACATCTTGTCTTGTTCGTGATCTTAGAGGAAGTTCTTTCATCTTTTCGCTGTTGAGTATGATGTTAGCTGTAGGTTTTGTTGTATATGGCCTTTATATTATGTTGAGGTATGTTCCCTCTATGACCACTTTCTGGAGAGTTTTTATCATAAATGATGTAGAATTTTGTCAAAAAGCTTTTCTGCATCTATTGAGATAATCATATGGTTTTTATTCTTCAATTTGTTGATGTGGCATATCACACTGATTGACTTGCAAATAATGAAAAATCCTTGCATCCCTGGGATAAATCCCACTTCATCACGGTGTATATCTGTTTAATGTATTGTTGGATTCTGTTTGCTAGTATTTTGTTGAGGATTTTTATATCTATGTTCATCAATGATATTGGCATGTAATTTTTGTGTGTATGTGTGTGGTATCTTTGTCTGGTTTTGGTATCAGGGTGATGATGGCCTCATAGAATGAGTTTGGGAGTGTTCCTTCCTCTGCAATTTTTTGGAACAGTTTCAGAAGGATAGGTGTTAGCTCTTCTCTAAATATTTGATAAAATTTGCCTGTGAAGCCATCAGGTCCTGGACTTTTGTTTGCTGTGAGTTTTTTAATCACAGTTTCAATTTCATTACTTGTGATTCGTCTGTTCATATTTTCTGTTTCATTCTGGTTCAGTCTTGGGAGATTGTTCCTTTCTAAGAATTTGTCCATTTCTTCCAGGTTGTCCATTTTATTGGCATATAGTTGCTTGTAGTAGTCTCTTATGAGCCTTTGTATTTCTGTGGTGTCAGTTGTAACTTCTTTTTTGTTTTTAATTTTATTGATTTGAGTCCTGTCCCTTTTTTTCTTGATGAGTCTGGCTAAATGTTTATCAATTTTGTCTTTTCAAAGAACCATGTTTTAGTTTCACTGATCTTTCCTATTGTTTTCTTCATCTCTATTTCATTTATTTATGCTCTGATCTTTATAATTTTTTCCTCTACTAACTTTAGGTTTTGTTTGTTCTTCTTTCTCTAGTTGCTTAGGTGTAAGGTTAGGTTGTTTGAGAATTTTCTTGTTTCCTGAGGAAAGATTGTATTGCTATAGACTTCCCTTTTAGAACTGCTTTTTCTGCATCTTATAGGTTTTGGATCATTGTGCTTTCATTTTCATTTGTCTCTAGGTATTTTTAAATTTCCTCTTTGATTTCTTCAGTGACCCACTGGTTGTTTAGTAGCATGTTGTTTAGCCTCCACGTGTTTGTGTTTTTTTACAGTTTTTTTCTTGCAGTCTTTTTCTAATTGCATGTCATTGTAGTCGGAAAAGATGCTTGATATGATTTCAGTTTTCTTAAATTTACTGAGGCTTGCTTTGTGGCCCAGCATATGGTCAATCCTGGAGAATGTTCCACGTGCACATTAGAAGAATATGTATTCTGCTGCTTTTGGATGGAATGCTCTATAAATGTCAATTAAGTCCATCTGGTCTAATGTGTCATTTAAGGGCCTGTGTTTCCTTATTGATTTTCTGTTCAGATAATCTGTCTATTAATGAAAGCGGGGTGTTAAAGTTCCCCACTATTATAGTGTTACTGTTGATTTCTCCCTTATGGCTATTAGTATTTGCCTTATGTATTGAGGTGCTCCTATGTTGGGCACATACATATTTACAGTTGTTATATCTTCTTGGATTGATCCCTTGATCATTATGTACTGTCCTTCTTTGTCTCTTATAACAGTCTTTATTTTAAAGTCTATTTTGTCTGAAATGAGTATTGCTACTCCAGCTTTCTTTTGATTTCCACTTGCATGGAATACCTTCTTCCATCCCCTCACTTTTAGTCTGTATGTGTCTCTAGGTCTGAAGTGGGCCTCTTGTAGACAGCATATATGTGGGTCTTGTTTTTGTATCCATTCAGCCAATCAGTGATTTTCGGTTGGAGCATTTAATCCACTTACATTTAAGGTAATTACCGATATCTATGTTCCTATTGCCATTTTCTAATTGTTTTTGTTGGTCTTTTTTCTTCCCTTCCTCTTTTGTTCTCTTCTCTTCTGGTTTGCCAACCATCTTTAGTTTTGTGTTTGGGTTGCTTTTTCTTTTTTGTGTGTGTATCTATTGTAGTTTTGGGGTTTTCTGTTTCCATGAGGTTTTGATATAACAATCTATATATATACAATGTTGTTTTAAGTTGCTGCTCTCTTTCTCACCTAGAGAAGTTCCTTTAGCATTTATTGCAAAGCTAGTCTGGTGGTGCTGAATTCTCTTAGCTTTTCTCTGTCTGTAAAGCTTTTGATTTCTCTGTCAAATCTGAATGAGAGCCTTGCTAGATAGAGTATTCTTGGTTGTAGATTCTTCCCTTTCATCACTTTAATTATATAGTCCCTCTCCCTTCTGGCCTGCAGATTTTCTGCTGAGAAGTCAGCTGATAACCTTATAAGAGTTCCATTTTATATTTGGGAACATTTGTCATTTTTCCCTTGTTGCTTTTAATATTTTTTCTTTGTTTTTAATTTTTGTTAGTTTCATGACTATGTGTCTCTGTGTGCTCCTCCTTGGGTTCATCCTACCTTGGACTCTCTGCACTTCCTGGACTTAGGTGACTGTTTCTTTTCCCATGTTTGGGAAGTTTTCAGCGATTATCTCTTTAAATATTTTCTCAAGTCATTTCTCTCTCTCATCTCCTTCTGGGACCCCTATAACGCAAACATTGATGCATTTAATGTTGTCCCAGAGGTCTCTTAGACTGTCTGCATTTCTTTTCATTCTTTTTTCTTTATTCTTTTCAGCAGTGATTTCCACCATTCTGTCTTCCAGATCACTTATCCATTCTTCTGCCTCAGCTATTCTGCCATTGATTCCTTCCTGTGAATTTTTCCTTTCAGTTATTGTATTATTCATCTCTGTTTATTTGTTCTTTAGTCTTCTAGATCTTTGTTAAACTAGTTCTTCTAGGTCTTTGTTAAACATTACTTGCATCTTCTTGTTCCTTGCCTCCATTCTGTTTCCAAGATCCTGGATCATCTTCACTACCATTATTCTGAATTCTTTTTCCAGAAGGTGGCCTGTCTCTACTTACTTCACTTAGTTTTTTTTCTGGGGTTTTATCTTGTTCCTTCATGTGAGACATATTCTTCTGCCATTTCATTTTGTCTAACTTTCTGTGATTGTGGTTTCTCTTCCACAGGCTGCAGGATTGTAGTTTGTCTTGCTCCTGCTGTCTGCCCTCTGGTGAATGATGCTATCTAATTGGATCATGCAATTTTCCTGATGGGAGGGACTGGTGGTGGGTGGGGCTGGGTCTTGTCCCTCTGGTGGTGAGGGCTGTGCTCAGTAAAACTTTAATCTGTTTTTCTGCTGATAGGTGGGGCTCTGTTCCCTCCTTGCTGGTTGTTTGGCCTGAGTCAGCCAAGCACTGGTGCCTACAGTCTGTTTGGCTGGGCTGATGGTGGCCTCCAGGAGGGCTTACACCAGTGAATACTTCCCAGAACTGCTGCTGCCAGTGTTTTTGTCCCCTCAGTGAGCCACAGTCACTCCCTGCCTCTGCAGGAGACCCTTCAATACTAGCAGGTCAGTCTGGCCCTGTCTTCCATGGGGTCACTGCCTTTTTCCCCTGGGTCCTGATGCACATGAGACTGTGTGCACCCTCCAAGAGTGGAGCCTCTACTTCCCCCAGTCCTGTGGAAGTCCTGCTATCAAATCCCACTTGCCCTCAAAGCCAGACTCTCTGGGGACTCCTCCTCCTATTGCCAGACACACTGGCTGTGAAGCCTGACGTGGGGCTCAGAATTCTTACTCCAGTGGGAGAACTTCTGTAGTACAGTTATTTTCCAGTTTGTGGGTTGCCCACCTGGTGGGTATGGGATTTGACTTTATCACGATTGCATCCCTCCTAATCTCATTGTGGCCTCCTTTCTTTGGATGTAGGGTATCTTTTTTGGCAGGTTCCAGCATTTCTGTCAGTGGTTGCTCAGCATTTAATCGTGATTCTGGTGCTCTCATAAGAAGGGGTGAGCATACCTCCTTTTATTCCACCATCTGGGGTAATCTCTCCAATAGCCAACCATTTCTGTCAACTTGTAGGAATACATTTGCTGGCATCTTTTACTCCTCCATCTATAGATATAGATCTGTATAATGCAGTTCATTGTTGAGAACTGTCCTTAGTTGATTTCCTCAGGAGACAGAATCTGAGATTTTGAGATTTGTGTGCCGCAGTTTTATTGGGTAGACTCAATACCTACCCAGTGTGAGGCAAGCAGGATTGGACAGAGATGTTGGACTGTGGTACATTCATAGTAGAAGCCCCAGCTGACCCTACCTCTTAAATCTACTCTTGATGTGGGTGTCTAATTTTATCTGAGCATGAGATTTGAAATAATGAAGGATATCAGCTGCATCTGAGATCTCAATGTCTCACTAAATCCTCTCAGCCCTTATGATTTCTGTGCATGCTGGCCAGATTACCCAGTGCCAGCAGTTGAGTCTCATCATTGGGGGTCTTTTCTCTGATTGCTAAAGCCCATTCTACTTATTTGTGCTAGCAATCCAAAACCGATGGACTTTTGATGCCCCTGGGTGTAGCCATCAAATAATGGCAGACAGGAATTAATATGATAAATATCCGTGGCCTCTCAGTGTGCAGTTGGATGTTTCTGAAGTGCTTGTTCTAAATGATCACTGCTGTCCTCTGGAACTAAACCCATTACCCACAGTGGTAACTGGTTTGATAACCTCTGTTATTGGTTTCTTTTCATTTCCTGTCTCAGTTACCACTCCCTCCCAACATTTCTGTGGATCACATCTTAAATAATCTATGTGAATGATTACCATTTCAGTATGTTTATTTTCAGACAAATTCCTTTATAATTTTAGTATTAACAATAGTGAAGCAATAGTAAGTCCCATTATAAAAGAGTTCTGATAGAGTTTGATAGCAAAAGAACATGTATCAAGCAGGAACCACATCATTCCAACACTAGATTTTTGGATGTTTTGAGTATTCAATGTATCTAATAAAATATTAAAAGAGAAAATAGCTGTACTGATCAGAAAGACAATAAGAGAACATTATGTACAAAGTTGCATTGATAACTACAGCCAGTCAGTCACCAACAGATAAATACCTTGAAAAAATGAACAACAAAACTGACCCAAGAAGATATTAATGACCAGTATAGCTCTATTTCTATTAAAGAAATTTAGTTTATAAAAAAAAAAAAAACTTTCCACAGAAAGAACTGCCCACCAAGAGTCTTATTTAAAAAGGGAACAAACACTTCCCAACTTTTGTATGAGGCTAGTATAGCCCTGATACCCAAATCAGACAAGGTTAGTACAAGGCACAAAATCTATGTAAGAACAAAAAGAAGATTATATGTTTGTGTGTGTATGTGCATGTGTGTGTTCTAAAATTACCCAGATTCATTTTAGTAAAGTATGTTAAGTTATGCAGACATGAAAATGACTGTCACAAAAGAAAATAGTTTACTAAAGTTCCCTGTAAACAGTAGGCCTGGCCCTATAAACACAGGGCCACATGGGAAGGTACCAGGGTCAGTGAGAAGGCAAAGGGAGAGAGCCTTTATCATGGTTTCTGTAGGAAGAAACAGGCAAGACAGGGTATGTAGGTTAAGGATTGGATAGTTCAAATAATTTCATCAGGTTCTGGGGCAGAGCAGGTGTCCTTAATTACATAGTACCTGGCCCTGGGGTGAGTAGGGCAGATGGATAGTGGCCAAGAGTGTAAGAGTCTGATAAAATAAGTGGTTGGAGATATGGGTTCTGGATTGGTTGGTGTGAATATCAAAGGCATACTCCAAGGGTGAACTGTTTTACTCTCTCTAGGAATTAGCTAACCCTGGGAGAGGCATCGTTTTAAGGTCATCAAAGCCCCATGATGTCAAAGCATCAGAATATAGAAAATAAAAGACATGGTTAATAGTGTGTGTATTATAAATATTGAAAAAATTATATCTGAAATTGTTTTTTTTAAATAATTTATCTACCATTTTTAGAAAAAAATAAAATATGCAGTTCTCAAGGGTCTAGAAATGAATGAAACTATTCAATTTGAAAAGCAATTTCACATGACCTAGAGATATTTAAAAATGTGTATTCTAAGAGTCTGAAATCCTACTTTCAGGCATGGGGTCTTTAGGACACACACAAGGCACAGCATTTATTACAGTAATATTTGTTATAAGCACTTACTGGAGATAAAATTATTAACTATAAATGAAGAAATAGGATATGATGTATTGATATACTAGACTAAATACTGTAGTTGAAAAAAGGATCTATGACTATATATGGAAAAGCATATAGCTACAAAAAGAATGGAGTGATATAAATATGAATACGCTTTCATAGTTTTCAAAAATAGTCAAAAATATTAATTTTTAATAAACTATGTGTATATAAAACCATAACAATATTTAAAAACCATTCATAATGAAAACATGTTATTTATATTTGGGATAGAGTAGAAAGAAAGGGAAAAGAAGTCAGGATCAAAGAGGATGGAAAATATTTATTTCTACTTATTTTATTGCTTTAAAAATTTTTATTGGATTATAGTTGATTTACAATATTGTGTTAGTTTCAGGTGTACAGCAAAGTGATCCAGTTATACATATGCATATGTTCATTCTTTTTCAGATTCTTTTTTCATATAGGTTATCACAGAATATTGAGTAGAGTTCCCTGTGCTGTTCAGTAGGCCTTTCTTGGTTGTCTCTCTTATAGTAGTATGTGTATGTTAATCCCAAGCTCCTAATTTATCCCTCCCCTGACGTTTCCCCTTTGGTAACCATAAGTTTGTTTTCAATATCTGTAAGTCTGTTTCTGTTCTGTAAATAATTTCATTTGTACCATTTTTTAAAATTAGATTCCACATGGGTGATATCATATATTTGTCTTTCTCTGACTTACTTCACTTAGTATGATAATCTCTAGGTCCATCCATGTTGCTGCAAATGGCATTATTTCATTCTTTTTTATGGCTGAGTAATCTTCCATTGTATATGTGTACCACATCTTCTTTATCCATTCCTTTGTTGGTGGACATTTAGGTTGCTTCCATGTCTTGGCTATTGTAAAATGTGCTGCAGTGAACACTGGCGTACATATATCTTTTTGAATTATGGTTTTCTCTGGATATATGCCCAGGAGTGGGATTGCTGTATCATATGGTAGTTCTATTTTTAGTTTTTTAAGGAACCTCCATACTTTATCCATAGTGGCTGTATCCATTTACATTCCCACCAACAGTGTAGGAGGGTTCCTTATTTTATTACTTTTATCATAAAATACTTGAAACACATGAGAAAATAATGCTATGTTTGATTCTTATTCATGAAAATATGGTAAATTTTCAAATCCTCTATATTTTTATTGTTTTTCTTTCAATATTCAAAATAACACACATGCACACACACACATGTACATGCACACACCATGCATACGTGCATGCACATACCATGCACACATATAGGGTCAAGATCAAGACAAAATATAAAATTCGGCTTTTGAAGAAATTTACTGCACACTTTTTGAAGTTGAGGCACAAATTTGTCATTTATCTGGTCAAAAACTTGTGTGGTCACATGAGAGACGGATGGGGTAGGAGCAGGTAGAAACAATTATTTATAAGATCTCAATATTCATGCAAAGAACACAAACATATATTGAAAGAAAAAATGATATAGCTTTTCTTCCTCGAATTTAGCTTTAAGAAAAAGACATCACATGACAATTTGTATAGAGAGATAACCCCCTTCTTTTAAAGGAGAATGTCAATATCCTTAAAATTAGTCAAAAGTTCTTGCAATAGAGATTCTAAGAGAGGATAAATTTTTAAATAAGTCATCTTGGGAGGCACTTAATTCTGATGAACATTAGAGTCCCCCCCCATTCTTCCTTTTATTACTATTTGAAAAATAAATAGTTTTACCTACTTTATTAATACTGACATATCTAGGACCCCAAATAACTATATATTCTGCAATTCTAACTGAACTCTCTCTTCTCTAATGTTGTTATGAACTGAATGCAGATAATGATGGTGCTCTATGAGCTGACCATAAAACAAACACACAAAAAACAAAAGCAAACCATCAAAATACAAGAGAAGAAAGGAAACTTAGCTTTTGGAATGTTAACATGGAAAAGAAACATTCTACATTAGAGAGAAATAGAATTCCATCTTACTGAATAATTATATTTTGGGTCTCCTTGTTAGAGCAGATCAACTTGTTGGAACAGGGAGTGCCCATTAACAATATAAAACATGTTCCACCGGCTTCGTAATTTAAAATCAAGGAAAGAGGGAGCAAAAATTGCAGGTGGAACAATTACCACTTATAAGAACTAGGAAGGTAATCCTACCAAGCCAGTAGTTTTAGGGGAATGGTTGAAATAACCAACTATTAGTATAATGGCAGTTAGAATGTATTACAAAAAAAACAAAAATAAAATGCAGCAAGTTGCAAAGAGAGATGAATAATTCTAATAATAATAATTCTATAATTCTCATAGAGTCTTGAGATTAGAGGACTCAAAGATTTGAAAATTCCAGTTCTCTAGGACCCAAAATGTGGGAGATTAAGATGATGACTCCAATCTTTTTCCAACCATATTTTTTTACATGGGCTCAAGCTAATGATCTTTAATATAAGAAAGCAAGAGTGTATTTCTCTTGTGGTGGTGGCTTGTGTTACAAGCCACCCCCAAACTTAGTAGCTTAAAACAATAATGATTTATTATTACTCATGATTCTGTGGGTTGCCTAGGATCATCTGGGCTGTTCTTTTCTTCAGGGTTAGGAGAAGTTATTCATGTAACTGCATAGAGCTGGCAGGAGCTGGTACATACAAGAATGCCTCTATTTTTATTTTTTAGGATCTGTATCCATATGGCCTCTTATTACTGAGTACTCTAGCTTGAGCTTCTTTTCTTCATCACATCTGGATTCTAACAAGCACATTCCAAGGAATCAAGCCCCAATCTATAAGCACTTACCAATTTTCTGAAATATACTTGCTAATGCCTTATTGTACAAACGTCACATGATCAGGACCGGGGTGAATGTGGAAGGTATATAAGCCATGAGCTGTATTTCACTGTGGGCTCCCTGAGGCAGAGCTAGTATGAAAAGTAACAACATAGATATAAAAATGGTGTATGGAAAAGAACATGGGGAATAGTCACTGGTACATGGAACAGACTGGAAGCAGACACTATGAGCTTACTAAGTTCCTAAGGAAAATTTATTTCCTAAGAAAACATGAGTCTGTCTTGTGAAAGCCAAAAATAACTATTGGGTTACCAAATTTTCATTAGCAGGAAGCAGTATGCAAAAGTTATATGGTCCCCAAAAGTTTATACCCCACAGTGCCTACTTCAGTTATATTTAAGGAGGAAGTAGACAAAGGAAAACATCCCAAAAGGCAGGCATGGAAGTGGAACATTCTTCCTTCTTGCCTACCTTCCTTCTCTCCTTCTTTCTTTTCCTTTAAGAAAGGTGAATACAATTTTTCTTTAGAAAAATTAGCATAAAGTCATAAACTTATTGAATAAATTCCAGAAAGAATGTATTTCTAGCATCCATGAAATGCTATGACAAGCAGAATCTGAATAAGGGTCTTAACTTGTCAGAAGCTGTTAACTGTACCAATATTTATTTAACTCTTATGATTCTGTGTTTCCATTTTAGAGATTAACAGAATTATTGAAAGAACAAGATGTTGTTAATCATTTTTAAAGCACATGGAGAAAATTAATTGTATGCAATGAGGCCCACCATGGACGAAAAATAGTTTAATATGGTTATATTATCATCTCCTCAAATCATTATCTTCTGATTAAGCAATATGAGTTTTAGTCCTTTAATATATTCATTTTAGAATATCTTATTTGTTATAAATAAAGAGAGTAAACAATATATTAAAAGGCAAAAAAAAAAAAGGCACATCAAATATCCAATCAAGTGCACTGGAATAATGCTTTAAAACATAAAATTATTAAAAAAAACAAAAACATAAAATTATTGGCTTTCTTACAGAAGTATATTCTTTAAACCTGTAGTTTATGAAATTACAAAAGCTTATTCTGGAGATTATTATATTTAAAAAAGTTTTAAATGTTACACTCAGAAAAAATGAGATTGTTTTCTTATACAAAGCTTTAAAGTCTGTTTTGTAATTGGAGAACATGTTAAGCAAGGTCCAACAAGAACTGAAGATCTTGGCTTCTAAGAATAGTGAAACTGATCTTTTAAACTTCATGGGAGAGTTCCTGGATAAACAGAAGAACATAGACTATCTGAAATACCATCTTGGCTGTCAGAAGGATTTAGAAAATCTGGCCTAATGGGAAGTCCTGTTTGAAAAGCCTCCTGAAGTGTCAGGTAAAGAGGTGTAACTTCTGAAGGCAACACAGCAGGTCTTCCCATTGTAGTAGGTCTCATTTCTATGGAAGTAATTATCTTCACTTGATTAATTTTTGTTTAATTACAGAATAAGATTTGATTTGTTTTTATTCATATCATTGGAGTGTTTAGTTAAAAAACTTGTGTTGCAGTGACATAAGATATTTCTATCACTATTTTTAATAAAAGTTAATTAATTTGGATTTTTACTTTAGGGTCAAATTATGCATCTATTATAAAACCAATTATCTACAACAGAATTCTATCAAAGTATCTTTCTAGAAAGTTTCACTATGCTTATTTATTTTAAATGAGTGCAGCTTGTATTCAAAGATGACAGTAGAGGAAAGGAATTCCTTTATGCAACTAACATCTTCCTTTTCAAATCTCATGCCCAAATATACATAGGAAGTTGCACACACACTCAATAGTAGTTTCCTTATAAGGTTTTGTATCCCTGAAAACAGCCAGAAATATCTGTAGCTCTGTTCAGTGAGAAAAATTTTTCTTGAAAATCACAATAAGTCTTTCATCTTGCACACCACTTACTATATTGCACTTAACATTTACATAAATATCAATATCAATGTCTGTTTTTATATCTTCAATTCACGTTTTTGTTTAATCAAATTTTATAATTGACAAATACTACTGTTATTTAAAAAAGAGTAGAAAGTAGAAAATAGTTTATTTTAATTCTTCCTTGAACAGTCCATGTGAATTGCACTATTGTTAAGACATTTCTAAGCAAGTTTCTAAGTGCTGCATTCTTGAGATAAGTCAACACTAATATACATTACTCATACAGTCTTTGCTGTCTGGACATACGCATCTTGCATTTTGTGTTACTGAACCACCAATATACAAACATGATACTAGATCATCACCTACTGAGGTTTATCCCAGCAATGCAAAGCTGCCTCAACATTCATAAATCAATTAATGCAAATCACAGTGTTAACAGACTGGGACAAAATCATATGATCATCCCAATAGATGCTGACAAAGTATTTGGCAAAATCCAACTATCTATCATGATAAAAACTCTCAAAGAACTAGGAATAGAGGGAACTTCCTTTAACCTGATAAAAGGCATCTACAAAATAGCTATAGGAGGTAACATTATACCTAACAGCAAAAAAAAAAAAAAGCTTTTAACTTCTGAGTATCAGGAATAAATCAAGTGTCAGCTATATGACAAGAAAAAAATACAATTGGAAAAGAAGAAATAAAACTTTCTGTATCGATAGGTAGCATGATTATGTAGAATGTAGAAAATACCATAGAATCTACAAATCATATCCTAGGACTAGTAAATAAGTTTAGCAATGTAGCAGTATGCACAATTAATACACATAATTAAATTCTACATTTATTGCCAATTACTCATATCAATATGAAATTTTTTAAATTTGAAGAATTAATAAATATAATATTTAAAACTAATTCGTGAATAAATGTAAATAACAAAGGTAATTGAAGAGAAAATTACCAAATTATTTTATTTTATTAATTAACTTATTTATTTTTGACTGTATTGGGTCTTCGTTGCTTTGTGGGCTTTCTCTAGTTGCAGTGAGCAGGGGCTACTCTTCACTGCAGTGTGCAGGCTTCTCATTGTTGTGGCTTCTCTTGTGGAGCATGGGCTCTAGGCATGCAGGCTTCAGTAGTTGTGGCACGTGGGCTCAGTATTTGTGGCTTGTGGGCTCTAGAGCACAGGCTCAGTAGTTGTGGTGCACAGGCTTAGTTGCTCCACGGCATGTGGGATCTTCCTGGGCCAGGGCTCGAACCCATGTCCCCTGCATTGGCAAGTGCGCCACCACTGTGCCACCAGGGAAGCTCACCAAATTATTTTTAACCTATATTCTTGTCCAGATAATAGATTTTTTTTAAAACTACAGTATAGCAGTAACTCGATGCAAGTTTAAATGAGGGAGATAAATTCCCACTCATTCTTGTTTATTTGGCCATCCTTACTGATTTTGTCCCTTGAAGTCCACCATATACACAAGTACAGAAGTCATTGTTGGATTGGAGACAGTGTTAAGAATCTAGGTTTATAAAGATATTCCTGTTTCTTTTCATCTAATTCAGTTATCATTTGACCATACTTTCCTAGAAGAAAGAAGGAGAAAGCAGATGAAAACACATTATTCAGTCTAGGTAGTTCTTATTGAGTCTAGGTAGTTCTTATTCAATCTGTGCAAAGTATAGTATAGTGGGAAGAGTAATAGGTTAGAATTAAAATGATCTGGGCTCCAAAAACACAATTATCAATTTTGTCCAAGGCATATTTGTTATTATTTGAGTATTAAGTCTTATCATCAAAATGTAGAACTCTGAATGATCTCATAAATTAAAATAATTTACTTAAGTCCAGGAAATACATTTCAAAGTTAAATTATCATGGAGAACCTATTAGAAAGCAGATTTATGCTTAAAAACATACCTTAAGGATTCACTTATTATAATGATGGGTAGGGATTTGGTCTGATAACCTCCTGAGAAGAAATAGAAAAAAAATAGTATTGTTTAAACATCTCTTTGAAGGTTTATGAGAAAGATGCAGGCAACAAGAATTGTGGAATGAAAATCCAGATAAATCAAAGGAGGGAACCTCACAAAAGTGAGCTGAGGATGTGGGGACACGTTCTAGAATTGCCTATTGTACCTTTTGAGAACGGGAATACCTGTGCAGAATTTTGACAGATTCAGGAGGCTAGGAAAACAAAGGTTGTAGATCAGGGTTTCCAATGAGAATAGTTCCTTTCTTTCTTCTTCTTTTTTAAAAACAAACTTCTGGCATGGGACTTCAAAGGAACACCCTAAGGAGAAAGAATAAATTAGAAATACACCAATCCTCAATTCTGATTGGATAAGGTGATTATTATTGCTAAAGGCCTTGATGAAAAGAAATGCGAACACTTTTGGATAAAGATGACATCACCTCTACCTTAATTGTAAAAAGTGTTTTAATAATAAACTTTAATTTTTAAAATGGTTAAGTTTATAGAAAAATTGTGAAGACAGTATGAAGATTTTTCCATATGCCCCATGCCCTGTTTCCCCTATTATTAGTGTCTTATATTAGCTTGGTGCATTTGTTACAATTAATGAACCAATTTTGATACATTATGACTAACTGAAGGCATGCTTTATTGATATTTCCTTAGCTTTTACTTAATGTCCTTTTTCTGTTTCACAATCTCACCCAGAATCAATACATATTAATTGTCATCTTTCCTCGGGCTCCTCTTGGCTGTGAGAGGTTTGCCAAACTTTTCTTCTTTTTGATCACCTTGACACTTCTTGAAAAGTACTGGTCAGGTATTTTGTAGAACATCTCTCAATTGGGATTTGTCCGATATTTTTCTCATGATTAGACTGAGGTTATGGGTTTTCCAGAGGAATACCACAGAAGTAAAGTGATATTTTCATTACATCATATCAATGATAAATACTATCAACACGGCTTATATTGTTGCTATTAACCATAGTCATATGGCTCAAATAATAGGTTTCTTCACCTCCTTTTCCAGCCCCTTTTCCATACTGTACTCTTTGGAAGGAAGTCAATATGTTGGAGGGGAGGAATCTACATAATTTAATATATTTGGATTTCTTCAACAGAGTATTTTTCCTTTCTCCTCCAGTTATTAATTCATTATTGATTTATATCAGAATAGACTAATTGTTGTTTATTTTATACCTTGGGTTATAATCCAATACTGCTGTACTTATTTCCCTGCTCATATTGTTCCAGATTTGGCCATTGGGAGCTCTTTGAGATGGCTCCCATGTCCCTCTGACATACTCCCATCATTATAGGCTTTTGTTTTCATTTTTGTTTTTGTTTTGGAGTACTTCCTTGCTCTCTTGTACAGCCAGATTGTTCCAGGTTCATCATGTATACTTGATGCCCCAATCCTAGAATTAGACATTTCTGCAAGAAAATCTTGTTTCTTTCATTGAGAAAGCATTAGAAACCAAGATCTGTGTGCTAGATGTGCTTATTGCTGCTAGGTGTAAGGCATCTCACCTGACAGAACAAGGAAATATGTGTGTGTATACACCTGTTATATACACAGACCCATAAACATTTCTATATATAGCTGCATATACACACACATATATTAAGCTAAACATGAGTTCATACTGAAATCTCAAACTCTAATCCTTTACTACATAGATCATCCTAGAATCCTCCCCCCTTGCTTATCTCTAACTCCATGTTCCAACACATGAGAAACCTAGCTCCAACCATCTGCCACTCATTTGCTTAATTGTTCAAGTGTACATGTACAGCAGTGTCAGAATTATGGACCCACTGTTACATCCTTGGGAAATAACTTTATAAACTAAGGCATGGTGATTATCCAGTTTCTTTTGCCTTAGTCTTACAGCCTCTACTCATTTCAATTACTTAGATCAGTAACTTTTGCTCCCACTCATATCAGGGAGATCATTTCATACACATGTAATACAAATATGTTGTTTTGTTGTAATCTGTGTTTGTATACATGAAATTTCACTTTTGTTCTGTAAAGTTCTGTGGGTTTGGACAAAGCAATATATCAGGTATCTATACACTACCGTAGTGCTTTCCCAGATCCCCTGTGCTTCACCCATTTAATTCTCCCCTCCTCCTCCAAACACCTGGTAACTACTGATCTTTTTACCATCGCTATAGTTTGAATTTCCTAGAATGTCATATAACTCAGGGGTCCTCAACCCCTGGTACTGCTCCACGGCCTGTTAGGAACCGGGCCGCACAGCAGGAGGTGAGTGGTGGGCGAGCTACTGAAGCATCATCTGCCGCTCCCCATCACTTGCATTACCGCCTGAACCATCACCCCCCACCCCAATCTGTGGGAAAATTGTCTTCCACGAAACTGGTTCCTGGTGCCAAAAAGTTTGGGGACCACTGATATAGCTGATTCCTATATAGAGTATGTTGCCTTTTCAGACTGGGTTCTTTCATTAAGCAATATATATACATTTGTTTCTTTCATGTCTTTTTGTTGCTTGATGGCTCATTTTGTTATATTGTTGAATAGTATTCCATTATATGGATATACCACAGTTTATCCATTTACCTATTGAAGGACATTTTTTAGTTGCATCAAGTTTGGGGTGATATGAATAAATCTGCTGTAAACATTTACATGCACGTTTTTGAGTTTACTTAAGTTTTAAAATCAGTGAAATCAATACACAAAATCATGACTGCTTGATGATAAGCTAAAACTATGTTTAGCTTTGCAAGGAACTGCTAAACTGTAGTACAAAGTGGCTATACCACCTTATATTCTAACCAATAATGAATAATAATACTGTACATCTTTCCCAGAAGTTGTTATTGTCATATATTTTTGAATTTAGGCATTCCAATATGTATGTACCAGCACTCATTGTTATTTTAATTTGCAATCCTCTAATCCTCTTCAACAGAGGATGTTGAACATCATTTCATATGCTTATTTCTATCTCTATATCCTCTTTTGTGAGGCATCTGCTCAGACCTTTTGCCAATTTTTAATTGGGTTGTTTGTTTTCTTATTGTTAAGTTTTAAGTGTCTTTTGTACATTTGAATGTAAGTCCTTTATCATAGAAGTGTTTTTAAATATTTTCTACCAGTCTGAGAATTGGGTACTCATTCTCCTAAGTGTACTTTTGCATAACAGAAGTTTTTAACTTTAAACAGATACAATTTATCAACTTTTCCTTTCATCAGTCATGCTTTTGATATTGTATCTAAAAACTCATGGCAAAACCAAAGGTCAGCTAGGTTTTCTTGTATGTTTTACTGTAGAAAATTTAGAATTTAAAGTTTTACATTTAGTCTATGATCCATTTTAAATTATATTTTGTGTATGATGTAAGGTCTGTGTCTGGGGTTTTTGTTTTTGTTTTTTGCATATTGACATTCAAATTTTCCAGTACCATTTGTTAAAAAGTCTATTCCTTCTCTATTGAGTTGCCTTTGCTCATTTTTCAAAGGTCAGTTGACTATATTTATTTGGATCTATTTCTGTTTTCTCCCATTTTGTTCCACTGATCTTGGTGTCTATCACCAATACGATGCTGTCTTGATTAATGTAGTTTTATAGTAATGCTTAAAATTAGATAATATTAGGGCTTCCCTGGTGGCACAGTGGTTGAGAGTCTGCCTGCCGATGCAGGGGACACAGGTTCGTGCCCCAGTCCGGGAAGATCCCACATGCTGCGGAGCAGCTAGGCCCATGGCCGCTGAGCCTGCGTGTCTGGATCCTGTGCTCCGCAACGGGAGAGGCCACGACAGTGAGAGGCCCGCGTACCACAAAAAAAACAAAAATTAGATAATATTAAAGTGATGTAAGCATCATGGTGGTCTGATGTCCTCCCTTTGTCTCTTCCTTTCAATCTACAACCAGTAAAACAACCATAACTGAACAAAGGTGCCTCTGCTTAATATACCAGGATGCTGGGTAAATCCACACATCTACACATCTAAAGGTGGGTTCACTGGAACACATAGAGAAAGTGAAACCAGGGGAATATCAGAGGTGGTGCCTGTGATCCTGGACCTCTGGCCAGATGGCTGAGCTCACAGCCTGAGAGAATCTAGTAGCATAAGAGGAAGTGGCACAGACTCCCACCTCCTGGTTGCAGTGCCACTTGCAGCTACAGGGAACTGAGCAGCTGCATAGGGACCTGTGACCCTGTTCCCTCCAGCTGCGGAGGTACCCAACAACTCTGCCTTCCCTGCCCACAGTGATGACACACACAAACCTTACAACCCCGGACTTGGCAGAGGCACCCAAAGCCCTGGGTCCCCCGATTTTCCCTCCACATCTCATGGCCCCAGGTGGCAATGCCAGTGACCCCTAGCAGCAAAGCACCAATGACATTAGCAGCAGAAAGAATGGGCAACACCTCTGTCAGAGGTGATGCAAGGTGAAAAAATGCATATTATCAAATACAACCAGAGGCAATTCAGGTAAGAGAAATCCAAAACTTGTGCTATGTGTTATGCTAACACATATATATGAAATCTAAAAAAAAAAGGTTCTGAAGAACCTAGGGGCAGGACAGGAATAAAGACACAGACATAGAGAATGGACCTGAGGACATGGGGAGGGGAAAGGGTAAGCTGGAATGAAGTGAGAGAGTAGCATTGACCTATATACACTACCAAATGTAAAATAGATAGCTAGTGGGAAACAGCTGCATAGCACAGGGAGATCAGCTCCGTGCTTTGTGACTGCCTAGAGGAGTGGGATAGGGAGGGTAAGAGGGAGACACAAGAGGGAGGGGATATATGTATACGTATAGATGATTTACTTTGTTATACAGCAGAAACTAACACAACATTGTAAAGCAATTATACTCCAATAAAGATGTTAAAAAAAAACATGAAAAAAAACCCCCAACTTGTGTTATATAGTCACCTACTGAAAAACAAAAGAAAGGCTTCTAATTACTAGCTGTTGAGTCATTAGAATCAAGTAAAAAAAAAAAAAAGGTGTTACCTAAAGAAAAAAGATGCTTACTACTTCAAATGCAGAGGAACAAATCTGCGTGAAGAACCATGGTAACATAGTATCACAGAAATTAAATGACAATTTTCTAGAAACCAAACTTAAAGTCACAGGATATTGAGATCTAACTGACAGAGAATTCAAAATAATTATCAGGAAGAAACTCAACAGGCTATAAGAAAACACAGAAAAGCAGTTCAGTGAGATCAGGAATAAAATTAGTGAACAGAAGGAATACTTTACCAAAGAAATTAAAAGTCTAAAAAAGAACCAAACAAATTCTGGAACTGAAGAACTCAGTAAATAAGATGAACACATTAGAAAGCAGTAGTAACAGAGAAGACCACAGGAGTAAAGAATTAGCGAGCTCAAAGGTAGAAATCTAGAAATGATACAGATAGAAGAAGAAAGAGAATTAAGATCTAAAAAAATGAAGCAATTCTCTGAGAACTATCCCACTCTATTAGGATGGGCAACATTAGAATAATGAGTATCCCAGGAGAGAGGCAGAAGGGAGCAGAGGGTTTATTCAAAGAAATAATAGCTGAGAATTTCCCAAACTTGGGGAAGCAAGTGGATATAAAAGTCTAGAAGCTAAGAGAATGCACAATTACCTCAACAGACCTTTTCCAAGGCACAGTTATATTAGAACTGTCAAAAGTCAGTGACAAAGAAAGAAATTTAAAAACAGCCAGGGAAAAAAGGATGGTAACCTACAAAGGAACCCTCCTTATGCTATCAGCAAATTTCTCAGCAGAAACTTCATAGGCTAGGAGAGAGTAGAATGACATACTCAAAATTTTGAAAGATAAAAACTGTCAGCCAATAATACTCTATCTAGCAAAGTTATCATTTAGATATGAAGGAGAAATAAAGGCTTTCCCAAACAAAAGCTGAAAGATTTAATCAACACTAGACCTACGTTGCAAGAAATGTTGAAAGGAGCTCTTCTACTTGAAATGAAAAGGCATAAGTACACAAAACTTGGAGTAAAGTAATAAATAGAATCAGAACACTGCAACTCTATATCAGAATAGGTTATTTAAAAAGTATAGCATATACTTGAAAGGGGAAAAAAGCAGTAAAAACAACTATATCTACTTCAGTTTGGTAACAAACTCACAACATAAAAAGGGAAAATTTGAGACAACAAAAACATAAATAAGGAAGTGGAAAAAAATGGAACCTTTACAGGCAAATGAAGGTAAAATGCTATCAGCAGAAAATAGGACTATTTTATCTATGAGAGGTTTTATACAAACCTGATGATAACCACAAAACATACATCTGGAGCAGAGACACAAATGGACATATGGAGAAACCTGAAAACAAAAGATAAAATGGCTGCACTAGGCCTCATTTATCAATAATTTCCCTAAATGTAAATGGATTGAATTCCCCAATCAAAAGACACAAAGTGGCTGGACGGATTCAAAAACAAAAACCAACTAAACACTGCCTCCAGGAGATCCATCTCAAGTCTAAAGACAAACAGGCTCAGTGAAGGGATGGAAGTTCCTCAAAAACTTAAGAATAGAACTACCATACGATCCAGCTATTCCATTTCTGGGTATTTATCGCCAAAATATGAAAACACTATTTGGAAAAGATATATGCACCCCTATGTTCATTTACCCTAGCATTATTTACAACAGCCAAGATATGGAAACAACCTAAATGCTCATCGACAGATGAATGGATAAAGATGTGGTATGTAATACGTAAAACTGAATGCTACTCAGACTTAAAAAGATGAAATTTTTCCACTTGCAACAACATTAGTGGACCCTGAGTGTGCTATAAGAGAACCTTGAGTATACTATAAGTGAAATAAGTCAGATAGAGAAAGATAAATGCCGTATCATTTCACTCATATGTAGAATATTAAAAAACGTTTTTGATAAATGAACAAAACAAACACATAGATACAGAGAATAGAGTGTGGTTACCAGAGGGAAAATGGGAGGGGGGAGAGAAAAATGGTTAAAGGGGGTCAGCTCTGTGGTGATGGATGGAAACTAAACTCTTGATGGTGAGCACATCGTAGTGTACACAGAAGTGAATCATAATGTTGTATACAGGAAACTTACATGTTATAAACCAATGTTATAATGTTATCTCAATTCAATAAATTAAAAAAAATTCGATAATATAGTTTCTCCAACTGCATTTTATTTCATATTACTTTGTCTATTCTGGGACTTCTGTCTTATAAACTTTAGAATCAGATTATCTGTACCTACAAACTAGTTTGATGGAATTTTCATTGGAATTGCATTGAATCTATTGAATGAGTTGGGAAGAATTGATAATCTTAGCAATATTGAGTCCATGAACATAAAATATCTCTCGATTTATATGTATACATACATATGTTCTTTGATCTATTTCATCAGGGTTTTGTAGTTTTCCTCCTATATGCATGTTGTTAAAAATATACCTACATATTTCATTTCTTGGTGCTAATGTAAATGATATGTTTCCCTTTTAATTTTAAATTCTAATTGTTCATGGAAGTTATATAGGAAAATAATTTTTATATATATGCATATGTATATTTATATATATCTGTAAACAATGATAATTTTATTTCTCCCTTTCCAATCTGCATAACTTTTATTTACTTTTCTTGATGTTGTAGTGCATTGAATAAACATTTTACTGCACTTAGGAAAGAAGCATCCAGTGTTTCATCAGTTTTTTATATACATCCTTTATGAAGGGGAGGATATTCCAAACTGTTCTTAGTTTCTGATAGTTTTTTGTCATGAGTGGATATTGGATTTTGTCAGATGATTTTCTGTATCAATTGATATGATCTTATGTGTTTTCTACTTTAGCATGTTGATGTTGTGTGATTGATTTTAGTCTTTGTATACCTGGAATAAATCCCACTTGTTCCTGCTGTATGATTATTTTAATGCCTTATTTGTTCAATTTGTTAATATTTTTTGAGATTTTTCCATGTTATGAAAGATATTGGTTTGTAGATTTCCTTTCTTGTAATATCTTTATATGGTATTGGTATTAGGGTATAATGCTTGCCTTATTGAATGAATTAAAAAATGCTTTTTCCTCTGCTACTATTTTCTGAAAGAGACTGTGGAGGGTGAATATCACCTTATTAAATGTTTGGTAGAATTCACCAGTGGAACCATCTAGGTCTGCTGCATTCTTTTTTGAAAGATGATTAATTATGGATTCAATTTCTTTAATAGATATATACCTATTCAGATAATTTATCTCGCCTTGTGTTAAATTTTGTAGTTCATGTCTTTCAAGGTGTAACACTATTTTACCTATATTATTAAATCCATGGGCACAAAGTTGTTCACAGTATTCCTTTATTAATCTTTTAATGTCCGTGGGATGAGTAGTGATAACTCTTCCTTCATTGATGATATTAGCGATTTGTGCCTTCTCACCTTTAATTAGGTAGCCTGGCTAGAGGTTTATAATTTTTTGATCTTTTCAAGGAATCCGCTTATGGTTTAGTTGGATTGGTTAATTGTTTTCTGACTTTTAATTGCTTTGTTTTCTGCTCTAATTTGTATATATTTTCTTCTGCTTGCTATATACGTAAATTGCTCTTGAGCTGGTTGGGACTGGCTTCCACGTTTTGGCCAAAGGAAAATATGATGTTACTTGAAGAAATAACTTGTCCTGTGCCACTAACTTCATCAACATTAAATACCAACCTTATGTGAAAATCATGCTCCCCTTTATTTACATTGTGAAAATATTGTCTGATGTCTCTGGCAGCAAAGTAGAACTGCTGGGCTTTTTAGTTAAAGGAGTAGGGACATGGGGTACAGTGGGGAAATGTGTAAATCGTAGTCACCAGAGTTTTTTAATTATCTGTCTCAGTCTGAAAACTGAGAATCAATAAATCTACAAATGTCTAAAAAAATTGTTCTCCTTTTTCTATTTTCCCAAGGTGATTCTTTTCATATCTTTCTTATTTACTAATATATACATTTAATTCTATACATTTCCCTCTAAGCAGTTGCTTTTGCTGCACCCCACAAATTTGGATAAGTTACATTTCATTTTTAATTAATTTATTCAAACATTTATCTTGATATTACTTTTTTGACCTATGTGTTATTTAGAAGCGTGTTGTTTAATCTCTAAATAATTTGACATTTTTCCAACTATCTGTTTTTGATTTCTAGTCTAAATCCATTAAGGCCTAAGAGCATACTTTGTATTATTTCTATCTTATATATGTTAGAGTATATCTTATGGCCCGTAATATGTACTATCTTAGTGAATTTTCATGTGAGCTTGACCAAGATGTGTATTCTGCTGTTGTTGGATGGGCTAGTCTATATTCTATAAATTTCAATTAGATAAAGGTAATTAATGGTGTTTTTCAGATCACCTGCATTCTTGCTGATTTTCTACCTTCTTGATATATCAGTCTGTGAAAGAGGAAACCTGACTTCTGTAACTGTAAGTGGACTTACCTATCCTTTCATTGTACCTAGTTTTACCTACATATTTATACTCCTGTTTTTACGTGCATTTAGGATTATCATGTGTTCTTGGAAAATTGATCCATTCATTGTCATACTGCATCCCTCTTTATTTAAGATAATTTTCCTTGTTCTGAATTCTGCTTTGTCTCAATTTAATATAACTTCTTTAGATTTTGTTTGTTTGCTTGTGTTATGATTAACATTGTATATATTGATATTTATCCTCCCTTTACTTTTAACCAGAGTCTTTACATTTTAAGTATTTTTTAATAAACAGTTTATACTTAGGTCTTCTTTTTTTGATCCACTCTGACAATGTCTATTTTACCAACAGTGTATTTAGACCACTTATATCAAAGTGACATTGAATAGTTGGATTAATATATACCATGTTTTAACTATTTTCTATTTATTGCCTTGTTCTTAATTTTACTTCTTCCCTTTTTCTTCCTTCTCTGATTTTAATTAAGAATTATCTCTAATTCTATTTTATATCCTTTCTTAGCACATCACATATACTTCAAAAACTTTAGTAGTTTTCACAGAGTTTTCAATGTATATACATTTTCAACTAATCTAATCTAGTTCCACCTAAAATAAAACTATACCACTTCATTTTAAGTTCAGGCACCTTATAACAGTGTTCCCAATTCCCCCCTTTTACCTGTATATCATTACTATCATTCATTTCATTTATCCATATTCTGTAATCATCAAACACCATTTTTTTAATTGAAGTATAGTTGATTTACAATGTTGTGTTAATCATCCAATATCTTTTTAATACTATTATTTTAAACAGTTAACTTTTATACCAATTAAGAATAAGAAAAATATAAGCTTTATTTTACCTTAATATGTTTTCCTTCTCTGATGCTCTTCCTTTTTTAATGTAAATCCAAGTTTCTGACTTGCATCACTTCCTGTTGCTGAAGAAGTCCTTTTCACATTTCTTATAGAACAGATCTTCTGGCATTGATTTACTTCAGTTTTTGTTTGCCTGAAAAAGTATATTTCCCTTTCACTTTTGGAGGATAATATTGCTGGCCATAGAACTCTAGATTAGTACCATTTTCCTTTCAACAGTTTAAATGTTACTCACCCCTCTTCTTGATTGCATAGTGTGATGAAAAATCTACTATAAGTTGTATCCTTGTGTCTCTAAAGTTAAGGTGTTTTGTTACCCCCTTACCACTCCTAGAATTATTTTAAGATTTGCTCTGTTTGGTGTTTTTTCAGTTTGAATATAATATGTCTACATGCCTTTCTTTTTTTTTTTTTTTTTAAATCCTAATTGGTGTTCTCTGAGCTTCCTGGATCTGTTTGGTGTCTATCATTAATTTTGGAAAAATTTCAGCAATTACTTCAAATATTTCTTTTGCTCCATTTTCTTTTTTTTCTCCTGGTATTCCAATTATATGTATGTTCTATATTTTTATGACCTATCTTCGAACTCACTTATTTTTTTCCTAGCTGTGTGTGGTCTCCTGGTTAGCCCATCAAAGGTATTTTGAAATAAAGCATATCCTTTTGATTCTATTTTAGAGCTTCCATTTCTCTGCTTACAACACCCATGTGTTCTTACATACTATCTGATTTTTCTTTAGAGCTCTTGACATATTATTCATAGTTACTTTATATTCCCATTTTGACAATTCCAAAATCTGTCTCATAATGGAGTATGGTTCTGAAGCTGGCTTTGTCTGTTCAAACTGATTTTTCTGTCTCTAAGCATCCTCTGTAATTTTTGTTGAAAGCCAAACATAATGTATCAGGTCATAAGAACTGAGGTATTGATAAACAGGTCTCAGTGTGATATTTTATGTAAATCTTTCTAGAGTTTGACAATATTAACTGATTATTGTAACTATATGTGCCAAAGGCTTCAAATCCTCTAGTGTCCTTGATTTTATCTCCTCTGTTGTCTTTGGGCTTTCCTAAGAACTCCTTATCAAATAGTGTCTGTGTCTTTCTGCTCTTTCAGCTATAATCCATTGTTATTACAGTGGTGCCCTGTCAGAGTGGTGGTAGGGCGTGTGGGAAAGGAAGTGTTCTATCATCTCATGAGTAAATCTCATTGTTTTAGTTAGGTTTGCCTCTGAGTTTCTTTTCTGGGCTATTATTTTCACAAGTGTTTTATCTTTTTTTTTTTTTTCCCCGTTTGAGTGATAAAGGGAAGATAGATGGTGCTAGACTCAGAGAACTTCTCTTAGCTTACATGTAATAAGGCTCTGCTAACGTATTTTACCTTGGAGAATTTTTATGAAGAGGATTCTTGGCTTATTTCCTCATGGATAGTCTTTTCCATCTTTTGCCAGAACCACTGGGAAATCATTTCTGGCTATATACAGTGACAGTCTTGTGGAATTCCTGAAGGTTAAACCCATGAAAGTGTAGGGCCCTCTAAGATTGCAGCTCCTAGTAGTTTCTCACTCTCAATCTAATCCACAATCAGCAATCAGCTTCCAGAAATTTGTCAGCATTACCATCTAAGTATCCCTACTAGTTTATGGCTCCAATTGATGGAGCTTCTACTTTAGGTAAGACCTTGTCTATGCCTCTGTTGATCTGCCTGTCTGTCCAGATTTCATGATGGTGGTTTGCCCTGCAATTCCAGTTCTCTAATAGGTGTAAGAAAAATTGTTAATTTTTATTTTGTTCACATATTTCTTTTTTGTCATGATGGGAGTGACAAGTTCTAAGTTCTTTACATATTGGAACTGAAACTGGAAGTCCAATTGTGTAATCCTCAATTTGCAATTCATAAGAATATATCAATATTAGCTAAACATAAAAAAGACAATATAACCAACAACAAGGGAAAATAGAAAAAAACAAAAGCAAAACACGGTAGCAGACCCAAAAAACTAGATTCAGCAGTCATGTACTTCCAAATAACTGTCCTTACTATGATGATAGAATTGAAATAAGAGATAGATGATTTTATTAGAGGGTTTTAATGGAAAACAGCAAATAATTATAAAGAGCAAAAATAATTATAGGCATTATGAAAATAATAAACGAAAGTAAATTACTCAGTGGCCATGTTTAGCATTAGTTTTAAACTTCTGAAGAGAAAGTATGAACTGAGGAAATTCAGAAAAAAATGCAGAATGACACATGGAGAGAAGAAATGATAAAAAACAGAAAGAAAGCATGGTAGTGAAATATGTCTGTGGTGAAAAGGCTTACGTATGCTTATTTTAAGTCCCAGAAGAAAATAAGAATTAATAAGGCAGAAGAATTATTTAAATAATGGCTAAGAATTTTTCAATATTGAAAAATAAATTATTCTGCATACTCAAGAAGACTTGAAATTTCCAAAGCAGTATATACCATATGCTCATAATAGAAAAAACTACTGAAAACCAAAGACAAAAAATTAAATATCGTAAAGTAGTCTTTGGAGAAAAAGCAACACTGTGTTTCAAACAAGCAGTATAAAACTGTGACTTCTTGTAAAACAATAAAGGCTGGAAGACAATGGGTATTTAACTTCTGAAGATTTCACTTGTATTGTAATAAATGAAAATATTTTTCATTCCCTATGTTATATTTTTCTTGTTTACAATGCCAGAAATACATTTTTCTAGTTTATAACAAAATCAAAATTTTTACTGTAGGTTCAAATAAAAAAGAAAAATAGGTGGGAAGTCATTTGTCATTTTTATTTTATAGTTTCAAATATGAGTTTATCCTTAGTTCATTACTATCCACTTTAACTTTCATCTGATGTGACAGGATGATTTCTAAAGTAACAATGAATGCTTTGGATCAACATCAAAGGGGAATAATTTGTCCATAAAAATGGGCAAAAGTATAGCCTAAATGTGTATATATCTCAAGTTGTGAAATAAACATGAAATCTCATTGTTTTATGCTGAGATATTAAATTAGAAACAACACTTTGCAGCATACTGAGCTGCTAAATGACATGAAATGTTGAGGGAAGCTCTGCATAGATTGATGAGGTAGGAGAAGCTAGGAAGTGGCTGTTTTGGTGTCTATAATTTTACACATTATTTTCATCTTACAGGACCTTTAAAGACAATACATAACCCTCACATTACTATAAGTTCTTCCCAAGATTAAGAAAGTTCTTTACTTTGGAATGTCAATTCAAATTTTCTACAATTGATAGTGTTATAATCTCTCATATATTCAATAACATATGGAGGAGACCTCATAGATCTGTGAGTTAAGGCAGCTTACCCAAGCAATCTCTAAAGTTTCAACTTCATAATTACCCATATTAGGCTATACTGTGGGTAATATTATCCTGGACTATATATACACATACACTCTTGCCTTCTACAGACAAGGACAAATAAAGAATACACAATATTCAAATAATTAAATGTTTCCAAAGAAAGATTACTTATTGAAGGACTTGAGTGTCTGTGTATCTGCCTCTGAGCTTTGATCTCATTGTTTTCCTTTCCTTCCTGAAGTTGTTCTGATTCCTTGAAAAACCTAGTATACCTAAGAGTTAGGGAAATTAGTCCCTTTGATTTGATGACTCAGAATGGTTCAGACAAATATAGATGAAGTAGAAAACTGTTCCTCTAATATTTGTTCATTTAGAGATAAATAAAAGCTTGAGGCTGAGCATGCTCATTGTTGCCTTCAGAATCCTCTAAGTTTCCTAGATCATAATGCCACCTTTGCAATTTTGCATGTCATCTAAGGAGTCAGAATTCTTTGAGGAAATAGTGCCTTTAAACAGTCATGATGATCTGACTAGAATAGTATACAACAAAGCATAAACCACTTACCACCTATTTCAGAATGTTTGTTTAAATTTGGGAGAGGGAAGATGTAGAATGTGCATTTATTACAACTCTCCAAGTAATTCTTATATACACTAACATTTTAGGGCCTTTGGTCTTAGATAACACATTGCAATGACTCCTTGGAATGTGAGTAATTCATTCTGTTCCAAAGACTTTAACTAAAACAACAGCCTAGATCTTTGTCAGTCTTAACAATCACTAAGTTCTGAGCTTCCATGTGACAAGAAGGTAGAGTACTGAATTGCTCTTATCACCTTAATGTTTGTTTTTATGATGTTTAAAGTTAGCCCATCATGCATATGTACCATGTGAAAGGATTAACAATTTTTAATGTACCCTTTACTTTCTGTTTTGGTTATCCTGGTAAGCATTATAATATCATTATGGGTTTGAAATTACAGTCTTTGTTGTCAGAATACTAATATAGTATTTTTGTCTATATTTTTCCATTGGATAAATTTGGTCAGGTTAGTAGTAAATTCAACTGCTGGCTAGAAACCTTTTCTAAAAAAGAAGGGATTTTAAAAAAAATCTACTGGTATATCTGACTTCCCTCACATTTCCATTTTTGTTCATAACGCTGTCCTAGCCAACATATTGTTCCTTCTTAAATACTAATATTGGCTAATATCATTCTGAGTGCATTGCCCCTCTGGATGCCAAGTAACACACTGCTTGTTAGTCCTCCCACGGGTTAACTCTATAGCAATTTCAATTCTTTGGCCACCTGGTCCAAATTTTACCCCATTCTTACTGGCTCTGGCATCTGTCTTCCCAGGAATACTCTTGGTTGAGATTGCAATCATTTTGACAGTCAATCTCTCAGTATGATATAAATTGGGAAAACCAGATTCCCTTATAATATAAAACACTTTTCTTTATTTAGAAACACATAGTTTCTCTTAAACATTTCATATAAATTGCTATTAAATTAAAATATATTTTATTTAAAAGTCATTTTATCCAATGTTGTGCTAATTATAGATATTATGAATACATATATAAATAATATACATAAAATCGTTACATATGATTTGATTGAAGGGATTCAGTTTTCCCTTTAGACAGTTTTTGAGCCTATCATTTGTGTTATTTATGACCATAATGACAGGTACAGAGATGTGCCATATGTAAGATGCGTTTGGTTTTTTTGCAGTAACTTGCTGTATTCTTATTTATGAGTTGACATATGTTATTTTTCTAATGAGTTTAAGTGTGCTTATAATAGAATGCCAGATAATTTTAATCTTCATTCTGGATACACAAAAAGAGGCAAAGTGTTTCCAGTAAATAATTTCCCATATTCTTACTCATCTCTGTCAATAATAATCACACATATAAGAAAAAGAAATTATATGCCATATCTAATCTGGTGTTTTGACCCAAAGTCACTAACCAGGATTATTAATATATTCCCCAGAATTATAAAATCTTATGAGTGTTATAAATATTTTAATAGAAATTTCTTTATATTTATTCTCTTCTGGTCTCCCTCTATCTAAAAATGAGAATTTTGAATATATGTAGATGGGTCTAAATGTATTTACTTCTCAATTCAAGAAGAATTTATGAATGTTAAGTTTATATAATTTCCTGAAAGAAATTAGCAGTTTTAGGTTTCTTTAGAGGAATACCAGAGATGATTCTTGCATATATCAGTGATGACTGGCTAGTCAGCAGCCTGTTACTAGTAGAATTTTAATTTCAAAGTAGACTAATAAGAGTTGACTGGTGTCTACCTGTGCACGTAGTCGAGTGATAATCAGTATAGAATTACTCATCGATAGAAGCTTATGTCATAAGCTGACTGTCTAAATGATGAATGTATAATGAAATTAAACAGAATTGAGACAGATGGTTCTAACTTTTGATAAATGTGCATATCTTCATAATTAGATAATAAGTCCATTGCCTGGAAGATCAATTGGGATATAATAACTTTGAAAACTAAATCATTTCATTGTTTGGCATTTATAAGACATGGTAAAAAGCAAATTCCATTTTAATTTACTTAAAATATTGCTTATTGTCTTCCTAAGCACTTGATTAAAAATGGAAAAGCAGATATTGTCATTTTGTATTCTTCTCATATAAAATTATTTATTTTGTTATATAGACTTTAGAAAATCATTCCAAAGCAAAATTTTTTCAATTAATGGCTTCTCCCAGGTAAGAAAGAGGAAATAAAGCAGCTAAGTCAAATACCATACATTAATGTGACAGAAAATGTGAATAACATTGTAAAATTTATCTGAAATTCCTTACTTCCTATATACAAATTTATGAAGTAAAAACAGATCAGTATGCTTGTTTTTCTTGGAAGAGACTTGGTATTTGATATATTCATATTTGCTTTTCTATTCTTATTAAGCATTTTCAAATAAAATACACATACAAGAAATAACAATAAAACTTTCTAAAAAGTTTGAATTAGGAGTGACAGTAGTGAGATGACTGAATAAGACGTACCTAGCCCATATCTCTCCCTCAACAAATATTTGGCATTCATCATGGAACAAAGTGCCTTGGTGGGTGCTGTGAGATCCAGCACCATACTCTGATGGACCCTGGCAGGAGTCTCACACCCCTGTGTGTCAAGTAATAGACATCTAGACCTTGGACCCAGCTGTGGACCATGAAGTGGCCTATGAACTGGCTCCAGCCCCTCTTGGCCATTGTCTGGGGAACCCTGGAAAATACTGACTTAGAAAATCACCCATAGATGAGAGAGCCTTTGTGGAAGTCCAAGATTCTACCAGAGAAGTTTCAGCACATTGCTGGAGCAAAAAAAAAAAAAAAAAAAAAAATCCAAGATTAGACACACTGGAGAGTGTGAGAGGAAAACTGTGGCATTGCCTATGACTCCCGTCCACCAAGCGGCACAGCTCAGTACCAATAAAGTCCTTCTTGACCTTTGATTTCACCTGTGGGAAAAAGAGCATATGAGTCAGTGCCAGTTTTCCCAGTTGTGTGACATGCAGATAAAGAGGCTCATTTCTCAGTCCATCCAGTGTACTAAGTTGTGAGCTACAAACTAGGGGTTTGTTAGCGGCTGGGAGAACAGCATCTAGGAAGGCATCAAAGTGATGCACATTCTACTAACTACGTGACAAATTCCGTCAGGATGCTGGCCTATGACTATGCATCCCCACAGCTGGACCATGGGAACCCAGAGCTTGCCTCACCTACACATCCCTCAGCCACCTTGTAGCCAGCTCCTGTGTGCACTCCTAATGGCAGTGAGAGGGAACTTTCACAGATGGCTAATTGTGAAAGCCTGTCTGAATCTGTAAGACCAAGAGGATATGGCAAACATCAGCATTTAGTGCTACCTTTGGGAAAGCGAAAGGAAGACTATCAGCATGCAGACTGATGTATTGCAGGATCTAGAGGAAGCATAAAATCTTAAGTCGGCCACAAGAGGGAGCAAGAAGAGTGGAGCAGGCATATCCATAGCCTGAGAGAGCTTCAGAATTCCTAGCAGGGCTGATGGAAGGTACTTCTCTACCAAAGTCAGTCAGTAAAGACTGCTATTTCAAATGCAAAGACAGCAATGCAAGACTTCAACGAACATGAAAAATCAAGGAAACGTGATGCCAGCAAAGGATCACAATAATCTTCTAGTAACTGACCCCAAAGACATGCAAATCTGTGATTTACCTGACAAAAAATTCAAAAGAGCTGTTTTGAGGAAGCTCAAGGAGCTACAAGAAAACACAGAAAGATAATTGAACAAAATAAGGAAAACAAGACATGAACAAAATGAGAAGTTTAACAAAGAGATAGAAATTAAGAAAAAAAAAACAAAAACAAAATTCTGAAGCTGAAGAATATGATGAATAAAATGAAAAAATGCAATACAGAGCATCAACATCAGATCAAGCAGAAGAATCTGTGGAGTAAAGGTACCTTTGAAATCATCCAGTTTGGGGATAAAAAAGAACAACAAATAGTAAAGAAAGCCTATGTAAGTTATTGAATATCATCAAAAAAAGCAATGTTCAAATTATTAGAGTCCCAGAAGGAGAACAGAAGGAGGATGTGGCAGAGGCAAATATAAAGAAATAATGGCAAGGAGCTCAAATTTGGGGAGAAATTTTGTCATTCAATTTCATGAAGCTCATAGGTCTCCAAACAAATTTAACTCACAAAGATGTTCTCCAAGATAGATTATAATAAAGTTGTCAAAAATTAAAGACAGAGACTCACACCTGTCAGAATGGCTATCATCAAAAAGAAAACAAACAACAAATGTTGGTGAGAATGTGGGGAAGAAGGGAGCCTTATGCACTGTTGGGGAGATTGTTAACTGGTGCAGCCAGATGGACAACAATATTGAGGTTCCTCAAAAAAATTATAAATAGAACTGCCATGTGATAGAGCAATTTCACTTCTGGGTATTTACCTGAAGAAAACAAAAACAGTAATTTAAAAAGATATATGCACTCAAATGTTCATCACCAACATTATTTACAATAGCCAAAATATGGAAGCAATCTAAGTGTCTACTGGTGGATGAAAAAATAAAGAAGATGTGGTATATATACAAAATGGAGTAATAGCCATAAAAAGTGTTTTGTTTTTCTTTAAAACAGTGATCCAAGTATTTTACAGTTTTCATTAATTCTAATTATCTGGTGAAAAAATTTTTTGTATTTTCTCTGTTAACAATAATATATTTTGGACTACCTACATTTTCTTTCATATCCAATTTTAATATATTCTTTTCCTTTGTAAAATTTAGATAGTACTGTAGGTCACTGTTGAAATCAATTTGATAATAGCAGTCATAATCATCTTGATTCTAATTTTAAAGAAAAGACTCACTTGTGCCAGTAAGTTGTATGATGTTTGATGTTTGTAAATTTTTGATAAATATTCTTTTTGAGTTAAGACAGTTTGCTTTTTACTTCTAATTTACATTTATTCATCAATGATTGTTGAATATACTGAGTTTATTTTCTACCTAAATGGAAATTAAAATACGTATTTCTCCTCCTAAATCTGTATGAGCTAAACTAAATGGATATGTTGTATAATAGTAGATAATGCATACTCTATAGATATACCATATTTAGATATCGTGTACTGTCTTTTTATTCATTGCTGATACTTATCTTTCACTCAACTTTTCTTAGGAACATAAGTCTATCCAATTAAGGTATACATTTTTGCCATAATCTGATGAAGTGTCATGAATATATCATGAGATCAAAAATAACTGAATTTGTTCAATTCATGATGAATTGGTGACTTTTTCCTCTTTTTAAAAATATTTATAGCTCATATTTATTGACATATTTAGAATGCATCAGGACTTATGGCCATGTCCTAGGCACTGGGTTATTGATTTAGTGTATCCACATTAAATTCTTTCATCATCCACATTTTAAATATAAGGAAACTAAGAGCTAAGGTATTAATGCAGTTTTGCCAAGATCACACCAATATGGCAATATTGAGATTTTTTTTCCCATGACAGATGTTGAATCACAACACAACATTGCTTCTCATCATGAGTTTGAAAAGGTAACTGCAAACCCATAAACCTAAAAATGTTCTTTATATAGTCACTATCAACAATTTGTGATGTGACTGCTAAAAACTTACCATATTCCAAAGGCTATTAGTTTAACAACTGTGCATACACTTATGAGGTTTGGGTAATTTTATTTGGCAATAACTATGAAGATATTTGACATTTTATTCACAATATTAAAATATAATTTCAGTGATAAGATGTTCTAAACACAGAGGAGAGACAGTAAGTTTCTTAAAAACTAACCAGGAAATACTTTATATTCATAGATTGTTAAGTAAACAATGTTAGTTCTAGAAAATTGCTGGCTTCAATTCTAATTGCAAATTTTCCTTTGTATTTTTTGAAATGTTTAGAAAAAGTTTGTTGAGGAAAATGATGGATTTCAAAGTTTGTAAGTGGCATTTAAGGACTTCTTAAAGGATTTTATCATCATTTTAGACATCTTTGATTTAGATATTGGAACAGCAACTAGAATAATAGCCATGTTTCCCTACTAATGTTAACAGAATGCTATGGTGCTTGCTTTACTTGGCACACAATCACTGCATTTCATTATTTTGTAGATGTTTATCATGCCTTATTGCCTTATCACTATTTATCAACTTGTGAATGTACACCTTGTAAATGTATTTACACCACTTAATTTTGATATAAACCTTGTGCAATTATTCACACTTTTAAGGAATTCAAAATTGCATCTGACTTTGCTAAATTATTTAATATATAAATAAAATTAGGTTTTTTTTATCATGAGGTATAAAATGTATTCATGCCTGATTATGCCCATTATTCTAAATGCATATAGATCATTTAGAAACTGATACATTAATATATGCAAAGTACATGAAATATTTCAAAAATTAAGAGGTACGGATACATTTTAATGCATCATTTGTTTCATTTTGGTGGTTGTGTCTTAACTTTTCCACTGCTCTTTTTTAAACTTTCAATTTATCATATTTATTTTCCAAATATTTTTTCTATCATAGCATTAATTACTTCATTGACTCACATTTGAAGACTAATAGTCATTTAATAATATTAGAAACATTTTCTTATCCATCAATAAGGTATATACTTATTGATATATATCAATGTCACTATTTACAATTCTTGAATAAATATTAGGGCCTGGATGAGGTGAGTCTGTGGCAGATCTTAAGAACATGTAAACATTTGAGAGGAAAAATAATCATGTAATAACAAAACTGCAAAAGTATTAGAAATTTATTATAAAAAATCTCTTCAAATTCAGATAAAATTTTGTTTATGAAATTTTAAATTATTTTAGTAAGAAATAGGAGATAGTTATTCCAATGTTGAATAGAGTGCTCTCCCATATTAAGATCTGTATACAGTTAATTTTAAGCTAACTTTGCCAAACTTATGTATTTGAATTTTAATAGTGAGATTATGCCATTATGCCCAGCAAGAGAAAATAAATAATAGATTTTTGATTGAAAGAGAAGTTCAATGTTAAGCAAAAATAACTATGCTAAATTAATACTCTTCCAAGATCATAGTCAATATTCTATATGGATATTTATATATATGGGCAGATGGATTGATGGATGACTAGAGAGACAGATTGGCAGATGCACTTGATAAATGGCAGGGAATTGTTGTAGTGACATGAATTACCAAATTAAAGCCTTGCATTTTGTTAATTATCAGTAAAGTTAAATAGAGTTTATTTTATCACTACTTCTTCCATATTCTCTCTTCATTGCAATAACACATACACATTGTCGAAGAGCTTCTATTCATTTCCTTCTTTCACATTCATGAACCAGTATTTTTAGTAATATAAAGAACAACTCTATGCCCTGTAATTCAGCTATTCTGTGGATGATATCCATGTTTGCTCTTTAAAAAGCAAACTTGTCACGTAGTTATATTGAAAGAGTTTGGACTATGGGCTACATACAAGTGCTATAAGATGGTAATAATAAGAATGAATAATGAAAAAGAAAGGAAGATACATTTCAAATTAAAGTAAAATTCAATTAATTGGGTTTGGTGTTGAAATGCATTGATATTTGATCTTTAATTGCCACACAATATTAAGATATACATTAAGTATACAAGTTATGGTTTTTCATGGAGCATAAACTTATTCCCTTTGTCTTAGGAACATTTGGACTGTTCTGTTAAATTATTGTGTTGAAGATTTTCAGAGAAAGTTTTAAAACAGAAAACTTGACATACACTGTGTTTATAAAGTAAATAAATCTAAATGATAAAAAGCTTATAGTTTTTAAAGGAAAACTTGTTTTTCTTTTAAGTTAACTAATTACAATGCATAATTTTAACTTTCCTATGCATCAATAATTCTATAAGAAATTTACAAAGATAATTTTATTTATGATTCAACATTATTGTTCATGAATATCTAACATTATTCTAAAAATATTGATTTATTTTGGGGGATGTTTTGAAGAATTATTCACTTGCTCTTTTGTCCGTAACTTCACCAGAGACTCTCCACTTTAGTTAGCTAGTTTCAATTTAAGAACAGTAGTATTTAGAAAAGCTTCTTTTTCAAATTAGTTTTTACCTAGAATATTCCACTTTTAGCACCCAGATTGGCAATTAATGTAAATTAACCTCACTTATTTCTAATGACTACCAAATTGACCAGATCTAAGTGTTCATTTTATTCTTCTAAAATTCTCTTTTCTTTTTTTTTTTAACATCTTTATTGGGGTATAATTGCTTTACAATGATGTGTTAGTTTCTGCTTTATAACAGAGTGAATCAGTTATACATATACATATGTTCCCATATCGCTTCCCTCTTGCATCTCCCTCCCTCCCACCCTCCCTATCCCACCCCTCCAGGCGGTCACAAAGAACGGAGCCGATATCCCTGTGCCATGCGGCTGCTTCCCACTAGCTATCTACCTTACATTTGTTAGTGTAAATATGTCCATGCCTCTCTCTCGCCCTGTCACAGCTCACCCTTCCCCCCCCCATATCCTCAAGTCCGTTCTCCAGTAGGTCTGTGTCTTCATTCCTGTCTTACCCCTAGGTTCTTCATGACATTCCTTTTTCTTAAATTTGATATATATGTGTTAGCACACGGTATTTGTCTTTCTCTTTCTGACTTACTTCACTCTGTATGACAGACTCTAGGTCTATCCACCTCATTACAAATAGCTCAATTTCGTTTCTTTTTATGGCTGAGTAATATTGCATTGTATATATGTGCCACATCTTCTTTATCCATTCATCCGATGATGGGCACTTAGGTTGTTTCCATCTCCGGGCTATTGTAAATAGAGCTGCAATGAACATTTTGGTACATGACTCGTTTTGAATTTTGGTTTTCTCACAGTATATGCCCAGTAGTGGGATTGCTGGGTCATATGGTAGTTATATTTGTAGTTTTTTAAGGAACCTCCATACTGTTCTCCATAGTGGCTGAACCAATTCACATTCCCACCAGCAGTGCAAGAGTGTTCCCTCTTCTCCACACCCTCTCCAGCATTTATTGTTTCTAGAATGTTTGATGATGGCCATTCTGACTGGTGTGAGATGATATCTCATTGTAGTTTTGATTTGCATTTCTCTAATGATTAATGATGTTGAGCGTTCTTTCATGTGTTTGTTGGCAGTCTGTATATCTTCTTTGGAGAGATGTCTATTTAGGTCTTCTGCCCATTTTTGGATTGAGTTGTTTGGTTTTTTGTTATTGAGCAGCATGAGCTGCTTGTAAATTTTGGAGATTAATCCTTTGTCAGTTGCTTTATTTGCAAATATTTTCTCCCATTCTGAGGGTTGTCTTTTGGTCTTGTTTATGGTTTCCTTTGCTGTGCAAAAGCTTTGAAGTTTCCTTAGGTCCCATTTATTTATTTTTGTTTTCATTTCCATTTCTCTACGAGGTGGGTCAAAAAGGATCTTGCTGTGATTTATGTCATAGAGTGTTCTGCCTATGTTTTCCTCTAAGAGTTTGATAGTTTCTGGCCTTACATTTAGGTCTTTAATCCATTTTGAGCTTATTTTTGTGTATGGTGTTAGGGAGTGATCTAATCTCATACTTTTACATGTACCTGTCCAGTTTTCCCAGCACCACTTATTGAAGAGGCTGTCCTTTCTCCACTGTACATTCCTGCCTCCTTTATCAAAGATAAGGTGAACATATGTGCGTGAGTTTATCTCTGGGCTTTCTATCCTGTTCCATTGATCTATATTTCTGTTTTTGTGCCAGTACCATACTGTCTTGATTACTGTAGCTTTGTAGTATAGTCTGAAGACAGGCAGCCTGATTCCTCCAGCTCCGTTTTTCGTTCTCAAGATTGCTCTGGCTATTCGGGGTCTTTTGTGTTTCCATACAAATTGTGAAATTTTTTGTTCTAGTTCCATGAAAAATGACAGTGGTAGTTTGATAGGGATTGAATTGAATGTATAGATTGCTTTGGGTAGCAGAGTCATTTTCACAATGTTGATTCTTCCAATCCAAGAACATGGTATATCTCTCCATCTCTTTGTATCATCTTTAATTTCTTTCATCAGTGTCTTATAATTTTCTGCATACAGGTCTTTTGTCTTCTTAGGTAGGTTTATTCCTAGATATTTTATTCTTTTTGTTCCAGTGGTAAATGGGAGTGTTTTCATGATTTCACTTTCAGATTTTACATCATTAGTATATAGGAATGCCAGAGATTTCTGTGCATTAATTTTGCATCCTGCTACTTTACCAAATTCATTGATTAGCTCTAGTAGTTTTCTCGTAGCATCTTTAGGATTCTCTATGTATACTATCATGTCATCTGCAAACAGTGACAGCTTTACTTCTTCTTTTCCAATTTGGATTCCTTTTATTTCCTTTTCATCTCTGATTGCTGTGGCTGAAACTTCCAAAACTATGTTGAATAAGAGTGGTGAGAGTGGGCAACCTCGTCTTTTTCCTGATCTTAGTGGAAATGCTTTCAGTTTTTCACTATTGAGGATGATGTTGGCTGTGGGCTTGTCATATATGGCCTTTATTATGTTGAGGAAAGTTCCCTCTATGCCTACTTTCTGCAGGGTTTTTATCATAAATGGGTGTTGAATTTTGTCGAAAGCTTTCTCTGCATCTATTGAGATGATCATATGGTTTTTCTCCTTCAATTTGTTAATATGGTTTATCACATTGATAGATTTGCGTATATTGAAGAATCCTTGCATTCCTGGAATAAACCCCACTTGATCATGGGGTATGATCCTTTTAATGTGCTGTTGGATTCTGTTTGCTAGTATTTTGTTGAGGATTTTTGCATCTATGTTCATCAGTGATATTGGCCTGTAGTTTTCTTTCTTTGTGACATGCTTGTCTAGTTTTGGTGTGAAGGTGATGGTGGCCTCGTAGAAGGAATTTGGGAGTGTTCCTCCCTCTGCTATAGTTTGGAAGAGTTTGAGAAGGACAGGTGTTAGCTCTTCTCTAAATGCTTGATAGAATTTGTCTGTGAAGCCATCTGGTCCTGGGCTTTTGTTTGTTGGAAGATTTTTAATCCCAGTTTCAATTTCAGTGCTTGTTATTGATCTGTTCATATTTTCTATTTCTTCCTGATTCAGTCTTCACAGGTTGTGCATTTCTAAGAATTTGTCCATTTCTTCCAGGTTGTCCATTTTATTGGCATAGAGTTGCTTGTAGTAATCTCTCATGATCTTTTGTATTTCTGCAGTGTCAGTTGTTACTTCTCCTTTTTCATTTCTAATTCTATTGATTTGAGTCTTCTCCCTTTTTTTCTTGATGAGTCTGGCTAGTGGTTTATCTATTTTGTTTATCTTCTCAAAGAACCAGCTTTTAGTTTTATTTATCTTTGCTATCATTTCCTGCATTTCTTTTTCATTTATTTCTGATCTGATTTTTATGATTTCTTTCCTTCTACTAACTTTGGGGTTTTTTCGTTCTTCTTTCTCTAATTGCTTGAGGTGCAAAGTTAGGTTGTTTATTCGAGATGTTTCCTGCTTAAGGTGGGCTTGTATTGCTATAAACTTCCCTCTTAAAACTGCTTTTGCTGCATCCCATAGGTTTAGGGTTGTTGTGTCTCCATTGTCCTTTGTTTCTAGGTATTTTTTGATTTCCTCTTTGATTTCTTCAGTGATCACTTTGTTATTAAGTCGTGTATTGTTTAGCCCCCAAGTGTTTGTATTTTTTACAGATCTTTTCCTGTAATTGATATCTAGTCTCATGGTGTTGTGGTCGGAAAAGATACTTGATACAATTTCAATTTTCTTAAATTTACCAAGGCTTGATTTGTGACCCAAGATATGATCTATCCTGGAGAATGTTCCATGAGAACTTGAGAAAAATGTGTATTCTGTTGTTTTTGGATGGAGTGTCCTATAAATATCAATTAAGTCCATCTTGTTTAATGTATCATTTAAAGCTTGTGTTTCCTTATTTATTGTCATTTTGTATGATCTCTCCATTGGTGAAAGTGGGGTGTTAAATTCCCCTACTATGAATGTGTTACTGTCGATTTCCCCTTTTATGGCTGTTAGTATTTGCCTTATGTATTGAGGTGCTCCTATGTTGGGTGCATAAATACTTACAATTGTTATATCTTCTTCCTGGATTGATCCCTTGATCATTATGTAGTGTCCTTCTTTGTCTCTTCTAATAGTCTTTATTTTAAAGTCTATTTTGTCTGATATGAGAATTGCTACTCCTGTTTTCTTTTGATTTCCATATGCATGAAATATCTTTTTCCATCCCTCAATTTCAGTCTGTATGTGTCCCTAGGTCTGAAGTGGGTCTCTTGTAGACAGCATATATATGGGTCTTGTTTTTGTATCCATTCAGCCAGTGTATGTCTTTTCACTGAAGCATTTAATCCATTTACATTTAAGGTCACTATCAATATGTATGTTCCTATTACCATTTTCTTAATTGTTTTGGGTTTGTTAGTGTAGGTCTTTTCCTTGCCTTGTGTTTCCTACCTAGAAAAGTTCCTTTAGCATTTGTTGTAAAGCTGGTTTGCTGGTAGTGAATTCTCTTAGCTTTTGCTTGCTCTAAAGGTTTTAATTTCTCCATCGAATCTGAATGAGATCCTTGCTGGGTAATCTTGGTTGTAGGTTTTGCTCTCTCATCACTTTAAATATGACCTGCCTCTCCGTTCTGGCTTGCGGAGTTTCTGCTGAAAGGTCAGCTGTTAAACTTATGGGAATTTCCCTTGCATATATTTTGCTGTTTTCCCCTTGCTGCTTTTAATATTTTTTCTTCATATTTAAATTCATTTTTTAATAAATTTATTTATGTTTATTTATTTTATTATTAATATTATATATATATTTTAAATTTTTATTTATTTATTTTGGCTGTGTTGGGTCTTCGTTGCTGCGTGCAGGCTTCCTCTAGTTGTGGAGAGCAGGGGCTACTCTTCGTTTCCCTGTATGGGCTTCTCATTGCTGAGGCTTCTCTTGTTCATAGCATGGGCCCTAGGCATGCAGACTTCAGTAGTTTCAGCACGCGGGCTCAGTAGTTGTGGCTGATGGGCTCTAGAGCACAGGCTCAGTATTTGTGGTTCATGGGGTTAGTTGCTCAGCGGCATGTGGGATCTTTCTGGACCAGGGCTCGAACCCAGGTCCCCTGTATTGGTAGGCAGATTCTCAACCACTGTGCCACTGGTGATGCCCTGTATTTAATTTTTGATAGTTTGATTAATATGTGTCTTAGTGTTTTTCTCCTTGGATTTATCCTGTATGGGACTCTCTGTGCTTTCTGGACTTGATTAACTATTTCCTTTCCCGTATTAGGGAAGTTTTCAACTGTAATCTCTTCAAATATTTTCTCAGTTCCTTTTTTTTCTCTTTTTCTTCTGTGACCCCTATAATTCGAATGTTCGTGCTTTTAATGTTGTCCCAGAAGTCTCTGAGACTGTTCTCAATTCTTTTTTCTTTATGCTCCTCTGCAGTAGTTATTTCCACTATTTTATCTTCCAGGTCATTTATCCGTTCTTCTGCCTCAGTTATTCTGCTACTGATTCCTTCTAGAGTATTTCTGATTTCATTTACAGTGTTGTTCATCATTGTTTGTTTGCTCTTTAGTTCTTCTAGGTCCTTATTAAATGTTTCTTGTATTTTCTCCATTCTGTTTCCAAGATTTTGGATCATCTTTACTATCATTATTCTGTACTCTTTTTCAGGTAGACTGCCTGTTTCCTCCTCATTTGTTTGGTCTTGTGGGCTTTTACCTTGCTCTTTCATCTTCTGTGTGTTTCTCTGTCTTCTCATTTTGCTTAACGTAATGTGTTTGGGGTCTCCTCTTAGGCTGCAGGTTTGTAGTTCCCTTTGTTTTTGGTGTCTGCCCCCAGTTAAGGTTGGTTCAGTGGGTTGTGTAGGCTTCCTGGTGGAGGGGACTAGTGCCTGTGTTTTGGTGGATGAAGCAGGATATTGTCTTTCTGTTGGGCAGGTCCACGTGTGGTGGTGTGTTTTGGGGTGTATGTGACCTTATGATTTTAGGCAGCCTCTCTGCTAATGGGTGGGCTATGTTCCTCTCTTGCTAGTTGTTTGGCATAGAGTGTCAGGACTGTAGCTTTCTCGTCATTGAGTGGAGCTGGGTCTTGGCATTGAGATGGAGATCTCTGTGAGATTTTCGCTGTTTGATATTACATGGAGCTGGGAGGTCTCTGATGGACCAGTGTCCTGAACTTGGCTCTCCCACCTCAGAGGTACAGGCCTGACACCCGGCCAGAGCACCAAGACCCTGTCATTCACATGGCTCAGAATAAAAGAGAGAAAAGAAAGAAAGAAAAATATAAAATAAAATAAAGTTATAAAAATAAAAAATAATTATTAAAATTTAAAAAAAAATTAATAACAAAGAAGAAAGCCACCAAACCAAAAAACAAATCCACCAATGATAACAAGCGTTAAGAACTGTACTAAAAAAAAAAAAAAAAAACAAATTAAAAAAAAACAGACAGAAAGAACCCTAGGACAAATGGTAAAAGCAAAGCTATACAGACAAAATCATACACAGAAGCATACACATATACACTCACAAAAAAGAGAATAAGGAAAAAAATATATATATATCGTTGCTCCCAAAGTCCACTGCCTCAATTTCGGATGATTCGTTGTGGATTCAGGTATTTCACAGATGCAGGGTACATCAAGTTGATTGTGGAGGTTTAATTCGCTGCTCCTGAGGCTGCTGGAAGAAATTTCCCTTTCTCTTCTTTGTTGGTACAGCTCCTGGGGTTCAGCTTTGGATTCGGCCCTGCCTCTGTGTGTTGGTCACCTGAGGGCGTCTGTTCCTGCCCAGACAGTACCGGGTTAAAAGTGCAGCTGATTAGGGGGCTCTGGTTCACTCAGGCCTGGAGGAGGGAGGGGCATGGAATGTGGGGCAAGCCTTTGGCGACAGAGGCCAGTGTGACGTTGCACCAACCTGAGGTGCACCGTGTGTTCTCCTGGGGAAGTTGTCCCTGGATCACTGGTCCCTGGCAGTGGCGGGCTGCACAGGCTCCTGGGAGGGAGGTGTGGATAGTGACCTGTGCTTGCACACAGACTTATTGGTGGCTGCAACAGCAGCCTTAGCATCTCATGCCCGTCTCTGGGGTCCATGCTGATAGCCACGGCTCGTGCCCACCTCTGGAGCTTGTTTAGGCAGTGCTGTGAATCCCCTCTCCTCTCGCACCACAAAACAAAGAGGCATAAAAAGTCTCTTGCCTCTTTGACAGCTCCAGAACTTTTCCTAGACACACTCCAGGCTAGCTGTGGCACACTAGCCCCCTTCAGGCTGTGTTCAGGCAGCCAACCCCAGTCCTCTCCCTGGCATCCGACCTCCAAATGCCGAGCCTCAGCTCCCAGCCCGCACCTGTCCCAGCAGGTGAGCAGATAAGCCTCTCGGGCTGGTGATTGCTGGTTGGCACCGATCCTCTGTGCAGGAATCTCTCCACTTTGCCCTCTGCAACCCTGTTGCTGTGCTCTCCTTTGTGGCTCCAAACCTTCCTCCTTCTGCTAGCCACAGTCTCCACCCACAGAGGGGCTTCCTAGTGTGTGGAAACCTTTCCTCCTTCACAGCTCCCTCCCACTGGCGCAGGTCCTGTCTCTATTCCTTTGTCTCTGTTTATTCTTTTTTCTTTTGCCCTACCCAGGTATGTGGGGAGTTTCTTGCCTTTTGGGAGGTCTGAGTTCTTCTGCCAGCATTCAGTAGGTGTTCTGTAGGGGTTGTTCCACACATAGATGTATTTTTGATGTATTTATGGGGAGGAAGATGATCTCCATGTCTTACTCTTCTGCCATCTTGAAGCTCCTTCCATTTTTAAGTAATAAGTTATTTCTATTGGACAATTTATAGACATAATATTTTCAGCATTTTGACATTGTATATACAAGCAAATAAGAATCAACATACAAAAAACTGAGTGAAGGATTAATTGTATTTTGGATTCTTATTAAACTTACTTAATATCTTAGATTACCATTGTCATTTAAAATATTCCTTATTATAAAGAAAATGCTAAAAGTACACTTTAAAGCATGTTTAATTATCTGGATCAGAGTTGAAATTCTTAGGATTTATTGGTACAAGTGACCTATTCAAACAAATCAGGCATGCCTGCTTCCCTTTAATCATACTGAATAAATAGTTAAAGATTGAAATAAATTGTGTAAATCATTAAATATTAATATACCATGTAGTCTTTTAAAATTGTATCTCTATCAGTGGAGTAAGTAAAAAGAAATGACAAGTGAATAAACAGAACAAAGACTTTATCTCTTTTAAATTGTATACCCAATGTTATAATAAAGTGGTATAATATAAATTCATGCTGTGTCTTGATGATTTCTCAAACTTGATTTACTTTGGAGATATTATAGTAATGAAAGTGTAAGTTCCTAGTACTCCTTGTTTTAATTAATGTATTAATAAAGTAGAAGCCATTTTAACAAAATTGTTATGCCATCCAACAAGAATATACTGCCTTTCTTCTTTCATACAAAGGATTTAGAAAGAAAATGTTTAGAGGTTACAAGGAGGTATTTTGAGAAATAGGAATCATGAGAATAATTAAAATACATATAAATAAATGAGAAAGATAAGATAAAAAGAGAGAAAGAATAGAGAGAGAGAATTAGAATACTTTGATACCTACTTTCTGGCACTGATTTTCAGAAAAATATCATTTGTTCAAGATTTCGTAGCCAAATTTGGTATACAGAGCATCACTTTATTTTCTTGTAATTAATAGATTATTTTAAAGAAAATTTTAGACTTACATAAAAATAAATCAAGAAGTACAGAGATTACTATATACCCTACACATTCACAGTGTCCCGTTATTAACATCTTCTAACAGTTAATGAACAATACTGAAACATAACTATTAACTTAAGTCCATAGTTTACATTAAACCATTAGTTGTATAGTTTTTAAATGTTTTAGCAAATGTTTAATGTCATAAATCCACACTTACAGTATCACACAGAATAGTTTCAGTTAAACTGAGTAGATGTCTAGCAGCTTGATTGCTGGGTCATATGGCAAGCCTATATTTAGCTATATAGGAAATTTGGCAAATTGTCTTTCAAAGTGGCTGTGTCATTTTGCATTCCCACCAGTAATGAAAAAGTTCCTATTGCTCTGCATCTTCATCCACATTTGGTATTGGTGGGTTTTTGGATGTTAGGTATTCTTAATAGGTGTGTAGTAATATCTGATTGTTGCTTTAATTTGCAATTACTTATTGACATATGATACTGAGACCTTTTCATATGCTTAGTCACTATCTTACATCTTCTTTGATATGGTATCTATTCAGATCTTTAGCTCAATTTTTAAATGGGTTTTTTGTTTTCTTATTGTTAGGGTTTAAGCATGTATGTTTTGGATATTAGTCATTTATCACATACATGCTTTGCAAATATTTTCTCCCAGTACTAAGCTAGTATTTTCATTCTCTATGACTTTTGCAGAGCAGAAGTTACTAATTTAATAAAGTTCAACTTAACATTTTTCTTTCATGGATTATATTTTTGACAAAATGTTACTTAGATTTTCACCTATGTTATTTTTTAGGAGTTTTATAGTTTGTTTTCTATTTAGGTATATGATCTATTTTGAATTAATGTTTGTAAAAGTGAAAAGTGTAAGTAGCTCAGTGCCTACACTGATTGTTTTTTGGCATGTAGATGTACATTGTTCTAGCACCAGTTCAGGTTTTTAAAAAGATAATATTTAATGTGGTTATATATAAATGTATAAAATGTGCCCTTTTAACAGTTTTTAAATGTGTGATTCAGTGACATTATATTCAGTTTTTGTTGTGCAACAATAACCACTATCTACTTCCAAACCTAATTTAATACCCCAAACAGAAACTCTGTACCCATTGAGCAAAAACTCCCAATTCCTCCTCCTTTTTAGTCCCTGATAACCTCTAATTTCTTTTATGACTCTAATAATGTGACTATTACAGAAATTTCAATTTCTCCACATCCTTGCTTAAAATTATTTTCCACTTTTGTTTTTCTGTTAATTATACCTATCTTAGTAGGTGGAAAGTGATATCTTATTATGATTCTGATTTGCATTTCTCTAATGACTAATAATATTGAGTATCTTTTCAGATTCTTACTGACGATTTGACATCTTCTTTGGAGACAGACTACTCCAGTCCTTCATCCAATTTTTTACTTAGGTTTTTGTTTTTGAGTTGTAGAAGTTCTTTAAATATTTTGGATATTAAATCATTATCAGAGATATAATTTGCAAATCTTTCCTTCCATTCTGTAGGTTGTGCTTTTTTAATATTTTATTTTTTAGAACTGTTTTAGGTTTGAAAAGAAACTGAAAGTACAGAGATACTTCCCATATGCCCTCTGCCCATACACATGCATAATCTCCTCCATTATCAACATCACTTGTCAGAATGGTATATTTTTTACCAAGGATGAACCTGTATTTACACATCATAGTTGTTCAGAGTTCATAGTTCACTCTTGATATTGTACATTCTATGGATTTGGACAAATGTATAATGACATATCCATAATTATAATATACAGAGTTATTTTTACTGCCTTAAAATCCTCCATGCTCTGCCTATTCATCTCTTTCCCTTGTCCTTGGCAATGACTGAACATTCTATGTCTCCATAGGTGTACCTTTTCAAGAATTTCATACTGTTGGAATCATACAGTACATGGACTTTAAAGATTGGTTTCCCTCACTTAGAAATATGCATTTAAGTTTCCTTCATGTCTTTGTAACTCATTTCTCTTTAGTGCTAAATAATATTCCATTATCTGGATGTACTGCAGTTTATTTATCCATTCACCTACTGAACGACATCTAAGTTGCCTCCAAGTTTAGTAAATTATGAATTTACTACTATAAACATCCATGTGCACGTTTTTCTGCAGATGTAAGTCTTCAGTTCCATATATTAGTAGTTATTAGTAATATGTGTACTCTCATTTTTTTGTACTTTGGCTGAATAGAGGCTTTTGAATTTTATTGAGCTTTTTAAAGAACTGGCTTTTGGTTTCATTTCCTCTGTTGATTTCCTATTTTCTTTAATTTTACTTTTTTAAATTTTTATTGAAATACATTTGATTTATAATGTTTGTTAGTTTCAGGTATATAGCAAAGTGATTCAGTTATATATATATTATATCTACCTATATATACATATATTTTACATTCTCTTCTAATATGGGTTACTACAAGATATTGAGTATAGTTCCCTGTGCTTTATAGTAGGTCGTTGTGGGGCATCTATTTTATATATAGTAGTGGGTGTATTTTAATCCCTAGCTCCAAACTTATCTCAACCCCCTACCTTGGTGAGTCTATTCTGTTTTGTAAATAAGTTCATTTGTATCATTATTTTAGATTATATATACGAGTGATATCATATGATATTTGCCTTTCTCTGGCTTGCTTCACTTTATGATAATCTTAAGGTCCATCCATGTTGCTGCAAATGACATTATTTCATTCTTTTTAATGGTTGAGAAATATTCCATTGTATAAATATACCACATCTTCTTTATCCATTCATCTTTCAATAGACACTTAGGCTGCTTCCATGTCTTAGCCATTGTAAATGAATATTGGGGTGCATGTATTTTTTTGAATTATGGTGTCTCCAGATATAGGCCCATGAGTGGGATTGCTGAATCATATGGTAACTCTATTTTTAGTTTTCTAAGGAACCTCCATATTGTTCTCCATACTAGTTGTACCAATTTACATTCCCACCAAAAGTGTAGGGGGGTTCCCTTTCCTCCACACCCTCTCCAGCATTTACTGTTTGTAGGCTTTTTGATGTTGGCCATTCTCACTACTGTGAGGTGATACCTCACTGTAGTTTTGATTTGTATTTCTCTAATACTTAGTGACGTTGAGCAGTTTTTTCATGTGCCTGTTGGCCATCTGTATGTCTTCTTTGGAGAAATGTCTTTTTAGATCTTGCACCCATTTTTGATTTATTTTTTTTTTGATATTGAGCTGTATGAGCTCTTTTCTGGAGATTAATCCCTTGTCAGTCACATCATTTGCAGATATTTTCTCCAATCCTGTAGGTTGTATTTTTGTTTTGTTTATGAATTCCTTTGTTGTGCAAAAACTTAAGTTTAATTAGGTCCCATGTGTTTATTTTTGTGTTTAATTCCATTACTCTCAGAGACAGATACAAAAAGATATGGCTGTGATTTATGTCAAAGAGTGCTTGGCCTATGTTTTCCTCTGGGAGATTAATAGTACCTGATTTACATTTAGGTATTTAATCCATTTTGAGTTTATTTTTGTGTACAGTGTTAGAGAATGTTCTAATTTCATTCTTTTACATGTAGCTGTCCAGTTTTCCCAACACAACTTATTGAAGAGACTGTCTTTTCTCCATTGTATATTCTTGCCTCCTTTGTCACAGATTAATTGACCAGAAATACATGCATTTATTTCTGGGCTTTTCTATCCTGTTCCATTGATCTATGTTTGTGTTTTTGTGCCAGTACCATACTGTTTTGATTACTGTAGCTTTGTAGTATAGTCTGAAGTCAGGGAATCTCATTCTTCCAGCTCAGTTTTTCTTTCTCAAGATTGCTTTAGCTATTTGGGGTCTTTTGTGTTTCCATAGAAATTAAAATTTTTTTGTTCTAGTTCTGTGAAAAATACTGTTGGTAATTTGATAGGAATTGCAGTGAATCTATAGATTGCCTTGGGTAGTAAAGTCATTTTGACAATATTGATTTTTCCTATCCAAGAACATGGTATATATTTCCATCTGTTTGTATCATCTTTGATTTCTTCCATCAGCATCTTATATTTTTCAGAGTACAGCTCTTTTGCCTCTTTAGGTAGGTTTATTCCTAGGTATTTTATTCTTTTTGATGACATGGTATACGGGATGGTTGCCTTAATTTCTCCTTCTGATCTTTCATTGTTAGTGTATAGAAATGCAACAGATTTTTGTGTATTAATTTTGTAGCCTGCAAATTTTCTGAATTCATTTGATGAGCTCTAGTTGTTTTCTGGTAGCGTCTTTAAGATTTCCTATGTTTGATATCATGTCATCTGCAAACAATGACAGTTTTATTACTTCTTTTCCAATTTGGATTCCTTTTATTTCTTTTTTTTCTCTGACTTCCATGACTTGGTCTTCCAAAACTGCTGAATCAAAGTGGCGAGAATGGGCATCCCTGTCTTGTTCCTGATCTTACAGAAAATTCTTTCAGGTTTTCACCATTGAGTATGATGTTAGGTGTAATTGTCATATATGACCTTTATTATGTTGAGGTGTTTTCCCTCTGTTCCCACTTTCTGGAGAGTTTTTGTCACAAATGAGTGTTGAATTTTGTCAAAAACTTTTTCTGCATGCATTGAGATGATTATATGGTTTTTATTCTTCAATTTGTTAATGTGGTATATGACACTCATTGATTTGTGTATATTGAAAAATCCTTCCATTCCTGGGATAAATCTCACTTGATCATGGTGTTTGATCCCTTTAATTCATTATCGGATTGCTAGAATTTTGTTGAGGACTTTTGCATCTATGTTCACCAGTGATACTGGCCTGTAAGTTTGTTTCTTTGTGGTATATTTGTCTGGTTTTGGTATCAGGGTGATGGTGGTGGCCTCACAGAATGAGTTTGGAAGTGTTCCTTCCTCTGCAATTTTTTGGAACAGTTTCAGAAAGATAGGTGTTAACTCTTTTCTAAATGTTTCATAGAATTTGCCTGTGAAGCCACTTAGTCCTGGACATTTTTTTGTTGGGATCTTTTAAAATTATAGTTTCAGTTTCAGTACTTCTAGTTGGTTTTTTCCTATTTTCTATTTTTTCCTGGTTCAGTCTTGGGAGAGTATACCTTTCTAAGAATTTGTCCATTTCTTCCAGGTTGTCCATTTTTTTTGGCATATAGTTGCTTGTAGTGTTCTCTTACAGCCATTTAAATTTCTCTGGTGTCAGTTGTAACTTCTCCCTTTTCATTTCCAATTTTATTGATTTGGGCCTGCTCCCATTTTTTTCTTGATGAGTCTGGCTAAAGGTTTATTAATTTTATCTTTTCAAAGAACTAGCTTTTACATTTTGGTGATTGTTTCTTTTTTTTTTTTTTAGTCTCTATTTCATTTACTTCTGCTCTGACTTCTATGATTTCTTTCCTTCTGCTAACTTTGGGTTTTGGGTGTTCTTCCTCCTCTAGATTTTTCTTGTTTCCTGTTGTATGTATGTGCTGGTAAAAACTTCCCTCTCAGAACTGTTTTGCTGCATCCCATAGGTTTTGGATCCACACGTTGTTGGTTTCATTTGTCTCTAGGTATTTTTTGATTTCTTCTTTGACTTCTACAGTGATTCATTGGTTGTTTAGTAGCATTTTGTTTAGCCTCTAGATGTTAATTCTTTTTGTTTTTTTTTTTTTGCGATAGCAGACCTCTCACTGTTGTGGCCTCTCCCTTTGTGGAGCACAGGCTCCAGATGCGCAGGCTCAGCGGCCATGGCTCACGGGTCTAGCCGCTCCGCAGCATGTGGGATCTTCCTAGATCAGGGCACGAACCCATGTCCACTGCATTGGCAGGCAGACTTTCAACCACTGCGCCACCAGCGAAGCCCTAGATGTTTGTGTTTTTTGTAGTTTTTTTCTTGTGGTTGATTTCTAATCTCATAGCATTGTGGTCAGAAAAGTTGCTTGATACAATTTCAATTTTCTTAAATTTACTGAGGCTTGCTTTGTGGCCCAGCATGTGATCTATCCCGGAGAATGTTTCACGTGCACTTGAAAAGAATGTGTATTCTGCTGCTTTCGGATGAATGTTCTATAAATATCAATTAAGTTCATTTGGTCTAATATGTCATTTAAGGCCTGTGTTTCTTCACTGATCTTCTGTCTGTATAATCTGTCCATTGGTGTAAATGTGGTGTTAAAGTCCCCCACTATTATTGTGTTACTGTTGATTTCTCCTTTTATGTCTGTTAACATTTGCCTCATATATTGATGTGAGCCTATGTTTTGTGCATATATATTTACAATTGTTGTATCTTCTTCTTGGATTGATCCCTTTATCATTATGTAGTCTTTGTCTCTTGCCTTTATTTTAAAGTCTATTTTGTCTGATATAAGTATTGCTATTCCAGCTTTCTATTGATTTCTATTTGCATGAAATACCTTTTTCCATCCCTTCCCTTTCAGTCTGTATGTGCCTCTAGATTTGAAGTGGTGTCTTGTAAACAGCGTATATGGGTCCTGTTTTTGCATCAGTTCAGCCAGTCTGTGTCTTTTGATTGGAGCATTTAATTTGTTTACATTTAGGGTAATTATCTATATGTATATTTGTATTGCCATTTTGTTAATTGTTTTGGATTTGTTTTCATAGGTCTTTTCCTTTCCTCTTTTGTTCTCTTCTCTTTTGATTTGATGACTTTACTTAGTGTTGTATTTGGATTCCTTCTTATTTATGTGCATATCTATTACAGATTTTTGGTTTTCCATTACCATGATGTTTTGCTATAGTAGTCTATATATATATCCATGATTGTTTTAAGTTGCTGATCTCTTAATTTCAAATGCATTTCAAATACCGTGCATTTGTACTCTCCTCCTCTCACAATTATTGTTTTAAATATCATATATGTATGTGGATGATTTCCTATCTTTATGTTTGCTTTAACTCTTGCTTTCACATTTTGTACTTGTTTTGTTTCTTGCTGTGGCCCTTTCTTTTTTGCCTAGAGAAGTTCCTTTAGTATTTGTTGTAAAGCTGGTCTGGTGGTGCTGAATTCTCTTAGCTTTTGCTTCTCTGTAAAGCTTTTGATTCCTCTGTCAAATCTGAACAGGAGCCTTGCTGGGTAGAGTATTCTTGGTTGTAGGTTTTTCCCTTCCATCACTTTAAATACATTGTGCCACTCCCTCTGCCCTGCAGTTTCTGCTGGAAAATCAGCTGATGACCTTCTGGAGGTTCCCTTATAAGTTATTTTTGCTTTTGCTCATAGCTTTCAATATTTTCTCTTCATTTTTTTGTCAGTTTGATTGCTATGTGTCTCAGCATGTTTCTTCTTGGGTTGATTCTGTATTGTAATCTCTGTGTTTCCTGGACTTGGGTGACTGTTTCCTTTCCCATGTTAGGGAAGTTTTCAGTTATTATCTCTTCAAATATATTCTCAGGCTCTTTTATCTCTCTTCTCCAGACACCCCTATAATGCGAATGTTGGTATATTTGATGTTGTCCCAGTAGTCTCTTAAACTGTCCTCATTTCCTTTCATTCTTTCTTCTATAATCTGTTCTCAGTGGTAATTTCCTCCACTCTGTCTTCCAGATCACTTTTCTGTTCTTCTGCCTCATTTATTCTGCTATTAATTCCTTCTAGTGTATTTCTGGTATTGTATTCTTCAACTCTGTTTGGCAAGTTGTTTTTCTAATTCTTTGTTAAAAACTTCTTGTAACTTCTCGCTCTGTGCAACCATTCTCTTTCTGAGTGCCTTGGTCATCTTTATGAACATTACTCTGAATTCTTTCTTAGGTGGATTGCCTATTTCCCCTTCACTTAATTGTTTTTCAGAGTTTTTATCTTGTTCCTTCATCTGGAACATCTTCCTCTGCCATCTCTTTTTGTCTAAACTTCTTGTATTTTTATGTATGTGGAAGGTTAGTTATGTTTCTTGACCATGGAGAATTGGTCCTCTGTGGGGGATGTGCTATGTGTCCCAGCAGTACACTCCCTTGTCATAATCTAATACCCAGAGACCAGCTGGGCCAGGGTAGGTTCTGACCTGTGTTTATAAACTCAGTTCCACAGGCTGTGGGATTGTATATTACTTGCTTCTGGTGTCTGCCCCTTTGTGGGTGAGGCTGGTATTGATCAGGAAGTTTTTAGACAGCCTGTCTGTTGATGAGTGGGACTGTGTTCCTGCCATGTTGGTTGATTGGCCTAAGGCATCCCAGCACTGCAGCCTAAAGGCTGTTGGGTGGGGCCAGGTCTTGGTGCTTATGTCACAAGCAAGATGTCAGCTTTCAAATGAGTACTCCTGGACATGTTTGCTACCAAGTTTTATGTCCCACAGTTGCCACAGAGCCATAGTCAGCCCCCCACCTCCCCAGGAGACCCTCCAAGACCAACAGGTAGGTCTGGTTCCAGCTCCTATGAAGTCATTGATTTGCCCTGGGTCCTGGTGCACATGAGAACTTGTGTGCATCCACCAAAAGTGGGGTCTCTGTTTCCCCCAATCCTGTGGAACCCCTGCAATCAAGACCACCTGGCCTTCAATGCCAAAAGCTCTGGAGGCTCCTCCTCCTGATGCTAGAGCCCAAGGTGGGGAGCCTGACATCAGGCTCAGAAATTTCACTCCTGTGGGAGAACTTCTGCAATATAATTATTCTCCAGTTTGTGGGTTTCCTAGCCTGGGGGGGTATGCAATTTGTTTATATTATGAGTGCACCCCTCCTACCATCTCACTGTGATTTCTTCTTTGTCTTTGGATGTAGAATATCTTTTTTGCAGGTTCCAGTCTTTTTTGTTGTTGGTTCTTCAGCAGTTAGTTGTGATTTTGGGTGTTCTTGTGGGAAGAACTGAGTTCAATGTCTTCTACTCTGCCGTTTCGTCTTCTCTTCTGATGCGTAGCCCCTAGAGCAGACGGGGTTTCCTAATTTTCTATTTTCAATTTCATCAGTTTTGCTCAAATTTTTATTATTTCTTTTCTTCTGGTTATTTTTCTTTTTTTTTTTTTTTAGTTTGCTAAGGTGGAATCTTAGATTATTGTTTTTACCTTTCTTTTGTTCAAATATATACATTCATTTCTATAAATTTCCCTCTACGCAATTCTTTCATTCCATCCCACAAATTTTAATATCATGTGTTTATTTTCACTGGGTTTAAAATATTTTTAAAATTTCTCTTGAGATTTCTTCTTTGTCCCATGTGTTATTTAGAAGTGTGATACTTTATTTCCATGTATTTGGGGATTTTCCAGTTATCTTTCTGTTACTGATTTCTAGTTTAAAATCATTGTGGTCTGAGAGCAGACATTGATTTCTATTTTTTCAAATGTGTTAAGGTATGTTTTATGGCCTAGAACATGGTCAGTTTTGTTGAATTGTCCATGTGAACTTGAGAAAAATATGTACTGATGGTGTTGAATTCAACTATGTATGTTGTACTTCTGAAAACAAATATATAGTTAAGAGGAAGAAAAGAATTACTATGAACCTGAATCAAATTAAATACAAAAAAAACCTCACTCCATATTATTTCCTAGTAGAAGTAATTAAAAGTAAAGATAAAGAGATTTACTAAAAACAAGCACTAGATTTACTAAAAACAAGATACTCTTTCTTCAAAATCAAATAAAAAACTGACAGTTGAATTCTATAATATGAATTTAGGGCAGCACTCCTTTAATCTTGCTTTCATAAGCACAAACTCTAACCAGAAATTCATCAAAGCAGTCCATGTTCCTGGCATTGGTGTTAGCTCATACCTATATCTGTCTTTGAAATGGCTGAATAATCCCTCTTCCTTTGTGCACCATTATCCTATGAAAAATGTACAAATAAAAAGGTACAAATACCTTATTAAAAATTGAAGGATTATGTATTGAGATCACTTGCAGTGTTTTTTGGCCCTATTCAATGGGAGTGAGCTTCTAGTCATTCGGTGTGTATCTATAAAGTGGCTCAAAAACTCAAAATTGAGTAAGCTACCAAATTTTTATACTGGGGTGGCTGAAAATACCTTCCTATTTTGTCTAATTCCACAAATTGAGCAAAACTTTAGTCATCTGACCAACTATTTTTGCTTTGGAAATCAATCTACTAATCAATGCCAGAGCTTCCTCTAGGTCAAGGTATCTGGAATACAACTTCTTCATTGTTTAAATTATCCCAATTTGCATAGTTAAATAGCTGGCCTCTACAATCTGAGATCCCCAGGCCCACAGTAATATCAGATGTTCCAACTCCATGAGAGCAGCCTCCTCTGTCATCCTGGTCTCCAAAGGACAAGCACTGCCAAGCTAATCAAAGCAGCGGGTGTCCCCATCATAAGGGCATTTCCAATGGCCTCAATCTGTTAGTATTCTTCTAGGAATTTTTTTCTTTTCCCCATATTTAATGATGTCCTCCTATTAGTGTGCAAATATAATTAGGACTTAACAAAGATCATTGTTAGACTGAGCAACTTTTAAATTTCAAATCAGTGCTAAATTTTCTACTATCAAGAGATTATGACCAGATATATTATATATTAATATATTGTTATGTTAATATATTATAGATTTTAACAGTTATATATTTATTATATGTTAAATATTATATAACGTTATAATGTTGTAATATATAATAAATATAACATTAGTTGTATATAATGTATACATATGTGTATATATACACACATATATATACATATATACGTGTGTGTGTGTATCTATCTATCTGTCTATCTTCTTTTTGTTCTGTTTCTCTGTTAGTGTATTACCCAGAGTAATACACTAACGAATTACAAGCATTGAGCAAGGGCCCATATATGCCACAAAACCAGGGTAAATTAGATAAAGGTTAAAAAAATAATTAAGACCAGTAGCAGAGTTTTCTTGATATTAAGTCAACTGGGAAGCTTACTTTTAGAATCCTTGCATTCCTGTGTGAGAGTTGGAAGTATTTTTTTTTAAAGAGTATAATAATACAAAAACAGGGAGAAATATTTCCATTTACTTAACACTAAACCAATATAGAGATAAGGTTCAAATCTCTTATCTCACAGATAAAAAACCTGTATTTTCAACCAGGATGCTTTCTGTATTAAATATGTATCCTTTATCAAGTTATTTATATTATGTCATAGCAAAAATTGCACCAGCAAAAGTAGGCAAGGAAGACTTTATTCAAGTTTGTTGCAAGAGGGAAGAGAATCCAGAATGCAGTCTGATCTCAACGCCACTGAAACAAAGGTTGGCGGGGTATTAATAGTGGAAGATATTGGCTTTTCCCAAAGAAAAAGTAAACTTTCTTCTGTCTACATGATAAGTGGTGCTTTTACAAGTTGGAGTGAGGTACCCGCCAAAGTTAGGCTCCTGCCCTCCAACAGAGACTGGGAGATAGAGGTACTATCTTCCTTGTTAATTACATTTCAAAAGGATGGCTCACAGTCCTTGAGAAAGACAGTCCTCCGTTGTAAAACTGGCAAGAGGCTTTTCAAAAGGTTTACATCTCAAAGAGGCAAAGAATATACAATTACAAGGGTTTTTTGTTTATCTGTTTGTTTTGTTTTATTTTTGAAGTTAATGTTATAAGGAAAGGGAGGTCAGGGTTCTAGAGTCAGGTAAGAGCCAGTCTAAAGTTTTGTGAAACTGAGAGGAAGATTAAGGCCTTCTTGGTCAATTCATGACAAATTCCATGTCATTATTAAGGGAGAAATCAAAATAGATCAGTTTCTTAATTTTTTTATAGAACATATCAAAATTTTCAAAACTTTAGAAAGTACATAATGAAAGCTAAATCTTATAATAAATGTAAGACTTTTCTGTATATAAGTTTAGCTGTTTTTCTTAAGGGAAAGAAAGGATAATAATATCTCTAATAACGTCGACAAACTTTCACTGCAAAATTGTCAAACATCCATTCATTCATTCAAAAAATAAATTCTTTCAATTTCTTTTTTTTTTTTTTAATTTTTTTGTTTGTTTGTTTGTTTTTTGCGGTACGCAGGCCTCTCACTGTTGCGGCCTCTCCTCCGCAGGAGCACAGGCTCCGGACGCGCGGGCCCAGCGGCCATGGCTCACGGGTCCAGCCGCTCCGCGGCATGTGGGATCCTCCCGTACTGGGGCACGAACCCGTGTCGTCTGCATCGGCAGGCGGACTCTCAACCACTGCGCCACCAGGGAAGCCCCAATTTCTTAATTTAAGAATATTTTGAAGATTAGTATGCTAATCTTTATTATTTGCTGTTCTAGGGAAACTTTTTAGACAAAGTGTAAAGAAAGAAACATGGCTTAGCTACTTAGGGTTATTTAGAGATATGTTTTAAATCTTATATAAGATCCTCAGAGATATTATACAGAATATATAAATATACTATATTTTGTTTTTTGTTTTCCTGAATTTCTTATAACTACAAAGCTACAAAGCAAACTCTATACTAGATATACCATTTATATGTGGGCTGATACCTTGGGAGAAAGAAAATCCTTTAGCTATAGTGTTGCATCGCCATCCCGTTAAGTATTACAAGGATCATACTGGAATAGCTATTTGTCTATTTCATCTATTTGAGTAAAGATGTGGTAATAAAAGTGAGAGTCAATCACAGTAAATAAATATCTCATGTGTGTCTTAAATATTCTTATTGGAGTGGAGAAACACAGCACTCTTATTGCTCTTTAATTCCTTATTTATTTTATCTGAGCATTCCTCTGTGCACACTCAAGCTCAGCAGGGAGATTCAAAAAGAGGCAATAAAGAAGGGACTTGATAAACCAATATCTGAATAATTTAGGTGGCACTCAGAAGAACTGGGAATCATTAAGAGAGGAAATATCTAAGAGCACGAGCTTCAAGTTTTGAGTACTATTAGTAAGGGATCCAATATAAAGCAATCAGGAATTCCCTTATAGTCCTGGAGATTGAAACTGTGGAGCATAGCTATTCTATGAAATGCTCCAGTTGGTTATGCTGAGACAAAAATCTGCTTTTACAAGTTCATCCAAATTTATTCACAGGCACCTGTAAGCTGCTTTTTTTTTTAATGATACAAATCTGTATTAGCACTAAGGAAAATGGCCTATTTTTCATGCAATTCAATTAACTATGGTATTCAATTTATCATCATGATGTTGTTATCATCTTCCTCCTCTTATCATCATCACGTAGGTCCTTAAAAGTGAATTAACATTTTAAAACCTGCCAAAGACTTCCTTCCTGACGTTCACTACCTCTCACTTCACAAAAAAGAGCAAGTTTTTACATGCATCTGAACAGGAATTTTAAACATGTGGGAAATGGTACAATTTGTTCTGACAAATAGGTATGAGAAGCTGAGAGAAATGTATGTGGCAAAGATAGAACAATAAATGGAAACTGTTTTACACCTCTCTTAGGATAGTGAAAACTAAAAATGCTAACATATTTGGGCCACTGCTACCACTATTGTGCCTCACTAATTTGAAATCCCCTAAGGAAATCACATTTAAATTAAAATCTATTTGTGTTTTGCATTAACAGCAAGGTGTGAAAACAGACATTAGTGTCCAAAAGCAAAATTAACATTTAATTTAGACTTTATTTTTTTACTTTGTAGTCATCAAGAAAATACGAGGAGAATACTTCCTTTTGGTACTGAGACAAATGTAAGCAATGGTATAGAAAATGACAATAAGATTAACCTCCAGATCAACAGAGAAGGAGTAACTATTAATTTCATTTTGTTGGAAAATAGTGCTAGAGTAGTCTGAATGATTTCTTATATATTTGTTGGAATATCCCCCTGTATCTTTTTCTTTTATGTCTTTTTTCATACTGCAGGTTTTTATTAGTCATCCATTTTATGCACATCATGGTATACATGTCAATCCCAATCTCCCAATTCATCACACCATCACCACCACCACCAGCTGCCAATTTCTCCCCTTGGTGTCCATACGTTTGTTCTCTACATCTGCATCTCAATTTCTGCCCTGCAAACCAGTTCATCTGTACCATTTTCCTAGGTTCCACATGTATGCATTAACATACAATATTTGTTTTTCTTTTTCTGACTTACTTCACTCTGTATGACAGTCTCTAGATCCATCCACGTCTCAACAAATGACTCAATTTCGTTCCTTTTAAGGCTGAGTAATATTCCATTCTATATATGTACCACTATTTCTTTATCCATTCATCTGTCAATGGGCATTTCGGTTGCTTCCATGACCTGGCTATTGTAAATAGTGCTGCAGTGAATATTGGGGTGCGTGTGTGTTTTTGAATTATGGTTTTCTGTGGGTATATGCCGAGTAGTGGGATTGCTGGATCATATGGTAGTTCGATTTTTAGTTTTTTAAGGAACCTCCATACTGTTCTCCATAGTGGCTGTATCAATTTACATTCCCAACAGTGCAAGAGGGTTCCCTTTTCTCAACACCCTCTCCAGCATTTGTTGTTTGTAGATTTTCTGATGATGCCCATTATGACTAGTGTGAGGTGATACCTCATTGTAGTTTTGATTTGCATTTCTCTAATAATTAGTGATGTTGAGCAGCTTTTTGTGGACTTCTTAGCCATCTGTAGGTCCTCTTTGGAGAAAAGTCTATTTAGGTCTTCTGCCCATTTTTGGATTGGGTGGTTTGTTTTTTAATATTGAGCTGCATGAGCTGCTTATGTATTTTGGAGAATAATCCTTTGTCCATTGATTCGTTTGCAAATATTTTCTCCCATTCTGAGGGTTGTCTTTTCGTCTTGTTTATGGTTTCCTTTGCTGTGCAAAAGTCTTTAAGTTTCATTAGGTCTCATTTTTGTTTTTATTTCCATTACTCTAGGAGGTGGATCAAAAAAGACCTTGCTGTGATTTATATCAAAAAGTGTTCTTCCTATGTTTTCCTCTAAGAGTTTTATACTGTCTGGTCTTACATTTAGGTCTCTAATCAATTTTGAGTTTACTTTTGTGTATGGTGTTAGGGAGTGTTCTAATTTCATTCTTTTAAAGGTAACTGTGCAGTTTTCCCAGCACCACTTATTGAAGAGACTGTCTTTTCTCCATTGTATATCCTTGCCTCCTTTGTCATAGATTAGTTGATTATAGGTGTCTGGGTTTATCTCTGGGCTTTCTATCTTCTTCCATTGATCTGTATTTCTGTTTTTGTGCCTGAACCATATTGTCTTGATTACTGTAGCTTTGTAGTATAATCTGAAGTCAGGGAGTATGATTCCTGCAGCTCCGTTTTTCTCCCTCAAGATGGCTTTGGCTATTCGGGGTCTTTTGTGTCTCTATACAAATTTAAAGATTTTTTTTTTCTAGTTCTGTATAACATGCCATTGGTAATTTGATACGGAATGCATTGAATCTGTAGATTGCTTTGGGTAGTATAGTCATTTTCGCAATATTGATTCTTCCAACCCAAGAACGTGGTATGTCTCTCCATCTATTGGTATCATTTTTAATTTCTTTCATCAGTGTCTTAAAGTTTTCTGAACAAAGGTCTTTTGTCTCCCTAGGTAGGTTTATTCCTAGGTATTTTATTCTTTTTGTTTCAGTGGTAATTGGGAGTGTTTCCTTAATTTCTCTTTCAGATTATTAATCATTAGTATATAGGAATGCAAGAGATTTCTGTGTATCAATTTTGTATCCTGCAACTTTACTAAATTCATTGATTAGCTCTAGTAGTTTTCTGGTGGCATCTTTAGGATTCTCTAGGTATAGTATCATGTCATCTGCAAACAGTAACGGTTTTATTCTTCATTTCCAATTTGTAATCCTTTTATTTCTTTTTCTTCTCTTCTTGCCGTGGCTAGAACTTCCAAAACTATGTTGAATAATAGTGGTGAGAGTGGACATCCTTGTCTTGTTCCTGATCTTAGAGGAAATGCTTTCAGGTTTTCACAATTGAGAATGATGTTTCTTGAGGGTTTGTTATATATGGCCTTTATTATGTTGAGGTAGGTTCCCTCTATGCCCACATTCTGGAGAGTTTTTATCATAAATTGGTGTTGAATTTCGTCAAAAGCTTTTTCTGCATCTATTGAGGTGATAATATGGTTTTTCTTCTTCAATTTGTTAATAAGGTGTATTACATTGATTAATTTGCATGTATTGAACAATCCTTGCATCCCTGGGATAAATCTCACTTGATCATTGTGTATGATCCTTTTAATGTGTTGTTGGATTCTGTTTGCTAGCATTTGTTGAGGATTTTTGCATCTATAATCATCAGTGACATTGGTCTGTAATTTTCTTTTTTTGTAATATCTTTGTTTGGTTTTGGTATCAGGGTGATGGTGGCCTTGTAGAATGAGTTTGGGAGTGTTCCTTCCTCTGCAATTTTTGGAAGAGTTTGAGAAGGATGGGTATTATCTCTCCTCTAAATATTTGAAAAATTCACCTGTGAAGCCATCTGGTCCTGTAGTTTTGTTTGTTGGAAGATTTTTTTTTTTTCCAGCCATTTCCTTCTTTTTTTTTTTTTTAACATCTTTATTGGGGTATAATTGCTTTACAATGGTGTGTTAGTTTCTGCTTTATAACAAAGTGAATCAGTTATACATATACATATGTTCCCATATCTCTTCCCTCTTACGTCTCCCTCCCTCCCACCCTCCCTATCCCACCCCTCCAGGCTGTCACAAAGCACCGAGCCAATATCCCTGTGCCATGTGGCTGCTTCCCACTAGCTATCTACCTTACTACGTTTGTTAGTGTGTATATGTCCATGACTCTCTCTCACCCTGTCACAGCTCACCCTTCCCCATCCCCATATCCTCAAGTCCGTTCTCCAGTAGGTCTGCGTCTTTATTCCTGTCTTACCCCTAGGTTCTTCATGACATTTTTTTTTCTTAAATTCCATATATATGTGTTAGCATACGGTATTTGTCTTTTTCTTTCTGACTTACTTCACTCTGTATGACAGACTCTAGGTCTATCCACCTCATTACAAATAGCTCAATTTCATTTCTTTTTATGGCTGAGTAATATTCCATTGTATATATGTGCCACATCTTCTTTATCCATTCATCCGATGATGGGCACTTAAGTTGTTTCCATCTCCGGGCTATTGTAAATAGAGCTGCAATGAACATTTTGGTGCATGACTCTTTTGGAATTTTGGTTTTCTCAGGGCATATGCCCAGTAGTGGGATTGCTGGGTCATATGGTAGTTCTATTTGTAGTTTTTTAAGGAACCTCCGTACTGTTCTCCATAGTGGTGGAACCAATTCACATTCCCACCAGCAGTGCAAGAGTGTTCCCTTTCTCCACACCCTCTCCAGGATTTATTGTTTCTAGATTTTTTGATGATGGCCATTCTGACTGGTGTGAGATGATATCTCATTGTAGTTTTGATTTGCATTTTTCGAATGATTAATGATGTTGAGCATTCTTTCATGTGTTTGTTGGCAGTCTGTATTTCTTCTTTGGAGAAATGTCTATTTAGGTCTTCTGCCCATTTTTGGTTTGGGTTGTTTGTTCTTTTTGTTATTGAGCTGCATGAGCTGCTTGTAAATTTTGGAGATTAATCCTTTGTCAGTTGCTTCATTTGCAAATATTTTCTCCCATTCTGAGGGTTGTCTTTTGGTCTTGTTTATGGTTTCCTTTGCTGTGCAAAAGCTTTGAAGTTTCATTAGGTCCCATTTGTTTATTTTTGTTTTTATTTCCATTACTCTATGAGGTGGGTCAGAAAGGATCTTGCTGTGATTTATGTCATACAGTGTTCTGCCTATGTTTTCCTCTAAGAGTTTGATAGTTTCTGGCCTTACATTTAGGTCTTTAATCCATTTTGAGCTTATTTTTCTGTATGGTGTTAGGGAGTGATCTAATCTCATACTTTTACATGTACCTGTCCAGTTTTCCCAGCACCACTTATTGAAGAGGCTGTCCTTTCTCCACTGTACATTCCTGCCACCTTTATCAAAGATAAGGTGTCCATATGTGCATGGGTTTATCTCTGGGCTTTCTATCCTGTTCCATTGATCTATCTTTCTGTTTTTGTGCCAGTACCAAATGACGACCCAAAACCTATGGGATGCAGCAAAAGCAGTTCTAAGGGGGAAGTTTATAGCAATACAAGCCCACTTTAAGAAGCAGGAAACATCTCGAATAAACAAGCTAACCTTGCACCTCAAGCAATTAGAGAAAGAAGAACAAAAAAACCCCAAAGCTAGCAGAAGGAAAGAAATCATAAAAATCAGATCAGAAATAAATGAAAAAGAAATGAAGGAAACAATAGCAAAGATCAATAAAACTAAAAGTTGGTTCTTTGAGAAGATAAACAAGATAGATAAACCACTAGCCAGACTCATGCAAAAGGGAGAAGACTCAAATCAATAGAATTAGAAATGAAAAAGGAGAAGTAACAACTGACACTGCAGAAATACAAAAGAGCATGAGAGATTACTACAAGCAACTCTATGCCAATAAAATGGACAATCTGGAAGAAATGGACAAATTCTTAGAAATGCACAACCTGGCAACACTGAATCAGGAAGAAATACAAAATATGAACAGACCAATAACAAGCACTGAAATTGAAACTCGGATTAAAAATCTTCCAACAAACAAAAGCCCAGGACCAGATGGCTTCACAGGCAAATTCTATCAAACATTTAGAGAAGAGCTAATACCTATCCTTCTCAAACTCTTCCACAATATATCAGAGGGAGGAACACTCCCAAATTCCTTCTATGAGGCCACCATCACCTTGATACCAAAACCAGACAAGGATGTCACAAAGAAAGAAAACTGCAAGCCAATATCACTGATGAACATAGATGCAAAAATCCTCAACAAAATACTAGCAAACAGAATCCAACAGCACATTAAAAGGATCATACACCATGATCAAGTGGGGTTTATTCCAGGAATGCAAGGATTCTTCAATATACGCAAATCTATCAATGTGATAAACCATATTAACAAATTGAAGGAGAAAAACCATATGATCATCTCAATAGATGCAGAGAAAGCTTTTGAAAAAATTCAACACCCATTTATGATAAAAACCCTGCAGAAAGTAGGTATAGAGGGAACTTTCCTCAACATAATAAAGGCCATATATGACAAGCCCACAGCCAACATCATCCTCAATAGTGAAAAACTGAAAGCATTTCCACTAAGGTCAGGAACAAGACAAGGTTGCCCACTCTCACCACTCTTATTCAACATAGTTTTGGAAGTTTTAGCCACAGCAATCAAAGAAGAATAGGAAATAAATGGAATCCAAATTGGAAAAGAAGTAAAGCTGTCACTGTTTGCAGATGACATGATAGTATACATAGAGAATCCTAAAGATGCTACGAGAAAACTCCTAGAGCTAATCAATGAATTTGGTAAAGTAGCAGGATACAAAATTAATGCACAGAAATCTCTGGCATTCCTATATACTAATGATGAAAAATCTGAAAGTGAAATCAAGAAAACACTCCCATTTACCATTGTAACAAAAAAATAAAATATCTAGGAATAAACCTAAGGAAACAAAACATCTGTATGCAGAAAATTATAAGACACTGATGAAAGAAATTAAAGATGATACAAATAGATGGAGAGATATACCATGTTCTTGGATTGGAAGGATCAACATTGTGAAAATGACTCTACTACCCAAAGCAATCTATAGATTCAATGCAATCCCTATTAAACTACCACTGGCATTTTTCACAGAGCTAGAACAAAAAATTTCACAATTTGTATGGAAACACAAAAGACCCCGAATAGCCAAAACAATCTTGAGAATGAAAAAAGGAGCTGGAGGAATCAGGCTCCCTGACTGAAGACTATACTACAAAGCTACAGTAATCAAGACAGTATGTTGGAAGATTTTTAATCACAGTTTCAATTTCATTACTTGTGATGGGTCTGTTCGTATTATCTATTTCTTCCTGGTTCAGTCTTGGAAGGTTATACCTCTCTAAGAATTTGTCCATTTCTTCCAGGTTGTCCATTTTATTGGCATAGAGTTGCTTGTAGTAGTCTCTTAGGATGCTCAATACTTCTGTAGTGTCTGTCATAACTTATCCCTTTTCATTTCTAATTTTATTGATTTGAGTCCTCTCTTTTTCTTGATGAGTCTGGCTAATGGTTTATCGACTTTATCTTCTCAAAGAACCAGGTTTTAGTTTTATTGATCTTTGCTATTTTTTTATTTGTTTCTATTTCTTTTATTTCTGCTCTGATATTTATGATTTCTCTCCTTCTGCTGACCTTGTATTCTCTTTGTTCTACTTTCCCTAGTTCCTTTAGGTGTAAGGTTAGATTGTTTATTTGAGGTTTTTCTTGTTTCTTAAGTGAAGCTTGTATAGTTATAAACTTCCCTCTTAGAACTGCTTTTGCTGCATCCCATAGGTATTGGATTGTCATGTTTTCATTCTCATTTGTCTCTACGTATTTTTTGATTTCTTCAGTGATCTCTTGGTTATTTAGTAACGTATTGTTTAGCCTCCATGTGTTTCTGTATTTTAAATTTTTTTCCCTGTAATTGATTTCTAATCTCATAGTGCTGTGGTCAGAAAAGATGGTTGATATGATTTCAATTTTCTTAAATTTACTGAGGCTTGATTTGTGACCCAACATGTGACCCTGGAGAATGTTCCATGCACACTTGAGAATAAAATGTAATCTGCTGTTTTTGGATGGAATGTCCTATAATTATCAATTAAATCTATCTGGTCTGTTGTGTCATTTAAAGCTTGTGTTTCCTTATTAATTTTCATTTTGGATGATCTGTCCATTGGTGTAAGTGCGATGTTAAACTTCCCCACCCTTATTGTGTTACGGTCAATTTCCTCTTTTACAGCTGTTAGCAGTTGCCTTATGTTTTGAGGTGCTCCTTGTTGGGTGCATATATATTTATAATTGTTATATCTTCTTCTTGGTTTGATCCCTTGATCATTATGTAGTGTCCTTCCTGTCTCTTGTAACATTCTTTATTTTAAAGTCGATTTTATCTGATATGAGTATTGCTACTCCAGCTTTCTTTTGATTTCCTTTTGCCTGGAATATCTTTTTCCATCCCCTCACTCTGTATGTGTCCCTAGGTCTGAAGTGGGTCTCTTGTAGACAGCATATATATGGGTCTTATTTTTGCATCCATTCAGCCAGCCTATGGCTTTTGTTTGGAGCATTTGATCCATTCACATTTAAGGTAATTATGGATATCTATTTTCCTATTACCATTTTCTTAATTGTTTTGGGTTTGGTTTTGTAGGTCTTTTTCTTTCTTGTGTTTCTCACTTAGAGAAGTTCCTTTAAAATTTGTTGTAGAGCTGGTGTGGTGGTGCTGAATTCTCTTAGCTTTTGCTTGTCTGTAAAGCTTTTGATTTCTCCATTGAATCTGAATGAGATCCTTGCTGGGTAGAGTAATCTTGGTTGTAGGTTCTTCCCGTTCATCACTTTAAGTATATCATGCCACTCCCTTCTGGCCTGTAGAGTTTCTAAGACATCAGCTGTTAACCTTATGGGAGTTCCTTTTTATGTTATATGTCATTTTTCCCTTGCTGCTTTCAGTAATTTTTCTTTGTCTATAATTTTTGCCAGTTTGATTACTATGTGTCTTGGCATGTTTCTCCTTGGATTTATTCTGTATGGGGCTCTCTGTGCTTCCTGGACTTGGGTGGCTATTTCCTCTCCCATGTTAGGGAGTTTTGTACTATAATCTCTTCCAGTATTTTCTCTGGTCCTTTCTCTCTCTCTTCTCCTTCTGAGACCCCTATAATGTGAATGTTGTTGCATTTAATGTTGTCCCAGAAGTCTCTTAGGCTGTCTTCATTTCTTTTCATTCTTTTTTCTTTATTCTGTTCAGCAGCAGTGAATTCCACCATTCTGTCTTCCAGGTCACTTATATGTTCTTCTGCCTCAGTTATTCTGCTACTGATTCCTTCTAGTGTATTTTTCATTTCAGTTATTGTATTGTTCATCTCTGTTTGTTTGTTCTTTAACTCTCCTAGTACTTTGTTAAACATTTCTTGCATCTTCTTGATCTTTGCCTCCATTCTCTTTCCAAGGTCCTGAATCATCTTCAGTACCATTATTCTGAATTGCTTTTCTGGAAGGTTACCTATCTCCACTTCATTTAGTTGGTTTTCTGGGGTTTTATCTTGTCCCTTCATCTGGTACATAGCCCTGTGCCTTTTCATCTTGTCTTTCTTTCTGTGAATGTGGTTTTTGTTCCACAGGCTGCAGAGTTGTAGTTCCTTTTGCTTCTGCTGTCTGCACTGTGGTGGATGAGGCTATCTAAGAGGCTTGTGCAAATTTCCTGATGGGAGGGACTGGTGGTTGGTAGAGCTGGCTGTTACTTTGTTAGACAGAGCTCAGTAAAACTTTAATCTGCTTGTCTGCTGGTGGGTGGGGCTGGGTTCCCTCTCTGTTGGTTGTTTGGCCTGAGGTGACCCAACACTGGAGCCTACCTGAGCTCTTTGGTGGGGCCAATGGCAGACTCTGGGAGGCCTTACACCAAGGAGTACTTCCCAGAACTTCTGCTGCCAGTGTCCCTGTCCTCACGGTGAGGCAGCGCCACTCCCCGTGTCTGCAGGAGCCCCTCCAACACTAGCAGGTAGTTCTGGTTCAGTCTCCTATGGGGTCACTACTCCTTCGCCTGGTCCTGATGCACACACTACTTTGTGTGTGCCCTCCAAGAGGGGAGTCTCTGTTTCCCCCAGTCGTGTCGAAGTCCTGCAATCAAATCCTGCTAGCCTTCAAAGTCTGATTCTCTAGGAATTCTTCCTCCTGTTGCCAGACCCCCAGGTTAGGAAGTCTGACGTGGGACTCAGAAACTTCACTCTAGTGGGTGGACTTCTGTGGTATAAGTGTTCTCCAGTTTGTGTGTCACCCACCCATCAGTTTGATTTGATTTTATTGTGATTGTGCCCCTCCTACCATCTCATTGTGGCTTCTCCTTTGTCTTTGGATGTGGGGTATCTTTTTTGGTAAGTCCCAATGTCTTCCTGTCAATGATTGTTTAGCAGTTAGTTGTGATTCTGGTGTTCTCGCAAGACGGAGTGAGAGCACGTCCTTCTACTCTGCCATCTGGAACCAATCTCTCCCCTGTGTATTTTTGAGGAAGTTTCTTGACCACAGTTTTTCTTGGTGGGAAGCTCTTTTGTTATAGAGTCAATATTTTTAATAAAGTAGTGCTGTGTCCCATTTTTTTCTTCTATCAATTTGGCCAGGCCATGTTTTACTTTATTGAGGTATTTGTCCAACTTATTTAAGTTGTTAACTTTATTGGGATAAAATTTTTCATATCTTGGTATTATCTTTCAAAATGACTTAGGAATCTGTAGTGACCCTCCTCCTTACCTTCCTCCCCTTGTTAAATTACTAACATTGACAATTGCTGGTTTCATCCTTTTTTTTTTTTTACGTATATCATTCTAGAGTGTTATAAATTTGATCTTGGGATAAATCTTTTGGCTTTATTAATTTTCTTTACTGAACATTTGTTTCCTACTTCACTGAAAATTGTTTTCTTTCTCTTTCTTTAATTTACTAGTTTTTCTACCTACAGAGATGATGTCTTAGATCAATTATTTAAAGCGTTTCTTGTCTTTTATTTTATATATATAATTGCAATGATATGTTTTATATAATTATATATGATATAATAAATAGTTACTGTTATTTATATATCATTGCACTTATAAATTTCCCTTTAATCCTTTAGTTACATCAAACATTTATTGATATATACAGTCATCGATATTCAGTTTAAAATATTTTCTATTTTTTCTAACATTTTTCATTGAGATTTCTTCTTTAAACCACAAATAGTTCAGATGGGTATTGTGTTATTTCTATTTAGTTGGATATTTTCTAGTTGTTAGTTCCACTGTGATCAGAGAACACATCTTATATTATGTCACTCTTTTGAAATATTTTAATGATTTCTCTGTGGCTAGCCTTATAATTAATTTTGCTAAATTGTCCACTTTTATATGAAATGATGTGTATTGTGTCTTGTTGGTTCAGTGTTCCCAAAATTTATCTATGTAGAGCAAGGTATTAATTTTGTTCATAACTCCTTATCATTACTCAATTTTGTCTGCTTTTTCTAGTTATTTAGAAGTGTTAAAATCTCTATAGTTGTGGGTGTTTTTATTTCTTCTTTATTTCTGTTATATTTTTCTTCTTTTATAAATTGTGAAGATATAAGGTATGGTGTATATACAGGTAGGGTCACTTGATGAACTGACCACCTTATCTTTATTAAATATATACCTTTTTTACTGTAGTAAAACTTTCGCCTTAAAATTGTCTATGCATGACGTTAGTATGGTTCAACCAGCTTTCTTTTAGTCAGTGTTTTCACACGATATAAATATTAATCTAACACACATCTCATCATAATTATAGAGTCAAATAAAATGGAAAGATTATGATTATTTTCATTTGCCTCTTTAATGACAGAAAAACAGTTAAGCTACTATTCAAGTGTCTGTGTCTTTTTGTGGCTTGATAGCTCATTTCTTTTTAGCACTGAACAATATTCCATTGTAAGGTTGTACCACAGTTTACTTATTCATCTATTGAAGGAACACATGGTTCCAAGTGCTGATAAATTTGAACTGATCTACTATAAACATTCATGTGCAGGTTTTGCGTGGATTTAAATTTCAATTCATTTAGGTAAGTACTAAAAAAAAAAGTGATTGCTAGATCATATGGTAATAGTATGTTTCATTTTGTAAGGAACTGTCAGGTTATCTTCCAAAGTGGCTCTAACTTATTTTTTCAAAATAACTTTTACAGGGAGTTTTACAACCAAGGTTTTTTGTGGACAGAGATCAAGGCCAGAAAATTGGGTTAAACGTATTACAAGGTGTAGTTAGCAGTGAGGTTAGAAAATTGCACAAAATCAAGTCAGAATTTCCATATCTGAATAAGAGAATTAAATAAGAATATATGAGATATTAGAGATAGATAAGAGACCTGTTATTTGAAGACATATTAACCAATGAATTAAACAAAGAGGTGGAAGAGGTGTGAAGAGTAACCAACAACAGGGTGAATTCTCTGAGTAGTGAAAATTTTACCAAGGATTGAAGTAAAATATTGTATTTTAAATGAGCAGTTCTATCTTTCTGTTAGCCCCTTTCCCCATGTTACCTTAAAAGACTCTTTTTCTGTGATTACCAAGAACTTCAACTGCAACCCTGTCAGCATTAGAGAACAGGAAGTATGTAAAATAAATACACTCTTCTAAAAAGTTAACCACAGGTTGATGTAATAATGTTAAAGGAGAACTGCAAATCTTTGTTATCATCACAAGATCAGATTGGAGAGAAATGGAACATTTACCCAAATTTGTTTGTTGCTACTTTAGTAAATTTTCTAGAATATATGCTTTTTGTTATTTATAGTTGGCTTTTAGAAAAAAATACTGACATAGGTTTAAGAAATTTTAAAACAATGCTTCTTTTCCAATTAAATAAAATTGAGAACTATATTCAGCCCTTATTTATAATATGTTAAATCAGGTATAGGTAAAACTATAATAGTTACTGATACAGAGAAACCAAGGAGAAAATGATGGCAAAATGTCTTAGACACTTAAAATATATCCCTTCTTTGAAAAGAGTGCACTATATGTGCTATAAACTTGATGTTAGGAAGTAATCCATTGACCTATTTACTAAGGAAAAAAATCATTAGGCACTTAAGATTAACAAAAAAGAGGGAGGGGTACTCATGTTAGTTCAAATATTTGTTGTTTGTGAAAAACTCAGAAGGATATAATCTAAATTTTTGGTTGAAGAACTGGAGAGCAGATGTGATTTAATATGGAGAAACAATTAATGCACACCAAGAGAAATAATTAGAATTACCTGCACATGTATATAAATTGATCAGAACCTCTGAAGGTAAACCAGAGAACAGTAAAAATGACTGAATGAAAGTGTTTGTTGAGGTGCTCCAAGGGTTCAAATGATATACTGAGCTTCACACATGCAGTAAGAATTTCACTACCTTCTATCTAAAATTGATAACTTCTGTATTGAAGTATTTGAAGTATTCAAAGACAGGTATTAATCCAAAGTAATTCACTAACAGATAATTACTCATTTATGATCAAATAAGCTTGTGATAAATGAAATAATATTTAATTAGGTCATTCAATTCATTTTAAAATTTCCTTTCTTTCCACATGACAACAAAGGTGATATATATACATATGTGTTATTTAATTGGTTATATTTGTGTGCATGTGTGTGTAACTATGTATATAACTACTATGAGAATCAATGTTGAAAGCATTAATAACTAGTCAATTCACAGAGAAAATTTCAGATAGCGTATTGTAATTAAATAGTGAAAACTGTATATGACAGTTTTTTTTACTGTTAAGTTATTGCAAACTTAAGCTTTTAATAAACTATATAATTTGAGTAAATATTGTAGTATATAATTTGCTGTAAATATACAGGTCTTCCTCAACTTAGAATGGAGTTATGTCCTGATAAACACATAGTACGATGAAAATATTGTAAGTCGAAAATGCATTTAATACACCTAACCTACCAAACATCATAGCCTAGCCTACCTTAAACAGGCTCAGAAAACTTCCATTAGCCTACAGTTGTGCAAAATCATCTAACACAAAGCCTATATTATAATAATAAAGTGTCGAACATCTCATGTAATTTATTGAATACTGTACTGAAAGTGAAAAATAGAATGGCTCTATGGGTACAGAATGGTTGTAAGTATATCATTTGTTTCCCCTTGTGATGGCATGGCTGACTGGGAGCTGTGGCTCGCTGCCACTGCCCAGCACCATGAGAGAGTATGTACCGCATATTACTAGCCCAGGAAAAGATAAAAATTCAGAATTTGAAGTATGGTTTCCATTGAATGCGTATTGCTTTCATACCATCCTCAGGTCAAAAAATCGTTAGCCAAACCATCGTTAAATTGGGGACCATCTGTACTCAAAAGTATTATGGACTTTCATGTTTAGGTAAAATCTGACATTTATTTTCTAAGTTTTTAGTGTAATTCGCCTTTAAAAATGGAAATAGGAAAATACATTATATTACTATGAATATGCATTTATTTTAAAATCTTTCACTGTGATTCATTTCAAAACCCATTCACCAAAATCAACATATCTCTTAAAAGGGAAAGGTGAAGTAAGAAGCCATGAATTATCAACTGGCAACTTAATTAAATCAGTTAATTGCTTACATACTGCCAACATATGAGTAACATAATTAGAAACTTATCGGTCATAAAATTTTTACAGGGTGAATTTACTTCACTCATTTAAAAAAAGAATAGTATTTTTTAAAATAATAAAACCATGAGTTCATTAAATAGATATCTTTTGTTAGTATGTTAATACATTTATTGAATGAATATGTATGAGTATTGTATTAGGCACATACACTATATAATATTAGAGTTTGCTTTTTTTTTTTTTTGGCTGCGTTGGGTCATTGCTGTGTTAGGGCTTTCTCTAGTTGTGGCGAGTGCAGGCTTCTCATTGTGGTGGCTTCTCTTCTTGCAGATCATGGGCTCTAGGCACATGGGCTTCAGTAGTTGCAGCATGTGGGCTCAGTAGTTGTGGCATGCAGGTCCTAGAGCACATGGGCTTCAGTAGTTATGGCGTGTGGGCTCAGTAGTTGTGGCTCGTGGGCTCTAGAGTGCAGGCTCAGTAGTTGTGGCACATGGGCTTAGTTGCTCCGTGGCATGTGGGATCTTCCTGGACCAGGGATCGAACCCGTGTCCTCTCCATTGGCAGGCAGATTTTTAACGACTGCACCACCAGGGTAGTCCCTATAGTAAGCTTTTTAGTCATTACAGTTTGTTCAGATTTTTAAAGTCAGATTTCATCAAAATGTGATGTAATTATGCATACAGTTCTATGGGTTTGTATATAGTTTCAGAACTACCTCCGACATTAAGATACAGAACATTCCATCACCCTAAGTCGTGCCTTCATGTTTCTTAGCATTCAATACATTCCACCTGTCCCCAGTCCTGATGTGATTCCAGTCACTGTGGTATCACCATATATTCCAGAATATATCAGTGGAATCAAGCAGCATGAAGCCTTTTCAGTCTGCCTTCTTTTACATAGCATAATGTTTTTGAATTTCACCAATGTTGCTGAATGCATCTGTAGCTAGTTCATAACAGTAAGTTTTAATTTAATTTCTAATGTATGCCTTCCATGGGAAATATTCATGGGAACCTTTCTGTAAATCTTATTATTAGAACTAAGTTTGAAAGTATCATGAGGATCAAATATTTCTTCTCTGGGCTTAGAAACAACAACTGAGATTCAAAGAGGTACCTTCTCCAAATATAAGAGAAATAATTGCTACTTGTAATAAGAGTCTTTATAATAGTCTCATAAGCAACTGTTAAACATTATTCATCTATATCTACCTGTTGATCATAAAAGACTATAGTTCACAGAACAGATTAACTAAAAATATAAAATATATATATATATAGAAGTGTGACTTGAGGTGGAGTAGTCGATCCTTAGCACCTTTCTCCTTTATTTGAGCTGAATTTCATGTATTTAAGTTCCTTGGGTGTCTTAATAATTCTTTCCTGACTTCATCTTCCCTCTCTGGAAACATTCAGTTGAATTTTTCTCCATAATCTAGCTATAAAAGTTGGTATTCCTTAGGTATATATTTTACAACCTCTTTTTCTTTGGACTTGATATCTACTCCTTCATGGCTTCATTTGACATCCACACATCATGACCATATAAGTAACATAATTTCAAGATACAAATATCCAATCAAATATCTCTTTTGTGTTTAAAACATATATGAAATAATTTACTAAAGTATCTAGTTAGATATCCAGCAGGAATCTCAAATACAACATGTCCAAATATAAACTTACTCTCTCCCTTCCATTTGTTTCCTCACTGTCCCCAGCCTCAGTGAGTGACACTATACTATGCTCAACTTATTTATCCAGACACCTGGGATTTGTATGTGATTGCTTCTTGTCCCTTAAACCAACTTCATTCAGTTACCAGGTCTTCGTTTGTTACCTCTTTCTCCTACATATCTCTGCTTCCTCAGTTTTCTTCTTTTCTACCACAACTGTCCTTAGTCCATGTCACTCTATACTTTGATCTCACTTCAGTGTCATCTTAGTTTCCTGCTTACCCCCATTCCATCTTGTACATTAGAATATTTGTGCTTTCTCAAAAAATAACATTTTATTCATGCCACTCACCTGCTGATTATCCATTGCCCTAGGAAAATCCAAGCTATCATGTTTCTGGTCCATCACCAATCATTTCTGTAGTTTCACCTTTCAGTAATTACCCCTCGCCTTCTGTGTTTAAACTGTACTAAAAAAGCCTCACCTCTTTGCCTTCACTTACATTGTCTTTTCTGCCTGGGGCAATAATTTCTTATGTGCCAACCTAACTTCTACTCTCTTCTTAAAAAGAAGCTTTAAGGTCATCTTCTTAATGAAGTTTTGCCTGATCCTCCTGCACTAGATAAGGAGGTTTTTTTTAGTGTCTTTTTTTGTCTTAGTTTTCTATTACTGTTTTAACAAATTAATACAAAATCAGTGGCTTAAAACCTCACATATTTATTACCTTATAGTTCTGTAGAAGTCTAACACAAGTCTCATAAAGTGTCCACAGAATTGTATCCCCTTCTGAAGGCTGTAGGGAAGAATCTATTTTCTTGCCTTTTCTACCTTCCAGAGGCTGCCCCCTTCCTTGCTTCAGAGACCCCCGTTTCCATATTCAAATCAGCAACATCACATCTCTCTGACTCTTCTTCCACAGTTAACATCTCACTTTGCCCACAACTAGGAAAGACTTTCTGATTTTAAGAACCTATATGTTAGATTGGGCCCAGCTTCATAACACAGTATGTTCTACCCATCACAATTTGAAGATTTTAGGGATTAGGACATCAGAGCTAGAACATTATGATGAGGACATCTTTGGAAAGCCATTATCCTACCCACCACAGTTCCCATTTTACCTTTACTTCTTCCTTCTATGTGTGTAAGAGCCTTGCAATTTTTACTGAATGCCTATTTTCTTATATTATTCTGTGAAGTACAATGTTTGAACTTTGTTTCCTATGCCATAGAAAATTGAGAGTTCCTCTTAAATATTTGTTAATCAAAGCAATGGCTACCTAGTACCTGGATGAAACTGAACTTGAGAAATATTGTGGTATGTAATAAAAGTTATTTTACAATATTTGTAGTTATGAAACACATTAATCTCTTCCATTTTTGCCTAAGAACTCCTTTCTTTAGAAGTCAGCATCCATAGGGAAAAAAACAATCATTGCAGGCAGATGGTATTATTTGAGCTACTCTCCTACATGAGTTAATGACTAGCAGGTATGGAGTCTTTTCTCCCCAACAAGTAATATCCAGTTTCTGTTTAATGGAAATTCATTCCATATCCTTCCAAAAGATTTTTAAAAATAAAGATATTATGACTGTACTCTTTAAAAAAATCTTTCATATATCTTCATGGTTAATTTCATGGAAAATAAGAAAAGAGATAATCATCAATGGCTTCTTGCATAGGTCTTCCTCTAACCTCTTATTTTTATTAGGAATGTTGGTTAGTATTTTCATTTTTTAAAATAAAATCTATATCAAATGGTTGTTTGGAGTTCATCTTTCTTTGATCTGTTTGCCCTCAGATACATTATTCACCCTTCTTCTGTTATTCTGTTTAATACAGTAGGCTGTCTTCCTCACCCTTGTCCATCCACCTGCACATACGGTTACAGGTTGATTTGGACAACAGGTTCTAGAATAGAATTGGATAACAAAACATGAAAAAGGGAAAAGCCAAGATACATTTCTCTTGCTTTCTGCCTTGAGCAGTATCTATCTCCAGCAATGGATATATCTCTTAACATGGTTCCAGAGTCTATCATGTACCTGCCTCTTTTTTTGTGTCTCTTTTTTTTGTTGTTATTCTCAGCTTTATGCTTTATTCATAATTTCATCACCAACTCATGTTTGACTGGACTTTGCATCATTTAACTAAATTCATGAATTGAATTCTCCTTCTTTGAACTAGTCATACTTATTTTTTGTTTGTTTTCTAGTTCAGACTCTAACTTATATAGTTGTTTTATATGCACATATTTAAAACATAAGGCAATTTCTTAGGCACACATTTACACAGTTCTGAATAATATACAACACCCTATTTTTTAACAATAAAATATTCTTTTCTTGGAAGGGACAATATAAAATTTTAGACATATAGATGAAAATAGTCCAATATCTACTTAAATATCAAACACTAATTTATCTGTATATATTCTAAATATGCTATACAAAAATATATTTACTCAGATATTTCTCTTTATCCTCTCATTCATGTAATGTTTTTAGTTAAAATTCCTAATATGTTTCTTTGACGTTACTGATTTTGTCATCATTAGACCTTCTTCTATGTTGAGAAATCTAATGATTTTCATGTCACAGTAATTGTTTTAGATTTTTTTTTTTTGGAAGATGAGGGTTTAATCTCACAAGTAGACGTTTGCATAAAATTCTGGCAGACACATTTCCACTTGTTCTGGTGGTGTTTGACTGTACTTTAAGCATATTTTTATTGCTTTCAGGAATGATGTATAATAAAATTCAATTCCTTCAATTTCATATTCATATTATTATGAATAGCTATTGAACTTGTGTTATAATTGAGCACTTTTTTAAATAAAATCAATTCCAAAGGTGTTTTGCATAAGCAATTAATGCTAGAAATGACTGAGATCTGAACTATTAAATCATCCCCAAATAGAACTTCGTTGTTTTAAATGCACTAATTTTGAGAGCACTTTATATTGAGAGACTTTGTAAGGACTCTCAGGAATATTTTTTGAGGTAACATCACATTACTTTTCAGGAATATATCAGGAATAAACCTCCCCTTTTTCTATGTACTATCTTGACAGGCAACACAATGCTTGAAACTTCATTAATAATATGTTAAAATGTGCCAATTTAGCAAAATAATAAAGAAGTGTTGCTTGATGTATAAACAAAAATTATTTATTAAAATAGGCCATGTTTCTTTCTTTTTTTTTTTTTTTGGTTATTACAGAATATTGACCAGAGTTCCCTATGCTATACAGTAGGTCCTTGTTTGTTATCTGTTTTAAATATAGCAGCATGTACATGTCACTTCCAAACTCCCAATCTATCCCTCCCTGTCGTCCTTCAGGCCTGGTAACCATAAGTTTGTTCTCTAAGTCTGTGAGTCTGTTTTGTAAATAAGTTCATTTGTATCATTTTTAAAAAGATTTGGCATATAAGTGATATCATATGATATTTGTTTTTCTCTGTATGACTTACTTCACTTTAGAATGATAAACTCCAGGTCCATGCATGTTGCTGCAAATGGCATTATTTCATTCTTTTGAATGAGTTATATTTCATTGTATTGTATTCGTTGTACTACATCTTCTTTATCCATTTAGGTTGCTTCCATGTCTTGGCTGTTATAAACAGTGCTGCAACGAACACTGGGGTGCATGTATTCTTTCAGACAATGTTTCTCTTCAGATACATGCCCAGGAGTGGGATTGCTGGATTATATAGTAGCTCTAGCTCTATATTCAGTTATTTAAGGAACCTCCATACTGTTCTCCATAGTGGTTGTACCAATTTACATTCTCACCAACAATGTAAGAGGGTTCCCTTTTCTTTACACCCTCTCCAGCACTTACTGTTTTTAGATTTTTTAATGATGGCCATTCTGGCAGGTGTGAGGTGACAACTCACTGTAGTTTTGATTTGCATTTCTCTAATATTTAGTGACGTTGAACATCTTTTCATGTGCCTCTTGGAAATCTGCATGCTTTCTTTGGAGAAATGTGTATTTAGATCTTCTGCCCATTTTTTGATCCGGTTGTTTGTTTTTATGATATTGAGTTTCATGAGCTGTTTGTAAATTTTGGAGACTAATCCTTTGCCGGTTGCATCATTTGCAGATATTTTCTAGCATTCTGTGGGTTGTCTTTTCATTTTGTTTATGGTTTCCTGTGCTGTGCAAAAGCTGTTGAGTTTAATTAGGTTCCATTTGTTTAGTTTTGCTTTTATTTCCATTACTCTGAGAGATGGCTCGAAAAAGATCTAGCTGTGTTTTATGTCAAAGAGTGTTCTGCCTATGTTTTCCTCTAAGAGTTTTATAGCATCCGACCTTACATTTAGGTCTTTAATCCATTTTCAGTTTATTTTTGTGTATGGTGTTAAAGAATGTTCCAATTTCATTTTTTAAATATATAGTTGTCCAGTTTTCCCAGGACCATTTATTGAAGAGACTGTCTTGCCTCCTTTGCCACTGATTAATTGACCATAAGTGCATGGCTTTCCTTCTCAGCTTTCTTTCCTGTTCCATTGACCTTTATTTCTGTTTTTATGCTGGTACAATGTTTTGATGACTGTAGCTTTGTGGTATTGTCTGAAGTCAGGGGGCCTGATTCCTCTAGCTCCGTTTTTCTTTCTCAAGATTGCTTTGGCCATATGGGGATTTCTGTGTCTCCATACAAATTTTAAGATTTTTTGTCCTAGTTCTGTGAAAAATGCCATTGGTAATTTGATAGGGATTGCACTGAATCTGTAGATTGCCTTGGGTAGTATAGTCATTTTCACAATATTGATTCTTCCAATCCAAGAACATGGTATATCTCTCCATCTGTTTGTGTCGTCTTCGATTTCTTTCATCAGCACCTTATAGTTTTCAGAGTACAGGTCTTTTGTCTCCTTAGGTAGGTTTATTTATAGGTTTATTTCTATTTTATTCTTTTTGATGCGATGGTGAATGGGATTGTTTCCATAATTTCTCTTTCTGATCTTTTGTTAGTGTATAGAAATGCAACAGATTTCTGTGTACTAATTTTGTATCCTGCAACTTTACCAAATTCATTGATGAGCTCTAGTTGTTTTCTGGTAGCATCTTTAGGATTTTCTATATATAGTATGTCATCTGCAAACAGTGACAGTTTTACTTCTTCTTTTCCAATTTGGATTCCTTTTATTTCTTTTTCTTCTCTGACTTCCAAAGCTAGGACTTCCAAAACTATGTTGAATCAAAGTGGCAAGAGTGGATATCCTTGTCTTGTTCCTGATCTTAGAGAAAATTCTTTCAGCTTTTCACCAGTGAGTGTGATGTTAGCTGTAGATCTGCCATATATGGCCTTTATTATTTTGAGGTATGTTCCATGTATGTCCACTTTCTGGAGAGTTGTTTTTTTTCATAAATTGGTGTTGAATTTTGTCAAAAGCTTTTTCTGCATCTATTGAGATGATCATATGGTTTTTACTATTCAATTTGTTGATGTGATGTATCATACTGTTTGATTTGTGAATATTGAAAAATCCTTGCATCCCTGAGATAATTATGACTCGATCTTGGTGTATGATCCTTTTAATGTATTGTTAGATTTGGATTGCTAGTATTTTGTTGAGGATTTTTGCCTCTATGTTCCTCAGTGATATTGGCCTGTAATATGTGTGTGTGTGTGTGTGTGTTTGTGTGTGGTATGTTTGGTTTTGGTGTGCGAGTGATGGTGGCCTCACAGAATAAGTTTGGGAGTGTTCCTTCCTCTGCAGTTTTTTTGGAACAGTTTCAGAAAGATAGGTGTTAGCTATTCTCTAAATGTTTGATAGAATTTGCCTGCGAAGCCATCAGATCCTGGACTTTTGTTTGTTGGGAGTTTTTTAATCAGTTTCAATTTCAGTGCTTGTGACTGGTCTGTTCATATTTTCTATTTCTTCCTGGTTCAGTCTTAGGAGATTGTACCCTTCTAAGAATTTGTCTGTTTCTTGTAAGTTGTCCATTTTATTGGCATATTGTTGCTTGTATTTCTGTGGTGTCAGTTGTAAAACTTCTCCTTTTTCCTTTCTAGTTTTATTGATTTGAGCTGTCTCCCTTCTTTTCTTGATTAGTCTGGCTAAAGCTTCATTAATTTTGTTTACCTTTTCAAAGAACCGGCTTTTAGTTTCATTGATCTTTTCTCTTGTTTTCTGCATTTCTATTTCATTTATTTCTGCTCTGATCTTTATAATTTCTTTCCTTCTACTAACTTTGGGTTTTATTTGTTCTCCTTTCTCTAGTTGCTTTAGGTGTAAGGTTAGGTTTTTATTTGTGATTTTTTTTTGTTTCCTGAGTAAGATTTTATTGTATTGTAAATTTAAAGAGAAACTTAAATTATTTATTAAAATAAGGCATGTTTCTTTTGAAATGTATGTCAGTGAGAAAGGGAAGAAATATAACAAATTACATGATGGCAGTTATATAATGAAGATAATATTGTAATATATGATAGGTTTACAACAGATACCATTCTATTGCTTTATTTCTCCTGAGAGTATTTACACGACAATCATGTGACCAACTGAAAGGGCTAGTTTTATGTATGATGTGACTAACCTTACTCTCCTAGTCATAATGATTGAATGAGCAGATTCAGTCTTCAATCAGATTGTATCTTCTAAGTATTTTAAACTGGAACACTGGCAGACTGAGCCAATTTATTGACAAACAGAAAACAAACTGCCCTATGAGTGGTGGTTGAGGCTGTTAAGATTCCCTGGATGGGAACTCTGGAAGTGTCTTTGTTTCTACAATTGCTCAGTGGTTCAGTGTTTCCTTGGACCTGTGAAGTACATCTTCTTGTAATAAACTCAGGATAGCTTGAATGACTTTCTAACCACTGACATTAATTTTTCCTTAAAAAATTTAGAGGGCTAAAATAGTTAACTGGATAAAATGCAAACTTTGGCCATCTTTGCTTTGTAACATATATTGTTTCATTTTTCTGCTACGAATATAAATAATACATGTCCACCACCAAAAATTTTATGTACATTTTTATATAAAAAGATGAAAGTCATCTTTAAGTGAATTGCATATTAAACATTGTGCTATAAGAAGTGAAATACTTTATAATTGAATCATTTTGTTCTCCCTTCTTAAATTTTGGTTCTTTTATTTCCTTTCATGTCTTTTTACTTATGATTCTATAGCTAGATATACAGAATAGATATGTTATTTCTTTTCCTAATATATTTCCCTTTTACAACTATTAATTTGACTGTTTACTATATCACTGTCATGTTTTCTAACGTCTTATTTTAATATATATGTGTACACACACATCCATCAATTTAACAAGTATCTGCCATGTTCAAATATCATTCTGATCTACATTGCACAATAGCGTGTTTACTAGGCATATGAGGCAATTAAAAGAGCTTTGAATGGGGCCAGTGGAATTGACACATTCTGTATGAGTAAAATAAAAACCAGATTTTCAATAGATTACAGTTAGGAAAAAATGTAAAATATTTTGCTAATATTTTATACTGATTACACATTGAAATTATAACATTGAGTTAAGCAAAATGTATCATTAAAATTAACTTTTTTTGGACCTTATTTAATGTGATTTCTTTAAAATGTAAAATTATATATTTGGATCACATTTGTGATTCATGTTTTATTTCTTTGCCAATACTATTCTATAATAGAGTTGAAAGACATATTCACTTTCAAAGAATATGTAGACCAGTGTGTAATAGTTATATACCTAAGAAAAATAATATCATAATGTGAGAATCATATATTATACATATTTCACAGTGAAAATTCAATTGGTGTTGAAATTTGAAGACCAGATAGGAGTTTATGGTTAAAAGCTAGGGAAAAATTTATGCACTCATGATGCCTGATATTCTAAAAGACTTATATACAAAATGATATGAATAAGAGCAGGAGGTTAGAAGCATGTTAACTAGGTAAGTGAAATACTGCATCTATATCTAGGGAATGCTCAACTTTTTAGATACCATGCTCAAAGAGGCTTGATAGTCCTAGATTACTATCTTCATAGAGGTCTGAAAAATATTCTTAAAGTAAATATCTATGACTCAGAATTACATTTTAAAATTTACTCTAGTGTATAAGTCCAGCTTGTTTAAACATTTGGAAAAAGTACACAGTCCATTTCTCCTTTATAATTTTTTTTTGTTATTTCTCAATGTTATTATGTTTCTTAAAAGGATAAACGCTTGGGCATTCACTGTATATGTAGGACACATACATGAATCATGGTTACTTGGGAATTCCATAATTTCCATCTAGCTTTGACTTTTAAGAGCATTAAAATTTGAACCTGAATGGCCAAAGGAAAAGAAAAAAAAAACTGCTAGAAATTTCATGGTCATGTTTTACCTCATTATCTCTAGTAGAGTTTCCTACTGTTTATAAAATTGAAAAACCATGCTGAGCTGAATGTACAATGGCCTGAATAAAATCGATTTTAACATTGTGTATCCCTCGTCTTAACTTAGTCATTGACAGCAATGAAAAAAAGTTATGGTAGTCAATATTTCTTTATGTACTACATGTGTAGCTGCTGTTTGTTTATGCTGTGAATTTACCTTGTCATGAGGAACAAAACTGATAGAATAAGAGATCAGGATCATCATTCAGAAAACCAAGGTTAGGTCAGTTCTCAGTCTTCTCATTAAAACAGTGATTAAAATGACACCTACAATTTAAGAATAAAGTACATTTTAGATTATGTATTTTAGTTCGCGGAATTTTATTTAATTTTGAAGGAGATGGTAAAATATAGTTGTATTATACAAAATTCATATAAATGTATTATTAAAAATTCACATTTCAAAAATTCTTCATTAAGAATGAGAGATATCAGAGATGACATAGCATATTAAGCTAGAGAAAGCATTTTTAGCTCTTATCTGTTCACTTTGATCATATACGAAAAATGTAGAAAAATTTTTATTCCTACCAAGTAAATATAAAAACATGAGGTCAAGTTAAAAAGAGCAGTAATAGAAAAAAATGATTTTGCTTTATTTTGTACATCAGCCACCATTTGAATAAAATTATAATTGCTGTAAAGTTTATCACTGCCTTATTATATTTTGCCTTGAATAATTTTATATGAAGTTATTAAGATATTCTGACTTCCATTCCCAGAATCTGGGGGCAAGATTTCATTTTTAAACCAACATTCAGAAACCCTGTTCTCTTGATGCTAATAGCATGATGCTTGTTTTCTTGACTCAGTGCTTTAATTTAATTAAGCCTTCCTGCTGTTTGGAAACCACTGTTCAGTAATTCTGTTTTGTACTAGGAAAAGAAAAATTACTGCAACATTTTCAGCCCAGAAGACGGTCTACTGGGAAGTTAGATCCCAGTGTCCCAAAAGCTACTAAATATAAAAGTAGCTTGGCATAGATTCACCTTAGCACAACTTCTAGAAAATTAGTTCACATTAAGCTGCATTTAAGTAATTTAGTGTAGTAATATTCTTATCTTAAAATATCTCTAAAAATATGCTGAATATAAACATAATATTCACATATCCAACTGTTCCAAGGAGATTTTGATTCATCTCTTGATCCCATGAAGGTAATCAAACTAAAAATGACAAATTTAAAAAGCACTAATTGCAATAGATTTTGTAGCTTGTTTTTGATATTGTTGCTTGTTTTAACTATATTTACAGGGGAATTAACAAAAGCATAAGCTTAGGAATCATTATTTATCTCTAAGCATGTTTGTTTTCACTTATCAAAAGTACAGAATTATTTTTTAGAGTAGCCCCATTGATCTTAGTGTATCTAATGAGCAATTAGATAGAAAATTATTCAACTACATGAGCATAATATTATATGACTATTGCTTATTCATTCATGCTGTAACCCAATCCATGCCCAATGATTATTAGTGGGAAAAAAAGCTTGCTTTTTTAACTTTATCACAGATAAATATTATTACATTTTAAAAAATTAAAATATACTATTTCCCATTTAAAAATTAAAAAAATACTTCCAGGGACTGATTTCAGGTAGAATCCTTTTTCTTCCAACTGAGATAAATATAATTTGTCCCAATCAGAATGTATTGTTAGAAGTGGAGAGACATTTACTACTCTCATAAATGATGTTAAACAATAGTAAGTTAATAAATGTCTACCAATCCAGGTGTCCACATTCTTAATATCCTTCAGTAGTCTACCTTATCTGGGGTGAAGGTTGGAAGTTATAGGTACTTTTTAAAGTAACAGATCCATGCTCTGTTCCTTATTCTAATAAAGACATGTGCAAATGATGTAAAGGACTAGTAGTGCCATAGATGTTATGAACTAATGGGACATTTATTCTGTGCCACAGATGTTATGAACTCTTAATTTATAAAGCTATCACTGAGTGCTGATAGAGAGGCCAATGCCATTGAAAGAATATATTATTTACATTTTCCTATAGAAGGGGCACACAGGCTCACATGGGAAACACCAAGAGTCAGGAGGTAGAAGACTTGAGTGAGGGGAAAGCCTGAGCCAGGGCCTTAATTGGGGTTTCTGTAGGAAGGCAAGTCAGGGCAGGGTATACAGTGTAAGACTGGCTAGTTTGAGTAATTCTAGCCATTTCTGGGCTACAGGGGTGGTCTCTAGCACCTGGTACCTGACCCTGGAATGATTTAGGACAGGGGAAACATTGACTTGGTGTGTGAGAATGAGATAAGAAGGTGGGTGGGGGCATAGCCTTGGATCCTCACAGGAAAGGCCAGTTCCAGGCAAGCTGACTTACAGGAGAGAGGTAAATACTTTGGCTGATAGTTTGGCCTGGTGATTAATAGATACACAGAATCTAAGAAAACATAACTAGAACAACAATAAATGTGGCAATTTTAAGTACAGCACAAGGCAAGTGGAGGTGGTGTATTTCTGTGTGGAAAATTCTCCATGTGCTCTTGCCTAGCTCTTTTTTAGAACAACCAGCCACCTAAGCTAAACAATAAAACAAACTAAAAGATTAAACACTGTGCTTACCTGCAGGATTTTCCAATTCAACTTAGAGTATGGCCTAAGGAAGGGATTGAATAAAACTATTTTCTTGAAGACACTTCTCTTGGGAAATATGACTGACTGAATTTCAAATCTAGCTCTAGCAAAAGCTAGCCACATGTCTGGGCAACTTAGGGAATTTCTTTTCCTCCGCTCTAAAACCAGTAATAGTTAAACATAGTTATTGAAAGAATTAAATGTGATAAATTTTCAACAATGCTTAGACTTAATGCTTTGCTTAGGCAGAACTCCCTAAACAGAACTACCACAGCATGTAGCGAGAGAAAGCACTGCTGTTCCCCACATCCTATCTTGGGCAGATATTCTACTGACACGGTAGTTTTATTAGTTTTGAGCTAGAAACTGGAGAGTATTAAGAGAACTTTCTATTACCTTGAAGTCTTTAAATTTAACCTCACCAGAGAAAGAAGTATAAAGTCTATCAAACATATAGTTTAACAAGTTAAAACACATCAATTTAATTTAAAAGATATTTAACTTTATAAAATTATGACATTAATATTTTCAAATTATTAAGAACAAAAAAAGACATTACTCAATCTATTTATCTGTACATGTATATCGTGCAAAAGTGTCAGACATGAAATGAAATACATCCGGTGTTACAAAAGGTGATACACCATTGTTAAAAAATAAAGCTTATCATTTTATTGCATTACTGTTTAAAATAGGAAATTAAAAATTTGCCTCTCTTAACTATAAAAAGAACATCATAATGAATTGGCAATTTATTAAACAATACTTAATATTTTTGCCCGTGGTGTTAAGAATCTAACTACTAAAGCTCAAAACAACTATAAATCTGCCTCAATAGACAGGATAAGTTTGAATTTCTCATTTTACTAAATAATGTAAGGGAAAGTGAGCCATTGCAACTAACACAATATCTGAATTACATTAAGCCCTGGTACAATATATGGCCACAGTAGGCACCCAGAAATTATTTGAGACTATTCAAAATTTATATATATATATATGTTAAATAACATTATGTCCAAGGCATTGTACTAGATGGTACAGAGTGCATGAAGAGGAAGAAGATAAATTACCTGTTACCAAGGAGATATCCAAGGAGGGCATACATATAGTATAAGCATTGTCTGTTCTTTAACTTTTCAATCAATAAATAGACATTCTTAGAGAACAAATACAATAATAAATTGCAGCTGATTGAAGATGCACTGAAGAAGTCCTGAGACTCTAGACAATTGGGGAAAAATTCTCCGTTTAATATGTGACAAAGGGAGAAGGAAAGCAGACTGAATGAACATGCCTTAAACCTAAATTTAAAATGCATTACTTAAACGACAGTAAGCGTGATAATTGTTGAAACTTTCTCTTTAGGTTATGGATCTTGTTCTCTTTTAAGCCGGCATTCTATTATGTTTTTTCCTACATCAAATATAGTTAATAATAGTCTGTAACATATAGACAGCTAATACTGCCAAATTGTGGTGGCAGTGAGAAGCTTAACAGAATACGGTGTGATTATAAAACAGTGTTAGACTTGATATGGCATTTTGTTTCCTAGCTTGTGAGTAGGACAAAAAAGGCACATTTAATATTTTTTAACAAATAAATGGTAGAGTAGATTTTTTTTAATCTAAGTTTTTAATTTTTTTCACAGCTATTGAGTTTTTGATGGTTTTTGACTTCAACACTGTAAGAATAAAAATTTAGTATCAATGTAAATGTCAGGAACTCATGACAGTGCAAGTAACTATAGTATTGTTAACTCACCTTCGATTTAAATATAATGCTTTAATGTGAAATTTCATCATTGTTATTTAGGTAGTAAAATTCTATTATTTAATCTACTATCACAGTGAATTTTTTCATTTATATCAAAATGTCATATATCGTATTGCCAATATAAATACATTTGTTATGTTTCTAGATTTCCTCAGCAAAGTGTGATAAAGAACAGAAACTCAATTTCCAATTATTGATCCCAAGAATGCTAAAATTTATCTGGTGTTTGGATGTAATTCCAAGAAATGCATTAGCACAACACCTGTGCATTTTGAAATGCTTTGCTCTCAAGCTTTATAATAATCTCTAAGGCATGAAATAGTCACTCTCACTGAGGAAATCACTGGCATTATAAAACCTTTTACTCAACTAGAAGCACATTTTTCAAAATCTACATTGCTCATAAAACATTACAGAAATTCATATCACAAAGCAATACTGAATTTGAAATTAGTTATTCAGATTTACTTTTTATTAAAAAAAATTATACGGAAATAACATAGAAATTTTTAAAATGTGTTTGTATATACTGACATAATTTCTCAGTATTTCCAAATGTTTATTTGTCCTTATCAGTATAACCAGGTTTTGACAGGCCTGATTACAAGCATGTATTTTATTACATGCAAATTGAGATATGACTATTTGTTTATGGTTTGAAGGATTTAAATTTTTAAATTACTGTTTCGCCATGTATCCCCAAGTATTTTAAAATGTTGAAATATTTTTTAACTGTCAGATGTTCCTATGTCAAGATGATTAAATGTCTTCATTATTTAACAAGCTAAGTATTTCAATAACATTCCGCCAAGCTTTCAAATATCTTTATTACACTAAATGTATCCAAGTCCAAATTAAATGAACACAAATTGTGACTTTTTAAAAATGAGTTAACTGCTAAAAGCTTTTTCAGTGTGAATTCAGTGAGTCTACCAATTCGAACTGGACATTTAAAAATATTTATCTGATTTTAATCATATATTTTTTTTGATTTTCAAATAACTTTTGTTTTTAAATAAAAATTTTGGCTTTTAACTTTTATCAAAGACAAGAGCAAAAAAGAAAGAAGACTTGTTTATTTAGTACCTAGAATAAGAATTAAAACTGGTGAAAAAAGTTTTATGACATTTCTCTTAACATCTTAAATGTTATTTTAATATGGCCATCACAATTTATGCAAAAGAAATTTAGAATATTAATGACAATATTGAAGAGAAACTTTTCAGTATTATTTCTAAATTTATTTAGTGCTCTGGAAGGAAAAATGGGTAATAATTGTTGGGTGCCATCCAAACTCTAAGATCTAGTTATAAATTTATTGATGTAAATTTACAACATCAGAATTGACCACTCTCATGAGATACAAACAGCCTGATTGACATACCTCCTTGTTTTATTTATAGGATTCTAAAATTAATATTTCCAAATCTGAATTCTTTATTCACTGTTGCTATACCTATTTTTCTCCTAGTCTTCAAACTTTAAAATTATCATCGTTCACTCACCATTTGATCAACCCTTGATCATACCCATTTCCTTATGCCACATGAATAAGGCATCCATAAATCTTGTCTTCTTTTCAAATTATAATCCATTCAATTCTATTGATTTTTTTACCAATACAGTTCAAGATGCAATCATGATTCACCTAATAATGGCAATAGCCATGGATTCCTTTTCACATTTGCTTATCCAAAATTCATTCCCTCCATGATAATCAGAATGGTCTCTTTAAAACTTTATAGATCATAAGGCTCATAAAACTTCTCATTGACCAAATAATATTTAAAACCCTAATCTGACTTAGGATGGCCTCCATTATATCATTCTATATAAATCTATTATTATTTATTATCAGCCCTTAGTAAGAATAAATCGTGGAAACTAAAGGGTGGAATTGCGAGATAACTAGGGATTATAATAATAATTGTGAGAGATGATAGGAATTTGAATCAAGATGCTAGTGGTGAAGGTGGTGAAAAGCAGTCAAATTCTCTGATACTGTGAAAGAAGTGCCAACACATTTCCTTGGCTGATTGGAATTAAGGGAGAAATAATAAAAGGCCTGAAGAATGACTTACAAATTTGGTCCTGAAAATTTGGAAAAATGGGTTTTTTGCTGACATGGGCAAAACAGTAGTAGAACCTGAACTGAAGGTAGCGTTGCAAAGATTAGGTATTTCTTTATAAACATAATAATTTTGAGAAGCGTATCCAATATCAAAATGTAGATGTCAAAGAAGCATTTGAATCTATGTGCTTCTAGTTCAGAGAAGAGTTGTACAATGTAAAGTTGAGAGTTGTCTACATATAGTATTTAAAACTTGAGATCGACTATCAAAAATGTCAGTTGCTGTAGACTACATGTGTCTCCTCAAAATTCATATGATGAATGTGATAGTATTAGCAAGTGGGGTAGTTGGGAGGTTTTAAGGTCATGAGGGTGAAGCCCTCATAAATGGGACTAGTGCTCTTGTAAAAAGGGACCCTAGAGAGTTCTCTCTCCCTTTTTCCCACATGTTAGGACACAAGGAGAAGTCAGCAGTCTGCAACCTGGAAAAGGACTCTCACCAGAATTCGACTATGCTGGCATCATGATTTTGGACTTTTAGCCTTCAGAACAGTGAGTGAATAAATTTCTATTGCTGATAAGCAACCAAGTTTATGTTATTTTTTACAGCAGCCCAAATTGATTAAGATATCAGTAGACATGAATAAATAAAAGAGAAAGAACAATCCAAACCAGACTACTAGATATAGATGAAGTATTTGACACATGGCCGAAAATATCTATCATTACAACTGTATTCCTTTAAGTGATATAAAATAATATTTATTACTGTTAATAAATAGAACATATTTTAATACAAAAATTATAACGCAAAATTTGGGAGAAAATGACCTGTATTTCATGCCCTGAATACACATTAAATAATTTAGAGAATCTAAGAAACACTATTCAAGGAAAGCCCATTTTGTTGGTGGTTTCCTTTGCAGAGTAGAAGCTTTTTATTTCAATGTAGTCCCATTTTAAAAAAAAATTCTTTTGTTCCCTTGTCTTTGGAGTTAGACCCAAAAAGAAAAAAATATTAAGACTGATGTTAAGGAGCTTACCACCTAGGTATTCTTTTAGGAGTTTTATGATTTCAGGTCTTACACATTCCAGTCTTTAATCCATTTTGAATTAATTTTGATGTATGGTTTAAAACAGTAATTCAGTTTTATTGTTTTGCATGTAGCTATCTAGTTGTCCAAATAGCACTTATTGTGAAGAGAATGTCCTTTCCCTACTATATGTTCTTGCTGTCTTTGTCATGTATTGACAATAGATGGGTGGGTTTATTTCTGGGCTCTCTATTCTGTTCCTCTGATCTTTTTATCCCCAGATTTACTGAGGTGTAAATGACAAATAACTGTAAATTTTAAAGATACATAGTTGGATAAGTTTTGACATATGTGTATACCTGTGAAACATCACCATAATTAAGATAATTAGAATATCCATCACCCCAGAAGTTCTTCAGCCACATCGTAATTTCTCCCTCCTTCCCATACCAACACAATTCCACCCACAGATAACCAATCATTTGCCTTCTGTCACTATAAAATTTTACAGAAATAGAATCATATGTATTCTTTAAAAACATTTTAAAATTTATTTATTTATTGAGGTATAGTTGATTTAAAATATATTAATTTCAGATATACAACATAGTGATTCAAAATTTTTATAGATTATACTCCATTTATAGTTATTATACAACAGTGGCTATATTCTCTCTGCTGTACAATATATCCTTGTAGCTTATTTATATTGTACATAGGAGTTTGTACCTCTTAATCCCCTAACCCTCTCTTGCCCCTCCTCACTTCACTCTGCCCATTGGTAACCACTAGTTTGTTCTTTATATCTGTGAGTCTGTTTCTGTTTTGCTATATACATTTGTTTTATTTTTTAGATTCCACATAAAAGTGATAGTATATAGTATTTATCTTTCTCTTATTTAACTAAGCATCATACCCTCCTTCAGGTCTATCCATGATGTTGCAAATTGCAAAATTTGTTTCTTTATTATGTCTGAGTACTATTCCATTGTATACATATACTACATCTTCTTTATCCATTTATCTGTTAATGGACACTTTGCTTCCATATCTTGGCTATTGTGAAAAATACTGCTGTGAACATCAAGGTACATGAATTTTTTTGAATTAGTGTTTTCATTTTCTTTGGATACATAACCAGGAGTGGAATTGCTAGATCATTTGGTAGTCCTTTAATTTTTTTGAGGAACCTCCATAGTGTTTTCCACAGTGGCTGCACCAGTTTACATCCCCACCAACAGTGTACAAAGGGTTCCCTTTTCTCCATATCCTTGACAACATTGGTTATTTGTGGTCTTTTTGATAATAGCCGTTCTGACAGATGTGAAGTGATAGCTCAAGGTGGTTCTGATTTGCATGATGATTAATGATGTTGAGCATCTTTTCATGTGCCTGTTGGCCACCTGCATGTCTTCTTTGGAAAAATCTTAATTCAAGTATTCTGCCCATTCAAGTTGTTTATGTTTTTGATATTGAGTTGTATGAGCTGGTTATATACTTTGGAAATTAACCCGTTATCAATTATACATTTGCCAATATTTTCTCGCATTCAGTAGGTTGTTTTTAAATTTTGTCAGTGGTTTCCTTTACTGTGCTTTTGCACCTTAGGAGACAGATACAAAAAAATACTACTACAATCTATGTCAAAGAGTGTCCTACCTATGTTTTCTTCTAGGAATTTTGTTTCCAGTCTTATATTTAGGTCTTTAATATATTTTGAATTTATTTTTGTATACATTGTAAGAAAATGTTATAATTTCATTCTTTTGCATGTAGCTGTCTATTTTCCCCAGCACCAATTATTGAAGAGACTGTATTTTTCTCCATTGTATATACTTCCTTCAGTTGTCATAGATTAATTGACCATAAGTGTGTGCATGTATTTCTGGGCTCTCTGTTCTGTTACATTAATCTGTGTGTTGTTTTTGTGCCAGCACCATACTGTTTTGATGACTGTAGCTTTGTAGTACCATCTGAAGTCAGGGAGCATGATATTTCCAGCTGTGTTCTTTCTCAAGATTATTTTGGTTATTTAGGGTCTTTTATATTTTAATATAAATTTTTAAATTAGTTGTTCTCGTTCTGTGAAAAATTTCATGGGTATTTTCATAAGGATTGCATTGAACCTACAGATTGCCTAGGAGAGTAAAGTCATTTTGACAATATTGATTTTTCCAATCCAAGAACGTGATATATCTTTCCATCTTCAATTTCTTTCATCAGCATCTTACAGTTTTCGGCATACAGGTCTTTTGCCTCCTGAGGTAAGTTTATTCCCAGGCATTTTATTCTTTTTGATGCAATCGTAAATAGGATTTTGTTTCCATAACTTCTCTTTCTGACTTTTCACTGTTAGTGTATAGAAATGCAACATATTTCTATGTATTAATTTTGTATCCTGCAACTTTTCTGAATTCATTGATGAGCTCTAGTAGTTTTCTGGTAGCATCTTTAGGATTTTCTGTGTATAGTATCATGTCATCTGCTAACAGTGATAGTTTTATTTCTTCCTTTCCGCTTTGGATTTCTTTTATTTCTTCTCTGATTGCTGTGGTTAGGACTTCCAATACTGTGTTGAATAAAGGTCGTGAGAGTGAGCATCCTTGTCTTGTTCTTAATCTTAGAGAAAATTCTTTCAGATTTTCACTGTTGAGTATGATGTTAGCTGTGGGCTTATCATATATGTCCTTTATTATGTTGGGATATGTTCCCTCTATACCCACTTTATGAAGACATTTTATCATAAATGGATGTTGAATTTTGTCAAAAGCTTTTTCTGCATTCATTGAGATGACATTATTTTTAATCTTCAATTTGTTAATGTGCTGAATCACACTGACTGATTTGCAGATATTGAACCATGTTTGCATCCCTGGGTTAAATTACACTTGATCAAAATGTATGACCCTTAATGTATTATTGGATTTGGTTTGGTAATACTTTGTTGAGGATTTTTTGCACCTATGTTCATCAGTGATATTGGCCTATAATTTTCTTTTTTTGTGTGATATCATTACCTGGTTTTGGTATTAGGGTGATGCTGGCTTGTGGAATGGTTTCAGAAGCATTCCTTCCTTTCCAAATTTTTGGAATAGTTTGAGAAGGATAGGTGTTAATTCTTCTCTAAATATTTGATAGAATTCACCTGTGAAGCTATCTGGTCCTAGACTTCTGTTTGTTGGGGAGATTTTTATTACTGATTCAATTTCATTACTGGTAATTGGTCTCTTCACATTTTCTATTTCTTCCTGGTTCAGTCAGGAGATTTTCCGTTTCTTCTAAGTTGTCCAATTTATTGGAATATAGTTGTTCATAGTTACCTCTTGTGAACCTTTGTATTTCTGTGGATTCAGATGCAACTTCTTTTTAATTTCTGATTTTATTGATTTGGGCCTTCTCTTTTTCCTGATGACTCTGGCTAAAGATTTATCAATTTTGTTTATCTTTTCAAAGAAACAGCTTTTATTTTCATTGGCCTTTTCTATTATGATTTCTTTACTTCTACTAATTTTTGATTATTTTTGTTCTTCCTTTTCTTGTTCTGTTAGGTGTAAGGTTAGTTTGTTTCTTGGAGATTTTTCTTACTTCCTGAGGCAGGCTTGTATCACTATAAACTTCCCTCTTAGAACTGATTTTGCTGTGTTCCATATATTGTGGAAGGTTTTGTTTTCACTTTCATTCACATCCAGGTATTTTTTAAAATTTCCTCTTTGACTTCTGCAATGATACATGGTTGTTTAGGAGCATATTGTTTAGCCTCCACATGTTAGTAATTTTTGCAGTTTTTTTCCTTGTAGTTGATTCCTACTCTCATAGCATTGTGGTTGGAAAAGTTGCTTGATATGAATTTTCTCACATTTACTGAGACGTGCTTTGTGGCCTAACGTGATCTACCCTTGAGAATGTTCCATGTGCATTTGAAAAATGTGTATTCTGCTCTTTTTGGATGGAATGTTCTATATATCAATGAAGTCCATCTGATATAATGTGTCAGTGAAGGTTATTGATTTTCTGTCTGGATGATCTGTCCTTTGAAGTAAGTGGGGTTTTAATGTCTCCCACTATTATTGCATTATTGTCAGTTTCTCCCTTTATGTCTGTTAATGTTTGCTTTATTTATTTAGGTGCTTCTTTGTTGGGTACATATATATTTACAAATGTTACAAACTTCTTCTTGGATGGATCCCATGGTCATTATATAATGTCCTTCTTTGTCTCTAGTTACAGTCTTTGTTCTAAAGTCTATTTTACCTGATAAGAGTATTGCTAACCGAGCTTTCTTTTTGATTTTCATTTTCATGAAATAACAATTTCCAACCCCTCACTTTCAATCTGTGTGTCTTTAGATCTGAAGTGAGTTTCTTATAGGCAGCATACGTATGGAGTTTGTTTGTGTATCCATTTAGTCACTCAACTTTTTTTGTTTGGAACATTTATTCCATCTATTGGGTTTGTCAAAAAGTGCCTTTGGTTTTTAAGTAAAATTAAAGGCACATTTTTCATTTTCACCAAGAACTTTACTGAACAATGTATTCACCCTTTTGTTCCACTACATTCTGCCATTTTCCAGGCAACTTCATAATTCCATCTTCCCAAAACTTTTTATCTTTTTGAGCAAAGCACTCTTCCAGGTGCCTTTTACAGTCTTTCGGGGAATTGAAATTTTTTCCATTAAGAGAATTTTGTAAAGACTGAAATAAATGGAAATCCGAAGGTGCAATGTCTGGTGAATACAGCAGATGAATCAGAACTTCCCAGCCAAGCTGTAATACTTTTTGCTTGGTCGTCAAAGAAACATGTGGTCTTGCATTTTCCTGATGGAAGATTATGCATTTTCTGTTGACTAATTCCAGATGCTTTTCATTGACTGCTGCTTTCAGTTGGTCTAATTGGGAGCAGTGCTTGTTGGAATTAATCATTTGGTGTTCTGGAAGGAGCTCCTAAAAGAGGATTCCCTTCCAATCCCACCACTACATCACCTTCTTTGGATGAACACCAGCCTTTGGTGTGGTTGGTGGTATTTCATTTTGCTTGCCCCATGATCTCTTGCATTCCACATTATTGTATAGTATCCACTTTTCGTCGTCCACCACAATTTGTTTTAAAAATGGAATGTTTCATTACATTTCAGTAGAGAATCATATACAGAAATATGGTCAAGAAGGTTTTCTTCACTTATGTGGAACCCAGACATCAGAGCGATTAACATAACCAAGCTGGTGCAAATGATTTTCAACGCTTGATTTGGATATTTTGAGTATGTTGGCTATCTCCTGCATGGTAAACGATTGTTCTCAATGAATGTCTCGATGTGATTGCTATCAACTTCCACTGGTCTACCCAACCGTGGAGCATCATCCAGCGAGAAATCTCTAGCACAAAACTTTGCAAACCACTTTTGACATGTTTGATCAGTCATTGCACCTTCTCCATACACTGCACAAAAATTTTTTTTGCATTTTGGTTGCGTTTTTACCTTTCTTGAAATAATAAAGCATAAAATGCCAAAAAATGTTGCTTTTTCTCTACCATCTTCAATATTAAAATGGCTACACAAAAATTCACCAATCTTGATAAGTCTTTTTAGTGCACACTGATATCACAGCTGTCACATACAATCTAACAAAATTGCTTTGAATGAAGTTAAAGACACCTAAGTGCTACTACAGCCGTCTTATGGAAAAAAACGAATGAACCTTTTGGGCAACCCAATACATTTAAATTAATTATTGATAGGTTTGCATTTACTGCCATTTTGTTAATTGTTTGGGGGTTGTTTTTGTAGTTCTTTTTTATTCCTTTCTTCTATCTTTGTTCTCTCACCTTGTTATTTGATGACTATCTTTATTGTTATCTTCGGATTTTTCTTTTTTGTGTATCTATCTCTTATAGATTTTTGGTTTGTAGTTACCATGAGGTTTAAATATAGCAGTCTATCTATCTATCTATCTATGCATGATGATTTTAAGTTGCTTATCTCTTAGTTTCAAATGCATTTTAACTATTCTGTATTTTTTACTCCAATCCCCCCACAATTATTGTTTTTCACATCATATTTTACATGTTTTCATTTTTGGTATCCCTTAACTACTTATTGTATATATAGATGATTTTACTACTTTTGTCTTAATTTTCCTACTAGCTTCATATGGGGCTGATTTACTAACTTTATGTTTGTCTTTTCTAGTGAGCTTTTTCTTTTTGTAATTTTCATCTTCCTATTTGTAGCCTTTTCTTTTTTGCTTAGAGAGGTCTCTTTAACATTTCTTGTAAAGCTCGTTTCGTAGTGCTAAACTCTTTTAGCTTTTGCTTATCTGTAAAACTTTTGATCTCTCCATCAAATCTGAATGAGAGTCTTGCCAGGTAGTATATTACTGATTGTAGGTGTTCCCCTTTCATCACTTTAAATATATTGTGCTATTTCCTTCCCACCTGCAAAGTTTCTTCTGAAAAGCCAGGTGGTAGCATTATAGGAGTTCCCTTGTATGTAACATTGGTTCCCCTTGTTGCTTTTATTTTTGTCTCTTTGTCTTTAATTTTTGACATTTTAATTACAATATGTCTTGGTGTGGTCATCTTTGGGTTGATCCTGTTTGGGACTCTCTTTGCTTCCTGGACCTGGATGTCTGTTTCCTTTCCCAGGTTAGGGAAGTTTTCAGCTATTTGTCTTCATATATAGTCTCTGCCCCTTGCTCACTTCTCTCTCCTATAATGTGAATGTTAGTAGACTTGATGTTGTCTCAGAGGTCTCTTAAACTGTCCTCATTTCTTTTTATTCGTTATTCTTTTTCCTGTTCAGCTTCAGTGACATCCACTGCTCTCTCTTCCAGCTCACTGATCTGTTCCTCTTTATCATTTAATCTACCGTTGATTCCTTCTAGTGTATTTTTCATTTTAGCTATTGTATTTTTTATCTCTGGTTCTTCTTTGCATTTTCTATCACTCTGTTTATCCATTCTCCTCTCAAGTTCTTTGAGCATTTTTACAATCATTACCTTGAATTCTTTATTGGGTAGATTGCCTATCTCCACTTCACTTAGTTGTTCTTTTGGGGTGTTATCTTGTTCCTTCTATTGGAACATGTTCCTCTGTCACCTCATTTTGCAAATCAGCTGTTTCCTTTTTTGTGTATCTGGTAGGCTGGTTACATTTCATGACCTTGCAGTATTATCCTTTTGTTGGAGATGTCCTATACATCCCAGCAGCAACCTCCCCCCTGTATGTTGTATGCTCTAGGTGTGTCTCCTATGTACACTGTGTGGGTCCTTCTGTTGTGGAGAGCTGACTACTGAAGGTGGTATTGTAGGTATGGCTGGTCCCAGATCCATTTGGTTGCCAGTCCCTGCCTTGTGTGGAGGCTGTTGGATGCTGGTAGGCAGGTCTGGGTCATGCAGCAGCTGGCTGTAGAACTCTAGGGGGTCCAAGGACCAATGTGGGCTCACTGATGGGTAGAGCCAGGTCCCCAGGTCTCTGGCTGTAGATCCGTGTATGTCCCAAAGCTGGTATCAGCCTGCTGGTGGGTGGAGCTGGATCTCAAGGCTTCTGGCTGAGGAGCACAAGGTGTCCCAGAGTATGCCTGCTGGTTGTCAGGGATGGAATCCATGTGGTTGTAGGGTTGGTGCTGGCCTGCTGACATGCTGTTTGGATCCTAACAAAGGAGGCTGCTGGGCTGAGGTTGTCTTGAGGCTGCTGTCTGCATGCTGGTGGGTAGGATGGGGTCCAGTAGATCCTGGGGCCGCTACCCACCCAACAGAGCATTAAGTTGGATCCTGGAGTTAGTGCTGGTACACTGGCAGGCAGAGGTGGGTCCTAGGCTCTCTTCCTGCAGGGCCCAGGTACCTCAAAGCTGCTGCTGGACTGCTGATGGGTGGGTCCAGTTCCTGACATAGCTGGATGCAGGTTCCAGGGTATCTTGTCCTAAAGCTTGTATTGGCCCGCTGGTGAGTGGGGATGGATTCCAAGGAGGTGGGCTGAGGGGCCCAAGTTGTCTCAGAGCTTGTCTTTGCCAGCTGATGCACAGGGATGGGGCCCTTTGTGACCCAGGGCTGGTGTTGGCCTGCTGGTAAGTGGACTGGGTCTGCCAGGGCAGGCTGCAGCACTGTTGTTATCCTGGGGCTAGTGTCTGCCTGGTGGTGGTGACGCTGGTGCCCAGTGGGTCCTGAAGCTCATGCCTGCCCAGTAATAGGCAGAGTTGGGTCCTAGGGTCTCTGGTTGCTGGGCCTTTGGGGTCCCAGGTCTCATTCCTGCTGTGTGGGGTTGGCCTGTGACCTCTAGTGGACAGGGCCATGTACCGGGTGGCTTTGGGCTCAGAGGTTCTTAAGTCAGCCTGCCTGCTAGTGGGTGGGGCTATGTCCCCACCCTGCTAGTTACTTGGCCTGAGGTGTCCCAGTAATAGTGCCTACAGGCTGTAGGAAGAAGCAGGGCTGGGTCCCAAGGGTCATAAGCTACAGGGAGGAGTACAGATTGGTGCTTGCCAGCACTAGTGTCCATGTGGTAGAAGGAGCTCCCCAAAATGGCTGCTGCTAGTGTCTGTTGTCCCAAGGTGAATTTATGTTGCCTCCTGCCTCTCCAGGAGACTCTCCAAGATCAGCAGGTGGGTCTGGCCCAGGCTCCTTTCAAATTACTGCTTCTGTCCTGAGTCCCAGAGCTTGTGAGATTTTGTATGTGCCCTTTAAGAGCAGAGTCTCTATTTTCCCACAGCCCTCTGTCTCTCCCAAAAGTATACCCTGCTGGCTTTCAAAGACAAATGTTCTTGGGGCTTGTCTTCCTGGCACAGGACCACTGGGCTGGGAAGCCCAATGTGGGGCTCAGGCCCCCTCTCCTTGGGGAGAACCTCTGCAATTTTTATTATTCTCCCATTTGTGGGTTACCCACTCAGGGGTATGGATCTTGACCATACCACAAGTCTCTCTTATCTGTCTTGCTGTGATTCCTTCTTTATATCTTTAGTTGCTTTTCCATTAGATTTCAGTCTTTTTCATCAATAGTTGCTCTGTAAATAGTTGTAATTTTGGTGTGCCCATGACAGGAGTTGAGTGCAGGTCTTCCTACTCTACCATCTTGCAGGAATCTCAATGTATGTGTCTATTTTTATGCTGATACCATACTGTTTTGATTACTATAGCTTTGTAGTACAGTCTGAAATCAGGATGTGTGATATTTCCAGCTTTGTTCTTTTTTCTCAGTATTGTTTTGGCTATTCAGGGTCTTTTGTGGTTCCATACATATTTTAGAATTACTTGTTCTAGTTCTGTGAAAATTGCCATTGGCATTTTGATAGCTACTGTAGATAGCTTTGGGTATTGTAATCATTTTAACAATATTAATTCTTCTAATCCATAAGCATGGAATATCTTTCCACTTATTTGTGTCTTCTTCAGTTTCTTTCATCACTGTCCAGTAGTTCTCTGTGTACAGTGTCACTCCTTGGTTAGATTTATTCCTAAGAATTTTATTCGTTTTGATGCTATTGTAAATTGAATTGTTTTCTTCATTTCTCTTTTTGATAGTTTGTTATTAATGTATAGAATTTTGTATCCTGCAACTTTACTGAATTCATTTATTAATTTTATCAGTTTTTGGAGGAGTCTTTAAGGTTTTCTATACATAGTATCATCTCATCCGCAAATAGTGAGAGTTTTCTTTTGTTCCAATTTGTATGCCTTTTATTTCTTCTTCTAATTTCTCTGTCTAGAAATTCCACTACTGTATTAAATAAATAAAAGTGGGGAGTGTTGGCATCCTTGTCTTGTTCCTGATCTTAGAGGAAAAGCTTTCAGTTTGCCTTTGAGTCTGATATTAGATGTGGGCTTTCATACATGGCCCTTACTGTCTTGGAGTACATTCCTTTTATATCTAATTTGTTGAGAGTTTTTATCATGAAAGATTGTTGAATTTTGTCAAAAGCTTTTTCTACATCTATTGAGATGATGTGATTTTTATCCTTTATTCTGTTTTAGTGTGCTGTATCATACTAATTGAGTTTTGTGTGTTGAACTATTCTTGCATCCCAGAGATCAATCCCACTTGGTCATGGTGTATAGTCCTTTTAAGGTGCTGTTGAATTTGGTTTGCTGGCATTTTGTTGAGGGCTTTTGCATCTATGTTCACCAGGGATATTGTATTGTATAGTTCTTTTCTTGTAGTGTCTTTGCTTGGCTTTGATATCAGGGTACTGCTGGCCTCATGAAATTAGTTTAGAAGTGTTCCTTCTTCTCCAGGAAGATTTTAAAAGGGTTTGGTGTAAATTCGTTTTTTAATTTTTAGTAGAATTCACCAGTGAAGCCACCTCATCTTGGACTTTGCTTCATGGGGAGATTATTAATTACTCACTTATTATTCATATAAATGTTTTACCTCATCATGATTCAGTCTCAATAGGTTGTATGTTATATAAATTTATCCATTTCTTATAGGTTATCCAATTTGTTGGTACATAATTATTCATAGTAGTTTTTTATGATCCTTTTTATTTCCGTGGAGTCGACTGTAATGTCTCCTCTTCCACTTATGATTTTATTTACTGAAGTCTTTTTCTTCTTAGTATAGCCAAGAGTTTGTCAGTTTAGTTGATCTTTCAAAAAAAACAAAAACAAAAAACCCAACTTTTAGTTTTGTTGATTTTTTTCCTCTTGAGTTTCTATTTTCTTCTATTCATTTATTTCTGATACTTGTTGTTATTTTCTTCCTTCTGCTAACTTTGTGCTTTGATTTTTCTTCTTTCTCTAGTTCTTTGAGGTATAAAGTTAGCTTGTTTGGAGTTAGGGGAAATGGGAATTTGTTATTCAATGGGTATAAAGTTTCAGTTATGCAAGATAAATATGTTGTAGAGATCGGTTGCATAAAAGCATGCCTAGAGGTAACAAAGCAGTGTTTTGTACTTAAGAGGGTAGATCCTGTATTAAGTGTTTTTAACACAATAAAAGAAAAAAGTGGTTAAAATAATAAATTTTATATTTTGTATATTATCACAATAAAAAGATAATGCTAAGCACCAAAACCTCCCAAAGCATTACCTTTACTTTCGTTTGCTCTTCACTAATTTGCAGAGAAAGTAGTACTGAGAACTATCTTATTAGAATGAGCTTGTCTCACCTTGGACTCTGGCATAAGTAAATTGTATCTGTTTCTACTAATAGCTTGTATTTGTTTTGTCTATTTAGACAAGATTTGGACACATATATTGAAACTATGTTCTTTAGATTATACAAGATATATTTTAGAGATAAATATTAAACCTATTTTGCTTTATGATTTAATTAAAATACCTTGGGCTATAAGACAAATCTACATTCAAATCATAGATCTACTAAATATTATCTTTACTTTTCCCTTATAATGAAATTGAACAAGTCCTGACTTCTTCCTTTTTTAGTTTCCTGATGCACAGTAACTATACAATATTTATCTTATGGACTGAAACAAACATAATATCAGTTTTCAAGCAACAGTATGGATTACTAAACAAATAAATGTCAGCATATCAAGGATAAATTTTAATGAATGAGTTTAGGGAACTACATAAAGGAGATTATTCATTATTACAAACTACTCCCTACTCAGAAACACAACACTACATACATAACTTGAGAAAATATTGTTCATACTATTTTCTAAATTCAATATGTGTGTGTGCATTATATATGTGTATTATATATACAGTTATAAGAAGTTATCAAATATTTTCACTTTTCCAACAGAGTACAGCATTGATGATCACCATCAATAAGTTGATGAGTAATGGAATAACTGAATACAAATAAGTTTGACTGGCTCCATGGTTAAGTCTCAAATTATGAAAAAAACCCACTGTTTGCCTATTAATGTATTTGCTTGCTAGAACTCATGTGACATGTTCCAACACATGTTGGAACTTCATTTAGAGATGGACAATCACACTCTACCATCCAACAGCTTCTGTAAACTACACATCATGTAGTTTGTGGATGAGTGTATACAGTATATAAAATCGACTTGGCTTCTACCCCATCTCATTAGCTTCAATGTGAAGATACTAGTAGCAACTTCATATCCATAAAGTCACTGTTAGGCTTTTATGAGAATATATTATATTGTATCATGTCATATTATATCATAATATCAAAAATGAGCACTCAATAAATGTCAACTATTACTTTTTTTTTTATTGGTGGCTAAACTTCCTTTGTGGCTTAAAGAAACGAATAGGATGTGGTGGGTAGGTGTTTATTTAATTGTGTCTGTGAGAGGGTAGTAGTCCTAAAAATAAATAAATATATATATGTGTGTATATATATATCCATCACAGCAAGCTACTATGTATTTTTATAAAACTGTATTACCCAGAGCATGACATATTTTATTGTCAATCTTGATGTTCATATGCACTCTTCCCTCTCCCTAGAATTTTCCACTATCTTCCCTCAACCTACCTGTCAACTGTTTTCTTCTTAACTGTCACTTCTTTTCAGAAGACATTTTGGTTTTCATCAAAGGACTGACTAGAAGCTTCTCAGGAATAAAATTAAAATCTAATTTCCTAGTAAAGGATTTAAGGGCTCAGAAAATATTTGTTTAATGACTGAATTTAGCTCCATGTGTTAAGGGAATATTTCATAAATTTCATTCAAAGGAGCTGGGGAGGAGACAAACTATTTGGGAATTGCTTCTTTATGATGTAAGAATAATGAATGGTATTTATTATGTACTGTAGGTGGAATAATGGTGTGAAGAAGCACAGCTAGAGAGAAAAAAGAAAATTTTAAATATGACAAACCTAAGTAGTGGTCCCATAACATCTTAATGAAAAACAGTGTAATAGCAACAGGCTCCAAAATCCTATGCTTTCTAATTCAAGAACGTGGGACTGGTCTGCAATCTATGGAAAAGCAACAATTCAAGTTTTAAAAATTTTTTTCAATTGAGAATGTCAGTTCTATGTGAGATAAAGGGAATTGGGGTAATAAATAAGCTTGAGAAACTAGGATCACAGTCATGCATTAATAAGAAGATTTAGTCAGTCTCTGGTTTACTCAGAGGTCCTTGTGTCCAGAATGACCAGTAAACTCAACATGAAACAGCACTGGTTAGAAATAACAAATATTAGACAAAACACAGACATTGTGTCAGAGTGGCAAAAGTAAATTCCTGGCAATCTATCCTTAGAAGTTTGAATTCCATCCACTTACAATTATTTGCTTTGGTCCCCAATATTGTAGTATCACAACACTATATTGAAATTCCTTCTTAATTTCAAGAATTGTGAATAGTCAAGGATTTTACTCTATTTTCAAGCCTCTAAGTGAGGTAGTTACTGCTTCATGGATATTAGCTGCCTAAAGACTTCCAGAGCCCATAACCACCTCTAGACATGGCCCTGCCACCAACACAGGGCCAAAACCAAGCTCCACCCACCAGTGGGCAGGCATCAGCCCTTCCCACTAGGAAGACTGCACAAGCCTCTAGAGCAGCCTCACCAATCGGGGCAGACACCAGAAGCAAGAAAACTAAAATCCCACAGCCTGTGGAACTGAGTACACAAACAGAGGTCAGAACCTACCCTGGGACCAGCTTGTCCCTGGCCCTTGGGTGACAAGAGGGGAGGGTACTGCTGGGACACATAGGACATGCCCTACAGAGGACCAATTCTCCACAGTCTAAAAACATAATTAACCTTCCACATACATAAAAATACAAATAGGAGTTTAGATAAAATGGTATGGCAGAAAAATATGTTCCAGACAAAGGAACAAGATAAAACTCCAGAAGACTAAGTGATGTGGAGATAGGCAATCCACCCGAGAAACAGTTCAGAGTAATTATCATAAAGATGATCCAAAAACTCTGGAAAAGAATGAATGCACAGGAAATTCCCTGGCAGTCCAGTGGTTGGGACTCCACGTTCTCATTGCTGAGGGTCCGGGTTCAATCCCTGGTCAGGAAACGAAGATCCCAGAAGCCTCATGGGAAAAAAAAAGAATGGATGCACAGATCCATACAGGATCAACCCAAGGAGGAACACACCAAGACACATAGTAATCAAATTCAAATTGACAAAAAATACAGATAAAGAGAAAATATTTAAAAAAACAAGGGAAAGGCAAGAAATAGCATACAAGGGAATCCCCATAAGACTATCAGCTGATTTTTCACCAGAAACTCTGCAGGCCAGAAGGGAGTGGCATGATATATTTAAAGCTATGAAAGGGAAATACCCACAACCAAGAATACTCTACCTAGAAAGGCTCTCATTCAGATTTGATGGAGAAATCAAGAGCTTTACAAACAAGCAAAAGCAAAAAAATTCAGCACCATTAAACTGGCTTTACAACAAATGCTAAAGGAATTTCTCTAGGCAGAAAAGAAAAAGCCACAACTATTAATGGAAACAAGAAAATTATGAATGGGAAAGCTCACCAGTAAAGGCAAACATACAGTAAAGGTAGGAAATCATCCACACACAAATATGATATCTAAACAAGTAATCTTGAGAGAAGGAGAGTACAAATCAGAATATGTGAACTGCATTTGAAATTAACAGACCAGCAACTTAAAACAATCATGGATATAAATAGACTGCTATATCAAAACGTCATGGCAACCATAAACCAAATCTATAACAGATATACACACAAAAAAGAAAAAGGAATCCAAACCCAACACTATAGAAACTCATCAAATCACAAGAAAAGAGAGCAAAAGAGGAAAGGAAGAAAAATGACCTTCAAAAACAAATCCAAGATAATTAACAAAATGGCAATAAGAACATACCTATCAATAATTACAGAACATACCTATCAATAATTACCTTAAATGTAAATGAATTAAATGCTCCAACCAAAAGACATACAGACTGACTGAATCGATATAAAAACAAGATCAATATATATGGTGTTTACAAGCACAAACTTCAGATCTAGAGACGAATACAGACTGAAAGTGAGGGGGTGGATAAAGGTATTGCATGCAAATGAAAATCAAAAGAAACGGAGTAACAATACTTATATCAAACTAGACTTTAAAGACTGTTACAAGAGACAAAGAAGGACACTACATAATGATCAAGGGATCAACCCAAGAAGAAGATATAACAATTGTAAATATTTATGCACCCAACATAGAAGAACCTCAATATATAAGGCAGATGTTAACAGACATAAAATGAGAAATTGACAGTAACACAATGATAACACAATGATCCAAAACCTATGGGATGCAGGAAAAGCACTTCTAAAAGGGAAGTTTATAGCAATAAAACTTACCTCAGGAACCAAGAAAAATCTTAAATAAACAACCTAATGTTACAAGAAAAGATAACCTAGAGAATGGGAGGAAAAATTTGCAAAAGATGTGACTAACAAGGTATACAAACAGCTCATACAGCTCAATATCAAAAAACAACAACAATATCCCAATGAAAAAAATGGGCAGAAGATCTAAAAAGACATTTCTCCAAAGATGACATACAGATGGCCAACAGGCACATCAAAATATGCTCAATATTGCTAATTATTAGAGAAATGTAAATCAAAACTACAATGAGCTATCACCTCATTCTGGTCAGAATGGCCATCATCAAAAAGTCTACAAATAATAAATGCTGAGAGGGTGTGGTGTAAAAGGAACCCTCATGCAGTGTTAGTGGGAATGTAAATTGGTACAGCGACTATGGAGAACAGTGGAAGTTCCTAAAAATAGAGTTACCATATGATTCTGCAATCCCAATCCTGGGCGTATAGCTGGAGGAAAGCATAATTCAAAGAGAGACATGTACACACGATGTTCACTGCAGCACTATTTATAAAAGCCAAGACACAGAAGCAACCACACTGTCCACTGACAGATGAATTGGATAAAGAAGATACGGTATATATAGATAATGGAATGTTTCTCAGCCATAAAAAAGAATGAAATAATGCCATCTGCAGCAACATGGATGGACCTAGAGATTATCATACTAAGTGAAGTAAGCTAGACAGAGAAAGACAAGTAGCATATGATATCACTTATATGGGAAATCTAAAAACAATGATACAAATGAACTTATTTACAAAACAGAAACAGACTCAGACATAGAAAACCAACTTATGGTAATGAAAGGGGAAAGGCGGGGAGGGATAAATTATGTGTTTGGGATTAACAGACACACACTACTATATATAAAACAGATAACCTATAAAGAACTGCTGTATAGCACAGGGAACTCTACTCATTATCTTGTAATAACCTATAATGGAACAGAATGTAAAAAAAGAATATATATATATATATATATATATATATATATATATATATATATAAAACTGATCACTGCTGTACACCTGAAAATAACACAGCAGTGTAAATCAACTATATTTCAATAAATTTTTAAAAAAATAGTTAAAGAAAATGAGGTAAATATTTTTATTTTAATAAGAACAATAAGAGGTAAAAAGAATACATTAAGGCTTTATTTATTAATTTTATTTATACTACAAAAATCAATGATATCAATTAAACAATTTGGGGTTTGTTGTTTCACATGATGCAAATACTCTTGTCAGCATTACTTTATATTATTTTAAAATGATAATACTTATAGGACATACTTGCCTGACCATCATTTTCCCTCTCTTATGTTTTTACATTGTATTGGAGTATAATTGCTTTGCAATGATGTGTTAGTTTCTGCTTTATAACAAAGTGAATCAGTTATAAATACACATATGTTCCCATATCTCCTCCCTCTTGTGCCACCCTCCCTATCCGACCCAGCCAGGTGGTCACAAGCACCGAGCTGAACTCCCTGTGCTATGTGGCTGCTTCCCACTAGCTATCTATTTTACGTTTGGTAGCGTATATATATGTCCATGCCTCTCTCTCGCTTTGTCAGAGTTTACCCTTCCCCCTCCCCATATCCTCAAGTCCATTCTCTAGTAGGTCTGTGTCTTTATTCCTATCTTACCCCTAGGTTCTTAATGACATTTTTTTCTTATATTCTATATATATGTGTTAGCATATGGTATTTGTCTTTCTCTTTCTGACTTCACTCTGTATGACAGGCTCTGGGTCCATCCATCTCACTACAAATAACTTTTTATGGTTGAGTAATATTCCATTCTATATATGTGCCACATCTTCTTTATCCATTCATCCGATGATGGACACTTAGTTGTTTACATCTCCTGGATATTGTAAATAGAGATGCAATGAACATTTTGTTACATGACTCTTTTTGATTTATGGTTTCTCAGGGTATATGCCCAGTAGTGGGATTGCTGGGTCATATGGTACTTCTATTTGTAGTTTTTTAAGGAACCTCCATACTGTTCTCCATAGCGGCTGTACCAATTCACATTCCCACTAGCAGTTCAAGAGTGTTCCCTTTTCTCCACACCCTCTCCAGCATTTATTGTTTCTAGATTTTTTGATGATGGCCATTCTGACTGGTGTGAGATGATATCTCATTGTAGTTTTGATTTGCATTTCTCTAATGATTAATGATGTTGAGCATTCTTTCATGTGTTTGTTGGCAACCTGTTTATCTTCTTTGGAGAAATGTCTACTTAGGTCTTCTGCCCATTTTTGGATTGGGTTGTTTGTTTTTTTGTTATTAAGCTGCATGAGCTGCTTATAAATTTTGGAGATTAATCCTTTGTCAGTTGCTTCATTTGAAAATATTTTCTCCCATTCGGAGAGTTGTCTTTTGGTCTTGTTTATGGTTTCCTTTGCTGTGCAAACGTTTTTAAGTTTCATTAGGTCCCATTTTTTAATTTTTGTTTTTGTTTCCATTTCTCTAGGAGGTGGGTCAAAAAGGATCTTGCTGTGATTTATGTCATAGAGTGTTCTGCCTATGTTTTCCTCTAAAAGTTTGATAGTTTCTGGCCTTACATTTAGGTCTTTAATCCATTTTGAGCTTATTTTTGTGTATGGTGTTAGGGAGTGATCTAATCTCATACTTCTACATGTACCTCTCCAGTTTTCCCAGCACCACTTATTTAAGAGGCTGTCCTTTCTCCACTGTACATTCCTGCCTCCTTTATCAAAGATAAGGTGACCATATGTGCATGGGTTTATCTCTGGGCTTTCTATCCTGTTCCACTGATCTATATTTCTGTTTTTGTGCCAGTACCATACTTTCTTGATTACTGTAGCTTTGTAGTATAGTCTTAAGTCAGGGAGCCTGATTCCTCCAGCTCCGTTTTTCGTTCTCAAGATTGCTTTGGCTATTCGGGGTCTTTTGTGTTTCCATACAAATTGTGAAATTTTTTGTTCTAGTTCTGTGAAAAATGCCAGTGGTAGTTTGATAGGGATTACATTGAATCTGTAGATTGCTTTGGGTAGTAGAGTCATTTTCACAATGTTGATTCTTCCAATCCAAGCACATGGTATATTTCTCCATCTATTTGTATCATCTTAATTTCTTTCATCAGTGTCTTATAATTTTCTGCATACAGGTCTTTTGTCTTCTTAGGTAGATTTATTCATAGATATTTTATTCTTTTTGTTGCAATGGTAAATAGGAGTGTTTTCTTGATTTCACTTTAGATTTTTCATCATTAGTGTATAGGAATGCCAAAGATTTCTGTGCATAAATTTTGTATCCTGCTACTTTACCAAATTCATTGATTAGCTCTAGTAGTTTTCTGGTAGCATCTTTAGGATTCTCTATGTATAGTATCATGTCATCTGCAAACAGTGACAGCTTTACTTCTTCTTTTCCGATTTGGATTCCTTTTATTTCCTTTTCTTCTCTGATTGCTGTGGCTAAACCTTCCTAAACTCTGTTGAATAAGAGTGGTGAGAGTGGGCAACCTTGTCCTGTTCCTGACCTTCGTGGAAATGCTTTCAGTTTTTCAACACTGAGGACGATGTTGGCTATGGGTTTGTCATATATGGCCTTTATTATGTTGAGGAAACTTCACTCTATGCCTACTTTCTGCAGGGTTCTTATTATAAATGGGTGTTGAATTTTGTCGAAAGCTTGCTCTGCATCTATTGAGATGATCATGTGGTTTTTCTCCTTCAATTTGTTAATATGGTGTATTACATTGATTGACTTGCGTATATTGAAGAATCCTTGCATTCCTAGAATAAACCCCATTTGATCATGGTGTATGATCCTTTTAATGTGCTGTTAGATTCTGTTTGCTAGTATTTTGTTGAGGATGTCTGCATCTATGTTCATCAGTGATATTGGCCTGTAGTTTTCTTTCTTTGTGACATCCTTGTCTGGTCTTGGTATCAGGGTGATGGTGGCCTCGTAGAATGAGTTTGGAAGTGTTCCTCCCTCTGCTATATTTTGGAAGAGTTTGAGAAGTATAGGAGTTAGCTCTTCTCTAAATGTTTGATAGAATTCGCCTGTGAATCCATCTGGTCCTGGGCTTTTGTTTGTTGGAAGATTTTTAATCACATTTTCAATTTCAGTGCTTGGGATTGGTCTGTTCATATTTTCTAATTCTTCCTGATTCAGTGTTGGCAGATTGCACATTTCTAAGTATTTGTCCATTTCTTCCAGGTTGTCCATTTTATTGGCATAGAGTTGTTTGTAGTAATCTCTCATGATCGTTTGTATTTCTGCAGTGTCAGTTGTTACTTCTTTTTCATTTCTAATTCTATTGATTTGAGTCTTATCCCTTTTTTTCTTGATGCGCCTGGCTAATGGTTTATCAATTTTGTTTATCTTCTCAAAGAACCAGCTTTTAGTTTTATTGATCTTTGCTATTGTTTCCTTCATTTCTTTTTCATTTATTTCTGATCTGCTCTTTATGATTTCGTTCCTTCTGCTAACTTTGGGGTTTTTGTTCTTCTTTCTCTAATTGTTTAGGTGCAAGGTTAGGGTTGTTTATTCGAGATGTTTACTGTTTCTTAAGGTAGGATTGCATTGCTATAAACTTCCCTCTTAGAACTGCTTTTGCTGCATCCCATAGGTTTTGGGTCGTCGTGTCTCCATTGTCATTTGTTTCTAGGTATTTTTTGATTTCCTCTTTGACATCTTCAGTGATCACTTCGTAGTGTATTGTTTAGCCTCCATGTGTTTGTATTTTTTACAGATCTTTTCCTGTAATTGATATCTAGTCTCATAGTGTTGTGGTCAGAAAACATACTTGATACAATTTCAGTTTTCTTAAATTTACCAAGGCTTGATTTTGTGACCCAAGATAGGATCTATCCTGGAGAATGTTCCATGAGCACTTGAGAAAAATGTGTATTGTGTTGTTTTTGGATGAAATGTCCTATAAATATCAAGTCCATCTTGTTTAATGTATCATTTAAAGCTTGTGTTTCCTTATTTATTTTCATTTTGGATGATCTGTCCATTGGTGAAAGTGGGGTGTTAAAGTCCGCTACTATGAATGTGTTACTGTCGATTTCCCCTTTTATGGCTGTTAGTATTTGCCTTATGTATTGAGGTGCTCCTGTGTTGGGTGCATAAATATTTACAATTGTTATATCTTCTTCTTGGATTGATCCCTTCATCATTATGTAGTGTCCTTCTTTGTCTCTTCTGATAGCCTTTATTTTAATGTCTATTTTGTCTGATATGAGAATTGCTACTCCAGCTTTCTTTTGGTTTCCATTTGCATGGAATATCTTTTTCCATCCCCTTACTTTCAGTCTGTATGTGTCTCTAGGTCTGAAGTGGGTCTCTTGTAGACAGCATATATATGGGTCTTGTTTTTGTATCCATTCAGCTAGTCTGTGTCTTTTGGTGGGAGCATTTAATCCATGTACATTTAAGGTAATTATCGATATGTATGTTCCTATTCCCATTTTCTTAGTTGTTTTGGGTTTGTTACTGTAGATCTTTTCTTTCTCTTGTGCTTCTTGCCTAGAGAAGATCCTGTAGCATTTGTTGTAAAGCTGGTTTGGTGGTGCTAACTCTCTCAGCTTTTGCTTGTCTGTAAAGGCTTTAATTTCTCCATCAAATCTGAATGAGATCCTTGCTGGGTAGAGTAATCTTGGTTGTAGATTTCTCTCCTTCATCACTTTAAATATGTCCTGCCAGTCCCTTCTGGCTTGCAGAGTTTTTGCTGAAAGATCAGCTATTAACCTTAGGGGATTCCCTTGTGTGTTATTTGTTGTTTTTCCCTTGCTGCTTTTAATATGTTTTCTTTGTATTTAATTTTTGACAGATTGATTAATATGTGTCTTGGCATGTTTCTCCTTGGATTTATCCTGTATGGGACTCTGTGCTTCCTCGAATTGATTCACTATTTCCTTTCCCATATTAGGGAAGATTTCAACTATAGTCTCTTCAAATATTTTCTCAGTCCCTTTCTTTTTCTCTTCTTCTTCTGGAACCCCTATAATTCAAATGTTGGTGCATTTAATGTTGTCCCAGAGGTCTCTGAGACTGTCCTCAGTTCTTTTCATTCTTTTTTCTTTATTCTGCTCTGCAGTAGTTATTTCCACTATTTTATCTTCCAGGTCACTTATCCGTTCTTCTGCCTCAGTTATTCTGCTATTGATCCCTTCTAGAGTATTTTTAATTTCATTTATTGTGTTGTTCATCATTGCTTGTTTTCTCTTTAGTTCTTCTGGGTCATTGTTAAATGTTTCTTGCATTTTCTCTATTCTATTTCCAAGATTTTGGATCATCTTTACCATCATTATTCTGAATTCTTTTTCAGGTAGACTGCCTGTTTCCTCTTCACTTGTTCAGTCTGGTCGGTTTTTATCTTGCTCCTTCATCTGCTGTGTGTTTTTCTGTTTTCTCATTTTGCTTATCTTACTGTGTTTGGGGTCTCCTTTTTGCCAGCTACAGGTTCGTAGTTCCCGTTGTTTTTGGTGTCTGTCCCCAGTGGCTAAGGATGGTTCAGTGGGTTGTGTAGGCTTCCTGGTGTAGGGGACTAGTGCCTGTGTTCTGGTGGATGAGGCTGGATCTTGTCTTTTTGATGGGCAGGTCCACGTCTGGTGGTGTATTTTGAGGTGTCTGTAGACTTATTATGATTTTAGGCAGCCTCTCTGCTAATGGATGGGGTTGTGTTCCTGTCTTGCTAGTTGTTTGGCATAGGGTGTCCAGCACTGTAGCTTGCTGGTCGTTGAGTGAAGCTGGGTGCTGGTGTTGAGATGATCTCTGGGAGATTTTCGTCCATTTGATGTTATGTGGAGCTGGGAGGTCTCTTGTGGACCAGTGTCCTGAAGTTGGCTCTCCCACCTAGAGGCACAACACTGACTCCTGGCTGCAGCACCAAGAGCCTTTCATCCACACGGCTCAGAATAAAAGGGAGAAAAAGAAAGGAAGGAAGGAAGAGAGGGAGGGAGGGAGAAAGAAGATAAAATAAAGTTATTAAAATAAAAAAATAAAAAATTTTTTAAAGAAACAAAAACACAGATGTATAGAACCCTAGACAAATGGTGAAAACAAAGCTATACAGACAAAATCTCACACAGAAGCATACACATACACACTCACAAGAAGAAAAGGGGAAAAAAATCATAAATCTTGCTCTCAAAGTCCACCTCCTCAATTTGGGATGATTCGTTGTCTATTCATGTATTCCACAGATGCAGGGTACATCAAATTCATTGTGGAGCTTTAATCTGCTGCTTCTGAGGCTGCTGGGAGAGATCTCCCCTCCCAGTGGCTCAGCTTTGGATTTGGCCCCACCTCTGCATGTAGGTCACTGGAGGGCGTCTGCTCAGGCAGGATGGGGTTACAGGAGCAGCTGCTTGGGGTGCTCTGGCTCACTCAGGCCGTGTGGAGGGAGCAGTGCGGATGAGGGGTGAGCCTGCAGCAGCAGAGCCCAGCAGAATGTTGCACCAGCCTGAAGCGTGTCATGCGTTCTCCCGGGGAAGTTGTCCCTGGATCCCTGGCAGTGGCGGACTGCACAGGCTCCCTGGAAGGGGGGTGTGGATAGTGACCTGTGCTAACACACAGGCTTCTTGGTAGCAGCAGCAACAGCCTTAGCATCTCATGCTTGTCTCTGGGGTCCGCGCTTTTAGCTGCGGCTGGCACCCATCTCTGGAGCATGTTTATGCAGTGCTCTTAATCCCCTCCCCTTGTGCACCAGGAAACAAAGAGGGAAGGAAAAGTCTCTTGCCTCTTCAGCAGCTCCAGACTTCTCCCCAGACTCCCTCCTGGCTAGCTATGGTTCACTAACCCCCTGCAGGCTGTGTTCACACTGCCAACCCCAGTCCTCACCCTGCACTCTGACCGAAGCCCGAGCCTCAGCTCCCAGCCCCACCTGCCTCAGCAGGTGAGCAGACAAGCCTCTTGGGCTGGTGAGTGCTGGTCGGCACTGAACCTCTGTGCGGGAATCTCTCTGCTTTGCCCTCTGCACCCCTGTTGCTGTGCTCTCTTCTGCAGCTCCGAAGCTTCCCCCCTCTGCTACCCGCAGTCTCTGCCCACGAAGGGGCTTCTAGTGTGTGGAAACCTTTCCTCCTTCACGGCTCCCTCCCACTGGTGCAGGTCCCGTCCCTATGCTTTTGTCTGTTTATTCTTTTGCCCTATCCAGGTACGTGGGGAGTTTCTTGCCTTTTGGGAGGTCTGATGACTTCTGCCAACGTTTAGAAGGTGTTCTGTAGGAGTTGTTCCACGTGTAGATGTGTTTTTGATGTATCTTTGGGGAGGAAGGTGATCTCCACGTCTTACTCTTCTACCATCTTCCCCTCCCTCCCTGTCTTATTTTAATATAGAATTTGTCCATTGGGTGAATCCATTATGTGTGAATCTATTGGAAATTTTGTCAACTAAATGGCTACAAATACAGTGATGTAGCCTAGGTAAGGGTAAGGAGTATTTTTTTTTTGTTGCCTGTTTAAGTCACATACTTACTTACTGGCTTACAACAACACAAATTTGTTATCTCACAGTTACATCGGTCAGTAGTCCAAAATGGAGTCACTGGGGTGAAAGCAAGGTGTTGGCAAGGTTGTTCTAAGTCTCTGGTGGCCCTGGGGTGGAGAATCTGTTCCCTTGACTTTTCTACTTTTTAAAGACCATTCACAGTCCTTGGCTCATGGCCCCTTCCTCCATCTTCAAAGCCAGGAAAAGCAGGTTGAGATTTTTTTTAACTGATGTTTTGAAATATAATCCACATACCATACAATTCATCAATTCAAAGAATACAATTCAATGATTTTTTTAGAATATTCACAGATATCTATACCATCATCACAGTCAATTTTAGAGCATTTTCATCAACCCAAAAAGAAATCCTATATCCTCTATCACATCCACTATTCTCCCCTCTCACCCCTAACTCCCCATCCCTAATCAACTGTAGTGATTTTGTTATTTTATATTGAGACATATACTCTTTCTTGAGCCAGAAAATGACAAATGATTCCTTTCACATATTTGAGGTAGACTGCACAAACAAGTTCAGATACACAGCCACTGGAGATCAGAGAAAAATACAATCTATGCTCTTTGTTAAAATATTCATTTAAGGGGTGCTGGGAAGATGGTGGAAGAGTAAGATGCGGAGATCACCTTCCTCCCCACAGATACACCAGAAATACATCTACACATGGAACAACTCCCATAGAACACCTACTGAATGCTGGCAGAAGACCTCAGACCACCCAAAAAGGCAAGAAACTCCCCACATACCTGGGTAGGGCAAAAGAAAAAAAAACAGAGACAAAAGAATAGGGACGGCACCTGCACCAGTGGGAGGGAGCCGTGAAGGAGGAAAGGTTTCCACACACTAGGAGGCTCCTTCGCAGGCGGAGGGGGGAGCTTTGGGGCCACGGAGGAGAGCACAGCAACAGGGGTGCGGAGGGCAAAGCAGGGAGATTCCCGCACAGAGAATCGGTGCCAACCGGCACTCACCAGCCCGAGAGGCTTGTCTGCTTGCCCGCCGGGGTGGACAGGGCTGCGAGCTGAGGCTCAGGCTTCGGTCGGAGTGTAGGGAGAGGACTGGGGTTGGCTGCGTGAACACAGCCTGAAGGGGTTAGTGCACCACGGCTAGCCAGCAGGGAGTCCGGGAAAAGGTATGGAGCTGCCGAAGAGGCAAGAGAATTTTTCTTGCCTCTTTGTTTCCTGGTGCGCGAGGAGAGGGGATTAAGAGCACTGCTTAAAGGAACTCCAGAGATGGGCACGAGCCGCGGCTAAAAGCGCGGACCCCAGAGACGGGCGGGAGACGCTACTGCCACCAAGGGGCCTGTGTGCGAGCACAGGTCACTATCTACACTCCTCTTCCGGGAAGCCTGTGCAGCCCGCCACTGCCAGGTTCCCGGGATCCAGGGACAACTTCCCCGGGAGAACGCACAGCAGGCCCCAGGCTGGAGCAAAGTTATGCCGTCCTCTGCCGCTGCAGGCTTGCCCCCACGCCATGCCCCTCCCTCTCCCCGGCCTGAGTGCGCCAGAGCCCCCGTATCAACGGCTCCTTTAACCCCTTCCTGTCTGAGCAAGAAACAGACCCCTCCAGCGACCTACACACAGAGGCAGGGCCAAATCCAAAGCTGAGCCCCTGGAAGCTGTGAGAACAAAGAAGAGAAAGGGAAATCTCTCCCAGCAGCCTCAGAAACAGCAGATTAAAGCTCCACAATCAACTTGATGTACCCTGCATCTGTGAAATACATGAAGAGACAACGAATCATCCCAAATTGAGGAGGTGGACTTCGAGAGCAAGATTTATAATTTTTTTCCCTTTACCTCTTTTTGTGAGGGTGTATGCGTATGCTTCTGTGTAAGATTTTGTCTGTATAGCTTTGCTTCCACCATTTGTCCTAAGGTTCTATCCGTCCCTTTTTTTTTTTCTAAATATTTTTTAATTCAATAACTTTATTATACTTTATTTTATTTTACTGTATCTTCTTTTTCTGTCTTTTTTCCTTCCTTCCCTCCTTCCTCCCTCCCTTCTTTCTTTCTTCCTATTTCTACTAATTCTCTCTACATTCTCTCCCTTTTATTCTGAGCCGTGTGGATGAAAGGCTCTTGGTGCTGCAGCCAGGAGTCAGGGCTCTGCCTCTGAGGTGGGAGAGCCAACTTCAGGACACTGGTCAACAAGAGACCTCTGAGCTCCACATATCAAACGGCGAACATCTCCCATAGACCTCCATCTTAAGACCAGCACCCAGCTTCACTCAACGACCAGCAAGCTACAGTGCTGGACAACCTATGCCAAACAACTAGCAAAAGAGGAACACAACCCCACCCATTAGCAGAGAGGCTGCCTAAAATCATAATAAGTCCACAGACACCCCAAAACACACCACCAGACGTGGACCTGCCCACTAGAGAGACAAGGTCCAGCCTCATCCACCACAACACAGGCACTAGCCCCCTCCGCCAGTAAGCCTACACAACCCACTGAACAAACCTTAGCCACTGGAGACAGACATCAAAAACAACGGGAACTACGAACCTGAAGCCTGCAAAAAGGAGACCCCAAACACAGTAAGATAAGCAAAATGAGAAGACAGAAAAACACACAGCAGATGAAGGAGCAAGATAAAAATGCACCAGACCTAACAAATGAAGAGGAAATAGGCAGTCTACCTGTAAAAAAATTCAGAATAATGATAGTAAAGATGATCCAAAATCTTGGAAATAGAATGGACAAAATGCAAGAAACATTTAACAAGGACCTAGAAGAAATAAAGATGAAACAAGCAACGATGAACAACACAATAAATGAAATTAAAAATACTCTAGATGGGATCAATAGCAGAATAACTGAGGCAGAAGAACGGATAAGTGACCTGGAAGATAAAATAGTGGAAATAACTACTGCAGAGCAGAATAAAGAAAAAAGAATGAAAAGAACTGAGGACAGTCTCAGAGACCTCTGGGACAACATTAAACACACCAACATTCAAATTATAGGGGTTCCAAAAGAAGAAGAGAAAAAGACAGGGACTGAGAAAATATTTGAAGAGATTATAGTTGAAAACTTCCCTAATATGGGAAAGGAAATAGTGAATCAAGTCCAGAAAGCACAGAGAGTCCCATACAGGATAAATTCAAGGAGAAATAGCCAAGACACATATTAATCAAACGGTCAAAAAGTAAATACAAAGAAAGCATATTAAAAGCAGCAAGGGAAAAACAACAAATAACACACAAGGGAATCCCCATAAGGTTAACAGCTGATCTCTCAGCAGAAACTCTGCAAGCCAGAAGGGAGTGGCAGGACATACTGAAAGTGATGAAGGAGAAAAACCTGCAACCAAGATTACTCTACCCAGCAAGGATCTCATTCAGATTTGATGGAGAAATTAAAGCCTTTACAGACAAGCAAAAGCTGAGAGAGTTAGCACCACCAAACCAGCTTTACAACAAATGCTAAAGGAACAAGAAACACAAGGCAAGGAAAATACCTATAATAACGAACCCAAAACAATTTAGAAAATGGGAATAGGAACATACATATCAATAATTACCTTAAATGTAAATGGATTAAATGCTCCCACCAAAAGACACAGATTGGCTGAATGGATACAAAAACAAGACCCATATATATGCTGTCTACAAGAGACCCACTTCAAACCTAGAGACACATACAGACTGAAAGTATGTGGAAAAAGATATTCCATGCAAATGGAAACCAAAAGAAAGCTGGAGTAGCAATTCTCATATCAGACAAAATAGACTTTAAAATAAAAATAGACTTTTAAAATAAAAATAGACTTTTAAAATAAAGACTATCAGAAGAGACAAAGAAGGACACTACATAATGATCAAGGGATCGATTCAAGAAGAAGATATAACAATTGTAAATATTTATGCACCCAACATAGGAGCACCTCAATACATAAGGCAAATACTAACAGCCATAAAAGGGGAAATCGACAGTAACACATTCACAGTAGGGGACTTTAACACCTCATTTTCACCAATGGACAGATCATCCAAAATGAAAATAAATTAAGAAACACAAGCTTTAAATGATACATTAAACAAGCTGGACTTAATTGATATTTATAGGACACTCCATCCAAAAACAACAGAATACACATTTTTCTCAAGTGCTCATGGAACATTCTCCAGGATAGATCATATCTTGGGTCACAAAATCAAGCCTTGGTAAATTTAAGAAAATTGAAATTGTATCAAGTATCTTTTCTGACCACAACGCCATGAGACTAGATATCAATTACAAGAAGAGATCTGTAAAAAAATACAAACACATGGAGGCTAAACAATACACTACTTAATAACGAAGTGATCACTGAAGAAATCAAAGAGGAAATAAAATAATACCTAGAAACAAATGACAATGGAGACACAACGACCCAAAACCTAAGGGATGCAGCAAAAGCAGTTCTAGGGGGGAAGTTTATAGCAATACAAGCCCACCTTAAGAAGCAGGAAACATCTCGAATAAACAACCTAACCTTGCACCTCAAGCAATTAGAGAAAGAAGAACAAAAGAAACCCCGAAGTTAGCAGAAGGAAAGAAATCATAAAAATCAGATCAGAAATAAATGAAAAAGTAATGAAGGAAACGATAGCAAAGATCAATAAAACTAAAAGCTGGTTCTTTGAGAAGATAAACAAAATAGATAAACCACTAGCCAGACTCATCAAGAAAAAAAGGGAGAAGACTCAAATCAATAAAATTAGAAATGAAAAAGGAGAAGTAACAACTGACACTGCAGAAACAAAAAAGATGAGAGATTACTACAAGCAACTCTATGCCAATAAAATGGATAAGCTGGAAGACATGGACAAATTCTTAGAAATGCACAACCTGCGAAGACTGAATCAGGAAGAAATAGAAAATATGAACAGACCAATCACAAGCACTGAAATTGAAACTGTGATTAAAAATCTTCCAACAAACAAAACCCCAGAACCAGATAGCTTCACAGGCGAATTGTTGCAAACGTTTAGAGAAGAGCTAACACCTATCCTTCTCAAACTCTTCCAAAATATAGCAGAGGGAGGAACACTCCCAAATTCCTTCTACGAGGCCACCATCACCTTGATACCAAAACCAGACAAGGATGTCACAAAGAAAGAAAACTACAGGCCAATATCACTGATGAACATAGATGCAAAAATCCTCAACAAAATACTAGCAAACAGAACCTAACAGCACATTAAAAGGATCATACCCCATGATCAAGTGGGGTTTATTCCAGGAATGCAAGGATTCTTCAATATACGCAAATCTATCAATGTGATAAACCATATTAACAAATTGAAGGAGAAAAACCATATGATCATCTCAATAGATGCAGAGCAAGCTTTCGACAAAATTCAACACCCATTTATAATAAGAACCCTGCAGAAAGTAGGCATAGAGGGAACTTTCCTCAACATAATAAAGGCCATATATGACAAGCCCACAGCCAACATCATCCTCAATGGTGAAAAACTGAAAGCATTTCCACTAAGATCAGGAAAAAGACAAGGTTGCCCACTCTCACCACTCTTATTCAACATAGTTTTGGAAGTTTTAGCCACAGCAATCAGAGAAGAAAAGGAAATAAAAGGAATCCAAATTGGAAAAGAAGAAGTAAAGCTGTCACTGTTTGCAGATGACATGATACTATACATAGAGAATCCTAAAGATGCTACCAGAAAACTACTAGAGCTAATCAATGAATTTGGTAAAGTAGCAGGATACAAAATTAATGCACAGAAATATCTGGCATTCTTATATACTAATGATGTAAAATCTGAAAGTGAAATCAAGAAAACACTCCCATTTACCATTGGAACATAAAGAATAAAACATCTAGGAATAAACCTACCTAAGGAGACAAAAGACCTGTATGCAGAAAATTATAAGACACTGATGAAAGAAATTAAAGATGATACAAATAGATGGAGAGGTATACCATGTTCTTGGATTGGAAGAATCAACATTGTGAAAATGACTCTACTACCCAAAGCAATCTACAGATTCAATGTAATCTCTATCAAACTACCACTGGCATTTTTCACAGAACTAGAACAAAAAATTTCACAATTTGTATGGAAACACAAAAGACCCCGAATAGCCAAAGCAATCTTGAGAACGGAAAACGCAGCTGGAGGAATCAGGCTCCCTGACTGAAGACTATACTACAAAGCTACAGTAATCAAGAAAGTATGGTACTGGCACAAGAACAGAAAGATCAATGGAACAGGATAGAAAGCCCAGAGATAAACCCACGCACATATGGACACCTTATCTTTCATAAAGGTGGCAGGAATGTACAGTGGAGAAAGGACAGCCTCTTCAATAAGTGGTGCTGGGAAAACCGGCCAGGTACATGTAAAGTATGAGATTAGATCACTCCCTAACAGCATACACAAAAATAAGCTCAAAATGGATTAACGATCTAAATGTAAGGCCAGAAACTATCAAATTCTTAGAGGAAAACATAGGCAGAACACTCTATGACATAAATCACAGCAAGATCCTTTTTGACCCACCTCCTAGAGAAATGGAAATAAAAACAAAAATAAACAAATGGGACCCGATGAAACTTCAAAGCCATAAACAAGACGAAAAGACAACCCTCAGAATGGGAGAAAATATTTGCAAATGAAGCAACTGACAAAGGATTAATTTCCAAAATTTACAAGCAGCTCATGCAGCTCAATAACAAAAAGAACAAACAACCCAATCCAAAAATGGGCAGAAGACCTAAATAGACATTTCTCCAAAGAAGATATACAGACTGCCAACAAACACGTGAAAGAATGCTCAACATCATTAATCATTACAGAAATGCAAATCAAAACTACAATGAGATATCATCTCACACCATTCAGAATGGCCATCATCAAAAAATCTAGAAACAATAAATGCTGGAGAGGGTGTGGAGAAAAGGGAACACTCTTGTACTGCTGGTGGGAATGTGAATTGGTTCAGCCACTATGGAGAACAGTATGGAGGGTCCTTAAAAAGCTACAAATAGAAGTACCATATGACCCAGCAATCCCACTACTGGGCATATACCCTGAGAAACCAAAATTCAAAAACAGTCATGTACCAAAATGTTCACTGCAGCTCTATTTACAATAGCCCGGAGATGGAAACAACCTAAGTGCCCATCATCGGATGAATGGATAAAGAAGATGTGGCACATATATACAATGCAATATTACTCAGCCTTAAAAAGAAACGAAATTGAGCTATTTGTAATGAGGTGGATAGACCTAGAGTCTGTCATACAGAGTGAAGTAAGTCAGAAAGAGAAAGACAAATACCGTGTGCTAACACATATATATGGAATTTAAGAAAAAAAATGTCATGAAGAACCTAGGGGTAAGACAGGAATAAAGACACAGACGTACTGGAGAACAGACTTGAGGATATGGGGAGGGGGAAGGGTGAGCTGTGACAGGGCGAGAGAGAGGCATGGACATATATACACTAACAAACGTAAGGTAGATAGCTAGTGGGAAGCAGCCGCATGGCACAGGGATATCGGCTCCGTGCTTTGTGACCGCCTGGAGGGGTGGGATAGGGAGGGTGGGAGGGAGGGAGACAGAAGAGGGAAAAGATATAGGAACATATGTATATGTATAACTGATTCACTTTGTTATAAAGCAGAAACTAACACACCATTGTAAAGCAATTATACCGCAATAAAGATGTTAAAAAAATATTCATTTAAGATTTATAGATTATGAAATCATCACCCATTCTACACAGAGTGAAAAATGATTACCAAGACAAAACTATTTTAAAATAAGTCATCCAGTATCTAATAAAATTTGCAGAGGAAGCAAAAGACTTTTTAGGGCACAGTGGGAAGTCAGAGATGTTCATTAATTTACAAAAGGCATAGATGACTTAAAACACTATGCTCAGTATAAAGTACTTTGGAATCACAGAAGTACCTCACTTCTTAGTAACTGGACCTAGCTTATTTGATAAAACAGTGAAGAGAGTCCATCATTTACATAAGACACTCTTTCAAATTTTTACTATAGGTATCTGAAACCAAAATGTAAAATTATTTGAGCATGAAAGAACTTTTTTTTGCGTTTTATATTAAATTTGGCTATAGTGTTTAAAAAGTAAAAATACGTATTACCTAAAATGATTCCACATTATTCCCAGTCTGGAACTAGGAGGAAATGTAGTCTGCTTGGTAGTGCTTTGCTTGGTAGTTGATAGTTCAGGAATTCAATTCTGCTTATCTCTGCATATTGGATTAAAAATTTTCTAATTCTTAGCACTGTATGCAGCAATTAGCCAATGTACTGATCTTCATTATTAAATGTATCTTAAACTTAATCAGAAGTACACGACTTGAAGGTCTTCCCGTTAATCACGTGTATTTCTTTGTATGAATTTGTAAGAGGAATGACTAGGCTTTAGTAGAATGATACAGCATTGAACTAAAACAACTGCTTTATGTCAGTCACTTCATGATTATAAATTTTAAAAACTGAGCTAACGAGATATACATATCTATGTGTGCTGTCGGATAAGACATTAAACAAAAATCTAATAAAAACTCTGTTCTCTGAAGCTTGTCATATAATAAAAAAATGAAGAAATCATTAATACTTTGTCAAATATAAACCTTATTAAAATGAAAAATAACCTAAACACATACTGACAACATATAAGTTTTTTTTCTCCCACTGAAAAATCTGCTTAGCATTTGTCCTGTTTAACACTGTTAAGCATTTGATTATCAGCAACTACTTCCAAAGCACAAACACTAAAGCCTCAGATAACACCCAAAGCCCTTAGTCAAAAAGACCAGTCTTCATGATGAATTACTTGTTTACCTTATTGATAAATCATATTTGTTGAGATCTCTACTTACCAGATTGGTTTTTCCCCAATAAGCTGTGTCCTCTTTCACCTTTTTGTTCACTCTCTTATCTGGGATTTCCTCCACTGGTTTCCCTCCTTCTGAAACATACCCAAATGGTTTCACACTTAGGTCTTGCAGACTTTTACTTAGCAATCACTTCACATGAAAATTCTCTTTAGGAAGCCAGAAGACTGCCTAAATGACACCATTAGTGGGCTTCCACATGTTCTGTGCATATACTCACCACAATACTTATTCAATATTGCATTCATTTGCAACTATTACATTCTTCCCAATGCTTCTGAGAAACAAGAATATACTTTTTCAACACTGTATCCCCAAGGTCTTGCAAAATTCTCAGAACAAAGTAGTTGCCTAGTAAATAGTTTTGGAAAAATATTTATAATTAAATAAAGGATGGGGAAGCTGCTTATTCTAAATAACACTATAATTTAGAGTTACATTAAAGGGATCTATGAAATCATATGTGTTAGAGAATGGCGAGAAAGAAAAGTACCCACTGAACTGAGGAGGTAATTTGAGACCAAGAAGCGAGGCAGACAGCTCCGAATACAGTAAGTCCCCTACATACGAACCTTCAAGTTGCGAACTTTCAAAGGTGCAAAAATGTGTTCGCATGTCCAATAATGTTACTTCACATGTCTGGTGTACACTGTCACGTTCGTACATGATCTACAAGTGGTTGTGCTTTTGTGTACTTTACTGTACGGTACTGTAGCGAGTACAGTAGTACAGTATCTTTATTTCAAGCCCAGGATGTCCAGAAGCAAGCAGCGGTGATGTAGCTGGTACTGGTAAGAAGTGCCAGGAATCGGAGGCCCAGAGAACGGACAAAGAGAGGCAAGAGGAAAACGAAGTAATTGAAGAACTGAAGAGATTCAGGACACAGGAAATGGCAAGGGGATTTTCTTTATTTGAGGAGGCACTGTAACTTTTTGAGGTATAGGACCCGAACGTAGAACGGTACATGAAGGTTGCAGCAGCCATTCAGAATGCAATCCAGTGCCACCATGTCATAGATGTTGAGGAAAAAACAGCTACTACCCAGGGATGCCATTTTTTCAAGAGGGTAGATAGAATTGAATCCAGCAAGGAACCAGAACCTGTGCCATCAACGTCAGGTGTGAGTGAAATTTCAGCTTGCCCTCCATCTCCTATTGCTGATGATCCTTTGGCTCTACCATCTCCCACCTCCTCTCCCTCCTTCAGTCAACAACTCTCCTTGTTCACTCGATGCCAGCTCCTGTATGCCAGCTGTTATACTGTACTACTATACTTCTAAGGAGGGTGGGAGGGAGACGCAAGAGGGAGGGGATATGGGGATATACATAAGCATATAGCTGATTCACTTTGTTATACAGCAGAAACTGACACAACACTATAAAGCAGTTATACTCTAATAAAGATGTTAAAAAAAGTTTTTTTATTTTTTGTTTTCTATGTATTATTTGTGTGAAAAGCATTATAAACCTATTACAGTACAGTACTATACAGCCGATTGTGTTAGTTGGGTACCTAGGATAACTTTGTTGGACTTAAAAACAAATTGGACTTACAAACGCACTCTTGGAATGGAACTCGTTTGTATGTAGGGGATTTACTGTAATCAATGGATCAGTTTTTTACAGGGTAATTTACTCACAAAGTAGGATCAGTTGGACAACAATCTGAAAGCATTCACAGCTGCACTCTGCACCACTGAGGGGCCATTGGGACAATTTTATCAGTAACCTAGGGTATGGGAATGCTGTGGAAGCATGGGAGTGCTTGGAAACAGGAAGTGCATCCCTAAGTCAATATTTATGGATACTTAACTAGTCTTGTGGGTGCCTGAAATACACAATGAAGGTCTTCATCATTGTTTGGAGGCTAACAGATCATAGAGGCCACCTGGACCTAAATATCATTAAACAACATCTTTTAACTACAATCCTTGACAGTAGAGAAGAGAATTACTACACAAAAAAGCCCTAGGTAGGGTCGGGAGGAACAGAATAGGACCAAGATGGCATCAGTTATGCTGACAGCCATACATGTATGTCTCATTATTACAGTCTTATATTTTATTTCTCAGTTATCCCAATTAAACATATAAAAATCCTAAAATGATAGAATAGTAAATTCCCACATATATATTTAGGCAGTAAAATTTCTATTTTTCTTTTATTTTTAGGTATAAGAAATAGACAATTTAATATATGTCTGTAATTTTATATATCCATTGGCATTTCTGCTAATGTGCTTGTGATCTAAACCCTTTTATTCACTTGAAAGTAACTCACAAACCGTACTGAAAAATTTGATGTCAGTATCAAACAAATTACTCTCACAACTAAAGTGGAATTATCGAGTATCTGGCCTCAGACACTACTGTAAAAGACAAGCAATTACAATTAATTACAAGAAGTAATTAATTAACACATGGCTTCTAAACAACTTGTCAGCTAACATTTGATATATAAAAAAAGTTTAAAATAGAAAAATAGATTGAGTAATTTTTAGCTTTACAAATACATATATTGGGCTTCCCTGGTGGCGCAGTGGTTGAGAGTCCGCCTGCCGATGCAGGGGACACGGGTTCGTGCCCCGGTCTGGGAAAATCCCACATGCCGCCGAGCGGCTGGGCCCGTGAGCCATGGCTGCTGAGGCTGCGCGTCCGGAGCCTGTGCTCTGTGCTCCGCAATGGGAGAGGCCACAGCAGTGAGAGGCCCGCGTACCACAAAAAAAAAAAAAAAAAAAAAAAAACCAAATACATATATTTGTAGATATATTTGCAACTGTTTCAATGGTACCACAAGATACTTTTAGTGCATCAGACTTAAAGATAAAGTAGGAAAAAGTGTACAAAAGTTTGTATACATATTTAAATAGGCATTTTGTCTTTAGGGTTGGTTATTTTTCCTTTGAGCCATTAGTCATTGAGTAACTTCAGTAAAACTTGGGCTATATCCCTTCATTAAAAGCATCAATTACACTTATATGTATTGTCTTTATAAACTTTGGTCCTTAAAGACTAGTTGTTCTGTAATTCCATTTTCCTTGTTTGCAAAGACACTGTCCCCTATCTGCCTCAAGTAGATAAGACCTTCCAGGAAGTGAAAAATAAAAAAAGGGCATGAATTCCAACCTTTTGGTATCACCTTAGAACTGTTTTCAGTTTTTACTAGATGCATTGATGTCTAAGGTGAAATTTTACATTTGATCCATATTCATTTACATGTACTTCTAGATCTTAAAAAAAATTACCAGTAACTTCAAAGGAAGAAAAACCAGAAAATTTACTACTATTAAATTAATAACCAGTAAATGCACTACTTCTTAGAGAACAGTTTTGCACAGTGTAACTGTTCTCCTATGACTGATACTGTGTTTAAAATCTGAACTTTATTCAGACTTTATAAGTAATTTCTCAGGCAATCAGGAAGTTAATTAAACAGTTGTTCTATTAATAAAATTTAGATTTTTAAAAAGCACTTTTCAAATAAAATCTTCATATTTAGAGTTTACATTTAATCTGCACTTGTTATGATTTGTAGTTTCCAGTATTTTCTTTTGATATTTTTCCTCTAAATGATTTGAGTCAATTTAAAAGAACATGTGGATTAAATCACATTTTCTTGTATCTAGTGATTGACATTTTATATTATTAACATCAGGTTTAAGATAGAAGTGAAAATTCTCAATTCAGTCTATTACATATATCTTCTAAAGTTTAAGATTATATTTTATGTATATTATGAGCAAATATTTATTATAAATTAATTATAACACCACATCTAGAATATGTGTTTAAACTAGTGTTTCAACATTTTCATACAACTTATTTTTTTCATTCCAGAGTGACAGTGTAACATAAGTGGATTGTCAAAAACAGCTTCCTAAAGATGCAAATATCTTGGGACAGGTTTAAAAATAAAGTTTGCTTTAGAAGAGCAGTGACTGATAGACAAAGAAAAGGAGAATGAGGTGGATAGAAAAAAGACTGAATATTCATTCTTTTAATACACATTTGAGCGCACTCTGCTGGACACTGTGAAAAACATTATTAAACCAAACACAAGTTCAATGCCCAGGGAATATAATAGTAAGTAGAATGTAGAATGGAAGTAAGATCACAAAACTGAGAAATGAAAAAGAGTACTGCTGACACTCAACTGGTTCACATGTACACGTACCTCAGGACTGTTCAATAAAGAAGACTCTCCTTCCAGAAAAGCTTTCCTTAAACCCCCAAGGTTAAAGTCATGCCCCTCATAAGATCTCCCATAAGTTCCTGTGTAGACAGATTATTAGGTCCTCAAGCCCCATCCAGATCCACTCTGCAATCCCACCCCAAACCCCATCCCCAGCTAGGAGCATCCGTGACATTCACAGTATTGCCCTATCACTCTTGCATTAACTTCCCCATATCCCAGGTGATCAGTGATCTATGACTGGTGTGGGAGTACAAAAGCCCAGCTCTTACCTTCAGCTGAAACAAACTTCTGAATGTATACTACAAAGTTCCTCCTGAGATTAGGTTTGTCTGGGACCTTAACTTAAATGCCACCCTTGCCAAGTTTCTTCCCCTTTTCTATCCTGCTTCCTCCACATTCTTTTTGGCTCCTCCTGTGAGCTTTTCCTGAATAAATCACATGCACCTGGATCTTTAGCTTATGATGTGCTTATCAGATACCCCCGCCTAAGACAGACATCTTTCATTATATGTATCAAAAATCACTGTACTAGCTGTTTACTGGTTATTTGGGGATCATGTACTCTTCATCTTTGTGTCTTCTAAGTATGACACAAAATAGTAAATTTAATCCTATTGGTTTGCTGATGCTGGAATAACAGAATGCCACAAACTGAGTGGCTCTGAATAACAGAATTTATTATCTCACAGTTCTGGAGGCCAGAAGTTAAAATTTAAGGTGTCGGTGGGACTATGCTCCCTCTGAAGCTACTAGAGAGAGATCTGTTGCAGGACTCTCTCCTAGCTACTGGCAGTATAACTCCAATCTTCACATAATGTTCTCCTGTATATGTCTCTTCACATGGCATTCTTTTATTAAAATACCAATTTATTGGATTATGGACCCACATTACTCATGTAGGACCTCATCTTAATTTAACTAATTACATTTACAATGACCCGATTTCCAAGTAAGGTCACATTCTGAGGTACTTGGGGTTATTATGTCAAATATGAATTTTTCAGGACCCAAATCAACCAGTAACACTATTTAATAATGTAACCAAATTAAAAATATATTGAACATAATATAAAATAATCTAAATGGAATTTTAAAAGTTATATCTCTTTTTATTATATGCTTATTCTATGTCAGACACTACTCTCAGCAAACAATGTGAATTAGTATCTTTAGTCCTCAAAAAAAGATGAAAAACCAAGGGAACAGAGAGATTAAATGCACTTTAATTTGAGTTCTTAATCTGCAATGTTCACCACTGCCCCACAAAGCAGATAATCTCATCATATTAGGATAACTGTGGAAAAGCACCAGCCTTTAATAAATACTAATATGCTTCAGGTAATTTTATACCTGAGTTGGAAAAACTCCACCTGTGTGTGTCCTTTACTCCATCTACATGGAGATAGTGTCGGATCCCACAGGTTAAGGGCTCAGTCCCTCAAGACTGCTCCCGCCCAGCTTCAGATGCCAATTGCAAACAGTAGGTCCTCAGGTCACCCACAACATCTGTCCTGCTGGACTTTAAATCAGTAGTTCCCAAGACCACCTCCTGGGGTTTGATTAATTTGCTAGAGGGGCTCACAGAAATCAGGGAAACACTTATATTTACTAGCTTAAAGGATAAATTTATTATTCTTTAATAAAGAATACAGATGAATAGACAGATGAAGAGATTCATAGGGTGAGGTCTGGGAGGGTCCTGAACACAGGAACTTCTGTTCCCATGGAGTCAGGGTGCATCATCTCACCAGTAGGTGGATGTGTTCACCAACATGGAAGCTCCCCAAATACCATAGTATTGGGATTTTATGGTGGCTTCCTCATGTGGACATGATCAATTATTAACTGGAAAACGGAAGGTAGGGCTGATATTTCCGAGCTTCTAATCATGGCCTGGTCTTTCCAGTGGCCACCCCCATCCAGGAGGCATCCAGAAGCCCTTCCAGAGTCACCTCATCAGAACAAAAGATACTCCTATCACCCAGGAAATTACAAGGGTTTCAGGAGCCCTGTGTCAGGAACTGGGGCCAAAGACCAAAGATTAGAACAAAAGATGCTCCTAGTGCTCTTATCACTTAGGCAGTTACAAGAGTTTTAGGAGCTCTATGCCAGTAACTGGGGATAGAGACCAATATATATTTTCTATTATCTTACAATACCTTACATCAGTCATATTCCATAGGCGTTACCTGATTCAGGTAATATCATTGTGCTGTTAAAAAAAATTATGTAGCAAAAAACTTGCCAAATTTCAAATCAATTATCCTTTAGTAGTGGAGCTTAAACCTGTCTGATTACAAACCTATAGGAATTGCACTACAATGAATTTAAGTCATGTGCAGACCCTCTGTAAAGGTAAAGCTCTCACGAACTCCCAAAGTTGAATACTTATTTAAATACAAACTCATATGTTTTCTACTAAAATAAAGCTAGGTTTAAATTACACTTACAAATTTTAATTTCAAATTAAAAATCATAAGTTATGTAAGCAGAAGCATTATTAAAATTAAAGGTAAGATCAACTGTGAAATATTATATCATATTGAAAAAAATTCAGTGATTATTTGTATGGTCTAATTACTTTTACAGTTTACACCTCCAAATATAGTATTGACAAATTTAATCTACATTTATCAAAAACTGCATAGCATATTTACCACTACTCAGCAGTCAAAATATTAAAAGTTAGCATCACTCTAATACATCCACTAGAATATGATTTTGGTCTTGAACACAGGTCCTTGGTTCTCTTGACTTTGGACATCTTTCAGACAATATGTTGTATAAAGATTCACTTCTCTCAACACATTTCTCCTTTTGAACCACTTCAAAGACATTTTCCCATATAGTGCACCTGATGCAAATGAATTATTTTTATGTTATATTACCACTTATTAGCTCATGGACACAAATAAAATATGAATAGCTGCCCTACTTCATGATGACAAATGAAATAGTTTAATATTGAAATTAATTCCTTAAATCTTAAATACAAGTTTTGATTTATGAAAATGTATTTTAATTGAAATTTATCGGTATAAATAAAAAAATTTTGTCCATATACAGAAGTATGATCATTGATGATCATTCAAATTAGCTATTATTGAGTGTCTTATAAAGGCCAGGTACTATTCTAGATGTTTAAGATATATCAGTGAGAAATATAAAATCTCTTTACATAAAATGATGTCATTATACATTAAGACATGCCAAAGTAGGGTAGTCATATACACTCATCACTATATTGAATGTTAATTTCTTATTATAGATTTATACTCGGCAGCAAAGATATCCTAAACGTTAACAAAGGTATTAAAAAATTGAGTGCTAATCTTGTCTACAAGGTTATAATTTGGAGAACTACTTGTTAAGGGTTACTAGACTATCATTTTAATACACTTGTTAATGTTTTTAAAAATCTTATCATGGAAATAAAAGTTTAAAATTCAAATATGTTATATAAAACTTATTGGTCATGACTCGAGTTAACATTTGTGGATCTATAAGTGTTCAGAAAAATCCCACTTGAAAAGATAATGATTCTAATATGGTTATATTGAGTTTGAGTTGTCTGTGATACTGACAATATACATGTATTTCTTATTATTCCTAAGGTTTAAAAATGAGTCCAAATTTCCATAGAAAAATAGAATTGACTTACAAACATTTGCAAAAATGGTCAGTTTATATACAATTTGAAACATACACATTGAAACAAAATTCTTTTTTTATAAAATTCTCAAATTAGTGGAGTGTCTTCCCCCCTCCCTATTTTTCTCTCATCTACTTATCTACTTAAATATTTACATCTTAATTTTGGTGAAAATATACGACTATGGGCCAGCAGTGGCAATGTAAATTCATCCTAATATTTCTGGAAAAAAACCTGCTAATATTCATCTTTGTGCTATTTACCTCTGATTCTCTCAAGTTAATACAAATTCATCTTACATAAGTAGAAATATTCAAAGGATCTGAGTAGAAAAATGGACTTAAAGGATATCACAAACACATCAATATAAATGTAAATATTGTTTTTAAAAAACTATATAGCACTAGCCAAATAAGTTAAAATATAGAATAGAATACAGCTATTAAAATAACCCCACAGAAATATATATAATGATGCCTCTTTATTCACTTATTCCTATAATTTATATAATTGAATATCTCTTGTGTGCTTGAGACTATACTATGTATTGGGCATATAGCACTGGACAGCATACATGTGGTTAACTTCCTTTATAAATCTTAGGAGAAAAAATAATTAATAGACATCAGTTAAACAGTAAAATGAAAAGAAACAAAATATGAATGGGTATGTTACATAAATAATCAGGTTTTGAAAAGTATAATCTATTCAAAAAAGTCTATATTGATATATTTCTAGAAAACAGACAGTAAGAGGCATAGATGTGATTATAAGGAGTAATTAGCATTTTCCTGTAGCACAGTGCTTGAGCTTCAGCATTAAATTCATATACTTTTCAATAAATGTAACAAAATGTCTTTATAGTAAATAAACAAAATCAAACAGTTTTGTCATTGTGTGTATGCACATGTATACATAAAATAACACAAATGTGCACACGCATATTCTATGGATTTATGCTGCCCCATCAAAATATGTGACTCACAAGCATGAGCCACATATGTAATTTAAAATTCCTAGTAGCCATATTAAAAATAAGCAATAGGTAAAAATAATTTTAATAACTATTTTTATTTATTTATTTATTTTTTTGCAGTATGCGGGCCTCTCACTGTTGTGGCCTCTCCCATTGCGGAGCACAGGCTCCAGACTCGCAGGCTCAGCGACCATGGCTCACGGACCCAGCTGCTCCACAGCATGTGGGATCTTCCCGGACCGGGGCACAAACTCACGTCCCCTGCATCGGCAGGCAGACTCTCAACCACTGCGCCACCAGGGAAGCCCTTAATAACTATTTTTAAACCAACCTATCTAACATATTATTATTTTAACATACAATTAACATGAAGATTATTAATACTATTTTATTTTTATTCTTTTGCACTACATCCTCAAAATATAGTGTGTACTTCACACTTACAATGCCTCTCAATTTGAACTAGCTAGATTTCACATGCTCAATGACATGTGACAAGTTGCTACCATTTTGGACAATGTAGATTATAAGTAAACTAATATAATTTTAAAATGCTAAGGGAGCAAAATATATAGGAGAAAGAGTTGAATTCAGTTGGATGTTAGCAGGTGCTTTTATGGAGTGTGCCTATAATGAATAATTTATTTTTACCTAATTTGATAATGTAAGCAGCTCTTTTGCTCCTTTCCTGTTTGTCTATTTTGGTTACCATTAACCCTTAATTATAAAAATGAGATCACTAGGTAACATTTAACCTAACTCCTGACTTGTGCTCTTCTGAATGCACAGAATGCCTTGCCTTACTTTTTGATTCTAGATTAAAAGAAGTAGGAATGGAGAATTAAATAGTTAAAGAATGACTAGCTCTCCACCCCCAGGAACCCCCTTAACAATTCTATAGGTAGACCACACAGGCAAGATAACAACTGAAGAAAGATCATGAGGAGTCAGCAAGCCTGCATGCAATAAAAATGATGCAGAACCTAACCTTTTGCTTCAACGATTAACTGAGATCTTCCCTTTTTTCACTTTAAAAACTGTCATGGCTGAGCAGAAACTTCAGAGTTGTTTTGGGGACATGAGTCTATCATCTCCCTAGATTGCCAGCTTTTCTCATTAAAGCAACTTTCCTTTCTACCAACACTTGCTTCTCAAGTATTGGCTTTTGAGTGGTGAGTAGCAGAACCTGAATTTGATAACAATAACTGTATCACCTTCACTGTACATAATCTGAATGTATTATAAAATTACAAATTAATTTTGTAATTACATTTCATGTATATCCAAAATAACATCAACATCTGGAATTTCTAATACTTAGTTTAGAAAGCACTTGTAATTATAAAACATGAAAAGAAGCCCACATCTGTTCCACAAATATAAATGTCAAATGGACAGAGGAACTGTACCTATGCAAAAATCTGTTTGAAAAGTAATCTTATATTTTAAAACAATAAGTATATATTTAATAAACTTTCTCCTAAAATTGATTAGCTATTTTAACCAAAACAGTTCCCAATTAAAATGTTTCAAATACTCACAGACTTATAAAAAGGATGATTTCATTTCCGCTTTAGACTCTACAAAAAGTAAAACATTATTACCTCACTCCTGACCACCAAGATTACCTAACAGAAATATTAATATCAATAGCAAAAAATAACGCTTACATTCACTGGACAACCAACATGCCAGACATCTGCCTAAAAACATTATATATTATCTCATGTAATTTTTATTACCTTCTCATGAGATAGGTGATGTTCATAAACATGGAAAATAACAAACAGACCAGACTGTTTCTGTAGTTGCCTTTTTTTGTATGTATAAGTAGAAACCCCAAAAGGACAACTGTGGTAAACATGATGGCTCTCGTTATGCTATATTTCTCATTTTTGAAGCCCAGCTTTGGGATATATACCTAAAAGTGCTTGTGATATGAATTCAAGTTCTATTCTAATTATAGAAGCCAGTGGCTACAACTTTAACATAGCCTGTAGCTAAAATGCCTACCAGGAAATAAATGGATTAAATAATTATAATATTAAAAGACATAGATTTAATTTTTTATGTATCTAAGCAGCAGCAATTTACATTTTTAAATTTAGAAATATTAACATGATTTTATTTCATTTTTTCAGATGCAAATATATAATCATTGCTTTAAATCTAACTTGGACTCCTGAATGACAGATTTGCTCCTGTAGAAAACCATACAGAAGAGGCAAAACAGTAGAGATGTCAAGTCTAAAGGGGGTTAGAAATGACAGAGCTGTCCTGGACTTGTGGATCACCTCTTTATAGACATGTGACTGTAAACAGATCAACTGACCTCTCTATGCCTGTACTATTCTCCTCTAAACTGTGTATAATAGTCCTGACCTCCTAAGGCAGATGGGAGGAGTAAATGAGATACTGTTTGTAAAGCCCTTAGCACAGTATGAGCAAATCACTTACCTGGTAGATATAATGACTTCTTGGAAATTACTACTATAGGATTAGGGAATAGATTTTTATGGTAAGTAAATGAATATAGTGCTTATAACAGCATCAAGATGAATCATTTTCTAATGATCTCACAATGGTTCTAATTGACCCTGCTTTGCTATTCATTAGGTGTGAATTTGTGAAGTTTCTTTCAAATAGGTTAACCTATATAATCATTATTTTAGCCTGAGATCATTTTTAGTTAATGTAGCCTGAAATGTGAACCTGGTGAGTAATCCATTTTAGTTTCATTGCCAAGAATTCTGAGAATATTCCCAAATTTGCTTGGCAAATGGAGTGTGTCTCCATAAGGTCACAAATATAACACTTTTACATAAAGAAGGTGAAAAAGCATATGATCGTAAAATTTAAAATCATTTAAAAAATTATAGGCGCCATATGGTAATATTTCTTTTTGTTAGTTGCAAATGTAATTACTTAAACATTTATTTTCTATACCATATCTTTATCCATGTGGTATGGAAAATAAAAGTAAACTTAATCCCTGCATTTATAAAATATAATTATATATGATTTCCACTTTTGCTTTAAGTATATTAATCAATGTTATATCATTATAAACATGTTTTATACAAAAAGTAATTACTTTGAACCCTTCCATTTTCCTATAATTATTGGTCCGTGTAGTCATATTTTATTCTTTTGAATACTATATAAAATCAATATATGTATGCCATAGAACTTAATATGGTTGTAATACAATTATAAATTAGAAATGACAGACTCAATGGAATAGCTTTACTCAGCTTTTCATAAATTGTGGATGAGCCCAAGGATATTTAAGTTTAAGTAGTTTGTACTTTAAGCTTCAGAATATTTCTCAGGGCAAGTGCATTATTTATACACCAGCAAATTGTATTGACCCAGAGTGATTTTGAAACGCTTGGGATTACAAACCAAAATTTTATGTCAGAAAGAAAAAATTTTCCTATTCTATTTTTATCTTTTTGTTTTAAATGTTCTTTAAACTGTTGATAAAGAAGATGAAACCAGAACTGACTGCTTTATGTACTTTCAATAATAACAAATTGCTGACACTACTTTTTTCTTCACTGCAAACCATTTTTGGCTCTTTTGTAGAAAAGAGCCTTAGTGACAGAGGTGAAAGCATCTTGTGAGTCACCAGCAACATCCACATAAAAAGATAAATCTTCAAAGGTTTTTTTTTTACTGGACCATGTTCTAAAATGATAATGCCTTTTAAGTCCAGATTTAAGAAATGTTTTTCAACTACTATTTCTGCTTTTGTAATGCAGCATGAGTGGCATATAACCTTACATGCTGCAATGCAGCACAGTACTTTAGCTGAAACATCTGAAAATAACTGTTCTCGAAAAGCAAAGTGAAAATTGAGGAGAAAAAGCGACACTTTCTGAATAGATCATATTTATCTATAGAACCTGTAATTTGTAAAAGTTTTGAAATAGTTTCTATTTCCACAAATGTACCTTCAGTGAAATGCCCAAATAATGGCATTCTGTATTTTTAAACAAATTGGTAAATTTATATCAATTTAGTGAGTCCTCTTTCTCTTGCTATCTTCAGGAAGCAGTGAGGAAGTTTAGGAATGTGTATTACCTGAATAGAATAACTCGTTTTGTTTTTCAAGAATATTCATTTCTGTTAAAAATGGATTAGTATTACTAGATTGAAATATAACTTATGACCTTATTAGGAATGGAATTAGCTAACATGCAATCATTATGGTCAGATGTAATGAAATAGCACAGGAGCCACATGGTGATAGCTATGACAAATACCATGACACTTAAATATAGGAAAAGCATCCTACTCTGGGCCACACACTTTGGAGGGTTTCACAAATACTAATGCTGAAATTAAAATATATAAATAGAACTTTATATATTATAGAAAACATAAATACAAATATCTAAGTACATACATGTATCTATATAATTATTTTTCTTTTCATTCTCTTAAGAAAGTTTGTTCAAAATTTGTAACTAGTCTAGTGAATGAAATATACTACAGCAGGTCCTTTGGGGAGAACTTAGCTTGCCAGGCCAGAAGACACAGTGATACTGAGAACGTGTGAGCAGGTGGAAGGAGGAAAGGACTCAAGTCACCTGGACAGTGTGCCTACACCACCCAGTTCCCCAGATAAAGGGTCTTCTTTCCTCCCCTCTGCTGTAGTGGTGTTTTGGGAAATATTGAGTGAAGTGTGGCATGGGGGAGGGGAATCAGCCTGTCCTGGTACCCTGGGGTCTTTGACCTTATCAGTCTCCAACCTGGATTTAGATGAGGTAACTCAGATCAGGACTGTATCTTCTGCTTCTCACCCTGAGACCACTTCCAGGAGGAGAGATCTTAACAGAAATTCTTTAACATCCATCCTCAGAGTTCCAGTGACTGTACTACTAAGCCCCACTTCTAACGAGTACAGTTTCCCATACGTTGAAGTGCCCCTAAGTCTTTTTTTTTTTCTTTTTTCCCCTTGACATTAGCTTCTTGATTTGCTTTGTATTGCTTAGGAATCTTATAGATAAGGTGGAATAGGGCTAAGAATCTTAGTGCCTGATTATTTGTATTTTGTTTCTTCTCTTCACTTGGATATTGGTAGTTAGCAGACTTTCAGAAAACCTTAGGGTTATGGTGACAATAGCACTAAATAATTAAAGTTTTGACAAGATTCTGTCATGGAAAAATTAGAGCTTCAGCATCTACTCCAAAGAATTTAGGATAATATAACCCATCTATGTGCCTTAGAATCAAAACTTTCAATAAATTTAAATACCCATTGGTTAGCATTTTTAGATTGGCATGAAGAGACCACTAAAGAGCAGGAAAATTCTAATATTATTTCTCCTAGAGACTCATGAATGAAACCTAATGAAAATGTGCAACATCTAACACCCAAACTTAAACACTTCTCACCGTATTCTGCTGCAACTCCGGATTGGCATCCTGCCTCCTCAGACCTCAACTTCTTCCTCCCCTTTTCTTTGCTTTTCCTGTATCTCTTGAACTTTCATCAGACCCTTTTCTGTTTCACACACGGGCCTTTCCTAAAGATACTCCACTCACTGAACATTATCATAATATCTTATACTGTGGTTGGAAAAAAATGACAAAACTCTGGTTCCTTAATTTGAAATCTTGCTTGAGATCATACTTGCATAATCTCACTGAGGTCAGCAAAGATGAAAGTTTACTGAAGAATTTAGCATTGCTCTGTGAACTTTTATTCCAGGATTCCTTGATCTCTATCAATTAGTTTATTCCTTTGTAGATCCTGGATATGTGAAAACTTGGTAGAAAAAGCAGGAAGGATTGATTACTAAAATGTTATCAAATATATGGATCAAAATTTGACCATAGATGGATATAAAATTAGCATAAAAATAGGACAATGCATTTTAGTAGCTTTATCCGAGGTTTTTTCTCAAAACTGATTGATCAAAAATTCAGCCTGGTAAACAGGAAGAAGTAAGCATCTACTTCAGAGTCCCCTCAAATGCCACCTTCTGGGAACACACGGATCAAGATAAGGGTGAAGATACCACAAAAACTGTATCTATGCTCTTTGTTGATCATCTTAAACTTTCTGTTAGAAACAGAAAATAAAACGGCAGATTGCCTTTCTCCCCTAAATTACAAGAGCTTGCTGAGCTCTTGGAAGATACTCTGACTCAGAAAAAAGAAAAGTTACATATCAAATTAACAATGCTTAAGATCAAATAATTAGCTGAACCCAGGATAAGGACACCTCTATGTCTAGGCTAGAAAAAACACACCATCAAAATTGTAAGGAAATAAAGTAGAAACTAACACACCATTGTAAAGCAATTATACTCCAATAAAGATGTTAAAAAAAATTTTAAGGAAAATAAACACTGAAAGAAAAATTATCCAATAGAATGACTCCTCTCCAAGGAAATAGCCCCCTCTTGTCTGCCCACAATTTCCTTAACACAAAAGTAATCTAATTATTAAAATCTGTTATGCCTTTTGAAAACCATCAGTGAACAAACTGACCCTGGGGATAGCCAAATGAATTCTGCACTTTAAATAGCATGTCCACTGTCTTTATCTCAGCCAAGAGTCAAAACCATACATTCTGGCATTCCCAGAGATAAGATATAGCTTACCAGTTCAGCTATAAATTAACTCTCTCTTACAAAGTTAACCTCCTGACGCTGAAACAAGTCTTCTAATTATGAGCTGCTATGATCATTTCTTCCCATGTATCTTTTGCAATATTTATAGAAAAAAAAGCAAAAGGACAACTTTCAAATACTATTTTTGCATCATCAAATGAGGCATAAGTAAATCAGTCAAATTATTCTTACTAATTATATCAGTATTACACTAAATAGCTACTTCATCATTAATCTAAAATTATTACAAAATAAGTCATTTAGAATTACAAAAGTATTTTTTTAGGGTTTCCTAACAAAAGCAGTCCTTGCCTGTGTTATCAAATGTTGTCATGGATTGTGATATAAGCCAGGAGTCAAAGCTTTGTTAATTCTGGATTCCAGGTCTCTTTTGGGGCATAGCCATATGACCTATTTCATACTACAAGATTTTATTGACCAGGTTTCATAATGAGCCTTATATTTAAGTAATCCTTCAACCACCCCACACCTCCATTCCCCAAAACACACACATATACACACACAAGTAAATTCTTGGTTAAGCTGAACAGGATTCCATTCCCAACTACTCTAGTAGGTATATCTGTTGTTTGTTTATACATGGGGCCTTGGCATCTGGGGAGCACCTATGCAAATTACATTCATTCTCCATTTAGGAATTCCCATAGACTAGGTGGACAATAAATTTCTCATAAAGTTCATTGCTCTTACTTCTGTTGCCAAGATCTAGACCATTGTCCTTGAACTACCTGTTTTCATCTCAAGGAGCATTCTTAACGGCGCCTCTTGGTTCAGTGTCCATGCTCTTTTCCACTGTTATTCCTATCATGCTGTTTATCCTTTGAGGTTATTTTATTCATTTTTCAAACAAGCATAATCTGTCTAGACTGCTTGCATCCTTTTCCTTTCTCCTGAAATAAATTCCCCTTTAAGTGGCCAATAAAGGCCAGCATGACTTTTTCCTCAGTATGTCTCTCCTTAGTGAAGGCAAATTTGGCTTGCCCAAGGACTCCTAGACTTGTGCCAATTTCTCTAGAGCTCTTTTAGGTAGGAGGTTTTGGTAAATGTTAGTTTATCTACCAAACACTTTGTTGCCTTAGAATGTTCCTTTGATAATTACAAATTGAGTACATAATTTGGACTCAGAAATGTTGAATTCCCCAGGGCAGTATCATATGGATTGTAGTCATCAAAGCATAATTTAGTTTGAGCATGTCAAAGAGTTTCTCATAGATATCTTTGGCAGCCACTGGAGTTATAAGAAGCTAGAATATGTGCCACCAAGTCACCCCTAAACTAATATTGGTCTCTGTTTTCCAAGCGTTCTTTACCTTAACTATTTCCTTCCATCCACACACAAAAAAATGCTCTGTATACAGTAAGACACTGTTGATAAGTCAGGAATGGAGAAGGTGATTTGACACAATGGGTATCTTGAGTGTTAAGATAATTTTTTGTCCCTCTATAACAGAAGCAGTTGCAACTAAATCCCAATAACAAACTAGCAATTGCCTTTTAAATACTGTATAACTTGAAACTGCACAGTAAGTTTGTCCAAAATCAGGATGATCTCTGCTGGGTGGCAGTAACAGGTTTTCATGTCTGATCATTATGGACGTAAGTTTCAGACACTTCCAAAATCATTTGAGCATGGGGTCTATACATGCTGGATTGTACCATGTGTTTTTTTAAGCTGAAAGAAAGCTTGCTCTTGCGAGAAAAGAATCTAATTTCATTGTTTTTCTGGTAACTTTGTGAACAGGTGCTAATAATATTCCCAAATTTGTCATGAGATATCTTTAGAAACTGAACAACCCAATAAATCTCTATACCTCTTGACTGACTATGGAGACAGCAGAGTTAATAACTTAGTTTTGATTGTCTGAGCAATGCCTCTATTGCCCCCCCTATTTAAGTAATACCAAGGAATTTTATCATTTGCTTTGAGCTCTGTACTTTATGGATGTTAATTAGCCATCCTCCAATGGTCATATGATTAATAAGTATTTTAAATTATTTCTTGGATTAGTCTTCAGATTGCGATATCAACATTTTATGATTAATATAATGAATAACAGTACTTTCTGACTAAATCCTATCTATATCTCTTATCACCAAGCTGTGGCAATCAGCAAGAGAAATTAGATATTCTTGTGATTACACAGTAAATGCACATTTCAGCCAACACAGGTGAATGCAAATAAGCTTTAACTTTCTTCTAAACACAGAGTTGGAAAAGAAGGTAAGAGCCAACCAAGCTATGTCCTTCAGTTCGTGGCATATTTTGAATTTTTGAACTGCTGATACCATATTAGTACAGCTGATGCTTTTGAAGGCACCACTTTATGCTATCCTCTATGATCTACAGTTATCTTTCCAAACTCATTAGCTTCTTATGGGCCAGGCTGGACTATTAAAGAGTTTTGTGATGCTAATATATTTGCATCTAATAGCTCCTTTATTAAACCAGAATATTTATACCTCCCAGGTATCCTACATTGTTTTAAATGAAGCACTTGCATATATTTAGATTATTCTAAATGTTCCCATTCAGACTTTCCAATCAAAGCAGCTTGAAAAGCAGATATGCATATCATCCCTCTTTCCTGGATTTTGGATAAGGGAGAACTCCTCCATTTAGACATCACATATATTCCAATAATACATTCTGGCAATGGTGAGCCAACACCCATAAATAACTTTTGTTTATAAATTCCTGCTTTGGGCCATATTTTCCCCTGAAAACTTTCTATATTTGTATCACCATATCCCATACCATTTATTATCTTCTTAATTTTCATTAGCAAGTTTATAAAGGATAGTATACTAACACCAGTGTCTATCAATTCTAAGAAATTTCCTCACCAGGAAATTGTTCCCATCTCAGTGCAAATGACCTTGGTCCCCTACTAGGGACTGTGCCAAGACCCTGGCCCTCTTGTCAGTCAGAATCCTGATTCTCTGCTGTTTTAATTGGCACTGACTCTGAAAGGACGGAAGACTTCAGTTTTCTATAATCATCAGATTTTAAAAAGTGTATCAAGGCCAAGATAAAGTAAGTGAATTTGTCATAGTCCTTTTACAACCTGAGTAGCTGGTAGGGCTGGATGACCTGGTCTCCTATAGGCATCCATTAAAATTTTAGTAGCTACTCCATCTGTTTCTTCCTTTTTTTCATGTCATTTTTAATTGAGCCTCTGAAGAATTCCACATAGTTTAATTCCACATGTAAGGTTTTCTCATACTTTTTCTTTCTTATTGTTCCATTTCTTTTGCGTAATCCTGAATAATTTCCTGCCATTTAGCTCCATTTTGGGGCTTAAAATCCCTAACAGCTTTCTGCCATTTTTTTTTCTCCTCAACAATAAAGTAAATAGTGGTCACAAAAAATTAGAGACCCTTTTATCAGAGCATCAGTCATCACTTGGTGAGGGGTATGGAGACAGTAGAAACCTTAATATCATACTGGAAGTAAAGGTCATAGTTTTGTAGCTCTAGCAGCCTCCAGCTGCTTCTTTGTTAACTTCAGTTTTACTAGAACATAATAAAAAAACTACAGCACATTCTTGGCTGATTTATCTTTTCAAAAAATTTATTTTGTAATACATTTAGCTGTCCACCTAGCCCTGGATCCATGAACTTCAAGTCTAATTTACAATTTTCCTCCTGTCAGTGGACATAGTGCTTGTGAAGCCTCAACCCAGCAATGCCCAGGAAGTCAACCTTTAAACAACAATTATTCCCCAATCCCCTTGGCTTTATATCTCCCAAACATTGTCTTAGTCATTGTTATTTAAATTGCATTGTCAGAGATGGTTTCAAATATACCATTCTCATTGCCAACTGCAAAGATTCCATACCTATTGATCTTTAAAAGGTGTCAAAACTTGTACAGAGCATCCTCATGTTAAAGCTTATTTTAAAGCAACCAAAAAAGTACAGGAAAGCAATGGGATTCAAGAGACATCCAGGTGCAAGCTCTGAGGATCCTTATTCACACACATGTTCTTTGTCCCTAAATTGAACCACCAATAATTGTACAATGAATCCTGACTTCAGAAAAATTCAGCGCGGAATGAATTTCCCTGTGGGGTTTTTATGTCCCTCTGATCGCATATTCAAGCCAAGCTGCCTAACCAGTTACACCAGCTGAAAACCATCAGTGAAAAAACTAGTTCTACAGTTCCTCGTGTCCCAGGGCAATGGCTAGGGAGGTGTGCAACTGTGATCTCTGAGCAACTGGAGTACAGCCCAGTCTTGAAGAGGGGCCCTGGGGAGACACTACAGTATTCACTACAAGTAATCAATATTTCTAGGGTATGTCCTGTGATCAATATGTATTCCACCTCATTATAAAGTGAGAAAAAGAAGATATTTGTTCAGTGCTTCCTATGTAGCAGATGATATTATACTAAGGGCTTTACACTCATCATCCCTAATCTTAGCAAAGTAATTATTATTAGTTCCATTTTACAGATGAGGATACTAAGCCTCATAAACTCGACTGGTAACTACATGTCTGAGTCCACCCAGCTGGTTAAGTGGTGGAGCCAATTTTGATATCAAAACTAGCCCATTTAACCCCCAGTTCACCACACAGCATGTGCAGCACACTCTCAGAATGCTTACAAAAGAACTAATGTTCACAAACGTCAATTTAATATTGTAAGATTCTTAGTCCTCAAAGAAAGATAAGATTATATTCAGTAAACTGAGCTTCTTAAATAGGTAAAAAATTCCCAAGACCAATTGACAAAATATTAAACAAGGACTGAAATGAATAAAAACCTCTGGTAGCCCAGAAGTGGCTGAGCAGATCAAGGTTTTCACTGTGCATTACAAATCAAAGATAATTACATTTTTACTCTATATTTTTTAAACAAACAAGCAAAACAAAAACTAGGCTTGGGAAGTTGTGAAGTCATCAGGGATGTTTGAGGTTCAAATGCCACATCATAAATGACCCTGCCCTTATCATGGCCAAGAGTTAAAAGCTAGACATTCCGTCTTCTCCAGAGAGAAAGATAGTTTTCCCAGTCCCCCTGTGAATTCACTTTCTCTTAAATAGGAAGATTAAAAATTGTCTATATTAAAACCAAAGATATTCTGTTTATCCAAATAGAGCATAAAGGAAGTGAATATCCACCTTGAAATAGAAATAATATTGGACATAAAACTGAGAAATAGTTTCCAATATATAATTTAGATGCCTACAAATAAGTAAGAATAAGGTAAACAAATCAATTTATATAAAATAAAGAAATCTTAGAGTATTCATTCAAGAGGAAACTTGAATAGCTAATAGGCATATAAAAAGATGCTTATCATCACTTGAAGTAAACAGAATGAAAATCAAAATAACTAATAACATTTTCCCTGTCTCCATTTGATAAAATTGTTAAGTCTGAGAGTATCAATCATTGCCAAGAATTTGAAGCAATCAGAACTTTATATCCCTGGTATAAATGTAAACTTATACTGAATGGTGTAAACAATTTATGCCAATATTTTAGATGACAATGTGGCCTTTTACAGTAAATTTAGAAATGCTTATATTCTGTTACTCAGCAATTCCACTTCTGGGCATATGCACTAGAGCAGTTTTTTTTTCAAAATTTAATAGGGACTTATAGTAAGTAATGTATTTAATATTGTAACATTGTAAACACATGCATGCTTACAAGAATTTGTGTCCATGTATATGAAAACAAAAGGAAAATATATCCCACACTATTTGTATGTGTATAAAAAAAGCTCAATGAGCAATATTTGCCACAAAAATATGAGATGAACAATGAAACTAATGTATTCTGTTTACTTCTTTCTGTTCCTTTCTAATCCACCCCATTACATTCACGAATATAGGACACAATCCTCTATATCACCTTTATGACCCTGTGAAGTGCTGTGACTCAGACTGAAAAACACTACTCTGTACATGTGTATAGGATATAATACCCTTGCACATGTGTACTAGATGACATATATAATAATTTTTAATTAGCAATGTTATAGTAAAAATGGGAAAGAATCTTTCAAAAGAGATGAATTCTTATGCATCCTGTAGTATACTATGCAGTAATGAAAATAAAAGACCTGGATCTAAACTACATATAACAATAGATATGAATTTCACATATATACTGTAGAGCAAAAAATAAAGTTGCCAAAGTATGTAAAAATATAATTCCATTTATGATTTTTTAAATAAATAAAACCAATCAGTATTTGTGTGTGTGCATGTGTGTGTGTGCGTGAGAGAGAGAGAGAGAGAGAGAGAGAGAGAGAGAGAGAGAGAGAGAGAGAGAGAGATCTGGAAAAAACAAAGGAGTGGTAAATAGCATAGTTAATACATTGGTTGCTTTCTGGCAAGAGCACACAGGTGGTTTCAAAGGCATGTATTCCAATCTTAAATTTTGATGTGTTTATCTGTGTAACTGGTACATTGGTGTTAATTTTAACCTTAATTTTAACATATGATTTACATTTATCACCTTTTGAATTCCGTTATTAATAATTTTATGAAGGTATGATTTTAAACATATATATATGATTTTAAACATATATATATGATTTTAAAGTAAATTGAAACATATAAGAAATAAGAGATCTAAAAGGGGATGTGTCTACTACAAAGAATATCATTGGCCAAGGACAAAAGTTTTCTCATTCTGACTATTAAAAGCATTCTGGCCTCAACATTAGTCTTTTAGCTTCTTTCTATTTTTTCATCAAAAGACACTATGCTCCTTTATATATTCCTGAAAGAATGGAAATCGGTTTTAAATATATATTCTAGTACTATGGTAAAATGGAGATAAATAAGGCTAATAGAAAATATTTTTTTCTTTTTCTTATATGTATGCAACAATAACAACAACAAACATCCCTATTCAACACTTGCCATATGTCTGAAGTACGTTCACTCATTTGATCCTCAAGAACTCTGAGACAGAGTTTATCTCCACTACACAAAGAAGAAAATTGAGGCACAGAACAGTTAAGTAACCTATGCAAGTACACACAGCAAGTAAATTGAGGAACGATGGCTTAAATGACTCCAAATTTCAGTTTATGGAAAGAAAAATCATAGTACACAAGTCTCACCAGGACTTTAACTATATGTTGCTAATAAAAAGTTAGAAACAACTGTAATTAAATTGATTGGTTTTTGTGACCAATTTATATATTTGTAGTGGTTAAATATGCTCTATTATTAAATATTCCAATATAATATCCTTAAACTATCCTTATGCAAATTCTTCTTATTTGACACTAACCATGTACATGAGCATCTCTATTTCTTTAGATATAATATTTAAATATATATATTTTTTTCTATCAATATATATGTATATGTATATATGTTGGTTTTCCTAATAAATGAAATGATAAATTGTTTCATATTATATCAATTTATAGTGTGTCTTCCTGATGTATTTCACATAGTTAATATTTGGTTTTAAAAATATCTTTATTTTTTTAATGTCAAATGTCCAAACTAAATAAATTTGTTCCACAACAAAGATTTATCAATGGCTCAGCCTGTAGCATGGGAAGTCACAAATACCATTTAAGCACATATTTTATAATACAAAGTTACCACAAAACTATAAACTTGCAGTCAGACTGTGGAAATATAAGGTTAAAATTAAGGATTTTAAGAGGAAAAAATGCCCTGTGAAAACACAAGTGAAAAAAGAAATACCAGTGTTTCTTCCTGAATATTTGGATGCGAAAATGAAACCACAGATTTCGCCCCAAGAATTTCCTGTCATCTCAAGCTTAAATGAAGGTGAAATATACTTGGGGCATGTGTATATGAGTTTGTGATTCAAATTAGCATCAATATTATTTTTTGTCAGTTGTGTTTTGTGTTTGCTTGAATGGCTATTGGTGGCATCTGTTGAGGGACCAATGAGAATAGGGACCTGGTGAGTCAAGGTTTTGACTTTTGTTGTTCTGAAAGTGTGTGCTTATGATCTGTCATTCCACAGAAAAAGTTTCTTTTAAACAGAACAGACCCTACTGCTTTGGGAGTTTTGCTGTCTTAACATATTATTTTTAAAGTCATTTCAAGAAAAGATCCCTTTACCTTAAAAAACTAAAAATAGAACTATCATATGACCCAGAAATCCCACAACTGGGCATATACCCTGAGAAAACCATAACTCAAAAAGAGTCATGTACCACAATGTTCATTGCAGCTCTATTTACAATAGCCAGGACATAGAAGCAACCTAAGTGTCCATTGACAGTTGAATGGATAAAGAAGATGTGGCACATATATATAAAATGGAATACTACTCAGCCATAAAAAGTAATGAAATTGAGTTATTTGTAGTGAGGTGGATGGACCTAGAGTCTGTCATACAGAGTGAAGTAAGTCAGAAAGAGAAAAACAAATACCATATGCTAACACATGTACATGGAATCTAAAAAAAAAAAAAAAAGGTTATGAAGAACCTAGAGGCAGGACAGGAATAAAGACCCAGATGTAGAGAATGGACTTGAGGACATGGGGAGGGGGAAGGGTAAGCTGGGACGAAGTGAGAGAGTGGCATGGACTTATATATACTACCAACTGTAAAATAGATAGCTAAAGGGAAGCAGTAGCATAGCACAGGGAGATCAGCTCAGTGTTTTGTGACCACCTAGAGGGGTGGGATAGGGAGGGTGGGAGGGAGACACAAAGAGGGAGGAGATATAGGGATATATGTACACGTTTAGCTGATTCACTTTGTTATACAGCAGAAAGTAACACACCATTGTAAAGCAATTATACTCCAATAAAGATGTTAAAAAAAAAATCAAGGAAGAAAAACAAAAAGAAAAGATCCCTTTGAAGAGAAAAAATTTAATAGATACCATGTTGAGTAAAAGAAGCGGTTCTTTTTATTTTATTTTATTTTATTTTTAACATCTTTATTGGAGTATAATTGCTTTACAATGGTGTGTTAGTTTCTGCTTTATAACAAAGTGAATCAGTTATACATATACATATATCCCCATATCTCTTGCGTCTCCCTCCCTCCCACCCTCCCTATCCCACCTCTCTAGGTGGTCACAAAGCACCAAGCTGATCCACTTGTGCTATGCATCTGCTTCCCACTAGCTAAAAGAAGTGGTGCTTAATGTAACTTAGTTTTTGAATAATTGTGAACAAACCAAATTTCCACCACCTAAAATACTTTAAATATGAAATAAAAGATCTCTCTCACTCTCACTCACTACAACATGAATATACTGTAAAAATTAAGTTAATTTCCATCACTACTACCTACTGTCCTTTCGTTAAGCTTTCTTTCTTCTTAAGTGTTAAAGCACAAGAAACAGTAAATTATCTAGAAGAAAACTCTGGAATGCAAAATAATTCTATAAATTAATACATTACTTGTACATTTAATAAAAGAGTTTAAGGAATCCATAAACTGAATATTCTACCCTTTATTTTGGTCTTTAGTTTGTCAGATTCTGGCAGTCTTTCTTTACGCTCAGTGTCTCCAGATCCAGAGGCATTCCAGTTTCCTGAGTTGATAGATTGTGCTAGGTACAGCCCTATTAAGTAACCTTTCACTTCTAATTTATTCTTGTGTGGATTTACCTATGTCAGTTTGACACCTCACCCTGCTTCCTGAGATACCTAAACCCTCTAGTTCCTGATCCTGACTGGATTTCTGTAGGATAAATTGTCTTGAGTCATAAGACATTTATTTTGGCCAGCATTTAGGTTTCATCTATTTCTACTCTTCTAGGTGAGTTACTGATTCTTCTTTCTAATTTCACTCTATCTCTCATCACCTACTGTCTCTTTCATTCTCTTTGTCCTTTAAAGTGAAATTCAGAAGAAAGCATGTATTAATTTTTCATGTTTAATTAGAAGTCTGTGCATGTTACTCCATGTTACTAGCACCCACTAGCCCTAAATTAAAAACCTTCAAAAGGGTTGTTAAAATTTCTATTACTATATAGAATAATAAAACATAACAAATTTTAACCTTTCTATGTTGGTACAAGAGTTATAAGAGAATGAAGAATGAAGATCTACTGAATAGCAATGTGTAATCCTCACTGGCAGAAATTCGGATACACTCATATTCCTGGAACTAAAGCCTCTAACTAAAATAGATGTCTTACTTGCAATGGAAAAAACATCTTTACCTTTTTCCATATTTATTTTAAAAGGCTCTAAGGCATCCACTGATATGTCATTGCTTAGGAAAAGAACACTATACTTTGGACTTAAGTTGAATCACATTGACATATTCAAACTGCACTTACAACCAATAATATTCACATAGTTTATTCTCTAAGTATACAAAACCTTCCTGGCTGCCCTATACTCAAGCAGAAAATTAGTTATTTCAATGTCTTAAAAGAAATACACTTATGATTATTTATATTCAATACACTTATGGTTATTTATATTCATTACTCTTGAATATCCCATTACTGACTATACACATTTAAATTATGAATTCAAACTGATTCATTTAAAATCACAATATCTACTAAAGTAAACTCCGGAGACTAATCCCATGGGGAAGAAATACTTTATTTTGCATCTTTCTAAGGATAATCTGATATATAAAATTACTTTCCAGGTGAAGTTTGTCAAAAACCCTTTACTCATTAATTACTGTGATATTCTGGTTTTCACTTATATGCATTTACTACAATTGCCCTACTTTGGTACTAAATATCACAAAATAAGTAAAATTGCTTATCTGTCATTTGATCATTGATTTGTCACACGAATTCTGTGGAAACCATAATAACCTGAAAACTGCACTAAAGTAATATATTCTCTATACTTCTAAACACTCTTCCTCCTGTAAACAGAGCATACACTAGAGATGAATAATTAGATAAAGGCAGTGAGACAATATTAAGAGGAAATAATAGTGAATATAAAATACTGAATTTAAATTCAAAAGGTTTGATTCTTATTGAGAGTGTGAATTATAGTGGGGGATACTGGAAAGATAAAGTAAAAATGCAGATAAAATTATTTGTAAACTGTACAAGACAGTAAGTTACAGTGATTTTTTTAAAGTTTTTAAGATATCTCAGCTTAGAATAAGAAGAGCTCACAAGTATGTAGAATTCGTGTGTTTGAAATTATTTAGAACATGTCTTTTTGGATTTAATACATGTTTAAATCATTAAATAATATACATAAAGTTTTAAACAAAGTCAGTATATTAAGAGTACATATCATAAATGTTTAAAAAATTATATTCTGCCAAATGACTTTTTTTTTATTAAAGAGGTTTATTTGAAGGGTGAGTCATGCAATGAAATTGGTAGGTAGTTTGTCTTGGGCTCTGCTTTCCTGGAATTAGTATAATGTGTCATAAGCAAAACCCTTATTTCACACACACACATACACACACACACACAGAGTCACACTAGCACTTCCCTGGGGCAAGTAAAATGAATAACTCTTAACCTCTAGGGTACTGAATGCTTTAAGTACTCCCCATGCTGATGTTAAATATTTATTCTCACACTTACTGCAACTGAAGTCAGAAATAGTGCCTCAAACTGACAAATATTGTGTGAACCACATGTGAAACAATGAGCAAGCCTTAATAAGTACACTATAAGCTTCCTGCTGTTTCATAACCCATATTACTGGCAGAACAGTATTTTTCTAATATGAATCTTATGTCAGTGCCCTGCATAAAATCTTTCCTTCGCTTCCCTTCAAAAAGATAAGTGAAATTCAAACTCCTTAAGATGGTGGGAAGAAGGCTGCACAACTGGCTGTTTGCTGTCACCAACTATTTCAATCTCATTTGGTATACTACTACCCCTCCTTTATGTGCTCAAGGTGCACAGCTATAACTACCTAGTCCATGAAATATCCCAAGCACTTTCCTGACTGAAAATCTTAATTCTTACTATTTTCTCAGTCTAGAACACTCCTCCAATCCTCCTGCTATTTTTTAGTCACTAACTCCTATTTATACTTTAGGATTCTGTAATGATACTTCTTCAGAGAAGGGTTAACTGGTGCTTCCCCACTAAATCAGTCTGCATTGCCATTATGTCTATATTATACTTTTTTTCTTTTCCTTTATAGCACTTCTCAGAGTCTGTAATGAAATAATTTTTAGTGTGATCACTTATTTATGGTTATTTCTCCCACTGAACTATAAGTATTCAGGGGGAAGTGATCTTTGCTTATCATTGTATTACCAGTGATCTGGTCAGTGTCTGGCACTTCATAGGCACTTGACTGTATGTGAAATAATAATAGTAAAGAAACATACAAATACAACATCACTTGGATGATATAAATATCTCTGAGTAGTTACTGTGTGCCAGGCTCACATGCTAGATTCTGATGGTACAGGTAAATAAAGCAGAATTGCTCTTCTGCTAGAAAGTATAGGCTGACTATTAGAACAAACATATAATCAAACAAATGTACAAATTCATTATGTAGAGAATGAAAAATTGGGTGGCTATGCTGTCTGGTGGCATTATGGTATTTATAGGCACATGAGCTCCCTCTGGAAGAATGGATCAGTGTTTGTTAATTAAAAAGGAAGGAAGCAGCAAAGAGCTTATAACTGGCATTGTGAGAAGCGCCATGGAAAAAGAGTGAAGAAGACGTGTGCAGTTGAATTATGTTTCCCTGTAATTAACAGGAACACAATTTAAAAAAATTAAAGAAGAGACTTAACGAGCTCACTTGTGTGTGTGTTTGTGTGTACCAGAAAGACACTTCTGAAAACAGGATAAAGTCTTATTAATGAAAGCTTGGTCCACATACAGCAACATAAGCATCTTCTGGAAGTTGGATAGACAGAAGAATCTCAGGCCTACCTAGAATTACTGAATTGGAATCCACATTTTAAGAAGATGCCAGGTGACTTTTATACAGTTCTAAAGTTTGAGAGTCACTGCTATAGAGGATGGGCTACAGGGAAGAGAAGATTGGAATTGAGAAAATGGAAGAGGAGTTATTTCAAAAGCACAGAAGCTTGATAATGATATCCAAAGGAAAACAGGAGCATTCCTTTTCCAAAGGGAGGTCTAAATTTAAGTAAAATGAAACACAGTCTTTCCAAATTGAAGTCCATGTCAAGGATTCCATATTGCTCCACTCTGGTGGATTAAAATATTTATCATTCAGCATATTTTACCTTTTCTTCTCTTCCACTACCTACATGGATGAAAGGGTAGATACCATTAAAAGACTTACCTTACATCTCAAAGCTTCTGTTTTATTGTTGGTTATCATCCTCACATCTGTCCCTTCACTTTTGTCTTGATCATGCTATATTTTCAGCAATGGGATATTAGTAGACATTGAACAAGTAGAGAACTTCAATATGTTTGCATGTTGAGCATTGCTTCTTTTCCTTCTGCCATTTCCAAGAGAAGAACAGCACTGGGTGACCAGCTAGGGTGAAAGAAATGAGAGACACATAATGGTGACCTGAACTAATTCTTTTCAAACACCGCAGCTACTCTTAGATATTTCTCATTTCTTACATACTTTCAGATCATTTGCCTCAATAACAATAGCAACAACAAAAACCTGTTGAACTTCTTAATGAATAGCACTAACTGCATTAATTTGAGAATATTGGAACTTTATATTGTTTTCCCATCCAAAAACATCTAATTTTATGTCTTTTGAAGATTTTACATTTTTTAATATATGCCATATAACATTCTTATAAAGCTTATTATGGGGCTTCCCTGGTGGCGCAGTGGTTGAGAGTCCACCTGCCGATGCAGGGGACTCGGGTTCGTGCCCCGGTCCGGGAAGATCCCACATGCTGTGGAGTGGCTGGCCCCGTGAGCCATGGCCACTGAGCCTGCCTGTCCAGAGCCTGTGCTCCGCAATGGGAGAGGCCACAACAGTGAGACGCCCGTGTACCGCAAAACAACAACAACAACAAACAGCTTATTATGAATATTTTACAACTTTACTGATATCATATATGGGATATTTTGCTTTCCTAAGTGTTTTGTTTTAATACAAATAGAGAAAAAGCAATTGGTATTTAAAAACTTCCTGTATTCACCTTGCTGAATTGGTTTTGTTTCTCTAGAGAACCATGATTAATATGAGGAAGGAATTCCCTTCCTAAATTTTCTATTCCTCTAAATATAAAGTATTTTTAAAATTCTCTCTCATGATTTGTTTGGCTCAGGAATTTGGAATGGGCTTAGCTAAGCCATTCCAGCTCAGGTTGTCTCACGTGGCTGGATCTGGAATAGCGGGTACCTACTGTACACTGCGCTGTCTCTGGCTGATTGTCTCTCTCCCTTTGTGTAGTTCCAATGATTTTCCATGTGGTTGTTTCATGTGTGGTGCTTACAGAGAAGTCAGACTGTTCATACGAAAACTCAGGGCTCCAATACAAGTAATTCACAGAGACAGGCATAAGTGCATAGCCACTTAGGATCTAGATCTGGAATGCAATTGTATCACTTCCACTATACACTACTATCAATAGCCACTAAGTATAGCACAGTTGCAGATGGACTAGAAAAGTGATCAATATAATCTACAGATATATAGAGAGTAAGCACTGGGGCTCTGAATATGTTGTTGGAAGAAAGAGTGACCATGGGTTCATTTGTACACAAAAGTTACTTAAAACCTATTAGGCACATACATTGTTTTATCACTGTGGTTTGGAGTTTATAGATACCAAAAAAGAGGTATACCGTTTAATATTATCTTTTCTCAACTGTTGAATTCTCTTTTTTATACTCTCTCTATAGAGCAAGATAGAAAATTACAGTCTCTAAGATGTTTTGCAAGCAGAGTTAAAATTCTGGTTCTTCTGCCAATGAGGGATATTTGCAGAAGATTTGGAAGACAGAATAGAAATTGAAAGTATTCTTAGATGAGAGCTGAAGACAGTTGCGTGGGAACTATGTAGAATACAAGTTTGCAGTGGCTTCTGGAAAACATTCCCAAATCACTTGTGTGTTATAATGCGGGAAGAGCCAGCACTTCTGGATTTCCCAAGCTAATTCAGGACCCTTACTCTTCAGCCTACCAGTTATTGCAAAAGCATCTGATGCCCTGTATTAAACTCCTTGTTGCTAGGAATATTAAAAATTTGTAGTTTTTCTGATAGAACTTTGGTCAAAGATGGAAACAACATAGTTCAGAAAATGGTAGCATTTATCACTTATGAGGCTGTCAGTGGTATTTTCCAGTAAGACTTCTCAGAGCAACCTGAAAAGCTTATTAGGGAGTACCCATTTAACCCATAATAAAACAACAATACCAAAAACATATAAAAAATAAATTTATCTAAATCTCTCAACATTTTTGTCTATATTTTATCTATCTATCTAATAATACAACTTCCCTTACTTATATTCCTCTTACTTTTCCCCAAATGCCTCTCTTTGTCTAAATGAATATAGGTGTGAATTCTTAGTTAAGTAAATTTTAATCTAGTTTTATATAATTAAGGCATATTTATTTCTCATTATATTAGTCTTGAAATATTTACATTTAATTTCCTGAATATGAAAGACATACACACAAAATATTTTTCTGTGAGGACAAACTATGCACCGTCTATAGATTCAAAATATATAATGGAGTATTAAAGGTTCTGAGAATCTTTCATCAAATATCACATGATAACTTTGAGTGGATGTCCCTAATAGTTTTTGATAAATAAATCCTGCTAAACTCTTCATCTTAGAAAAGGCTGACATAGAATGTTTGATCAGAGCTGTCAAGCATTCTAAATAATTAGCAGAACAGATTTATTTTCAGATTTTTAACTACTTACACTGATGTCAACACTATCCAGTCATCACATAATCATTGTGCTGTGAAAATAAAGTCAAATGCATAATTAAATGTGTTGATTGGCAACCCTTAGAGTGAAAGGGGAGAAGTATTATAAGGATAAAGACCAGCTGCTTTCTCAGAAAGACAGATGAACAGAGAGAAAGAGCAAGAGGAGAGGAGGAGAGGGGGAGGGAGAGGGAGAGAGAGAGAGTGCGAGTGCGAGTGCACGTGCTCGCCAGAGAGAGAGAGAGAGAGAAGCAGGTCTGTTTATTGAACATGTGGCATTCTCAGGAGGAAACTAAAAACATATTCCAATATGCAAGTATTCTAATATGTGTAAGCATCCTAATAAAATTAACATTTATATTGTGTGTATAAAATATTAATTTTATATCAAAGATGATTCCTGAGAACTCAATGAAGTCATTAAAGTATTCAATTTCATAATCCTCTTCATAGTCTCACATTCTTAAAGACTTGCTTTTTAACTGCTCAAGATTCATTAGCTTGAAATTCTGCTACTCATTTTCATCAACGTTTGAATTCTCAATTGAGACGTGATATTTCACTCCTGCCACAATGTCAATCTGGAATCTTTTCAGAAATAAATTAAATGAAAATTTCAAAGCCTTACTGAATAAAATAATTTATGGTATATTAATTAGTCTCAAATTGATATTAAACTGTCTTTGTCTTTTGCAGATAATAATTATAACTAAGACTTCTTTGTCCAGGCTTTTAAAAATCAATATTATTTCTGTACTTCAAAACCAGAGCAAGAAGGAGGGATGTTAACAAAGTGTTACTGTATGGAATAAAATCTTATCTATGGAAGAAAAATTGTCAGTGTCCTTTGCTAATGTGATGTATCTAATAATAAATTAGTTTACTGTATTTAAATTCAGTGTTTTATCCCAAGAAATAATATTCTATGTTGGTGTTCAAAACTTTTCTCAAATGCCAATCTTACTTGGATACTTAGTCTGACGGATGTTTTGTTGTTCTTTCTCCAAACTATTTTCTTTTCCCCCTAACTATACAGAAAAACTGTAGTTTTTCTACAATGTAGCACTGTCTACACTTCAGAACTGTCAGGTAGGGCCATGTGACTGAGTTCTTGCCATTTGAAAGTGGATGCAAATTACATATACCAATTCTATGCCCTAAAATCTCTATGGAATACTCCATGCTTACCCTCTTGTTTCAGATAGATGATACCAGGCTAACCTTGAAGCCATGTACTAATAATGGCAGACTGAAGTATAAAAGACACCTTGTTCCCTGAATGACTATGTGGGGTAGAGTCTCCTTTTCCTCCTCCCCACCAACCACAATGGGCAGTGAGGCGAGTAACAAATGTTCATCATGCAGAGAACCTTGAAATTTCTTGTCTTATCGGGCAGAGTGGCTCTCATTAAATACCCTAGTACAGGTTCCTAATTAGAACACATGTAGACAGCAATTTTATATTACTATAAGTGGCAATAGCATACAGTTGATTGGCAATACTTTAAAAATAAAACATTAATAATAGTAATAGTAATAAATTTATGTGGGGCATTTACCCTTGCTTGAATTTATCAGAAGTTTATAAACAAGCAGGACACATCTTGATTTAATCAGCAGGAAAAATGAATTTTGGAGAAAATCAAAACTATTCCAAGATCACATTTTGCAATACAGAAAAAAATGTTATTAGAACTTAGTGATATATATATGCTCCTCAAAAGAGGAAGGTGAATGTTGACTATTCACCTTCAAAACAAGCACAAAACTACCTTTAACAGATAGAGATGTGAAAAATAGTTTCACAGTTCAGTTTATAAGTATATGAGGACAAAGTTTATCTATGTAGTGTGTAGCTGCAGATTCAAGACTTTAGATGAGGAAGCTCAGAAATGTCTCTTGCTGCTTTCTTGATCTGTATGCAATTAGTCCTCCCTTATTGCCCCACTGATTTACTGCAGTGGCACCTTCATTTTCCATGTGGTACCAACTCCAGTTTCTGGATTCCGTTCCAAGAATTCTTTTAAGTTTACCATTCCCTCACCCATGGCCCTGAGTTTGACATTAACAGTACAAGACACTCACTTGAATGTGAAAAGATATATCTTTTCTGAAAATATATAAATGTCAGCAAGACCTTGGACAACTCAGGGCTCTTGTAAGCAGCCTTAGTTGCCTGGAATAGGCTATCTCCACATACAAGTGTTAGGTAGTTAGTCAGACATTAGCAGCAAGGAGGTGACGGTGGTGAAAAGAGGGGAATAATCAAGTCACACCCCAACCATCTGGGAAACCTCCCCTGACTCCACCCAGAACAGGCAAAACAATGGTCAGGTGGTGGGCAACTTTTCCTAATAAAGAGGGAGCACAGTAACATGAAGGAACTTCCCCAGGCTGCTCATGCCCAAACTAGACAGGCGTATAAAACCTAGAGTAAACCCAAACTCATTATACCGTCATTATAATAAAATCTGCATGTGGTTTTGCTCCCCCCACCCCGCCCCATGGACTTTTCTTAGTGAAGCTAGGGTAAGGGCATGCACAATAATGAACTTGTTACATGACTCAGGACTGTGAATCAAATAATGATCCCCTGTCACTCACCCGTGATCACACCCCACCTCCTAGCAGAATTCTCCTTATAAACACCCTTAAACCTGTACAGAAGGGCTGGTTTCACTTTGCAGAAACAGCCCGCTCTCCCTCTGAGATTACAACTATGCTTTAATAAACTCTGCTTTGTGCTTAAGCCCAAAGTGGTAGTCTGCAATTCTTTACTTGCTATCGTAAGGACCGAGATTGCTGGCCCAGGTCTTCTGTTGACCTCCTCAGTTGAAGCTATTTGACACAATGCACACCAACCCAGTAACAGAGGTGGCAGTGAGATTTTGATAGTCTCCTTTTCACTTGTACTGATAGCTGAAAACCAGTGGGAGAATTCCACCTGAAAGCTGTGTTTTTGGTCAGTTGGCTCTGCATTTCATTACCTTTTCTTTTAGAAATGGGGGCTGAAATGCATGGATATTGGTCCCCATGTAAGAAGAGTCCCAGTAGTACTGTCCTTTCCAACTGAGAGTGTTTAGGTCTTGTGATACAAAGGCTGGTTGATGACAAACATCAGGGACACCCCTATTTGTATATCCAATTAAGACACCAATTAAGATGGTGACACACTGAAGTCCACAGGAGAAGATTCCTTGATTGGATTTAACGTCAGCAGAACCTTTTATACACTGGTAAGTTGAATCTATGGGATCCACCCAAATTTCCAAAGTGTCCTGTGGAATGTTGACTTCGACTGAATCCAGAGTTGGGTACATAAAGGTGACATCCTGATGAACAAGTTTGGCGAATGCTTCAGATACCAACTTGTTACCATTAAGGACTTTGCTAAGAAGCTCTACTGTTGTACAAAAGGTAGCAACATATGTCATTTCAAACATTTTCAAAAGCATCTAGTATTCCTAATTACAGATGAGTACTAATGAAACAAAGGCCAATTAAATAAATCAATCAAAACACAACAAATTTGACTTGAGGGAATTTAAGTTTAAATTTCAAAGTGAATAATATTCCTGTGGCATGATAAAATAAAATTTTAGACATTTAAATTGTCACTAAATAAAATTAGTGCAACTATAATTTACTTTCTCTCTAGCTAAGTATCCTAATCAAAAAACGGTTGCGCTGTACCAGCTTCCAATGTTCTTAGAAAGTTTACAAACCATGTAGGCATACATGACCAGTAGAAATTTGATGAGGAAATATGGATTATTACATTATTTAGTTATTATCCAGGTTAACAAAATTAATACATTATATATAAAACTAAGAAAAATATAGAAGTTATTTAAATATAGAAGTTATTTAAATATAGAAGTTATATAAAATGAAGTTAAAGACTTAACTTGCATTGAATTAAAAAAAAACAGCAGTAGTAGGAAACTAAAATATGACAAGGGGCGGGATCAAGATAGCAAAGTAGAAAGATCATGAGCTCACCTCCTCCCACAGACAAACAAAAACTACAACTATATATAGATCAACTTTCTCTGAGAACAATCTGAAGACTAGTAGAACAGCTCTTCTATAATTAAGATATAAAGGAAAAACCACATTGAAGGTAGGAGGGACAGAGATTCAATGTAATCAGCATCCATATCCCAGGTGTGATGACCACATGCAGCAGGGGATACAACAAACACGGCAGTCCTCCCTAAGGAACAAGGGGTTTGAGCTTCACACTGGGCAACTTAGCCCTGGGGACCCACACCAGGAAGTTGAGCCCTCATAACAGCTGGCTTCGAAAACCAGTGGGGCTTATGCCCAGGAGAGCCAGAGGGCTATAGGAAACCAAGGCTCTACTCTTAAAGGGTACACATAAAATCTTACTCACTCTGAGTCCTGGCACAGAGGCATCTGGCACTCCAGCCAGCCTGCCAAATAACTCCAGCCAGCCCCTGGCCATGCCCACTCCAGTTCCAGCCACGCCAAGGCAACTTGCCCAGTGCACCCCAGGAAAAATCTGGCCTGCACCAACTCCAGATCCAGCCATCTAGCCAAGGCAGCCCTAGTTCAGTGTACTCCAGGACCCTCCAGCCTGTGTCTGCTGCAGCCCCAGTCCACCTGCCAAGCTACCCAGCACAGGCAATCTATATACGAAAGGCTCCTACATAAGGTCATGCTTTCAAGACCAAGAGAGGTAACCGTTTTGCCTGATTTATAGAAAAAGAACACAGAAAGTCAAATAAAATAAGGAGCCAAATATATTCCAAATGAAATAAGATAAAACACCAGAAAAGAACAATAATGAAACAGAAGTAATTTATCTGATAAAGGGTTCAATGTGATGGTCATAAAAATGCTCACTGAACTCTGAAGAAGAATGAAGGAACACAGTGAGAATTTCAACAAGGAGTTAGAAAATATAAAAAAGAACCAATCAGGTCTGAATAATATAATAACTAAAATAAAAGTACATGCAGGGAATAAAAAAAGATTAGATGATACAGAAAAATGCATAAGTGATCTGGAAGACAGAACTGTGGAAATCAACCAATTGTAATAGCAAAATGAAAAAGAACTAAAAATTTATATAGTTTAAGGGACCTCTGAAAAAACATCAAGCATACTAACATTTTAATTTTAGGGGTCCTGGAAGGTGAAGAGAGAGAAAGAAATGGTCAGAAATTTATTTGAAGAAATAATGGCTGAAAACTTCACTAACCTGGGGAAGAAAACAGATATCCAGGAAGCACAGAGGCCCAAACAAGATGAATCCAAAGAGATTCACACCAAGATATATAATTAAAATGACAAAAGTTAAAATTAGGAGAGAATCTTAAAGGCAGCAAGGAAACAAGGAAACAAACACACAAAAAAGCTAGTCACATACAAGGGAACTCCCATAAGACTATCAGCTGATTTTTCAGCAGAAACTTTTCAGGCCAGAAGGGAGTGGCATAATATATTTAAAGTGCTGAAAGGACAAAACAAAACCTAACAACGAAGAATACTCTACCCAGCAAAGTTATCACTCATCACTGAAGGAGAGGTAGAGTTTCCCAGGAAAGCAAAAGCTAAAGAATTCATCATCACTAAACCACTCTTACAAGAAATGTTAAAGAAACTTATTTAAGCAGAATAGAAAAGGTCATAACTAGAAACAATACATAAAAGGAAAAAATCTCACTGGTAAAGGCAAATATATAGTAAAGGAAGTGAATCAGCCACTTAAAAAGCTAGTATGAACATTAAAAGAATAAATTTGTAAAATTAACTGTAACTACAATAAGTAGTTAAGGTACACGCAAAGTTAAAAGCTGTAAAATATGACTTCAGAAACATAAAACAAAACATGGACGGAAGGAGTAAAAGTGTAGTACTTTTACAATGCATTTGAACTTAAGTGATTATCAGCTTAAAATAAACTTCTATATATACAGGTCATATATATGAACTTCATGGTAACCAAAGCAAAAACCTATAATAGATACACAAAAAATAAAAAGAAAGGAAACCAAATATAACACTAAAGAAAATCATCAAACCACAAAGGAAGATAATAAAAGAAGAAAGGAACAGACAAGAAACACAAAACCAGAAAACAATGAACAAAATGGCAATAGGTACATACCTATCAGTAATCACTTTAAATGTAAATAGATTAAATGTGCCAATCAAAAGACACAGGATGGCTGAATGGATTTAAAAAAGAAAAAAAACAGAAGAACTATCTATATGCTGCCTACAAGAGACTGACTTCAGATCTAAAGATACACAAAGGCTGAAAGTGAAAGGATGAAAAAGTTCATGAAAATGGAAGCAGAAAGAATGCTAGGGTAGCAATACTCATAACAAACAAAATAGATTTTACAAGAAACACTGTAACAAAAATACAAAAAAGGACACTACATAATGATAAAGCAGTCAATCCGAGACTATAATATTTGTAAATATTTACGCACTCAACATAGAAGCCCCTAAGTATATAAAGCAAATACTGACAGACATAAAGGGAGAACTTGACAGTAATACAGTAATAGTAGTGTACTTTAATACCTCACTTACATCAATGGATAGATTAACAAAGCAAAAAAAAAAAAAAAAAATCAATAAGGAAACACTGGCCTTAAACAATACCTTAGAAAAGATAAAATTAATAGATATATATAGAACATTTCATTGCCAAACTGGAAAATACACATTCTTTTCAAGTGGACATAAAACATTTTCCAGGATAGATCACATGTTAGGCTACAATACAAGTCTCAAAAAATTTAAGAAAACTGAAATCACATCAAGCATCTTTTCCAACTGCAACAGTATGAAACTAGAATTAATTACACAAAACTGGAAAATACACTACTATGTTGAGATTAAACAACATGCTAAACAACCAATGGGTCAATTAAGAAATCAAAGAAATAAAAAAACCTGAGACAAATGAAAATGGAAACACAATTTCCCAAAATCTCTTGTACACAGCAAAAGCAATTATAAGACAGAAGTTCACAGCAATATAGATCTATCTCAAGAAACAAGAAAAATCTCAAATAAGCAATCTAACTTTATACCTAAAGCAACTAGAAAACAAAGAAAAGTACAAATTTAGTAGAAAGAAGGATATAATAAATATCAGAATGGAAACAATGAAACAGAGACTAAATAAATATGTATGTGTGTGTGTGTGTGCGTGTGTGTGTGTGTGTGTGTGTGTGTGTGTGTATGATTAAAGAAACTGGGAGCTGGTTCTTTGAAGATAAACAAAACTTACAAATCTTTAGCCAGACTTACCAAGAAAAAAAAGAGAAGGCCCAAATAAATGAAATCACAAATGAAAGAGGAGTACCACCAATACTACAGAAACACAATCATAAGCAATTACTACAGACAATTATCCACAAGTTGGACCACCCAGAAGAAATGAATAAATTCCTAGAGACATATAATCTTCCAAGAGTGTAACAGAAAGACATAAAAAATCTGAACAGACTGATTATTAGTAATGAAATTAAAACATTAATCAGAAAACTTCTAACAAGCAGAAGTCCAGGACCAGATGGTTTCATAGGGGATGTCTACAAAATATTTAAAGGGGAATTAATATCTACCCATCTCAAATTATTCCAAAAATAGAAGAGGAAGAAATACTACCATGAGGTTAGCATTACCCTGACACCAAAAATAGGAAAAGATACTACAAAAATTACAGTCCAATATTGCTGACGCACATAAGATGCAGAAATCCTCAACAAAATTTCAGCAAATGAAATTCAACAATACATTGAAAGGATCATACAGCCTGATTAATTGGGACTTATTCCAGGGATGCAGGGATAGCTCAATATCCACAAGTCAATCAATGGGATACACTACATTAACAAAATCAAGGATAAAAAACACACAATCATAACAATAAATGCAGAAAAAAACAGCTGACAAAACTCAATATATGTTTATGATAAAAACTCTCAACAAAGTGAGTACAGAGGGAATGTACCTCAACATAATAAAAGCCATATATGACAAACCCACAGATAACATCATACTTATTGGAGAATAGCTGAAAGCTTTTCCTCCAAGATCAGGAACAAGACAAGGATGCCCACTCTTCCCACTTTCATTCAACATAGTATTGGTGGTACCAGCCACAGCAATCAGACAAGAAAAGAAATAGAAGACATCCGAATTTCAAGGGAAGAAGAAAAACTATCACTATTTGCTGATGACATGATACTATATATAGAAAGCCCTAAAGACTTCACCAAAAAACTATTAGAACTAATATATGAATTCAGTAAAGTTGCATGACACAAGAAGAATATACAGAATTCTGTTCCTTTTCTATACACTATTAATAAACTATGAGAAAAAGAAATTAAGAAAACAATCCCATTTACAATTGCATCAAAAAAACCTGAAATGCCTAGGAATAAATCTAACCAAGCAGGTGAAACCTATACACTAAAAACTATGAAATACTGATGGAAGAAACTGAAGATGACACAAATAAATGGAACATGAATTGGAAGAGTTAATATAGTTAAAATGTCCTGAATTGGAAGAGTTAATATAGTTAAAATGTCCATACTACACAAAGCAGTCTACAGATTCCATACAATTCCTATTAAAATACCTATGACATTTTCACAAACTAGAACAAACAATCCTAAAAGCTGTAAGAAATCACAAAATACCCCCAGATAGTCAAAGCAATCTTGAGCAAGAATAGAGCTAGAGGAATCATACTCCTTGATTTCAAACTAGTCTAAAGCTATAGAATCAAAACTGTATGGTACTGGCACAGAAACAGACACATAGGTCAATGGAATAGAATAAAGAGCCCAGAAATAAACCCATGCTTAATTAATGTATGAGAAAGAAATCAAGAATATACAATGGGGAAAAGGCAGTCTCCACAATAATTCATGTTGGGAAAACTGGACAGCTACATGTAGAAGAATGAAACTAGACAATATTCTTACACCATATACAAAATAAACTCAAGTGGATTAAATACTTAATGTAAGACTTGAAACTATAAAACTCCTAGAATAAAACATAGGCTGTATGCTCTTGAACATCAGTCTTTATAACATTCTTTTGGACCTGTCTCCTCAGGCAAGGGCAACAAAAACAAAAACAAACAAATGGGCCCTAATGAAACTAAAATGCTTTTGCACAGTGAAGGAAACCATCAGCAAAATGCAAGACAACCTGCTGAATGGGAGAAGATATTTACAAATAATATATCTGATAAGGGCTCAATATCCAAAATATAAGAACTGATACAACTCATTATCAAAAAAAATCTGATTCACAAATGGGCAAAGGATCAAAATAGACATTTTTCTAAAGAAGACATACAGATGGCCAACAGACACATGACAGGATGCTCAACATCACTAATCATCAGGGAAATGCAAATCAAAACCAGTAATGAGATTTCACCTTACACCTGGTAGAATGACTATCATCAAAAAGACAAGAAATAACAGATGTTGGAAAAGATATAGAGAAAAGGTCTTGTACTGTTGGTCAATTGATACAGCCACTATGGAAAACAGTGTGGCGATTCCTCAACAAATGAAAAATAGAACTACCATACAATCCAGCAATTCAAATTCTGGGTATTTATGCAAAGAAAAGGAAAAACACTAATTCAAAAAGATACATGCACCCCAGTGTTAACTGCAGCACTATTTACAACAGCCAAGGAATGAAAACAACTTGTGTCTATCAATAGATTAATGGGTAAAGATGTGGTATATACACACAATGAAATATTACTCAGCCATAAAAGAGAATGAAATCTTGACATTTGCAACAACACGGATGGACCTACAAGGTATTATGCAACATGCAATAAGTAAGACAGAGAAAAAGAAATAGCATTTGATCTCACTTATATGTGGAATCTAAAAAAACAAAACAAATGAACAAACAAAACAGACTCAGAGATACAGAGAACAAAATGGTGGTTAGCAGAGGAGAAAGGGGTGGGGATATCAGCAAACCAGGTGAAGGGGATTAAGAGGTCAAACCCCAGTTATAATAAATAAGTCATGGGGCTGTTATGAATAGCATAGAAAATGAGTTAATAATATTGTAAGAACCTTGTATGGTGACAGATGGTAACTAGACTTATCATGGTGATCATTTCCTAATGGATAAAAATATTGAATCACTATGTTGTACACTTGAAACTAATATTGTAAGTTAAATATACTGCCATTAAAAAAAGAAACTAAAGTATGATTTTACTTCCTCATTTTTTGTTTCATTGTAGATTCAAAAGCCAGCAAAAATACATAACGCAGAAGAGAGGAAATAAAAAATTATTATGCAAAGAAGTATATAGTAACATTAATCATTAAGCCATATTATTGTAAAATTCATCAGTGTGTATACATTTAGACTTAACAGAAATGGTTAATGTCAGGTTAAGTGCTATCACTTAATAGTTATTAAGCGATACTGGGAAATAGTATTACTGTGATTAAAAGGATCATAAAACAAACTGTAATTATGAAATTTAACTTGGCAAATTAGATAAAACTATATTGTTGGAAATAGTAACTCTTACTACTATTTTGTATGAAAAACATGAATTGCCAGAGTTATTGATATATTTTAGAAAATATAAATCTTTCTAGGGCTAGGAACATAAAACAACCCAAAGCGCACTGGAAAATTATATTTTGGGAAGTTAAATTTCACTCAGATAACAAAAGGCTTTGAAAGTTAATGTGAAGAAGTTTTTACTTCCTTTTGAAGGCAATAAGGAAACAGAATCATTTCAAAGAATGTCTGAAATACTCACTTAAAAAAATGAAAAATAATTTCTGCATATGGGTGATTAATACACTGAACCTGTAAGGAAAATGGGAAGTTATGTCCTTTAAAAGAATAGTATAGTAATCTCAATCTGACTTAGGTGAAGTTAACAAATTCAGGGTAACTGAATACTAATAGTAAATAGTGTATGCATTTCTGCCACACGTGCCATTTATTAATTCATCAAATACTTGAGTAGTTACTTTGTTCCAGAAAATGTACTATGTGTTGGAGAGACAGTGAGGAGACAGCATTCCCCTGCTCCAAATATGCTTACAGAAAAGGGGAAAAATAATATCTTGAATGTCACTGTATTGACATCGGGAAATGTTCAGTAAAGTAGCTATGAATAAGTACTATACTTGAGTAGCTTTCTTGTGTGATTAATTACAATAACTAATTTGGCCAAAGATATAGAATTTTCCACGAATCATAGAGGCTATTTGAGATGTAGGCTTTTCCTAGAAATGCAAAGGACTTGGAAACTCTAGTTACCATATATCCTGTAATAGGGAAGTATTTGTACATCCTAGGAAAAAAAATGCTAACTCTCCAATGGTGCAGGAGGAGGGAAAGCATCCCTCAAATAATAATGATAACAGCAAAAACCAATATTAATACTCAATCATTAAGGATGCTATAAAATGGTCGTCCTCAAACTATTTGCTCTTGGTAACTCTTTACAATCTTGGAAAGTATTGAGAGTCTAAAGAATATTATTTATATGTTAGATCTATTAAAATCTACAATACTAGAAATTAAATTAAAAAATATTAATTCAATTAAAATAACAATAATAAATCCACTGCATAAATAGCATACTCTATTAAAAATAATTACACTTTCCAAAAACAATAGTGAAAAAGTGACATTGTTTTACATTTTAGCAAGTTTCCTTAATAACTGGCATAATGAGTAAATGGCATAGAGATTCATGTATTCTTGCAGTCTGTAAGCAATATCACTAGTCCTGAAGGCTTCTGAAAAACCCACTGTACACTCATGAGGGAATGCGAGTGAAAAAGGAATTATCGTGACAGTAGTTTCAACATCTGATGTCTCTGGAAGGTTCTTGGGAGTTCAAGTTGAGAGCCTTCTATAATAATACCATGAAAGGGAACATGAAGCTCAATAGATTGGTTAACTGTTTTGTAGCCTAGATAGAGACAGAAAAGATGACTATATTTAGAAGTAGTCAATGCCATTTGATATCTTGGACAACTCATGCTACTTGTCACTATAGTCTCAGAATTCTATGCTTAATATTGACATCTTTCCTCTATGGTCTGAAGTGAGGGCATGATTCATTATCTCATCCAGGAATTCTCTTCAAGAACCTTCCCCACATTGATGGACATGGTTAAATATCAGTTTGATTACCACACTGTAGCCTATTTTTTTCTTATAGAGATAATTAAGATTATAATGGCAGGATTTTAGGCTTGGCAAAATGACTAGCTGAACTATAACCCACCCCAAGTTTCTTACAGCTCTGGACATATAGTGAGTAAAGATTTTGTAAAAAGTATCCTCTAAAGTATCCTCCCCCAAAACATTATCTTATTAAAAATGAAATTAATTATTCTTGAAACTCTTGCCTCTCATTTTCATTGAATTATTAGTGAAAATTATGCAAACACAGTATATAATATAGTTATCTACCATTCAGTTATCTTTCAACCATGCTAATTAATGATTACCTTAATAGAGTGGATATTGTTTCAGTATTATATATTTTTATATTTGTATATGCCTACTAATGTAAGTTAACTTTGTTAAGTATACTGTTTAAGTAAGAAAAGATCAATCTGTTGATGAAGACTAAATAAATCAAGGATAAAGCAGGATTTGGTACTGTACCGATTGTAATTAAAATATTTAGCTGACCAAGTACAACTGCTGTTTACATTTCGATAAAAGTATTTTGCAATCACGTTAATCAGAGGGATGTTTGACATCTCTGGACTGGCAGAAGTTGAATATTTGAGACAAATTATTCTTAGAAACAATAATTATGAATAAAAACTTCTTACTGATATATGAGGACAATTAAGCCTATTTTAAATAATTTCATTAATAATATAAAATGACTTCTGTTCATTCCTTTCCTACTATATCATTAAATATTATTGAGTTAGGTCCTGACATTTCATTCAGAATTATGTTTCTGGCATTTAAGTATTCAGCTCTAAATGTTAAGGATGTCAATTATATAAGCATCCATCTTTTTCACTATCATTTCCCATCAAACATTAATGGTAGAAGCCTTAATTCATTTCAACTAGTCTCAAATATCTGCCCTGAAGAAGGCTGATACTCTACAAGTGCTCTGACAACCTCTGCTAAGTAATTACCCTTAAAAATATCTCAGTAAATTCAACTCACTCCCAGAGGCATTTTAAATTATATGTCATTAAAATGCAATGCTTTCTCAAATAACAAGGTCATGCCAAAAGGCAAAACTATACTCTATTTTTATCTGAGACATATCCACTCCAATAAAAATGTTACAACTTACACTTCAAACCCGGAAAAATGGGTTGTGCTTATCTGAGAGATGTAGTAATCAAGGCAAATTGTTATATACACCAACAATAAATCAGTACCATGGTCGCATTCTGTGTGATAAAATGGTCCATTTGTGGGAAGAGTAGGATACTACATGTTTTGATATAATTTGGGACAAAAACGTACTCATAAAATTGCACGTTAAGCTGTCTCTAGCTAACATTCCCTCCTGACACTTCAATAGTCTCCTTCTTCTTCTGGATAGATATTTTCTAAGTTTGAAAACTTGAAGTTACATGAAATTTCAACTCCATGTTTAAATGAATACATAAATGAAGGAAGCCTTGCAAGGCAAACTGACTGTTATATTTTTTTGCCCCTCTTAGTGCAAGAACAAATACATAAAAATTTAGAAAAAAATATAAAATCCAAAAAGAGTTATGAAGAAAAGTAACCTAATTCCATTCTTACTCTACAGAACAGAAACAATTTTCTAAATAAAACTATTTTAATAATCTGGGAATAATTATGGACTAAATATGTTTTCTAAATTATGACAGTCAGGATACTGACTAAATAGAGTCGAGTTTATTATCTCCCTCAGTTCAATCCACTAGGAAAACTAAATGATATCATGTCTATGGAAGTTGTAACTTATAAGATGATTGAAACATACTAAGCTTAATGTTTATTTCCATAAGAATTTGATTCTGAATTTTAAAAAGAAAAATATATAATATGTAAAATAAGACATTCATTTTCTGATCTGTTATAAACATGAAAATAGGTGTACACAAATGACGGTTTTAATCTAAATGAATTTTTAAATGTTTATCTACTATCAAGTCTTACTTGAGTAAACCACTTCTAATCTCTTCAGCAAATAAATATTCTTAAGAAATTTGAAATAAAGTAATAGCCATCTCACACAAACTCATCCAGAGAAAAGAAAAAGGTGGAATTCCACTTCTGAAGACATTTGAGCAAAATGAACTAGACAGCAAAACATAAAAGGGGCATCAAAAGAAAGGAAAATTAGAAATCAATCTTGCTCATGGGCCTAGATGAAAAGTCTTAAAATATTATACATCAATACAGCAAAACATAAAATACCAATCAAATGAAGATTATTACAGAAGTTGAAGTTTTTTGGGTTTTTTCCCCTAATCTGTTTCATCACATAATAAGAAATGAAAGAAAAATCATATGCTCATTTTTAGACATGCTGGAGAGTATTTTATAAAATAAAATACCAAGTCATAATAATATTAAAAAGTAGGATAAAAAAACTTTTACATATATGTTTAGAATATTAACAACAAGCTGAGAGAAGACATCCTACCCTTAATGAATTAATTATTGAAAGGTTTCTTTACCTAAAATTAGGAACAGGATAAAGGCCACTATAACCACTTCTATTTGGCATTGCACAGGAGACCACAAAAAAACAGTAAGAAAATTACAAGAAGGGAGTTGGGGGGTGGGCAAAATAGATGAAGGGGGTCAAGTGTATGGTGATGGATGGTAAGTAGACTTTTGGTGATAATCACTTTGTAATGAACACAGATGTTGAATCATAATGTTGTGCCCCTAAAACATTATAATGTTATATACCAATTTTACCTCAATAAAAAAAAAATAAGAAAGAATAGGCATCAGTATTCAGAAAGAGGAAATAAGTCCATTACTAGTCACAGATAACATGACTGTATATGAAGAAAATCTAAAATTATCTAGAGAAAACAGTAACAATAAGTGAATCTATCAAGATCATAGATACAAATCAATATAAATAACTATGTAATTTCTATATACCATTAATGAACAATTGAAAAATAAAACTAAAACATGCTTTACAGGAACACTAAAAAAACATCAAATTCTTAGGAATACATATAACAAAAGATGTACAAAACCTCCATAATGTAAAACATAAAACATTGCTTAGGAAAATGGAAAAATATTCTAAATAAATGTATAAACATGTAATTTTAATGGACTGGAAAACTAAACATTGTAAGGAAAGGTTTATGAATGTTGGCACCAATGATATTTTGGTTTGAATATTTTGATGTTGTTGCATGTGGGCTGCCTTGTACACTGTAGATATTAAGCAGCATTCTCGGCCTCAATCTCATTAGATGCAGTAGCATCCCCCAGTTGTGACAACCAAAGATGTCTCTAGACATTGACAAATATAACTTTGAGGTCAAAATCTCTTCCATATTGGAACTATTATTGTAAAGGTTTTCATTTCCTTAGATTGATTTATAGATTCAATGCAATCCCAGTCAAGATCATGTTATGTATTCACGTGTGTTTGTAAATTCATAATCTGATCATAAACTCTGTATGGCAAGACAAAGGGCCAAGAATAGCCAAGGCAAGACTGACAGAAAACAAGTTTGCACTACCAAATATCAATACATGTTATAAAGTTATAACAATTAAAGTAGTATTACTTTGTCAAAAGGTAGATCAATCAAAGGAATAGCATTTACTGTCCAGACAGATAACCCCACGTATATGGTCATCTGACTTGTGATAAAGATGACACCAACTCTGAAATTGAAAAAGAACGATCTTCCTGAAATAATGGTTTTGGACAACTGAATGCCCATAAGAAAAAAAAAATGAGTGGCAGTAACAAAATCACTTTCAGATATACTGTATATCTAAACATGGAAGGCAAATCAATTAAAATCACTGAATAAAATATAGGAGACTATTTTTATGTCCTTGGTTAGGCAAATATTTCTTAAAAAGGACATGGAGGTGGAGAACAATAAATTTGGTTATATTAAGATTAAGAAACTGTGTTCACCAAAAGACACAATTAAGAGAGTAAAAAGACCAAACAAAGAGTGCATGGGTGTATTTTCAATATCTACATCCAACAAAAATTCATATCTAGAATACAAAAGCAAATGAGAGACAACAGGAAACAAAAATAGGCACCTCAGAAATTACCCAATAAACGTGAAACAGTACTCAACTTAGTCATCAGGAAAACAGAAGTTAAAATCAAAATGCAATACCTTTACACACCATGAGAATGGCTAAAAAATTTTTTAAAGACAAAACATTCAAGTGTTGGTTATAATGTAGAACAAAGGAATTCTTATGCACATTTGGTGAAAGTGTAATTTTTATAACTAATTTGGAACACTTCTTGGCAAGGTCTATTGAGCTTAGTATATGAAAATTATGTAACCAGCAATTGGATTCCTTGTTATAATCCAAGAGACCTTTTTATAGATGTTTGCCATGATACAGGAACAAAAAATATCAATAGCTACTCTTATTGTAGGAAGCACAAAAGGGAAACAACTCAAATGTTTATCAATGGAAAAATACATGTAGTATATATTATATAATGAATCTTTACATGACAATGAAAATGAACAATTATATACACATGTAACAAGGTAGATGAAACTCATAATATGAAAAAATGGAAACTAAAGTAAAAGCTGTACATACTTTCTTTGATATAAAATTCAAAACTCAAGCAAAATCTTTGTGTTAAAAGTCAGCATAGTGGATACTCTCTTGGAACAAGTGGTGACTGGAAGGGGTACTTGGAGTACTTCTGGGATGCTATAAATTGTATTTCTTAACTTGAGTGCTGTGCAAGTAATTAATCTGTGCTCTTGTGATTTGTGCACTTCTTTATGAAGTACCTCTAAAGCCAGCTTATAAAATATGAAATACAGATTGGGAAAGAAAAAGTTAATAAATTAGTGTACACCTTTAAATTGAGAAAAGTGATAGAAATGGATCTAGTAAGAAATAAATTTATCTTACTTTGTAAGCGTTTGAAGGTAGAATTGAACAGCTGGACAGCAAGGACTATGAAACTGTTGCATTAGGTCACTTGCCAGCTCATGTCCTCAATCTATGGTGGTTCCTATATTCCAATGTTACATGCATTTTCAGCCCTTCACCTGGCTCATCCAGGAATAGCAAATATTCCCTTGAGAAAAACAGCCTCAAACACTGGCTTTCATTTCTGGATTCTGTCTTCTTTTGAATCTTGACCCAGTGATAATTAATAGTTACGTCTATATAATGTCTTCAATATGTGTGTGCTTGCATGTGCACACACTGTGACACACACACAAGGCATCGTTTGACATTTTATAACACTTCAATCAAACCAACATATGTTAGACAAAGACTATTTTAAAGGGAAATGTGTCAAATATGTCAATATATAACATACATGGTAAGTAAACCTATGTGAAAGATTTCTCTGAAGTAAAAAACAGGTAGAATTCAGGTAAAATATTATGGAGACATGAGTTATAATAATTTACTGACAAATGAACCAAGTATACTATAAAAGGAAGAAATTTACTTGTTCAGGTGTGTTGGATCTCTGGCACAACGATGCCATTTGTAAATTTAGAAGTACAGAAAGTTGAATAAAGTATTTACTTTAAATTGACTAATGTATAAATAACTTTTGAAAAGTATTAATTTTTAACTCTTTCATCCACATAATTTTGGGGATACCTTCATGGTAAAAATTCAAACAGCTATGTCCATATTTATCCTTTGTTTTAGCATAACATTTTTAATCAATTGCCTTAGCTTGTCCAACCAGACACACATACACATACACAGACACACAACTCTTATATGTTAATCTTCACTGACTTCATCTTCATGAAGGAGGGCAAGAGCTCATGAAACTAAAATTATGTTAAATCCACACACTAGTAATTTTAATTCCACATAAATTTTAAATCATTTACTGATATCATTATTGGCAAAAGAATGCAAGTAATGCATAACTACTGTAAGAGCCAGTTACAAATACATACTTATTTACATATACATGTATATATAGGCATATATAAAAGTATATTAAACTAATATGTATATATGTAAATGCACAAATATGAATATATTTTCAAATTTGTACCACACATTAAAATACTGTGTGTGTATAAGCTTTTTCAGTACTCTAAATTTTGACTGGTTTGACCTATCTTTTGAAATTCTGCTCAAAAGAGTATAACCAAGAAAAACAGAATGATCAATAAATCAATATACAGCCCATAAAAAGTCATTATTGACAGTATTATCATATTTCACAAAATACATGTATTAAAATTCACATGCTATACTTTTTACTTGAAAAACTAAACATGGATCTTCTGCCATGGGAATCAATATGATTTTTATCTATGTATGTTTTCAGGATTTTCCTTTCCTTATATAAATCCAAATACCTTAAAATCTGTAGTTAAAATACAACTGAAACAGGCATAAAGAATTGTCATATACTCTTTTTTGTTGCCATTTAATCTTTAGGATTAAATAATTAATTGATGAAAGTACGCTTACTGAAAAAGCACTAAGTATGTACCTTGTACAGGCATTTAAATCACTGACTTCTCATTAATCAACTTTTGTAAGCAAAATGATTTATGCAGAATGTTTTGAATTATAATAATGCAGACCTAGGAAATCCAGATAATGGTATGTCTCCTAATTATAACACTACTTCAACTACCTAAGGCAATGTGTTCCCCCTTTAGCTGCAAGTGGGCTTACACAGTTAAGGCATCATCTTGATAATTTTAATATAACATCTGAATAATAAGTCATAAAATGGTGGTGCTAGGACTGAGTCTCTCCCGAAGTTAATTTTGGCCTAATAGACTTGACCCATGATTATACATGGACTGAATTTGTCATATCTCATTTTAATAAACAATATTCTAGAAAAATAATATACTATATTTTAGAATAGATGCCAAAGTCTTTAAAGGCATACCAATCCAATCCATTAAAAAGTGTAGTGACTTTTGAGAAAACTTCTTACATTTTAAATAATTACAATTATTTCATCCTTAATAACTTTTCTTACCTATCTACTCCATAACCATCCTTAACTTTAATTTTATTTAATACTTCTTAAAATAGCTCCTTCAAAACCAACAATGAATTATTTTATAGAATTTAATAATAGTTTGAACACTCAATACTTATGACATAGATTTTAGAATCAGAAAAACTTGGTTTCAAATGCTTTCGTATAAACCATGTACTATTCAAGGTAAGGGTGGTAATTTCATGTCTTTGAGCTTTATGTTCTTCATCTTAAAAATGGGAATAATAATAAAATCCAATTAACATGGTTGCTAAATGAATTTGTTGAGAAACAGCTTGGTGGTTGGCAGAGAAACAGCATTCAAAAACTGATTTATTACCTTTATTAAGGATGATTATTAGCAGTGCACTCAAAAGCTAGAAGGATTATTCTGGAGAGAATACTCTTTTAAACAAGACTGTTTCCTAGTCTAATGATTTGGCTGGATTTTCAGAAAGTGTACTAAAATTCTTATATATAAAACTCTGAGCAATCTTTTATCATTCAGTTTTCAAATGTAAACTAACATTGTGTTAGCTACTAAATTTTAATAATTTTAAGGCAAAGTCACATGACAAAATTCATTCTTATTGCTTCTTCTGTAAATTAAATTACATTTTTATTATGGAAATGACAGTGCTAAAATATTTGAAAAATCTTCTTTTAGAAATATGCAAAAGACAACTGTTATATAATCCCCAAATGCCAAGTATTGCCATTCTGTTTTTTTGTTTTCTCCTTTCTTTGCACATATTCATTTACAGATTTATACAAAGACATTAGAAATGGATTTTATGAGGTATTTGAAATAAAGATTGGAGACAGACTGAATTCCTCAAAGTCAGACAGAAAAAGTTAATGACAACTAAAGGTGGGACACTGGGTGCTTTGTGGTATCACACATACAGCAACTAAGCAGTGCATACCTAGGAAGAAAAATTAGTCTTTTTTAGTCACTATGCTATACTCAGAGTTGTGAATTAAACAAAATAATTGAGAAATAAGGAAGCCAGATAATACAGAAATGCAAGTGTCTTGGGATAACAAGAGGCTCAAAATCAAATGCATAGTGTTAGAAGGAAGGAGCAGCTGAAGAAAAACAAAAATAACTTCAAATATTCAATTCTACAGGACTTGGAAACAAAAAGGATATAGGAAGAAAGAGTGAGAGAGTTTGAGTCAGAATGTTGTTTATACTACCTCAGTATAAATACCCTTATTAGAAAATTGCAGCAAGAATAATTTTTAGGTTTCTTTAAACATATTTTCGTATCATTAAATTATAATTTTAGGGGTTATTATTCTCCTCACTTCCATCTTGGTAATAACTACTGCAAAGATAGTCCAGTAAATTACCCTTCTGTATACTCTCTTCTCCCCAAGGTAATGATGATGATGATGATGATGATAATAAACAATAGTAAACAACACTTGAAGATATAAATCAAATACAACTTATATATTCCATACTTTTAGAGTTACCTCATCTCAAAAAAATATAGAAAGGGGAGGGCACTGGAGGTTGAGGAGCATGCTTCTCTGGGCCTGAGAATTTATCTAGATTCATATCCATGAATTTCATCAACATGTCAACAGCTACAGGTCCTTTAAAAATCATGGAATGTCTTTGAGTCTTGTTTGTGTCCTCTACAAAATTAAATAATAAAAACTAAAGAATATTCCAGGGAAGCATTCAATAAGATAATGTAGATAACCATTTCTACAGTGAAATATATATATGTGTGTGCGTGTGTATGTATATACACACACATAAATATATATAACAATAAATACCTAAAATAATGAGGAGAATTTTGTAAGGTTCCTATTCATTGAATTATATGACGTTAAGTTTGATAATGGTGTGTAATAACAGTCCATTATTTTTTGTTTAGTTATTTATCCACTTGTTCATCTCCTTGAGTTGAATATAAACCCCATGAGACATGGACCAATCTTGTTCACTATTTTAGTTCCAGCGTCTGGGACAATGTCATGCATCAATGGAGTATGGACAAATGAAAGAAGGATAGGAAAATGGACAAATGAAAGGATAGGAACATGGTTGTTAGATTAAAACAGCAAGATGATGGGAATCTGGATGACAGCTGTAGCACTGAGACTGAAAATAAGGTGAAAGACATTATTAATGTTTTGAAGTAAGATGATTAAATTAAAAAACTTGGTCATTGATTTGACCTACTTGGTAGTCAAGTAGAGGAATGAGACAAAAATAAATGGCTTCAGTGATGTGAAAAATAGTTGAAACACTGACAGAAAAAGGAAAGATTAAAGGTAAGCAAATTGGTATGATATAAAGATTTATTTTACATTGATTTCGGAGATAGTTAAAGGGAAGGTTACGTAAGAAATTATCAAAGAATTGAGATCAGGTCAAAATTAAGAACTGAAAGAAGGAAAATATGGGTGCCAAAAAATAATAAAATGGAAGAGTGGTAAGTATGGCTATAAAGGTAAGAAAAGACCTTACCATTTAAAATCCTGTAGGGTAGTTTAAGAATTTTGGAATATCTTCTATGAGCAACATCGAGTCCACAGGATTTTAAGCAAAGAAGTGAAAATAAAAGTTTTGCAGTTTTTAAGAGATTACTCTCAGTGCAATGATAAAGACAAGAACTGATATGGGTAGACTGGTAAGTGAATATATATTTTTGATATACACTGGGAATACTAGAAGAACAATCATAGCCAAGAGAGTGATTATAATTTCTCACTTTAAAAAAAAATTAATTATTTGGCTGCGTTGGGTCTTCGTTGCTGTGCACGGGCTTTCTCTAGTTGCAGCCAGCGGGGGCTTCCCTTTGTTCAGGTGGGTGGGCTTCTCATTGCGGTGGCTTCTCTTTGTTGTGGAGCACAGGCTCTAGGCACGCAGGCTGCAGTAGTTGTGACTCGCAGGCTGTACACTGCAGGTTCAGTCGTTGTGGCACACGGGTTTAGTTGCTCCGCGGCATGTGGGATCTTCCCGGACCAGGGCTCGAACCCCTGTCCGCTGCACTGGCAGGCGGATTCTTACTCACTGTACCACCAGGGAAGTCCCTATGATTTCTCACTCTTCTAGGCACGTTTGTTTGAAGTGTTAATAAGACATTCCCGTTGAAGAATTCAGTTACGTAGTAGTCATGTAGGTTTGAAATTCAAAAGTGTGGCCTGGCTTGGAAATAAATATGTGTGGAAATTTCAGTAGACATTAAAATTAATTTCAATTAAAAATTTCAATTTTTTACTCCATTTCCTTCACCTTCATCAAAAAGGTGAAGGAAATGGAGTAAAATGTTATGTATATGTGGGTAGACAACCCAATGATTTTATATTTTAATTTTTAAAGGTAACTTCAGATACTGACGAATACAATATATTAATATCTTCATGAACAAAACAGAGTGATATTTTCAGTCTGGTTGGTGCCTCTGGTTTTCTTGAGATTTTTATATTATGAAAGATAGAAACCAGAGTTTTAACAATACTCATTTTTCAGAAAGCATTTAAAGATGTTACATACGAGCAAAAAAGTTTAAGATGTATGTCTTGTCTTTAAAAAAATTGTTCCATTGTGCATAACTGGAGACTTTGTAGAGCAGTGACTTTGCACATTACTATTGCTCAGATTGTGACAACTTTTGAATATGAAGATAAATAACCACAACTGTTAGGACATTAATATGCATCAAATATTCCAACAATATACCTCGCTGAAACATGATTCATCTTAAATATACTGATGATGCTTAAAGCAGAAGCATTACTGAAATTAATCTTGTCCTATGGAAGAGTTCCATGAATGGTGCTGTGTTTATAATTTCAATTTCTGGATAACATATTGAAGCGTTAGCATTTGTAATTCCACATATTTTGCTAGGATACTTTATATTAATGATTCTATTTTTATAAAATTTTGTAGAATAAGGATTCATTTTAAAATGAAGGAAAGCATACTGCATTAAGAAATGGGATACTATCTTATACTAAATGATGACAAATTAATATGTTTTCTTTCTTGGTGGAGAAATTTTGGTAACTGGGGAAGCCACCTTGTAGAGTTGGAGCTCCAAAAACCTGCAGTACCACAATGTCTCCCCTCACATTAAACTGCCTGATGAGAAATCCTTTCTTTCTATCCATTTATTTTTTGTAATAGTGAATTAATCATATTTTAAAATTATTCTATGTGCATAGTGAAAAAGAAAAGTTAAAGATCTGAAAACTGCAACAAAAAAGTCCAGTTTCCCAGAGTATAAACTATGAAAAGTTTCTTTTACAATTTATAGAAGCATATGTGCATTCATTCTTTCATTTTTAGAAAATCATATTTATAAATATATATTACCCTGATACATGAATTACTGACTTTAAAATATGCTGGGTATCTTTATGCATCACTAAATATAAATCTATATTTCTGTCATTTTCATAGCTGTTCAATATTCTAATAAGTAACAGAAGTTTAATTTGACATTAGTGAAGACAGTGTGGCAAATGTAGCTTAAATAAAATTGGAGAATTACACAACAGCCAGATTAAGAGGATTTTGAGGATTTATAAGACATTTTCACTGAACATACAAAACTCAATTTAGTTTCAACCCTATCATGTAATAATCCAGCACTCCACCAACATTACTTCCCCATTTCTTATCATCCTCTTTTGAATGGTCAGAGCTTACAAAAAGTTTCTTTCATTCACACTTGCAGACATCATTTTTATTTTATGCCAATTTGTGTATTGTGTTTGTGTGAATCTTAGGTTATTTTATTTATATTACTTATGTTAGCAGGTGCTCATTTATATGATTATATTTTTGTTGATTTTGAGAAAAAGGTATGAACCGTCAGAAAGAATTGGCATTTGTTTCCAAAACTAACAGACCACTTCATTAGAAACAAAGTTTCCCTTACACAAGTGAACTTTCTGTTCCTGCCAGTTGAGACAGGGACATTAATGTGTTTGAGAAGATATATGCCAGGGTTTCTGAGAAAAATAAAACGAATGTCAGAATACTTTGTCAACTCACACCATCACACACAAAAAAAGCACTACTGCTTCTACAAAATGTTATTTTTGAAATACATATAAAATAAAGCAGTACATTTACCAATGTACATCAGATTAAAAAGTGTAAGTCAATATTTAGCCAAACTCCTTAAACAGAATTTACTCTACATAACTCTTACCAGATTGACTGTCTTAATACTTGAAATGTTCTATTTAAAATAAATAAAATAATTAAAATAACCACCTTGGAATATAATACATATGCTGAAATTTTTCTGACAAAAAATGCAATGGTTTCTTACTTTATCAAATTCAGTGGTAATAAATTCCTGGCATTTGCCAAATTAGACTTTCTGAATTCTTGCAGAGAATGACAGTCTGCCCTCTCAAGCACAAGTGAGGTGAGACAATTAAGTTCCCATCTATTTCTTGCAATAGGTACATTTTTTTTCCTGAAAAATGACAAATTATAGTTCAATATGCCCTCACTCTAAAGGTTCATTGCTCAAAGTTCAAGCTTGGTCTAACCTTTGGGAGTCAGTGATGAAATAGGCCTTCAGAATTTTTTGCAAGTTAAGTTAAATGAATAGTCTTAGAGCTGACAGGTTATTGAAACATGTTCAAAATTTAAAGACATTTCATAATCTCTGTTCTCTCTACTATGTCAGAGATAACTTAGTAGAGAAAAAAAGTTCTTTTTTACTGGAGAAAAATTGCACTACATAAGGTCAACATTTCTGTTAAAGGACAGGTGTGTTCATTTTGACAAATATCTATAAGGTAATGATATAAGCAGATCTGCAGAACTAAAAGTCAGGTATTAAACAAATGACCATTATAACTTTATGAGCCTCTATTTTCTCACCTGTAAGTCATTGTATTAGTTGATTTCTTATTTTCCTTCTACCTCTATATCATTCCTACAATTAAATCAAAACGTATAAAACACTGTCAAACAACCACCTTTTGAAAAGCAATTTGCATGCTTTTTTTAAAATTTGTAGATATTTTCTTGTCACAGATTTTCCATGAAGAAATTATTAGTAAGTAAAGTCTTGAAACGTCTTAATTTTTTGTTTCCGCACTTATTATCAAACTTGAGTTTAGGGGCTTCCCTGGTGGCGCAGTGATTGAGAGTCCGCCTGCCGATGCAGGGGACACGGGTTCGTGCCCCGGTCCAGGAAGATCCCACATGTCACGGAGCGGCTGGGCCCGTGAGCCATGGCCACTAAGCCTGCGCGTCCGGAGCCTGTGCTCCGCAACGGGAGAGGCCACAACAGTGAGAGGCCCGCGCACCGCAAAAAAAAAAAAAACAAAACACAACAAAACTTGAGTTTAAATCTGAAATAACTAAAACTAGAAAATTATTGAATATATGAGAGGGGTGAGGGAGAGGAGGAGGGGAGAACTATATTAATGGAGGGGATGAAAATCAGTAACAAACAAATGGAACAACTATCAGTCACTGGACATTTCTCTCTCCAAGTGTATGCAGAAAACAATAAAGAGTAGTTTCAATATTGTGAGTGAAAATGATGTGAAGGTAAAAGTACTCTCTCAACTGAATTATAATAAAATCGTATCGTGGTTTTCCTTGACTCTAATTGCTCTATTTGTAAAACCACTTTAATTCAGTGTTGTTTCAAAGCAATTCTTCCAAAAATCCAAGTGTGATTATGACACTTCCCAACTTAAAACCATTCAATGCCTTTTCATTTCTTTTAGAATAAAAAAAAAATTCCTAAAAATTACTATGTCATTTATGACATATTACCTAGTTCTCTTTCCAAGTTTTGTTCCAACTAGTGTTAATTTTTTCTTTCATTTTGTCAAAAGAGCTTTCCTTTGGTCTTAGTTTCTAACCTATTAAAACTCAACAATAAACATATACCCATTTAAAATATGGGCTAATGATATTAACAGATATCTTACCAAAGAAGATATACAGATGGCAAATAATCATATGAAAAGATGCTTCACATTATATGTCATCAGGGAAATGCAAATCAGAACAATGAGAAATCACTACAAACCTATTACAAAGGCCAAACTCCAGAATACTGACAACACCAAATGCTAACACAGATATAGAGCAAAGAACACTCACACATTGCTGGTGGGAATACAAAATGATACAGCCACTTTGGAACACAGTTTGGTGGTTTCTTACAAAATTAAACACACTCTTACCATACAACCCAGCAATCACATTCCTTGGTATTTAACCAAACGAGTTGAAAACATGTCCACACAAAAACCTGCACACAGATATTTCTGGCAGCTTTATTCATAACTGTCAAAACTTTGACACAACCAAAATGTCTGTCAGTAAGTTAACAGATAAACAAACTTCAGTACATCCAAACAATGGAACGTTATACAGTGCTAAAATGAAATGAACTATCAAACCAGGAAAAGACAAAGAGGAAACTTAAATGCATATTACTAAGTAAAAGAGAATAATCTGTAAAGGCTATATACTGTATGATTTCAACTATATGACATTCCAGAAAAGACCTAACTATGAAGTCAGTGAAAAGATCAGTGGTGTCCAGAATTTAGAGGGGAAGAAGAATGAATAGGCAGAGCACAGAGGATTGTTATGGTAGGAAGCTTTTCTATATGCCATTAAAATGCTGGATACATGTCATTATACATTTGTGCAAACTTAATATATGTATAGCATCAAGAAAAACCCTAATGTAAACTATGGACTCTCGGTGATAACAATGTGTCAATGTAGTTTCATTGATTGTAACAAATGTACCATTCTGGTGGGAGAATTTGATTAAGGGGGTACCTATGCCCTTGTGGGGGCAGAAGGTATTGGGAAATCTCCATATCTTTCTCTCAAATCTGCTGTGAACATAAAGCTGCTCTAAAAACTATCTAATATATCGTAGACGTTACATGTTATATATATATATATATATATATATAATATATATAAAATGTATATATAAAATGTGTCTATATATAATGTGTGTGTTGTGTATATATATATTATATATTTATATATACACAACACACTACCATACACCCACTAGAAAAGACATTTTTAAAAAGACAAAACACATACAAAGCAAGGATATGTTACTCTACCAGAACTCTCATATACTGATGAAGAGAGTAAATTGGTAAAACCATCTTGGGAGACTGTTTAGCACCATCTGTTAAAGCTGAACATATACAAACCCTATAAATCAGAATTTCCATTCCTAGTATACAGCCTACAGAACACGTACATATACCCTCAAATGACAGCAATATGAATGCTTGTATCAGCAAAATACAATGAAAAATATGGGTACCTAAACTGCAATATAATCACTTGCTGGAATATTGTAATGAAAATGAATGATATAGAACAACATGCAACAATATGTATCTCACAAACATAAAGGTGAGTTAAAGCAGCAAGATAAAAAAGAGTGTACTTTACATGAGTCTACTTATGTAAAGTACAAAACAGTCAAAGTTAATATATTCCATAAGAAGTTGAAATACTGGTTCTCTTGGAGGAGGTGGCAGTCGTAACTTGAAGGATATGAGAAGGCTACTTGTGTACTGGCAATATCTCTTTCTTAATCTGATTCCTAGTTTCACACTGCTGTTCAGTCTGTGAAAAGTCACTGAGTTAGACACTTAGGTTCAGTTTTCTATAAAATTTTTAAAAGTCTTTTTTGAGAATTAAATACTAATATTAATAATATGACCTCCTTTATATATAATACATATAATTTATATATATATATTTATATATATTTATGACACTGACACACTGCCATATATATATATATATATATATATTTATTTATTTATTTATTTAAATAAGGATATATCCAAATACTGTGGTTGCCCCTGAGATGTATTATATGACGCCTTCAATTTTTTTTCTTTTACTTGGATAATACGTGAATTTGATTGTAATGTAAAAAGAACTTTAAAATCTTAATATATTGCATTTTAACTGAATATGTTGATAGAAAGTTATAAAAAAACATAATATTTCATTCAAGGCTCATCATCTTTACCTGCGACACCTGCAAACTGAATTTCTTAATACTTTCTCCCTATGCTGCTTCTCTCATAAATTCTCTCCAATAACTGCCGTTACTATTTTACCCTTTCACATTAAAAATATGGCAAAATATAATGTAAATCTAAAACACTCAGAGTATCACCACCTAGTATAATATAACTTTCAACATGGTATATTGACTTTTGTTTGTGCTCTTAACACTCTAAAGTTGCAATTATAATCTACATGCCCATTAGATATCTTCTACTGTAAGTCTGTTCATGAAGTTCAAAAATTCATCTTAATGACTTCATATTATCTGAACTAGCAGATCTGCTGGAACATACTCAAACATTTCCCTGTATTGGTCATTTATGCCTGTTTACTTAGTTGCTTCTTCCTTCCTTCCTCTGTTCCTTTCTTCTTTCCTCCTCTTCTTCTGGCCTTCTTTTAACCCTTTCTTTACTTTTTCCATTGTTCCTTTCTTTTTTTTCTTTTATAGGTATTAAATATCTAACTCTTGTTCTAAATACACATTTCTATAATGATTTATTTCATGAGAATAAAATGTTAGCAGTAATAGCTTAAGAGTAATCAGTCAAAACATATGCACATCTATAGATATATTGATGTATTTTGGCTTTTTTATTTCATTCCAGCATTGTTTCTTAGATACCATTCTATAACACAATATCTCATACTCCTCTGATCTATTTCTTTTTAGTTTTTTTCCACTGCTGATAGAAAATTAATAGACAAATGATGTTCTTTACAATTTGAGCTTAATCAGTCTTCCAACTTATTATCATCATTATTATTACCATATCCTCTCCTCTCACCACCACCTTTAGAACATTATACTCCAGCCTCCACTCATACTGTCGTTGACCAAGTTTTCGTAATACTCCATTCATTTTCAAATTTCCTCATTTTTTTCTGAAAATATTCCCTCTTTCAGGAATAAGTTTCCTCTACTGGGTAGAATCCTCCCCATTCTCAAACATAGATTTAGTTTTAAATAATGTGAAATATTCCTATTTTCCATCAGCCAGAATAATTACTATCATCTTTCATGCTACTATATTTATATCACTCTATGATTAATTAACTTAAATGAAATTTAAAGGGTCCTTTTCACACTCTTTGGTACATAATAAATTCCCAGTGAATATTAAGTAACAGAAACAATATATCCTTATATTATTATTAAAATGACAAATAAATACAATATTGTTATAAATTATAATATGGTATTTCCGTTCCACTAGATGTTGAGCTCATTTGGAAGCACAAATAATGCTTCCTGTATTATTACATATAAATATCTATATATCGATATATAAACACATAGTTACAGAAACACATACATAGTTTTCAGATATTCTAGAATACAGGTGCTAAATTTTTATTACATCAAAATGAAATGCAAAAATTGACTCACTTCCCCTTTCCATTCTGTTGGAAAAGTATTTATTCTAAGGGCTAAGTCTTAAGGAAAAATATCTCTGTAAAGTATTTCTTGAACAACATTATGATGGTGCATCTCTTTTACTAATTATTAGCAATTTCAAATCAGAGAACTTGTCTATATTATCTCTGATGTCCTCATTCAAGCACAGAGCTCAGTTCATCTGAAGTTCTCAGTAAGTATAAACTGTCATATGAAACATAAAATAACAAATATTATGCATTTGAAAAAACCACTTTTCTTACGTTTTACCTCTCTTTATTATCAGACAATTTTATAAGTATGCTGTACAGTGTGCATAAATATGCAAATATGCATATATATGTATGTGTATATTTATGTATGCTATATGTTTAATTTCAAATAGTTTGAAAATGTGTTAAGGAAGCCATCGGCTTATATAATTATCTCAGATACAGATTAAATTTAGAAATGTAAACAACATGAGTACCTACTTCATACTTTATAATTTATTTAACTGTTTCATACTGTCTAGTAATGAGAAAAGAGTTATCCCTCCTTGGATAATTTTTTTTTTAATGCTGCTCTCTTTGTGGGTTACTCAGACCTATCTATTTTATACCCAACACACAGTTTTTCTAAATATGTATAACCTTGTCTAAGATTATAACTTATCCAAGGATTACACCCTAGATGTTTATTTTTTCCTATCAAGATTTAAAGAACAGCAAAACTTCGCTACTGATAGGTAATTTTAATAAATTATTTACCGAATCTATGATTTGTAATTTTTCATATGTAAATGATTAAGTTCCTAAGCATCCATTTATCAAATATATTCCAATACCTATATATGGATTAATTTATTTATAACTTAAATAAAGAATAACTCCCTGGTTAAGTGAGGATGTAGCTACTGAAAGACCAATGGTAGTAAAAACAATAACAATAACAATAGTGATAAAATAGTGATAATAACACTACCCATACTGATCAATTCAGAGTTAGAAACTACGGAATCTCATACTGACTATGCAACTGGCATTCTCCATTACCAATAGAAATTCTAGCATATTTCTTTCCTGACTAGCTAAGAAGAGGATTCAAGAAGAATGAGTGAAAGGAAAGATACTTGTCTGTACTTTTTTCTTTTAAAAATTTTTTTAATAATTTTTCGGTATAATTAAAGCTTTCCAAAATTTAGAAATAAGAAAAAAAAAGTGAAAACACTGTAAGTTGTACTTAACTGACATTAATTTATGTGTTGAAAGTGTTTGGCACAGGATTTCAAACATAAAAGTTAGACACACAAACACACAGATCAATCAACATACTAAATATTAGCAGGTGTTATTTTTGCAAGTATTTTGAACTGAAATTTTCAAAAAAAGATTTCAATAATTAAATCCAACTAAACACAAATATATTCACTAAATAAATCATCAAGAACAGAATACCTCTATGCTTAACAGACCCAGAGATCTACTTTCCTCATTAATATATGAGATGTGTAAGATTCTAACCTTCCAATTACCCCATTTAATTCTTGGCTTTGTAATAACTGAATTTTTGTGCCTCAGTTTAGAACAGAACATCAGTTTATACCTGAATACTTATAGTCTTGAATCTGAAAGATGTAGGGCAGGCTAATAGGCTGTAAACTAAGGCAGGGTTTCTATGTTACACTTCTGAGACAGAATTCCTTCTACTCTGAAAAATGTGATTTTCCTCTTAACACCTTTAACTGGATAAGGCCCACCCACATTAGGGAGGATAATCTCCTTTACTTAAAGTCACTGATTAAAAATGTTAGTCACATCTACAAAATAACTTCATGGCAACAATTAAACTAGTGTTTCAGCAAACAACTGGGCATGAAAACCCAGCCCAGTTGACACATAAAATCAAGTGGCCCAAGACAAAGATTTTGTAAGTAGGAACCACCTGTGGATGAACTGTATGACATTCACTGTTGTATTTTCTTTAGCATTCAGGCCTAGAGGCTTATCCAGAGATTATATAAATCACTGTGAACAGAAAACAGAACTGAAAGCTTCACAATTTGGGGGTTTTCTTCTGGAATTTGCTATCATTCTGTTTTCCAAATGGATTGGAAATGTGCTGAAAATATTAAAATATTTCTTTAAATCACACTAATCATCTTTAGATCATCAGGCCTCCTATTTTTTTATATATATTTTTTGTCCTAGTTCTGTGAAAAATGCCATTGGTAGTTTGATAGGGATTGCATTGAATCTGTAGATTGCTTTGGATAGTATAGTCATTTTCACAATGTTGATTCTTCCAATCCAAGAACATGGTATATCTCTCCATCTGTTTGATTCACCTTTACTTTCTTTCACCCAATTCTTATAGTTTTCTGCATACAAGTCTTTTGTCTCCTTAGGTAGGTTTATTCCTAGGTATTTTATTCTTTTTGTTTCAGTGGTAAATGGGAGTGTTTCCTTAATTTCTCTTTCATATTTTTTCATCATTGGTGTATAGGAATGCAAGAGATTTCTGTGCATTAATTTTGTATCCTGCTACTTTACCAAATTCATTGATTAGCTCTAGTAATTTTCTGGTAGCATCTTTAGGATTCTCTATGTATAGTTTCATGTCAGCTGCAAAGAGTAAGTTTTACCTCTTCTTTTCCAATTTGGATTCATTTTATTTCTTCTTCTGATTCCTATGGCTAAAACTTCCAAAATTATGTTTAGTAATTGTGCTGAGTGGGCAACCATGTCTTGTTCCTGATCTTAGAGGAAATGGTTTCAGTTCTTCACCATTGAGAATGACGTTGGCTGTGGGTTTGTCATATATGGCCTTTATTATGTTGAGGTTAGTTCCCTCTATGCCTACTTTCTGGAGGGTTTTTATTATAAATAAAAGCGGATAAGGACATTTTTCAACAGCGGTAGGCAGTGGGTGTCTGTCAGAGGCAACAGTCAAGCACAGTCCCAATGCCTGCTTCAAGACATTGTTTGCAACATAAAATGAATCAATGAATTCAACTAAACAGGTTATTTTCCTTCTTTGTTTTAAGTTGTTTTTCTATTGGCAGTGTGATTCTCCTCAAGCAGCTCCATAAAGTAATAATAGCTTTAAACAATTCAGGTCCAAGATTGTATTAGGATACACTGAACTTCTCTTCTTGCTTTTAAATAATGAAACTATTATGATAGTCCCCAAAGTCTACTACTTGTATCTTTGCTCTATAGAAAGCCTGTCTGTTGCATACAAGTGCAAGTATTCTATCCTCCCATAAACCTTAGGAAACTATCCAAACTTGTGGTTAGATGTAGCATAATTTTCTTTCTTAAATTTTGTGCCCTTTTAATGAGTAGCCTTTTATTCTACTTAATGATGAAGGCCTAAATTAAATATCAACATTTCAATGGCTTGTCATGTTGTTTATTTGAAAGACTCTTTCATGCAAATTATGTATAAACTAATTTGAACTTACTGTTAATTTTATAGCTAAAAAGTAATTTAATGGCCAGAGTTTTGCCAAGAGCAGTATTTTTAACGATTTTAAACCTGCAAACACTAACGTTGTGAGATAATTTTGAGTGAATGAATCTGTGAATTACACTGGAGGCTTTCTAGGCTTTTTCATATGGTCTTAGCTGTTGGAATGCTTTGAAGGCATCAATGTACTACCTAATGATATGCTTTTATTAATATAATTTAAAAACAAACAAAAATAGAAATTCTATAGGAACTGATAAATTTCTAGTGTGGTGATATGGGATCCATTTTAATAGCTCTTAATTTTACATATCATTGCCAAATAGGAAATACATTTTAATTGCATTGAGTCACAATTATTTAATGTATTTCATTAATTTATTCACTAATGAATATTCATTTAACACATTTGTGCCAGACCCTCTTCTAGTCCCTAGGGATATAGCATTGAACAAAAGAAACATATCATCTCATGGAGCTTATATTGTAGTGGGAGAGATAACACAAAAAAAGTAAAATATGTGTAATGTTAGGTAGTGATAAGTGCTCTGGAGAAAACTGATGTGGAAAGTTTTAGGCTTAACGAGTGGGAAGTATTTATTGCTAAATATGGAGGATAGAGAAGTTTTTGGTGAAAAAAATGTCAATTTTGGGTAAAGACTGGTTGGAGATGAGGGAGCATATTTTTAGATAAAGTATTCTAAGAGAGGCAAAAAGCCTAGGGAAGTAGAGTATCTGGTATGTCTAAGGAACAGCAAAGAGACCAAGATGGCTGAAGAAGAATAGTGGTGGTAGTCAAGTAACAAGAAATGAGGTCACAGAGGAAATAAGAAGGTGGTTAAGATTTGAACTATGGAGTTTGACTTTTCTCTAAGTGAAATGTGAAGAAGGCTTGCTGGGTTTAGTGCAAAAGAGTGACATATACTTTGACAGGATCACTAAAGTTGTGTTGAGGCTAGGATGAAGGTGAGCAATTCTGAAGTAGGAAGACCAGTTAGGAGGCCATTAGCACAATGCAGGTAAGAGATCATGGTGATACGGACTAGATCTATGTGGTGACAATAATAATAGTCAATTACAAATATATTTTAAAGGTAGAGCCAACCAAATTTGTTGCCAAATTGAATGGGAAATGTTTACAAAGAAAGACGTCAAAAATACTCCAAGATTTTGGACTAAACCACTGGTACACATTAATTGCTAATAATAACAATAGCTAACTAAAACTGTGAAAGTAACATATTTCACATAAGCAGGAAGGAGGTGGGATGAAGAGAGTTTAGTTCTGAACATATTAAGTTTAAGATGCTTGTTTGACATCTATATAATGATCTGAGTTAGATGGGGAACATTTTAAGTCTGAGATAATCAGACTTACATTTTATTTAACAGAATTAATCATTCTAGTTTGTTAAGAATAGAGAGAGTGGAAGGGAGCAGTCCAAGATAATGAAGTTGGAAATAAGAAATTGGCCATTATCAACATAAATATCATACATAATGAACACAACATCCACGTTCCAACTAAACTACAAAGGTCAGAAACATACTGGTTACTCTTGGGATCTGAAAAGTTAATGAAAAAGTAAATGTCTTGAACTAAAGACTTTTCAAGTTGAAGACTTTTTCTAAATCACCTCTGCAGGAAACAGGTAGCATTCAAAAAGACCAAGCCCAACTTTTACTTGTATTGTTCATAATCCTGGCTAGCATTTATAACAGTATGACCAGCACACAAATTATGATTTCGAAGTTTATTCAGAATTGTAGTATAAAGTACAAAAGATTAAAGTTATCTCAGTTTAGAAGTTAGGTTTGCCTAAGGAAGTTGAGTGTTTCATCCACTTGAATTCTCTAGTGAATTTTTAACGGGATAGAATAAAAATAAGTATCAAATTGTCTAGTGGAAATGCTTCAAATCTGATCTTGGAAGCTATTGATTTAACACTTGATTATCCTGGATAAACTAACATTTTCCAAAGATTATTCATCCATCAATAACACCAAACAATATACCAAATATGGGAATTTCTTAAGTCATCTTTAATCTCCGCAAGTTTTTACTTTACTATATGTTTACACTGTTGGGTGAGTGACTTGTGCTGGTCTAGTAATAAATTGGGTCAAAAGATTTTTTTTAAAGAGTGAATTTTATGGTATGCGAATAATATCTCAATAAAGTTATTTTTCAAAAGACCCAAGGACAGAAAATGGGGACTTTCAGTATCCACCATCTCAGGAATCAGGTCCCATACCCTCAGTCCCACTTAGGACTGGCCAGTGAACCCAAAGGTCAGCCCTGAACAAGCCCCTTGTGGCTTTACCACTGTCTCCACTCCACCCAACATCAAAGAAGCAGTAGCTTAGGAAGACATGGAGATAATATTCCAGAGACTCTCTCCATCCAACAGCAGATCATGTCTTAGCACTTAAAGAGTTATACCTCAGCCATGCAAACATCTCCCCCTACCCCAAACATCAGAAACCTCAAAGAAGCACTTTGGGCACACTAGGGAGCCCAGCAAAGCCTCCTCTTGGGGGTAAAAAAATGTCCTTGGGGGCAGCGCAAGGCCTCTACCACTCCAGAGAGCTGTAACCAGAACAAACGGCCCCATGGTCCCGAGCCCAGCTCCAACCACAACACACCTGCCTGAGTCCACCCTTCAACAAGAGGAATGGAAGGGCGCCCAACAGAGTAGCAACAGCTCCACCTGAGCTTCTTGGAAAAACAAGGGTAAAATAGTGCCCACCTTTAAAGGCAAGTTCAGATCCACCCCTAACCAGGGAGCTCTCAAACCTCCCAACACTCTCTCTTCTAATCCCACAGGCTTTCTGGTTCCTCATCATCCCCATTGGGGGGAGGGGAGAGAACACCAGATTAAGGGTCAAAAGGCCTAGGACACTAGTCTCAGCCCTCTGCTCAAGTGCCCAGACAACTAAGGAAGCCAACAGGCCACCACCCAGCCTCCCTGACTTTAAACCCAGCCAGAGGACCACACAGATTCAAAACAACCTCTCAAAAAGAGGGGCTTTCGGGCTTCCCTGGTGGTGCAGTGGTTGAGAGTACGCCTGCCGATGCAGGAGACTAGGGTTCGTGCCCTGGTCCGAGGATATCCCACATGCCGCGGAGCGGCTGGTCCCGTGAGCCATGGCCGCTGAGCCTGCGCGTCCGGAGCCTGTGCTCCGCAACGGGAGAGGCCACAGCTGTGGGAGGCCCGCGTACCGCAAAAAAAAAAAAAAAAAAAAAAACGAGGGGCTTTCGAGTGCTCCCATGTAGCCTTTGGAAGAACCTGGGACTCAGGGAGGACGGGCTGGCCCAGGTCACACTGCAGGGCTTGGCTGTCCCGGGCATCACGGAGGCCTGCTACTTCCACCGGTCGGAGAAGGGTGCACCCTCAACAAGCCCCCATTCAGCCACCCACTGCTCAGAATAACGAGACTGTGGCCAGAGAAGCCCAGCGCTGGCCTCGAGCCACACCTCCTGTCGGGCCTTACTAGCGTCTCCTCTGCTAAGGGCTGAGACTGGTTTGCTAGCGCCGGTAACCTGCAAGGGTACTTGCACGTGCAGGGTGGGGGTGGGGGTAGTTCACTAGGCGCTCCAACCCAGGGCCCTGTTGCACAGACGGTACACTGGGGCCAGGGACGACCGGCTCGGAACCCGGCGTCCAACCAGGGGCCCACTGGCCCCACAAAGAGACTCAGACACGGAGGACCACCACAAGAACTTACCGGGCACAGCGCGGTCACGGCGGGGCCAGAGATGCTCAAGGCGCTGGGAAGCCCAACAAAGCAGCCTTTACCTTTGCTGCGCGTTCAGTTTCCACGCCTCCAACCGCCGCCAATAGCAACGCGGTCGCTTCGCCGCGCCCCGCCCACCGCCAGTAAAGGAGACGCGGCGCCTTGGCTTTTTACTCCCCGACCGAAAAGAGAGCCGTTTGGCCTGTTTCATAGTCTCCGCGCGCCCAGCCGCCACCAGGACAGACAGCCCATGGACGATGCCGCCAAAGTCTTCTGTCCACCGTCACTCATTCCCCTGAGAAATTCAGAAGACTTATGTATAGATTTACTATTGCTCACTTAAAAACAGTTGATTTCAAAGTACATCCTGTTAAAGCCAAGAATACAGACCTGAAAAGAGTTTTTATATTTAGTGTGTTTAGAAATCATCCTGGCTAGATAGGTCTCCCAGGCTGCTTAAATACTGATGTGCTCCCAGCCCTGGTAAACAAACTTAGGTGTCAGGCAACTAAAATGTTCTCTACTGGAGTGTGCAAGAATTAACACCCTTCTTTGCTCATGATGCTTGCTAGAAGTTTGGCAAAGGACTTACACTGGATTTCTTTAAAAGGAACCAACATAATATGCTTCAAATAAAGTTTATTTATCCGTGTTATTGTGGCAAATAAATAACTGAGAGGCATGTAGGTGGGAAGGATCATGACCCTAATACGAGGAAGCTACACTAGCTATATAGTCGTATAACTGAGCTTTTGGTCTAGATCCATTTTCCACGCTTCCTGGGCACGCTGTTATGCAACTCATCTTGTTCACATTTTGTAGCCGTTCCTCAGCTGAGTGAATTGGCACTGTTTTCCACTGCTTCACCTTCACTTTGAAGGACTGGAATCTCCTTAAATGGACTGTTACCTGACATAAATTCTAGGAAAAAAAGTAATTGTCAAAACCTAAAGCCCCACACATCTCCCTACTCTTGCCCATGAATCCACAGGTATCCATGTATTACAAAGTTTGAGTCTTAACACACAGAAAACTTTAATTATTAAATATTGCTCTCAAATTAAAAACACATGTATCGTTAATCAGTTTCTAAGTACTTAATTGTTCCCAGCTCCCCACTCCTTTTCAGTGGAGGGGGCAATAAAGGAAGTGCGCAGGTGGAACTGAGAGTATTCAAGAGCACCCAGTCATCAGATGTGAAAGGGAACCTGCTGTGATTAGTTGGGCAAATATCTTAAATTAAATGGTAAAATTATTTTCTGTAAAAAATTATATTACATTAACTATAATATAATATTTAAATATGTATAAATATATACACTTGTATATTACAAAAGAATTTTTAAACTCTTACATTAACTGATTTTTCAAAGTGTTACACACGTTTAATAAAAATAAATTTGTCTACACCTGAAAATTTTAATACTTGATCACATTTCTATTACACTGGGCATGCATGGTATGTCAGTCTCAGTTTGGTCAGAAAAACTGACCACTACATGTGTTAGGGGAATAAAGGGAACATATGCAGGAATAAGAGTTTAGGAGTATGTAAAAAGAACTTAGGGACGATCTGAAAGATCTCAGCTGAAGCATATGAGAAACTGGCAATACTGAAAAGTCTGAGGAGCACAGCATGTCTTCCACTGTGAAACAGGAGCAAATAGAGAGGTCTGTGAAGCCACCAGCACACTTTAAAACATGAAAGCACAAATTCATAATAGAGAAGTGCTAATCTGACACCTCTCGATGTCATGATGGAGATCAGAAAGTCATGGAGAAGTCTTCAGGGCCATCTTGCCTGATCACAACAACCGCAAAAAAAAAAAGGTTTCCCATCCTGTCCACCTTCCAAATATCATGTGATCTCCTCTTATTGGCCAATTCTAACATAAAACACACAGGTAAAGAGATTCTGGGAAACCTATGCCAGGTTTCTCCTCCATGCTGGACAGAATTAGGTTGGGCAGATACTGAGCTGGCCAGATAACACAGCACAGTCCACCTCCTCACAAACTGGGGAGATACGTGTATCTCCTTATATATTTTATATGCAATAAGTATATACACATATAAAATATGTATACATATATAAGACATATATGATACAAGGGATTATACATATTATATTTGATATCTTAAGTAGACAGTAGCAACATACTTCCACCTAACATGATGTAACTATCTCATACCTCCAAAGTCATGCTTACCTCTCCCATAAAGGCAGACATACAATCCTATATGCCACGTTATTATTTGATATTTATTCCTCTTCTAGCTCATTTACAATCTCAATGAGCTATCCTGTTTAATACATATGGAATTAAATGGTGAAAAATATGGTAAATCATTACTGGAACTCTCATACAAGAGTAGGGGAAGGAGAGAAAAGTAAAGAAAAAATAGTTTCATATACTTCATATCTATTAACACACACATGCACATGCTGACATATATATGTGTGTGTATATATATGCACACATATATACATGCATACATACATAAAGCAAAGAATAAATTTGTGTGGCAATTTCTAGTGAATAATTTGGGGTAAAATGAGACATACCTATATCCACCGTTTGTTTTTCTGACCTGTGTATATTAACTGTGGAGAAATAATGCCATCTATTTGTTGCTGGTTTAGATACACTACTGCTTGGGACTAAAACTAAGCATTCAAAAAGTTATCCCGTTGTCCTTTCAGGCCATCTACTCTCTTTAGCACATAGTAAGACCAATGAATTCTTTGACCTAGATACTATTCCTTGAATTATAATTAGTTACATTTAGCAACATGCTTCATTTTAGAAGCAATGATGTGTGGAATGCATTCTGTAAATATATAGATTAGTGTTACAGCAAAAGCACTGGGGGTAGAGGAGAAAAAGTCACAATGCCTTTAAGATGTGACTTCTGAAATGGTAGAATAAGGATCTCAGCAGAACAACAATTTAAGTGCTGAATATTATAAAAGTGTTATCATTGAAAGTCTCTAAAATTGACCTAAGGTCATATAATAAATAAAGAAATGTGAACACGAAACTTGAAAACCTACTAAATCTTGGCAAGGATGGTGAAAGTCTGTGGCTTTTGAGATATGATCTGCTATCTTACCACACATCCCTCCCCCATCATTTGCATGTTATGGAAACTCTATCCCAGGCATATACAGCCACAAATACTGGACTCCCCTGCCCTCCAAGCTCCCATTCTGGGTCTACAGGTTCAGGCTATTGTTTCTTGCCCTTTGTGTTGCAGAGGCTCTCTTCCCAGAGACATGGCTGAGGGAGCAGGTCTCCTTTCTCCCAGCCAAGTCCATATTTACAGGGCAGAAATCCTACTCCAGGCACAACAGACAGAAAATACTAGGACTCCATATTTTCCTTCCTCAGCTTGCTCCCCCATTAGGCAGAAGTTCAAAGGCCAGGTTTTGCTACTCCCCAAATACCAGTACCCACTCATAGAGCAAAGGTGTCACTCCAGATAAAGCAGGTTCCTGATCTCACCTCTGGTCCAGTGGTGTAGTGATTCTGCACAGTGGAAAAGCAGGCTGTAAGGATGAGACATTTCACAGCTTTACCTGAGAAGATTGATTTTATTTGGACCAAAGAGTGGAGAAAGCCATGGTTAAGGATGATGTCAAAAACTATGAAAGTCTTGGTGAAAAGCAATTCAGAGGCTCTATCAGCTCCATGACAGAAGCAAAATAGCAGAGCAATCAGAAATTTAATAAAGAGAACCACGGAAGAGACAACAAAGAAGAGCCTTTCTGTGATCACAGTAAACATTGGGGCTCAGAAAATCTGTACACAATTGTTAGGCTGTACCCACTCAGGGACAACCAAAGCAGGATGTGAGGCAAACTTGAAACCATTTTCAAGATATACACAAATTCATCAACAAGGGACTGACACTTCACTGTCCTAAAGGGCTGAAACAAGTTCTGATCAAACATTGAACAATAAGCTATTTTGATTCAGGGGTGACTCGAAGTATGCCAGACTTAAAAATAAAATTATGGTCATCCCTGGCTGTCTAAAAGATTATGTGCTTACTCAAGGATGTACGCTCTAAGGAGTTATTAGACAGGAAACTACAAGCTACAAGTCCATGGCTGAACTTGAGGGGGGAAGAAAATTCACAGACACCCTGATCTGTGATAGCAGCCTCCAGCCACATGTACATCCAGTGATACAGAGTAAAATCAAATTAGCTAAAGAGACTTAAGCACAGAATTAAACCAATTAGTGGCTTATGCCAACCCAAGGACAAACCCTAGATAGACAGGCTAAAAGAGAAAAATGGGGAAAAATCTGAGAGGGGATATAAAAGGCTATACACTGCAGAGAAAATAGCCTTTGTAGAATTAGTTCAAGCAAGTTAACTCTAGTAAAAAAAATCATCTAAAATGTTTAGAGGTTTAAAAAATTGGAAACATACCATGTGCATGACTCAACAAATAATATTTTTAAGATTGCAATATTCCCAAACTAGTCTACAGATCCAATCCCTATCAAAATCCAGCCTGGCTTTTTTTCCCCTACCCCAGATATTTACAGCTTGACCCTAAAATCTGTATGGAAATGAAAGTAACCTAGAATAGCCAAAGCCATTTTGAAAAAAAGACAAAGTTGGAGGGCTTATACTTACTGAATTCAAAACTTACTATGAAGCTACAGTTATCCAGACTTTCTGATACTGGCTTAAGGATAGACATATAGACATAAAAATTAATGGAATAGAAATTAGAGTCCAGAAATAAACACATGTTTCTAGGGTCAACTGATTTTTTGACAAGAATGGCAAGACAATTAAATGGGGTAGATAATAGTCTTTTCAACAAATGGTGTTGACACTAGATAGCCACGTGCAAAAAAATGAAGTTGAATCCCTATTTCACACCACTTACAATAATAAAATCAAAATGGATCAAAGATGTAAATGTAAGAGCTAAGAATAAAAATATTTAAAATAAATCAGTACAAATAAAGATGACTTGGAAATTGTCACTGGTTTGTTTTTCTTTTTTTTAAATTGAGCTATAGTTGATTTATAATGCTGTGTTAGTTTCTGGTGTGCAGCAAAGTGATTCAGTTATAAATTTTTTTTTCATATTCTTTTCCATTATGGTTTATTACAGGATATTGAATATAGTTCCCTGTGCTACACAATAGGACCTTGTTCTTTATCCATTCTATATATAATAGTTTGTATCCACTAGTCCCACACTCCTAGTCCAATACTTCCCCCTCCCCTGGCAACCACAAATCTATTCTCTATGTCTGTGAGTCTGTTTCTGTTTTGTGCATAAGTTCATTTGTGCCATATTTTAGATTCCACATATTAGTGATATCATAGGGTATTTGTCTTTCTCTTTCTGACTTACTTCACTTAGTATGATAATCTCTAGGACCATCCAAGTAGCTGCAAATGACATTATTTCATTCTTTTCTATGGCTGAGTAATATTCCATTGTATACATGTACCACATCTTTTTATCCATTCATCTGTCAATGAACATTTAGGTTGTTTTCATGTCTTGGCTATTGTAAATAGCACTGCTATGAACATAGGGGTGCCATATATCTTTTCAAATTATAGTTTTGTTCAGATAATTGCCCAGGAGTGGGATTGCTGGATCATACGGCAACTCTATTTTTAGTTTTTTGACGAACCTCCATACTGTTCTCCCTAGTCGCTGCGCCAATTTACATTCCCACCAACAGTGTAGGAGAGTTCCATTTTCTCCTCACCGTCTCCAGCATTTGTTATTTGTAGACTTTTTAATGATGGCCATTCTGACTGGTCTGAGGTGGTACATCATTGTAGTTTTGATTTGCCTTTCTCTAATAATTAGCAATGTTGAACATCTTCTCATGTGGCACTGGTTTCTTTGTTATGATACCTAGAGCACAGAAAACAAAGAAAAAATATATAATTTTGACTTCATCAAGTTTTTGTGTAAAACATTTAAAAAGGATAATAGCAAGTGAAAAGACAAACCACAGGATGGAAGAAAATATTTTAAAATCATATATCTAATACAGAAAACATTGTATCCAAAATATGTAATGAACTTTTAACCCAATTTTAAAAATGGTTAAAAGATTGGAATAGACATTTTTCCAAAGAGGATACACAAATGGCCAACATGAAATGATGCTTAATGTGGTTAGTCATTAGAGAAATGCAAATCAAAATCACAGCAAAATTCCATTTCACATCCACTAGATGGCTATAGTAAAAAAGAAGGACAATAACAAGTGTTGATGAGGATGTTCAGAAGTTAGAACCATCAAACATTGCTGGTGGGAATGTGAAATATTCTAAAATAATATTGTGATTCTGGTTGCACAACCACGTGAATATACTAAAATCATTGAATGGTACACTTTAAATAGTTGAATTATAAGGTATGTTAATTACAACTCAAAAATGATGTTAAATATTAATTATAAAAAAGAAAAAAGGTAAGCATCTTCTAACAAAGGTAAAAATGTCATGATAGAAATGGTTCAATGTAACCAATTTGCTTTCATATGACTTTCTGTTTCCCTGTGGAATGGTGCCGTATCAGAAACTCATTATAGTTTCTGCTGTTAACGATGATCAGATTAGCCTTGTTGAATGCAAATGACTGTTGTTGAACTCATACACAACCTTCCTCCCTATTGTTGTCAGCACATTGTATTGAGTCTACTAAACAAAGACAAGAGCATCTGGGGAAGAAGATTATTGGCTCCCACAAAGTAGGTTATCTTGATCACCTGATAATTGAGAGCCTTCTTTTTCCTATGATTTATTTTGATGTGCACTTTTTTGGGAAAAAAACATCCTCAATTTGCCAAATTTAGGGGTCCATTCACATAATTCTTCCCCAGACTTCTTTGTCATCAAATCTCCAATCTTGCTCTTTCCAAGTCCTTGACCATTAGTCAAACTATTAAACATATTTGATGAGTTAATGTAGATTTATACTTCTGCTCAACTCTTTCTCAAAATAAAGTTAGCCACCAAACATGTAGTTTAAAGCTTTTCCTACTTAGAGGATTTCCTTGCAGTTATCCACTTTCAGGTGGTACAGCATGCTTATCAGCACCACCTGTAAACTAGATCCGATACCCTTTTCTTCTTCAATCAAGCAATCATAGGGAATGCTCTATGAAGTCTTATGGCTTGATATTCCATGAGCATCTGAGACACTTCCTTATGCAACCTAGCTATGCCTCTAGTACCTACTACCTTGTATACTCTTTTATTTACAATTTTGACTTTATGATGGAGTGCCACTAATGTACTCAAATTCATGGCTTGATGGCTCAGACACTGAGTCCAAGGTGGGCCGTTAGATTACTTGGTAGTTTGGAGGCCCATGATAAAGCACTCAGTCTCTACCTGGCACAATGTTATTGCAGAGTTTTTTTCTCCACAAAAAGAACAAATTTCTGCAACAGATAGCTTATATTTGCTCAAAAATCCTTAGTGTATGCATAATACTTTACCTATGGGGCCTTACTAAAGCATTCCTATTTGTCACAAGCACTTTGTCCCCCATCAAATCTGCTGTATCATATACCCTAGTGTCAGAGCACCTTGCCAGACAATCTGAATCTGTTGCAAAGTTTTCTCTCCTGCTGAACTCAAAACACATAGACATATGGGTTACACCATAAATGGGCTTGATGAAAGATGATGAAAAATAGTAAAATCTGCTGCTGAAACCTAGAGAAAATGTTTGAGAGAGGGAGTTATATGAATCTGAGGTCTTTCTTCCCATCATTCCTTCCTGGCAGGCTTGCCCTATTTGCTGTGTTATGTGTACTTTGGTCAAAAGGCACAACTTCTTTCAGGTGGCCAACTTTACCTACAAAACTCTTAACTCTCTCCCTCTCTCTCTAATATAAATATCCACTCAGATAAGCCTTCTCTCATCCTTCATATTACTTCTTCAAAGCTGAGTGGTAGCAGCCTCCTGCTATTATTCTCTCCAGGATTCCTCACTCATCCCTGTGCTTTTCCTAAATATTCCCCTCGCCTTGTGAATATCTTTGAAAGCAACCAAATTCAGTGTGCTTTCTCTCTCATAACAGAAACCTGAAGGATTCAACTGAATATTATCATTGCATTTCAGTAGTCTACAATGTTACTAATAAAAATACTATTTTAATTTTATTTTAATTTGCACTTACTTCACTACTAGCCTTGTTGTTTTTCATTTTATTGATACTATAAGATTACTTTCTGAATTATTCTCTTGCTTTGATATATTTGTTTCAGAGGGAGTTTAAGACATATGGATAGGAGTAATTTAGATTATGGATATTAGTACTTTTTTGTCATTTGTGTTTCAAATAACTTTTCCTCACATTTGTTTGCCTTTTCAGCTCAGGTATTTTACTTTTCGTGAATAAAAATGTTGATTATTATTTTCCCACTATTTGTTCAAGATTATTATTTGCTAATGCCTCTTGAGAATTAGATTTCCATTTTGTATATACATATCACTTATGACATAATTTTGACTACTTTGTCATTTTCTATTAAGTATCAAAAACAATCTTTTACTTGACCTCTGAAATACAGATTGCATTTTTTCTTGTCTTAAGTTTTCTTTCTATTGATTTTTAACACTGAATTCAATTCTGCTACTAAAATTTTAGACTCTGCTGGCTTTTCTTATTATTGTTTGCTCTCATTTTTTCTCAAGATTTTCTTCTGTCTTTTCAGTATGTTCTACATTATAATAAATTCTTATTTATAGGGACACAATTGACTATTATTTTACAGAGAGTAAAAAGCAGAGAACTTTCTATTGTTTTATTTGCTTTCTGATAGTAAGAAAAATTAAGAAAAAAACTTCCTTTAAAAGTCCTAAAATTAGTGTTCCTATTTTTAAAATGTTTTGACCCAAAAATGGTCTCTAGCTTTTTTCTCTTTCTGCTAACTTATCTATGAAAAAAGAGAAATTTATCCAGCCTCAGGGATGGCCCTTAGTCCCCTTCTGACCATGCCCTTTCTCTGAGAATTCTCCTCTCTTATCTAAAACTGGATCCCATATTTTTGTGTGTATCCCATAACAGGAATCCAGCAGGGGTTGCTTTATTGTGGTTAGAAACTTGGACTATGTGGGAGCATCTCCTGCTCCATTACTTGTTCTCAGATTTTGAGAAGCACTTCTAATTACTCTTCATAGACCAGGGCAGCAGAACTACTATCCAGAGTGGACAGCTTCCAGGGATCTTTTAGTCTCATTTCTTGTTATAATGTGCAATCATACATTTTCTTTTAGCCACTGACATGGTAGAAATTAGCATTTGTATTTTCTGAATAGATGTCCCGAAAGAAGAGTTTAGGTTACTAGAAATTATTCTGGTGAGTCAGAAATCCATTCTTATGAACTAAGTGGACTGGATTCAAGTAAATGTAGGCTTTGAATTTCTAAACCTAGGGTGAGAGGAATGAGATATGGAGTTTCTTCTTTTTCTTAACTTTGTTTTTCTCCTTTCTGATAATGGATGCAAAATATGTGTCTATCCTCTTTATTATTTTTCATATTCTAGTAACATTGTATTATGTATCCACTATTCCCATATTATAGAATAGCTCAGACTCCTTTTTCTATTGCTGTGGAAAAATTTTATTTGTTTTGGTTTGGCAAGTTTTCAAGGATGTTTTCATGACAACAGTTACTAGATTGCAGACTCTTCAGTCCTGAAGTCTGCCTAAGTTCCTGACAAGCTAACATTTGTGCTTGCGACAGGTATTCAAAATTTCAGCATTAAGTCCATCTGTCTGTTACCACAAAAGGTGTTGTACAGGATATCAGTACTACAAACACTAGGAACCATATGCTCCCTAGAATAAATAGCTCTAACTATCCCAAGAGCATTTTCATTTTTACAGAGTGAGCCTAATGTCATAGAGTGAATGCTAATTGTTACCTCCTACAATGGAAGGTAGGTATTTGCGGATTGTAACTTCCTACAATGTCCAATTTCTCTGCCTAAATATAAGGCTGCCACTAAATTTTCTCATCTCATAGGAAAGAATATCTTTTGACCATGATAATGAAAACTTTCTTGTACCTTTTGATAGTGCAGCAAGATGAACTGTCCAGAGAGCAGAGAACCTCAGACTGATGCGTCTTGGCTGTGCTTTTCCTTTGATAGGTAACGGGGGAAATTAACTTTATCATTACATTACCATTTCCAAAATGAGAATTTCCACTTGTGAATTTGTTTTCCAAACTAAAGTAAATCATAGACAATACTGAAATATATTTTATATATCAAGATATAGTAGCAATTCAGTGGTAGAAAAAATGTTTGTGTCAATATTAAGTACAGTAGTCATAAAATTAAAATTAGCAATTATGTTAGACCTATCTATTGTCTCAAAATATAATCTTATAGATCTGCATTTTTACTGTAAACATTATAGGCTAAGATCTCTATTATGAAATGTAGTTTCTAACATAACCAAAAGCCTCTAAATAAAATTATATTATTTGGAGATTATTTTAACATCACATATTTCCACTTATTTCTGAATTCCAAAGCGTTTAAAAGAAGTTGTGAAGAGTAGAGTCTCTGTGGCAAATAATTTGAAAAACAATAATAGATATTAAACAAGAATAATGTTTTCTATAAACTTATATTATTGTTTATGCCTTTACTAAATAAATACTTGATATGTATAAAAATTTTTTAAACTAGAATTCATGTTCTAAGTACTACTTATCCAAAAAAGTGAAAATTTCAACAACAAGGAGTAACAGATATATTTAGATAAGAATAAAAGAAGTCTCTCAGATGACAAAACAGAAAATGTTTTCTCTAAGTAAAGATATTCGAAGGTGTTTTACTGAGCGTAATTTCTTCACATAGTACATATGAGAAATTAGTTTCTAAAACAAAATAAAACACTAAAAGGCAGATAACTCATTATGTTGCTGTCACAAATACAAATTATAATTACTGTTAATATGTCACATGGCACTAAAGAAAGAAGGTGGAATCAAACACATTCAAGATTATTTTGATTTCCAGAAAGCTATTATATATGTAAGATAAATTCAAAATTTGACTTTCATTCCAGTAAAATTATTTTATAATTTGAATAACAAAGATATTCATTAATATTTTATACACAGAATATACATTAATACTTAATTATTTAGCCCAGGGATAAGCAAACTATAGCTAGTAGACTAAATCCAGAGTTCCACTGATTTTGTAAAATTTTACGGGAACACAGGAACGTCTACTCATTTAAGTACTGTTAATGGCTGCTTTCCTGTTCCAGTGGCAGGATAGAGTATATGTCAGACTGCAAGGCACATAAAATCTAAAATATCTACTATATAGCCTTTTACAAAAAAAGTTTGCCAAAACCTGATTTAGGATATTGTCTAGAGCATAGTAGAAATTCAAAATTATTTACTGTTGCCAAAAATATTTAATGAGGTAAAGTATCTGTATGTAAAGGCTGACATTCAGATTCAACAGAAAACTTTCATAAAATAATGTAGTATGGAAAAACATTTTTCAGAAAGGTAATATTACACTATACATAAACAGCAGTAGAAATGTGCAAAAATTTTGTTCTAATAATTATTCTTTTGAAAATCTATTGTGAAAAAACTTGAAATGTGTAAAAGGCACTAAGATGTTCATAACAATATTTTTATATTTATAAAAATATTAAAAAAAAATTGTATTATATTTTATTCCCTGAATGGAATAGTATATAGTCACTATGAATTACATCTATTAATAATATGTAATAATACTTAAATGTATTCATCTAAACAGCTATTATATACAATTTAACATATTCAATGATCTTTATATAACTGATAGTCTTATATAATTCAATAATTATAACTATAAAAACAAACACAATGGAATGATTATGGTACTTCTGTGGCTAGTGCTCTTATGGTTGATTTTTTTCTTCTACTTTCCAAAAGTTCTGTTATATACTTAAGATTATTCTTAAAATGACCAAGACAGTTTTAATATTTTATATGTATTACATATATTTAAATATATTGACATTTTGGCTATATTACATTTAATATCACAGAATCTTGGTGTTAGAAATAAATTTAGATTAACCGGTCTAAACTTGATACTTTTTCTGGAAAGTTACTTGTAAAGGAATTTTTCATCCTCTCCTTCATTATTTCAGTGGCAAGAGCTTATAATCAAATACCAGTATCTTAAGCTAGAAAAAAAACTCCTTTCAATATAACTATCTACTTAAACTTTATGTTGCTTATTTTCCAAAGGGATGAGCTTCTACATTATGACATGAAAAGAGTTTATATATCCTCAAGTTTTTCAGTTTCCTGTCTATGACATCCATGTATTTCAAGACCTGCTCCATGCTTTTCCTCGATGTTTATAAGCTGGTAATACTAGAGGTTTTGATGAGTGTCCACAGGCTTCAGTCATGTCTCTGGAAAACGCAGGTGATAGATGGCTTAGAGGGTCACTACTATCAATCATTTCTTCAAACTTGTTAATGTCTATAAATACTATTTATTGCTTTGGGATGCGTAGGGTATGGTTTTCTCTTCAGAAGGACTGTGTTCATGTACTGTTGTATATATCCATATTTGTTGTGTGGTTCTATAAACGAGAATGTAATTTCTCTTTTTGTTTTTTCTCCTTTGTGACACATGAAGTCATCTTAAAATACTTAATATGCAAGAGGAATGTTTGGATCCTTGTATATTATAGAAATAGGAGAGTAGCTGAAAATATCAGATATATTTACTTGTTTTATATATCTACCCTGAAAGTTCTCAAGGGTGCTTCTTTAAATCAGAGATTTTTGTAAGGGGAAAATAATTAACTGAGATGTCTAAACCCATAGTATAAAATAAAGTTACTTCAAACTACCAGCAGTTTGCCCTATCAACATAGAGCAAAAAATTAAAAACAATTTAAAAATTATTGTGGATTTGTTATTTATTCCCGTTGCTAAAATATTGAAAAAAAGCTTGCAGTTAGCCTCTGAATTTGCTTCAGTGTCGTTCTTGTCTTTTTTTTTTTAATAAGCCATTAGTAAATGCTTTCAGCTTCTGCTTCTGCAATGATATATAGCCTATTGTCTTTTTGCTATCAGACCTGTTAAGAAATTGTGAAGTGTTCGTATTTTGTTTAAAAGTACTTAATGTTCAGCCTTTAAGTGTGCTTATTTTGCCTTAATTAGAAAGACTCAACTGTATCTTTGTAGTACTTGCAATGCTATTATCATTGGTGTTACTGTAGACATGCAACTAAAATAGAAATAATTAAGAGGTAAAATTATTTTGTATATGTACCGATTCTTTATTTTGCTTATGATTAAGAAAATATTTTTATTGACTTATGGAACTAGTGGGAAAAATGATCTGCACTAAAATAGTCCTATACAATTTGCTTAAGCTAAATAGATTTTAAAAAGAATCTTAATTCACTATTTGGGTAAACTTACATCTTAACAAAGCAAATAGAATTACATATATTGACTATGTGTATATTTATTATTTGTGATGCATTTTATTTACACTGACAATGAAGACATATCAGTTGTCCCCAAAATACCAAATGTGCAGTATATATCATCTACAGCATCTTTCTCCTACATAGATATTTAAATTGAGTCTAGATGTAAAGTATAGTTTTGCCAGTTTCTCAGTGCTCAAACTGTATGTGCACTGTGGAAATAAAACATCATTCTATTTAAAAATAAATATGACTGTACTAAAATGCAAAGCAAAACTTTAATTACTTCATAAGAGGAGACTCAGTTTTATAAAATCTGAATACTCTATATGTTTATTAATGTGGAGAATATGTGTCAAATAATTTTGCAAAATTAGGAAAATACAGGAAATATATATTGAAGTGGCTTTTTTTTTCACATATTTTTGCAGAGGAGATTATGTTGAGTAAATATAAACTCATTCAGCTACAGTTAAAATCCATTCAGAGTGGGGGCAGTATAAGTCAATGAATTTGCAAATCAGATTAGACACAATCATTCCAATATTAGAGATGTGCTAAATAAATAAACAAACAAGCAAAACAGCAAATGCTTAGAGTGTTAATAATTGGATTAGTTTAGAGAGACTCTTAAACAGATATTCTAATTCATTGACACTGGGCTTAATTTCATAAATCCTACATCCTCCCTATTGCAAATTTATCTTTGCAGTCACACAAACTTATAAACATTATAGAAAACATTACAGAAAAGTATAAAATTCTAAAATGGAGAATTTCTTTTCTATATAGTTCATACCTAAACATTTTATGTACTGAAATTTTTCTTTGTGTGTGAGCAAAGTTTTAATATTTTTATTATTTTCTTTCTTTCTTTAAATTTTTATTGGAGTATAATTGATTTACAATGTTGTATTGGTTTCAGGTGTACAGCTAAAAAGAGTGGATATATGTATATGTGTAACAAAGTTTTTTTTTTTTTTTTTTTTGCGGTACGCGGGCCTCTCACTGTTGTGGTCTCTCCCGTTGCAGAGCACAGGCTCCGGACGCGCAGGCTCAGCGGCCATGGCTCACGGGCCTAGCTGCTCCACGGCATGTGGGATCTTCCCGGACCGGGGCACAAACCTGTGTTCTCTGCATTGGCAGGCAGACTCTCAACCACTGCGCCACCAGGGAAGCCCTCAAAGTTTTATTTTTTTAAATCAGACATAGACCCCTTAAATCACTAGTACTTGGCTACTTTCTACCCTAAAAACATATTTTTTGGCTGAGATTTCTATAAATTTTATTGGAAATAGACATTTGTACTCTCCAAAGTTCTCTTTAAAGTTGCCTTCATTGTGAATGCTTATACATATCAATTAATAATAGTAGTAATCTCTTAGATGGGAATAATATAGAGATAAATATATCCAACTACTTGCCTTCATCATAAAAAACTCTGAACACTTTATTTCTTTGCATTTAATCTTTTTTTGTAAGATATGTCAATCTATGTCTTAAAAAGGCCATATATTTAATTGCTGAAATGTAACATAATGATAGATAACATTTACTGAGTGCTAACTGTATGTTCAGGCTCCTGGTTATATAAATATTTTTAAACTTCATTTAATAATGAATAACTCACAAACATTCAATGTAGGAGCAAATATCAGCATTAGGGTTTCCCAGGTAATGAAACTAAGAATTAAAATAAAATAGTTACTTTATTATGATTACATAGTTTGTAATTCACGGTGCTGAATTTCAAACCTAGACAAATAAACTCAGTACTCTTAAACATCATGAAGTGTTCTCGCCCACGTACATTTTGATGTCAACTGAACACTAGAAAGTACATGAAAATAGCATTTCACTGCTCCAGCACTTTGATGGAAGGAAAAAATAGTCAATGTATAAATGATACATTTATGTCACAATTTCTTTAGAAAGATATTTATTCTTATTCCTTCCTTCAACTACAACTATAAAATTTATGTATATTTATCCTTGAATTCTTGGAATAAAAACAAATTGAAAGAATAGATGCTAAGAATATATATCAATTAAACAAATATTTTTATTTTATTGCAAACCACCTAATGATTGAAAAACAAACCTCTATTATTATTATTATTAACTATGATTCTTTGTGTCCCATACGGTCAAGTACACATTTCTAAGTAGTTCTTACCTAGTTGTAAGAGTATGGTATATTCACGGATTAATTTATTTTTCTCCTAACCTGGTGTACCTAGTTATAGTGACTGATACTATTTAAATAAACTTGTAATGGGAAGTGCATAGCAGAGTTCAGCAGTATAATATGTATTCAATTAATGTTTGTAACATGATTCCCATGTATACAGAATTTCTTATAATAGTAATATCTATGTTATTGTTATGTAATAAATATTTACACATACATTTATTACCTTATTTCCTAATAAGTACATTTTTTTTAGTTGAAAAATCAAAACCTTTCTGGAATATATTACTGAAAAATAGAGTGCACTTAAGTATATCTATCTAGCATCCTCTTGGAGAAACTATACCTATATCCTGAATTAGTGGCATATTTCCTATAAAATAATACACAAAGTTGAAATGACATTTTTAAAAAATCCATATTTTTGGAAAACATATTGCTTTAATGTAAATTGTGTTGTCTATGAGATTAGACCATGCTTTAAGTAAAGCCACACTAAATAAAACTTCAATTTTTTTTAATGATCACTAAAAAATATAACTTTATTATATAATGTATAACTATAGTCAGTAACTTGAAGGGTACTATATAAAATTTTGAATAATGGTTAATTTAAGTAACTCAGTCTCAGTAAAATTATGATTTAGTAGATAATATGATTTCAATTATGTAACATCAGGTATAAAATTGGAAATATACAGATTTTTAAAAATACAAAAATGGGATGTATCATAATTTAATATTCAGGATTTCATAAAGGTTTTTCTTAGGACAAAAATCCCTTTAGCAAGGTTGAAAGTAATTGGGAATTCTCTGAAAGTCATGGTATATTTATGATAGCAGCAATGGAAATGAACAGATGCAATATCTTCAAAAAAAAAAAAAATCCAAAATAATAAGATCAAATGAGCAAATTCTCAGATGTACAAAAGAGGTAAATTTGAGTGCACCATCCAAAAAAGATCAAAGAAAAAGAACTCTCTAAAGTAAACAGAGTGTCATTTTTTTGGTTGCTAAAACTTTCCTGGTAACTTGTCAGTCTTAAAAAGAAAGTATAAAAACCTCTCTGTATGACACAGAAACATCACTCCTAAACCTGAAGTAAAGTCACACTGAGCAGAAAACGTTTTTAAAAAGAACTGAAGGAAAAATCAGAAGCTTTGGTCATATTGACTCTCTAAATTTAATGAAAAACTTGCCTATAGCAAAGTGTTCAAACTCTAAGAAACGAGCAAATATTTTTTTTTTAATTTTTTTTATTTTTTGCGGTACGCGGGCCTCTCACTGTTGTGGCCTCTCCCGTTGCGGAGCGCAGGCTCCGGGCCCGCAGGCGCTCAGCGGCTATGGCTCACGGGTCCAGCCGCTCTGTGGCATGTGGGATCTTCCCGGACCGGGGCACGAACCCATGTCCCCTGCATCGGCAGGCGGACTCTCAACCTCTGCGCCACCAGGGAAGCCCCGAGCAAATATTTTTTAAAGCTCAGAGGTACCATATTTTTCAGAACATTGATTAATTTGGTCAACTGAAAGTCTCCATAAACTAGGAGTTGGGCAACTTGCTCCTAGGAATATCTCAGTGCAAATAAATAAAATTCTACTCCAATAATTCAGAAATGCTATGCCTTGAATTAAATTCTAAGAACAAAATAATAATAATATTTTTTATCACAGTACCAATTGAACTACAAATGAATAAAAATTTAGAAAAAAAAGTCCTGCTTACGTATGTTTTCTTCTATGTTTTATAGAAAACTGATGTGAGGATAAAAAAGCCAGTTTGAAAAGCCAGTTATACTTTATTACTCCAATGTATATGGGAATAATATCTGACTCATAAATATTCTGAAGTCAGACTGTTATTAATTATAATTGTACCTAGTTTCTCAAAGATTCTACATGCGCGAGGTTTTCCTGAATTATTATATTTACCTTTCTTCTGGTCAGAATATAGACTCTAGCATTATTTACCAATAAGTCTCAAAAGCATAATACTATTAAAGATAAACATGGTTTCCCTTTTAGACTGATTTATGTATATTATACTTTTAAAAATATTTCAGAAAACCCTCATGAATTGACTGAGTAGGAACCTGCCTTTGCCATAAAATTATGCATCAATTGAGTCCAACATAATATAAATAAATTCTGGGTATGTGAAAACCATTCTCAACCATGTCACTGGCAAAATGAAAAAATAAAAAAAAACAAACAAATAAAAACCTGTGCTGATGGTAATGCTGTAAAAAGGACATTATTAAACAATGCTAGAGGAAATATGAATTGTATATCCATTCTTCAAGTGCAATTTGTCAGTACATCTGTCAGCAATATAAATTATGACAGGACATACAACTTGTGACATTCCAATATTACTGCTGGGAACAGTAAGGAAGTTGGATAAAATATAAAAATCCTCTTACTAAAGATATAAGAGAATAATGGAAGCAGTAAGAACTAGAAGGGCAAAGAGTGCACATAGTGAAGAATCAAGGAAAAGTAGGCTAAATTTATGTAACCTTTTCTTTCATGGAAATTTGCCAAATCCAAGAAATGCAAGAGATTTTTAAAAAATGTGTTCTTTGCCTGGTACAGGGCTGCTACTGAAGGACAATAAAACTGACAGAACTTTTGGTGGTAATTGGTGTCAGAGTAAAGAAATTGATGACTGCATTGGTACTAACCTCATAGCCATTTCCCCTAAAGGAATCTACCAAATTCTGAAAGTATGAGAGTTAGAAACAAATAGCTAAATCCTCTAAAAACAGTCTACATGTATTATCAGGCAGCTTGTGGGAGTGAGAAAAGGAAATGGAGCTGGAACCTGATTGAAAATCCTATTTCAGTTAAAACGTGTAATCCTAGACACAAGATCATGGTATGTAAACCAGAATTAGAAAGAGCATTACCCAAACTATAATCCAAATGACACATCTATTCCTGATTAGTTTAAGATGATAGCTGCTCAGTAAACAAAAGGGTGAATCCACTCTGAAAGAAGATACTGTCACTTAGAGTCTCCAGAAAATTTATTATACACACAATATCTGTCACTCAAACAAAAATGATTAGGCATGCAAAAAGAGAGGAAAATAAGATTAAAAAGCAAGAGGGAAAAACTCTTAAAAAATGACTACAGACTAGATTGAAAAGGCATTATGTAAACTTTTGTTATATCATAATGCTTATAAAAATGGTATGTACATCAAACAGAAAGCCAGCAATCTCACCCTCAAGTATATATGAAATTTGAGCTAAATATAAAGTCATACTGTAATTCTATTACAATGTGGGATTGAAACTTTTTTCAATGGGAGACATCAAATTACAACAACAGATCCATCCAATAATGAACACCATCTGATTTATGACAAACATGAAACCTCAATAGAGTGGGGAATTGCTTATTTTTTAATTATTATTCAATTATTTGTTGAATTTTATTTTCAATAGTCAATTGTACATTTGTATATAGAAACAATGAATATGCTTACTTGATGCATAAAAATTTCTGATTGATTAAATATCAAAATATAAATGATAAAAAAAATTTAGGTTTCTAGAAGTAAACACAGAAAATATTTTTATAAGCTTAGGGTAGCTATACATTCTTTTAGAAGGGCTCCCAGAAGTGCTAACAAACGAGGCAAATAATAATTAAGACAAAATTAATATTAAAAATTTCTACTTATCAAGAGGCACCATTAAATGAAAAAATAAATCAAAGAGTGAATCGTATTTGCAATACCGATATTTGAAAAATAATTCAAATACTAAATAATTTCTGCAAATTTGTAAGAAAATAACGCAATAAATGAGCAAAATACTTGTACACACATTTCAAAAAGAGGATATTCAATCACATATTTCATGCAAGTTAAACCACAAGACATTACTGCATAGGCTTCAGAATGGCTAAAATAAAAGCAAATGAGCAATCATAAGTGTTACTGAGGGTTTGCAGAAATTAGAAATTTCCTACAGCACTTTTTAGAGAGTAAATCAGATCAATTAGTTTTGAAAACTCTTTGACCATAGCTACAGAAATTGACCATATGCACATATGGAATTTCCCTTCTTGGTATATGCTGAATTGAAATGTGATAATATGTTAACCAAAAGACAGGAAGAAGAAAGTTCAAGATAACACCACTCTAAATAGCAAAAATTGTAAAGCCCATGTACAGTTTATGAATAAATCAATTTTGCCATAATGATATACTGGAATAATATATGCTAATGTAAATGAACATGATACAACTGCACAAGAAACATGGGTGAATGTCTCCAATAGAAATCAGACACAAAGCTCACAAACAATAACCAGACATAGATACGCATTTACTACGAGTTCACTTATAATGCTTGTAAAATATGCACAACTAAACTGGGAGGCTAGATGTCTGAAAATTGGTTAACCTTATGGAGTTTAATGATTGGTAGAGTCAGGAGGAATCGTCAGAATTGCTAGTAATTTTCTTTCTCTTGATCTGTGTGATGATTACATGAAAGTGTTTATTTTATGGAAATTTATTAAGTTATATATTTATATTATGTTTCCTTTTATCACTGTATGTTGCATTTCAATGAAGTTTTACTAAAATAATGTATATCTTTCAAATCAACAATCCAATTTCTAGAAGTCATTTGTAATTACGTCCATAAAAATCACGTGTACTTTATTTCCAACAGACACACTTGACAATATTAAAGGAAATTCTGTAGGCAGGAGGAAAGTGATACAGATGGAAATACATATCTGCACAAAGAAATAAAAGCACTGGAAATAGTAAGTACATAGACTACTATACATATTTCCTTTCTGATAATTTAAATCCCTTTAAAATATAATTGATTGTTTAAACAGAAAAAGTTGTACAGGGTAGTTCATTGCATATGTGTAAGTAAAATGCATTATAACAATAGCACAAAGATTGGGAGGTGAGGGAATGAAAGCATACTATTTTAAGGTTCTTACCTATATGGGAAGTAGTATAATATAACTTACTGCTAGACAGAGAAAAGCTAAAGATGTATATTTCCAACTGTAAACCAACAACTAATACAACAAAGAATTACAATGAATAAACCTGTGGATGTGCTTAAAATGAATAAAAGTATTCAGTTTATTCATAAAGGAAGAAAAAAGAAAAAATGCAAAGAAGAACAAATAAAAATAGAAAGATTGAATCATAACCATAGTGATAATCATATTAAATGTAAATGATTAAAACACTGCAATTAGAAGTCAGACATTGTTAAATTAGATGAAAAACAACACTCAAACTATATTTGTATACCAAAACACCCTTTAAGTATAAAAAAACACATATATCAAAAGTAAAAACTTGGTAAAAGAGTTACCATGCTAAAACTAACAAAATAAAGCTGAAGTGGATAGATTAATATCAGATACATTAGATTTTAGAGAAAAAAAATATTACCAGGGATAAAGAAGTTCATTGCTTAATGATAAAGGGTTCAACTTATTAAGAGAATATAATAATTCTAAATATTTATGAACATAACAACAAAGCTTCAAAATTCATGAAGCAGGTGTATGAATAAATAAATTATGGGATATTCATACAATAAAATACTGCCCAGTAATATAATGGAATAAACTATTTATACCCTCAACAACATGTATTCATCTTAAAGTAACTATACTGGGTGAAAGAAACTAGTTCTTTAAAATGTCTATTCTGTCTATATGAAATTCTAGAAAAAGCAAACAAATCTTTAGTGGCAGAAAGCAGGTTATGGGTTGCCTTTGGGCAGTGGGAGGGGCAGGCAGAAGGGATTACAAAGTAGAATGAGAAAATTTTTGGAGATGATGGATATGTTCACTATCTTAATTGTGGTGATAATTTGATGGGTAAATACATATGTCAATACTATGAAACTATACACTTTAAATCAGTATGGTTTATTTCATGTCAACTATAGCTCCTCAATATTGTAAAAAAAAAAAAAAGTAAAGCAGCCATCTGCACTTTAAAGTACAAGAACATTTATTACTTCATTGTTACTAGCAGCAAAAATAAAAAAATAAATAAAACTACCTGAGTGACCACCAATAGGTAATATCTGAGTAAACTCTGGCTCATGCAAATCATTGTATATTATGTAGCCTCTAAATGAATGAGCTAGATATTTTCTCTTTTAAATGAGAAAAAATCAAGATGTATATATAGCATAAAGTGTGACCTGTTTTCTTAAATGTCAAAAATCAATGTATATGTTAATATATTTTGATTATGATTATAGGAATATAAAGAAAGCTATGGAAGTATATACACTGGGCTGTTAGCTGCTGTCTTGTGGCTCATGAGGAAATGACAGACCAACAAAAAATTAAAGAGAAAGAATGATCTGTGAAGAAAGTTGAAGTGACTGTTGGTTGTCTCCTATCGCTTCTAACACCAACAGGAGTTTCAAAGTTAATTTGTTCATATTAACTTTGTTGTTGAAATTGTACTTCTGGGGTTCTCCCCAGAAGCTATATATGTCCTATGTATAGGTTTTACGTAGAGCATATAAGTCAGTCTTAGAAATTTTCAGTCCACACACCCTTGCCGGGTCTCACATTGGCATTTTCATCCCATTTGCAATCTAGCATGTTTTGATTTGGAAAGAAAAGTTGTTGCTAAAAATAGCTCCATGCCTTGCCTACTGTAGAACATCAGTGTTTTTTCCAATCACAACTTTCACTCTCTTCTCTTTTCACTCACACACATGTTCAAACACACATACACTACACACACACTGACTTTAGAAAACATCTCTTCAGTCTAGTGATTTCATACTCTGTAAATGAACTCTTTTGATGCTTTTAAGGTTTTAAAACAAGAAATTTTCCTTTCATAATAAAATTGTTGAGGAAACAATGAGAGAGAGTATTTTGGAATTTAAACACAAACTTATCTGACACTCATATTTCAAATAATACTCATAAAATGTCCAACAAACAGAAATTAGAATCCCTGATATTTTCCTTTTCTATTATTTTGCCTGTCACTTTTAGCAGAGAATTGAGATGTCCTTAAAATGTGGAGGGAACCATTTTACTTTTGTCAACAAAATGTACAGTTCAAATTAAAATTTCTAGACCAACATATCTTTTTCAATGATAGATCAATGAATTAATGGCATTAAAGGAACTTAAATTTATAACACCATTAAAATTAAATACATGTATATGTATAAATAAATTTCATATATATTTTATATATTTATTATATATTTATAATTTATATAATTTATATATTATTCAAAATATATATTTAATGGTGTTTACTCTTTCTTTCACTTCCCCACCAAATTTACCTCTTCTATCAAAACTATTTTTCCCTTTTTCTTCTCTGATAATCCTTCTATAAATTCTGTACTCCAAAGGAGCTTTCAGTATATTTCCCATCTTCAGACACAAAGAAAAATTATTTTATATCAATATTCAAACAAAATTTTTATAAACTTGACATGTCAAATATTTTTGGAAATGTTGCATTAATCATGAATGATTTAATTTAGGCATTAGTCAAGATCCCCATGCGATCCTTGTAAATCCCTCAGTGTATGCCATTAGTGACACTGCTTACATAAGATCAGACATGAATCAGGAAAAGCTATGAAAAATACTGAGATTTTTAAATTAAAGTGTTTTTATATAATTCTTGTCAAAAAAATGGTACTTACATCACCTTTCTTCAGTTAAAGGTTCACATGGTAGCACAAAATTACTAGTAAGTGCAATATTGTTACTAACACAAATTAATTGCAAATCAAAAATTTTAACTAACTGTACTCAAAATTTCCTCATATTGAACAAAATAAGGAACACAATTTTAAAATCTCACATTTGCATTTCTGAAAATTAGGCACCCTAAAGTGTGACTATGTACCTCTTTAAAAATATTTTAGTGTTTTCCCTAATAATTGTGTGATTCATTACTCATATTAATTTTCAAAGAATTGTAAACAAAAGCCATCATCATTAATCTATTATTATTGTTCTAATCACATTAATTTTCTCTTTACTTTAAAGAAAGTTACAGATTTAAATTTTACATGCTGTTTTAGATTCTGGCAAACTGTACATATTTTCATTAAAGAAATAAACTACACTCACAGGATGTTGTCTGTATGCCTTATGGGTAAATGCCAGTACCCTTTGCATTTGAGAGAGGAAGGTTGCAAATAAGTCATAACTTTCTCAATACTAAGAGTTGTTAGTCTGCTGGAAAATGTTCTCCAGCCTAACCTACAATGATAAATGGCAAAGTGATGGTGCATACAATGGCAGGATGATCAGTAGCCTGAAGAAGCATAGGAATGTAGTAGGTCATCATTTCCATTTTTATTATAATTCTTTTTTTCTTCAGAGCATCATTCCTTTCAGCATTAACCAAGCTGCTTTTGAGCTCTAAGTCCTTGAGCAGATATAATTTCCATGTCACCAGGTGCTTCCTTGTGAATTTTTACAAAATTTTATACAGTAATTTTTTAAAGCTCTACCATACTTTTTTCCTTAAAATGACATTTACAAAGACAAGAATATAAAGATAAATTCTCTTTAAAATGCATATCATTATGGGTCATATTCAAATTCAAATAAAAATATATCAGAGAATGTCATCTGATGATTTGTAGTCTATCCTATTTATTTTTTATTTATTTTATTGTTTACTCATTCATTGATTCATCCATCCATTCATTCACTGGATGTAAGGTATCTAACATGAATTATTTTGGAAAAAAAGAATTTATAATCTGACATATAATGAATGGCAGTAAGGCAAATGGGAATAATTTTTTCCTCTGCTTATTATCTCCTTTAACTCTTGGAAACCAGTCTTATGATAGCCCTAATCTTGCCAGAAATTACCAAGCTCAAATAAATAAAGATCTGATACCCAGGGTACAGTTTTCAGGTCCTTTGAAAGTTGCTTACTCCTACAATTTTTCCATTAGCCTAAAATTTATAAGACTTGACAAACATTTTATTAGACCAGGGACAATTTTCCTACCACAGACTAGACCTGGAGTGAATGCAGTTATGTTTTGCTTTATTTCCTCAGTGTGACTGTATGTTAATAGTCATTAGAACTAGGTTTGCAATATTAACTCTACAATTGTGTACATAAATAACATTTGACAAATTTTTGACATTGTATTTTCTCAACTGTAAAATGTGCATTATAATACCTAGTTGCATGACTGTTGAAAGTATTAAATTAGATGGTGTATTTCAAGTGTGTAGCATGTTTTGAATTTCCATTAACCATTGGTCACTTCCACAACCACCCAAACTGCTTCAACTACAAAGCTATGAAAACATTAATTCAAAAAGATACATGCACCTCAATATTCATAGTAGCATTACTTACAGTTGCCAAGATATGGAAGCAACCTAAGTGTCCATCAACAGATGAATGGATAAAGAAGATGTGGTATATATATACACAATGGAATATTATTCAGCCATAAAAAAGAATGAAATTTTGCCATTTGCAACAACATGGATGGACTTGGAGGATATTATGCTAAGTGAAAAAAGTCAGACAGAGAAAGATAAATACTTTATGATATAACTTAAATGTGGAATCTAAAAAATAAAACAAACCAGTGAATATAATACAAAGGAAAGAGATACACAGATATAGAGAGCAAACTAGTGGTTACCAACAGGGAGAAGGAAGGAAGGAGGGGCAAGAGAGGTGTAGGGAAGTAGGAGGTACAAACTATTGTGTATAAAATAAATCAGCTACAAGGATATATTTTTATAACACAAGGAATATAGCCAATATTTTATAATAACTATAAATGGAGTATAACATTTAAAAATTGTGAATCACTATGTTGTATACTTGTAATTTATATAATATTCTACACCAACTCCATCTCAATTTTTAAAAAAGCTGTACTAAAATTGCATCTCAAGGGTGAGAACTGAATGTGATTGTGTATGGACAGATGATATTCAGACTAAAAATTGCTAAGTGAATGTTCATAAGTGCTATTCCAAATAAATAGCAGTATGGCCTGAATGATAAAAGTTGTCAACTTCATTTTCACTTTTATTTATAAAATTCTCTGAGCTTCAGGTAGAACACTTACCCTTAGGTGGTATCTTTTTATTTTAATTAGAATCAAAAGATCAATAAGAAGAAGACATAACAATTGTAAATATTTATGCACCCAACATAGGAGCACCTCAGTACATAAGGCAAATACTAACAGCCATAAAAGGGGAAATTGACAGTAACACATTAGTAGGGGACTTGAACACCACACTTTCAACAATGGACAGATCATCCAAAATGAAAATACATAAGGAAACACAAGCATAAATGATACATTAAACAAGATGGACTTAATTGATATTTATAGGACATTCCATCCAAAACAACAGAATACACATTTTTCTCAAGTGCTCATGGAACATTCTCCAGGATAGATCATATCTTGGGTCAAAAATCAAGCCTTGGTAAATTTAAGAAAATTGAAATTGTATCAAGTATCTTTTCCGACCACAACGCTATGAGATTAGATATCAATTACAGGAAAAGATCTGTAAAAAATACAAACACATGGAGGCTAAATTATACACTACTTAATAACGAAGTGATCACTGAAGAAATCAAAGAGGAAATCAAAAAATATCTAGAAATAACTGACAATGGAGACACGATGACCCAAAACCTATGGGATGCAGCAAAATCAGTTCTAACAGGGAAGTTTATAGCAATACAATCCTACCTTAAGAAACAGGAAACAACTAGAATAAAAAACCTAACCTTGCACCTAAAGCAATTAGAGAAAGAAGAACAAAAAAACCCCAAAGTTAGCAGAAGGAAAGAAATTATAAAGATAAGATCAGAAATAAATGAAAAAGAAAAGAAGGAAATGATAGCAAAGATCAATAAAACTAAAAGCTGGTTCTTTGAGAAGACAAACAAAATAGATAAACCACTAGCCAGACTCATCAAGAAAAAAAGGGAGAAGACTCAAATCAATAAAATTAGAAATGAAAAAGTACAAGTAACAACTGACACTGCAGAAATACAAAAGATCATGAGAGATTACTACAAGCAACTCTATGCCAATAAAATGGACAACTTGGAAGAAATGGACAAATTCTTAGAAATGCACAACCTGCCAAGACTGAATCAGGAAGAAATAGAAAATATGAACAGACCAATCACAAGCACTGAAATTGAAACTGTGATTAAAAATCTTCCAACAAACCAAAGTCCAGGACAAGATGGCTTCACAGGCGAATTCTATCAAACATTTAGAAAAGAGCTAACACTTATCCTTCACAAACTCTTCCAAAATATAGCAGAGGGAGGAACACTCCCAAACTCATTCTATCACCCTGATACCAAAACCAGACAAGGATGTCACAAAGAAAGAAAACTACAGGCCAATATCACTGATGAACATAGATGCAAAAATCCTCAATAAAATATTAGCAAACAAAATCCAACAGCACATTAAAAGGATCATACACCATGATCAAGTGGGGTTTATTCCAGGAATGCAAGGATTCTTCAATATATGCAAATCAATCAACGTGATATACCATATTAACAAATTGAAGGAGAAAAACCATATGATCATCTCAATAGATGCAGAGAAAGCTTTCGACAAAATTCAACACTCATTTATGATAAAAAGCCTGCAGAAAGCAGGCATAGAGGGAACTTTTCTCAACATAATAAAGGCCATATATGACAAACCCACAACCAACATCATCCTCAATGGTGAAAAACTGAAAGCATTTCCACTAAGATCAGGAAAAACACAAGGTTGCCCACTCTCACCACTCTTATTCAACATAGTTCTGGAAGTTTTAGCCAAAGCAATCAGAGAAGAAAGGGAAATACAAGGAATCCAAATCGGAAAAGAAGTAAAGCTGTCACTGTTTGCAGATGACATGATACTATACATAGAGAATCCAAAAGATGCTACCAGAAAATTACTAGAGCTAATCAATGAATTTGGTAAAGTAGCAGCATACAAAATTAATGCACAGAAGTCTCTGACATTCCTATACATTAATGATGAAAAATCTGAAAGTGAAATCAAGAAAACACTCCCATTTACCATTGCAAAAAAAAGAATAAAATATCTAGGAATACACCTACCTAAGGAGACAAAAGACTTGTATGCAGAAAATTATAAGACACTGATGAAAGAAATTAAAGATGATACAAATAGATGGAGAGATATACCATGTTCTTGGTTTGGAAGAATCAACATTGTGGAAATGACTCTACTACCCAAAGCAATCTACAGATTCAATGCAATCCCTATCAAACTACCACTGGCATTTTTCACAGAACTAGAACAAAAAAATTTCACAATTTGTATGGAAACACAAAAGACCCTGGATAGCCAAAGCAATCTTGAGAACAAAAAACAGAGCTGGCGGAATCAGGCTCCCTGACTTCAGACTATACTACAAAGATACAGTAATCAAGACAGTATGGTACTGGCACAAAAACAGAAATATAGATCAATGGAACAGGATAGAAAGCCCAGAGATAAACCCACACACATATGGTCACATTATCTTTGATAAAGGAGGCAGGAATGTACAGTGGAGAAAGGAGAGCCTCTTCAATAAGGGGTGCTGGGAAAACTGGACATCTACATATAAAAGTATGAGATTAGAACACTCCCTAACACCATACACAAAAATAAAGTCAAAATGGATTAAAGACCTAAATGTAAGGCCTGACACTATCAAACTCTTAGAAGAAAACATAGGCAGAACACTCTATGACATAAATCACAGCAAGATCCTTTTTGACCCACCTCCTAGAGAAATGGAAATAAAAACAAAAATAAACAAATGGGACCTAATGAAACTTCAAAGCTTTTGCACAGCAAAGGAAACCATAAACAAGACCAAAAGACAACCCTCAGAATGGGAGAAAATATTTGCCTGTGAAGCAACTGACAAAGATTAATGTCCAAAAATTACATGCAGCTCAACAACAAAAAAACAAACCCAATCCAAAAATGGGCAGAAGACCTAAATAGACATTTCTCCATGGAAGATATACAGGTTGCCAACAAACAGATGAAAGAATGCTCAACACCATTAATCATTAGAGAAATGCAAATCAAAATTACAATGAGATATCATCTCACACCGGTCAGAATGGCCATCATCAAAAAATCTAGAAACAATAAATGCTGGAGACAGTGTGAGGAAAAGGGAACACTCTTGCACTGCTGGTGGGAATGTGAATTGGTACAGCCACTATGGAGAACAGTATGGAGGTTCCTTAAAAAACTACAAATAGAAAGACCATATGACCCAGCAATCCCACTACTGGGCACATACCCTGAGAAAACCATAATTCAAAGAGTCATGTACCAAAATGTTCTTTGCAGCTCTATTTACAATAGCCAGGAGATGGAAGCAACCTAAGTGTCCATCATCGGATCAATGGATAAAGAAGACGTGGCACATATATACAATGAAATATTACTCAGCCATAAAAAGAAAAGAAATTGAGTTATTTGTAGTGAGGTGGATGGACCCAGAGCCTGTCATACAGAGTGAAGTAAGTCAGAAAGAGAAAGACAAATACTGTATGCTAACACATATATATGAAATCTAAGAAAAAAAAATGTCATGAAGAACCTAGGGGTAAGACAGGAATAAAGACACAGACCTACTAGAGAATGGACTTGAAGATATGGTGAGGGGGAAGGGTAAGATGTGACAAAGTGAGAGAGTGGCATGGACATATATACACTACCAAACGTAAAATAGATAGCTAGTGGGAAGCAGCCGCATAGCACAGGGAGATCAGCTCGGTGCTTTGTGACCACCTAGAGGGGTGGGATAGGGAGGGTGGGATGGGGGGAGATGCAAGAGGGAAGAGGTATGGGAACATATGTATATTTATAACTGATTCACTTTGTTATAAAGCAGAAACTAACACACCATTGTAAAGCGATTATACTCCAATAAAGATTTTTTTAAAAATCAATAATATTGTAGATACATGCCATGAATTTTTAAAATTATTTATTGCCATTAATCTAATTTTTAAGCTTATAAGTATTAGATTCCAATATCATTAGAGTCTAATAATTCTTAAATTATATTTGATTGTTCTGGGGTAATTGCTTACCCTATATAAATTAATTGTCTTACCACTGCTTAAACTTCAAGTTTTCAACTTCCTTCGCTATAGTAAGTTCTTTTAGAACATTTAGCATAGACCTTTTAATAGTAGATTTCTTTATTAATATATATGCTCTTTTAATACCTTTATCTACCCAAGATATTATCGTTCCCCAACATGTCTGTTTCAAAGGATAGGCAATACCATCTCTTGCTAAAATAATGTTCTCAGAATGCTTGATAAGGCACAAACTTTTCAGTGAGGTCAACAAATAACAAGGTTATTTTTGTAATTATGTGCTTATATTTTTCTCAGAGTATTTGGGATGCACTTGCCTTACACTGTTTTCTACTTTATATTGACTGATATGTGGTTAGGTCCTAACCTGCTTTCTATTTTTCTTAATTTATTAGACTTAATTTTAAAATATGCCCTTACTTGATCTCATATTATATTTTAAATAAAGGCTTGAGCTGAACACTTTCCTTGATTATGCTTTTTGTTTATTCAACATGCTATTGGTGAGGTAAATAGAATCCTAGCAAATAAAAAAATGGAAGAATTTATATATATATAAATTAGACAAGGCATTACCTAAGAGATATCATGGAAAGAGTGCAAACATGAAAGCCTCTAAAATATATAAGAAAAATATTTTACAATCTGGAATATTAACAATTACCCATAAACCAAAGTATATCGCAAATGTCTAAATATGAATTATACATGATCATACCTGAACTAGTTATCTCTGGTAAAGATATAATACTTTCTGATTCAGGTGCATTGACACTATTGGACCTATATCATTTATTAAACTCAATGCAGCATGTATTGAAATAGCTGTATCTCCAATGAACAAGACATGCAATCTATTCAATCACATTACTTTACACTGCCTCTAATATATCATGAAAAAAACATATTCTTTTTGACAACATTCAAGGGTAAAATACACATTCTGGAGCCCATAATGACTCAACATTAAAAAATACTGTCCATGATTTGAAATCTAAATATATCACATTTAATTCATTGCTATGCTTCTGGTTAAACATCCAGACCAATTTTCAAAATCAGGCACATTGAGATATAGAAAACAATAATTAAGTAGTGGAGTTTGTGTTTTTCACATTATATTTATCTAAAAATACATATAAATATATAATAGGATATACAATAGTACAAATCTAAAATTTTATACAGTATTTTATCAATGTTAAATACATTTAAATTTTGTTGGTTTTGTATTTATCTATACACCCAGGAAAGCTTGTGGTTAAGAACATAGACTTTTGGGCCAAAACTGAGTCCATATCCTGGCTTTACCACCTAAGAGCTGTGTGGCCTTGGAAAACTTACTTAGAAGACTGTGTCAGTTCTCATACATAAATTAGGATTGTAGTAAAGTTTAAATAGTTCAGTTATGTAAAAATGCTTAAAACTTAACTGGAACATTATATTTGCTACACAGTGGTAAAAAAAAAACATTATTTATATAACATGATGATGATGGAAACACATTAGATCATTGTCTTTTGAGAACAGAAGATATGTAATCACCCTATTGGGAGACCAGAAAAAAAGACTTCTATATATCCAAAATGGACAAGAAAAAGAGAGAATCTGATGTGTTCAGAACGTTTATTAAGTAATTCATTATGTTTGGAATACCCAAGTCCATAAAAGCAAGAATAACAATGTAGGATGGAGCCAGGTTAAAAAACACACACTAAACAAATACAATTCTAAAGCCTTCATTTTATTTCATATTGTTCTGTGTGCCCTGTCATTGAGAATAAATCTCCACAAATTTACTTTTGTCTAAAATTTTTCAAAACAAAGATCTTCAAAATTACTGTCCTTAGTATCTATTTATATCACTCAAACTACCATAAAGATCCAGGAAGTGGTATAATTTTTAAAAGCCCATATGCAACTCACAGAATTTTCTTTTTCTAACCTCTCACTTAAATTCAGTTTTTTCTTTTCAAGGTGTTCTAAGCTGTGCTAGTACAAGTATTTTAAATTATAAAAATAGAAATATATCCAACTTGCAACAAGGTAAAATTTGCTTAATACTATAATTCTTTAACTGACTTTAATCTCTAACTTTTCTCAGTTTAAGTTCAATTACTTTGCTTCATGTGTATTGTAAAAGTAAACTTACAGCATTATACTTCCTTTTCTTTCTTCTTGGCCTTTCTTTATTGGTACCATACAACTTGGCCTTTCTTTATTGCTTAAGTTTTTATTTTCTATAAGCCACTAAATTTATTATTATTATTTTAGAAGTGAATTATCCTAAAGAGATTTCATAAATATGTTATATTGACCCACATAGATACCATTCCCATTGCTCTTCTTTCCCTTCTGTATATAATAGTTTGCATAAGGAAACTTTTTCTTTTGATCAGAGATTTTTCTTTAATATTTATTATAGTGCAGGTCCTCTGGCAGTTAATCTTGTGTATATCTGAAAAAATATTTATTTCAGCTTTATTTTTAAAGGTATTTGTGCTGGGTAAAGAACTCAGTTTGATAGTTTCTACCGATCCACCCTTTCATTACTTTATTTTTATTTTTTTAAAATTTATATTACAGTATATTATGATCTATTTTATATTATTGTTGTTAATCTCCTACTGTGCCTAACTTAAAAGTTAAACTTCATCATAGGTATGTATGCAGAGGAAAGAACATGATGTGTATAGGGTTCAGTACTATTCAAGGTTTCAAGCATTCACTGGAGGTCTTGGAACTTACACCCTGTGGATAAAGGGAGGGCTACTGTACGTTGCTTTACTTTATTTAGTTATTTATTTTTTTAATTTTTAATTTTTTTAACATCTTTATTGGAGTATAATTACTTTACAATGGTGTGTAAGTTTCTGCTTTATAATAAAATGAACCAGCTATACATATAAATATATCCCCATATCTCCTCCCTCTTGCATCTCCTTACCACACTCCCTATCCCACCCCTCTGGGTGGTCACAAAGCACAGAGCTGATCTCCCTGTGCTATGCGGCTGCTTCCCACTAGCTATCTATTTTACATTTGGTAGGGTACATATGTCCATGCCACTCTCTCACTTTGTCCCAGCTTACCCTTCCCACTCCCTGTGTCCTCAAGTCAATTCTCTACGTCTGCGTCTTTATTCCTCTCCTGCCCCTAGGTTCTTCAGAACCATTTTCTTTTCTTTTTTTTAGATTCCATATATATATGTTAGCATACAGTATCTGTTTTTCTCTTTCTGACTTACTTCACTCTGTATGACAGACTCTAGGTCCATCCACCTCACTACAAATAACTCAATTTCATTTCTTTATATGGCTGAGTAATATTCCATTGTATATTGTGCCACATCTTTATGCATTCATCAGTCAATGGACACTTAGGTTGCTTCCATGAGCTAGCTATTGTAAATAGAGATACAATGAACATTGTGGTACGACTCTTTATGAATTATGTTTTTCTCAGGGTATATGCCCAATAGTGGGATTGCTGGGTCATATGGTAGTTCTATTTGTAGTTTTTCAAAGAACCTCCATATTGTTCTCCAAAGTGGGTGTATCAATTTACATTCCCATCAACGTGCAAGAAGATTCCCTTTTCTGCAAACCCTCTCCAGCATTTATTCTTTGCAGATTTTTTGATGATGGCCATTCTGACTGGTGTGAGGTGACACCTCACTGTAGTTTCAATTTGCATTTCTCTAATGATTAGTGCTGTTGAGCATCCTTTCATGTGTTTGTTGGCAATCTGTATACCTTCTTTGGAGAAATGTCTATTTAGGTCTTCTGCACATTTTCGGATTCGGTTGTTTGTTTTTTTGATATTGAACTGCATGAGCTGCTTGTAAATTTTGGAGATTAACCCTTAGTCAGTTGAATCATTTGCAAATATTTTCTCCCATTCTGAGGGCTGTCTTTTCATCTTGTTTATTGTTTCCTTCGCTGTGCAAAAGCTTTTAAGTTACATGAGGTCCCATTTGATTTTTTGTGTTTTTATTTCCATTTCACTAGGAGGTGGGTCAAAAAGGATCTTGCTGTGATTTATGTCATAGAGTGTTCTGCCTATGTTTTCCTCTAAGAGTTTTATAGTGTCTGGCCTTATATTTAGGTCTTTAATCCATTTTGAGTTTATTTTTGTGTATGGTGTTAGGGAGTGTTCTAATTTCATTCTTTTACATGTAGCTTTCCAGTTTTCCCAGCCCCACTTATTGAAGAGACTGTATTTTCTCCATTGTATATTCTTGCCTCCTTTATCAAAGATAAGGTAACTGCTATGAGTGGGTTTTTCTCTGGGCTTTCTATCCTGTTCCATTGATCTATATTTCTGTTTTTGTGCCAGTACCATACTGTCTTGATTACTGTAGCTTTGTAGTATAGTCTGAAGTCTGGGAGCCTGACTCCTCCAGCTCCATTTTTCCTTCTCAAGTTTGCTTTGGCTATTCGTGGCCTTTTGTGTTTCCATACAAATTGTGAAATTTTTTGTTCTAGTTCTGTGAAAAATGCCAGTGGTAGTTTGATACGGATTGCATTGAATCTGTAGGTTGCTTTGGGTAGTAGAGTCATTTTCACCATGTTGATTCTTTCAATCCAAGAACATAGTATATCTCTCCATTTGCTTATATCACCTTTACTTTCTTCCATCAGTGTCTTAGAGTTTCTGCATACAAGTCTTTTGTCTCCTTAGGTAGTTTTATTCCTAGGTATTTTATTACTTTTGTTTCAGTGGTAAATGGGAGTGTTTCCTTAATTTCTCTTTCAGATTTTTCATCGTTAGTGTATAGGAATACAAGAGATTTCTGTGCATTAATTTTGTATCCTGCTACTCTACCAAATTCAATGATTAGCTCTAGTAGTTTTCTAGTAGCATCTTTAGGATTCTCTATGTATAGTTTCATGTCATTGCAAACAGTGAGTTTTACTTCTTCTTTTCTGATTTGGATTTATTTTATTTCTTCTTCTTCTCTGATTCCTGTGGCTAAAACTTCCAAAGTCATGTGGAATAACTGTGCTGAGAGTGGGCAACCATGTCTTGTTCCTGATCTAAGAAGAAATGGTTTCAGTTTTTCACCATTGACAATGATGTTGTCTGTGGGTTTTTCATATATGGCCTTTATTATGTTGATGTAAGTTCCCTCTATGCCTACTCTCTGGAGGGTTTTTATCATAAATGGGTGTTGAATTTTGTCAAAAGCTTTTTCTGCATCTATTGAGAATATCATATGTTTTTTCTCCTTCAATTTTTTAATGTGGTATCACATTGATTGATTTGCATATATTGAAGAATCCTTGCATTCCTGGGATAGACCCCACTTGATCATTGTGTATGATCCTTTTAATGTGCTGTTGGATTCTGTTTGCTAGCATTTTGTTGAGGAGTTTTGCATCTATGTTATTCAGTGTTACTGGCCTGTAGTTTTTTTTCTGACATCTTTGTCTGATTTTGGTATCAGGGTGATGGCCTCATAGAATGTGTCTGGGAGTGTTCCTCCCTCCGCTATATTTTCGAAGAGTCTGAGAAGGATAGGTGTGAGATCTTCTCTAAATATTTCATAGAATTTGCCTGTGAAGCCTTCTGGTCCTTGTCTTTTGTTTATTGGAAGATATTTAAACAGAGTCTCAATTTCATTGCTTGTAATTGGCTTGTTTATATTTTCTATTTCTTCCTGGTTCAGGCTCAGAAGGTTGTGCTTTTCTGAGAATTTGTCCATTTCTCCCAGGTTGTCCATTTTATTGGCATAGAGTTGCTTGTAGTAATCTCTCATGATCCTTTTTATTTCTGCAGTGCCAGTTGTTACTTCTTTTTTTCATTTCTAATTATATTGATTTGCGTCTTCTCTCTTTTTTTCTTGATGAGTCTGGTTAATGGTTTATCAATTTTGTTTTTCTTCTCAAAGAACCGGCTTTTAGTTTTATTGATCTTTGCTATTCTTTCCTTCATTTGTTTTACATTTATTTCTGATCTGATCTTTATGATCTTTCTTTTCTTCTGCTAACTTTGGGGTTTTTTTGTTCTTTTTTCTCTAATTGCTTTAGGTGTAAGCTTAGTTTATTTGAGATGTTTCTTTTTTCTTGAGGTAGGATTTTATTGCTATAAACTTCCCTCTTAGAACTGCTTTTGCTGCATCCCATAGGTTTTGGGTTGTTGTGTTTTCATTGTCATTTGTTTCTAGGTATTTTTTGATTTCCTCTTTGATTTCTTCAGTGATCTCTTGGTTATTAAATAGTGTATTGTTTGTATTTTTTTTACAGACTTTTTCTTGTAATTGATATCTACTCTCATAGCATTGTGGTCGGAAAAGATACTTGATATGATTTCAATTTTCCTAAAATTACCATGCTTGATTTGTGACCCAAGATATGACCTATCCTGGAGAATGTTCCATGCGCACTTGAAAAGAAAGTGTATTCTGTTGTTTTTTGATGGAATGTCCTATAATATCAATTAAGTCCATCTTGTTTAATGTATCATTTAAAGCTGTGTTTCATTATTTATTTTCATTTTGGATTATCTGTCCACTGGTTAAAATGGGGTGATAAAGTCCCCTACTATGATTGTGTTACTGTCGATTTCCCTTTTTATGGTTTTTAGCATTTGCCTTATGTTTTGAGGTACTCCTATGTTGTGTGCATAAATATTTACAATTCTTATGTCTTCCTCTTGGATTGATTCCTTGATCATTATGTAGTGGCCTTTGTTGTCTCTTGTAATAGTGTTTATTTTAAAGTTTATTTTGTCTGATGTGAGAATTGCTACTCCAGCTTTCTTTTGATTTCCATTTGCATGGAATATCTTTTTCCATCCCCTCACTTTCAGCCTGTATGTGTCCCTAGGTATGAAGTGGGTCTCTTGTAGATAGCATATATATGGATCTTGTTTTTGTATCCATTGAGCCTGTCTATGTCTTTTGGTTGTAGCATTTAATTCATTTATATTTAAGGTAATTAACAATATGTATGTTCCTATGACCATTTCCTTAATTGATCTGTGTTTGTTATTGTAGGTCTTTTCCTTCTCTTGTGTTTCCTTCCTAGATAAGTTCCTTTAGCATTTGTTGTGACGCTGGTTTGGTGGTGCTGAATTCTCTTAACTTTTGCTTGTCTGTAAAGCTTTTAATTTCTGCACTGAATCTGAATGAGATCCTTGATGGGCAGAGTAATCTTGGTTGCATGTTTTTCGCTTTCATCATTTTAAATAAGTTCTGCCACTCCCTTCTGGCTTGCAGAATTTCTGCTGAAAGATCAGCTGTTAACCATACAGGATTCCATTGTGTGCTATTTATTGTTATTCCCTTGCTGCTTTTAATATATTTTCTTTGTATTTAATTTTTGATAGTTTAGTTAATATGTGTCTTGGCATGTCTCTCGTTGGATTTATACTGTATTGGACTCTGTGCTCTTCCTGGACTTGGGTGGCTATTTCCTTTCCCATATCAGGGAACTTTTCAACTATAATCTCTTCATATATTTTCTCAGTCCCTTTCTTTTTCTCTTCTTCTTCTGGGACCCCTATAATTCAAATGTTGGTGCATTTAATGTTGTCCCAGAGGTCTCTAATACTGTCCTCAATTCTTTTCATTCTTTATTTTTTATTCTGTTCTGTGGTAGTTATTTCCACTATTTTATCATCCAGGTCACTTATCCGTTCTTCTGCCTGAGCTATTCTGCTATTGATTCCTCCTAGAGAATTTTTAACTTCATTTATTGTGTTGTTCATCATTGTTTCTTTGCTCTTTATTTCTTCTAGATCCTTGTTAAACATTTGTTTTATTTTCTCCATTCTATTTCCAAGATTTTGGATCATCTTTTCCATCATTACTCTGAATTGTTTTTCAGGTAGGCTGCCTATTTCCTCTTCTTTTGTTTGATCTGGTGGGGTCTTACCTTGCTCCTTCATCTGCTTTATGTTTCTCTGTTTTCTCATTTTGCTTAACTTACTGTGTTTGGGGACTACTTTTTGCAGCCTGCATGTTGGTAGTTCCCATTGTTTTTGGTGTCTGCCCCAGTGGCTAAGATTCATTCAGTGGGTTGTGTAGGCTCCCTGGTAGAGGGGGCTGGTACCTGTGTTCTGGTGGATGAGGCTGTAACTTGTCTTTCTGGTGGGCAGGACCACGTCCGGTGGTGTGTTTTGGGGTGTCTGTGACCTTATTATGATTTTAGACATCCCATCTGCTAATGGGTGGGATTGTGTTCTTGTCTTTCTATTTCTTTGGCATGGGGTGTCCAGCACTGGAGCCTGCTTGTCATTGAGTGGAGCTGGTTCTTAGCATTGAGATGGAGATATCTAGGATAGCTTTTGTTGTTTGATATTACATGGAGCCAGGAGGTCTCTGGTGCACCAATGTCCTGAGCTCAGCTTTCCCACCTTGGAGGCACAGGCCTGACATCTGGTAGGAGCATCTAGACCCTGTCAGCCACACGGCTCAGAAGAAAAGGGGGAAAAAAGAAAGAAAGAAGAAAACAAAATAATTAAAATAAAAAATTATTTAAAAAAATTTTAAGTAATAAAACAAAGAAAGAAGAGAGCAACCAAACCAAAACAAATCCACTAATGATAACAAGCGCTAAAACCTATACTAAAACAACAAACAAACAACAAAACACCCAGACAGACATAACCCTAGGACAAATGGTAAAAGCTAAGCTATACAGACAGAATCACACAAAGAAGCATACACATACACACTCAGAAAAAGATAAAAAGAAAAAATATATATATCTATGTGTAAAAAAAAAAGAGAGCAACCAAATCAATAAACAAATCTACCAATGATAATAAACTCTAAATACTAAGCTAAGATAAACATAAACCCCAAAAAAATTAGATGCAGAAAGCAAACCCCAAGTCTACATTTGCTCCCAAAGTCCACTGCTTCAATTTTGGGATGATTCATTGTCTATTCAGGTATTCCACAGATGCAGGGTACAACAAGTTGATTGTGGAGATTTAATCCACTGTTCCTGAGACTGCTGGGATAGATTTCTCTTTCTCTTCTTTGTTCGTACAGCTCCTGTGGTTCAGCTTTGGTTTGTCCCCGCCTCTGCATTTAGCTCACCTGAGGGCATCTGTTCCCGTCCAGACAGGATGGGGTTAAAGGAGCAGCTGATTAGGAGGCTGTGGCTCACTCAGGCTGGCAGGAGGGATGGTTACAGAATGCCTCTGGCAACAGAGGCTGGCATGACGTTGCAACAGCCTGAGGCATGCTTTGTGTTCTCCTGGGGAAGTTGCCCCTGGATCACAGGACCCTGGCAGTGTCAGGTTGCACAGCCTCTCAGGAGGGGAGGTGTGGATAGTGACCTGTTCTTGCTCACAGGATTCTTGGGAGCTGCAGTAGCAGTTTTAGCGTTTCAGGAAAGGAATGGTATTTATTTAGGACAAATTTTTCAGTACCACACAGGCAAAGCCATTCTAAAATTTCTATCCAATACACTATGAAATACGAGGTTATTCACTTTCACTGGTGGAAAAGAAACCATTCCTTTTCCTGTGTAATTTTGGTGCATTGTCCCCTGTAGTCCTTTTGGACGGCTCTTTCTCCTTTCTCATGTAGTTTCCTCTCTTCTGTATCATATAAAGTATTCAGCTAAAGAATCAAGGATGTTCCCTTTCAGACCTCTAGAGCTCATTCTCTCTCTCTCTCATGTGTTCTCTCTTCCTCTCTCTCTCTCTCTCTCTCACTTCCTCTCTCTCCCTTATTCTCTCATCTTTCTCCTGTTTGATATTCTCTCCATATTAATCATAGCTTCCTCTTAGTCTTCAGATCCCCAGTTCTATTTATTCATTTCAAGGACAATTCTGGGCTCAATTCTGGGCTCCTTCTTCCTACGTTATAGCCTGGAAACTTTCTGCAGGAGGTAAGCTGAGGTATTTGTAGGATTTGGCTCTTTCATTTCTTATCTCTCAGGGACCACTGTTATCATTGCCTGATACCCAACATCTTAACAATGGCTGACATACACTTTGGCAGTGGTTTTAGTTTTTGTTTTGCTTAGTTGTTTTAGGTGGGAAGGTAAATCCATTTTCCATTACTCCATTTTGATTTTACGAATTTAGTTCTGGTTTATAAGGTTTACCATAAAAGCATCCTGTGTAATCAACTGAGAAGATTCAGTGTTACATTTCATTATGGTATCTAAAATTATTACTCTGGAATTTACAGACGTATAATTTTAAGAATCCATAATTTATCTTTATAGGGATCAATGCTTTTATAACCTGGACTAAACAAAGTTTTGGTGTCTTACAGAAATGAGCATGAATGGTGTTTCATTAAAAGAAGGTCATTTTGTTTTTTCCAGATTACACTCTTCTAGCATATGAATCATCTCTGTTAGATATTAATTCATAGCACTAAAATACAGGATAAAAATTACTGTTCTTTTTGCATAGAGCATGGAAATATTTGTTGGTTATTAACATAATATTTTAATCTGACAGAGTTCTGGTTTGTAAAGCTCATTACAAAAACTGTATGATTAATTCACTATTACATTTCATTAGGTGTCTAAGATTATCTTCTGGAATTAAGGATTTTTTTTCCTGTAGGTTTTTATTTATTTATTTATTCATTAACATCTTTATTGGAGTATAATTGCTTTACAATGTTGTGTTAGTTTCTGCTGTATAACAAAGTGAATCATCTATACGTATACATATATCCCCATATCCCTTCCCTCTTGTGTCTCCCTTCCACCCTCCCTACCCACCCCTCTAGGTGGTCACAAAGCATGGAGCTGATCTCTCTGTGCTATGTGGCTGCTTCCCACTAACTATCTATTATACATTTGGTAGTACATATATGTCAATGCCACTCTCTCGCTTCCTCCCAGCTTACCATCCTCCACCCCGTTTACTCAAGTCAATTCTCTATGTCTGCGTCTTTATTCCTGTCCTGCCCCTAGGTTCTTCAAAACCATTTTTTTTTTCAGATTCCACATATATGTGTTAGCATATGCTATTTGTTTTTCTCTTTCTGACTTACTTCACTCTGTATGACAGACTCTAGGTCCATCCACCTCAATACAAATAACTCAGTTTTGTTTCTTTTTATGGCTGAGTAATATTCCATTGTATATATGTGCCATATCTTCTATATTCATTCATCTGTCAGTGGACACTGAAGTTATTTCCATGTCCTGGCTATTGTAAGCAGTGCTTAAATGAACATTGTGGTACATGACTGTTTTTGAATTATGGTTTTCTCAGGGTAAATGCCAAGTAGTGGGATTGCTGGGTTATATTTTATTTCTAGTTTTAGTTTTTTAAGGAACCTCCATACTGTTCTCCACAGTGGCTCCATCAATTTACATGCCCACTAACAGTGCAAGAGGGTTCCCTTTTCTCCACACCCTCTCCAGCATTTATTGATGATGGCCATTCTGACCGGTGAGAGGTTTTACCTCATTGTAGTTTTGATTAGCATTTCTCTAATGATTAGTGATGTTGAGCATCCTTTCATGTGTTTGTCGGCAATCTGTATATCTTCTTTGGAGAAATGTCTATTTAGGTCTTCTGCCTATTTTTGGATTGGGTGTTTTGTTTTTAGATATCGAGCTGCATGAAATGCTTGTATATTTTGGAGATTAATCCTTTGTCAGTTACTTCGTTTGCAAATATTTTCTCCCATTCTGAGGGTTGTCTTTTGGTCTTGTTTATGGTTTCCTTTGCTGTGTAAAAGCTTTTAAGTTTCATTAGGTCCCATTTGTTTGTTTTTGTTTCTATTTTCATTACTCTAGGAGGTGGGTGAAAAAGGATCTTGCTGTGATTTATGTCATAGAGTGTTCTGCCTATGTTTTCCTCTAAGACTTTGATAGTGTATAGCCTTACATTTAGGTCTTTAATCCATTTTGAGTTTATTTTTGTGTATGGTGTTAGGGAGCATTCTGATTTAATTCTTTTACTGTAGCTTTCCAGTTTTCCTAGCACCACTTATTGAAGAGGCTGCCTTTCTCCATTGTATATTCTCACCTCCCTTATCAAAGATAAGGTGACCATATGTGTGTGGGTTTATCTCTGTGCTTTCTATCTTGTTCCATTGACCTATATTTCTGTTTTTGTGCCAGTACCATACTGTCTTGATTACTGTAGCTTTGTAGTATAGTGTGAAGTAAGGGAGTGTGATTCCTCCCACTCCATTTGATTTCTTGAAATTGTTTTGGCTATTCGGGGTCTTTTTTGTTTCCATACAAATTGTGAAATATTTTGTTCTATTTCTGTGAAAATGCCACTGGTAGTTTGATAGGTATTTCATTGAGTCTGTAGATTGCTTTGGGTAATATAGTCATTTTCACAATGTTGATTCTTCCAATCCAAGACCATGGCATATCTCTCCATCTGTTTGTATCATAATTAATTTCTTTCGACAGTGTCTTATAGTTTTCTGCATACAGGTCTTTTGTCTCCTTAGGTAGTTTTATTCCTAGGTATTTTATTATTATTGTTGAAATGGTAAATGGGAGTGTTTCCTTAATTTCTCTTTCAGATATTTCATCAGTAGTAGGAATGCAAAAGATTTCTGTACAGTAATTTTGTATCCTGCTACTTTACCACATTCATTTAGTAGCTCTAGTTATTTTCTGGTAGCATCTTTAGGATTCTTTATGTATAGTATCATGTCATCTGCAAACAGTGACAGTTTTACTTTTTTTCCAATTTGGATTCCTTTTATTTGTTTTTCTTCTCTGATTGCTGGGGTTAAAACTTCTAAAACTATGTTGGATAATAGTGGTGAGAGTGGGCCACCTCCTCTTGTTCCTGATCTTAAAGGAAATGGTTTTAGTTTTTCACCATTGAGAATGATGTTGGCTGTGGGTGTCATATATGGCCTTCATTATGTTGAGGTAAGTTCCCTCTATGCCTACTTTCTCTAGGGTTTTTATCATAAGTGGGTGGTGAATTTTGTTGAAAGCTTTTTCTGCATTTGTGGAGATTATCATATGATTTTTATCCTTCAGTTTGTTAATATGGTGTATCACATTGATTGATTTGCATATATTGAAGAATCCTTCCATTCCTGGGATAGACCCCACTTGATCATGGTGTATGATCCTTTTAATGTGCTGTTGGATTCTGTTTGCTAGTATTTTGTTGAGGAGTTTTCCATCTGGTTTCATCAGTGTTTTTGATCTGTAGTATTCTTTTTTTGTGACATCTTTACCTGGTTTTGGTATCAGGGTGATGCTGGCCTCATAGAATGAGTTTGGGTGTATTCTCTCTCTGCTATATTTTGGAAGAGTTTGAGAAGGATAGGTGTTAGCTCTTCTCTAAATATTTGATAGAATTCGCTTGTGAAACCATCTGGTCCTGGGCTTTCGTTTGTTGGAAGATATTTAATCCCAGTTTCAGTTTCAGTGCTTGTGGTTAGTCTGTTTATATTTTCTATTTCTTCCTGGTTCAGGCTCAGAATGTTGTGCTTTTCTAAGAATTTGTCCATTTCTTCCAGGTTTTCCATTTTATTGGCATAGATTTGCTTGTAGTAATCTCATATGATCCTTTGTATTTCTGCAGTGTCAGTTGTTACTTCTCCTTTTCATTTCTAATTCTCTATTTTTTCAGTCTTTTCCCTTCTTCTCTTGAAGAGTCTGGCTAATGGTTTATCAATTATTTTACCTTCTCAAAGAACCAGCTTTTAGTTTTATTGATCTTTGCTACAGTTTTCTTCATTTCTTTTTCATTTATTTCTGATCTGATATTTATGATTTCTTTCCTTCTGCTAACTTTGGGGTTTTTTTGTTCTTCTTTCTCTAATTGTTTTAGGTGTAAGGTTAGGTTGTTTATTTGAGATTTTCTTGTTTCTTGAGGTAGGACTGTATGGCTACAAACTTTCTTATTAGAACGGCTTTTGCTGCATCTCATAGTATTTTCATTGTTATTTGTTTCTAGGTATTTTTAACTTTCCTCTTTGGTTTCTTCAGTGATCTCTTTGTTATTTAGTAGTGTATTGCTTAGCCTCCCTCTGTTTGAATTTTTTACACATTTTTGTTCCTGTAATTGATATCTAGTTTCATAGTGTTCTGGTCAGAAAAGATACTTGATAAGATTTCAATTTTCTTAAATTTACCAAGGCTTGATTTTTGACCCAAGATATGATCTATCCTGGAGAATGTACCATGAACACTTGAGAAGAAAATGTCTTCTGTTGTTTTTGGATGGAATGTACTATAAATATCAATTAAGTCCATCTTGTTTAATGTGTCATTTGAACCTGTGTTTCCTTATTTATTTTCATTTTGGATGATCTGTCCATTGGTGAAAGCAGGTGTTAAACTCCCCTACTATTATTTTGTTACTGGTGATTTCCCCTTTTATGACTGTTAGCATTTGCCTTATGCATTTAGGTGCTCCTCTGTTGGGTGCATAAATGTTTACAATTGTCTATTTGTCTGATATGAGAATTGCTACTCCAGTTTTCTTTTGATTTCCATTTGTATGGGATATCTTTTTCCATCCCCTCACTTTCAGTCTCTATGTGTCCCTAGGTCTGAAGTGGGTCTCTTGTAGACAGCGTATATTCAGTTCTTGTTTTTGTATCCATTCAACCAGTCTATGTCTTTTTGTTGGAACATTGAATCCTTTTACATTTTAGGTAATTATCAATATGTATGTTCCTATGACCATTTTTTAAAATTGTTTTGGGTTTGTTATTGTAGGTCTTTTCCTTGTCTTGTGTTTCCTGCCTAGAGAAGTTCCTTTAGCATTTGTTGTAAAGCTGGTTTGGTGGTGCTGAATTCTCTTAGTTTTTGCTTGTCTGTAAAGGTTTTAATGTCTCCATCAAAACTGAATGTTGTCCTTGCTGTGTAGAGTAATCTTGGTTGTAGGTTTTTCCCTTTCATCACTTTAATAGGTCCTGCCACTCCCTTCTGGTTTGCAGAGCTTCTGCTGAAAGATCAGCTGTTAACCTTATGGGCATTCCCTTCTATGTTATTTGTTGCTTTTCCCTTTCTGCTTTTAATATTTTTGTTTGTATTTAATTTTTGATAGTTCTATTAATATGTATCTTGGTGTGTTTCTCCTTGGATTTATCCTGTATGGGATTCTCTGTGCTTCCTTGACTTGGGTGGCTATTTCCTTTCCCATATTAGGGAAATTTTCATTTGTAATCACTTCAAATATTTTCTCAGTCCCTTTCTTTTTCTCTTCCTCTTCTGAAACCCCTATAATTTGAATGTTGGTACATTTATTGTTGTCCCAGTGGTCTCTAAGAGTGTCCTCAATTCGTTTCATTCTTTTTTCTGTATTCTGATCTGAAGTAGTTATTTCCACTCTTTTATCTTCCACATCACTTATCTATTTGTCTGCCTCAGCTATTGATTCCCTCTAGAGAATTTTTAATTTCATTTATTGTGTCCTTCATCATTGTTTGTTTGCTCTTTAGTTCTTCCAGGTCCTTGTTAAACATTTCTTGTATTTTCTCCATTCTATTTCAAAGATTTGGGGTCATTTTTTCTATTATTACTCTGAATTCTTTTTCAGGTAGACTTCCTATTTCCTCTTCATTTGTTTGGTCAGTTGGGATTTTACTTTGCTCCTTCATCTACTGCATATTTCTCTGTCTTCTCATTTTGCTTAACTTACTGTGCTTGAGGTCTCATTTTTGCAGGCTGCCCATTGTTTTTGGTCTCTGCCCCCAGTGGCTAAGTTTTGTTCAGTGGGTTGTATAGGTTTCCTGGTGGAGGGGACTGGTGCCTGTTTTCTCGTGGATGAGGCTGGATCTTGCCTTTCTATTGGTCTGGACCACGTCTGGTGGTGTGTTTTGGGGTGTCTGTGAACTTATTATGATTTTAGGCAGCCTCTCTCCTAATGGGTGGGGCTGTGTTCTTGTCTTGCTAGTTGTTTGGCATGGGGTGTTCAGCACTTCAGCTTGCTGGTCATTGAGTGGAGTTGGGTCTTAACATTGAGACGGAGATCTATGGGAGAGCTCTCACTGATTAATTTTACGTGAGGCTGGGAGGTTTTTGGTGGTCTAACATCCTGAACTCAGCTATCCCCTCTCAGAGGCTCAGGCTTGACAGCTGGTTGGAGCACCAAGACTGTATCAGGTACATGGTTCAGAAGAAATGAGAGAAAAAAAGAAGGAAAAAAATAAATTAAAAATTTAAAAATTATTAAAATAAAAAATTTTAAGAAGTAATACAAAAAAAAGAAGAGAGCAGCCAAACCAATATACAAATCCACCAGTGATAACAAGCCTTAAAAACTATATTAAGCTAAACATAAAAATCAGAAACTAGTCAGTCACTTACAGCAAACTCCAAGTCTACAGTTGCTCCCAAAGTGCACCATGTCAATTTTGGGATGATTCATTGTCTATTCAGGTATTCCACAGATACAGGGTCCATCAAGTTGATTGTGGAGATTTAATCTGCTGCTACTGAGGCTACAAGGAGAAATTTCCCTTTCGCTTCTTTATTCGTACAGCTCCTGTGGTTCAGCTTTGGATTTGGCCATGACTCTGCATGTAGGTCTTCCTCTGCATCTGTTCTTCACCCAAACAGGGGTGGATGGTTAAAGTAGCTGCTGATTAGGGGGCTGTGGCTCACTCAGGCCAGGGGAAGGGAGCTGTACGGAATGTAGGGTGTGCCTGTGGTGGCAGAGAACAGTGTGACGTTGCAACAGCCTGAGGCATGCCGTGTGTCATCCCAGAGAAGTTGTTCCTGGATCATGGGGCCCTGGCAGTGGCAGGCTACACAGGCTCTCAGGAGGGGAGGTGTGGATGATGACCTGTACTTGCACACAGGATTCTTGGTGGCTGCAGCAGCAGCCTTAGCATTTTATGCCCATCTCTGGGGTTCCAACTAATAGCTGTGGTTGCACCCATCTCTGAAGTTCATTTAGATGGTGTTCTGAATCCCCTCTCCTCACGCACCCTGAAACAATGGTCTCTTGCCTCTTAAGCAGATCCAGGCTTTTTCCCGGACACCATCCTGGCTAGCTCTGGTGCACTAGTCCCCTTCAGGCTGTGTTACGTAGCAAACCCCAGTCCTCTCCCTGGGATCTGACCTCCAAAGCCTGAGCCTCAGCTCCCAGCCCCCACCCACCCCGGCAGGTGAGCAGACAAGTCTCTCAGGCTGGTGAATGCTGGTCGAAACGGATCCTCTGTGAGGGAATCTCTCTGCTTTGCCCTCTTCTACCCCTGCTGCTGCACTCTCCTCTGTGGCTCCGAAGCTTCCCCACCCACTCACCTCCCATATCCACCAGTGAAGGGGCTTCCTAGTGTGTGGAAATTTTTCCTCCTTCACAGCTCCCTCCCAAGTTGCAGGTCCCATCCCTGTTCTTTTGTCTCTGTTTTTTCTTTTTTCTTTTGCTCTACCCAGATATGTGGGGAGTTTCTTGCCTTTTGGAAAGTCTTGAGTTCTTCTTCCAGTGTTCAGTAGGTGTTCTGTATGAGTTGTTCCACAGGTAGATGTATTTCTGATGTATTTGTGTGGAAGAAGGTGATCCCCACGTCTTACTCCTCTGCCATCTTGAAGGTCCTCTCTTTTAGGATTTTAAAAGTACATTTTTAATATTTTGACATTAAAAGTGAATAAAGTTTTTAAAACCACAAGCCACTCATCTTAAAACCGTATTTTATTTTATTTATCTTCATTATAGAACACAATAACATTTGTAGAATAAGGTTAGAATGCTTCGTTACTTGTAGAACACTTGGTTACTTTATGTGGTCTGAGAAAACTGATTACACTTTGAGTGACTTCATTTACCATTCTGGTGGATTAATTTTGAACTCCTGTTCAAAGAAGTTTGGACATATACTTATTTATTTTTATTAATATAAATACACTCATTTATTTATAATCTTATAAATGTAATTTGTTCAAAGAGCATCGACAAAGTCTTACATTTTTTTAACTGAATGCTTTTATTATAAAATCATTACTTTTATTTTTTTATACATTTATTTTTATTTTAATTTTATTTATTTTTTAAATAACAATAAATTTTGTTAAGACATTCTAGGATTTGAACATCCTATATATTTTGACATGCCATCTATATTGATTTTCTTTTCTTTTACTTATTTTTGTTTTTAACACCATACACAAAAATAAACTCAAAATGGATTAAAGACGTAAATGTAAAACTGAATACTATAAAACTTTTAGAGGAAAACACAGACAGAACACTCTTTGACATAAATCACAGCAATATCTTTTTTGATCCGTCTCCTACAGTAATGGAAATAACCAACATAAACAAAATTAAATAATGGGACCTAATTAAACTCAAAAGTTTTTGCATAACAAAGGAAACCATAAGCAAAACAAAAAGACAACCCACAGAAAGGGAGAAAATATTTGCAAACAATGCAAGCAACAAGGAGTTAATCTCCAAAATTTCCGAACAGTCCATGTGGCACTATATCAAAAAAATAAACAAACCAATCAAAAAATAGGCAGAAGACCTAAATAGACATTTCTCCAAAGAAGACAAACAGATGGCCAAGAGGCACATGAAAAGATCCTTAACATCACTAATTATTAGAGAAATGCATAACAAAACTACAATAAAATATCACCTCACACCAGTCAGAGTGGCCATCATCACCCAAATGTCTACAAATAATAAATGCTGGAGAGGGTGTGCAGAAGAGGGAACCTTCCTGCACTGTTGGTGGGAATGTAAATTGATACAGCCACTATGGAGAACAGTATGGAGTTTCCTTAAAAAACTAAAAATAGAGCTACCATATGATCCAGCAATCCCACTCTTGGGGCATATATCCGGAGAAAAACACGGTTTGAAAGAATACATGCACCCCAATGTTCATTGTAGAGCTCTTTACAATAGCCAAGACATGGAAGGCACCTAATTGTCCATTGACAGATGAATGGACAAAGAAGATGTGTTTCATATATACAACGGAATACTACTCAGCCATAAAAAAGAATGAAATAATGACATCTGCAGCAACATGGATGACCTGGAGACTATCATACTAAGTGAAGTAAATCATACAGAGAAAGACAAGTATCACATGATATCACTTATATACGGAATCTTAAATAAAAAACAAAAACAAATGAACTTATTTACAGAACAGAAACACTCACAGACTTAGAAAACAAATTTATGGTTACCAAAGGGGAAAGGTGGGGTAGAGGGATAAACTGGAAGTTTGGGATTGACATATACCCACTAATATATTTAAAATATTAATAGATAACCAACAAGGGCCTACTATATAGCACAGGAAACTCTGCTCAATATTCTGTAACAACCTAAATGGGAAAAGAATTTGAAAAAGAATAGATACATGTATATATATAACTAAATCACTTTGTTGTACACCTGAAACTAACACAACATTGTCAACTATACTCCAATATAAAATAAAAATTAAAAAAACAGAGTATTTCTAATACTTCAATTTGTTGGAATTTAGAAATGAATATCATATAATATTAATAAATACTATGTAAATACTAGATATTACTGTACATCTGTATCAGATTTATTTTTAAGAAATAAAGTACTTGATTGTTAAACAACTATACTTTAATAAAAGTTTTTTTAAAAAAGCAAATTTCCTTAGCAAATGTTAACATAAGATATAGTTTATAAAATTTATTGATAATTTTTTCATAGAGACATGTTTATCATATAAAGTGAGATGTTAGTTTACCACCCATTTTTCAATAACTAATAAAATTATTTGCAAAAAAAATAAGAAATAAAGTGCTTGAATATTTCTTAGTGCATTGTAAAATGGCTTGTTCTAATTTTGACTTGTTTGTAAATCTCTCAACTGTTTCTGAAAAGAGCTCTTCTTAGAGAAATCCCTTCTTCTATCCATGGTTCCCTATTGTATCCTATATTACTGATACTGAGCAGCTTCATATAGGTATGACCTTCCTTATCTGTTGCAGGAATAAAATGAGGAAAAATACCAAACTATATCTCAGTTTCTTAGGTAACTTTATTATCTTCATAAAAACAGCTGGCTGCATTGCTAGAAGTTATATGACAGCACAAGTAAAAGTCAAAGAGAAAACTTCACAAGCATCTTGTGAATGCACTATTATTTTTTCAATTACTTCTCAGTTGAACTCTGTTTTAGGCATGTGACAAAATACAACTAATACTAACGTTTAATGATATTATCAAAAGGGGCAGGAAAGAAAAATTTTTACTTCCATTCAGGGATTATATCTGCTTTTCTTAACTTTTTACTTAAAGTATTTGCCCCTAATACTTTTTTTTTAAGTATTTAAGTAAAAATACTTTACTTAAAGTATTTGCCCCTAATCCTAGAAAATATGCCAATATTATGAAAATTTCAGAAATATTTGAGTTTTACAATATTTGGGGGCTGAGGTCATACTCATAACTACATATTATCTCCTATAACTTTCATTTGTTACTTATCTTAAAAAATGAATACACTTATCTGTTATAAATCAGTCTTAAGAACAGACAAGTAAATAATCATTTCATTATCTAACACTAAGTTAATTACATGTGAGGCTGAAATGCATTGAAATTTAAAAAAGAAAATTTCTCAAGATTTAGATTTAAAAAATCACTTAATTTTTCTAGGCTGAAATTATGAGTCATCAAATTATATAACCAAGGTAAACAAAGTTTAAAAAAAGTCCAGAGTTTATTTTAAAACACTCTACTGTTTAAACCAGGCATCTAAGAAAGATTATCCTGATTCTATTTCAGGATTTCTCACTCTGGGTCTCCTTTATATTGGCTCATTGTGCTCCTTTCTTTCATTTGCTACTTTCTGAAATTGTGGGCTAGCATGTTTGTCACATATTAAAACACTTTGTCGAACTCTGCTTCTGGGAAGATGGAGTAGATGTGCTTTTCCTTATTCCAATCATTAAGCACAACTAAAAATCTTAGATATTATAAATAAAACAAATATAAGAAAATTCTGAAGACTAGCGAGAAGTCAGACCAGCTAGGGAAATTGGGACCTGAGGAATCACATAGTGGTAAGTTCCATGGGTTTTCTTAAGACTTGTAGTTGAAGCAGCTGGCAACCCAGAAAAGCCAATGGACACAGACAAAAAAGTGCCAACAAAGATCTGCTCTTTCTAGACAAAGGAACAGGAAAAGACTGAAAACTTTTGGATAGTAATTGCTATACACCTGCCCAATGCCACAGAATAAACTGGGCCCCAGTCCTAACTACACATGCAAGGACTGAATCGAGATCTTAGATCTCCACCTTTTCGTTGCAGTGCAGAGGTGAATTAATACTCCTCTGAGATAGTGTCGGAGGACAAGTAGGGAGCCAGGACTTTCATCCCTACTAGCCTGTAATGAAGTGCTTCCCTGCTTTGAATTAGTGGAGCATATGGGGAGCCTGGTATCTTACTTCCATTGGCAGTGGGGCCTGTCTTCCTTTCTGAGGTGGGATAAGAGAAGACTAGTGGAAAGTTAGGGTTTTCACCATTGCCCATTAGTAACGAGGCCATGATCACTGCAGTGTCAGATACTGTCACCATATTGGGAGTGAAAATTCCCACTCCTACCCTACAGTAATAAGGACCTTCCCTCGGGGATGATAATGGAGGCCTGCTGGGGAACCCTAGCTTATACCCCCACATTTGGTAGTAAAAGGTTAGAGTTCCCCTTTCTCCTGCTAAAGCAGTAGAAGGAAAAGCCCATTGAAAAAAAAAGTTTTAAATAAAAATAAAATCTCATAATATAATATGAAAATGTAAGATTTCAAAAGAAAATTACTTGTCATACAAAGAACCAGTAAGATCTCTAGCTGAATTGAATAAAAGACAATCAATAGATGTCACACTGAGAAGACAGATGTTGGAAATAGATATCTAACTGACATTTGAAAGTAGCCATGATAAAAATGCTTCAAGTGAGCAATTAAAAACATACTTGAAACAAGTGAAAAAATAAAAAGCCTCAAGAAAGAAAGAGCAAAGAAATAAAAGGTATAAGAAAGAACCAAAATACTCTCTACCTGATTTCCAGGTGCTGAGCCAGGAAACATGTGCATGCACACTTCGTTCTGGTGCACCCTTCAGCCAGAAGGCACCAGGATCTCTAGTCCTGTGGGGAAGCAGCCTGTATTTGTCCACTAGGCCAGCAGTCTGCAACCTTTTTGCCACCAGGCTCCCGTTTAGTGGAAGACAATTTTTCCATGGACGGGAGCAGGGGATGGTTTCAGGATGATTCAAGCACATTACATTTATTGTGCACTTTATTTCTATTATTATTACATTGTATTATATAATGAAATAATTATACAAGTCACCATAATGCTGACAGGAGTCGGAGCTCAGGCAGTAATGCAAGCGATGGGGAGCAGCTATAAATACAGATGAAGCTTCGCTCGCCCACTGCTCACCTCCTGCTGTGCGGCCCGGTTCCTAACAGACCACTGACCAGTACTGGTCTGTGGCCTGGGGGTTGGGGACCCTTGCTCTAGGCCATCTGCCTGGGGCCAGTAGTTCCCCACACAGCACTACTGATGAGGAAACTGCAAAGGAAGACCCCATACAGCTTTGCCTGTCCTTAAAGGACTTGGGGTCTGTCTGGAAATCATGGTTCCCAGGTGGCTTTCACCTGTTGTAGCCCTGGTCAGACCTGAAATGGCTTCAAGATCCCTCAAGAGCTGGCTTCAGGGGAACAGTTGTCTTTGTTTCAGAGCCGGCTGTACCTCAGCACTGTATGTTCCCAGAAGGCACCGTCTGTAGCTTGGCCTGTTCCTACAGGGCTCAGAAGCAAGGACCTATTCTGGGGAGTGAGAATAACAACCATGCAGAATGTGCACAGGCAACTGGCTCTGGGGCAACCGAGCACATACCATCAGGCAACCAGTCCCTCTAGGAATGTGAGGACAAGGGCCCTGCTTGCCAGGCAGTCCATGCCCTAGGGCCAGCTGTTCCCTGCAGAGCCTGGATATGTCCTTACCATTAGAATCCTTATAACCACCCAGCCGTATCTTATAAAAAAAAAAAAGCCATTATTCCTGATCTCTGTAAATGAAGTTATGGTCCATCTTGTGGCCAAGTAAAACTGGAACACTAATCTTTATTATCCTTCTCCATTGTGACATGTAATCAATCTGTCAAACAGTGTTTTTTTTGGTCTTAATATATCTGGAATGTATTGTTTTCTTTTTGTCTAAATTGTGTAATATTATTCATATTTGTTCCAAACCAAATAGTAGTTAATTCTTATTTATCTGGAAAAGGAACTTACTTGCATCTGTCTCCAATTGGCCAGGGAGTCTGAAATCAAAGTTGGATATGGGAAGGAATCAAGGCACCTCCAGGGAGTTGAGTAATAGAAACTTCTCAACAGCCTCCTAGGGAACTACCCCTAGAATGAATAAACTCCTCCATTATGCATTGATTCTAATGTAGATAACATGTCTCTAGGCAATTGGCTGATTTCCCTAGGATATGATATTGGAGCTTAAATGTAACTACATTTACCGGTGAATTAACAACTCAGCAACATTGATAAGGGGAAAGTCCATTTTGTGGATACCATCATAATCTCTGCTTCTAGCCCTGTAGACAGTTTATGATCCTATTATGCAAAGTTCAGTATGGCTAAGGAAGATGTTCAACTGGCATTCAGTGAGTGATCTGTCCTGACCTCCTAACAATGAAGACCTTCTCTCGAATGTTTACATTGGGCAGAACTCTCTTATTCTGGTCATGTTTTAGAACATTCAGGCTGCTATAATGGAATACCATAGACTGTGTAGTTTATAAACAATAGAAATTTATTGCTTATAGTTCTCAAGGCTAGGAAGACCAAGATCAAGGTACTGGCAGAGATGGTGTCTTGTAAGACTCCAATTTCTGGTTCATAGAAGGTGACCCTCTGGCTGTATCCTCAGATGAAAAAAGGGGCAAGGGGTTTCTCTGGGACCTCTTTTATAAAGGCACTCATCACCTCACAAAAGCCCCAGCTCCAAATACCATCACATTGGGAATTATGTTTTAACATGAATTTTAGGAACACAAACATTGAATTTATAGCAGGGCCCTTCCTTTGAGGTCATTTCATTTACTACTTCTCAAAATATTTGGTCACCCATACACCAAATATATGTCTTTTTATTCCCTATACAGTGCCTAGAAGTCTAAATAGATATTAAATTTAGACAAACTGGACTCTTTTGAATGTACTCATTGAGAGAGTTTTACTTTTCAATTACACCCAACATAGGAGCACCTCAATACATAAGATAAATGCTAACAGCTATAAAAGAGGAAATAGACAGTAACACAGTAATAGTGGGGGACTTTAACACCTCACTTACACCAATGGATAGATCATTCAGACAGAAAAATAATAAGGAAACACAAGCTTTAAATGACACAATAGACCAGATAGATTTAATTGATATTTATAAGACATTCCATCTGAAAATAGCAGATTACACTTTCTCCTCAAATGCACATGGAACACTCTCCAGGATAGATCATCTTGGATCACAAATCAAGCCTTGGTAAATTTAAGAAAATTGAAATCATCTCAAGCATCTTTTTGACCAAATGCTATGAGATTAGAAATAAATGACAGGGCAAAAAATGTAAAAAACACAAGCACATGGAGGTTAAACAATATGTTACCGAATAACCAAGAGATCACTGAAGGAATCAAAAAGGAAATTTGATTTCCAATTTGACAACAAAAACATGATGATCCAAAACCTATGGGATGCAGCAAACGCAGTTCTAAGAGGGAAATTTTATAGCAATACAATCCTACCTCAAGAAACAAGAAAAATCTCAAATAAACAATCTAACTTTACACCTAAAGGAACTAGAGAAAGAAGAACAAACAAAACCTAAAGTTAGTAGAAGAAAAGAAATAAAGGTCAGAGCAGAAATAAATAAAATAGAAACAAAGAAACCAATACAAAAGATCAATAAAACTAAAAGCTGGGTGTTTGAGAAGATAGACAAAATTAATAAACCTTTAGCCAGACATCAAGAAAAAGATGGAGAGGACACAAATCAATAAAATTAGAAATGAAAAAGGAGAAGTTACAACAGACACCACAGAAATACAAACCATCATAAGAGACTACTACAAGCAATTCTATGCCAATAAAATGGACAACCTGGAAGGATTGGACAAATTCTTAGAAAGCTATAACCTTCTAAGACTAAACCAGAAAGAAATAGAAAATATGAACAGACCAATCACAAGTAATGAAACTTAAACTGTGATTAAAAATTTCCAACCAAAGAAAGTCCAGGACCAGATGGCTTCACAGGTGAATTCTATCAAACATTTAGAGAAGAGTTAACAACCATCCTTCTCAACTTCTTCCAAAAAAATTGCAGAGGAAGGACCACTCCCAAACTCATTCTATGAGGCCACCATCAACCTCATACCAAAGCCAGACAGAGACACGACCAAAAAAGAAAATTACAGACCAATATCACTGATGAATATAGATGCAAAGCTCCTCAAAAAAATACTAGCAAACAGAATCCAACAACATACCAAAAGGATCATACACCATGATCAAGTGGGATTTATCCCAGGGATGCAAGGATTCTTCAATATATGTAAATCTATCAATGTGATACACCATATTAACAAACTGAAGAATAAAAACCATATGATCATCTCAATAGATGTAGAAAAATCTTTTGACAAAATTCAACATGCATTTATGATAAAAACTCTCCGAAAGTGGGCACAGAGGGAACCTACTGCAACACAATTAAGGCCAGACATGACGAACCCACAGCAACCATCATTCTCAATTGTGAAAAACTGAAAGCATTTCCTCTAAGATCAGAAAGAAGAGAAGGATGTCCACTCTCACCACTATTATCCAACATAGTTTTGGAAGTCCTAGCCACAGCAATCAGAGAAGAAGAAGAAATAAATGTAATACAAACTGGAAAAGAAGAAGCAAATCTGTCACTGTTTGAGGATGACATGATACTATACATAGAGAATCCTAAAGATGCCACCAGAAAACTACTAGAACTCATCAATGAATTTGGTAAAGTTGCAGGATACAAAATTAATGCACAGAAATCTCTTGCATTCTTATACGCTAACAACGAAAGATCAGAAAGAAAATTAAAGAAACAATCCCATTCACCACTGCAACAGAAAGAATAAAATACCTAGGAATAAGCCTACCTAAGGAGGTAAAAACCTGTATGCAGAAAAACATAAGACACGGATGAAAGAAATCAAAGATGACATGAACAGATGGAGAGATATACCATGCTCTTGTATTGGAAGAATCAATAGTGTGAAAATAACTATACTACCCAAAGCAATCTACAGATTCAATGCAATCCCTATCAAATTACCAATGGCATTTTTTACAGAACAAGAACAAAAAAATCTTAAAATTTGTATGGAGACACAAAAGATCCCGGATAGCCAAAGCAATCTTGAGGGAAAAAAACGGAGCTGGAGGAATCAGACTCCTGGACTTCAGACTGTACTACAAAGCTACAGTAATCAAGACAATATGGTACTGGCACAAAAACTTCTGTTATAGATCAATGGAACAGGATAGAAAGCCCAGAGATAAACCCATGCACGTATGGTCAACTAATCTATGACAAAGGAGGCAAGGATATATAATGGAGAAAAGCCAGCCTCTTAAATAAGTGGTGCTGGGAAAACTGGACATCTACATATAAAAGAATGAAATTAGCACACTCCCTAAAACCATACACAAAAATAAACTCAAAATGGATTAAAAACCTAAAAGTAAGACTGGACAATATAAAACTCTTAGAGGGAAACATAGGAAGAACACTCTTTGACATAAGTCACAGAAAGATCTTTTTTGACCCACCTCCTAGAGTAATGGAAATAAAAACAAAAATAAACAAATGGGACCTAATGAAACTTAAAAGCTTTTGCACAGCAAAGGAAACTATAAACAAGACTAAAAGACAATCCTCAGAATGGGAGAAAATATTTGCAAACAAATCAATGGGCAAAGGATTAATCTCCTAAATATATAAACAGCTCATGCAGCTCAATATTAAAAAAAACAAACAACCCCATCAAAAAATGGGCAGAAGACCTAAAAAGACATTTCTTCAAGCAAGACATACAAGATGGCCAAGAGGCACATGAAAAGCTGTTCAACATCACTAATTATTAGAGAAATGCAACTCAAAACTACAGCGAGGTATCACTTCACACTGGTTAGAATGGGCATCATCAGAAAATCTACAAACAACAAATGCTGGAGAGGGTGTGGAGAAAAGGGAACCGTCTTGCACTGTTGGTGGGAGTGTAAATTGATACAGCCACTATGGAGAACAGTATGGAGGTTCCTTAAAAAACTAAAAATAGAATTACCATATGACCCAGCAATCCCACTACTGGGCATCTACCCAGAGAAAGCCATAATTCAAAAGGACACATGCACCCCAATGTTCATTGCAGCAGTATTTACAATAGCTAGCTCATGGAAGCAACCTAAATGCCCATTGACAGATGAATGGATAAAGAAGATGTGGTACATATATACAATGAAGTATTACTCAGCCATAAAAAGGAATGAAATTGGGTCATTTGTAGTGACGTGAGACATGGATGGATCTAGAGACTCTCATACAGAGTGAAGTAAGTCAGAAAGAGAAAAACAAATATTGTATATTAATGCCTATATGTGGAATCTAGAAAAATGGTACAGATGAACCAGTTTGCAAAGCAGAAATAGAGACACAGATGTGGAGAACAAACATATGGACACCAAGGGGGGAAAGCGGTGGTGGTGGTGGTGGTGGTGAGATGAATCGGGAGACTGGCATTCACATATATACACTAACATTTATAAAATAGACAACTAATAAGAACCTGCTGTATAAAAATTTTTAAAAATTAAATTAAAAAAATAAGAAAGTGGGCTAGGAAGGCAATGGCTATCCAAGTAAGGAATTTGCATACTATGCATGCATACTTACCACTCATGCAACTTAATTACACATTCAGAACTTTGGCCTTATTTGAAATACACTATCTTATTTTAATTATGAAATGCTGTTTTAAACTCGTTATAGCTAGTTGGAAATCCAGTTCACAATGAGAAGCTTATGTCAGAGAATGTCCTTATGCTCCACAGCAAGTCTTTCAGTTTTATCAGAGCCTAGCAACAAGTAAGAAATCTTTCAGATATTAAAAAAAAAGAGAAATTATTTTCCAAACTAAGGGTAATTTGTTTCAATAACTTATGAATCTCATGATTCTCAACAAATGGATTAACATGGTACAAATATGTTATCCCCATTTGTTACAATCTATTCCTACACTATTGTATCTCCTATATCCTAAAGAAGAAAAGCTGTTAACAATGCCTTCAGAAAAGATAGAGCAGCCATCTTCTCTTGGTTCCCATTAAACTGACAGTTAAGTCAAGTAGGTTATCCAGGAAATGAGTCAAATAACCAAATAAGCAACAAGGTTATCTGCAAAATCATTTAAGTGGTAAGTGACCAAGATATTTATAACAGTTCCCTCAGCGTGACTAAACTTTAGGAAGGCTTTTTCCTGATTCTAGGCCCTGACCGTACGTTTCTTAGAGAATTTACTTTAGAAAACTTATAACTTTAGGGTTATGACCCTGATGGTCCAGTGATTAAGACCGCGCTTTCACTGCCGTGGCCTAGGTTCAATCCTTGGTTGGGGAACTAAGATCCCGCAAACTGCGCATCATGGGCAAAAAAACAAAACAAAACTTGTAACTGTACATTAATTCTCTGTGGCTTTGAGATTTAAGTATTTTTAAAAGATCTTTTCAGTTTTACAACACAGGAATGTCTTTCTCAAGGACCTGGGAGCCATCCCTTTGAAATAGAATCATGTACAAGTTTCTGTGGTAGGATAGGAGCCTAACTCCAGTGGGGGCTAACTCACAAACACAGATGGCCTAATCTGGTGAAAAGCATCTGCAAACTCAGGAATAACTCACTGTATTCAATACATCCCATTGACCAATCTCCCCACTAACATCAGTACATTTCCACTAGCTCATCTCAGTTCTTAAAAACCCTCTTGCCTTTTGTTTCAGCAGAGTTGAGATGAGGCTGAGTTCTGGCTTCTCTCTTATTGCAATAGCCTTGAGTAAAGTCTTTGTTGTCAGTTTACCAGTTTAACGTTGTCCAGCACAATTTTTGCTTTGGCATTAGCCACCAATAATGATATTTCTTTCTACACTTTCAGTGCTCTATCAACATATGCCCCAGTGGAGCATCAGAAATTTAAATAAGGTACATATTGGTTATAATAATCTCCCATTCTTCATTGCTTGTCTCTGTGTAAGGCATCTAAGGTAACTGCATGTTTTATCAGAAGGATCTCATCAATATAGTGAGTCAACATGCTGTCCTGTGAGATTTGTGCACTTCTCAAAGTTTATGTAATTAAATTGGGGCACTGAATGAGAGGATTAATGTTGATATGACATTAATGTTGATATTTTCATATGGATCCAATATTATGCTTTCTAGGTAAAAGCACCATTTTAAGAATATTTTATCTTCAAGCAACGGAGCAAAAGCCTCCCTTGAGGAAGCATTCAGGCTGATTTATTCCAATAAGGCCCACATCTGCAACATCAGCTGCAGTTTGAAATATGACTTGATTAAACTCTTTAAAATTCACTCTTATCCTTCCAAGTTCATCTCTTTCCTCATGTAGATACATTTTAAATATAAATGAAGATATGATAAGAATCAAAAATGTATATTTCAAGTATTTGATGGTGGCACCAATATGCACACTGAACCCCAAGGATACATGACAATGAAAGAATTTGATAATCCTTAATTAGCATTCTCTAAGAGGAAGTAAGGTAGCATAGAAGCCAGGAAATACTGTTGCAGAGTCCTAACTTCAGGAATGTAGAGCATAAAATAATATGAATAAAATAATAGGAATAAAATATTCCTAGAGCTGAACACTTATAAGAAGATAATAGGCACAGAGGAAATGATAGAAAACTGGTGAACCTTAATCAGAGAAGGGAGGGATATGTAGTACCAGATGTGATTTGGCTGGATATGCAGGTAGGTGACAGAATTTGCAGTACCTTGTAGACTATGGTAATGTGTTTTTTTTCATCCTAAGAGCTGTAAGTAGCAAGGAAAGGCATTAAACATGGAAAGGTTTTAAAACTGATGTGATCAGTTTGTATTTTAACATAATTATACATGTTTTTCATACTTCAGTTTAGATGCCATCTCCTGAGAGCTTTCTAAACCCCTTTTACACATATATTCAAAACATTCTATGAACCTTAACTATCTACATACAAAGCACACTGATTAGTTGTTCATAGTATTTATTAAAGATATTATATATTTTAAAATTTTTACTATTTTGGCCTCTTCTAGACCATAGATTCCTTGAAAATATGGACTATGTCTTGCACAGGTATGTTTCATAGTAGGAACTCAATACATTCTTGGCAAATAAATGTTTAAACCTTAAGCATGATATTCATTATAGTCATATATTCTGTGCCATTATTCCAACTTCATATCAGCAATTGTCTCCTGCTAGTGATTCCCTGTATCACAGGATATGTTCTGATATCTCATATCTGTCTAGTAATCTAATGGTAGCAATCTTCTGCAAATTTATCAAATTCAAAGCGTTTCAACTGTAAGTAAAAACAAAACAAGAAAAACCAGCTCAAATATAATTTTCAACTATCTGTGTCATGATACAAAAAAGGAATTAATCAAAATCAAATACCCTCATATGCTACTCTCTATAACACTATTTATCTTAATTATAATCTAGTCAGAATATGTTATCTCCAAGTTTACAAGTGTGTTGTGTAAAGTTCTTATTTTATTTTGTCACCAAAGTTAAAACAGAAAACAAGCCATTGGAAAGTGAAGTAAAGGATTTTATTACAGATGAAAAAATTATTAGAGCTAAGAAGATGGTCTCATGCTGTGATTTTGCTTTGTTTTCACTAATTTGTTTTCTGAAATGGGTCATATTTTCCCTTAAGCTATTTGTAAAATAATCACAAGTATACTTTCCCTTTGTTCTAAAGCTACCATCAAATTAGATGAATCAACAATTTTCATTATTGCTTATTTTGAGTAATTTATCAATCCATCTTTCATTTTAACTAGTACATTCCATTTACAAAATAATCAATATTACATAATTTAAGATAGCAGGCATATCAATTTTAATTTGTTTTATTTTTATGTTTACTATTGCCCAATGATATCCAAACACCAAATCTAGATATTATTTACTTGAAGTTGAATAGAGTATGCTTTATTTCCATTAGGACTTGAGATTACATAATTTAAAAATAATGCAGAGTAGAAAGAATACTAAAACAACAGTAAAATCAATAAGCAAACAATTGACTCTATCTCAGCTCCTGGTCAAAGTCAGATAGTTTATGCTATTTTAATTTCAAATATGTGCATTAATTTGCCCTAGCTGTTGCCCACTTCATGTCTAGCTTTCCTTCCTTACTGCAAACTAGTCTGATCTATAGAGTCATTGGTCTAAAACTAGTTGCAGAAGAAACAGCTTTACAAAGATTTCTCTATCAGCTCCTGCAACTGCATAAGGTGTAAACCTAACAACAAATCGCTTATTCTATGTCCATATCTATATGAATAAATTACTTATTCTATCATTCATGCTCTTTTCATTTCTCTGATAAAACACTAACTGATACATGGTTGAGTTATATGATGTAATTTTCCAACCAATAGATTTTCATTTATTTTAATATAAGATACAAATACATGAGAGCAACATTACAAAAATTCCCCTTAGCACTTCAATAATTATCTTAACTGAGTCTTGTCAATGGAAGAGTATTGAATGGAGATGCAATTTAAAAACTGCTGTCATAACTATATTTTGCATTTTAGTTTGCCAACTAACTTTCAGATTAGAAGTATCTCTCTAAGTTAAGCACGTAAGAAAAGAAGAGTCAACACAATTTAAGTTAACCTACATAAATAAAATGCATACAAAATAAAATTTACAGTAGTAAAATTAGCTGTAATTGAGTAATGAATTTAACTTGCGTGGCCTAAATAAAATGTGGCCTTACCTTGTAAAAACATAGTAATTACAGAATAATTTATGGATTAGAAATGGTTAACTCTTCAAAGATTCAGATGTTTTTTTCTTATTAATTCAGACCCCCTCATACACATATACATGCAAAGAAAAAAGCTTTACATTGTTTTAAAAATATTAAAAATCCTAATAATGTAAGAGAAAGAAAAGTATGTGTCCATGACTGGTCAGAAGAAAGCAGATAAAAACCAGATTCTAGGGCTTCCCTGGTGGCGCAGTGGTTGAGAGTCCACCTGCCGATGCAGGGGACACGGGTTCTTGCCCTGGTCCGGGAAGATCCCACATGCCGCGGAGCGGCTGGGCCCGTGAGCCATGGCCGCTGAGCCTGCGCGTCCGGAGCCCGTGCTCCGCAACGGGAGAGGCCACAACAGTGAGAGGCCCAGGTACCGCAAAAAAAAAAAAAACAAAAAAAACCCAACCAGATTCTAAAATGAGGTTTTTGTAGCTGGTTTACCCAATACCTGCATGGCAATGAAGCCTTCACTGTGGTGCTAGGTGGGACATGCAGTAGTGGTGTGTTTGTTAAAATGTCACTAGTGGTGTCCTGGAATAGTATACCAGTGGAAGGGAATGTTCCTGAGGGTAAAACAATCAGGCATTTGAGTAATATGTAAGCTTTGATAATATATGGCACCTGATGTTTGGAAAATCAATACTTTGGGGGAAAGAAAAGGACTAAAGATAATCAGTTCTTCATTAAAAGTCAGGTTTTAAAGCCAGAACATCTTCTTGATAAAATATAGAAAGACTCCCATATACTTCATCAGAAGGCAGAAAAAGATGAGAAATCAAAGGATTGAAATATAAGAGAAGAAACCTAAAGGATGCAAAGATGATGGGACCCTATTATATTCTGTGCTTAGTTCACGAGTCTGTTCCCCCAAGAATCTGATAGATCCGGATGAATGTCAGTACATTATCCCCAAAACAATCAACTTGTTTCCCATTGCAGTTGCTGTAATGGGATGTTCTGTCTTTGCTAAATCACATTATTACAGCCCCATGTGTGTAGGATGTATTCATTAATTTGTAAAATGCATTATTATCCATCCTTATCAGGAAAATGAATCATGTACAGTTTGCATTGGACACAATGGACAACAAAGCACCCTATATTTACAGTGTTATTCCAGTGTATATTAATTTTCCACTGGTTTCTGCTATAGCATAGTCCAAAGTGGTTTGGCATCTGGGCTCTCTGGCACATCACCTTGTTGCAATTATGTCAATGTCCTCATGTTAATCAGACCAGATAGTAAAAAAGTGACAATACAATGGAGACCTTGTAAAGCAAAGGGCTTTGAGAGTTTGGAAAGTTTTATTATAAAGTTTCAGGGTGGCTTTAGGGGTCCAGTGTTCTGAGGTTACAGAGATATTACCAAAAATGTAAAAGAGGAATTATTGCATCTGATTTCTTCCACCTAAGAAGTAATCACAATGCCTACCATGCTTCTTTGGGTTCTAGAGGCAGCATGTTCTACAGTTAGGGATATAAACTTGACCCATATACCAGATGACACAAAATTCTGGTGGGGTAAATGTAAGCTGCAAGGTGGCCTGGAACAGCATCGCATATCACCCACAATTGCTGTACTGGCACCTGTCTCTCGACCACCTCAGGCCTATGGTGACATAGGTGTCCCTTATGATCAGCATACAGAGAAGGGAAAAAAAGTAAGCTTTTTTAACAGATAGTTTCACTGAGAATGTGGGGGAAAAAAGGATTGCAGCTGCACTACAGCCTCACTTAGAGATGGCCCTGAGAGATAGCATGGAAGGAAAACCTTCCCAGCAGGGCAGAACTTTAGGATGTACCCTATCACTCACTTGTGGAAGGAGAACAATCCAAAGTAAGAGTATATGCAATTCATCTAAAATGTAAAAGGAATGTCAGGTTTTATTTTTCTTTTTTTTTTCAATTTTAGGGCAAGTTTTGGAGACTGTACTTGTGTAAAATAAAATGTCTGCAGTTTTGATGTGGTGGAAATTGAAAGTACAATGAAATAAGATGAAACCAAGTCAAATACCCAGACCTTCAGAATTTATAATTTCACATATCAAATCCTTGTCTTCTCACTTGTCTTTTATTCCCATCTCTTTAGAAGTCACTCAAACATAGGTGCCCTGCCTCAATTTCAACATATATTAAATAAAATATCTTCCTTCTTCAAATTTGTAACAGATTATTAATTTTTCTCCAAAGGTATTAATATTTTCTAGACTACAAAGATTGAAACCTTTCACAAAATAGTTTCATTGTAATATCTTTCAAATGTTAGTGTTTATTATATATGTTCTATTTTTTATATCAGTGGTCCCAAAACCTCACTGACCATCAGGAAATCATTTATTGAAGCGCATATGTTTTGTTTAGCGCAATAGAGATTTAGATAAATATTTTTTATGTCTGAAAATGGGCACACTTTTCCTTCTGCTAGAATTTTCATGCAGGGACTGGTACCAAAGCATGCCTCTATATCTTCTCTTTGTGCCATGCCTCATAGAGTGTGTCTTGGCAAACTCTTGTTTCTCTCCTGTCCCTCTCCCAGCACTTGCTATCTGAAGCTTATTAGCTTAGCTGAGGGGCTTGGTAAGATCCAAGAGTGGGGCTTGGGTTGGGTCTACTGGGGTTCTGGTTAAGTCACAGAGTTGGCTAACATCAACTCCTCAATCCAGGCAGCATAGCCTTTCTTCTTTTCCTGTCCCTCCCCTGCCTGCAGTATTGTTCTCCATACTTAATTTTTCACTTGCTAATTTGGGTTGTCTCCCCTTTCTTGCCTTCCCCAGCTGTAATTGGTATTCTCCAATCTCTTAAGGCCAGCAGTGTTGGCATTTTCCCCACAGTTAAGGCTTTTGTTCCATTGTTGAGAGAGAGGAAAATTAGTTCACTGAAGAAATTTCCATTGAACAGAGAGGTAGAGTTTCTTGCCCCCAGTTTCTTTCTCACACCACTGCTACCCTGCCCAAGTCTGCACCAACATGGACACTTATTGGGACTCTTTCTGATCTTTTCTTCCATCCACCTTGTGGATTCATGGCAAAGATCCTATAAGAGGGTGAAGACTCCCCAGTTCTCAGTCTCCAGGGATTTCACACTATCTTGCCAGCCCAAATGCAACATTTTCCAATTTGTCAGCACCCCTAGCTGAACACTTCTTACTAGTATCTTGTTATATCTAACCTAGATAGGCCTGTGTTCCAATCTCCTCTCTCCCTGAAGGTACTGTCTGTCCTTAGATTTGAGGCCAGTTGTTTCCTCTCCCTCAATTCTATGATGATTTTTTGGGAAAAAAGCCAGCAATTTGAAATTAACTGTGGATTTTTTTGTTGAAAGGAGGAAAAGAAGGTCCTCTCAGTTTTCTACATCCCAGGGCAGAAAGTGGCAATTGCCTTCACTTTGAAGTATTTTTGTTACTTTTGTTAACTCTCCTAGAGAACTCTAGGAGAGGCTTTGCTTCTTTCAGCACTTTAAAGATGTCATTCCTTTGTTTTAAATTTAATTTTTTTATATACTAAGAGCAAGTTTTTACTTCTAATCACAATAAAACTATCATACTCAAGAAATTTAATAATGATAATATGTTGTTACTTAATATAGAGTGTATGTTCTAACTTCTACAATTGTCTAAGTAACATAGGCTTTGTAATATCCTTTATAACAATTTTTTAACTCAGGGTTCAATCAAGGATCCAATCATTAATAATTTATAATTCCACCATCATTTTTCTGCTTATATTTTGACTTTCATGACATTAACATTTAGAAGAGTCCAGGAAGGATAGGAGGTAAAAAATTAATATAAACAAAGAATAGCATGTCTGAAATTGAGGTTATCAAAGGAATACACTTCTCAGAAATTGCAAGGTCTAGAACTAAGCTGTCCAATATAGTAGCCACTAGCCACATGTGGCTGATTAAATTTAAATTAATTAAAATAAAATAACAATTCAATTCCCCAATTGCACTAGCCACATTTGAAATGTCCAATAGCAACATGAGGCTAGTGGATGCCATATTGTACAGTGCAGACATAGAACATTTTCTTTACTCCAGAAATTTCTGTTGTACACCTCTGTTACAGAATATAACAGCCACATGGGTGGCTGGAGTGAAACAAGTACATGTGCAGTTAGTTAAGATACAGCTTGTAGCTTGTAACAAAAGTGACTTTAAAAAATGATGTTTATTTATCTTGATTTACTAATCTGAGTAAAAGAAGTACAAGTCTGACAAAGCACCTTTAAAATGTTAGAAGCTTAGTATCCTTTTATCTTATTTGTCTGTCATACTCAGTGCCTGTCTTCATCATCCATCTGGGTACAAGGTGGCTATCCCATATCCCATCACCATACTAGCACCCAAATCCAGGTTTAAAAGTGAAAGAAAATAAGGGTACTCCCCCTTCCTTCCAAGGTGTGCTGAGAAATGTTTTTAGTTAAGCGGCTACATACTCACCTAAAACTCAAGAGATTCTAAACCTCATACCCACCTAAAACTCAAGGGATTCTAAACCTCAAGGAGAAAAAATGGTGGTGGAGGACAACAATCAGTGTCTGCCAAAGTAATGGACTAAGAATAATGATCAGAAAAAAGATTAACTATCTTTTTTATATTCCATCACTATAGGGTTTAGTATATTATTATATCTATATTCTCAGGAGTTAATTATATGAATCATAATATTAAATTTACTAATAGTCTTTTAAAGTATGGAGAAGTAATTATTTAGTGTTTTGTACTTTTTTTGAAAATATGTCCACATTTATTTCATGTGTACTTTTGTCAATAAAATTAAGGGCTTAGTATGTCCTGGAAATAATTCAAAGTCCTCAGCGTACAGCAACGAACAAAGTAGCCAGTGATTATTGTCATTGTAGTAATATTAATATATAAACTTCAGGGTAAGGTACTTTACATATAGTTACTTATAATGATAAAAATAAAATAGGAAAATATGTCTGGGCACTACTTCAGCTAAGATGATCAGGTTAGGGTTCTCAGATTCAAGGTGGACACAGACACACAAAAGCTGTTTTACCCCAGATACCATGTTGGATTCACTGGAGACAACTCATAGGCAAAAAAAATAACAGATGATTTTGTTCTTTCAATTTTCATTATTACATAGTATAGCACCAATGTTCTGTATGTTCTTTGGCCACATTTCTAGCAGAAATGTCCTTCCCTGGTTGGCAGGCTGCACAAAGGTCAGAGAGTACTTCAAAAGGAGGAATGCACCCCACAGCTACACTGCAATTAATAGGTTAGGGTAATAGGGGCTAAGAAGCACCCAGTTTCCCTAGGATGCAGAAATACATCCAGACCTAGAAGAAACACTAAGTCATATGCATTCCAAGGGCCAAGAACTATATTCCTAGGATCCTTGGAATATGTTACATGCCAAGAATGCTGACCTCAGCCAAAGGCCTTCTCCCAGTTAAGACTGGTTCAATCCAGCTGGGTCAGCTATGATCAGCTGTCCAAAGGGAAAAGGAAATAAAGTTCTAGGGACAACCATATTCATCTCCTATCTCTATAGAGATTATATTAGAACTATAATTTCAGTGATGAGTTGTAGGTAGCCATATGCAGATATCCAATGGAATCTGCTCTTAGAGAAAGCTAGTATTTGTAAATTAAAGCAGATTTTGAATTGATCTTGCTAACGAGGAGACTTTATCAGGGTTGTGAATAAAATTGTACAAATTAAAGAAAAACAAAATCGCACTTCTTTGTAAGTAAAACTTTAACTCATAAAGTGTTTTAATCAGTAATATTTACCATTTATTTACTTATAATTCAGGAAAAATAAAGCTATAGGAATGTATTATTTACTAAATATTAAAGTTTGCTAATTGATCTGGGAATAATCATTATGAGATACTTAATGCCATCTCTATTCACAGATACAGATAGAGAAACTTAATGTGATTTTTTTAACTTCTTCATGGTCACATAATTATGAAGACTCAAACTACCACTAGAAAAATTTGTCTGGTTCCAAACTCCCATGCAACACTATTTTTTTCCCTAATAAAATCCCTTATTTCCAGGAGTAGATATAGGAGAATCCTCTGGCATAATATATCTTGACACCATTCCTTCAATATACAACTTTTATTTGAAAACAAATTTGACATATCACCATAAGAATGACCAAAAGACTAAAGTACATCTGACGTTAGTTTTCTAATAAATTGGTGTTCTGCTTTTGCAACCATAACGTACTAGCACCTTAGTTCATAAACTTTCAAAGGACAGGGATTTTGCTCATAAAGCTCATTTACAAGAGTTAATACAGTGTCCTCAGCAAGTTATGAATCTCAAGGTTCTAATAAAAGAGAAAGTGATAAAAAAAATACTTGGAAATTCTTTTTTGTTCTTATAAGTTGAGGTTTTTCATAATGTAAATTAAAAAATCACAATCTCCACATATTAGATAAATAAGCAAATTTTCCTTTCAAGAATAAGGTATTTTCTTTATTGAAATTTTAAATATATTGCTCTTTAATGTGGTATTTTCCCTTTTATTTTCTTCATATTTCCTATCTTTTTAAAATTTATGCTAGAATTTCTCATATATCCTAATGACTCTCTAGTATCCTGTGGCTGCTGAGTCTTCAGTTTATTGTAAATTGAATCTCATCACCTGAGACAAAACTGAATGACCCAGAAATATTAAAAAAAATCCTCCATGCTTGAAATAAAAATCTCTAAAGGTCTATAAAGGTCATTCATAAGTTTATCAATGTTTTCTTAACTGCCTCAAATGTTACTTCATTTATCCATTCTTTGATAACTCATTGGTAAATTTATTTATCAAACATTCTTTCAATCTTCAGACACAAATGGTGACTGCCTTCATCTGTTTTAAACTGAATCAGTGTAGCATAATGAGAAGAGCCTGGTTTTGGGGTCATGGTGTCTAAAAATTGGATCCTGGCTCTTCTATTTACTCTGTGAACTTGGCTAATACTTAAACTCTCTGAGATTCAGCGTACTAATCTATAAAATAAGCATAATCATATCTCTCTATAAGAGTGATTGAAATATTAAAAATAATACATTTTATTTCACAAATCCCAAATACACTATATGATAGGCATTATCTATTTTAGAACACACTGATCCATATTTATGCATTTTAATTAGTGCTTCCTTTGAAGTGAACACGTATGCAATTAATTTCCTGAAAATCCATAGTCTCATTAAATTATATCTATATATTGATTCCAGTGTTTCCTCTCCATCCTATACTTAAGTCAATGAAAGTGAATCATCTAAAGTTGGTCATAAAAAAAGACTCTAGATTTTTAATATTAGCCAGTTATATTGTAAATGTAAATGATAATTAATATATGTTTTGGATTTAATATATTACAGTAGGCATCAAAACTCAGCACTTGTGTGTATATGTGTGCGTGCACATATCTATGTAAATACTTTAATTATTTTATTTTTTAAACTTTTTAAACTTAGGTAAACTGTAAGTACATTTCACTGTATGTACCAAGATTATGATTTACTGCTGGAGAAATCTGTGTTAAATTTGGAACGTGATGTGAAGCCGCAGCCATAAGGTTGTGAAGTCTGGTGTAGAGCACCAGACTCTGTGACTTGCTTTGTTGGCAAGGAGCAACAGCTGGGCCTGGGTTCCTCTGGATCCTATCAGATCTCCTCCTTCAGCTTCTCTTTGTTCCAGGACATGTGTGTATGAAAGAGTCATAATTGGGTTCCAGTTTGACCTCATCAATTCAAGTTTTCCTTGTTGGATCTAGTTGATCCTCCCAACTTCCTATGCCATATCTAGCTTTCCTTTCTGATTACTGTATTCCTGACCTTCAGTGACTCCAGGCCCACCGTTTGACAAAGAGGCAAGAACCTTCCATAGACATCTTCATGTAATCCACAAATGCTTAAGATCTAATTCCTATAATAAATCCTTTACTTCATATCACTCACAGTAGTTCCTACTTCCTTGATTGAACTTTGAGACATAAATCCCAGGTATATCCAGTATATAGCAGAAACATATAAAACAAAATATTATAAAACTAAATGAGCAATGGTAACAGAAAATGGCTAAGGTATATCAGACAAATGCAAACAGTAAAAAAATGGGGACTGTAATCTTGGCATCAGGCAAAGTATACTACTCAGACCCAAAAGCCTTTGCACCCAAGTAACAAAGAATACAGCTTCATCTGAAATGCATGTAGCCCTTTCATAAGAATTGATAATATATAGGTTCACAATCCAAGTTTAATGAATGTATAAAACAAAAGTGATACAAATAAAAGCCAGACCACAAATAAAATAAATATTGAAATTATTATAAAGATCCTTCCACTTATGTGTTTGTTTGTTTGTTTTCTATTACACTGTAATATAACACTCAGGCTAAAAAGGAAATAAAAATAAAAGCAGAATTTCTAAAAAGTAATGATAACAAAAATCCTACCTATTAAAATCTTTAAAAAAAGGTGTTTTTAAAGAGTGGAACAAAGATAGAGAAGTAGAATAATAAAAAAGCATAAGTTAACTATCAAAGCAAAGAAAAAATGTGAAGAAAGAGACTTATTTGCTCAAAATTAGCCAAATAAATTTGTTGACATAGATCAGGAGCCAGAAATCTTTTTCTGTGTTGGTCCAGAGAGAAAATATTCTCAGCTATGTGAGTCAGTACTGTCTCAACTATTCAACTCTGCCATTTTTGTGTGAAAGCAGCCACAGATGAATAAGCATGGCCATATTTTGCCCTGGCTCATAGTTTGCTGATGCTATCCTAGATGATATGGAAAATTTCCAAAGAAAATGTAATTTATCAAAAATGAATCTTATAAATAAAAGAAGTTTAATTAAATAAATTTCCATTAAAGACATAGAGAATATGATTTTATCTACCCTTTCAACAAGGAACCAAATTTAAATGGTGTTACAGATAAACTTTATCAAAATATGAAAAGCCAGATCATCATGGTGCTCCTTGTCATGTACTTTAATTGTCTGGATCATATAAAAAGAAGTATGATTAAAATATTATTTTAATAAAACAAGATGAACATTGATTTAGCAATCTAAATATTAAAATATGAACAAAAAGAATCCAAAAAGACATTAAAATTATTTACTATAATTAAGTGAAGTTTAATACAAAAATGCAAGAATTATTCAATATAAAGAAACAGAATAACATGATTCACCATTAAATATATCTAAAGAGAAAAATCATGTGGTTATCTTTAGTATGAACAGCATTTCAACAAATTTAACAACCATTCTTGATTTTGTCACACCCATCTATATACTTATCATCTACTTTACCTATCTATCCATCTATCTATCTGCCACCCATTATATTATGTAGCTATCTAGTAAGCCATTGTTTTACTTGTAACACTAACATCGTTCCTGCTAAAGTCGAAAATAAGAGAAAAAAATGCTCTCTATTCAATACCATTTAAAAATATGTATGTCATCCAATGCAATTAGAAAAGCAAAAGATAGAGTCATAAGAAACAGAAGAGAAGAAATAATGATCTTTCTATTTACTAATAATATACCTGGAACACCAAGAAAATTGGTGTTAAAACTGAAACAGAGAAAAAAAGAGAATTTAATAATCCAGCAGGATATAAATTGGCATAAAAAATAGCCTTAAATATATATTTAAAATAATCATTTAAAAGGCTTAATAGAAGAAAAAAATCTATGTTAGCAACAAAGAAAGATAAACCATCTAGAAATAAAGTTGGCAAAAGTATGAAAATCTATGTGAGGCAAACACTTCAAAATTATAGAAGTTAATTTGGTGAGCAACTAAGAGCAGCTAAGAATATGATATTTTGTTACAGAGAAAGTAGTTTGGATTTTATTGGGAGGTGGAGCAGCATTAGACAATGCTAATAAGAGGCTGTGATTTTATGGCTGTTAACTGAGATGGGGTGAAACTGGTCATGAGAAATAAATTGTTTAAATAGGTGTAACAAGAGAACTAAGGAAGGGTCACCTGTATGAACACTGAAGTCACTCTGAATGATGTCAGGAATATTAATGAAGAGAAACACAGTGAACCAAGTGTGCAAACCATCAGTGTATGAAGGGGAGTATCTCAGAACAAGGGGATCTCTAGATGAGTATGACATTAAGAATGTGATATTATGCTTTATAATTTGTGATCAGATTATTTGCTCTTTCCTCAATGTTTCCATAGTACTTTAGTTACTGCTTTAGTAAAACATATATTTTAATTACCATTGTTTGCTCTTATATTCTTCTTGTTGTTGACTGAAAAAAAATGCACAACATGAGAGTTGTGAGTTAAGATTTATTTGGGGCAAAATGAGGACTATAGCCCAACAGATACAGCATTTTATATAGCTCTGTGAAACTGCTCCAGAGAGGTAGGGAGGAAGGTCAGTATATGTGTGGCTTTGGTGAAGGGGGAGTACATGCAATCAAGCACATGTTTTTTGCAGAAGGTTGTTGCTAGTCTCGTGAAGGTTAGTGCTAGTCATGAGGAGCAGACATCACCAGGACGGATTTTAGTGCTTTTCTAGATACAAGGAGTTGCAAGAATTGGGCTCATAAGTCTCCTCCTGAAAATGCCTAACTATCTGAAGACCTGTTCTGCCAGTTTTTCCCAGAGCAGAGTGCCTCATTCGTGATCTCCACCTTGAACTCCTTTCAGGTGGTGTTGAAAGTCAGCAGCTGCAGTGGCTCATAATTTGATCCTTGTAGAAGTAGATGGCAAATGACAATTTGTAGGTGACATTGTCTTTGGGAGTATGTTGAAATTTGTAGGCAGTTATCTTTTTTATAGGTTGGTATTCTCTGAAGAGTGAAATTATATATTGAACCTAAGAGAATAATTTCCCAAAGGATAGGAAGGAGGTCTTGTATGTAATTCAAAAATGCAAATAAGAAAATGAAGATTAGGATATTACATTCTTACCCTTTTTTATGTAAAAAATAGAGGAGGGTAGTTTGGCTTTTTTTTTTTTAAGGAGGTATTGTAATTTTAGGCTGCAGGACTACACAGGCCATCAAATCACAACATGATTTGTCTGTGACTTATGAATCTCAAAGTTTAATAAGAACATTGACATCATAATGTTCCTCATAAGAAGAACAATTAAAACTTCATTATGAAAAAGTTAAATAACTGGACGAGTACATTTTAGAAAAGAAAAGCAAGAAGACTCTTCAGATATTTAGCATGTTGCGCTCTAAAAGAAGATATCATGTTACCAAATTATCCAGAATAAATGGATGGAGATTATAAAATGTTTAAACCTGGAGAACAGCTCTTCAGGTCTTGTATTTGGGAATAATCTTCCCTAGGAAAGAATAAGCTTCTCTTTACTTGATTGATGTAAGTGAAGACTTGAACTCCATCTCTTTAGGGACAATACAGAATGTTCCCCTCTTCAGGAATAAGACAGATGGTTTCTAAGACTCCTTATAACCCTTATAGTTAATAATTCTGTATATTATTTGATATAATAAATAATGTGTTAGTAAATTACTTGAATTAATAACTCATTTCCATATACCAACTCCTACCCAAAGTAGAATTTAAGTATAATTTCATTATTATATTTGATCTCGATGAAAAAAACAGTAATTTCATTGATTTTTTTAAGATAATATCAAGAGGAAAAATGTACTTTGAGTTCACTACCATGAAAATAATTCCACCTAATCCTATAAAGCCAAGAATTAAAAAAAAAGCATTATGCCTTGATGTCAAGGGCTGAAAGTAAATTTTTGGTGTTTAGAAAATGAATTTCTTTGTCCTGTTAATTTCTATGGGAGAAGTAAGTTGGTCTCACTTTATAGGCAAACATTTATAGGTAATGCTTTTGAATTTACATGAAGTTAACAGGTCTTTTGTAAGTAATAATTCTTAAATTAGGATAGAAGGAGAGGAAGACATTACTTATAGTACATATTTTAAAATCCATAAAATTGTATGATACTATAAGCAAGAAAATAATTATGTAATAACCAGCCATTAAATTCAAGGTCACAATTTCCTGGGTGGGATGGATATTTATTAATATTCATACTCCTGTTATAATTTCTAAAATACATTATGGATTATAAGTTCACTGCTAAAAATAGTTTCAGCAAAAATACAGAATATCAAATCTGTTTTGAATGAAGTAAGAGATCATCTATATTTAGACAGACATACACGATACATCTTTAAACAAACCACTAGTATAATTACTTCTAAGCATTATTCTACATACTTGGGAAGAATTTCCAAGTGAAGTATCAATTTACATTTTCTGAAAAGAAAAAATATGTAATAAATTACAAATAATTTTAAAACAGTGAACAAAACAGCTTACATTGATGTTTTTAAGTATTTTGTACATCTATATTTCTTTTCAAAATTAATTCATATTTATTTATGCATTATATTAGAAAGAGGAAATCTAAGGTCATTCTCAAGGAAAACAAAAGCCAAAACTTGAGGTGGAGTAGCCTTGATCTTTAAAAATGAGAAATAAAGTGTATAGATTTTCTGTTTATCCTGAAAGCAGTTTTACAATAAAAATCCTATATGTACAAGTTGTAGTTTGATCATTTCTGACCAACTTGTGGATTGAGTCAAAGATTTTAAGCAATAAATCAGTACCATATTTTTTAGTGAAGTAAGTAGATTATATGGTTAGGCTTCATCAAAATTTTGTTGCAGTTTTATTGTCTGTTTTATTTTAAATTATTTCTGAGATAGGCTGTTGTATTTGATACAACATAAGATAATTTTTTAAGTTTCATGTGTTTTTCGTTAATCTTATGTAAAGAATACTACAGTGGTTATGTTGATATCCACACATTTTGGAAATGACTCTTTTAACTAGCAGTGAAGCAAAGCAGAAATAATGTGATAACAAAGCTCACAATTGAGTGATAATTACTTTTGTTTTATTGTACATCTAGAAAATATATTTTATACAAATTGTGCTCCCTGTTAATTGTATTCAAGACTTAGGGTATATATGTTATTAGAACTTTTAAATTAAGTCCTATGCTTTCAAAGAGTATCTGCATAAAAATGTATAAAAGCTTTCTTTGATGCAAAGGGAAGGGGAAATCAACTAATGTTAATTATTAATTCAACTTAAATTTTTATTAAACTTAATGTTAAATTTTGGTACACCAAAATCTTTAGCTAGGATTGATTTCTTTCATGTTGTGAATATAACCAGTAATTGGTTATTTCTGTTTTCTAAATGTCATTTCTGTTATATATAAATCAGGGGCTACGTGTATTTATAAATCTATTTTCAGTATCTTATAGAATCTTATATAGCTGTAAGATAAATAAGCATCTTACAGCATTTTATATATATATTATATATATTTCTATAAGATACTGAATAGATATAAATTTTATATAGTAGCAGGTAGAAGGTGAATGGGAATCAAAGTCAGTTGTTTATTTATTTTAAAAATTTTACTTTATTTACTGTTTTAAAATGAATAAAACATGTAAACAAACCAATCAGCCAAAGAAACAAATGAACAAAGCCAAATATCTATGAGAAATCTACTTTAAAAATCAATGGGATATCCTCTAAAGGGATTTAGAGTATTATATTTTAAACTGTTATTCTGAAAGAATATTTTGTGACTTCACAGCACAAACCTTTTTGGAAAATTTATTTAACGCCATTTCTGTACATATATAGAACATAATTTAACCGAGAATACTCATTGAACTTGGCCTTAATGCATATTTTTTCTAAGCATCTCTAATGTATTGCCTAAAAGAGAGATAAAGTGGTATAATTGATTGTATACACTTTAAATTTTAAATTGAAGAACACAATATCATAGTAATAAAAGAAAGACTATGCTGGGGAGTCACACCAGCAAAAAGGTAGCAAAGGAATTTCTATCCACTAGTCACCTCACATCAATTTGAACAACTCTCTGTGCACAAAAATCCTTCACAAGAGCCAAGGATTCCAGCCCCCATTTCATCCAGGCACCTGCTGGTTCCAGCAGCCCCATGACACCAGCCTCCAAATGGGCCCTCAGAAATCCATGTCTCTGCTAACCCTCCCCCAAGCCTTGATAGCCCAAGCCTGAGAGAGACACCTTCCCTGGGGGAAAAGGACAGTAAAGTGAGTGCCTGACTTCACTGTGGACCCCAGAGCTGGCCTGCCTCAGCACCAGGCCAACTCTCTCAAGGCTCCTGCTAAACCAGGGTTCCCCCACCCCCTCTTACCCCAGTGTCTACTTGCTCCAATGGCCCCAGTAGCTCCAAAGGATATCCTTGGTACCAAGTTCCTGGTAGGCTCCCACAAACCCAGAATTTGGCTCAAACTTGTGCATGCCTATTGTAACAGCCCCAGCCTCCCTGCTGGCTCCCAGGAACCCAGGACCCTGTCTCACCTGGCGCGTGTTGACTCTAGTGGTCTCAGGCAACTTCCACAGCACCAGACCCCTGCTGCGAACCCAGGCTCCAGGCTCAGCCCAGTGCCTGCTGGCTCCAGTGGCCCCTGACAGCTTCCATGGCTGGGGGTGGCTTTATTGGTGCCAGGCTCTCAGAAAGCCCCTGCAAACTCAAACTTCCAGCCCACATGGGTGCTATCCAGCTCCAGTAGTGCCACGTAGCTCAGCAGCCAGAGGTGGCCCCTACAGCTCCAGGTAAGCTTCCTCTGCCCTAGATTCCTTAGGGGTTCTCACAAACTCAGGCCCCTGAACCACTCCAGCACCTGCCAGCTACCATGGCTGAAGGGGGCTCCCAAGGCCCCACCACAGCATCAGCTACCTTCCATGGAACCTGGCTCCTGGCAGGTTCCCATGAACCCATGTTCCTGACTCACTCCACACTGAGTGGTTCATGTCTGCCCAGGGGGCTTCAGGAAAACTTCAGCAAACCCAGGGTCCAGCACATCTCAACACCAGCTGACCCCTGCAACCCTGGGTGACTCTTGTGGACTCAAGCTCCCAATCAATGCCTTTAAATCCAGGCTTCAGGGAGCACCTCTGAGCCTGGATTCTAGCAGGGCCCAGAACCAGGCTGAGTACCACTGTCCTGGGCTTTTGACACACACCAGCACTAGGGTGCCCAAGGGCAACAGCAAGCCCACTTACAGATACAACCAGACTGCCCACCCAGCATCTCTAGACAGGCTGACTGGTAAAGGGCTTTGTCTGCTGTGGTCACTCTATGAAGATTGGGAGAGGTACCATTGTCTTCAAATGCACAGACAGCAAGGCAATGCACAGGACTGTAATTAACTAAGGAAAAATGACACGACCAAAAGAAACTAATAACATGCCAATGACTGACCATAAATAAATGGAGATCTATGAACTATCTGACACAGAATTAAAAATAATTCTCAAAGAAATTCAGTGGACTACGAAAAGTCACATGTACACAACTAACTGAAATTAGGAATAAAAATGAATGAACAAAATGAGTAAAAACAAAGAAATAGAAACATTTTTTAAAAATCAAGCAGAAATCCTAGAGTTGAATATTACCACAGAAATGAATACATCAACAGAGAGCGTCAACAGCACACCTGAAGAAACAAGTAATAAATTCAAACACAGGCCATTTAAAATAATATAGTCAGAGGATCAAAAAGAAAAAAAGAATGAAAAAGAGCAAAGAAATCCTACTTCGATTTTGGGATGTCATTAAAAGAAACAATCTATGTACTACTGGAGTTCTAAAAGAAGGGAGGGAGAAAGGAGCAATAGTTTATTAAAAGAAATAATGATTGAGAATTGCCCAAATCTGGAGACGATTTAGATATCTGAGTTCATGAAGCTAATAGGTAACTGCAAATTTTCAAGCCAAAACAATCTTCTTCAACACACATGATAATAAAACTATCTAAAATCAAAGATAAATATATCATTTTCAAATCACCAAGAGAAAAATATATTCTCACATATATGGGAACCCTATAATGTTATCAGTGGATTTCTCAGCAGAAACTTTTTAGGTCAAGAGAGAGTGAGATGATATATTCAAAGTGCAGAAAGAAAAAAAAAAAAACCTGCAAACCAAGAATACTTTACCTAGCAGAAGTTGTCTTTCAGGAATGCAGGAAAAATAAAGACTTTCTCCCTAAAACCCAAAAAACAAAAGTTGAGGGAGTTTATCACCATAAGACCGGCTTTACAAGAAATGCTGAAAGGAGTTTTTGAAGCTGAAATAAAAGGATACATATGAAAGAAAACATATGAAAATATAAAATATGCTTCAAAGGTGAGTGTATAGTCAAATTCAGAATATTGTAATACGGTGCTGTGTTAATCACATAACTAGTATCATAGAGAAAGATCATAAGAGACTACTAGGAGCAATTATATGCCACCAAATTGGATAACCTAGAAGAAATGGATAAATTCCTAGAAACATACAAGCTACCAAGACTGAATCATGAAGAAATAAAAAATCTGAACAGACTAATTGCTAGTAAGAATATTGAATCAGTAACCATCCCAACAGCAACAAAAAATTCCAGTACCAGATGGTTTCACTAGTGAGTTCTACCAAATATTTAAAGAAGAATTAGTACCAATCCTTCTCAAACTCTTCCAAAAAATAGAGGAGGGAATATTCCCAAACTTATTTTAGGACGCCATCATTTCCTTGATACCGAAACCAGATAAGAACACTACAGCCAATATCCATGATGAATACAGAGGCAAAACTTCTCTGCAAAATACTAGCAAACTGAATTCAATGGTACATTAAAGAAAGCATACACCGTAATCAAGTAGGATTTATCCCTGTGATACACAGATGGTTCAACACATGCAAATCAATAAATGTGATACACTACATTAATAAAATGAAAGATAAAAATCATAGAATCATCTCAATAGAGACAGAAAAATCTTTTGACAAAATTCAACAATTTTTCATGATAAAAACTCTCAACTAATTGGGTATAGAAGGAACCTACCTCAACATAATAAAGGTCATATGTGACAAACCCACAGCACACATCATAGTCAGTGGTGAATGGCTGAAAGCTTTCCTGCTAAGATCATGAGCAAAGCAAGGGTGCCCACTCTCACTGCTCCTTTTCAATACAGTACTAGAAGTCCTAGCAAAAGCAATTAGGTAAATAAATTAAAGGCATCCAAATTGAAAAGAAAGAAGTAAACTGTAACTGTTTGCAGATTTGATCTTATATACAGAAAACACTAAAGACTCCATCAAAAAACTTAGAACTAATAAACTAATTCAGTAAAGTTGCAGGATAGAAAATCAACATACAAAAAATAGTTTCATTTCTATACACTAACAACAAACTATCTGAAAAAGAAATAAAGAAAACAATTTCATTTACAAAAGCATAAAAAATAAAATAGTATAAAATACATAGGAATACATTTAACCAAGGAGGTAAAAGATCTGAAAATTATGACATTGATGAAAGAAATCAAAATGACACAAATAAATGGAAAGACAGTCTGTGTTCATAGATCAGAAGAATTAATGTTGTTAACATGTCCGTACTACCCAAAGCCATCTAGAGATTCAGTATAATCCCTATCAAAATTTTAATTACTTTTTTACAGAAACAAAAAAGATAGTCCTAAAATTTGTAACAAACCACAAAAGACTCCAAATAGCAAAGCAATCCTGAGAAAGAAAAACGAAGTTGGAGTCAATATTATCTGAATAAAGCTGAAAAAAAAACCCAGAAAGACTATGTTAAACTTAAAAGAAAACCTAACATAATGCCTTTTAATATTCTTTAATGGCATATTGTGTTTTAATGTATATGTATGCATATGTACCATATAATATTAAGTAACTTTAGCTACAATTCCTTCTTTCACTTTAGTATAAAATCACATAATAATGAAGATTATGAAAAGCTAGAATTCATTATGCGATTTTAGTTGGGAATACTGCAAAACCTTTACATGTATTTATTTAGTTTTTACTACAATCCTATTAGTTAGACACTATTATTATTCACATTATATAGATGAGGAAAGAGGCACAGAAAGGATAAATAACTTTTCTGTCACATAACTAGTTAGCGGCATAGCCAGTACTTAGAGCTAGGCATACTGGCTCTAAATTATATTTTTAACCCCTGGGTGATAGTGTTTCTTTGCTCTTATGTGCTATGCTACTACTTATAGTAATACAGTGATTTATTTCATTTTTTTAATTTAAAGCATCTTTTCTCTGCTTATCTTCCAAAAACTGAAGTAAAATCTGCAATAAGTTGAATACTAAAACTTCAGTGCATTACTTTAAAGAATAAAATTCACTTCAGATAACTATTATATATTACTATTTGTATCACCCTGAACAAAGAAATTTGATTTCAAATATCACAGTATTTTGCAAAGTTCCTCTACATTTTAAGAAAAAGTGAAAGAATTCAGTCTTATGGTGTTTATTGTATTAAACTTTAAATATCTGTCAAGATATATCAAAGATTAATGATAAAATGCATCCAGAGAGTATGTTTGTCAAGTATATATTAACAGAATTCTACATATGAATTACTGCAGTGGCCGATTTAAAGGAGATAAAAATTATTGAGGATTATGAATTAAAGACATAACATAGAGGGTGAAGCATAAATAGATGGTGAGCTAAATAATAGCAGGAAACATTGAATGTTATGAGAAAGAAGAGAGAGGAAGAAAGAAACAAATGCAGGATGTGATTTATAAAAGTAAAATAAGTTAAAACTTTGGTTATTAGGCACTTGATAATCAAAAAATTATAGAGCTTTAAAGTTGTACAGGTAGTTAGAGGAAATTTAGCTCATCTATATTTTGAATTATATAATTCCTAAAGATCTATAGCATCCAAATTTCCAAAGCATTTTTCTCAAGTGATGATTCCAAAAAAGCTTTTACCAGCTCTATTTATGGGAAACTCAGTATATTTGAATGCAGCCTATTTCATCTTGTTATTTCTAACTCATTTTCTTCCTTAAATTGATAACTAAAATTCTTTTCTTTAGTGATCCTATATTTGCCCAGGAGATAAAAAGTATTCAAAGCTAATGCTTATTTTAAGTGACACTCTTAACACTGTCATAAGATACATAGTCAGGAACAACACTGGGTGCATTATAAACCATGTCTCCAAATATCCTTGCCAGCTAACATAAAAGAACAAGAAGGAAAAAATAATAATTTCAACATGAAGCTGCAAAATTAGCATAACTTAAAGACAGATAATTCAAATTGCAAAATAGCAGTGAGTAAAAAGTGAAATATCACCTAATTGCTGTGTGTAGCATCTTCGGCTGCCACCCTACCTCAGCCCAGCTACAAGGCTTTGAGAAGAGCAAATGCAGACAGAAAATCTGCAGGGAAAACAGAAGAGAGAGACAAGTAAAGGACCATGAGCATGATTTTGAATAACCACCAAGAAGATTAAATCCACTCTAAACCAAAAACACAAACAGTGTCTAGACAGATTAAATCATGGTCTACAGGGAAAAGAGTCAAAGTATCAGTTACTTGAAAAGGCACAATTTAAAGCTACATGTGCTATTTAAAGAGGCCAGTTAAATTTTAAAGGATTGCATGATTTAAAGGCTAGGTCTTAAAATACACAGATTCTGTGGGAGGAAAAAAAAAAGGCAAAAAGAAAGGAAAAGCATCCGTTAGCAATTGGTGGAAAGAAAAGGGGGAATCTTAAGGTACTGAAAGACAAACATAAACCATAAATTTGGCATTCTCACAAAACCTCCCACATCCGTGGAACAAACTTTTTTTTTTTTAATATGCTAAAGTAACTGCACTTTGCTATTTTGACAGAAGAGAGCACCATTAAACTATTCATCTTATGACATACTTCATTATCATAAAAGTCAGTAAGAAGAAAGTATTTACATAGCTACAGCAGAAAATCTAGAAACAAAATTCCAAACATATCAAATAAAGAACAATACCCAATTGAAAAACAGTTATGAGCCAATAGAAAATGTAAGTCAACTCTCCAGAGTTAAATATACTCAAACAAGCCTCAAGTACATGCAAAAATATGTTAAATCAAAAATTAAAAAACTAAAAAAATGGACAAAAGGAAAGACCAATGAAGAAAATTGAAATCAGAAAGATATGGAAGGAAACCACAAAATCTCAGAGATGAAGAATAAATTTCAAAGTCCCCAAGGAGATTAGATGCATATGAAAATTTAATAAAGAACACTGGAAAGAGAAAAAAAAGTAATCAAAAGAAGGAATATGACAGAAAGAAAAAAGTTAGTAGGGATGGAAAGAATTGGCAAAGAATCAAATATATTTAAATTGTCAGAGTTCCTGAAGGTAAAAAATTAAACAATGTTAAACAAAACAAAACAAACTACAACCCAAGGAACTTTCCAGAAATAGAAAGAAGAAAACAAAAATAAAAATATGGAAAATTTTATAAAGGAAGATCAACTTCAAGTCATATACTAGTAAGACTATTAGATTTCAAAACAACAAATAATTTATCAAGACCTGGATGAGAAAAAAGATCAAATAACTTAGAGAAGTAAAAGTAGCAGACTCTTATCAGACTTCAAAACCTGAATGTAAAAGAAAGTAACAGTGGAGCATATTAAAAAGTAAATAAATAAATGAAAGAAAATGCGAACCACAGATGTTATATCCAGCTTATCTACATTTTAAATATCAAGGTATTAGAAAAAAATAGTTTTCAGCATACAGGACCTTAGAGAATTCTTCACCCTCAGCCCTTCTTAAGGAATCTACTACAGGATAAATATAATTCAACCAGAGATGACTTATAGGAATTTTAAAACATGTAACAGTAATGACAGTGGAAAATAGAAAATGAAAACATTAATTTTCATATGGGTAAAAGGTCTGTATTAAAGGATATCACATAAACTGATAAATTAAGTTGTTAAAGGTCTGAGGTCATTGAAAAACATAAGCAAAAATGTAAGAACTAAAAGGTAAAAAATACAAATTTTCCTAAATAAAACAGATAACAAGCAAACAGATAAAGGAGAAGAGAATACACATCTTGTAGTGAAATAAATGTAGCAAATAAAAAAACCCACAAAATTATAAAATATTACTACAAGGTTAGAAAAATCTTATCAGTCATAGCAGTAAGAAAGAATAGGTTTAACTCACCCGTTTAAAAAAAAGAAAAAAAAAAACAACCCAAGATTTTCAAGATGGCTTCCAGAGAAGACCTAACTATGTGTTGTATATGAGACTCATCTAAAACAAAGTAAAACAGAAAGGCTGAATGTAAAGTAATCCAAAAAGGTATTGCAGGCAAATGGAAACAAACAAATAAAAGGCACAGATAGTGATCCTACTATAAGACAAATTGGAATCCAAATGTTAGAACATTAAACATGAAAAAGCACTTTTGAATGTTAAAAGCCACAAGTCCTGATAAAGATATAAAATGTATGAATATTTAAGCATAAAAATAACACATAAGTCACCTTAACGATGCACTTACTGTAAGAGATGTGATGAGACACAGATAGAAACACAATAATAACAGCAAGTTTAAATACATCACCTCAGTACAAGACAGATCAAGTTGATGAAAAAAATAGGTGGAGAGAAAAAGGTCTAACAACATAATCAACAGGGTAGATTTTATGGATGTATATTGAACACAACACCCTACACAGTTGTCTCAAATGCCTACAACACATTCACAAAATTAGATCATGTAGTAGATTAAAAGTATGAGTCACTTTAATAAAGCATAATATTACAAATACAAAAATCACTCTCTGATCATAATGCACTAAGATTAAAAAATACTTTAAAAGAAAACATGAAGGCCATTTCTGTTTCAGCTCTGACATATGAAGAGCTTGAAAGGCATTACTCCCATTCTTACACTAAGAAAAAAGCTAACTGAAAATCAATGAATTTTATTAGACTTATTGGAGAGTTGAGGTAATAGGGCAAACTACCACCTGAAATCTGAAGAAATAGGCAAGTACAGAGAGTCACAACCAAGATCTGATTACCTGGGGCAGAATGGTCTAGAGCTATATACTAGTAAAAACACTTAAATGGTAATTTCGACAAATTACTGGAGACTTAGTAAGGATTAGTGAGACAGTGAGAAAACCCAAGGACTGTACTCTTATCAGCACTCCCCCCCCGCCACCTCCCAGCTTTCATAAATTTGGCCTCCAAAAGCCTCACCAAGTTCTCATGGGGAAAAGCCAAGAAAGATCTCTTGTGACTTTGGTAGCACAGAGGAGAAAAGTAAACATTTTGGAATAGATTTAAAGTATTCTCCATTACAAATGCTTGCTCTCCAGGGGAAGAGACTTAAAAAATAAATAAAAGCAAAAATAAACAAATGGGGCCTAGTGAAACTTAAAAGCTTTGGTACAGCAAAAGAAACCATTGACAAAAGGAAAAGACAGCCTACAGAATGGGAGAAATTATTTGCAAATGATGCTACAGACAAGGGGTTAATATCCAAAATATACAAACAGTTCATACAACTCAACATCAAAAAACAAACAACGCAACCAAAAAATGGGCAGAAGGTCTAAATAAACATTTTTCCAAAGAAGATATAAAGATAGCCAACAGGCACATGAAAAGATGCTCAACATCACTAATTATTAGAGAAATGAAGATCAAAACCTCAATAGGTATCACCTCACACGAGTCAGAATGGCTAGCATCAAAAAGTTCACAAATATCTGGTCAGGGAATTAGATCCCACATGCATGCTGCAACTAAGAATTCACATGCCACAACTAAGGAGACCTGGAGCTGCAACTAAGACTCAGTGCAACAAAATAAATAAATAAATAAATGAATAATTTTTTTTTTTTTTAAAGTTCACAAATAACAAATGCTGGAGAGGATGTGGAGAGAAGGGAACCTTCATACTCTGCTGGTGAGAATGTAAATTGGTGCAGCCACTATGGAAAACAGTATGGAGGTTCTTTAAAAACTAAAAATAGGGCTTCCCTGGTGGCACAGTGGTTGAGGGTCCACCTGCCGATGCAGGGGACGTGGGTTCGTGCCCCGGTCCGGGAGGATCCCACATGCCACGGAGCGGCTGGGCCCGTGAGCCATGGCCGCTGGGCCTGCACGTCCTCAGCCTATGCTCCGCGACCGGAGAGGCCACACCAATGAGAGGTCCGCATACCGCCAAAAAAAAGAAAAACTAAAAATAGAACTACCATATGATCCAGCAATTCTACTCCTGGGTATATATCCATCAAAAACAAAAACTCTAATTCGAAAAGGTACAGGCACCCCAATGTTCACTGCAGCACTATTTACAATAGCCAAGACATGAAAACAACCTAAGTGCCCATCAACAGATGACTGGCTTACAATGGAATCTTATTCAGCTATAAAAATGAATGAAATATTATCATTTACAGTAATGTGGATGGACCTAGAGAATATTATGCTTAGTGAAACAAGTCAGGCAGACAAAGACAAATACTATATGATAACACTTATATGTGGACTCTAAAAAGTAATACAAATGATTCTACATACAAAACAGAAACAGGCTCACAGGCATAGAAAACAAACTTACGGTTACCAAAAGGGAGAGGGGAGAGGGAAGACCAAATTAGGAGTATGGGATTAACAGATACAAACTACTATACATAAAATAGTTAAGCAAAAAGCATTCACTGTATAGCACAGAGAATTATACCCAATATATTGAAATAAAAAATAAGGGAATATAATCTGAAAAAAAGTCACTATGCTGTATGAAACTAACACAACATTGTAAATCAACCATATCTCAACGGGGTCTTTTGTGTCTCCATACAAATTTTAAGACTTTTTGTTCTAGTTCCGTAAAAAATGACATTGGTAATTTGATATGCATTGCATTGAATCTGTAGATTGCTTTGGGTAGTATAGTCATTTTGACAATATTGATGCCTCCAATCCAAGAACATGGTATATCTCTCCATCTGTTGGTATCATTTTGAATTTCTTTCATCAGTGTCTTATAGTTTTCTGCATACAGGTCTTTTGTCTCCCTATGTAGGTTTATTCCTAGGTATTTTATTCTTCTTGTTGCAATGGTAAATGGAAGTATTTCCTTAATTTCTCTTTCAGATTTTTCATCATTAGTGTATAGGAATGCAAGATATTTCTGTGAATTAATTTTGTATCCTGCAGCTTTAGCAAATTCATTGATTAGCTCTAGTAGTTTTCAGGTGGCCTCTTTAGGATTCTCTATGAATAGTATCATGTCACCTGCAAACAGTGACAGTTTTACTTCTTCTTTTCCAATTTGTATTTCTTTTATTTCTTTTTCTTCTCTGATTGCCGTGTCTACGACTTCTAAAACTATGTTGAAAAATGGTGGTGAGAGTGGACATCCTTGTCTTGTTCCTGGTGTTAGAGGAAATGGTTTTAGTTTTTCACAATTGAGAATGATGTTTGCTGTGGGTTTGCCATATATGGCCTTTATCATGTTGAGGTAGGTTCCCTCTATTCCCACTATTGGGAGAGTTTTCATCATAAATGGTGTTGAATTTTTGTCAAAAGGTTTTTTGCATCCATTGAGATGGTCATATGGTTTTTATTCTTCAATTTGTTAATATGGTTTATCACATTGATTGATTTACATATATTGAAGAATCCACGTATCCCTGGGATATCGCACCTGATCATGGTGTATGATCTTTTAATGTGTTGTTGGATTCTGTTTGCTAGTATTTTGTTGAGGATTTTTGCATCTGTATTCATCAGTGATATTGGTGTGATTTTCTTTTTTTGTAGTATCCTTATCTGGTTTTGGTATCAGGGTGATGGTGGCCTCATAGAATGAGTTTGGGAGTGTTCCTTCCTCCAAAAGTTTTTGGAAGATTTTGAGAAGGATGAGTGTTAGCTCTTATCTAAATGTTTGATAGAATCCACCTGTGAGGCCATCTGGTCCTGGAGTTTTGTTTGTTGGAAGATTTTTTTTTTTAACATCTTTATTGGGGTATAATTGCTTTACAATGGTGTGTTAGTTTCTGCTTTATAACAAAGTGAATCAGTTATGCATATACATATGTTGCCATATCTCTTCCCTCTTGCATCTCCCTCCCTCCCACCCTCCCTATCCCACCCCTCCAGGTGGTCACAAAGCACGGAGCTGATATCCCTGTGCTATGTGGCTGCTTCCCACTAGCTATCTACCTTTGTTGGAAGATTTTTAATCAGAGTTTCAATTTCATTACTTGTGATTGGTCTGTTCATATTTTCTATTTCTTCCTGGTTCAGTCTTGGAAGGTTATACCTTTCCAATAATTTGTCCATTTCTTCCAGGTTGTCCATTTTATTGGCATAGAATTGCTTATAGTAGTCTCTTATGATGGTTTGTATTTCTGTGGTGTCTGTTGAAACTTCTCCCTTTTCATTTCTAATTTTATTGATTTGTGTCCTTTCCCTCTTTTTCTTGATGAGTCTGGCTAATGGTTTATCAATTTTGTTTATCTTCTCAAAGAACCAGCTTTTAGTTTTATTGATCTTTGCTATTATTCTCTTTGTTTCTATTTCATTTATTTCTACTCTGATCTTTATGATTTCTTTCCTTCTGCTAACTTTGGGTTTTTTTTTTTTCTTCTTTCTCTAGTTCCTTTAGGTGTAAGGTTAGATTGTTTGAGATTTTTTTGTTTCTTGAGGTAGGACTGTATAGCTATAAACTTCCCTCTTAGAAATGCTTTTGCTGCATCCCCTAGGTTTTGGATCATCATGTTTTCATTGTCATTTGTCTCCAGGTATTTTTTGATTTCTTCTTTGATTTCCTCAGTGATCTCTTGGTTATTTAGTTATGTATTGTTTAGTCTCCATGTGTTTGTGTTTTTTACATTTTTTTCCATGTAATTGATTTCTAATCTCATAGTGTTGTGGTCAGAAAAGATACTTGATATGATTTCAATTTTCTCAAATTTACTGAAGCTTGATTTGTGACCCAAGATGTGATCTATGCTGGAGAATGTTCCGTGCACACTTGAGAAGAAAGTGTAATCTCCTGTTTTTGGATGGAATGTCTTATAAATATCAATTAAATCTATTTGGTTTACTGTGTTAATTAAAGCTTGTGTTTCCTTATTAATTTTCATATTGGATGATCTGTCTATTGGTGTGAGTGAGATGTTAAATTTCCCCAGTATTATTGTGTTACTGTCGATTTCCTCTTTTATAGCTGTTAGCAGTTGCCTTGTGTATTGAGGTGCTCCTATGTTGGGTGCATATATATTTATAATTGTTATATCTTCTTTTGGATTGATCCCTTGATCATTATGTAGTGTCCTTCCTTGTCTCTTGTAACATCCTTTATTTTAAAGTCTATTTTATCTGATATGAGTATTGCTACTCCAGCTTTCTTTTGATTTCCATTTGCATGGAATATCTTTTTCCAACCCCTCACTTTCAGTCTGTATGTGTCCCTAGGTCTGAAGTGGGTCTCTTGTAGACAGCATAGAGATGGGTCTTGTTCTTGTATCCATTCAGCAAGCCTGTGTCTTTTGGTTGGAGCATTTAATCCATTCATGTTAAAGGTAATTATCGATATATATGTTCCTATTCCCATTTTCTTAATTGTTTTGGGTTTGTTTTTGTAGGTCCTTTTCTTCTCTTGTGTTTCCCCCTTAGGGAAGTTCCTTTAGCATTTGTTGTAGAGCTGGGTTGGTGGTGCTGAATTCTCTTATCTTTTGCTTGCCTGTAAAGCTTTTGATTTCTCCATTGAATCTGAACGAGATCCTTGCCAGGTAGAGTAATCTTAGTTGTAGTTTCTTCCCTTTCATCACTTTAAGTATATCATGCCACTCCCTTCTGGCTTGTAGAGTTTCTGCTGAGAAATCAGCTGTTAACCTTATGGGAGTTCCCTTGTATGTTATTTGTCATTTTTCCCTTGCTGCTTTCAATAATTTTTCTTTGTCTTTAATTTTTGCCAATTTGATTATATGTGTCTCGGTGTGTTTCTCCTTGGGTTTATCCTGTATGGGACTCTCTGTGTTCCAGGACTTGGGTGGTTACTTCCTTTCTCATATTAGGGAAGTTTTCAACTATAATCTCTTCAAATATTTTCTCGGGTCCTTTCTCTCTCTCTCTTCTGCTTCTGGGACACCTATAATGCTAATGTTGTTGTGTTTAATGTTGTCCCAGATGTCTCTTAGGCTGTCTTCATTTCTTTTCATTCTTTTTTCTTTAGTCTGTTCCATAGCAGTGAATTCCACCTTTCTGACTTCCGGTAACTTATCCATTCTTCTGCCTCAGTTATTCTGTTATTGATTCCTTCTAGTGTAGTTTTCATTTCAGTTATTGTATTGTTCATCTCTGTTTGTTCTTTAATTCTTCTAGGTCTTTGTTAAACATTTCTTGCATCTTCTCAAGCTTTGCCTCCATTCTTTTTCTGAGGTCCTGGATCATCTTCACTATCATTATTCTGAATTCTTTTTCTTGAATGTTGCCTATCTCCACTTCATTTAGTTGTTTTTCTGGGGTTTTATCTTGTTCCTTCATGTGGTATATAGCCCTTTGCCTTTTTATCTTGTCTATCTTTCTGAGAATGTGGTTTTTGTTCCACAGGCTGCAGGACTGTAGTTCTTCTTGCTCTGCTGTCTGCCCTCTGGTGGATGAGTCTATCTAAGATGCTTGTGCAAGTTTCCTGATGGGAGGGACTGGTGGTGGGTAGAGCTGGCTGTTACTCTGGTGGGCAGAGCTCAGTAAAACTTTAATCCACTTGACTGCTGATTGGTGGAGCTGGGTTCCCTCCCTGTTAGTTGTTTGGCCTGAGGCAGCCCAAAACTGGAGCCTACCTGTGTTCTTTGGTGGGGCCAATGGTAGACTCTGGGAGGACTCATGCCAAGGAATACTTCCCAGAACTTCTGCTGCCAGTGTCATTGTCCCCACGGTGAGTCACAGCCAACCCCCACCTCTGTTGGAGACCCTCCAACACTAGAATTTAAGTCTGGCTCAGTCTCCCCTGGGGTCATTGCTCCTTCCCCTGGGTCCCGATGCACACACTACTTTGTGTGTGCCCTCCAAGAGTGGAGTCTCTGTTTCCCCCTGTCCTGTTGAAGTCCTGCAATCAAATACCCCTAGCCTTCAAAGTCTGATTCTCTAGGAATTCCTCCTCCCTTTGCTGGGCCCCCAGGTTGGGAAGCCTGACGTGTGGCTCAGAACCTTCACTCCTGTGGGTGGTCTTCTGTGGTATAAGTGTTCTCCAGTCTGTGAGTCTCCCACCCAGCAGTTATGGGATTTGATTTTACTGTGATTGTGTCCCTCCTACTATCTCATTGTGGCTTCTCCTTTGTCTTTGGATGTGGGGTAGCTTTTTTGCTGAGTTCATGTGTCTTCTTGTCGATGATTGCCCAGCAGCTACTTGTGATTCTGGTGTTCTCGCAAGAGGGAGTGAGAGCACATCTTTCTACTCTACCATCATGGTTTCTAATCGAACTCATTGATTTTAAGAGAAAGATAGATGAAAGATGATAGACAGATGATAGATAGATAGGTTTCTAAAGATTCTTCTCAAAGAGGATTCATGGATATTTGGAGTCATAGCTAATTTAAGGGTTGGAGGAGAGAAAATATGAGATAAGCCTAGAACATCTTGTAGTTCCAGAAATAAGGCAGTGTTTAAAAAAAAATTTTTTTAATGGACAGACTAGTCAACTTGTTGGAACTCCTAAAGATGAAAATTGGAACAATTTGAACCACAAATATATGAAGATAGTAATATAATAATAAAATATATTCCATAGCATAAAACAAATATGAATGAGTCTATACTAATAGAAATAAATATTTAAATAAATAAATATATGGGGGAGTAGGAACAGCTCTTCCTTACATAAGAATTCCAAATATTAAATGGAGAAGAAAATAGAAATAACAATCACCATTAGTCAAATATCACAGTAATGATGATTGCAGACAAAGTCCTCACATGGATGCAAAAGTTAGCATGTGAAAGTTTGAAATATGGTATATGCATAGTTTCAAAGTATTTTTCCCCAAGATATTAATTTTTTAACGTCTTTATTGGAGTATAATTGCTTTACAATGGTGTTAGTTTCTGCTTTATAACAAAGTGAATCAGCTATACATATATATATATCCCCATATCTCTTCCCTCTTGTGTCTCCATCCCTCCCACCCTCCCTATTCCACCCCTCTAGGTGGTCATACAGAGTGAAGTAAGTCAGAAAGAGAAAAACAAATACCGTATGCTAACACATATATATGGAATCTAAAAAAAAAAAAAAGGTCATGAAGAACCTAGGGGCAGGAAGGGAATAAAGACGCAGACCTATTAATTATTATAAAGAGAGAAAAAAAGGTAATTTGGCACTGGAGAAATTCCATAATGGTCACAGTTACTATTACCTGTAATAAATAAGACATGTTGACATCATGGTGTGATGCACTGAGAAGAACATAGCACTTCTGAAGTAGTCTAGTCAAAATATGTTTCTTTATTCTAATCATGAGGAAACATCAGGCTATCCCAAACTGAGGGACCTTCTATGAAATAACTGACCAGTGGCCACTGAAGTGTTAAGAAAGATAAGAAAAACTTGGGAACTTCCACAAATTTAATGTGAATTTTTTAATCCTGAATCACACACACACACACACACAAGTCATTATTGGGGGAAAAAACTAATGAAGTTCTGCAGTTTAGGTAATAGTGTTGGGCCCTTGTTAATATCTAGCTTTTGGTAAGTGTATTATGGCTATGTTACATGAAAACGACAGAGGAGCCTGGGTTAAGGGTGAATTGAAACTCTCTGTAATATTTCTGCAACTTTTTATAAGCCTAACATGAGTTCAAAACTAAAACTTTGAAAAATATGATAGTTACGTCTCTCTTGGTTTTTCATTTACACCAGACTAAATATCATCAGTCTCCACAAACAATTCCCATATTGTATGGGTTTATTGTCCTTTCTTCTCCTGTCCAATATCGTTTTAAAGTCTCTCATTTGTTTCTATTTCTTTCAAACTGTGTAAAGAGGACTATTCAAAAGACCAGTTTATAGCAGAGAAACACTCAAAAGACCAGCTAAAGGCAAGGTAATATTGCATCACAAATATCTCCCAAGTCCCTATCCTATAGAAATAAAAATGCCATATAAACTAGCATATAAAAACAACTTCTATAAGCTAATCAATAAAAACTAGGTAACAAGGTATTCTCATAAGCCACAAACTAGAAGTAGTCACCAAGAGCAACCCTGTTTATAGAATAATGAAAAATCTGTTTAAAAGGAATCAAGGGAATAATAAAAAAGCATGAAATAATCTTGATAACCACAGAAAACAGAACTCTCTAACAAATCTTCATTACATAAGTGAGTCTTCCCTTCAAATGGACATTTGCCAGGCTTATCCAAGAGACATAGTCAAAGTCAAATGAAGTTTTGAACTACAATTTGGGCTGAGTGAAATATGTATAAGTTATAGCAAGTAGGAAAATATCTGAGTATTGATATATACTGGGCCCTAAAAATACTCATCTAGCTGGCAAAAACATCCTGCCAGAACAAAACTCTAGAATGAGTTGACATTACTAGGAATATCAATCGACTTTTGTAGAACATGGTCAGTTGGGAAAAGGCAAGAGAAATTTCATATGGTAGAGGAAGAAGGGAACAGAGTGAGAAAAACAATGAAGTCTTGCTCTAAAGACATGCCCAGAATAAGATGAAATGTGTAACCCAGTATATCAAAATCAATTGAAAACGAAATTTTGAAAATAATAGTAGCAATGAAAGGGGAGCATAAATTAGAATTAGCTTAATGTGAAATAGCTTAGTGATCATTGAATAAACAGAGAAAATTAAAAATAATATCTGAACTCAGGAAAAATAAGAATAAAATTTTTAAAATTACTTTATAAATAGATTAAAATTAAAACTGAAACCAATATACTGACATGTGAATGGACACCACAGAAAGTGTTCTAAAGAAACATAAGATTTAAATTAGAAAAGAAAAAAGGAATTCAACAGAAATGAGGGAGGCAGAAATTATGGCACGATGGATTGAGAAGTTTGGCAAAATCACATGCTGAAAAGCAACTACGAAGCTGGACAAAATTGTGAAAAGTAGCTGTTTTAGCAACCTTGAACTTGATCAAAGAAATGCAACAAATTTGAAGTTTTTTTTCTTGAAAAATTATCAAACTTTGGATGAGAAGAGTGCAAGTCTGTGGCACTCTTGCCTGAGGCTTCTCTCATATACTCTAGTTGGCTTAGAGTAGAAATTCTATCAGGGTAGAACAGGTCATGAAAACTATAGGCTTCTCTGCCAAAAGGTTTATTTCATTTGGAGCAGAAAACAATAAAAAAAAAAATGCCCTCCTGGTTGGGAAAGCAATGAATTGGTAGTTATAGATTTAACATGTGTAATGAGACAATAAATGTGACTGTGTTACTATGCATCTAGACAGGAAATATAATTAATATTGTGTGTTACATTTTAAACGTGGACCCAGAAGTTTTAATGTCACTTAGTCTCAATGCTCAGTGATTAAAACCCAGTCACAGGGCTATCCCTGACTGCCTCAAATTCTGAAGTATACAATAGTGCTCAGAGAGAAAAAGAAATAGGTAAGGTCATTATTTAGCAATTTTGGACACATTAAGATTATAATAAATTTGAATCCATTTTTTTGTATTTGACTGCATATAACTTTCAAGTCCCGCCACTGTCAGTTCCCCTCTGATCCACATCTGGCAAACTAATAAAAAAGCTCAGGTGTTCCCTGCTTTTGAATTGGTAGAGAAGAAAAGCACGCAAGCCCTCACCAGCATGACAGTCACCCCAGCTCTACTCCTTAACCATCATAAAACTCAAGCCAGATTCCTTTCCCCCTCTTGTAAGCCAACCTTGGACCAGCTTGCGTATGCCCTGTTATACCCCACAAGCCTCATTATGTGAGCAATAAACTTTTTCATGCCCTCTTGTTGCTTGTATGGCACTATCAGTGTCAAAAAAACGAATTTTGAGCATGTGGCTGGCGTACATTCACCTCTGAGGGGTTACAACAACAAATGTGAAAGTGTTTCTAACCACCTACTATACAGAACATAACAGGAAGTCGAAAATGACTGAAAATGAGGTAATAAGGGTACATTTCATTTAAAAATGACTATGTGTTTGGAAATATTTTCGTATCTTCAAATGTACTTTGCCTTGAGGGAAACTATTATTAACACAGAGTATATCAATTAAAAAACAGTTTAATCTCTTCAAGGGTATTATATATGCCCCCAGCAAATAGTAGGTTATCTGTAATTAATGTGGATAAAACTCCTCATGCCAATCTTTCACACTTTGTTTTTAAGCATATTCCTAGTATATTTGAGTTTATTATTTGAAGAAATTTAGCCTAAATTATCAGTATTTGTATGAAATTTGAATGCAAAGTTTTAAGAAAGAAGGCAGGCAAGCAATGATACAAGTAAAGTGAAACACTAATAAACTCTGCAGCTGATTAAATTGTTGAAGGAATCAATTTCACTCTACTTTAGCGGCTTGAATCCATTCGCTTAATGTAGAAAGACAGTCTATGTTGTTGCGCATATTGCTTCTCTTGAATTAAAAGCTTCTTAATTTTCCTAATCTTACTTCTTAAAGCACTCTTCAATAATGTGTGTTGTTTAGTTTTCACAGCTTCTGAGCACATAATATAATTAATTCAAATGAGCCTCAAAGCCAACAAGATTTTTTTATTAATATGAGATTAAAGTCTGGAAATGATGGCTGCTTTTTGAATTATTGAGCCCCATTTATTTTATTAGATCAGTATGTAGACTTTAAGGCATGTAAGAAAATCTCTTCCTCTTTTTTTCTTTTATTCCTTGCCATATTTTCCTCCATAATTCATTTCTTCTCTAAAATGTGACTTGATATTTACCCTGTACTTTAAAACATGCATAACATTTTATGACTGATTTTGTCAGCCATAAAATACAAGTTAGCTCTTTCCCAGTTTATTGAAGATAAAGATACGATTAACTATGAATATGATTCATGGTTAAACATCACAAAATTCACTCTACAAGCAAAATATATTGAATTAATAATATATATTAATTATTGTGTTAATCACTGAAAGAAATAGATTTTAGTTTAAAATGGAAAATTGTCCCATGTGTCATTTCTACTCATTCAGATGACCCCAATGTAAAGAGAGAAATGAGTAAAGGAACTGAATTCAAATCCCCAAATTTGTGAAATATATCAAACATACAAAAAGTACAAAGAATCAAATAAATACATATGTAGTTGAAGAAGCAACACAGGGTCAATAGGGTCCACCCTCACTGTGTACTTCCGTTCTCACACACAATCACATTCCTGTATCTCTCCACAGTCTTTCACACCCAGAGGTCACCACTACTTTAAGTTAGATGTTTATCACTTCCATGTATGATTTCATACTTTATTACTTATGTATATACAATTACAAACAACATGTTAGATTAGTGGCCTAGTTTAAACAATCTACAAGTGGCACAATACATTGTGGTTTATTTTTTTCAAAGTTTAAAATGGTTTCTTCTGCTTATAGGTGGATCCTCTTCAAACATTGATTCAAGACACAAATTTCTTTAATCATGTAGTTCTGCCGTTTTCAATATGCAGTTTTAAAGACAACTGTGTTAGTACGAGTCAGAATAAGGAAAGAGAAGAGATTAAAGGAGAAAATGTGTATACATTAAGATATGTTATTACACCAATATAATGGAATACAAAGAGCTGTTAAAGCAAGTTGGCAGATCTATGTAGTAAAGTGGATTTTCCAGATACAGTGTTAAATGAGAAAGGTAAGAACATTGAACATTTAGTATGCCAACATATATAAAAGTGCCACTTTATACCTAAACCATGTATGTCCAACAACATATAGGATGTATTATCTAGTTTGAACTTTATACTAATGGTAGCTTTTTTGGATTCGTTTAAAACATTTTTATTTGGTCAAAATTATATTTGTGACATTTATCAAGGTAGATGTTGGAATGCCAATGCATTGATTTTTTATTACAGTATAGTATTCCATTTGCACAAACATACCATGATTTTTTTAATCCATTCTCTTAACAAAAAAAAATTTTTCTTGGTTTGTTAATTTTGTTCAGTGTTGCAATGAACATTCTTTACATAGTTCCTCATGTATTTTTGTGAGTTTCTTATATAGAAATGACATGAAATTCTGAGTATATGCATCTTAACCTTTGCTGGACATATTCAAATTACTCTCCATTGTAGTTATGTAAATATTCACATAGAACAGCTCACCCAGGTCACATGATTAACGTTGTATCTCATTGAAATTTCTTTTTTTTTTTTTCATTGCTAGTCAGATGGAGTAACATTTCATATGTTTATGTACACTAGGATTTCCTGTTCTGTTCATTGTCTTTAGGGGCTTTAACATTTAATTACTAGGTTTCAGTAGTTGATAGAATAAGAAATATTTTCTAGTTACAATACATATTATTTCAAGACAAAAAAGGGGATAATGGTGGTAAAGTCAGTCAAACTTTTATTGACTATATTATTTCAAGACCAAAAAGGGGATAATGGTGGTAAAGTCAGTCAAACTTTTATTTACTATTTCAAAAAGTTAATAGATATTCTCTTAAATTAATAAGAGATCTGGAAGTATTAATGTGTAGTTTAAAGAAATGGAATTAACTATCAGAGAAAGAAACTTACCAGTTAATAGAAATTGCCTATTGACAATAGTACTAGAAATTGGTGAGGGGAGTTTCTGTCAATAAGTACACATACACAAATATATATATATATATATACACACACACCACACACACATGGTTATACACACACACAATATTTTTGTAAGAACACACAAGAGATGGACAATTGCAGCCACCACTGGATCTGAAAAAAGGAGAGCTGAGAAGGTGGGTAAGAAGAATGCTTATTTTTCACTGCATACTATTTTTTTCCTTGTGACTATATTACCCATTAAATTATAAATAAAATATAAATTTAAAAAACAAGTCTACAAAGCTGTAATCTAATATCTTTTAAGTATCCCTGGAGGATAGTAGCTGTTAGGATTTAACAAAATATTCAGAGCAAAGAGAGAAAAAAGAAAGTAATGCATATTATCTATATTTAATGAGCTATAAATTCCTGTATATTGAGAGTGCAGGGAGGTGGTAATTTGATCTGTCATAAAAATATCCATACTGGTAATAGGTTTACAAAAGACCTCTAATATTTTGTGAAATATGTACTTTATATTTGTTGCACTGGTGATAATGTCTTAAGGGAAACAGCCCATTTATTAACTTTGAAATTCTATTTTACAGGTTATAAAGTTTAAGGTCATCATCTTTTTTAATATAGACTGTCCACTTATCATTTTGTAGAACATGGTGACATTGGCAATTGAGGAATTACCACTAGAATTTTTGTATGTATTTTATATTTCATATTCATATCAGGAAAATCTAATTGTAGGATTTCATCTCTGTTCTTTCTTCCCTCTGTCACCCTATGATTTCCAAGCCTTCCTCAAATTTGCATGCATTAACATTTTCAACATTTCAAAATTAGACAGTTTTATTTTGCTAAGCTGGAATATGAAAGCATCTAGCAATTATGTCTCATTGATATTCAATCCTAGTAAGTGTACTTCTCAAATAAGGGATAGCATTTATTATTTTCAGAACTGTCTCCTCATGTGCTTTGTTGTGATACACTCTTAATTTCCATATCTATATCTAATATCTATATCTTTTATAAAGTTGTAAAGTATTATGATACTGTGGGAACCATTTTTATGGCTTCCACACAATAGATGTAGAAATTAAATTACCAGATTTTTCTGACTTTCATATTGAATTCATTTAAGAAGGAAGGCAGGGCTTCCCTGGTGGCGCAGTGGTTGAGAGTCCGCCTGCCGATGCAGGGGACACGGGTTCGTGCCCTGGTCTGGGAGGATCCCACGTGCCGCGGAGCGGCTGGGCCCGTGGGCCGTGGCTGCTGGGCCTGCGCGTCCGGAGCCTGTGCTCCGCAGCGGGAGAGGCCACAACAGTGAGAGGCCCGCATACCGCAAAAAAAAAAAAAAAAAAAAAAGAAGGAAGGCAATTATGAGACAGTTTTGAAATGTTTCATAATAAACTAAACATATTTGCAAGATATATAATATGTGCCTTATTAATTACTGATTGCTCCTTTAAAATTTATCCAGTTTTAGTACCTTCAAACAACACTCATTTGTTATCTCACAGTTTCTGTAGATCAGAAGTCTGGGAACAGTCTGGTATCTCACAAGGCTGAAATCAGGTTGTCAGCCAGGCTACTGCCTATCTGGAAGCTTCTCTAGGGAAGATTCTGTTTCAAGGCTCATTCAAGATCAGAGAGAAATTCATTTCTTTGAGGTTGTATAAATGAAGTCCTCATTTTCTTGCTATCAGCTGAAGATCCCTCTCAACTGCTAGAAACCACCCTGAGGTCCTCACCACATGGCTATCCCTTCTCACAATATGGCAACTTGCTTTTCAAGGCCATCAAGAAGAGTATGTGCTATTGTCTCCAACATCTTTTAAGAGCGCAATTGATTAGGTCAGACCCACCCATGTGCTCAAAAAGAAACATGATTAACTCAAATCAACTGACTGCAAAACCCCTTCACTTTTTTATTTAAGGCCACTTATTCATGGGATTTTATCTAGTCATATTGATTACCCACATCCATACTCAAGGAGATGGAATTTCAAAAGGAGTATCTAAGGTGAAGGAATCTTTGTGACCATTTTAGAATTCTGCTTACCATAATGCCTTATTTTGTTTTTACTACCTGAAATGTGAATTACCTTGTTTTGGTTTACTCAAGTATTAAACAGAGTCAGCACACATTTAAATGTCAGATACTATTCAGAATCTAGAGTAACTATGATCTTAGCCCTCAAAGAATTATAATGATTTTATTCCAAGGGTGCTTCATGGATCATACTGATATGAGGAGAACTGCATGAGAGGAGAATTCCTTCACAACCATTACCTCAGTCCAGCGCACAACACAGTCTGTTGGAAATTGGTTACCTATGCTGGGAATTATTGCTGCCTCAACAAGAACAATGAATCTCTCCTAGATGCTGCTCATCACCTAAGCTACAGTGTTTACCTGTTTGCTTTCAAGTCTTCTTATCTTTGTAGTTAATTCCTGATTCCTGTTTGTTGTGGATCCTCATGTGCTTGATATTTTTACTGTTATATCATATTTTAATGTTTACTCCTGCCTAAATATTCTACTTCTCTGTGACCTGCACTTGCAATATAAGTGAACCTGGGGATGGTTTTCTTACCTAGTTTGGACCTTTGATTCCTATTCAATCTTTTAAAAAAATATTATCTAGTGTTTTGGACCCAGATTCTTATCTAACATGGGTATATGACCTTTTGTCCCACCTTCCCCCCCAAAACAGGTTTTTGGTAAAGTTTTTGATGTAGGATATTTTGATAAAATATGAAATATAAAGGTTGATGTCTTCTCTTCAATCTCAGTCTTTTTTCTCCCTCCCTCAGAATTTGAACCAGGGTCTTGTTCTTTTAATTACATTTCAGTACTTTTAAAACAGAAACATTCTGCTTCTCAGCTGAGCATATTCTTAGACCCATTTATTCACTTTTTCCTCTCACCATATTTTCTAGACTTATCAGAGGGAGCCAAGAGGTCAGGTCTTACACATTAATTCAGGGACAATTGAGGAAAATGAAAAACATAGAAGTCTTTAAATAGTTATGATATACAATTCCATATAATTCCGCTCTCAACTAGACTTTAGTATACTCAGTATACTCCTGGATCAATAGACTTAACTTTTTTCCTTGGGTCTCCTTTTCATCAAACATGACATTTATTTTTCCTTCAAATAGTACCGAATATTTTTAGTGATTCTACATATTGACATTTTTTTATCTTTGTTTATCTTTGATTCTTAAGAAACTTAGTATTCTTTTCCTTTTTCTCCTGCCCTTTTCCTTTTATTTTCTCTCTTTACTACTTCATTCTTTATGTTTTTCTACTTTTTAGGAAGAAAAGTCTTGAATACACTTACAATTCCCTTTTCCTTCTCAGATATCTCAGGCTCTTTCAGTTGTATGATTGAGGAATTTGACTCAGTGAAAAAGAAATAACACACCATGTAAGATGCTTAGGAGCAGAAAAATATTCAAGGTTTCAATAATGTTTACTATATTGTTATGAGCAAACTTGTAAGATTTATGTATTTTGACACCCTTTATATTAAACACATTTTAGAACCTGCTCTTTCCTTTAGAAAATTTCTTACTTGACTTTAATGATTAAAATATTAAAAGTATTTAATAAATAATGAAAGTTATAACAAAAAATAATAATGATATGTTCCATATCACTTGAAGAAATAGAGTGATAGTGTATATTGGGAAGGGGAGACATTTTCTCAAATTGAAATTTTGGGATATTTTGATTTTAAGACTATCTAAGCAATGATGCACTTAAAAAGGTAAATATATGGAACAGGTCTCATTATAAGCATAGGCAAAATCTGTGCTTATAATGTGATCAAAAAGAAAATAAATGATATTTGAAATGGACAGTGTTAAAATACATTAAGTGCATAGATGAATTAAAGATAATAAGAGCTGAGGATATCATATAATGACCTTGAATGAATTATGTAGCCTGAGAGTCCAAGTTGATAGATGAAGATATCACAGCACATAACAGTTTTAATACATGATCCATTTTTAAAAATTGGAAACCACAGATATGTCACTTAACCTCTCTAAATAAAATTTTTCTCAATTGTAAAACTGATCATACTTGCATCAAAAGTTTATTTATGAGTGGGCTGGGATTTTATATGGCTATGCAAATTAAGGGTACAGTATACTTTTTTGGATGTGACTATGTCAATAAATGAATGCAGAATATACTGAATTAGCTATATATATATGTTTCTGTATTTTCATTATTACATATCTTTATTTGGATTTATATATTTTATAATTGTTCTTTTTATTCCCAAGTAAAGATTGAGCACTTTTGCCTAAGTGAATATAAACCAGAATGAAATTACATATCATTGGATTACATATTTTATATAAATAGAACTGGTAGTGAAGTGATTAAAAGTGGATTTGAAACAAAATATTAGAGAACAGCATGGGATGCACAGTGTGAAATAATTTCAACACAGTAAAACAGCATGTATATTGTGGATATGGCAATATTTATATTTTCAAGAATCCCTCTAAGGGGAGAAATCACAAGGTTTTTAAAAATTAAATCAAATTTAGATCTGAAATACTCAGAGAAGGATACAAATCTCTGTGGGAGATGGGTGGATACCAAGTGTTCACAATTGCCTATTTGTTACCCTCTGCTTTGTCTTGACCGAACTTTTTTTTTTAAATTAATTTATTTATTATTTATTTTTGGCTGTGTTGGGTCTTCGTTGCTGTGCACGGGCTTTCTCTAGTAGCGGTGAGCGGGGGATACTCTTCATTGCATTGCGAGAGCTTCTCACTGCGATGGTTTCTCTTGTTGTGGAGCATGAGCTCTAGGCGCGTGGGCTTTAGTAGTTGTGGCACGAGGGCTCAGTAGTTGTGGCGCATGGGCTTAGTTGCTCCACGGCATGTGGGATCTTCCCAGACCAGGGCTCGAACCCATATCCTCTGCATTGGCAGACAGATTCTTAACCACTGCTCCACCAGGGAAGCTCTTGACCAAACTTTTAATTAAGCTTCTTTCTTTCCTACCGGCCCATGAACTCTAAGGTGAGCAAGCACTAAAAAGTGGTATGGTCTCCCTTACTAGCTTATCCAGGGACTAGTCTGATCACAGCCAGACAATTTTCTTGTCAGATCCTGCTGATCGTTTCTGCTCATTTACTCAGCTTCCCCTTACTTACTACCTATCCTTCCAATAAATTAATGCCTCTTTCCATTTGAATTTGAGACACCTGCCGTTCTTATCTTTGGATCATTCTCTCTATTGCAGTAGTCTTTGTAATTAACATTTCTCTATCTAAATTCATTTGTTTTTGCTTGGCAGTGGATAGTTTATTAAACATGATCAGGTTTACACGTTCTGGAAATGTAATGATGATAACCCTGTTAAATAATTTTAGACCAAAAGGAAACTGAGAGAACATATACTCAACGTGTTTATTTTAGAGTCTAAGAATCTCATTTAAAGAAACCAAGAAAGTTTAGTAATTTGACTAAGCTGACCAAATTAAATGGTAGCACAATTCAATAAAGTTCTGCTAATACTTATCTAAAGTATCTATTACCAACATAAGCTAACCTCTAATTTGCCTAGTATTAACCTCACTAATTATTCATTTGTTTAAAATTACTTCTGAAATATGGATATCTATGATTTTATTTTATTTTACTCATACATATTTTTACATGCTAACTATTCAAGTATAAACTGAGTGTTAATGGTAAAAGAAGCAAATGTATATATGTATATATATATGTGTGTGTATATGTATGTGTATATGTGTAAATGTATATGTATATGCATATCTATTTATCTATCTTCTATCTGTTATATATCTATATAAGACTACATCTTACATTTTACCCCCAAATTTCCCATCTAAAACTCTGAAAACAAAAATCTTCCGACCAAAATTTTGTTACAAAGTCTGCTTTGACTGGAACTTAATACATTTTTATTCCACATATTGTGAATGTTCACACACTTCCTTGAAGAAACATATGTTTGATGGAAGGGTGCCATCCTAGACCCTGAAAGTAGTCCATACAATGTAAGATACATGTACCTATTACTTTCATTTCTAAAATCCAAAAACATTCTGAACTACAAATTACATCTACACGTGTTTTAGGATTAGGCTTTGCAAACACACATATATCATTACCTGCACATATATAAAGCTATGTTTATTTAGCTTCTTTTTAAAGGAGATAGAATGCAGTGAGAGTACCTAATTATTTTTTTTTTAATTGGAGTGTAATTGCTTTACAATGTTATGTTAGTTTCTACGTACAATGAAGGCAATCAGTTATATGTATACGTATATCCCCTCCCTCTTGGACCTCCCTCCCACCCACCCCCCATCTCACCCATCTGAGCACTGAGCTGAGCTTCCTGTGCTTTATAGCAGGTTCCCACTAGCTCTCTATTTTACACATGGTAGTGTATATATGTCAATAGTAATCTCCCAGTTCATCCCACCCTCCCTTTCCCCCCACTCCCGCCTCGTGTCCACATGTCCGTTCTCTATGTCTGTGTCTCTATTCCTGCCCTGGAAATAGGTTCATCTGTACCATTTTTCTAGATTCCTAATTGAAATGTACCACATTGCTTTTGACAATGTGTATTGACATCTAACTGAAATGACATGAGACTTCCAAGTGAGAACTCTCTAGCTGTGCTCTGGCCGAACTCCTGAGCCACAGAGTCCAAGAGCATAAGAGAATGGTTACTACTCAGCACCACTAAATTGAGATAGTATGGTACTCAGTCACAGCTATTTGGAACACTATTTTAATACTAATAATATTTATAGTGATACTATTTAGTAATAAGATGCACTGAGCTCTTTAATTCAAGAAAAATCACACATATGCCTATGATAAAAATATGTGTGGATAGTATGGCAAGCAATTTTTATTTTTATGTATCAAAGTTTTCAGTGTAATTCATTTTACAAGACTTATTTTTTTAATTGCTAACATTTATCGAAGTATCCTATTACCCCAGTACTTACTTAATCACTTTTCATTAATTTCCTTACTTGATATTTGCAAGAAACATGAATTATTATTTTATTGATGCAGAAATGGATATTTGAGCAGATAAATATCTTTTCAAAGATAGCACACATGGCAAATGACAAGTATAGCAAATCTTAAAATCCTTTAGTGTTTAAACTACAGTGTGTTCAGCAAAGAAAGTCATCATAATGGCTTAATGTTGCACTGAATATATTAGATGCTTTACAAAATTAGTTTCTCCCCCCGAGTACATTCTTTCATTTTCTGATCCTACTTTGCATTAGAATGTATTTTTTATATTTCTGCAGAGAGTATCCTTACTTTGTGTACTTGTTTACTTTACACAAATAAATGGATTTTGAATTTTGTGCTGAACAAGTGGCATTAGCCTATCAGTTATGGTTTGGGGTATTAAAGAGGCCCAGCTGTCAGACAGTAGGAGAACTATGAAAGTGTTGCCTTTGGTAAGATTATTTATTTTGCTGCATAATTAGAAACTGATGGCTATTTAAATAATTTGTGTTCTGTGAACCTTGACAAATGAGGCAACATAGTGGGGCTCACATACTCAAGGGTACATTTAAAGACATTTGCAAAATGAAATTTATATCTTATTTTGAATACAATTTTCTTTATATTTATATATAGTGTTCAAAAAAGTAAAGGGTAGGTATCATGGTGGCATGAACATAACAAACATTTCAGACTTAGACTGTGTTAAATGTGAAAGGACATTAGTTGTTATAAACATCCTAAAAGAACACTTTAGTAGGAATAATATTTCTATTTGTAGATCCATTTGTATAATTGCAAACCACATTAATATTGTCTTTACTGGCTAGTTAAAAAAATAAACTCCTTAGAAAGCGGGTTGACTGTTTTGAAATATGCCATAGAATCAATTTGCTTTGAGGCAGATTGTTACTTTAAAATTTTTCTTTGTACTTGGTTTCCAGACAGTGAAGCAAAAATCAAAATGCTTTGTGAAGAATTTTGTGAGAACAGGCTCTTTTTCTAAATACAATAATAAAATGCAATAGGAAATATATTTAATACATATTCTGAAGAGATGAAAACTTGCAGTCAACAGTTGTCTTACCTCCACTTTCTCTGGAGTTGCATAAAATTCTCCGAGGATGATTCACTGACAAATCACAAGTGATTTTTAATGATTTTTAATATCATTTCTTTTGGTAACAGCTCATTGATTCCTCACTACTACAAGATCACTTTTATGACAAGCTTTTTTTTTTCCTGATTGCCATGGAGCTCTCATTCCCATGAGAAAGCATTCTGCTATTCCAATGCTATGTTAGAGTGAGTGAAAAATCTGTATCCATCTTATACTTTCTATAGATGTGCCATATACTTATTTCTTTTGGGGGAACCTGATACTTCTTCAGGATGCTGTTAGAGGAATAAAGCACATATTCTCAACTGCTTTTAAATATCACAAAATGGGAATTCTATAACCCACCAGTAGGCCACCCATGTCCAAGCTCTCCAAGAATCTCCTCCAATTCCAATCCACTACAATTCTGGATTTCTTCTATTATTGGTTAACTTCATTTCTACATAACAGCAACTAGCAACTGGAATTTTAAATTAAATACATAGTACTATTTACAATAGCATCACAAAATGGAATTTCTAGGTATAAATCTAACAAAATATATGCAAGATCTATATGCAGAAAACTATAATATCTGATACAAGAAATCCAAGAAAATCTAAAAATATGGGTAGTTTTTCATGATCATGGAATGGAAAACTCAATATTAATGAAGATATCAATTCTCCCCACTTAACTGTAGATTAAACACAATCCCAATGAAAATCCCAGAAAATTATTTTATAGATATTTAAAAAGTGATTTCAAGTTTATATTCAAAGGAAAAAGACCTAAAGGATCCAACATGAAACTAAAATAAAACAAAGTTGGAGGATTGATACTACTGAAATTATAACACATATCAATTTAAAAATCAGCAAAATACCTTAAAAGGTTTCTCACCAAAGAAAATAGGCAGATGGTAAATAAACATGAATGATGCTCATTATCATATGTCATCATGAAATTGCAAATTAAAGCGCAAAGGTCATCACTAAACACTAATTAGAATGGCTAAAATGCGAAATGCTGGTGAGAATATAGAGCAACAGGAAATCTCATTCATTGTTTGTGGGAATGCAAAATGATACATGCACTTTGGAAGACAGTTTGTCAGTCCCTTACAAGCAAAATAGAGTTTTGCCATATGATCCCTCAATTTTGTTCCTAGATATTTACCCAATTGATTGAAAACCCATATTCACACAGAAAACTTCATGGTACTATTTAAAGCAGCTTTATTTATAATTACCAAAACTAGAAGCCACAAAGATATCACTCAAAGGGTGAATGAATAAACGCATAATAGTACATCTGTACAACAAAATATTTTTCAGCAGTAAAACAAAGTTATAAGGTAATAAAAAGACATGGATGAAACAAAAATGCTTGTTGATAAGAAATAGAAGCCATTTTGAAAGTCTACATACTGCATGATTCCAACTTTATAACATTTTAGAAAAGGCAAAATATTGAGATGATAAAATGCTAGTGGTTGCTTGGATTTGGGGTGAGGGATGAATAAGTGGAATGCAGTGGCTTCTTATGACAGTACATTTATTTTGCAGGGTACTGTAATAGTAGATAAAAGACATTATCCACTTGTCAAAACCTATAAAACTTTACAGAATGAAGAATGAATCCTAATGTGTGAAAATATACAAGAAGTCATGTAGGGTTAGAGATCCCAGGATCCCTGTAGGCTGAGACAAAAGAATCTAGCCATATTACAAATATATGAAAAAAATCCCACTGAAAGTCACAGGGAGGGGTGATGACCAAAGAAATTTGGGGGATGAGTGAAATCTGTAAGGAACTGCACACAAGCCCTATATACTAGTTGATAAAGTAATGAGAATATGGCTTAACAATTTTTGTAGTGCTAGCTATACATTTATATGGGAATGGAATAATGAAAGGTAGACAGACAGTGGAAGCCAGGTTTGCCAATGTGGGATTGGGAGTGTACAGATAAACAAGGTGAGGGAACTAGAATGATCCATGTGGTAATGAATTAGAATTGGAGACATCAGTATGAACTAATGTTTAGCTTTAAAAAGATATAGATGTTTATGTATAGAAATATTTATAGGTATGTGCATATACATTGGTTAGTGCAAACACACACACACACACACACACATATATTGCTTTGTCAGCTGAGCGGACCTAAAAGAAATGACACCACAGAAACAATGAACATCTAGATCTCGGTTCTCTGATGAAAGGAAACACAGCTCCTTAGAGAAATGGCTGCTTTGAGGATTAGAGCAATAAATATACAAAATGAGCCTGGAGCACTTTGTAGTGCAAAAAAAGTAAAGAAGGGCTTCCCTGATGGCGCAGTGGTTGAGAGTCCGCCTGCCGATGCAGGGGACACGGGTTCGTGCCCCGGTCCAGGGAGATCCCATATGCTGCGGAGCGGCTGGGCCCGTGAGCCGTGGCCGCTGAGCCTGCGCGTCCGGAGCCTGTGCTCCGCAATGGGAGAGGCCACACAGTGAGAGGCCAGCGTACCGCAAAAAAAAAAAAAAAAAAAAAAAAAATTGATGGGCTACTTTAAAAGAGTACAGGAGCTAACTGAAAAAGCTCCCACTGGCCAAATCTGGAGAACTTGGAACAAGAAAATAAAGAAAGTAGTATTGAGTTCTAACATGAAATACAAAAGAAACATCCATGAGTCTATATGGAAATAAATAAATGATTGAATAGAGTAATAAACTGGAGGGAAGATACAAATTCTATGCAGAAGAATTTCAAATAGTTTACGTAGATATTCCACCCTCAAGAAGGAGGAACGTAACTTGTGAGCTGTGCATAGTGAGTATAAAAGTGTGAGCTGTGCATAGTGACTTCCTTTCAATGTGCACTGTGTGGAGAGGGGGAAAATTGAGGAATTTTACTGTGGGTTAACCTGACAAATATTACCTCAGCCAGGAGGTCAAGGCCAGAATCATCAGTTATAAATCATGTTGATAGAATGCACCTTTAATATGGTGTGATGAAAACAGCACTCTACCTCTGTGGTCTTTCTCCCCCAAAACCTATAACCCCATTCTTATCATGAGAAAAACACTAGACAAATTCCAATATTGGGACATCCTGTGAATACATAACCAGTACGCCTCAAACTCCCAAGGTCATCAGAAACAAGGAAAATTTGAGAAACTGCCACAGATGCGAAGACTAAAGAGACTTGACTAAATGTACTGTATTTTATGTGGAAACCTGGAATAGAAGAAGGACAAGAGATAAAAACGTAGGAAATCTAATAAACTGTAGACTTTACTTAATAATAGCACATTAATATTTGTTTATTAATTATAACAAATATATCATTCTAATGTAAGATATTGATAATAGGGGAAACTGAGTTGGGCTATATGAGAACTCTTTCTACTGGCTTCTCAATTTTTTCATAAATCTAAAGCTGTTCTAAAAAATGAAATGTATTTAAAAGGTAATTAATTACCCAAGGGAAAACATACTAGAATAATACAAAATAATTTGTATTATAAAATTATTGCAAAAATTCCAATTAATTTTCTATATAATCAAATTTTCTATGCATAATTTATATATATTAAGATTTAATAATGTCCTGTAAATGAAACTTTTGAGAAAAAAGTCTCTGTGGATGAATTCTTTCAAGTTATTTACTTATTTGTGAATAATTTCCTTTATGCATTTCAAACCTGCCCATAACAAACTTCTGAGAATATGAATGGAAAAATTCTGCACTATATTTTGAACACAGTTAAGGGGAAATTGCCCCCAGGTTGTTAAAAATAATTTAAGACTAGTGATGCTGGCTTTTAGCTTGGAAGAATTAACTCACTGAGTAGAAGAATAATTATTTGTCACATAAACTTTAGAGTATTGAAATGGACAGCGAAATAAGAAGTGAGCTTATAATTTGGGTACCTACAATTCTAAAAAACTACTCTGTGAATTCAAAGACAGTAATAACTAGTGAATATTTCCATGAATCATAAGAAATACAACAAATATCCATCCATCAATATCTTTGACATTGAAATGTTTGGTATTATTATTTGTTGCTTTGGCAGGAAAAGAAAGAAGAAAAGAAAGAATGAAATAAAGAAAGGAAAGGAGGAGGGGGAAGGGAGTGACAATGAGGAAATAGATATTTTATAGCAGCATTACCCAAAACCAAATGGTTATACTAAGGAGAACTAGCTTTGCTTTATAAAACCTTAACTCCATTCTTGGAGCATGGTAGACAGCATACTTCCAAGAAAACTCTTCCAATTAAACTTGGCAGAGGGTGAAACAAACACACACAACAAGCATACTGAATTTCAGTGTATCTTATTTAAAGTGTTAAAAATACTCCTTATTACTTATTTACATTGTTTAGGGTAGAAAGGACCAATAAATTTATATCTAAAATAACTTTTATTTGTTAATTAAAATTTTTTAAATTTATTTATTTTTATTTTTGGCTGTGTTGGGTCTTCACTGCTGCGCATGGGCTTTCTTTAGTTGCAGCGAGTGGGGGCCACTCCTGGTTGCGGTATATGGGCTTCTCATTGCAGTGGCTTTTCTTGTTGCGGAGCATGGGCTCTAGTCGTGCGGGCTTCAGTAGTTGTGGTGCGCACGCTCAGTAGTTGTGGCGCATGGGCTTAGCTGCTCTGAGGCATGTGGGATCTTCCTGGACCAGGGATCGAACCCGTGTCCCCTGCATTGGCAGGCGGATTCTTAACCACTGTGCCACCAGGGAAATCCCTAATTAAATTTTAAAGATGTTATGAAGTGGGTTCCGTTGGATAAAGTAACTTTACTTAAAATTCCTCTTTATTGATGAGGAACATTTTTGGACAGGATTTTAAAATGTAACTCAGTGGACAGAAATAACTGTTGAATATCTTAAATTATTATGTTAACAAATGTAGAAAAAGCATAAATTAGTATAGTGGGTAAATAACTTCATACGTGGTATGTTGTGATGAGAAAACAGCCATTCTGAGTTGCTGCCTAGGCATTTTATGGTGTAACAACCGTGCTCACACCCAGAATCTGGACACTGAGAAGACGACTTGAGCTTAGGATTCCCACCACAAATTTCTGCTTTTCCCAGGACGCCTTTAAAAATAATCACTTAGAACTGAGCCCACAAAAAGTTAGTGACTGCTGCCCCAACCACCTCATAAGTAATAGGTGCTTGCTGCCCTGCGCTCTATCTTCTGTTCACTTGTGATCTGGGACAGAGGACTCTCCTGGCTCATAGTGTGCCCCCCATTTCTGGGATCCATGAGTAATAAATCTTGTGACTTTACTTCCTTTGTGTGGGTGTAATGAAGCTGTGGTTTCAGTGAAAACGACCCCAGAGGTTTTGGGTTTTCCCATCCGCAAAGTGGGAGTTTGGATGCTGAGAGAGCTACCTGCCAACCCCATGCGGGTAGACTGTGTGCCTCCTCATTCAGCAGGTCACAATCTGCATGTTTCTAATTTAACACATCAGCTATGACCCCTGTAACACATATGTGATACCTATGGTACGTGACGGAGCAAATACCTTATTGTCCTCTTCAATTCCATTTAAAATCAGCTAACTGTTAACTATTATAGGAAAGTGAACTTTTTTTTTTGAGCAGATTATGATAAGCAACTTAAATTTCAAAATCAAGTAGAAAGGATGATTCTGTGGATAGAAACCCAGCTTCTGTCCCCAGCCACTACTGTCTTTAGCCAATGGGCTCATGAACAAAGTGGCCATTGTGGCAGGGATGGAGGTTATGCATGGGCTCAGCAACATGGACTTCCACTCACCAAGGATGATCTGGCTATGGGCACTGCTGCATGCTCAATCTGCCAGCAGCAGAGACCAATGCTGATTGCCTGATATGGCACCGTTCCCCAGGATGATCAGCAAGCTAGCAGGTTGATTACACTGGACAGCTTCCATCATGGAAGGGGTAGCAGTTTGTTCTTATTGGAATAGACACATAGTCAGGATATGGATTTGCCTTCCCTGCACACAGTTCTTCTGCCAAAACTACTATCAGTGGATTTACAGAATGCCTTATTCTGTCATGGTATTACAAACAGTATTGCTTCTGATCAGAGAACTCACTTCACAGCAAAAGAAATGTGGCAATGGCCCATGCTCATGCAATTCACTGGTCTTATGATGTTCCTCACCATCCTAAAGCAGCTGGTTTGCTAGACAGTCAAATAACCTTTTGAAAACTCAGTTACTGTGTCAGCTGGGTGGCAATACCTTGCAGGACTGGGGTAAGGTTCTTTAGCAGCATCCAAGGTATAGTGCTGTTTCTCCAATAGCCAGGTTTCACAGGTCCAGCAGTCAAAGGATGGAAATGGAGGTGGCACCACTCACTATTACCCTGAATGTCCTACTAGCAAAATTTCTGCTTCCTGTTCCCCAAACTTTAAGTTCTTCTGGCTTAGAAGTCTTTGTTCCAGATGGAGGAATGCTTTTACCAGGAGACACACCATGGTCCACTGAACTGCAAGTTAAGACTGCCACTTGGCCACTTTGAGCTCTTCTTATCTCTGAATCAACAGGCAAAGAAGGGAATTACTGTGCTGGCTGTGGTGATTGATCCTGACTATTAAGGGGAAACTGGACCACTAATCCACAATGGAGGTAAGGAAGAGTATATCTGTTATACAGGAGATCCCTCAGGGTGTCTCTTAGTATTACCATACCCTATGATTAAGGTCAATGGAAAGTTAAAATAACCCAATCCAGGCAAGACTACTAATGGCCCAGACTCTTCAAGGATGAATGTTTGGGTCACTCTGCCATGTATAGAACCACAACCATTTGAGGTGCTTGCTGAAGGCAAAAAGAATCCAGAATGGACAGTGGACAAATGTAATTATAAATACCAGCTACAACCATATGGCCAGTTACAGAAATAAGTATTATAATTGTCACGAATATTTCCTCCTTAGTTTGTTATAAATGCAGATAGATAGACAATAGATAGATGGATACAGTATCTTTGTTTTCTTTCCTTGTAACACGTGATGTATTGACTTTATATCATAGTACTTAAGCAATGTTAATTTTACATCATAATATTTAAGATACAGAATATCAAGGAGAAAGTAAACATCACTCAAGGACTTTACTTCCACTTCTGGGAAAAAGGTTAGTACATTTTCAGTTGTACATAGGATGGCTGTATCATTATAGGCAGAATTATGACCTAGATATTGTCTTTATTTGGAAATTAAGTATGGTTTAAGGAGATGCATACGGGTGCCAAACTGAACTGTCATGCTTAATTTTGTGACAACTCGATGGGGTCATGAGGTACCAGGTATTTGGTTAAATATTATTTTGGGTGTGCCTGTGAAGGTGTTTCTAGATGAGATTAACATTTGGATTGGTAGACTGATTAAGCAGATGGTTTTCAAAAACGCGGGTAGGCATCATCCAATCTGTGAGGGCCTGATTAGAACAAAAAGGTGGAGAAAGGGAGAATTTGCTCTCAATGTCTGACTGAGCTGATATTGGTCTTCTCCTGTCCTTGAACTGGACTTAACACCATCAGTTCTCTTAGTTCACAGGCCTTTGGACTTAGACCAGAACTATGCCATCAGCTTTCCCAGTTCCTTATAATAAATTTGTTGGTTCTGTTTTTCTGCAGAACCCTGACTAGTACAATTGTCACCAAAAAGAAATATAACTTTTTGCAAAATCTTATATACTTATATGGTATGCTCAGATCAAAGGTGAAAACAGAGGTACTATCTTATAAATCACATCTTTTCATTTATTTTTCTTTATTCATATGAGATATCCTAAGTGCTTCATAAGGAGTTAGTACATACTTTTAAATTCCCTCTAGTGAAGTTTTGTTCTGTGATGCAAAAGGAGTCAATCATTAAGATGTGTCAGTTTCTTCATATTTGTTCTTCAAAATTACGGACATCAGTCTCCGTGTTTAGGGAAACAAATATCATATGGAATGTAATTTAGAGAGAAATCTGGTACTTTTATTGAAAATATGCCATCTCTTTGTGTCAGTAAAATAATTTACATATTTAAATTTTTCTCATAACATCTTCCTGTAAAAATCTAAGTGAAATGTACTATAAAAAAAATAAGAGTTATAATATCGTTCTGTTTGGCAGTGTGGAGCTTATACTATTTAATTTAGATCAGGATATTTACTACTAGCCTGAGAGGCTTTGAAATTGGCTTATTTATCAGCTTTATTTTCTGTCAAATTGCAATCATTATCTTTTATTTCTGATGGTAGTTCCAAAAGAATATTGACTGTCTTAGCTATTAAGTACACAAAAAATTTCCTACTCTTGCTGACTGGAAGATTTTTTAAAGAATATGGGTTCCTTGGGAAACACTGCATTACTCACAGGACTTTATAAAATTTCTTTATACCCTCTCTGTCTTTGAGATCTTTTCAGTCTGTCATTTTATAGGCAGGTGAGGATTTTTTCCATTTTTCTCACTTATGTAGTGCTATATACCACATTTTCGGGTATGATAGTCTTAGCCTGAAATCAGAAGGGACTGATATTTACATTTCTAAAAAAGGCTCTAATACCAGCATATCAGGACTCTAACTAACTTAATCAAAAGGGAGTTTTTGGAAATCATCAGTGAAATAAACTTGGGGGTCCAACTAGACAAGAATCAAAAAATGAAAGTTGCATGCACATTTATTGATGCAGATGGTCTGGTTAGAATATGGTAGGTGTTGATGTGACTACTGAACTTGACCTTTCCCTTGCACTGGGTCTTAGACACTCACTTTAGCACTTCCACACTCTGTCACTCCAGAATGCTCACATATGTTATACCTTGACTGAGTCATTTTGCCAATACTTAATGTTACAATTGTTAGAAAAGTCTCCACTGGGTAAAAAAGGCCATAAAGATAATCCTTGACCTGGGTCCTATTCAAAGCCTAGCAGAATTTAAAATTACTCAGAAAATGTATAAAAGCAAAATATCTCATCATTGCACATAGTGCTTCTAGAATCCAGAGAGATTTGTGAAAGGAATGTTAAGGACTTGATGAATAAAAATGTAGAGGACTTCCTTTCACTTTTATTTGGGAATCTAACATTTAATTCAAAGACTAGCAATATTATATAATTAAATAAAATATTGAACCAGTGAGTATGGAAAAGGGATTGTATTAAATTAACTATTTTATTTCCCTTTATTTAGGACACTTTATTGCTGTGTAAGACTTTGTTTAAACAACAAGGTCCTACTGTATAGCACAGGGAACTATATTCAATATCTTGTAATAACCTATAATGGAAAAGAACCTGAAAAAGAATATATATATATATATATACATGTGTATATATATATATACACGTATAGAATCTGAAAAAGAATATATATATGTATATATATAAATATATATATATATATATTTAACTGACTCATTTTGCTGTACACCAGAAACTAACACAATATTTTAAATCAACTGTACTTCAGTTAAAAAAAAAAGAATTTGTCTACACGCAACATTATAAAACCATGGATTATAGAAGACAGTTAATTTACACATATTGATCATCAGTACTGTAACAGAGTTTTTAAAAGCTCTTTAAAAAAGTGTCATGGTTACCTTCATATGTCAACTTGGCTAGGCTATAGTACACAGTTATTTAGTCAAACACTAATCTAGGTATTGCTGGGAAAGTATTTTGTAGATGTGGTAAACATCTACAATCAGTGGGCTTTAAGTAAAGAGAATTATCTTCAATAATGTGAATGGACTTTGTCCAGTTAGTTGAGAGACCTTAACAGCAAAACCTGAGGTTTCTGTGGAGAACCCGAACTGAACCTTAACCGATACACAAAGGTAATTTTATCTTCTGTTTTATGTTTTCTTCTGTTATTTTCTTTTGTACATCTTTGAAAATTTGTTTATAACACAAAAATGAAGAGTGTAAAATTCTTCCAGTCAGACATATTCATTTTTCTCAATAAATTTTCAATATCTTAAACATCTTTTACCATAGATTACAGTGTAATCTTCTGTAGAAGCTATTCTAGCTTTTTTCACTTCTCTTAAATGTCATATTAAACCTGAGATTTCATTCATAGATTACAGCTACAAAAATTTTCCAGATTGTATTTAGTAAACAGTGATGTGTTCTTTGTAGACCTCCTCTGTTCATCTTTATCTTCATGTACTTGTGATTTATTTTTTATCCAATGTACAATAATTGTTTCCCATATATATAAAGATATTTTTGAGAACTCATAAAATAATTTTAGTGACGTTGATGTTTCTAGAAAGAAATGTTATATAAATAAAATATATTTACTTCCTGAAAGGTTCCTCTTATAATAAGGTTGCCATATAAATGTAACTCAATTCAACAAATTGGCATTTCTGGCTAATAGTTAATTAAGAATCTCTTCTCACTGTTTGATACAAATAAATTGACCATTTTATGATTGATATAATGGAAGGTCCATCTTCATCAGTCATTGATCATTAATCCAAAAACTTCCTTATGTGGGTCTCCACTTAAAATTCCATTTTTCTTCACTCTATTATATCTAGTAAATCCCTTAAGAATGCGCCACATCTTCAAAAAAGAGGCATATTTAGTCTATTACCCTTTAAGATTCATTATTTTAAATAAATAAGGACAGTATACTGTAGTGGTTGTGAGCAAACATTCCAGAGTTCAGGGTTCAGGGTTGTTACTTACTCATTTTAAGTTTTTGAGAAATTAATTAAGTTCTAAATAAGGCTTGGTTACCTCAAGTGTAATAGTGGTAACAAGAGTGTTTACTACCGGGCTAAATAGGTACCCTGAGAACTGGCTAGGATGAGCTTCCTGCCAGGTTAATGTCACCAAATTTTCACATCTGTTCAGACAAATACCTTAGCTGGAAGCATCTCACAATAAATCCAAATAAATACTTCCAGAAAAATTTTCCATGCCATCTTATGATTCATTTATCTGCCAAATGTGAGAACTGCTGAAGCTAAGGACTTGGGGGTACTGAAGTACTTTTCCAGAACAAGACTGTTTGCTGGCCATTTCTGAAATGCCCATCTAGTTATACTTTCTTTGGTTAGTCTATAAACACAGATTAACTTCATGGTAAGGGATATAGGTGATGAATCTACAAATGTACCCATTCATATTTAGTATTCATATGTTAAGACTTGTGTATTTCATGTGTATATTAGTCATATTAGGTATGTTTTCACTATATTTGCCATTCTTTATAGACTATGCAATCTCAGTTTACAACATCAATATGATTTCTCTATTTCTGGGTCAAAATTGAAGACCACAATTTTCCCATTTAGGTTATTACATAATATTGAGCAGAGTTCCCTGTGCTATACAGTAGGTCCTTGTTGGTTATCTATTTTAAATATAACAGTGTGTACATGTCAATCCCAAACTAATTTTCAATGGCTAGATTGAATAAACAAATATGAAACTGTCCCAATTATAATGTGCATAAACTAAAATGATTGTGGTCACTTTTGCTTTTTCTGTCCCCTAGAGTTAAAAAATTAAAATTATGAAAACATAGAGGGATAAAATTATTTTTCTAAGCATTTTAACTTAGATATGCTAATTTTTAAATAAAAAGTCAAATTTATTTTTTAAGTTATTCTTAATAACAACAGAAAACTAACACACATGGATTTGAATATAAGAAAGTCAATTCTGCTTATCTAGGCTGGTTGCTTAGGGAATAGTTGACATTATCCTGTGTCAGAGCCTTTTATTTCAGTGTCTATATATGAACATAGTCCCTTAATAATAGCTTTTGACAACATCTGGTGACCCCACATAAGTTGCCTATTTGTCTGCTTTCTATCACAAACTTAACTTACCAGTTTTCTAGTTGATTACTAGAAAACATAGGGGAAGGCTTCTGGAGCCTTTCCACCAGGAAAAGGAACCTGAGGACGCCTCTTGGGATGGGGGCCAAGGCCATTGCCCCATACCAGCCCCTCCCCTCTCCCTAGAGGATCAAAGCCTTCATATGCAGGGAGGAGCACAGACTAGCAGGAGGGCAGGGATGGAAACCCCTGCAGCTGGGGGAGGGGAATGGCAGCCATGAAGGGAACCTCCCCACAGCTTCACCTGTCCCATCTCCCCCAAAACTGAGAGCATTTGGAGCACACAGTCGGATTCACGGACCAGGAGTGCAAAGATGTCTGGCTGGGGCGGGGTGGGGAAGATGATCACTGAATCCATCTGAGCAGATGAGAAAATTTTACGAGAGAGCCAAGCTGGAAGGAAAGAAGAGGATCTTGGATACAGCCCTTAACGATTCTGCTCTGTAATGGTCAAGAGGGAAAGGAGGAAACAGCAAGTGGAACTGACCAAGAGCTGCCATGAGGAAGAAGGAAAAGCAAGATGAGGAGAAAGGAGCCGACCCAGTCTGGAAGCCAGGGGCTGGAATTAAAGGACAAAGATGACCCTGGCCTTACCCTCAGGATGGGTATGATGTAGTGAGAAAGACCCGAAGTGCACACAATTACAGCTGCTGGGAGCTGGTGCAGCCAAATGGGGCCACAGAGCCCAGACGCAGAAGCCGTCGTCCAGCCCTCTCTCAGGGTTAGAGAGAGAACTGTCAGCACCTCGATCACACGCCTGAACGCAGGAGGCACTCAGTACAGCTTCATCTCCTTCCAGCCTCCATAGTCTGCAGCCTCAGAAAAAACACAGGTTTCAAGAAAATCTTAAAAATCACATATGAAAGCCTCAGGCATCTAGGAATTGTAAAGAAAAGAGAAATCTGGCATTAAGATTCCAACCACCTTTGATTTCCGGGAAATTGAGGATGAGTCACTGTTTTTTAAAAAGTAAGACTGAGTTTCCCCCAAATTAGTATTTCATTTTGAGGAGAGCGGCTGACAAGGGCAAAGACATTCAATGATGCCCCAGTTTCAGGCACAATCATAGGGGAGAGAGACAAGTTAGGAAAGGGAACACAGAAGATTCCACAGCGATGGCTCTCAAATAAAACCAATCCCTGGCCACAGTGATGGGCCGAAGCGTCTGTTATCATTGAATTGTGAAGAAGCAAAACATAATGAAATGCCAAATGTAAATATGGTGCTTCGCTTTTTTTAACCCAAATCTCCAACTCTGGACAAAGAACTAAAATGATTCGAACTCCCCATAGGCAGAGTTTGCCTTTAGCTTAACAAACAAGAGACATTTCAGGCAAGAAGAAATGCATTTTTCTGTAGGGAGCAAAATAAATTCTAATAGCTCACAAAACGCTGGACCAGCTCCTAAATCCTGTGCTGCAAACCCCTGGAAGCCTCCAGCGACTGCCGCAGGGAAGGCTGGGGAAGGACACCTTCTGGGTACAGACACCATGGCCAGCCTTCCGAATCCCTTTCTCTCCTGCCCACCTGGCTCTCTCCCGCTTAAGACCTACGTGGCTCACGCTTGAACCCTTAAACCTGTCACCTACCACACCAGGTGAATCTCAGGCTACCCCTCCAATCCGCCCACCTAACTTCTCCCAATAGTCCCCATCACATTAAGCTTTTTTTCGAAAAACTTCCAGTAACTCTCCAGTATCTTCCAATAAAGTCTGAGTTACTTGCCTCGAGTTTCAGGCTCTCCACAGCCCACCTGAACCTACCATTCAGACCTAGATCCCCTCTTTCTCCAGAATCCCGACCCCCACCGCCCCCATCCCTGTCTACTGTGTTCAATTCACCTCACAATCAGGCCCTGTTCAAGGGACCCCACATTCAGAAACAAGAACCTGGCCATCCCTGCCCAGACAGCTCTCCCTTCCCTGAACTCAGGGTCAGGACCACTCAATCTGGCTTCACAACATGGCTTTCCTCTCCTTAAAAAATATATATATATATATATATATCATATATTATATATAATATATAATATAAATATTATATATATAATATAGAGGTCTCTGCCATATATATTATATATAATATATAAATATATATTGTATAAACAATATATATTTATATATAATATACATGGCAGGGACCTCTATTTTTTTATGTAAATTCAGGGAATCAAGAATACCCAGAATTCTTTTGAAAAGAGATTTTTTTTTAAAAAGAAAAGTACTTAAATTACATGATTTCCAGACCTATTATAAAGTTACTGTAACTAAGTGTGGCACTGGTCCATGGATCAACACATTGATTAATGGAACAAATAGAGAACTCCAGCATAGACCTATACTTTTACTCACTTTTTATTGTGATAGTACTATTTAACATAAGATCTATCCTCCATAAAATGTTAAGTATACAATACAGTATTGCTAACTATAGGAATGATGTTGAACAGCAGATCTCTAGAAATATTTATCTTACATAACAGAAATTTTATACTGTGAATAGAAATTCCCCATTTCCCCCATTTCCCCTATACCCACTGGATTTTTGATAAAAGTGCCAAAGTAATCCAATTTGAAGAGGAAGGGATTTTAAACAAAAGGTCTTGGGACTACTGGATATCTGTCATTAACAAAATGCTCCTTGAGTCTTCCTCACATTATACACAAAAATTAATCTGAGATGGATCAGAAACCTGAAGATAAAGTTAAAACTATTAACCTTTTAGGAGAATATATACAGAGAACATCTTCTTGACTTGGCAGTGGACAAACTTTCTTAGAAATGGTATAGAAATTATGTCAGTGAAACTTTGCCTGTGACCAGCAAAAGGTGAGAGAGTTTCCTGCCCCATCACAGTGAAGGCAGAGGTGGCTTACTTTCCCTCTTCTGGACCAGAAAGTTTTTTCTTTTATTCCCTCAGCTGGCTCTTGCCTTTGCTTAGGATGGGAGTATTCTCCTTGTTTGTTTGTTTAACTTCCTTCTCTGTGGATGATAGCTTTTGCCTCTACCAGAGCAATGGATCTTTACCTGGACCTTGTTGGCAGGAGGGAATTCTTGCTTTTTCTTCAGTGGCTTGAAACTTTTATTTCCTATAAAATAAGTACTTGGGAAGCAGAGAGTGCTTTGTGCCAATGTACCACCAATCTCCAGACCTGCCCAAAATCTTTATCAAGTGCACCCATGAAAGCCTGTGGAAGAGAGCTTGCCATCAACTTCCGAGTTTTCTTGTGTTTGGGATTCCCATGTGTACACAACTAAACTGGTAGTTCACATTCAGCATCTAAAAATATCTTAAAATTTTAGCTGTTCCTACTTGCTTTTATGGTGACTGTATTTTCCTTCAATGATCTGCCAAAGCCAAAAAAACCAGTTCAAGTCCTATCTCACCTCAGAGGAGATTATCACCCTTTGAAATTCAGTTGACTGGTTTAATTTGCAAACTCACTACTGCTGTACTCAAGGAAAGTTATGATTTTGTAGAGTGTGGAGCTTTCTCTCGGTGTTAGGGTTGGGGCAACATTCCCTTGTACCTTTCTACATTATAATCGGAGTTGAAATTCTGATACTATTTTAAAACTATTTTTGTAATACATTGTTTAGTTTCACTGAATGACATTTTAAAAATTTGCAGTATAATATATATCATCAAATTCAGAGTTTTTGGTGGCAAGTTCTGTAAGTTTTAAAAATACATAAAGTTTCACAACCACACAAAATATAGAACAGTTTATTGTTCAAAAATAATTTTATTTTTGTTAAATTGCCTCATGTCCTTTTGTAACAAATCCTTCCACTCACTTGCAACTCCTAGCAACCATCTATCTGATTTCTGTCTCTAGATTTTTGCCTTTTACAAAATGCCCTATCAGTGGCACTATATAGAATGTGGTCTTTTCAATCTATTTTCACTTACCACAATGCTTTGAAAATTCATGCATCATCTTTTCAGGTGCTTATTAATCATTCAGATTAACCCATTTTAAGTTGTATCATTTGTCTTCCTACTAACGAATAATACGTGTTCTTTATACGGTTTGAGATAAGCCTTTAAACAGAAGTATCATTTGAAAATGTTTTCTCAGTTGGTGGCTTGTCATTTTATTATTTTAATGACATTTTATAAATTTTTATTTTTGTACTGCTATCACAAATGCAATTGTCTCCTTAATTTCAAGTTCTAATTGTTTGTTGTTAGTGTATAAAAATATAATTAATGTTTGTATATTCAACTTGTACACTGTGACCTTGCTAATATGTTTATTATAGTAATTTTTGTATATTCTTTGTGATTTTTTACATACAGGATCACATCTTCTGTGAGAAATCCAGGATCACAGACTCATATTGTGAGTAATTATAGTTTTACTTCTTTCTTTCCAAACTGGATGCACTTGCTCTTGTTCTTATTGTTGTCTTATTGTACTAGCTATACAGTACAATGTTGAAGGAAAATGGCAAAAGAAAATATCCTTGCTTTGATCATCATATTTGGAGAAAGACTTCAGTCTTTCACTTTAATCTTTACCATTATTTTCTTTATTTCTGATGTCCAATATCTATAATCATAGCATGTGACACATAGGTGCAGGATAAAATTTTGAATAAGGTAATGAAAACATTTATGTTCAAAGTTGCATAACACTATAACATCCAAGGTTTAGTTCCAATATATCAATGAAAAAAATTGAGAGTGAAAAGAAGTTGGTTGAGGTTAGAGAATTTATGTAAACTCTGAAAACATTTTAAAGGTCATAAGGTAGAATATGCTAATTAAAGGAGAATGTTGACATGACTATTAAAAAATTATTACATCTTTAATATAGTGATTATCGTTTGCATGAGAAATCATTCGAGTGCATAAAAATAAAGCCTGGGAAGCCATAGTCAGTTTAAGTAAATGAGTTATGTTTAGAATACTCAACATAGAATGTTGACTTTGGTTATGAACATTCTTCAGTAATTTACAATTTCTGGTATATTGCAGTTAACACAGAATATCCTAAGGAAACATTTTACACATTTGTATTTTATCTATTTCTGCAACTTTTTTTTGTCCATTTTCATTTTAAGTCCTTCCATAATATGAACAGTATATTAGGTTTTCAAAAAAATGATTCTTATTTGTTTATTTATCAGTTACTTATTATTGCTGATTCAGTAAATGTAGCATTTGTAGAAACTTAAAGTGATTAGAGAGAACTGAACATTTTGCTCTGGTCAAGAATGAGAGTTACATTCATAATCCTTAACTTTTATTTTAGACTGTAAAAGAATTATGTTACTGTATACAAAATTTCATTAATTTTTTTCTATAAAAATGTCTAAAATATGACTACTTAATAATGGGGTAGTGATAGAAATTACATTTAAGGATATTAAAGACCCAAAGATTAAGCCAGACTATGTTTTTGATACAATTTGACTATTTGAATGGATATTATAATCAAAATTGATTATATCTTTGACTGTAAAATTTTTTCATTTGCTCTCATTGGCAGTTTTTCTCCAGAGTCAAATCTTGTGGTCATGTCTATGGAAAACTCTTTGGTAATAGTTATATCTCAATATCCTGGGTATCTTTAACTACAGTTAACCATGTACCAGTTTACCTAGGGAGTCCTGGCTTATGCCTGTCATCCAAGATTAGCAAATAGTAGTGCCCCACTTTTCATTTACAAATCTTCCAGTTTCAACTTGTTTATAAAATATACTGTAACCTTGTCTTGAATCTAACACAAAGATTTTTCCTGAGATGCTGTAATTCTGAGAGAAAGACACAGAGAGACAGAGAATGTATATATCAGGAAATTAACATAAAATGGAGTAAATCAGTAATAAAACTAAATGCTTTACTAGGGTTACTGAGTCAGAAATTATATTACATCACTAAATTGTAAGTTAAAATACTGAGAAGATCTTCGTTATTATGGAATAATCAGGGTAATGCTAGACAGTAATTGAATTAGATAAAAAATCAGATATATGATGGTGAATCCAATATTCTGTCCACTGCCTCAATAAGGAATCTAAATTCTACTGCAATGCAGAAATTTGAAGATTCAATATAATTTTATTCTATGTTTCTTCATTTATAAATGGATTCCTGAACCACGTGATTCCCAGTTACTTTGAAGTACCTCCTAATAAGAAAAAGGGACACACACATACAAGGAGTTAAAGTATATGTAGTTCATTCACTTTAGTTATTGTATAACCTGTATCTTCTATCCTTTTTCTATGTCTTATTTTTTGGTCTTATTTATTACATTTTTAAAAAAAGAATAAACAAATTGCCATTAATTGTTATAATATGCTCCACTGGACATTTTTTTAGAAATGTATGATAGTATGCCTTGTGTACAATGTATGTTAACACCTAGGTTATAAGTTTCTGGAACTTAAGGTAATGTGTGTCATTCATGTTTTTGATTCCCTGGTACTCATAAGAACATACAACATTTAACCAGAATGCAAAAATTTCTATTATCCTAGTAGCCATATTCACAGAAAAACAAGTATTTGACACAGTAAACTTTACGGACTTCTTTTCTTTAAAGATTCTCTTTGTTCTTTGGGAATTAATTATTAAGGATTTTTCTAGTATTCTTGTTTACTTTATTTGCAGGTGTTTCTAACACCTCTCATGCATTTTTTTCTTTCTCTGTAAAAACAAGATAAATTTGTATGAAGAGCCTTATTATTTTGTGTTTAAGGAGAACTGTGTCTTATTTTGGATATATTAAAATTCAATCACACACAAATATTTTAGCACATCATGTTTTCATTTGTGGTGTGAATATTTTAAAACCTGTCATAAAGTAACATCTAACATTTGTAATACAGCTGTTATAGATTTAAGCTCTTTCATCTGTCAGATTTTTTCTTCTTAATCCTTGCAGAGCTAAAGCAAAATTCATAGGTTTATAATTCGGAAAAATACATAGAATCTAATGAACCAGATTTTACAATCAATAAGTTCCTAAAAGCAAGTAATTCAACCAAATTCATATCTAATGTAAAAGAAATGGTTTAGGGTTAATCAATTAAGTTCAAAATGAATTATTTTTACATGTATATTCTGATTACCTATTTAGACTGAATATTGCTTCTTGGTCATTTCTCATCCTAATGAACAATGTTATTCGTTATGCTCAAGGTCATTCACATATTCCCACTGAATTGGGAAGGCTGAAAGGAAAGGGCGGAAAAAACTGAAAAGGAGATTTTAAAAAAAGAAATCTTTAAATTAGTGAAAGGACTAGTTGGCATTGAGCTGGAAAAGAGAAAACAAATCCAAGGGGGAAAAAATTACTAATCTTTTTTAGCCCATAGAATGATAACTAAAGAAGATAAAAAGTAACTCAAAACTGGTATGTTCCATATGCCAGCGCTGAGGTATGAACATTGAATGCACACTGTGAGCCTCTCAAAGTCAGGGGCAGAGCATTCATTTATTATGATTATTATATTATGTGTAGCTTCAACGTGTAACATAGTTCCTGATACTTGGAAACTACTTGTTACTGAATGATTATCTCATTTAATTCCACAAACAATCTTGTGAAATTATAGTTGCTACATTTATATTAAAGATGAAGAAATTGGGGCTTAAAGAAAAAAACAACCTGTGTGCTGTCCACAACTGAAAAGCTAATGAGAGAGACTATTTGACTCTAAAACTGTGCACTTTTGTTTTTCTTTTCACTATGCTGTACACTCCTTCCTTGAGGAAGAAGGTCCAGTGTGGTACAAACCTGCCATAGCTCTTTCAGCATTTCCTGTGTAAGCCACTGTATCTATCGAAAGGAGTAGGAGGTTCTTTATGAGCATGTTTCTCAAGGAACACTCATCAATTTATGTGGATGTTTCAGGACAGCTCTTTTTAAACTACCTAAAGTGGAGTTAACAGTGGAAAAACTGTTCCCTCTAATTATGATATGCCCTTGTTATAACTCACAAATTTTTCTCACACATCAGAATGATCTGAGGTTACCTTTAAAAATTTAGATTACTCTAGAGCTATGAGGGAAACTCATTTTTTCTAGGGATGTTTCAGCAACTCCATGTACCACACTCTCATACTAGACAGTTTCCCAGAACAAACCTCTGACTTGCCTCCCCCTTAAAAGGGCTCCGAAGTCATCACAGTTTGTCCATTTATTTGGACAGTCATTATGTACTTATAATATGCTTAAATTTTGCCATTTAGGCCAGTTTTATATCAATTACTTGAAATTTACTTATCAACTCTATTGCTCTGATAGCAATTTACATTATAATATTTTACCTAACTCTTAAGTGTTTTAACAATTCCATTCTCTTATTAACTCTCATTTTCCATGATATCACTGGTTTTAAAATACAAATTTTATATGTTTTCTATTTCTCATTAGAGCCTATATAACTTTTAACCCCTATTTATTATTGATATTATTTTTTAAATGTCAATATTAGTATAATCAAGAAAATTAAAAGGGTATTTTAAAATAATAAAAGAGTGGGAAAATAACAGCATATTTAACAAATAATTATATCAATAATATAAAGCATTTATGAAAATCAAAAAGGAAGTACAAATTAATGGCATTACCTATTGAAATGCAGAGTATACATAAAATTTGATAAAGCACATTTATTTCTATAGCAATATTCTCCCAAAATAATTGGAAGTATGCATAGACAGACATGTGCAAGCAAGGGAATAGAGTGTGTGTGTGTGTGTGTGTGTACAGTTATGACTGGTAACAGTTTTATACATAGTTATTCATGGAGTTGTTAGATTAAATATAAGTGGGGTATTTTAACCTGAATTTCTTTCCTAATTTAAAACTTTATAATACAATATAAATTTATGTGCAACCTACTAAAATATTTAAGTAATAATTATTGGTAGCCTAGAAAATTAGACACTACAGATAAATGTAAAGGCAAAATAATAATCACCCGTAATTCCATCATCCAGATATAAGCCCTTGGTAACATTTTGGCATAATATTTTAAAGTATTCTCTTGATAGGTGTAAAGAGATTTATTTACGTGTATGTATATACATTTGACTATATTCAGATTTTGTTTTGTTTTTAATTTGAATGTTACTGTTTTTGCATATTTCAGCATGTATATTTTTTCCTTAAGAGCAATGCCAGGACAAGAAACATTTTATATTTATTTTGCAATTCTAAAATCATGACCTGGGACTTCTCTAGTGGCACAGTGGTTAAGAATCTGCCTGCCAATGAGGGGGACACAGGTTCGATCGTTGGTCCGGGAATATCCCACATGCCATAGAGCAACTAAGCCCGTGCACCACAGCTATTGAGCCTGCGTCCACAACTACTGAAGCCTGCTTGCCTAGGGCCCGTGCTCCACAACAAGAGAAGTCACCACAGTGAGAAGCCTGCCCACCACAATGAACAGTAGCCCCCACTCACCGCAACCAGAGGAAGCCTATGCACAGCAACGAAGACCTAACACAGCCATAAATAAATAAATAAATAAATGAAAAAAAAATAAAATCATAACCTGATTTCAGGTGACCTGAACTACTAGAGTATGAGTGGTCAATTCAAAGCCTATTTACCAATATTTATAAGCATTATAACTTGTTATAGTTTGGTAATTTAGTGAAATTTAGCATTTCATTTTAACTATGTCATGTCTCTGAATAACTTTTGCAGAGTATAGCTTTTCCACCAAACTTTCCTCCTAATAACTGGCTTTTTTTATTATTTAAACTATTTATACTCTTATTTGGTCAGTCTTCCATTATTTTTCAACAGATACTGTTTATTCTATCTTTTTTTTTTAATTCCAATACAAAGGTGAGGGACAAAACCACTCTTAGGAAACATAGTTGAAACTATAAAATAAAACCTTAAATTTCAGTGTTACAACATAGTGAAATGTAGAATAGATGTTAAAGTTTCTATACCCAAATAAACTTTCTGGACAGAAAAGGATGAAAAATTGAGAGTCCTATGTAAATCTGACATTTGGTGAACAATATTTTTGATAACAAAGCACCAGGGGATTTTGGTGAAAAAGATACTGAAATTGTGCAGAAAGATATGTGATACAAAATGGGAATAAAGTATGATAAAAACTGTGTCCTCAGTGACACAACTTAATTCAGTGAAAACCTTTTGCTATTTCATTTTATCTTTTCTGTCAGGTAAAACTAAAGAATCAAAAAACTGTAGGTGGAAGGAATTATTTAGAATACTCTTGAACTCAAGTAAAACATGCAGAGATCTGTTCATGTTTCTGATCTGCTTAACCTTCGTTAGTTACCTAAAATATTGAAAAAAACTTTTTAAAATAAAAATTGATTCTTAAAGAATGCCATGTTAAGAGAGAAAATGAACATGAAATTATGCCATCATTTTATTAAAGTATATTTTTTACCTCATGTTTTCTTCCTTTCTGAAATTAGCCCTTTCTTTAAAGAAACTTCATGTTCTCTTCAGTGATAAAGGGACAATGACTCAATTACTTAAGAGTACCAGGTCACTAACACCTATCCTTCTCAAACTCTCCCAAAAAACTGCAGAGGAAGGAAAACTCCCAAGGTCATTCTATGAGGCCACCATCACCCTGATATCAAAACCAGACAAAGCATTTTTTTAAAAAAGAAAATTAGAGGCCAATATCACTGATGAACATAGATGCAAAAAATCCTCAACAAAATACTAGCAAACAGCATCCAACAACACACTGAAAGGATCATACATCATGAATGATCAAGTGGAATTTACCCCAGAGATGCAAGGATTTTTCAATATACACAAATCAATGAGTGTCATATACCACATTAACAAACTGAAGAATAAAAACCATATGATCATCTCAATAGATGTAGAAGAAGCTTCTGATAAAATTCAACACCCACTTATAAAAACTCTCCAGAGAGTGAGCATAGAGGGAACCTACCTCAACATAATAAAGGCCCTATATGACAAAACCACAGCAAACATGATTCTTGATGGTGAAAAACTGAAAGCATTTCCTCTAACATGAGAAACAAGACAAGAATGTCCACTCTTGCCACTGTTATTCAACAGAGCTTTGGATGTCCTAGCCATGGCAATTAGAGAAGAAAAAGAGATAAAAGGAATCCAAATTGGAAAAGAAGAAGTAAACTGTCACTGTTTGTAGATGACATGATTCTGTACATAGAAAATCCTAAAGATTTTACTTAAAGATGTTACCAGAAAACTACTAGAGCTAATCAATGAATTTGATAAAGTTGCAGGATACAAAATTAATACACAGAAATCTCTTGCATTCCTATACACTAACAACGAAAGTTCAGAAAGAGAATTTGAGGAAACAATCCCGTTTACCATTGCAACAATAATAATAAAACACCTAGGAATAAATCTACCTAAGGAGGCAAAAGACCAGTATGCAGAAAACTATAAGACACTGATGAAAGAAATCAAAGGTGACTCAAACAGATGGAGAGATATACTATGTTCTTGGATTGGAAGAATCAATATCGTGAAAACAACTATACTACCCAAAGCAATCTACAGAGTCAATGCAATCCCCATTGAATTACCAATGGCATTTTTCACAGAATTAACACAAAATATTTTACAAGTTGTTTGAAAACACAAAAGACCTGAACAGCAAAACCAAACTTAAGAGAGAAAAATGGAGCTGGAGGAATCAGGCTTCCTGACTTCAGACTATACTACAAAGCTACAGTAATCAAAAGAGTAATGTATTGGCACCAAAACAGAAATATAGATCAATGGAACAGGATAGAAAGCCCAGAGATAAAGCCACACACCTATAGTAAACTAACCTATGACAAAGGAGGCAAAGAAATACAATGGAGACAAGCAGTCTCTTCAATAAGTGGTGCTGGAAAAACTTGACAGCTACATGTAAAAGAATGAAATTAGCACACTCCCTAACACCATACACAAAAATAAACTCAAAATGGATTAAAGACCTAAATGTAAGACCGGGTGCTATAAAACTCTCAGAGGAAGACATTGGCAGAACACTCTTTGACATATATTGCAGCCAGATCTTTTTTGATCCACCTCCTAGAGTAATGAAAATAAAAACAAAAATAAACAAATGGGATCTAATCAAAAGATTTTACACTATAAAGTGAACCATAAACAAAACAAAAAGACAATCTCAGAATGGGAGAAAATATTTGCAAACCAAGCAACCAACAAGGGATTAACCTCCAAAATATACAGACAGCTCATGCAGCTCAATATCAAAAATAATAATAATAATAACCCAATCAAAAAATGGATTAGAAGACCTAAATAGACATTTCTCCAAAGAAGACATACAGATGGCCAAGAAGCAAATGAAAAGATGCTCAACATAACTAATTATTAGAGAAATGCAAATCAAAACTACAATGAGGCATCACCTCAGAATGGCCATCACCAAAAATCTACAAACAATAAATGCTGGTGAAGGTGTGGAGAAAAGGGAACCCTCTTGCACTGTTGGTGGGAATGTAAATTGATACAGCCACTGTGGAGAACTGTATGGAGGTTCCTTAAAAAACTAAAAATAGAACTATCATATGACCCAACAATCCCACTCCTGGGCATATACCTGGAGAAAACCATGATTAGAAAAGTTATTTGGGCTTCCCTGGTGGTGCAGTGGTTGGGAGTCTGCCTGCCGATGCAGGGGACACGGGTTCGTGCCCCGGTCCAGGAAGACCTCACATGCCGTGGAGCGGCTGGGCCCGTGAGCCATGGCCGCTGAGCCTGCGCGTCTGGAGCCTGTGCTCCACAGCGGGAGAGACCACAACAGTGAGAGGCCTGCGTACGGCAAAAATAAAAAAGAAAAGAAAAGATATTTGCACCCCAATGTTCATTACAGCACTATTTACAATAGCCAGGAGATGGAAGCAACCTAAATGTCCATCTCCAGAGGAATGGATAAAGGAGAAGTGGTATATACATACAATTGAATATTACTCAGCCATGCAAAAGAACAAAAGAATGCCATTTGCAACAACATGAATGGACCTAGAGATTGTCATACTGAGTGAATTAAGCCACACACAAAAAGAGAAACATCATATGATATCGTTTATATGTGGAATCTAAAAAAAAATGGTACAAATGAACTTATTTACAAAACAGAAATAGATCACCAATGTAGAAAGCAAACTTATGGTTACTGGGGGATAAGGTGGGGGAGGGATAAATTGGGATATTGGGATTGACATGTACATACTACTATACACAGAATCAATAACTAATAAGAACCTGCTGTGTAGCACGGGGAACTCTACTCAATACTCTCTAATGGGCTATATGGGAAAATAATCCTAAAAAAAAAAAAAGAGTATGTAATGTATAACTCATTCACTTTGCTGTACACCTGAAACTAACACAACAATGTAAATCAACTACATTACAATAATTTTTTTTAAAAAATGCTCCAGTTTGAGGACAAAAAGAAAAAAAAAAGATTACCAGGTCACTTTCTCTGGACTCTCACTAGGTACTAAGCACCTATTCAACAAAGAATTCAATATACTCCTTATCAGAACATTAGTCAGTGCAATTTTATCAAATTCTTTTCCATTTAGTACCCCTGAAAGTGAATGTGAAAATATCTTTGTTTTTAATCCAATACCTCAATGTATAAATATGCAATCATTAGCAATACAAAATTTCAAATTATACTCTAAGTTGTATCAAGCCATGAATTTTTCAGGGAATAGCTGAGATACAACAATGCTTCAAAGATACAGAGTACTTAGCTAAGAACCTTATATATCTAGTCTTAAGCAATTTGAAGATTTTAGTCCAAATCAGTTAGAGAAATATGTTCCCTCCATTGTCTATTAATATTCAAATTTAAATTTTGTTGTGTGAGTCATTATCACAAAGTATATGTATATTGAATACATATATATGAAATATATATTATATTTATGTACAACTACTGTAACAATTGTAATATTTTAGTTCTACTTTAAATAATCCAGAAGTACATATTGTATACTTAGTATATCTATAATACTTAACATTTAATATATTCAATATACATCAACATTTTATATATAATATTTTTCTGGGTTATTTAAAGTAGAATAAAAACATTTTTTGTTGTGGTTTTCCAAGTAACTATTAAATCCTGATTTGAACACCTATAGCCTACATTATTTCTTCTTCAAAAATACCTATGTTGAAAAAATCACGAGGACTAATTACAGTTTTTGTTGATATCATTTTATAATTGTTATGCTTTTCCTTTAAGAAGCATATTTCTTCTTGAAGTCGAGTATTTGTATTTCATTAAGTATCCACACACTTATTAATTTTAAAATGATAAAAATGACATCAAAACACAATCTAATAAACAGCACAATTATCTGTTTTGGTAAAAGTAGAATAGAAAAACAGTTTCTAAGTAAGTAATTGCATCATGTCTCTATTTTGCTTTAAGACAGTACAGATAAAAATGTGCTTTGTGGCACTTTGCTCTCTAAAAATATTTTAAAAAGTGAGAGAGAGAGGAAGTAGAGCAAGGAGAGAGGGAAGGAGATAGGGAATGAGTTAGTGAAGAGGGCAAGAAATTTTACTTTTAAATAATTTGAAAATTATACCTAATATGTCTTTATTTTCAAACTCCCAATAGACCTTTCAATTTTCAGGGCTCTAAGTAATAAAAAACAACTGTAGTATTCTATAATGTCCTTCTAGTGTACATTACTACAATTGTTTTATATTGTTTAGCCATATTATTCCAAATTTATTTGGCTATTGATTTGAGCCAGAATAAAAAGCGATAATCCAATTTAAAGATTGACCAAGAATGATGATTTACATTAGATTTATAGTTGTTTTCACTTCTGTTCATCCAAAGCCAAGAATAGCCATGCAAAACCCGATTAATGAAGGAAGTTGAAATGAGAAGGATGCTAACTGAGATATGTAGCATTTATTTTGAGACTGGGTAGTAGATGAGGAAGAGACTGATATCAGAAGCCAGATGAAGGCGATTCACTATATATAGTGGGGAAACATTAGCTCAACTATCTTCTGTTATAACACGGGGAGCAGAAAATGTGCTTAAATTATTTATGAGTTTGGGTGAAATGGTTTCAAAGCAAAATGTTGATTGTTGAAATTTGTTGTTTCTGAAAAAAGGGGAACTCACAAAAGAACTGATTAGATTACAGGGAATTAAGAAAAACTATAGAGTACCCAGAAATTCCAGGATTTGGAAAATGAAATGTTTTGTCAGCAATCAACACATGTAGTCATTAAGACCTAGATTCATTCAGGTCAAAGAAGGGTTTGTTAAGATTTAAGAAAGAATTCGGTGACTACCATTGATTTCTTTCAGCTGGAGGAAATGCACCCAGAAAAGAAGTATGGTCACCTTGCTACCTGACAAGATCAAGGCTCTTGAAATGAAGTGTAGCTGAGGGGCATGGGTAGTAATCTTTCATCATAAATTTGAAAATTTAAAAAACATTGTATCTTGTATACAGTATTATTGAATAGTAAATGGATATCAATCTAATCCTTCTTTTGTAGGTGATTTGTCTTATATTCTGATGCATTTTAGTCATTTCCCTCCCAAGATGAACTGAAGGTTCACTAACAGATTCAGATGTGAAACTTACTTTACTGTTACATTCTCCCTCCCCCCTTTTTAAATTTTTAAAAATTTAAAAATTTTTTAAAGATTTTTTTTTTGAGATGGATCATTTTTAAAGTCTTTGTTGAATTTGTTACAATATTGCTTCTGTTTTATGTTTTGGCTTTTTGGCTGTAAGGCACGTGGGATCTTAGCTCCCCGACCAGGGATCGAACTCGCACCCCCCTCCATTGGAAGGTGAAATCTTAACCATTGGACCGCCAGGGGAGTCCCCTCCCCCCCTTTTTAAAATCATGATCTGCACTTCTCTCTTTTTAACTGAGGAAACTCTATTTCCTCAGTTGTTAAAAATATTCATCCCTTTTTTTTCCAAATATTTTTCTTCATTTTCCCCCTCTATTTCTCCCCTGATACTCCAATTAGAAAGGATTTAGGAAATTCTGGATCCATAATCCATGTATCTTTTCTTTCTTTCTTTCCACCTCTTTGCTTATTCTATGTTACCTGAGAATTCTTTAACTGGACCTTCCCTCTCACTAATATTGCTTCAGCTATATGCAGATTAACATTAGAGACTCTATTGTATGAATTTTATTTTAATAACTATATTTCATCTCATTTTCCAACACTTTATTTTGTAATATAAATGTGTGTAAACACTGCTTCATAATAAATCATATGTGAGTAATAAAAATAAGGATTTAAAGCCTGGGGAAAACATTTAACATATTAATGCTTTATTTTATTTTGTACATACAGACTCAGAAATCATTGGCACCTTTAATTCTAAGCTAATAATTTAATATTAATAATATTTGCTTCTGGTAATTTTAATGACTAACATAGTTAAATAGATCACTCATTCTAATGCTTTATTCAAAGAAATGGCAATTAACTTTTCCATTTTTGGCAGATTTCAACAATTTAAAAATCAGATTCATGTTAAATGTTAAACCTGACTAGATATTTAGATCATTTCTTTCTATGGCATTGACTAGTTTTTATAGTAAAACAAAAACAACCACCATACACACACACACACACACACACACAAACACACACACACACTTTAAGGGATTCAAGAAACTATTGGTCAAAATTTGGCAGAACCTCTGGTTCTCAATTTCCATAATGCTAAAACGGGAAGGTAAGTATACTGGAGTTTTGTTATAGACAGAATCTGGGAATGTGTTGGAAGTGTATAATTTTAGACCTCACCTGATATTTAGTGAATCAAAATCTTTTAAATGTGACTCACTTTTTAACATAACATAAGATGTACAAAAAGTTTGATAGGCCTTGTGCTACAGAACTAAAAGACTTTTCATCTTTCATCAAAATGATCCTGAGATGGAAACATGTGTACATGGGCTTTATTTCTTTTTCAGAAACATATCAGTTTTCTAACATTACATAGCAAACTACTCCAAAATTCAATGACTTAAAACATTTATCATCTACAAATTTATATAGATAAATAAATTTATATAAATCTATCTGATTTGTATAGATTTTATCATTTACAGACAAAATGTTTACAATGATATATTTAATCATTATCATCTCATGAAATATGCAGGTCACCTGGGCTGTTCTGATCAGGCTGGCCTCACTCATGCTTTCCAGTCAGGGTGGGTTGACTGGACTTGGATCCTTTGTGATGGTCTTGTTTATATAGCCAGGATGACTAGGGCTTTCTCCTTACAGCCTCTCATCCACCAACATACTACCTAGGCTTCTTCACATGATGATAGCTACAGTGTTTCCAAATGCAGCAGAAGAGGGCAAGTCTCAATGTGTAAATCTGTTCAAGTCTCCATTTGCATAATGCATGCTATTACTCCATTAGCCTAGCCTGGATTCAGTGTGGGAGGGGATACAGAGAAGTATGGATACAGGGAGGCATGAAATAATTGGGCACCAATCCTATAATAATCTACCAGAATAATATCCATAGGAGATAAAAACAGAATTCAAATAAATAAATGGTAGGAAGAAAATGTCTTGTAACCACTTCTCCCTTGTAAACTCTGAAAAATGTCTCTGTTGCTTAGAAAGTTAAGGAGAAGCTAAGTTATCTCATTATATTCACAACACCTAAAGCTGTTGTTTATCTCACATTTATGCTGTGGAATCCATGGTTATGATCCTAAGGGTAGAATCTGGTACAAGTGTAAGTATAAATGTTGTCTTTCCCATTACCATCACACCTATTTACAGAATGTCAGCAACAATGTGCACTGCTCTCTGAGTAGAGATTCAGTTGCTCACAGAGAGTCCTATCAAGGGCCAGCTGTGCTTCCTTAGAGCTGCTTGTTATCAGTCTTCATGTGTGAAAAAAATATTATGAAAATGATGAACATCACTGTAGTATGAACCACTACATATTTCATAAGTTAACCACATGGCTGGTGGACAAATATAAATGCAGCCTGTGTCTGAATAAGAGGAAATATAATCCAACACAGCAAATTCAAAATCTATAGGCACAAAATTATCTGTTGTTACTTATAAATGACCAAACTCTATTTCTTTGACTCTGGTTGCTATTTAATCCATTGAAGGCTTAAAACACACACACACACACACACGACTCTGTTGTGCTCTTATAACCATATCAGGAGCCACATCAATGGGAAAGAAGAGAATAATAGAGAAAAGTATAAATTAATTTACTTCCAGCCCTAAGGTACACAGCACTGTTCCCCTAGGCCCACCCAGTTGTAATTATGAATTGGTACAATGCCTGCCCATGCCATCTGCTATTTTCTAAGGCTCATGCCTTATCTATTGCAGAGTATTCCATAAGCAAACTAGACTCAGCATTGTGTTCTCTGCATACAGAAGACTTCTCAGCCTAGGAACAGATAAAGGAAACTCCCACTAACGTTTGGCTAAAAGCCACCTGCTATCAAGAGAGCTGAGGCACGTAATCAACAACAAAAACAACAAAAAAAGAATAAACAACCCAATAAACAAACAAACAAACAAAATAGAGAGAGAGAGAAGATAATGACTATTTCACATTATTAATGTTTTTCAATGTCTTTTTTTTTTTTTTGTGGTATGCGGGCCTCTCACCGCTGTGGCCTCTCCCGTTGCGGAGCACAGGCTCCGGATGCGCAGGCTCAGTGGCCATGGCTCATGGGCCCAGCCACTCCGCGGCATGTGGGATCTTCCTGGACCGGGGCACAAACCCGTGTCCCCTGCATCGGCAGCTGGACTCCCAACCACTGCGCCACCAGGGAAGCCCTCAATGTCTTTTATGACATGTGAAAGCATAGTAGTCATTTTGTCATGCTGCTGGTCCTTCTCACTCTCTCTTTAAATGAAGTCATTAAGATTTGGATCAGCAGCTGTCAAGCTTATTATCTTTATTAAAAAAGAATAAAACTACATTTGATAAGATTTTATAAAGTTATTTAATTAACACAAATAAACATATCTAAACAAGACTGTAGAAGAAAAACATCTTAATTTTATATAATTCTCCATGATTTTTTTCTAGTCTTTCTATACTGCATTAATAGATCTCTAAAATAGAAAGTTTTTCTTTATTCAATTTTTGATGTTTGGGTATGTGAGTGTGCACATATGTGTTTTTACTTTCCCTTAACTGACTGGGAATTGGAAAATGTTCTGGAAATAGGAGTAAACTATAAGTGGCCTATTTAACTTTGGTCTGCCCAAATAGCCTCTCTCCAAATACTTAAATATGAAAATGCAAAGTAAGTGAGTTAGAATATTATAGAACAGCAACATGTAAACTCAATGTTTATCAGCACTTACTTTCCCTCCTTTACTTTAGACTCTTGAATTTTTAGATCAGTAGCTCTCAGACATGAGCTAGTTAAAATGGCATTCACCATTCTAACTGTTGGGCATACCTCAGTGAACCAGACAAAGTTCTTGTTGTCATGAGAATTTATGCTAATGAGCCTCACAGCCAGATTTTCTAATTCACTGGTTTGAGAAAGGCATCATGAGAAATTTGCTCTATATAATATTTTTCTTTCAATAACTTTAAAGGAAACTGTTTTACTGCAATTCTCACTATATATTACCACTCAGAAAAGAATACTGAATAGATATTTAATGACAGAAAATATAAAAGGACAAAAACAATCAAACCATTCAAATCCAAGGATTTCTAGGAGGAGGAGAAAAGATGGTGGAGTAAGACATGAACTCACCTCTTCTTACGGAAACACCAAAATCACAACTAACTGCTGAAAAACCATTGCAAAAAATAAAAGCTTGAACCCACCAGAAAAAGATACACTACATCCAAAGACAAAGAAGAAGCCAAAATGAGATGGTAGGAGGGGTGCAATCACAATAAAATCAAATCCCATACATGCTGGATGGGTGACTCAGAAACTGGAAAATAATTATACCACAGAACTTCTCCCATATGAGTAAGTTCTGAGCCCCACTTCAGGCTCCCCAGCCTGGAAGTCTGGCAATAGGAGGAGGAGCCCCCAGAGAATCTGGCTTTGAAGACCAGTGGGGTTTGATTGCAGAAATTCCACAGGACTGGGGGAAATAGAAATTCCACTCTTGGAGGGTGCACAGAGGGTCTCACACACACCTGAACCCAAGCCTCTCAAGAGACTGGGCCAGACTTACCTGCTAGTATTTGAGGGTCTCCTGCAGAGGCCAGGGGCAGCTGTGGCTTACTGCAGGGACAAGGACACTGGCAGCAGTAGTTCTGGGGAGTACTCATTAGTGTGAGCCCTCTTGGAGGCTGCCATTTTCTCACCAAGGCCTGGCCCCACCCGATAACCTGTAGGCTCTAGTGTTGGGATGCCTCAGGCCAAACAACCAACAGGGTGGGAACACAGCCCCACACATCAGCAGACAGGCTGTTTAAATTCTTCCTGAGTACATAGCTGCCTGATAAACACAACCCCTGACATGGCCCTGCCCACCAGAAGGACAACACCCAGCTCCACTCACCAGTGGGCAGGTATGAGTCCCTCTCACCAGAAAGCCTGCACAAGTCTCTTAGACAGCCTCATCCACCAGGAGGCAGACAGCAGAAACAAGAAGAACTATAACCCTGCAGCCTGCGGAACAGAAACTGCGATCACAGAAAGTTAGACAAAATGAGATGGCAGAGGAATATGTCCCAGATGAAGGAACAAGATAAAACCTCAGAAGAACAACTAAGTGAAGTGGAGATAGGCAATTTACCTAAAAAATAATTCAGAGTAATGGTAGTAAAGATGATCCAAGATCTCAGAAAAATAATGGAGGCACATATCGAGAAGATACAAGAAATGTTTAAAAAAGACCTAGAAGCACTAAAGAACAAACAAACAGAGATGAACAATACAATAACTGAAATGAAAAATATACTAGAAAGAATCAATAGAATAACTGAGGCAGAAAAATGGATAAGTGAGCTGGAAGACAGAATGGTGGAATTCACTGCCATGGAATAGAATAAAGAAAAAAGAATGAAGAGAAATGAAGACAGTCTAAGTGACCTCGGGAACAACATTAGACACACCAACATTCACATTATAGGGGTCACAGAAGGAGAAAAGAGAAAGGACCTGAGAAAATATTTGAAGAGATAATAGTTGAAAACTTCCTTAACATGGGAAAGGAAACAGTCACCCAAGTTCAGGAAGCACAGAGAGTCCCAGGCAGGACAATCCCAAGGAGGAACATGCCAAGACACATAATAATCAAATTGACAAAAAATTAAAGACAAAGAAAAAATATTAAAAGCAACAAATAGTGTACAAGGGAACTCCCATAAGGGTATCAGCTGATTTCTCAGCAAAAACTCTGTAGGCCACAAGGGAGTGGCATGATATATTTAAAGTGATGAAAGGGAAGAACCTAAAACCAAGAATACTCTACCCAGCAAGGCTCTCTCAGATCCACTGGAGAAATCAAAAGCTTTACAGACAAGCTAAAGCTAAGAGAATTCAGCACCACCACAGCAGCTTTGCAACAAATGCTAAAGAAACTTCTCTCCACAGAAAAGAAAAGGCCACAACTAGAAACAAGAAAATTACAAATGGAAAAGCTCACTGGTAAAGGCAAACATACAGTAAAGGTTGGAAATTATCTACAGACAAATATGATATCAAAACCAGCAACTGTGAAAGAGGAGAGCACAAATGCAGGATATTGGAAATGCATTTGAAATTAAAAGACAAGCAACTTAAAACAATCTTGTCTATACATAGACTGCTATATCAAATCTAAGGATTTCTAAACGGTGAAATAGTGCTTGGCTGAAGAACAGACTCGAAAGTTAACTAGAAAGAAACTACACTATATTACATTTGTGTTGACCATTTCCTAATAAGAACCTGCTTATGGGGATATTCCTTATTTGGATCAATTTTTCTTACCTATATTAATAAAATAGAAATTCTCCATCTCTTTTACATTCAGTACATATCTTTTACTCCTAATACTATTTAGAAGAATGACAACTTCTGATTGCTGTAATCCCACATCATCTAGAGTTATGTCTTTGTTAGAAGTTGCTTGTGAATTAAAAATAAATAAAAAATTACAAGAGATAATGATAATTATCTCTTGGATTTTCTTCTTCACTCATCCCTTATAAGCATATGAGTTTTGAGAAAAAACACAACACTAGTGTTTAATATAGTTTCTAGGAATTTTAAATTACTAAATAAAGACTGTAGTAGAAAAATATAACACAAAAGAGAAAATGTACACTAACATGGTTCAAACATTTTATATTCCATAGAATTATTGTCATTTAATTTTAATTAGATCTGATTATACATATCTATCAAAATTAAATCCTATATGTCCAATTATTTCTATAAGAAAATCTAGTAAGTAAAGTGATTTACTTATTAGTATACTACTTTTTAAGACATCGTTTATGTACATAAGGTAATCTTTATAAGCATCAAGGGAAAAATTCTTGTCTGAAATAAGTACAAAGGAGCCTGTCTAGGCAATGTGGACATTAAGAATGCTTTTACTGACCAATTTTTCACTTTTAATTTTATGATCTTGTTTTGAGTGTTCCTTAATGAGCAAGTACTCCACTATGTCAGACCAAGAAGGTAAATTTTAATAAAAACGTGAAATCATAATTTTAGAGCAGACTCTTAGAGATTTTATAATCTAATTCCAGTCTCAAAGATAGCAATACATTTTTAATGAATATCCCTGAATTTATTTTTTTGACATTTTGTTTTCTTTTTTTTTATATAAATTTAAATTATACATTGTTCTATGCATCATAGTAAATTAATTTAAAACTTTTTTGTAATTATTTATCATGTTATTAGATTAGATTAGATTAAAGATGTGATCATGAAAACAACAGAAAAGGCCAAAATAGCAATAGTTTAAGAAGACAGTGGTTTTATGATTCTTTTATATAAACATCCAGATAGGCTCTCTGAACTGGCATAGGGCTGCACAGTTTTGGGAGGCCAACCTCTTATTTTGTTATTCTGCCACCTTGCTAGGATCCTGAGAAATTTAATTTTTATTTTAGAAAGAAATGAGCCCAGCTAACATTGGAGTGTTCTATTTTATTTATTTTTGGCTGTGTTTTGGGTCTTCGTTGCTGCGTACCGGCTTTCTCTAGTTGTGGCGAGTGAGGGCTACTCTTTGTTGTGGTGTGGGGGCTTCCCACTGCAGTGGTGGCTTCTCTTGTTGTAGAGCACAGACCCTAGTGTGTGTGGGCTTCAGTAGTTGGGGTACACAGGCTTAGTAGTTCTGGCACATGAGCTTAGTTGCTCCACGGCATGTGGGATCTTCCTGGACCAGGGATCGAACATGTGTCCCCTGCATTGGCAGGTGGATAATTTTTTTTTTCTTTTTGGAAGGCAGATCCTTAACCAGTGCACCACCAGGGAAGTCCCTGGAGTGTTCTAATACTGAGAGAAAAAAGGGAGAACTGATACTGTGTTTCAAATAGCACCATCTATCCATTTGCCACTTGGTCACTCAAATATCTACATACCAACTTTTCCCATACTTTCCTCCTTCTCAGAGTCCTATCTAGAAATTATAACTGGGTCACATTCCAGAATATTAGACTGCTGCCTAGTCCTCTCTATCAGGCCTAGATTTGAACCCTTATACTCCAGTGTCCCATAAAATGTACAAGAAAATTCATCTGTTCCCAGTACAATTCATTATGGAAGGCTGCAATAGAGAACACAACCACAACAAATAAAACTCATTTGCAAAAGGGAAAATGGGAAAAGAAAGCAGTCCTCTGAGAGTGACTGTGATTATTTCCTTTTCTAGAAAATTCCTTAGCCAACAGATTTGGTTGTACAAGGAGGTGCACACTTGCCAATCATACTCATACTTTGTCCCTCATCCTCTTTGGCCATATCTGACGACTTCACTGAGGAGCCTGCTCATCGTTAAGTCTGTGCAGCTTTTGTAGCCGACACGCTGCTGATATAGGTTTGGATGCCTAGGAAGTAGCTTTAGGTACTGGGAGAATTGTAAGCCAGGATTGTGGTTTGTTTGTCAATACCATTCTTTCAAAAACATTTAGTAAATTTATGGTCAATTTACTCCTTGTCAATGTGCAAGTAAACCATAAGATTTCTTTAAGTCATTTTTTTAAGGCTTGATTATTTTGGTCTTTTATTTTTTTTAACCTCTGTGCCCTACCTATATCCTCTCTTCCAAAATGATGCTGAATTTGGTACTATGTGAAATAGGAAACTTGAATTGAGCAGAGCAGATAATATCTTAATTCTAATCTTTGCCACTGAGATACTCTCATTATTTGACAAAGCAGTTTAAGAGAAAACTACTGCTTAAATGCTACCCTCATACCAGTGTCAGGGTGGGATAATGGAGCTTCTGTATTTCAGTATAGCAATACGCCAAATCTTTTACTAGTCACTATTCAAATTAGGTCAAAGGCCAAAGTCTAACCACCTGCTTGATCAGATCTCTTTTCCTTTCCATCTCTTCTAACTCCCTGACAAATTACAGCATGAGTTCATTTTCCTTACAGCATTTTGCTGAAGATGGCTGGAAGCAGTCTCCATAAACCTAAGGTTTAAATTATCTCTAAATAATTTCATCTAAATCTATAGCATTGATTGACCAGTCTTCTAAAGAAAGAAGGGGAATTTAACCAAATGTTATATCACAATATAACAAGAGTCACCAGTTTCCAGCATATAATTTCTGAGTGCTCACCAATTACTGTCCATAAACCAGTGATTCATTTTGCCTTTTTTTCTATAATATCTCAATTCCAGATTCCAAATTCAGTATTAATTACAGCTAGGCTCAAAAATAAGTGCTAAAAAATCCTGTTTGGTGTTTCCAGAAGTACCTTCATCATTATTTCTTTAGTAATGATCAGGTGATTCTCTAAACATTTAATTTAGACCAGTGGTGATAACTGGTGGTGATTTTGTTTCCCCCATCCTCAGGGCACATTTGCCAGTATCTTGAGACATTTTTGGTTGTCACGTTTTGGGAGGTGCTACTGGCAACTAGTGGGTAGAGGTCAGGGATGATGCTACACATCCTACAATGCAAAGACAGGCCTCCTTACCCAACAATTATATGACCCAAAATATCAACAGCACTGCGATTGAGAAATGCTGATATAGTTTTCTCTTTTTATTTTTTCTAATGGCTATCATTGCTTCTCTCTCTTTCTCTCTCATGGGACCCCAAGTTTTCACCCTCCTTCTTTTTTTCTTTTTTTAGCTTTTCTTTATTAATTTATTAATTTTTATTAATATAGGCATCTTGGAAGTTACAACATTTTAAGGTGGAACAAAGATAAACACATTCAATTGGAAATTCAGAGCTAAATGGGGAGAAAGCAAAATAAGAGATTACTAATTGGTGATTCCATTTTGGGTCTTTTCTAGCACATACGAACAGTTAAAAAGCCAGTGTGACTGGAACACAGAGAGGAAGAGTTGTGGGATATGAGGTCTGAGATGATAAAAGGATTTTATGAGTCTTTTTAAGAATATGGGTTCAATTCTGACGGAAATCAGGAAATAGTGAAAGGATATGAGTTGACAATTTTCATAATCAACCTTATATTTTAAGGTCATTACTCTGGTGTTTAAGATGATAGTAGAATTAAGAGGAACAAAGATGGAAGCAGGCACCAAGCAAATGATGAGCCACAAAATGGCTTTGAGGAGGTAAAGCGAATTTTGACCTCCAGGTTCGTTCCCTGGAACCATCCATTTCATTCTATCTCATGAAACTGAAAAAGAACACAGAACAGAACCAGTTGTGAACATCTTTTACATCTCTAAGAATTTGAATAGCAGTGTGTGTGTGTGTGTGTGTGTGTGTTTCCTAGAATAGATGTCCAATGCACTATCTTGGTTGAACTGGAAAGCAGATCTTATCCTGAAAAGGAGGATGAAATAATGAAAGCCTCATGTGTTTCTCTCAAGGAAGAAATTAATTGAGCCAAAACTGTCCATCTATCAGTTGAACAAGAGAACAAGTAAACCAACAGAGGGGGGGAAAAAAAACAGACATAATGAATAAAACAATCTTAAAGGTAAAAAGAGTGACTTCAAGATAATAAAAGATTTTATTCAAAGGGAATTTAATAGTAAATATTTCAAAGCACATAGATGAAAATATACAATTAGTATTCCTTATGTAATTTATAGAGTATAATATAAATATACATGTTATATACTTGCATATATATCTTATATACAGCACATAAACACACACCTATATGTATATATAATAAATTTAAAGGGATAATTTGATAAATCCACAGGAAGTATATGCAATTTCAGCAATCCTCCCTAAGGGGTTATTGAGACAAGTAAATAAAAACTTAGTGAGTTTTGGAAGATTTAAAGAATGCAGTGGACAATTTTAAATTTATGGCCATATATAAATGTAGAAGTCTGTGGGATTTGGGGACAGATCAAGGAAAAAGATATGACCACTAGCAGCAGTAATAAACATAAGCTTTACTGGTTGATGCTTGGAGGGGATTGCAAGAGAGGGGAAGTGTCTCACAGCAGAAGACTCTCTAGAGGCTTACAGCACTGGAGCCACCTTTAAGAAGGGAAGAAGAGCAAGGGAATCTCAAAGGGAGAGGGTAGTCTAAGAAGGGGCTGACATGTCTAGGTGTTATTGCTAGTCAGCATAGTGGGAAGTCTCTGGGTTACAGAATTTGGAGGGGCCATTTTACCTTGGGGTCTTTTTACTACAGATGGCATTATTTCATTCATTTTTATGGCTGAGTAGTATTTCATTTTGTGTGTGTGTGTGTGCTTGTGTGTGTGTAAAGGTCTGCTTTCAGGGAGTTATTTAAATATAATAATACAAATGAACTTATTTACAAAACAGAAACAGACTCACAAACTTAGAGAACAAATTTATGGTTACCAGGGGGAAGGTTGTGGGGGAGGGATAGTTAGGGAGTTTGGGATTGACATATACACACTGTTATATTTAAAATGGATAACCAACAAGGACCTATTGTATAACACAGGACAGTCTCAGACACTTCTGGGACAACATTAAATGCACAAACATTCAAATTATAGAGTCCCAGAAGAAGAAGAGAAAAAGAAAGGGCTTGAGAAAATATTTGAAGAGAATATAGTCAAAAACTTGCCATACATGGGAAAGGAAATGGTCAGTCGAGTCCAGGAAACACAGAGTCCTATACAGGATAAACTCAAGGAGAAACACGCTCAGAGACATATTAATCAAACTAACAAAAATTAAATAAAAAGAAAAAAATAAAAAGCAGCAAGGGAAAAGCAACAAATAACATAAAAGGGAATCCCCATAAGGTTAACAGCTGACTTTTCAACAGAAACTCTGCAGGCCAGAAGGGAGTGGTAGGATATATTTAAAATCATGAAAGGGAAAAACCTACAACCAAGATTACTCTACCCAGCAAGGATCTAATTCAGGTTTGATGGAGAAATCAAAAGTTTAACAGAGAAGCAAAAGCTAAGAGAATTCAGCACAACCAAATCAGCTCTACAACAAATGCTAAAGGAACTTCTCTAAGGAGAAAGCACAAGAGAAGAAAACGACCTACAAAAACAACTACAAAACAATTAAGAAAATGGTAATAGGAACATATATATCAATAATTACCTTAAATGTGACTGGATTAAATGCTCCAAACAAAAGGCACAGGCTCGCTAAATGGATACAAAAACAAGACCCATATATATGTTGTCTACAAGAGATCCACTTCAGACCTAAGGATACATACAGATTGAAAGTGAGGGGATGGAAAAAGATATTCCATGCAAATGGAAATCAAAAGAAAGTGGGAGTAGCAATACTCATTTAGGACAATTTAGACTTTAAAATAAAGAATGTTACAAGAGACAAGGAAGGATACTACATAATGATCAAGGGATCAATCCAAAAAGAAGATATAACAATTATAAATATATATACACCCAATATAGGAGCACCTCAATACATAAGGCAAGTGCTAACAACTATAAAAGGGGAAATTGACAGTAACACAATAATAGTGGAGGACTTTAAACCTCACTTACATCAATGGGCAGATCATCCAGACAGAAAATTAATAAGGAAACACAAGCTTTAAATGACAATAGGCCTGATAGGCTTAATTGACATTTATAGGACATTCCATCTGAAGACAGCAGATTACACTTTCTTCTCAAGTGCACATAGAACATTCTCTAGGATAGATCACATCTTTGGTAACAAATCAAGGCTCAGTAAATTTAAGAAAATTGAAATCTTATCAAGCACATTTTCTGACTACAACACTATGAGATTAGAAATCAGTTACAGGAAGAAAACTGTAAAAAACACAAACACATGGAGACTAAACAATGCACTACTAAATAACCAAGACATCACTGAAGAAATCCAAGAGGAAATCAGAAAATACCTAGAGACAAATGACAATGAGAACACAACAACCCAAAACCTATGGGATGCAGCAAAAGCAGTTCTAAGAGGGAAGTTTTATAGCATTACAATCCTACCTCAAGAAACAAGAAAAACCTCAAATAAACAATCTAAGCTTAAACCTAAAACAACTAGAGAAAGAAGAACAATCAAAACATAAAGGGGCTTCCCTGGTGGCACAGTGGTTGAGAGTCCGCCTGCCAATGCAGGGGACACGGGTTCATGCCCCAGTCCGGGAAGATCCCACATGCCGCGGAGAGGCTAGGCCTGTGAGCCATGGGCACTAAGCCTGCTTGTCTGGAGCCTGTGCTCCACAACGGGAGAGGCCACAACAGTGAGAGACCCATGTACCGCAAAAAAACAAAACAAAACAAAACCCCCAAAAAACCCATAAAGTTACTAGAAAGAAACAAATCATAAAGATGAGAGTGGAAATAAATGAAATAGAAACAAAGAGAACAATAGCAAAGATCAATAAAACTAAAAGCTTGTTCTTTTGAGAGGATAAACAAAATTGATAAACCTTTAGCCAGACTCATCAAGAAAAAGAGGGAGAGGACTTAAATCAATAAAATTAGAAATGAAAAAGGAGACGTTACAGTGGACACTGCAGAAATACAAAGCATCATAACAGAATACTACATGCAACTATATACCAATAAAATGGACAACCTGGAAGAAATGGACAAATTCTTAGAAAGGTATAACCTTCCAAGACTGAACCAGGAAGAAACAGAAAATACGAACAGACCAATCACAAGTAATGAAATTGAAACTGTGATTAAAAATCTTCCAACAGGGCTTCCCTGGTGGCGCAGTGGTTGAGAGTCCACCTGCCGATGCAGGGGATGCAGGTTCGTTCCCCCGTCCGGGAAGATCCCACATGCCATGGAGCGGCTGGGCCCATGAGCCATGGCCACTAAGCCTGCGCGTCCGGAGCCTGTGTCCCGCAACACAGGGAGAGGCCACAACAGTGAGAGGCCTGCATAACGCAAAAAAAAAAAAAAAATCTTCCAACAAACAAAAGTCCAGGAGCAGAGGGTTTCACAGGTGAATTCCAGCAGACATTTAGAGAGAAGCTAACACCCATCCTTCTCAAAATCTTCCAAAAAATTGCAGAGGAAGGAACACTTCCAAACTCATTCTAAGAGGCCACCATCACCCTGATACCAAAACCAGACAAGGATATTACAGAAAAAGAAAATTACAGGCCAATATTGCTGATGAATATAGATGCAAAATTCCTTAACAAAATATTAGCAAAGAGAATCCAACAACACATTAAAAGGATCATACACCATGATCAAGTGGGACTTATCCCAGGGATGCAAGGATTATTCAATATACTCAAATCAATCAATGTGGTACACCATATTAACAAATTGAAGGATAAAAACCATATGATGATCTCAGATACAGAAAAAGCTTTTGACAAAATTCAACACATATTTATGATAAAAACTCTCCAAAAAGTGGGCATAGAGGGAACTTACATCAACATGATAAAGGCCATATATGACAAACCTACAGCAAACATCATTCTCAATGGTGAAAAAGTGAAAACATTTCCTTCAAGATCAGGAACAAGACAAGGATATTCACTCTAGCCACTACTATTCAACATAATTTTGGAAGTCCTAGCCATGGCAATCAGAGAAGAAAAATAAATAAATGGGTTACAAATTGGAAAAAAAGAAGTAAAACTGTCACCATTTGCAGATGACATTATTCTATACATAGAAAATCCTAAAAATGCTACCAGAAAACTACTAGAGCTAATCAGTGAATTTGGTAAAGTTGCAGGATACAAAATTAATGCACAGAAATTTATTGCATTCCTATATACTAACAACAAAAGGTCAGAAAGAGAAATTAAGGAAATAACCCCATTCACCATTGCAACAAAAATAATAAAATACCTAGGAATAAACTTACCTAAGGAGACAAAAGACCTGTATGCAGAAAATTATAAGACACTGATGAAGGTAATCAAAGATGACACAAACAGATGGAGAGAAATATACTATGTTCTTTGATTGAAAGGATCAATATTGTGATAATGACCATACTACCCAAAGCAATCTACAGATTCAATGCAATCCCTATCAAATTACCAATGGCATTTTTCACAGAACTAGAACAAAAAATCTTAAAATTTGTATGGAGACACAAAAGGCCCTGAATAGCCAGAGCAATCTTGAGAAAAAAAAAAAAAAAAAGGAGCTGGAGGAATCAGGCTCCCTGATTTCAGACTATATCTCAAAGCTACTTTATTCAAGACAATACGGTACTAGCCCAAAAACAGAAATACAGATCAATGGAACAGGATACAAAGCCGAGAGATAAACCCACACACCTATGGTAAACTAATCTATGACAAAGGAGTCAAGGATATACAATAGAGAAAAGACAGTCTCTTCAATAAGCGTTGCTGGGAACTGGACAGCTACATGTAAAAGAATGAAATTAGCACACTCCCTAACACTATACACAAAAATAAACTCAAAATGGATTAAAGACCTAAATGTAAAGCCAGACTATAAAAGTCTTCGAGGGAAACATAGGAAGAACACTCTTTGACATAAATCACAGCAAGATCTTTTTTGACCCACCTCCTAGAGTAATGGAAATAAAAACAAAAATAAACAAATGGGGCCTAATGAAACTTAAAAGCTTTTGCACAGCAAAGGAAACCATAAACAAGACAAAAAGACAACCCTAAGAATGGGAGAAAATATTTGTAAATGAATCAATGGACAAAGGACTACTCTCCAAAATATATAAAAGACTCACACAGCTCAATATCAAAAAAACAAACAACCCAATCAGAAATTGGGCAGAAGACCTAAACAGACATTTCTCCAAAGAAGACATACAGATGGCCAAGAGGCACATGAAAAAGATGCTCAACATCACTAATTATTAGAGAAATGCAAATCAAAACTACAATGAAGTATCACCTCATACCAGTTAGAAAGGCCATCATCAAAAAATCTAGAAACAATAAATGCTGGAGAGGGTGTGGAGAAAAGGGAACCCTCTTGCACTGTTGGTGGGAACGTAAATTGATACAGCCACCATGGAGAACAGTATGGAGGTTCCTCAGAAAACTAAAAATAGAATTACCATATGACCCAGCAATCCTTCTACTGGACATATAGCCAGAGAAAACTATAATGCAAAGACACATGCACCCCAATTTTCAGTGCAGCACTATTTACAATAGCCATGTCATGGAAGCAACCTTGATGTCTGTCAACAGACGAATGGATAAAGAAGATGTGGTACATACATACAATGGGATATTACTCAGCCATATAAAGGAATGAAATTGGGTCATTTGTAGAGACATGGATGGACCTAGAGACTGTCATATAGAGTGAAGTAAGTCAGAAAGAGAAAAAAATAGTGGTATACTAATGCATACATGTGGAATCTAGAAAAATGGTACAGATGATCTGGTTTGCAAGGCAGAGATAGAGACACAGATGTAGAGAAAAAACATATGGACACCAAGGGGGGAAGGGGGGTGAGGGATGAATTGGAAGGTTAGGATTGACATATATACACTAATCTGTGTAAAATAGATAACTAATGAGAACCTGCTGTATAGCACACAGGGAACTCCACTTTGCTGTACAGCAGAAACTAACACAACATTGTTAAACAACTGTACCCCAATTTAAAAAACATCATGTCTTTGTAATGGAACCTCCATAAGAATTCAAAAAGGAGGGGAGTTGGAGAGTTTCTGGGTTGGTGAACACGTGGAGATTTGTGCAGAGTGGCCCATCTAGAGAGAGGTAGGTAGCTTCTTGTCCTTGTCCACCTGGCTGTTCCTGAGTTATACCCTTTTAAAATAAACTAGTAAACTTAACTATTTCTCTGAGTTCTGTGAGTTGCTCTAACAAATTAATCAAACCTGAGAAGGAGGTCATGGGAACCTTTGATTTATAGTCCTTTGATCAGAAGCACAGGTAACAACCTAGAGTTGCAACTGGAATCTGAATCGGGGAGGTGGGGGGGGTGTCTTATAGGACTAAGCCCTTAACCTGTGGGACCTAACATGCTACCTCCAGCTAAGAGTGCTATAATTGAGTTAAATTGGAGTGCACCAGGTCAGTGTCTGTTGAGAATTGGAGGATTGCTTGGTGGTGTGGTAAAATGAAAACAGATGCTACACTCCAAGGGGAAACAGAAACTCGTGGATTGGTGCACTCTTCTTTCATGTTTTAGACAGACAATTCTAGGGCTCATTCTACAGGGTTTGTTGAAGTGGAGATTTAACCCCAGCTGCACACAGTTATACAGTTATAGCAAATTAAATCACACACCTTTAGACTGGCTTTCCTACCTTCCAGGTTTGCCACTTCTTAGTCCCACTTCTGTTCCTTTGGTTCACTTCCCATATTGAACCACCTGTACTCAAGCACTGGAGCTAGGCTCCGCTTTTGGGGGAACCCAAATTTCCATCATTAATAAGAGAAGTGGATCTGTAGATGCAATTCTGGGAGAGTCACTCTGCAGTCGGAGGTAAGGCCCTTACCCCATTTTTGGTGTTTTGAGGCATGATGATAACCTTGGGCATTTAGTAGGATCACAATTAATAGGACTCTCACAAGTGGAGCACTGGATTGACTTGCAAGTATATGGTGAAGCATTAGCTTTATGGCAGGCATGGGAGACACGACTAGTATGGGGCAGTCAGTGTGTGTTTTAAAGATTGTAGAAGTCACTGGCTTCTGGCAATGGCTTTAGAAGCCCAGAAAAAAGTAGCAGTCTCAACTTAGCCAATATCAAGTCAAAGAATATTGTCAAAGTTAAAACACCTCCATGACAGTATATAAAGAGATCCATAGCTTCTGTAAGCATAAGGAAGACTCTCCTGGAAACTCAGGTCAGAGATGTAATTAATAACAAAGATAACAAAAAGATACAAAGGGGACAGAATACATATTGTCAAGAGTTCTCTTTGCCAAGTTTTCTGACAGGGAAAGGCTGGACACTTGGGACCTAGACTCTCCACTGAATACTTGAGTAGAAAAGCTTGAGAATCCTGAACGAACACATTTCCCGTAACCCTTTGGTCATGTGAAAACACCTCCTTTACCCGCTAGGAGGAAACTGCAAAATTCTCAGCCAATTATGTTGTAGTTGATTTTGAATGGATTGGGTCAGGTAGGGTAAAATGTAGAGCTTGATAGGGGATACTTTATTGAAATGAAGGTGTTTACTCATGAATCATGTTTAATATCTTGGGAAAGAAACATGGGACAAATTTTAAAATGCTTCTAGGAATAGTTCCATGAAACTTGGAAACAAGGATGGCTTACAGTCAATGAGGTAGAAATGTCTGGACTTCCTTAGCAGTATATGGAGTCAGATTGTTCTGGACTAAGGTTAGAATGCATTTATTAGGGAGAACACAGAATCTACTACTTGAATATATTTCCCAAGAGGGCCTAGAGGATGCAATTCAATAAAACAAAAAGAACAAATAAGAAAAAAAATTTCTTCAGTGAGAAATAAAAGATGAAGGACACTGGCATGTTTGAAAAGCTCAGTGGTGGTTGCCTTTGTAAATCAAAGTTAATAGTAAGATATGTGACCATGGAAATGTGCTGCCTGGTTTCATTGAATTAAGAGGATTCTGAAATTTCAGAAGCCCAGGAGTTCCAATTAACTGATAAAGAAAAGTGGATATAGTTACTTTAATGGGCATCAAGGTTAGAGTGGGAACCTGCATGACTTGACCTGCAGGGATAACTTGCAATGCTAAAAGACCATAGTCTTTCTAGGTTCAAGATACCTCTACAGATAACCAGGCTGGTTCTTGACTTATTTATGGAGAAATATAAAATTGAAAGCTGAGAGCAAAGTGCTGACATCAGCTGCTACAATCACTTTCTCTTACTAGTTTCCAAATCTAAGTCAAATTTTAGACCCAGAGTAAAGGAGAAGACATATTCTTTTGAACAAAAACCCTGAAATGCTACACTAAATATATAAGACAAATATGGAAGATAAGAATCTTTCCAATCCTTCCCTAAAGGGATTTATCACCATCAATCAACAGAGTAGGGAAAAATGAATGCCCTGATCATGTAGGGATATTAGGTAGGCTCTGAGCTCAAAACTGTACCAGGGGACCCCACACACCATAATTGTCCTCTATGTAATGAGAAATTTATGGAATTCAAGCCATAAATGGAATCACGGTCCATGTCCATCTCAAGTGGTTTCAACGGGTCTGTGGACCCACTCTCCGTTAATTTCCCTGTCCCATAATGAATAATTAGAATGGATATAGTTAGCTGCTGACACTAGGAGGCATATGGTAGGAAGAACCAAGTGTAATGTCCTACACACGATCTAAGATAGACAACAGTGTCAATATTAAATTTTATCAAAATATAGTAGAGATTAGCACTAACATCAAATACTTAAACATTACAGGATGGTGATCACTATAATATGCACTATCATGGCTACTGCAATAAGCAAATGGGCTTTGGAGGAAGTGATGGAAGACTACTATAAGCTTATCCATGTAATTCCATTGCCATCCATTCCAGAAATGTGGTATTTTTGTGGAACATATTAAAATAGCTTCTGGAATTTGGTATGTAGCTATTGATCTGGAACATACCCTTTTTCTCAGTATCTGTCAGTAAACAAAATCAAACGTATTTTATGTGTGGAAGACAGCAGTGTGTAGTCACTGTCTTTTCCCAGAGCTTTCAATTGCACTGCTTCCTGAACATTATATTCCTAAAGGATCTTGACATTCTTGATATTTCACAGAGTTCATCCTGGTTCACTATATTAAATATGTCATGCTAAATGGACCTGATAAGGAGCAAGTGCAGATACTCTGGATGCCTTAGTAAGACACATGCATGTTAAAAGTATGAGATGAACCCCCCAGTAATTCTGGTTATGCCATATAAACTAGGAGTCCTTTGACTTCGAGCATGTTGTGTATATTCTCTAAGATTAAGAACAGATTGCTGCAATTTGCAACACTTTGAATGAAAAAGAGACATGGCACTTGATGGACCTCTTTGTATTCTGAAGAAAGAATATACCACACTTGAAAACTGTGCACATTCTTATTAATCAGATGACTCAAAATGTAGCCAGTTTTTAGTGGGGCTCAGAGCAAAGAAGAGCTCTGCAACAGATCTTGAATGTGATTTCGGGATAAATTTCTAGCGATTATCAAGTAATCAGAGGTAACCATGTTGAAAAAGATTGGTATGAGTAGTGTCTGACAGGACCACAAAAACTGACCCTGACTTACTGACAGGATTTTATTTATTTATTTTTTTTGCGGTATGCGGGCCTCTCACTGTTGTGGCCTCTCCCGTTGCGGAGCGCTCCGGACGCGCAGGCTCAGCGGCCATGGCTCACGGGCCTAGCCGCTCCAAGGCACGTGGGATCTTCCCAGACCGGGGAATGAACCCATGTCCCCTGCAACGGCAGGCAGACTCTCAACCACTGCGCCACCAGGAGAGCCCGACAGGATCTTTCATCAACACAGAACAAAAGAATCCATCTTACAGTGAAATACGCATAAAAATGGTATACGATGTGAGGATTACCAGAAGTAGCCAGCCTAACAGAATGACAGAATTGTCCAAAAAGTTCTCAGGTGAAGTGATAGCTGAGGAACAAGATGATGCAGATTGATGATCTGTCATCCAAGATGTGGCATTTGTCAAAATAAATGGTAATGAACATTTGTAATGAACCATCGCTGATTTGTGGTGAGGAATAACTAGAATAGGTGAGTCTGGAAACTAAGGGTTGAAAATAAAATTGTACCTTCTTTTTTACCAACACTCAGCAGATAGTTTGTGAAAACTGTGACTCCTATTCCTGCTGCCTTAGGTTCAAGATTCCTGAATCTCAAGGCAGGAGGAGGCAGTAGTGTTTCTATCAAGGGACATAGTAAATATTATACTTGATCTGACGCTATAACTACCCCTGATTTTTGGATATTCTCATGCTACTGGAACAACACTAAGAAAGGATGTACTATATTTGTAGGAGGTGCTGATCTTCATAATGAAGACGAGATTGGTTTGCTGTTACCAATGGAAAGAGGAACTCATAAGTGGAAGACAAGAGATTACATGAGATGTTTCTTGGTGATTATATGTCCAGTAATTATCATGAATGGTAATTTCAATAGCCTGCCCCACAAGAATAAAGTGACTAAGACTTATAATGTCTTAAGATAAAAAAACCAGTTAACTAGTTATCTGGGAAAGAGGAAACGTAATATAAAGTGGATAGGAGAGAAGGGAGAAGATAAATTATCAATTACAGCCTTGGGACCAGTTGCTGCAATGTGAAATGTAGGTGGAAGCATCGCTCTTCCTATGTTGAATTTGTCTTATAAAATAACTCCATGGAAGTTCTGTGACTTATTGTATTAGTGCAAATTATGGACTCATCTCTGTGTGTAAGGGGTGTATCACAGACCTCTTTTACCTACCTCACTTCCTCTGGGCTCATCTTTTCACTCCAGATAGTGCTGTGACAACCGGCTGGATGCAGTTTTAAACGAACACCTCACCTCAGTTACAATATATTGTACACATTTCTCATTTTCTGCCCCAAGTCTTCTCTATGGTCACTGAATGATTTGCCTGCAGGAAGCAGCTCAGCTATTCTAATGCATATCCAAACATGGAAATTATAGTTGTTTGCTATACTGTATTAACTGAATACTATACAAGTTCAACATCAATGAAGTAGGGGAAAATTTTCCACTTATAAGTGTAAATTTTATGACCAAAGGTGTGGATATATTTCTCTATGGTGGTGAATAATTGAGACAATATCCCATTTCTATCAAAACATGGTTATTCTTTTAAAACTTACTTTTTGATCAGAAATTGTGATCAAAATTAAATGCATTTTATTCAGTTTATCATGAGCATTGAATATCATGATAAAAATATTTTTTATAAGATGAAATTCCCTAAATTAACTATGAGGGATAAATTATTTTGATTTATAGAGTTTCATGTTTTTTAAAGTCCCTTTCCTCTTAATATTATTTAAGTTAATAATCACAGAGTATATGAATAGTTTCTAAAAAAGTAAATTTTTTAAAAGAAATACATGAAAATAGTATTCAATGACACATTCACTTAGAACGTATAAATGACATGCTGGATGTGGCTAGCTATAGTGAAGTGATATAAGATTTGAGAATATAAGAATAGAATGTATGGAACAGGAAGTTTTTTGTACTTAAGTACAGATAGTAAGAGTAGTACAGTAAAAGATTATGAGATGCTTTTAACTGCCTGAGTGGACAGAATGGAGCTCCTGAGAGGTGCCCTTGGGTAGAGTTATAGATTTTTAGGCTTCATTATGAGCTGTAGATTTTGACCTGTGGAGAACTGTATTAATTATCTATCTAGGGTCCCTTCAACAAATGATATAATAGTGTTTGGGGTTGTTACTGTAGCTTAACATGTCATTTTAAAGAGAGCAGCTGAAGCAATTAGCCATAAACAGAGAGCAGAGTATTACCAGCCACAGATGGGTCAATAAGTGTTAGTCTAAGCACACATTAGCCAATGATGTACTAAAAATGATTTGGAAGGCAACGCTCGTGAGTTCATATTGCCAAAATATGAATTGACTTCTATCGTAAAACTTCACTTGGTGTTTAAAACATGTTATTTTTCTTTGTACTAAAACTTAATATGAGAATTACTAATTATTTTTACTTTTCCTTTAAAGCAAAAAATGTGAAGAACACAGTCCTTCAGGACAAAAATAGACTCTGCTTCAAAATAAAGTAAATATAAAGTAGTTAAGTTACTCTTGCAACTAGTACCTTGTTTTAACTAGTATTCCCAATGAGTTTGATGGTGAGAAAAATCTCACTAATTGTAAACTGATGCTTGTACCTTGTTACAGTAGAAGTCATCAAACTCAGGTCCCTTGACTTTAAATCCAGTGATCTGTCCACTAAGTCACACTGCCTTTCATAGGGCAGAGAAAACTGAAAAATATCACAAATGAAATAGTCTACCAACATGTATCAGTCTCTTCTTTTCTTTTTTTGTGAGTAAATGTATTATATGTATATAATATATATTTTCTTATATTTTATGTTCTGCTTCTTAGTATAAGGTGGCAAGATGTTGACTGTGTCACAAGGAGTGGAGATATATTTATAAGAATAAAAGAGGGGCTTCCCTGGTGGCGCAGTGGTTGAGAGTCCACCTGCCGATGCAGGGGACATGGGTTCTGTGCCCCGGTCCGGGAAGATCCCACATGCTGCGGAGCGACTGGGCCCGTGAGCCATGGCCGCTGAGCCTGTGCGTCCGGAGCCTGTGCTCCACAACAGGAGAGGCCACAACAGTGAGAGGCCCGCGTACCACAAAAAAAAAATAAAAAAAAATAGAATAAAAGAGAATAAACCTTGAAATAAAGACTAAGAATTTTGATGTTAGATGCTACCATGTAATGTTGACAAACGTATCATATATGATACTGTTTGTCCTATACATCACCAGAAAACAAAGAAAAATAAATTGTATTTTCCTAAATGAGAAGTCATGTATACCTTTTACGAGTAATATAAAAACACTTCTCATTGTAACATGAAACAATATTTCCCTAAATTTTTAACTGAACAGTTATATGTAGTTTATTTTAATCAGGTTATTCTAGAACCACTTCATTTACTTTCTTTGATAAAAGTTTAATGTCAAGCTAATCATTCTACTTAATTTATAACCAAATCCAGGGAGTACTTCTTATAATATTCCAAAGTTGTAGCCATTATGAGACCACTCATAAGAAGAAACAAATATAGCAGAAAGGAGTATAAGAATTTTGATATTCTTAACTTTACAAATATTGGATATTATTTATTTAAAAAAAGGTTTGAACTTGTAAATATGCATCTTCCTATTTGAACTTCCATCATATTTATAATGTATTATGAGAAGGCTGTCGATGATATAAGCAAGACCTCTGCATCTGAGAACTTTTCAAAACATATATAGATATAGATATGAACCACTTCAAAGTTTGGAGAATGGGGGTCAATCTAAGTTATAAATAGATAAATGCTTTTTAGTATTATATCATTTTCCCAAATGAAAAATGTATACTAGGCAATTCTTAGGATAAAAGGATTCATGCATAAACATTTTAAATATATTAAACAAATCTGTAAATGTACCAAATAAATTTCCTTCAAAAATAAATGCTGGGCTTCCCTGGTGGTGCAGCGGTTGAGAGTCCGCCTGCCGATGCAGGGGACGTGGGTTCGTGCCCCGGTCCGGGAAGATCCCACATGCCGCAGAGCGGCTGGGCCCGTGAGCCATGGCCGCTGAGCCTGCGCGTCTGGAGCCTGTGCTCCGCAACGGGGGAGGCCACAACAGTGAGAGGCCCGCGTACCACACAAAAAAAATAAAAATAAAAAAAATAAATGCTAGGTGAAAACTCAGTTGTATTTTCTTTTGTACAAAATATCAAATCATGAATATTACATTTATACATTTTATATCCTGATCTGTTATGTTTTACTATTTATATAAGTCCAATTCAGTAAAAAACTGACTCCTCTTTGCAGCTTCATCATGAATTGTAATTCAGTTGAATGTGTCCTTGGAAGCGATATTAGATTGATTATCCAGAACTGGTTAGAAACACTCATGTATGGGAGACCTTTAGTCTTCTGGATCCCTAGGAATTTCTAATAAAATTTATGTGGTTCTTTCATTTAAAAAACATTTTAAAGCTGTTGGCTCAGAATGGAGGTGGGAAAACCTTTAAATTACCAATCTTCATCTACTGATGATCAGAATTTCTAAACGCTCAAAGGTCAGATGCTTTCCAATGAGTAGATCCCATCTAAAACATCACTGAAATGTGTTCTTATCATCCAGGGAACTAATGTATATAAGTAAATATAGATATGTAATACAAAAGACTAATGTTGACCATTTAAGTCAGAAATTAGAAAACCCTCAAGAAATAGATGAACACTCTGTTGACAGGTCTTGGGAAAACAGGCCCTCTCTTGCATTCATAGGCTCTCTGTTGCATTTAGGAAAAAAATGATAAAACACATAAGGAAGGAGAATTTGGCAATAGCTGATATATGTGGCTATATTTATATAATTTATATAAATTTTGTATGTACAGATATTTATATAATTATATGTACTTGTCATTTTGTTATAACATTCTTTTTTAAGTGTTTTTTCAGTATTGAGAGCTCTGTGTGTTCGTTTCCTATCGCTGCTGTAGCAATTTACCACATACATTAAAATACACATTTATTACTTTATAGTCCTGTAGGTCAGAACTCTGACACAGGTCTCACTAGGCTAAAGTCAAGGTGTCTGGAGGCTCTAGGCAAGAACCTATTTTCTTGTTTTTTCCAGCTTCTTCAAAGCCAGCAATATTGCCTCTGACCATTCTTTCATAGTAATAGCCCCATCTGTTGCTCCCCAGTTGAAATACCCATGTGATTAGTTTGGAACCCCTTGACAACCCAGGATAATCTCCCATCTCAGGGTCCTTAATTTAAGTGACATCTGTAAAGTCTCTTTTGCTATGTGAGTCAACAAATTCACAGGTCCCAGGTATTGGAACATTAACATCTTTGGAGGGCATTAATCTTCCTATCACAATTTGATATTTCAGGTATGTATTTATATATATTTTTATATTTCCAAACAATCAGTCAAATACAATACACGATTCCAAGGATTCTAATATTTTTATTGAATTTTTATAAGGCCATCTGCTAATTATTTTCATATCTCATATAAGATTAAAAATCAAATCAATTTTTGTCCCATAATCATCTATTCATTCGATATTATGCTTATATATGAGATGACATGCCTTACATTCAATCTTATTTATTTCATTTCCTTGTACTTTCTAGGTATCATACTGTTTCATTATTATACCATAGGAAAAATGCTTAAATTGCATAAAATATCATATTTATCAATGTCTCTTCATTTACATATGTCTCTTTGTGCTTCAACTTTTATATTACTGCTGAACAGTATAAACTCTTGGTTCAGCCCCAGAGGGGAATATATATATAAATTACAATGAGAAATATATTAAGTGTATGGATTAATTTGCTTTGTTTTTGGTGCTTATAGAATATTCAAAATGAGACACCAGTATGTAGTTGGTTCCAGATTTCCTATCAAAAATCCCCTGAATCCCATGCTTAATTGTTAAGTGACTTTGCACATAGTATGCAATGTACCTGGCCTCCATTAGATGTAGCTAATGCATTGGGTTGGCCAAAAAGTTCATTTGGATTTTTCTGTAAGATCTTATGGAAAAACCTGAAGGAACTTTTTGACCAATCCAATAGTTAATGTTAACACAAACAATGTAAGTAAAATGCATATATGAATGTCTGCCATTGTTTAAGGGTCAACTATATGTATCTATCTCTCTATATATACACACACACATATATATGTATATATATACACATAAATATATGCATATACACACATAAATACATATGTAAATATATATTATATTAATATTAATATAATAAAATTTAGCCATAAAAAAGAAGGAAATCCTTCCATTTTGCTGCAAGGATGGATATTGAGGGCACTATGCTAGGTGAAATAAGTCAGACAGAGAAAGACATACTGTATAATCTCACTTATATGTATAATCTAAAAGAGCTTGACTCATAGAAAGAGAGGAAAAAAGAGAATGCTTGAATACCTGGCACAGATATATACTCAAAAAAGTTATTTGTTACCATATAAGAATAATTAATATCATAATTATTATATATGGAGCACACATGTGAGTGCTACAGTCTGACTTTGAGAACCTTCAGTATTTGAAAAAGTTAAAAATATATGAGATTTTCAAGGGAAAACAGATGAAATGTGAAGAGGAAAAGAAAAAGTTAAAAATCAGACTCACCAAAAATTGTCTAAGATCAGATGACAATGAATTCAGGAAGGATGTAGAGTGAAAAAACATAAAATGGAAGATATCAGTGATCCAACATTCTGATTTCAATTAATGTAATCCAACACATCAACAGACTAAAGAAGAAAAATCATATCAATTGATGCAGAAACAGCATTTGACAAAATCCAATGCCCTTTCATAACAAAAATTTGCAGTAAACTAGGAATATAGGGGAACTTTCTCAACTTGATAATGACTATCTGCAAAAAACTTATAGCTAACATCATAGTTAATGGTGAGAAACTTGAAACTTTCCTGCTAAGCTCAGGAGCAAGTCAAGGGTTTCTCCTCTCACCACTGCTTTTTAACAACATATTAGAAATCCTAGCCAATATAGTAAGGCAAGGAAAAGAAATTAAAGGTATACAGTTGAGAAAGAAGAAATAGAACTATCTTCATTCACAAATGACTTATCTATGTAGGAAATGCAAACAAATTGACAAAAGCACACCTGGAAAAAATAAGCAATTATAGCTAAGATGTAGGATACAAGGTTAAAGTATAAAATTCAATCAGTTTCCTATGTGACAAACAAATGGAATTTAAAATTTAAAACACAACACAATTTACAATAACACCCAAAAAATGCAATGTTTAGGTATAAATATACTAAAAAATACATAAAATATCTACATGAGGAAAATTGCAAAATTATGATGAAAGAAATTTTAAAAAAATAAATAAATGGAGATTCTATGTCCATAGATAGAAAAACTAACTATTGCCAAAATGTCAATTCTTCCCAACTTGATTTATAGATTCAACACAATCCCAATTAAAATCCCAACAAGCTATTTTGTGCATATCTAGAAACTGATTCTAAAGTTATATGGAGAAGCAAAAGACCCAGAATAGCAAACACAATATTAAAGAAGAACAAAGTCACACAACTGACACTACCTGACTTCGATATTTTCTATAGAGCTATAATAATCAAAAAGGTGTGGCACTGATGAAAGAACAGACAAGTAGATCAATGAAACAGAATAGGAAGTCCAGAAGTAGCCCCACATTAATAGGGTCAACTGATTTTTGACAAAGGAGTAAAGGCAATACAATATGCAAAAAAAAAAAAAAAAAAGACTCTAGGCACAGATTTACATCCTTCACAAAAATTAGTTCTTATAACCTAAATTTTAAAAATATATAAAATTCTTAGAAAATAACATAGGAAAAATCTAGGTGACCCTAGGTATGGTGATGATTTTTAAAAAAACAACACCAAATGCATGATCTATGAAAGAAATAACGAATAAACCAAACTCCTTTAAAAACCTCTGCTTTACAAAAGCCACATTCAAGAGAATGAGAAGACAACCCACAGACTGGGAGGAAATATTTGCAAAGGTGTGATAAAGGACTGTTACCCAAAATATACAAAGAATGCTTAAAACTTGACAATAGGAAAATGAACAACCTGATTAAAAAGTGGGCCAATGGTCTGAACAAATGCCTTACCAAAGAAGATACACAGATGACAAATAAGCACATGAAAATATACTACATATATCATCACTGAGATGCAAGTTAAAACAACAATGGGATACCACTACACACCTTTTAGAATGGCCAAAATTTGGAACACTGGCAACACCAAATGCTGACAAGAATGTGGAATAACAAAGTCTTATTGCTGGTGGGAATGCAAAATGGTGCAGTCACTTTAGAAGACAGTTTGCCAGTTGCTTACAAAACTAAACATACACTTCCCATAAAATCCAGAAATTGCACTCCTTATTATTTATCTAAATGACTTGAAAATTCATGTCCATACGAATCCTGAACATGGATATTTATAGCAGCTTTAGTCATAATTGCCTAAACTTTGAAGCAACCAATATGTTCTTCACTAGGTGAATTGATAAATAAACTGTGGTATATCCAGACAATGAAATATTCAGTGCTAATATATAAGATCTATCAAGGAATGAAAAGACATAGAAGAACCTTAAATTCATATTAGTAAGTGAAAAAAGCCAATCTGAAAAGGCTACATGCTGTACAATTTTATCTATATGCCATTATGGAAAAGGCAAAACTATAGAGATAGTAAAAAGACCAATGGTTGCCAGAGGTTAGAGAGAAGGACAGAACACAAAGATTTTCAAGGCAGTGAAACTATTCTGTATGATATTATAATGGTGATACACATCATTAAAAATTTGTTGAAATCCATAGAATATACAATACCAAGAGTGAACCCTAATATAAACTATGAACTTTGGATGAGAATGATGTGTCAATGTAAATTCGTCAATTGTGACAAATATACCACTCTGGTGTGAGACGTTGACAGTGGGGAGGCTATGAGTGTGTTGAGGTAAAAGGTATAGAGGAAGTCTGTACTTTCTCCTCAATTTTGCTATAACCTAAAACTGCTCTTAAAAAATAAAGTCTATTTAGAAAAAAAATTAAAAAGAAATTGAGGAAGGAGTGATGGTTCTAAAAATTATATAAGAAATAAAACTTAAAGATAACTAGCTTTATTTTTGAGTGGCTACTTTATAACAGGCTCTGTTTTCAACATTTTTGTACATTGTCTCATAACTCTTCTCCTAATGGTCAAGAGAGCCAAAAGACTCTTCAAAAAGATAATAGTAGTTAGCATCTTTAAATCACTAAGGTGCTTTCCACCACATGATAATTTAGGATCTCACTTTCCTCCTGTATTTTGACTTCAACATGTGTAGGTCTTGTTAATTTTGCAGGTGAGAGAAATATAAGGCACTGAAAAAATGCACTGTTTAAACGCATTGGCCAGAAAGTGACATTCTCTAATAGTGATTATATTTTATTGGCAAGTACTAGTTACATGACAACATATAGAAACAACTGAGGAATATAATATTGCATTTGGCTTTTCAATCTTTTTCTAGTGAGAACTATATATTAAGTAAGAGGACCCACAGTTCTATGGATGGTTATCTGTTTCTACCTCACAGATTCTGAAAAACTGTCACACTGAACTTACCCCTATTTCCCTTCTCTTACAATATTATTTCATTTTACCCAAGTAATGGAAGGGCAGAGCCAACTGTGAGTGCTCCATGGAACACCCGCTATTCCTTTCAAGAAGCTAATGGGGAACCAAAACTGAGATCACTCCTCATTAACCCTCAGCTTGTTTTTAAAGCCCATACAATTCAGAAGGTCTCTTTTTAGAAAAAAAAATACAAATTAGTTTTTAAAAGATGAATAAATATTTATAAAGAGAAAATGATGAAGCATTTTCAATTTTAAAAAGCCTATGTCCACAAACACTATTTTTTAATAAATTAATAGTACAACACATATCTGTAAGGTTTTCTTGCTATATTTGTTGCTTTAATTCCTAGGGCATATAAGGTGGAAATGGAGTGAGAAATAGCCCAAACTCAGATATATTTGGAAGTACAATCACTGCTGATAGATTAATTGGAGTCAAGAGTCATTGAGGGGGAGGATTCAAGGACAATGAGCCACACGTAAGTACAGTCATGCCATTTATGGAGATGGGGCACTCTGGAGAAAGATCACAGTTGGTAGCGCTAGAGACATTAAAATTAAGTCAACATCTTAGTTTGGGAAATTTTAATGTTAAGATGCTTGAAAGATTTCCAGTAGGCCCTTCTACATAAGAATCAAGAGCTTTGCAAAGAGGCTAGGGCTGGAAAGATAACACCACAACTTATTTGAACTTACCTAGTCCCCCCATCCATTTCTACAAAAATATGAGTAGATCCAATATTTGCTTTCAGTTTTGAATAATGATATTTGGACTATATCTCAGTAACTTGTTTTTGTCAAAGCAACGTAGAGTGCAATGAGGGCAACATGGCATTTTTCATCTTTTAGATTCTTTGTCATTCTTTCTACATTCTGGCACCCCAAACCCACTTATACTATGGGGTAATAATGGAAAGAATTATTATCCCCCCTTCTTTTATTCCATTTCCATCATAGGAAAAGTAATAGCACACTGCAGCATCTTGAGAATCTATATTGAATACAGATAACATTTATCCTTTCCAAATGACACTTCATGGAGGAATTGACGATGTCTACAAAATTTTCTCAGGTTTATATTACAATGGATGTATAATGTGGAGGAATACTCCAGTTCTTCAAAAATCTTTACATTCTATTTAAAAATCTGATAGCCATTTTCTCCTTTTATCAATCCATCCTTCTGAAAATCCTCCCTTTCATCACAATGATTATAAAATAGAATTTAATAGTTTTCTCTGAGTTAGATTTAGCTATCCTCTAAAATACTGGACCATATAGTACTTAGGATATAAATCACTGGTCCTGGAATCATAGTACCATTTTTACTACATTCAGTAGGTTAGGTAAATATTTGGCACTCATTTAATCAAGTAATTAAACTTCTTTACACCTCTATTCCTTCATAGAACAATATAACCTGCCAAATTTGAAATTTCTAAGATATTAAAATTGGATATATTATTTACTTAGCTTCTGCAAGTAAATATTAAACCAAATATATTATATATATTAAATCAAATGAATGCAAAACACTTTCCTACCATCAATGATTATTAAAACCCTTTTGAAAGTCACCTAAAAATCCCTGTATTTTAATGGTGACACATATTAAAAATCCCCAGGGCTAAGGTATTTACTTTGGCTAATTTTTATGGCTCTGTGATGTGTCAACTTTCCCAAGTTAAACTATATTTTCCAGAATTCCCAATCTTGTGTGTCTCTGATTTGGGTGGGCCCTAAGAATGTTTCTTGTGAGAGATCTGAAAGGGTAGAAGTGAAGCTGCAGCCATTTAGTAGCTCATACCCATTATCACAGGGGGATTCACCTGATGGGTATGAGGCAGCAGCTGTGCCTCTACTTCTCTGCCTTCCACTGGACCCTCCTTCGACTTTTCTCACTCCAGGACCGGGTTTGTGAGTGTTTAGATCCAAGACTAATGCCCCTAGATCCTAAGGGATACACACACCACCAAGGCCAGAAACAACCACTACTTACGTGGATTTCCCTCTGTTCCATGGTCTGAGTTTGTGCTTATGGGTTCCATCTTGTCCTTGCTCTCCCTCACTTGCTGCCTACCTGCCCTATGGGCATGTAGTTTTAGTATTAGGTGTCAGGACAACAACCTTACAGAGCTTGCTCAACCACCCCTACATAAGGTCAAATTCCTGTAACAAATAACTTTACCATCTATAGAAAAAGACATAATTAACAGCCCTAATTTTAATGAAAACTAGACACTATCCCTGAAACTTAACATTTTATAATTAGTAAGAAGGTAGAAAATATTTAATCTGAAAAATTAATTAAATGAGATGCATGAGTGCATCTCTTTTACAGTGAAGTGATAATCAATAAATCATGATCTAAGGAGAACATCCATGACCAATTTACACATTCAGGAAGGGAAGGGGAACAAACTTGTGACTCAATTCCTGTTTTATGATTGCAGAAAAAGGGAATAAAGTCATACATCAAGGGAGTGAGTGCTGATAACTGGAGCAGAAAGATTCTAAGGGAATGTAGATGTCATATCCAGAGCAGAGAGAAAGGGTAATTTCACATAAACCATCCTTAACCCAGGAGACAATGAGAAAATAGAGAGAAGAGAAATGTAATTAAACCCTGGAATTCAAAGTCTGAGTTGTTTCAGCAAAAGCCAGGAAATGGTAAGGATGCCAACCAGGAAATAAAACAATTTTACATGTTTCATCTCTGAGGCATTAGAGAGAAATGGGCAATAATTATTTTTTGAAAATAATACATAAGTGTAAAAAGGTTTAAACACGATTTTTACACTCAAAAAGTATGCATCAGAGAAAGTTATTAGATTTTCTAAACCACAAGAAGGAAAAAATATATTAAGAACATGAACGCAAAGCAACTAATTATTTTAGCTTTTGCAGAATAATAAATTATAATGAAAGATTAATACAAATTAGGATAATTGGAATAAGGCAAAAATGCCTATTCAGAATTGAAGCAGATTGACTGAATTTTCCTAAGAAAAGCAAAAGAAAATCCAATTGTAGTTGGCAAGCAAAGTCTACCCAGATGCATACTGTAAAGAAAGTTTACTCCTAAAATGCAATGTTTATGAAGGTCAAAAGTAATAGCGTGTGAGGGGCTTTCCTGGTGGCGCAGTGGTTGAGAGTCCGCCTGCCGATGCAGGGCACGCGGGTTCGTGCCCCAGTCCGGGAGGATCCCACGTGCCACGGAGCGGCTGGGCCCGTGAACCATGGCCGCTGAGCCTGTGAGTCCGGAGCCTGTGCTCCACAGCGGGAGAGGCCCGCGTATTGCCAAAAAAATAACAAGCAAACAAAAAAATAGTAATAGTGTGTGCAAAAATATATGACAAATGCGAAACAGAAAGGATTTTGTGGCAATATTAATATTGGTTAGAGAACACTTTAGGATAAAGAGCATTTAATGAAACATGATATTTAATCATGATAACATAATAATCATAGAGAAATAATGAACCTTTAGGCACTTCTTGAGATATATGGCAAGTATCATAGTTAACTCAGAAAGTATTTTATATCCCATTAATGTGGCTAAAATCTCCTCACCCTGCCACCAAATCTTTGTTAGTATATTCCTCCTAAGAAGATCCTAGTTACAACAGTCAGTCGTGTGGTCAGCAACAGAGAAAGAATGGCAGATGTACAGTAATAGAAGGGGCACATTATAGAAAGACAGGAAAGGAAAGAAGTACAAGAGGAAAGAAAAACAAAAGTAAATCCCATTTAAAGAAATATTTGCAAATTTTTATTTTATGATAATCACTATACTTTAAAATACACCTTGTTTAAATAATCCAGTGCTGTTCATTTCTGGCACCAAACCTCTATTTATGTGTCCATGAGAATTAGGTCATGTAACAATTAGGAACATCAAAAAGCAGAGTTTATCTGATTAATATCCAATCTCATTATTATTGACAAGAATTATGCCATAAGAATAAGAGGAAACAACACTAGTGACAGTCATACTCAAAGTAGGGTTTTCATTTTAATTGATCGAGTATGCACTTTTATGTGCCTATATTGCATTATATTTTACTATAATATTTCAGCGATCTTGTGTTTATATATATATTTTTTAAAGTTAGATTTCGGGAGGGGGCTTCCCTGGTGGCGCAGTGGTTGAGAATCTGCCTGCTAATGCAGGGGACACGGGTTCGAGCCCTGGTCTGGGAGGATCCCACATGTCGCGGAGCAACTAGGCCCGTGCACCACAACTACTGAGCATGCACGTCTGGAGCCTGTGCTTTGCAACAAGAGAGGCTGCTATAGTGAGAGGCCCACGCACTGCGATGAAGAGTGGCCCCCACCTGCCACAACTAGAGAAAGCCCTCGCACAGAAACAAAGAACCCAATGCAGCAAAAATAAATAAATTAATTAATAAACTCCTACCCCCAACATCTTCTTAAAAAAAGAAAGTAAATTTAGATTTTTTGGTATCTAAATCTATTATAAGAGCACTGGATTAAACTGTGTAAAATCTACACTTCTTATACAGTAAGCATCTTGATCCTAAAATCAGTTGCTATTCACATTATAGGTGGTGATTAAAGTATTAGAATTCTCCTGACTATAATGCATTTTTATTTTATTTTTTATTTTTATTTTTTTTTGCACTACGCGGGCCTCCCATCGCTGTGGCCTTTCCCGTTGCAGAGCACAGGCTCCGGACACGCAGGCTCAGCGGCCATGGCTCACGGGCCCAGCCGCTCCGCGGCACGCAGGATCCTCCTGGACCGGGACACGAACCCATGTCCCCTGCATCGGCAGGCGGACTCTCAACCACTGCGCCACCAGGGAAGTCCCCATACATTTTTAAATTATAATAATCTTGGAGAATGTTATAAGTGAGCCTTACATACATATTTTCCCTCAAATTTATTTATGTTTTGTATTGGAGTATAGTTGCTTTATACTGCTGTGTCAATTTCTGCTGTACAGCAAAGTGAATCAGCCATACATATACATATATCCCCCCTTTTTTGGATTTCCGTCCCATTTAGGTCACCACAGAGCATCGAGTAGAGTTCCCTGTGCTATACAGTAGGTTCTCATTAGTTTTCTATTTTATACATAGTAGTGTATATATGTCAATTCAAATCTCCCAATTAATCACACCCTACCCTTCCCCCTTGGTATCCATATGTTTGTTCTCTACGTCTGTGTCTCTATTTCTGCTTTGCAAATAAGTTCATCTTTACCATTTTTCTATATTCCACATGTATGAATTAATATACCATATTTGTTTTTCTCTTTATGACTTACTTCACTCTGTATAACAGTCTCTAGGTCCATCCAAGTCTGCAATGACACAATTTCATTCATTTTTATCACTGAGTTATATCCTATTGTATATATGTACCACATCTTCTTTATCCATTCCTCTCTTGATGGACATTTAGGTTGCTTCCATGTCCTGGCTATTGTAAATAGTGCTGCAATGAACACTGGGGTGCATATATCTTTTTGTATTATGGTTTTCTTCATGTATATGCCCAGTAGAAGGATTGCTGGGTCATATGGTAATTCTACTTTTAGTTTTTTAAGGAACCTCCATACTGTTCTCCATAGTGGCTGTAACAATTTACATTCCCACCAACAGTGTAAGAGGGTTCCCTTTTCTCCACACCCTCTCCAGCATTTATCATTTGTAGATTTTTTGATGACAGCCATTCTGACCTATGTGAGGTGATACCTCATTGTACTTTTGATTTGCATTTCTCTAATAATTAGTGATATTGAACCTCAAACTTCTTATAATTATTGATTTTATATGTTTTACCAGTGTATGAATTCTTTCACGAATTTTAATATAAAGTACAATATTCAGTTTGGGGTGCTCAATAAAAAAAGGGGGACTATAAACTGATGAGTAGAGACAGGAAGCTATAAACAGTAACCATGGCTACATGACCAATAGGAGAAACAAGAACTATAAAAACTAGGTATATTTTCTTTCTTACTTTTATGTACATATTTACATGTATTAGCTAGCTCCTCCTTTTCCTCTTCTTGATAACGTTAAACCTCTAATTCAAGATTTATGTTACAGCACATCAAAACATGATAGGAACTAAGCTTGAATAATATTTATTAACACCCACAAATGGATACAGTGATTTATGGGATTTATATATTCTATTTTAGGAGAGAGCATAAGTATGTTTTCTATTGTGTAAGAGATAGTTGAACTGTGTACAGTGAAAGTGTTGGGTGTTCTATTTTGGTCCTCAGAGGTTTAAATGCACCTTAAGGGTGTGTAGGGACTATGTGTCTACCAGGTTGCATAGCATGACTCTATGCAGCTGCATACATCACAGATGGGAAGCTGGAGATTTGCTCAGGATCCATTTTTCCATGTGGCTTGCACTAGAATCTACTATAAGTTCTCAATAGAATTGGAAGAAAGAAAAGAAGAAAACTTTTTTCTATGGAGGAAGTTGCAGGAAAAGCTTGAGCAGAGACAAATCTTTGGAAATCAACAGCACTGATAGAGTAGACAGCTAAAATCGGCAATGATTCACAATTCAATTGCTGAGATTTACTGAAGCTTCCAAGAAAGTGGCTGAAAAATCTCTGGGGTGGCAGCTTATAATAAAGTTGCTGAGATTCACTGTGGCTTCCAGATGATCTCCTGTGAGTAACCCATTTCTGACATCTTTTTGTGATTTAAGCTACATTTGACTTACCAACAGTTTTGGTACTTTTAAATCCTTATGATCAATCTCTTTCTTTGTTATACCTAGATATCTTCTGCTTTTCTGATTATAACCTCACTGATTAAATTGCTCACTCATATTATATTTTAAAGTATTAATTTAAAAATAAATTTAGTTTATTATTTTGGAATATAATTAAGTTAAATCACAAGATATCATTACAAATTATGTCTGGTATTACTAAGTGTCAGAGAGTATTCTGAGGAAAGGATCTTTCATGATAGATAATTGGAGCATAAAGGATAAAAATAAATTGGAAAACTTAAAGAAATTGTCTAGAAAATTTGGAAAGATACATAATTCTGACACAGCAACTTTACTCCTGATTAAATACCCTAGAAAAATGCTTGCACCTATTCATATCAGACATGTACAAAAATGTTCATAGTAGCATTTTTCATTGTATTTAAAAACTACATACAGTCTAAATATCTACCAACAAAAAGATAGATAAGCAAATAATTGTGGTATATTAACAGATAAACCATACAATAATACAATTATTGAACTATAGATACAAGTGACAACTTTTTTTTTTAATGACCTGGTGGTAACAGCCTTCAAAGCTAATACAGTCATAGCTGGACCACAATCATTACCTCAAGTTTTCTTTCACTTGTTTCTTCAAGTACCATATTCCCAATTGTGACCATTACTGTACCTCAAGCCTCCTGGGAGAAAGTTTCAGTCAGCAAATTTGGGGGCTTTTCACCATGGTAATGCTAGTGTGTCACCAGCTTAATTGGACTCTCCCGTTAAAAATGGGGCAGGGTGGGCTTCCCTGGTGGGGCAGTGGTTGAGAGTCCGCCTGCCGATGCAGGGGACACGGGTTCGTGCCCCGGTCTGGGAGGATCCCACATGCCGCGGAGTGGCTGGGCCTGTGAGCCGTGGCCGCTGAGCCTGCGCGTCCGGAGCCTGTGCTCCGCAACGGGAGAGGCCACAACAGTGAGAGCCCCCCCCCAACACACACACACAAATGGGGCAGGGAAATAGCAAGATAGAAAGCACTTTGAGAAGGAGGAAAGCATTTAAATAAACGTTTATGCTCAAATGAGCCCCTCAAACAAACAAAGCTATCCAGAGTGGAATGTTCACTGTGGCTCCACTGATGAGAGATTTAAAGCAGATGTCTCCTTCTGGAGCTCCCAGAGTTCTTCAAGCTCATCATAGCAAAAATGGAACTCACTGTGACCATCCCTCAATCATCTGCTCCTTTTCCCTCATTTCCACTTCATTCTAATTAATGGAGCTTCTTTCTAATTACAGGACCTGGAAGTTGTTACCAATTCTTCTGTCTTCCACACCATCTCCACATAATGACTCATCAGTGAGCTTAGCCAGCCAGTCCACAAAGACTTAATTTAAATTTACTTTCATTTCACTTTATCTGTCAAACAAGCAGTAAAAATTGCAAAGGTGATACGGAAGTAAACTTGGACCCAAGTAACTGGACCTCACTGCCCAATAGCCTCCTTAATGCCTCCCAGAGATGTACCAGAAGAGTGAAGGTCAATGCTAGCCATGTGGAATAAAAAATCTACCAGTTAGAGAAGCCCAGATTTGGGGGTTGTGGATATTCTGTAGTCTTTGGCCACTGGAGGGGCTATGACAGCACTCAAGAATTCCCCGTATTACCATATAAATAACTGTGCCCTGCATCCCAGGCACATACTTCTGTGATATTTTTCCTACTGACGTCTATTGAGGTTTTAGCTCTACATAGTGGTCCATGACCCAACCCCCACATCAATGCTAGCAACTCTACCTTTTACAGAGCTGTGGCATTGTTGCCTCCTATCCATGTCCACTGCTACTGCTTCAGTTCATCCCACTTATGCTTCAGCCCCATCCCACTGTAACCCGTCATCTGCACTGCAGCCTGTTATCTTTAAAAAGTGCAAACACATTCATGACACTTGCAGGTTAAAAACACTTCATGACTCCTTGTCAAATAAAGTCCAAACTCCTTACTGTGGTACAAAAGGCCTTTTATGCCTTGGCTCCTGATTTTTCTTCTCTGATATTATTTCCCATATTATTTGTCCTACCTGTAATCTCCTTTCCAGCGAACACCCGGTCTGCAGCTCTGTCGTTGTGCCAGGCTGTTTCTCTCCATTCCTGCCTTTGCACACATGTTATCCTCACTACATGCCTTAGTTATTAAAGATCATGTAGCCCAATGGAATATTACTCAGCCATAAAAAAGAACGAAATAATGCCATTTGCAGCAACATGGATGGACCTAGAGACTGTCATACTGAGTGAAGTCAGACACAGAAGGACAAATATATGATATCACTTATATGTGGAATCTAAAGAAAGGGTGCAAATGAACTTATTTACCAAACAGAAATAGAGTCACAGATGTAGAAAACAAACTTATGGTTACCAAGGGGGAAAGGTGGGGAGGGATAAATTAGGAGATTGGGATTGACATATACACACTACTTTATATAAAATAGATAACTAATAAGGACCTACTGTATAGCACAGGGAACTCTTCTCAATATTCTGTAATGGCCTATGTGGGAAAAGAATCTAAAAAAGAGTAGATATATGTATAACTGACCCACTTTGCTATACAGCAGCATCTTTTTTTGTGGATCACAAAAGATGCAAGACACAAAGAAACACTGACATCATGAGTCCATTTATATAAATTCCTAAAACAGAAAACAGAATGTTTTGGTTTTTAGAAATGCTTATATTGGGGGCAAAAGTCTAAAGAAAAGAAAGGAAATGCTAATCACAAAATTTTGGTTAATGGTTGCATCAAGGATGGAGGGAGAAGGTTCTGATCAGTGAAGATAAATGTGAGGCTTTTGGGGTCATGTAAATATGCTATGCTTTGGTATATGTGTGATTACAATGGTTTGTGATTTATGATCTTTTCTTTAAAGTGTGTGTGTGTGTGTGCATATGTGTGTGTGTGTGTGTGTGTGTGTGTGCGTTTCTGGCAGCCTTCTGTCCAGATATCACAATTTAAGAAAAATTTCCCATTAAAAAACAAATGAGACAAACAAAAAGAAACAGACCAAACAAAACAACAAATAAACAAACAAAAATGGAACGAACAAAGGAACAGAGCAGCAATTAGCAAGATTGCTCAGCCAGCTGAAGGCTACTACTATCAGTAATCTCAAATTCATAATACGTTTTCCCTGATTATGATTCCATGGATAAATCCTCAGAAAGTATTTATTCTCAGAACATGATTATAAATGAATTTAACAACCGAATGATTCAATCAGACATGCACACAATATTATCAGTTACTCACTTTGGAAACTGTCATTTTTTAAACCCATATACACACTTTGGATTTTTTCCATTTTAATATATTTGCATATGGAGGGTGTAGAACTATTCATGTCAAATCTAATTTATTATGAATATCTGCATTCTCAACATTCATTCTAGCATGCTAAGCTTGCTAGGTTATGTGCAGACAGGTGGTTATAGGTTTTGGTTGTAGTGAGAAATACATTTTCTTAACTATCATATTCATATTAGGCAAAATGGACCTTACTCTGTAGTCACTAAATGTGTAAAGTATATTTATTTTGTTACTTTTGCTTTAGTATAAAAATTCTGTTGTCTCTAGTTAGAGTGACATTTCAATTACAGAGTTTCTCCCCCTCTCTCGATCTTTCTCATTCTCTTCCCAATTATGTTTGGAATATTGGCTAATAAAGGTATCAGATCACTTCAAAAAGAAAATAAGAAACAAAGTAACATATTGGTGTCATGTCTATGCTTTGTTTTATAACGGGACTTGAATTGCTTTAACTGTTGAACTTAATCATCACTACTTTAACCTTTTTATTTTAAGACTTAAATATATCCACTTTTATCTTAGTAGAATTACCTACAAAAATAATCTTTAATGCTTTTCTGGATTAAAATAATAACTTAGCCTAAATATCATTGATTTAATCTTGATCCAAATAAAATCAGAAGACATTGAAGACTTCTGAGAAGAGTAGTGACAAAATCTAACTTGTGTATTGTGATGTGTTGAAACTGGAACACATAAAATCCATATATATTGGATCTATTTATTCTTTTTTCTCAGGTTTGTAAATTTAATAAAAGGTTCTTTCAATTTTATGGTGCTTTACAATTTTCAAGTTTCAAACACGTGATTTCATATAGTCCCATAATAACCCTTTTTCTCCTCTACCCCTAATTTGCCCCTCCCTCCCTTCCGTCTCCCCACTGGTAACCACTAGCTTATTCTCTATATTTGTGAGTCTGCTTCATTTTGCTTTATTAACTAGTTTGTTGTATCTTTTAGATTCAACATATAAGTGATAACAGATGGATGTATTTATTCTTAATTCAATGAAAGCTTAACTTTCAATGTGAGCAAAAGCTTTAAAATTTTTTTTAACTTCCCGAATTCTGTAAGAAAGCTAAAATGTATTCATTTTGAATTCTATCTCAATACAAAAAATTATATTGATTTTTTTTTTCTGATTGGGTAACATTTTGCCAACTCATAGGAGTTAAGTTCAATGTAACTTGTCTAGTGTTTTCCAAAGGGCAAGAAGCTATGTTATGGCAGAATCTCTTGCAAATGAGATACAGATTCTTGAATTCTGAGTGTATTTATTCATTGTGACATGTTATATGTGAGATAAAAATTGTACTTAGATAATAAAAATAATAGAATCAAATGTTTTTCAAAGATATGTTTAACAGCTAAGTCTATATTTTATTGAATAAGTTTTGTTATCTAAAGAGTTTTCTTTATGTCTTGAAAACAAAAATAATATAATCAAGAAGGTTATACAGTGGGTGTATTTTGTATAAAATATATGCTTGATGGCTTAATGAAATTGGATGTGAGCAAATTCTAGCCTTCCACTGATTTATTCAAGGTATGTAAATTTTGTAAAATTTGAGCATCTGTATCAGAACTGAAAAGTAAGGAAGAAGTGAACTCAGTAGCCATATTTTTTAGAATATTTCATGATTTATATAGTCTGATCTCAGACTATAAGCTTATCTATAGTCATCTAGAAGTTCACCTATAGCAAATCATAAGCTTGGACTGAAAAAGAAACCATACAACTTGTGTTTTACTGGGTAATCTGTTTTTCAGCAACTCTCCTTCATACCTTCAAAGATGAAGTAGGCATTATGCTCTTTGAGTTATTACATACCACAGAAAATTAGAAAGCTTCCTGACTCATTTAAATAAGATATCATAACTGGTAATTTAAAGACATCACAAATCAATACTGAAGGTCATTCACATTTTTCTGAACAAATGCAAAATTACCAACTCAAATATTAGGAAATGAAGCTAGAAGTTTTAACTGGTTACAATAAAGTTTTCTGACCCTACTTTAAACAATCAACAAAACAATAAATCAAAAGCTGAATGGTAATATTTGTCAATTTTCATTATATAAATACTCTCATCATTGTCTATTTCAAGTTAACAATGAGATATCACTTAACACAGAGTTAGGAAGAAATAAGCACATAATTATATAGTATTTCCACTCTACAGATGCAATAGAAATAAATTACCTCAAAAGCATAGATAACAGTAAACTTTAGTAAAATAGGAAGTTATAAGTTTTGAGTATTTGTTGCATTTATTTTTAACATTATTATTGTAACTTTATATAATTTCCCTTGTAAAAACATCTGTATTTAGCAACGAGTGCAAAAATTCTCTGAATATTTAACAGTAGGCTATTGCGAGCCTATACAAGCTGGCTCCAGTGTACCACTTCATTCACTTATTTATCAATCCGTGTATGTCTTTACTCAACCAAACCTCAAACAGTTGGGGGAGACCCTACTTTATGCCCATCTCTTAAAGAGCTTACTCTGTGTTCTGTAGAGAATCTAAAATTTGCATTGGAGCGGGTTGAGAAGAGTCTTTCCATGTTATATGATTTTTTTAAAAATGAAATCAGAGAAATTCTTCATAAACTACTATCCATAAAGAGGTATTATTTTATCATATATTAATGTTAAGAGCACGTATTTGCAGTTTATATTGGAAGGAAATTTTTAATGTCCCTTCATACATTCAACCATTCCTCACAAAACAAAAAATAAAAATCACAAAAATATATACTCCTTTGGAGAAGAAAAAAACCCCTCCAGTATAATAAAATAAATAAATAAACAGAAACCTCAATTAAATAGTATTGGGAGACCAGAACAGGGAGCTCTTACACCCTGTGACAATAGCAGAGCCCAATGGGAAGAAGAAAGACTTCTTTCCTGACAAGAACTCAGCCTATGGAGGTCACAGACTCTTTGTTTACCAGAGCCCTCCCAACTTACTTTTTCCCTCTATAAAAGCATTCTCCTTCTCTTACCTTGCAGGGACTTGCACGTGGCTCACCATGGTTGCAGACCCCAAACTGAAATTCCCTGTTGATCCCAAATAATCCCAATCTTTGTTGAAGAAACATCTGGCAGTCTGTTTTAGGTCAAAATAAGAGGTGAACAAAATGAAAGTAAATAACGTAAACAAAGCAAAAGTAAATAAGTAAACAAAACAAAACTAAAATAAGGCTTTTGTAAAACTTTATGAAGATGATATACACGCAAATGTTTCTAACTTGTCATAAAAGATTATTTGGTTGAGATTCTAAAAATAGGTTTTGTTTTATATTACTTCAGATAATTCCTTTAAAATAACCACTAGGGAAAAAGTATATCGCTGAAAGAGTTGAGAGTTCCGCTCTCAAATGTAAAAAGAAGTGCATTTTCTCATCAACCTCAATAAATAAGGTACTATATTTCTCACTGCCACTTACATGAAGGTATTTTAAAGTCAGTATGAACAATTAAATCTGCTCAAATACCTTCTTCCCAGTGTAAATACCAACAGCTTCCTCTATCTGTTTTGATGTTAAGGCAGTTTCAGAATATTGAAGAGCAACAGAGCAAGAGTTCACTTATGTTTACTTAGGTGGGATGCGCCTCCTGGATTAAGTACTATGTATCATCCTAGTGTATCTTTGATAGAAAGATATGACTAAAGGGCAACAGACTCTACATTATAAGTGAAACAATTATTACAGATAAAGGGTTTTTCTTGTTACATTAGAATAAGAGTGTTTTAATGAAGGACATATGGAACATCATGTGATTTACTATCACAGAAAAATTTTCAGGGAAACAGAAATTGAATATCTTGTTGACAAGTGTTCTTTATTGTATCTAGTGAACTAATTTATTAAAAATAAGCAGAGCATGCTTAGGCTATGATGGTAGTTTTCTAAACTGTTTCTTCAATATTTGATTTGTCAAATTCTGATTGTAGTTAGAATAAGATTACTAAAATTAAGTTGTTGTTTGTGCTAAACTGGGGGGTCTGAAACTAGAAAACAGTTAATTCTTAAAATTTCAAAAAGTCATATAAATTACCTTGCTTTTTAATCTGTTATGTATGAAATAAAAAAATAGCCATTCGTAGGAAATATAGAATGTCTATGCAGTGGAATATATTGTCATTCAAAGAGCATGCACAGTCTATAAAACACAGGACAAACTCCTTAGAATGACAAACAAAATATGAGTCTATGATCTAAACACATCAAAGCCTACACATACACACACACACACACACACACACACACACACACACACACTGTCATACAGAACTACCGGAAGATGTTTAATTCTATCTAATTCATCAGTTCATTTGTAAACATTGTTCCACAATTTGGAAAACTGTTATTCTTCCAAATTTAGCTTCCCAACTCCCAGTTGTACTCCAAGAGGGCTTAAATCAGTCAAGAAAAAAAATCTTCACATATTTATCTACTTTTATCCTCCTACCAGTGATATCACTAGTATTTTAATTTATAACAGATATTATAGATTATATTTTAATCAGTATTATAGCCGTGCTACTCAATTAATGACTTAATTTTTGACACACACTTTCAAAATAAATTTTCTAGTTATGTTTTACAAGTTTCAGCACCATTGCTTTAGGTCATTTAAAAACAATTTAATGCATACAACATGAAGCCAAAATGAATTGTAGTTGATTTTATTTCCATCTTTTATGGTAAGGTGGTTTTCTTTTTCACATTAGAAATGAAAAAAAGTTGTATATACTTCATTTAAATGAAAAATTTTGTTCCTATTTGGGAGTATGTAGTGATACTAATTAGATATGTACCTAAAGATCAAGTCATAGCCTGGAGATGCTATTGCCTTGCTTCTTTGACAATATGAGAGAACACATTCATATATACATTCCAAGCTCTTTGGAAGAAGAAAATCATTTTGCTTGGGAGCTAGTTATAATTCTCTAGCCCTTTAGTTTTGTGGGATTAATCAACAACTAGGACTATATATATATATATATATATATATATATATATATATATATATATATATATACAGAGAGAGGGAGAGGTAGATTATATGTATATGTATATCCATTGAGTTTTGCTGCCATTATCCGCTTTTCACATACACACTTTTGCTGTGTATGTATCATTTTGTTTCTATTGACATGAGGAGAGGAAAACCCTATTTAACTGCCAAGCACAGCCCCCATTTCTAACAAAGTGCTTTATATATAATGGGCAACCAGAACTTATTTGATAAATGAATAAATGAACGCATGCTCAGCCTTTGCTATTTAGTATCACTGACATATTTTTAAACAGAGTGTTATGTATTAAATATGTGCATAACCTATACAATTCCACTGACTTACACGATTGCAACTGAATAAAGATTTCTTATTTAGCAGCTTGCCAATTAAGACGTAATTTAGTTTGCAGTCAAAATGTCTGAAGGAAGTATCAAGGGTATATGTATGCACTACTTAATGAAAATTATACAATATTATATATTCACCTATTATTATTAAGTTTGATAATGGCATCAAAGTGTTAATGTACTTTAAAAGTCTTCAAAAAATGCAAAATTATTTCAAATGACAAGCTTAGCAGATCAGAGTGTTAAGTAAATTTTCCCCCAAATTTCACATAAGTAAAAACAAAACAAAAAAACGGAAGGCTTTCAAATTCCATTAAGAATGACAAATATTTTAGAAACAAAGTTTGATTAAAATGCAGAAAGCTGGAGTTGTTTTTTAAAAGAAAAGGTACATCACTTTGAAAGTACTAAGTAAACTAGTAAGATCTTAAGAGGCAGTGCAAAAATACAAGTCAAAATTTGCCTCCGGATCTCCTTCCTGCATCTCTTAGCCAGCAAAATAATAATTAAAATAATAATAAAATATTTTAAAGTAGAATAACTTTTTACATGAGTACAAAACTATAATTGTCATAAGTTGAGATCATAGAGTTAATTCAGGAACTCACAGGAATGTCAAATAGTTAAAGTTATTTATTATTATTCCACCACTTTAATCTATGAAATGGAATGCTTTATTACTATAATTATGGTATTCATGTCTCAAAAATATCTTATTCCAATCAAGACCACAAATTAATTTATTTTACCCAATTTCTAAAAATAATATTTTATTTGAAACATACTAAATTTTGAAGAGCTTAACAAACATGTATACTGCCTATGATCTAGGTCTTCTGCTAATACAGGTAATAAAAGAGGAGTTAAAAATTGTGCTTTTCACTCCAGGCTGTTGTAGGTCAATGGGAAATAAAGAGAGCAAAATGTGATCTAGCATATGCAGTAATAGTGTTATATATAGGTTGCTACTGGAACATAAAAATTGGCTCAAACAACTTGACCATCATTTTCTTTGTCTCATATAAAAAGATGCCCTTTCTTTCAATTTTTCTCAATTAAATATACTGATATTTGAAACAGCATAGTACAGTAAATGAAGCAGTATTTCATATTATATTCAAGTTTTAATTAGCGTAACATTTGGTTCTAAACATTTAATTATACAACATCCTAAAAATACTATTATATATTGCATTTTGTCACTTTGCATTAACCAACAAATGTGAGGGAGGAAAGGCTATATATAGTAACATGTCTGACTTGGGTCTTTAATGATAATTCAAGGGGAAAAGCTTGGTGTGTGAGGAATTACAGGTTAACATACTGGTAAAATATGAGCCTTTAATTGTCCCAAATGGAGGATGAGAATATAGGCAAGGACTAGTTATTAGAGACACCTCCTAAACCCTGCTTAGAAAGTGAGGTTTATTCTGTAGGTGACAGAGATCCCTGAATGCATAGAAAGTTAAATAATTTGTTTAATTTTAGAATTAGAAAAATCAATCTGCTGGAAGACAGAAGAATGGATTTGAGTGGCTAGGAGAAGAGAGAAGGCACTGAAATCACTTGGGGATTATTTTTATATCTACAACCTATGATAAGAGTCTAGCTGTGGCTGATCAAAATAGGCATGCAGAGGAGGCACATGTATTAAGGTGTAACTGAGACAGTTATATTTCCAAGAAAAGTTTTTACTTCCCCTTTTATAATGTAAACATGTTGTTTGCTTATAATGGTTAGCCATGGGCAACATTTCTTGGATGCCCTTAGATCCAGGGAGGATCTGGGGACAGTGCAATGTAAATGGAAGTTACTTTAGCACATTTGTTGGCTGCTAGATGAGTACAGAAGACTTAAGGAGCCAGCAGTTTCATAGAAAATGAAGTTGGAAAGAATCTGAAGATTCAAATCAGCTTATGTAGGGGGTCTTTGATCAAGCAGATGTTTTTATTGCAGAGATCTTTCTTTCTTTTTTTTTACATAGAATAGATTATCCTAAATAATACAAGGTATAAAAGCAGCAGAGGTTGAGGACTGATTAATGTGGTCCATGCATCAGAGAGAGACAGAGAAAGAGACAGAGAGAATGTATTAGGGATTATTCTCAGGTTAAGCTGGTAAAAAATTTCCATTCCTTTATATGGCCAGGGCTAGGTATGTAAAACTTAACACTGTAGTTAACAAATATATTTCTTTTTATCTAAAATGTCTGGAAATAATTCTTTCAAATACAATATTTTCCTTTTTAGTTGATTATACTGGTTAAAGCAGATGGTATTAAGTCCAAAACTGTGTAAGTTCTGTTATTTTACTTTACTTAAAAGCTAACACGGGACTTCCCTGGTGGCACAGTGTTTAAGAATCCACCTGCCAATGCAGGGGACATGGGTTCGATCCCTGGTCCGGGAAGATCCCACATGCCATGAAGCAGCTAAGCCTGTGCACCACAACTACTGAGCCCGTATGCCACAACTACTGAAGCCCGCTTGCCTAGAGCCTGTGCTTCACAACAAGAGAAGCCACCTCAAAGGGGACTTCCCTGGTGGGCAGAGTGGTTAGGAATCAACCTGCCAATGCAGGGGACACAGGTTTGAGCCCTGGTCCATGAAGATCCCACATGTCACGGAGCATCTAAGCCCATGCGTCACAACTACTGAGCTAGGGCTCTAAAGCCCGTGAGCCACAACTACTGAAGCCCGCGTGCCTAGAACCCATGCTAAGCAGCAAGAGAAGCCACTGCAATGAGAAGCCCACGCACTGCAATAAAGAGTAGCCCTCGCTCGCCACAACTAGAGAAAGCCCACGCACGGCAACAAAGACCCAACACAGCCAAAAAGTAATTAATTAATTAATTAAAATTAAGAAAAGAAAAGCTAACAAGTTAGCCTGCCTCAGTTTCATGTGCATAAACTGACAGAACACACTAGAACCTGAGTTACAGACACAGAGGGTTCATTACTCACAAGATCCAGTTAGTGCTGGTTCCCCAAATGCCAATCCCCTCAGGTTGATGAGAGGAGGGTCAGGTGTTTACCTGTAGATGTGTGGGTATACATCACAGGAAAGGAACCCCCAGATTAAGGGATCCTAAATGTTTATGAGCTGCTGGCTCATCTGTTCATATCCCCCTCCAGAGAAGGCAATTACTCATTGTCCTGGAATGTAAGTGACTGTCCCCAGGACAGGATGGAGAAGACTTTATCTTTATTAACCTTAGGATGTTTCTAAGGTCTTTCTTTAGGGAGACACTTTCTCTAACTTCCAAAGCATGTTCGATATTCAAACATGCTCTTTCTCAGAAGACCTGGATGGTGCAGGAACATGAGAAGTTCAGGGAAAATTGTCTCCAACACATTTGTATATACAACTCAGATATAAATATAGATATATACAAACACACAGATACACACACTTAGGGTTGATTCTCATTACTTGTGAACACTTGCAAGTTCACCTACCCACTAAAATGTGTTTGTAAGCCACAAATCAATAATCAATATGAGCTGCACTTTTGCCTGAGGGTAGAGACAGTAGGAGCCAGTGCAATGTAGTGACAGAAGCTCAGACTTTAACACCAGTTGGATAAGTTTGATCCCAACTCTGGCACCTATTAGTGGGGAGGCCTCAGGCAAGTCTCTTAACACTTCTGAACCTCATTTTCTCTTTTGTAAAATACAGAACATAATTTACCAGATGAGTTGTTTTTAGTATTTAAGATTATAATCTATGTTATATATAGATATACCTGTATATCTGTATATATCTTCCATTGGAGCAATGATTCAGTATTTACTAATTCAGTGTTCAAGGTGATTTAACAGACTATAAGTACTGTGAAAAGGAGAATCAATTATATATATGTATGTATGTGTATACATACATATATGCAATATATACCAAAAGCTCATGCTAAGTTCCTTCCTTTCTCCTTTTTTCTATCCTGACTCATTCAGTTAAAAGGTCATTAGGTGAGGTTGAACAAGGTAGGCATCTGTGCTAGTTGGGTAGTGGCAACACTACCCTGGTTGGGTGTCAGAGCCTGTGTAGGATGACAAGAACATTCACGCACCCTGGTGTGGGGTGTCAGAACTGAGGCTTGATGAGGATTTTCACATGCAGAGAGAGCAGCAGTTAACTGCAGTGCAGGTTGAGCTGCCTGGTGCAGATGTCAAAGCACAAGCCATGTGAAGAGTGCACCATAAAGAGTTTCATTGTCTTTGATGGTGAAGGGGAATTGTTTACATACAAGAAGACTGATCAAGTAAATATGATGAAAGCCAGTTTTCTGATGGTCAAAAGCTTCTAGCAGGCGATGCACTACCAAATATTATAAAGGAGGACACACTAGAATGACCCTTGTGCTATTAGGCTAATTTGGGTTTGTCACTGCGTACTTACTGTTTTCAATGCATACAGAGAAATGTAGAAAAATACAGTAGTGCATATCTGTTTATATTTTTGTAAACTACAGTTCTATCCACAAAAATATCTGAAAGCACCAACCCCCAGGAGTAGTGAGTACATCTAAAACTCAAATATTTATTTCTAAATATCACTATTAGATTCAAGTTATATATTCTTGGCAAGAATATCACAGAAGAATGTTTGGCTCTTCTCACTGCATCTCATGAGGCAGTACTCAAGGTAGATTTGTTCTATTACTTGTGATCTTAACTTGGATCACTTGAATAAGGTGCTACTTGGAGAAGTACTCCAAGGGCTCCTTAGAGAAATAACTGATTCCAGGGCTGATGAAAGGATATCTTTTTGTTCCAGGACATTAGAAAGTGCTAAAAGAATAATGTGAACACATCAAAAAGACAAAGAAGGGATTCCCATTGGCTAAAACTGGCACAATGTGAACATCAATGTAGATATTAATAGTAAAAGATTATAACATATTGACTAAAATAGCAATTCATACATACCTACTGATATAAATAAACTGCATGAGACATGAATGAATAGGGAGATTGGAAAGGAATTTTCTGTGGAATAATGCCAACTAATAATTTTCAAGTAATGAAGAATTAGAAAATTATTTTGCCACCATTATACTTATATTAATTCAGGCAAGAAACATTGTAGTTGCTAACAATAGGCTATAATATTTGGATCAAGAATGATATTGTCTCAAAGTATGGTCCCATAAAATATTATTAATGACAAAGGAAAAAAGAATAAATCTACAATAGAGAAACAGCACCTTTTTCAAGCAATCAAAGTTAATATTACAGGAGGTGGTAAAAATCTGCACCACATACTATTTCATGGGATGAAGTGAGAGAGCAGAACATTCTTCTGTGATATTTTGCAAGGACTATATAACCTGAAATCATAGGGAAATATCAGATACATCCAAATGGAGAAATAAATCACAAAATGCATGGCCTATAATCATTAAAAGTGTCAAGGACACAGAGGTCAAAGACTGAGAATATGTTCCAGATTGAAAGAGACTAAACAAATGACTACTGAATGACATGAGTGTCCCTGGATTAGATCTTTTTGCTATAAAGGGACATTATTGAGATAATTGTCAAAACTTGAATGGGGAGTGAGAGTTACATGGTATTAATGTATCATTGTGAATTTTCTGATGTTTATGGTTACACTATGATAATATGGCCACTTGTCCTAGTTTATAGGAAATACATACTATAGTATTTAGGGATGATAGGGAATCATGTCAACAAGAATCTCTCAGAAAATTTTATTGTATGCTTCTTGCAATATTTCTGCATGTTTAAATTTTCAACTTGAAAAAAAACTTAGTCGTATATGCAGCAGAGAATAACATTTAGCATATACAGACACCTTTTGATACATATTCTATTTTGTAAAGATACCTATATATGAAACACATTTTTCTTTTAATAATTTATCAGGACATATCTTAAGAGTGTTATTGACTTTAGGCAATCTTATTTGGAGACTTCATCATATTAATAATATTAAAGTATCACCAACCATATTGAATCAGATTTAAATCTGACTGTATCATAGGAGGTTAAAGTGTATTGGGCTGCACTAATAAGCAGACATAATATTGTATATACTGTGGAAGAATAAGTTATTGTTTAGAGTTATTATTTTACAGCTATTATTTATATTTTGGAAGACTCAGATACAATTATAATCCATTGAATACAGCTAGTCCCTAGGCATTGTATAGTTGCTGATTTGAATATATTATTATGTAAGACAGCACAATGTAGCTAATGAAGCAAATAGTAAAGATGTTCCCTATTAAAAGGATTAATCTATATCATATTGTCGGGTATACACTGAGCTAAAAATCTAGACTATTTTCAAAATTTTATTATTAAATTTTGCATGTAGTTTTTCACTATTTTGCAGAGTGATTTCCAGCACTGGATACTTTGCAAATTAAAATTTCTCTTATCATTTTTATTATTTTGAAATTTTATAGTTAATGCTGAGACAATTTATTTTTACTGGGCCATTTTTAATACTTTTAACACAATGATATTATGCATCAATGTACAATTTAGTCAGCTAGAGGAAAATTGCTTTTAAGCAATCCATGGAGAGTATAATTTGTCTTGTATGACTGCATTTGCAAAAACAGCTACTATATAGAACAAGGACGTTCTTATATATTATTACTTGTGGGTTACCACTGAGCCAAGGAAGATTCACAAAAAGCAAGCACCTAAAGTTAATCATGCTGATTGAACAATTTTGGTGCATTCCCTGGATTTTCTGAAAATGTTTCATTTGTAGATTTCATATCTGCGGCCATTTAAAAGCAATAAATGGGATTCTTTTTATATTTAGAATCAATTCTGTTAAGCTTCCGTGTTCTATCCGTATCCACCTCCTGCACTCCATTTCCTAAATAACCTCCCTGTTCATTAGAAATGCTTTGCAAATAATGAAGCCAATGAAGTGCACTCATATAATTTGTGTTCAAATGGTAAAAATGACCTCGGAGGTACAGAGTTATTTTGTGGGTCTTCCACCTTTGAAGTCATTATTGCATAATTTTTCACTCTGCCTGAATGCCACAGAAACATTACTAGTGGATTCATGAGTTACTAATGTGGCGCTTAGAGGTGAAATGTAAAGACCTCAACTAACTCTGAATATCTGCATATACATTGTAGATAATTGTGGCTGATAGGAAATATGCCCCCCTCCCTGCTGTTGGGGTCTTCAAAAATGACAAGATATTTAATACAATATATTTCTCAGCATTAACCCCACTTTAAGAATGTCCAGGTGGGCATATTTCAGGGTGCTTGGAACTTCATCGTCAATGCTGCTGTTCTGTTGTTTACTTTAAGGCTAATATAAATGTCACATTTTATATAAGACCTACAAGCTGTAGGCATAAATGCAATTCTTTGTTTTGCTTTGCTTTAGTAAGTTTAACCTACTAAATCAATATGGGTTGATAACATCTGCTCAAGAACTAGCTAGAGAGCCCACCTGTCCATAATATTTATTTTATAAAATAATTATCAATCTGTGAAAATAAAATGCAGTAAGCAGGTTGGAACACTTTTGTTTTAAAGCTGGCATGTGTCTACTTAATTAGATATGGTTTGCTTGCTCTAGGTCATTTGCTTTAGTCTTTGAAAGCAGTAACACTGAATATTTATTTTAATGTTTCAAAGTTTACAACGTATTTGCAAATGTATTACCTCATTCGATACAACAAATCTGTAGGCTTAATAACTGACGTCTAGATTTTCAGCTACAAAACACTGTTATTTAGAATCAAATGAGACAAGCAGAATTTATCTTTGTTTCTCATTTACATATATTAAACATGTTTTATAAAATTCCAACTCAAACAGAAATTAAATCATTTATGGAATCTGAAATAGAAGATAATAATTATTTTCCTATACTTGATCCTACTTCATCAACTGCATGCCTGTAGAAAGAAAAAGGCTTCCTTTCAGGCTAAATAAAGGATGGTAACAGAGACCTGCCTTATAGTTTTGACATTTCATAATAATCCGAGTTTTTGTTTGTTTAATTGTTTAAGTCTCCTCTGAAATGTCAGACTTTATTCAACAGATGTTTACTGAGTTGTTATTTTGAATTGGCTTAAGGGAATTAAAAACACCATCTGAGATTATATCCTTTTTCTTTTTTATTATAGAGTACTTTTTGAAATGCAGTAACTTGATGATACATGCGAACCAGGGCTCTAGGATCTTAGAGTAAGCTCTACATTTTTAAGAATTGTGGAAACATAAAATTACATGTATTTTTCATAATTTTGAAGGAATGGACTCTACAGCATGCTATGAAACTCATGCTTTCATTGAGAATTTTGGGAGGGATTTTTGGAAAAATAATGTTTTGAAGGTTAATAACTAGGTTTGAATAAAACTTCCTGTTGAATAAGATATGAGGTACAACCTGGACAGAGATAGCACACATACTATGTTGCAAGTGGCTATATTTCTAGCAAAAGTAGGATGGAATCTTACAGTACTCATTAAGATGGTTTATCAATACTTGTATTTATGACATGATATTTTCCTAATAATAAATCTGACTTCCTCATAATATAATTTAAACCTATACCCTGCTTCAGCTGACTGAAAACAAAGTAGATAAAAGCAATGCCAGTCAAATATACAAACAACACCATCACCACCACTACCAATACCAACACCAAACACAAAACATAAAGGTATGCTTATTTTTGAAGGTATTTTATTTAAAACAGAAAGTTTTATTTTCTTTTCTTCCCCTAATATGAAGGTTTAGATTTTGGAGGAATTTTCATATTGGCCTGTGAAAATTTTGTCTATTTCTGATATACTTATATTCTTACCTTCCCCATGGCTCATGAAGAAGCATATGGCCAAGGAGATGGCCATCAGGAGAACGAAGGCCACAGTCTGACTCAGATACTGGTGACCAAAAAAAAAAGGCTGTTGGGGGGCAGAAGTGGAGTTACTATAAGTTCTGTAAGTCTGTAAGTTTTGGACTGATAATGAATGGTTGCTAGGAAATAAGGGACATAGGTCAATACCTGGCAGGAAAGTGGCAGTGATATAGGAGGAAATAGTGCTTGAAGTAAATTCGAGTCCCCATCACAGCAAAGCCAGTAATACAAATTGTGGAATACAGTACACAGAAGTTGTGGGAGAGATTTCTTTTCGTTTTTTGGCAAGATTTTGGACATTAAGTCTAGCAATTTAGCCTTGAGTGTAGTTCATCAGCCCTGCCTGTAATACTTTGAGCTGCCCAAAGTGAATATCTCAAAACAAAAACAAAAGCATATTCATATAATCTTTGAACCCAGAATCAAATCATAAAGCTTATTATTGGTTCATTATTTTTCTCCTGTGAACTTTGTTAATCTTCTCTATAGTTTACTTCATACATAAGGTTCAAATTCCCTCCAACAGTATACAGAAAATAGTAGCTCCTTATGTTAATTTGGTAGTTTCTATATGATCACAGTACAGTATCATCTAAACTCTGAACTCCTAAAATTGAACGCAAGAAAAAGTATAACTAAAAAAAAAAAGATAGTAATGAAACTATGTGAAATCATGTGAAGTTTCCTCAGGCTACCCTTCTATTATTATAATTCTCTAAAATTTGTTTTAAGATAACTGAAGAATTAAGCTCAATGTAAATTTTTTGTACATTTTGCTGCTTAGAGGGTAATAATGATTTTTTTTTCATTTTTGTTTTTTTCTGAACTTAAAAAAGGAAGAATTCTTTTCAGTGCATTTTTCCTTTCTCACTTGAACACTTTCCACCTGGTCAAAAGATCATTATCCCCTTTCATCTTGTGATTGTCATATACTTTCAATGTTGCCAAAACCATCAAGGAGAGTGATCATTTCACATTGCCAGCAATCTTGGATGACATGTGTTCTATAGCCATTAAATATCAATTCAGAAAAAAACTGCTCTGACAAAGATATTTTTGACAGTCAGTCCTTACCAACCACTCAGTACTAAATTCATGGATTATGGCTGCCTTCCCTACTGCTGCAAAACCTACCAGGAAGTATAGTAGCAGAGTGAGGTTGTATTCTCACAAGAATATGAAGGGTTATGAGTGGGAGATCTATTAATAATGAGCTGGAGCTTGACACCATGTCACTAGGTACTTACACTTTAAATATACTGTTTTATATATGGGAAAACACTACATGAATTTTTACCTGACATCTACCCAATCACCAATCTACCTACCTACGTTATCAGTGCTTTACAGTTTTGATCCGGAAGATTACTACTTGATAAAGTAATTTCAAATGAGAATATTCTCTTAAATCTACTTAGACCAACTTACATTAATAGTCTAAGTGTCATCCTTTCTGAATATTGGAAACGCTCTTACTTACTCATAGAGAATGAGAAATACTGTATCATGAATTCTTTAGTTTGGAAAGAATAGTTCCAGGAAAAGTAAGGAACCAGTAATAAAGACCTTCCAGTACATGAGATAAAATATATCATTATCGCCACACCCCATCTTTGCTCAGTTACAAGAGGTCACCACTTGTGCTACTCTCATTCACCATCTACAATAGGCAATTTAGCAGATGTTGAAATCCGTACAGCAGCCTCTTCACCACCCAAGGAGAGACTCTTCAATAATATCCCAGAAAACTAGTCATGTCTGTCTGCTATACCTACCATACTAAGAACCAGACATGAGGAAAACATGGACTTCTTCACCAGTTCTCAAAATTGAGTTAAGTGTAATACTAATAAGTCTATGATATCATTGATAGAGATGTGCTTCTCTGAATAAACTTTAATGAAAAAATGGCTCTAGAAATAATTTAAAGGAACAGAAACTTAATCAGCTCTCTAAATTGGCTCTGAGTTAGACCTAAGTCTTAATGGCCCTATAAAAAGTACTTTTCTCACCCTCAATATTTCAGCAAAAATCAGAACCTGCAGACTTACAGCATGTCTTACACTGTGTCATGAGATTCCACACAGCATTGCCTCTGAACAAATAACTCATTTTACAAAATATGGAAGTGCAGCTATTGACTCATGCTCATAGAACTGGCTAGTTGTAAAAATTCCCCATTGCTATGAAGGAGCCTGTCTGATAGAACTATAACATGATTTTCAAAAGATTTATTCACAGTGGCAGCTAAATTACTCTGTCATCAAAAGAATTATCATCAAAATCCCATCATTGATATGAGAATTATATATTTACATGGAAATATAAATGACCAAACTAGCCAAAATGATTGTGATGAGAAGGAAGTAAGCTAAAGATTAATACAACAATTTATCAAGACTTATTTTAAAGTTACAACAATTAAGACAGTAGGACATTGGTTAGACCATCAGAGCAGAAGTGAAAAATAGACTAACACATATATGGCAATTCTGATTTATGGCAAAGGGAGCTCTGTATTGAAATGAGAAATATTACTAGGTTAATTGGATTTATTAAAAAATTAAACTTGGTTATACCTTGTGTTATAAGTAAAAAGGAAATCCAGGTGGATAAGAGGTTTATATATGAAAATTAAAACAATAAATGTTCTAGAGTTCAAGATGCAGTTTTGCCATGTAAAAAGTTAGAAGTTGTCACTTTCATCCTTACAACAATGAAAAGCTGAAAAACCTAAAATTAGCTATTTCTTGTACTCATCAGAAAACTGAGGTTGCAGGGCAAAGTGCCCACCCCCCACACAAACTCTGAAGAGGCAAAAGAACCCAAACAATCACATCTGAGATCTGCTTACAAAAGCAGAAGCTACTGGAACCATAAATTGGTAGGAACACTCAAATGGTAATTTTAACAAACTGCTGAAGCTGAGTGTAGACTACAGTAAGAGTGAGAAACTCCTCAGATCTGCAGACTTAGTGGGGCTCCAAACTGGGTTTCCTTTTGGGTTTTACTTTCAGGAACCTCACCATGTTCTTTTGGTGAAAAGTGAGAAAGATACCCTTGTGGTTCTAGCAGGTGGAGAGGAAGTGTAACCATTATGAAACACTTGGAGCATTCTCCATAATAAGGCCTGTTCTACAGTGGAAGAGACTTTACCAGAGGTTTTTTCCACCACAGGGAAAGATATTTCTCCCACTCTAGCCCCCTCTAACTTTCCTGTCTCTCCTACCTAAATTTAAAAAACAGGGCAAAAAAATTTTATACTAATGGTCTATTTAATTCAGTGTCTATTACCCAATATATCAAGTCTGGATTTTGATGGTTATAAGACATGCTCAAAGGCAAGAAAAAGCACTGTCTAAAGAGACAAAGTAAGCATCCAAATCAGACTCATATGACATAGGTGTTAGAATCTGCAGACAGGGAATATAAAATAATATGTTAAAGGATCTAATGGAAAAGTAATAACTTAAAAGAATAGATGGGTAATATAAGCAGAGAGATGGAAACTCTAAGAAATCATCAAATAGAAATGTTAGGAAAAATATTGTAATAGAAATGAAGAATACCTTTGATGGGTTCATCAACAGACTGGAAACAGCTGAAGAAAAAATCAGTAATTTTGAAGATTCATCAATAGAAACTTTCTAAACTGAAATTCAAAGAGAAAAAAAGTGACAAAAACATAATACCAATATTCTGAGAACTGATAATTCCAAAAAGTGTTAAGATATGCATAATTGGAATAACAGAAGGAGTAGAGCAGAACTATTTGAAATAATAATTACCTAGAAATTTCCAAAATAAATGACAGCAACCAACCTAGATGTGGGTAGCTCAGAGAACATCAAGAAGGATTAATATCAGAAAATGTCCACCTAGTTATCCTACCAATAGAGGAATAACATTAGAAATTACAGCAGACATCATCAGAAACCATGCAAGTAAAAAGAGTGAAGTGAAATATTTAAAGTGTAAAAGACATAAAAACTACCGATCTAAAATTCTATAGCCAGTGAAATTATTGTTCAAAAGAGGAAAAGAAACACTTTTGCAGACAAAAAAAAAACGAAAAAGAAAACAACCCACGTGAATTCATCACCAGCAGACTTGCCCTGCAAGAAACATTAAAAGAAGCCTTTCAAAGAGAAGGAAAATAATGTAGTTCAGGAACACAGATCTGCAGGATAAACAAACAAACAAAAAACACTCGTAAGGATATAATTGATGGTAAAGTAAAATCTTTTATATTTCCTATTCTCAATTGACCTAAAAGATAGCTTTTTTAAAAAAGTAATTATAGTCTCAATTACAGTGTATGAATATGTGAAATGAATGAAACAATAACATAATGGGCAGGAAGGAGGAATTGGGTATCCTTGGTTATAAGATATCTGCACTACATTTGAAGTGTTATGGAATTATTTGGAGATAGACTTGGATTAGTTATAAAAGTGTATTGCAAACTCTAGGGCAACCACTAAAATTTTAATAAGGAGCAGATAAGAGGAAAGAAAGAAAAAAACAAAATAAATTAAAAACATGGTAGATATTAATCTACTGATGATGTACACAATCATTTTAAACATAAATGTTCTAAATAGATCAATTATAGACAGAGATAGACAGACTATAAAAAACACAAACTTTTTGTTTCCTGTAAGAAATTTACTTTAAATGTAAAACTCACAAAGATTACAATAAAGGGAAGGAGAAAGATACATTAATAAGCACTAATAAAAAGAGAGCTGTGGTACTTATATTAATTTCAAACAAAGTAGACTTCAGAACAAGAAAAATTATCAGAGATAAAGAGGGACATTACATGATAAAGTGGTCAATTATCTAGATGACAATAATTCTAAACATGTATGCACCTAACAACAAGGCATCAAAATTGATGAGGCAAAAACCAACAGAACAGCAAAAGGAAATAAACAAATCTACTTCACAGCTAAAAACTTCAACATCTTCTTTCAGTAACTGATGGACCAAGCAGACAGAATATCAGTAAGAATATAGCTTACCTGAACAGGACTATTTATCAACTTAATTTAATTGACATTTATTGAATACTCCATTCAACAAAGTCAGAAAATATATTCTCTCACGTGACATGGGACATTTCACCAAGATAGAGCACATTTTTCACCTTAAAACATAAATGTAAAATAATAGAAACCACACAAAGTATAGTCTCAGAACACAATGAAATTAAAGTAGAAATCAATTTTAAAAGGTAACTGTAAAATCCCAAATATTTGCTGATTAAGTGATTAATTTCTGAACAATACATAGGTCAAAGAAGAAGTCTAAATAGAAATTTAAAAAAAACAGTATTTTGATGTAAATGAAAGTGAAAACATAACTTATCAAAATTTGTGGGATATAGTAAAAGCAGCACTTAGAGGGAAATTAACAGCATTAATTGCATATTTCAGAAAACAAAAATTCTAAAATCAATAAAAGTTTCTGCCTTAAGAAACTAGAGAAAGAAAACCAATCTTTCTTTAAGACCCCAGACTTGTTCTTTGGAAAGTTATGTATGAAAAAGCAATGATGAACCTCTACACTTGCTAACCAAGAAGGATAAGTCACAATTTACTAAGGTTTTAAGCAGGGAAGAAAATTGATATTTTTTCCTGTTTTAAAATTTTCATTCTGATTACAGTGGAGAGAATGGATTGGAGATGGGCAAGAGTGTAGGTAGAAAGAGAGATGGGAAACCATTGAAGTTGTCCATGTGAGAAACCAAAGTGGTCTGTACCAGGATCACAGAAGTGATGGAAGGACCAGACAAATTTACTACATAACTTGGATATTATAGAATAGACTTGATGATTACTTGGACATAGATGGTGAAAGAAAAAAATAAAGTCAAAGATGACTTATTGGCTTTGTCTGAGTAACTGGGTAGGATAGAGGGCTGTTAATTGGGTCATGGCAATCTGGGAAGAAGTAGAAACTATTTTCTAGATCTATTCTGCTTGAGAGTCCTATCAGACATCTAGGTACAATTAGCAATTGGTTAGGTGGTTATGAATTATAAGTTTATTGGTGAAGTGAGACTGTAGGTATGAATTTAATATAGAGATGATATTAAATCTATGGTACAAGATATATGGGGAGAGATACAAAGAGAAAAGAGAGTAAGAAACAAAGTGAGAGGTTTCCAAGACCAAGATTTCCAAAACCAAAATATGTAGCATGAGAAAAGGAACACTAGTCAGCAAAGAGCCTTACGTCTGAGAGTACTAAAATCCAGTAATAATGAATTCCTTAGGGCACTCAGAATATACCTTAAAGTTTCAGAATTTTATAAATTTACCCATAAAACTCCTGCCTAAAATGACTTTTCCAATTCTCGGCCCAGTATAAAATATTGATTATTCGATGCTCATCATGCAGGTCAATTTCTTTACAACTAAACTTCTGAATTCTCCCTCTCCTCATTAAAGAATATCTGATTATACATTTTCCTTTCATTATAGTTTCAAAGCTTTTTCAAATTTATTTTCATTTGTTACTGGAAACCTGTTGAAATCTTTCTTATTCTTCTCCTAGTGCCAGATACATGGCATAATCACAGCTATAGAGCACATACTTTATATATATATATTACTGATTGAATTAATGCTTATCTCCCTAATCCCACTGAGGGAAAAGCATACACATGGATAATAAAGTCTTATCTCTACCTAAGCCAGAATTAAATAGATATAGAATATTTTAAAAGTATATTCATAAAGTGGCTATTTTTCTCTGAAACGAAGCATATGGGTTTGGTTTTGAATATGGCCCGTGCAAGTTAAATCAGCATGGCTTGAAATCATTTGCTTGTTACTATAATTTGTCTTATTGAATAAACCATCAGTGTTCTTGGAAAATAAGGCACATTCTTTGATCAACATGTTAATATGACAGTCTTCTCTACAGTAATTTTAATTTTTGTTATTAGGACATATATCTGTAGTTCACTTTTTTTCTTGTAAGGGATTATTGCATGTTTGTCATGGCATATGTGAAAGGAGGCATATTACTGTAGAACAGGAACAGGGAGAAAATTAAAATGTATTGATCTAATTAATTACAAAATAGATTAATCCTGGGTTTTCTGTCAAGAATGAGATCTATTATTCATTATGATCAACTCAATTAAATCTTTCCAGAAGTAAAGTCCTTTTTATCAGAAGGTGAAGCCTCTACTGAAGCTAATCCTATAACCTAAGAAAGATTATTGATCCAACATTGAGTAATACACTGTTTTTTAACCCACATGTTACAGCTCTCTGACCTAAATAACTTCTCAACTGACCTCTTTTTTGCGTTGTTTTACTGAGTTCAGATTTTTCATTGAATCTCTGTGTATATACACCATAGAGAAAACAAAATAAACTATGAACAGTGTGATTGTGCCATGTTACTTTTAATCTTGCTATCAAGCTTATCAAATCCCTTAAACTTCCTCAATTTATGAAGAGAATTAATCCCATTGGCGAATAACTGTATAACCACTAAATGCATTCAACAAGGAAGAAAAGTAAGCTTTCTTTGGAAAAGAAGAAAAATAAAGGAAAGAACAAGTTCAAAAATGCCAAATAGGAGGCTAGTTAGTGGCAGTGAATGTGAAAGAAACAAGTTCAAAAGAAACTAAAAATTTAAGAATTAAACCTAAGACAGATAGATTTAAACATTGGCTTAGGAAATTAGTTATATAAATCTATTAATAAAAATCTGCTATTACACTTCTAGAAAGGTTCTCCCAAATGTGCTTAAAGGTTTAGTTTTAGACATATTAGGTTATTTGTGGTATATTAACCATCTGAAGGGACACCTTTTGAATATATATATTAAACTGCACGAAGTATAAAATAGAGCTGCCTTTCTCTGAACACAAATTTTCAAATAATGGTATCATATCCTTACAAATATCCAGAATATATAGAATGAGTATTATTTGCCAGAGTTTTGTTAGGTATCATGATTTTGTATAATCTGTTAATATGTCCTTAGGGCTTATAAACACAATCATTAGAATTTTTACAGCAGAATGTAAACATAGAATTGAAGGAGAATGCTTTAATATGTTACTACGGGAATGGCTGTTTATTTTCTTAACAAGGAACGTTTTAAGATGGTTTTCTATACAAAGATTTCCTATCTGTCAAACTTATCCACTCCTACTAAATACCCAGAGGTCCTCTTATTTTATTTTATTATAGAGATTTGGGGGCAAGTTTAGTAGAGAAGGGAAACATGTATTTGCATAAAACTATGCAGTATTGTTGGATTTCAAATGTCTCAGTCAAAAATAATCAACATTTCAGTAACAATATTTGCAATGGCCTAAGAAAACTGTTAATTTCACCATGTAAAAAAGGGCATAATATATTCAAAGTGAAACTGCACATGGATAATATATTAAATTACTACCATAAAATCTTAGAATCTTTGACTATACAGGTTTATTTCCTTGAAGAATAATTTTTTAAAATTAAGATACTTGTAAATGGAATGGTGGGAACTGTTAACAATCTGTCACCCCAAATCAGAAAAGAAGGAATTATCTGGAAAAGGTAAATGTCCCTTAATATAGTAATAAAATTTATATTTAAGTTTAGTCATTTTAATAATGTTCTTTCAAATTATCAATAAAGTTCTTCAAATCCAAAAGCAAAATATGAAGTCTACACTAAAGAGCTATAAAATTCTTTGAAATAAACAAGACAAGAAACTTAAACATGAAGAAAAACATCAGCTAAAATTATTCCCACTTGAAAACAACCAAACTATGCTCAAAATATTACTATGTATGAGGCATGATGTCTTTTTTCTTATAAATTTACTCTCAAGGAGAGAAATAATTCTGTGATCATGTGTGTTTAAATGCATCCCCATTCAAATTCATCACTAATATTCTCACTTAAAAAACTAAATATCAAGAGCCAGTTTTTTCTGGGTTATTGTATTAAGAACAGTATAAAGCTATTGTCAAAAATTATGGACTGTATATAAACAAAAGTGGTTTCAGAGTTAAATATCCCAGGCACATGTTCAAGTGCTTTTGAGGTAGTAACTCAATCAAAAGGTTGTATCTTATTAGCTTCATTTTACAAATGAAGGAATTGACACCAACAAAGAGGAAATAACCTTCCTGAACTAATCTGGCAAGTAAAACTAGACTCACACCCAACCAATTTATCCACAACATTCAAACATTTCTCTGCTAGAAAATACTATTTATATATATAGGAAATCAGTGGTTACACATCTGGAAACATTGGTTGTATCTAGATTTCAGGTAGATGGAAATGCCTGAACAGGAAACTTTTTTATTTTCAGGAAATAGAGAATCACTGCATTATTAAATCTATAGTATACCATGCTAATATATGCAAACAATAGTTAAGGTATTCCAATTGGACAAGATTGTAGTGGGGAGGAACACATAGGCAAAAATGATTTTAAAAACTCCTGCATAGCTAAGATACGACTGAGACTGCAAGGGGAATAAGCTTTTAGTGTACTTAGTGCTTATATATATCTTACCCACCTATTACAAACCTGGCGGGGGTGTGTGGATGGGGTCTATGAGAACTGTGCATTTTACACTCATTTCTCTTTAACCTTAAATTGCTCTAAAATAATATCTACTAATAATTTTTTTAAAAAAAACTCATAGCTGCAAATGTTAACATTCTCTTAAATGATGAATAGTATTTTGAAAAATGATCCTTTGGTTACTGCTATGCACTTCCCCCAATTTGGAGCCCATATCATTATTGCTTTATTGCAATTATATATTATTTAAACTCATCCTATTTTTAAATATGTTGTTAAATCTTATTAGCAAGTTACCTTATTAATTTATTAAAATAAATGTAGCTAAAAGGTGATTTCATTTCTTCTTAAGTGTCCAGTGTTCTCACTCTATATTCACCTTTAAGTAAGATTAAGTTTTTAAAACACCCTCAGAAATATATATATATAATATATTATATATTTATATATTACCTATATATGTATGTAATGGTGAAATTAAATGCATCCTCTAATAAAGATTTTCAGGGAAACAGGGAAGAAAATTCATATTATGGACAACATAGAAGCTTAATACAAACTCTTAATCAAAGGTTCATATTTCTAAAAATGTGTCTTCCCCTTTCTCTTTAAAAGATACAGACTACTTTTTTATTAACCAGAATATTTAAGTTCAACTCGCCCTTTCTTCAAAGCAACGCCCTACATTTGGCTAAACATATCATCTAAACTCCAATTTTATTGGTACTGAAGCATGCCTCATACAAGAACATTTTTCTCCCCCCTACCTGCAACCAGCCCCCAAATTATCTAGTAGGTTAGAACCTGGAAGGAATCCTAATGCAAAGAGAATGAGATTTCTATTTTTCTACATGCTATATAAATTCAACATATATTTATCAAACTTTTACCACATGACTCAAACAGTTCTAGGTATCAAATATACAGTGGTAAAAATTACAAAGCTTTATTTAAAGTCTAGAAGAATAAAAGAAAACTAGCCAAGTGGAAATATAATTGTGCTATAAAATTATATTGAAATTAATAATTCACAGAACATAACTTTCTGAGCAACTAAAGAAAAATTAACCATGGTAAATTATATTTCACATTGGTTTGTACAAAGAAGTGTTTAACACCCTACGCTTTAGAGAAAAGGTTATCTTTGCAAAAATGAATCTTAATGAATTTGGTGAAAGAAATATGTTTTAAGAGATGTGAAAGTATACTCTTCCCTAATTGGTAAATATGATATGATAGAAGGAAACTAAGCTGCTATTAAGGGCAGAAACAAAGAAATCATTAAAAATGGTATCTGATAATGGTGCAATAAGGTTTGTATTCTGTTATAATGGAAACAACTAATTATTAGAGGGGTATTTTGATGAATCTTTTCTTCTTGTCCTTTCTGAAAACAATTTGACAATGTAGGAAGTTGTCACTTTAAGAGGTTAAGAAAAACCTGTGTGAAACAGAGAACTTGACATTTAGATACCACTTTTAATTTTATATAGACTTCTTTTTCTTGAAGAACTCAAAGTAATTTGTTGCTTACTGTATAAGTGGATTTTGAACAAGATAACTTATTAATTTTTCCAGATTTTCTCAGCTGCTAGAATGTTTCTAATAGTCATTGAAATAATTCATTCCACCCAGTGTATTTCTTCTATTTCCCTTTCTTGTCTATTTCTTATTTTAATCTAGTAACATTTAAATGCAGAAGTAGAATCATTTGAAATCAGTTACTAATTTAAATTCTATAAATTACAAATATTTTATTTAACAAAGGAAAAAATAGAGAATCCATTGCAGAAAACTACAAATGTGAGAACTATTCTGAGGTGAATGGATTTTTTATGCATTTAAATGCCATCTGTCAAGAAATATAGTTCTATATTAATACTTCAAGTTGATCATTGCAACTTATACAATAAAATTACCAAAGGGAAGAATATATATCCTGTAAAAATGAACAAAGCAGAAATAGTTTTATTAGATACTATGAAAATTTAAAAAGAAAACACCTTAAGTTTATCCATTCAAATTTATTAAATAAAATACAAATTAAAGAATTTTAATAGCTTTGGGAATATTTCAGGGACTGTAATAAATAAGCAAGGAGATATTTCTTAAGTTGGTGATTCTACGGATTAAAAATAATTTATCAGGGAATTCCCCAGCAGTCCAGTGGTTAGGACTCTGCACTTTCACTGCTGAGGGCCCAGGGTTCAATCCCTGGTTGGGGAACTAAGATCCTACAAGCCTTGTGGTGCAGCCAGAAATAAATAAATAAATAATCAAACAGCTTTCTCTTATAGCTCCAAAAATACTGAATGTATTTTCAGAATATATTCCAAAGCTATCAAGAGGATTTGTCGTTTTGTATAGTATTTCTTTTTGAAAGCACAGATTTTCTTTTTTTAATCAACTTTAAAATTTTATGATTGTTTTAGATTTACAGAAGAAATTGCAAATATAATACCATGTCCCATATAACACACATCCAGTTTTGCCTATTATGAACATGTTATATTTGTATGGTGTGGTAACTTGTCACAATTAATGAACAAATATTGATATATTATTATTGACTAAATCTATACTTTATTTAGATTTCCATAATTTTTAACTGATGTCCTTGTGTCTGTCCCAGGATCACATCCAGGACATGACATTACATTTAGTCATCCTGCTTTTTTAGGTTCTTCTTGACTGTGACAAAGAACTTTAATTATAGTAACTGACTTAAAGAAGTTTCTAATGCAGAAATTTAAAAAGTAATTGGTTTGTATAATTTAAACTAGGAATTTTTTTAAAAAGATTAATTTATTAAGTAATGTGAACTGATTCTCTGAATAACGGTAATGATAAAAAAAAAAGCCTCAATCTTTTTTATAGTTCTGTTACCTAGAACTTACAAGCCAAGCTATTTTGTTTGCATTTAATCTAAATCTAAATCTAAATAACAGTGCCAGAAATTTTTAGTTATTTGCTAAAAATCTTTGTTTACATCTTTCTGGCACAACCGTACAAAATTTGTATCATCTCTTAGAGTTAGGGTAAAAGGAAACCCCTGAAAGGGTCTCCAGTGCAGCAGCATCTGTCCCCATGAAGTGGGAGTGCACAGCTGGGAAGTTCTCCCCACCCTGTAGTTTAGGGATTTTTATGGGGACTTCATTATGGATACATGATCCATTATTTACTCAATTTCCAGCCTCTCTCAGAGGATGAAGGGTGGGGCTGAAAGTTCCAGTTTCTAATCATGGCTTGGTCTTTCTGGTGACCAGTCCCCATCCTGAAGCCATCCAGGGCCCACCAAGAGGCACTTCAATAGAACAAATGACACTACTATCACCCAGGAAACACCAAGGGATTTAGGAGCTCTGTGTCAAGAACCGGGGTCAAAACCAAAATTCAGAACAAAAGATGTTCGTAGCACCCCTATGAGTCAGAATATTATAAGAGTTTTAGAAGCTCTTTAACTAGAATCAGGGTCCAAGACCAAATTTTAAAACAAAAGATGCTCCAAGCAGTTCTATCACTCAGGAAATTCCAAGGGTTTTAGGAGCTTTATGTTGGGAACCAGGGGAAGAAACCAATTATATTTCTTATTATGCCGCAGTCCACCCACTAGTCTCTAGTCATGAACTCCTTATAGCAAAATGATCATAAAAGTCAAAAGACACTGGTACATTACTAGAATCCAATTCAGTCATTAATAATTAGCTAGTCCACCATCATATCATACTGAAAGGTCTCCCAGGGCAAGACTCAGTTTTGCACATTTCCATTTGATCTTGTCAGATTCTAAAAGCAGAAATGGTCTCAGAAACACAAGATTTCACCTTCCTTTCAGGAATTTGGTATAATTGAGCTCTGAGATGACATCTCTTGCTGTAAGCTCCTTTTGAGGCATTAATGTAAATTTAAATCTCTCTTATTACATAACCAATTTATTCATTCCTTTATCCCCAGTCACTCTTTCATTTTCCCCATTTATACTTAAAACTTTTCCACCTTTGAAAAAGAAATTAAATTAAGTCACTGTGCTGGTCTAGATTTCAGGCAGTAATATTAATCTAGCAAGTTCTTCCCCTTGAGTTCACTCCCGTTCACATAGGGTAGGTTACATATGTGTAGAAAGAGTGGGATAACTTTACTGCCAGGCAATAATACTGAATTCATTGTTAACTCCAATTTTGCCAGATGTGACAAAGGTATAATTTGCCCCACCAAGTCCTTAGGAATTCTGACATAAAGCTTTAAAATATAGTTTCAATTTCTTGCTTAGGAATCATCCCTGCTTCCAGTACTTATAGTTACAGCCTTGGTCCTATGACCTCTGCATCAAACAGGGGGAAAAAAAGTGGAGGTGATGTGAGGAAGAAAGAAAAAGTATAGTTTTTATACTAGCATCCCCAGACTCTTGGCAAGAATTGCATACTTATACCAGCATCCTCCCCATGTGTGCTTCGGATCCACTAGAAAAACAGAAAAATCTATCCAGTGTGGACCCCCTCTTACTCATCCCCACATTGAGTGTCAGCACACCATCATGAAGCATGTAAGCCAGCCCTTCATGCTTATCTCCTCCTGTTTTAGACAACCAGTGTCTCAATCATCCATTCTAATTCTCTATCAAACTATTACTCTGAGGAGGATATCACTCTGCCCATTGATGGACATTATGGGCTGTAAAGTATGTTCATTGGTCTGAATAAATGATGGCTGGCCATCCAAATTGGCACAGTAAATTCTATTCTAGTTCTTTTGCATTACTCTGAGCTGCTGCATCTACCACCCCTTAAGCAAAGCCCAGTCCAGAATTAGTGTCTATTCCTGTCAAGAACTGTTTATATTCCGTCAGGGCTACCAGCATCAGTTTCACTTGCCAGCTATGTTCAGGGTCTTCCCCACAGGAAATCTGTCACACAGCCATCTGCAGTCTCCATCTTTTCTGCTGACAGACAAAACAGTTCTTATTGATATTTTGTGCTTCAGAAGGTGTAAGAAGACTATGTCTGGATTCAGCCCGTCTCTGCATTGTTGCAGTACCTCCAGGCTGACGCATTTCATGGAGCCAGATGGCTACCTTAAGGGAGTACATGGGGATGTCTTCTTGTCAATTCCCATCACTTTCTGAGCCTGGAAGAGAGTTCTTCCATTGAGTAACAATATGTCCTATACTACTGCACCCCTTACATTTCCATAGGGCTGTGAACCATATAGGCATCCATTTAATAGACCAGCTCTCTATTGCCCTTCTATCTGACCATATGGTCAGACAATTAGCCATTGCCAATAAGTCAGTAAAAACCCAAACATGGGGACTTTTTGCCATTTTTAAACTCCTTCATCATTGCTAGGATTACTGCATGCAATTCAGCCCACCAAGCTGATATTTTTCCTTCTTTGATCAGAATGGCATCCTTAAAAACAGGATGTTGTCCATTCACCTTGGAATTCCCATCCACAAACCAAGCAGCTCTTTGTTGGTCAGTAGAGAGCTGTTTATAGGGCACTGTCCAAGTGATGATAGAATCTTGCAACTCCTCATTCAGTTCCAAAGTCAGTCCTAGGGGAAAATAGGCTCCCTGTTCCTGAATACCTCCTCCTTGCATTCCTTAAGTAGCCTAATTCTGTATAAACCATTTCCATTTTATTATGGATCTTTACCGGCGACTGACTTCCCTAATATAGCGTTTTCCTAAATCACCAAAAATATTATGGGTATTTCACAATTCAATATTATTTTATGTCCTTCAGTTATAAGAGTAGTTTCAATTAATGTCCAATAGCAAGTTGCTAAGTGACCCTCTAATGGAAATCCTCTAGTCCAAATTCCCAGTAGTTTTCACTAAGAGGTGCTCACAGGATTTTGTGATAAGCTCCAGCCTTTGCTCCATATACAACTTTTATACAGAGAATCTGTCTGCACTGTATTCCAGCTTCTATTCTACACTGTGTGGGTTTGGGCAATCTTATTTGTTCTCATTTAGCATGTACAATTAATATTATTGAATGACCAACTTACATACCTTCTGTTTTATAATACTAGATAGAGGAAATGTTCCCCAGTCAGGCATGATGTCTATCCCCATAATATACTCAGGTAAAGGAGATATAACTATTTCCTATAAAGCCTGTTGAAATGTACCAATTCTCCTCCAAACTTTTGCCTTAATCACATCAACATTTATGTTCCTATCTGTAGCCTCCATTAGAACTTCATCAATAGGTTTTGATTTTACAATACTAGGTAGGGGAATGGTCCCTAGTATGACATGATATCCATTCACATAAAACATTTAAAAAAAGGAGACACAACTTCTTACCTAAGGTATGTTTAAATATTCCAATTTTCATCATAATCTAATCAATTCTTACATCTTTATATTCTTCCAAACTAATTGTATCCCTCATTGGAGCTTTACAAAAGGGTTTGGTCCCACAGTCTTGCGGCTCCCATATCACTTTATGGGATATGAGGATCGGCTTTCCTCCAGTTTCCAATAACATACTCCACATTTCCATCTGAGACTTCACCAAAAGCATCTTTAACATTCATATTTCTCTCTCAACATTCTGTTCATGACAATATATGTATTCTCTAATATTGCAGAAAATTTCTTTATAGCTCTCTTCTTTTCTTTCTGAGTTCTCACCAGAATCTCCTTTAACATCTACATTTCTACCAACAGTCTCTTCAAGGCAGTCTAGGTTTTTTCTATCATGCATCTCAAAACTCTTCCAGCCTCTAACCCTACCTAATTCCAAATCCACTTCCCTCAGCAGCATTACTCTTTCCGATACCAAAATTTATATTAGTTACGATCTGTTCCAGGCTTCTCTCCTTAGCTTATAGAAGACAATATTCATTGTGTTACTTCACCTTGTATCTCTGACCAAATTTTCCCCTTTTTATAAGAACAACAGTCATTTTGGGTTAGAGCCCACTGTAATGACCTCACTTTCACTAATTACCTCTGTAAATATCCACTTTCCAAATAAGAGCACATTTGGAGTTACTGGACATTAAGACTTCAACACATCTTTTGGGGGAGCACAGAATTCAACCTATATCAATAGCCTATTGAAAAAATAGTTTATTGTATTTAGGAACAATTATATGAAAACAATAGAAATTTACCTTTTTTTTCTTAAATAATAATTAGAATGCATGATTGTTTACCATCAATACACTTCCTAAATTACCATATATTTTTATAAAAGTATCTCAGAACCATGCATTCTAATTCACATCTAGTAACTGTAACGTTTAAAAAATACTGAGACATTTTCTACCCAAATAGAATAGTCAGTATCCTTGTCTGCATAGACATCTTTGATCCTGCCACATGGCTAGACTGGCTGCAACAAGTGATAGAATCTTAGGATATGATTTACCATGACATTATTCCTCTACTTTTATTGCTCCTCCATGCACTTCACCACATTATATGGGAGCAGAAATCTGAGGATAATTGTGAGATTACATTTGCATGAGATGTGGTTGATATCTAAGGGTAAAGGTCTGCCAAGCTCTTATTTCACTTGAGTGAAAAAAAGTTACTTTATATGGGGAATTTTCTAGGTGCTTTGACATCAAAAATACTATCACACATGACCACTTCTTTTTTTGTCCAAGAACTCATAGTCTTTGGGCCAATCCTATGATAGTATGGGAGGCTTTTTGTACAATGGTGACCACTAGCATTCCTTTAGCCTTTTCTATCTGGGTTATAGCCAGCCTGTGCAGTAGCACCTAACCCCCTGGAAAGACATATTGATAAATGTGATGGCAAGAATACCGAGAAGGTGAATTATTATCAAACTCTGAAATTTACTCTGAAACAAGCTCTGACATTTTCTAAATCCAATCAAGAAAACGATCCCATCTACCACTAGACAATGAGGATCCAGAGAATAGTATATTAGCCAAATCTACAGATTTAGTTTCTCTGCAGTGTCATTTATTTCTGTAGTGAAGTTACAGACTTCTGATAAATGTATGGGAACAAAAGTGTAACAACCTTCTCATACCAATGTGTAGGTACTTTGCTGAGATGCTGGTATGATGCCCTATTTTGAACAACTTCTTTTCTCCTTTCAAATACTTCCTATGTTAATTTTTTTTTAAGGTTTACAAAATTCTAAGTTATTTTTGAGCTGAAGTTCCAGGCCATATTTTGAACCACATGGCCCACTTTTCCTGCCTCCAGCAGGGCACAGTTTGAGACAGCCTGAGGAAAGATGTAAGCTGCCAAAAATCTTCCTTCAGTTTATTAGCATATCATAATTTGAGATGGGAATGATGGATCCAGTGATCAGTAACTTGTACTTTTACTGTAGTGTAGTATTGGTTGCTACCAGAACCTGATATGGTCCCTTCCATCTGTAATAGTTTGTTGTTGTTTTCTTCCTGGTGATGTTTCCATTAAATGAAGTATCTAGGATCCAGGCTAAAGTCCCATGAAGATGTTCAGGAGAAACTTTTTTTTTTAACCTCCAATTTAGAATATTGATTATAAAGCTTAGTACAGTATAAGTCCTCTATCCTCTAAAATATCTGATCATATCTTTTTGGAAGATGTTATATTCAAGGATTATAAAACTGGCTCCTAATCGCAAGAGTGTCCCAGTAACATATGGAAAGTATAGGGGATCAACAGCCATCAGGGTTAAGAGTAACACTTTAGTCCTTGAAGTCAAATGTAAACTTCTACCTGAGATAATAAGCCTACAATCACTGGAACATATTTGAATCTTTGGGATGGGGAAAACTGAATAATCCAAATGCAAAATCTCAAAAGACTTCTGAGGCTCATGTTCCTGTCTCCAAATAAAGCGGCAATCTTTTCAGATAATCTTCAGGACTTTATTCTTCACCTCTAGGGAATGTACTAGGAACGTCCTCAGATATTCATTTTATACTTCCCCAGCATTGATGTTTTAGGTTAGTTTTCGAGTAATCTTTCCTATAATGGCATGTAATAGTTTGCCAAATTCTATTTAAGGTAACTTGGTCTCCAGAGATGATCAACCCTGCCAGAGATGATCTGGTGGTTCTGGTGTCTTAGGAGATGATCATAATTTTCAGAACATTTTGAATGTTACTAGTAAACTTATTCCAACTCAGGATTGTTATTAGATGTCAATTAAATGCCTGGACAAAAATCAATGGGGCAAATGGGGTTTGAATTTCTTTATGGAGCACTGACGGATTTCGGTTACTGTACCCTATTTAGCATAGAATCCAGTCAAAATCATCTCCTTTGGCTTCAGATGTTTGTTTCTTGGTAAGTACATTTATTTTAATCACAACTCTTCCAGTAGTGAGGGCTATATCAAGAAGCAATTCTTAAATCCAAATGCCATTCTTGGGCAGTGTGGGAATTCATTAGTAGTTAAAAACCTTTCCTGCTACTATAATTTAAAAAATCATGTACCACTTCAAAGGCATACCTAGTCTCAGTGTAGATGTTGACCCTTTAGAGGGTTGACATGTTCCAGTAAGAGCTATTAGGAGAGCCATTTATGTTGATTTAATGCCTGGGAGACCACTGGATCTTTTAATCTACTGAAACAAGTAATACTATATTTAGCCTCGTATTTTTCCTCCTTGTTTAATGTAAAAATCATCTACAAAGAAAATCAAAATGAATTATCAAATGTCTTTTAAAATATCAGTTTTGGGCAAGTGAGCTCATGAAGAGCTAACTAACAGTCTCCGGGTATTATTTCATCAGGATTGCCCATTAATGTGGAAAGATTTAAGCTGTTGAATGAGTGCAGAATTATGTAAGAAGGTGATAGTCTCCTATATTATATGAAGTTAACAAATTACCAGAAAATGTTGTATATTATCAGAAGTAAAGTTTGGAGGCAATAATAAATTTAAATCATTTCCCAGAGCAAAACTGGCAGAATAAAATTCTACCAACTATGAGGAAAAGGCTACATACAGCCCAAAGAGAGTAGGTATGTCATAGATATTGCACGCAAAATTACACTCTAATATGCTATAGTCTATGGTGTCACTTTGTTAATGAGTGGACAATACTAAAACATATTCAAATTTTTCATGTACAAAGGACAGGATTTATGATAAGCAGGACACCACAGAATGGTGAATAACAAAGAAAAACGTAAGGGCAAAAAAGAAGGGCACATTGTGATTGAAATTCTCACATTCCGGTGCCTCACCTTTGGAAAGGCTATTTCAGAGAAATTGGTACCAACTGATAACTATATTGTAGGAGACAGGAAGAAACCTTTTTCCTCTACCCTTCTAGGTTCTCTGGTGGGAGCCTCATAAATTAGACTGACAAAAGACAGATTAACAGGAGAAAACCAAACAGAAGTTTATTAACCTATGCATCACACATACACAGGGAAGCACTTAGGAATGAGTAACTCGGAGGGGTGGTTAAAACTTGGGCTTTCTTTTAGCAAAAGAACAATAAAGTTTTAGATAAAGGACAAATCAAAGGAAGAAGGCAGTTTCAAGCACGGCAAATTGTGGGAAGACAAATACATGGGGGAAACTAACGGAAGATGAAGGCTAGTTAGCAAGATTTGTTATATAGATTTTTCTGGTGCTCTCTCTGGGATGATAAGGACCTAGAGTTGTCTCTGGTGATTAATTTCTATCCTTTCTGGTAGAGAGGGGAGGGGGATACCTTTAAAAATGTACGTTCTGCTTTTACAGAAATAGGGGGAGGGCAGAGAACTTTTCTCGTGTCTGCTTTTTCTCAACTGGCTTTAGCTCACAATATTCAGTATGCCAAAGTGGCATATTTGGAGGTGGCATATTCTACTACTCTTCAGTACCTTATCATTCTCAAAATTCCCTAAATTCTCCCTTGGTGATTGGCTAAGGAAAGTTCTTAGTGACCCATAAAGAGTCAATCCACTACTGCTTGCTTTGAGGATGTCATGCAGCAGATGATGGACTGGAGATAAGCAGATTTGTAATTTATCTTGGGAGACACAATGACCCTTTTCAGCAAGTTTTTCTAGACGATAAAGAGATTTTTCTGCTAAAAGAAGATTTACCACACCAATTGTGGGCATTTAATCTGCGGCGTGTGCACCTGTACAGAGATTTTCATTCCTCTCCCTTAGCCACCCCGCCCCTTGGGCTCAGTCGTTGTTTTAGCCCCACCTTTGCATGTGGGCCACCCACAGGAGTCTGCTCCCGAGGCTTCCCTGGAGCACTGGGGTCTGCCCCTGTAAGGACAGGGTGCAGAGGTGGCATGGCTGCCAGGGTTCTGGGAGCCCCAGCAGTGACAGGAATGTGGAGGAATCAGCAACTGTGAGAGATCCGGTCCTGTTGGTGATGAGGTGCATGGGGAATCTGGAGTCTACGGGAGTGAGAGATCCGGCCCTAGTGGGAGCCTTTCCTAGAGCCCGGCGGCCAGCATGAGAGGATCTATAATTTACATTTAGATTTTGCATCATTTATATACTGAATTCCAGATTTATCTTGAGACCAAATCTCTCCTTACAGTGCCATTTCAAATGATTTGTTGAATAATTGAATGATGTTTGCATCTCCTTACTCCAAAGTCAACCTTTCAAAAACTGTCGCATAAAATGAAAAAAATCTTGGACTTTGAAGGAATCCCTATTTAAGATAAGGAATTATCTCCCAAATTATTGTCTTTCAAATCCCCAATGGACCTCTTTATATTATTGAGGGTTTCACAATCATTTTAACTAAATTTGGATAACCAACAAACCTTATATTTTATATTACTTTATGTTTTGTTTTATTATCCACAAAAAATCAGTTGCAATATCTGATTGAATGTTTATGTTCACTCACAGTCCATTCTGAACAAAAGGCAAATGACATTATAGGGAGATAAAGGTACGAATGTTCAAAGACAAAGAGAATAGAAAGGACATCAGAAAGAAAGATCCTTGAATGATGGATAGCAGTACAAAGTAACAGATAGGTATAAGCTGAAAGACTGTGGTCTGCACATCCAGATACCATGAAGAACTTAATTTGCACCAGAGAGTTAGGGGATTAAAGTGTCAGGTCCCCTGAACATAAGAGTTTGGGTGGGACTTTGTTAAAAGTCATTATAAAAAGCAGTTTAAACATAGATCTACTTCCACACCCTGTACCGAGAGAGTTGATTACCTTTCATGATCTCAGAAGACAGTAAATATATTGCCTGGAAAATGTGTGCAAGGGAGTACTTAGGTCTAGCACTGCCTGACTAGCTGTAGGTTAGGATGTCATATGAAAACAGGAATTATGTAAAAGCATGGATTCCCAAAAGGGAGTTAGGCTGGGAAACCCTCTCATCTGAAAGTTGTTCTTTTCCTACACGATACAGTTTCTTCTGTAACAGAAAGACTGTAGTAAAATCCTGAAGAGGAAACAACAGAGGATGAGAAGAATGAAAGGAATTAGCATTGAATCATTTTCTAAGTGTTACTCAAGTGTTATCTATAAACCATTATATGTGATACTGTATACCTTTGTAGAGTATGATAGAAGAGCTAAACTGCTGAGCTAGTGGAATCAGAGTGCCATCTCTAAGAGTTTTGATTTTTCTACAAGACACACTACTAGCCTGCAGATTTTATGTTAAGCCTGATTCCATACCTCAAGGGGTTTTAAATTCTCCAATTCTACTTAGCAGTGAGAGTGTTGCCTGGAATGCTGATGGCTTCTGCTTTTCCACACTTCCCAGGGAGCAGATTGGAAGCTTCTTTCCTGGGGTAATTGCCCAGCTCAAAATAAAGACCTATAAGTACTAATATAGAGTTTCCCAGTGAAATGACTGGATCCTGACAAATCACAGTAATCTTAACATACCACCTTGTACCTTACATAAGCCAAAAATTTATGATCAGCTTTTAAGTGCTTTACTCTTAAATATGAAGGGACAGCCAAGAAGTACCATATATTTGTGGAAAGGGTCTATAATGATGATTTATGTGGGAAAATCATTAGCAAATTTAGGGCAAGAAGGGATGTTTGAAGAGTGGATGGGGCATTAAATAATTCCTTGGTAGCATACAAACGTGTTTATAGAAGAATTTACTAATAGTCCAAGCCTTGTTAAGAGCCATTTTAGATTGCTGATCAAGAATCTGTGGTAATATCCAAGGTGAGTTATTTTTCTCTAGCAAAACCCAGCTACTCATCAGCAGGTCCTACTAGTTTATATATGATTGGCATTGATATATTTTAAATATGATTAATGAATAAGTTTCCCAGGTCATTATAGTTTAAGTAAACTATACTCTCTGATTGTACATTATATCATATGTCAAATTCACTATGGCTATAGGTCTTATTTATACAGAGTATTTTCAATTATACCTATTTATTTGCTCTTCATTAATACAAAACTTATTTTTTCCCATCTGTCTACCATGCATTGTAGAGAAGAGTAGGATCTATGGATTGATTTATGTCTCCCCAACAGATATCTTGAAGTCCTAACTTCTGGTATATGTGAATGTTGTCTTATTTGGAAGTAGGGTCATCTTAAGGTGAAGTCATACTGGATTAGTGTGGGCACCTGAATCTAATGACTGGTGTCCTTATAAGAAAGAAATCTACAGATTCAAAGACACAGGGAGAATGCCATGTGTCCTTGGAAGCAGAGATTGGAATGATGTGTCTGCAAGACAAGAACTGTAGGTAACTGTCAAAAGCTAGGAAGAAACAAGGAAATAACCTCCCTAGAGCCTTCAGAAAGAGCCTGGCCTTGCTGTTGCTTTGATTTTGGATTTCTAGCCTCCAGAACTGTGAGAAAATAAATTTCTGTCATTTTAAACTGACCAGTTTGTGGTACTTTGCTGTGGCAGCCTTGGGAAATTAATAGGCTTGTGTAAATCTAATTTGCAGGAGTCAGTTTACTGTGAATTCCATCTCAGTGTCAGTAATTGCCAGAGTATGAATGTGGGTCTGAGATATATATTTTAGGCCCACCATTCCAAACTAGCCTTACTAACTTATTAGCTTTATTTTGCTGCTGTCTTGCCCCCTAACCACATGCTTTAAGTTTTCTTTCTTTACTTGATTTTTTTCATTAGAGTGGAGGGTTACAGAGGTTTTTGCTTGGGGCTGGTACTTATTTCATCATCTTTATTCCCTTTTAAGATAATTTAAAGATTTTTGAAGAGCAGTGTTTTTATTAAACCCAAAGCATTGTCTTTAAAACCACAGATTTTGGGATGATAATACCTTAGTATATATTATATCCCTGACAAATACTATTTGAACAATTTACCTAGTGCTCCAAACTCTCAGTTTCATCACCTGCAAAATGAAGATAAGAATAGTAATTCATAGGACTGTAAGAATTAAATGTGTTAATAATCAGGTGAAGGGCTTCAAACAGCTCCAGGAAACATAAGTCAACATGAATTAGCTGTTATTTTTTAAAAGGCGACACTTCCATTTCCTCAGGATGTCTTTCTTTTACACTGAGTGACATACAACCATCTCTGCCCCATGATTTATTAGACTCCCTTGATGTAATAAATGATCTATGGTGAACTGTTTAATAGTGAAAAACCTTTTAAGGTTTTGCTATAATGTAAGTTTGATGAGGTTTCTAGAGTTAGAATAACATGTAAATATATACTTTTTTAACACTTGGAAATAATTTTTTAAAAGTTAGACTAATTTTTTTTCAAATCACTATTTTTGTATTAATTATCTTGATATGTCTGCTATAGTGACTCATTTATTGCTAATTTAGAAAATATTTAATGACCTGTGGTGGATTAAACCATCAAGTTGAAGAGGATCACTGTTTCAATAGTAAACTCTATCACACAAAATGTTGTTTTTATGTGTCATCAGAACAAAAAAATATGAAACATTTGAGAAAATTAATTTCTATTGGTCACCATGTGCTCACACAAAGGATAAAGATAAAAATATTCTTTTATATTTTACCAATTTTGTATTTTTTTCACTGAGCCACAATATTTCTGAAACATTAATTGTTATAAATTACATATTATATTTCTCAAATGGGTTATCTCAAATATGACTGGGCACCTTGATACCAATTACAAGTTTAAATTTATGAAATTAAATCTGTAATTTTTCCAAGTAAGAGAGATCTGAGTGCACTATATTTTTAGATGCAAGAATATTACAAGTAAATTAAATTTAATTTAGATAAATGGGCTCAGTCTGGAAGAAGTACTCCCAAGAAGGAGAGTAAATTGTGTTCAAAATAACAAAGAAGCTAGGATAAATAGAATGAATTTTATTTCCAAATATTATTAAGAATTATTACTGTCATTTGATCATGATAGAGATATGTATAATTAATAGAAAAAATACAATTTAAAGTGGTCAAGTCTTTTTAACTGGAAAGGTAATTGACTAAACAATGTTTCTATTATATTTCCAAAGCCTCTATTCCATAGTACTTTTGTTGGACTACTTTGATATAATTTGTAAGGTTAGTTTCCATTTTACTTAAATCATTCATTCAGTATACATTTCGAATGTCTATTATAGCCTGATAGAAATAATCAAGTATTATATGCTTACAACTGAGTCCCCTCATAAATATTTAAACATTTTAGAACTCTGAAAGTTACATTATATTTGTTTAGTGTAAGAATAGAAGATTAAGAATACAAAACTGTAGATTTGACTGTAATAAACCTGATTAAATAACAAGCAAGTTATAAGTGAGAAAATTAGTTCCTTCTATATAAATTTACACATATATTTAATGAGAAAATAATTTGAGTAAAACAACAGTTGTACAGTATCTGCTCTTTAAATAAGAGAAAATGGCCATAGCTAAGAGCAGAAGAAGGTAAGATAAAATATTTACTGTGGTATCTCCATCTATCTTTAATGACATGAGAAAAAGATAAATCAAAGGTAGTCAACCTGAAGTCTTTTATTAACAAAGATTTATAATAGTGGTAACAAAAATTTAAATTTAATTGTAATATAGGTGTTAGGCCTTTGGCTTTCAAAATGTACCTAATTTAATGTAAAATAATGAAGATAGGTAAACTGAGATTCAGAAGTACTGGTTCAAATTTTCAAAGCAATTGAATCTCAATAAAAACCTTCAACTTTTCAGTTCAGTGTTCTTTCCAAAATACCGATTCCCAGAGAAATAAGAAAGAACAGCCAGAGGATATGATTTGATTACCACAAGATGTGATGTTAGTAATCAAAACTTGTTAGTTTTTTTAAATACATAAAACCACAGAAAATACTAACTTTATTTTATGTTTCACAATTGTATCATTTCCTAAACTACTAGTGAAATGATAATTTTCTTTTTCTTTTCCCTTTGAGTTGACAACTCAACTCAATACAACTATTGTATTGACAATACAATAGTAACGTGCTTTCAGCATTTGTTAATCATTTATCCATTCATTTATTTAACAAACATTTTTTGAGTCCATAGATATTAATGGAAATCTAAGGTCCCTTCCAAGTGGGAAATATTACCAAATTTTAAAAGCATTTGGTAATTTCTTTCAGTCATATCTGTGTTTATGAGGCATCATGATATAATCAGCTGTTGACAATTGTAATAACAGCATTTTCAGTAAACATGTTTAAAAAAAACAATTATACACTAACATTTTTACCTTTCAAATACCATGAATTTTGAAAATGTCAACACACACACGCACACACACACCAATATAATCATTTATAATTACACACCCAGAAAACATCAATGTTAAAATTTTGGTGTATACTAATTCCAGTCCTTATTTCTACCCATTTACAAGTGTAGTTTATTTTTAAGATGAATTGACTCACAATGAGAAGTAGAAGTATAGAGTGATTAGAATCAACGGCTCCTGAGCTAGGGAGTGCTAAACCAGCTCTGCTACTTTCTTCCTCAGCAACCTGGGGACTTATAATTATTTTATCTCACTGTGTCTTATTTTTCTCATCTGGAAAATGGAAAAAAATAATATAATCAATCACATAGAATTTTGTAAATATTCAATTAATTAAAATATGGAACACTTAGAATAGTGCCTGACAAATATAGTAATAATCTGTGTTAGCCATTATCACCACAAATGTATTACCTGTCTGGTAACCTGCTTTTCACCTAAGAGCTATATAGAACAGTGAGTGCATTGAAATTATTCTCCACTTCATTCTGATGACTGAAAATAGTATTAGTCAAGATATTTTTGGCTAACTGAACTTGTAATACTGCATGCAATGGTTATGTCATTGTATGTTTAAACAGTCCTCAGTAGTGGATCCCTAGACACTACTCCCCTCTTCCCTACCTATTTATGCCTATATTTGACAATTATTTTTATTTTTAAATGCAAAACAAAACAAAACACCTCAATTCAAATTAAATTAAACTGTATTGAGGCTTCATTGGCCAAATCACCAAACCCCAAGAAAAGTACAGATGTGGGCTTCGAGAAAACTATAGATATGAAAAGATTTTGAATGCTATCTCTCTCTCTCTTTGCCTCTGTCTCTGTGTTTTGCTTTTTCTTTCTTTTTGTTCCTTTTCTTTAATTGGCATCTTTCTTTCTCTGGCTGTAGCAAAGAGTTTGAGATCATGATCACAGAGGAAAAAATATTAAAATTATCTGTCTTCCAAAGTTGTACACCACAACCTGGAATATGAAGATAATGTGAAAGTGCTGTCAAACTGGGATGTTCTGCTTTGTATTTAAACTTAAGGGTCATAAACTTCACCAATTTCTCTGCCTTATTCCAGTCAGGGAAAGAAGCATAACCTGCCATCTGGTGGAAGTGAGGTTAATGATTTCAGGAGGAAGCAAGGAATGTTTACACAAGGGTAGAAAACCCGAATGCTTACTGGAAACCTACAGGCAAATAAGTAAATTGCACAAATAGATCCTGAAATGAGGCAAATTAAGGACCACTTATGTTATTAGAGGGCATGCCTCATTTGTTGCCTTGTGTTGCTATGTATTACTTTTTCAAGAGAAGCTTGAAATAAAATTAGACATCTGGTTTTAAACTTGGGTAACTATAAGCAACAGCAACAAACTATTTAAAAAAACATTTGAATATGAAATTCAGCCCAAGGACCATGATTTTTGCTTCCTAGTTTTAAAGAGGAGACTTGCAAGTTCCTTTTATTTCAGTAACAGCAATTCTAAATGTTTTAGCATGCATTTATTGAGATGCTTGGGGTAACCAGAGTAGATCTGAATCTTCAATCTTTTTTTTTTCTTTCGAACATAGTATAAACATAGTTAAGATTTTGAACCTCATGTTCCTCATGCAAACTAAAAGTCTACAATCTACTTTACTGATATGAGGATACAATAAAATAATACATATTAAGCACCAGAACAATAGGAAGATCTTAAAAAACCAGTTTAGTTCTTTGCCTCACATTTTTTTTTTAAAAACTCTGTTACAAAAATATGAAGTTTAAGGGAAAACCCCCCCCTCAAAAAAAAATAGAAGGACCAAAGCTGAGAAAAATATTTGCTCTTAAATATATATTTACATGCTACAATCAGAAGTATGTTAATGTCAAAAAAAAAATAATGCCTATCAATTGATAATTATGAAAAAATAGGTTAACATTACTTATAAAGACTCTATGAAGAGATACGGTCTAACTATAAACAATAGAATAATCGGCGTGAATAGTGTAGTACAGAGCTTAAGAGATGTAAAAGATCAAAACAAAACTAAAGAGAATGAGACTATTTTAATTAATAATTTCTGTTAGTTTTTCTTGAGTGTTGTCAGCTGAGAATCAAGTTTTTGGTGTAAATTTATCTCATATCCATGACTGTATATTTCTAGTGTAATAAAACTAACCATGTTTGATTCCAAGTACTCGGCAAATTTTAAGAAAAGCTTTGCAGAGCAAAGCAGTATCATAAGCAGGATGGCAACCACAATATTTGTTAAATTGGGTTCAGGGGGGTTATTTATTCCATCTGTTATTTCAACTAAACTGCATTTCTGCCTTGAAACTGTTTCATGAGACTCCAGTGAATGACGAGCATTTGTGATTCATTTTAGTACTAGAATATTCCATAATAATTGGCTTTTAGTGGAGAGCTGCCATCATGAGCCAAGTTTTAAAATATGCTATTTTGCTGAATTTTGTGGCCATGGAGGGATACTTTAAAAGGTTATTATACTGGCATGTGCTGCTACTAAAATGTGATTTTACAGTTATTAGCCAGGAAAGGATCCTTTCAGAATATAAAATAAATAACAGCACAGCCCTAGACAGAGAGATTTCTCTTATATTCTTGTCCACTACAGAGCTATTAAACTATGGCTTTGTACATACGTGACACTTTCAAAAATGGCATAATTAAGCTTTTTAAATGATTAATGTAAAATTAATTTAATAATTTTTTCATTATGGATACAAAATAAATGATAAGGGAATTCCATGACAAAAGTCATGATCAACACATTACACACCCAAGATAATTAAATGTACTATATATTGGGATTAAAAAATGCAAGAAAAGATAGTTCTTAGTTAATTTAGAATGAATTACTAATGTGTATTCCTAATCAGGGGACTACATTGGTAAGAAAATTAAGTACATGAGTATTGAGTACTGATTAATCTCCAAAAGTGTAGAGATACATTTTTAAAAATATATAAAGTGATTATATAAAATTAATCAATACACAAGTTTTAAAAATGTTTTTACATTATTTATTTGTTTGTTTGTTTTCACTGATGATGCTTGATTGTCTCAAGTGCCTTATTATTTAACTAGCTGAAGAGTTAGACCTGGATGGGGAAACAGACTTAGTTTCCATAATTTATTCAAACTACATAAATAACAATAAAAATCACAATACACCATGATAAGTACTGTGGTAAACATTTTCCCAGGATGTGTGGGAGTACAGAGAAACAAACAGAATAAACAAGTTGGTATGGGGAAATAGTGAAAGAAAATTTTTTCTAGAGGATTTAATAATGAAGCTAAATTTGAAGGTTATCATGGGCTTTACTAGGACAGAAAGGAGTTAAAAAGGCTTTTCCGCATTCACTCAAATAAATAACATCTAATAGCTTCTGACTAACAGATGGAAGAATGAGTGAAGAATGAATTATTGGTATAGTAACAAGTAAAAAGGCAATGGACAAGACAGCCTAGCCCACTTAAATAATTACAAGTAGCTCTGAAATACTGATAAAATTTAGAGGAGAACACCAGGACAAGCAATGACCCTGAGAGAGTGAACTTTATAAGGAGGGGGCTTGGCTGTTTCATTAAGAGATTATTGAAATAATTAAATGTTTAAATATTTATAAATGTTGTACATCAGCAGTACTGAGGATTGTCTGAGAAAGACAGATTTGGACAGTGACAACAATTTAAAGACTATTGCAGTAATACTGGAGGGATTTTTATGAAACTTTGATTGGTAGCAGGAATAAAGAGATAGATTCCACAATAGTAAATAAATAAATAAATAAATAATACAACTCACTGATCAGTTGGATATGGAAGGTGAGAGAAAAGGAGACTAGAATGTCTTTGAGATTTAAATATGTACAACTGGAATAATGGAGTTTTTACCATAGAAGAAAATTCAAGTTTCGGAGCAGATGTGAGGGTAATTCTAATAAGGTTAAATTTGAAATACCTTTTTGAAACTTGGGAGAATGCCTGGATTTTGTTTTCAATTATTACTACATGAGGGGAGCTATGCTAGGTGTTGAGACTCTTCAAGGCTTTTTAATGGTATGTAGTGCCAATTAAATCAAACGTTTGCATACTGAATTTTACATGATGAATATATGAGAGAAAAAAGTCCTCTTGCAACAAATCCAATATTAATGTGAAGAACAGATGAAAATAACCTGAAAAAGAAACTAAGACTGAGAGTGGGAAGAATACAAATAGGAAGTTATGCTATCATCGGATGAACATACAATCTATCATTTAAAATGTTGAATATTTTAGAGTGATAGGGAGTGTTATTAATAATTACACCAAAGCAGAAGATGTAAACCCAATCTGCCCTTAGTCAAAATGAGAATGCATGGTCAACCTAATTATTTTGGAAGCCAAGTGACAAGAGACTTATATGAGGAAAGCTTATAATCATCAGTTCAAAATGCTAAAGAGGACTTCCCTGGTGGCGCAGTGGTTAAGAGTCCGCCTGCCAATGCAGGGGACAGGGGTTCAATCCCTGGTCAGGGAAGATCCCACATGCCACGAAGCAACTAAGCCCGTGCGCCACGACTACTGAGCCTCCGCTCTAGAGCCCGCGAGCCACAACTACTGAGCCCGTGTGCCACAACTACTGAAGCCCGCGCACCTAGAGCCCGTGCTACTCAACAAGAGAAGCCACCGCAGTGAGAGGCCCGCGCACCACAGCAAAGAGTAGACTCCGCTCGCCGCAGCTAGAGAAAGCCCACGGGCAGCGAAGACCCAACGCAGCCAAAAATTAAAAAAAAAAAAAAATGCTAAAGAGATTTCAGGTGACTTGAAGACTGAAAATTTTTCATTTGTCCACTGTGGACATTAAGAGTTATCTTTATGTGCTAGGCCTGCCGCTACAAATTAACAGACCCGGTGGCTTAACCAACTGAAATTTGTTTTTGTCTAGCTCTGGAGTCTAAAAGTCTGAGAACAAAGTATGGGCAAAGGTGATTTTTTTCTGAGGCTTTTCTTCTTGGCTTATAGATGGTCATCTTCTCTGTCTTTACATTATCTTCCCTCTGTATGTGTCTGTGTCCTGATTTCTTCTTATAAAGATATCAATCATATTGGATTAGAGCCCACCCTAATGACAGCATTTAACTGAATTACCTCTTTAAAGACCTTATCTTCAAATACAGTCACATTCTGAGGTGTGGGTTAGAACTTCAGCTTATGAATTTGGGGGAGAGAGACACAAGCCCACAGTAATAGATAAATGTAATGAGATAGAGTTTGACAGACTCATAAGGTAAACTGCATTGTTTTGAATACTGATGAATGAAACAGATTAAATATTATAGGTACTGAATGTAAACTACCTTTTGGAAGAGCTTTAATTAGTATTAGCAAAATAAGGTAGAAGAGATGTACAAGTTCAAGGAAGGAAAACTGCTTATATAGACACAAATCTTGGGCATTTCTAGCTGTAGATGGATACCTTCATACACTAGGATGAAGTGACACTTGGGGGATCAATGTATCTGGCTTTCCAAGTGACCACCCAGAGGTCAAATGGTGCCACCAGGAAGTGAGAGGCAGGAGTCTTCTGTGGAGAAAAGTTTGACCTACATGAAACAGAAGATGGGAGTAAATAAGATTGATAAATCCCATTTTATTTCACCTTTCTTGGATGATCCTACTGATCGCTACTTTTTCTTGTTCTGCTGAATAAGTCTCATGTGTCAAGAGAATACAGGATATATTGGTATTAAGTAAAAGAAAAACTAAAGGAAAATATCCAGGAAGGTTCCTTAGGAAGCAAGTTATTAGATTTCCCAGAGGGTACAAGACTAGAGATCTAACTCAGTACTGGTCTCACATCAATTTTATTAATATGAATTAAATATTAAATTTCAGCCATATAAATATCTTGTTAAGGTGTATTGCATAGTAGGCATATTTGCAACTTTATAAATTTATATAATATACAACTGTTCTATCACTACATATTCTTTGAAAACAATTTTCAAAGGTAAAAACATCTTATGAGTGTATAATATCTTATTTAACAAATACTGGCATTTTGATTACTTATTGCTATTTTAATAAAACTGCAATTAAGTTTTTTGTACCTCAATATTTTTACATATTTCAAAAAATCCTTTTAACATATTTTACCATGAAAATATCCCTGTCAATTTCTTAATAGATGAAAAATTTAATCTAATTTTTTGAATTGATTTAACATTTTCAGTAGTTTTTTACTCTTGTATTTCTGTCTTTCTAAATTTTTATATTGCCTGATTTTTAAAAGAGAATTTCATTTTGTTTTAAATGAAAGTCACTATTTTAAAGTATAAAATTAAAATATTATATTGGTAACAATTATTATATCCTAATACAAAGAGATTTAAATTTCACCAATACATGTTGGTTTTTACATGCCCAAAAATACAGTTATAATTAATTCCTGAAAATTATTTTCATTTACATATGACCAAGGAAGTTAAACAGCTGTGTAATGCAAGCTTCTTCTTGTTTACCAGAGTAAATGTCCATGAAAAAGTCCTACATAAATTGTCTATTATTGAAGTGAATCATTTATGTTTTTTAATTGTTTTTTAATTGCTTCTGGACTATTGAAATTAGAAGATAACAAGTTAATTTTCTTTTGGAAGATGTCAGTGTATATTTACATTAAAGTGGTAAATTAAATAGTGGTTTAGTTCACTTTTTACAAGGAAAATAATAATCATACGTTCAAAAACTCATATACTTTATATCATTGTGCTAGTTTTGCATTGTTGCTATAACAAATTACCACAAGTTTAAGGGCTTAAGTCCAAACTTTCATCTAAATCTTTGCAGCTCAAAAGTCCAAAATCTCACCATCTAAGTTATCTAAAGTAGATATAGGTGAGGTTCTGTGAGTAAATAATTTCGGGGGGAAAAAATCCTTTACATCTTTGAACCTGTGAAAATCAAGCAAAAGGAAATCTGCTCCCAAAATACAGTGGTGGGACAATCATAGGATATCAGTTTTAGACATTCCCGTTTGAAAAAAGAGATCATGGAAGGAAAAAGGAATCACTGGCTCCAATCAATTTCAAAATTCATATAGAATAAACAATATTATGTTTCAAGACTTGAGAATTACCCTGTGTCCCCTGGGCTCCCATCTCTACCCAACCCAAGATGTCATCATTCTTTTCTTCGTGAAGGTTGTGTTTTATGTGTTTGTAACTAAGTAGGTTTATCAGACTGTTTTCTGCCTTTAGAATATTTGAAGTCCAGCAGTCTTCTTTCATTTCATGCTCTTTCTGAGCTTTCCGGTCCAAGTTAGCAGTTTTCCTGTCATTTTAACTTTCTCAAGGACATTGTCAGTCTCCCATGTATGTCATGGTATGTTCCGGAGATGCACTCAGTTATACTAAAAGCTATTCCACAGGTCTTTCTTAGATAATCCCATCTCCATTTTTTTGGCTACCAATGAGATGGCTGAAGATATTCATGAGTGAGATGCCTAATCTCTTCAAAGAGCCCCCTCCATGCGACTGAATATCATGAACGTTTATTTCTTCCAAGGCACTAGCAAAAGGTTGCCTAGCCACATCTTTTGCTTTCTTCCCAGATAATGCTTTTCTGACAGCAAATTTCCTACTTTTACTGACTTTTGCATTCTGGATGGACCAAGAATTTCCTAAATCATTATGTCCCAGTTTCTTTTTGCTTAACAGTTATCTCAAATTGAGTTCTTCCCTATAACATTTTACTATAAGCAGCATGAAAATGAGAGGAGGTCACTTCATTTAGAAATCTCATCAGCTAAATATCCAAGTTCATAATTTACAATTCTGTTTTCCACATAACTGTAGGAAAAAATTCTACAGAGATTTCTGAAAATATATAACAAGTATGCTCTTTCCTTCCGTTTTCAATAACATGTTCCTCATTACTTTCTGAGCCTTTGCCAACAGCCTTTTTAACATCCATATTTCTACCAACAGTCTGTTTATGATGATTTAGATATTCTCTAAGATTATATATCTCTGCTATTGTCCTCATTTTCTTTTGAGTCCTCACTAGCAGAGTTGATAATAACCATATTTTTACTAACAGTTAAGGGCAAACTAGGCTTCTCTCATGTTTCTCAAAATTCTTCCAATTTCTTCCTATTGACCAATCCCAAAGCTACTTCACATTTCAGTTATTTGTTAGAGCAGCACCCATCTTATGATACTAAAATTTGTAATAGTTTTTTACTGCTGCTGTAGTATATTACCACAAAATTGTTGACTTAAAAAAGCACAAATTTATTATCTTACATTTCTGTAAGATAATAAATCAAGATGCTGCCAGGGCTGTATTCCTTCTGAGTGCTCTAGGGGAGAATATATCAATATTTCCTTGCCTTCTTCTGCTTCAAGGGGCCACTTGCATTCCTTGTCTTCTGGCCTCTCCTTCATCTTCAAAGGCAGCAGTATAACATCTTCAAATCTCCATTTGTCTTTGACCTCTGCTCCATCAATGCAATCCTCACTCTGATACTCTTCTCTTCCTCCTATAAGGACTATCGTGATTACATTGGGTCTTCCCAGATAATCCAGTATAATCTTTCTATTTCAATATCCATAATAATTTTATCTGCAAATTCCCTTTTCCTATATAATGTAACATAGTCACAGGATTAGGGTTGGGACATTGGGTGGATGGGCATTATTCTGTCCATTACAATCAATCAATAAATAGATTTCGGATCCAAAATTGTGAGGACTGGATAGAATGTGGAATCACCTTACAAATGAACGTTTATCCAAATTTTTTCCCATCAGGCTTTTAAATATATCAAGCTTCTAAGTATTTACTTTTTGAGCACTAGTTTATGCAATTATATTATTCCTGCCTCAGATATTTCTATTCAGATTAAAATATGAAATTAATACGTGATAGAACTGAGCTACTTCCGTTTGACTGGTATAAGAAGATTGTTAACAAGTTAAATGTTCTTTGTGGATCAATAAACCATTTGAATCTTCATGATTTAACTAAACTTCATTAAACATAATGTATTAAACATAAAAAAGTATGATATAAATTACTATGAATTCATTGGCAAAAAATGTTAATTTAATAATGTGTAGTTTTGGAATTTAGCAAAATTTAGCTTCTGTAACAATGTATCTAACTTTTTTCTTTAATTTAACATAATATTTAGAATATAATGTAGATTCAAATTGAACTACCGTGACAGAGATAATAATACTGAACGAGATCAGACTCAGAGCCTAATTTTTATTACTGGTGGCACTATTGTTAATTTAATATGTAATAATAAGTCCAGAAATCATTACAATTTTAGTAAAAGTTGACTTATCTTCATTCATTTTTAAGAAATATGCATATGAAATAATCACTGGGCCAAGACATGAGTTATACTAATAAGAGCAATTATTTTTATTTCATTAAGAAATTCTAGAGTTAAAGCTATTCCAAAAAGCTTTTTAAAATTTAACTTCATGTTCTCCAGGGTTGTATAACTCTATTACGGAAAATATATTCCTCAGAGAATATATACTTTTTCTATACTCATATACTATCTTTCAAGAAAATAATCTTAAAAAATAAATCAAAAGAAAAAACATAATGTCCTTAGCTTTTCACATAGACTCCAGCTGCTAATATTTTGACAAAGCTCTATTTTCAAATATATATCAACCAGATAATTTACCCGTTATGCTGGACTTTCACTACTTCATTGATAGTCTCTGTAATATATGAATCAAAATAATACCAACTTCTATGACTAATTTATTTTAATATGCTGGTATCATCAGTGAAAAGCTCCCGATCAATTTTGTTTTACATAGTTGAAGATGTTTTAAAGAAAAAACAAATTAAAAAATCAGATACATTTTAAATTTCTGATATGATTTTTGCATTTTTATTAAGTTAATTAATACATTTGTTTTTAAACAAATAATATTTAATAAATTCATTTATTTTCATTTTTGTTTGGTTAAGACGTTTAAATTTTGATGAGTTAAAAAGTCTTGCTAGGACTTTTGTTGTAGCCAGAATAAAGTAACAGGGACTGTATTTAACCCACGCTATGTGAAAATTAAAACACTGGACAAAGTATGTAAAAAATGTTTTTCAATGCACAACAATGCTCTCTGAGAGAAATTGGACCAACAAGAAGCCAAGCCATTGACTCAATGACTAAAAATCTTTTGGGGCAGCAGCACAGGGAGGGAGACCACACATAAAGCTTAATTGAGCAGATAAAGTTCATAGTACAGTGAAGCTTAGGCTAGAATTTGCAGGGTGCAGTACTGGAAAGAGGAGTAAGAGGAGAGAGAGGGAAGGAAGGAGGGAGGGAGGGAGGGAGGGAGGGAGGGAGAGAGAGAGAGAGACAGAGACAGAGAGAAAGAGAGAGAGAGAAAGCATGCATTCCAGAGGTCTGTAAAAGCGCCCCCTTGAGTTTTTGGCTGTTATTGATTTGCACATGTAGGAAAGCCACTACCTGAAGCCAAGGAGAGAATTACTAGAAAGGAGTTGCTGCAATATCCCTGGTGCTCACAAAGGGAATAATTTTGTTGCAACAAACCAGAGTGGAAAGACCTCAAAATACATGAGCATCACATAGAGTTCTGAGAAGGATATTGCCTCAATAGTAGAGCCAAATATGCCCTAGTCTAAAGATTGTTCTAGACAAATCATGTTTAAAAGTAAGCTTCAAAAGATTACACTGATTCTAAATAAAACTAACTGTGCCTCAGAACAAGAATACCCAGAATTATTTAAAGGAAAAACTCTTCTAGCTTCTGACAACATAAAGTTCAGTATGTTGGGCTCTTAATTAAAAATTAGCCAGTGTACAAAAACAAAACCCACAAAATTCAACCCACAACAAGGAGAAAATTTCATCAATAGGAACAGATTTAAATTACAGGAATCTTAGAATAATTTGACTGCTAAAATAACTATACTCCATAGATTTAAGGTAATAGAAGGCATGATCATGATGAGAAGAGATGTGGAAGACATGAAAAAGACCCAGTGGAACTTCTAGAGATGAAATATATATCTGAGATTAAAAATCAATGGCTAAATTTAACAGCTAATTAAGACATTGCAGAATGAAAGATCAGTGAACTTGAAGTCACAGCAATAGAATCTGTCCAAAATAAAAAAGGAAAAGAGAAGAAAGCCTTTGAATATTAAATTTAGGAAGATTGGCATTAGAATAAAATCTACATCTTTTTGGCACTTTCAGAGTCTCTAATAATTATCAACTTTTATAAATAGATATGTAAAACTGAGAATAGGTGATGTAACTTAATAAAATATTTTATTGAGTAATTTATTACCCATTTGGATTAATTTAAAATATGAAAATCTCATGCTCTTGAAATTATTGATGGCTCATGTTTAATGAAATTTATGTTTATCATTGGGAGTATACTAAGCTTCAATATTAAAAACTAATTTTAAACCTAAGCATTATATATGAATGAAAGCAAAAGTGCATTCCATGACCAAACTTAATTGATTTTAGTTGTATAGCTGATTAAATAGGACTCTAATCTCATAATTTTCTTACAGAAATTGTCTTTGTTTTTTTATTAGTAATAAACAGGTTTTATTTAATATGTGATATTAATGAAATTATGAATTATGAAATTTTGATAAGGAAAATATCAATACGCTACTTTATTTTTATGATGATTCACAATAAAAGTGACCATCAACAAAAAATCTATATAAACATTTTTGCTTGACATCCTATGTTTGTCTCTCTATATCTATTCTTTACCATTCTCTGAACTAGTCTAGCCCTGGGAAACTGATCTCTGTGGATTCAATCAACAGGTTTTATGCTCTGGCTTGCTGATCAGTTTGTCAGTACATAGCCACTTATGGTGACTGGATGGAGGTCATTATATTAACCCTCTTGTCTTCTCTCTTTGAAGACCTGAGGTTGACTCTCTTGCTCTCCCCCCTACATCAAGATTCTGGGAAGCTCTCCCTTCCTTTGTACAATCAGATTAAGAATGGAGACAGCTTACTTGCTACTAGTTTGAGGTTACTTAACTATCCTTTGTGCTCCCCTTATCCCATCTTACAAGTTGGACTTTTGTAAGTAAACATTCTTTTAATTATTTTACCTTGAAATTGACTTGTTTCCTAATTGACATATATTTTTAACTAATTTTGGCAACATTTTGATGAGTAGTGGTAACTCATTTACCTTTTCCTTTATAAATAATTATACACAGTAGAAAGAAATTTGATGAACCTTTCATGAAAGTGAAATATCTTAAAGCTCATTTTTACACACAAGTACTCATGCCATTCATTTTACTTAAGTTCACATATTATATTTGTATATATTACAATCTATATTAAAGGTTGCATATACTTCACATTTATTTTATACAAAGAATCAATTTGGAATTTTTACTAATAAGCTAAATTTTGCCTTTGTTTTAAAATTCTTTCATGCCATTTGTTATTATACTTTGGATTAATTCAGACAGATTTTCTAGAAATACTCTGGTAAAAAATTTTAAATCAACAGAAGTATAATTGATTCATTACTTAATTTAGTTATTCTATAAGCACTTATTGAATAGGCTTCTCTATTAATTAATTACTGTTATATAACAAAACACACCCAAACTCAGGAACTTAAAATAAAAAAAAAACCTTTATTGTTGCTCAGAAACCAATGTGAGTCTAAGAAAGGATATGAAAATATAAACTACTCCAGTACTGGAAGAGATAGGAAAGTGTTCTCTATGGAGGTTGATATGTGAATGGTAAATATTAAACTAAAAAGTGAAATAAAAATATATTCATTTTTTTAGACCATATAACAGTCATTTTATAAAATGTGCATCAATAAAACAATATGTCATAGAACACATATTTTGATTTTAGAAAAAATATAAGCATACTGAATTAAACCAAAAGACAAAATTTAAAAGTCAAAAATTTGCAACAAATCATCATAGGACATTGGTAATAATCATAAGATAAATATTTTGTATGCTAAGAAAGTCACTTTAGTTAGCTTTAGAATTTTGCTCAGGTCCAGTCATATCTAAACATCTTTAAGTAACTTATATTTTTACATGCTTGTCTACATTGGTCAATACTTTCAATATTAGACTGAAGTTAATTTCACAAAGTTGACTAAAGACTAAGTTGACTAAAATGTCTTTGCTCTTAGCTATCAAAAATGGCATGAACAGATCGCAGAGGAAAAGCCAGACCTTCAACATCCATGTTGATGGCCAATATTCATTTTAAGCATACATTATTATAAAATTGATTAATATAATATTCCCTGCTGTGAGCACAGATTAGTGAGATATATTAGTTATTTTGAAGATTAAAATAAATATAATGTTATAAGTTGAAAATTACTTTCATGTGACCTTGTTCGTTAATCACACTGACTTGGTTCACATAGAACAATTAATCACAGATTAATTCTAATATGAGATTTTATACTTTATAGTTAGCATAAGGACTCAGTATGAAATTCATTCCTTAATTAAATATTAAAGGTCATGGATGATGCTTAAAGATGATGTTTTAAGCACATAAGTTTACTTATTTTTCTCCTTGAAACTCTAATAAAAATAACCATGGAGATGAACAAAATATATATCTATAAGGAAAAAAATATATGAGATCTTATCATATGAGCTCTACTGACAAACTATTGGATATTATCAACCTGATGATTGTTTTATTTCCACAGAAGATAAAATAGCTTACAGTATAGCTTATCTTCCAGTGAAAAAATAAAATAATAGAAAATTAAATAATTAAATAAAATAATAGAAAAATGAAGCTTCCAGGTCTCTACTCCTCTGGTGAGACAGGACCAGGAGACACTCTCCTCAGCTCCTTGCCTGGGTGGGCAAGTCAGGCTCTAGGGCTAGCAGAAATCCTCGTTTGAGGGTCCCACCGAGTTCCCCGGTCAGAGTACTGCAGCTGAGTGGAGCGGCTGCTTGGGACTACTGCTCAGATGCTACAGAAAGCCTTCTCAGAATCTGACATTATCACTTTGGGACCATTGGCCAGCTGCACCTGACTTGGCCACATGAAGGGCACAGACTGTCCCAGTCTCTGAACTGAAGACAACCAACACTATTAGCATATCTCTCACCACTATGAATGCAAGGTATTTAAATGAAGAGCATCAGGAGGAAATTTACAAATCCCAGACTGGCATGTGCAAGTACTGAGGAATGGTGGAATAACTCAATGTATCTGGGTAACCTTTGGAGACAGCTGAGCCAGAGCAAGAGCAAGGCAGTGGCTGACACTCAACTCATAGCCCTTCTTCTCCAGCTGTGTGGCTGATAGGGTCTTGGTGCTCCAGACGGGTGTCAGGCCTGAGACTCTGAGGTGGGAGAAATGAGATCAGGAATTTGGTCCACCAGAGACCTCCCAGCCACACGTAATATCAACTGGCAAGAGCCCTCCCAGAGATCTCCATCTCAACACTAAACCCAGACCCACTCAACGACCAGCAAGCTCCAGTGCTGGACACCCATGCCAAACAACTAGCAAGACAGGAACACAGCCCCACTCATTAGCAGAAAGGCTGTCTAAAATCATACTAAGTTCACAGACACCCCAAAACACACCACCGGATGCAGTCCTGCCAACCAAAAAGACAAGATCCAGCCACATCCACCAGAACACAGGCACCAGTCGCCTCCACCAGGAAGCCTACCAAACCTACTGAACCAACCTTACTCACTGGGTGGGAGACACCAAAACAACAGGAACCACAAACCTGCAGCCTGCGAAAAGGAGACCTAAAACACAGTAAGTTAAGCAAAATTAGAAGACAGAGAAATACACAGCAGATGAAGGAGCAAGGTAAAAACCCACCAGACCAAACAAATGGAGAGGAAATAGGTAGTCTACATGAAAAAGAATTCAGAGTAATGATAGTAAAGATGATGCAAAATATTGGAAATACAATGGAGAAAATACAAGAAACGTTTAATAAGGACCTAGAAGAAGTAAAGAGCAAAGAAACAATGATGAACACCACAATAAATGAAGTTAAAAATTCTGTAGAAGGAATCAATAGCAGAATAACTGAGGAAGAAGAAGAGATAAGTGACCTGGAAGATTAAATAGTGGAAATAACTACCACAGAGCAGAAAAAAGAAAAAAAAAATGAAAAGAATTGAGGACAGTCTCAGAGACTTCTGGGACAACATTAAACGCAACAACATTCGAATTACAGGGGTCCCAGAAGAAGAGAAAAAGAAAGGGACTGAAAAAGTATTTGAAGAGATTATAGTTGAAAACTTCCCTAATATGGGAAAGGAAAAAAATCAAGTCCAGGAACCATAGAGAGTCCCATAGAGGATAAATCCAAGTAGAAACACGCCAAGACACATATTAATAAAACTATCAAAAATTCAATACAAAGAAAAAATATTAAAAGCAGCAAGGGAAAAACAACAAATAACATACAAGGGAACCCCCAAAAGGTTAACAGCTGATATTTCAGCAGAAACTCTGCAAGCCAGAAGGGAGTGGCAGGACATACTTAAAGTGATGAAAGGGAAAAACCTACAACCAAGATTACTCTACCCAGCAAGGATGTCATTCAGATTCAATGGCGAAATTAAAACTTTTACAGACAAGCAAAAGTTAAGAGAATTCAGCACCACCAAACCATCTTGGCAACAAATGCTAAAGGAACTTCTGTAGGCAGGAAACACAAGAGAAGGAAAAAACCTACAATAACAAACCCAAAGCAATTAAGAAAATGGTAACAGGAACATACATATAAATAACTACCTTAAATTAAATGGATTCAGTGCTCCAACCAAAAGAAATAGACTGGTTGAATGGATACACAAACAAGACCTGTATATATGCTGTCTACAAGAGACCTACTACAGACCTAGGGACACATACAGACTGAAAGTGAAGGGATGGAAAAGGATATTGCATGCAAGTGGAAAACAAAAGACAGCAGGAGTAGCAATTCTCATATCAGACAAAACAAAATTAAAAATAAAGACTATTACAACAGACAAAGAAAGACACTACACAATGATCAGGGATCAATCCAAGAGGATGACATAACAATTGTAAATATTTATGCACCCAACATAGGAGCACCTCAATACATAAGGCAAATAATAACAACAATAAAAGGGGAAATCGACAGTAACACAATAGTAGTAGAGGACATTAAAACCCCACTTTCACCAATGGACAGATCATTCAAAATGAAAATAAATAAGGAAACAAAGCTTTAAATGACACATTAAACAAGATGGACTTAATTGATATTTACTGGACATTCCATCGAACAAAAACAGAATACACTTTTTTCGCAAGTGCTCATGGAATATTCTCCAGGATAGATCATATCTTGGGTCACAAATCAAGCCTTGGTAAATTTAAGAAAATTGAAATCATATCAAATATCTTTTCTGACCACATGATCTAAGACTAGATATCAACTACAGGAAAAAAACAGTAAAGAATACAAACACATGGGGGCTAAGCAGTACACTACTAAATAACCAAGAGATTTGAATAAATCAAAGAGGAAATAAAAAAATACCTAGAAACAAATACCAATGAAAACACAACGACCCAAAACCTATGGGATGCAGCAAAAGCAGTTCTAACACGGAAGTTTATAGCAATATAATCCTACCTCAAGAAACAAGACAAATCTGAAATAAACCACCTAAACTTATACCTAAAGCAATTAGAGAAAGAACAAAAAAAACCCAGGTAGAAGAAGGAAAGAAGTCATAAAGATCAGATCAGAAATAAATGAAAAATAAATGAAGGAAACAATAGCAAAGATCAATTAAGCTAAAAGCTGGTTCTTTGAGAAGATAAACAAAATTGACAAACCATTAGCCAGACTCATCAAGATTAAAAGGGAGAAAAATCAAATCAATAGAATTAGAAATGAAAAAGTAGAAATAGCAAATGACACTGTAAAAATACAAAGGATCATGAGAGATTACTACAAGCAACTATATGACAATAACATGGACAACCTGGAAGAAATGGACAAATTCTTAGAAAAGCACAACCTTCCAAGATTGAACCAGGAAGAAAGAGAAAAAATGAACAGACCAATCTCAAGTAATGAAATTGTAACTGTGAGTAAAAATCTTCCAATAAACAAAAGCCCAGGACCATATGGCTTCACAGGCGAATTCTATCAAACATTTAGAGAAGAGCTAACACTTATCCTTCTCAATCTCTTCCAAAATACAGCAGAGGGAGGAACACTCCCAAATTCATTCTATGAGGCCACCATCACCCTGATAGCAAAACCAGAAAAAGATGTCAAAAAGAAAGAAATGTACAGGCCAGTATCACTGATGAACATAGATGCAAAACTCCTCAACAAAATACTAGCAAACAGAAACCAACAACGTATTAAAAGTATCATACACCATGATCAACTGGGGTTTATCCCAGGAATGCAAGGATTCTCCAATATCCGGAAATCTATCAATGTGACACACCATATTAACAAACTGAAGGAGAAAAATCATATGATCATCTCAGTAGATGCAGAAAAACTTTTGACAAAATTCAACACTGATTTATCATAAAAACCCTCCAGAAAGTAGGCATAGAGGGAACTTTCCTCACCATAATAAAGGCCATATATGACAAAACCACAGCCAACATTGTTCTCAATGGTGAAAAACTGAAACCATTTCCACTAAGATCAGGAAAAAGCCAAGGTTGCCCACTCTCACCACTATTATTCAACAGAGCTTTGGAAGTTTTAGCCACAGCAAAGAGAAGAAAAAGAAATAAAAGGAATCCAAATCGCAAAAGAAGAAGTAAAACTGTCACTGTTTGCAGGTGAAATCATATTATACATAGAGAATCCTAATGACGCTGCCAGAAAACTATTAGAGCTAATCAATGAATTTGGTAAAGTAGCAGGATACAAAATTAATGCACAGAAATCTCTTGCATTTCTATGCAGTAATGATGAAAGATCTGAAAGAGAAATTACGGAAACACTCCCATTTACCATTACAACAACAACAACAACAAAAATACCTAGGAATAAACCTACCTAAGGAGACAAAAGAAATGTATGCAGAAAAGTATAATACACTGATGAAAGAAATCAAAGATGATACAAACAGATGGAGAGGTATACCATGTCCTTGGATTGGAAGAATTAGCATTGTATAAATGACTACACTACCGAAAGCAATCTACAGATTCAATGCAATCTCTATCAAACTACCAATGGTATTTTTCACAGAATTAGAACAAAAAATTTCACAATTTGTATGGAAACACAAAAGACCCCGAATAGCCAAACAATCTTGAGAAAGAAAAACAGAGCTGGAGGAATCAGGCTCCTTGATTTCAGACTATACTACAAAGCTACAGTAATCAAGACAGTATGGTACTGGCACAAAAACAGAAATATAGATCAATGAAACAGGATAGAAAGCCCAGAGATAAACCCAGGCACATATGGTCACCTTACCTTTGATAAAGGAAGCAAGAATATACAATGGAGAAAAGACAGCTTCTTCAATAAGTGGTTCTGGGAAAACTGCACAGCTACATGTAAAAGAATGAAATTAGAACACTCCCTAACACCATATACAAAAATAAACTCAAAATGGATTAAAGACCTAAATGTAAGGCCAGACACTATCAAACTCTTAGAGGAAAACATAGGCAGTGCACTCTATGATGTAAACCACGGCAAGATGCTTTTTGACCCACCTCATAGAGAAATGGAAATAAAAACAAAAATAAACAAATGGGACCTAATGAAGCTTACAAGCTTTTACACAGCAAAGGAAACCATAAACAAGACAAAAAGACAACCCTCAGAATGGGAGAATATATTTGCCAATGAAGCAACTGACAAAGGAATAATCTCCAAAATTTTCAAGCAGCTCATGCAGCTCAATGTCAATAAAACAAACAAGGCAACACAAAAATAGGCAGAAGACCTAAAAAGACATTTCTCCAAAGAAGATATACAGATTGCCAACAAACACATGAAAGGATGCTCAATATCACTAATTATTAGAGAAATGCAAATCAAAACTACAATGAGGTATCACCTCACACTGGTTAGAATGGCCATCATCAAAAAGTCTACAATCAATAAATGCTCAAGAGGGTGTTGAGAAAAGGGAACCCTCTTGTACTGTTGGTGGGAATGCAAATTGATACAGCCACTCTGGAGAACAGTATGGAGGTTCCCTAAGAAACTAAAAACAGAATTACCATATGACCCAGCGATCCCACTACTGGGCACATACCCTGAGAAAATCATAAATCAAAAAGAGTCATGTACCACAATGTTCATTGCAGCACTATTTACAATAGCCAGGACATGGAACCAACCTAAGTGTACATTGACAGATGAATGGATAAAGAAGATGTGGCACATATATACAGTGGAATATTAGCCATAAAAAGAAACAAAATTGAGTTATTTGTAGTGAGGTGAATGGACCTAGAGTCTGTCATACAGAGTGAAGTAAGTTAGAAAGGGAAAGACAAATACTGTATTCTAACACATATATATGGAATCTAAAAAAAATTGGTTCTGAAGAACCTAGGGGCAGGACAGGAATAAAGAAGCAGACATGGAGAGTTGACTTGAGGACACAGGGTTGGGGAGTGGTGGGCTGGGATGAGGTGAGAGAGTGGCATGGACATATATATACTACCAAATGTAGAATGGATGGCTGGTGGGAAGCAGCTGCATAGCACACGGAGATCAGCTCAGTGCTTTGTGACCACCTAGAGAGTTGGGATAGGGAGGGTGTGGGGGAGGCACAAGAGGGAGTGGATATGGGGATATGTGTATACATATGGCTGACTCACTTTGTTATACAGCAGAAGCTAAGGCACCATTGTAATTATACTCTAATAAAGATGTTGAAAAAATAGAAAAGTGAATATAATTTGAAATCATTTGAGCAAAAGGCCACAGGGAAGTACTGAAGAAACATAAACTAAAGGGGCTGATATTACTTATGACAGAATAATTTTGAAGTGGTAAATATACCTTTACCAATTTCTAAAGATGTATGGGGCAGGAGGCTGGAAACCTCAGTCAAAAACCTCTTAGAAACAACGTAAATTTTTTCTTATTTCCCTACTACTGAAGAAGGAAAGACTTGAGTTCACAGTCTGCCAGGGAGACATCAGTGTTTGCCAGTGAACACATTAGGTTTTCAATAAAATTTCTATAATAATGTGATCTGAATAGACACTTTTCCCCCTCAAAAAATACGAGATGGCCAATTGGCACATGACAAGATGTTCAACATCCCTAATTACTAGGGAAATGCAAATCAAAACTGCAATATCACCTCACACCTGTCAGAACAGCTATTATTAAAAAGACAACAAATAACAAGTGTTAAAGAGGATATGGAGAAAAAAAGAACCCTCAAATACTGTTGGTAGCAATGTAAATTGGTGCAGCCACTTTGGAAAAGAGTTTGGAGACTCCTTAAAAAATTAAGAATAAAACTACCATATGATCCAATGATTCCACTTCTGGGTATTTATCTGAAAAATGCAAAAACACTAATTCAGAAAGATATATGCACCCCTATGTTTATCACAGCATTATTTGCAATAGCCAACACATGGAAACAACCTAAGTTCCCCTGGACAGATGAATGGATAAAGAAGATTATATATATATATATATATACACACACACACACACACACACACACATATATATACACACACACACACACATTGGAATACTGCTCAGCCATAAAAAAGATAAAGTCTTGCCATTTGCAACAACATGGATAGACCTTGAGAGTATTATGCTAAATAAAATGTCAGACAGAAAAAAACAAACTATATGATTTCACTCATGCACAAAATATTAAAATAAGTAAATGAATAAATGAACAAGCCAAACCAAACAAAAACAAACACATAGATACAGAGGACAAAGTAGTGGTTACCAGAGTGAAGGGAGAAGTCAACGGTACAGTCACAAACAGAAACTATTTTGGTGGTGAGCTTAGTGTAGTGTAAACAGAAATAAAAATATAATGTACAAATGAAACTTACATGATGCTATAAACCAATGTTACTTCATGTAAAAGAAAAGAAAAAACATATATTCCACTTTAAAGGATTGGTGGGATTGTTACCTACCAAACACTCATTCGTTGTTGGAGAAATGCAGAATATTAGTGACACAGTGGAAAATAACTCAGAAAATTTTCACACAGTTAAATATGCAACTAATGATCCAGCAATTCTACTTCGATGTATCCACACAAGATAAATGAAAACATACAAAAGCCAGTAGGTCAAGAATGGTTCCAAACCAGAATAGCCCAGTGTTCATCAACTGATGAATAGATGAACAAAAAGTAATATATCCATACAATTAGAAACTCCTCAGGAGTGACAGTGAATGAAGTGTATTAAACACAAAAATATAAATTAATCTCAAAAATACTGTGCTAGGAAATAGAATGAAGGCAAAAAATATTAATACGGTATGATGCCATGTATATGAAATTCCATCTTTGCAGATCATTAGTTGCCTGGGCTGAGAATGAGTGATTCAAAGAAATATAAGGAAACTTTCAACAGTGATGAGATGTAAAACTTGATTATAATGGTTTTTAAGGCTTTATGGATTTTTCATTTATGGTATGTGAAAATTACCTCACAAAAGCTTTATGAAAATAGTACAATTTCTATTACATACATGTACTCTAATGATGGTGTCATTTTGAAAAGAGATCTCAATGTGTGTGATTGTTGACAGCTATTATTTCACTATTGCAGAAGGCATAAAATCAGCATCACAATGATGATGATGATGATGATTGCAAATATAAAATATAGTTACTTACATATTTACTTACTATGTGATGGGCATATTTAATTTTTATGGGAGTCATGAAAAATGTACTATCATTATATTCATTTTACAGATGAAACTGAGGCACCAAACTATTAATTTATTCATTCAAAGTTGCACAGCAACAAGTTGTAGACCTGCCATGTGGACCCAGTGCCCCTGTCTCTAGGGTCTACACTCTAGTCTACACTACTAAGCTATTTGTCCATTATGTAACAGTGGTCCGCCAATCATAATGTAAAAGAGAAGTACAATAGCACTCTATTTAGAGAGATATAAAATTACCAATAAAGGAAGGTTTATTAATTCAGAATCAAAGAAATTAAGAAAGGTCAGGTATATAATTACAGCAGAAATCTCTATTATGCATTCCTTTGAGGCATTATTTTTCTTATCACCTAGAAACTGTGAGTAGACAAAATATTGGGTTGGCCAAAAAGTTCATTCAAGTTTTTCATAAGATTGTTTGGAAAATCCCAAATGAACTTTTTGGCCAAGCCAATACTTCAGGGAAGAAGTAGGCAGCCTTGTGAGGAAACTTCACCCTATTATCAAGACTGAGACCTATTGCTCATAAAATAATCCAATATCACTTTTTTCATTCATATTTAGTGAAATGTAAGTATATCTGTAAGTAAAGTTTAACTTTGTAATGCACTTCTATGCCAGTTGAGAACCCATTTCCTAAATATATCCACATAAATGTTACTTTGAAAGAAATATATAGCAAGGAGAATTCAAAATATACTGTTGAGCACCGGTCTGCTATTCAAGATGATAGTATAGTTAAATATAAGAAATAATTCCATAGATTCAGGTAATATCATAGCTCTTGCATGCCTGCATACATTATGAATAACAGATGTAGGTCATAGAGCTTTTAAAATGCGCATTGGTTTTGGAAAGTTAACTCCTGTTCTTAGAACTTCTGACAAAAATCTTAAAGTTTTTCATGAAAAGTTTCATATCGGATGAGATAAAGTTTATACCATTAAAAAAACTATTTCAATATTGCTTTCTGTTTTACTAAATTGCATTTACATCACAATATTCCAAGGCAAGTAGATCTGATGATGAGACACCAAGAACATATGAATTCAACAAATTAACATTTCTCTCTTTAGTTCACAAATGTTCAATAAAAGCTTAATTTATTTTCAAATGTCTCTATTCCTTTATTCACTCATGTGAAAATACATTGAATTTAACATCTAAGTGTTTGATAACAAGTAATAAACTAGCTTTTTAAAGAATACTTTTCAGAAGCAAACATGAATAAAACTAAAATTATTTGAAAGCAATAGATACTCTAGAGAATTAAGATGATTTACACTACTTAAGCAAAATAAAAATATGAATTTTGAAAAGTAAATGACTACATCCAGGATATAAATTTTCTTTTTCAAAATGTTTGTTCAGAAAACCGTTTGACATTTTTATCAATTTATGGACCTTCAGTTGAGAGTTTTCAAAATAACATTGCATCCAAGGAAACATTAAATAGGAAGATATATCAGAAATGCTGCACAATCATAAATTTATTTCAGAACTGGTATTTTTTATCATACTCACCAGGCAGAAAGAATGCTTTAAAGTTTTATTTTGACACTATCACTATAAAAGGCCAAACTATAAATTCTAAATAATTGCCTTCAGAGTTCCAAGCTCACAACCATTTTCCAAGCTTCGTACAGCAATATGTTTTGCAGTCAGTTTTGTACTGTGCGATATTTGCATTATCTTTTTCCCTTTTGCATTCTCTTCTCTGTAGCTTTTATCTCTCTGTTTCTCATTTTATTAGAGCATTTAGTTCAGTATATTGAAATACTTTAATTTCCAATCCTTTTTAAAATGTTATATCAAATATGTTTGTCCACGTACTCCAGTATCTATTATATTGAAAACTTAATCTCTCAATTCTTTAGCAAGGCATTTAAGATTTAATTTTTGTAAAACACTGATGTGGTATGTTCAGGGCCCTGTGTTATACAACTATAGCAGACTTCTCACACAGGAGTTTACACAACTAGTAGCCTCTGAGCTTTGTAGTCCAGAGATTTCTTGGCCCTTAGTTCATTACATAATTTTCTTCTGCCTTCCTCAACTCTTTCTAGAAAATAAATAATCAAAGTATTATGTAAACATATTTTCACCTAAACATACTAATCTCCCAAGTAAAGAAAACAGTTAGCACTCTAGGGGAAAAATAAAACAAAATATATTGCCTCAAGTACATAAAAATATGCTCAATACATAATAAAATATTATTTACTCTCTGATATACCACTTATTTTCCTCATAGGGCTTACAGTGTTCTTCACACAGTTGATTATGTAACCTCTCGGTGATGAAGAGAAGCATCCCTGAATTTTTACATGGAGGCTACAAAGACAGTGGTGTATCTTCAAACAAGATTCTAAAGGGCCAAGCCTGGATAGAGTCAATAAGATAACAGGTCATTAAATCTTTGACCCAGAGCTGAGTTTTTAAACAAACTTAGCTGATAAACATGTACATTTTACCCATACATTGGCTGCTCATACATATATATGTGGGGGGGGGCGGTATATGGGCACATACATACTCTTTCTTTTCTTCTTTGGACTTTGTTAATGTGGGTCTATTTTGTGTTGTAATGAAATCAAATCTCTGTGTTTATAAAGCTCAGGCCAAACCTTAGATTATAACAATTACATTCAAATAAATAAAATATGAAAAGATTTTTATAACCTTCCAGTCATTTCTGGTACTACTCAACATAGAATTTTTTCCTTTAAATTGTTTGTTTTTTTTCTAAATTCATTAATTCTTGACTAAACTTTATAGGTCTGATTAAGTCTTTTACCTCTTTATACAGGAGGTAAAATAAATCTAACATTTTTGACAAAAGTACAGGAAGACGGCAAACAATATATTATTATTCCATTCAACAATTGTTTATTAGGAATATAGTCTGTGACAGACACATTGAACGTTATTACCAAAGAAGTTTATTTTATTAATTCCATGATTTCGAAGTATAATATATATGTAGTACATATATATGTATAATATATATGTGTTTGTGTACGTATTTATTTTGTTTTTCTAAGTACAGAAAAAATTTTTAAAAATAAAGTTAATAATGACTTAAAATGCAAGAAAATTCAAAAAAATATAAATGGATAGAATTAAAGGTAAAAATCCCTGCTCAGTATAAATAGTATAAATGAAATCAAGTGAAATAAAATTGAGGGGTTTTGGCCCAGCCCCCAATTTTCATCTCATTCACAAATAAGCAGCGGTCCTCTGAACAATAATAGTAGCTTAAGAGGAAAACAAACCTCAAAACTTTGATGCTTACATTCCTAATAATTCTCACACTATTTGAGAGTAGACTTTAAAATTATTACTCAAACATTTGATTCATTGTTAATCTTTGGTAACCAGAAATATTATTATGAAATATTTTGTTTATGTTTCATAAATATGTTTATGAAATCCTCAGTAGTTCTACCCCCAAATATAATTTAAGCTCTTGGAACGCAAAGTAAAATAATTATTCCTGCTAGTCAGGAAATTCCTTAGGATTCAGGTTTTCACCTGATAGAAGATAATATCCTGTATCTTCCATGGCTAGATCATCCTGGGGTAATTAAGCTCCAAACTCAAGTCACTGAATATTGGAATCTACTTAAGTGAACAAAGTGATAGAAAAAGAGTAGATTGGCTCTTCTTTTTATAATGCCAATTACTGTGCCCTTGAACTCCTTCAGCAACAGGCAATTCACTCTCTTGTTGATGGTAACTTCTCTATTTAGATATCAATGAGAATTTGAAACCTTTGCTTATTTTGAACTGAAGTCACCTTGAAGTTTTCATCCATTAGTAATAGTTCTTTGTTTTAAGTTGCCAGAGAAGAAGTTGAATATCTTAGCCAAGCTATAGATATTTGTATATTTGAAAACAACTCCAATACCCCTTCTTTACTGAAGCATAATGAGGTCTTTGACTTTATCATATGAGCATGTTCTGAATTTTCATCAGGATTGGTCAATTCTAAATTTTATGTCCCTATTAAAGTATGATTCCCAGAACTCTTCATATCAGATAAAATTATATTGAAAAACCAAATTGAAGTTAGCAGTTCCAAAATTTTGACTAATTAAATTGGATATTTTTCAACATTCTGATTATATTTTGCTATTTAAGCAGCATAGAGTTTCCAAAAGCCTATGCAAATTGGCATGTGGATCAGAACAGTAATTTACAAGCTTAAGTGTGAACTTTCATTGAATCATATTTACTTCAATATGAAGATGCTGTAGTTGCAGTCCTTCCTTAAGGGAAGGAAAATATTACAAATGTGCATATGAATCTGCTTATCTTGAATGCTGCCTTCCATTAAATGTGACAGGTACATTACTTCACTGAATTTTTAATCATCACGTGGAGAACTGCTCAGTGCATTCTGCATCTGTTAGGTTCAGGCACTCCAAATCACTAACTCTGCTAATATGATTTGCCTTTATAAGTGTCTGCATCAATAAAAGGGCAAGTACAGTTTAAACCTGTTCTGAGGGAAAATAAGTAAATTTTATCTCTTTCTCTTATTTCCTGTCAGATATTACATTTTAATGTTAATTCACTAAGTTATACAATTTAAAAATATATTTCATGCATGTCCAAAGCATAAGTTTGTAACCTACTTGTTAAATGAAAATTTTTTTCTAGTGTAATCACATACCAATCTTAAAATCTGGGTTTTAAAGTGTTATGAACTTGAAATATTACAAATTTCTCTGAAGTATTATGAATTTATAATCTTACAAATATAAACATTTTGTACTACTGTAACTAAAACTTGTTCTTTAGTGAACTGATGGAGGAAATGCACTATTGTTGCCCTTAGTTGCAAGTAGTAAGACATAGAAGACAAATGCTCATTATCTTAGCCTCTTATCTCTCACTGAGACCAAGCCAGTGGCTTTCTAACTGGTTTCCCTGATCCAAGTGTTGCTTTAAATTCATTCACCTTTTTAAAGCATAAAACCTAGTATGTCATGTCCTCACTTAAAATAAATCAATAAATTCCTATCTCCTAGAAGACAATGTCCTGGCATTCTTGCAGGCATCTAAAGTGCGACATGACCTCTTTCTTGTTCACATTCCCAGTTCATCTATCAAGACAGAACAGGCTGCCTTTGACTGACCCACTCCTTGTATTCCATGCTGTTAACCTGGAATACGAAGGCCATTTCCATCAGTATAATGCATCCTTTGGCCTACCTGCCTTTTAATATTTAGTTTCAATATTCTCATCTATTTATCTATCTATGCATATATGTGTACTGTAGTACTATTTGGTGAAAAAATCCTAGTGTAAATGCATCTGTGCAGTTCAAGCCCATGTTTTTCAAAGATCAACAGGTATTCATATATACATATACATGTATAAATACACACACACACACACACACGAAAGAGAGAGAGAATTTTCCAACAGGCACTTGATTGTTCCATAGCATCTACTCTGATCTTGTTCCAATCACTTCCCTTATTAGAAACCAAAGTCTATATTTTAAAAAATAAATCTATTCATGTCACTAGAATCCTTCAATGGTTTCCCAATAATTTCACGAAAATGACAAATGCACTGCAAGTTGTTCACACAGTGTGTTCATTACCTACTATTCTTCTAGTTCTCTTACCTTTTACTCTCCATAACTCCTCTTGTAGGCACATATGCTTTCTTTTACTTCCAAATGCCTCGGTGACAATTTGGTCCTTTTTCTAATTAAATTCTCACATTACACCTGTTTTGTAATGTTGTGTGGTAGAGCATTTGACTTGAATGTATTATTTTAATATTTTGTAATATTTAATTACAATGTTGAATTTTAACTAAATCATGCCAAAGAATTAAATAAGAAGAAGATATGGATAAATTCTAAATTTTCTTAGAAACATACTAAAGAGAGAAAGTTCAGAAGTAATAGTTAAGTAATTTAGCTCTCCACTAAAAGTAGTTCGTAATTTCAGAAAAAGTCACAGTGCCTGCATCATTATCATTTGGCACCTAAATACCACCCAGCAATATTTTGCCCTTTGGCAGATGTCATAAAATGTAGGTACCCTCTTGATTTAATTTCATAGAGTCAATTTAACGTGCCAAAAAACAGTGAGAAAAATGAGGGAAATATACAGTCTTAATTTAAACACAACAGTAAATGATAGACAAACACAACAGTAAATGATAGACAAACACAATGTTCTTTAATTACATAATTTAGGTATGTATTGCAAAAAAAAAAAATCCTAAGATTCAACTAAGGGAAATGATGCTTCTTTGGGCAGCTCATATCACAATCAAATATACAAAAACATCAACCAGTACAGAATTGCAAAAGAATACACTCTAAAACAAAGATTATCTTTCTGTGACTAAGATCCAGAGACTTATATGACAGCATCAGCATTCTCTCATATCCTGACAAGGACGAAAAAAGCCTAATCAAAATGTTCTTGGATAATTTTACAAGTAGACCATCCAATTACATGGGGCTATATGTCCATTCATTGTCAAAGCAAATGAACAAAAAATTTCACTGCTTACTAATATAAAACATTTTATTCGATGTTCTTTATTATCTTCATTATAAAGGAAACTACTGTGAATAAATACAGATTTGCAAAAAGACTTTATTGTCTTTAAATCAAGTAACCTCAATATTCTTGTTTTGCTACTCTCTGGTTTTTCAGCCTTTAGCAGGTCAAACTGACTTCCACTTATGAACTAGCAACTAATTGGTTCATATATAATTGACTACATCCTTAGACAAATTTTAAACCTCAGTTTACCCATAATCATTATATAAATTTCAAGTAATGGTAATATTCTAACCACTAATGAATCCTCTCATTCATATATAAAATGATGTGTCATAACTGACATTCAATATAATATCATTTAAAGACTTGAGTGCTTCTGATGAAGTCTCTAGTTTATGTTATAGAGATGTGCACAGCTGCAGAACTCCAATTTTAGGAAAGACCCTGTCTTATGACAGGTCTGCTAACACACTGCCCAGCCTCTGTCCCTCAGGGAGACATTGTTTTCATTATCCTTGTTAAGAAGTTAACTAATCTGCCCACTGGCCTAGAATGAGACACTTGTATTTATTTTCTAAGGCTGTTTTCCATGTAAATATCTTTAAATTTGAAAAGATAATCCCAGACAAAAACTGTCACAAAATGCTTAGAAGTGCCATTGAGAATCCCTTCATGTGGCATGCTGAAATTTAAAAATTAAGAGCTGGTTTAAGGTCTATAAATAAATTATTTGTTTTCTTTTATAGTGCTCTACAATAAAATCAAGGATTATTTAAGTGCCAGATGTGACAGACATGGTCAAGGTAATATTTACAAAAAAAACAAAAAACAAAAAAGAAGGTGAAGCTACTGTGATTTTAGTCATTAAGATATAATGAAAACAAGTTTTAAAAATAGTTCCAGAACATACAGCATTTGTAAAAGACTATTCATGAAGAGTATTTTTTAAAATTGATAATGGGTATATTATAATTTCAAGAACTAGTTTTTCTTTAGAACATTTAATTTATCCTATATATTTAACTTGGTCTAACAAAACACAATAATTAATTTTAAGAGAGATTTGGATAAAATATCGGTATTTTGATTGTAAAATAGTTCTATATTCTAAATATTTGGGGAACATAAAAGATATACAGCTATTAAAGGAAATTACTTAACATCTCAATAACTTAGTTACTATCTCATCATAACATTCTGAAATGTCGAACCAAATTCAAGGGAATCAAATGTCTTACCCAACACCAAATTTTACAAATTATTTTAAGAACAAAACAAGATAAAAACACAAATATGGCATTTCTTTCTAAGGGAGCCTAATTCTTCAGATGAAACATCTTAACTGTTCCATTCTCCCTTCTGGGAATTGCTTTATTTTCAAAGTGACATGCTAACATTTACATATGTATATGTATTTTCAGAAGTTTCCAAAGGCTGTTCTCCTCTAAAGTGTACCAGGGCTCCTTGGAGAAATGAGTGATTCTAGAGCTGGGGCAGAAATTTTCCAAAATGAGTCTGGGACATACTGTACCTGAATATAAAGAAATTCTCAAAGACCATGTCAAATAGACACAGATATTAGCCTGAAGAGGTTTTCATTGGACAAATCTAGGACAATTTGACCACAAAAATAATAGTTACAGAGCGTAATTCATTGAATAAAATAGGATGCCATGAGTCCACAGTGATAGAAATCAACAAATAAATAAAGTAAGAGATAAATGGAAGAGAAAGTCTCTTGTTTCCAGAAAGATAACAGTAAATAAATGTAGAAAAGATGATAGAAATAGAAATTCACCCTATGACAACTGTCATAGGGATGGCTGATTTCTGGAATCATTAATAGTTATACTGAACTTGCTGTGTGGAGGCTTGATGAGCAAAAATATACATATAATTTCAAAATATCTTTCAGTCAAACACTTATTATATACAAGGCGAAAATGGGACTCAATGAAAGAGACACCTAATAGAAACCACATCATCACTGTAAAGATATGTCAACATTTTTTGCACCTAATGTGATGGGCTCAGAAGAACACATTATCAATCATGTTGCATTTCTGCCAAAAATGCATGTGCTGAGTCTGGACAAGAGTAAATGTCATCTTATGAAATTATTTCAAAATAAATTATGAATGAAAGGCAATTAAAATTTTGTTATTAACAATTTTGTTGAATAGCCATGTTGGGACATATTTTGCAATATATGTATTTGTAATTTTAAGATATTTGAGCCATTAAAGGAAAAACAAATTTCTAACTTAAAATGTGTAACAGACTAATTAGTTCAGACTTATTTTTTAACAGATTTTAATTTTTAGAGCAGTGTTAGGTTCACAGCAAAATTGAGCAGAAAGTACACAAAGTCCCCATATACCCCTGTCCCGACACATGCAAAACCACCACTATCAACATCCGGCACAAGGCTGAGACATTAGTTATAACTGATGAACCTACACTGACACATCATTATCATTCAAATTCCATAATTAACATTAGAGTTCATTCTTGGTATTTCAAATTCTATGCATTTGAACAAATTTACAGTAACATATATCCACTATTATAGTATCATACAGAATAGTTTCATTGCCCTAAAAATCTCTGTGCTCTACCTATTCATTCCTCCCTACCTACAGTCAATAATCTTTTTACTGTTTTTATAGTTTTGCCTTTCCAGAATGTTATATAATGAGAACCATACAGTAAATAGACATTTCAGATTGGCTTTTTATTTTAAACCTAGGAAACATCTTTCTCTCTCCTATACTCACAACGACCACATAACAAATTATCCAGACCAGTGCACTGTTTTTTGTTTTTATTTTTCCCCAGTTTTATTGAGATAAAATTGGCTTATAGCACTCTATAAGCTTAACATGTACAACATAATGATTTGTCTTACATACATCATAAAATGATGACTGCAATAAATTTAGTGAACATCCATCATCTCATATAGATACAACATTAAAGGGCTTCCCTGGTGGTGCAGTGGTTAAGAATCCACCTGCCAACTCAGGGGACACGGGTTCGAGCCCTGGTCCAGGAAGATACCATATGCCATGAAGCAACTAAGCCTGTGCCCACAACAACTAAGCCTGTGCTCTAGAGCCTGCGAGCCACAACTACTGAAGCCCATGTGCCTAGAACCCATGCTCCACAAGAGAAGCCATCACAATGAGAGGCCCACGCATCGCAATGAAGGGTAGCCCCCACTCGCCACAACTAGAGAAAGCCCGCACAGAGCTCGCATGCAGCAATGAAGACCCAATGCAGCCAAAAGTAAATAAATAAAATAGATACAACATTAAAGGAATAAAAAAATGTTTTCCTTGTGATGAGAACTCCTAGGATTTACTCTCTTAAAAGTTTTCATACATAACATACAGCAGTGTTAATTATCTTTATTATTTTGTATGTTATATCCCTAGCACTTACTTATCTTATAACCGGAAGTTTGTACATATTGACTACCTTCATCTAATCCGCCCTTCCCCAAACCCCTGCCTCTGATAGACACAAATCTGATCTCTTTTTCTACAAGTCTGTTTGTTTGTGTATTTGTTTTTGAAGTATAATTGATCTACAATACAAGTTACTGGTACACAACATAGTAATTTGATATTTCTACGTATTTCAAAATAATCACTGCAAGTCTAGCTGTCATCTGTCACCATAAAAAGATATTACATAATTATTGACTATATTCCCCACACTGTATATTTCATACCCGTGACTCATATATTTTGTAACTGAAAGTTTGTACTTTCAGGTTGGCTTCTTTTACTTAGTAATATATATATAAGTTTCTCCATGACTTCTCATGGCTTGATAATACATTTCTCTTTAGTGCTGAATAATATTCTATTGTTTGGACATACAGTTTATTTATCCATTCACCTACTAAACAACATCTTTGGTTGCTTCCAAGTTTTGCTAATTATGAACAAAGCTGCTAAAAACATCCATGTGGGCATAAGTTTTCAGCCCCTTTGGGTAAATACCAAAAAGTGCAATCACTACAGGACATGGTAAAAGTACGTTTAGTTTTTATATATAAAGATAATACCTAGTTTTAGTTTATAAAAAATATTGCCAAACTGTCTTCCATAGTGGCTGTACCATCTTGCATTCCCAATAGCAATGAATAGGAGCTCCTGTTGCTCCACTTTTTGTCAGCATTTGGTATATCAGTGTTCTGGATTTTGGCCATTCTAACAGATAGTAGTATATCATTGTTCTAGTTTCCATTTTCCTGATAGCATATTATGTGGAACACCTTTTCATATGCTTATCTGTCTTTGTATACCTTACTTGATGAGTGTCTGTTATGGTCTTTGGTCCATTTTATAGTTGGGTTGTTTTCTTTTCTTTTTTTCTTCCCACAAACTTTTATTAAGAGTCAAATAAGTAGTAGGAATTGTGCTAGGTCCCTTAGGATCCAAGGAAGCAGATTAAATCTCTAACCTCCAGATGCTCACAGGTTAGTGGGTCAGACACAGGAGAAACAAATACTGCAGATATGAATGCTAGCCAGTCCAGATGAGGTGCCATTTAACCAAACAAAGGTAAGGGCTATTATGTGGCCACCCTAGAAATGCTTCACCAACAAGTAAAAAAGTAGGGAAAACCCTGCCAGGCAATCCCGACCAGCAACTGGCTCATTATTTTTGCCCAGATATGCATGGGTGTTGCAGCCTTTGGGTTGTTTAATTTTCTTATCATTGAATTATAAGAGTTTTTGTATATTTTGGATATCAGACCTTTATCAGATATGGTTTTTGCAAATATTGTCTCCTAGCTTGTAGCTTGTCTTTTTATTTTCTTGACAGTGTTCTGCAGCGTTTTTAATTTTAATGAAGTCGAACTCATAAATTATTTCTTTTATGGTTCATGCTTAGGTGTGATACCTTAAAAAGTCATCACCATATAGTCATCACCTATGTTTTCTTTTATCTTCTAAGAGTTTTATAATTCTTTGTTTTACATCTAGGTCTATAAATGTACATTTAGCTCATTTTGAGTTAATTTTTGTGAAAAGTGTAAGGTCTGTGTCTAGATTCATTTTTATTTTTGCATGTGGATGTCCAGTTCTTTCAGTACAATGTGCTAAAAATACTATCTTTTGTCTATTGTGTTGCCTTTGTTCCCTTGTCAAAGAATAGTTGCCTATATTTATGCGAGTATATTTCTGGGCCGTGAATTCAGTTCCATTTATATATTTTTTCACCAATACTATACTTTGTAGTTGGAAGACTGACATTACCCAACTTCAAGACTTAATTATTCAAGTGGAAAAATTAATAATTTCTAAATGACTCACATATAGAAAAAAATCAGCCATCTTCATCTCTTGAGTGAGAAATTATCTCTGGAGGTCACTCTTTTCTAACAATATTGTCTTTCACAAGCTATTCTCTTAAATTAAGTATAACAAACTTTGGAATGTACTTTTTCAACAGGTTTCCATTAGTCATAACCTAGGTGAAGATGAGAATATGTTCTAATTTACTAGGTAAAAGAAATTAGCTTAATTTTCACATGCAGTGAATAAGTAACAGTCCATAAAAATAGCAAATTCTTCGGAATAAGAAAAATGTTTGATGTTAAGCCTTTAATTGGCTCTTCATGACAAGACATTTTAGACTGTTAATGGTTTTCACTGATGCAATACATTGAGAACTATAAAATAATAGTTATTATAAAATTAATTATAAATTTGTTACATAGAGCTCTTATAAAATTTTAAAGGAGCAAAAACACCCTCAACAACCATCAACACATTAAATTCCACTTGAGAGGAAATAAATTACAATTGTTCTACTCTTGACTGTATCATAAACTTTATTTGTCTTCAATTTTTTTTTAATCAAATAATTTACCAACCAGATCACTTTACCCCCTTAAAATCAGGTTTTGATCTTGGTGATAAATATTAGAGATGCACAATAGTTGTCCTAAAAAGGTACCATATATGTAAATGTGACACAGACTTTTCTCAGCTAATTTTAGCCCATAAAATTAGGATGAGGCAAAAGAAAAAGCAAAGAAGAAAGACGTGGTGGAAGAAAATGAGAAAGAGAAAATGGGACAGAAAGAGGAAGAGATAAAAGGTTTGTTTGGTTTTAAGTAAAAATAAAAGACATGTTTTTCATTTTCACCAAGAACTTTATTGAACAGCATATTCACTAATCAAACAAACTTTTTGGCCAACCAAATAAAGGAGAATCAAAAGGAGAAAGTGAAAATTGAAAAGCAGGAGAAAGTAGAAGAGTATATGATATAAAAAGGAATAGGAGAAAGTGAAGTGGGAGAAAGACACGAGAGAAAGGAGAGTAAGGAGTGGAGGAAAGGAAAATGAAGGAGGGGAAAGACGAAAAGGAAGGCAAATAAGAAACAGAAAAATGGGTGTGGGGAGAAGGTAAAAGAGGAGTAGAAAAGAAGGAAGAAGAGTAGAAAATAATAAAGAAAAAGGAATTAGTGAAAGAAGTTCCACAAAATAAAATAAGAAGTGTTCTGTATTATATGCTAATATTTCCATAAGGATGAGGAAGTTAAAAGAAAAAGTCTTTTTTGAATAGAGTAGAATCACAACTCTGAAAAATTATTTACACCTTGTCTCCTTACCTAATCTTTTTCTCTTTATTCTGAATTCATTAACATTAATTCATTGATAAATAAATCAAAATCAATTTGTACATAGAAGTGTTGTATGGTTTAAAATTACCCTGTACCTTTGTATTTATGCATCTTCTCTTGGCCTAATATAGTGTCCTTTAATTTTATTTGTTGAATGTGCTAAAGTATGTTTATGTTTTGCCCTTTTGAAAGAACCAGATTTTGCTTTAGTAACCTATTCTATTTTCTTTTTACAACTTTTATATATTGAAATAATTTTAGACTTAAAGAGTTGTAAAGATAGTACATGCTTGGGTATGCATGCCTCACCCAGCTTCCCCTAAGGGGTTATCATCTTACATATGCATGGTGTAATTACCAAATATAATTATAATTAAATAAATTAAAGATTTTATTCTGATTTCCCAGTTGTTTTTTTTGTTTGTTTGTTTGTTTTTTACAAATGTCCTTTTTCTGCTTCAGAATCCAATCCAGGATATTACATTGCATTAAGTTGTTGAGTCTTCTTCATCTCCTTCAAACTCTAACAGTTCTGCATTCTCTCCTTTTCTGTATTCATGACTTGGCACTTCTTAAAAGTACCAGATAAGTAAACATAAACAAATCCACCTGAGGGTAGAGGATCACTGAGATAGATTTGTTTTATGTTTATGTATGATTAAGCTGTAGTTATGCAATTTGGGAAGAACATCACAGAAGTGATGTACCCTCATAATATCACAGCAGGGGGTGTATATTATCAATATGTTTATTACTACTGGTGGTATTAACATCGACTACTTGGTTAAGATGGTATTAACCAGGTTTTTCCTTTTTTTTCCTGTCTACGTTCTAGTCATTAGAAGTGAGTCACTAAGTCCAGCCCGAAATAAAAAGAGCCATTAAGCTCTACCTGCCAGAGGGAAGAGTATCAAATAATTTGTTGACATTGTGTTAAATCTACCACCAGAATTAACATATTTGGGGAGAAGAAAGGATATGTTGAGGTTCTACAAATATCTATTTTTCTTCAAGGGATTGCTCACTAATTTTAGCATTCATTGTTGCATCATGACAGCAGCATTAATGAGGCTTTTTAGTAGTGATTTCTTTTTTATTTCCTTTATTCTTTCTACATTTATTAATTGGAATTCTTCTGTAAGGAAGAATTATTTATTAATTCCCATTCATTTATTTATTTAATCACTTATGAATATCCATATGGAGTCATGGATGGTTTTTAGTTTTTTTGTTTATAATGTAATAGTATTGTAACACTCAAATTGTTCCAGCTAATACAGATAATACAGCTATATAGATAATAATGTCAAACCTAGGTAAGTATATTTGTTATATTTTTCAGGGTAGTTAATAAAAGAATAATAACAGAGTATGTAATTTCCAAACTGATAGCAAAAAATAGTGAAAAATGACCCACCAACCTTCCAAAAGAGCAAAAACAACAACAAAAAATGAGGTAAGACAGTAGATAAAAATATGATTATGTGAGTAATGACATATTGTAAATAGCTTAAAAGATTCTTTGAAAGAAATAAAGATTGTCAGACAAAATTAAAAGAACCCAAATTTATGTCATTTACAAAATACATATCTAGTATATAAGAATGGAGAGTTTTTTACATTGTATAAATTAAATACAGAAAAATAATTTTATCTTCATATGAGTTTTTACAGCACCTAAGTTTTTTTAAGAGTTGTTCAAATTTAAGAAATTGTGTTCAAACTAAACTACTTTAAAGGTCTCTGAAGACTAATTTGTTTAAATACTCTGCTTTCCTTGCTGCTTATGTAGAGTGCTAAATGCAAATAAAGCATTAGCACATATATATATAAAACATTAAGGGAATTAGTGATTTACATTCTGTGTGGCTCTCTTCTTTTTTAAATATTAGAAATATTTAAACTCTGTAATTAGATTGCCTTACTATACTGAAACTGAGAATGCATACTGCATAGATTTGTGTCAACCTAATCTAAATTTGGGGGAACAAAAGCACTTTAATTAATGTCTCTGTATTTTTCTATCTTAAAGTAGAGTTCACTACCTCAGTAACTTCAAAAACACGGTGATTTCTACTAGCATATAAACAAGTTTGAGGCATATAAAGACAACTGATGATTGCTATTGTAACCATAGACTCAAGTGTCAATATATAATGCTATTATTATCAACTATCATTAAGAACATTTTTAAAATGAGGGAAATAACTTAACTCAATATTTTAGTATATAACAGATAAAAATAATTGTCTTCCTTCTGATTTCCTGCACAGAACTTTTCTTAAAGTCCAATAGTGAGTTAAAACCTTTCTAAAATCCAGAGAAAATAGGTGCTAAAATTTTGTAAGTACCTGAATTACTTATTAGTGACAATAACTGCAGGAGGCCTATCTGAATATTCTTAAATGTTCATGTTATATGAATTATATTTAGAGGCAAGATAGATCCATTGCGTTGTTCCAATTTATTATGCTTATGCAAGCATGTACATGATATTTTGTTGAAAAAATATCTCAGAATATACGTTCAACAAATTCCTTTATATAACATATTAAAATGTGTTACGCATAAGCAGAAAAATAAATATTGTTGTATTGGTTACTCAGTTTAACTCTTAATCATCTCACTGATTTTGAAGTTTAATCTAATTAGCATAAGAGAATTATGTACCTAAGATAATAACTTAAAGAAAACAATATAAATGGTCAAAATTTTGATGATTAGTATTATAGAAGTGTTTTGCTATATGGTAAAATAAATATGGCAGTGATTCTACCTAGGTTTGAATAATTATAACAGGTAATTTTGTACCTTGTTTCCTCGGTCTCTTAAGAGAAATATCATTAGTTGAATTCTTAAAAACGTGTGGTATTTCACTGTGGCTGAATATAAAAATATTAACTATATTCTTTAGATGACTGAAAACATAAATTATTTTCTTAAATTATTAAAATTCTTAAACTTCAAACAGAGTCCTTACATTTTGTGAAAAATAAAATACCATGAGATTTCTTTTGTTTGCATGTGAAGATGAAACATTAAGCCTGGGAGATATATATATATATATATATATATATAGGATTAATGCCCTACTCTTTCTGGCAGGAAAAATATGAGAGAAACACAATTTTACCTTAATATATGTTTTAGTTCTTAAGAAACAGGTAAATTAATATTATATTAATTTATTCACGTATGTATTATCTCCCTACAAACATTTGTTTTTTTAAATATGTACACCATTTTCCATCAAATTAGGATTTTGAATTGCACTGCCCTGTCAATCAAGAGCATAGCTCTATAATTTTTTCTAGCTTTCAATTCTGTTGAGCTTTGGTGAACAACTGGAAGCTATATTATGCTAACACTAGAAGCTGTCCTATAAAGCTTGCTCATATTTGATTTTATTCTTTCTAAAAGATAAAAACATCTAAGCCAAATTCCATTTTTAAGAACATATCAGAAGAATTAGAGTAAATCTAAAGTAATCAAATTCAGCAGTTACAATTTATCATTTTTTTCTGTGCCAAAGTTTATAACACATATGTTTATACATCATTAATGTCATACCTAAACATATCATTAATTTGAAACACCAAAAATTGGCATTCAGTTATTTCAGAGCTATATTGCATTCTATTCAGTAAGTTCAGCTTCACAAACGTAAGTATCCTTTGTCACAGGCACTGTGTCTATCAGTGGCTTTTTTAACCTAATGGGTGTCCTGATAATGGTCTTCAGAAGTAAAACCAAAGATTTGGGGAAGGAAGGAAACCCATTTCCTTTATCTCAAAGCAATGAAAATACTACAACCTATATTTTCAAATATACTTGCATGAACATTTACAGATATTAAAATTCCTGCCCTGAAATTTATATACAAATATTCTTGCTAAATTTTTAAAAAATTATATAAACTTGTATCCCAAATGAAATGTTCCAATAATTTATGAATTTAGTCTTAATTGAACCTTTTGTTTTTAGCAATAAGGAGAAAAATATGTCACACAGGTTCTTAGTTACAAGAGTTGTCAGCAGTGTCATGAATCAACCATTCCATCTTTAAAGTGGAATCCCAATGCAAGATATCCTGGTAAACAATTTTCTCTCATGTGAAAAGAGAAATTAAGTGAGTCATTTATGTTTAGAAATTTGGCTGGTTTTACCCAGATTGAGCAACTGAGCAAAGAAACATGTCATAGGCAGAGATGGGAACCTGTAATTCTATGCACTTATTTCCCCCAGAGACCATGATCATGAATAAGCGAGCCAGGCATTTCCCTTTGTCTTGCATTCTGCCAGCCCATCCTCTGAACACATCATCTCACTGTGCAGCCAAATTATAAGACCATCTGGTGCATGTAGCATTCCAGAAAAACTGTGAGATTCTGGGAAACAGTGGTCTCTATGTGCCTGAATGAAACACTCTCACCTAAGCTAATAACTTGACAATTGTATGTTCATCCAAATGTAGATCATTATATTTAATTTTTGACCTTAATATCTGCATATGTATGTATACGTGTGTGTGTGTGTGTGTGTGTGTGTGCGTGTCTTTATGGGAGTTGAGGCTCTCATAAACCAACTTTGTGTAACTTGTTAAAAGATCTGAATCTTGGGCCTTCCCCTGTGGCGCAGTGGTTGAGAGTCCGCCTGCCGACGCAGGCGACACGGGTTTGTGCCCTGGTCCAGGAGGATCCCACATGCCGCGGAGCGCCTGGGCCCATGAGCCGTGGCCGCTGAGCCTGCGCGTCTGGAGCCTGAGCTCCACAATGGGAGAGGCCACAACAGTGAGAGGCCCGCGTACCGCAAAAAAAGAAAAAAAAAGATCTGAATCTTAAATATCTAGTCCACAAACATATACGATAATAGTATTTTCAGGAAACTCATTTCACCTCATAAAACTGCTCATAATTAAGAAAGCGATAAATGGAACTCTTAATTTCCCACCTCCAAATATTTCCTTCATGATGTCTTCTCAATTTCAGTACATGGCAATGTATTTTGGTCTAGTTGTTTGGCCAAAACTTTGGAGTTTTACTTATTTCTTCTCTTTCTCACATACCCTACACTCAATTATCAGCAAAAACTTTCATTTCAATTTTGAAACATAACTACTTACTGACTTGCTATTTCTCTGACCCTACTCCTCATGATCTGTTTGGATATATTGCAGTTGTCTCCCAGCTCGTCTTCATGACTTTACACCTGCTCCTCTAAAGCCTATTCTTTTCTTTTTTTTTTTTTAATTTTTAAGTGTTTTTATTGCTGTTTACTTTTATTTTATTTATTTAAAAAATTTTTAGCCACATTGTGTGGCATGTGGGATCTTAGTTCCCCAACCAGAGATCGAACCGTCGCCCCCTGCATTGGAAGGCTGACTCTTAACCACTGAACCACCAGGGAAATCCCGAGGCCTATTCTTGACACAGTAGCCAGACGGCTCCATTTAAATGTGAGTCAGATCAAGCCACTCTTCAATTCAAGTGCTCCAAATACTTGCCATATTAACCAACTAAAAGGTTAATAATTGCCCATAAGTTAGTAAATAACTCTATCTCTACTAACCCTCTGACCTCAACTCCTATAACATTCCCTGCAATTATTCTCTTCAAAGCTTTATTTCTCTAAAACCAGCAAGCCATTCACAATCCTGCCCCAAAAGTTGTTGATCGACCTGCCTGAAATAATTCTTTCTTACACCCCTTAATTCACTGCTCAAAAACCATAATATCAGAGAAATCTTTTCACATCACTCTCTATAAAGAAGTAATTCCTATTCACTGTCCTTCTAACTGCCTTGCCTAACTGAATTCTTCTTCATAGCACTAATTTTCTGATATATCATTTACATAATTTATTAAATTTAAGACATTATTAATTATAAGAAATTCTATTAGTTTATGTAGTACTAAGACAAAAAAGAGCTCACAGTTAAACTATAACAAATGGCTTTCTCATCACTTAAACATTTCATTTTATACTTTAAAAAGAGGTCTTATATACATATTCATATATATGTTTAATCATTTATTTACTCTGTGCATATATTAATAGGAAAATAAACTGGTAAACAGATTCCTAAAACTTTTTCTTATTCAGAGCCATATATTCCAGAAACATTTTCTGATTCAGTATTTTTTTTTTTTTTTTTTTTTTGTGGTACGCGGGCCTCTCACTGTTGTGGCCTCTGCCGTTGCGGAGCACAGGCTCTGGACGAGCAGGATCAGCGGTTATGGCTCACGGGCCCAGCTGCTCCGCAGCATGTGTGATCTTCCTGGACCGGGGCACAAACCCGTGTCCCCTGCATCGTCAGGAGGACTCTCAACCACTGTGCCACCAGGGAAGCGCCTGACTCAGTATTTTTAATGTCCCAATTTCTCCATTCAATGACATATTTTGTGACATCAAGAAATATGAAGATATGTCATTTCCTGAGAGTGCTCTTCTCAGTCCCTGTGACTTTCTTCAAAACAGCTGACCCAGTGTTTATACTGCTACTCTTTTTATCTTATTCTAGGATGATGTTTCTGGGCCCAATCCTCACAGAACACTTTGTGTAAGTTAGTTATTGTTATATGGCAAACAACCAAAATACCCAAGTGACAAACAACACTGATGTCCCTTGGCAAATTCAGCATCAGTAGGATGAAGACATGTGTTCCTCTCATAAAGACCAGGAACCGTGATGGTAGTATGGGATGATAGTGACAAGGAGATTATTATTTGTTGAACAATAATTATAGCTACATAACATAATGGTGGTGTTTTTAGGATCTTTCGAGTTGGTCACATTCTCCAGTGAATGTTCTTCTGATCTTCTCAATAATGGGTAGAGGCCTGGAGCTAGAGTTTGAAAGAGAAACGCATAAAATTCCTCCAAGTCTTTACATTCAATATATCGCCTTTGTCTTAATTGTATTTTAGTGTAGTCCCTATATCTTTGATTGTGTCTGGTGTCCCCAGATCCAAAGATTCTCTGTTTCACTCACTCTAGAAAATAAAACCTCAGGCTTCTGTCCCACTATGTGAAGTGGATTGATCTGTGCATACACTGTTTATGACATAAACTTTCAAACAATCCTGTTTTTATCTTTTGCTTCATCTCTACTTACAGTGAAAGCTGGTTGAATCACTTAGCTTTTTGCTCTGTCAAAAATCACTTAAAATATCACACATTTCTTTGCCCATGATTCTGAGCTCAATAGTTTAGGTGGAGCTCCATTACAATGGCTTATTTCTGATGCACGTGTTATTGGTTGGCCTTATTTTGTTTGCACCTCAGCTGGACCAGCTCTCCATGTGATATCTCATTCTTTAGCACAGGCCTGTTGACTCGTCAGCAGCATTTCAAGAGGACACTAGTGGTAGCTGTGTGGTCTCTTGCGCCTATGCTCAGGCCTCAAACAATGTCCCTCCTGCCACATCTGGGGTCAAAGTAAATCACAAGTCTCATCCACATTCAAGGAGTGGGAAAATAATTACCACTACATACATGGCCATTAGCAATCTACCATATTGGTACATCAGATTCTGGACATTAGGACGCTTGTGTGAAAGAAATCAGGTGTTTCTCAGATTTCCCCACCAAAAATTTTAGTTTTTTAGGTCTCTTAACACAGTTTCCACTTATCCAATAGAGTTTTCATACTTCTATCAGTTTGTTTCTGCTGTCTTCTCTGCTATTGTTAGTCCTTCTGGGTTTAAGCCACCTTCCATACTCAAAATTAGCAAAGAACAAAAACCTCTGAGTATCTCATTTATTTTAGTAGACTCCAGGGAGGAAGCAGATTTAAAGTTTGTGTTAAATTCAACATCCTTAATCTGAAGACACTATACCACTCTTTTATCTGGAAAATTCCTGTTGAGCCTTCAAAATTCTACCTTGTTGTTCCCACCTCAGTGAAATTTTTCTTAACCACCTCACAGATGGATGTGATCACTTTTCCTTTTTTAATTTATAGGTTTATTTACAACTTTATTATTTATTTACTACTCTACATTAGAACTGCATTAACAAAAAGGCATGGTGGTTAAAAGTGCAGGCTTTGGAGCCAGACTGCCTGGGTTCAAATCTCAACTCTACCACTTACTAGGTATATGACCTAGGCACATTTCCTAAGCTCTTAGTACCTGCCTTCATTTCTCATAGGGTTGTTTTCAGTGTTAAAGAATTAATCCATGTAATTACTTAGAACAATGCCTGGCACATATTGGGAGGTCAATATGTGCTATTTATTATTACTATATATTTGTCTCTGAGACCAGAATATGAGCTAATTATGTGCAAGAATCACATATTACTCAACTTTGCATCCCTAGTGGAGTGCTGTGTCATCACACTGTATTTGCTGCATGAATAAGGAAATATCTCAGTACTCATGCATCTCACAAAGCCTCCTGTGTAACCCTAGCATAGCCTATTCTCTCATCTTGTAATTGCCCTGGAATCCTTTGTCAGAGAAAACAAATATGCCACTCATTTGTCCTATCAATATCCTAAATGCTTCATTTCCAAACATTTTGTATTCTTGATTTCTGGTAGGCCTGATCTAGGCACAGGGAGTAAATGTGGGCATGAATGAGAGATCAACCCCTCTCCTACTTTTATAAGTAATTTTGTGTGTAGTAATTGAAATTTATGCTGTCGCTACGCCAGGCTCTGAGGATACAAAATCGTTTTTTCCTAATACCTAATTATCAACCCCTCAAACTCAAAGATGTGGAGGTTCCTTCTGGTTTCCCTTATGAAACGTTTTATTCAAGAGCACAGACACAATTTTATCTCAAACTGATTGGCAATTTACTCATGTCATTTGGATGGTCAATAAAATCAAATGTCCATAAGGATGTTCATCATCAAGAGTAACATCTTTAAATGTTTGAGCATAACTTGGGTATATAATATTTTATTTAACCCTACCATTTTGTGAGGTGGATGTATCACCCCAACATACAGAGTAAGGAACAGAGACTCACAGAGATAAGTGACCTGTCAAAACTGACAAGTAAAGGAAAGGAAATTTTACCCCTTAGTTTTCTGTGAGCATTTGGGAAGTATTTTAATTGGAGTACTAAGGGAATTGCAGGTCCTTCAGGAGAGGCAAATTGTATGCCCACAGAATGTTTCATTAAAATGTTGAATTAATGTGGGCTTAGTGTTTGGGTATCTTTTTCACTGTGCTTAGAACAGTGTTCACACAGCAAACCACTTGGTAAGTATTTGTTGAATACTGACTGAATGGATAATTTGAAGAGTATTTAAGATAACCACTAATTCTGTTCCTCTGGTTGCTTCATCAAAACCATTTCTTAATGGACCCTGTTATGGGCTGAACTGTCTTCCCCCAAAATTCATATATTAAAATCCTGACCATCAGTATATCAGAATGTGATCTTATTTGGAGTCTTTATACAGGTAATCAAGTTAAAACGAGGTCTTTAGGGTGTCCTTAATCCAATACTACTCTTATCCTAATAGAAAGAGAAAACACACACACAAACATAATGTGAGGACAGTGTGAACAGACATAGGGAGAGGATGGCCAGGAAAGAGGCCTGGAACAGATTCTTCCTTCACTGCCCTTAGAAGGAACCAACTCTGCTAACATCTTGATTTTGGACTTTAGTTTCTAGAAGTATTAGAAGATAAAATCACCAGTCTATGATACTTCGTTACTACAACAAATCTAGCCATTTCTCACTACTCTTCCTCTCCTCCCCTGTTGCCAGCTGCCATCAACTCTTGCCAAGATTATTCAATTGTCTCTTAACTGATCTCCAAGTTTCTATCCTTTTTCTTCTAAATCTATTTTTCACAGAATAGCCATATTATTCCTTTGAATGTATGTCACATTCATGTTACTCCTCAAAACTTTTAATATGATTTAAAAAAGTCCTTATTAGGGAGGATAAGACCATACATTATTAAGGCCTCTGCTTTCTCTCTGACCTCACCTATCCTTCTTTGTTCCTTCACCCATTTTTAGGCTCTGTCCCACCAGTACTGGCCTCCTTTCTCTTCCTTTTACGTGCTAATCATGTGTTTGGCTCTGGGCTTTGTACTTATTGTTCTCTCTCCCTGTATGCTCACCCTTGATATATCTGAAATGCCTCTTCCTTTCACTCCCTTCAAATTTCTGTTCAAACATCACTTTGTCAATCAAGTCTCTATTGACCATACGCTATAAAATAGCACCTCAGTCTCTCATAATTCTCCATTTCACTCACCTAAATTTATCTCTCCAAAGTACTTATCTCTTTCTGACATAGTATATGAAAATTTAAACAATTCATAAAGAAATAAAGCAATAATTTAAGATTATCTACAGTATTTTATCACATATGAATTGAAAATATTATTAAATTTAAAAGGAAAAATGAATATTTGTGTACCATTTTTTGAAATAAGCACTGTAGGTTCTTAACTTCTAGAAAGATGAAATAAAACTCATATACTGCCATTTGGTTGCTTTTGTTGCAGGAAGGGGGACCACTTCCAGGACCCGAGAGTGGGCTCATGTATAACACTCGGAAATGAATTGTCTAAGGAGACACATGTTGACACAGCAAGAGACTTTATTGGGGAGGGGTGCCCGGGCAGAGAGCAGCAGGGTAAGGGAACCCAGGAGAACTGCTCTGGCACGTGGCTCGCAGTCTCGGGTTTTATGGTGATGAGGTTAGTTTCCTGGTTGTCTCTGGCCAATCATTCTAACTCAGGGTCCTTCCTGGTGGGGCTCGCATCGGTCAGGCAAGATGGATTCCAGGGAGAGTTGACCGCTCCCTGTGCAGTTTTTTTGTTCTAAACTTGTATAAATAACAATTGTGTAATGTGTCTCCCTTTTACCTTGTATCAGTTGCTTCGGCCTACATTATAAATAAAGAACAACTAGAAAAAAAAAAAAGGAGCTTGGTAGGACACATGGACTGGTGTCCTCTCTCCGTTTGACCTTTCCCGAATTCTTCCGGTTGGTGCTAGCTTGTTAGTTCTGCGTTCCTTACCAGGACCTCCTGTTGTAAGATAACTCATGCTAGTGGCTACTATCTTGCCTGGCCAGGGCAGGCGGTTTTGGTCAGTGGTTCCCCTAACACTTGATTGGCTAAGACAAAAAGAAGCCAAGATGCTTTCTAATGATTTTGTTTTATTCACCTCTTTAGATTTAAAACCCGGAAAAAAGTTTGAAAATACATATTATCTTTCTAACTAGTTACTGCACAGTAGTATAACGATGAAATACATCTGTTACCACACAATCAGTTTTAAATAGTTTTTATTTTGTAACACTGATTGGAGTAGGTTTCTAGAATTTCTTCATACTTTCTCATCTTCCTTTGAGTGTAGCAGCCATGCTTTAGTTGAATTTTATTCTCCAAATGATATCAATTTTTAATGAATTTATGTGAATTCATTTAAAAAATAAAAATTTTACATCACTTCATTTAGGCTGTTTTGCCATTTTATGTTTCTTTTTCACACTGAAGACAAGACATTTTACATATATTTGAAAGAAACATTATTTTAATTATACACAAAAGTTCTTTAAAAACACCTTCCAGCATCACAGGAAATAAAATTCAGTCACTCTTCCAATGAAAGAACATTATCCAAGATGGCCATTATGCAACTCTAAATGTAAGATTGTAGTAGTTTTCTAGGAAATTCAGTTTTTCTTTAAAAACTCAAATTTCCTGCTTGGTGTTGAAATGAATTTCTAGGTCCAAGAAAAAGCTGCTTCTACCCAGGGTGCCACATATGCAAACTGAAACATAGATAACTTTCATGTCCCTGTAAACCCTTTGTTTGACCAGGAACACCAGTAAGTCCCCTACATATGAACCCTCAAGTTGTGAACTTTCAATGATGCAAACATGCATCTGGTTCCAGCAAGGAACCAGAACTTGTGCCATCAACACCAGGCATGAGTGAAACTGCAGCTTGGATTCCATCTCCTATTGCTGACCATCCTTCAGCTCTACCATCTCCCACCTCCACTCCCTCCTCCAGTCAGTAACTCTTCTTGCCTATTCATTTGATGCCAGCCCCTGTATGCCAGCTGTTGTACTGTACTACTGTACTTTTCAAGGTACTGTACTGTAAGGTTAAAAATGTTTTCTTTATTTTTTGTGTTTGTTTGTTTTTTATATATTGTTTTTGTGAAAAGTATTATAAACCTATTAGAATACAGTACTATATAGCCAATCGTGTTAGTTGGGTACCTAGGCTAACTTTGTTGAACTTACGAACAAATTGGACTTACAAATGTGCTCTTGGAATGGAACTTGTTCATATGTAGGGAACTTACTGTATCCAGTCCACCAATCCCCAAAGGCCAAGCCAGCTCTGAGCCTTCTCACCCCAAATATGGTTGACTATGTGACCCCAACCAATCAGATATTTTCTATTTTTTCTTCCTTATTCTTTATTCTTTATCCTATAAGAGCTTCCTTTTCACATTTCTCCAAATGGAGACTGCCCACTTCATGAAGTGTTAAATAGTTTGTTTGTATCATTTAACTTGTTTTCTTTAATCAATTTTTAACAGTTTTGGTGAAGAGGAATGAAATCCAAAGCTGACTGCTAATGGCCTATGGGAAAATATGAAGTGAAGATACATGAAAGGTATACAGAGATGGACTAACATAAGTATAATGAAACTTCCAGGAGGAAGATAGAGAGAGAATGCTGATATAATAACATTTTTTTAAGAATAAATACATATATATAGTTAAAGCACAGTAAATCCTAAGAAGCATAGATAAATGTAAACCTATGCCTATTTTACTTGTAAAATTGCATACCAAAGTTATAGAGACTATTTTGAAAGTAACAAGTGCAATAGTTTGGTTGTCTTCAAAGATGACTTTTAACAGTGATAATAGAAGCCAAAGCCAGTGGGAAATATTTTCAGAGGGAAACTAATGGTGTACCTAGAATTCCATAAACAATGTGTGAAATTATATTTCAAAAATATGAAATTATTATATTTTCAGATTTTTTTAAAAAACTGAGTTATTTAATAAACAAATATTAAGATAAAGAATATCATCCCAAGGAAAAGGTTATGAAAGCATAAAAAATAGAGAATAAAGAAATACTGTATACATGTACAAGTTCATCTAGGCAAAAAGGTGGGCCAAAAATATAGGGCTCAAACATTAGCCAGTAAGAGCATGTAAACTGAAGGGTAGAGATTGGAGTGAAAGTATTTATCTTTTATTTTATTCTTTTAAGATCAAAGTAGAGTTTATAATACAAAGGTGTGAATGCTGCTTACACGAAGCTTATAATTTTCCTTACCTATCTGAAGTTAGTTTTATCTACATTTTAAAGAATATAATTAGCATTCTGTGTACTTATAGTACAGTTTCAGCTTGTGATTCACTGCTAAGTTCTCTTGATACATTCAAATGCATCAGAAATTTGGATAGTGTCATCTTTAATAGAAAGAAATTTCTACTTGGAGCCTTTTTGATTGGTTTCAATCTGATCTCTGCCTCTTTTGCCTATCTCTTTTCCCCGAATCTCCATTAATTCTTCTCATACTGGAGAGTCTTTTTACCTCTTTTAGGCTTAATCCCCTGAACACTCATTGTTCCATTTCCTCTTTGTTTACTTTTTTGAAATGTACATTCTCCAGTCACTTTTGGAGAATAGGAATGTCTGAATTTGAGTTCCCTGGAAAAAGTTTAAGAGGCACAAATTAAGATATTAGCTGTTATTTTTCCTAAATTTTACACCCCATTCTCTTCAACCCCAAATCAGGAGAGCTCCCTCCCTCTCTTTCTCCAGTGCAAGTGTCACCTCAGGGAGCAATCCATGGGAGTAAAACTACTTAACATGTGTGTGGCTATTATAGCCTAGATATTTGTGCACTCCACAAAATCCACATGTTGAAATCTTAATCCTCATGTAATAGAATTAAGAAGATGGGGTCCTTAGGAGGTGATTAGGTCCCCTCATGAATGACTAGGTGCCCTCATGGGTGAGATTAGTGCCCTTATAAGAAAATGAGAGCTTGCTCTCTCTGCTTTCCATCATATACAAGGAGAAGGCAGCCATCTGTCAAACAGGAAAGAGTTCTCACTAGACACTGAATCTGAGTGCATCTAGATCTTGGACTCCCAAGCCTCCAGAGCTGCAAGAAATAAATCTGTTGTTTAAGCCACCCAGTCTATCATAATTTGTTATTGCAGCCTAAACCGACTAAGATAGTAGCCTGGGGTGGCCCTAAAGAAAAATCAGTGGTAAAAAAAAATAGGTTTTTGCTGGTTTTGGAATTTCTCTTCTGTTACTTAATTCTTTGATACATAATGGAAATTCTTTTGCTCAGCACTTTACTCCTTTGGCACAAATCTTTGACAAACTCCATCACATATTTTCTCTAAAGATGGATCAAATTAGACAAGGTGAGGCTAATTACTATTTACTCTAATTACTGTTTACCACATCTGCATGTGTATTTTTCTCATTATAATGTCATTACCATAAGATAGATGTCCCCTTCTTAGGGACAACAACTGATGTATGCACATTTTCTGAAACATTAGTCTCACTTGGTTAAATTCAACAGTACTCCTACAATTTCTCTTTATTTATATGTGGTTCCAAGAATGGGAAATTTCTAGAATTTTCCTCTTATTTTCCCTTGATTTACCTCTTCATCTTTCCTTCCTCTGTCCCTCTTTCTTGCTCTCTTTTTCTTTCTCTCTCTCTCCACCTCTAGCTCTTGCTCTTGCTCTCTCTCACTGTCTCCTCACACCTCTCCATCCTTGACAAATTCTTTTTGGTTTCTCATAAATGTAGTTACGTAATACCTGTACTTCTATAAACAAATCTTGATACTCCTCTCTCTGCTATAGAAAAGGAAGGAAACTGTTGACTTACATACTTAGGATGCTAAGGTTTAACAACGGGAAGGGGCAGTGTAGAATTTTTGTCTTATATTTGCATCTTTGAATTCTAATATTTCTAAATTTTTTTGTAAATACTCCTACTCATAAATTATACTACATGATATTTTAGGGTTTGGAAAATGAAATTTAATTTTAGACATGATGAAACAGAATGCTATAGAGATTGAGCAATGGAACTAGAAAATTTTTATAAAGAGTATTAAAATATTTATACAGATATCAATTCTATCTTCAAATAAAATGCATACTTCATTTTATCTCTTCAGTTTCTAATGATAATTCTGATCTTGTAAAATACTTTGTAGAGCTGCACTTCCCAATTCAGTGATTTTTAGTAAATCAATCAGCTCTTACAGTTTTCAAAACTTTGGGTGTTAAACTTTATCTACTTAAATCCAGTGAGATTAGTAGCTAGTAAAACAGGTATAAAACTATATTTTTACTAGAAGAAATAGTGGGCAGGTCTGTGTTGATATTCTTTAAAGGATGATCAAAAGGATAGTTGAAATACAATGTGAAATAATGATAGAAATAGCAGCAATTTAAGAGAAAATAAGCACAAAAAATGTCCTTCTGACTCGTAGGCTCTTCTATGTGTTCCTCTGAAGAAATATATTGGTTTCTTCTAGAAACATTCTAAAAAAATTCTCAAGGTCTTTTTTTTTCATTCCATATTATAGTGTTTATGGCTGCTTACTTTTTAAGTTATTCTGAATTTTTGAGAATTGCTTTTTTTAGAAGATTATTTTAATTCTGGAGGATCACTGACCTTTTAAAGATTTTAAAATTCATAAACCTATAATATAGAAAAGTCATTGTAATAATGTTAGTACTCGATATAACATACGAAGTGCATCTGAAATACATTATTCTTAGAGCCCACTTTGGAAAACTTAATATTTTATATTGATATGTATATTGAATTTGGTATATTACAGGAAGCACTTCCAAATTTGTTGGAATTCCTAGGCTTGAATTTTTCAGAGGCAAAAAATAAACCCCACTATCCTGTAGGTTTTTGGTACTTAGAACATATAGCATAAACTTTGTTCAGGCTCTTCAACTAACATATCTGCTAGTGTTTTGGGAAGAATTTAAAACATTACAAAATCTAATCTATAAAAATGTTATTTTACCTGATAAGATTTTGGATTGCAGAAAGACAATACTTGTGAATTTGAAGTAAATTGTCAAGATTCTTTATTTCATATTTATGGACAGGCACATATAGTTATTAAAGATTTTATGATAGAAGATGGCAGAAAAGTAAGATGTGGAGATCACCTTCCTCCCCACAAATAAATCAGAAATACATCTACATGTGGAACAACTCCTACAGAACACCTACTGAATGCTGGCAGAAGACCTCAGACCTCATAAAAGGCAAGAAACTCCCCCATGTACCTGGGTAGGGCAAAATAAAAAAGAAAAACCAGAGACAAAAGAATAAGGATGGGACCTGCACCAGTGGGAGGCAGCTGTGAAGGAGGAAAGGTTTCCACACACTAGGAAGGCCCTGCGCAGGTGGAGACTGCCGGTGGCAGAGGGGGGAAGCTTCAGAGCCATGGAGGAGAGCTCAGCAACAGGGGTACTGAGGGCAACATGGAGAGATTCCCGCACAGAGGATCAGTGCCAACCAGCACTCACCAGCCCGAGAGGCTTGTCTGCTCACCTGCCGGGGCGGGCAGGGATTGGGAGCTGAGGCTCGGGCTTCAAGGTCAGATCCCAGGGAGAGAACTGGGGTTGGCTTAGTGAACACAGCCTGAAGGGGTCTTGTACACCTCAGCTAGCTGGGAGGGAGTCCAGTAAAAAGTCTGGAACTGCCGAAGAGACAAGAGACTTTTTCTTGCCTCTTTGTTTCCTGGTGCGGGAGGAGAGGGGATTCAGAGTGCTGCTTAAAGGAGCTCCAGAGACGGGCGCGAGCCGCGGCTATCAGCACAGGCCCCAGAGATGGGGATGAGACACTAAGGCTGCTGCTGCCGCCACCAAAAAGCCTCTGTGCAAACACAGGTCACTATCCACACCTCCCCTCCCGGGAGCATGTGCAGCCGGCCACTGCCATAGTCCCATGATCCAGGAAAAACTTCCCAGGGAGAACACATGGATGCCTCAGGCTGGTGCAACGTCACGATGGGCTCTGTAGCCGCAGGCTCGCCCCGCACTCTGTACCCCTCCCTCCCCCCGCTCTGAGTGAGCCAGAGCCCCTGAATCAGCTGCTCCTTTAACTCTGTCCTGTCTGAGCAAAAAACAGACGCCCTCAGGCGACCTACATACAGAGGCAGGGCCAAGTCCAAAGCTGAACCCCAGGAGGTGTGCGAACAAAGAAAAGAAAGGGAAATTTCTCTCAGCAGCCTCAGAAGCAGCGGATTAAATCTCCACAATCATCTTGATGTACCCTGCATCTGTGGAATACCTGAACAGACAATGAATCATCCCAAATTGAGGAGGTGGACTTTGGGATCAACTATATATATATATATTTTTTTTCCCTTTTTCTCTTTTTGTGAGTGTGTATGCTTCTGTGTGTGATCTTGTCTGCATAGCTTTGCTTTTACCATTTGTCCTAGGGTTCTGTGCGTTTTATTATTATTTTTTATTACAATAAAAATTTTATTTCTTAATAAATATTTATATTTTCTATTTCATTAACTTTATTTTATTTTACTTTATTTTATTTTATCTGCTTCTTTCTTTCTTTCTTTTTTTTCTCCCTTTTATTCTGAGCCATGTGGAGGACAGGTTCTTGGTGCTCCAGCCAGGTGTCAGGGCTCTGCTGCTGAGGTGGGAGAGCCAAGTTCAGGACACTGGTCCACAAGACACATCTCAGCTCCACATAATATCAAATGGGAAAAATCTCCCAGAGATCTGCATCTCAACACCAAGATCCAGCTCCACTCAACAACCAGCAAGCTACAGTGCTGGACACCCTATGCCAAACAACTAGCATGACAGGAACACAACCCCATCCATTAGCAGAGAGGCTGTCTAAAATCATAATAAGGCCACAGATACCCACAAACACACCACCAGATGTGGACCTGCCCACCAGAAAGACAAGATCCAGCCTCATCCACCAGAACACAGGCAGTAGTCCCTTCCACCAGGAAGCCTACACAACCCACTGAACCAACCTTAGCCATTGGGGACAGACACCAAAAACAAAGGGAACTATGAACTTGCAGTCTGCAATAAGTAGACTCCAAACACAGAAGGTTAAGCAAAATGAGTAGACAGAGAAACACACAGCAGAAGAAGGAGCAAGGCAAAAACCCACCAGACCTAAAAAATGAAGAGGAAATAGGCACTGTACCTGAAAAAGAATTCAGAATAATGATAGTAAAGATGATACAAAATCTTGGAAATAGAATGGAGAAAATACAAGAAACGTTTAACAAGGACGTAGAAGAACTAAAGAGCAAACAAACAGTGATGAACAACACAATAAATAAAAATAAAAATTCACCAGAAGGGATCAATAGCAGAACAACTGAGGCAGAAGAACGAATAAGTGACCTGGAAGATAAAATAGTAGAAATAACTATTGCAGAGCAGAATAAAGAAAAAGGAATGAAAAGAATTGAGGACAGTCTCAGAGACATCTGGGACAACATTAAACACACCAATATTCGAATTATAGAGGTCCCAGAAGAAGAGAAAAAGAAAGGGACTGAGAAAATATTTGAAGAGATTATAGTTGGAAACTTCCCTAATATGGAAAAGGAAATAGTTAATCAAGCCCAGGAGGCACAGAGAGTCCCATACAGGATAAATCAAAGGAGAAACCCAACGAGACACATATTAATCAAACTATCAAAAATTGAATAAAGGGCTTCCCTGGTGGCGCAGTAGTTGAGAGTCCGCCTGCCGATGCAGGAGACATGGGTTTGTGCCCTGGTCTGGGAAGATCCCAATTGCCGCAGATCGGCTGGGCCCGTGAGCCATGGCTGCTGAGCCTGCGCGTCCGGAGCCTGTGCTCTGCAATGGGAGAGGCCGCAGCAGTGAGAGGCCCGTGTACCACAAAAAAAAAAAAAAAATTGAATACAAAGAAAATATATTAAAATCAGCAAGGGAAAAGCAACAAATAACATACAAGGGAATCCCCATGAGGTTAAGAGCTGATATTTCAGCAGAAACTCTACAAGCCAGAAGGGAGTGGCAGGACATATTTAAAGTGATGAAAGAGAAAAACCTACAACCAAGATTACTCTACCCAGCAAGGATCTCATTCAGATTTGATGGAGGAATTAAAACCTCTATAGACAAGCAAAAGCTAAGAGAATTCAGCACCACCAAACCAGCTTTAAAACAAATGCTAAAGGAACTTCTCTAGGCAGGAAACACAAGAGAAGTAGAAGACCTACAATAACAAACCCAAAACAATTAAGAAAATGGTAATAGGAACATACATATTGATAATGACCTTAAATGTAAATGGATTAAATGCTCCCACCAAAAGACATAGATTGGCTGAATGGATACAAAAACAAGACCCATATATATGGTGTCCACAAGAGACCCAGTTCAGACCTAGGGACACATGCAGACTGAAAGTGAGGGGATGGAAACAGATATTCCATGCAAATGGAAATCAAAAGAAAGCTGGAGTAGTAATTCTTATATCAGACAAAATAGACTTTAAAACAAAGACAATTACAAGAGACAAAGAAGGACACTACATAATGATCAATGGATCAATCCAAGAAGAAGATATAACAATTGTAAATATTTATACACCCAACATAGGAGCATCTCAATGCATAAGGCAAATACTAACAGCCATAAGAGGGAAATTTGACAGGAACACAATCATAGTAGGATACTTTAACACTCCACTTTCACCAAGGCACAGATCATCCAAAATGAAAATAAATAAGGAGACACAAGCTTTAAACGATACATTAAACAAGATGGACTTAATTGATTTTATAGGACATTCCCTCCAAAAACAACAGAATACACATTTTTCTCAAGTAGTCATGGAACATTCTCCAGGATAGATCATGTGTTGGGTCACAAATCAAGTCTTGGTAAATTTAAGAAAATTGAAATCATATCAAGTATCTTTTCCAACCACAATGCTATGAGACTAGATATCAATTACAGGAAAAAATCTGTAAAAAATACAAACACATAGACACACTACTTAACAACCAAGAGATCACTGAAGAAATCAAAGAGGAAATAAAAAAATACGTAGAAACAAATGACAATGAAAATACGATGACCCAAAACCTATGGGATGCAGCAAAAGCAGTTCTAAGAGAGAAGTTTATAGCAATACAATCCTACCTTAAGAAACAAGAAACATCTCAAATAAACAACCTAACCTTACACCTAAAGCAATTAGAGAAAGAAAAACAAAAAACCCACAAAGTTAGCAGAAGGAAAGAAACCATAAATCTCAGATAAGAAATGAAAAAGAAATGAAGGAGATGATAGCAAAGATCAATAAAACTAAACGCTGGTTCTTTGAGCAGGTAAACAAAATTGATAAACCATTAGCCAGACTCCTCAAGAAAAAAGTGAGAAGACTCGAATCAACAGAATTAGAAATGAAAAAGGAGAAGTAACAACTGACACTGCAGAAATACAAAGGACCATGAGAGATTACTGCAAGAAACTATATGCTAATAAAATGGACAACCTGGAAGAAATGGACAAACCCTTAGAAATGCACAATATTCCGAGGCTGAAGAAATAAATATGAACAGACCAATCAGAAGCACTGAAATTGAAACTGTGATTAAAAGTCTTCCAACAAACAAAAGCCCAGGACCAGATTGCTTCACAGGCAAATTCCATCAAACCTTTAGAGAAGAGCTAACACCTATCATTCTCAAAGTCTTCCAAAATATAGCAGAGGGAGGAACACTCCCAAACTCATTCTATGAGGACACCATCACCCTGATACCAAAACCAGACAAGGATGTCACAAAGAAAGAAAACTACAGGCCAATATCACTGATGAACATAGACGCAAAAATCTTCAACAAAATACTAGCAAGCAGAATCCAACAGCACATTAAAAGGATCATACACCATGATCAAGTGGGGTTTATCCCAGGAATGCAGGGATTCTTCAATATATGCAGATCAATCAATGTGATACACCATCTTAACAAATTGAAGGAGAAAAACCATATGATCATCTCAAGAGATGCAGAGAAAGCTTTTGACAAAATTCAACATCCATTTATGATAAAAACCCTCCAGAAAGTAGACATAGAGGGAACTTTCCTCAACATAATAAAGGCCATATATGAAAAACCCACAGCCAACATCGTCCTCAGTGGTGAAAAACTGAAACCGTTTCCACTAAAATCAGGAACAAGACAAGGTTGCCCACTCTCACCACTCTCATTCAACATAGTTTTGGAAGTTTTAGCCACAGCAATAAGAGAGGAAAAAGAAATAAAAGGAATCCAAATCAGAAAAGAAGAAGTAAAGCTGTCACTGTTTGCAGAGAATCCTAAAGATGCTACCAGAAAACTACTCAGAGCTAATCAATGAATTTGGTAAAGTAGCAGGATACAAAATTAAAGCACAGAAATCTCTTGCATTCCTATACACTAATGATGAGAAATCTGAAAGTGAAATTAAGAAAACACTCCCATTTACCATTACACCAAAAAGAATAAAATATCCAGGAATAAACGTACCTAAGGAGACAAAAGACCTGTATGCAGAAAATTATAAGACACTGATGAAAGAAATTAAAGATGATACAAATAGATGGAGAGATATACCATGTTTTTGGATTGGAAGAATCAACATTGTGAAAATGACTCTACTACCCACAGCAATCAACAGATTCAATGCAATCCCTATCAAACTACGACTGGTATTTTTCACAGAACTAGAACAAAAAATTTCACAATTTGTTTGGAAATACAAAAGACCCCTAATAGCCAAAGCAATCTTGAGACAGAAAAACAGAGCTGGAGGAATCAGGCTCCTTGACATCAGACTATACTACAAGCTACAGTAATCAAGGCAGTACAGTAATGGCACAAAAAGAGAAATATAGATCAATTGAACAGGATAGAAAGACCAGAGATAAACCCAGGCACATATGGTCACCTTATCTTTGATAAAGGAGGCAAGAATATACAGTGGAGAAAAGACAGCCTGTTAAATAAGTGGTGCTGGAAAAACTGGACAGCTACATCTAAAAGAATGAAATTAGAACACTCCCTAACACCATAAACAAAAATAAACTCAAAATGGATTAAAGACCTAAATGTAAGGCCAGACACTATCAGACTCTTAGAGGAAAACAGGCAGAACACTCTATGACATAAATCACGGCATAAATGGAAAGTATAATTTCTGTACAGTAATCCCAAATGGTGTAGCTGAGTTCACAGTACAGAAAAATGTAGCAGATAGTAAGATGCTAGGGCAAATGTTAATGTATAGTATTTGATCACATAAAAGGAGGTTCAAATAGGCAGCAGTTAAAAAATTACCAATATTCATTTTAAGACAGTCTTTCACCTCCTTGTTTTCCTTGCCCTTTTTTATTGTTAGTCAAAAAGAAATAGCATGAGCTCTCAATTTGAATGTCACAAAGTTTAGTATTTACTTTAATTGTTGATAATTCTGAAACTGACCCAATTAAATGCTGATTTTAAAAGTGAATGCATCCAACTTTCCTGATTTGAGACAACGTTTATTGTGTAGTTCTATTGTTTACTTTTTGTTTGTTAGTTTTAAGTGGATATTATTGAACAGAGTGTTAAATACTTTAACTTTATTCAATGAGGTTTGTTTTCTTCCCAACATTTATATTAAATGTTTTCTTTTCTGATTCTGTTAAGAAGATATCATATTTCTTTTCCATTAATCTGTTAGAGTTAATTAATAAAAATTATTTTAAAAATGTTAAACTCTTATTGCATTCTTTTTTTACCTAATTGGATTCAGTTTCTTAAATTTTAGTTTGTTTGGGGTTTTGCATTCATAACTATGAATATAAGAGTGATGTAATTTTCCTTTCTCTTCCTCTCCTTGTCTGATTTTTGTACCAATGTTTACAAACTTTAAGAATGATTACAAAAAAAAAAAAATGATTACAGAATATTTTTTTGTTGTTGTTCTATTGCCTAGACAAAGAATTTGGATAAGACGAAAATATGTCCCTGAAAATATTGGTGAAACCGACCTATAAAACCCTCTAAATTTAATGCTTTATTAATAAAAAATATTAAAATAAGTACTTTTATTTAATAAAAAATAAATTAAATAAAGCTATAATGAGGTTTCATTTTATTCAATTCAGTTTTGCTTGGTATTTTTGTTTAGTGAAAATTTATATAAGATTTTACATCTTGCCTCAACTATAAGTACTATATTTTAAAGTTTCTCTATATCCTGCTGTTTACCCCTTTTTACTAATAATATTTTTGCCTTATTTTTTTTCTCTGGATTAATCAAACCAAAGGTTTGTCTAGTTTATTACTCTTTTCAGATAACAATTTTGATTTCATAGATTCTCTTTATTTAGTTTTATTTTACTTTTAATCAAAATATATTCTTATTTTAAAAATTACCTGTTTTTATTGTTTAGTGTTTATTCTCTTTACCATTTTCCTGATTACTCATTGGATACTTATTTCCTTTTTTTATTTATTAGTTTTCAGTTCAATACATTTCCCTCAATGCACTATTTTGCTACATTCCTCAGGCTTGAGATATAGTCTTTCTACATGTGTTGCAAATAGATAGATAATAGATAGATGGATAGGTAGATATGCTTATACATACGTAAGCTATATAGGCATATATATTATTTTCCAATAAGATTCGTCTTTTGACTCATGAATTTGTAAGTCCCTAATAAATAGTATTTTAAATTTTATCATTTTGTTTATAACTTTTTTTTTTTTTTTTTTTGCGGTACACAGGCTTCTCACTGTTGTGGCCTCTCCTGTTGCGGAGCACAGGCTCAGGATGTGCAGGCTCAGTGGCTATGGCTCACTGGCCCAGCCGCTCCGTGGCATGTGGGATCCTCCCAGACCGGGGCATGAACCCATTTCCCCTGCATTGGCAGGTGGACTCTCAACCACTGCGCCACCAGGGAAGCCCCTATAACTTTTGATTTAATTCCATGACAACATAGTAATGTTCTCAGTGATACTTAATACTGAGGCTGTGTTGACAAAATCTTTTGACCTGAGTGACATTTTTAAGCGTTTCATGAGTCTTTGAAATGAATGCTTACCCTGTAAGTGTTAGATACACAATTTAATACAGAAATTTATTAGATAAAGCTTGATAGTTGTGATTTGCCATAACATTATTGATTTTATATTGTTTGGCTTAATTACAATGAATGATATGTATAAATAGTACACCATTAGGTATGTACACTTAAAAAATTTTACATGATCTTCTAAAGTAGGCATTTTGTTATCAAGTACTGATCCCTTCTACTATAGATGATGTTTTTGTCTTAGAATATTTTTTTTCTGCTATAAATATAGCTATAATTGCTTTCTTTTGGTTAGTATTTGCCTGATGTAAAATTTTCCATCATTTTATTCTCAATATTTTTATGATTTAGATGTGTCTTTTTAAAACAACATATAGATTTGTATGTTTTAAAACAACTCAGTATTAATCTTTATCATTTAACAGGCATGTTACTCTATGTATTTTCCTTAATGACATATGCAATATCTATTCATATTTATGTTTGAGCTCATTTTTATATATTTCGTTTGCCTCTTTTTAAATTCATTTTATGAATCAATAAAATATGTTCTACTTATTTTACCATTTCATTTCTATTGGTTTAGAAATTATACTTTCCATTTATGCTTTTTAGTGGCTAACTTAAAACGTTAAAATATACATATATGTAATTTCCCATATCTTAGTTTGAATGATATCTTGGCTACGTCTCTCGAGCTTTAAAAAAAATATATATATATATATATATATTTTTTTTTTTTTTTGGCGGTACATGGGCCTCTCACTGTTGTGGCCTCTCCCGTTGCGGAGCACAGGCTCCGGACGCGCAGGCTCAGCGGTCATGGCTCACGGGCCCAGCCGCTCCGCGGCATGTGGGATCCTCCCAGACAGGGGCACGAACCCGTGTCCCCTGCAGCGGCAGGCGGACTCTCAACCACTGCGCCACCAGGGAAGCCCTTTAAAAATATTTTTAATGCATTAACTCTGGTCATCCCCCTTGAAAATTATGTTATGTATTATTGATGTCAAATCTTTCAAGATTGCCTATTTCTAATCATATATTAACTACTAATTTATTATTATTTTATTCAAGAATGTTGAGATGTTCCTATGGGTTTTCAATATAATGTGTACTCCATTTTTCTCATATCTCAGAAATACTTTATAGAAAATTTATCTTAAAGTCCACCTCATGAAATTGTTTGTTTCAAAATAGAGTCATGTGGTTCAACGTTATTCTATAAACTCATAGAGTTCACTATTTAATGTGATAGATTATATCTTTAATTAATTTTTACATCTTTATCATTCTTCTTTTCTCAGACTATTAAACTAAAGTATTTTAACTTTTTATAGGTTTATTTCAGAATAATAGTAACTAAGTAATATTTACTCTAAATTTGAAAAATATCTTTAGAGTTATATTATAAACTTCTTCTACGCATACACAATATATCATGACTTTCCTATACTTTTTAGTCTGTCCTCTATAGCAGGCTGTCAAATAGTTAAGAATCCATAAGCTAAGCAAAAATTTCCCAAAAGCTTTCACTTTGTTCACCCATGCTATTATGATCCTTAAAATATTTGCATTGCAACATTATAACAGAAATGATAGGAAATATTAAGTCTCACTTTAATAAGGAAGATGAGCTCTTTTTATTGACATTCTTATTTGTTTAATTACATATCACTCTTATTTACATATCACTTAAGTATTGCAGAACAGGTGCTGGGATTAGAAATATTAGAGATTTCGGGACATAAGAATTGTTTAAAGTGGATTTTTAAAAATTCATTTGAATGTACATTTATAAGACAATTTCAGAATGATTTTAACTATTTTATTTAAATTACACAAAATACTAATTATTCCAAATGTCATCTGTTAGACATACAAAGAAATTTGCCAAGGTAAATTGGTTGAATTTTCTAACTCCATGAATGCTGCACCAACACATGTAGTTATTTCTTAAGCATGATGGCTAGCTGTTGTGATCCTCATTAAATAATGACACTATTTTGTATAATGTTTCAAAGTATTAAGTTTGGGCTTGAAAAAATGCAGCCATGTACAGCCTCTATGACTTAAACAGATAGGCCTTATTTAACTCTTGTGAAGTCACATCATGTGACTTCAGAGGTACTGAATAGAACTCTGCCTAAAAACTAAAGTCAGATGTTATACAATTTATTATTATTTTAAAGTTTCAAACTTTTGCTAGGTTGCAAGTGCCTCTGATAATACAATATTTGGGGTTTCAAGTTGCTTCATTTATCCTTCAATTTGAATTTGATTCTTTGCTTCAGATATTTCAGGAAATGAGAAATCTAATATTCCCTCTGATGTTTGAGACAGAGAGAGGTATGGAACCACCATTAGACTTGAAGAACTTAGAAAGTGAAAGATGGAGACAACAAAACTAAAGTTGACTTCTTCAACGTCTTGCGTTTGGGAGAAACAGTGTTATTATATGATGCATCAGAATTAGAGGCGATATGAACTCCTCAGATAAAAATTCCTCTGTTAGACACAATAAAAATGTTTCTCCAAAAACCAAAATATAAAAATAAGAGTATATGTATTATTGATAGCCCAGTCTCCTAAGATATTGAATATAGAGTTGATCAAGATGTAAAGTTCTTACAACTTAAATATCAACAGGAAATAGTGGTTTTTACTAAGGTTTCATATTTAATATCTATATTAGCCTGGTCGTTAATGTATAGCAAAGATGGTCTAGTGGGGTCTGTGGTGAAGATGAACCGGAAAGTACATATCTCTTCTGTTTGTTCCACTAACAGATTTATGAATATTACCTTCATTTATGTAAATGTACAAAAAGTTAAATACTGAAAAATTATTTACTTAATTAAAAACACTAGGGCTTCCCTGGTGGCGCAGTGGTTGAGAATCTGCCTGCTAATGCAGGAGACATGGGTTCGAGCCCTGGTCTGGGAAGATCCCACATGCCGCGGAGCAACTAGGCCCGTGTGCCACAACTACTGAGTCTGCGCATCTGGAGCCTGTGCTCCGCAACGAGAGGCCACGATAGTGAGAGGCCCGTGCACCGTGATGAGGAGTGGCCCCTGCTTGCCACAACTGGAGAAAGCCCTCGCACAGAAACGAAGACCCAACACAGCCCAAGATAAATAAATTAATTAATAAAATTAAAAATACTAAAAGCTACATAAAATTTTAAAAAATAAATACTATACTCATTCATTTATTTAACACATATTTGGTAAATCACTATCATCAGCCATACACCATTCCATTTACCAAAAAACATTCCCAACAGCCAGATCTCCTATGAAATAATGAAGATAATATGGTCACGCTTGATTAAATGACTACTTTTCCCCCAAAATATTGCTATATTTTCAGTGTTTTCTATAGTTTGATACTCATATGCACAACAGGTAACATATGAGATACTGTAATTTCGAGTACACTAAAGAGGCATATATGCCGGGCAATATGTAACTCCTTCTTAGGACATGGGGGCGTAAAGGAAAGGGAATCTAATGAAAGACAAAAGGTTAAGTTAGGAAGAGGGTGATAAGCAAATCCCAGGCTATGTTTTTCAGGTTCTGTGACATTGCTATAATCATATAGTGCACATCTACACACACATACATGCATACACAAACATACAGCCCCCAAAATACCCAGCATGAAATATCAAATTATGAAACACTGCTATACTAACAAGAGTGATGATCCCAAGGGTAAACTATGTGCTATCAGAGCATGCTTATGCCCAGATAACTGTGGAGAGCATGGCCTACTGAGGGAGTTTAGTTCATGGAGTCAAGGGCCAAGTGATTTGAGAAGATTAAGGTGTAGTTTAGATTTTGACTGAGAATCAGTTCCATTTGATGGGCTGGAAAATTTAAAGCTACATTTAGAGAGTACCCTTGCAGCTAGTATTCTTTTTTTTTTTTTAATAGATCTTTATTGGAGTATAATTGCTTCACAATACTGTGTTAGTTTCTGGTGCACAATAAAGTGAATCAGCTATATGCATACACATGTCCCCACATCCCTGCTCTCTTAAGCCTCCCTCCCACCCTCCCTATCCCACCCCTCTAGGTCATCACAAAGCACCGAGCCAATCTCCCTGTGCTATGCTGCTGCTTCCCACCAGCCAACTATTTTACACTTGGTAGTGTATATATATCGATGCTACTCTCATTTCACCCTGGCTTCACCCTTCCACCCCATGTCCTCAGGTCCATATTCTATGCCTACCTCTTTATTCCTGCCCTGCAACTAGGTTCATCAATACCATTTTTTTCCTTTTTTTTTAGATTCCAAATATACGCATTGGTATACGTATTTGTTTTTCCCTTTCTGACTTACTTCACTCTGTATGACAGACTCTAGGTCCATCCACCTCACTACAAATAACTCAGTTTCGTTTCTTTTTATGGCTGAGTAATATTCCATTGTATATATGTGCCACATCTTCCTTAGCCATTCATCTGTCGATGGACATTTAGGTTGGTTCCTTGTCCTGGCTATTGTAAATAGTGCTGCAATAAACATTGTGGTACATGTCTCTTTTTGAATTATGGTTTTCTCAGGGTATATGCCCAGTAGTGGGATTGCTGGGTCATATGGTAGTTCTATTTTTAGTTTTTAAAGGAACCTCCATACTGTTTACCATAGTGGTTGTATCAATTTACATTTCCAACAACAGTGCAGGAGGGTTCCCTTTTCACCACACACTTTCCAGCATCTGTTGTTTCTAGATTTTTTGATGATGGCCATTCTGACCAGCGTGAGGTGTTACCTCATTGTAGTTTTGATTTGCATTTCTCTAATGATTAGTGATGTTGAGCATCTTTTCATGTGCCTCTTGGCCATCTGTATGTCTTCCTTGGTGAAATGTCTATTTAGATCTTCCGCCTATTCTTGATGCATATAAGATTCTACTAATGAGAGACAATCAGATAATACTGAGTAGATGGTAGCAGAACACAGACTATCTTTTCCCCAGTAACTGCTGGCAAAAAACTGAGAAAAGACCTGAGTATCTATTGGTGCCAGGCTCTGTGTTATAGTGTTTGGTCACCAGCAATTTTGTTGGGAGAGCCCGTTTTCAGGGCAGCAATAATGGTAGCAACAGTACAAGTTTCCCTGTCTGGTTTGCAGCTACATTAGTGTAGCTAATTTCCTCTATGCTTCAGGAAATACAGAGACTGGGATTTGGGTGGGATACATCTCTGATTTCTGACCCCACTCCTCCAGTTCTGAGTTTTTCATTTTTGGTCTCCCTCAGCATGTTTTCTTCTTCTTCTTTTTTTTTTTTAACTAACTCTTCCTTCCCCAATCTGTTTATCTAATTTCTCAGAAAAATCAAATTTTTTCATCCACTCTTCATAATCTGTTGTTAAAGGCACAGACTTTAAGCTTTAATAACCAAAAGCATATAATTCAGAATTGTTATTTTGGAATTTCAGGCTCTAGTGGGTAATGAGTATTCCTGACCAAAGCTCAAGGACAAATGAATGAGCATCACAGACATCTTGACTCAAGATTGCATTAACAAATTTGACAGAGCGTAGCATTTTGCAAGATAAATTATCTGAACCTTTTATAAGATGCTAAAAAGAGTCACTAATGGGAAAACAGCAACAACAACATTATTTAGAGTCAAACACTTGGTTAGGACCACTGTGATGTTCTCACTGGCTATCATATTTCCATTACAGTTTAAATTTTTAAAAAAAGCAAAAAACTTTTGACTAGCCTGACAGTCACAAAATTAACATTGGAATTGATGGTTTAAATTTATTTTTATTGCTTGAGTTTCCATCATTCTCCCTGTAGCAGGATTCTGCAGAATTTTGTCCCAGCCTAGACACTTTCCTCTTTCTAATTTTCTATAATGAATAAAGATGAAAAGATAAAAATTAAAATTTTCTATATTTATATGTCCAATTTGATCAAGCACTGATTTGGGGGTTACTTTATTTTAGTTTGAGACTTTTTAAGCTTTACTTGGCAGATAGGCACATTGATTGAATAGACCCATCTGTTGTCCCAGCAATTAGTTGGCTTGCATCTAGATGAACCAGGCATGTATCCAATGTGAGAAGAGTCTTCTGTGGGAGGCCTTGATTATGAAAATAAGATTTAGCTTCCAAGAGAAATGCCAAATGAATCTAGGCCATAAGCCTATGAGTTCATTCACGGCATTTTGGAGATTTTTCTAAGACAGACGTTTATTCAAAATATTAATTGAAAAAAGTTCATTTGTCAGAATGATATTTGCGTCAGTTTTACTTTGGGTAATTCCAAGGTGTTTTAAAACATCCAGATCACAATTGATAAACTGGGCATCATTTATTGTTATACCTCCTTGAGTTTTACTAAAGCTGAACATATTAATGTTTGTATATTTGTATAAGTATTTTAGCAGAATATTTTCATACAATTCAGCTTATAAAATCTTTTTGCTGAAACATTAAGTTCAAATAGAAAAGCAGTGTAATTCAAGTAGTCATCATCTATCTACTTTCATGTGAAAGGCAGATGAAAAAGTCATTTTTTCCACAAAATGTCTCCCCTGTTAAATAATTAGTGTATTGATTTTTTACTTTATGCTCAGGATATAAGTATAAATATCACTGTTCCTTATTGGAAAGTATCTTAACTTATATAGACTTGATATAGCACAATAAATTCACCCACTCATTCATATAATAAGTACATATTGTAAACTAACTTTATCCTAACATCCTAGATACAGATGATACAGTAATGTAAAGGAAACATTAAAATTTAATGAATAAGCAAACACTGCCCTTATTTAATTTAGATTCTAGTATAGATAAAAAGATAGTAAACATAATTAATAGATTACATAATTTATTACATACAAGTGTTCTGGAGAAAATAAAATAGAGAATAAAAATAGGAGTGTTAGAGAATAAAAATAAGTGTGTGTTCCAATTTAAATAGAGTGGATAGAGTTGTAACTGAGAAGGTGGTGATTGAGTGAATACTAGAATGGCATAAGAGAGTGAACCCTGCCAACCTGGGGAGTAGAGAGCACTAGGCAGATATTAGCAAATGCACATGTTGTGAGACAGAAGTGTGCCTGGTGAGCTAGGAGATTATCCAAGAGTCAGTCTGGTTGCAGCAGTGATTATAGAGAGAGAAATTAAGATGAGAAAGGAGGTAACAGACTGTCACTATTACTTTGTTTTTTCACGGAGTGGGATAGGGATCATTGGAAGATTTTGAGCAGAAAAAAAGGTAAAATCTGGCTTTTAAAAATACAACTATAGTTGATCTGGAGAGAAGTATGTAGAAAGGTACAGTGGTGGAAGGAGGGAGGCCAATTAGTAAGAAATCCATCTGACAGATGATGGAGACTTTGCCCACAGTGGTAGCAGTGAAAGTAGAAATAAATAGTTAGAGTCCAGATTTTTTGTAGGTAGTGCCCAAAGGATTTGCTGAAGATTGCCGAATATCAACATGGCTGAATGAAATATTTGGGGTAAAATTAATTTCCATATGTGCTTCTTAACTGTTCTGATAGCAGAAGTGCAGGTTATTTGCATCTTTCTTCTCCCCCTAACACAGAACCATCAACTACAGGTATTGCACTTTCGTAACCCAATTCGATGACCTATCCTATATTACAAACATTCCACATTCAGTCCTGTTAACAATTATCTCACTATTCAAACTGTACTCCTCTCCCTCCAGCACATTTATTCAAATATCTCATTGCACAAGTTCTTCAATCTCAGTAATTCTCCAACCTATAGACCTACACAACTGTCTTCACTTCTCTTGTTGCTCAACTGAAATTACATGACTTATCATTTTAACTACTTCTTTATAAACAACCTTAATATCAATATCTCTCTCATCTCATCTTACCTATCTAATGAAATCACAATAATGTTTCAACTCAAATGTCAATTTTCTCACTTTTGCATCTAATCAATTGGAAGTTTCTTTAAAAAAACACAACAAAATGGATTGGCATGATTAAAAATCATATCAAGTAAACTCAATACCACTACGAAGCCTATAGGGATTCTATCTTTTTTTTTTTTCCTATTCAGGAAGAATTATTACTAGACACATATACTTCTATACTCTTACTGTCTGAGAAGATTGATTATATATACCCTTATTTCTCTAGATGAACTTTCTCCTTAAATGATTCATTCATTTCCATGCTTTAAATACCATTTACATGCTGATCATTTCCAAATTTTCATCTTTAGTCAAGACCTCTCCTTAGCTCCTAATTAATATATTCAATTGCCTACTTGGCTCCACTGAGATGTCTCATATGCAGGTCAAACTTAATTCTAAAACAAAAATTAGTGTTTCCAGCACAGGAAATCTATTTTTCCTCCCCCACGGAAACATTATTTTTCAGACAGTCAGGACAGATATCTAGGATTTAACACTGATTTCTCCATTTCCTCATCACCGTCTTTCTGGTTTATATAACTTAAATTATGAGACTTTTATAGTACTTGTAGCCTTAGAAAGAATGACTATAACAACTGTGTATTATATATAATGAGTGCAGTAAGTTGACATATGTGTCCATCAAACGTCTCTCTGGTGTCTTCTACAATTGTTCCTTATGTAGTTCACTACTATTCCATCGTTTAGACATCCAGCTGTTTCTTTATCATTGATACTAGTTTATCATCATTAACATAATATACTAGGGCTTTAAGTTCCTTTGTACCATTGAATGGTAAAGGCCCAATACTTGAAATTAGCACAGTTATTTGAATTATTACATTCAGAATGACAATTATCAAATACGGATGTGTTATTAATACAATTGTTTGAATTAAATAAACGTAACATATAAGCTAACACTGCTCATCAAAAGTTTTCATATCGGGCTTCCCTGGCGGCGCAGCAGTTGAGAGTCCGCCTGCCGATGCAGGGGACACGGGTTCGTGCCCCAGTCTGCGAAGATCCCACATGCCGCGGAGCGGCTGGGCCCGTGAGCCATGGCTGCTGAGCCTGCGCGTCCGGAGCCTGTGCTTCGCAATGGGAGAGGCCACGACAGTGAGAGGCCCGCGTACCACAAAAAAAAAAAAAAAAAAAAAAAAAGTTTTCATACCACTATCTATCTGAGATGCTGTGAACTTTAGGGACCTTAATCAAATTGTCTTTTATATTAACCAGATTATCTTTTGGAAAAAATATAAATCTAAATAAAATGCAAAATTTCATGGAAATATCTAATAAATGTGTTTTTTCATAACTAAACACATTTCAATGAAATTTAGTTAGCTTTAATATTCTACTACTGAGGTAATTAGCTTGTGAAAAGATTGAAACAATCAAATCATACTGCACTTAAAATAGCTGCTATTTCATTTTTCTTTAACTCCTTCAAGGAAAAAAAATTGTTGAATTGGTAGTATTTAACAAAGACTTTGGTTAAAGCACCAACTTTTTGCATCATGGCACACTTAGAGAAAGATATTTTAGGGAATATTAAGTTAGCAAAGCTGCCTGAAGCTAATAGCTGCCAACCTAATTGACTGATGTCCTAAATGATGAGGCCATCAATATCTTGGCACATTGGTAACTCATAACCTGTACACCAGTTTGCCACACTTTGTGGGGAGCTGTGGATTATATTAAGAATACTACTATACAAACATTTTGATTACTCCTCAGAGAACTGCAACTAAATTTTTGATAGTGCAATTTCCATTATTGAGTTTCTTGTTTGCTAGTTTAATGATTAGGTTTTCAGAATTAAAAAAAACAGAAAGGTGAAATAACAATTGAGCATTTGTCTATTGAAGTCCTTTATAGAGGGTGAATATAATACCTCCTCCTAGTGTTTTCTTTTCACTTTTCTTCCTTTTTATTTAAATAAAGTTTTCAACAAAACAAACCAAAGTTTAATACTGAGGATGATTATAAAAGAAACCTTCTTATGCTCTTGGCACCTGCTAAAGTGAAGTTTCAAACATTCTTCTTTTCAATGAATAAATTTATTTTATAGTTTACTTGTTTATAAACATCTGCATAGAATTCAGGACTGCATCATAAATACAGTATTATAAGCCATTTTTATATATTAGGTGTGGCTAAACATAAGTAACATTTTTATCATCACTAGCATTAAATTATTCTAAATAAGGAAGCAATAAATGTATGAGTTGTTAAATTTATATAATGAATTAATACATAATTCAAATAGCACCAAATTAGCCTATTTAATAAAAGAAGTAAATTACACTGGACTAAACAGGGCCAAAATAGTGTATTAACTTTATATGTCATAATAATTCTGCTTTATAAAATTATAAAATAAACTTTTCCTCATCTTTATCCCTTTTTCAAAATAACACTCTACTTATCTTTTCTTATTCTGACAAATACCTTTAAACAATACTTTTTAACATTTGTGACTGAAAATTCATTCTTAACCTTTCCAATCACAATTTCTCCTTACCACTCTGAAGAAACTGCTGTGTCAAGGGTATCAGCGACTACCTAGTATGTAAACCTCTAGCACTTCACTACTTTTTCTCTTTGATTTTAATAGCATATAACCCAGCTGGCTTATTAATTCTTGGAAGTCTGTTTTCTTGGCTCCATTCAAACTACTCACCTTAGTTTTTGCTGTGCTTTTTACTGGTTTATCTTTCTGTTTGTATCCCTGGAGCCCTAGTGTTAAAGACTGAAAACTATGCCTCCAAACTCTGGACCAATACTTTGTAATTTTTTTTTTTAATTAATTAATTTATTTTTGGCTGCGGTGGGTCTTCCTTGCTGCATGCATGCTTTCTCTAGTTGCGGCGAGCGGGTGCTACTCTTCATTGCAGTGCGTGGGCTTCTCATTGCGTTGGCTTTTCTTGTTGCGGAACATGGGCTCTAGGCACATGGGCTTCTGTAGTTGCGGCTTACAGGCTTAGTAGTTGTGGCGCATGGGCTTCGTTGCTCTGTGGAATGTGGGAATTTCCTGGACCAGGGCTCAAACCTGGTCCCCTGCATTGGCAGGCAGATTCTTAACCACTGCACAACCAGGGAAGCCCAATACTTCGTAATTTTTGAATGTTCAATTTATTTCAAATATGATGGGTCCAAAAAAATGAATTAGTTATATTTCATCAGCATCTCAATTATCCAGTTAACCAATTTAGGAACGTATAAGATATCTCTGGCTCACTTCTCTCCATTATCTCTCACATTAGTGTTTAGTTTCTTTTGGATAAATACCCAGAAATAAAATTGCTGGCTTATATAGCAGCACTATTCTTAATTTTTTGAAGACCCTCTATACTGTTTTCTATAGTGGCTGGACCAGCTTACATTCCCACCGATAGGGCACACAGTTTCCCTTTTCTCCACATCCTTGCCTTTAATTGTTATTTCCTGTCTTTTTGACAATAGCCATTCTAACAGGTGTGAGGTGATATCTCACTGTGGGTTTTTTGTTTGTTTCTTGTTTTTTTTCTTTTGGCCATGCCACACAGTTTGCGGGATCTTAGTTCCCTGACCAGGGATTGAACTCAGGCCCTCTGCAGTGCAAGCACAGAGTCCTAACCCCTGGACCACAGGGAATTCTCTCACTGTGGTTTTACTTTGCATTTCCCTGATGATTAGTGATGTTGAGCACCTTTTCATGTACCTATTGGTCATCTGTTATGTTGTCTTTGGAAAAATGTCTATGTAGATCCTTTCCCATTTTGAAATCAGATTTTTTTAAACCATTGAGTTATATGAATTATTTATATATTTTGGATATTAGCCTCTTATCAGATATATCTGATGCATAATTTGCAAATAGTTTCTCTCATTAGGTAGGTTGCTTTCTCATTTTGTTGATGATTTTCTTTTCTGTGCAGAAGATTTTTAATTTGATGAAGTCCCACTTATTTTTTTACTTTTGTTTCCTTACCTTTTGGTGTCAAATCCAAAAAAATTATAGCCAAGACCAATGTTAAAGAGCTTAATGCTTATGTTATCTATTAGAAGTTTTATGGTTTCAGGTCTTATGTACAAGTCTTTAATCCATTTTGGTCTGTTTTTGTGTATGGTGTAATATAGTGGTCCAGTTTCATTCTTTTGCACGTATGTGGCTGTCCAGTTTTCCCAACACCTCTTACTGGAGAGACTGTCCTTTCCTACTGTATATTTTTGGCTTCTTTGTTGTAAATTAATTAATCATATATGTGTAATTTATTTCTGGGATCTTTAATCTGTTTCATTGACCTATATGTCTGTTTTTATGACAATATCATACTGTTCTGATTGCAAGAGCTTTGTTTCATAGTTTGAAATAAGAAGGCATAATGCCTCCAGCTTTGTTATTTTTCTCAATATTGCTTTGACTACTCTGGGTCTCTTGTGGTTCCAAATAAAATTTAGAATTGTTTGTTCTAGTTCTGTGAAAAATGACATTGGAATTTTGGAGTTGGAGAAATTGCAATGAATCTGTAGATTGCTTTCAGTGGCATGGAGTTTTTTAAAAAAATATAGTTGGTTTACAACATTATATTGGTTTCAGGTGTACAGCATAGTGATTCAGTACTTTTACAGATTATACTCCATTAAAATCTATTACAAGGTAATGGTTATAATTGGGCATGGATGTTTTAACAATATTAATTCTTCCAATCCGTGAGCATGAACTATTTTTCCATTTATTTATGTCTTCAATTTCTTTTATCTGTCTTACAGCTTTCAGTGTACAGGTCTTTCACCTCCTTGGTAATTTTTTTTTTTTTTTGGCCATGCAGCATGGCTTAAGGGAATCTTAGTTCCCCAGCCAGTGATTGAACCTGGGCCCTGGCAGTGAAAGCACCAAGTCTTAAACACTGGACTGCAGGAAATTCCTCCTCCTTGGTAAATTTATTTCAAGGTATTTTATCTTTCTGATGCAGTTACAAGTGATATTGTTTTCTTAATTTATCTTTCTGATAGGTATTAGTGTATAGAACACAACGGATTTTTGCATAGTGATTTTGCATCCTGCAATTTACTGAATTTGTTGCTTAGTTCTAACAGGTTTTTTTTGGTGTTTTTAGGGTTTTCTATATACAATATGTCATCTGCAAATAGTGACTGTTTTACTTCTCCCTTTCCAATTTGGATTGATCCTTTTTATTTCTTTTTCTTGCTTAATTGCTCTGGTTAGGACTTCCAACGCTCTGTTGAATAGAAATGGTGAGAGGGGGCATGCTTCTTTTGTTCCTGATCCTATATGAAAAGCTTTTAGCTTTTCACCATTGAGTATGATGTTGGCTGTTGGTTTGTCATATATGGCTTTTATGAGGTTGGGGAATTTTCCCTCTATACCCACTTTGTTGAGAGATTTTATCATAAATGGATATTGAGTGGATGAAGTTTTATTTTTTTAATTTATCTGTATTTTCTTCCACTTCCTTTGTTTTAATTACTTTCATATTCGAGAAGATTCTCTTTTTAAAATTACTTTGTATTCATTGCTTTTTATTATTTAGAAATTGAAGGTAAAATATAAAAAGATAAACTTCAAAATTTTTGTGTTTTCTTGATAATAGACCTATTTTTATCTTCTTATGCAATTATATCTGAAAGACTACTTATGTGTTCTACATCCAGCAGGTAACATAGGGTTAAACGCACTAAGTCATCTACTAGGCCAGCACCTTCTTTCTGTGAAGCCTTTGGTAGATAACCTTCTTGACAGTATATGTGCTGCCAAAGTGAGCATAAATAACCTTCTTGACAGATAGGTGGTTTAGACCTTCACTGCATTGTTGAAACTGCACACATCTTATCAGTAGAAAATACTGACATTTTCTACAGGAACAAGACACTTTGGAAATTGATTATTTATTTCCTGAGGCAAGTGTATTCCTAGTGACATAGTTAGGAACTGACCACTTTACCTGCAAAGAGATGGCTTTTCTGAGGTAAATCAATGTGTTTAGGTAGTGTTTTTTAATGAGAGCGGGAGCCTTTCTCTGAAGCTCTGAGAAAGTCAACCCATTCAAACAGGAACTGTTGGAACCACACATTCTTTAAACCAAAACCCAGCAAATGCAATAATATTCCAAATCATCTGTATTACCTTAACTAACCTACTACCAGTATCGGCCAGAGTAGCATTCTAAAACATAAGTCAGATCAAGTTGCTCATAAGCTCAAAACCCTTGAAAGTTCCTCATTTCAACCCAGAGTAAAAACAAATCCTTTATCTGCTTTATAAGGCTCTGAGCATCCTGACATCCTGGTTACATCTCTTATCTCATCATCCACATTCTCTCTTGATCACTCTGCTCCAGTTATACCTATCAGACTCTTTACTATTTCTTGAAAACACTAAGCTCACTCCATCACAAGGTTTTTGACTAGCAATGTTCTCTCACTGGAATGAGTTCTTCCCCAGCCATTCATTCACGTGGCTAACTTCTATATCTCCTTTCATTAGTGGTAGTTTTCCTTTTTGATAAAGCACACTATAAGCACCTTATTTACAATTGTAATGTTCCCTCTCAACTCAACCCATTGCCTGTCTCTAAACATCAAAACCTCGGTATCGTGTTGTCTTCTTTTTTTATTAAATTGTCTTCTAACCGACTACATAATTTCCTTATTATTGTGTTAACTGTCTTTTGCAACCTAATACTAAAATTGAAGTTCCAGAAGAGTTCAGGGTGACTAAAATGCAGAAAATAAAGAGATCTGTGGATGCTAGAGCTGGGGAAGTAGATACAAATCAACTAACTGCCAGGCTATTTCATCATCAAGTTTCAGTGCTTGGAACAGAAATCATCCAATATATTTCAAGCATGAAGAGAGTTAACAGAGGAAATTAAGAGCTTTAAAATTTCTTGGAGTCACTGAAGAAATATCAGTCAGACATGTTGCCACATGACAATGCAGCTCATCTTCACAGCAGCTTTCCAAAGACCAGAAGGTTACGCTGCCTCTGACACTAGTACTGTTGCCTCAATTAAACATGTATCTAGACATGAAATGCCACACTGGTCATCACAAACACTAAAGTCTCTCAAAACTTATTTGTCAACATCACAGCATCAGGCTCTGTTAAAGTATTTGCCTCAAAACTCCCTTCCTGTTTCACAGAAGCATGTCTCAGTGAGCAAGCACAATTCCTGTATTAAGCCACACTGCTAATTAACCGAGGAAATGTAATGTTTAGATTCACTGCAGGTCACGAAGGTGCTAGGAGCTGTTTGAGAATGGATTCTGACTGACAATACACCAAAAACTGTACAGTACGCAAAATATCAATATGCTAACTTTTAATCCTAAAGTCATATAATCCATTAAGTAGTTTTAATATATTATCAGGTTTGCTTTTTGGAACTATCAGGGTTTATTGTATGGAGAATGGCTTAAAGAGATGCAGAATGGATTCTAAAAAGAAGTTTAGAAGTTTTTTCAATGTTGGTTAAAGCTGAGAAATTATAGCAAACTGTATTTATGGTATGACCATGTAAATTAAAGACACCACAGATTTTTAAAACACTAAGGGAATAAGATTGGTAAGATTTATAAGTTTGGTTTTCTCTGAGGTAAATCCTTAGACAAAGATTTAAGTGCAAGAATTTTTTTAGATGTGATTCAGAGAAACACTGAGGTAAGGAATGAGATGAGAGAGGAATGAAAACGATTTCAGATGTTTTATTAAAAAATACTCCACTGTGGGCACCTGGAGCCCATTGCTGCTGGGTTCTCTAGCAGACAGTGTAGAGAATTCTTCATCATTGTCTTATGAAAGGGTAAAGGATACTGGAGAATTAATCTTCCACATCCCACCCATCATTATCTGAAAGTTTCTTCTAAATTATTCACTATCTACCACTGCTAGCCTGCCCCACATATGGTCTAAATATGCCAGAGGAAGACTTTGGGGGATGAGTCACAGGTACTTGCAATAGCCAAGACCATAAATAAGAATGATAACAGCTATGGGAATATGAACAGAGAAGTAACAGCATCTCTTACAAAATTAGGTTGGATATGGATTTGTAGAAGATATCGAAGATGGCTTCTAGATTTATATTTTAAACAACTGAATATATATGTGTGTGTGTGTATATATATATATATATATATATATATATATATATATATATGCCTTTTACTAACAACAGAAAACCATGTATCCAGACAGATTAAGAGCCCAATATTGGAAATAGTGGGTTTGAAGTGCCATTGATAGATCTGTAAAGAGACATCAAGCAGGCACCTGAGTGCATGAGTTATGATCTCAGAGAAGAGATATGAGCTGGAAATTTACATTTGGTAGATATTGAAACCATAGTGTGTGCAGAGGTCATTATGGCTGATGTCACTATCATGATCAGATTCCCTTAGCCACGCCTATGCACCCATTCCCCAGTTACTATTATTATTTTTTGCAGCTAACAGCTTACAGACGTGACCTCCCCATAGAATTTTCCTCAACTAGAATCGGTCTGTTCACCACAGAATTAATGCAGCACTACAAGGATGGCTCACAACATATCTATGGCCACCACATTGAATTTGTCTAGCCATGGGTAGACTTTATTTGGAACAATATTCTTGCCCACTTTTTTCCTTCTTCACATTCCTGCATTACTCCTCATTGGGGTACATGGTTCCCTTATGAACAATCTGCAAATAAATCACGTGCACCTTAATGGCTGTCTCACATAAGTAAAATTCATAAGCAGGTGGCACAGAACTCTGTAACCTAGCATTATTGTACTCATGCTTCAAACTCAGCTCATACCTCTGGTCTCCTGGATGGTTTCTTTGAATTACTGACAGAAGAGGAAATATCCCAGGCTTAGTTTATTCATGTGTTGCTTGGGGATGTAGGTGGAAAGGTGAGAATGACCTGTTGTTGAAACACAACTTTACTCAGGGACTGCCATGGAAGGTAGTTAATGAAAGGAAATTCTCTGTGTTATCAGAGCCTTAGACATTTACCTGGTCATTTCTCAGGAGAGGGAAATGACCTGAATTAAACGCATACACTGAGTCACGATCAGTGGCAAATGACTAAGGTGATCTGTGGTCTGGAAGGGTAAAGACTGGAAAATTGAGGACAATAAAGCCTAGGGAAGAGATAAATGGATCATCCTACTGGAGGTGACATTAAGTGTGAAGATCTTTTTATGGCAACTTATCCCTCACCAGATATCAGATACCACAAAAGAAACAGTAACAAAATGGACATGATGACTCACCTATATGGTACCAGTTAGCTTGTGTCATTGGCTACATCAGTGCTCTCAAAAAGGCACACAGCCATATCAACAGAGATGGATACTACTAATGGAAGACTGGAGAAAGTGAGGTCTTATACATTCTGTATTCTGACCCTGCTCCACTAGAAATGCTCACAAAAGTCACTGATGACATCCTTGTTATAAAATCCAACAATAACTCTACTTCTGTTCCTATGAACTTCCAGTAGATTTGAGAATATTTAGCACCGTACCTTTGTTGAGTTATTTATTTTTGACATTTAATGAACTGTATAAGTTTTTTTTTCTACACTAGAATTAATTAGTCTTGTTGTAGATAGATATTTCAGAGTCCTTTCTAGACTTTTTCAACTCTCCCTACTTTGGAGGTTATCATGGCCAAGATTTTAATCAGATTTTAAAAGATTTAATCCGATTTAATAAGATTTTAATAAGCTCTATTATTCAATATTGAGAAGACGTTATGAGATCTGAAGAAACAGGTATAGTAATTACCAAGAAGAGACAGAAGAGAGGAATTTTATTTGTAATTTCTGAGGTGCCAGGGGTATAAGAAAGTAGAGAGGTGGAGTGGGGGGTGTTGGAAGGTATTCTCACAAGGTACTTTAGATTTATTTACATGAATATATTTTGCATTACTATTAAAATTTTAAAAGACAAACATTTTGAAAATCTGAAACAAATACAATGAAAGAAGCTTATGGAGCTAAATCCATTTGTTTACAAATGACTGGTTATTGTTTAGCAATTTAAATTTTTGAACCACTTCCATTGTGAAATATGGTACACATACAGAAAAATGCAAGCTAAAAGTGGAAAGCTCAATGGTTTTAACAAAAATTCATTTACTCAACCCTCACTCAAAAAAGAAAAGGACCTCTGCTATTACCCAAGACGCATCCTCCTAGTTCCTCCTTCATCACTGTCTTTTCCCTCCTTCTAAAAATAATTACTATCTAAATTATATGGTAATCCACTTCTTTCTTTCCTTTACATATTTAGATCTAAAACATGTATACCTAGGCAGTTTTATAATGTTATATGAATATAATTATACAACATTACTGTTTTCTGTATGGCTGATCTTCCTCAACATTATTTTTTTGAGATTCATTCTTGTTGCTGCATGTGGCTATAGTTCATCCACTTCCACTGTTGCATAATACTCCATTTTATGAACTACCGACTTTATCTAACCAGTACATAAATGGATAATTGTGTTTTTTTCTTATATTTACCCTTATAAATAATACTACTTTTAACATTCTTGTACATGTTTCTCTATATACATGTGCCAATATTTTTCATGAATGTATAATGAAAGAAGAATTGCTGGGTTACAAGGTATGCATATTTTGAACTGTTGCAAGTAATATCAAGTATTTCCAAAATAGGTGTATAATTTATGTTTCTACCAGCATTGTATGATAAATCTCAGTGCTCCACATGCTTTACTAAGACTTCATATTGTATCTGTGTAAAATTTTTGCCACTCCCTTGCAATTAATAAGGAAGGCTCCTTTTCAAATGCTTTTTGGTCATTTCCATATCTACATGTTTAGAATGCCTATTAATAGGTTTTGTCCATTTTTATACTGTATTTTTATTTTCATGTTGCATTTTTCCTTTTACCTATATATTTATAGTCTCTTTCTTTGTTCTGGATACAATTTCTTCATCAGTTATATTTGTTAATAATACTGCCTGACATTGTGTGACTTGCATGCTCACTTTCCTAATATCTTATGATAAACACAAGTTCTTCATTTTCATGTTGTAAAATGTATTCTGTTATGTTTATTATATTTATAGTCTAAGATTTTTTATTTCATTTCACAAATCATTAAAATATTCTATAATACTGGGAACCATATAATTTTGCTTTTTGGATTTAGGCCTATAAGCCACACAAAATTGATTTTTGATTTATAGTATGATATAGAAGTCAAATAACTATTTTTCGTCTATCAAATTATTTCACTATAATTTGTTGAAAAGATTCTCCACACTCTTCTCTAGTGTAGTTTGTAACCTGGGTTAATTTACAACTATGCTTATATAAATATATATAAATAAATATATTTATATATATGTATATACACACAAAAACGTTTGTGTGCATGCATGTGTGTGTGTGTGTGTGTATACATACATACATATATATATAAAATAACTAGCACAAAACCTATAAGCTAACAGTGGAAAACATAATATATAGATTTTACAACAAAAAATTTTCATTTCTTTAAAATTCTGATGCCTCAAAACTATTTTTTCTTAATATGTATGAAATTTAAACTTTCTAGCTAAAGCACATCTCTACTTGACCATACAGTTCAATGAATTATTTTTGTTGACTGTGAGCCTTACTGACAATTCTCACAAATACATAGGATTTGTGGCACTTATCTGACACTTCCTATTTATTGCTAGATTTACTTGTCCACTCTGGGAGACTGTTTACTAAATTACTAAAAGCACCTCTCATAATTCCTGAAGGCTTACAATAATTTATTTCCTTCATATATAGAGTCAGAAGAGTAATTTTCCTAAACACTTCCCAATTTAACTTTTAATGACTTTCAAAACATTAATATAGTGGGTTCTACACTATTATTCCATAGTTCTACTTTGTTTTCAATGATATTTTATCATTAAATACAGTAAATTTTGAGAGTAGATAAAAAGTGATAAATTCATCACTGCATTTCAAATAGAACAACATGCAATCAATGAATTTTTTGTTTTTGGCATGGGGGTGAGTGGCTTAAGATACTGCATTTGCTTATCGTTTACTGATTACTAAAACAAAGTTTGAATTTCACAGATAACAGATGGTTTTGACTATAAGAAATTCTCAAGACAACATTAACTGAAATCATAGCAAAATAACTATGTAAAAAAAGGAAAAAAAATCACTTCCTCTAATAATAGTATATCCTGTCAAATTCATGAGTGTGTTCATGTCTGTATGTGTGCATACATGTTATATATATACTTTTTTTTCAGGAGAACATAAGATTAAGAATCTAAAACTTCAATGTAGCATTCAAAGCCTTGAGGAAATTTACTGCCGATAACAAAAGAAATGCTTATGATAATTGGTAGGGCTTTAGTTGACTCTTCGTTACCTTGAGGGGTTCCCAAGCTATAAACATATTTTAAAAATTCTTTAAAATATCACATTTTTAATTAATAGCATTAACAGTTGAATGATTGAGTCCATGTTCTACTTAATTTTATTTTCTGTAGAAAGATGTTATAGAACATGCACATAAGAAGTGCACATTACTTGGCCTCTTTAAAATTTGTTATATCTTTGTCTATGCAGTGTTACTTAATTGAATTAGACATTTAATTTTGACCTGATTTGAAATTCTAATAGGCAACATGATAGTTCATTTGTCTTAGTATATATTTCTATTGGTGCTTTCTGCTTTATAATAGAAAGATATATAGAACAGAGATTTAATTTATTAAACTTGATGCACAATGTGTGTTTAAGAAATTGAATTTGAGAATGCCAGTAGTTGTTTATACAAGTGTTTAAATTACTAGGTTTTGGAAAAAATGGAATGTTCACTTAATTTGTCAGTAAACAAATGAGAGCAGAGACTTTACATATTTATTCATTTGCTTATATTTTTATTCAATAATATTTATTATAAATGTTACCTATAAATTATACTGTATTAGCATGATAAGTATATGTTTAACTTCATAAGAAACTGAATTTTTTTTTTTTACCAAAATGGTGGTGATAATTTAAGTTCTCAACTGCACTGTATGAGATTTCCAGATGTATTGTATCTTTTCCACACTTAAAACTTTGTTTTCCTGTGTGTAACTGTACTCATCGTAGTTTTATTTTGAAGTTCCTTGAGGAATAATTATGTAGAAAATTTTTTTTATGTGCTTATTGGACATGTATATTTTTATGAGTGTTCAAAAGTCTTCCCATTTCTGTTTCCTTCTTATTAAGAGTTATGCATTTCTTATGTAGTCTAGATACAAGTCATTTTTGTAGATACACATCGGGAACATGTTTGCCTAAAATCTGGCTTGTCTTTTCATTTCTTAATAGGGTTTTCAAAGAACAGGAATTTTTTATTTTGATGAAGTCCAATTAATCATTATTTTCTTTTATGATTTGTGCTTATTTTGAAGCATAAAATAAATATTTCTCCACCCATGTTCACGAAGACATTCTCCTCTGTTTTATTTTAGAAAATTAATAGTTTAGCTTTTTCCATGTCTAAGTTCCACGTTGAATTAATTTTTATGTATGGTGTGAGGAAAGAGTTTTTTGTTTGTTTTTTTCTAAATAGATATCCAGACTTTCCAGAAATATTTGCTTAAAAAAGGGCTTCACACATTTAACTACATTGGGCCATTTATCAAAAATCGTTTTCTGTATAAATGAGGGTATATTTCTACATTCTCCTTTTTGTTATTTAGGCCAATAACACACTAACATGATTACACCATTCATAGTCTTGAAATCATAAGTATAAATGATCCAATTTTGTTCATTTTCAATATTATTTTGAATATTTTGGAGTCATAAATTTTAGAATCATCTTTTCAATATCTATAAAAATCATGGTGGGATTATTTTAAATCTACTTGATGATTTGGGGGAAACTGAAATCTTAACAATATTAAATCTTCTAATCCAAAAACATAATATACTTTCCCTTTTACTTCTCCCATTAGGACTTGATTATTTCTCTCCATGTGCTTTATAGATTAGCCCATTTTCGTTAACTTAATTCCTATTTCATGTTTTTGTGTTATCTTAAATGGTATTTTTAAATGTATATTTTCTAATTATTTGTTTCTGCTATACAGAAATACAATTGATCTTGAACCTTTCAAAGTTTCTAAATTCACTTATTAGTTGTAGTAGCACTTCCTTAGAAATTTCTAAGGAAAGATGTCATCTACGAATATGGAGAATTTTGCTTTCCTCTTCCAAAAAGCATGCTTTTAATTTCTTATCCTTGTTTCACCCTTCCCCCAACCCAATGACTGACATTTCCAGTATAAGTTAAATCGAAGTGGTTAAAGCAGTCACCTTTGCCATTTTTCAGACTGAAGGTTTATAAAATTCAATATTTAACCCTTAAGTACTATGTTAACTGTATGTTTTTGTAAAGGAGCCTAATAGGCTAAATAGCCTAAAAGGAAGATATCTACTCTTTCTGGTGTGTGGAAAACTTTTTATCTGTATGGAGTTTGGTTCTTTGTGAATGCTTTTTATGCATCCATTGTGTTGATGATACGGTTTTCTCATTCATCCTGCTGTTATCGTAAATTATGTGAATTATTTATTTTTTAGAGGACTTTATTTATTAGGGAAATTTTACTTTCACAGAAAAATGAGCAGAAGGTACAGAGATTTTCCATATAACCCCTGGTCACACACATATACAGACATCTTCACTATCAACATCCCACTCAAGAATGGTGATACAATTTTGTTGCAATTGATGAACCTACATTGAATAACCTACATTTGATGACTCTACATTGACATATCATTATCATAATAAATTCCACAGTTTATATTAGGATTCACACTTGGTACTGTACATTCTATGGGTTTTTACAAACGTATAATGTCATGTATCCACCATTACAAATTCATATAAAATAGTTCCAATAACCTAAAAATCCTCTCTCTCTCTCTCCCCACAACCACAGATTTTTCTACTGTATCCACGGTTTTGCCTATTCCAGAATATAATATAGTTAGAATAATACAATGTGTAACCTTTTCAGATCAGTTTATTTTTCTTAGTAGTATGTATTTAAGGTTTCTCCACATCTTTTAATGGCTTAATAGCACATTTCTTTTTAGCACTGAATAATATTCCACTGTCTGGATGTACTCTAGTTTATCTATCTATTCACCTACCAAAGGACATCATGGTTGCTTCAAAGTCATTTAGTTTTTTTTCTTACATTACCTTCTAGGAGTTTTATAGTTCTGCATTTACATTTAGGTCTATTTTCATTTTGAGTTAACTTTTGTGAAAGTTGTAAGTTCTTTGTCTAGATTCATTTTTTTGCATGAAAATATCCAGTTGGTCCAGCACTACTCATTTACTATCCAAGTATTTTGAGATTTTCTAGCTATCTCTATGGTACTGATTTCTAGTTTAATTCTATTGTGGTCTGAGAGCAAACATTGTATGATTTTTGTTCTTTTAAATTTATTAAGGCATGTTTTATCACCCAGAATATGGTTTATCTTGGTGAATGTTCCATGTGAACTTGAGAAGAATTTGTATTCTCCCGTTGTTGGATGAAGTAGTCTACAGATGTCCATTATATCTAGTTGATTGATAGCATTATTAAGTTTAACTAAGTCTTCCCCTTGCCATGGTGATCACTGAAACAAATGCTAGAATGATTTCCTAATGGATTACTTAAAGGATTAGGATTAGCAGTGCTTTTTTGAAGATTCAGGTTGAATAACTAGTGTTATGGAAAAAAAACATTCTGACACTGGTTAATAATGGTAAGAAAGACCTTATTCAAGGGACTACTGTTACAGGCTATTGTAGTAGGGGAGAGAGATTGGGCGCACCTCCAAATATAACAAGGAAAACTGGGACTTTATAAGGAGCAGGGTGGGAGTCAGCAGAGAGAAAAGTAACAAAAGGAAATCTCAAGGAAAAGGGGGATTCTGGCTAAACCAACTTGACAGGACGCTTGAAGGCAGGCCAAGGTGATCAGATATCACATCAGGGTGGTAAGGAATGAGAAAATTTGATGAGATATCTATTGAGGGTGATCAGATATCTATAGCTGGGTTCTCTCTAAACTGATGTAGCAAGATTTTTGCTACAACTGGGCACTTTAGGCCCAACAAGGACAAATAAGGCTGAGGCCCAGAGAGCTTTGAGGAGCCTGATTAAAACTTAGACAAGGGCTTCCCTGGTGGCGCAGTGGTTGAGAGTCCGCCTGCCGATGCAGGGGACATAGGTTCGTGCCCCGGTCCGGGAAGATCCCACATGCCGCGCAGCGGCTAGGGCCGTGAGCCATGGCCACTGAGCCTGCGTGTCTGGAGCCTGTGCTCTGCAACGGGAGAGGCCACAACAGTGAGAGGCCCGTGTACCACACACACACACAAAAAAACTTAGACAAGAAGCAAGTCTTGTTAGTAGCTATGGTTAGAAATAAACTTTTGTTGCCTTAAGCCACTGGCATTTTAAATTTTGTTGTTAGTGTTAAAATAGCTTGTCTTATTCTGACTGATAAACTAATATATTATAACGTTTATTGATTTACTTTATTTGCTAATTCTACAATATATGCTTCATGAAATCATAGATTTTTTTCTGTAGGTTTACCTTATGTTCAATATACTAAAAAATCTAACATAGTATGCACTTCATAAATATTTGTTGAATGAATGAATAAATTAAGACATGATCAGGGGTTTCCTTCATTACAATAAGACCAAAGCCAAACTAGATGCCAATAATTTCAGGGAAGTTATAGATTTAGGAAAAGTACGTTAAATTGTTTCTGTTACCTCAATGAAATAAAGAGGACAATATTTACTAAATAAGGAGTTCAATAAATGCTTGTTACTTGCATGAATAAATTAATAAAGCAGAGAAATATTTACTCATATTCCTAATATTGAAAAATATCTAGGATTTAGTAATGTGCAGGTAAGCACCTAAAACTACTTAATAATGATAAAAATATATAATGAAAAGAAATCTAATTACACAATTTATACTTTAAGGTACCTATCTTCATTTTAAATGTGATGAAAACATAGGCTATAAAAGTTTGTGTTTCCTGGAGTTATCACTCCAAATATATATATTAAACAATGATTTAGTAACATAGATGTATTCACCTAATCCATTTCTTAAGGCTTATAAACATCATACATTCTCTTTGAAGAGACAGAGTAGTTTTCATTAATGGAGCAACATCTGTTCTTTCAGAAGTAAATGAGTTCCCTGAAGGACAATTAATAAAAAATATTGCCACTAAACACAGCTGGTAAATTGTTAATAAAAATATGACAAATTAAAGGGAAAATAACTGTGGATTCAATAACTATGAACATAATAAAGTAAATAATTTTTTTCTTACAAAGTTAATAGAACTAGAGTTTTTAATTCATAACAGATGTACCATACCTTTCAATGATAGTATTTTGATTATTGAAACCAGAAATATTCAGTACCATTTTATAATTATGAAATTGTTGGATTTAATAAACAAAATATTGATGTAGTAAACACTTATTTAATTGAAAGAACATTTTATGTGTCAGAAAAAAATATCAGTTGAGATAGGTAAACTGTGGTAAGTGGTAGCATAAAATATGATTAACTGAACAAATAAAAGCCACTCATCTCTCTGTTTACTCCTTTAATATCGATCTATTAATGTAAACATTGGAATAGAAAGTGAATTTGACTCAATCATGTGTGAAATGCTTTGAATATTAGGCTAAAATGTTAAAATTAATTTGTTAGACTACTTTCGTCACTGACATTTTGAACAAGAATTTATAGCAATTAACAGTGCTGGAGGAAAGTTATTTGTAACACTACATAGTAAGAACTGGACAGAGTAGAAAAGTGGAAAGAACTGAGACCAGCTATTCTTATTAAACTTAAAATTACACTTTCAACCTCATTAAGTAACTTTAAAGTGGTGTTTTTTAACCTCAGTACCCTTAACATTTATACCAGAGAATTCTTTTTCAGGGAAGAAGGTGATCTCCTGTTAACTGCCAAAATTTCCCTTGGGTTGCCTGTCCAAGTGGGGCAGGGAAGTGGGAAATTGTTTGATATTTGTACTTTCACAATTTCAAAATTCCAATTTTCAAGAATATATAAGAAGGAAATGCCATTTTTCAACTCATCTTTTTTCATTTATATCATATATGCTACTGCTTCTTTGGAAGCCTTCTGAAAATTTTTACATTGGAGTAAGTTGTTTCTCATGTGTCCCCATGTTAAACTGCCTTTTGTAAACTATTCAAACTCTTACTCTCAGTTGTTAGAGCTGCAATTCATGGTAGCTTTTAAAGGATAAGGATCATATCGTATTTGCCTGCTATGCAATTTTATTTATCACAGTATCCGAATACAGTGGTTGATAAGCCCCATACATTTATTGAATTGAACAATAATGGAAATGTGGAAAAGCAGAAGATGGTATTTATCATTTTGTTCCATCACTTAGTGTTTGGATAAGTTCACTAATGGCCAGAGATTTTAACTATTTTTTCTGGTTGCAGGAATCTGGTAGCTGAGACAACAACATATAAGGCAATGTTCATACTGCTTCTCTTGTGTTCTCAAGACAGACAGAAATTTCTTGCTTTATTCCTTTATCACTTTTCATCTTCCACATTCAAATAAGAATCTTATGTTTGTTTTCTAAGTATATATGAAATTCATTCATCTATTTCTCTTAATTTTCAAGGACAGTTCTCTAATCCTGGGCACTGCCATCTACCACCCAGATTACTGCAGACACATCCTGATGGGCATCCTTGCCTCCAGGTTTTCCATGCTCCTTGTTGCATCCAAGTGGCATTACGTGCTTGAAACCATACTCTAGCTTTCCAAAGACTTTAGAATAAAATACAAATATTTTTGTATGACTTTTATATTTCTACAATTCACATTTGCCCTTCCCCATCAGATATTCTATGTTCCATTTTTTGTACAATTACATATTTTAATATGTTATTAATGTGATATTTAGTCCCTTTATCATGTCACATAATTATCATTTCTTTTTGCGGTGGTAATAGTTAAGATCTAGTCTTTTAGCAAGTTTGATGATTCTAATATAACATCGTTGTCTTATATTCACTATACAATGCATTAGATCTCCAGGACTTACTTGTCTAATAGTTGCAAGTTTGTACCCTTAAACATCTCTTCTATTCCCCCACCCCAGCTCCTAGTAACCACCATTTTACCCTTTTTTTATGAGTTTGGCTTTTTCAGATTCCACACGTAAGTGATATCATACAGTATTTGTCTTTCTCTGTCTGACTTATCTCACTTAGCATAATGTTCTTAAGGTCCATCCATGTTGTTACAAATGCCAGGATTTCCTATTCCTCTTAGCTGAATAACATTCCATTGTATGTATACACCATATTTTCTTCATCTATTCATTCACTGACAGGCACTTAGGTTGTTTCCATATCTTGGCTATTTTGCATGATGCTGCAATAAACATGGGCTTGCATATATATCTTCACATATATTGTTTTTATTTCCTTTGGATTCACAAGTAGAATTGCTGGATCATATGGTATTTCTATTTTTAATTTTTTGAGGAAGCTCTATACGGTTTTTCATAGTGGCTAAACCAGATTACAGGTCCACCAACAGTATACAAGAGTTCCATTTTCTACACATCCTTGCCAACACTTGTTATCTCTTGTGTTCTTAATGAGAGTCGTTCTGACAGGTGTGAGATGATATTTCATTGTGGTTTTAATTTGCATTTCCCTGATGATTAGTGATGTTGAGCATCTTTTCATGTGCCTATTGGCTACCTGTATGCCTTCTTTGGAGAAATGTGTGCTTTGTTCTTCTGTCCATTTTTTCTTCCACTTTTATTGAGCTATAATTGACATACAGCACTGTATAAATTTAAGGTGTACAGCACAATGATTTGATTTATATACATCATGAAAAGATTATCACAATAAGTTTGGTGCACATCCATCATCTCATACAGATTTAAAAAATTAAAGAAATAGAAAAAAGTATTTTCCTAGTGATGAGAGCTCTTGGGATTTACTCTCTTAACCACTTTCATATGTAACATAGAGTAGTGTTAATTATATTTATCATGCTGTACATTATATCCCTAGTATTTACTTATTACTGGAAGTTTGTATATTTTGATTTCTTTCATCCAACTCCCCCCTCCCACCTTTCACCTCTGGTAAACACAAATCTGATCTCTTCTATGAGTTTGTTTGTTTGTTTGTTTTTAAAGAATAATTAACCTACAACACTATGTTAGTTCCTGTTACACAACATAGTGATTCAATACTTCCATACATTTCAACATGATGACCATAAGTCTAGTTATGTCACCACTCAAAGATATTACACATATTTATTGACTATATTACACATATTTATTAATTATATATTGACTATTACTCATTAATATAGTCAATAATATGTGTAATATATTTATTTTTTAGATTCCACATATAAGTGAAACCATACAGTATTTTTCCTTCTCTGACTTATTTCTCTATCTGTAGCTTTGTAGCATAGTTTGAAATCAGGGACTGTGATACCTTCAACTTTGTTTTCTTGAGATTGTTTTGGCAATTTGGGGTCTTTTGTGTTTCCATACAAGTTTTAAAATTATTTGTTCTAGTTCTGTGAAAAACACCCTTGTTATTTTGATAAGAACTGCAATAAATCTATAGATTGCCTACAGATTTGCAGTATGGTCATTTTGACAGCATTAATTCTTCCAATGCGTGAACATGGTATATTGTGCCATCTGTTAGTGGCATCTTCGATTTCTTTCATCAGTGTCTTATAGTTTCCCTAACATAGGTCTTTTACTTCTGTAGTTAGATTTATTCCTAGGTATTTTATTCTTTCTGTTGCAGTGGTAGGTGGGATTGTTTCTTTAATCTCTCTTCCTGATTTTTCGTTGTCAGTGTATAGGAATACAAGAGATTTCTGTACATTAATTTTTTAACCTGAAACTTTACCAAATTCATTGGTTAGCTCTAGTTAGTTTTCTGGTGGCATCCTTAGGATTTTCTATGTATAGTATCATGTAGTTTGCAAACAGTGACAGTTTTACTTCTTCTTTTCCAATTTGGATTCCTTTTATTTCTTTTTCTTCTCTGATTGCCATGGCTAGGACTTCCAAAACTATGTTGAATAATAGTGGGGAGAATGGAAATCCTTGTCTTTTTCCTGATCTTAGATGAAATGCTTTCAGTTTTTCACCATTGAGAATGATGTTTGCTGTGGGTTTGTCATATATGGCCTTTATTATGTTGAGGTATGTTCCCTCTATGCCCACTTTCTAGAGAGATTTTATCATAAATGTGTGTTGAATTTTGTCAAAAGCTTTTTCTGCCTTTATGAGATGACAATATTTTTATTGCTCAATTTGTTAATGTGGTGTATCAAGTTGAATGATTTGTGGATATTGACCATTCCTTGTATCTCTGGGATAAAACCCACTTGATCATGGTGTATGATCCTTTTAATGTGCTGTTGGATTCTGTTTGCTAATATTTTGTTGAGGATTTTTGCATCTATGTCCATCAGCGATATTGGTCTGTAATTTTCTTTTTTTGTGCTATCTTTGTCTGGTTTTGGTAACAAGATGATGCTGACCTCATAGAATGAGCTCAGAAGCACTCCTTCCTCTGAGAGTTTTTGGAATATTTTGAGAAGGATAGGTGTTAACTCTCCCGTAAATGTTTGGTAGAATTCACCTGTGAAGCTGTTTGATACTGCTGGGAGATTTTTTTTTTTACTCATTTAGTTTCACTTCTGGTGATTAGTCTGTTCATATTTTCTATTTATTCCGGGTTCAGTCTTGGGAGATTGTAAATGTCTAGGAATTTGTCCACTTCTTCTAGGTTGTCCATTTTATTGGTGTATAATTATTTGTAGTAATCTCTTGTGATCCTCTGCATATTTTTAATAGAATTGTTCGGCTTTTCTCTTCTTTTTGATTTGTTTGGTTCTTTATATATTTTCCCTTTATCCAATATATAGTTTACAAATATTTTCTCCATTTCTATAGGTTGCCTTTTCTTTTCTTTTTTTTTTTTTTTGTGGTACGTAGGCCACTGTTTTGTCCTCTCCCATTGCGGAGCACAGGCTCCGGACGCGCAGGCTCAGCGGCCATGGCTCACGGGCGCAGCCACTCCGCGGCATGTGGGATCCTTCTGGACCAGGGCACAGACCCGTGTCCCCTGCATTGGCAGGCAGACTCTCAACCACTGCGCCACCAGAGAAGCCCAGTTGCCTCTTCATTTTGCTGATTGTTTCTTCTGATGTGCAGAAAACTTCTCAGTTTCATGTAGTCTCAGTTGTTAACTTTTGCTTTTATTGTTTAATATCATTTCTTTGGATCTTCAAGTTATATGTAATATATACCTTCTGCCTGAACCACCACCCTCTCTCTGACAACTGTTTCTTCTAGATAATTCGTATCCATGTCCTCAATTTAGACATTAATTTTTAAAATTTATAACATGAAATTAATTCACAATGCTAAAAAGAAAAGTTACTAAAATTATAAACCAAGCAATATGAATAAAAATATGACCTAAGACAGTTTGATTCAAGATTGTATAAAAGCATTTCCTTACTGAGTGACAAGATCAGGCTCCCATATAGGCCTAGCAACTGCAAAATTATTATAGGCATATACATTAGTTTTTGAAGTAAGCTTTCCCTGACTCATTATTACCAGACCAGCTGCCAGTGTTCAATATTTCACATGTCATAGCATTTGACACACTGGTAAAATTTATTGTTTAATTGTCAACCTCTTTGCACTACAAACTCAGAGGGCAGGTTCTCTGTCTTATTTCTTTTTTTGTAATCCAGTCTCCTGACACTTGCTCAATTCTCTTCAACTTATAAATAATAACATTTACTGATAACAATAAATAATCATTTGTCATTTGCCACATTAGATTGTGCATTCACTTTCCCAAGCAGAAATTGTTCAAAGAGAGTAAGTAAATTTTCCACGTTCCAGATTCATTGAGTGGGAAAGGATAAACATAAAAACAAAATCACTTGTCCAGTGTTAATACTCCTTACCATTGCAACAGTTCTGAAATGATTCTAAGTAAGCCCTAGGAAGTGATTAATTTTTGAGTTGATTTAAATGCTTTCAAATTTGCTTTTTCCTAAGAGTAACATTCATTACTTTTAAATGGCATTTTTATAAACCTTCCATTCTCTTCACTGTAAATTTTTGTTTAAAAGACACAATCAAATCATACTGATGTTTCTGTCTTTCATATTTTGTCATGCTGTTTTTAGCAGGTAGTGAGCTCTATCTCCCTCTTTACCCTGACCACAGTGTTAAGAACAATATTTCATTCCACTTATTATGTTCCATGAATTAATACATGTTTGAATTGTCTTTCTAGCAACACTCTTTCTGGTTCAAACCACAGATTATTTTTTTAATGTAAATCAAGTTATCTTACTTCCTAGTATTCTCTTTGTCTACTCTAAGTGACATCGTTAAATTCTCTAAATGCTGACAAAATTTAAACTCATATATATTATTGTTTTATGTTATTGCAGTATTATTTTTAGACTCTACCATTTTTAGTAATATATATATTTCTAATTACTTTACTTTTATTTACTACTTTTCTATTATTTGTGTTCTTGAGGTTATGACCATTGTATCTATCTAGTGGAAATACAGTATGTTGTGGTGCTACTGCATTTCTCTTCACAAATCCATTTTGGCAACATTATGTTGATTACTTGAGATCAGCTATAATGGGAGTGTTGGCACCAAGAAAACCATAAAAAAAAGGGGTGAAGAAAATGTTAGGGTGAAGAAAATGTTAATAATGCATATTAACTTCAAAGTGTATCTTGTCTGCAGCAATTAAGTTATAAATACCACAGATTGGCTGGCAAGATGACAAAGTAGAAGCACGTGAGCTCACACCTTCTTACAAAAACACTGAAATCACAATGGACTGCTGAACATCCATAGACAAAAAGAAATGCAAGAACCTACCATAAAAGATACCCTACATCCAAAGACAAAGAAGAAGCCAAAATGAGATGGTAGAAGGGGTGCAATCGCTGTAAAATCAAATCCCATACACTCTGGGTAGGCAACATACAAACTGGAAAATAATTATAATAGAAGTTCTCCACAGGAGTGAAAGCCTTGAGCCCCATGTCAGACTTCCCAGCCTGGGGGTCTGAAAATAGGAGGAGGAGCCCCCAGAGAATCTGGCTTTGAAGGCCAGTGGGGTTTGATCACAGGGATTCCACAGGACTGGGGAAAACAGAAACTCCACGCTTGGAGGGTGCACATAAGGTACCATGAAAACCAGGACCCAGGGAACAATGCAGTGACCTCATAAGGGACTGGGACAGACATACCTGCTAGTATTGGAAGGTCTCCTTCAGAGGCAGGGGCTGGCTGTGGCTCACTGAGGGGACAAAGACACTGGCAGCGGCAGCTCTGGTGAGTACTCATTGGAATGAGCCCTCCTGGAGGCCGCCGCTTCTTCCCCAAGACCTAACCACCCAACAGCCTGTAGGCCCCAATGCTGGGACACCTCAGAACAAACAACAAACAGAGCAAGAATACAGCCCCATCCATCAGCAGACAGGCTGCTTAACACCTTGCTGAGCACAGCCTTGCCCACCAGAAGGATAAGACCCAGCTCCACCCACCAGTGGGCCAGTGCCTCCCACCGGGAAGCCTGCACTAGCCTCTTAGAAAGCCTCATCCACCAGAGGGCAGACAGTGGAAGCAAGAAGAACTACAATCCTGCAGCCTATGGAATGAAAATCACAACCACTGAAAGTTAAACAAAATGAGATAGCAGAGGAATATGTCCCAGATGAAGGAACAGGATAAAACCCAGGAAGAACAACTAAGAGAAGTGGAGATAGGCAACCTACAGGAGAAATAATACAGAGTAATGATAGTGAAGATGATCGAAGATCTTGGAAAAAGAATGGAGGCAGAGATCAAGAAGATGAAGAAATATTTAAAGAAGACCTCGAAGAACTACAGAACAAAGAGAGATGAACAATACAATAACTGAAATGAAAAATGCACTAGATGGAATCAATAGCAGAACAACTGAGGCAGAAGAACGGATAAGTGAGCTGGAAGATAGAATGGTGGAAATCACTGACTTGGAACAGGATAAAGAAAAAATAATGAAAAGAAATGAAGACATTATAGGGGTCCCAGAAGGAAAGAGAGAGAAAAAGGATCTGAGAAAATATAAGAAGAAATAATAGCTGAAAAGTTCCCTAACACGGGAAGGAAACAGTTACCCAAGTCCAGGAAGCACAGAGAGTTCCAGGCAGGATAAACCCAAGGAGCAACATGCTGAGACACATAGTAATCAAACTGACAAAAATTAAAGAAAAAAAATATATTAAAAGCAATGAGGGAAAAAGAATAAATAACGTACAAGGGAACCCCCATAAGGTTATCAGCTAATTTCTCAACAGAAACTCCACAGGCCCAAAGGGAGTGGCAGGATATATTTAAAGTGATGAAAGGGAAGAACCTACAACCAAGAATACTCTACACAGCAAGGCTCTCATTCAAATTTGACAGAGAAATCAAAAGCTTTTCTGGTAAGCAAAAGCTAAGAGAATTCACCACCAACAGACCAGCTTTGCAACAAATGCTAAAGGAACTTCTCTAGGTGGGATAGAAAAGGCCACTACTAGAAACAAGAAAATTACGAATGGAAAAGCTCACTGGTAAAGGCAAACATAAAGTAAAAATACGAAATCATCTGCACACAAATATGATATCAAAACCAGCAATTCTGAAAAGAGGCGAGCACAAATGCAGGACACTGGAAAGGTATCTGAAATCAAAAGACCAGCAACTTAAAAGAATCTCGTTTACATATAGACTGTTATATGAAAACCTCACGGTAACCGCAAACCAAAAATCTACAATAGATACATACAAAGAAAAAGAAAAAGAAATCCAAACACAAAACTAAAATTAATCATCAAATCACAAGATAATGGAAGGGAAGAAAAAAAGACCTGCAAAAACAAATCTAAAACAATTAAGAAAATGGCAATAAGAATACATATATCAATAATTACCTTAAATGTAAAAGGATTAACTGCTCCAACCAAAATACAAAGAGTGGTTGAATGGATACAAAAACAAGAACCATATATATGGTGTCTACAAGAGACCCAGTTCAGACCTAGGGATACATTCAGATGGAAGATGAGGGGATGGAAAAAGGTATTCCATGCAAATGGAAATCAAAAGAAAGCTGGAGTAGCAATACTCATATCAGAAAAACAGACTTTAAAATAAAGAATATTACAAGAGACAAAGAAGAACACTATATAATGATCAAGGGATCAATCCAAGAAGATAAAACAATTATAAATATATATGCACCCAACATAGGAGCACCCCAATATATAAGGCAAATACCAACAGCCATAAAAGGAGAAATTGACGGTAACATAATAATAGTGGGGGACTTAACAACCTATTTTCATCAATGGACAGAAAATCAATAAGGAATCACAGGCCTAAAATGACACACTAGACCAGATGAACTTAATTGATATTTATAGAACATTCCATCCAAAAGCAGTAGAATACACATTCTTAAGTGCACATGGAACATTCTCCAGGGTTGATCACATGCTGAGTCACAAAGCAAGCTTAAGTAAATTTAAGAATATTGAAATCATATCAAGTATCATTTCTGACCACAACACTATGAGATTAGAAATCAACTACAACAAAAAAACTGTAAAAAACAAAAACATATGGAGCCTAAACAATATGCTACTAAACAACCAATGGATCATTGAAGAAATCAAAGAGAAAACTTTTAAAAATACCTAGAGAAAAAAGAAAATGAAAGCATGATGATCCAAAACCTCTGGGATGCAGCAAAGGGAGTTCTAAGAGGGAAGTTTATAGCAATACAATCTGACCTCAGAAAACAAGAAAAATCACAAATAAACAACCTAGACTTACACCTACAACAACTAGAGAAAGAAGAAGAATCAAAACCCAAGATAGTAGAAGGAAGGAATTCATAAAGACCAGAGCAGAAATAAATGAAATAGAAATAAAGAAAACAATAGCAAAGATCCATGAAACTAAAAGCTGGTTCTTTGAAAAGATAAACAAAATTGATAAATCTTTATTTAGCCAGACTCATCAGAAAAAAAGGGAGAGGGCTCAAATCAATAAAATTAGAAATGAAAAAGGAGATGTTACAGTGGACACCACAGAAATACAAAGGATTGTAAGAGATTACTACAAGCAAATATATGCCAATAAAATGGACAACTTGGAAGAAATGGACAAATTCTCCCAAGACTGAACTAAAAATAAATAGAAACTTAAATAGAAACTATGAACACACCAATCACAAGAACTGAAATTGAAACTGTGATTTAAAAACTCCCAACAAAGGCCAGGACCAGATGGCTTCACAGGCTAATTCTATCAAACATTTAGAGAAGAGTTAATACCTATACTGAAACTATTCCAAAAATTTGCAGAGGAAAGAATACTCCCAAATTCATTCTATGAGTCCACCATTACCCTGACACCAAAACCAGACAAAGCTACCACAAAGAAGAAAATTACAGGCCAATATCACTGATGAACTGATTCATCAATATCACTGATGAATGCTTAATTCAGAACATAGCCCAGCCATATATTATAAATGTATGTAGAGTACTCACCAGAAATACTGTTATTCTTTTGGACTCATGTAGACAAGCATACCTTCACATTGGTTTTTCTGCCATACTGTATGGATCAGGTGTTAAAGTAGGTCTGACTGTTGAGGTCCCTGACTGAAAACACTTTCTATGATATAACAGATAATTCCTATGATATAATAGATAACTCAGTGACCATGTTTCACAACTAACCTACAAATTTAAACATGGAACTCGACATGGAGCTGAAAGACCCACTGATTACCTGGAAATGTCTGGGATAACCTAATAACTCTACTTGCCAAGATTTTGTCCCAACTCACTGTACTCCTTCACTGCTTATATCTTCTTTTACACTTTTTATGGTTTTCAATCAGATGATTCCCTGTGGTTCTTATTATTGCTTTTACTTTGACAGTCACATGTTCTATGATGAAATCCTCGACACCACTTTTTCATCTGTTAGCACTGCATTGAATAAATAGAACATACAGAAAGAAGTAAAAACATTTATTTGTCTCTTACTCTGAGATGTAGTAATTAACTGTTCCTTTGTTGAAATCTAAAGAGGGTCTCAGACTTTTTTAGTCATTTGCAGGTAAAGGAAGTTCCATCCAATTTAGTTCCCAAATTTTTCTCACTTCAGTAATTAAAATATCCAGTCCATTTCAATAGTTATAGCTCAGAACTTCAGTTAAAATTTTCTCCTCCACTGACCTAGACCTGCTTCAAGCCAGAGCCTGTAATCAGGGGGAAGGGGGAGAGGGGGTAGGGAATAGCCAATTTCTCTTTTATTTCATTCACTCTCTTTAAGCTTCTACTTCTCCCACAAATTCTGGATTGCTTTGTATACCAAGTTAAGTTTGTACTGGGAGAGGACTAGTAGGAAAAAAAAATGTAAGGAGCAGGAAATAGTTTACTTTATTGGCCCTCACAATTTGTGTTAAGGTTTCTAGTCTATAACACTAATATAAGACATGATAAATACTTCAATTTCATATTTGCTCAGGGGTGTATTCTCTCCAATATTTCCATACTATAAACTTGGACAGCAGTGTGTGTTGTCAGCTATGTTCACTGTTTTATCATCAGTGCATAGACAAATGCCTGACATATCAATTATTTGATAAATATTGATTAAATTGATAAATACAATTTTACCGTAGATTTAAAACTATGTTAAAATGGAATTGCAATGAGGTGAATACATTGATTCACATGGCTCTGGGTTTCCATGGATACAGACTATCTCCATTGAAAGGAATTGTTATAGTTTTATTTATTTATTTATTTTTTTGGCCACATTGGGTCTTTGTTCTTGCCCGTGGGCTTTCTCTAGTTGCGGTGAGTGGAGGCTATTCTTCATTGCGGTGTGCAGGTTTCTCATTGCAGTGCCTTCTCTTGTTGTGAAGCATGGGCTCAAGATGTGTGGGCTTAAGTAGTTGTGGCACACAGGCTCAGTAGTTGTGGCTCACGGGCTCTAGAGTGCAGGCTCAGTAGTTGTGGCGCATGGGCTTAGTTGCTCCACAGCATGTGGGAACTTCCTGGACCAGGGTTTAAACCTGTGCTCCCTGCATTGGCAAGCACATTCTTAACCTCTGTGCCACCAGGAAAGTCCCTGTTATAGTTCTAATTACCTGTTTTTTTCAAAATCAAAGACCAAGTGTTCTTAGACCATCCTAGAGGACAAATACATCTGGTATAAAAATGAAGCACAATATTTGATTAATATTTTAAAATGCCTATATTTATGAAATAATAAAGCTATTACAGAGCTAAAGTCTCTATTATTATTCATTTATTAAATATGTTTATATACTTCTATATAAGAGTTTTATTTTGAGTCTGTCAAAATTTCATAGGAGACTTCCACAAGCCTCTTAGATAGCCTCATCCACCAGAGGGCACACAGCAGAAGTAAGAAGAACTACAATCCTGCAGCCTGTGGAACAAAAACAACATTCACAGAGAGACAGACAAGGTGAAAAGGTAGAGGGCTATGCACCACATGAAGGAACAAGATAAAACCCAGAAAAATAACTAAATGAAGCAGAGACAGACAACCTTCCAGAAAAAGAATTCAGAATGATAGTAAAGATGATCCAGGACCTCGGAAAAAGAATGGAGGCAAAGATCTAGAAGATGTAAGAAATGTTCAACAAAGATCTAGAAGAATTAAAGAACAAACAGAGATGAACAATATAATAACTAAAATGAAAACTGTACTAGAAGGAAACAATAGCAGAAGAACTGAGGCAGAAGAATGGATAAGTGACCTGGAAGACAGAATTCACTGCTGCGGAACAGAATAAAGAAAAAGAATGAAAAGAAGACAGGTAAAGAGACCTCTGGGACAACATTAAATACAACAACATTTGCATTATAGGGGTCCCAGAAGGAGAAGAGAGAGAAAAATGACCTGAGAAAATATTTGAAGAGATTATAGTCAAAAACTTCCCTAATATGGGAAAGAAAATAGCCACCCATGTCCAGGAACCGCAGAGAGTCCCATACAGGATAAATCCAAGGAGAAACATGCTGACACACATAGTAATCAAACTGGCAAAAATTAAAGACAAAGAAAAATTATTGAAAGCAGCAAGGGAAAAATGACAAATAACATACAAGGGAACTCCCATAAGGTTAACAGCTGATTTCTCAGCAGAAACTCTACAAGCCAGAAGGGAGTGGCATGATATACTTAAAGTGATGAAAGGGAAGAACCTACAACCAAGATTACTCTACCCAGCAAGGATCTTATTCAGATTCGATGGAGAAATCAAAAGTTTTACAGACAAGCTAAGAGAATTCAGCACCACGAAACCAGCTCTACAACAAATGCTAAAGGAACTTCTCTACGTGGGAAACACAAGAAAAGGACCTACAAAAACAAACCCAAAACAATTAAGAAAATTATAATAGGAACATGCATATCGATAATTACCTTAAACGTGAATGGATTAAATGCCCCAACGAAAAGACACTGGCTTGCTGAATGGATACAAAAACAAGACCCATATATATGCTGTCTACCAGAGACCAACTTCAGACCTAGGGACACATACAGACTGAAAGTGAGGGGATGGAAACAGATATTTCATGCAAATGGATATCAAAAGAAAGCTGGAGTAGCAATACTCAGATAAAATAGACTTTAAAATAAAGAATGTTACAAGAGGCAAGGAAGGACACTACATAATGATCAAGGGCTGACTCCAAGAAGAAGATATAACAATTATATATATATATATATATATATATATATATATATATATATACACACACACCCAACACAGGAGCACATCAATACATAAGGCAACTGCTAACAGCTATAAAAGAGGAAATCAACAGTAACACAATAATAGTGGGGGACTTTAACACCTCATTTACACCAGTGGACAGATTATCCAAACAGAAAATTAAGAAGGAAACACAAGCTTTAAATGACACAATAGACCAGATAGATCTAATTGATATTATAGGACGTTCCATCCCAAAACAGCAGATTACACTTTCTTCTCAAGTGGGCATGGAACATTCTCTAGGATAGATCACATCTTGGGTCACAAATCAAGCCTCAGTAAATTTAAGAAAACTGAAATCATATCAAGCTTCTTTTCTGACCACATGCTATGAGATTAGAAATCAATTACTGGGAAAAAAATGTAAAAAACACAAACACATGGAGGCTAAACAATACGTTACTAAATAACCAAGAGATCACTGAAGAAATCAAACAGGAAATCAAAAAATACCTAGAGACAAATGACAATGAAAACATGACAATCCAAAACCTATGGAAGGTGGCAAAAGCAGTTCTAAGAGGGAAGTTTATAGCAATACAAGCCTACCTCAAGAAACAAGAAAAATCTCAAATAAACAATCTAACCTTACACCTAAAGGAATTAGAGAAAGAAGATCAAACAAAACCCAAAGTTAGCAAAAGGAAAGAAATCATAAAGATCAGAGCAGAAATAAATGAAATAGAAAAAAAAAAGAAAATGATAGCAAATATCCATAAAACTAAAAGATGGTTCTCTGAGAAGATAAATAAAATTGATAAACCATTAGCCAGACTCATCAAGAAAAAGAGGGAGAGGACACCAATCAATAAAATTAGAAATGAAAAAGGAGAAGTTACAACAGACACTGCAGAAATACAAAGCATCCTAACAGACTACTACAGGCAACTCTATGCCAATAAAATGGACAACTTGGAAGAAATGGACAAATTCTTAGAAAGGTATAACCTTCCAAGACTGAACCAGGAAGAAACAGAAAATATGAACAGACGAATCACAAGCAATGAAACTGGAACTGTGATTAAAAATCTTCCAACAAACCAAAGTCCAGGACCAGATGGCTTCACAGGTGAATTCTATCAAACATTTAGGGAAGAGCTAACACCCATTCTTCTCAAACTCTTCAAAAAAACTGCAGAGGAAGGAACACTCCCAAACTCATTCTGTGCGGTCACCATCACCCTGATACCAAAACCAGACAAAGATACTACAAAAAAAGAAAATTACAGACCAATATCACTGATGAATATAGATCCAAAAATCCTCAACAAAATACTAGCAAACAGAATCCAACAGCACATTAAAAGGATCATACAGCATGAGCAGGTGAGATTTATCCCAGGGGTGCAAGGATTCTTCAATGTACGCAAATCAATCAATGTGATACACCATATTAACAAATTGAAGGAAAAAAACATATGATCATCTCAATAGATGCAGAAAAAGCTTTTGACAAAATTCAACACTCATTTATGATAAAAACTCTCCAGAAAGTGGGCATAGAGGGAACCTACCTCAACATAATAAAGGCCATATATGACAAACCCACAGCAAACATCATTCTCAATGGTGAAAAACTGAAAGCCCTTCCTCTAAGATCAGGAACAAAACAAAGATGTCCACTCTCACCACTGTTATTCAACATAGTTTTGGGAGTCCTAGCCACGGCAATCAGAGAAGAAAAAGAAATAAAAAGAATACAAAAAAAAAAGTCATAGGAGTTTGTCAATATCATAAGAAGAGATAAATTTAATAAGAAAATTAAATGTGTTTGTTTCAGAAACCTTTAAAAATAACATTTATTTTGAAGGTTTCTTAGGAGTAGACAATACCAGCTAGCTCATATTATTTCTGAATGTTCAGAGTTTGAAATAGTATAAATTTTAGATTCTCACTAAAAATAAATTGTCAAATTAATAGTTTATTCTCCTGAATACTATTTTAGTGTTGTGCTATCAAAGGCTATGCATATTCCAAACATATTTTTAAACATGAAAATAAATCAGAAACAGCAGACACTATATTTATGAGAACACTCTCTATTTCTAAAAGAGTTATCTCAAGATATTTAAGTGATCACATCTGTAGTTTTACAGATGAATAATTTGCAATAGCAAATTAACCCAAGAGTAATTCAGCATGTCACTGAGGGAAATGTGAATTGTTATCATGTCTCCTATTATTCTGATTCAGTCCTGATCCTTTATATAGAGTTATTGACTCCTTTATTCCCTAAATGCTTATTGAGTACCTTCTGGGTTAAAGTGTGAATAAAACATACATGGATATTATTGTTCTGGGAAGACAGATAGTAAAATGTCTACATTTATGTTGTGATTTTTAAGGCCCCAGTAAAATATCTGAAAGAGGTAGCATGTAACACAAATAGCTACATTAGTAGCATACTTTTTAACTGTTCGGAGCTCAGCAAAGTTGGGATTAAATGATGGCTATCATGGTTATACTACATAATACAATACTCAACAAAACTGCATTTAAATCATGGTTATACTACTAATATATACCTAATACTACAATATACCTAATACCATGTGAGCTTCCAACAGGCTCTGAGTCTCATTTATTTGATAAAATTAAGTAGATTTAATAATTATTACTTTGCCATTTTTAAACCAAAAATAATATGGAAAACACATATGTACCTCATATATAGTGAACAAACCATATACTCAGGTATACTCTCTAGCTACGTGATACTAAAATATTTTATTTTCTTTCATATGTTTTATGCATTTGTACATTTTCTAAAATACCTATTCTGCAGGTTATTTACTTTAAAAAGATTGAATAAAACCATTATTTGTAGCAGAATTAATTAATTTGACATTAAAATAAAGAATTTCTGTCTGACAAAGTTATCATAGAAAAAGGAAAATAAATAGCTACTACACATTAAACTGAAAAAATATTAATATACAGAATTTATAAAGAGGTCATTCAAATCACTAATAAAATACAGAAAGCACAATATAGAGGGGGCAAAGGACTTCCATATTTATCTCACGAAAGAGAAAACATAATGGTCAATAAGTCATTGAAACATATGACAATACCAATCCTGTTAGTAATCAGGAAAGGCAAAGAAAAATAGCAGTGAGTGATTATTAGGCAATAATTAGATGGCAAAAATTGAAATGTGTGACAATATTGTTATAAAAATGTTAATTCTCATTCACTTTTGGGTAGAAATGTAAACTAGCAAAAACATTCATTTATATTAAAAGCGAATAAATTTATACCCTATTACCCCAGAAATGCGCTTTTTCTTATATATATATATCCCCAAATAATTTGTGCACATATCTACATGGACACCCATACAAGAATATTCAGAGCAACATTATAACCTATAGCTGAAAACCAACTCTCCACCAGCAGTAGAGATTGGCTAAACCATGGTATATTCAAACAATAAAATATTATAGAGCAAAGAAAGTGAGCAAACTAGAGCTAGTTACAAAACATGGACAAATCTAGCAGACAAAAATTTTACCGAAAAAAAGAGAAAAAACTACATGTGGTGTAATTCCATTTACAGTAAGTCCCCTATATACGAATGAGTTCCATTCTGAGAGCACCTTTGTAAGTCCAATTTGTTCGTAAGTCCAACAAAGTTAGCCTAGGTACCCAACTAACACAATTGGCTATATAGTACTGTACGGTAATAGGTTTATAATACTTTTCACACAAATAATACATAAAAAACAAACACAAAAAATAAAGAAAACATTTTTAATCTTACAGTACAGTACCTGAAAAGTACAATAGTGCAGTACAACAGCTGGCATTGAGTGAACAGGCAAGAAGAGTTACTGACTGGAGGAGGGAGAGGAGGTGGGAGATGGTAAAGCTGAAGGATGGTCAGCAATAGGAGACAGAGGGCAAGCTGCAATTTCACTCATGCCTGGCAAGACGGCACAGTTTCTGTTCCTTGCTGGATTCAATTCTATCTGCCCTCTTGAAAAAACGATCCAGTGATGTCTGGGTAGTAGTTCTTTTTTTTTTTCATCATAGATGACATGGTGGCACTGGATTGCATTCTGAACTGCTGCTGCAACCTTCATGTACTGTTCCACATTCTGGTCCTGTGCCTCAAAAACTAACAGTTCCTCCTCAAATAAAGAAAATCCCCTTGCCATTTTCTGTGTCATGAATCTCTTTGGTTCTTCGGTTACTTCTCCCTCTTGTCTCCCTCCATCCTTTCTCTGGGCCTCCAATTCCATCAGGTCTTCATTAGTAAGCTCCTCATGTTGCACAACAAGGAGTTAACTGAAGTTCTCCTCTTGCAGATCTAGCTCCAGCTTCTCACTGAGGGTCACTAAGTTGCTGAAGACCTCTTTGGACTCTTCATCCACCTTCTCAAATCCATGAAAATCGTGAACAAACTGTAGGCAAAGGTTCTTCCAAACCCCATTGCTGGTGATGGCCGTAACCTCACGCCAAGAAAAGTCAACGTTTTTTATGGCCTTGTAGATGTTATAGTCCTTCCAGAATTGTCGCAAGGTTGTTCCTGATTCATCACTCGCCTTTACCGCCTGACGAAAAGTGTGACGTAAATAATATTTCTTGAAAGTCGCTATAACTCTCTGGTCCATATGTTGGATGAGCGACATAGTATTTGGTGGCAGATACACTACTTTGACATTGGGATGAAAGTCATCCATGAATGGGGTGTGGCTCAGAGCACTGTGGAGCAGCAAAAGAATGTTGAATGGGACGTCCTCCTCCAAGCAATATTTCTCTACCTCCAGAATAAAGTGGTGGAATAATCAGTCTGGGGAAATGGCCAGTGTAACCTAGGCTTTGGAGTTACTCTTCCACACAACAGCAAGAGAGCACTTAGCTATGTTTTTAAGGGCTCTTGGGTTCTCCAAATGATGAACTAAGAGAGGCTTCAGCTTCATATAGCCAGAAGCATTGCCACCAAACAACAGAGTTAGCCTATCCTTTGCTGAATTTATAGACTGGCATCAACTTTCCCTCTGTACCGATGTAACTTTGGTATGGCACCCTCTTCCAGTACAAGTCCTGTCTCATCCACATTAAAAACCTGCTCAGGTAAATACACACCTTCATCAATAATTTCTCAAAGTGTTTCAGTAAATTCCCGGGCAGTTACCGTATCTGCACTCACTGCCCCACCACTTACTGTTTTTTTTTTTTTTTTTTTTGCGGTACACGGGCCTCACTGTTGTGGCCTCTCCCGTTGCGGAGCACAGGCTCCGGATGAGCAGGCTCACGGGCCCAGCCGCTCCGCGGCATGTGGGATCTTCCTGGACCGGGGCACGAACCCGTGTCCCCTGCATCGGCAGGCGGACTCTCAACCACTGCGCCACCAGGGAAGCCTCCCACCACTTACTTTTACATTGTGAAGGTTGGCTCTAGCCTTGAACCGATGAAACCAGCCATGGCTGGCATTAAAACATGTGCCCTCTGAGTCTTTGCCGTGTTTCTTCTTCAAGTCTTCATAAAGGCTTTTAGCTTTCTCTTGAATCAGCATTAAGCTGAGCGGGGCTCGACGCTGATGCTGAACCTGCATCCACACACTGAGAAGTTTCTCCATCTCCTCCATCATTTTTCCACACTTCTTCAAAATTACTGGCGGCACAGCAGACTTCACATGTTCCAAGATCTTGCCCTTTTTCTTTAGAATTGTGCCAATGGTTGAATGATTCATGTTATAAGAATGAGCCAATAAAAATAATAATAATAAAATGAGTGACAGCTACCATCTTTTCACCTTGCTCCATTCTCTCAATTATTTTCACTTTTGTTTCCATCGTTATCACTGTACCAGCTAAGAAGCATCACTGCTGCTTTTATGCTAGATTCTGATATCTCAGGCTTGAAATAAAGATACTGTACTACTGTACTCTATACAGTACTGTACAGTAAAGTGCACAACCAATTGTAGAGGATGCATGCACATGACAGTGTACACCAGACACGTGAAATAACTTATGAGATTGGACATGCGAACGCATGTTCACAACTTGAAGGTTCATATGCAGGGGACTTAACTGTATATAAAATTCCAAAACCAGTATAAATTGTTCTATTTCAGAATATACACTTAGGTGGTAAAATTAAAAAGAAAGACAAACAAAATTAACAAAAAATCAAGACATCTGTTTTCTCTAAATGAGGGAGAGAAGATCATGATTGGCAAAGAACACATCGTGGCTTCTGGCAATGTTCTATTTCTTGACCTGGGCAGTGAACACACATGCATGCTCTTTAATTTGGTGTATTATACATTTTAATGTTATACGTCTTCATGCATATGTGTTAAATTTCAAAATAAATAAAAACGTTTAAAATCTGATGCAGTATATAAACTTTCCAGTAGCTTTCTTAAAAATCTTAAGTCCTTCCAGTTTAAAAGAGCAATTGATATCTTTTTTCGTCACAATACAGCCACACCCAAACTTCTCAGACTCTTGTTTCACTGATCTTATTCACATTCATCAGGAACTGCCCAGACTTTCTCTTGAGGTTTGGAACAAACTAAGGCTTTGTCTTGGAGCATCCTTCAGCCCCTTTCTTTACTGAATCTTACTCTTTCCCCAAGTCTAACTTAACCATCATGAAACTTGTGAAGCATAAGATCTCTAATTTTAAATATACTCATGTATGTGTTGTATTATTCACAAAAGTATGTTGTTACTTACCTATTTATGTCTATTTAATGTATTCAGTTAGGAAGACTTGCTTATCCTCCATATGATCAAGCAAGCAACATTAATTCTGTGGTTCAAAATGAGTCAGACTATTGACAATTCCCGTCTTAAGGCAAAGGACTGAAAGAATTGGGAAGATTTAATGGAAAATGTAGATGACATGAAGTTTGCTGCCAGTGTCATTCAGTATTTTAAAAACAGATTTGGGGTAATGAGAGGGATGAAAATACTGCCCTGGTCAGAAAGTAGAGGGATTTCTAAGTCTAGAGACTCTAAAATGCCAGCACATAGTCATCTAGACTTTCTTAACTATCATTTAAATGACTGAATATTTGTATATACAAATAAAGGGAAAAAGGAATTTCAATGAATATTCAGAAGTTTTAAAGATAAATTTCAGCTTCTAGTGCTGAAAAGGTGTTTCTTAGTATTAGAAAGCTGAGATCAGAAGGCTAAGTGTAAGGGACATTATATGGAAGGAGGGAGGGTACTTGTGAACATAATGCAACCTTTTAAGGTTGAGGGTGAATGAGATACTTCTAATACATTCAGGCACAGAGCACACACTTATGAAGAGCATATCAAAGAGAACTGGGAAAACCTACAGCAAAATTTCATCAACAGATGGCCTACTCTAACAAAATCTTTGGATTATTTAGGCATTATTTTTAAACAAAATAAATAAAAAATGAAATAAAATAAGACAAAAGAAAACAAAACCTTTCAGGTAGAGTTTACATATAAAGGTTATTTTTTGAGGTTGAGAAAAGAGAAGTTTGTACTACAAAATAATTATTAAAATGTCCAGTATAGGATTGTAGCTAGTTGTATTTGCTCATAAATTTCAAATTTAATAAATAAATTTAGCATTCATAACTTATATTTAATATCTTTCTGAATATAGAACGAATGTACCTTGAAGCTTAGTTAACACAATTTTAAGCTAAAATATTCAAATAAGAATTTAAAATTTGAAGAATAATGTTTGACTCCCAGAACATTTGTGTAAAACTATCTAAATTGTATATTAAGGCATCTTTCAATGAAATACATCTTGACAAGCCCTACCACACTAGATCACTTATTTCTCTAATAGATCTTCATTTTGCAACTTGTTTAAAAATCCATACTTCATGGTATTTCCATTGCCTAGTTTTATTAAGGTTTATCATTTTAAAAAACTGTTTAAATGTTTTCATTGGTACAAATCTATTGCAAAAAAATAGTTTCTGCAACTGAACATATTTCAAATTCTTACATTTAGGTGGAAAAATAATATTATTGCAGAGAAAAATGTATAAAATCTATAGAGTAGACATATAAGCATCCAAGATAAATTACTTGTATGTTTATATATGTTCTCTCCAATATCATTAATTCTTCTTCATTGGATCATTTGCATTACTATACATTTGATATAATTTCTTTCAAATTCACAAAACTTCTTTGACCCCACACTTCTCTCTAGCAATTTCATCCTTCCCATTCTCCTTATACTGCTTCAGTCATAAAAAGTGTTGTTATATGTGCTGCCTCTACTTGCTTCTTGCCTTTCTCTCTTAAACCACTATAAAAAAGCATTTGTTTCATTCAACCCACTGACATTAAATATCTAAGCCATAGTTGACCTCAACAGAAGAAAATTCTTTCTATTTCTTATGAAAACACCTGAGTTCTACCCCCTAAACAAATGTTAAGTATACAATACAGTATTGTTAACTATAATCATATTTTTGTACATTAGATCTCCAAAACTCACCTTACATAACTTAAACTTTCTACCCCTGAACCAAAATTTTCCCATTTTCTCCTTCCCCCAGCCCTAACTGGATCCTTATTTCACAATATATGAAAAATCAACTCAAAGCGTATTAAAAATATAAACATAGGATCTGAATCAATAAAATTCCTAGAAGAAAACATAAGAGAAAAGAAAAGCTTCTTGACACTGGTTTGGGCAATGATTCTTCAGATATGACACCAAAATCACAGGCAATAAAAGCAAAAATTGACAAGTAGGATTGCATCCAACTAAAAAGCTGTCCCCTAAACTTTTGAGTCACGCTATTTAACATCTAATTCTCAGATATACTTGTCTATTAGGGTATCTCAAAGTAAATGGGTCTAAAAATGAACTCCCTGTTTCCACAAACCTCAACATTCTGCTGATTTCTTTTGCTTCATCATTTTAGTAAATTTTTCTCTTTTCTTATAGCTCAACGCAAAAATACTCAGAGTTATTTACTTTTATTTATACACACCACTCTTCCCCACATCTAATACATCAGCAAACTCTGTTGGCTTCACCTTCAAAGTTTGTCTAAAATTCAACAGTTTCTTACATATTTCCATTGCTAAATACTTGAACTGTCAATATCAGGCTACTTGACCCCATTTTCTCTATACAATTTTCTAACTGCATGTACTATATCTGACAATTAGTGGTGACACAAACCACTTGTATCTTAGTTTTAATGGATTTTGGTGGATGAGTGCCTTTCTTTTGTGGTATCTACTGGGCTTTCCAAAGGTAATTTTGCATGTGTTGCCTTAATTCTGTCTCATATCAAACTATTCCAAATGTATTACTCTCCAAATCTATCAAAATTAAATCATTTTCATATGAAACTGTTAAGAAAAATAATGATTTTTTTTTTGCCCTAGAATGGTAGTATATTACTTAATGTGTCAATCATCAAGTAACTTGAAAATTAATAATAACAAACAGGCAAAGCTTCATCTTGATGCTTGCTCTTCTTTTCTTTTTAATTCCCCTTTTTTTGACACTCTTACTTTAGTGGGGTTTTTTTTGTCTCTTATGCATATATACTCTACCTTTCTACACTCCTGAATTTCAATTTACTCACAGTGAATATGCCAATATTTATTTGAATGTTTAATACCTATCTTACCATTTAAAAATATATTTTTGTCAGCGAATCTGACCTAAATTTAAGTTGTAATCTGAAGATATGCTTCATTTTTACCATTTAATTTCTGCAACTCCTTAATTAGCCACATAATCCAGAGAACTTTCAGATCTCTTAAAATTAATATTTTAATTTGAAATTTGGTTTTAAGATTTGATGAAGTCAATGGATTTTATTTTGTTTGAAATCAAATTTAAATTACTACACTTCAGTCACTTAAATATTAGTACTTATATTTTAAGAGAATTCATTTTTAATGTCTTGAACATAGGAATAAAGTTATTTTTGAGATAGGAAATGCATGAAAAAAAGGAGCCTGGTGTTTATTTCATAGCCCAACCAAATTTCATCGGATCAGAGGTTTTCAAGCAAATGGAAATATCAGGAAGAGATACTACATTAAAGAAGAATTCTGTGAGGCATGGATGTGTAAACAGCACAAAATGCTGTTTTGATGTCCATATGACTTAATATATCACTTTTGGAGGAAGAGTTTCTAAATTTCTGTGGACAACAAACTGAGGTTGTGACATATTTAATACTTAATGTTATACGGTTATATTTATGATTTAAAATTTTTTGTTAACAAAGAAATAGCAACATGGGCAATGCTTCAGACTTTGCATAAAGAACACCAGAATTGGTGAGGCAGCACCCTTACATACTTCTGAGTGTTGTATTAATTCATTAGGGTTGCCCTAACAGAGTACCCCAAATTGAGTGGCTTAAAAAGCAAAAAATGTATTGTCTCACAGTTATGGAGGCTAGAAGCCTGAGGGCAAGTTGTCTGCAAGGTTGTTCTTTCTAAGAGCTGTGAGGGATAGCCTCTCTCCTAGCTTCTGGTTTGCTGGCAGTCTTTGGTGTTTCTTGGCTTGTTGATGCATCAACCCATCTCTCCCTTCATGTTCAAATGGTGTTCTTCCTGTGTGTACATGTCTGTGTTTAAATTTCCCCTTTTTATAAGATGCCAGTAATATTGCATTTGGGGCCCATCCTCCTCCAGCATAGCCTCATCTGAACTAAATACATCTGCAACAACTCTATTTCCAAGCAAGATCACTGTCTTGGGGGTTCAGGACTTCAACATACAAACTTTGGAGGTAAACAATTTGCAATGGTTAATTTTATATGTCAGCGTGACTGGGTCACAGTGCCCAGATATTTGATTAAACATATTTCTGAGTATGTCTATGAGGGTTTTTCTGGATGAGATTAACACTTAATTGGTAGATAGTACAGCAGATTGCTCTTCCCTTTGTGGGAAGGTTTTATCCAATCTACTGAAAGCCAAAATTAGAACAAAAGGTTGAGTAAGAAAAAACTGTCTCTATCTGCCTATCTTCTAGTGGGGCATCAGTCTTCTTCTGCCTTCAGATTAACACTAGGATTGGAATTTACACCATGGGCTCTCCTGGTTCTCAGGCCTTTGTGGACTTAGACTAGAATTATACCACTGGTTCTCCTGAGCATCCAGCTTGCCGACTATAGGTACTGAGACTTTCCAGACTCTATAACCATGTGAGCCACTTCCTTGCAGTAAATATAGATGTGTGTGTCAATTATTTGGTGTATGTATGTATGTGTGTGTATGTATGTATACTATTGCTTGTCTTTCCCTGGAGAACCCAGACTAATACACAGTTGAACCTATAACAAGAGTCATGTACATAACATTTTTCCTCCCTGTTAAAATTAGTATAATGTCACAGACACTGTACCAACAAAATAAATAAATATTAAAACTTATGTAGGTATTTAGAACAAAGGAAAATTAACTATAAAACTATGCTTTGTGTTTCTCTCAGAATGTAGTTTATTTTTGATGAAGAAACAGGTGAGCCTCATAATTTGAGAAGATTTATGCTCCTAATTCTGGATGTAGGTCTTGAAAAGGTCATAAAAGAAATTATGCAATAGGACTTCCCTGGTGGCGCAGTGGTTAAGAATCTGCCTACCAATGAAGGGGACATGGATTTGATCCCTGGTCTGGGAAGATCCCACATGCGGCAGAGCAACTAAGCCCACGCACCACAACTACTGAGCCTGCATGCCACAACTACTGACTCTCGTGTGCCTAGAGCCCATGCTCTGCAAGAACAGAAGCCACCACAATGAGAAGCCCGTGCACCGCAAGGAAGAGTAGCCCCCACTCACTGCAACTAGAGAAAGCCTGTGCACAGCAACGAAGACCCAAGTCAGCCAAAAATAAATTAATTTAAAAAAAAAGAAATTATGCAATAAAAAATGCTGAATGAATAGGTCTGAAATAAATAACAGTTTTGAGTAAAATAATAGTCTGGTAAACTATTTCTAATTAGAAAGTCTAAAACTATTATGCTTGTAAGAAGACATCAGAATAATGACTAGCACTTTTGGAAAAGGCTGTGGCAAAATAAGACCCAACTACATCATCTTTTAACTCATTATTGACAGGGGGATTTTTGCAGAAAATAATGTCTGTGGCCAGTGATCTGTTATGTAAGTGATATTGATATGTCTCCAATCAACAACATTCGGGTAACAAAAGATGTATTCATATGCCTCTGGTCAACGTTAAACAACTATGACAAAATCTGTAAGGGTATTTATGCATAATAAAATCTATAAAAACCTAAGGTATGTAAGGGTTTACTTTTAATAGTTTTCATTTGTATCTTCTTATACTGAGGTGATAATATATCCACAAACAAAAAAAAAGGGTTATTTCTATATTACATCAAAAGGATAAGTGGTTGTATTTTTTTTAAAGAAGTACTTGCACACTGCACCATTACCCACACTACTTTTCAACTATTTTTTTTATTTTGCATACATAGAATTCATGTGATTGTTTACAAGAGTCTTTCAGAATTCACTTTTCACTACACATTGCTGCAGTACAGTTGAACCACATTTAATAGACTCAGTAAACACTAAAATCATTTTTATTCTTTTCTTAGGAGATATTTGTGAGTGCTGACAGAAACTTTATGATTATCTGACATTTCTAGAGGTGCATAAGATAACATTTGTTCTAATAAAGGTCCAAATTCATCACAGAAAGATTATTTTATCCATGTTAATTTGCAGAAACTTTTTATATTCACACAGTTTCTTAAAGTTCAAGTTTTTAAAATATCTCAACTGCACCTAAATCAAAACTAATAAAGAAAAGCTACATGCAATAACTTTCAGGTGCCATTTTTCTAAAATTGTGTAAAAATTAGGCAGACACAAATTTAAAAAATCAATTTAGAATAAGTTTATTTTGTACCCAATTACTTACATGATAAGACTTTGTTGAAGGTGGTAAAAAACAAGTGGATAAAAATGCCTTTTACCAAATGGTTCTCTTTACTGCTTTTAATGAGAGCTATATTTCTGTCTGTTCATATCTTTGGTCTTTTTAATTGGCCGTCAGTGACATTTCTGTGCATCTCAGGGATGCATGGAACTGTCAGGCTCTCCTCCTTGAATTTAGAATAAATTATGGTTTCATATAGCAGAAAAATTCAATAGATTCAGAATACAATAATGTCTTCAATAATTCTTCAGAAAAATGTCACATTGTTGAAGCCTGTTACTGAAATATGCAGGGGCAAGATGTACATTGGTTGCTTTCTGAGCAAAAGCCATTGTTTTACTATCTTATTTAGTACTATTTCCTTATCACCCTCTTTTTGTTGGAGTTAATTATAATGTCATTAGCTATTCTGTGACTATCCACTCTCCAGGTCTGAAACTGAGCAGGGCCCTGTGGAGTCCTCCTGGGCACAAAAGTCTTTCTGTGTTCCCCATTTCTTGTTTGTAGGAAATAGTCTTCATTCAGCCTCCTTGACCTTCCCTGAGTTCCAAAGGGCAGATTCAAACAGTTGCAAATCAGGGAAGTGAGGGAATTCAGAAACAAAGTAAGAGCTGTCAAGAAACAGCAGTGTAGGATGGGACAGGGTCCTGGTTCTTCCTCAAGGAATATACATAACAGTGTCTTTGAGTTCTTCTACCAGAACTAATACCCCCTCCCCCCACCCAGGTGGAAGATGGTAACTTCAGGCTGAGTACCAGAGTCCTGGTTATCTCACCACCAACCATTCAGAAGAAAGCCACATACCCTGCAGTCCTCACCCTAAATTTTGCCTATGAAAGCATCCCCCCAAGAAACATCCAGGAGTTAGTGTTTTTTGAGCACAACCCACCTGTTCTCCTTGCTTGGCCCTGCAATAAACCTCTCTCTGCTCCAAACTCTGATGTTTTGGGTTGTTTGGCTTCACTGTGTGTCAGGTACATGAACTTGCATTTGCTAACAGCTCTTTAATTTGATATTATATATTAAAATATTCACAAATGAAACTGAGCAGGACCCTGTGAGGCTCCTGGGCATGGAAACCTTTCTGTATGTCCCCCATTTCTTGTTTGTGGGAAATAGGCTTCAGTCCTATGACCTTCCCTGAGTTCCAAAGGCAGGTTCAAACAGTTGCTAATCAGGGAAGGGAGGGGATGCAGAGACAAGGGAGGAGCAGTCAAGAAACAATAGTGCAGCCTCGGGGCAGGGTCCTGGTTCCACCTCAAGGGATACACATAACAACATCTTTGAGCTCTTCTGAAGAACTAAAGCCCCCAACAAATGGAAGCTGTTACCTACTTGATGAAGAACTGTTCATTCCAGAGAGAAGGCCACAGTTTGATAATCTTGAGAACAACAGAAGCTCATCAGGAAACTGCTTGAGGCCAGATTAAAGGAATGCAAGCCCTGAACACAACCGGATCCTTATCAACAACCCCATCCTTGAACCACTGTTATAAAATTCACTAATTCCCCCCAAGGGTGGTGGGGGGCACACAGTTTTGAGGGCACAAGTCTGCTGTGTCTCCCTTTACCTGGCAAAGCAATAAAGCTATTCTTTTCTGCTTCACCGAAAACTCTGTCTCTGAGGTTGGATTCTGGTGCACAGAGGCTGAGTTTTCGGCATCAGAAATAAGAATTTGAGCAGACAACGTACAGTTTTAATACTGCTTTGAAGGTGTCCAATTAGTATTAAAATTATTTACAGTTAAAGAAAAACTAAAAGGAGTAAATGTTATAAATATGAGAATTAAGTCAGTAATGTAACTATAATAATGATATGTTGCAGGAGAATGAGTGGTGAGAGGATGACCATGTCACAGGTGTCAGGCAAGTTCCTGGGAGGGACCACCGAGTGAGGGTCCTTGACCTTGTGCAGGAAAGAATTCAAGAGCAAGCCATCGTAAAGTGAAAGCAAGTTTATTTAGAGAGATACACAATCCACAGGCAGAATGCAGTAGTTTCAGAAGGTGAGAATGGCCCCAGGTTGGGGGGTTATAATTTTTATGGTCTGGGTAGTTTCAGAGTCTAACAAGTAGGAGGATTATTCCCACTATTTTGGGGAATGGGTGGGGATTCCAGGAATTGGGCCCACTTTTTGGCCTTTTATAGTCAGCCTCAACTGTCATGGCACCTGCAGGTGTGTCATTTAGCATGTTAATTTATTACAATGAGCATATAATGAGGCTCAAGGTCTACTGGAAGTCAAATCTTCTGCCCTCTTGGACCTAGTTGGTTCTAACTAGTTTTTGTCCTCAATGGCTCTGTCATTCTTTTAATGGTTGTGCCCTGCCCCCTTCCCTCCTGTGCCAATAATAATAGCAGAGCAATGACAACAACATATATAACTATATTTTCATGATTTTTATGCATCACATACTCTACTGAAGCAGAAAAATATTATCCTATTTACTCAATAATAATCCAGTGATACAGGCAGCATTGTCACCATATTGCAAAGGACAAAACATATGCTAAAAGAGACACTAAAGTATCTTACCACAGCAGGTTATCTTAGGGAAAATGTTTATACATCTTTTAATCAGAGATGACTGATTATAAAGTTCATATAGCTTAGATTGTGATATTGAGAAAGTCAAATTTAGTTGTCAAAATAATAAGATTTTTAGTTCTAAATATTATAATAAGATATAGATGACAGAAACAATTGTTTTTTTTGCTCATGCCATTTTTTTATAGGTCTGGTGCTAATAGCACCAAAATTCTGATATGCATGTCCCAATAATGGAAAAAATATTAGGTATAAATAATTTTTTAATTCACATTTATTGAGGTCTAATTTGCATCAAATATAATTTACCATTTTAAGGTAAACAATTTGATGAGTTTTGATAAATGTATGCAATCATATAACTACCACTACACTTGAGATACAGAAAATTTCTACTACCCCCAAAAGTTCCTTCATTCTGCTTTTTATGTACACCTTATTTCTAACCCTGGCCCCATACAAGCACTAATATGATTTCTATTGCAGTAGTTATTTTTCTTTTAATTTTATTATGTCATATAAATTGAATCGTACAGTAAGTAGCTATTTTTGTCTTGTTTTTTTCACTTAGCATAATATTTTGAGATTCAACCATGTTGTTGCACATATCAGTATTTCATTTATTTACATTTTGAGTAGTGTTTCACTATATGTATATACCATAATTTCATTATCTGTTCACCCCTTGTTGGACATTAAAGTTACTTCCAAGTTTTAGTGATTATGAATAAAGCCACTATAAACATCCACATACAAGATTCTGTGGACACATGATCACCCAAATGTCTATTATTAGTCATCCATAGCCCTTTTTGTTTAGTTATGCATCCATTCAAGTCCTTACGACATTTTTACTTGTTTGTTTGCCTTATTATTGAGTTGTAAGAGTTCTTTATATATTCTAAATACAAGTCCATTATCAGATAAGTGTTTAGAATTATTTTTCTCTGAGTCTGTGGTTTGCCTTTTTAATTTTAACAATATCTTTTGACTATTAAAAGTTTTAATGAAATCCACCTATTTTTAAAAAATATTTTATGATTCATGTATTTTGTGTCCTATTGATAAATAACTTTCTAATAGAGGAAAGGATGTCTAATTTACTATTTAACCCATTTATTAGGTTTTTATTTCAACAATTAAATTTTTATTTCCATTACTTGAAATCTTTAAAGAAAAAAAATCTCTGATACCTCCTTATCACTATTTTAAAATGTTTTTATTCTGCATTATATATATAACAACTCCAACAATTAATGTCACTTGTACATCTATATATATTTCTACATTTTATGGTGTCTATCTTTCTAATGCCTCCTCTTGATTGTTCCTTTATTTAGTGTCTTCTATGACAATATTGCTAAGTTAACATAGGAAGACCGTCCCCCAAATAAGATTTTATGATGCTTTTTCAGGATACAACCACATCTCAGAATCACTTTATACTTCCTTTATAATTTATCTTCAGAACTTAAGACGTAGATTCAGTTTCCTCATCTGACTTCTATTTCAAGATTAGACATTCACAAAAATAAGTAACTATAGAAATTTATCTATATCCATATCGAGATGATACTTTGTAAGATAACTACTGGGGCATTTCCCTAATTATGTAAGTTTACTAGTACTTACACAGGAGGGATTTATTGGAAATTGTAACTCAAGGTTTTAGATATTCAGTGAAACAATCTGGGTAAATGTACTATTAAAAAGTGACTCTCAATCAAAAATTTGATGATGAGATATATATATCATAAATTTTTATCAATATATATGTGTATAAATATGTATATATGTATAAAATACGTATCCTAGTTTATTCTTATACTCTCATCTGTTTAAAACTTTTAAAATATTTTATCAAAAATCTGTAGGTTTCATAATAAGAAGATATTATGATAGCCTAACCAACCATCCTCTTGAAAATACGAAGTTGCAGAGGAGAGTTATGTAACTATTAAAAACATATGAGTTTATCTCCATGGTGTTCTTCTGCAAAAGATTAAATAATCTAAAAGACAGTTGTCCATGCTATTCATAACCAAGGCCAAAACTATATTAATAGAAAGTTGAGACTGTCAATTTAACTTTTCTCTAAAATGAGCTATAGCATCCAGAGTCCACTAAGGCAACACAAAACACGAGAGGAATATCTGATTAGAGAAAACATAACATAAAGAATTGCAAGCTAGATTCAAAATTGTTAAATAGGAAACAAAGTGTAAAAAGAGTACTATAAAGTGTCACTGAAGTTATAACTGTCAGAAGCAGCTGGTACCCTTACAACTGAAGGAATGAAAAGAAGAGGCTAGGATCATTAACAGGTAGAGAGTTAGAAGAGAGGCCCTGTGGAACTGAAAGGCAGACCTGTAAAGAAGGAGCACAGCTCAACTGGTACTGCTGTCTCTAACTTCTGAAAAGGAGTCCCATATTAGGGTACTGGTTGAATGACAATGTGTTTAGAGGTGAAACGAACCAGAATGAAACTAACTTTTTAAATGTTGTGTAAATTGCAAACTGGATTCAGATATTACAGCGGGAAGGGCCTTCCAATGGTAAAGTGGGGGTGATGCTTAGAGAAACCACAAGGAAATAGGAAACCCACAGGAAACTAACAGGAAACAGACTGTAAGAAGGAAGTACTTTTGGTCTCCCTCTGTTGACAGAGGCCAACATAGATCTGGCTAGCAAAGCTGAAATGTGGTTTACAAGGTCCTAGCTCCAATATGTACCTAAAATCTTGGTATGGAAGGATCACTTTGAAGCTTAGAGGCAATGACTAGCATAGCACAACCCTTTGGCTGTTACTGAACCAAACTTAGGTCTGCTTGCCAGTGCGCTACAAGCCATCTATGGACACTGGGTTGTGGTAAGGGAAAGAAGCATCTAATGTGAGGCCAAGTAAGTAGAAGGGGCAGCTTATGTTCAAAAGACCTGTACTCCCAGATAGCTTTCAGAGAAGGGTTTTTAAAGGCAAGGTGAGAAAGGGGGTCGCAGGGTACATGATCAGCTCCTGTACATCCTTCTGATTGGCTGGTGAGGTAACAGGGTTGTGTTTCAGGAATTAACATCATCAACCTCTGGTTCCAACCAACCTGGGGCCTATGTGCTTGTGGTGTGCATGTAGTTAACTTTTTCCACCTGGCGGGGGTTTCAGTATCTGCAAAATAACTCAAGGATATGGCTCAGAATATTATCTATAGCCCTTGAGGTCGGGAACTAAAGGTCACTGACTTTGTTTTATGGCTGAACTATTATTATTTTGTCTTGCTTGACTGTTTTCCTTTGTTTCTGTATTTTTTCACTTCTCTGATTAAATTTTCTCTTTGGAACTCGGGGAAGGCCCAGGAGGCTAAAGCATTTCTATAAATAAGAGTTGGGGACACAAAGGGGGCATGGGGTGGGGTCTGTCCCTAGGAAGGCCATGCAGAGTCCTGCTTGGCTTCATGGCTGCAAAACATATATACACACACTTCCATGTTTAAACTTCAAAAGAACAACAAGCAAGTTTCATTTCCAACTTAGGATTCAACTGCCTTTCTACAAATAAAGATATTCTTAACCTCTCCCCAAAATGAGGAGAGACAAAATCCCAACAATCATTAGATCAGCATCTGGAATATATATATTCCCCCTTAAATTCAGGAACATCTAAATATCTTGTTACCCAAATACTACATTAGAAATGTATTCCTCAACAAAACTTGTATAAAATAAGAGGAAATAGGAGGGAGAAGAAAAATATTCAATACAAATGAAAAAAACCACAAATGTAAATAAGGATGGATGGATAGATAATGAGATACCAATAGAAACTGGAACTGAAATATATATACACACAAACACACATAAAAATCAAGGAAGACCATATGCATACTGCTACTGTCCTCATTACTAATGCTGATCACAAGGTTGCTATCACATAACTGGTATTTCTAACTTTCTTCTTTTACTTCCATTCCTTGTTTCCTTTACCTTTGGCCATAATCTTCTGTCATGATCTCATCAGGTTAAGGAGTTTTGTTTTGCCTTGTTGTTTATGTATGCATGCATATATGTATTTATTTATCTATTACAATTTTTTGTGGCCCAAAATTTCATTCCTGAAGTTCTGACTTCTCTTGATTTCATTGCTATGGATTTCTATTAACTTTGCTACTAGAAATGGGAATAATAAAAGGTGTCTCCCAAATCCCTTGCATTCTAGACATTGTCCTAGCCCCTACTTTTCTTTGTAATCTGATTTCACCTTTTTAATCAAAATCCATCATTCCACCCAATAGAAAACACCCTTCTTTGCCTCTTGGTTCCGTCCCATGAAGAGTCCACAATATCCAAGTATAAATGTCATTTATAATTCAACATGACCACTGTTGTGAAAACACTTCTCGGTCAACAAGACCTCCTAACAAGCAGCACTCAAAGCAGCAAACATAAAAAGCAAAAATTTTACAAATGAGTAAACCTGTATAGGTATAATAGTTAGAAGAGCTATGCCCAGCTCCACCCCATAGACCCACACAGTCTGTCTATAGGAAAAACAGAACAATTTATTGGTCTCTGAATCATTACTGCATCCTGTGAGTCGAAATTTTGCTCTTTCATAGTTTGCTTCCAAATATGTGCTCTGAGTCATCTGTAGGCCATTCCCTAAGTTCAGCTACTTCTGAGTAATAGGATTTACAGTAAGAACAATTAAATCCATGGGGATTAGCTCATAGTGAAACAAGTCCACTTACTGTGAAATAAATTCCTTGATCAGAAACAAGGTTGTGCATAATACCATGACAGTGAATAAGACATTCTTTATGTCCATAAATGGTGGTATCAGCAGAAATAATAGAGGCAAAAAACAAAACCATCCAGAATACTTGTCTATTGCATTAAGTCCAAAACTCTGCTCTGTCCTGCACAGAAAGGATCTGATGCAATAGCTTACCACTAGGTGGCTGGTTGGTCTCTCTAGGGAATGGTGCTATATCAGGGCACCACATCAGGGCTCAATATTTGCCTCTACTGTTAGCAAGTTAGGAACTCAGCAATATCTGTAGTCAAGTAACTAGCCATGTTCTTAACAGCGAAATAAACATTTTTAATAGTTGTACTTTCATTTCACAATTTATTTTACAGAATTTAACCTGTGGTTACTTACTCAACATTCCTTTTTTCCTATTTTTGCCTCTAACTTCAATAGCTGGAAATATTCATGATAGAATTATGTGACATTCTATGGGTTTTTAATAACAAATATCTGTTAAAATTTCAAATGTCACTTCAGGAAATGGGGGAAGATAATGATGAGAAGGAGGGATCTACCCTATACTCTGTGATTTTCTAATTACTCTATTAACTTTAACTCATTTATTTTTCAAAGTAATAATGCAACCAAATACAGACTGAAAAATGAATAAAACTTCCACCACACCCTATACAATTATGCCACTACTATTCATCTGGAAAACTCCTCATCACCCCTTATATCTTAATTTTGTGCTACTTCCTATATGAAGCATATTTTCTTACCCAATCAAGGATAGGCACTTATTCATTATTGTACTCATATGAACCTGTATTACCTCTTTATATGTCTGTCTACTAAACTAGACCAAAAAAATGTTTTTGAAGACAGCAAAATGACTGATACATTTCATTAACACAAATATTTATTGAATTAATCTGTATCTATTCCCATCAAACAAATAAGTGTGTAATTCATTGATGCCTTCCTCATCATGAATATTTTCAAGAAAATTTTCCATACGCATTCAAAAAAAGAGAACACAGTGGGACACTTGAGGAAAAGCTGATATATAAAAGAAATGTGTGTGTATATACACAAAGAAAGCACACAACACTGTATTTGAAATGAAAATACTTCATGCACTTTGACTCTGCCAGCTTATGTTGGATTATAGTTCTTTTCCTGAGACCTGTCTCCATTTCTGTCTTTGGATTTTTACAGTTAATATTTCTAGGTGGTGGTGGTAGTGGTAGTGATTCTCCTTCCTCCTGTTCTTGTTTTGTTTTGGTTGTTGCTCTTTTCCATGGTTATAACTGGCACTCAGTTGACTTCATTTCTTTGTGTATCTGTATCAGATAATGTTTTACAATGACAAAGATATTACCTACTGCTCCAATCATTTTTTACTTGTCTTTGTAGGCACCAGCTTATTTCCACAGTGGCATTCTAGGAGGTAATTTTTAATCAAAATGGCAATGTCTAAAAGAAATGGTCTTTTTAAAAGGTATTGTCAGTTGCCGCATTTTATTCTCAAAGTGAATGAGAACATGTAAGTAGCACCTCACACAAATACGTGAGTTCAGATAGCAGCAGTGGACTGCAATTTACTGCAAATTAGTCCCAAGGCACAGTAAACCTTTTTAGCTGTTCTTTTATATTCAGTGCTTTTGTAGAAGGTTGGATATTATGTGAATCAAAAATGGATGGTCAATACTATAGCCTGATATATCTGCTCTCAAGTAATGTATTTTAAAGTTAACTTACTGAACATTTTAATAACGCATAGAATTTCCCTTCTTTGCTGGTTATGTTCCATGCATCTCATGGATACCATGGCATATTTCTAATAGTGATACATCAGAAAACCAGGGGTACCTTGGTATGTCATGCAGTGTGACTTTTTATCAGAAGGACTGAATTATATTTAATGCTTCTGGATAGGTAAAAATTGTATACAATAGATACAAATTTTAGAAGGGTTATATCTCTTGCCCTTGGTTTAGTTATTTTCTCTTAGATGTTTATTTCCTTGTGACCCTACCATATTGAATCAATGATGCTGATTTGTTTTTATCATTTTAAATGACATATTCTGCAGCACCACACACCCATGATCTGAAAAAACAAATAGAATTTATTTTCTAATAAATACAGATTCAAGAGGACACAACCTGGCCACTGCTGTTATAATCTGAAATATTTCAGACTCTAGCTAGTATCATAAAATGAGTAATATATTACAATGTAAAAAACAACACCCACAACACCCAACTTTATACTGCAACTTTTGGGAATTCTATTCTAGATCTAGCTCTGCAGGGAAATACCTAGGTGTACTTGGACAAGTGAAACAAGCTCTCAGTGTTTCACTTTCTTTAAATCTATGTTAAGAAAATTGGCTCAGCACTAATTCTATTCCTATTTTATTCAACCACAGATACATGAACTGATTGGGAAAAACAACAGAAGTCTCATCTATCTTGTTAAGTGATGTATTTCCAATAAAATGCACTTTTATGTTTAATAATCAAAAAAGTCAACATATTTATGTTTCTGTCGATTGTATATTAGTAACAGTTCTCATATTAATTCTTCTCTAACACTCAGATATTTCTGGCATCAAAATAAACTTTTTTTCAACTTCAAGGAAAAAAAAAGAAAATTGGCTCAGATGATATTTAATATGGTCTATGGAGGACCATCTCTCCTGAATTTGAAATAACTCATTTTAAAACATAATCTGTTAGGCTGAGTCTTTAAATTAATAATTGGCATATCAATTTTCTTTTATTTTAAAAAATGGAGCATGATGACAATGACTAAAAATAGTTCTTCTATCAGGTCGTGTTGTTCCTCCATATAAATAGTTAACCACATTACAGAATATTATACAAACTTTTCTTTTTCAGTCATTAAACTTCTGAAACAGTGTATCACTTTAAACTGAAATCTTGGAGCGTAAAAAATATGTTGAAGCTTATGCCTTCAAGCCTAAAGCTTGAATTCGTGGCATAGTCCATCCACTCAAGTCCCTGCAAATTTATATAGAGGTAAAAAAGGAAATGAATCCCTCTATTAAAAATGATAATTAGGGGATATCCACCCATGAAAATGAGGTTGCAACAGGTTTCCGGAACACAGTAAGTAGATGGTGTACATACAGTGATTCCAAAAAGGCAGGTGAAGCAAAGAAAGCAAAGAAAGAGGAAGTCACAAGAGGGCTTCAGGGGAGGCTGGTGCCTCTCTCTATACACAGAAAAGAGTACTAGAAAGCTAGTATATCAATCAGAGATTGTGGGTGATCACCTAGTGAAAGAGACTGATGTTAACAGAAGAGAAAGACAAAGTCAGTCTCTCTCTCTCTCCCTTCCCCCTCTCTCTCTTTTTTCCACCTGAGACCTTGCTGTGTGGTCCCAGGTGTGCTTTGTAATTTCCAGGTCATGTAAGTAATAAATCTTTTTTTTTTTTTTCAAAGTTTGATGATGGTTATTGCGGAAGGGTGTCTTGCAATCATAATAAGAACCACAAGGGCCAGTCCACACACAACATTGGTCATTGATAAACTGAGACTGGCACAAAACAGACATGTTCATTAATTTCATAATTAAAAAAAATTTAAATGTAATTCCTTCCAGTAAATAAATAATTTTATGTGTGATTGCCCTCATTATGCAAACAAGCTCCAGTTTATTGACCTCATTCTTTACCAAGCAACTTACTTAGATCCCTCCCTGCTTTTACTGCTAGGTGTTTCCAACGAATAGGCTGTTCATTAGTTCCTCACACAACCTGCCCCTCTAACCCTTTAACAACCAGCCATCTTCCTTTTAGTTCAATTATTCAACTGAATATTCCCTCTCAAATGTCACCAACCAAAAATTTATACCCCAGTTCCACTATATCCATTCCTGAAATTCTGTAAGTGTATCATCATGGATATATATGAAGAGAGTAATTTAAACTGTATGAATTAAGATAGCCCTGCTGGAAATTAAATTTAACTCTCAAATAATTTGTGAATATTGTCATTCTGAAAAGCTCAAATCCAATGTAAAAAAATAAGATCAATTGGTGAAAATTTATTTGTCCTAAGAATTAGTTTATGGTAATAATTATGTTGAGATCTATGTTTGTAAACCAGATTCTCCTGTTTGTTCTCACTTGTCTAATTTTCCTGACACACCTTGAACTTTCATATTAGTGTATGAAATCCTTAATCACACTGAACAGGAACATAAACCTGTTGTAACCTCTTCCTTGACTTCATGTTGCTCTTTTATTAAAAGTAAAATCCTTTACATGATCTACAAAGTGCTGCAATTTCCCACCTCCCTAGTTTATCTTACATCAACATAGTCATTAATCTTTGGACACCAGACCAATTGTTCTTCCAGTTTTTCAAGAATACTATCTCCTTCCTGCCAAGGATCTGTCACAGTGGCTTCTTCCTCTGTCCTCCCCTATGGCTAAGTAAATTCTAGAAAACCAAAAGATCAAGTGCCATTGGCATCACATCAAGGGTACATACTGTAAGCATGACTACTCACTATTGATATTGATCTTGACCACCTGACTGAGATAGTGTTTATCAGGTTTCTCTACTATGAAGTTAATCGACCACAGTCCACATATAAGGAGGGGGAATTAATAATTCCTTTTTGTGATGGTGGAGTATCTACATACATTACTTGAAATTCTTCTGCAAGGGAGATTTGTCTCTTCTCCATGAATTATTCATTTACTAAATCATTAATATATATCAATATGGACTCCTGGATATTTCTTTTATACTGTGGGTCATAATCCAGTACTACATTGATTTTTGTTTTTTGAATTTTTGAATTTATTTTTTTATACAGTAGGTTCTTATTAGTTATCCATTTCAAACATATTAGTGTATATATGTCAATCTCAATCTCCCAATTCATCACACCACCACCCCCTCCTGCCACATTCTCCCCTTGGTGTCCATATGTTTGCTCTCTACATCTGTGTCTCTATTTCTGCCGTGCAAAACCGGTTCATCTGTACCATTTTTCTAGCTTCCACATATATGTGCTACTATATGATATTTGTTTTTCTCTTTCTGACTTACTTCACTCTGTATGACAGTCTCTAGATCCATCCACATCTCACGCCTCCACAAATGACCTAATTTCATTCCTTTTTGTGGCTGAGTAATATTCCATTGTATATATGTACCACATATTCTTTATCCATTTGTCTGTCAATGGGCATTTAGGTTGCTTCCATGAGCTGGCTATTGTAAGTAGTGCTGCAATGAACATTGGGGTACATGTGTCTTTTTGAATTATGGTTTTATCTGGATATATGCCCAGTAGTGGGATTGCTGGGTCATATGGTAATTCTATTTTTAGTTTTTTAAAGAACCTCCATACTGTTCTCCATAGTGGCTGTATCAATTTACATTCCCACCAACAGTGCAAGAGGGTTCCCTTTTCTCCACACCCTCTCCAGCATTTGTTGTTTGTAGATTTTCTGATGATGCCCATGCTAACTGGTGTGAGGTGATACCTCATTGTAGTTTTGATTTGCATTTGTCTAATAATTAGGATGTTGAGCAGGTTTTCATGTGCTACTTGGCCATCTGTATCTCTTCTTTGAAGAAATGTCTGTTTAGGTAGTCTGCCCATTTTTGCATTGGGTTGTATGTTTTTTTAATATTCAGCTGCATGAGCTGTTTATATATTTTGGAGATTAATCCTTTGTCCGTTGATTCACTTGTAAATATTTTCTCCCATTCTGAGGGTTGTCTTTTCGTCTTGTTTGTAGTTTCCTTTGCTTTGCAAAAGCTTTTAAGTTTCATTAGGCCCCATTTGTTTATTTTTGTTTTTATTTCCATTACTCTAGGAAATGGATCAAAAAAGAGCTTGCTGTGATTTATGTCAAAGAGTGTTCATCCTATGTTTTCCTCTAAGAGTTTTATAGTGCCCAGTCTTATATTTAGGTCTCTAATCCATTTTGAGTTTATTTTTGTGTATGGTGTTAGGGAGTGTTCTAATTTCATTCTTTTACATGTAGCTGTCCAGTTTTCCCAGCACCACTTATTGAAGAGACTATCTTTTCTCCATTGTACATCCTTGCCTCCTTTGTCATAGATTAGTTGACCATAGGTGCATGGGTTTATCTCTGGGCTTTCTATCCTGTTCTATTGATCTATGCTTCTGTTTTTGTGCCAGTACCATATTGTCTTGATTACTGCAGCTTTGTAGTATAGTCTGAAGTCAGGGAGTCTGATTCCTCCAGCTCTGTTTTTTTCCCTCAAGACTGTCTTGGCTATTCAGGGTCTTTTGTGTCTCCATACAAATTTTAAGATTTTTTGTTCTAATTCTGTAAAAAATGCCATTGGTAATTTGATAGGGATTGCATTGAATCTGTACATTGCTTTGGGTAGTATAGTCATTTTCATAATATTGATTCTTTCAATCCAAGAACATGGTATATCTCTCCATCTGATGGTATCATCTTTAATTTCTTTCAACAGTGTCTTATAGTTTTCTGCATACCTAGGTCTTTTGTCTCCCTAGGTATTTTATTCTTTTTGCTGCAATGGTAACTGGGAGTGTTTCCTTAATTTATCTTTCAGATTTTTCATCATTTGTGTAAAGTAATGCAAGAGATTTCTCTGCTTTAATTTTGTATACTGTAACTTTACCAAAATCATTGACTAGCTCTAGTAGTCTTCTGGAGGCATCTTTAGGATTCTCTATGTATAGTATCATGTCAGCTGCAAACAGTGACAGTTTTACTTCTGCTTTTTCAAATTGTATTTCTTTTACTTTTTCTTCTCTAATTGTCGTGGCTAGGACTTCCAAAACTATGATGAATAACAGTGGCGAGACTGGACATCCTTGTATTGTTCCTGATCTTAGAAGAAATGCTTTTAGTTTTTCACCATTGAGAAAGATGTTTACTGTGGGTTTGTCGAAGATGGCCTTTATTATGTTGAGGTAGGTTCCTTCTATGCCCACTTTCTGGAGAGTTTTTATCATAAATAGGTGTTGAATTTTGGCAAAAGCTTTTCTGCATCTCTTGAGATGATCATATGGTTTTTATTCTTTAATTTGTTAATATGGTGTATCACATTGATTGATTTGCTTATATTGAGGAATTCTTGCATCCCTGGGATAAATCCCAATTGATCATGGTGCATGATCCTTTTAATGTGTTGTTGGATTCTGCTTGCGAGTATTTTGTTGAGGATTTTTGCATCTATATACATCAGTGATATTGGTCTGTAATTTTCTTTTTTTGTAGTATGTCTGTCTGGTTTTGGTATCAGGGTGATGGTGACCTCATAGAATGAGCTTGGGAGTGTTCTTTCCTCTGCAATTTTTGGGAAGATTTTTAGAAGGATGGGTCTTAGCTCTTCTCTATATGTTTGATAGAATTCCTCTGTGAAGCCATCTGGTCCTGGACTTTTGTTTGTGGAAGATTTTTATTCAGAGTTTCAATTTCATTACTTGTGATTGGTCTGTTCATATTTTCTATTTCTTCCTGGTTCAGTCTTGGAAGGTTATATCTTTCTAAGAACTTGTCCATTTCTTCCAGGTTGTCCATTTTATTGGCATAGTGTTGCTTGTAGTAGTCTCTTAGGATGCTTTGTATTTCTGCTGTGTCTGTTGTAACTTCTCCTTTTTCATTTCTAATTTTATTGATTGGAGTCCTCTCCCTCTTTTTTTTTCCCCTCTTTTTCTTGATAAGTCTGGCTAATGGTTTAACAATTTTGTTTATTTTCTCAAAGAACCGTATTTTAGTTTTATTGATCTTTGTTATCATTTTCTTTGTTTCTACTTCATTTATTTCTGCTCTGTTCTTTATGTTTCTTTCCTCCTACTTACTCTGGGTTTTGTTTGTTCTTCTCTATTTCCTTTAGGTGTAAGGTTAGATTTTTTATTTGAGATTTTTCTTGTTTCTTGAGGTAGGATTGTATTGCTATACACTTCCCTCTTAGAACTGCTTTTGCTGCATGCCATAGGTTTTGGATTGTCATGTTTTCATTGTCATTTGTCTGTAGGTACTTTTGGATTTCCTCTTTGATTCCTTCCATGATCTCTTGGTTATTTAGTAATGTGTTGTTTAGCCTCCATGTGTTTGTGTCTTTTATATTTTTTTACCTGTAATTGATTTCTGATCTCATAGCCTTTTGATCAGAAAATATGCTTTATATGATTTCTATTTTCTTAAGTTTACTGAGGCTTGATTTGTGACCCAAGATGTGATCTATGCTGGAGAATGTTCCATGTGCGCTTGAGAAGAAGGTGTAATCTGCTGTTTTTGGATGGAATGTCCTATAAATATCAATTAAATCTATCTGGTCTATTGTGTCATTAAAGCTTGCATTTCCTTATTAATTTTATGTTTGGATGATCTGTCCATTGTCATAAGTGAGGTGTTAAAATCCCCCATTATTATCATGTTACTGTGAATCTCCTCTTTTATAGCTGTTAACAGTTGTCTTATGTATTGAGGTGCTCCTATGTTGGGTGCATATATATTTATAATTGTTATATCTTCTTCTTGGATTGATCCCTTGACCATTATCTAGTGTCCTTCCTTGTCTCTTGTAACATGCTTTATTACAAAGTGTATTTTATCTTATTGAGTATTGCTACTCCAGCTTTCTTTTGATTTCCATTTGCATGGAATATTTTTTCCATCCTCTCACTTTCAGCCTGTATGTGCCCCTAGGTCTTAAGTTCATCTCTTGTAGACAGCATATATACAGGTCTTGTTTTTGTATCCCTCAGCGAGCCTGTGTCTTTTGGTTGGAGCATTTAATCCATTCTTGTTTAAGGTAATTATTGATATGTATATTACTATTACCATTTTCTTAATTGTTATGGGTTTGTTTTTGTATTTCCTTTTCTTCTCTTGTGTTTCTCACTTAGAGTAGTTCCTTTAGCATTTGTTGTAGAGCTGGTTTGGTGGTGCTGAATTCTCTTAGCTTTTGCTTCTCTGTAAAGCTTTTGATTTCTCCGTCGAGTCAGAACGAGATCCTTGCCGGGTAGCGTAAACTTGGTGTACGTTCTTCCCTTTCATCACTTTAAATATTTCATGCCACTCCCTTCTGGCTTGTAGAGTTTCTGCTGAGAAATCAGCTGTTAACCTTATGGGAGTTCCCTTGTATGTTATTTGTCGTTTCTACCTTGTTGCTTTCAACAATTTTTCTTTGTCTTTTATTTTTGTCAATTTGATTACTATCTGTCTCGGCATGTTTCTCCTTGGGTTTATCCTGCCTGGGACGCTCTGTGCTTCCTGGACTTGGGTGGCTATTTCGTTTCCATTCTTAGGGAAGATTTCAACTCTAATCTCTTCAAATATTTTCTCAGGTCCTTTCTGTCTCTCTTCTCCTTCTGGAACCCCTAAATGTGAATGTTGTAGCATTTAGTTGTCCCAGAGGTCGCTTATGCTGTCTTCATTTCTTTTCATTCTTTTTTCATTATTCTGTCCCATGGCAGTGAATTCCACCATTTTGTCTTCCAGGTCACTTATCCATTCTTCTGCCTCAGTTATTCTCCTATTGATTCCTTCTGGTGTATTTTTCATTTCAGTTATTGCATTGTTCATTTCTTTTTGTTTGTTCTTTAATTCTTCTATGTGTTTGTTCTTTAATTCTTCTAGGTCTTTGTTAAACATTTCTTGCATCTTCTCGGTATTTGCCTCCATTCTTTATCCAAGGTCCTGGATCATCTTCACTATCATTATTCTGAATTCTTTTTCTGGAAGGTTGCCTATCTCCACTTCATTTAGTTGTTTTTCTGGGGGTTTATCTTGTTTCTTCATCTGGTGCATAGCCCTCTGCCTTTTCATCTTATCTCTCTGTTAATGTGATTTTTGTTCCACAGGCTCCAGGATTGTATTCTTCTTGCTTCTGCTGTCTGCCCTCTGGTGGATGAGGCTATTTAAGAGGTTTGTGCAAGTTTTCTGATGGGAGGGACTGGCGGTGGGTAGAGCTGGCTGTTGCTCTGATGGGCAGACCTCAGTAAAACTTTACTTCGTTTGTCTGCTGATGGGTGGGGCTGGGTTCCCTCCCTGTTGGTTGTTTGGCCTGAGGCAACCCAACACTGGAGTGTAACAAGGCTGTTTTGTGGGGCTAATTGCAGACTGTGGGAGGGCTCATGCCAAGATCTACTTGGCCCATGAGCCAAGTTTCCAGAACTTCTGCTGCCAGTGTCCTTGTCCTCACAGTGAGCCACAGCCACCCCCTGCCTCTGCAGGTGATCCTCTAACACTAGCAGGTAGGTCTGGTTCAGTCTCCTATGGGGTCACTGCTCCTTCCCCTGGGTCCCAATGTGCACACTACTTTGTGTGTGCCCTCCAAGAGTGGAGTCTCTCTTTCCCCCAGGTCTGTCAAACCGCTGCAATCAAGTCCTTAGGAATTCCTCCTCCCATTGCTGGACCCCCAGGTTGGGAAGCCTGGCGTGGGACTCAGAACCTTCACTCCAGTGGATGGACTTCTGTGGTATAAGTGTTCTCCAGTTTGTGAGTCACCCACCCAGCAGTTATGGGATTTGATTTTATTGTGATTGTGCCACTCTTACCATCGCATGTGGCTTCTCCTTTGTCTTTGGATATAAGGTATCTTTTTTGGTGAGTTTCAGTATCTTCCTATTGATGACTGTTCAGCCATTAGTTGTGATTCCAGTGCTCTCACAAGCGGGAGTTTGAGCACATCCTTCTACTCTGCCATCTTGAACTTATCTCCCAATACTTCATTAATTTTGCCCCTAACATTGTTCCAGCCATTGGGAGTGCCTTAATTTGCCCTTGTGTCCTTTGACACACTCCCTTAGTGTAGGTTTTGTTTGTTTGTTTTTTGACCGCTTCCTTATTTTCTGGCCTACAAAATGCTCCAGGCTCATATTGTGTATTTCCTGCTGCAGCCCTAGAATCATCAACTTCTTAAAAAACAAAAGCAAAAAAAAACCTGGTTCCTTTTATTGGGTAATAATATTAGAAATGAAGACTTAGGAGCTAGTGTGCTCATTTCATTTCTGATATTAGTGATGTGTATCTTCTGCTTTATTCCTGGTTATTCTGGATAGAGATTACTCTATTTTCATAATCTTTTCAAAGAACCAGTTTTAGATTACTGATTTTCTCTGTTTTTAATCTTTTATTTCCTCTCTAGTTTTTGCTATTTCCTTTTATTCAGCTTGCTTTAGTCTTAAATTGTACTTCTTTTTCTAGTTTCCTAGAAGTGGATGATTCAATTGTTGATTTTAGATTTTTCTTCCTTTCTAATATATATATTACTTCTATAAATTTCCCTCTAAACACTGCTTCCACTGCATCCTACAAATTTTAAGTTGTATTTTCATTCTCATTTAGGTTAAAATATTTTTAAAATTTCCCTTGAGCCTTCTTCTTTGATCTATGTATTATACAGAAATGTGTTGCTGAATCTTTAAATATGTTGGGATTTCCAGATAACTTTCTGTTATTAATTTCCAGTTTAATTTAATTGTAGCCTGAGAACTAATTTTGCATAATTTCTATTCCTTTCCAAATTTGTTAATGTGTATTTTATGTTCAGAATTTGGTCTACCTTTGTGACTGCCTCATGCGATCTTAAGAAGAATGAGTATTTGAATAGAGTATTCTGTAAATGTTTATTAAATCAGGTTTAATTGATAATGATGTTAAAGTAAACTATATCTTTACAGACTTTCTGCCTTTCTGACCTATTAATTACTAAAGAGAAATTGCATGTATTAATAGTGAATTTGTATACATCTCCTTTCTGCTATTTTTTCCCCTTTTTTTTTTTTTTTTTTTTGTGGTACGCGGGCCTCTCACTGTTGTGGCCTCTCCCATTGTGGAGCACAGGCTCCAGACAAGCAGGCTCAGCGGCCATGGCTCACGGGCCCTGCTGCTCTGCAGCATGTGGGATCTTCCCGGACCAGGGCACGAATCCGCATCCCCTGCATCGACAGGCGGACTCTCAACCACTGCGCCACCAGGGAAGCCCCTCCCCCATTTTTTGATGCATGCATTTTGTTGCTCTCTTATTAATGGCATACATGTCAAAGATTGCTAGCTCTTCTTGGCATCTCCATGAAGACTCCTTACATGAGGATCTTCACACTTCATCTCTGGTAAGTTTTCTTGTTCTGAATTCTGCTTTCTCTAAAATTAATAGAGCTACCGAGCTTTCTTTTGATTAGCATGGTATAACTCTCTCTGCTGCTTTACTATTAACCTTTCAGCCTCTCTCTATATAAAGTGGTTACTTATACACAAAATACAGTTGGGCTTTGATTTTCATACACTCTTAAAAACTCTGCCTTTAATTAGTGTATTTAGACCATTTATACTCAAAGTGATTATTAATATGGTTGGATTATTGTCTATCATGTTTGTACCAGTTTCTATTGACTACACTTATTCTTTCTTTTCTCCTTTTTTTAATTTCATGTTTTGCCTTCTCAGGGTCTAATTGAGCATTTTATATGATTGACTTTTATCTCTTCTATGTATTTTGATTATATTATTTCTGATTTTTTACAATCTTTGAGTGTTTCCAATATATATTTATAGCTAATCTAAGTCAATTTTTGAAAAAAAATATACCACTTCAAGTGTATTACAGGTAGCTAATACCAATTCTTCTCTCTTGGACCTTAAAAATCGTTCTCATTTATTTCAATTATGTATATAGTATATTCACACAATACATTGTTACTATTTTTACTGTGAATAAACGTTTATTAAACAAGAAAATTAATTTTTATTTCCATTATTTATTCTTATGCAACACTTTTTAATTTTTTATATAGATCAGATTTTCTGGATTTTATTATTATTATTTTCTCATGGAAGAAAATCTTTTAACATTTCTTGCATGACACGTACTGAATTTTCTCTCTCTCCCACTTTTTTTTGTCTGAAAAGTCTTTATTTCTCCTTCAATTTTGAAGGATAATTTCCCTGGATATAGAATTCTGAGTTGTTTTCTTTAATATTTCTTCAACTATTTTATGCTACCCTCTTTTACATGCTCAGATTTGACAAGTATTCCATTATAATTTTTATCCTTTCACCTCTATAGTCAAATTTTCATATGCACTTACCCCCACCACCTGCTTTCAAGTTTTTCCCTTTGTTTTAGCTTGCTGTAGTTTAAATAGGATCTATCTAAATGTAGATTTTTTTTTTTTTTTTTTTTTAGCTATTTATTATGTTTGTTGTCCTCTGGACTTACTGGATCTGTGCTGGGGGGTTGGAAAATAATTTTCAATTTCTTTTGTACATTACTGCTTCAACTATTTTCCTTCCTTCTCTTGTTCTTCTCCTTGTAACATTTCAATTGTGCATACCTACAATTTGTAAAACTGTCCCATAGTTCTTGTTGTTTTTTTATTTTCATTCTTTTTCTCTCTTAATATTCCAGCTTGTAATTTTCTATTGACATATCTTCAATCTCATTGATTCTTTCCTTGGGTATGTCCTATCTATTGAAGAGCCCATTAGGGAATTCTTTATTTCTGTTCCAGTGTATTTAATTTCTAAAATTTCCTTTTTATTCTTTCTTATATCCATCTTTCTGTTTATATTTCTCATTTGTTCTTACATGTTGTCTAACTTTTGCATTAGACTCCTTAAAATATTGGTCATAGTTATTTAAATCCCCTTTCTGAGGATTCCAAAATGTGTGTCATCTGAATTTGATTTTGATGCTTGCTTTGTCTCTTCAGGCTTTTTTCTTGTCTCTCAGTGAAACGGAGCAGGACCCTATGGGGCCTCCCCAGGACAGACCCCTCCCCCACATCCTCTGCTGTAGCTTCTCTCTGAACTACCTAGATAATAGTATCTGATGCGCATTTCCAGAGTTGTTTCACAGATGCTAAAATCACCACCAAATGGAAGAAATTAACTACTTGATGATCATGAGAACATAGCCCCCCGACTTTCTGGTGCCTTAGGATTGATAATGTTAACCCCTGTTATACCACCCTATTATCTCACTATCAACCATTCAGGGAATTGTGCACAAGCAGATCACATACTCTGGGATGCCCTTCCCTCACCCTGAAACCCTTTGGGGATTTCGGGGCTTTTGAGCACAAGCCACCCATTCTCCTTGTAAGGCTCCTTACAATAAATGCTGCACTTTCCTCACCACAGCCCAATGTCAGTAGATTGGCTTTACTGTGCTCAGCGAGAGGACCCAAGTTTGGTTCAGCAACATCACCATAACTTGTCTGTTTGTTTTTAGCTGAAAGCCAGATGTGATATATAAGGTAACAGAAGCCAAGGTAAGTTGGTATTTAATGTGAAGCTTTATGTTAATCCAGCTAGAAGTTGTGCTGTGTTTCATGTTTACTATAGCTGTAGGAAACAAGGGCTTCAAATTCCTCTAGTGTCCTTGTTTTCGTCTTCCCTATTATGTTTAGTTTTACTGAAAACCTCCTTAAATAGAGCTTGAGCTTATAGCTCTTTCAGCTGATCCTCTATTATTGTACTGATGTCCTGATGATGTTGTTAGGAGTGGAGAAGGAGAAACATTCTATAATCTTATGATTAAATGTCAGTCTTTTTCTTATCTTCCCCATCCTAGTGTTCTTATCTGACTCCCCTTACATGAGACAGGAAAGCTAGAGACTTAGAGTTGAGTAAGTGCCCCTCTAACTATGTGAAATAAGGCTGTGGTAAAGTCTTTCTTCACTGCAGAATAAGCCTTTGTTACAGAAAATGCAATGGGCATGTTTCAAAATAGTTAATTTTCCCTTCTCCCTGCCAAAGACTTGAGATGACCATTCCTGGCTTTTCATTATCAGAACCTAATGGGATTCCTGAAAGTAAAAGACAGGAAATTGTAGGCAACTCTGTAAAACTGCAGTACCCAGGAATTTCTCACTCTCATGCTAGTCGACATTCAACCTCCAGCAATTCATCAATATTACCACTTGCATATTCCTACTAGCTTATGGCTCTAGCATTTTCTGTTTCTTGTAAGATGATCTCATTTGTTTCTTGCATTCATCTATTTCTCCTGACTTGCCATAAAACCTCATATCTCTGATGAGTACAAAAAAAAAATGTGGATTCTCAGTTGTTTCCAGTTTTTTTTTTTTTTTGCTAAAAACAGGGAATAACTTCCAGTTCTTTACATGTTGGAGGGCACCTAAAATTCATTACAACATCACCAGTTCACTTTTCTGCACTATCTGTATTAGTGGGGGTTCTCCAAAGAAACAGAACAGAGAAAGAGAGAGAGAGAGATTTGAGAGATTGATTTACTGTTAAGGAATAGGCTCTGCAATTATGAAGGCTGAGAATTCCAAAATCTGCAGTCAGCAAGCTGTAGACCCAAGACAGCCAATGGCATAAGTTCCAGTCTAATTCTAAATCCAAAGAAGGAGAAAACTGATGTCTCAGGTCAAAGACAGACAGAAAGGAAGAATCCTCTTTCCTTCCTCCCTCCCTTCCTTCCTTTCCTTCCTTCCTTCCAGACAATTTTTAGGAACAGTTTTAGGGTTACAACAAAATTGAATGGGAGGTGAAAGATTTCCTATATACCCTGCCATCACACATGCATAGACACCCCCATTATCAACATCACTCACCAGAATGGTACATATTTTTCTTTTTTTAACCAAGGATGAACTTATTTTGGCCCATCATAATTATCCAAAGTCCATAGTTTACTTTAGGATTGCTCTTGGTGCTGTACATTCTATGTGTTTGGAAAAACTTAAAGCATAGTCATTATAATATCATAACAGAGTATTTTCATTTGCCTTAAAAAGCCTCTGGGCTCTGCCTATTCATCCTATTCCCCACCCCCCAACCCCTGGACAACCACTGATCTTTATGTTGTCTCCGTAGATTTGCCTTTTACAGAATATCATTAGTTGGAATCATACACAGTATGTGCCTTTTCAGACTGGCTTCTTTCACTTAGTAGATGAATATATTCTTTAACATCAAGTCATACACAGAAGGCTTTTACCACATAGCAAACAAGTATCAGCATCAAAGTGTACAAAATGTATGTCCTCCAACTGGAAAAGTATCCTGGACACAATATTATAGCCGTCTGTTATGAAATAATGCATCATTGATATACAATGATACAGAGGATGATATCTTTGGAAAAACACATATTGTAAACTATATGTAAGGAATTATTCAGAAGAGTTGGACTCATTAAAATTTGAGGAATAACTTAAGCAGTTTATTTAGCTTAATTTTTTATCATTGCCCAAGAATGATATATGTAAAAAATTTCAAGTGTTAACATAACTCACAGTGATTATAAATAAAATTTTAAATAAGAAAACAATGTACTTATATTTTGGTTGGCAGCATTTTATGTGAATACATAAAATAATAAATGCCTAATAGTTGATGGAGTCATAGAGTGATAAAAATTGAGTAGATTGGGATGATATTTTATTTTATATAACGGTATTAATGAGTTTTATGTTAACTAATTCTATCTTTATTTACATTTAAGTTATTTTTTGTGACAAAAGAGGACCTGTGTCTAATTATGCTGTTCTAAAGCTACAGAAATATTTTCTAATAGCTTATATCCTTAATAATAAGAAATATCTAAATACAAAACTGTCTCCCCATCTCCCTAACTTAAAAACAAGACTGCTATATATGATCTTTTGTCCCATAACAAAGGCAAATGTACACTGAATAGTATTCATTATATAAAGTTTGAGAACACTAGAAATAAGGAAAACAAAATATTATAATGTTCATAAAGGTAGATGTTACTAAAATAATAAAACAAAAATCAGGAGCTGGCTTTATTATCTGTGTGATCTTGACTAAGTCACCATCACTTCATTAAACTATTTTATAAAAAGCATTTTAAAAATTAAATAAATAAATAGAGCACAAAGTGCTAACAGTAGAAAAGATTAAAAAATGAAGGAAGCATGGAAGGAAAGATGGAAAGAATGAAGGAAGCAAGAAAGGAAGGAAAAAGAAAAAAAGGAAGAAATATACTATTATGGAATACATGTATGTGTCCTCCCAAGTTCACAAGCTGCACCTTAACCTCCATTGTGGCTATATTTGGAGTTAGAAAATAATTAAGGGTAAATGAGGTCATAAGTGTGAGACCCTGATTCAATCGGATTATGTCCTTATAAGAAGAGATACTAGAGAGCTTGCTCACTCTGTGCTGTGTGGGGACACAGCTTGAAGGCAGCTGTCTGCAACCAAGGAAGAGAGTCCTCACCAGAAACCAAAAAGGCTGAAACACAGATCCTGCACTTTACAGCCTCCAGAATTGTGAGAAGATATATTTCTGTTGTTTAAGACAAAAAATATATGGTATTTTGCTATAGCATCCTGAACTAAGATATATACAGGGAAAAAAAAGTAACCTAGAAGGTTGTTGGAAGGATTCAACAAGAAAAAAATAACAAAATATGCCTACAATATAATGGGCATATGAAATAGAAACTATTATTATTTTATATATTTATCAAGTATTGTGTCCATAAATATCAAAGCAGTAACATATTACTGAATTTTTTAATATCTACTTACATTTCCAAGAATCCTATCATAGAAGATTGAAAATGCCTATACTCTTAGCTACATATATTAAAATCAAACATCTTTACCTATAACCCTAAATAAAAATTTGATTTATAGCAAACTTAACATCCAAGATACTTTGAGTCGGGAAAACTGGACAGCTACAAGTAAAAAAATGAAATTAGAACATTCTTTAAAACCATACACAAAAATAAGCTCAAAATGGATTAAAGACCTAAATATAAGAATGGATAGTATAAAACTCTTAGAGGAAAACATAGGCAGAATACTCTGACATAATTCATAGCAATATCTTTTTTGATCCGTCTCCCAGAGTAATGGAAATAAAAACAAATGGGACCTAATTAAACTCAAAAGCTTTTGCACAGCAAAGGAAACCATAATCAAAACAAAAAGACAACCCACAGAATGGGAGAAAATATTTGCAAATGATGCAACCAACAAGGGATTAGTCTCCAAAATTTATAAACAGCTCATGTGGCTCAATATCAAAAAAACAAACAACCCAATCAAAAAATGGGCAGAAGACATAAATAGACATTTCTCGAAAGAAGACACAGATGGCCAAGAGGCACATGAAAAAATGCTCAACATCACCAATTACTAGAGAAATGCAAATGAAAACTACAAGATATCATGTCACACAAGTCAGAATGGCCATCATCAAAAAATCTGCAAACAATAAATGCTGGAGAGGGTGTGGAGAAAGGGGAACCCTCCTACACTGTTGGTGGGAATGTAGATTGGTACAGCCACTACAGAGAACAGTATGGAGGTTCCTTAAAAAACTAAAAATAGAGCTACCATATGATCCAGTAATCCCACTCCTGGGCATGCATCCAGAGAAAAACATGGCTCAAAAGGATACATGCACCCCAATGTTCATTGCAGTGCTGTTTACAATAGCCAAGACATGGAAGCAACATAAATGTCCATCAACAGATGAATGGATAAAAAAGATGCAGTACATATATATAATAGAATATTACTCAGCCATTAAAAAGAATGAAATAACGCCATTTGCAGCAATGTGGATGGACCTGGAGATTATCATACTGAGTGAAGTAAGTCAGATAGAGAAAGACAAATATATGATATCGCTTATATGCAGAATCTAAAAAAACCAATACAAATGAACTTATTTACAAAATGGAAACAGACTCACAGACTTAGAGAATGAAGTAATGATTACCAGGGGGGAAGGGTGGGGGGGCGTGATATATTGGGAGTTTGGGATAGACTTGAACGCACTGCCATATTTAAAATAGATAACCAACAAGGACGTACTGCTGAGACTTGAACACACTGCCATACTTAAAATAGATAACCAACAAGGATGTACTGCGTAGCAGCAGCAAAAGCTGCTTGGTATTCTGTAATAACCTAAATGGGAAAAGAACTTTAAAAAGAAGAGATATATGTATATGTATAACTGAATCACTAATAACATAAAGATATTCTAGTAAGTAAAGTGAAGCAGAAAAGAAATCATGCAAGAAAAAAAAAATATAGCAGCAAACACTGAATTTATTTAAACCAAAACCTCATAAAAAAAGGATAAACAGAATCATTACTTACAATTAATATGCCAGAAAAAAGTTTTGAATTTTAATTAATAAGGTTCATTTTAAAGGAATATAATAAATCATATTCAAATTGTAAGTTTAGCAAAAAAAAAGTGATCAATAAAATTTACAATAAAAATATAAGGTGATTAATAAAGTGTAATTTAAAATACTTAGCCTCAGTATGCAGTGTTATGGTCTTTAAAATTTTTTCTTGCCTCCACCTTATAAGAATTTTTGAAAAATTATGTATCTAGCTAACACACACACACACACACACACACACACACACACATTGTTTTTTTTTTTTGGTTATCCTTTGTGGCTTGTGGGATCTTAGTCCCCTGACCAGGGACTGAATGCGGGGCCATGCCAGTGAAAGTGTCAAGTCCTAACCGCTGGACCACCAGGGAACTCCCTAGCTAACACATTTTAAAATTATTATCTGGATAGTTCTTATAAATTGAAATAAGTTTAGTTCTTACTAATGAGAGAGAGAAATTATTAAAAATTTTATAATGGGAACAAGAGGATTTATATTTGAAACAAATATTTTATGATATAATTTTATTAGTTTTTAACCACCTTATTGAGGTAAGCAGAAAGAATTAGAAGTGATTTTTGTAAGCATTATATATGGTCTATATCCAACGTGTCTTGAAGAATCTGGTAATCCTGCAGAAAGTTTCAAATATAAGAATCACATTAGGTGGTTGCTTTCTTTTTTTAAATTCAGAGCACCCCAATGACTACAACAATACTCTGATGATAACGTTGACTCTTATTCTTTAGATAAGTACTTTTAAATCAAATAATGATAGAAAGCTTTATGAGTTTATGGTTCTTGATTAGCTATATCATGGTAAGTGTCTCCAAAACTCACCTTTAATGATATCTCTTTGTTTGGCACGTCATAAATTTTTACACCCCAAAATACGTGCTGCATCAAGACTTGAAATAGATGAGGAAGAATATACGCGTGAAGAATAGCATTCCTTATTTTGGTAAACAGAATAATAACCTCCTAAAGATGCACATGTCCTAACCTCTAGAACCTGTGAATATATTATTTTACATAGCAAAGGGGATTGGCAACTGTGATTAAATTAAGGATCTTAAAATAGGGAGATATCCTGAATTACCCAGGTTGGTCCAATATAATCACAAAGTTCCTTAAATGATGGAGGAGAGAGACAGAATAGGAAAAATGATGTGTTCATAGAAGCAGAGGTTGGATAGATGCAATTGAAGGTTCTGGAGATAGAAGAGGGCCATGATTCCAAGAATGAGAACATCCTCTAAAGAATCTGGAAAAGACGTGGAGCGGATTTTTCCCTAAAGCCTCAAGAACGAATGCATCACCCCTTTCAATGCATTTTTGACTTCTGACCTCCAGAACTGGAAAAAAACAGATTTTTTTTTTTAAGACTTAACATTTGTGGTAATTTGTTACAGTGCCAGTAGGAAACTAATGCACCTATTTTGATAAAATGGAAATGGACTATCATGAATAAGGCTGACTGTCAGATGATGAACTTTAAGAAATGCCATATATGGAAGTCGTGGATGTAGAAATTGATTTCTTCTGAAGAGTCTTTACATGTAGCAACAGAGTACATTTACCACAGTTTTCGAGACTTACTAAGGAGCATAAAGCTAATTAAGAACATGGATTCTGTGGTCAATGTTCTATGGTTAAACCAAATCTTTGATAGATCTCAGTCCCAGGACCTCATGAAAATTACCTAATCTTTCCTTAGTTTCCTAATTTTTCTACCTTTAAAATTTTTCTTTAGTTTGTATTTCATTCATCATAATAGGAAATTAGACATGTTGATTAATAAACCATAAATCTTTCAAATTTCTTAAATTTAATAGAGATTCAAAAGTACATATTGATTTAAAACAACACAGCATCTCTATGAGTAATGTCTACTATCTCATAGAACTGCAGTAGTTCTCAACCATAACTGTGAAGCAGAATCATACGCCAATCTCAAACAAAACAAAAACACAACAAAAATCAAATAACAACAGCAGCCTGGGGCCCATGACCAGGGATTTTGATGAATTACTCTTGGATGGGACAGTGACATGTTCTCACATTTCCAGTGATTATAATCGGTTCTGTGAAGTAGTGGTTTTAAAAGTGTTAGTGAGACTTCACTATAAATATATATATATATGTGTGTGTGTGTGTGTGTGTATACATATATACACACACACATATATATTTAAATAAAGTATTTATAAATCAATTATTTTGTGTTTATTCAGATTTATTTTACTATGTATTACATTATTACCCCCAAATTTAGAAAGCTTTATTGGGAACCCCAGTAATTTTTAAGAGCATGAAGAATTCCTGAGACAGAAGAGCTTGAGAACTACTGCCATAGATCATAATTTGGTAGTCTCAAAGAAAACATTTAGTATTTCTAGGTTTCCTAGTAAATATATTCTACAATTCAAGTTTTTGAAAGCGTGTTATAACAATTCCATTCTTAAAATTAGAAAGAAAAAAATGTAATGAGTGGGAAAACTGAGAACTACTTCAAAATTATAAAGTAAATAGGTCATTTAACTAGGTAAATGTTATACGTGTCTAAAATACAAATGCAGCCAGAAAAATAATGTAGGAAAAAATCAATAGAAATAACTTTTTAAATTATTAGATTTAAAGAACATAAACTATATGACCACTCCATAAAAAGTATGATGAACTTGGTGATATTTTGAAAAGTGCCATTAGAATTACAGCCAATTAATTAACTAAATGTTTAACATTAACTAAATATGATTGTTAAATATTTTTATGTTTTCAATGAGCTTTTTAACAGATGATGTTGACACAGGAGTCTAGAGACATTTTGGAAAAAAGCCCTTGGAGTCAAATACATTTATTACTCCATTTATATGAAGAAATATGTTTGAGTTCTTCTCGGAAACTTAATTACTCTTATTGAGCACCTGGAAAAGAGAACAAAATTATATCCAAGTTTTTGCCCAAATGCACTGTACATTTTTGAGGTAAGATATATGCCAAAATAACTGTCCCTCAAATGAAAACGAGTGCAAAATTTTGTCATCTCTTCCCTTGCAGACTTGATTCCTTGGGGCGGAAAATAAAAGGATGTGACATTAACCCAACTGGTATATATTTTTCTTATATTAGGTAGATAGTTTGAAATACTTCCTTTCATCCTTCTCTTATTTATTTCCCTTCCTTTCTGTCCTCTCCCTTCTTTCACAAATGCCCATTATGTGCTAGCCACTGTGGTTATGTAACAAAAGCAAGATAGACATGCTCTCACATATTTTAGCATCTAGTGTTAAATACATACATTTAAAAGGGCTTTACAAAACTGAGACAACATAGTACAGATAACACTGGTAGAAGAGGTAACACACAGGGTATTCCTTGAGAACACAGTGCCTACTTGTCATCTAAAATTACAGTGGGAATTAACTAGGTGAAGCAGGAAGGGAGTCTGAGGGAGAGCAACGTAGAGGAAGTGTCCAGGCAGAAAGTACAAAAACTGAAACAAGACACTTGGGATGGTTAATTTTACGTGTCAGCTTTATTGGGCTAAGGGTTGCCCAGAAAGCAATTAAAACATTATTTCTGGGTGTGTCAGTGAGGATGTTTCTGGAGGACATTAGCTTTTGATTCAGTAGACTGAGTAAAGAGATCCACCCTCACCAATGAGGGCCGGCATCATCCAATCTGTTGAGGGCCCCAATAGCACAAAAAGGCAAAGAAGGGGCAAATTTCTCTCTCCTTGATCTGGGATGTCGGTCTTTTTTTGTACTTAGATATCAGGGCTTTGGTTCTTGGGCCTTTGACCTTGGATTGGAAGTTATACTACTGGCTTCTGTGTTTTTCAGGCATTCAGACTCGACTGACTTACACGACAAGCATTCCTGATCCTCCAGCTTGAGGATGGCAGACCAAGGGACTTCTTAGGCTGCATAACCACTTGATTCAGAGAGAGAGAGAGAGAGAATATGTGTGTGTGTGTGTGTGTGTGTGTGTGTGTGTGTGTGTACACTGTTGGTTCTGTTTCTCTGGAGAAACTCTGGAATATCTAAGTGGCAAAACATGACTGAGGAATTCAAGGATGATTAGTGTAAGTAGAGAATAAGGAGCACTGTAATTATGGTTAAAATTAGAAAAGCAAAAGTGGCCAGACCACATATATTCTTAAAACAACACTAATTTTAAAAATTTTATTGTAACAAGCGATGTAACTGAAAGACTCTGAGCAAGGAAATAACAGAGTCGTATCTCAGATTTAGAAAAATCCTACTCTGTAGGTAGAATGAGGATTTGATTAGAGTGAGTCAGCAAAGACTAACAGGGGAAACAGGGTATGGGATACCCTGTACTATCTTCTCAAATTTTCTGTAAATCTAAATCTACTTTTTAAAAAAAGTTCATTCAAAAATGTGACCACTAAAAAAAATTAGCATTGCAAATTTATTCTAGCCCCAAATACATTTCAAATTCATTACTTTGCCTTTATCTTTCTTCTCCTCATAATAATATGAGAATTCTTTAATTCATCTACTCATTGCTCACCCTGTTGTTGTCTCATCCTCAAAAGAATTTTTAAAAACTGAACCAGTTTGAATCCCCAAAGAAGCAGATATCAATTTGGGATAAGACATGTAAGAGATTTATTCATGAAACACCTGTGAGGAAAAAGGGGCAAGAAACAAAGGAGGTGAGGAGAGATTTCAGACCATGATGCTGGCCTCACCCTTATGAAATATGAAAACAGAGAATAGGGTAAGAAGATTCTCAGACTACATCACAGATCTATGAAGGTTACAGCCAGGGTAGTGGGAGTTCATTCAGAGGAATCAGGTATCTCGCAGAAATGAACTTGCTCTAGTAACCCATGGGGCCCAGTTTATTAGCTGGGATCACCCCGAAGGAAGCATTGTCTCAGTGCCAACAACTCAGTGCCATTGTTTCAGTACTTTTCCATTCCTTTGGAGCCATGCCTAGTCTCCATCTCTACCACTGGGCTTAACTTATTCATAAATCTACATTGTAAGCCTGGGATAACCCAGGGGAGAGTCTGGCTGAACCAAATCATTTCTAGATTACTCAGTACCTCTTTCTGTCATGCATGCTCTCAGGTAAGCATTGACTTAAGAAGAAAAGGATCTATAAATGTTGTGTTCACTCCCATAGTTCTATCAACATGACATTTCCCAGACTTCTAAATTCTCTGAATACAGAGAACTTTCCCTCACCACTGAATTTTATGGCAGCCCCAAGGAGGTGCTATGGAGTGGCAACAGTCCATTTCAGCTCATACTGATGTATCAAGCCAACCCATCCCTGAATCAAACAAAGCCAATTTTTTTCTTTTGACAACAGCTAATTATAGAAAAAGCAGAAAAATAGGTGTGATTTTTATGGAGAGGCATTGGAAAATTAGACATAAGGGATATGTGTTGTACCACTTATCCTGTAACTTATTTGTGCTCCACAAGTTTGTTCCAATACCCACGGATCCATTTTCACTCATGTTCTCCCTGATATTGATGTGTATTAGCAAGGCCCTATAGATTTTTTGGAGACTGATTCTAAATATGCCATTTCCATCATATGATGGATTGCTGTGGTGGCTGTCTGATACTATAACCTAGGGAGTGACAATAACCTAGTATCAGTTGATGAACAAACAACTTGTACCAAAGTCAGGAACTCAGTCTCTACTAGTTGCAAGAGCATAAAATAGTTGATTTTTGAACCATGAGCAGATCTCTAAATGAGGCCAAATGACCTTGTTCAAGAGCCCTGGGTGACTGAGCTGTGACTCTTCTATTGCCATTTGCCAGAAACTCCACATTATCCTTTTCTACAACCATTATTGCTATCATCTTATGATGTGGAAGACTAACTGGCTAAAGTAGTAAGGCCACTTACTAGAGAGTCCTTTCTTACTCTGGTCCTACTCAAAACTGACCACCTTCCAAGTTACCTGATAAGTGTCAGAGCAATATATGTTATATGCAAAATGCAAAGGCGGCTACCAAATGCTCCACTTCTTTCTTGGTGGTGGGAAGGGCAAGATGCAATAAGTTTCCTTTAACTTGCAGGGAATCTTTTGATGTGTGCCCAAGAGCAGTAACCTTTAAATCTTTACTAATATGAAAATCCCCTGAATCTTTGTATTTTACAGTTTCACACCTGTGGCATTCATGGGTCTAACCAGGGCAACCAAAGCACCTATTATTATTCCCATGTATAATTTACATGGGTCATGCATTTTTTTCAGATAAGTAACAAACCAAATGCAGGCAGTGAATTAATCTGTTTAGTAAAGATACCACACCTGGAAAAGCTGCAATAATCTGTAGCACACTTGGTTAAGTTCACAGTAGTCATTTGGCAACCACTATGATCTAAAGGAATATTGTAGAGTCAGGCTAATGAATTACTCAGTGTTAAGATGGAGAACATCATTCATCAATTGCTTATGCTTTTAAGAGTGGCACTAATCTCTGTCACTTCACTAAGGTTATAATATTACTTCTGATATTCTACCTTAGGCAGGGGTGCAGAAGTTTCAGGAGTTTTCATTTTATGTCTTCTACTTACTTCATCTATCACCTGCCTTTTCTATATGTCCCTATACTTCCTGGAGTACTATGATAACATTTTTGTTCTTTCTTTTTTGTCAGTTTTGTCCTTTATATAAAAACGCTTGAAAATGCTAGGGCTTATTTTTCCCCAGTGAATATTTACTCTACTATAATGGTTGTGGATGCCTTTAGAAAATAATTGGGAGAAATACTATCACATATGTTTGCTGTGATGTTTGGGAGATCTTCCTCAATGTGACTTAGACTTCTGTTCAACTCATGCACTCCAGTCCTGAGAACTGGAAACTGAATGAGAGCTCATAATTTTCTTTTGAGGCAGTTGAAAGTAGACTTGGGTTCATTAGCTCTTGAAAAGTTTTTGTTATACAGATTAAGCAATACCCTCACTGGCAGCTTATACACCTAATCCCTAAGAAACTCATGGTCTATTACTCATCCCCCATAGATAGCTGTGAGTCATTCCAGCTTTTCTGTTTGTTGTAGTAACTGTATACACCTTGTCTCTGACAGTTAAATGCTGCCATTAGGCTTCTGCTTTCTGAAATCTTATTATCACTACTGACACTTAGGAGCCCAGTTGTATAACAACTGTTCCTGTTATCAATCCTGGCCTATAGAGGACAGAAAATACTATTGTTTTTTAATGATGCCTGGAACTCTTTCATTAGTACACTGGTTATTGCTTTAGAGAAAGAAATATCCTCTGGGCCCTCCAACAGAATAGAGTTAAGCAACAGGTCCTCTAGTCTTATGAAATAAATCTCTGCTAGCATGCGACCAAACTGAGATTTGACCTCATCCTCAATACTATGCCAAGACATATTTTGCATTTCCACCTTATTTACTGTAGACCATTGCTTTTGTTTCATTTTTTGATTTTTTTCCCCCAAGATTCAAGAAATCATTCAAGTATCATGTTAAGACCAGCTCAGGAATGCTAATCCTGTGTGATAAGAGTGATCCATGTTAGTAAATTTCTTATATTTAGACATATTTACCTCGCCACATCACTTCAGTCACCCAAGATATGTTTCCAGCCACATTTTCACTCTCATTTATGAATATGTTAGCCTGAATTTGTATATCTTTTGGTGGCTAATACCCTTACTCTTGAAACATGTAATGACTGCTGAGTCAGGCCATGCTAAGATTTGATTCTAGCTGAGATTTGATTCTAGCCATGGACCTATAATACCTTACAAAACATAAGGGCAAAAGTTGAAGAGTACAAATATCATTGTTTGAGGAATCCACCTCAGTTGAGGCTTCTGCATATTGCCAAGGCATAGGCAGGTTTCTACCCTAATGTAAGAGAGTTTAGAGATCAAGGTTCTTAAACACATCCAACTAGATACCCCCATCCCAGGTGTCAGGGCCTAACAGGGTCTATTAGAGCTATGTCTTCAGTGAAGGAGAATTTTCAGAGATTTAAAAAAGCCTCCTCTGAAAATGTATTCTCTGAAACCAGATCCTGTGCCCTGTTTCAGTCAGTAGGATATGGATGTCTTTAAATCTTCTCATAGAGGACTTTTGGCTTTCACAGAACTTTACATTTTCACATAATTTACTGATTTGACAGTAGGCTGGCTTGTGCCTGTCACAACCTATCATTTTCTTCCTTGAATGCATCAACAGCACTTGAAAGCCAACCAATCTACACTAGCATCTTCACAACTACCATCTCCATCATTTTCTCAAATCCAAGAAAGGTTACATATGTCAGCACAATTCTTTTTACCTGTATCCCATCCTAATTTCACACATGTAGGAGCTTTAATGATTGTAATGCTACTACATGCCAGCACTTATAACCACACTGCTTACCACCAAAAAATGGTTTTGTTGTCATCTTAACGGTAAGTAATTCAATTCCATAATCTCCTCATGAGTATCTGCTTCTTTGTCCCATTTCTGGTAACAAATTAGTATGGGTACTCCCAGAAGCAGATTCTAAGTATTCAAGTCCAGATTTTTTATTTGGGAGGAACAGAAAAAAAATTAGCAAGAAAAGGAGAGAAGTGATACAGAAAAAGGAAGGCAACTAAAAGCAGATGAATTATTGAACCAGCTACCACAGTTGCTGATGAGCTTAATCCTGTGGGGGGAGGTGCTGACAATTATTATCAGAATCAAATAAGATAAAACATAAAAATAATCAGCAGCATATCTACTAAAACAGACCTGAAATTTTAAAAACATTTTTATTAGTACATTTAGAATTGAACGAGAAGCCTGATGATATTGATTGAATTATTATTGTTTTTTGTTTCATGAAGACTGTTACAATGCCTAACTGTGCTTTATAAAATGAAGCACTGTCAGCTGAATATGAAATTCATTTCAAGGCTTAATAATTCTGAAAGATAATAGCCTGTGTTAAAGAGTATTTATGCATCCTCTGGTCTAGCCCCTTTTTAAGTCAGAAGAAAGAGCTTAACTTTGACTTTTAGGTAGAAGGATATTGGTATGTAGGGAGATAATCATTTTTGCTAGTTTAATCATATCCAACTTTGTTTCAGAAAGTGTTAAGATTATTTAGTTTATGTGTGTTTGATTTGTTAATATGTGTTAATACAAATAAATTTAAATAATATTTTATTGTAAACAACTTGTTAAAAAGAAAAATATTTATGCAACAGTATATTGAGTATACTATGATTGTTCTATTTTGTTAACTGTCCCAAGTTCTCTGATATTGAAATTCATCTCCCACGTGATCTCTGTGTGGCCTCCTGTTCTATGCTTTCTCTTTCTCTTTCACTTGTTCTCTTTTGTTCTCTCTTACTCTCTCAACTCTAGTTTAGTGTACTTGCTCTCCCACATGTGTACAAAAAATAAGAATTACAGAATTAAAATTATGGTTCTCCCAGAAAATATCATACAGACTAGAGCAGAAGTTCAAATAATTATTTGTATGCATTTGTTACATTGTATACTTTTAAAAGAATATATTTCCCTTCCTAAAAAAATATAATTGTTACCTTTACTCATATAGACTATTTGGAACTTGCATTTTTAAATTCTTAAGTAACTTTAGTTCAGTGATAGAACTTGGAGTTACTTTTTTATATACTATTAAAGAAAGCATCACATCTATATCATATTTTATTATTATACTTCCTTCCATCAATCAAGTTTCAAGGCACCTTTCCTGAAGTATATATTTAAGTAAAAGTAAGTTATACTTAGTCACAAGAAGTTACTTGTATTGTTTTTGGCAAACTTAATATATTGCAATGTATTTTTATTTCCTGTTAGAAATAATACAAATCTGATAAGCCCACTCCATTGCTTTAAAACCTTGGTGGCTCCCCAGTGTTCTAAGAATCAGTTCTAAAATCCTAACATGGCCTGCACTACCTGGTATAATGTGGCACCAGCTTACTATAGCCTCACCTCCCACAACTCACTATGATTCTCTTCCATTGGGTCCTGAGTGGTCTTTTAAAAAGCAAAGTAAATTTAGTTTGGAAGACATTAAAGGCTTTCCAACACACGTAGAAAAGAAAATCCAAACTTCTCACTGTGAACTTAGATGCCTTATTGCCTGGCTTCTGCCTAATTCTCCATTTTTTTCTGCTCCATATTCCCTACCATTAACTCTGTGACAACCACACACAACTTCCAGTTTTTCAAACTAGTTCAGTTTCTTTTGACCCAGGGCCTTTGCATCTTCTGTTCTAACCCCTCAAGCTCTTGGTAGAATTCTTTACACAGGTTTAGTGGAGCTCAAAAGTCACTCCTTCAGAGAAAACTTCACTGATCACTCTGTTTAACGTAAAACCCCCTTAGCCCACTTTTAGTTCCTTCACAGAAAATAATACCGCATTTATACTATGTGTGTGTGCATGTGCATACATCTGTGAGTACATGTGTACACATGAGCACACACACACAATGTCTCTTTCCTTTAGCATCTCAGCCCTGTGACGACATAAAGGTAGGCATTTTTTCTGAATTGTTCACTATTATATATCAGAAGTCTAATAAATAAAAGATATTTAATATAATGTTAGATGGATAAAAATATGAAAGTTAAGCATATATTCAGACGCTTCTTTCTATGTATCACATCTGTTGTCTCATCATGAATAGAGAACTGTTTCAGCTAGAGCATGGGTCTGAAAATATTAAAACTGTTATGTATTGAGGTTTATATTTTATACTTCTGATTAATAGCCAGCAAAATTATTATGATTTTAAATCAATAAAGAGCTTCATGAGGCCAAAAAATTATTCAAATTTAAACTGTATAATCAGAATTGGTGCAACTGAAAGTTTACTTATTCAAATCAGTTTATTATTACTAAGCTGTTTATAAGAAAAGTAAAATGTATTCCAAGCATTTAATAATTATTCATTAATTTATAAAAGTTAGTCAAATGGATTTTATTATAAGAAAAAATGTCCTTGTTAATAAGACGTAGATGGTGCTTTTGAGAATGAACATCAAAATACCTAGTCAAGAGAAGAGATGGTTCAACTAACAGAAAAAAAAAGTTTCTTTTATTAAATGCATTTTCAAACTATTAATTGGAATTTTGTCTCAATTCAGTAAAAGTTGTATCTATCTTAAGCTTGGGATAAATTTGCAAAATATGCATTCAGAAGTCTTATGCAAAATTTAGAAGGCCACATCTGTTGGTGCTCTCATGATCTTATTTAGAAAGATTATCTCACAACAGTTGTTTATGACTATTTCTGGAAAATAAAATACTATGGTAGCATAATGTGTACTTAACTAAAAAATTTAGTCCATAGAAATCTTTAATAGATTGCTCATATGTCTGATATGTCAATGTGAGGTACCACCATCTCCAAATATTTTAGGATGTATTTCCTAGAAATAAGGTTATTTTCCTACATAACTAAAATGCAAGAGTCAAAAAAAAAATTAACATATTACTACCATCTAATCCTCAAACACAATTCATATTTTGCCAACTTTTCTAATAATGCCTTTTAAAGGAGAATGTGACAGACTAGAATCACGTGTTGCTTTTGTTTATCATTTCTATTTAGTCTTCTTCAATCTAAAAAAGAATCTGTCTTTATTTGACTTTTATGACCTTGACACTTTTGATGATTATAGGCCAGTTATTTTTAGAAAGTCCTTCTCTTTAATTTGTCTAATGTTTCCTCATAATTACTTTCAGGTTATGCATATTTGGCAGGAAAATCACAGAAGTGAAAATTTTTTTTTTCATTGAATCCTATTAGGTGGCACACATTTTCTAATAGTCACATTATCAGAAATGTTAACTTTGATTATTTGATTAAGGTATGTCTGCCAGTCCTTTCCATTGTAAAATTACTGTTTTCCCCTTTGTCATTAATGAGTAATTTTGAAATCATGTAATATATCATAGTTGTCATCAAAATTTTAATTTATTCATTTATAGATTTAAGGTATCCTATTATTTGTAATGGGTTATATTCTGTTACAATGGATTCATTAGTTTGCTCTTTGCTGTTTTAACAAATTAGTCCCCTTTTATTTTGAGGCATTTTATTAGTTGCATCCAGATTACAAAAGAAATCATATTTTTTTTCTTTTTAGGAAATATAAATTCTCCCATCATGTTATGGTGGTCTCCATCTTGAATAGTAATTTTGTCAGAAGGTCTATTTTATCTGATATTAATTATACCAATATTATTTTCTTAGTATTAGCTTGAATACCTCTTTTTAATTTGAACTTCATGGGGTTTTTTACTTTAAGCTTTTCACTTAGAATATATGAGTGTTTTTTCTTAATGTAGTTTGAATATTTCTTTTTAATAGGCAATTTAGTCCTTTTACATTTATCATGAGCATTGGCATGTGTGGACCTGTTGACCTCCTGTAGTAGTTTTATTATTATTCACCAAATATTCATCTCTCCTCCCGCCACGGGAGGGCTATACTTTCCCACCATGTTTATTTTCATCTTGGCTATATGATTTACTTTGGCCAGTGGTACTGTGTGGAAGTGAACAGTGTATATGCTCCAAATAGAGTCTTTAAGAAGCCTGGCAAGTTTCTGTCCACCATCTGCCCTCTACCATGAGAACATGTGCCAAAATAGAAGCTGGTTCTTCAACTTAACACTCATAAAAAAGAAGACCTGTGGACCAGTTCTGAACTCAGTATAACACCTGAAGCAGAGTTTCACCAGTCAGCATGCAGGTCAGTGAGACAGTAACAATGTTTGTTACTGTAAACCATGGATGTTTTTGGACATTTGAAGATAATATTAAAACCACAAAAGCTGGCTAATATAGTATTTGGTAGAGAAGTGATAAAAGAGAAAAAGAAGAATTCAGAAATTCTGAGATTTGATGTATAACATTAAGATCTGTTATATTCAGATACCTCTGATTGATTTAGAGTTGTCTCCAATAAAATGCATTAATTTAAAAAATATAAAAGCTTAGGTAAAAGAGGCTAAGGGCATGTGCCATTGATGCCTTAAATTTCCAAAGAATCTGTATTCAAGTCAAGAAAGAAATAGGCATTTCCTGGAAAGAACTGTGGGTGGCTGTGACTGGAATCAAATAAAACCACAAGTTATAATAATTAAGGAAAAACTAATGATATTTTGTGAGGGTAAGATAGGCAAAATTGCCATCTTGAATGAAGAGAAACTTTGAAACTTTAAAATGGAAATTTACTCTTGAGCATCCAATATTTTATGGACAGAAATCTGACAGAGAAAACTGCTCAGCCAGCAAGGAAGGAATGTTCCCTAATACCCCTTTCAAATGTGTTTAAGTACAATAATGTGATAAAATAGTCAGAAACACCCAGAGTGGGAAGCCAAAACCCATGAAGTATAATGGCCTGGTAAGATACTCCCAGGCAGCAGTACTAGGGCCTAATAACAAATTTCAGAATTTCTACAGATGTCAGCAGTGTGATTTCAGTTCTTCCCCTTTTGGAATAGGACCCTGTTCCATTACCATTGTATTAAGTGTCTTTCCTTCTTTCCTTCCTTCCTTCTTCTCTAGTTCTCTCTCTCTCTCTACCCACCTTCTCTCTCTCTCTCTCTCTGTCCCCTCCCACTCTCTCCTTCTCCTTCCCTCCCTCCTTCTCTCTCTCTTTTTGGTTCTTAAATTTCCAGTCCAGGAAGAACCTCACTTAGATCTGATATAGAAATTATTGAAAAATCAAGGACTTAGAGCTACAGGTTTTGTTTGGTGGATACTTCTGGGATATCTTCCTTGGGTTTCAGTGGTTTTTCCATATAGAAGAAAGGAAGCTACGTATGTGTGGTTAAGATAGCATCTTATGGCCAAATATATCATTTTTAGCAAAATTCACTCTCCCAAATGTAGCCCTCAATTGAGTCCTTGCCTTACTGATGTGGATGGGCCATGTGACTTGCTTTGACAAACAGAATAAAGAAGGAGTCAAAAGGATGCTACTTCCAAGCAGAGATGTAAAGAGGCAATACGATAATCATCTTGTGTGTCTGCCCAGTTAAGAGATGCTTTTTCAACCTGGAACCAGGAATAAGAGCTCACGGAGAGCACATCCAAACCAATCAGTCCCCTGAAATGAAGCCATTGCAGCCAACCTGCAAAATTTTGAGTAAGAAATGTGTCTAAACCACTGAGAATTTTTAAATAAATGTATTGCAGCATATATATATATATATAAAATTTTCATTTATAATATTTGCCCTATTTTTCTATGTTTAATTTTTCATTCATTTTACCATCTTTGAGTTGATATCTATATTTCTTTCCTAATAAGAAAATTGCATCCCTAGAATTAATTTGAATTCCACTGTTTTAGCTAAAGCATAATAGGCATATATCTTGATCAAGTTTGAGAATACGGCATATATGCTATTTTAAATGATATAATTTATTTACTAATAAAAAATAAAATTAGAATCATATTGTATGATATGTTTGCATTCATGATTAATACTCTCATTTCCAATAGGCTTACTTTTTCATCATTTACCTGACAGCTTGCCCATTAAACATTTAACTATTGTCTAACCTTCATTTTGATACTATCTGCATTTCTTAGTGATTAACAAGTCTACTTCTAGATTTGAAGCAAAAATATATTGAAACTATGTCATCTACTCCAAGCACTTAAAATATCTCCATAGTTATTCAGTAAAATTTTCAATCTGGAAACCACTGAAAAATAAAAAAGCTATAACAGAATATGTTATGAAAACATTTCAGTATTACTAATTGTTTATTACTTACAATATCATAGTAGCTTTTCATTTGGAACATCTATACTTTAATATAATTAATTGTTTATGTATTCATCACTTTAATTTCAAATAATAGTAAGTAGGTGATTCCCATTTTCTTAGTTTTGACACTTAGACTTCTTAAGCCAAAGAGTGACACTTACATTAGCTTAGCTATGACTTCTAAAGGGACAATAATAATCTTTAGAACAATTAGTGTTTTCTGCAATATTGCAATGAGCAAAATCAAAAAAAAATTATCAAATATACTTGGTTTATAGTTCATTTAGGCTCACAGATTTTAGAACCTACAATAGATTATTTGTTCATCTACTTAATAAAACTTGTTTCTTTGAAGAAATAAAGATCATTATTGTACACTGAAGACTGTCAGTAAATATCTTTTAATATTTTATTTTTCATTATGGTTATTTTAACCTATATATGGAGGTTTGAGAACTAAAGGTGTTTAATTTTTAGACCAGTAATCCTTTTGGCAACTGAGTCGGTAGTATCCATTCAGTCATCTTTATTTTTCTATTTATAAAATACATGATTTATGAGATTGTTCTTTCCCTCACAGATGCTGTGATTTTGCCAAGCTAATGGATAGGAACTGAATCTTCTTTTCTGTTCTGTATAAAGCAAACAAAGGAAAGAAATGCTGACAGAATTTCAAAAGTGTCAATCAAGCAGCAATTGCAAAGTTGAAAAGCACAAGGCAATGGCATTCCTGACAAGCTGACAATACTTAACAGCTCTTGATAGAAATCACTTTGAGTCTGGGTGACTAGCATAGGGTGATGTTTGACAGCTGATTTATACAAGTAACTAAAGAAGGCAGCAAGGAACGTGAACATATTAAAGACTAAGGAAGAAACAGAGCATAAGGAAAGGTGATGGACATCTATTTTTTCCTTGCAACCACCATATTAACGCCAACCCCCTTATATTTAAATTCTTTCTTAAATTAACTAAAACAAATAAGTCTGCAATAAATAAATAACAATATGATTAACTGTGTAATAGTTTATTTAGTTGCTCATTATTATCTCTTTCCAATAGAATGTAATCTCTAAAAGTCAAGTATTTTTGTCTGACTTATTAAGCATCATAACCTCAGACAGTAGAATAGGTCTTTGTACTTAGTAGAAACTCAATAAACGTTTTTGATTGGATAAATGGTGCAAAGCAATAATGCATATGTGTTCAATTGTCAGATCAGAAGCCATACCTGTGGTTTCATTTGAACTTGGAAGACAATATAAAAACAGTGAATGAAAATTTAGTTTCTGTCAGAGTAGTGAAAAAACACAGTTAAACTGTTAGGGTAAACCACATATCATTATTACCCTATAGATATGTCCTGTTCAATATGTTAATGATCTTATTTTGGAAATATAGGTTTCTTTAAGTATAAAATTTATCATCCTTCTAAATTAAAGTATTATGCACAACAGTATCCATGTCAGCCTTCCTTCTTGAACTCATGGAAGACTGAATTTACCAGACCTGCTATAGTCAAGCACGATCATGTGACAAAGCAGACTAATGGACTATGAGCAGAGTGATACTGTTTTCATTAAACATCACAAAAAAGTGACATTTACAAACCACAAACTTATTGAGAAAGAATATTGTTATTTTCTTTGAAGATACTTCCTGGGCATAATTATCATTAACATGCAACCATTAGCTTTAATTTTTTTAAATAATTCTTTTTGTCTTTATGTTTTCATCTATAAATAATTATTCTTTGCATGTTTTTAAATGTATGGTTATAACTATTCTGTATGTTTTCTTGAGACACTTTTCTCTTACTCAATATGTATTTCCTGGAATCTGCCACAATTGTTGCTTGTAGATTTAATTAATTCATGTTTACAGTTATATGGTCTTCCACTGTTTGAATACACAACAATTTGTTATTCATTTTTTGCTGGTTGGTCTTCGTGTAGTTTCAGTGTTTCTATTAACACAACCTGGATTATGAACAGTCTTGTAAAATTCTCCTGGTTTACAATGCATACGTTTACATAGGGAAGAGTGTTCTCAAAGTCTGGAAGATGATTTAAATCGCAGAAGAGAAGAATAGGAAAGGCCATTTAATTGGAAAGACAGCATGACGAAAACTATTTGGAAGACAGTGATTAATGTCTAATGTCAGTTGCCCAATTGAAATAATAACCAGTAAAACAGGTTATGAACTCAGTGAGGAAGATTTTTCAATGAGAAGTTAACATTTGGATGTATTATCCAGGGAGTTTCAACTCATTAGTGTATCACAATCTGTTGCGATATCTTTATTAAGCAATTTGCTACTAAAAAATATTGAATTTTCTGACTTATCTCTAAAAATTGTCATAACCAGTATGACTGAATTGTAACTAATGTTCCCATTTGGTTAAACTTTGATTAGGATGAGAAACAGTGGTGCAATTGGAGCTAGTATGTGCTTTATTGCAACTAAAGTTGGAAGATACTGGCATAGGAATGTGTGGTGCATATGGGTGAAATTTGTTCCATTTGTCAAAACAGCAAAAAGAAAGAGGAGAGAGAGAGAGAGAGAGAGCGAGCTGATTTAGGGTAATTCACTGTGAATGCACATAAAAGAATGGATGCAAATAGACTTGTGGAGGAAAAACCAATATCTGTATTTGCTCCAATGTACGGAAAGGAAAAATGGTTACAAAAAATAGTGGAGATTTCCAAATTCTGTGGTGTGTGTGTCTGTATATGTATGTGCTTGAGTGAAAATGGATGTTTTTAGAAAGATATAGTCTAGAGATACTTTTCAGGATGTTAAATGTTTGCTGTTGACATTCTAAGTGTACATATTTTCTACAAAAAGCAGATAATATTGCTGTAGAATCTTTTCAGAATGTCCACAGAGTGGCAACACAAGGAAGAAAGATAATAAACAGAAACAAAAATAAAAACCTATTTTTATTCCCTCTCCTTTTCTTTTGGTATGTTTTGTACAGAGGTGAGATTTAAATACTACTTTTTAAAACTTCTACATTAGATTCCGCAAACTCTTTCAGCTCCTAAAGCCTTAATTTCAAGAGGCAGTCACAGTATAAAAATGTTGACCAATCCATATGTAATGAAACTTATCATTGTAGTTAAAAGTCTTGACCAAATTTCAAACTTAGCCCTTATTTTCATTGATTCAGCCAGTGATTGTGACTATATTAGTCAGACTTTTCCAACAGAACCAATAAGATTATATATATATATATATATATATATATATATATATATATATACCCTGTAGCTTAAATACTATGATGTAAAGTTAATACTTATTATGTTGTATGATAAAGGGATAAGAAAGGGAAAAAAACAAATAAATATGATTTCATACACACACAAGCATACTCACAAAAATTAAGGAGAAAATACTAAGAAAAATTACAGTCCTTATTTCTCCAACTAGTCACCCACCTGTAGCTGGTATTTAAAACCACCTTCTTTCATCTATTCTATATTCCCTTTGTGCTCAGCAACCACCTCAGTTGGTCAGTCATTATTTTTTTTTTTTTTAGTGCTTTCTGCTTCTGTAGTATTTTTACTGTGGTAAGAGTATTCAACATGAAATCTACACTCTTAAAACTTTTAAGTGTACATTACAGTATTGTTAACTACAGACATTATGTTGTATAGCAGATATCTAGAACTTATTAATCTTGCATAACTGAAAACTTACACTTGTTGAACAATAATTCCACATTTCCCTCTCTCCCCAGCCCCTGGCAACCACCATTCTCTTCTCTCCTTCTAGGATTTTGACTATTTTAGATATCTCATGTTAGTGGGACCGTACAGTATTAGTCCTTCTTTCACTGGCTTATTTCACCTAGCAAAATGTCCTCCAGGTTCATACAAAAGAAGGTATCCTTCTTTTCAAAGGCTGAATAATATTCCCTTGTCTGTATATACCACATTTTCTTTATTCATTCATTCCTCAATGGACATTTTGATTGTTTCCATATCTTGGTTATTGTGAAATAATGCTGCAATGAACATGGAAGTGCAGATATCTCTTTGAGAATCTGATTTCAATTCTTTTGGACCTATACCCAGAAGTAGAATTGCTGGATCATATGATATGAGCTGAGACATAGATCAATGGAGCAGAATAGAGAGTGTATAAATAAACCCACATATAGGCAGTCAAATGATCTTCAGCAAAGGTGCCAAGAATACATAATGGTAAAAGATAGTCCCTTCAACAAATGGTGGGAAAATTGCATATTCACAGAAAAAAGAATAAAATTGGATACCATACATAAAAATCAACACAAAATGGACAAAAGTCTTAAATGTAAGACCTTACTCTGCAAAACTCCTAAAAGAAAAACTAGGACAAAAGCTTCTTGACATTCGTCTTGGCACTGATTTATTGGATATGATATAAAAGGCACAAGCAACAAAAGCAAAATCAGATCACTGGAAATACATCAAACTAGAAAGATTCTGTACAGCAAAGGAAACAATCAACAAAGTGTAAAATCAACCTGTGGAATCAGAAAAAAATATTTACAACTATATATCTGATAGAGGTTAATATCCAAAATATTTAAGGAACTCCTACAACTCAGTATCAAAAAATGTGTAAGCCAATTAAGAAAATAAACAAAGGACTTGAATAAACATTTCTTCAAAGAAGACATACAGTCAACACGTGTATGAAAAGGGGCTCAACATCACTAATCATCAGGGATATGCATAACACAACCACAATGAGATATCACCTCACACCTGTTAGAATGGCTATTATTTGAAAACAAAAGGATGTGGAGAAATCATAATCCTGTACATTGTTGGTTGGAATGCAAAATAGTGCACCTGCTAATGGAAAATAGTATGGAGCTTCCTCAAAAACAAAAATCAGACTACTATATGGTCATGGTATTTACCTAGTGGTGTGACCCAAACTTTTATTTCTAATGGATCTATGCTATTAGTAGTCCTGCCAAAATTGGGTTGTTGTAGTTTTACATTATTTTTAATCATAGAGTATGATAACATTAACAGGTACTCTGAGGAATCTCTTGTATTACAGACATATTCTTGCACCTACATTGTCTAGTAGCAGGCCAATTTTCCCTTGGTAATAAGGCTTAATCACCCAGCCAATACAGTTTGTCTATTCCAATTATGCATTCTAGAACTGAGAAAATTAACTACAGGATATGTTTATGGACCCATGAACTGATCTGACCTGAGTTAAAATTCTATTGATCACCTGATCTCCATAAGCTCCTACTCTACTGGTGAACTCACAGTGACATTTTGAGCCTCCTGGAATTAGTGTCAGGCCAAACAAGTGTACAGTATTCCTGAAAAGTTTTGTCATCTTCTTTTCCCCAATGCATATTCTGTAAAAGTCTGTAGGTTCTTTTGGAACCTACAAGATTAAAGATAAGATTAAAGATTAAAAATATAACTTTTGGCAGAGTAGTGGAGTCCTTCCTGTAAGGATACATATTTTCCTCCATTCAAGACATTGTAGGTCTGTGAACTGGCTCGATACTGGGAATTCAGCGATGGGCTGTGTGACTCTCTTTATGATTCAAATTAGACTTGTGTTCACTTGACCTACAACTATTCTGCTTATACAAATGAAGAATTTAATAGACACTATGACCAACTAGCCAATACCACAAATCTTTGCAAGTCAGAATATTCTGATTATTGATTTGTTCTGTCATGCATTTTGGTAACCGTGCACACCTGTCTTTGGCAATTTAGTGCAGCCACTTGGCTCCTGCAACCCTGGGATCCAGTTATCCCCATTGCATTTAGGTTTCCCAATTCAAGGGCATCAGTGCAATTTATGACCTATAGAGAAGAGTAAATAACAAAGTTGTACAACTAAGAGCTCCTTTTAGTAAAAGATAATTTGAAAATTAACAAGTTTTCATTATGTTGTATTTTAAGATTTTGAATAGGACATCAAAAGGAAGTTATATTTTATATGATATTCTATATGGTAATCAAAAATTTCTATAATAACATAAAACTTAATATTTAAATATTTTTTTCCTTCTTTGAGATTTTGTAATTTAAGCTTGATTAAAACAATGCAAAATTTGGTGTTATTTACAATAATATTGCTATTTTATACAAAAGTCTTAAGTGATATTAAAGATGTGGAATTCATGTAAGCAGAAAACTAAAATTAGAATTTATTTTATAAATTAACTATCTCTCTGTGATTCCACATCAATGTTGGAGAATTTACAAAAGTCAATAGCAGTTTAAAAATAGCAAAATGTTTTAAAGTAAGAAAATCACTTGAAACTTTTCCTTAAGAATACATTTTTGGTTTTGAAATATTAAGCATATCTTGTCATGAAATATTTAAATCATCAGTATATAACATATTGATACCCATGTAAAATATTCATAAATGTTTATATATATGCATATACAACTAAAATATATATGTAATTATGTAAACTTTGTAGATTCCATGAAGAAATCTTTTTAATTTGTTTTCTTAGGATTTGTGCATATGCTTCAGGAACTCTGAAAAACTCTTTATACTTTGTATACAAATACTTCTGTGCATTTTTTTTTCTTTTGGAGACAGTCATTAATTTCATCAGTTTGCTATTACCTATTACCAAATAAAGCTCTAAACCATTATTTATAACATAGATATTCTAATTTTTCATATCTCAAACTGGATTAATGAAATCAGTTTGGATTTGTTTTTATTACCTACTTCCATAAGGTGCTCTTCTTTATTCTAAATTGTTTTTTGCCCAAAGAGCCATGGGCTTGTTTGGGGTGTGATATTTAGCGTATGTATTTATCCACGCAGTTTTAAGCCATGTAAACAAACAACAGATCAGGAGTGTTAAAGGCCAGAGTCAGAAAGAATTTGGCACTGAAACACATAAAATGACTGTTGAAAAGCAGGACCCTGTATCCTCTGAGTCCATATTTTTGTAGTCTATAATTATTTCATATGGTTAGTAGGAATGGTTTACATGCTACAATATCATTCTTTACAGCTGGAAAAAAAAACCCTCAAAATTACAGTATATTTAAAGTTGCATATATTTAATGCATGATAATAGTAGCACTGTTGATTAAAAGCAAACAAATCGTTTCTGCTTATAACCATTATTTGAAACCATGTTAATTCTCATGCGCATTGGCAGTGGGGTATGTTATTACCCTTACGCAGGGCAGAGACCTTTTCAGTACTTATAAATCTAAGAGAGCTAATGCCAGAGTGATATTTCACAAAATGTGCTGCCTTGAGGGAGTTTGACCATATTTCATTTTCAGTAGCAACACTGAGTATTCTAATCACAAACACTCCCAAACCACTATCAAGGTATTCTGTCATCCATTTTCATTAGCAGTTTGTCTGTCTCATTCCTTGGTCTTCACACTTTCCTCTACTCTCTTTCTCTGTCTCATCACAAACAGTAGCAGATATTAGCTTACTTACAAGTTTCACAAAAATCCACCTAGAATATCACTAATCCAAACGATTTCAGTTGAGATGATGGATATCAGTAGGATTTGAGCAACTCCTACCTTTATAAATGATAGTAACAACATCACAATTGTTTTCTTAATATATTTGCATTTTTCATATCTAAGACTATGTAGGTGTCTGTTCTGCTTTGCCTGATAAAATGGTGAATTTTACTACACGGCAAATCAGATATACTGCACGATGAAATGTTAGAACTGATAAATGTATTTGATAATAATGTTAAAGAGAATATTGCTCTAGGTTTGTTTTTCCCAAATATGTGGTAATCATAGACATGATTTATTTATAAATAATAATGCATTAGTAGTATTTATTTATAAATAATGCATTAGTAGTCTCTTCTGAGCTTGATGAAATGTATGCAAATACTATCTCCTTTTCTATTTAATGTAAAATAATTAATTCATTCTTATGTGGGAAGAATATATGTTTCTTCTATAAATATGTAAGGAGAAACTTTCCTTTAGGTATTCCTTTTACTATGTACCATGAGTTTATACTTTTAAGATTATCATTCTCATTTAGTTGTGGACATGTTATAATTACTATTACTCTGACTCGGAATATTGAGAATTAAGATACATAGAATATATTCTTTTTACTTAATGAGACTTACTTTATAAAATATGTCGCTCTTCATAAATATCCCTATGTATTTAATTTTAAAAAGTATACTTTGCAGTTGTTAGCAGCAGTGGTCTACAAGCATCAGCTGTGGCAAGGTATCTATTGTGTGGCTAAAATCTATTATTTGCCAGTTTGTATGGGGTGGCATGCTGTATATGCATTTTATTTTTTGGTTTCTGTTAGTTTATTTAATATTTGACCTTAATAAAAGGTATTACAGTAAGAAAGTAAAGATGGAAGTCAATTTCTATTGGATTGAGGAGGAAAATAAGAAGAAACATTAATGAAATTTAGACGGCAGTTTTAGATATTTAAGAAGGAAAAAGGAAAGCTACACTTATTTGTTTCAGATACAAATTTTGATTTTTTTGCTCATAATTTCCAATAAAATTACAAATATTCAACATATCTTAGCTTTATTACAATTTTGTGACCCCCCCCAAATGTAAACTCAAATGTACAAAAACAGAAATACACACTTTTTTTTTTTTTTTTTTTTTTGCAGTACGCGGGCCTCTCACTGTTGTGGCCTCTCCCGTTGCGGAGCACAGGCTCAGGACGCGCAGGCTCACCGGCCATGGCTCACGGGCCTAGCTGCTTCGCGGCATGTGGGATCTTCCCGGACCGGGGCACGAACCCGTGTCCCCTGCATCGGCAGGCGGACTCTCAACCACTGCGCCACCAGGGAAGCCCAGAAATACACACATTTTGTATAGTTTCTCTGAATATACCCAATGATAACAATTTGCTAATGATATTAATTAATGGATTGCAAGTAATATATGAAGAAATTTTACAAAAGGATCTTGCTCCTTCCTTAGGGAAATTCAATCATGATTTAAATTTAAATTTAAACCTAATCCTTGAATTTTTTACAATTACTCGTATAAATCTATACATGGTATTCTCCATTATACGTGTAATCTTACAGAGCAAATATTATATTTATCAGAATATAAACTGATATGTGAGTAAAGGTTATATAGTTATTGAAAGAAAAATCCATATACTTCTCACAACACTGTTTTTGAGACAATGAATTTTTTTGGTTTGTATTACCTCTGTGGGTAATATTTGTAAGTTTCATAGAGTCAATTTTATCTTTGGGCCATAAGAAGAGTTGACGGTGTTGGTCTAAATAATAAAATAGACATCTGATAAGAAATATGAAGAGTAAAAATTACACATATTTCTAGAATAGCTCTTTGAAATGTTAAGCATTTTTGCCTTAAGAAGTATTTTTAGAAGCCTAGAAGGATTAACATAAATAAAGTCTAGTACTCTCTGTTTCATCCTTTTTTGTTATGCTGCCACTCTATTATCAAGGTATATATAACTCTTGCTTTATATAAGTTATCTCCTATTCTTACTCAAAATATTATTTGCCACCTTAGTTTTAAATGTCAGCATATTGATATTTGTACAATATTGCAATATGACTTTTTCCATCCCAAGAATAAAGCTCAAATTTATCTGAAGATTGAAAAACAAGCAAGCAAACAAAACTTGGGCATGTTTTTCAATTGAAATTAATGATTAAATATCTCTAAGGATTGTCAAAATATTGATTTAATTTGAAAGAGTTTTCTCAGTTAAGTTTTATAAATTTAATGTTCTCCTTAAGTTTTACAGTCTTCATAACAACTCTGAAAGAAATATGCTGTAAGTATGATCCATCTTTTAGAAGGATAGATTAAGATAGTTAAATCAATTTACTGAAACGGTAACTCGATGTTTCCCTAAGTATCATAATTTTAAGTGTATATTTTAGTTTCTATATTTTGTGCTTTGGGTTAGGGCTCCTTTTTAAAATATTAGTGTATGGAATTATAATAAAAGCTTTTAGCATAATTGCCTCAACCCTTATTAAGTCTGCCTAATGTCTTTATTTAAGAACATAGATTTTTTAGGCCAATGGGCTGTTTCAAACTGCAGCTTAGGCACTTACTAGGTGTGTGACATTAAGCACATTATCCTACTTCTCAGTGCGTGAGCTTTTATTAATCTGCAAATAAGGTTATTCGGAATGTGAATGTGAATTGAAAGGTTTAATTCACAGGGATTTGTGAGGCAATCACTTAGAACTAGTTTAGAAGTAACTTGTAAATCACCAGTGTTTCATAAAGTGCCAGTAATCATAAACTATTTTTACTATAAGTCCAGAGGTTTGGTTCTTCCTTTACAGATATAATAGACATTATTTATCCACTTTTAAAATAAAATAATAATAATAAAAGGGACAAAATACAGAACTGAATGCTACTTTTCTTTAATGTCATATGTGAAATGATAGGAATCCTTTTGCTTCCCTCTCTGATTGCAACAGTTTAAAACTGGCATTGCAGCTTATATATATATATATATATATATATATATATATATATATATATACACGTGTATATATACACACCCATGAGGACAATGTGATTGTCCACTGGTGAAACCAAAATATATAGGAGAATACGAAAGAAGTGATCAGAGTAAACATAATGATTTAAAATGCATGTATTGGGCTTCCCTGGTGGCGCAGTGGTTGGGAGTCTGCCTCCCGATGCAGAGGACGCAGGTTCGTGCCCCGGTCCGGGAGGATCCCACATGCCGCGGAGCGGCTGGGCCCGTGAGCTGTGGCCGCTGAGCCTGTGTGTCCGGAGCCTGTGCTCTGCAACGGGAGAGGCCACAGCAGTGAGAGGCCCGCGTACCGCAAAAAAAAAATAAAAAATAAAAAAATAAAATAAAATAAAATGCATGTATTTGGAAAGGTAAAACAACAGAGTATTTGAAATGAAATTGGGTGCTACTAAATAATATCAGCATAATATATTTAATAAGCAAAGTTCTTGTTTATCAATCTTAAAAGGAAAATTTAGAGCATCTTCTGAAGTCACTATATTTCTAAGGATGTAAAGCAAAATGACAGGGTGAAATGATATCTGCCCAGAACTCTCACTGAATTCTCATACACATAATTATAGAAAATGGTCAAAAATATAAAAATAGCACAAGACCTCCAGTAACACTGACAGCTAAGAAAGGGTGCTACTCATTTTAGAGAAACTTCAGGGATTTCTCTCTCATACAGTTCAGATAGGACAAGAATTTACAAGCTAGTTTCAGGGTTAACTTGTCATATTAAAGGATCCCTTCATTATTTTCATGGAAAATAACTTTGCAAAACTCAATGAACAACCTTTAATTTGAAGAGACAGAACGCATGGAAAAGCATGAGCAATGGTGAAAATAGCAAGTGTACATGTTGATGATGTAAATCAGTAACATAATTTACATTGGAGCTGCAGATTATACAGATGGCAGTCTGTGTCAAGGTATGGTTTTTGTGTGTGTGTGTGTGTGTGTGTGTGTGTGTGTGTGTGTGTTGGGGGAGCAGGGATAAAGGTGAGGAAACAGCTTGTTCATAACATAATGCATCTAGAAATATCCTCTAAATATAGGCAAGGATCAGGCACAAATAGTAATTGGAAGCCAGACTAAATGCAAATTCTAATGAACACTGCATCCCATCTCAAAAGAAACAGTCAAGCATCAGAGAGAAGAAAATCCACTTCTGGGACTGCTCATAGTTTTGACTGTCTTCCTCTTCATAATGGGCTATGGAATTAATAAATGTACAATGTTAAATTATGTTAAATAGCCCCCTCAAGCTTAAAGTATGACGAAGCTTAAATAAGAGACACTGTTAAGACAGTAAATTAAATTTCTTCATTTAATTGTTTTGCCCTTAATACTTGCATCCTCCAACTATCCCCCCCCTAAAAAAAAAAAAAAAAAGAAACAAACACAAAAAAACCACGAATCAAAAACAACAAGAAAGAAACAGAGGATACTGAAGTGGAGCACAGAGATATTACCTGCTCAGATATGTATTTTGTAACCATCTAACTGATAAGGGTATGGAATTTTGAAAATTCTCAGTAATCTCTTCCAATATGAGAAAGAAAGCAAATTTATATGCCATATTTTGTTCCTACTTTATCATGGAATTTAGGAAAGACAGATTAAATGAACAATGAGTTTGAATTTCCTTGGGACAGCAATAAAGCAGGAAGGATCTATTATAACTAGAAGAAAAATGTCCAATTCTCAGAGGCTACTCCTCAACGGAAATGGTAAGTTGCCACACCTCCAGAGTTGAAAAGTCACCAAAATCTCAGAAGCAAGAGAAGAGTCTGGGTGTTCTAACTACCTTTCTAATAAAGCACATCACTATCTCAGTCATGATGTGCAGCTCACTATCTTACCTAGAAAACACACACACACACACATACACACACACACACACCTTCTTCAAAACAAAATATCCAGTCCTCCTATATAACTCAGCAAGAAAAACAAAAGCCTTATAGCTTCTATCAGCCTATATTAGTTTGCTAGGGCTAGCATAACAAAGTAGCACAATCTAGGTAACTTAAAAAGATAAATTTACTGCTTACGGTTTTGGAGGTTAGAAGTCTGAGATAAAGTTGTTGGCAGGTCAACGCTCCCTCTGAAGGTGTTAGTAAAGGATCTGTTCCAACCTCTCTCTAGCTTCTGGTAGTTCCTTGACTTGTGGATGCATAACTCCAATCTTTACATGGCATTCTCCTTGTATGTGTTTGTCTCTGTGTCCAAATTTTCTCGATTTATAAAGAGTCATATTGGACTAGGGCCCACCCTAATGACCGCAAGTTAACCTGATCATCTACAAATACACTACTTCCAAATAAGGTCACATTCTGATGAACTGGGGTTAGTACTCAAATACATTAAATTTGGAAGACAGAACTGAACCCATAGCACTGTCCAAGCATGGGCAAATGGAAACAACATCAGGGTAATTGTACAAGTACAGTACAATAAATTTAGGAAAAATCAGACTTTATAAAGCAAGAGACAAATTATGAAGCAGCAGTCTTTTATTTAAAGGAAGTTTTTTTTGAGGCAACAGGGGAAAAAGCCAGATGATATAAGGAAAGTAGTTAGGACATTAAAATGAAAAGCAGAAGGTTAAAAAAAATAATAAAATTAACATTGCAGAATATTGAATCTGCTGTGAAGAAAATGCTTGAAATGAAATCCAGAATGCAGAAGAAAAAGACCAAAAATTAAAAAAAGAGATTAAAAAATGAGATAACTAGAGGAATAAGAAAGCAGAAACAATATAGTAATAATGTATTCCTGATTAAAAGATCAAAACAAGAAGAATAGAAGAATTTTCTAATACATAAATGAAGAACACATCTGAGTTATAAATGCTTAGTCTGCAGATTTCATGAATTCCTCATGGTGTCCTAACAATATCGATGTAAAATAACAATAATTTAGGTATACATTGTAAATTTAAGATTAAGACTCTTAAAATACCCAAGTCAGAAAAATAAATTTGCTACAATATATATTAGAATGTTGGCTGTCTATAAAGTCTAAAATCCAGGAAAGAATAAAAGAAAAATAAAACTTTACAGACAGAATTAAAGTCCTTGAATACACACAACTTCCTGATTTCATCCAACTGTTTTGTTTTCAGAGATAACCAGTATCTTGAGTTGGGTATAAAATATTTACACTCTAATTGTTATACCTTTACTACATATATTGTACTACTAAGTGATATCAAATACTGTGCCTGCTTTTATATAAAGATATATCCTCTGAAACTTGCTTTCTATATTCAAATAGTTACATGTTCATTTTCCAAAAATGTACCACTTGAATTAGTTTATTTTTTGCCCTCTTAACTATTAGCTACCTCTCCCCATACCTTCCATAGTAATTAAGGTAACTCAAAGGTCACACTATACCTTTGGTCGGACATTTTCTTCCTAGCATATTCTCCATATCATTTCTAGGTACACTGTCCAATATAGCTAACTAGAGATTTTTATATTATGAAAGTAAATAAAAGTATTAAATATCTCAAATAACAAATGCTAATGATGGATCAAGTTGAAATACAAACTTCCATCTCTAGTAAAGGCTAAAAGGAATACTTATGCCTCAATAACAGACATCTTCCAATTAATTATACCAGACATTAAAGTCCAAAATATTGTCTCCTCTGTTTATTCAATTTTAACAAGATGGAAATTGGAGAGGACCTAGGTCCCTTCAGCAGAAGCAGTATTCAGGAAATGGTGTCTCCTCTGTAGGACTTTCTAAATTTGAATTAACCCAACACCAAGTCTCTTAAATGTCACTAATTGAAGATTCAAAGTCAAATTAAAGTTTCCCCAAATCAACTTCATGTCAAACACATTTCAAAATGAAAGAATCTTCAGCATATAAACAATTACTTATGAAAATGTAATTTCCAGAGCCCAGCATATGATGTAATCTAGACCTGCATTCTCACCAATTGCCAAGCCTTTGTGTTGTTTGGAAGAATTAGAATAGATACACAAAACAAGAGATCATATATAAAATTTATATTATAAAATATTATGAGATATGTTTCCTACGTCCCTATAAAAGCCCACTTTAAGATTCTTAGCCTCCTTCAAAGAGTGGCATTTGAGAACTTGTTAATTGGATGAAATAAAACAATTTGGGGTGATGGCATAACTTTATCTCTAACCCTTATTGAGTTGCCTTTGTGTTTCTTACACAAATTTTTAATCTCTTAATTTTTAATTTCCTTTTAATTATTTTGTTCCTGTCAACAAAGTCCTAAATTGAACATGGGCTGTCTTTTGACATGTCTTATGCTCTCTTTTGACCACAGTTTATAGGAGAAAATACCCAAGTACAGTATGATTTGACTGGTCTTGCAAATTTTTATCCTTTGAAAGCCTGCTTTCATCTTTTTGTTGCCATAGTTGCTGCCTAGTAATTTGTTAGGCTAGTGAATTACCCACTGCCCCACTTTATATCTCAGGTAGAGAATCAACACTGTGTCACTGAACTGAAGTTGGTTCTGCTCTCTGGGACGAATTCTCTCCTTCATTGTTTTCTTGGATCTTGACTCCACTGTTCAAGTGGTTTTTCTTATCTATTATTCTCCCTGACAACATCTTAGGCAGGTGCTGAAGTATATAAAACACTCATGGACCTCTTCTTGTTGCTACATGTATGGAGGTCTACAAATTTTTTAAAGGTTTATATAAAACACTCAATCTATGACAATGTAATTGCTTCAAAAACTTAATAGCCTTCTGATCCATTTTCTTTCATTCAGTTCCGTATGTCAGTAACAACAACATTTATTTTTTGACGTAATTCTCAGGACTGACACATTTCTTTCCTTACTTAGCCCCATGGTTTTCTTCTAAATTAACACTGGCTATCTTGAGGCCATCAGAGTTTAAGGAAAGGCTAATCAATCAGCTTAGGATAAGATTAATAGTTATATTGTCTGACCTTAAAGTAATGCAGGAGACAGTTTTACAAAATATTGCACTACTGCTTAAAATGTGATTTGATTTTCAGTGTCCAATACAATTCCATGACACTACTCTCTAGGACAACACATATTTTAGGTGTTTCATAAAATCAGTAGCTCATTTCTGGAACTCATTTTTATGTCAGTCAGCTTAGGCTAAGTCATAATGTTTTAGGTTCCCAAAATATGAATGGTTTTTAATAACACAGGTTTATATCTCACATGCTTTTCTAATATCTTGCTGAACAGCTAGTAGTAAGCAAAAATACAATGAAAATTCATACCCGAATTCTTCCCATAGAGGTATAGACAATGTATGTTTGTGATAGATAGCAATTACATTCAGAATCAATGCGTGTATCAATTATATTTTTGCCATCTTATCACACAATTCTCTAGTCTTCTTGCTTTCAATATCACTTTCATTGCTTGCTTGCAATAACTACTAAGCAAGTGCCAAATATTTTAGGATACTTTATATGGCAGAACACAAATTTTGACGCCAATTTTGGTGTTAGTTGAAGTAGTGATAGCTACTGTATCACAAAAAGCTCCAAAATATTATTGACAGAACAAATCAGAAGTATATGCCTCTCACTTGTGTGGCATGGTGGGCATCCTTCCACATTTGATTCAGGGATAAGACTTTCCATCTTGTAGCTCCACCATATTTGACACATTGGCTTCTAGGATTGCCATGGAAGAGAAGAGTACAGCCATTTTTTAAACTACAATTTCCAATAAATAACAGATCACTTTTACTAACATTCTATTACTGAGATCTAACCACATGCCACAACTATTGCAAAGGTGACAAACCAAAGGTGGTTTCTGCTATCTGACAGCAAACCAAATTGAGAAAGAACTAGATCGTTTTGAATCTGTAATGGAGGGACAGTAGCTATCTCTGATATACAAAAGAAAATGATATACCAGTTGATCTATTGGTGTTTATATTCATATTTATATTATTGACTAATTAAACTCCATTTCTAGGTAATATAAATTCATTTAAAATTTTCTACTTTCAGGACTATGTTTTTTTTCCATAGAAGGTAAGGAGGAGCACCTTTTAACCTCTATACCCACCAATGGACCATATTTTCTCCTTTTCTTTGGATTTGAGCATAATATTCCGCTTATCTAATTATCTTTATCTTCCCATTACCTAAAATCCTCTTCTACTCCCAACCATACCCACACACTCCTCTTCCACAAACACAAATTGTTTCTTTATTTGTCTTAATTCTAATCAATTTTCAGTATTCAGCTTAGGATGTCATTTGTTTTACAGGATTCTAACCTTTAATACAAAAATTTCATTTAGGGGCCCTATCATACATCTCTATAAATATATGGGATACTGTGAATTTTAATTAACATGCTCAATTATAATGATGTATACTGTTGTTTAATTCTCTCACTAGAATGTAACTAACTTAAGGGCAATGGCAGTGTTGGTTTACCTTTGTAGACTTCACAGATCATAAGGCATGTTGGTTAAGTAGGCAAATGCAATGTGAAGTGCACTTTAAGAATAATAAAAATGTAGAGATGAAAAGCAGTGTTTTAACATAATTCCTTTTAGAGAGAGTACTGTATGAGATTTCAAAGGAAATATATTAACACGATACCCTGTTTGTATAGAAAGATCTAATAATTATTCCCCAAAAATAGCACTTAGTTTTTCTACAAGGGGATTAAATAATATTAATTTTGGTGGTTTTTTTTGTTTAACTGAATGGAGTAAGCAAGATTGATTCAATAGACAATAAGATGAGCAATGGCATTTCTCTTTACAATTGCGTTTTGCATCTCTACTAAATTCTTGGTGAAAAAAATGTATGTAGGGACTTCCCTGGTGGTACAGTGGTTAAGCATCTGCCTGCAAATGCAAGGGACATGGGTTTGATCCCTGGTCTGGGATGATCCCACATGCCACGGAGCAACTAAGCCCGTGCACCACAACTACCGAGTCTGCGCTCTAGAGCCCACAAACCACAACTACTGAAGCCCACACACCTACAGCCCATGCTGCGCAACAAGACAAGCCACTGCAATGAGAAACCTGCACACCGCAACGAAGAGTAGCCTCCGCTTGCCACACTAGAGAAAGCCCGCGCGTAGCAACAAAGACCTTACGCAGCCAAAGCTAAATTAATTAATTAATTAATTAAAATGTATGTAAAGAATGCTGTGATGAACAACATCCATTTTGCAACTTATGGTGCTCACATGTCTAATCATCGTGTACCTATTATGTGAATCTAAAAAGGTATAAAACTTCTATAAACATTTGAAATTGTTAATTCCATTTTGAAAACTGTTCTTAAAGAGAAATGAAATATATCTCCCACAGCCACAGAGATACAGACCCTGGAAGCAGATAATACCAGAAAATTTTCAAGGAGATATATCAGGTTCAGTACACGTGTGTGTGTGTGTGTGTGTGTGTGTGTGTAGGCATGTAATTTCTTCCAAATAGGAAAAAATAAATTTTTCTTGACAGTGAATGTTTACAAATTCCATTCATTTGCTACCCGTATAACCAGATAGCTCAATAAGCAATTCTAGCAAATTATAACATTTTAAATAATCCTGTTTAAATGAGAATGAAACTTTCACTGAGATCAAAACTTGCTAAAACAATAGCAAAATGTTCAAGGGTAGTCTCCATCATAAATGCTAGACAATAGTAGTTAATATTCACCTTAGTGTCCATCTGGAATAACTTTTAGTAATAGGTAAAATTCAAGATATTTTAAATTTAATATTTTATCTATTAGCTCAGTAAAGTTTATTTATTTAAAAAGGTTTTAGAACTTCCTCCATTTATTGAGCACTTTGTGACAAGTTATTCACACACAGATTTTGAGAACAGTTGTTTTCTGTCCCTTATGGAAATAAGGAAATTTAGGTGTAGAGTTTAAAGCAAGTTCACAGAATAATTCAGCTAGTAAGTTGAAGACCCTACATTTTAATAAATGTTTTCCTAACATTAATACATTATTTTCCTCACTATACCATGTTTCAGTACAAAATATATTTAACTAAATTACAATTGCATAAGACAGTATAATTTGGAAGCATAATGAAGTCCTCTCAGTAAATGTTATGTTAGTTATTCTTGCAATTTTTTTTGAAAAAAATAGATTTTCATTACAACTTAATGCTCTTTAAAAAGCAGTAAATTGTTCAGATATTTCTGTCTTATAAATTACCAACTGTCAGGTACTTCTTATCGCAAGGAATTATAAAGAAATACTAAAATAGTTCAAAGTCCTCTAAATTTCAAGAGATTTAACATTCTCATTTCTTTCATTGGCAATATATTTAAAATAGAACAATGAAAGTGAAGCAAGTCTCATTAGCTTCAGGAAGGTAGAGAATTGTTATGTTCTATTCTAGTTCTTTGTAGTACTACACATACTTATTGAAATAAGAGATGGGCAGAATTACTTTATTAAATATGAACAGAGCAAGTGAAGAAAATAGAGTACTGCATGTTGAAACAAAAGGCTTGATTTGACAATATAAATGGTGTTTCAACTAGACTAGTGAAACTTAGAAATATAAAACTGCATGTGACTAAAAACTTCTACAAAAGGTCTTTTAGGTTTTATCCCTCTATTGAATTCAGAATAGACTTTTGCTCTGGAACTTCCTCAAAAAGATATTAAAATCTTTTAAACCAGTACTTGTGCTCCTCCAAAGGTTTTATGGTTTGGTCATTGTAAAATATGCATTAAACCAGGAATCATGTTAGGAGCTAACATGCGTACTCATCTTGACAATTCTGACACACATTTGCTTGAGAACACTTTATCTGTAAATCTATAAGAATATCACTACTGTTCATTCTAAGTCTTATATTTTATATTCACTGACCCTTCTAAATTTTCCAAGTCTTATTATTATCTCTATTTTCATAAATTTTATTCACTCTTTCATAGTTAAATTAATCTATATTCATGTTCTCAACTGGAATGATTGCATGCACATGAATTACATATTTCTTCAACTTAGAACTTGTTCATATCTTCAGATCCATATATCCAACATCCTTTAATACAATTTCTATTCTGATATTCTATAAGATCTACAAACTCAATGTCTCAAAATTTAACTCCTCATCTTCCTCCATCAAATCCCCTCTTTCTCCAGAATCCCACCGTCAGTGAACGGAATCACAATCCGGAGTACTTCAAACCTGAAATCATTTCTCAATTTATTTTTAGCACCCTTTTATTCAATCTGCAACCAAGTTTTATTGAATATTGCCATTGATCTCTTGCCTTAATCCTTGTACTTTTCTGGTTCTTGGGACTGAATGGCAGAATTATCACAGACCCCTGGACTCTTCAAATATGTGTATGATCAATCAAATCCAAGAAACTCATCTTGAAAGTTTAATTCCTGGGCCTATTTCTAGTATCAATTAATCAATTAAGGTACTGCAATGAAAGACTTTGCATATTCAAGTTGGGTGATTTTAATAATGAGGCCATTCACAAAATTATAGATAGATATAGGGAGACAAACAAACAAAAATCAATAGCATAGCCACCCCAAAACCAGAAAGAGCAGATGCCATTATTCTTCCTATGTTTGAGAAGAGGGAAAATAAGGGAGAATCAGAATCTGGACAATGAGAATTTTCTATTAAAAATTTCCTGACGAGAACTGTGACTTCTGGTTGAGGAAGGTAGCCAAGTCACTGAGGCTCCCCAGAAAGGAAATGTAAGGAATGAACACTTCTGCTTTGCTTCCTATTGGCTGAAGCAGAAATTACATAATAAAGAAGCCCATTGATTCAAATCAGATTCCCAGGCCACACAAAATGATAAAGCAGGATGAAAAGTTATATGGAGGGGTTCACAGATGATCAATACAATCTTCTATTCCCATGGGAGAGAGCTTTCATCACACTTTCCAGTAGAACTTCAAAATTGGTATACCAGACTCCACTTCTTCCCTTTACACAAAGGGGAAATGCATCCTTGTTTTCCCATTATTTTCTGCTTCACTGTTTTATATTAAGCGTTACTGAAGGTGGACACAAATAACTTGCTTTAATTCTTAGGTTGTCAAAGTACAAAAAGCCACATGTAGAGTAATGGAAAGGACAGAATATCACCAAGAATTCTTGAATGCTTACTGAATATGACTTTAGGTTGTCTCTTTTGGGAACAGAATGACAGCATTCTACCTTTGAGAATAAGAGTGATATGGGTTTCACTTTGTTTTAATTTTTATTATTAATAATGATATTGGTATATTAATTTAGGTTTTTGGAGAGTTTCTGAGATCAGGCTTCTAATTTAAACAGCAATTCTTATAGTTAGTTCTTAATATACAATGAAGTGACTTCAAGTAAGAGAAAGACCATAATTTAGTCAGTGGTTTTGTGAGAACTGCAAAGTACTTTGAAAAAAAAACAGAAAACAATCTATACTTGACAATACAATAGAATATATGTGCAGAAAGATTTAAAAGTTAAACATTTAAACAAATTTACAGAAAACCTAGAGGAAAATGGATATTGTACCTGTATGGCGATAATACGTATAAATAAATATATTTTTTCTATAAAAATTTAAAGCAAAAGTCTATCTGTAAAATAGATGACTAAAATACGACCCACACAGATATAATTATATTTTAAAAGAATGTGTTTAAACATATGTAATAGATAAACTACAAAAGAATATGACAAAATTTTAACATAGGTGGGAATGCAAATTTTACACTAATTCATGACAACTGATATTTACTCTTACAAAGACAAACAAAAAGAGTATATACTTGCCAATTCCCTGTAACCAACAAATCTTTTTATCATAATAACCTCTCACTATTGGTAAGATTACGGGAAGTTGGCAGTTAATATATTGCTAGAAGCAACGTAAATTACTATTTTATCCCTTTGATCAACCAGTGTGTCAAAATAACTCAAAAGTCACAAAAATGCTAATTTTCTCCCAACCTCAGAGAGGTAAGAATTTATGGTAGCAAAATAATTTACCACAGGAAAAAATATTTGCAAGACAGTTCATCATTCTCTGTTAGAATAATATTGAAAATAATCTAAATGCGGGACAAGAAAATGATGCTTGTTACCATAAGGCATCACTACATTTAAATATCTTTTTATTCAAAATATAATTATGAAGATTATGTGTGCAACATGGAATATGCTATTATATAACAATAGCAACAATTGTTTATATAATATTGATTAACTATACTATAAAATTGAGCAATGAATTTTGAGCTGAATGAAAACAGAAGCATCCAGTGTTGAATGAAAAAAATTGATTATGGTTTTTTTTTATTTGAGATATTTTACAAGAAGAAAATGTTCCTTAGTTCTCTTTTCTGTACTAGTTACCTACTTCAACAATCCATGGGTTTTCACAGGAACTGAACAATATGAAAAATGCACAAAGAATAGCATGTTAGGGAAGGAGAAAAAATATTGCACATTGAAGTTATGTGGATAAATGCACCACATTTCTCTAGTACTTTCCCTCTTTTGTATATTTACCTCTAATGTTCTATATACAGACTCTTTTGTAAATCCTACCTTCTGAAATGTAGCCATGTTCTCCATTTAATTTGCAGCTCTTTGTAGAAAAAGGATCTGCCAACAATAAAGACTGCAGCCTAAACAGAGGAGAAATAAATCAATTTTAGCTATATTTTCAAAAGCAGCAGGTACAATCTTTTATAAATTACTATGATCCAAGACAGTAAACCATGTAATAAGAGAAACAACTAGCAATTTTGCTCAGGGAATATCTTTTAAAATACAAAGCTGTGTGAACTCAGTATTTTTATTTGATGGCCAATGAAAGTTCTATTTCTTCCACTTATTGTTGTTGTTTCTTCATTATTGATTGTTTCAGAGGTGTCATGCCAGATAGTGTTCTATGTATTTGGGTTGTTATTCTTTCATAAACGTATCTTTCATAAACTCAGCATATGTTGTGACAGCTATGTGCTACTCATTTCAACGAACATATATTATTTTGAACTTTAGTGGTCATATTAGTGAAAAACACACTTCATACTGCTTAATGATTTGGGATAATTATTAAAATCTTCTTTTCATAATTAATGAAATGCAGACATTCCTGACTACAAGAGAAACTTTGTTAACTTTTCTTTTTCCTACTTAAGTTGAAAAGTAGGCTCATTTGTGGTCCCATAATGCCACTCTTATAAGGGAGAGGGATTTCTTAATATTTCTATTTTATTGACCCTATTTTGCAGGATGCTCAATACTCTTGTCATTAAGGAAAAACGTCATATTCATTTAACTACGAAGAGTGAACATATTACAAGGTAGTTTCTGCCAATATCTTTAGGATTTGATTCAATTCAGAGTCTTATGAGGTAGTCATGGGGAAAGGCCACATCAGCCCTACTGGAAAAAGATTAAACAGTTTACTTCATTCTATCAATCGGACAATTAGTACAGTCCATATGTTCACAAATATCTTTCAACAGACCTGATACATTTTCTAATGCTCCCTCATTGAAGAAAAAGTTATTTATGTTAGGCCTTCTTTTTATACAAATACTTCAATTACATTAAGTCTTGATCAGTTCTGACCATTTTGTTATATATTTATTTGCAACACTCATTTGCAATTTCCCGTGAATAAGTTAACTTGGAGCAGAGCACTGAGAAATTAATAGGAATTATACTTCAAATTTGTGCAATACTTCACAATTTTCAAAGCACTTGAACAAATCTATATCATTAGAAAATTACATCACATCTGTTAACCCATTTCCCAGACAAATAAGTTGTATTTGCCTAACATATATTATTACTAATGACAAGCAGAGCCATAGTTGTAATGCTACTCTTCTGTTTCAACACAGGTAACATGTCTGAGATATATACAGCCTGCTAGAGATGCTAGAATAGAGGAAATGGTGAGATAATTTTTAATAGAAACCAGAGCTTTAATAAAGCAACTACAGTTAAAAGCAATATTTGTGATTTGTAACAGTTAGTGATAATGAGAGCACCAAGTGTTTGAGGTTAAATAAGTACTTTGGGCCTCTCACTGTTGTGGCCTCTCCCGTTGCGGAGCACAGGCTCCGGACGCGCAGGCTCCGGACGCACAGGCTCCGGATGCGCAGGCTCAGTGGCCATGGCTCACGGGACCAGCCGCTCCGTGGCATGTGGGATCTTCCCGGACCGGGGCACGAACCCGCGTCCCCTGCATCGGCAGGCGGACTCTCAACCACTGCGCCACCAGGGAAGCCCAAATAAGTACTTTTTTAGTAAGTATTTTGTTGGTTACCGTCAGGCCCAAGTTCATGAGCAGGTTACCCCTCCTTTAATCACACTCATAACTCCCTATATTTGCCTCACTGCAACTGTCCTTTTAAAAATCTATTTGCATAGGTATTTGATTAAAGTTTTACTAACCAAACAGATTTCAAACTTGAGGGCAAAGGTAATCACTGTTTTACTGACCATTTTATTTCTAGCACATGATATATTTTATGAATGTTAGGTGAACATCAAAACTTATGTTGAATGAATTAATCAATAAACAATAAATAAATGAGACTGCTATTATCCTCATTTTATTTTTTATTTCTATTAATCGAAATATACTCTAATTTATAAGAACAAGCAAAGAAACTGAAGTTTTCCTAGAATACAAAGTGTTATGCAAACTGCAGAGACCAGCATACAAACAATACTTCCTAAATGACTCTATAAATTACAGAGCTAATAATAATTCTCATTTTAAGTCCAAATTCTATTTCAAATTTACTTAGCTGTAAATAACTTAACCGTAGGATTTTTCTCCTGTTTACCTATGTTTGCTTTCCATAATCCTATTCTCTTCTCATCAATCACTTTCAAGTATTCTGTGCATCTTTAACTTAATTATTTACTTAAAGGATGAATATTAAGTGCTTGATATAACGTGCTGGTTACTCTGCTAAAAATTGGATATACAATTTGTTTTGATTTTGTATCTCAAAGTGAACCCCTATATCTGACAATCTGTATTATTATTAGTACTATTATATTATTATTAGTGCTGCTGTAACTAATTACCACAAATTTAGTAGATTAAAACAACACAAATTTATTGCCTTAACAGTTCTTTAGATCAAAAGTTCTACATTAATGTCACTGGGTTAAAATCAAGATTTCATCAGGGTTCCATTTCTTTCTGAAGGTTTTAGAGGATAAATCACACCTTGCTTTTTCCAGCTTCTACAAACTATCATCATTCCTTGACTCCATCTTCAAAGACAGCAAAAGAACAAATTTTTCTCATGTCACATCTCTCTGACCTATACTTCTGCCATTTTCTCTTCCTCTTAAGGACTCATGTGATTAGATTGAGCCCATTCTAATAATCTAGGATAATATCCTCATCTTAACGTCCTTAATTTTAATCACAACTACATATTATCTTTTGCCATATAAGGTAACATATTCACAGTTCCAGGGATTAGGAAGTAGACATCTTTGAGGGGACATTATTCTGCCCATCAAACAACCCATCCTTGATTGTCAGGGTTAATCTGCCAGGCATTAGGTATCTGAAAGATTTTTTTTTTTCCTTTCAAAGGCAACCATATCTGCATCACAAATCCCGATAGTAAAATCAGTTGGGTTTCCGTTAAAATTCCAACTACCTGTAACCTAATCCTGTTTATTGAATCAGTTTCTGAAGGTTGTGTGTCTCAAGGGATGGAAAATTTACCAGATTCACCAAGTTCAGTAACAGAAGTTCTTGAAATCTGAGTCCTAAGATTCAAATCTGTTATTTTCTATGTGTTCACTGGCACCCTTATTTAACTCTTCCCCACCCCAGGTAACCGTCAGTTTTCTTCGCTTTCACTGAGGTTTTGCCCTTGGCCTTTGTTCCTCTTACTGTTTACATTCCAAACTCTTTGTTGATGATTTTATCTTCATTGAGATATTTACTTCTATGTCTAATTTAAGAGTTTTTATCAATTCATGTTGAATTTTGTCAATTTGTTTTCTGTATATTGAGATGTTCATATTATTCTTTTCTTTTATTCCATTAATGTGATATATCACATTGATTGATTTACAAATGTTGAACTATGCTTGAAAACTCCAGGATAAATCCTACTGGATCAAAACCAATAATTCTTTTAATGTGCAGCTGAATTAGATCTGGAACTACTTTATTGAAAACGTTTGTATCTATACTCATCAGGGTTATTGGCCAGTAGTTTTCTTTCCTAGCAATGTCTTTTTGTGGTTTCAGTATCAGGATAATGTTGGTCTCAAAAAATGAGTTTGGAAGCGGCCCTTCCTCTTTAATTTTTTGGAAGAGTTGAGAAGAAATGGTGTTAATTCTTCCTTAAATGTTTGGTACAATTCTCCAGGGAAGCCATCTGTATGGTAATAGGCTTTTCTTAGTTGGGGGATTGTTGATTATTGATTCAATATCCTTATTAGTAATTGGTCTATTCAAATTTTCTATTTCTTCCTGATTCAGTCTTGGTAAGTTTAATATTATTAAATTTAATGTAAGAATTTTTCCATTTCTTCTACATTGTCAAGTATGTTGGTGTATAGTTGTTCAGAGTAGTCTCTTATGATGCTTTGAACTTCTGTAATACAAATTATATCTCCTTTTTCACTTATAATTTTGTTTCCCTTTTTCCTTCCATAGTCTAGCTAGGGGTTTCCCAATTTTGTTTATATTTTCAAAGAACCAACTCTTAGTTTGGTTAATCATTTATATTATTTTTCTATTCTCAATTTGAGTTATTTCTGCTCTAATCTTTATTATTTCCTTTCTTCTGCTAACTTTGGGATCAGTTTGTTCTCTTTTTTCCTAGTTCCTTAAGGGTTTGGGATCTATCTTGCCTCTCAATGTAAGTGTTTATTGCTATGACCTTCCCTCTTGAACTGCTTTTGCGGCATCCTGTAAGCTCTGGTATATTGTGTTTCCATTTTCATTTGTTTCAAGAAATTTTCTTATTTTTCCTTTCTTCTTTGATCCATTGGTTGTTTGGGGAGTGTTGCTTCACTTCCATGTGTTCGTGAATTTTCCAGTTTTCCTCTTGTTGATTTCCAGTTTTATGCCATTGTGGTCAGAGATGATACCTAGTATGATTCCACTTTTCTTAAATTTGCTAAGACTTGTTTTGTGGCCTAACATATGTCTTATCCTAAAAAATATTCCATGTGAACTTGTGAAGAATGTGTATCCTGCTGTTGAATGAAATGTTCTGGATATGTCTGTTCAGTAGATTTGATCGAAAGTGTTATTCAAATCTCCTGTTTCCTTTTTGATGCTCTGTCTGGATGATCTATCCATTGTTCACAGTGGGTTATAAAGGTCCCCAACTATTATTGTATTACTGTTGAATTCTTCTTTCAGCTCTGTTAGTTTTTGCTTTATATATTTAGGTGCTCCAATGTTGGTTGCATAAATATTTATAATTGTTATATCTTCTTGATGTATTAACCCCTTTATCACTATATAATGACCTTGTCTCTTTTACCATTTTTAGTTTAAAGTCATTTTGTCTGATATAAGTATACCTAACATGCTTTTTTTATCCTCAATCAATGTGTGTCTTTAAGGCCAAAGAGAGTCTCTTATAGACAACATATTCTTGGATCTTGTTTTTTAACCCATTCAGCCATTCCATATTTTTCAATTGGACAATTTAATCTGTTTATATTTAAGGTAATTATTGATAGTTAAGAACTTACTACTGTCATTTTGTTAATTGTTTTCTGGTTGTTTTGTAGATCTGTTGATCCTTGTTTCTTATCCTGCTGTTTTTTTTTTTGCATTTTGATGTCTTTTGATATCAGTATGCTTCGACTTCTTTCTCATGTTTTTTAATGTAATTACCATAGGATTTTCCTTCATGGTTACCATGAGACTTACATAAAATATTTTAAAATTATAACACCCATTTTAAAACAGATAACAACATAACTTCAATAGAATTTTCAAACTTTATATTTTTACTTCCCCTCCTCACATTTTAGGTTATTGTTACTACAATTTGCACATTTTTTAAAATTGTGTAACTAGAAGAGATTATTGTAGCTACAGTTATTTTTGCTACATTTTTTTACCTTTTAAGCTAGAGTTGTAAGTGAATTATGTAACACGATTTCCATATTGCAGAATCTATTACTATATTTATCATTACCAGTAAGATTTATGCTACCTTTTTATATTTTTATGATGTTAATTAACATCTTTTTACTTCCACTCAAAGAACTACTTTTAGCATTTCCTGTAAGACAGGTCTAGTGTTAATGATCTCCCTCAGCTTTTGTTTGTTCAGGAAAGACTTTATCCCTCCTTTGTTTATGCAGGATAGATTTGCCATTAAAATTCTTGACTGAAAGTTATTTTCTTTCAAAATTTTCAATATGCCATCTCATTCTCACCTGCCATTAAAAGTTTCTATTGAGAAATCCACCTAAAATTTTATGAGGGTTACCTTATATGTAACTTCTCTCTTTTCTCTTGCTGCTTTTAAAATTCTTTGCCTTTGACTTTTGACAATTTAATTATAATGTGGCACAATCCAGCCCTTTTTCAGTTTCAACCTATCTGAGGCCCTTTGGACCTCATGGATCTGGATGTCCATTTCTCTCCCCAAGTTTGGGATGTTATAGCCATTACTGCTTTAAATACACTTTTTTGTCCCTTTCTTTCTCTTCTCCATCTAGAATTCCCATAATGCAAATGTTGTTTCTTTTCATTGTGTCTCATAATTCCCATAGGCTTTCTTCCCTCTTTTTCACTCCTTTTTCTTTTTGTTCCTCTGATTGGGTAATTTATTATTTTTAATTAAAAAATTTTAATTCATTGTTGAAGTATAGGTAGCATACAATATTATCTTCAAGTATACAATATAGTAGTTCAACATTTACATACATTACAAAATAATCACCACAATATGGCTAGTAACCAACCGTCACTGTACAAACTTATTACAATATGGTTGACTATATTACCTATTCTGTACATCTGCAAGACATCTTTTTTATGACTAGAAGTTTGTATCTTTTAATCCTTGTTACCTACTTTGTCCATTCCCTAAGCTCTCTCCCCTCTGGCAACAACTTGTTCTCTGTATCTATGAGTCTGTTTCTGCTTTTTTTTTTCTTTTTTAACATTCATTTGTCTCACGCTTTAGATTCTGCACCTAAGTGAAATCATATAGTATTTATCTTTGTCTGACCTACTTGACTTAGCATACTACACTCTAGATCCACCCACGTTTTTGCAAATTGCAGAATTTCATTCTTTTTATGGCTGAGTAATATTCCATTTTATATAAATACCACAACTTCTTTATCCATACATTTATTGATGGACACTTATGTTGCTTTCATATCTTGGCTATTGTAAATAATGCTATGATGAGCATTGGAGTGCATATACTTCTTTGAATTAATGTCTTTTTTTCTTTGAATAGATACTCAGAAGTGGAACTGCTGGATCATATGTTAGTTCTATTTTTAGTTTTTTAAGGAATCTCCATGCTGTTTTCCATAATGACTTCACCAATTTACATACCCACCAACACTATACAAGCGTTTCTTTGTCTTCACAACCTTGCCAACACTTGTTATTTGTTGTCTTTTTGATATTAGCCATCCTGACAGGTGTGAGGTGATATTTTACTGTGGTTTTGATTTGCATTTCCCAATAATTAGTGATGCTGAGCATCTTTTCATGTGCCTGGTGCCCACCTCTATGTCTTCTTCAGAAAAATGTCTATACAGATCCTTGGCCCATTTTTTAATCAGATTGCTTATTTTTTTATATTGAGTTGTATGAGTTCTTTATACATTTTGGATACTAAACCTTAATTGGATATACTGTTTGCAAGTGTCTTTTCCCATTCAGTAGGTTGCCCTCTCATTTTGTTGATGGTTTCCTGCAGTGTGTAAAACCTTTTTAGTTTGTTTAGTTTTGCTTTTGTTGCCCTTGCCTGAGGATACAGATCCAAAAGAATATTGCTAAGACTGATGTCAGAGACTTAACTGTCTATGTTTTCTTCTAGGAGTTTTATGGGTTCGGGTCTCACATTTAAATCTTTAATTCATTTTATTTTGTATATAGTGTAAGAAAGGAATCCAGTTTCATTCTTATGCATATAGCTGTCCAGTTTTCCCAACAACATTTATTGAAGAGGCTATCTTTTCCCCATTGTATATTCTTACCTCTTCTGTTATAGACTAATTGACATTATAAGCATGGGTTTATTTGTGGGTATTCTATTCTTTTCCATTTATCAATGCATTTGTTTTTGTGCCAGTACCATACTGTTTTGATTACCGTAGTTTTGTAGTAGTTTGAAATCAAGGAGGATGATACCTCCAGCTTTGTTCTTTTGAGGGATTGCTTTGGATGTTTGGGGTCTTTTGTTGTTCCATACAAATTTTAGCATTGTTTATTCTAGTTCTGTGGAACAAATTCCATGCATATATAAAATCTGTAGATTGCTTTGGGTAGTATGTATTGGGTTGGCCAAAATATTCATTTGGTTTTTTTCCATACAATAGCTCTAGTAACACTTAGTTACCTTTAACTTCATTCAGAATAATTTTGTTAGATTGTATTGTGACAGCTATCATATTAGCAGGTGTTTTTAAAAAAATTACCAAAATTGATCAATTTTTGTGTAGTCATTTTAATACTGAAGATGGAAGAAAAAAACCAACATTTTTGGCATATTATGCTTTATTATTTCAAGAAAGGTAAAAATGCAACTGGAAAACAACAAAAAAAAGATTTGTGCAGTGTATGGAGAAGGTGCAGTGACTGACTGAACATGTCAAAAGTGGTTTGCAAAGTTTTGTGCTGGAGATTTCTCGCTGGACAATGCTCCATGGTTGGGTAGACCAGTTGAAGTTGATAGTGATCAAATCAAGACATTAATTGAGAACAATCAACGTTATACCACTCAGGAAATAGCTGACATACTCAAAATATCCAAATCAAGTGATGAAAATCGTTTGCACCAGCTTGGTAATGTGAATTGCTTTGATGTTTGGGTTCCACATAAGTTATGCAAAAAAAACTTTCTTGACCGTATTTCTGCATACAATTCTCTACTTAAATGTAATGAAAATGTTCCATTTTTAAAACAAATTGTGATGGATGATGAAAAGTGGATGCTGTACAATAAGGTGGAATGGAAGAGATCATGGGGCAAGCAAAATGAACCACCACCAACCATACCAAAGGCTGGTCTTCATCCAAAGAACATGATGTTGTGTATATGGTGTGATTGGAAGGGAGTCCTCTATTATGAGCTCTTTCCAGAAAACCAAATGATTAATTCCAACAAGTACTGCTCCCAATTAGACCAACTGAAAGCAGCACTCAACGAAAAACATCCAGAATTAATCAACAGAAAATGCATAATCTTCCATCAGGATAAAGCAAGACTGCATGTTTCTTTGATGATCAGGCAAAAACTGTTACAGCTTGGCTGGGAAGTTCTGATTCATCTGCTGTATTCAAGAGACATTGCACCTTCGGATTTCCATTTATTTCGTTCTTTACAAAATTCTCTTAATGGAAAAAATTTCAGTTCCCTGGAAGGCTGTAAAAGGCACCTGGAAGAGTTCTTTGCTCAAAAAGATAAAAAAATTTTGGGAAGATGGAATTATGAAATTGCTTGAAAAATGGCAGAAGGCAGTGGAACAAAACGGTGAATATATTGTTCAATAAAGTTCTTGGTGAAAATGAAAATTGTGTCTTTTATTTTTACTTAAAAACCGAAGGAACTTTTTGACCAACCCAATATATTTTAACAATATTAGGGACTTCCCTGGTGGTCCAGTGGTAAAGAATCCACCCTTCCAATGCAGAGGATGCAAGTTTGAGCCCTGGTCAGGGCACTAAGATCCCACATGCCATGGGGCAACTAAGCCCACATGCCACAACTACTGTGCTTGCGAGCCTCAACTAGAGAGCCTGCATGCTGCAAACTACAGAGCCCATGCACCTTGGAACCTGTGCGCCACAACTAGAGAAGAGAAAACCCACTGCCACAACTTGAGAGAAGCCCGTGCACTGCTACGATAGATACCCAAGCTTCAGTGAAGATCCCACGTGCTTCAACTAAGATCCAACACAGCCAAAATATAAAATAAATAAATAATAAATTTAAAAACGAACAATTTAAAGAAAAAAACAATACTAACTCTTCCAATCCATGAGCATGATATACCTTTCCATTTGTATCACCTTCAATTTATTTCATCAATGTCTTATAATTTTCAGCATAGTTCTTTCATCTCCTTGGTTAAATTTTTCCTATGTATTTTATTATTTTTGATTCAATTATAAATGAGATTTTCTTAATTTCTCTTTCTGATAGCTAATTATTACTGTATAGAACTGCAGATTTCTGTATATTAATTTTTTGTACCCTGAAATTTTACTAAATTAATTTGTTAGTTCTAATAGTTTTTTTTTGTGGAATCTTTTGGGTTTTCTCTATATAAAATCATACAATGTATCACACTGATTGATTTGTATATGTTGAAATATCCTTGAAATCTCCAGGATAAATCCCACTGGATCATAATGAATAATCCTTTTAATGTGCTGCTGAATTAGGTCTGGAACTATTTTACTGAAAACTTTTTTATCTATACTCATCAGGCATATTGGCCAGTAGTTTTCTTTCCTAGTAGTGTCGTTTTGTGGTTTCAGTATCAGGATAATGCTGGCCTCTTAAAATTATGCAAATAGTGACAGTTTACTTCTTCCTCTCCAATTTGGATTCTTTAATTTATTTTTCTTGTTTCATTGCTGTGGTTAAGACTTCAAATACTATGCTGAATACAGTGGTGAGAGTGGGAATCCTTGTCTTGTTCCTAATCTTAGAAAAAGTTTTTCTCCATTTAGTATAATTTTAGCTGTGGGTTTCTCATATATGGTCTTTATTATGTTGAGGTGTATTCCCTTTATACTCACTTTTTTGAAAGTTTTTATCACAGTGGATGTTGGATTTTATCAAATGCTTTTTCCACATCTACTGAGATGATCATATGATTTTTATCTTTGTCATGTTAATGTGGTGCATCACATTGACTGATTTGCAGATTTGAACCATCCTCACATCCCAGGGATAAATCCCACTTGATTATGATATACGATCCTTTCAGTGTTTTGTTGGTACCTATATCTATATCAAGTAATGCTGCCCTCATGAGCAAATTTGAAAATGAGCCTTTCTCTTCAATTTTTTATAATAGTTTGAGGATGATGGGTATTAACTCTTCCTTAAATATTTGGTAAAATTCACCTGTGAAGCCATCTGGTCCTGGACTTTGTTTATTGGAAGCTTTTAGATTACTGAATAAATTTCACTACTAGTAATCATTTACTTCAGATTTTCTATTTCTTCCTGATTCAGTCTTGGAAGATTTTATGTTTCTAAGAATGTAGTTCTTCCTTCTAGGTTGTCTAATTTATTGATGTATAACTGTTCTCAGTAATCTATTATGATCCTTTGTATTCTGTGGTGTAAGCTGTAACTGTTCCACTTTCATATCTGATTTTATTTATTTGGGCCCTCTTTATTTCTTGGTAAATCCAGCTAAGGTTTATTGATTTTATCTTTTAAAAGAGTTAATTGTTAGTTTCATCGATCCTTTCTATTTTTTAGGTCTCTATTTTATTTCCACTCTGATCATTGTTATTTCTTTCCCTCTACTAACTTAGGCTTTGTTTGTTCTTCTTTTTCTAGTTCTTTTAGGTACATGGTTAGACTGTTTGAGATATTTCTTGTTTCCTGAAGTAGGCTTGTATCAATATAAACTTCTCTATTAGAACTGCTTTTGCTTTACTCCATGGATTTTCGTACATTGTGTTTCCATTTTCATTTGTCTCAAGGAATTCTTTTTTTCCTCTTTGATTTCTTCATTGACCCATTGGTTGTTTAGTAGCATATTGTATAGCCTCCACATTTTGGGCCTTTTCCAGTTTTCTTCTGGTAACTGACTCCTAGTTCTATACTGTTGTAGTCAGCAAAGATGCTTGATATGAATTTCAATTGTGTAAAATTATTGTGACTTGTTTTGTGACCTACCATATGATCTCTCTTGGTGAACATTCCATGTGCATTTGAAAAAAATGTGTATCCTGCTGTTTTGAGATGGAATGTCCCATATGGATCTATTAATTAATTCTGCCTAATGTGTCATTTAAGGCCAATGTTTCCTTATTGATTTTCTGTCTGGATGGCCTATCATTGATATAAGTTGGGTGTTAAATCCCCTTATTCTTATCGTGTTCCCATCTATTTTTCCCTTTAGGTATGTTAGCATTCGCTTTATTTATTTAGTAAATATCAGTATGTTAGTATGTTTGTGTTGTGCATATACATATTTACATGATGTTATGCATACACATATTTACACAAATTATATTATTTTGTTTGATTTATCCTTTTATCATATATTTATATATGGTATTTTTTATACATTCAGCCATGCCTGAATGTATAAAAGGCATATACTCTATGCCTTTTGATTGGAACACTTAGTCCATTTACAATTGTAATACTTATTGATAGGTTATGTACTAATTGCCATTTTCTTAATTGTGTTCTGGTGGTTTTATAGTTATCTGTTTCTTTTTCTCTTGCTCTCTTCCCTTGTAATTTGATGACTATCTTTAGTCTTATGTTTGCATTCCTTTATCTTTTTTGTGTGTTTATCTATTATAGGTTTTTGGTTACCATGAGGTAGGTGTGTGTGTGTGTGTGTATATATATATACATAGAGAGAGAGAGAGAGAGAGAGAGAGAGAGAGAGAGAGAGCGCTGTCTATTTTAAGTCAATAACCTCTAAATTTCAAATGATTCTAAAAGCCCTAAATTTTTACTCCCCCAATGCTTTATGTGTTGTAATGTCATATTTTACATTTTTAAATTTTGGGTATACCTTAACTATTTACTGTAGATATTGATGATTTTACTACTTTCATCTTTTAACCTTCCTACTAGCTTTTTAAGTGGTTGATACACTACCTTTACTATGTTTGTCTTTACCAGTGAGATGTTTTCTTTCATAATTTTCTTATCTCTAGTTGTGCTCTATTCTTTTCTGCATAGAAAAGCCCCTTTAATATTTCTTGTAAGGCTGGTTTAGTGGTGATGAACTACTTTAACTTTAGGTTATCTGTAAAATTCTTTATATCTCCTTCAATTATCAATGATAACTTTGCCAGATAGAGTATTCTTGGTTGAGGGTTTTTTTTTTTTTTCTTTTAGCACTTTGAATACAGTTAACCTTTGAACAGCATGGGTGTGAACTGTGTGGGTCCACTTATATGAAGATATTTTTGAATAGTAAATACTACACTACTACATGTTCTGTATTTCATTGAATCCCTGGATACAGAGGAATCATGGACAGGGAGGCCCTACTATTAATTATATGGAGATTAATCCCCACTTGTTTCAAGGGTCAGCTATATATTGTGCCACTCCCTTATGTTCTGAAAAGTTTCTGCTGAAATATCAGCTGATGGTCTTATGGGATTTCTCTTGTATGTAACTAGTTGCTTTTCTTTTGCTGCTTTTAAAATTATCTCTTTATCTTTAATTTTTGACAATTATAATGTGTCTTGGTGTGGACCTCTTTGAGTTCATCTTGTTTGGGACTCTGTGTGTTTCATGAACTTAAATGTCTGTTTCCTTCTATTGTAGTAGGGCCAAATGCTGTGGGCATGCTGGTTGGCAGGCAGAATCCCAGCATGGCTGGCTGCAAGGCCTGGCTGCACACAGCTATTGTGGGTATGCTATTGGGTGAGGCAGGCACATGGCACTGATAGGTTAGAGGAAGGATTCCAAAATGGTGCCTGCCAGTACCAGTGTCATCACAATGTAACAAGATCACAAAAATGGCTGCTGTCAGTGTCTCAGTCCTTGGGAGGAGTACCAGCTGCTTTCTGCTTCTTCAGGAGGCTCTCCAAGATCAACAAGTGGGTCTGACTCAAGCACCTTTCAAACTGTTGCCTCTGTCTTGAGGCTTAGAGAGAGTGAGATTTTGCTTGTGCCCTTTAAGAGTAGAGTCCTAGTTTCCTACAGCCTTCCTGCTCTCCAGAACATAGCCCTGTTGGTTTGCAAAACCAGATGTTTTGGGGGCTCATCTTCCCAATGCAGGGCCCCTGGGTTGGAGAACCCAATATGGAGCTCAGACTCCTTGCTTCTCAAGGAGGACCTCCAGGGTTGCATGGTTCCCACTTGTAGGTCACTGCACCAGGGGTGTCAGTCATAACGAGACCCTATCTCTTCCCTTCCTACCTATCTCATTGTGGTGCTTTTATCTTTAGTTATGGAAAAATCTTTTCTGCTACTTTTTAGGTTATTCTCAGAGATAGTTGCTCTTCAGTAGTTGTAATTTTGGTGTGCCTGTTGGAGGAGATAAGCTCAGTATCTTCCTACTCCATCATATTGATCCCAACCATTCTGACTAAATAATATCTAATGTCCTATCTTTCAGGTCCCTAATTCTTTCTTCTGCATGGTTGAGTCTACTTTTGTAACTCTCTGTTGAATTTTTCAGTTCAATTATCAACTTCAGTATTTTTCAACTCCAGGATTTCTGTTTGTTTGTTTGTTTGTTTTGTTTTTGATGACGGGTATTTCCTTGTCAAACTTCTTATTTTGGTCACACATTGTTTCCTAATTTCATTTCGTTGTCTGTCTGTTTTCTTGCAGTCCACTAAACTTCCTTAAGAGGATTATTCTGAATTTTTTGTCTGACAGTTCACAGATCTCCATCATTTTAGGGTCAGTTATTGCAGCTTCGTTAGTTTCCTTTGGTGGTATCATGTTTGCCCGTTTTTTATGGTCCTTGATTCCTTTCATTAGTATCTATGCAGTTGTGTAATCAGGCTCCTTTTCCAGACTTTACATGTTTGTTTTGGCAGACTGTTCTACACCAGTCTGCACAGTTTGGGTTTCTGTATATGTCTGCTGGTAATATCCTTGAGCATGTGCCAACTGCTATTATGCTCTGTTTTTGAGCAAGGAAAGTTTGAGCTCTGAGGATAGGGTGGGGGGTTGTGCCTCTGGCTGAAAACATTTGGATAGAACTGATGGATTGGTTCACTACCCAAGGGAGGCTATAGAATGGGTTCTGCAGTTGTCCTCATTCTTTGATCAGGTTTACTGGATTAATGCAACTGGGTACTATATTCAGTTGTAGATGACGCTATGAATTTGTTTCCCTGTCCTGTCAGGGCAGCAGGATGGGATCCAGGGACTGTACAGCTCGTTTGGAGATCCAAATCAGACCAGAGTGTGCACTGAATTTCCTGGTCAGGTGATGTCACTGATTTTGCTCTGCAGATGGGGGGCATGGGCTGTGCTCCCTGTTCAAGTTCCACTGTATATAGGGCTGTTGTATGAGCTGTGCAGTTTCCCCTGTGCTCTTGTTAGGTTCTTTGGCTGGACAGGCTGAAAGCTGTATTCAACAAGGAGTGGGATTTCAAATTAGATTCCTGCCCAGGTGCATCAGGAGAAGCAGCTCTAAAGCTATAAAGCTCTTTGTTGTCTTAACTCAAGTGGACTTTCACCCTGGCTAAATAAGGCCACTACCTTTGCTTTGAAAAGTATTGGCTCTGCTTGCCCTTCTCTAGGTTTGAGCACCACTGGGCTGAACACAGCTTCCAGGAGTTGTTACCAACCATTTTGTTCAGATGGAACTGGAAGACACTGTCTGCAGTAGGTGAGACTATGTCTCAGCTCCTTTGCATGGGCAGGAGGGAGAGGTGCCTCTCCAGACTACTCTCAATTTCCCAAACAGTTCTGGTTGGGAGGGGCCAGGAGGTGCCCTCAGCCTTGGCTATAAATTAATGCTCCTTACACGTGTATAGCATAGGAACATTCTGTGCTCGGTACCAGCTATTTTCTGAGGGCAATCAGCTCTGTGTACCCATCTCTCAGCTGGAGCACCACTGGCCTGCACAATTTCCAGAAGTTGTTGCTAGCCCTCCTGGTCAAATGTGGCCAGAGGACACTCTTCACAGAAGGTGGAAATATGACTCCTCTCCTTGCCTGGGCATGGGCAAACTGGGCTCTAGAGCCAGCAAAAATCTTTGAGGATCCAAATCAGGCAGATCTGCACCCTGCAGAGTTCCCTGGTCAAAGTGTGTCCCCAGCTTAGCTCTGCAGATGAGCAAAGCCACTGGCTGGGATTAGTACTTGGCCACTGCAGGTATGAACTCAGTCTGCCAAGATTCATGCACTGGTTGTTGCAAGCCCTTCCCCCATTTTCTCTCATAGGCCAATTCCAGTGGCTGAGACTAACAGACTCCCCTGCAATCCCAGTGGTGCAAAATCAAAGTAAGGGCTCCCACAAAATAACCCCAGTTCTGGGGGTGGGGACTGGTTGTTTCCTTGGGGTCTCTTTTCCCACTGGAGGGGCCAGGGTCAATGAGTAGCCCCTTCTCTCACCCTTCTAATTTACTCTGTGTTGATCTCTGTGGGGCCAGAGGTGCTTTCATTTCACTCCTATGTTCCAGGATTCTCTCAGTGGTGTCTTGTTTTTGAATAGTTGTTAGTTGTTCTTCTTGTCAGGGGGAGCAAAGTCAAGAACAATGTATTTTGCCATCTTGGTAACATCACCCTGGAGAAATTTTTTTCCATATGAATTAATTTTTTTAACTTAACTTTTTAACTTTTCTCTCTCTAAGTTAAAAATGCAGAAATTAATCATATTGCCTTTTGTAGTAATTTAGAAACTTTAGTCCACAGCAAAAAAAAAAAAAAAAAAAAGAAATGATCGCTTTTTTTTAAACAGTTCACTGAGCAAGAATGAACATATATTACCTATGCATAAATGTCAACCTGTAAAAAGGGATTACAGAACTAGTTTGACTTATATAATGTAAAACAATACATGAAGGACATTGTATTACTTTTATTTCTGTGAACTTTGTGTCTCATTCAGTGATATATGGAACAAGTTGAATAGCACTGACTGATGTTTATAATGGGAGACATTTTCTCTGTGGGTTAAAAGGAAATGTAAATGAGATTATTTTATTTCTCTATCATAGGGAAAATAAGTAGTTATTTTAAGCATTTGGTTTTAAAACTTATGGTTCATATTGTATTTTGAATACTCAAAATGTTAAATCCCTATGAATGGGACAAACACATTCCTGATAAGTAACTGGCAATGAAATTAGGGGAATTCCCTGGTGGTCCAGTGGTTAGGACTCCACACTTCCACTGCAGGGGGCATGGGTTCGAGCCCTGGTCAGGGAACTGAAATCCCACAAGCCTCACAGCACGGCCAAAGAAACAAAAACAAAACAAACAAAAACAAACAGACAAAAAAACCCAGTGAAATTAGACATGAAGAAAAAAATCTGAAAAAATTTCAAAACAATATAAGTTATGTAGTGACTATAAAATTTGTAATATCTTCAAAAAAAAATTGAGAAATTTTCTTTATCATGACATCCAGAAAATATTAGAGAAATTTTTTTATCAGTAAATATACAGTCTTCTTCATAGATATTTTCTCAAATCTTTCATTAGGAAAAATTTTGTAAACAGAAAAATATAAAGAATTACACAGTAAACCATAACCTCACTACTTAGATTCTTGCAGTAACTGTGCTACATAGTTCCTTTGTTACATATCTATATATCTTATCAATCCTTTTATCCAACCCATAATGTATCTTAAATACTAATGCATTTCAAAGTTGTAGGTATTAGTACACTTTACTCCTAAACATTTCAGGATTATTATTAACTGGAGATAAATTGTAGTTAAGTAGAGTTCAGTATTTGTTTACAATTTTTTTGAGGTAAAATGCAAGCATTATTCCTAAATGTATCATTTAATGAGTCTTTAAAGTGCATATACCTGTGTAGTCCAGATCCCTAATAAGCTACAGAATTCCCATCACCCCACAAAGTTCCTTCATGTCTTTCCCTAGTCCATCTTTACCTCCACTCTCCAAAGACAAATTCTTCAACCTTATTATTTTTTTTACAATAGATTAATTCTGCCTGTTACATACCTTTTTATAAATATCATCATAGAGTACGCACTCTTTTGTGTAAGACTCTTTTATTCAGCATAATGTTTTTGAAACTTGCCTATGTAGTTGTATGTCCCTTTTATTTCTGAGTAATATTCCATTGATGAATATGCCATTTTTAAAAAGAAAAGCTTAATCTCTTGTGAACGGAAACCTGAGACATTTCCAAGTTTTATTTATTATAAATAAGCTGTTGTGAACATTCCTGTGCAATCTTTTAGGATACATGCTTTAATTTCTCTTGATTAAATATGTAATTGTGGAATTGTTGGCTCATCTGGTAGATATATTTAAATTTTATGAGAAACTGCCAGAATTTTCCTATAATGATTGCGCTATTTTTTCTTCCACAACAATGTACGAGAGTCCCAATTCTCTGCTCACCTTTTTGGTGGACATGTAGTTTATCTTAATGTGGTTTTCATTTGCATATCTTTAACGGATAATGATGCTCAGCAATTTTTTATGTGCTTATTGATCTTCTGTATACTACCCTTCTGTTGTCTCCAATGTCTGCCCACCTTTTTATAGGGTTGTTTATTGTCTTTGTATGAAGTTGTTGGCATATTTTAAATATTCAGGATACAAGTCCTATGTCAGATATATGTTTTGCAATTTGTTCTAGCAGTCTGTGGTGTCCTTATTCATTTTCTTACTGACAAAAAATGGGACATATTTTTCTTTTATTTTTATAAACAAGCATTTAATTTTGATGAAGTCTAATATATCTTTTGGTAAATTTTATAGTCATAATATTCTGGTCTCGGCTTTAGAACTTTTCTCTACAACCCAGTTGCAACTATATCTTGTTATGTTTTCTTCCAAAAACTATAATTTTAGTTTTCACATGTTCAGATTTAATTTTTGTGTATGATCTGCTGTTTTTATGGCATGTGCTTTTCTGTCCTCTGTCTTATCACCTTACCTAAAATTTAATATTTAAAGTGCATCTTTGTAGTTGTGCCTTGTTTTCTCATCAATTCTGGTGATTTCCGACTTTTCTTATTTATTATAATTATCAGTATGGCTGGGTTTAGGTGTGTCATTTTACTATTTTTGGTTTGTTCAATTTTATTTCGATCTTCTATTTCTACTTTTCTAACTTCTCTTTTATTATTTAATATTTTTTCTAGACTCAGATTCCCAGTTATATACTGGCTTTTTTTTAACATCTTAATTAAGACATAGCTGACACATTAAAAGTACACAATTTGATAAGTTCTGACATAGGGATAGGCCCATATAACCATCCCCACCATCAAGACAATAAACATATAAATCATTCCCCACATTTCTCTCTTTGTAAACTTTTTCTCTTATCCCCGAACTACCACTGATTTGCTTTTTTTGTTACTACAGATCTAGATTGTTCAAGAGAAACACTGACATTTTAAGCTGGATAACGTCTTGTGCATTGCATGCTATTTTGAAGCACCTCTGGTCTCTACCTACTTTATGACTCTACCTGCACAGGACTGACCTTTTCAGTCCACCTATAATATGACTACCTGCACATTTCTTACTCAAAATAATCAATTACCTTGAAAAACTTTGATCATAAACAATAGATCAACACAGAAGGCAACCTGGGTAAGTCAAAGGTGAAGGAATAAGGAGAATCAAATAGATGTACATTCTTGGAACAATACCAGTTTTTAAGATTCCTTTTTTATCTGTGAGAAATCCATAATATAGATATCAAAACAATGATCAACAATGATGTGGGTTGATGCACATTTCAACCCAGATAGCCTAGACTGAGGCTAAGAAAAGTCAGACAAATAGTCTTATGATACATACTTACTAAAAAGACTAGATTCAAGATCTCTAACTTTGCAACAGTGAACAGAGAAGATTTTGTGAATAAATCCAGCTGTTTGCATGCATTTGACTTTGCATTTTACATTTAAATAAAACAAATTACAACTTTTCAAAAAAAAAGAATATAAAGAACAAGATGGTTTACACTTTTCCTTATTTAAACACCATAAATGTGCTACTGAATAAACTTTAATATAATTAGTGTTCTGTATATTTATTGATGTCTAACAAACCACCCCATATTTAGGCACATAAAAACAACATTCCCTTATTTTTATCATCTATTATGCTTTTCAGAATTGACTAGGCTCAACTAATCAGTCATTGGTCAGTTCCTCATTTAGAAAGTGATGGAGTCATCTAGAAAATTCCTCAGAGGCCTGGTGCCTGGGTTAGGAAGAATCAAACAGCTGGGAACAGCTGAGCCTCCTAGGGCAACTTACTCTACATGGGCTCCTTAGTCTGGCAGCCTCAGTGTAACTGAACTTCTTACATTGCTGCTGGAGAGTCCCAGAGGTATGTTCCAAGAGAAACCATCAGAAACTACATGTTCTTTTCTAACCTATTCTCAGAAATCAGGCAGCACCACTTTCACCACATTCTAATCACTGAGGCACTCACTCAAGGTATGTCTAGGTTCAAAGGAAGGCCACATCAGCTCTACCTCTTCATGAGTGGAGTATCAAAGTATTTACAGATGTTTAAACCCAAAGAACACACAATGGGCTATGCTTTTCAAAATATAAACTATAAATTTATAAACCTATTTATTTAAAATGAAAACCTAAACTTATTTCAATCCTAGCCTTCATGAATTCACCATGACAACTGTGCTCTTCTAATTCTCCAATATATTTGATTGTCTATTTAGAGGATACTTAACAAGACTTCCATTCCTGAGATATTAAAGTAGCATCAAGACTGACTCCTTGTATTATGGTGTGTAATTATGGAACCTTAGTTTACAGAATTGTTTCTACCGTTTGTAAACAGTCATCTGCACACACAAGTAGATAAGCCTAAACGATTTCCACCACTTTCATTCCTGCACTATACATTCACCAGACAATAAAATTCACCATGATTTTGCACAAATTGCTTCATGAAAATGCTACTGCAATATTACAATATCCTGTGGTGTTTTGATTTTTTTCACATTTCATATGATGGAAAATAATAATTATAAAGTCATTATCTTTTTCCAGAACAGTAGTTTGGAGGAACAGGTGCATGTCATCTCAGTCTCAGTCTGGAGTTCACTTCAATAAACTCAGACTGGCTGCATTTTTAAGATGGCACTATTAGTTGTCTCATTTGTTACAACCATTCTTTGCAGTTCTCACATCATCAAAGTCCATACAGATAGCCCCCTACAGGAAGCAGGTATTATAAAGTTATAATTTAGATGTTTGTTTTGAGTTTTAGACACAATCTGGACAACAAATATCCTGCTCTGTTAAGCAGCATTATCAAATGCAAATTGTTCATGAATGTTTTTATTAGTTTGTCACTGCTTTTGAAATGATTATCTCAGTAATTACTACTGGGGAAAACAATATTCTCAGAATGCTTAGCCCTTAAATAAGTAAGGAAAAAGGGAGGGAAGGAGGGATGGAGAAAGGGACGGAGTAGAGGAGGGAGAAATGGAGGGAAATGATTGATAGATATTAATAGATAAGATAAATTTATATACATATTGATATATCTGAAAGCCAAGTGTGATTTTGTAATTATACTTTAAATTTGCTAAATTTTACGATAAATGCTAATTGAATGCTAATTGAATATCCAAAAATGTTTGATTTATCCAGAAAACATTACTCCAGGCATAACACTGTATTCAAAATAAATATATTACTGATTAGTGAAAAAAAGAAGCTATGGATAGACTTCTGTGGAATGTAAAATTAGGTTTTTGGTATTGATTTTAGTTTGAATTTTATTTTGTTCATACATCTTGTGTAAGCATACACATATTATTTCTGAAGAATTAATGGCAGATTAATTTAAGAGAGCCTAGTAATTTTCATACTGTAACATTTTCATTTCAATGCTTATATATTAATTTACAAAGCACCAGCACAAAATAAATGAACCAAATGTAATTTTCAGTTTGGTATCTTAGTAGATGCATTTTCTGCTTAATCCTTGGTAAATATCCTATCATGATGATGACGATGACGACAAAACCAAGAGAATATGAAACACGATAAATAAACATAGATCAAGACATACTCTTCGGTACACAGAACTTTTTTCTAAAGCAATTTTGATGTATCAATTTTCAATGGCAGATTTTTCCATTTTAAAATTTCAAAATATAAATTTATTCTGCTTACATAATATTAGCCTATTATGAATTTAATGAAACTATTAAAGCTATGCCAAATTGTTTGTATATTCTTCTCTCTTTCCTGAGTATAAAAAATACTTAATTTTTTCCATTAAATTTGTAGACAATAGGATGATTTCTTTCTACAGTGAATGAAATCTTCATTTGATATTATTATTTCAAACTGGGTTAAATGCTTTTCTACCAGATAAAAATGAGAAAATTTCATCCACCTTATATTCACTTATAAAGTGAATATAAAACTTTATAAAATTATTTGCAATTGCATAAATTACCCAAAAGAATATTTAAAAGTATTTCATATTTCTATGATACAAACTTAAACTAGATATTAACTCCCATGTATGTTATGCCCAACAACACCAAATTACTTTGGAAACTTGCTTTAAAGCAAGAGTGATGCTCTAATAACAAAATTGCAGGATGCTGTTAATGTTTGTCCATGCTTTTCTTTGAGTCTCCCAAATAATTAATATGATTAAGATACAATTATGATACATAAAATAGTGGCTTATATTAAGGTAATTCAAAATAAGATTCGAAAAATCATTTATGTGAGAAAATATCTAAAGCATTGTATTGAACCCACAATAAGAATACGATAGTGTAGTAAGAAAACAGTCTTCTTCTATTTGCCTAAATATATCGTGCCCAATATTTACAAGTCCCCAGACTGGATTAGTGCCTTTATAAGGAGATGAGGAAAACAAGGCTCTCTCTCTCTCTTCCAAATGAGGATACAATAAGAAGTCTCCCATCTGTACACCAGTAAGAGCCCTCACCAGGAACCCAACCATGTTGGCACACTCATCTCAGACTTCCCAGCCTCCAGAATTGTTAGAAACAAATTTCTGTTGTTTAAGCCACCCAGTCTATGGTGTTTTGTTAATGCAGGCTGAACTAAGACATATTCCATATCTTATATCATGAAAGTAAAGAAAACTGGGGCAAATAGTGCACATAAATTTAAATACATTGGAATATGCTCTTATCTATACCATAGATCTTACATATGTGGGAGTCAAAATAAATCATTTCTTAACATTGATTATTAATATAATTTTATTTTATTTCATAATCTATGTAATATCAGAAATTGATCTTAAAAGTATTAAATTACTAGAGAGAAAACATATATAGGAATAAAGTATAATTTAAATAGAAAATGGTGAAAATTAAATATTAAGCCAAAATACAAAGAAAAAGCCAGTAATGGATATAAATTTTATATATATATATATATATATATATCTCACCTCTATGGATGAACTAGATTTATATAAAAAGGTAAAATGCAAAGTAAAATTTTAAAATCCTAAGTATATATTCTATTTTATCTTTCAAGAGGCATAAACCTATGGCTAATGAAGACATTTGAAAATGTTAAAAATATATAAGAAAAACTCCTCAAAAAGCAGGTTTAGCTGTAGCACAGCTGTAGCAGTAGTATTTTATAAAGAGAGCACATGATTGATGTAATAGACTAAAGGGCCATTTTATACTGGTAATGTATACATGTCACATCAAACATCTATTTTTATGAGACAAAAAATATAACACTGAAATACATTACAACAAATATATTGCCAAACATTTCTGGTTTTTTTCTGTTTTCTTAAGTGAAATTTATTATACACAGGTCACTGAGGCTTGCCATATGTACTGTTACATTTGTCACAGTTTGTTGGATGAAGCATGAGTACCTGACCTAAAAGTCAGACTATGAGTATTTTGATGAAAATGATCTCATGTTCCATGACAAATGACTAAACCAATCACTTTCTTTCTAGAGACATGTGGACGGGCCAGCTAAAGGTAAATATTTCAGTTCTGCATTTGTACGCAGTGAGGGAAGAGCAATGACTACGGTAGTCTGTTTTTCAAGAAGAATAACATAATAGCGTAGCCTGCATTTGTTCCTGTGTCTGAATGAGTCACTAGGCTCCAGGCGACTTGGTGTCACATATCGCAAGTGGTGATAAGAAAGGTAAATAAATAATGAATAACAATGTAGCAATTAAAAAGGATAGACCACAGAGCTTACATAAAATTGGGTACAAAATGTCTTCATATTTTTCCTCATTATATTCCATAATAAAATATTTGGTAAAGATATGCCTTAGGTAATTGTATTCTAACTTGAAATACATTTATACCAATACGCGTAGGGAAAAAAAAACATATTAAATAAAAAATTTCAAAGAAATACAAGTGACTATTTGTTTATACAAACAAGTACACAGACTGAATACTACTACATTGTAGTCAAACATATGACTAACTTATAATAAATACATGTGACTTATGTATTATATTTTCATGTATTCATTAACAGTGTATATGTCAGCAATCTGGAGGAGAAGCCTACAACAAAAGAGAAATATTTTAGGTAATAATTTGAAAATATAAAGACTGCATCCAATTTTTACATTATTTTTAAGTAAGAAAATAGGAAAATGAAAGAAAATGTTGTAGGTATAAAATATGACAATGTCAACCCTACCCAGAATTTCTGAGTAAAGTATATGACAGAATAACCACCTAAGTAGCTCAGCAGGATGTCTGACTCATAATAGACACACACTACGTATTGCATCCCTCCCTTCAGATTTCAAGTTTTCATTTTCTTTATGTTTTTTCTAGGGGTAACAAACTGAAATTCCTTCAGAGAGCAGGCAAGCTATGTATGTGAGAAAAGTCAGATGGTTGCAAGAAGATACAGATGGTGAGGACTGTGATAAGTGGAATGCTTACATCACTGCTTTACACTTACCATTGTGTATGTATAACCTCATGAAAATTAGCAAATCTGTATTATTACTTAAGCTCCTCAAATTTTTAATTTTGTTTCAACAAATTAATCTTACTTTCAACACTGTGAAGGACAAATAAATCTCATTTGTGGAAGAAAATCAGTTTGCAGCATCTGATTTTGGTAATGTAATAGGTTGATCATGGTTATCGTCATGTTCTATGATTTGCTTATATTACAAATATAGAAGGGAAGTTTTCTTGGTTATTATGCTAACTTAGTGCTGGCTGATTAAAGAATAATGCTTATTGACAATGAAGGACACAAGAATAGTCAATATTACATAATGGAAATTCAGGATAATATGATTCTATTATAAATACCTGTTATAATAGTCATAATTGATTTCTTTGGTGTTTATTTTCCATACCTGCAAGTGAAGGAGTTTGACTAGAAGATATTTAAGACCCCTTTCAATATTCAAGTTCTATGGTGAAAAATAAAGCATTGGAATTGCTTATCAAACTCAAACCTTTATATTAGCAAAACAATTAGAACCAATTGATAGGGTTTCTAGCAGGGATAACTAAGAAACAAACTCCCTTAAGATCACAATTTATTACTTATTTTTGTATTTTTGCAATCAAATATTGGCCTCTTGAAAAGCTGATGTGTTCTATGCCTTTAAAAATATTTAACTTGATAAGCTTTAAAGTGAAATTTTGCATTGTGATGAAAAAATCTATATACAAATTTGTGGAGATTATATCTATGTGCATCATTCTGAGTAAAGATAAGAGTGAAGTATGTAGGAAGAAAAAAATATTCTGCAGAGGACATTAATTTTTCTACTGAAATATTATCCATGTTCATCCCAGCTAACAGCATTGTACCATGCAAGATAATTAATACATGGGTGAAAAAATAGAACTAAAAAAACCTGCCTAATTTTTCCAAGTATTTTTTAAATAACAACACCCAAAACAAATAAAAATATAAAAAAAAAATTCTTGCTCTTTGCCAAGTATCTTATAGCAAAGAAAAAAGTTGTATTTTTAAATTAAAATATAATGGTATTGCATGTCAATGGGAAACTGTCTACCCCTGAGCATGTATCTACCAAAGATGGCATAATGATTAATGATAGAAAATACTAGAGGAATGGGCATCATAAAAGATGCCAAAACTTTGATTCTTTTACCACTTACATATTTTATCTTACATAGTCTCTTGATGTAGTTATACATTATTAATGCAGAAAACTGTTATTTCATTCATGAATAATTTAGGAAGCACCAAATGGAAGATGAAAAGTTGAGAAAGAAAAGATGCCATTTTCTCTGATCTAAGTTGTTCAGAACAGAAAAACAAATGTTACTCTCAACAATGTATTCAACAGTTGGCTTTATAGATTTTGATGCTAGTCTGTGATTTAAGATACTGAGAAAAGCTCTGGCTTTACTGCTTAGGAGGGTTTACATCTTGTTTTTCCCCTCTGAATTTTCTTGTCATGTGAATTAACATCTATGACACAGTGAATAACATGCCACTCTGTAATAGGAATGGTTCCTATGGATAAGGTTATTTACATAAATCAATATCATAATAGCTTAGTATATATTACTAAAGAGCTCTCTTAATTTTCCAGTTGTATTTTGGTAATGCGTGTTGCATGAATATGCTATATGTGAGAATTCTCTGTTGACAAGCTTTTTTTAGTGTATGATTAAGTCTTTTTTTTTCTTTTGCTTTCAATTGTTTTTATTTTTTTAACATCTTTATTGGAGTATAATTGCTTTACAATGGTGGGTTGGTTAGTTTCTGCTGTATAACAAAGTGAATCAGCTATATGTATACATATATCCTCAATTCTTTTCATTCTTTTTTCTCTGTTCTGCTCTGTGGTAGTTATTTTCACTATTTTATCTTCCAGGTCACTTATCTGTTCATCTGCCTCAGTTATTCTGCTATTGATTATTTCTAGAGAATTTTTAATTTCATTTATTGTGTTGTTCATCATTGTTTGTTTCCTCTTTAGTTCTTCTAGGTCCTTGTTAAATGTTTCTTGTATTTTTTCCATTCTACTTCCAAGATTTTGGGTCATCTTTACTATCATCACTCTGAATTCTTTTTCAGGTAGACTGCCTATTTCCCCTTCATTTGTTTGGTCTGGTAGCTTTTTACTTTGCTCCTTCATCTGATGGGAGGTCTCTTCTGGACCAATGTTCTGAACTCAGCTCTCCCACCTCAGAGGCTCACGTGTGACACCCAGCCAGAACGCTATGACCCTGTCAGCCGCACAGCTCAGAAGAAAAGGGAGAAAGAAATAAAATAAAAGTTTTTAAAATAAAAAATGAGAAAATATATTAAAATAAAAACAATTAAAAAGTAATTAAAAAAAAGAGAGCAACGAAACCAATAAACAGATCCACCAACGATAACAAGTGCTAAAATCTATACTAAAGAAAAGCAGACAGACAAAACCCTAGGACAAATGGTAAAAGCAAATCTATACAGACAACATCACTGAAAGCAGCATACATATACACACTCACAAAAAGAGGAAAAGAAAAAACAAAATATATATGTAAAATAAAAGGAGAGAGCAACCAAATCAATAAACAAATCTACCAATGATAATAAGCTCTAAATACTAAACTAAGATAAACATAAAACCAGAAACAAATCAGATGCAGAAAGCAAAGCCCAAGTCTACAGTTGCTCCCAAAGTCCACTGCTTCAATTTTGGGATGATTCGTTGTCTATTCAGGTATTCCACAGATTCAGGGTACATTAAGTTGATTGTGAAGATTTAATCCACTGCTCCTGAGGCTGCATGGAGAAATTTCTCTTTCTCTTCTTTTTTCACACAGTTCCTGGGGTTCAGCTTTGGATTTGGCCCCGCCTCTGCACGTAGGTCACCCTCTGGCATCTGTTCTTCACCCAGACAAGAGGGAGTTAAAGGAGAGCCTTATTAGGGGCCTCTGGCTTACTCAGGCAGGGGGAGGGAGGGGGACATAATGCGGGGCAAGCCTGTGGTGGCAGAGGCCAGCACGATGTTGCAACAGCCTGAGGTGCACCATGTGTTCTCCTGGGAAAGTTGTCCATGGATCACGGGACCCTGGTAGTGGTGGGCTGCACAGGCTCCCGGGAGGGGAGGTGAGGAGAATGACCTGTGCTTGCACACAGGCTTCTTGGTGACTGCAGCAGCAGCCTTAGCATTTTATGCCCGTCTCTGGTGTCTGCACTGATAGGTGGGGCTCACGCCCATCTCTGGAGCTCACTTAGTCTGTGCTCTGCCTTCTGTGGGCACACAGGGAAGGAATCCCCTCTCCTCATGCTCCCTAAAACAATGGTCTCCTGATTCTTAGGCAGTTCCAGACTTTTTCCCAGACTCCCTCCCAGCTAGCTGTGGCACGCTAGCCCCCTTCAGGCTGTATTCAGACAGCCAACCTCAGTCCTCTCCCTGGGATCTGAGATCCGAAGCCCGAGCCTCAGCTCCCAGCCTCCACCTGCCCTGGCGGGTGAGCAGACAAGCCTCTCAGGCTGGTGGGTGCTGGTCGGCACTGATCCTCTGTGTGGGAATCTCTCTGTTTGCCCTCTGCACCTCTGTTGCTGCGCTCTCCTCCGTGGCTCCGAAGCTTCCCCCCTGCCCACTTCCCATCTCCACCAGTGAAGGGGCTCCCTAGTGTGTGGAAACATTTCCTCCTTCACAGCTCCCTCCCAGAGGTGCAGGTCCCATCCCTATTCTTTCATCTCTGTTTTTCCTTTCTTTTCTTTTGCCCTACCCAGGTATGTGGGGAGTTTCTTGCCATTTGGAAAGTCTGAGGTCTTCTGCCAGCGGTGTTGTAGGTGTTCTGTAGGAGCTGTTCCAAATGTAGATGTATTTTTGATGTAATTGTGTTGAGGAAGGTGATCTCCATGTCTTACTCCTCCGCCACCTTGAAGGTCCTCCAACTATGATTAACTCTTAATGCATTTAATGTAGCGCTAATTAGTTAAGATTAATGTGTGGCTCAAAACAAAGAAGGGCACAAATAATGCCTTCTTTTTTCATGTATCCCATTAAAAAGATGATCTGACTGATATGACTAAAAAAGGGTTTTATATTAAATTATTTAATTAGTGTAACTTTAATGATATACTTCATAAAAGCATCAAAATATCATGAAACTTAAACTTCCAACTCTTGTAATAGTGGGCTAGTGCTTAAGACCAACCTGTCTGCTAAGGACATCAAAAATATGAATAAAATAAAATAAAATATTCATTAGAATATATACATGAAATGTTAACAACATAGTAAGGGGTTGCAGGGCTAAATTCTAGGAAAAGGAGAGATGCCATAGACATATGTCTAGTATGAAGCAGTTTTTTTATTGAGGGTATTTTTCAATTCTGAAAAAATCCTTCTAGAAAATCAAGCTTCAGATTGTGTAGTAGTGAGAAGCAGGGAACAACATTAGAGTGCAGGGCCTTCTAACCTAAAGAGTAGAGTCTAATGTACTCCCATTTTAATCTGGGATCCCACATGGCTACACCTTCAGACTGAGGATGAAACAGAAGTAAAACTATACTCTTGGGGACATTCCACCTGGTTCAATGCCACCTGGGCAATACAGGCTACCTCAGGCCTAAAATGTGGACTAAGATTGTCCTTGTCTTTAGTGTTCCGTGACATTGGGGTGTCTGGTGCAAAAGTAAATAACGTATATTTGCAGGAAATTAACATCATGCTATGTCTAAAATTGTTCATACAAATGAAGTTTTAAATTCTATATCTAGTACATTCTCAATGAAAACCAGTCACACAGGATTTAAAATGTCATGCCTGAGAAGCATAGAAACAATATATAATAGAAAACAATTCAGAAAGATGTGAGATTGTGGAATGATCAGATACTGATCCATTGTATATTTTTTCAAAAAGATAACTTTGAAAATATCTCTGGGAAAAAGAGATTATTAAGTCACATATTGAATTTGAAAAAGCAGAGAACTTCTAGTACTAAAAAAATCCAGTAACAAAAATCAAATACTGTACTCAACTCCTGAGTTTGATAAGACTAGACACAACTGAGTAGAGAAAGTGAACTACTCTGAGGTCACAATAAATTTTCCAGGGCTTCCCTGGTGGCGCAGTGGTTGAGAGTCCGCCTGCTGATGCAGGGGACACGGGTTCGTGCCCCAGTCGGGGACGACCTCACATGCCACGGAGGGGCTGGGCCCGTGAGCCATGGCCGCTGAGCCTGCGCGTCTGGAGCTTGTGCTCCGCAACGGGAGAGGCCACGACAGTGAGAGGCCCGCGTACCGCAAAAAAAAAAAAAAAAATTTTTCCAGAGTCTTACCTGGAGTAATAATAAAGACAGAAAATACAGAGGGGGTAAAATACATGAAGTAAGAACATCTAAATATTTGTTTAATTTGAGACCCAGTAGGGAAAGAGAGAAAACAGAATAGCAGTATTTGAAGAGTTAATGGATAAGATTTTTTTTTTCAAAAGAATGAAAAATACCAATCGGAAAATTCTACAATCCCAAAGAATGTTGAGGGAAATAAATAAAAAGAAATCCCTACTAGATACTTCATCATGAAACTGCAGAAACCAAAAATTCAGGAAATTTTAAGGACTGCCAGATAAAATGCAAAACCTCCTTTAAAGGAGTGAAAGACTTTAATTTCCTCAAAACCAAATTTTCTGCCTAAGATAAAGGAATCATCAATGCACCAGAAAATTGACTGTATTCCATTATTCTACAATCTACATTCAGAAAATAAAAGACACAGAGAAAACCATGGACGCTCTGTCCAATAAATCTCATAACTGTGATGAACTTGGGAAATTTCTAGGAAAAAATATAAATTACTAAACCTAAACCAATACAATTACCAACCTATTTACCCTTTCCTTTTCTTTTCAGGTCTTCCTGTACTTCTATTCTTTCATCTAGGATCATTTTTCCCTCGATGAATGTGCTGTAATACTCTTTTTAGTAGCCCTTTTAGTGCAAGAATTTCCAAGGATCAATTATTTCAAGTTTGTTGTAAAATTTCTACATTTAGCTTATATTTTTGAAGGATAATTTCATTGAATATAGCATTCCAGGTTGGCAGTTGTTAACTGTTGCTGTTTCTTCATTTAAAGATATACTAGTAATAGCTCCTCATCCCATTTTTTTGTTGTTGAAAATAACATTTTATTGTTGCTCCTTTGTAATAAATGTATGATTTACATTTACCCTTTAGCAAAATCAAATATTCATGACCTGTAGCCATTTTAGTCTTTTCAGTGCCTCCCATTAGGATTAGAATGAACTTTTCCACCCAGAGCTTTCTGTAAGCTACCAAAGATACCCTCTGACTCTCATAATTAGCCTTTGTGTGTTCCCAAATGGCCGTCATTATATCTCTGCAGTGTATCAATTTCAACTTAGAAATAACCAGCAAACTTTGCTGTTACTCTAAGAACTGCTTCCTCAACCCCATCTTTTTTGCATCATCACTCCTCCAAGGGTGTTCCTCCTTATCAGTATCTTTTCTACTGAGATCAGCAACAGGGCTGTGCTCAACATACCATGCACCATGATATCATTTTCATGGCAGTGAGTGAGCCAGTCCCAAGGCCCCATGATATCACCTGACTTCTCAGATCAAACATGGTACTATATTTTTAGGTCCTCTGAGAAACAGACAACAAGATGGATTTAGTTGTACACAAGATTTACTTGTCAAATTCCTATAAAAGAAAAATGGAGAGTGGGGTGGAGCAAAGGTATGTATTGGGAACATTCAGAACACATTATAGGTCTGACATTAGTAAAAGTAAATGTGGAAGAAAGGAAAATTGTATGCTGAGTCTCAGGCTGAGGTACAGACCTCAGTTTGTTTTGGCTAGGTTGATGAGGAGTCCTTAAGGAAAGGTACCCCTTGCAAGAGTTCCACCTTTCACAGATCAGGGCCTCCATCAGTATCCCCACCATGCTCAAACACTGGCTGGGAGCAGCCCAGAGTGAAAACAGTAGCTGTGTAGTGTATGTAGTAGTAAGTATATCTTGTGGAATGGCAACAGAGGCTATCAGTCGACTATTTTCTTCACAGAAGTAGACTTGAAAGGTACATTTTCATGTCCACCACAACTACACAATGCAGTAAATGCTAAAATAATGTAGTGACTCTGTATTCTGTTATGTCCTTTTCTCTATTGTTAATTTCATATCTACTAGGTAATTAATATTCCTTAGACTCATACTGAAAACTCTTTCATACAGTGTGCATTAGTTGATGTATCTCTTTGTTCTTTCAGCTTCTGGAGGTTGATATTTTGGCCTGGGCTCCCTCAGGGTTCTTGTCAGTGCCTGTTTAGTTTAGTAGTCAGCCAAGGATTTGGGCTGATTTTATTTTCATATTTTATAACTCAGTACTTCCTTGCTTCTGATGGTCACCTCTCCCCTAAATCTCCACCTGCCCAGTGCTCTGTGCTTTGACATCTTAAGCTACAAAAGTCTCAATTTGATGCTACCTAAGATTAGTTCAGGTTGGGAAACTGAATTCATTATAAAAACAATAAATTCACAAAACTCATCTGGTGCACTTTTGTCATTCAGATGTAGACTCCTCGCTTTCTGGTTGCTTGTTTGCAAAACTCCCAAGTGTTTCCACCATACATTCATACTTTGGTAGTCAACCGAGATTTGGGCAAAGTTAATACTCAAAATTGGGGTTTTACCTTTTCTACAGTTCTCTTACTATCAATATCACACTCTCCACCCCAACTCCTGCTAATTCTCCAGCTTTTTTGACAGCACTGAAAACTTCCTGCAAATTTGAGCCAGTAAAATTGTGGGCTTTGGCACTATTGCTAATGGAGTAGGAAAGCACTATCAGCCAATAAAGGAAAAAACACAACAAAACCCCAACAATTCTCATTTCATGCTTATATTGCAGCTGTACCTTTGCAAGGGTAAATTTTCTTCTACTACTGCTTGTGGTTTTCCAATGCTTTTTAAATTTTCAGTTTTTCAATAATTTTTCAAGATTTTATATCTGCAACACGTGAGAAGTTTCAACTGATTATGTCCTAGACCACAAATGGTAGCCCAATTGGGAGAAAACATGAATAGCTGACAGAGTATAAAAAGCTCAAATACATTAACAGTAACAAAAAGATAACCAAGCAAATAGCTGAGTATAATAAGTAAGCAAATACTTAGCAGACTAGGAAAATTCAATGAGCACTAGTCTATAAAATAATTGATTAGTATAATAAATAATGAAAAAGTACAAATCAAAATAATTTTAAGCTTTATCACACTCATTACTTTAAGGGAAAAACCCTAAAACACCTGACAGTGTCAGATTTTGCAGTGATATAGAGAAAAACTGCTGTCAGGGTCTAATGGAGAAGAATGACAGGATCTGTTTCTGGACAGTAGTTATCTCTAGTGAGAATTGAAGGCAAGGGAGATGGAAATAGAGGTCCTCTACAATCCCTAAAGTTTCTAGTATTAAATTTTGAAAAAAAATATGAGAAGCCAATAGAGAAAAATATTTTTTTGATCTTTGCTGTAGTTTTATTTACTGTGTTTTTGTTGTAAAATAGGTTTCATGGTTGATCTAATAGTTTATTACCATAATTCCTGGGAAGAACTGGGAAGCTGACTCCAGCTGTGATTCCACAACAAAGAGTTAAGTAATATAATCAGACCAGACTGTACTAGAGAGTGATAGGTAAGTTCATGTTTATGTCAGAATACCAAATGGCCATATTGGTCATGGCGCAGTTTCAAAATTTTTAGTACTCCTTATTTAGATGAGCTAATTTCTGTCATAGGTAAGTGGATTCCATTCAGGAATCCTCTATTCCTTTTGTAGACCTTTAAGGAAGCACTCATGCTTAAGAGGATCATCACTCACTCAGATGTTGATATCAGCATTAAGGGATAGTTTGTATTTGCCTTATAGTATGCAAATTTAGCCGTAAGTCAGCCTTGTAATGAAACTGAAAATCTGAATATATGCCATCTGAAATAACTATTATACTAGTGTGTCAAGTTGAGAACAGAGCACTAATAAAAAACAACTCAGTTACCCACACTAAACTCCATTTAACAGTTTTTGGCTGCTTCCACTTCCTGACTTTCTGATTATCTTTATGAGGACTTGACCTACTAAGTAAACTACCTGACTCAATTCCCTGTCTCTGAGTTTATTTAGGGGAGTACCCAAATTAAAACACCACTTTATGGTTTAGTTAATGGTTTCTGGACTCCCTTCCTCCAAGAATTAATTCTGGCCTAATTCCTTTTAGACTCTAACTTCAAGCCAGAGACAATGATCGTGTTCTTATACAAGAAAGTTCCAGTACTCATAGCTTCAGTGTAAATTTCCAACTTTTAATCCTGATGATTTGATTTACTGATCTCATTTCAGTCTTTTTTTTTTCCTAACTTCACAGTGTTTTATTATTTATTTATTTATTTATTTATGGTACACGGGCCTCTCACTGTTGTGGCCTCTCCCGTTGCGGAGCACAGGCTCCGGACGCGCAGGCTCAGCGGCCATGGCTCATGGGCCCAGCCACTCCGCGGCATGTGGGATCTTCCCAGACCTGGAACCCGTGTCCCCTGCATCGGCAGGCGGACTCTCAACCACTGCGCCACCAGGGAAGACCTTAATTACATTTTGACTTATTTCTTCATGTTTCTCAATGTTTTTCTCTCTTTCATTATGATATCTCTATGAAAAAATCTGTCCAAATGACCCTGCTTTTTAAGTAAATCTTACAATTTATTTCAACTCAATAGTTCAACTGAACCAATCAACCCCATCGAGTTAAAAAGCAACAAAAAAAAACATTGTGGAATATCACCCTCTAGGAGAAGTTTCTTCTTCTCTCAGCTTGGTGTACATTCTTTTTCTATTTTTTTTGGTCATGACACACAACATCTGGGATCTTAGTTTCCCAACCAGGGACCAAACCCATGCCACCTGCATTGGAAGCACAAAGTCTTAACCACTGGACCACCAGGGAAGTCCCTAGATTCTTAACTCTTATGGTAAGCCAGTAGAAATTTAGTTTTAGTTTTTAATATTTAAGTGGATACCTCTTGTCAAAATAATTAATTTTGAGATAAACCTTGAACCACTTCCACAATATGAAAATTAACTGCAAAACTGTTACACGTTTAACAACGTGCTTTTACTTTCATGTATTCAAAATTATGGTTTTTTCTCCTAATATTTTAATGATGAAATATTAAGATCCCATATCACTACTAACCTCTACAGGAGTGCTCCCAATACAATAGCATTTAAAACCAAAAACGTCATAGTGATGAGAAGGAAAAAGAAGTCATATGTAATGTATTTGATAATTCCCAAGTCACACTTAAACATTAAAAGAGATTAAGTTGATTATAATAAATTGGCAATATTAAAAGTGTGTGCTCCAAAAAAGTGAGATGAATAATTATCTTACAACAAAGGAAGAGAATGTAGAGATGTAGAGAAGTAGAAGTATTATTACATCTTTCTTTAGTAGTGTACAGTCTAATCATTGTGGAAGAAATTGACATTTTATGTGTTATATAATTCTCAGATTTTCTAGAAAGTATTTTTGTAACCTTTTATTTTATATAAATTCAAACTTATAAGATTATGAGAATTGCCTGTATGCCCTTTAACTATATTCACCAATAAATTCTATTTCCCCAGCTTTTTGTCTTATCAATCCTCTCTCTGTCTCTATATATCTCACTGTCTCTATATATCTCACTGTGTTCACAATTTGAATTTTCCTAATGAATATTAATGTCTAGCATCTTTTCATGTGTTTACCAGCAATACACGCATCTTCTCTGTAAAGCGTTTGCTCAAATGTTTTACCCATTATTTATTGTGTTGTTCGTTTTCTTATTATTGAGTTTTGATATATTTTGATATATTCTTGATACAAGTCCTTTATCAGATATGTGATTTGCCAATATTTTCTCCCAGTCTGTTTCTTGTCTTTTCATTGTTCTATCACTGTCTTTGGAGGCACATGATTTTTTAAATTCTAATGATATGTTGTATTTTGGGTATAATATCTTAGAAAGCTTTGCTTACCTTAAGGACATAAAGATTTTTTTCCTATGTTTTCTTCTAAAAGTTTTACAAATAGTATATGTGAATGTCTTTTTATTTTTTTCATCATGAATTTGCTGCATATCATGAAAAGATAAATGCAGTATTTCTCTAATATACAATTTGACTAATAGTATTCTAATGAGTGATATTTATTTCAAAAAGTTGTGTACCTTGAATTAAAAGAAGTTAATAAATGTAAAACTTTAATAGTGCAGCCTGGTTCACAATTGGCACAAAGTAGCATGCTATGCAATTAAATGTGTTAATATAACTAAACTGCTTTAATAAAAGTGTGATACGTAGTAAATATATAATATAAAGATATTAGGAGACTGTAAACATATCAACATATAATAATCATTATAAAATTTTTAAAAATATTATCCTCCTTTCATATTTGTGAATTCAGGATCTGTTTGATGATATTGGCATTTATAATTCTTTTAACAAATAAAAAGCTCACAGTAGAAACATCATTGGTCAGTTTAGTAATATAGAAAACAGACAGTAAAATCATTGGTACCATAACAAAACCAGAAAATTGCTGATTATAAATTATTTTTTTAAATCTATGTAAAGAGCACTCTAATAATTCCCAGTCTTTATGTATTTGGTTGACTAAAATATCTACATTTTCTATGCTTCCCACCTTGCTTTTATTTAATAGTTGATTATACTGTGCTATAAAAATGTACTCATAAGGATGAATGACAATTACCTGAGGCTTTGAATAATGGAATAACTATAGTGTTAAAGTGATGCTAAAACTGTCTTAAGTTAAAAATTAATTGATTGCTTTATAGACTTTAAATCTAAATTGTCAGTGTTTTTATTATATATTCATTCCATTCACATTAGAATAAATAATATTAAAAAAAGAAGTGAACTTAGTTAAAATTTTTTAGGGGTTTTTCAAAAGTAACTTTATAAATTAAATGTTTTAAACTATCTGGAGGCCTAGTGTAGCTTTCTCTGTTTATGTTATATAGCCAAATGACCAATTCATTCACTCATAGTAACACTTTCAATGTGTGTGCATGTGCTTATTTTCACATTAAAAATACATATAGATTTTAAAGTATTCTCTGATAGGTGTGGATGCAAAATCTACCACCAGTGACACAAATTTGGAGTCACAAAATATAAAGCATTTTCATTATATATTTGGTTTCCATTATATTCCACCACATTTCTCAATTTTACTTTTAAAAATTATTTACTTATTATGTGAGAATTCTCATGATGAATCACAAATGCCCACATATAGGAGATATAATGCCTTTGTTTTATACGCATGCAGCACGCATGAGCACACACACACATATATACACACACACAACCTGATGACTGATACCTCTATATACGGCTCTATAGAAAACTCTTGCCTTGTAGGATAAGGATTTTTTAACAAAAAAAAGTGATAACTTATTTTGGATCTTTGATTAGGAAAAAGAAAATTAGTGAGAACTTTAGAAAAATGTGAACCAAGTCTCCTTGTTTTTAAAATATATTCATTGCTGTACTTACAGTATAGTTTATATATATATAAACACATATACATACACATATGTCAATATAAATAAGAGAGGGAGTGAGAGAGAAAAGAGAAAGAGAACAAATTATAAATTAATTAAGTAAATATACATCATTTAGGAAATCTGTGTATAATGGTTATTCAAAAATTATTTTTATAACTTTTCAAAAATATGTCTTTTTCACACTAAAATATTTTGCAATTCAGACTAATTCAGTACTATATTTTTAAAAGAATAATATAAATATTTCATAAAACTTTTCATGTGTTCATAAATTAAATAATAATGACCATACATAACTTCTTCATAAAATTCCAGAGCAAAGGAATCAAATCTATATGCTTGAAAATAAAAAATGACATGTATATCCTATAATCAATGAAAATTTTAAGCAATTAAATTGCCTTTTTATAACCTTCATATGCTCAATCCCCTAACTAAGCAATTAAATTGCCTTTTTATAACCTTCATATGCTCAATCCCCTAACTAATCCCCTAACAATCCCCTAACTTGTTAGCTAATTTTAGATTTATATATCTTTTGATGTGCTTATTACCCTATACCAAATGTTCTCTGACAAATTATTTATGAATATTAATGCTCTACATTAGATCAGGTGATGTTTTAATTTAAGTCAGATTTACTTTTCATTTATTTTCCCTTGTGTCCCTACATTGGTTACTGCAAGGGTCAGACTAAAGTTTTAAATTAAAAAAAAAAAAGTGAAAGCAAACTATGAGATATTTATTAAATTACTGAAGTGGTCTATTGAAAGCACACCATCCATAATTAGCTACATAAATTTAATTCACTCTGTATTTTCCTATTTATGTTTTTCTATGCTTGTTTACAGTGAAAACAGTAAAAAGTCATATAGCTTTGCATAAAAGAAACTTGGAATCCAGAATTAACTGAGACTTGATACCTGATTTGTACCTCAATCCACTATTTGGTATAGGGAAAAGGGATGATTTTGTTGTAAAAGAAGGACGACTATTACTATATGTTTTACTGATTTATTTTGTAAGGGATTAGTATAATTTGCTGCTTTCTCCCTGGTAGATCTGTCTACCCTTAAAAGCTGTAACATCAGACCAACAATATTCTTGGAAGAAATTAGCCACTGATATCATCACATTCAGGAAGAACTTCTTTCTCTGGAATCTTATTGTATTGTTCCGTCCCTAGCTCTCAAATGTAATTAAAATTATGTTTTTTGTAATTTACCTGATATTTCTGTGTGGCAACAGGAACACTGTCTTGCTTCTGTTTACTATACTCTTTCCAGAGATAAAGTCCAATTACATTTAATGTATGTTTGAGATTAAATCTATCAATTATGTTTTCTCCCCCATTTGACCTCCTTCTTATATATTTATCATTATACTCTGCTCTTCTGTAGAATTTTATCCAATACCATCATTTGCTTGGTATTTATATATTTCTTTACAATTATTTTAGTATTTGACCTAAAACTCACTTGCTGCATCTTGATATCTTCATTTCCCAGAAAATGCAATGACCTTGGAACACTTCAACCACATACAACACCCTTTAGACTTACATGCTATTTTATGTATGTTTTAATTATTTCTACATGTTAAGCTCACCAGTCATTATTGTTACTTTACAATATTTATTTACATTTACGCAGATATGTGACACAGTTTGCTCCTGAAGAATTATCTTTATCTGCGATATATTTACTTTCCTCCTATTTCATCATATATTACTCTAAACTATCTTGTGCTTATTGATATCACACACGATTATGGACTCACTAAATGGACTGTTTGTATCCTGCTTCCAACTATTTACTAGCCATTTGACCTTGCATAATATACTTAGAGTATCTATGCCATAATTCTCATTTTTGTAATGAGTCTTATAATAATAGTATATGTACCACCTACTTTGTAATTAGTTAATATACTTAATGAACTTAAAACAACACCACATTAAGTATTATGCTTGTGTTAATCATTTTTAACACCTTCGATGATGCAGTTCCTGCTAAGGACAAGAGTGTTTAACAAGATACACATTTATCAATCTTCATCTTCTTGGCAGCATTTATCATAATGTCTGCTGCATCATTTTTAATACACATGCTTTTAAGTTTTCCTGACCCATTTTCTCTTCCTCTGGTTGCTACTTCCATACTTTTTTTACAGAACTATTGTCTCTTCCCCAGCACTGATTGAATTCCTGAAGCTTCTGTCTTCATCTCTCTTCTCAATACATTGCTTAAGAAATATATTTGCTTAAGCAATTATATTTATGCCCACATGTTTAATTACCACCTGCATACAAATAATTCACTAAATAATTTATATTTCCCAGATATTTCACCTCTATTCCAAATATATATGTACACATATGTGTATATATATATATATATACATATATATCTCAAATGCCTATTTGTCTTATCTTTCTTGAGCTCTCTAAAGCATATCAAACATCAAAGTGTCCTCTTCCCCCACAAATAAACTTAACTTTCCTCCAGTTAGCAACACCATGATTAACAATCCAGTTGTGTGATACTAGAAATTTGATGACATCTTACCATCAACTTTCCATATCTAACAACACCAAGTCCTTTCAATAGAACCTTCTGAATATGTCTCAAATAATGCAGATTTCTCTGGATCCCTGAACATTTCTCTATCTCAAGAGAAATTTGTATTCCCCAAACTTATCTACACTGATAGCTTCCAGATACTAATTATTGTCCCCATCAACCTAAAGTCCACACAGAGGCAAAAGTCATTAATTTAGATATCCAAATAACTGCTATAATAGTTTAATTATTTATTATTGTTATGTTAATAAAGAATAAAAAGAACCTTAACATGCCTTTATATTCTGGTACCTACCTCTATCCATCTTCACCTTGCAACAAACACACCTTTTTTTCCTCATCATTCTAACCATATCAACAAGATAATTCCTATAAGGCACCATGCTCGTCCTATCATAGAGTCCTTGCACATGTTGCTCTGCTCTGTGTGGAAATCTCTTCTCCTTTTGCCAAGTTTGAGCCCACTCATCTTTAAGATTCAAATTATTTTATTTCATTTGTAAAGTCTTTCCATACATACTTGACTAGGTCAAATTATCCTACTGTAAAACTTCTTGTCACCATGTATCTTTTCATTGCACTTATCACAGTTTGAAGTGTGAATTTATTTGCATGGCTATCTATTTTCATATCTTTCTATGTACTTCATGCAGACATGGAAGACATTTGTTTTGCCTATCCTTGGGTTTTCATTGCCTTATATTAAAAAAGGCTGATAATATTTATTAGACACTGAATATGTATTTTTTTTGCCAACTTAAAAGAGATTTAGATTGAGATCCATGTTATAAGCAAGAGAGAAGACAAGGTTGAATATATCACCACAGAGCAGAAGGCAAAGAACATACTGACATTTAATAAACTACTGGAAGATGATGGCCCCACAAAGGATATTTGTTAAGGGATAATAAAGAAAGGAAAATGTGAAAAAAGAGTGATTATATCAATAAAGTAGAGGATTTTTAAGAATCAGTAAGTATAATATGCAGTGGTCCTGAGAACTTAAGAGAAGTACAGAACACTTTCAATGGAATTAGCAATATAAAAATAATTGGCTCTCTTAACCAGAGTGTTATCCAATGTTATTGTATAAATAACAGTATATGAGTTTTACTACTAAGTAGGAGATAATAAGGGAAATGTAGGCTCCATTTAAGAATATGATCTGTGAAGAAATATATAAGAGCTTAATGAAGACAAGATGTTTAGCAGGGCTCTCTGAGACGTTCTGTTTTTATACTAAATAAAAGAAAGATAAGTAGAGATGAGATGAACGTTAAAAGAAGAGGAGTGATTCAGGAAGCCTAAACCTTGAGGAGAGAAGAGAAAACACAAGCTAAACACAATTAAGGAACACATGTGAAAACAAAAACAGGTACTTTTTTAACCAAAACAAAAAAATTATATGATGGTAGAAGGTGGTCATCACTGAAAATTAAGATGCATGTATATGTTAAGAAAAGGAGTTGAAGTAGTTTTGTTTACTGCTATTGATTTCCTGTAAATTAGCAAGAAAATTTCTCTGCTGATGATAAAAACAGAATAAGATGAGAATGAGGTTGAAATTTTAAGATAAAGTTAAAAATTTGGATTAGCAAATGAAGGGGAATTTTAGCAGAAGTTAAATAGTGTTGCAAAATCTTAATTGAATACTGAGGACTCAAAAGAAATTTAAAAAACAGCAATTTGCAGTGTCTCACACACACAAATATTATATATACATATGTATTTGTATATATAAATATTTTCCACTTGTCTGCCTACTTATGAATTTATTTAGTTATATAGGTTTATTGTTGATGTGTACTTTTTTAGTAGTTATACTGAGAATAGTGTTTATAGGAACATAAAAGGCCATATTTCAATCCAGAGCTGACGTGTTTTATGGCAGGAAAAATGTCTTTAATGGCAAAATGGAAAGAAGATAATGGAATGTGAGTGGAATAAAAGGTAATTAAAGCAGCTGTATGGTTAATTTGTTAGTTGTGCAGGACATGGCCTCTATAACCTCTTTTCCAGCTCAGGTTCTTCTTTTTCTCCAGAATTCTCTTTTATTCCCCCCACCTAATTTCCCTTTCTTCTTCACTATACTGTTCTCACTAAAGGAGAAAGATGACAAGAGGGAGAGAGGGAGAGAGAGAGAGAGAGAAACAGAGAGAGAGAAAGAGAGGAAAGAGAGAAATAGAGATACAGTTAGAGACAGAAATACCCACCCCCCACAGTCCCTTGTCTCTTGTTTATAGAAAAGCTTTAGCATCCTGGGTCTTCCCCAAGTTCCAAAGAACATATCTAATCAGAGAAATGAGAAAATGCATAAACAAATGAAAACAGTCAAGCAAGACAAAATAATAATAGTTTAGCCATAAAACAAACTCAAGGGCCTTCATTTCCTCCTCAAGGACTATAGATAATATTCTGAACCACACCCTTGAGTTGTTTTGCAGATACTAAAAACGCCACCAGGTGGAAGAAGTTAACTGCATGCTGACCATCAGCACTCCAGATCTCCTGGAACTAGAAAACTTATGACTGAGATTCCTGAAACATCACTCTGTTACTTCACCATCACCCAGTCAGAAGGATGTCCACAAGCTGATCACATACCCTATAACCCTCTGCTTAATGTTGCCTTTAAAATTCCTTCCCTGAAAGTTGAACAGCCACACGTAAATCAATGAAGTTAGAACACACCCTCACACTATACACAAAAATAAACTCATAATGGCTTAAAGACATAAATATAAGAGATGACACCATAAAATTCCTATAAGAGAATATAGGCAAAACATTCTGACATAAATTATAGCAATGTTTTCTTAGGTCAGTCTACCAAGGCAATAGAAATAAAACCAAAAACAAATGGGATCTAAGCAAACATATAAGGTTTTGCACAGCAAAGGAAACCATAAACAAAACAAAAAGACAAATTAAGGACAGGGAGAAAATATTTGCAAATGATGCAACTGACAAGGGATTAATTTCCAATATATATGAACAGCTCATAAAACTCAGTAACAAAAAAACCAAACAACCCTATAAAAAATGGGCAGAACACCTAAAAAGACGTTTCTCCAGAGAAGCCATACAGATGGCCAATAGGCAAAGGAAAAGATGCTCACTCAGTATCACTAATTATTAGAGAAATGCAAATCAAAACTACAATGAGCTACCACCTCACACCAGTGAGAACAGCTATCATTAAAAGGTCTACAAATAACAAATGCTGGAGAATGTGTGAAGAAAAGGGAATCCTCTTGCACCATTGGTGGGAATGTAAATTGGTGCAGCCACTATGGGAAACAGTATGGAGGCTGCTCAAAAAACAAAAAATAGAGTTGCTGTATGATCCAGCAATCCCACTCCTGGGCATGTATCTGGACAAAACTAGAATTTGAAAAGATACATGCACCCCTATGTTCATAGCAGCACTGTTTGCAATAGGCAAGACATGGAAACAACCTAGATGTCCACTGACAGATGAATGGATAAAGAAGATGAGGTATATATATATATATACCTCAGAAAAAAAAAACTATGAAGTAGAAAATAAAATAACTAATAATTGCCCAAAGATGACAAAAACAGACAGGAGGATTATTATAAAAACTAAAATAAAAATTTGATGAAGCTCATTAACTTTATAGGGCAACCTGTCTTACAGAGGCAGCATATGTGTATTTATAAGAAAGAGACAGTAAGTCATATATCAACAATGCTTGCTAAGTAGTATGTAATATGTGTGTAGTTTTCTGGGTAGATACAAAGGAAGTGATATACATCTCCATTTAATTGTAATGCTGTTTTCTTTTTTTTACAGCAGTTGAGCTACCGAGTAATACCACTCCTACTTAAAATAATGTGTAATCACTGGCTTAGTTCAGTGACATTTCAAAGTATTGTACTGTGTTCACATTATGGTACCTTAATGAATGAAATACTGATAATCAGGAAAACCATACGTCACTTTGTTTCAAATTGGCAATAATTCATGAGGAGTCAAGAGAATAAAGTTGTAAGTCATATTTTATAGTAATTAAAACAGTCTATATTGACATGAGAGGAAATTGCTATACTAGTCATATGCTTTATACAACATGTGCAAATTTTTTCTGTAATTCTTTAATAAAATAAGGAACAGATATAAATTGAATAGTTTCTCTGATCTAGAGCAATCAATAGGCATAAAACATTCATACCCTCAAGGGCATTTCCATCTAACTGTATAAGCAAGATATAAGCCAATATTATTTCTAATTAAAAGGACTATATGACTCTAGGAAATGGTGGAAGAAATATCACAGCACAGTATACATGTAGTTTATCATTGATGAATTATGATTTTTATGCAACCTTTAAATGACAGGAGGTCTAACCACTGGTGGAGATGTATCAGGAAGGTTTAAAGGAACAGGTGGGAATTGTTCAGAAAAAGCTCAAAGACAAAGTTCACAGTGCATTTCAAGTTATTAAATAAATCAACTGCGTGGTGTTTAAGAAAGTAGTGGGCAATGAAACCAGACATTTGGTTTATGGTTTTCCTTTGTGTTAGCATGTTAATCATTTCTAGACTTTATATCTTCCTAGATACGTTTTTTGATTCTATAGTGCTTCAAAATTCAGCTATGGCAGCATTACATATTTTTCCTAAAATATCCTGCTTAATATGCTGTAAAAGAAAATCAAAGCCAACTGTAGATTAATTTATTCATTAATTTGGTATTTATGAACTGTCATTTTAATAGGTACTATAAGTTTACAAATAGTATGACTCCATAAATTAGAAGTGTGCACATGTTAGAATGGGAACACAAGGGAGTAGTATATCAACTCTGAATCAATGGAGGTTTCAAAGACGTGCTACCCTATGATTAGAGCACTGAAAAATAAGTATATATTTACCAAGCAAGAGATATTAACAAGGATATATTCACAGATATATAAAACATCTTTTTTATCCATTCATCTGTTGATAGACACAGGCTGCTTCCATATGTTGGCAATTGTAACTAATGATGCTATGAACATTGGGATGCATGTATCTTTTCAAATTAGTATTTTTTTTTCAGATATATACCCAGCAGTGGAATTGCTAGGTCATATGGTAGCTCTACTTTTAATTTTTTGAGAAACCTCCACACTGTTTAACACAGTGGCTGCACCAATTTACATTTCTACCAACAGTGTACGAGAGTTCCCTTTTCTCCACATCCTTGCCAACTTTTGTCATTTGTGTCCTTTTGGATGATAGCCATTCTGGCAGGTGTGAGGTGATATCTCACTGTGGTTTTGATTTGCATTTCCCTGATGATTAGCAATGTTGAGCATCTTTTCATGTGCCTATTGGCCATCTGCATTTCCTCTTTGGAAAAATGTCTATTCAGTTCTTCTGCCCATTTTTTAATTGGGTTGCTTTTTTTGATATTGAGTCGTGTGAGCTATTTATGTATGTTGGATATTAATCTCTTATTGGTCATATCATTTACAAATATTTTCTCCCATTTAGTAGGTTATCTGTTTGTGTTGTTGATGGTTTCCTTTACTGTGCAAAAGCTTTTAAGTTTAATTAGGCCCCATTTGTTTATTTTTGCTTTTATTTCCTTTATTCTAGGAGATGGATCCAAAAAACATTGCTATGATTTATGTCAAAGAATGTTCTATGTTTTCCTCTAGGGGTTTTATAGTACAAGTCTTATATTTAGGTCATTTTAAAAAATTAATTAATTAATTAATTAAATTTTGGCTGTGTTGGGTCTTCATTGCTGCATGTGGGCTTTTTCTAGTTGTGGTGAGCGGGGGCTACTCTTCGTTGCAGTGCACAGGCTTCTCATTGCAGTGGCTTCTCTTGTTGCAGAGCACAGGCTCCAGACACAAAGGTTTCAGTAGTTGTGGCATGAGGGCTCAGTAGTTGTGGCTCTAGAGGGCAAGCTCATTAGTTGTGGTGCATGGGCTTAGTTTCTCCGTGCATGTGGGATATTCCTGGACCAGGGATCAAACCTGTGTCCCTTGCATTGGCAGGCAGATTCTTAACCACTGTGCCACCAAGGGAGTCCCTCATGTTTAGGTCTTTAAAATCCATTCCAAGTTTATTTTTGTATATGGTGTTAGAGAATGTTCTAATTTCATTCTTTTACATGAAGCTGTCCAGTTTTCCCAGAATCACTTATTGAAGAGACTGTCTTTTCTCCACTGCATATTCTTGTCTCCATTGCCATAGATTAATTGAACAGAAGTGCATGGGTTTACTTCTTGGCTTTCTATCCTGTTCCATTCATCTATATGTCTGTGTTTGTGCCAGTACCATACTGTTTTATTACTGTAGCTTTGTAGTATAGTCTAAGTCAGGGAGTGTGATTCCTCCAGCTCTGTTCTTCTTTCCCAAGATTGTTTTGGTTATTCAGGGTCTTTTGTGTTTCCATATAAATTTAAAATTCTTTTATTTTAGTTCTATGAAAAATGCCATTGGTAATTTGATAGGGATTGCATTGACTCTGTAGATTGCCTTGGGTAGTATGGTCATTTTAACAATATCGATTCTTCCAATCCGAGAACACAGTATATCTTTCCATCTGTTTGTGTCATCTTCAACTTCTTTCATCAGTGTCTTACAGTCTATGGAGTACAGGTCTTTTGCCTCCTTAGGTAGGTTTATTCCTAGGTATTTTTTTCTTTTTGATGTGATGGTAAATGGATTATTTCATTAATTTCCTCTCTGTTACTTCATTATTAGTGTATAGATAATTTTGTTTTAATTAATGCCCATCATTCACTATAAACTCCAGGAAAGAAGAAATTGAGTGTCTTATTTCATACCCATTGAAATACAAAAACTAATAGATTGCCTGATAAAGAGAAGTTCTAAAGTAAAAAATTAAAGATATAAGCTAGTGAAATACAATATTAAATTCAACTTCCACAAGTTAGGACAACTTATAGATAACTGCAAAATATATTTTTATGTCAAAATTGGTGAAAGATTACCAACCACTCACAATGAAAGAAAAAGTAAGTGACCTTTACATGCGAAATATAGGTGAATCTAAGGCACAATGTTGGGTGAAAGTAATATGTAAAAGGACACCTACTATATGATTCTATTTATATGAAATTCAAAAAAGACTCAAACCTAACTTAAGGTGATACTGGTCAAAATAGAGATTACTATGGAGGTAATTGCTACAAGGGAACTTGAGGAAATCTGTCCTGCTAAAAATTTTATTTCTCTTAGGTCACACATATGTTAAATATTCAACAACCTGTACACATAAAATTTGGGTACATATTGCCTATAATTTATAACATAATTAACTTAATTGTAAAGAATGAAAAATTACCTTAGATAAACATATGTTTCCAAATGATTTTAGAATCAACACTTCAATTTCCACAAAAGCATCAAATTTTAATTCATACCATATTGAAGCTAGGGATAATATTCATACAGATTGTCATATTTTACAATATTTGGCAGAATTGACTTTTATAAATATATAATAAAGTATGATGAGTCTTCTACTCAATGCACTTGATACTTTCCTCTATTTATGTTTTCTTTAGTTTGCTAAATAACAGTCTGATATATTCTGTCTCGAAATCTTGCACATGTTCTATTTATAAGTAGTTTTATGTTTTTGATACTATTGTAATTGCCACTTTTTTGCAAAATCTTATGTTGTAATTACTTACTGTTGTTGGATAGCTGTTATTTTTATATTGATCCTGTGTGTTATGAATTTAATTATTTCATTATTGGATATTCTACATATAAAATCACACCATTCAGAAACACAAATTACTTATTTCTGTTATTTAAACTTTTTATTTTCCTTTATCTTATTTTATTGGCAATGTACTTCATCCCAATGTTACACTGAGTTTGTGATAGTATAAATGCTTTTCTTATTTCCAATTTCAGTGGAAAAGAAAGCAATATTTGACCATTAATCATTATATATGTTGTAGAGCTTTGTAGATGTTCTTTATTAGATTAAGAAACTTCATTTTATAGTTTTCTAAGAGTTTTTAATCATTAAATAAATGTTTGATGCTTTTTCTGCCTCTATTTAATAATCATAAGATGTGTGTTGATGGCGTTGGAGTTTTGAATGTTAAAACAATCTTTATTTCTGGACAAATACAACTTGGTCATGCAGACTAATATGTGTATGTGTGTATGTATTTTATATCTATATCTATCTATCTATATATATATGACTATTATTAGGTGAAAATAAATTTAGAATTCTTAATTCTTCCACATGGAAACATCCTTATCATATGAAACATCCTTCTTTATTTTTCATAATACTTCTTGATTTAGAGTCGACTTTTCTCTGGTGTAAAAAAAAGTTACAGCAGGGACTTCCCTGGTGGTCCAGTGGTTAAGACTTTGCCTTCCAATGCAGTGGGTGCAGGTTTGATCCCTGGTTGGGGAGCTAAGATCCCACATGCCTCAGGGTCAAAAAAAACCAAAACAGCAGCAATATTGTAACAAATTCAATAAAGACTTTAAAATGGTCCACATCAAAAGATCTTTTAAAAAAAGTTACAGCAGCTTCCTTAGCTAGTGTTTATATGGCATATATTTTGTTCTTTCACTTGTAAAATTTTGCATCCTTATTTTTATTCATGTCTTTTTAAAGGAATATACAGTCTTTCTTTTCACCTTCTAGTCTCAAATATTGAATTTTTAATGGAATTATTTGGTTTCTTTTACAATACAATGCAATTGCTGATGCATTTAGATTTATAAATCATCTTGTCACTTATGTTCTATTTGTTCCACTGTTTTCCATTTCTTTGACTTTCCATTTTAGTCATCTACTAAATTAATCATGTTTGTATTATTTTACACATACCTCATTAACTTGTTAATTCTATATTACTTTGCCATTATTTTTGTGATTACCTCGAGAATTATATATGTATCCTTGTATATTCTAATTAAAATTATTATTTACCACCTACTGGCCAATGCAAGAAATTGAAATATTACCTCGTATTTACTTTGCTCTCTGATATTGCTGCTCAATGTTTTATTTCTATGTATATTTAAATTTCTCAAGATATTATGACTACTGGTTTAGACTCCATATTAATTAATCCCATATTTAACCTTTGTATTTCTAATCATTTCTTCTTGTATCAACATGGACTAATTTTCATTTGACCTAAAGCAATTTATTTTATGATTTCCATTGCAAAGTTATGCTAGTGACACATTTTCTTACTTTGTTTTTATGAAAATGTTTATTCCCCCCTTTAATTTGAAGGGAAATTTTGCTGGATTTAGAGTTCTATGTTGGCATTATTCTTTTTTCAGCATTTTGATACATAATTTGATAGGTTTCTATTATTTCTGGCTTCCATTGTTTTTACCAGTAAGTCAACTACCACCTTTAATTGCTTTTTTGCTTTCTAGCTACTTAAAGAATTTTGCTTACCCTGATATTTCATCAATTTTCATATAAAATCCAGATGTATTACCTTTAAACTTGACTCACTTTGTAAAGCTTCAAGAATCTGGGTATAATATCTTTTGTCAATTTTGGAAAATTTTCACCATTATTTTTAAAAATACTGTTTCTACCTATTCTCTTGTCTCCTTTGCAGACTCCAGTTACATTTGTTAAGCATTTCAACAAATCATATATGTCTTGTATACTCTTTTCTATGAACTGAACTGGGTCCCCTCAAAATTCATGTGTTGAAGCCCTAACTTTCCATGTGATTATATTTTGAGGTTGAGCCATTGGGAGGTAATTGAATTTAGATGAGTCCATGATGCTGGGGCCTTCATTAAAGAATTAGTGTCCTTATAAGAATAGATGCCAGAGACTTGCTCCTCTCTCTCTCTCTCCTCCATTTGAGGGCCAGATGGCAAGTGTCCATGTGCAAGTCAAGAAGAGACCCTCACTGGGCAACCAAATCATTCAGCACCTTGATCTTGGACTTCGCAGACTCCAGAACTAAGAGAAATAAAGTCCTGTTGTTTAAGGCACCAGTCTATGGTATTTTGTTATGGCAGCCTCAGCTAACAAAGTGACACTTTCTAAAAAATTTTACTGCCTTTCTTCCTCAGTACTTTTGTATGATTATTTTCTTCTGGCTTATTTTCTACTTTATGAATTATTTCTTATAATTTGACTTTTTAGTTTTGTTTATTGATTTTTCGTTTTCACAATGCACTTTGACTCTTTTTTTATGGATTCAAGTTATCTTGTAAACCCCTCTTCTACTATGTAAATTCTTGAAAACAGTAATGACTTATTTTAAAGCACACATCTTATTCATAATCTCCTCTGTATCTCATTCTACTGCTTTATATTCTTGAATTGTTATCAATGTTTTATCTTTCTGAAAACCTAATTACTTTTATTGAATGTTGGATATATTCTTTTCTAAGAAAAACTTTAGGAACAATTTATGACTCTGAGGTTATCTTCTTCCAGAGAGAAGTTAATATTGCCTTTAGAAGGTAGTTATATTATGACTAGATCATCTTAAATCAGTTTGGATTAAGCTCTCATTTGAGTTTGATTTTTCTGTAGGTGAGGACATGTCTACTTCTGGTCCATGCTTACTGCTATGTTACAGGCTTTAGAAGCACCTCAAAAAAGAGGCTGGGATATTTAAACAGGCTACTCCTAATTGATGGTCCTAAACTCCAATTTCACTGCTGCCCCACGTAACTCAGGATAGCACAACTTACAAGATTCTCATTAATAGCTTTCTTATCAGACTCCTATGATTTCAGCTGCAGCTTTTTGGATTGGATATTGCCTCAAGAGGAAAACCAATGCCAAAAATGGAACTCATCTCTCTGGGTTTGCATCTCTCTGGGATGTTGATCAACAGTCCAATTCTTTGGTAACCTTGAATAACATTTAGTTTCATACAATCTAGTCCACCATAGCTGGAAGTGGAATTCTTCTTTATAATGATAAAGGAAAAAATATTACTCTTTCCTAATATAGCAAACATGTATATTTAAATATATGAAAAAAATAAACATTGCATGATGATTATCTTCTCACTTGCAGATCAAAAAAGGTCTAATAGTAGATTCATATGTATGATATAGAAAAACCAACACAGGAGCAATAATAACAATAAAACATACAATGGAATATTAATTGCCCTATACTGAATTTCTACACTTGTGTTACTGCCTAAATCTGGAATATGTGTCTCTTTCAAATTTTTGTACTGTGGACTTCTGCATATTTCTGAGATCATCATAAATGTCACCATGTTTTGTGTTTCCTACAGTATTCCTTTCTGGAAAGTTAACTCTTCCATGTGTGTTCCCAAAGTACTACTTAGCACATGCCTCTAATACTGCATTAATCACACTGGATTTGAGCTATCTAACTGTAGTCCCTTTTTTCTGCTAGATTATGATTCCTCTAGAATAATAATTGTATCTTACCCATCAGAATAACACAAATTTATCACAGTGAAAAATCAGGTGCTAAATATAATCACTGATTCTTAATGCAGGATCCAGAGACAACAGTCAAAAAGTCCATAAGTAGAGAACAGAGAGCCCATGATGTTGCGTGGAAAAATTAATTACTTTATTTTACTAAAGTCTAAGTGAAATTTAGTATTTTCTTTAGCTATAAGTTTAGGCAACAAACAACACTAGTATGAGCAGTATCTATGACTATTATTACCAAAAGAATCCAAGATAGTTTCAAGCAAATTAAAATTTTTATGGAGATCTTGAAATACGATTTAAGGACCCTGTTTTGCAATAATGGCAATTATTAGTAAATTACTAGATATTTTTATTTACTACACTAATAGAGAAGTGATAGATAATAGATCAATCAATCAATCAATAGAAAATGGAGACAGGACTATTTCAATATAATGTTTATAATTCTATCTAATTCACTTTAGGTATTTAAAAACATCATTCTGAGAAGATGGTCCATAGACCTCACAGGAATGACAAGAGTCCATGGCAAAAATGTTTAAGCACTCCTGGGAAACCTATTTGTTTGAAGGGAGACTATCAGAAATACATTATTAGTTTTAGAAAGTAATTTGCTTTCTTTTATACTAAAAGTTAAATTTTGTCACTTTAAAAATTCTATTTTAGTATAGGTAGCTTATTTTAGTAAAGTAAAAATTAACTTTAGCATCCCAATACTTGGTGCTTTGAAAACAGAAAATTTAGGCAATAACATTCAATTTTTAAAGCATGATATAATTATGCCTTCAAAATGACAACCTTAAGCAGAGAAAGTCCCAGAAAATTTCATGTGTACATTTATTTATTTCTGTTTGCCTAATTTCTAAGAAAGCCTTTCTCTCTTATATATATACTAGTTTTGAAAATAGTAGAAAAGAACTCACATAACAGGTAGCGCTCTCTCTTTCTCTCTCTCTGACCCGTTTTCTCTCTCTCTCTGTAAAGAGATATAAAAATGTTGGTCAAACATTTGAACATTCCTCAGATCTTATGGCCTTAATTCAAGAAAATATCTAACTGCACATGAATTATTGCACATTAATTATGAGAAATTATATTCAATTAAGCTGTGAACTGAAAAAAAGATGATTTACTAATAACATCATGATGAATCTATTTTCTTAATCTACTTTGTGTTTTCCAATTAGATCATAACCATGCAAATGTAAAAACTTAAATAAAAATAGCATCATTTACTTGTAAAGTTGAAATGTTTCCTATTCATTATTTATTTGATAAAAGCATAAATGCATTCCCAGTTCAATAACAATACTTACAGAAATTTCAAAGTTTCACATAAAATATGAATAAAATTTTGACTTAAAAATAACACACTGAATTACACATATTTTAATCAGAGCACAATCTAGTATATTAAAACTAAGTCACACAGAAAGTATAATCTGAAAATAATCAAGAAAAAAACACTTCAGAAAACAATTTTCTTTCAACTTTAATATACCAATTTTTTAACAAAGAAAAGAAAGAAAAGAAAGAGAGGGGAAGGGAGGGAGGAAAGGAGGAAGGGAGATAAGAAGGGAGACAAAAGCAAAAGCAAAAATCAGGAGCAGAATGGAAAAATTATATACCTACTTTCTTAATTATTTACAGTGTATTGTAACTTTACAATCTTGAATTTCACTACTCAATAGCCTGTATTTGTTGAAGTCCTTTACCATAAGATATACTTTACTGCAGAAGAGAGTCTTGTCCTACAATCAAGTTTCATTTATTAGTGGGTTTTCATTTATTAGTGGGTTAATAAAGGAGCTTATATTAGCATTTTCTGCTCCTTGGAGGTATCCTTAAGAACTAAGACATAACAGCCTTGACACATGTCTTATAATGATAATGAAAATGTCTCAAAAAAGACAAGAAATCTGATTCCTGTGTAGAAAATATTTCCCAAGGAAATTAGGATTTCAATGCATACAAAGGCTGAATTGTTGCATGTCAAGTCCATTTTTTCTATTATAATATCTACAAATTGAATATGGTCAGGTGTCACATAAATTTTGAATAAGAAGCTAGAACGTTAGTTTTATCAAAGTCCCATCTAATTATAATGCAGAAAAGTTTTAAGCAGAGGTCTTTGCGGGTCCTGCTTCCACTAATAGAAATATGGATAAATTATGAGCTCCTCTGCTGCAGAATCTGTAAGTTATACAGTAGTCACTTCTATAACACAAGTATTGGAATAAAAATGCGATTTTATAACTTGAGCATTTTTTTTAGTATACCAAGTTTATCATACCATGTGATGAAATTCATGAAAAATTAACAGTCTAATCAATTTGTTAATTAATTGTTAAAAGCTAAAAAAAACTCCCCAATCCCCTGACAGATAAGGTTGCCGATGCAACATATGCATAACTACTCCCTTACAAACACACTCATATCCATTGTTGTCTTCCCCCTATAAGTGGAAATCAATGGGGCTGAGCTGGGAGCCTGGGAAGGGTTTATCTTCCCAAAGGATAAAAAAAAAAAGACTAAGAATAAAGACAATTTGAGTCTTTCAGATCTATTCTGGCCAGAAGTGTAAATGTAAGACCTAGAGATACAGAAGGCTCCAACAACATGAGAATAAAGCCATAATGCTAATGACTGAAGGAACTAGTTCCTTGCAAGCAATGTTGAGCTGCAACACCAGGTCCAAACTCTCTTATCACCTTAACTTCTTGTCATGTAATATAAATAAACCCATTATCTGATTTTGGTTCTACTTAGTGGACTATATTCTTAAAATATGCTTTAAAAATTCACTTATTACTCTATCACATAATAAATCTTCATATCATTCTTCATGGAGATCTTCTGGATTCCATAAACATGCAAATTATAATTCCTGGAATATTGAAGAATTATATTTACTATAATCATGTAATACTGAAGTCCAAATTATACAAGGTAACAACAATGCTAATAATAAATACTCTAAATGAAAACCCATATACATTTTTAATGCAACACTTCATGCCATTTCAAATGTCAGCAGTATCCATTAATATATTGGCAACTTTTATAAATAAAAATATTTCTAACTCATATATATTGCCATTTATTCCTTTGAATTATACCATTATCTCATTACCATTATATACACTTTATTATTTTGTAACAAATAAACATTATAAATATTAATAATTTAAGTACCTAGAACAAATATGCTTTTTTAAGTACCTATTTAAGAAAATATTATATATATATAATTTGTTTAGCATTCTTAAAATATAAAAAAAATACATTCAATTAAATGTCTGGTCTTTCATGAAATTTTCAGTTAATTTAAAGATTGACCAGTAGTTACAAATGAATACTATTCTTCATTTTGCTCCTAGGCACTTTAGTCAACCTGCAGGAATGTTGGGATCAATCAATTGCAGCAGTTGTGTTCATTCATCTTTGTCCTGCCATTCATCCCATGGCAGCAAGGAGCACACTGTGTAATTGAATTTGGTTGAAATCTAATACAAGGGCAAACTCTGACAGAGTAGCTATAATCAGTTTGATTCAAAAATTTGAGCACAGATTTCTGTTTGTTGTTTTCAGTGAAAGGAATAGGATTATCTATTCCATAACAGTACCATAAACTAGAGCTTTGGGGAAAAGGTACACAGCATGCTTCAGGACACACCAAGTGTTCATGGATTCTCAGTTAAAAAATTATAGATGGTTAGAGAAAGGAGAGTACCATGTGCAATACAATTTTTATAGAAAATAAGAGAATACAGCTTAAGGCGTAGAAATTTTTTCAGGATACCTAAGATGATGCCTTAAAGTTTTCTATAAGTATAGTCATATATTCAGGAAAAGTTATGTGATGCAATAAAGTCCTCTATTTTAGAGATTTGGAGAATCTGAGATTTATATCTATACCTATATACTGTACCTATAAATCTATTGCCATATCAATATTTGTATATAATTGTGTTTGCAGCAGAGTTTTGTCTCTGGTTGTGTTTTTTTAAGCTTGAAATGTAATCAAAGCTACACTTATATGAATGAGAATAATCACCTGGAATTGTTTGTTTTCATATTTGAGGAAAGTAACAAGTTTTTTCCATTCCATTTCCAATCCAGGCTTAAAGTATATACTTTTGAGTTATATAATTCACATTTTACTCAATAAATTGTTAGATCTTATTTTCTGGTTTACATTTAATTTTTCATTTTCAATATTTGAATGTCATTTCTTATATCACTCTAATTTTCTTACTCACATATAACTGCATATGTTTTGATCTCAAAATGATGAAGATGACAGTCAGAGATAAAAGATACTCAGACAAGTATTTCTTATAAAATAGTTTCAATGGAAAATGATCATTTCTAACTGGGTCTTCTCCCATAACTAACTTTACAAAATAAAATAAACCTAAAGATGAACAATTTTTTGAAGAATAGCCACTGTAATTATCTATTAACCTTTCTGTCCTTTATCATAAAAAAGAATCAAATTAGTTTTCTTATGAAAGGTAAAAAAATTATGTCAAATTAATCATCAAAATTTATTGAGTGTATAGTAAAAGTTCCTTAATCTGTGATAAAAAATAACTTCAAAAGTCCCTCCCAATTCTAACATTCTTTGAGCCTGTGAATATATAACTATGTAAATTAAGCCACTTACTACTCATTGATTTCCCTTACCTAAAATTTTATGCTTGATTTTTTAAAAAATTTCATGATATATTCAACTAAATCATCTTTATCTATATAAAACAGCATTTTTATTCCAGTCATTCAGTTTTCTGTGAAGTACAAATAAAAAGGCTTACAAGAATATAATTATATTTTTCTTCCTTCTATGAAACACTATTAAACATGAGTTGTGTTTTCTTTTTTCCCTATGTTCTGTGGGATAGGAAAGGAAGGTTTGATGGAGGGTAAAAAATGAGGAAGGAAAAATATACCTAGACATTTGCACTATCTCTTCACTTTTTATAAGGCTACAATGAAAGAACTGCTTACATTAAGAATTTCTGTTTTTGTTGTTGTGTTTGTTTTGTTTTATTTTTTACTTTGATCTATGAGGTCCCCCTTTTCATAAAACCTACCAACCAACAAAAAAGATTCTTTACAATTACTTCAAGAGAATGGTGTATTTTCAATAGGAAGTATATATCAACTTTAAAGAGATTTCAAGTCATATTAGTGTGCAAAGTATTTTTCTGGGCCAAAACATATTAAATTAGAAAACATGAAATGTCATTGTTCCCAGAAAATAAGTGTAAAGACAACTTTCCATTCATAATGAGTTTATTTGTAAAATAATTTACTAAATTATTCCATTAGTTGTAAAAATGCTTCAGTATGAATTAACTGATTTTTCTAACTTTGGCTCATAATATCAAAGGAATCAATATTGGTTAATTTTGATCAAGTTGTTAGTGAATTACTTTGATTTAGAAATGACTATATGGTTAAACTGTTATAAATTTAGTATAGTATACAGTATAGTATACTGAATTTTGTGTAGTATAATTGAGTATGTATCAAATATATAAAGATTAACAAAATTTTTAATAAAATATTCTTATTACTCTTTGTACTAGTTAAAATAAACTGATTAAAATACATTTTATAGACCTACCTGAGGAAAGATAATAATGTAATATGTAGATAGTAATGTTACTTATCAGCCACAAAAATGAAAGCACTGTGTGAGAGGAAAACTTATGGAATTGTCCCAGTTTGTAGTTTTAAAATAAAAAACAAATAGAATGATAAATTTCAAGAAATTATAAATCTAAGGGTTTAGAACTACAATAATCTTTGATATAAAATATAAAAGAGTCATTCAACTTTATTTGTGGTAAGTACCACATGGTGCTCCATAATGAGTGGAAGGGACAAAGCTTCACATATTTACCTTTATTAGGAAGTGGTAGGTTGGTGAAAGCAAAGGATAGCAGATGATAACTATTAATACTAATAATATTAATACTATTATTTGAGGATAAAAGTAGGAATGGCACTGAAGCCTTTTAAAAATTTATTTACCTTGAGAAGATTCAGAAAATGTATTTTCTTATTTTTTATTAAAAAAGCACTATTTTTGTGATCTGCAGCTTTATACTACTAATAAACAGTTGGATATACTGGAAATGTCAGTCAATTTAAATTCAAATGACTCTAAGGTTTCATAAAATTAAACCCAGGAATAAGTATAGATTAGTTTCTTCCAAATGATCCATTTTCTGTCTCTTTGCATAGATCTAGGCAGCACCAATGTAGTACTTTTTAGTGCCTTGTTACAGGGACTCCTTCAATGATTTAGTTGGTATTAGATTAGACATATGACTTTCTGTATAAATAAAGGTGTTTGCCAAACTAATCAAATGGGAGCAAGGTCAGTATGCTGGGAGTCTTTAAAATTATGTTTGAAGGAGTTAACCATTAAAATATTTATTTTTCATCCTAAATCTTTCATCAAGGTTATTGGCTCTTTATAATTGATATTTGCTTTTCATTCATTAATAGCACACATGTCTTATAATAATGATAAAGACAACATTTTATAATATTTTGGAAAATTATCAGAAATAGTACTAGCATAATTTAAGATTAAGAAAGAGGATCCTTGTTTTTGGTCCCATCCTGCTATTTGTCATTAGTTTCTCTTTCTGTCTCTTCCTCCATGTAGTCTAGTATCCTCATGCAACCCAAATGACATTTTATCTGGCCTGTATCTCCTCCAGCAAATTATATTGCTCTTATGCTTTAAATACTAGAGAAAAATACCAATCTGATAAACACATATTCAGATATAGTTAGTTACTATTTAATAAAGTATCCTTCAATGTATAGGAGTTTGTAAGGTTAAGAATTTTCCATTACAAGACAAGAGCAATCACATATCATTGTGATAACTATGAAAGTACTGAAATATTTCCAATCTATGTGATCAAAAGTTCCACTTTAGGGCTTCCCTGGTGGTGCAGTGGTTGGGAACCCTCCTGCCAATGCAGGTGACATGGGTTCGAGCCCTGGTCTGGGAGGATCCCGCATGCCTTGGAGCAACTAAGCCGGTGTACCACAGGTGCTGGGCCTGTGCTCTGAAGCCTGAGAGCCACAACTACTGAGCCCGTGTGCCACAACTACTGAATCCCATGTGCCTAGAGCCCATGCTCCACAACAGGAGAGGCCACCGCAGTGAGAAGACCATGTACTGCACCAAGGAGTAGCTCCCGCTTGCCGCAACTAGAGAAAAACCCACGTACAGCAATGAAGACCTAATGCAACCAAAAATAAATATTAAAAAAATATTAAATATTAAAAAAAAAGTTCCACTTTAAAGCGAAAATCAAAGTAAACAGAAGAAATGAAACAATGAAGATCAGAGTGGAAATCCATAACTTAAAACACAAAAACAAGAGAATAAAAGTCAGTTTTTAAAGATCAATAACATCAATGAACCAGGTAGATTATCCAGGTGGATCAAAAAAAGAGGAAAGATGCAAGCTTCCAGTAACAGAAACAAAGAGGTGACATGATTATAGATATTAAGAATTAAAAATACAATAAAAGAATATTACTAGTAATATTATGCCAACATATTTGATAACTAAAAGGAAGTGGACAAACTGCTCAAAAGATACAGAATGCGAAAGCACAGTCAAGAAGAAACAGACAGCAAAGCTGCTCCTACATGCATTTAGGAAATTTAATCTTTAGTTAAAACACGCCCTTAATGGAAACCTTAGGCCAGAAGGCTTCACTAGTGAATTCTACCACTCTTTTAAGGAAGTGATGATACCAATTCTATACAACTTCTTCTAGAAATAAAACAGTAGAGAATTCTCTTAACTTACTTTATAAGTCCTGTATTACAAAATCAAGAGATAATATAAGAAAACAAAACCACAGATTAATCCCTCTTGTAGACACACAGGAAAAATTCTTAATAAAATTGTAGCAAATATATGAAAATACAAATTTTTAGCAAATCAAATCTAGGAATATATAAAAGATAATCAATCATGACAAAATGGAATTCATTTCACAGAGATATAAGGTTGCTTTAACATTTGAAAATCAACCAATTCAACTCATATTAATAGACAAAGTAAAACCATATGGTCATCTCAATAAACATATAAACAAGAGATAAAATTTAGTACCTGAAAAAAAAGCTTTGTAAACTCATAACAAAATGGAAACCGATAAATGGCATCTCTATAATTCTGACTGATAAATAGTTAAGAGTAAAGAGCAACGTTTTTCCCTGAAGATCAAGAACAAATCAGGGATATCCATTCTCACCATTTCTCTTCCTCTTTATATTGGATGTAATAACCATTTTTACAGAGAAAGAAAAATAAACAAATAAAATATCAATTAGACAGGTATAAGTAAAATAGTTTTTATTTGTAGACAACTGAAGACCTATAGGAAAAATTCTAAGGGCTCTACAAAAGAATTACGGGAACTAATAAGTGAGTTTATAAGCAAGGTCAAAAGACACAAGGTAAATCTAAATTATCAATGATATTTCTACATACTACATTAAACATTTGGAATTGAAATAAACATTTTAAATAGCATAAAAAAGTGATGTATTTAGATGTAAACTTTACAAAATATGTGCCCATCTGTACACAGGATGCTGCCGAGAAATTCTAAAAGAAATTAAAGAAAATAATACATGAAGAAATATATTATGTTCATTGAACAGAAGACACAATATTGTTAAAGAAGTCAATTCTTACCATATTGATTTATGGACTGAATTAAATCCCAATAAAAAAGTGAAATGGCTTTGTTCGGTATAAATTCACAATCTAATCCTAAAATATATATGTGCCTGGAAATGTCTTAAAATAGCTAAAGTAATTCAAAAAAGAAACAAACAAACAAACAATTTGTAGGATTTACCCTATCTGATTTCCAGATTTACTATGAAATCATAGTTACCATGACTGTTTTCCTGGGACTTCCCTTGTGGTGCAGTGGTTAAGAATCCGCCTGCCAATGAAGGGGACACGGGTTTAAGCCCTGGTCCGAGAAGATCCCACATGCCGCAGAGCAGCTAAGCCTGTGTGCCACAACTACTGAAGCCCACACGCCTAGAGCCCATGCTCCACAACAAGAGAAGCCACCACAATGAGAAGCCCGCACACCACAATAAAGAGTAGCCCCTACTCGCCACAACTAGAGAAAGCCTGCATGCAGCAATGAAGACCAAACACAGCGAAAAAAAAAAAGAAAAGACTGTTTTCCTCATATCAGGCTAGAAACATAAATATTGGAGCAGAACAAAGTCCAAAAACACGACTTCTGGTGATGGACATAACATTGGCGATGGACTGATTTTCAACAAAAAAACAAGTGATGCAAACTGAAAGAGATGCTTTCAACAAAAGTTGCTGAGACAATGGGCATGCATATAAAAAAAATCCTTAACACTTAAAAACATATAAAAAGTGTCTCAATATGTTTCATAGACCTATGTAAGAATACTACTTCTTTAGGAACAAAAATAGGATAAAACTGTGTGACCTTGGCTTTGGTCAAGATTTCTTAAACAGCATACAAAAAAATACTGTATAAAAATTTATTTTCATCAAGTGGACTTCATCAAAATTAAAACTTTTGCTCTTCGAAGATACTGTTAAGAAAATCAAAATCAAGCTACATGTTTGAAGAAGCTATTTGCATATCATATAACTGATAAAGGACTTATATCCAGAATAAGTAAAGAGCTTCTAAAACTTAATAATAAGACAAATAACCCAATTAAAATGGGCACAAGCTTTACAGGCATTTAACCAATAAAGATACCCCAATGGCAAGTAAATACATAAAAAAAATGTTGAACATCATCAATCAATACTGAATTAAAACTGAAAACATAATGTGGTGTCACTAAGTACACAAAATGGATACAAGTTTAAATGTTGAAAATATCAAGTATTTGCAAGGATGCAGAGCAAATATAAAGTTCATACAGTGCTGACAACAATGAAAAATAAATAAATATACAGCCCCCTTGGGAAATAGTTCGGCACTTTCTTAGAAGGTTAAACCTACACTTATCAGATGACCCAGCTGTCCCACTCCTAGGTATTAACTAAGTATAATAAAAATATTCAATACAAAGATTTGCACTCAACTGTTCCTGTTCTGACAAAATTTATTAACGATAGCCTTAGTTAGAAGCAACAAAAGGATACATTAACCGGAATACTGTTTGATGAGTTAATTTGGTATGTCTATACAATAAATATTGCTCAAAATTAAAAAGAAATTATTATTATCACAGCAACATAGACAAATCTCGAAAGTATTATTCTTAGTGAAAATGTCTGATACGGAAGACTGCATACTGTATCATTCCATTTGTAACAAATTCTATAAAAGGCAAACTATATTGAAAGAAAGCAATTGATTGGTTTCCAGTTGCTAGACCAGGGGACAGTAATGATAATGTTCTGTATCATGATTATGGTAGTGGTTATGCAACTGTATATATCTCTCTAAAATCTTGGAACTGATCACTTAATAGAATTAAATATTCTGTGTGCAATAATGCCATTTGAAAACAAATGAAAAATGTTCATAAATTAAACTTCATAATTCAATTGAGAAGATATTGTTAGAACTGATGAAAAAAGCAAAACTCAACTAAATGATATCTGCAAAAAAATGTGCTTTAAATTTAAAGATAAAATGAATCCTGTGTGGATCATATAAAGAATAAGAATGAGAAGAAAGGCATGATTATATAAATATCAGATTAAATAGTCTTCAAGACGTGGGGTATTAAAGAGATTGAGAGCAACATTTAATAATGATGAGGTAATTAATTGGGAAGATATAAGCTTCACATGTAGATTAATATAAGAGCTCAAAAATATATGGCAAAACTTGACATATATAAAGGGAGAAAAAGCCAATTCCAAAATCATAGCTGGATATTTTATCACCCCTCCTCAGCAGTTAATAGAACAATTATACAAACATGTGCAAACACCTATTTAATTTGAACAATATTACCAATCCCTTTGAATTAACTGATATTTATAGAACACTAAACATTCTTTTCTGATGTACGTAATATGTTCTCCACATGCTGGGCCGTAAAACCAATTTTAATAAATTTGAAAGGACCAAAATCATGTGGAGTAAATTGACCACAGTGGAATTAAATTAGATAACAATAAGCATACAGGAAAAATCCACATATTTGAAAATTTTTAATATAATTCTAAACAAAGGTTAAATAAATAAATATTCCATTTTTTAGGTTGAGTAGTTTATAATGTATAAATTATGCACTATTTAAATATACTTAGCTGTCATGTGTTTTATAATGAAATATTTTTTAAAAGATGAAGAAGTGAGTTGAATTACTAACTTTCTTATTCCTATACTTGGCAAAAAATATAAAGTAAAATCCAGGTACATTTTATCACTATCAATGTAAATGGAACAACCTGGTGATATAATATTCAAAACACTTTGGCCAAACTATGAAATACATTTTCTGGCACACTGCAGCAAAATGCTGAAACCTATTCCTAAAAGCAATGTTGAGAAATAAGTTTACATAGATTAAAGATCATTTCAAGAAAATCAAACTGAGAATCTGGAGGAAATAAACGGAAAATATAATTGAACAGTTTAAGTAAAAATCCTCAATTATAATCCAGTTCAAAAGATCTTACATATTACTGCAGCATCTCAACCACATACTGAATAGTCACCAGGCACTGTCATATTCCAAAATAATTTACATTTAGGATAATAATGTACAGTACTAGTAGTAGAACACTGATGTCACTGATAGAGAAAGGGAAGGAGGGAAGAAAGAGGAGGGGAGGAGAAAGAGACATGGTGTATTAGTCTGGTTTCTCCAAAGAAACAAAACCAACAGGATATGTGTTTATGTGTGTATGTACATACATATACACATACATGTATACATATACACACATATATGTACATATATATTATAAGTGTGCACATCTGTATATACATACCTATATCTACATCTATCTATGTCTCTGAGATTATTTTAAGGAATTGGCTCAAGTGATTTTGGAAAACGACAAGTCTGTAATCTGTAGGGCACTTGGTACGGAGAAGTTTATGTTGCAATTTAGAATCCAAAGGCAATTTGGAGGCAGAATTTCTTCTTCCTTGGAAAGCCTCATTCTTCTTTTTGAACGCCTTCAACTGACTGCATGAGGTCAACTTATACTATGAAGGATTAATCTGCTTTAATCAAAGTCAGCTGATCTAAATGCTAATCATCTAAAAAATCATCTAAAAGACCATCTAAAAACAGATGGTCTTTTAGACCAGTCTAGATGGTCTTTGACAAATAAATTAACCATCACACATGGGAGAGAAATTTGGTTAAGAGAAAAATAACACCCAATTGAAGAACAGAATAAAATATTCTTTAATTGTTTTTTATGGTAGAATAACAATAAAATGTGCATATATTTAAAATGATAAATAATGATGCATTTTATTAAATATGGTACATTAAAATAGAAAGTTATAGCTAACAAATGGATTTTTAAAAAACAGCACTACTTATTTAACAATATCAATAACAAGGGAGAGTTGTTCAATTTCCATGTTGAAAACCAAATTACAGGCAGGGAGGACAGACTTGAGATCGTCACAGACAATACAGAGAAAATATAACTAAAATTTAAATAAGAAAGGAAACAAAATCTATGGAAGAACCGTAAAGACAAATCAACAACACATACATTTCTCTCAGGACTTGAGAACCTAAATAAATACAACAAAAAGTTTATACTAAAGTAAAATGGAAAAACATTTCTCTCCATTGGAAACTCCAATGAGAGAACTAATTTCAAGTCAAAGGGTATATCTCACAATAAGAAAATAGTGAAAAAGTTGATATTAAAATATCATTATACTTCTGTTGGTCAAAAATAAAGACTTCTTTTTTTTGGCTTCCAAAGAAGTGGGGGGGAAAAAAGGCAGCTTATCTAAAGTGGAGAAAACCCAGACTTTTCTTTTGATGTTTTACAACTGCTTTTAAAGCCAAATAAAGTTAAAGCAATATCCACAGTCTTGAAAGCGAAAGATTATATAATCTTGCATCATACTTTCAGTCATATGTCCATTTCTATGGTCAACAGCCACTTATTGCCAAAAAATTAGAGATCCTGGTAACTTGAATACGTATTAAATTTCTCTGGGGGAAAAATCTAGTGTTAAACGTAGGTAAGAAAGTAATCAAACAAACCAAAATAATAATAATAATTGAGGGTATCAGTTTCTATTCCAATATATTAATGACTTGGTTTATAATTATAGAAAAAGAATAAAAGGTAAAATACTTTTAAGTATTAATACAGTAACAGATTTGAAAATCTGGATTTATGGGAGAAGGGATATCTGAGAAAAGAGGAGAAGATAACCATCCATTTTTCACGGGGGCAAAAATATTTATAAAGTCTATAAGCATAATATTTTATAGCACTTTAACCTTGAAACATTTATTCAGGAGCAAGCTCTTTTTATGTTGGAGAATTTAGCATTAATACCGTTTGATGATTTTCTATTTTCTTATAATATTTACATATTGCTGATTTAAAAATAAGCATATTTATTTTAAAATCAGTTATTTTTTGTAAAAAATCAAACTTAATATTTCCCATTCTGTTACCATATATTAATGAAAGTATTATGTAAATAGTGGAAAAGACCAAATGGATGATGGTAGGGTAAGAAGTGCCACAAATCATGCTCTCCATGGAAACAGTAATTCAGCAAGCAAGAATCATCAGAATCAACTATTAACTTTAGAATCATGGAGTCCAGTCAAGCACTTGTAACATTAAGGGACTGCTTAACAAAGAAAGAATCTGGTAAAGTTTCATTAATTTCAGCATTTAGTGTAGCAGCCACCATCTTCCAGGCCCCAGGTAGGTAGCCATGGGAGCTTTGGCCTACATTTCTGGTACAGTTTGCTGGTTCTGGGTTGGACAATAAGGACCTTATCCTCCAAGGATCAGGGTTGTGTGTTTTGAAAGGCCTAGTGGTTCACCAAGGGGCCAGTGCAGGGAACAGCCATTGCTTCTGTCCCCTCTGTCTTAAGTAGCTTTCCTGATGGTACTTGTTAGAGGGAATTTAAAGAGATAGACCACTTCCTGCCCCCCCCCACCCCTTTCCTTATGTTAGGTCACTGGCTGACTATAGAAGTAAGAAGAGAGACCATTGGCCATACAGAACAAGGAAAATAGCCCTTGCCAAAGTAATTTGGAAAAGTCACTGAAAAAATGGAATACTGCAACTCTCTATTGGTAACATAAGCAATCACTGGGAAAGAGGGAGAATCTGATTTCCGGAGTTATCACATTATATTATTCAAAATGTCCAGTTCTCAAGAACAAAAACAATTACAAATCACAGAAAAAAACAGGAAACTACAGCCCATTCACAGGTAGAACATAAATTAATAGAAAATATCCAAGAGGAAGCCCACATATTGGACATCCTGGACAAGAACTATAAATTAACTCTCTTTTTAAATATGCTCAGAGGATTGTTGGAAACCATTAACAAATAAAGGAAAGCAAAAGAATGGTGTACAAATAAGTAGAGAATATCAATAATGAAAATAGAAATTATATAGATAAAGCAAATAGAAATTTGGACCTGAAAATACAATAGCTGTAATGAAATTTTCACTTTGAGGGGTTCAGCAGCTGACTTGAGCAGGTAAAAGAAAGAATCAGTAACCTAGAAGATATGACAATTGAAATCACATAATCTGGGACTTCCCTGGTGGCGCAGTGGTTAAGAATCCGCCTGCCAATGCAGGGGACATGGGTTTGAGCCCTGGTCTGGGAAGAGCCCACATGCCGCAAAGAAACTAAGCCCGTGCACCACAACTACTGAGACTGTGTTCTAGAGCCTGCGAGCCACAACTACTGAGGCCGCATGCCACAACTAAGCCCACGTGCCCAGAGCCTGTGCTCCGCAACAAGAGAAGCCACTGCAATGAGAAGCCCGCACATCACAATGAAGCGTAGCCCCCGCTCGCCACAACTAGAGAAAGCCTGCATGCAGCAACAAAGACCCAACAGAGCCAAAAATAAATTTTTTAAAAAAAGGAAATTAAAAAAAAACGAAATCACATAATCTGAGGAGCAGAAAGTAAAAGAAGGAAGAAAAATGAATACAGCTTAAGGTACCTGTGGAACACCTTCACACACACCAACACACTCATTATGGAATTTTTATAAGGAGAAGAGACAAAGAAAGTAGCAGAAAAAATATTTAAATAAATAATGCCCCAAAACTGCCTAAACTTGATGAAAATAATTAATTTACATATTTAAGATCAAGGAACTTCAAGGAGGATCAGCTTAAAGGCAACCACCCTGTAACACACTGTAATCAACCTGTTAAAAGCAAAACACAAAAAGAAAATCTTGAAAGCATTAAGGACAAAAGTGACTCATCAAGTGCAAGAAATTCTCAATAATATTAACAACTAACTTTTCATTATAAACCATAAAGGCCAGGAGGCAGGAAGATATATTTACAGTGATGAAAGTAAAAACAAAGAATTCTATATTCAACAAAAGTATCCTACAAAAATGAAAAAAAAATTAAGACATTCCCAGATATACAAAAGCTAATAGAGTTTGATGCTATTGGACATGCCCAACAAGAATGTTAAATTGAGTCCTTTAGGATGAACAAAGAGGATACTAAGTGGTAGCTCAAAGCCATTTGAGGAAATAACAATCCTTACACAGGTAAATATAAAAACTAGTATTATTGTAATTTATAACACCTTTTGCATTTCCTATATGCTTTAAAATACATAAACTAATAATTATTGATTTACATTAATGGGAATGCATTGTACAAAAGCAATTTGTAACAACAACAACATAAACGGGGAGAAAAGGGCTGGGCAGAAGCACAGTTAATACATTCTATTAAAGTTAAGATTTTATTATTTCAAACTAGATTGGCATAAGTTTAGGATGTTAACTGTAATCCCCATGGTAACCACCAAGAAGTAAAATGAAAAGTATACAGAAAAAGAAACGAAGATGGAATCACGTACAATAGAAAAAAACTGAGGCACAAAGAAAGAAGAATTGGAGAAATTGAGGAACAAACCACATAAAGATAAATGTAGAGAAAACAAATAGCAAAATAGCAGAAGTAATTCCTGCATTATCAGAAATTAGTTTAAAAGTAAATAGATTAAACTTACTAATAAAAGACAGAGACTGGAAGAAGGGATTGAAAAAAATGATCAAACTTTATGCTGCTTACCAGACACTCATTTTAGGCTCAAAGACACAAACAGCTTTAAAGTGAAAAAATGAAAATGATATTCCATGAAAATAATAACCAAAAGAGACCTGGGGTGGATATACTAATATCAGACAAAACAGACTTTACATCAAAAAATGTTACAAGAGACAAAAAAGAACATTTAATACTGAAAAAGTATCAATTAATCAAGAAGGTACAACCACTATAAACATAAACACACAAAACAAAAGAGTCCTAAAATATATGAAACAAACCTGACAGGACTGAAGGGAGAAATTAATCGTTTTTTAATAATAATTGGGAGTCTAAAATACTTCACCTTCAATAGTGGATATACATCTTGCCTTAAGCTCAATAAGAAAATAGAGAACTTGAGTAACATTATAAACCAATTAGACCTAAAAGGACTATACAGAGCACTCTATCCAATAGAATATATATTTTTAAGTGCACAGGAGACATTCCAGGATGGACCATATATTAGGCTAAAAAAAGCAATTGTCAATAAACTTCAAAAGATTGATCACACAAAGTATCTTTTCTGGCCACAATGGAATACAGAAGGAATAATGGAAGAAAAACTGGAAACTCCACAAATACCTGGAAAATTAACAATATATTCTTAAGCAACCAATTGGTCAAAGAAAAAATCACAAGGAAAATTAGAAAATACTTTGAGATAAATGAAGACAAAAACTCAACATTTGAAAACTTATGGGATGCAGCCAAAGCCGCATTAGAGGGAATTTTATACTGGCAAATGGCAAATGCTTATATTAAAAAAAGAAGAAAGGTCTCAAATCAACAACCTAATTTTAAACCATAATGAATCAGAAGAAGAGCAAACTAAAGCCAAAGTAGCATAAGGAAGGAATAATAAAAATTACAAAAGAGATAAATGTAATTGAGATAAGAAAACAATAGAGAGAAATGACAAAACCAAAACTTGGTTCTTTTAAACTATAACAAAATTTCTCTGCAGAATGACTAAGAAAGAAAAAGCACAAATAATTGAACTCAGAAATAAAAGTATTGACATTAACACCAACCTCACAGAAATTAAAAGGATTATAAGAGAATAATATGAATAATTGTACACCACAAAATTAGACAATCTACATGAAGTAAACAAATTCTTAGAAACACACAAATAGCAAAACTGACTAAAGATGAAATAACAAGACCTATAACAAGTAAAGACCTATACAATAACAAACCTATAACAAGAACAGAGATTGAATCCATAGTCAAACACCTCTAAACAAGGAAAAGTCCAGGACCAGATGGACTCACTGGTGAATTCTACTAATCATTTAAAGAAGAATTAGCACCAATCCTACTCCAACCCTTTCAAAAATCAGAAGAGGAGAGAAAACTTCCTAACACATTCTAATAGTCCAGCATTACTCTAATACCAAAGTTATACAAAGGTATCACAAGTAAACTGGAGGTCAATATCCCTTATGAATACAGACCAAAAAATCCTCAACAAAATACTAGCAAACTTAATCTAATAGCACATTAAAAATTTCTACAACATGACCAAGTCAGATTTACCCCAGGAATTCAAGGGTGGTTCAACATAAGAAAATCAGTGTAATACATCACATCTATTGAACACATTTTTTAAAGCCCAAAATTATCTCAATGGATGTAGAGAAAACATTTGGCAAAATCCAATACCCATTATTATAAAAACGTTCATCAAACTGGGTATACAAGGGAATTCCTGAGCATGATATAGACATTCTTCAAAGACCCACAGTAACACAGTAAACATCATGCTCAAATGTGGGAAGTTCTAGCCAGGGCAATTAGGCAAGGGAAAATTGTTATCCAAGTTGAAAAACAAGAAATAAAACTATATCTATTTGTAGATGACATGATTTCATATGTAGAAAATCCCAAAGAATACACACACACACACACACCCTACTACAGCTAATAAACAAATTCAAAGTTACAGAGTACAACATTGATACACTAAAATCAGTTGTGATTTTATATGCTAGTAATGAACAATCTGAAAAGGAAATAAAGAAGACAATTCCATTTAAAATAGCATCCAAAAGACTAAAATACCTGGAATAAATTAGCCAAGGAGATTAAAGACTTATACAATGAAAACTACAAAATATGCAGAAGTTATTAATGAAGATAATTAAATGGAAAGGTATCCCATAAGCAGTGATTGAAAGATATAATATTAAGATGGCAATACTCTCCCATGCAATCTACAGATTCATTGTAATCATTGTAAAAACTGAAATTGCCTTCTGTTTTTTCAGAAATGAAAAAGCCTATCTTTAAATTTACATGGAATTACTAAGGGGTACAAATAGCCAAAGCAATATTAAAAATGAAAAGAACAAAGTTGGAGGAGTCACATTTCCTGATTTTAAATCTTGCTACAAAGCTACAGTAATCAAAATAGTGCTGTACTGACATAAGGAAAGACATATAAAGCAGTCGAATAGAATTGGGAATCCAGAAAAAAAACAAACCTTTATGGCCAATTAATTTTTGACAAAGGTACCATTCTATGGGGAAAAAATAATCTCTCGAACAAATGATTCTAGGACAGCTGGATAACCAAAAGAATGAACCTGGACGCCTACCTCATTCCATACACAAAAATTAGCTCAAAATGTATCAACAGAGGGACGGCTTGAAGATGGCGGAAGAGTAAGACGCGGAGATCGCCTTCCTCCCCACGGATACACCAGAAATACATCTACACGTGGAACAACTCCTGCAGAACACCTACTGAAGGCTGGCAGAAGATCTCAGACCTCCCAAAAGGCAAGAAACTCCCCACGTACCTGGGTAGGGCAAAAGAAAAAAAGAAAAAACAGAGACAAAAGAATAAGGATGGCACCTGCACCAGTGGGAGGGAGCTGTGAAGGAGGAAAAGTTTCCACACACTAGGAAGCCCCTTCGCGGGCAGAGACTGCGGGAGGCGGAGGGGGGAGCTTCTGGACCGCGGAGGAGTGCACAGCGACGGGTGCGGAGGGCAAAGCGGGGAGATTCCCGCACAGAGGATCGGTGCCGACCGGCACTCACCAGCCCTAGGCGCTTGTCTGCTCACCCGCCGGGACGGGCGGGGCTGCGAGCTGAGGCTCGGGTTTCGGTTTCGGACGGAGCGCAGGGAGAGGACTGGGGTTGGCGGCTTGAACATAGCCTGAAGGGATTAGTGCACCACGGCTAGCCGGGAGGGAGTCCGGGGAAAAGTCTGCACCTGCCGAAGAGGCAAGAGACTTTTTCTTCCCTCTTTGTTTCCTGGTGCGCGAGGAAAGGGGTTTAAGAGCGCTGCTTAAAGGAACTCCAGAGACGGGCGCGAGCCGCGGCTAAAAGCGCGAACCCCAGAGACGGGCGCGAGCCGCGGCTAAAAGCACAGACACCAGAGACGGGCGCGAGCCGCGGCTAAAAGCACAGACACCAGAGACAGGCGGGAGACGCTAAGGCTGCTGCTGCCGCCACCAAGGGGCCTGTGTGCGAGCACAGGTCACTCTCCACACCCTTCTTCCGCGGAGCCTGTGCAGCCCGCCACTGCCAGGTTCCCGGGATCCAGGGACAACTTCCCCGGGAGAACGCACAGCGGGCCTCAGGCTGGAGCAACGTCACGCCGGCCTCTGCCGCCGCATGCCCCGCACGCAGTGCCCCTCCCTCCCCCCCCACCCCCGGCCTGAGTGAGCCGGAGCCCCCGAATCAGCAGCTCCTTTAACCCCGTCCTGTCTGAGCAAAAAACAGACGCCCTCCAGCGACCTACACGCAGAGGCAGGGCCAAATCCAAATCTGAGCTCCTGTGAGCTGTGAGAACAAAGAAGAGAAAGGGAAATCTCTCCCAGCAGCCTCAGAAGCAGCGGATTAAAGCTACACAATCAACTTGATATACCCTGCATCTGTGGAATACCTGAATCGACAAGGAATGATCCCAAATTGAAGAGGTGGACTTTAGGAGCGAGATCTATGATTTTTTTCCCTTGTCCTCTTTCTGTGAATGTGTACGTGTATGCTTCTGTGTGAGATCTTGTCTGTATAATCTTGTTTCCACCATTTGTCCTAGGGCTCTATCCATCCATGGTTTTTTTTAAAAACTTTTTTTCTTAATAATTTTAATTGTAATAACTTTATTATAATACTTTACCTTCGTTCTTTCTTTCTTTCCTTCCTTCCTTCCCTCCTTTAGACAACGAATCACCCCAAATTGAGGAGGTGGTCTCTGAGAGCAAGATTTATGATTTTTCCCCCTTTACCTCTTTTTGTGAGGGTGTATGTGTATGCTTCTGTGTAAGATTTTCTCTGTATAGCTTTGCTTCCAACATTTGTCCTAAGGTTCTATCCGTCCCTTTTTTTTTCTAAATATTTTTTAATTCAATAACTATATTATACTTTATTTTATTTTTACTGTATCTTCTTTCTGTCTTTTTTCCTTCCTTCCCTCCTTCCTTCCTCCCTCCCTCCCTCCTTTCTTTCCTTCTTTGCTTCTTTCTTCCTTCCTTCCTTTCCTCCTTTCCTTTCTTTCCTCATACTTCTACTAATTCTCTCTACTTTTTCTCCCTTTTATTCTGAGCCGTGTGGATGAAAGGCTCTTGGTGCTCCAGCCAGGAGTCAGGGCTCTGGCTCTGAGGTAGGAGAGCCAACTTCAGGACACTGGTCAACAAGAGACCTCCCAGCTCCACATAATATCAAACGGCGAAAATCTCCCAGAGACCTCCATCTTAACACCAGCACCCAGCTTCACTCAACGACCAGCAAGCCACAGTGCTGGACAACCTATGCCAAACAACTAGCAAAACAGGAACACAACCCCACCCATTGGCAGAGAGGCTGCCTAAAATCATAATAAGGCCACAGACACCCAAAACACACCACCAGACGTGAACCTGCCCACTAGAGAGACAAGATCCAGCCTCATCCACCACAACACAGGCACTAGTCCCCTCCACCAGGAAGCCTACACAACCCACTGAAACAACCTTAGCCACTGGAGACAGACATCAAAAACAACGGGAACTATGAACCTGCAGCCTGCAAAAAGGAGACCCCAAACACAGTAAGATAAGCAAAATGAGAAGACAGAAAAACACACAGCAGATGAAGGAGCAAGATAAAAATGCACCAGACCTAACAAATGAAGAGGAAATAGGCAGTCTACCTGAAAAAGAATTCAGAATAATGATAGTAAGGATGATCCGAAATCTTGGAAATAGAATGGACAAAATGTAAGAAACAGTTAACAAGGACCAAGAAGAAATAAAGATGAAACAAGCAACAATGAACAATGCAATAAATGAAATTAAAAATACTCTAGAAGGGATCAATAGCAGAATAACTGAGGCAGAAGAACGGATAAGTGACCTGGAAGATAAAGTAGTGGAAATAACTACTGCAGAGCAGAATAAAGAAAAAAGAATGAAAAGAACTGAGGACAGTCTCAGAGACCTCTGGGACAACATTAAACGCACCAACATTCGAATTATAGGGGTTCCAGAAGAAGAAGAGAAAAAGAAAGGGACTGAGAAAATATGTGAAGAGATTATAGTTGAAAATTTCCCTAATATGGGAAAGGAAATAGTTAATCAAGTCCAGGAAGCACAGAGAGTCCCATACAGGATAAATACAAGGAGAAATACGCCAAGAAACATATTAAGCAAACTGTCAAAAATTAAATACAAAGAAAGCATATTAAAAGCAGGAAGGGAAAAACAACAAATAACACACAAGGGAATCCCCATAAGGTTAACAGCTGATCTCTCAGCAGAAACCCTACAAGCCAGAAGGGAGTGGCAGGACATACTGAAAGTGATGAAGGAGAAAAACCTGCAACCAAGACTACTCTACCCAGCAAGGATCTCATTCAGATTTGATGGAGAAATTAAAACATTTACAGACAAGCAAAAGCTGAGAGAGTTCAGCACCACCAAACCAGCTTTACAACAAATGCTAAAGGAACTTCTCTAGACAAGAAACAGAAGAGAAGGAAAAGACCTATAATAACGAACCCAAAACAATTTAGAAAATGGGAATAGGAACATACATATTGATAATTACCTTAAATGTAAATGGACTAAATGCTCCCACCAAAAGACACAGATTGGCTGAATGGATACAAAAACAAGACCCTTATATATGCTGTCTACAAGAAACCCACTTCAGACCTAGAGACACATACAGACTGAAAATAAGGGGATGGAAAAAGATATTCCATGCAAATGGAAACCAAAAGAAAGCTGGAGTAGCAATTCTCATATCAGACAAAATAGACTTAAAAATAAGGACTATTAAAAGAGACAAAGAAGGACACTACATAATGATCAAGGGATCAATCCAAGAAGAAGATATAACAATTGTAAATATTTATGCACCCAACATAGGAGCACCTCAATACATAAGGCAAATACTAACAGCCATAAAAGGGGAGATCGACAGTAACACATTCATAGTAGGGGACTTTAACACCCCACTTTCACCCATGGACAGATCATCCAAAATGAAAATAAATAAGGAAACACAAGCTTTAAATGATACATTAAACAAGATGGACTTAATTGATATTTATAGGACACTCCATCCAAAAACAACAGAATACACATTTTTCTCAAGTGCTCATGGAACATTCTCCAGGATAGATCATATCTTGGGTCACAAATCAAGCCTTGGTAAATTTAAGAAAATTGAAATTGTATCAAGTATCTTTTCTGACCACAACGCCATGAGACTAGATATCAATTACAGGAAAAGATCTGTAAAAAATACAAACACTTGGAGGCTAAACAATATACTACTTAATAATGAAGTGATCACTGAAGAAATCAAAGAGGAAATAAAAAAATACCTAGAAACAAATGACAGTGGAGACACAACGACCCAAAACCTATGGGATGCAGCAAAAGCAGTTCTAAGGGGGAAGTTTATAGCAATACAAGCCCACCTTAAGAAGCAGGAAACATCTCAAATAAACAATCTAACCTTGCACCTCAAGCAATTAGAGTAAGAAGAACAAAAAAACCCCAAAGCTAGCAGAAGGAAAGAAATCATAAAAATCAGATCAGAACTAAATGAAAAAGAAATGAAGGAAACGATAGCAAAGATCAATAAAACTAAAAGCTGGTTCTTTGAGAAGATAAACAAAATAGATAAACCACTAGCCAGACTCATCAAGAAAAAAAGGGAGAAGACTCAAATCAATAGAATTAGAAATGAGAAAGGAGAAGTAACAACTGACACTGCAGAAATAAAAAAAATCATGAGAGATTACTACAAGCAACTCTATGCCAATAAAATGGACAATCTGGAAGAAATGGACAAATTCTTAGAAATGCACAATCTGCCAAGACTGAATCAGAAAGAAATAGAAAATATGAACAGACCAATCACAAGCACTGAAATTGAAACTGTGATTAAAAATCTTCCAACAAACAAAAGCCCAGGACCAGATGGCTTCACAGGTGAATTCTATCAAACATTTAGAGAAGAGCTAACACCTGTCCTTCTCAAACTCTTCCAAAATATAGCAGAGGGAAGAACACTCCCAAATTCCTTCTACGAGGCCACCATCACCTTGATACCAAAACCAGACAAGGATGTCACAAAGAAAGAAAACTACAGGCCAATATCACTGATGAACATAGATGCAAAAATCCTCAACAAAATACTAGCAAACAGAATCCAACAGCACATTAAAAGGATCATACACCATGATCAAGTGGGGTTTATTCCAGGAATGCAAGGATTCTTCAATACACGCAAATCTATCAATGTGATAAACCATATTAACAAATTGAAGGAGAAAAACCATATGATTATCTCAATAGATGCAGAGAAAGCTTTCGACAAAATTCAACACCCATTTATGATAAAAACCCTGCAGAAAGTAGGCATAGAGGGAACTTTCCTCAACATAATAAAGGCCATATATGACAAGCCCACAGCAAACATCATCCTCAATGGTGAAAAACTGAAAGCATTTCCACTAAGATCAGGAACAAGACAAGGTTGCCCACTCTCACCACTCTTATTCAACATAGTTTTGGAAGTTTTAGCCACAGCAATCAGAGAAGAAAAGGAAATAAAAGGAATCCAAATCGGAAAAGAAGAAGTAAAGCTGTCACTGTTTGCAGATGACATGATACTATACATAGAGAATCCTAAAGATGCTACCAGAAAACTACTAGAGCTAATCAATGAATTTGGTAAAGTAGCAGGATACAAAATTAATGCACAGAAATCTCTGGCATTCCTATATACTAATGATGAAAAATCTGAAAGTGAAATCAAGAAAACACTCCCATTTACCATTGCAACAAAAAGAATAAAATATCTAGGAATAAACCTACCTAAGGAGACAAAAGAACTGTATGCAGAAAATTATAAGACACTGATGAAAGAAATTAAAGATGATACAAATAGATGGAGAGATATACCATGTTCTTGGATTCGAAGAATCAACATTGTGAAAATGACTTTACTACCCAAAGCAATCTACACATTCAATGCAATCCCTATCAAACTACCACTGGCATTTTTCACAGAACTAGAACAAAAAATTTCGCAATTTGTATGGAAACACAAAAGACCCCGAATAGCCAAAGCAATCTTGAGAACGAAAAAAGGAGCTGGAGGAATCAGGCTCCCTCACTTCAGACTATACTACAAAGCTACAGTAATCAAGACAGTATGGTACTGGCACAAAAACAGAAAGATAGATCAATGGAACAGGATAGAAAGCCCAGAGATAAACCCACGCATATATGGACACCTTATCTTTGATAAAGGAGGCAGGAATGTACAGTGGAGAAAGGACAGCCTCTTCAATAAATGGTGCTGGGAAAACTGGACAGGTACATGTAAAAGTATGAGATTAGATCACTCCCTAACACCATACACAAAAATAAGCTCATAATGGATTAAAGACCTAAATGTAAGGCCAGAAACTATCAAACTCTTAGAGGAAAACATAGGGAGAACACTCTATGACATAAATCACGGCAAGATCCTTTCTGACCCACCTCCTAGAGTAATGGAAATAAAAACAAAAATAAACAAATGGGACCTATTGAAACTTCAAAGCTTTTGCACAGCAAAGGAAACCATAAACAAGACCAAAAGACAACCCTCAGAATGGGAGAAAATATTTGCAAATGAAGCAACTGACAAAGGATTAATCTCCAAAATTTACAAGCAGCTCATGCAGCTCAATAACAAAAAAACAAACAACCCAATCCAAAAATGGGCAGAAGACCTAAATAGACATTTCTCCAAAGAAGATATACAGAATGCCAACAAACACATGAAAGAATGCTCAACATCATTAATCATTCGAGAAATGCAAATCAAAACTACAATGAGATATCATCTCACACCAGTCAGAATGGCCATCATCAAAAAATCTAGAAACAATAAATGCTGGAGAGGGTGTGGAGAAAAGGGAACACTCTTGCACTGCTGGTGGGAATGTGAATTGGTTCAGCCACTATGGAGAACAGTATGGAGGTTCCTTAAAAAACTACAAATAGAATTACCATATGACCCAGCAATCCCACTACTGGGCATATACCCTGAGAAAACCAAAATTCAAAAAGCGTCATGTACCAAAATGTTCATTGCAGCTCTATTTACAATAGCCTGGAGATGGAAACAACCTAAGTGCCCATCATCGGATGAATGGATAAAGAAGATGTGGCACATATATACAATGGAATATTACTCAGCCTTAAAAAGAAACGAAATTGAGCTATTTGTAATGAGATGGATAGACCTAGAGTCTGTCATACAGAGTGAAGTAAGTCAGAAAGAAAAAGACGAATACCGTATGCTAACACATATATATGGAATTTAAGAAAAAAAAAATGTCATGAAGAACCTAGAGGTAAGACAGGAATAAAGACGCAGACCTACTGGAGAACGGACTTGAGGATATGGGGAGGGGGAAGGGTGAGCTTTGACAGGGCGAGAGAGAGTCATGGACATATACACACTAACAAACGTAGTAAGGTAGATAGCTAGTGGGAAGCAGCCGCATGGCACAGGGATATTAGCTCGGTGCTTTTTGACAGCCTGGAGGGGTGGGATAGGGAGAGTGGGAGGGAGGGAGACGCAAGAGGGAAGACATATGGGAACATGTGTATATGTATAACTGATTCACTTTGTTGTGAAGCAGAAACTAACACACCATTTTAAAGCAATTATACCCCAATAAAGATGTTAAAAAAAAAATGTATCAACAACCTAAATATAAGAGGTAAAATTTTAAAACTATTAGAATAAAACATAGGGATAAATCTCATGACCTCAGATTTGGCAGTGGATTCTTTGATTTGATACCAAAAGCATGATCAACAAAATTAAAAATAGATAAACTGGACTTCATCAAAATTAAAAAATTTTGCACATCAAAGAACAATATCAAGAAAGTGAACAAATAAGCTGCAGAATGGAAGAAAAGGCTTGCAAATCATGTATCTCATCAGAGTTTAATATCCAGAATATACAAGAACCCTTACAACTCAACAAAAAAAGAACAACTGATTAAAACATGGGCAAAGGGCTTGAATAAACTTTCCTCCAAAGAAGATATACAAATGGCCAACAAGCACATGAAATGCAAATCCAAACCACAAGATGATGCTACTTCACAACCACTATGATATCTTGAAAGTAAGTACCGGCAAGGATATGGATAAATAGAACATTTGTAAATTGTTAACAGGAATGTAAAATCATGCAGCCACTGTGGAAAACAGTTCAGCAGTTCCTCAAACTGTTGAATATAGAATTACTATATGACCCTGCAATTCCACTCCTAAGTACATAGCCAAGAAAAATGAAAATATATGTCCACACAGAATCTTGCCATTGAATATTTATAACAACATTATTCATAATTCAGTGGATGGTGCTGGGGTGAGTTGGGGAGTGACTACTTAGTAGGTAAGCGATAGTCTTCTGGAGTAATGAAAAAGTTTCAAAACTAGAGAGTGGTGGCAGTTACACAGTATTGTGAATGCACTAAACCTCACTGAATTGTATATCTTAAAATGCCTAAATATATGATTATGTTCATTTTACCTCGATAAATTAAAATGGATCTTTGCAGCACACACACAGACACACACACACACAGATACAAACACATTCACATGTAAAATGAATGAACAGTCATTTTATGGGTGAGAATAATATGCCAAAAATCCTTTGGTTTCCTTGAAAATACACTGGAATGTATTAAGCACAACAAGAACCTATGTCCAGTATCATGAAAGCTAATATGTACATCCCATGGGTGTAGCTTGCACTACAACAATCACTTAAAAAGAAAAGAAAAGAAAAGAAAAGAAAATTCTTAGTGATACAAAGAAATTTCCAAAAAGAAGTCATGAGGGAGAGAAAGGGGAGGGGAGAAAGGGAGCGAGAGAGAGAAAGATTGAGATTGAGATTTAATTTACTGGTGAATATTAAAAAGAAAATCAGATGTTTTGAACATGGAAAGTGTGTTCATGGTGTCTAGAATGCTCTTGAATATAGAACATCAAAGTTCCAGCTCTTCTTAAAATTTGGGACCCCTTTTCTTTTATGTTTCCTGATATACAAGATTTAAATTGTATTAGTTTTGATTCACTGTGACTGAAAGAGCTAAAAAAATATCCTCGTTATTAAATTCAATGCCTAACATTCAGTTTTGCTTTTCTTTATTAAATACATTTGTAGCACCTATTCTGAACTAAGCATATGGTAGGGTCTAGAGATAGAGTGCTAATCAAAAAGAGCAGGTATCTCAAAGAAATGATGGTAACGGGAAAGCAAACAATGTATAAGTAAATAAATACTTTTCGGAGAATATTAAGGTCTATGAAGAAAATAAAATAGGGTGATAAGCAAATGAGAGGACGGTGAGAGAAAATCTTCTGATAAAATGATGTTTGAGAATGTAGAGAGCAAAAGAATTTCAGACAAGTGGATGTCACACAACTTTAGAGTACTTAAGCAACTAGAGGAAACATCTTTAAATTAAAGCACCTTAAACAAGAAGAATGCTATAAGATGAGGCCAGAGAGGGTATACAGGACAAACTTATAACACTTTAATATTTACAGTGTTGAAAATTACAGAAACCCTGTGACAATGGAAAATCTTCCCACCTGTTTGTGTTCAAAGAACCTGCTTTCGGCAAACACACGCCCTTCCCCATGTGACTTAGAAAAAACAGAGGACAAGTCCAGACACAGATCTCCAAATTCCAATTCTTAACCTCATAAACAGCTGAACTATTCGTATGCACTGATCAATCAGAACAATATGCCCATTAATCTGACTTGATGAAACCACATCAAGGTCTTCTCTTTCCAAGTCCTTGAACTTAGACATACTTTCAGCCTCAATCAATCCCTCCAGAGAACAGGCTGACCTCAGGGTAAAACACTCGCTAATATACTGTCTGATCACCCCTCCTCCAACCATTCATTAGTTTTCCAGACTAAGTTTTTTTTAGCCTTCAATTATAAAGGAAAAATATTTTTATGCTTGACCTCTGAGACATTTTCAGATCCTTTAACACACCCATTATACTCAGGTTAAGACGAAGAGTTGTAAAATTTAAGGGGCTTCAGCCTAACACCCTACCTAGTCTGTGTTAATTAATGCAGTTTTTTGTTGTTTTTTTTTTTAAAGAGCCTGAGTGTGGTGACTAAGGAAAGAAATAAGACTTTGAAATTCACTTTGAAGAAACAGAAAAAGGTGTTTACCTTGCTGAAAGTTAAACTGCTTCAACCACAAGAGATAGAGCTCTTCAGAATTTATCACTTGGTGTATATTGCCACTTTCTCTGTAAGTTTATTAATATAATTTCATGGATGGGTAACAAAAAAATTAAAATCTAACAGTTAAGTATCTAAGAATTGATACATACTCTCAATAAATATTCAGAGTTCTGACTTTTCAAATTTACAATAGAACATGAAATCTAGCTGTGCTACTTATAATACATTTCTTTTTTTATTTTATTCATGGTATTTTTAAATTATTTTTGAAAGCTATATCAAATTAAGTTATCATCGTACTTTTTCAGTTCAAACAGGTTTAGAATGATACTTTACAGAGTGAAGTAACAGATAATTATCATGGCTGTGGTTTAAGAGCATATCAAATGGTTTCCCTTTAAATGTTTTAATACACAAAATCAAAGCCATATATTATATCTCTTTATAGTTATTATAAATATATTATTTATGTGATTTATATATATATGAATTATATAATATATATAATTATATAAATATAATACAATTACATTCAAAGCTCTATAAATATGATTTGGGGTATTTTGGGGTTTTTTTTAATATCTAGCTAAGTTAAAGATGTAAAGAAACAACCAAAACAAGTTTACTAATACTTTGTTTTTTGTTACATCAGTGAGTGTGATGAGATATTAATACTGAATTGCTATCATTATGGCAATATATTTGTCAGTTGCAATAGGAAGACCACAAACAGATAAAGAAGCACCTTTATCTTTGGCCAAAAATCCAGGTCTGATGTTACATTATTGGTGGTGGTGTCAATATTACACTCTGAAAAATAAATGGAAGTGGACCAAATGTAGACTTGTTTTAATTCAAAACTCTCATATTAGATCATTAAAATATGCATACATATATATGTATGTATGTGTGTATATATATATATGTGTGTGTATATATGTTAAGTGTGTGTGTGTATGTGTGTGTGTGTATATATATACACTTTTCGGTGGCTTAAGCCTGGTGGAATAAGAGAAGCCACACAAAAATCAGAGACACTCCCTTAAAATCATGCTCTCTGGAAATGGTTGAGCTTCTTTGTGGCTTTAAACAACAATAAAAAAATAAATGAAGCAATGTCTTCTACAAATGGTATGACCCACTGCAGACCTAGTGACAAATTTTGAATGTTGCAAACCATATCATGTAGGATTTGGCAACATGAAACAATAAACATAATGGTTTTCCTGGCATCCAATTTCTGTTGTCTGGGCTGTGTACCTGCAGACACATCAAAGAAAAATTGCTCTAATGTGAGATTCATTTAGGAAAAACAAAACAAAACAACCATTCAGGTCTTTAAAAGTTTTGAAGCTTCTTTGTCATGTAAAAATAATAGCAAGAAACAACTTTGACTTGCTTTGAACAAAAAGCACCTGTAATATTTGGCAATATAAGTGGTCTAATTACTTATTTTAAAAGAAAGATCATTGTGATCCATTTCAGCATGCATTGACGTTAAATATAACCATTATTTCTGGATAAAATCTGCCAAGAAAGCTAAAACTTCTGTCGAAGATTTAACTCTCCAATTTTTGAAAATGATTTGTTTTAAAGAAAGTGAGAAAACTATGCATTTGTATATCCCAGAGTTTATGGCATTCAGAGAGTAAATTCTGACACACAGCATGATTTTCAGGTAGAAGTTTGATTTCCTAAAAAAAAGTAAGGATCATTCTCAGATATTTTGACAGAAATTGTTTTGGGGTATATTTGTTGATGCAAATATATGCATCAACAAATGTTCGTACAAAATGTTGATGCAGATATTCAGTGCATGGCAATGAAGACAACATGATGGATGCAGCCCAAGAATCACTGGCTTTATGACCAAAGAGCTATTCTGAAAGAAAATAGTGGACACATGAAGTTGTCAACCTCTGGACACATGTTTCTGGTGTTTTTGTTAAATATGACACGTTTCTGGTGTTTTTGTTAAATATGACAACAACAAAAAGTTGTTTGTCATATTTAAAAATCATTTTTTAAAAATGAAGAAATCCCCAATCCTTAAAAACCTAAAATATCTATAAGAACTCAAAGTAAATCTCAATCCATATGGGTAATTATAATGTATACTTCTATTATTTACAAACTCATATAAACTCTTTATATAGGTGCAGTGATTGACTTGAGATATAAATAGAAATCATGTGATATTCAACAATTTTTGTTTTATTTGACACAAATTGGCTTTTGTCTAAAAAAATAAGTCACAAATTTTTAATTCTGTTTAGTGTTGATTACTTTCATTCAGGGTTGGTTTGTAGCTCATGTCATAAAATAATCAGCTACCTATTGTACATGACATAATTTTAGTTCTTATTAAAGTATTTGTTGTCATTTATAGTTGTTTGGGAGAGAATTTTCTCCTAATTAAAAAAGAAATAATCCTTTAAGAAAGTGAAATGCATAGAAAAATGGTAATAAATAATTCAATGTAAAGAAACAACTGATGTAACATGGAGGTAGAAAAAGTTAAATTTTGATTTTATGTGGGGAAATTTTATCAGGTAGTTGTTTCTGTGAATTTTTCAGAAGGTTGATTCATAATTTTGACTTGATTTTCATAGTGTCTATGGTATAATAAAAGCTACTGAACTCAAGAGAGTATCACTCAAGCAGTTAAGTTTTAACCTTTCTATTAGTTATACTCATATTGTTTTACAACTTTGATAATTTTTTTAAAGATTTTTTTGATGTGGACCATATTTAAAGTCTTTACTGAATTTGTTACAATATTGCTTCTGTTTTATGTTTTGTTTTTTTGGCCACAAGGCATGTGGGAACTTAGGTCCCCCACCAGGGATCGAACCCGTGCCACCTGCATTGGAAGGTGAAGTCTTAACCAGTGGACCACAAGGGAAGTCCCACTAAGGCTTTTTAAAAAAATAATCCTTCACTAAACTGGTTTGTATTTAAATTTATCAACAGGACTCTATTAGTGCAGATGCTCTGCCTAAAAGGCAAAGTCCAACAGAACAACAACTTGCCAATATGTCTAAATTGTTAAAAAAAAAAAAAAAAGAGAAAGTTATTTCTTTAATCAAAATACAATTTTAGACCACTGTACCCTATTTGTTTAACAAGTTTACCCTTTGGTCTAATTTATTTTTAGGATTCATTCAATGCTTCTGTTGAGCTGGTCTAGCATTTGAGTTTTAAACATCAATTCTCTACTTTTCAATGCAGAAAATAAATCAATGGTCTCTTCATTAAGTATTAAGAGCATAAAGTACTGACCTATTTATATCAAGTATTATAGAATAAATGTGTACAGTTTCAACACTGGATTAATTTTGCAAACTGTAATTACATTGATTTTTATATTGCAGTTAAAAAGATTAATTTAAGAATTAAAATTGTCTAACCCTTTTAACTGTCAATCTTTTTTTCTGGCTGACAGATTAACCAGTCTGACAGAAGACAATTTACTTATTTTAGAAAATGACTAATTCTCTTTTGGCTTTCACTCAATTCTACTTTTTATTATCTGCCCTAGCCAATTAAAACATAAGATGGTTAAAATGTTTCTGATAACAATGTCAGATTAGATAGACAGATCTTAAAAGTCTTTCTTGTCAATAAAATCATTTACATACATTGGCAGCTATATGGAAGAAACTAAATCAGTGATTGATCTGTCAAATATGAATAATTTCAAAATTTCTTATACCTTTGATACTTTTACAAACATAATAGCCTATTCTTTTCTTCTGGGAGAAGTTTGTTTTACATTAACACACACAAACACACACAGAAGAGGAGGGTTGAGCTATCTGAAAAGTCTTAGCTATCTGAAAAGTCTTTTCATAGTATATTTGATCACTTAGAAAACAATTAAATGTTCTGAAATATTTCATATCTCTTCAAAATACTAGAATGCAATTAGATCTATTTTACATTTGTTTTTTGGAACAAAAACTGCAAGTATTCCAGGTATTCCTTGACCTGTGGTTGCACAATTCCAATCTCAGTTCCTCTGTCTTTACATCTTCTCTTCTCTGCCTGCATTCTATGTGTCTCTTATAGGAACACTTGTCCTTCAGTTTACGGCCCATCAATATACAGAGCAATATATCATCTTGGCATTCTTGGCAAAATACATCTACAAAGACCATTTTTCCATATAAGGTTACATTCATAGGTTTGGGAATATGGTCAAATCCTTAGTGGGGCCACTTAACCGACCACAATACAACCACTGCCCCCCTCAAATTCATATCCCACATACAAAATAAATTTACCCCATCTAACACCCGCAAAGTCTCGACACATTACAATACCAATTCTAAGTCCAAACTCTCATCTAAATAAAATCAGCTTTAAAAGTCCCATATTTCATAATCTAAATCAGGTATGGGTGAGACTCAGAATATGATCTATTCTGGGACTAAATTAATTTCCAGCTATGGACTTTTGAAATTAGGGAAGAAAAATCCTTATCTATTTCTAAAATACACTGGTGGGACAAGCACAGTTAGACATTTCCATTCCAAAAGACAAAAACTGAAAGAAGTAAAGTGGTTGCTGGTCTTAAGAAAATTTGAAATCCACCAGGACAAGATTAGATTTCAACGCCTGAGAATAAATCCTCTGTAACTTGATGTTCTTTCAGGCCTGAAGCAGCTCTGCCTTCTACTCTGCCCACAGCAGCCCCACCCACTCTGTACAGTGTAAGGAGGCTATTGCCTCCACAGTCGGTCTTCCTTTCTTGAAGGGTAGAACATGGTTTCAGCCATGCAGCTCTTTTAATCCTTTCCTGCCTTTAGAATTTTAGAAGTCCGACAGCCTTCTCTTGTTTCGTCCTGACTTTGTCCCTTTCAGTCCAAGGAGGCAGTGTTTCTTCTAATATAGAATTCTCCAAAACCTTCTGATTCTCCTGTGTCCATGCCATTAGATAAGAAAGACTTCTACATAGTTTTCCTTATTAAACCCGTCTCTATTCCTGGCTTCTGTTGAGGTGGTTAAGTAGATCCATGAGTCACACACACAATCACTTCAGCAAAAGCTTTTTGTGTAGCCACTTTTGGCTCTTCTCCAGAGCGTGCTTTTCCAACAGTGTATTTCCTAATTTCAGCGTTCCTTGCAGTCTGAATAGGCCAAGAACTTCACAAATCATCAAGTGCTGCTTCCTTTTTGCTTAATAGTTTCATATTCAATTTATCTCTTTCCTCTCACATTTTATAATGAGTAGCAAGAAGAAATCAGGTAACACATCCAATACCTTGCTTGGAAATCTCCTCAACTAAATATACAAATTCATGTCCTACAAGTTCTACTTTCTACACAACCACAGAACAAATTTCTTCCAAGATTTCTGCCACTTATAACAAGGGTGCCTCTTTTCCTCCACTTTCCAGTTACATGTTCCTTATTTCCTTCAGAGCTCTTTCCAGAAATGCCTTTAACATTCATATTTCTACCAACGTTCTGTTCAAAACAATCTAGGCTTTTGCTTCCATGAGCCTCAAAATTATGGCAGCCTCTACTCATCTAATTTCTAATCCACTTCCCATATTTTTAGTTGTCACAGCAGCACCCCATTTCCAGTCACCAAAAAATGGTGATTGTTTTAGTTTCCTAGGACTTCCTTAAATACCACAAACTTGGTAGCTTAAAAAATAACAGAAACTCATTCCTTCACACTTCTGGAGGCCAGAAGTCTGAAACTACTATGTCACCAGTTTTGTGCTCCTTCAGGAGACTCTAAGAGAGAATACCTCCTTGCTTCTTCCAGTTTCTGGTGCCTCCAAGCGTTTCTTGTTGCATGACTTCATAACTCCAATTTCTGCCTCCATCTTCATGCATATCTCTATTCTGTGTGTCTCTCATAAGGGCACTTATTTTATTTAGGGTTCACTGGAATAATCCAAGGTGATCTCATCTCAAAATCCTTAATTTAATCTTCAAATACCTTTCCCCTCCCAATAGAGTCACATTTATAGGCTCTGGAATGTGAACATATATTTTGGGAAGCTACCATTCAACATAATACAGGGACAGTGATAGTGTCCTCATTCTACCTCTTATTAGGTATATGGTAGTGAGAAAGTTCCATTACTTCTCCATGCCTCAGTTTTCTCATTTGAACATATGAAAAATACCACATGCCAAAAAAAACCCAAAAAGACAAAAAAAACACATACCAGACTCACGGGTCATGCTCAAAAGGAAAAAAAGACTGGATTTCCCTTGAGAAGCATGAGAGCATTTTGAAAATATTGTAAACACCAAATAAATGAAAAACATATTGAATTAATGAAACTAGAACAAACAGACTGAAAAGGGATCAGTGTGACATAAAAATATTCATGTACATGCAAAATGTAAGTCTAATTTTAAAAATTATGGTTGTTAAGGAAAATAAGTGACTACATAACAGAAATTTAGTAACATAGAAAATAATAACATATATTATAACTAGAAATACAGAGACAAAATTTTGAGCTATATGGAGACAAAGGATTACAGAAATGGAGACGGTTTCCCAGTTATTTAATCCAACTAGCCCCATAAAGAGATAAAAGAGGGAATAAGTATAAGAAATGGTTAAAGAAATAATTTTTGAAAGATGAGTTGAAAGATTATGTGAATCTGTAGCTTTAAAAAAACTATTGAGGGACTTCCCTGGTGGCGCAGTGGTTAAGAATCCACTTGCCAATGCAGGGGACATGGGTTCGAGCCCTGGTCCAGGAAGATCTCACATACCACGGAGCAACTAAACCCATGCACCACAACTACTGAGCCTGCACACTACAGCCCACGAACCACAACTACTGAGCCCATGTGCCACAACTACTGAAGCCTGCACACTTAGAGCCCATGCTCCACAACAAGAGAAGCCACTGCAATGAGAAGCCTGTGCACCGCAACGTAGAGTAGCCCTTGCTCGCCGCAACTAGAGAAAGCCTGAGCGCAACAACAAAGACCCAATGCAGCCAAAAATAAATAAATTAATTAATTAAAATAAATAAATTAAAAGGCTATTGATAGATCAGGTAAAACTTAAAAAGATAACATCTTAGCTACAATATGTTGTTATTGCCTCTTGTTTATTTTGTATTTTTGTTATTGTATATTGCATTGTAGGTGATTCATGTGTTAAAACAGTACATTGGAAAACCAGCTAGAACAAGCAGGTAACATACAAGATGCCAAATAGAAAATTTATTTTAGACCATTTACAATACTAAACTTTAGAAGACACTTCAACAAACTTGAGATTTTGAGATAAAAAGAAAAACAACTGTGACCTGAATAATATACACACAAATAATTGTCTCCAATGTACAAGGGGAAAGTGTGTGTGTGTGTGTGCACACACACACGTCTCTGTGTGTATGTGTGTATGCTGTATATTTTCAGGAATAGAAGAGTTCAATAAGTATGCATCTATAAAACGTTACTTTAAAAAAAGGCCAGGTAACTTAAGATTAATCAAAGTAAAAGAATTTTATATTTGACATATTGTGGTAATAGGAATAAAACTAGTTTAGCCTAAAATTATGTCTAAATGACTTAATAAAGCTATAAACAATGTAGCATCATTAATAATATTAGCAATTATTTACAACAAATAATAATACAGTAGCAGTGATAATCTCACTCCAAAATTACATATTAGGCAATGTGAGATTATTTAAAAAATTATATGCTTGGAAAATTTTACCTTCACTAAGAATAATGATACTTTTCATTTTTCCCTCAAAATAAAGATTTTCTTCTAATAAACTACAGTGCCATTATCTCTCTTTAGACAGTTAATATTAACTACTATTAATTTTGCAATGCATTATGTCTTTAGTAGCTTTTATTCTAGGATATTTTTCTCACTCAAACTTTTAACTTTCTTCTTGATTTGACATTATTTTTATTCAAGTCAGATTATTGTAGAAGGTGTCATATTATGAATTTGTTCAGACTGCTCCCCCCAAAAAGAGATCAAAATATAATTGCAATAAATTTTGAAAAATATAAAATTCCACCAAGTATAAGAGCTTTCATATCAGACTGTGTCTTGAGTATCCTTTAAGTCATAGAAACTCAAATAGATTCTGGCAAATATTTGCTTGGTAATACATGTTTAATATTTAATACATATTTAATGTTGACTGACATATTTCAAAAATATAATAATAAATCCTAAATCTTGATTAAAATATCTAAGACAGAACTTCATATATATGTCACTTTTTTGTTTCAAATATATAAGTATAATAGGATACAGGCAGACATACAATTAAAATCTGTGGTAGTGACAAACCACTATGTCAGTTAAAAATGTCAAAATCAATACAAACAAAGCATGAATGATATATTCAATGATACTGATTTAAATAAAAACCAGAATAAATTGTAATACTTTTAAAATAATAATTTTCAAATGGTAAAATCATGAATTTTGGGCAAATATATAAACTTAACATGGGTCAATATTTAACTTATTAATTAAATAGGGAACCAATAAGATGCTGTGTCTGGTTCAAACACCATCTGAAAAGCTATGATTTTTACAGGCAATTTAACACAGAAATGGTAGGATAAGACTATTGTGTAAAATATAAAGGTGGTTATGTCCAACAGGTCCTAAATGTTTGAGGTTATCTGATCCATCAAAAAGAAATTCTTTGCATCTCAACTGGATAAATGTCTACTAATTGACAAGTAAGTTCACTAACCACTAAGACCTTAAAAAATAGAAAACAATGACATGATCTGAATAGAGTCCAAAGAGGCAATATGTGGGTGTCCTTTGCTTCTGTATGTTTTTTAAAGGATGTGGTGCCATCTTTTTAAAAAAAAAATATTTCCAAAATGTGGATGACTTTTCTGACAAATTGAAATGTGCAAATATCAACTATCAGGGATTACCATAATCATATTATGGTTAAGCTCAACATATTGAGGTTTACGTAAAACTCAGTATTATGTAATTGAGGTTATGTAAACCTCAGTGTAACAAAATACAAATTAACCCTGAAAAAAATTTGTAATTCTCATTAGATGAAAATGCAGATAAGTTAAAAATAAGTTGAAAGATAAAACAGTGATGTGAACAAATAATTTTCAAGAATTTTGAAAAATAAAATTACAAAATAAATTATTAAATTATAACTTGAGTAAAAGAAAAATAAAGCAACAGTTACAAACAGATTATTACTGCATAAATTAATATTAAATAACTATTATTTATATATTAATATATATACTATTATACATTTTGATATTAATTTTAGAAAATTACTGTATAAATTAAGATAAAGGTAACTGCTACGACAGATAACCCTAATTTCCTTTTATAAATTATATGATAAGCTCTTCTGTCTTCCCTCCTGCTGGCCTGCTCATCTTATTACTACGGATTTTTTTCATTTTTCTTATAATTGAGTATTCTCTATGTCACTATTAAAAACACCTGTGGGATTAGAATTGTGTCTCCATAAATTTTCTCAGTAAAGGAACTGCTTCAATAAGATGAAAGAGTGAAATTTAATGTTCAAAACCTAAAACACTGAAAAAGTAAATAAAATACTTTATATTAAAATGTGTGAAATAAGCAAGTTACAAATATACAATTTTGTAAGTTATTATGAAAGTATAATATATTTAAAATTAAACAAATAATGTGCAAGCACATAAGTGGATGAGAAAAGTTAAGAATAATATTGTACCTATAGTAAGGCAGGGTTTTTTGCAATGTTTACTCAATTAATTTAAAGGTTATTCAAAGCATGTTCTTAAATTTTGCTTACGTCATATAAATTGTAATGTGATTTTACTTAGAGGCTATAAGTAGATGAATCAAAATGATTTACATCTGTAAATCTCAACATATGAATTTTTTTTTACTATTTTTTCAAGTATTTGCCCTGTTCTTTTATTTCTCTTGATCCTCAACATTTAATGCCTGTTATTGTCATATTACATAGGAAATAAGTTCCTTACTTTTGCTATGCAATTCCGACTTCAGGAAAACTAAATGAATTCTAGAAGACTAAAGTAGAAAATGTGAATATATTACAACTATACCAATTCTTCTGATTATTTTATATGCATATATTTTCAACTTTAATAAAAATAACTTCAATTCATTTATATGTAATTATTGGAATAAATATTAAAGTATATGTGGGTATTGCAAATCATTGTAAAACATTAATTTCTATCTTTAATCAAGTTTTTTGAATAAATGGTTATTAATGATCCCACATTAATGATGGGATTAACGGAATGAATTACAGAGACCTCTTCCTTCCTGCATAAAATGTATGGAGTAATGCAATATTGGGGAATCACTTAAAAGAATACGAAGGATTACGAAGAAAAGGATTACACCTAAAATCTAATATAAAATTACAAGTTTTCCGCTCACCAGTTCAATTAAGATTTTGCAATACAAAGAACCCAGGTAGTTCTTCATTACTTTGTAAATGTAATAATGTCTTTTTATTTAAACCTCTTTTAACAATGTAAAAATGAGCTTTTCCTAAATAGATGGGTAAATATCATAAGGGAAAAATGTGAATTTTTGTATTAAAGTGTCCTATTTTCTCTTAAAATCTTTAAAATTATCACTGAAAAAATATTTTATCATATTTAAACAAAAGTATTCTGCAGTGTGAAATATTATTCAATAACTTTCCTAAATTCTAGGTTCTCTGGAAATCATAACCAATGTCTTCAAGTCGTTATTTTATTTTTAGGATAATTCTTTATATATGGTCCAAGTATTAGCTTTTCAAAGTTGAGGACTGAAAATTTAAAATAAGACATTCCTAAAAATCTAATTCACAAAGAAACTCTGGAGATAGGAGATACAAAAATATAAAGAAATGTATTTCTATCTTAGGAGTTTGAAGAATATGAGATATAGTGTTTATGAGCACAGCAAAATCCTAACATGTATGTGTGCACATTTTAATTAACTTACTGTGACCCTAGCAATTTATTTTTAATCAAAATTTTATAATAAGCTCTACAATCAACATTTTCTTAAAAAAAATATAAGTTTTTAGTCAATGCATGGACCTACTATCATTCAACCCTTCAATTACTCAGCAATGCAATTATGGAAATAAAAACTAAATAATTTAACATCCTTCACAGAAATTTTTTTAAACTTCACAAATGACTGGTCATTTGGTCAAAAGCTTTTGATTGATTCAAAAACCTTAAAAAGCTAACAGAACTCAGATTACCTGACAATGCCATATTTAACTTATGACCTCTGAGTTGAAAGATAATTAATTTAAGAATAAAGACAACAGTATGCTCTTTAAGAGCTATTCAACTGATTCTTTTTTTAGTGTGAATATTCAGTCTTTTTTTAATTGTAATTACACTGTGAAAAATCACCTTGAACTCAGAGTCAAATGATGTGGATTTGATTCCCTCATCTGTCACTAACTTTGAGAATTGGGAAAACTGAGTTTACCCTGGAGATTCATGCTTCTCTTTCATAATAAAATGACAGCCTTGGGCTTCCCTGGTGGCGCAGGGGTTGAGAATCCGCCTGCCGATGAAGGCGACACGGGTTCGAGCCCCGGTCTGGGAAGATCCCACATGCCGCGGAGCGGCTGGGCCCGTGAGCCATGGCCGCCGAGCCTGTGCTCCGCAATGGGAGAGACCACAACAGTGAGAGGCCCGCGTACCGCAAAAAAAAAAAAAAAAAAAAAAGACAGCCTTTAGGAACTACCTTAAGGATATTGTGCAAAATCAATGTTGTTGTAATTAGTGCTATACAGATTATTTACTGTACTTATTAGATACATTATTTACAGCTCATAGACAGATAACATAATCTCTAAAGCATCCTTATGTTTTTACCCTTGATGATAAAACTAATGTTTTGATTTAACTACCTTTATTATGAGGTCAGTAATATATTTTTTGAATTGATAAGTATTCAGGCGTCCATATAAATAAGGATGTATGAGTGATTACTTCCAAGGAATTCAAGTAGCCAGATTATCTTTTAGTTCTGTTCTTTTAAATTTTCTTTGAAATTCTTCATCTTCTTCCTGGCATTAAAGGGGATGCATATTTATGAGGAATTCTGTATATTTTCATTAAAGATCTAGCATTCTCTTTATTTAATAATATTAAAGGCATTAGATGATTAAAAGAAACTGAAGAAAACAGTAGCACTGATGTGAGTAGAACAAATGTTAATTTGGCTGTGCAAATGGAATATTTCTATGCCAATGGTATTTTTAAATGGTTTGTACTGCTCATTTAAAAGAAAGCTGGTCTTGGTAAAACTATGCCAAGTCATATTTTTTTCAATTAAAGAATAGTGCACATTTTTTAGGTATAAAAAGTCCTTAAGAAATCACTGTTTCACACTCATTTTTTTGTTGAGTAGATATATACACATTCTGTAAATATACTCACATGTACATAGATATAAGTGCAACTTGTACACTTCTTGTGGTTATTGTTGATTATGAAGCATGTTCAGTTCATTTTAATCTTGTGAATATTTTATGCGGAGATTTTAATGCTTTCATTGTTACTTTTCTCATTATTTTTTAGCAGCTTCAGTTATCATGGTACAATTATTCAAGTGTCCTAAGCAGTAAGAACAGCTTTGCTTCAATACCATCATTATATGACATCTAAGATTGATGACACTGCTACAACCAATTCTTTAAATCTGTCACTTTGGGATTCTCAAGATGATTAGGAATTACTCTTCTGTGGCTATTGTTTGCAAAGTGCAGTTAGCCGAAGCATATAGTACACAGTAGAGCAGAGAAGAATGATCAGAAAATGAGAATTCAGACACTATCAAATGTAGAGTCTTCTTGAGTTTAAAAAATGAATTTCGCCCATTTTTTACGAACATAGTTTTAGGAAGCTCATGAAAAATAGCAAACATACACTTGGTCCAATACTAACATATTTTCTGATAACAAATATAGATCTTTTCTGAGACTCATAAACCAATTAAACATTTACGAATTGTTTTATACAAAGCTGAGACTTGGTTCTTCTTCAGAGTGATGCCTATCAAACAAGTGGCCAAATCAAGAAGTGGGTATTGGTATTTCAATCAGATCTAAAAAGGAGTATTTGTGTGACCAGGAATTGGTGAGCAAATTAGAGGAGAAATGGATAAAAGTAGACTAAAGTGAAAAGTAGGTTAGCTCTGAGGGATTCCTGGGAATAAATTTAATGTGTTTGTAAAATTGCACATTTTTAATGCTTAATTAGAGAAGAGATGACTAATGTGTCACTACATTACCCATGCATGCTGTGGTAAAATACCAGGAAGCTTAAGAAAATAGATAATAAGGGGATAAATTATTTTTTAGTTATATACTTCATTCATCCCATTATGTCAGAAATATCCTGTAAAGTGTAAAATGTTAGAAATGGAAATAATGAATAATGAATCTTGAATATAAAAGCTTTATTTCTGCCCAAAGAATTAGCAACAACACAAAACTACAGGAACTATTACAGGATTATAGCACGTTCACAAGATACAGGGTATGAAATTATATAAAAATGTTAACTGCTTTTCTATATACCATCAATGGCCAATTGGATTTTTAAATTAAAAATGCAACACCACTTACGTTAGCACAAAAAAATGAAGTGCTTCAGTATAAATCTAGTGAAACATGTACAAGGTCTACATAAAGAAATCTTGTAAAAAAATTGTGATACAAGAAAGCAAAGACCTAAATAAATGGTGAGATATTCATGTTTGTGGATGGGAGGAATCAATATTGTTAAGATATCAGTTCTTCCCAACTTGATCTATAGATTCAGCATGATGCCAATCAAAATCCCAGCAAGTTTTTTTTTTTTTTTTTAATATCAACGAGCTGATTCTAAAATTTACATGGAAAAGCAAAAGGTCCAGAATAGCCAACACAGCACTGAAGAAAAACAAATTTGGAGAATGGACACTGACTGACTTCAAGATTTACTTAAATCTACATTGATCAAGACAGTGTATTGGTGAAAAACATAGTCAAATAGATCAATGGAACATATAGAAAGCTCAGATATAAATCCACAAACATATAGTGAACTCATCTTTGAAAAACGAGCAAAGGCAATTCAGTGGAAAAAGGATAATCTTTTCAATAAATATGCTGGAATAACTGAAAATTTACACGTAAAAAGTGAATTTAGGGGCTTCCCTAGTGGCGCAGTGGTTGAGAATGCGCCTGCCAATACAGGGAACACGGGTTCGATCTCTGGTCTGGGAAGATCCCACATGCCGCAGAGCAACTATGTCCGTGAGCCACAACTACTGAGCCTGTGTGCCACAACTACTGAAGCCCGTGAGCCTAGAGCCTGTGCTCCACAATAAGAGAAGCCACCATAATGAGAAGCCCACACACCGCAACGAAGAGTAGCCCCCACTCACTGCAACTAGAGAAAGCCGGCACATAGCAACAAAGACCCAATGCAGACAAAAATAAATAAAATAAATTTATATAAAAATTAATATAGACTAATACCTTATGCTCTTCACAAAAAATAACTCAAAATGTATCATGCACCTACATTTAAAATACAAAACTATAAAACTTATAGAAAATAATAAAAGAGAAAATCTAGATGACCTTTTGTTTGGTCATCTTTAGATACAACACCAAAAGCATAATCCATGAAAGAGAGAGAAGTTGGACTCCTAATTAAAATTAAAAACAGTTAAGAGAAAAAAAAAAAAAACGATGAGCCACAGACTGGGAGAAAATATTAGCAAAATACATATTATACAAAAGACTGGTATCCAAAATATACAAAGAATGCTTAAAACTCAACAATTAGAATATAAACAATCCAATTTTTAAAATGAGTAAAAATCTGAACAGACACCTCACCAAAGAAAACATCCAAGTGTCAAATAAGCTTATGAAAAGATACCCAACATCATGTCATTAGGGAATTGTGAATTAAAACAGCAATGAGGACTTCCCTGGTGGCGCAGTGGTTAAGAATCGCCTGCCAGTGCAGGGGACACGGGTTCAAGCCCTAGTCCAGGAAGACCGCACATGCCGCGGAGCAACTAAGCTCATGCACCACATCTACTGAGACTGCACTCTAGAGCCCACACGCCGCAACTATTGAAGCCCGCACACATAGAGCCCATCGTGCTCTGTAACAAGAAAAGCCACCGCAATGAGGAGCCCACGCACCAAAACGAAGAGTGGCGCCCGCTCACCACAACTAGAGAAAGCCTGTGCACAGCAACGAAGACCCAAAACAGGCAAAAATAAATAATATATTTTTTTAAAAAAACAACAACAATGAGATATCACTACACAGCTATTAGAGCAGCTGAAACCGCAAACTCTGACAATACCAAATGCTGGTAAAGACATGTATTAACAAGAATTCTCATTCATTGCTGGTTGAAATGCAAAATGGTACAGCCACTTTGGAAGACAATTTGACATTTTTGTACAATGTATTTATAGGAAAACAGCATAATGGAGCAATCATGCATCTAGGAACTGACCCAAATGAGTTGAAAACTTACAACCACATATAAATCTGCCTATGTATGTTCATAAAAGCTTTATTCTTAATTGCCAAAACTTGGAATCAATCAAGATAGCCTACAATAGGAATATGGGTAAGTAAAATATGATACATCCATACAATTGAATATTATTCAGAAATTAAAAAGTAATGAGAAAAAAAAAAGTAATGAGCTATCAAACCACAAAAGAGACGCGGAGGAACTTTAAATGTGTATTGCTAAGTGAAAGAAGTCAATCTGAAAAGGCTATATACTGTATGATTCTAACTATAAAACATTCTGGAGAAGGCAAAACTATGTAAATATGAGTGATTTCCAGGGGTTCAGAGGGAGTGTGAGACAATGTAAAATGTAGCACATAGCAATTTTGGGTTGTGAAATTACTCCATACGATACTTTGATTGTGCATACCTGACTTCATGCATTTTCCTAAATCCTTACAATCATATAGCACAAACTGCAAACTAATGTAAACTATGCATTTAAATTAATAATAATATATCAATATTGATTAATTAATTGTAACAAATATATCATATTAATACAAGACGTTAATAATAGGGACAACTCTGTGCAGAATGATAGGGAGTATATGGGTTCTCTGTCCTTTCTGCACAATTTTTCTGCAAACCTAAAAAGTTCTCTAAATTCTATTACAATGTATTTTTGGACTTTTTAAACACACCCACATATACTTTGCTCTCCCTGTCTTACTGTTTTTAATAAGATTTTTGTAGCAGATTCAAGTTAAGGAGAAAAGGTGCATCTCTATTGGCCTTGACTTCTAAGTCATTTTATTTTTCTATTTGTGTAAACAAGACAGACTAAGAATAATGAATACCTGTGACCTCCAGTAGGCAGTGTCGTTCTTAGCTCTCCCCAGAGCACCAGGGAACAGCTATTTCATAGAGGTACATGGGTAATCAATCAGAGATGCAGTGGCTTTCTGCAAATGTGAGGCACAAATTGTTACATGTGAAGCAGGGTCTTTAAACACTTCCAAAATATTTTATGCTTTGATGTTATCCTATCTCCTACACCTTACTCTGAAATCATATGGGAACAACACATTAAACAAAGTGAACACTGAAACAGTCACTATGTTTACATTAATAACTCTGAAGGGTTAACACAATTTAAACGTTTACAGAGACTGCTTTTGCAGACACCTATTTCTTTTAAAAACTGCTTCATTTCTCTAGTATGGCAATTTGAATTAGTAGATTGCTCTGAAATAACTACCTTGCTTTTAACATATATAATGAATGCTTCAGAAATTTATATGCATTAGAGATGATTCATTTTAACTTGGCATCACTTAAAGAGATAAAACAAAAATGATATTTAATACAATTTAAAATGTTATGTGTATGGAGTATAAGAAAATGTATAAAATTTTCTGTAGGTGACAACAAAGATTATACACCATGTGTATATTTTTCCTAATTTGGAAAGCCAAATGTTTTACTTGGGGAATACCAAACAGAAATTATAAAGTAATTAACTGATCTTAATCTTACTTATGTTCTTCCCTGGTTAGTTATCAGCGTGAAATATTCATAGGTGAAATATGGATTAAGTTGGTATGAAAAAAAATCTGTTATACATATTAGGATTCCTTCTTAAATTCCTTATGTGTATTAAATAAGTTTATTTATCTTCACTTTTTTTAAATTCTATTTTATTTTGTCTCAGTACTATTCAGAAACCACATTTAAACAATGTAGATAATAAATAAATTCTGAGTTTAATGCAATTTATCTATTCTCCATCCACTCATGTTCATTAAATTGAGTGGTTTCATTTTCTTTAAAATGGAGGAAATTTTTAGAAATAGGAAGTCTCGTTAGATTTTTCATTTAAGCATATGTTGAAATTCCCTGAAGGGAAGGATATCTAAGCCTCTACATCCTAGCTTCCATGTGCTTCAGAAAAAAGTCCTGCTGGAAGAACATAGGCTGAAGTTGTGATAAAATAATTTTAATAAAATTATAACTTTGCCTCTAAAATATTTCTTTGAAAATAATAAGGAAAAGCCAATACATTAGAGTCATTTATGCAGAGAATCATGTTTCTATAGAGATAAAAGATAATTTACTGCTGAACATTAACTTTAAAAAAGTAATAACGTAGAAACTCAAGGAAAATAATGTATCCAATTTGGAAATTCTAACATGGAAAAAATTACTTTCCCATCAAAATTTACTTAAAATTAAGCCTTTAATTTTTAGAAAATAATAGTTGAGGAAAAACATTAGTTATATCTTTAATGAAATGTATTAATTCTATGTTTAACAAAGATCCTATCTTGACTTGTATTTGCAAAGAGAAATAGATATGATGAAGGTATTAGGAAAATACATTTTTAATATTTCTATCTGAAATATGGCAGGAAATATTACAGAAGAATATACCTTTGCTTCTCCCTTCCTTTAGGAGTTTTACATCCATTTCATTATTCTCTTTACACACACAAGATTGACCAAAGCCTGCATTCTATTTGTTTTCATTTGCATTTAGTTTTTTTCCTTTTTTGAATTTTTAGAAATATCTTTCTGATAAATGTCTTCTCTATGCTTTAGGGTATACTGATTTGATTTTAGTAACTACTTGTTTTTAGAACCATTTAATTCTGGAAGGTTCTGTAAAAACATGTTTATGCAACATGGCAATGAGATTTTATTTAATTTCCATTAAGTCCCTTAATTTTATTATATATTTACTCAGACTGAAAGACAGTATTTACAAGACAGTTGGTTCTTTACAACTATAATAAATGGGAATTGGGGTACAATGACTTCATATCTTACTGAAGCCTGAAAAAATATATCTTCACAAATCACAAACCATTTTGTTAGATATATAGTTTGTAAAGCTGTATGCCTAAGCCAACAGTAGAAATCTTTAAATACTGCCTATCAACTTCAAATGTCAATGAAGATTATTAGTAATAAATATCACGGAGAGCTCTAATTACCTCCTGCTGCTCTGCTGCTTTAGGGGAGATGTTCTATCCATTCAGGTCATGCTGTGTGACATATTCATTAAATATTTTCTGTGCTATTAAGAGTTTGTACAGTACAGCAAATAAAGAAATAATGCTTTATCAAGAAAAACAGCAAAAAACAGAGAACTTACTAAACCAAAGAATTGTTGTCTTAAAAAAATGTTGATTTACAACAACCATATTTGCTGGTATACCTCCTTTAATATTCTGTTTGGAAACAAATAAAGAGGAATTCATGTAACACTAAGGTCATTTTATTTGTCCTCCATCCCTTCAGAATAAGATATTACATTTTTGCAGACTTGAAAGGAAAAATCACTTTAACAAAATGAAAATGCACCTCTAATGCCACAGGTTTCTTTTCCATTGTCATCATATGATTGCTTTAAATATTTAGTATATGCAAAATGTTATTTATTCATATGGATATTTTTCACTTTCATGAAGTGAAAAACTCAAATACACCAATTCTTTTAGATATAAGAGTCTATCTGTTTCCCTAAAAGATAAATTGCTAGAAAAACAAACTGCATTTAAATTTTTGACTGCAAATTAGCTTAAGAATTTTTAAATCTCAAGAATCTATTTCAATGTTTTTTATATTTTAATAAAAGAGAGGACTTCCCTGATCGTTCAGTGGTTAAGAATCCACCTGCCAATGCAGGGACACGGGTTCGAGCCCTGGTCTGGGAAGATCCCACATGCAGTGCGGCAACTAAGCCCATGCACCACAACTACTGAGCCTGTGCTCTAGAGCCTGTGAGCCACAACTACTGAGGCCGTGTGCCACAACTACTGAAGCCTGCATGCCTAGAGCCCGCACTCCGCAACAACAGAAGCCATCGCAATGAGAAGCCCGCACACCACAACGAAGAGTAGCCTCCGCTCGCCACAACTAGTGAAAGCCCGCGCGGCAACAAAGACCCAACACAGCCAAAAATAAATAAATTTACAAAAAAAGAGCAAAAGCAAAGTATTCAAAAGTTATGTTTAAAAACCTTTAGAATTATACATTTGTTAGTAATATAATGAAAACAAATATCATGTTTTTTGGCCGCTGGATAAACTTAATCAGCAAACTAGGAAAGCACATCACGTTTGGAACACTGTCTATATCTTGGCGTGTTTTAAGCAACTGAATGTTTTGCTAATCATTTGGATTTCAGTTGGTTATTTTCTCACTGGTTCCACGTCCGCTATTTCCTTACACTAAGTCCTTCAAAAAACTATGATTTTTTTCATCCCATGACCTACTACTGCAGAATCCACAAACTCTCCAAATTCTCATTAAAAATGGCAACACTGAAAATATTGGTTTTCTTAATTATCCTCTTTCTCCTGTTACACGTTCTGATCTACTTGTTTACTATATGAAAATATAGTGTTTGAATAACTCTCTCCCCTGCTAGATTAAAAACAGCATACAGTCTGTATGTGACTTATTACCTGAAGTTAAACAGTGTTCTAAGACACAGTAAATATGAAAATGAACTGAGTCACTATTAAGCAATTTTAACTTTGCATTAGCTTATTTGAATATCTCATCAACCTAGATCTAACTTAAACCTCCAGATAATTTTTTCAAATAAATTATGATAAAACATATTCCTTATTACTAAAATATTTATATAAAATATTACTGAAACCACTAGGTGGCGATTTGGGATGTATCTGAGGACCTCCCATTCCTCATGTCTCAGCACAGAAAGAACTCAGCGAGAGGCAATGATAGATAAGAAGTGATAGGATAGAATAGATAGAATAGGATGCTTGTGAGGCTTACAAGTGGGTGTGCGAGAGGGTGCCACGCACCGAGAACTTAGTGGGCTACAGTTTTATAATCAAAGGAAAAGTGGGGAGGGGGAAAAGACCACCTTCTTCCTCATTCTTGAGTAGATGTCATGCTTCCATCATCAGTTCCTTCTCCATGTCAGGCAGGGAAGTTTTCTTGTCTCTACATGGTCAAACCAGGACTGTCATGGCACAATGGAAATGAGCAAAAAAGTTTTAACATTTCTATCTATGCTTATTTGTGCTCAATTCAGCCACTCAAGATATTTTTTAATTAAACACATTAGCTTTCCAACTAATTTTGAGCCATATGGGATTTTAATCAGTATGCTTTTTCTATCTGAAATAGATGCATAACTATTGAATGCTTAGCTTGGAGTGAATGTTTTAGATTGCTTTAAGTACCAACACCATAATCTCCTTGTTTAAACATGTTGGTATCCAGGGTTCCTATTTGGGCTTATAACTGACTCTGGGCAACTTATGCTAATAGGGCAACAAAATTATTCTCATAGAGTTCAAGAGCCCTGTGGCTCCCCTAGCCACTAGGCTCTGCTATATAGCTTTTAGGCTGAAAACTCACTCTCTGATCAATCTAATGAACTAGCCTTAAGGCACTCAACACATAACTCCTGGACTTTCCTTCTAACCCCCAATACACACACACACACACACAAATACACACACACACACAAATACACACACACACACAGAGGTGCCTGTGTATGCACAGCTATCCTTTTGTTTTTCCTCCAATAGTACTCCATTAGCCTTCCACAGTACCAGAAAGCATTTATATTTACTCATCAATTAAATCAGATCCCAAATCATTAGCCAGAGAAAATTATCTACTCTATTCTTTGAAAATGAGGACTACATTTTGGAAAAATGTCATGTGTTCCAGCATAACTATAACAAAAAGGAACTAGAAATACACATCTTTAAAAGTACCACATATAAAATAAATTAGTTATAGAAGCTTTAATGAATTTAATGAAGGTTTAATGGATTATGGGTATTTGGTTGATTTTAATACCATGACTTTTGCATAAGATTTAGATGCAATGTGTAGGCACTGCTAACATGTAAGGAGCTCAACTAAAGCTCACTGTGAATATCAGTATGTAATCTTTGAAAATTTGGGGATAAATAAAAATGAACTGCTTTTGTATGTATATATGAGTGTGCACAAAATGTTTTTGAGAAGAATACACAATGGACATGAAAAGCAGTTACCTCTGGGGACAAATCACTAGTGATCTTTAGGGTAAGGGGAGTCAAGATTTTAACTTTTAATTTTCTATGTGTAGTGGGCTGGATAATGTCCCAGCAAAAATAATGGCTCAACTAAAGCTCACTTTTTTCTTTGAAAATATTTATTCTTCAGTTTATAAAGTCGACTGGAATGAAGGAGACTTTTCCACTATTTTTATTTATTTAAAATGCTATTCACCTCTTAAATGAAAAGAATATGAAGTAAGTTATACTCTACAATGGAGTTTAAATAATTGCTTAGGATTTTAATTATTAGTTGAAAGTGTAACTGAAGACAAATAATGATAAAAGGCAGTCATTATTTTTAAATGAAAGCTTAATGTTTTATTTTATTAACTGATACTTGAATAGTAATAGTAGTAATATATATACATATATATGTTCCATTTATTCAGCCTAATATAAAAAGAGACATTATATTCTAAATTAATTTATTTAGAATCAGAAGAGTTTTCTCAGGAAATTCATATTTTAAATAAAATCACTATTTTACTGATGTGGGCCCTCTCGTAACATAACCTCTGACCAAGTGATCCATTTTATGCTGAAGGAGGTGGCCTGAATGGCAAATGACCCTAGAATCCACTGTTTTTCTCATATACCACATCACCCAGAAGTACATGACCTGACAGAACACTGGAATGGCCAACAAAAGACTCAGCTCTAACTCCTATAGGCTTGGAGTACAGTTTTGCAAGATGCAGTATATACACTGAGACAAAGGATGATATACTGTGTGGAAGTAGGACTGACCTTCTCACCATAATTCCCACTGGTCCACCTGCAAAGTTGTGTTTTTCATTTCTACTGGAGGCTATATAAACTAGAGTGGTGTTCAGTAAATATTGACTTTCTCAACACCTCCCCACTCACCCGCCATAGGAGAGTATATTCTTCTGCTCTAATGATGTTGGACTTGGCAATGTAATGTGCTTAGCTCTTTAGGGCATATCTCTCCAAATTTTGACTTAGGGCTCAGACAAGTGACTAGCTTTGACCAGTGGTACAGTAGCATAGATGACACAAGCAAAAGCTTATTAAGCACAGTAGGGCATTTTAAGGGCATATTTAAAGGCATATTAAGCCCTACTATGTTTATGCCACTACCATGAGAAGAATATGCCCAGGGAGCCTACTAATCCCAGAACAAGAAACACATAGAGCAGCACTAACTCAGCCAACCAGCAGACTCTTAGCTTAAAGCACAGCTTTCCCAATAGGTCTGTGAGTATGATAATAGATGTTTGTTGTTGGAGGTTTAAAGTAGGTAAATAAAATAACCTCCTCAGGTTATCTATAGACTCTATCCTAGTTGTTGTGACACCAACCTACATTCAAAAATTCATATAATGGATGAAAATTTCTGAAGGGCAAAGTCTATTTCTTGTTTTTTTTCTACTTTATTTTCTATTACACTCTTGGGGATATTAGGAAAAAAATGTGTAATTATAGATTTCCTATATTTAGCAAAAACGTGAGAACTCAGCTAAACATATTAAAATACTAAATACAAGAGGAGTATGCTAACTTTTTTTCCTGATTTTAAAGTATATTCATTGTTCCTGTAAAACATCAGGCAACTTTAAAAGTGTTACTATAGCTGACCCAATAAATACCAAATATTCACATTAAAGTAAGTACTGAAGAATTCATGAGTGGCTAACAACCTACTGTGAAGTTTATTTTTTGTGTCTTTTTTTTTCCTCCAAGGAAGAAATAATCAATTTAGTTATGTGTGCTTGTACTTTTCCCTTTGTTATCTGGGGAAGAACATTGTTATCTGTGATTTATTCAACCTACTACAAAATGTGCAAGCAAATTTCAGACACTATTTTGTAATGTAAAGTAGGGAAGTTTAAGCTGTCACAGCCCATGACAGATATTTAAAGCTTCTTTTGCTCATTCTAACTCTGTTCTAAACATATTCAGAAAGTTGACATTTCTGAACAGACTATTTCTTGATTCTGACTGGCAAGAATATTTACTAGGATAATTTATTCCTTATTAAATAAAAAAATATAGGCTAAAATTGAAATGACTAGAAAAAGTAACTTCTGCAATTAATGTAGCATACTTACATTTAAATGCCAAAATTTTTAAGAAGTGCTACATACTGAATATAATTAGGCTCAACCTAACTCCAAGGCTAATAATGTATAATATCAATCAACCAGCCTTTCTCCCGACCTCCAAGGAATTGATCTATCAGTAAACCTAATATATACTATTTCATGTAGAAAGAACATCAATATCATCTATTTCTGTTTCACCTATATGGAAAGGAAAGAAAACCATAACAACTTTGCATATACTGTCATTTAGCCAATAAACTGAATTTAAATTATATGTTGATTAGGAAACTAAATTCCCACAAGGAATGCTTTGTTACAATATCTCCAAAAGTGTCTTCTTACATTAAAACTCTTAAGAAGTGAAATTCTCAGAAATAAAATAGAAAATCCAATGATTTTAACTCAATATTTATTACATAACTCATGTTAAAAGTCATGGACTAATTATTTACCCTAGGTATTTTATTGTGAATTACATAAATGCATGATATATAGTATGTTACCATATATAAAATATATAACATACAGTAATGAAATAAAATACAGTAATAAAAACTTTGCTTTTTAAAAATTTTAATATTAAAATATTTTATCCAAATTCACTTTTTTATTTATCTGTAAAATATAAGTGCAAATTTTCTGTTTGTATTTATTTATGTATCTGACACAATAGTGGTCTAATTCAATACCTTTAAATTTTAGTGGCGATGATTCAATGCCATTCCTACATCTGCCAAGACAAGTTGGTTGTTTCTGGCTCTGAAGGAATAAAAATTTAGTCTACTCTTAAAAAGAGGTTTTTTTTTTTTATTCCAAAAGAATTGATAATGACCTGTTCTTTTGAGGAAATATATCAGAGAATTAAGAATATGGAAATAATATACAGGAAATAAAAGACAGATGCAGAAAAAATTGGGAAAATAAACCATTCCAAAAACAGCAAGTATAACAGTCACCTAATATGTTGAAGAGCTTATGAAAGAGATAGTAATCATTCTTTTTTTTTTTTGATAGTAATCATTCTTAAATGTTATATCAACCAACAGACCAAGCCAGGGGGCAGAGCCTGTGGAGAGGAGAGCACATATGACATCTACGACAGCAGTTTGAGGGAGAGCTCCAAAGTATACTCAAGTCAAGTCAATGCTTCTCCAGAAAGACAGCTCCATAAAAGCAAAAATGTTTACTCTGTTGTTCAGAATCATATTCCCAGTACCTAGAACCCTGTTTGGCATATGGTTAGCACTTGATAAATAGTAAAGTAATGAATGAATGAATGAACAACTTGAATAGAAGCCATTTATAAGTCAAAGAGGCAAAAGTAAAAATTTCAAAAGGCAGGAATGGTGTCCCAAACTTGTATGGTTAAAGGGACAAATGTTATAAGAAGTCAAAATGGTATTTTTAAAGTACAGTACACAAATCCCCAAGGAATCCACAGTATTCCTTGGAGAAACAACTGATTCCAGGCACGTCTGGCAGAAAAGGCACAAGCTGTGAATGGGATATTGTGCAAACAACAATGTAAATGAAATGATAAATAGATCATTTTAGTAATGTCAAAAATATCAGGGGTCAAATTAAAGAGATTCCAAGCAGCCAATAATGAGATATTTGTGGATGAAATCATAGAACATCTAAAATTGGGTTTAAAATAATCCATTGGATAGGGGGTATTAGTAGATGAAACAATCAATTCTGAATTGATAAGTGGAATCAAGGTGATGATTCCTTGATGGTTCATTATACCAGAGTCTACATTTTTGTAAGTGTGAAAATTTTCCCTTAAAAAAACTGACTGGATACTTGAAGTGCTGTGAATCCTGATACAGAGGTAGCCTTTTGCAAAGATTACATTGTTTTAAAAGAATGGCACTTCTGGGACTTCCCTGGAGGTCCAGTGGTTAGGACTTTGTCTTCCAATGCAGGGGGTGCAGGTTTGATCCCCTGTAGGGGAGCTGAGATCCCACATGCCTCCCGGCCAAAGAGCCAAAACATAAAATGGAAGCAATATTGTAACAAATTCAATACTTAAAAAAAAATAGTCCACATCAAAAAAAAAATCTTTAAAAAAATAAATAAAAATATAAGAATGACACTTCTTTTTTCATCAGTGTATGCATTCTTAAGTAAATGTTTAAAAAATTTAAAGACATGGAATAAAAAAATCGGTAATAACATACTGTTTTTGTCTTTCTGAAATCCTGATCATTTTTTTAATAAAATGATTTCTCTTTCTTGGACATAAGGAGGCATGCATCTCAAGCTAGGTCAAGCAGACAACACCTCTAGAATGTGTGCCACAGTTTTTGACTAAGATTAAGCCTGAAAAACTGATCATGTGATTATAAAGTTACTAGTGGCCATCATGTCCCACAATTCGCAAGATTCTGTCTAAGAAATTAAGAGGTGGACAGGCATCAGAAGCCTCTTGAACATTTAGATTCAGCCATACGTAAATATCACTGTGAAGTCCCTTATTTTTTTAAGTTGTTTTAAATTAGAATTCTCTCACTTTCTACCTAAAATATATTAACCAAGATAGGGCCAATATGCCTAAATGTAGAATCAGTTGATAATTAAATTATTTTAGATAGTTCTTATAAATCAACTACCAGTAAACTCAGAAATACTGAGCAAGTAAAGACTAAAAAGAGCCCTAAAACACATCAAAGAAGGCAGAAAAATTAAAACAATGATAAGTAAAACTAGAAAGAACACTCTTGACCAGAATAAATATAACTTATTAGCCAGACTAATAAAACCTTTTTCTCAATTCTGTGGGGAGGAGGAAGTGAGAGTTTAATATCAGAATCATAGTTCAAAATCACTGTATTTTAATTTCTTTGTAGTCTCAGGGCATATTCAAGTTAAATATAAAAACAATTTATAAGTCATTGTTTTTAATGGACATAGTCACTCTTTTGCTCTTCTTTTTAATGTCCAGTTTAAAAACAAAACAAAAAGAACTTCCAGTTAATTTTATACATAAAACTTCTGGATTTTTAGGATATCATTTCATAAAGAATCAGAATTTTGGTGCTAAAATGAGGTAAACCCATGCAAATATCATACATTAAGGAATGATACCTTAGTTATGCTATGAAATATAGTAAACATAGAGCCCACTACCAGTTATATTAGAAGGCAAGGAATGATCTATCTGAATAAGTAACATTTCAAAGAATAGATAATTTTACTCAGGTTGCTTTGTGGATATTTGTTTGTTTTATTCCAATAGTATTCAATATTTAATCAGAATAAAAGGAAAATAAATGCTTCTGAAAGAAATACTGTTTCAAGCATAAAGCTGTCAATAGAAATGTATTTCTACTCCAAATAAAAATGTATTTGTATTTTACTTAGTTTTATATTCATGGAAATTCTCATTTCCATTTGTAGAGATAAGCAAACCTAAACTTCAGTCAGTTTTCTGCATTTCCCACCTATTTCAATCAAAAGTAAGCTAAGGTGTTTTAATTGTTTCTTCAAAGTTGTTCAAGTTATAAGCAGGTTTTTAAATTTATCTAACAGTCTCATTTTAATTGATTATTGTGTATGGATACTTCATTTAATATTTAAAGTGAAGCCTCCAGGATTATTTAGGGCCACAGAAGTGCACTCCATCAGGAATAAATAGCCCGTTGAATGGCCCTAAGCCAGGAAAGGGCTTGGTATACTTTTTGAATAAGAAAAAGGCCAGGGTGACACTGGCTATTAAAGAACAAGTGGTCTCTAGCTGGCCTGATTGGCAGCCCCAGACCAAATAGAACTCTGTGTGCTACAGTAGGGAGCTTTGATCTTATTCTGAATGGAAAACCCCTGAACATAAAGTAGGTAGTTGGCTTAGGGTAGGGGAGTGTTTGTTGATGGTGCTGTTGCATAATGTGATTTACATTGTAAAATTATCACTTGGCTATTGAGGGAGAACATACTGGAGTTTAGAATTCCAGTGATTATTCCTTGTATATTTTATCTATAAAAACAAATATCAGAACTTCTTAAAAAATTAAGGTGACTCTTTATCAAGATGAATATAATTACATATACTCCTTTAAAGTAGCATCATTAGATTAGATTAATATTCTGCTATTCAAGTATTCCATGTCCCTGACAAATGCATAGTAAACTTTTAAACTTATAGCCTACAGATAAAAACACAACCTTTAAAAAAAAATACTGCCTTTGAATCTCTCCTACTATTTATTTATGTATTTAGTATTTCGATTATTGTGACGACATATTTCTTGTCACCACGGGGGAGGGGGATTGCTACTGGAATCAAGTGGGTGCCAAACACCATATGATGCATAGGGAACCTGCCCACAACAAAGAATATTCTAGCCCCAAATAGAAACAGCATTGAATCTGAGAAATCCAGGTCTACCAGGACTATGCCAGTAACATAAAATAAACTGGGGCCGGCAACATATAACTTCTCCCCCTAAATATACTATTAAAAAATTGAAGATGCATTCACGACGATAAATGGCAACTGAAGTAACTTCAGGAAAATGGCAGGATAAGAGGTCCTCTGCTCTAGTCCTTCTCACAGAAACACCAATTAAGCAACTATCCATGAAGAATACCTTCGTGAGAATTCTGACACAGAACTCGGGAAAGTTTACAGGTCACCCATGGAGCAAATCAAACCAAACAAAAATCTGAGAAAAAATATGCAGTAAAAGGGTAAGAAGAACAGCTGCATTTTATCGGCATCACCCCGCCCCCAAGCTGCCACAGCTAGGCGCTGAGAAAAAGGGGTATGGGGCAGGGGTCAGATTTCCCGCGTGAGGGAAAGAGAGACCAAGGTGGATGTCCAACGTCCTCAGTCACTTGGGCGCCGCCAAAGACGCCCACTTCCGCCTCAACTCACACAGAACATTGGGGGAACCTGGCATGGTTAGACCACTTGGGGACAGCTAGGAATAGGAACACGGTCTTCGACGGCCAGTGCACGCGAATCTCAGCAATGACTCCTCGCCCTCCACCCCTCACAGCAGCCACACATGCCTCCCGGCCCAGACCCACTGAGGAGCTCATCCCAAGCCTCGCCCCACCACAGTGCTATTGGAACTGGCCACACGCAAATGAAGAGCTGACTCCAACCTCTCTCAGGCGCACGGCTCCCGCAGCGGTCCTGTCCAGAGCTTCTCACCACCGCCCAGCCCTGGAGCCTGTCAGGAGCGGGTACGAGCTGTAAAGGCCTGCTGGCGACTGCCAGACCGCAAGGCGCGGCCCACAGGCTCCCCATGCGCAGCTCTGACTACTGGCCACGCCCAGCCCGGAAGCCCCATCAGGCACCGCCCCATCACGGAGCCCCACAGTGTTCTGGACGGCCTGCTTCCCTTGACGGCGGTGTGGCGACCCACCAGTGGCCTGGCCAGAATGCAGAGCCCTGCTAGACAGCTGTGACCAGTACAGGGCAGTGGACCTTGCCCCACCATGGAGCTTGCACACCCCAACAGTGACCCCTGGTAACAAGTCTCTCAAAAGGGCAGAGACGTGTCAGCAGGCCCTGACGAATCTCCCAGTTCTGTCAGGCAGACTCTCCGGAGTGGAACCGAGCAAAGGGCACCACCTCACCATGGACGCTGCAAACTGATCTGCCCAGAATTATGGCCTGGCCTGAAGTCGGTCCACACCATCAAGAACTTCCCAGGTGAAATTTGAAACTGGTACCTGAACATGGAGGGCAGGGAGCGACGGAGAAAAGAGGCCGACCACTCCAGATTGGTAGGTGGCAATTTTAATAAGCAAGGAACTTAAATACAAGGCTTCTCTCGGATGGTGGCAAGACAAGTAGCTCTGCACACCAGTCCGCCAGAATTTTGAAAGTCTGCATAGAGGTCTTAACCGGGTTCACTCACGTATATGGTTCAGATGTCTCAGTGGCTGTGTCCTTACGGCAGCTTCTAGCGTGGGGGGAGGCAAGCAGCATGCACATTCCACGGACAGGGGAGGGGGTGGTGAGCCTCCAATTGCCTGGGTCTAGCTCATGAGGCAATCTTCCGTCAGGTCCTGTCGATGACCTCCCTCAGCACTCCACCCCTCGTCAGGACCAGCTCTTGCAATCTTATATGCTCCCTCTTGCGCAGTAGGCCCTGGGTCCTCAGCAAGGGTTTCACTAGCGTGAAGGTGGTTTGTTTGGCTGCTGTCTGGCTGCAGCGGGGGCAGATACCACATAGACAGCAAAGTATAGGCATGAGCAAGAGAAAAGGCAGATTAAGATAATGATTCACAAAATAAGTAACATTTTCCCCCCCAGGAGACCTATGATCCAAACCCCTGATCTGTTAATTACCCTAGGCTGGGAGTCAGATCACTCAGGGCTTCACTTTTGTGTCCTCATGTGATTTAATAAAGGTGATACATTAGCAGACTCATCAGGTATGAACACACGCACTGTGTTTGAATAATTGCACAAGTGCCTCCTTGCAAAGCAGTGATAATGTCCACAGCCATCCTATTTTAGAGGACAGCTTTTATTATTAGAGACATTTCAGTGTTCAGTAAGGATAGACTTTGTTGGCTATCACTTAAGGCTTGCTGGGTTAATGTAGTAAGGGCTTCTATGTGTTCTATAAAGTCCTCCAGGCCAATGAAGGGAACAAAGATAGTGGTCAAATGACTGTTTCAGGGAAAACAGATCATGCCCATCTGCCGTTGAGGAGAGGGAGGTTGGCAATTGTTACCATGAGGGAGGAATTCTCCTCTGTGCTTAAGGAAAAGCCAGGGTGCAGAAGCCTCAACACCTAGGTGGAAGCCAAGGCCACAGTTTTGTGTCACACAATCACTGGTTACCATTCAGGACTGCCCAGTAAATACCTGGGCAGCATGACCAGTCAGTGCCAAACCAGTCACTATCCTTTAATATGACAGAATGACTGTACATTTCTGGTCATATTCATCTCATATCCTTGATCTAATTCGGTGAGTTCAGTTTAGAGTCATTTTTTTGTTCCCACAATAGGGATGCATGAGTGCTCAGATGTCTATAACCCAGGATAAGGCACATGGACTTAGCCCAAACCTGAGTATAACCGCAGATGGCTCTGATGGTGGTATTTTTAGGTTTCTTCAGGTGAGCAGTTTGATGGGCTGCCTGTGTAGTCTGACTGACAGATAAAGAATAGCCATGGCCACAGTGTGTGCCACAGGCCAGGTTTCTGAATCAGTGTTGGTAATTGAATTAGGAGTACTAGTCGTAGCTGTTCTTCCTTAATGTACTGTTTTATGGCTTTCTAACTCCCTCCCTGGAGTGGTGATACCCACTGCGGCAATCCTGACAAGCTAGGGAGGGGCAGCTGCCCACATACCCAGCGGGTGGATTGATTTATTTGCTGAGCATACAAGTGGGCCCACTGTAGAAAGGTTTTTTCATTGGATGCCCATCTCCTAACCGGACACCACAGAAGCAGTAGAAGTCTAAGATCAAAAAGACAGATATGTAGTAGGAACTTGTATGATAAGTTCTTCTCCTTCTGTAAGAAATACACTTGTGACCTGATCCTTAAATGTTAATGTGGCTGCAGCTTTAGGAATTAGACCTGGTTGTGCATACCATACGTGTTGGCTAGGGGAGGCAGTACTGTTGGACATGAGGAGATGAACTGGTGGCAGGATATGCCAGACCAGGACCCCCACCTTCTTTCCACTTCCAGTGGAGATTATAAGTGGTTCCCCCTCATCCAGGGGTAGGGAATAACTCACTCCTCCCAGTGGAATGTACCATTGCAAATTCCAGTAGTTGAAGACTTTCCCAGGTGTAATGGGATTTGGCATTCTCAGCAGCATAACACATTGATGCACGGTGAGAGGGCAGTGGTTGTTTCCTGTGACTTGGTGTTGGGTGTCTCAGCAGTGGTTGCAGTCTGGCATATGGGGCAACAGGCCCTACGTGCTGATCATTTAAATGTATTAAAACTTGGTATAGTAAATTAGTCAACCCAGCCAAGGTGGTTTAACCAGTTTAGTTATATAATATGCTGCTTTAATATTCCATAGACCACTAACCCTGTGGCTTGCAGGTATATAGGAGAGATGGAACCTTCATTCAATGTCATATTTTCTGACCAGTCTTGAACATCATGACCTTTGAAATATGACCCCTGATCACTGCTATTTGTTGAGGGTATTCATACATGATACTCAGCTTCTTTAATCCCCTAATGGTGGCAGCTTGGTTTGCAAGGCAACTGGGAATGCTTGGGTTAGGCCAGATACACTATCCATACAAACCAGGGCATATTTGGAGCCCTCACTCAGAGGTCAATATAATCAATTTGCCAATCTCTCACTGGTTGGGAACTTCATTGGATGACCCCACATTCCTTTGGAAGTTGCCTTGGGCATTGTTTAAAATACAGAGGACATGCTGTTACTGCATTAACCAAGTTGTATTTTCAAGGGCAATCTGGCATCCTTGGCAATATGCCATCCCACCTGGACATTATGGTGGCCTCTCTTTTTATGGATCCATTCTGCTGTATCTACTGAAGGGTCTGTTGCTAGGGCTTGTTACCTGAGCTAAGGCATCAGCTTCCTGATTGCTGGCGGATGTCAGCTCCTTATGAGCCCATATGTGGAAGACAGTAAGGACTGCTGCAGGCTCTTTCAAGCAGACCCAAATGTCTGTCCATATATCCTGACCTCACAAGGATTTATTCATAATCATCCACCCCCTGGCTTCCCATTGTCCAAGCCAGGGATCCCCAACCCCCAGGCCACGGACCCGTAGCTGTCCGCAGCCTGTTAGGAACAGGGCCTCACAGCAGGATGTGAGTGGTGGGCAAGCAAGTGAAGCTTCACCTGCCGCTCCCCATCGCTCACATTAATGCCTGAACCATCCCCCGCCCCCGTCCTTGGAAAAATTGTCTTCCATGCAACCAATCCCTGGTGCCAAAAAGGCTGGGGACCGCTGGTCCAAGCCATAGAATTTATCCCTTTAGAGCAGCCCAGCTGTCAGTGCAAAGGGAGTGATTATGGCCAGGGTTTATAAGTGTTCACCAGCCTAACCACTCTGAGTTGAGCCCACCAGCCGCTGAGCCTTGTTCCTGTTCCCAATCCGTATGGTGTCAGTGTTAGGCTGAATAGCTACGACAGTCCATGTGAATAGAATGCCAAACTAGATATAGCAGTATACCAGGTATCAGCAGGAATTTTCCCCAGTCCCCTTCTGCAGGCCACAGGGGACACCACAAAATAGGGGCAGGGGTATTTGTAAGATCTACATATTCTACAGGGCCTAGTAGCACCTGCAGTTCTAGAGACAGTGGACAGCATGCTCCTTTGCTGGGAGTTTGAACCATGGCTGCCCCTTGACAGAAAGGGAAGTTCTTATCATGACATGGTCTTGCTTTGTGAGAGGCTCTTCCTGGAGGAGCACTGTGTGCATTGCCAGGAGCTGTTTCTCTAAGGGGTATATCAGGTTTCTGCTCCCTTCCAGAGCTGGGACCAAAATCCTAGGAGTACTTTCTTGTGTTGTCTCTGCTACGGTTCCCAACTCATAGCTTCCAGAGTCACAGATACATCTGTGTAAAATGGTAGCCCTGTTTGGGAGACGCCCAGGGCTTTAATCTGATTCGGTAGTATTTTTGACTTCTTAAAGGCAACTTGCTGCTCTGATCTCCAGTCCCACACTTCACAAGGCAGTATAAGGGATGGAGGCACTGTGCCAGGTGGGGAATAAGTCTTCCAAAACCCCTAAATCCCTACAGTGGCTTGTATCTCTTTCACATTCTTAGGGTTTGGATAGGCTTTCACTTTATCAGTCACAGCTCTGGGACAGTGCACATCTTACTTGACCAAACAGCTCCCCAAAACTTTATGGCAGTGCCTGGATACTGAGGGGGCCAGAAAACTTCTGAGGATTACCATGAACTAGAGTAAATTCGGCTCCAGTATCAACCAAAGCCATCACTTCTTGTTTATTTCTGGAGAACCAGGGAATACAGAGCTCAGCTTGGGGCCTCTGATCACCTCCAGTGGCCCTCACCTGCAGGCAATCTTGGTTTTTATCTTTTACCTGGGGCATGGGAGGCACCCACCCTGAATATGACTGTATTTGAAGTCTCTGCTGGAATGGTGGGGGCATCAGGATGGTAGGGTGAAGTGGGGCAGCTCTGAAGTATTCTTCAGATTTTAGAGATAACAAAAATGTATTTGTGATGTCTTAATTTTTAAATGTCACCATCAAAACCACACTTTTTAAAAAACATGATATAGGATGGCAAAGTATGGTACAAGTAAATTATGTATAGGCTTAATTCAGCAGAACTTAGTAATGTGGAGGTCTTTGGTGACTACCAAAAACAGTTTCAGTGTTGTATTGGGACTAAGACCTGCTTGAAGTTGTTTGGGAATCATAGGGAGGTGAGAATGCAGATTAACTTACTATAGACATCCTTTTTGAAAAATTTTGATGTGGAGAGGAAATGAATAATGAATTCATAGCTGAAAAAGTGTATGGATTTAAATTTGGAATAAATAAATAAATATATTTGAGATGAAAGTTGAGATCCTATTTGTATGCTTATAAGAATGATTTAGTAGAGATATAGATACAGAAGTTGATAATGTATCAGACAAAAGCAATAATTGCAATAATGAGATCTTAAAAAGAGAAATATAGAATCCAGAGCAAAAATGAGGCCTTGATCTAGAGAGAAATTTAAAATTCACACTAATAGTTAAGAAAATAGATAGCAGGTACAGGAAAGATCATATATTTGGAGGTGAGATGAAAATATGCCTGTTTCTTTTTAGGTCAGAGTAGCATGTATTGGCTACATATTACTTAAATATATATACCAGTTGTCCAGATGTTCTGATAATTACACTAGATGCTTGAAGAAATAAATATTCTGTGTACACTGAATTACTCTGTATTATATAGACATTACTGCCACTATCAGTGTGATGTGTATAAGTTGTTTTTAATATTTAAAGTACATGTCATAGTTTCATGGACAAGTTTATCAATACTTATGGTATCCAGTATCATCCACAGCAAATCCAGTCATCATTAACTTTACATGTGTAACTATATTTTGCTATGGATGACTGCAAAATTGTTCACATACAGAAAAATCTCCCTAAGGATATAAGTACATAATATAAGAGATGATAGATAGGGGTGATATATTATAGATATATTTACATATTTATATATAAATGTAATAATGTTATAAATCAATCATTTGGAAAAACAAAGCAACTAGAGAAAGAGAAAAAATTAAGTAAACTTGAAATGAATAGATACATAGTATTGGGTTATAAATAATGTTGTAGACAACAACATACGATTTAATTTTTGAATCATTATTTCAACAAAAATACCCCTTGAATTTCTTGCTATTTTCCTTAGCAGTTGATTTTGCACAGCTACATGCCATTAATGCTTTAATCTGCTAATCAACCAAAATGATAACTTGAACCAGAAAAACTTGCTTCCAATTATCAGCAATAGAATTGTTATCAATTCTGATATGTGACAATTTCATAGCTACAGCTATTTCTAAGACCTATAAAACCATTTAACTTCCAATATAAGAATTTTCCAAACTGTGTTCGCAATCATACTCATATCCATCAAAATGTTAATAATTCTTTTTCAGAATGCTTTCATTGCCTAATAAAATTCAGTAGTAAATATTTTTATCTTTCCAGACATTGTCAGTTCAAATTAGTGTATTAAAAATATGATAAACCCTGCAGTAAATAAAAGTTACTGTTTACTATATTGTATTAAAATGTGTTTGGTGACAGCAGCCTTATTTATCCTCAAAGGTGGATATTTATCCTTATTTATCCTCAAACCTTATCCTTATCCTCAAAGGTGGATATTTATCCTTATTTATCCTCAAACCTTCTCAATATTCCTTGAGAAATGAGACATTACTCTTTAGGCATCAGGATAGAAAATTCTATTTTAGGATATTCACTATGCCTTCATTTTTAAGGGGAAGAAAAACAGATTTTATAAATATACCTATTAAAAAAGAGCAAAGTTGTGTTTGTGTGTGTTTATGTCTGTATTTATTTTAATGATGTTCTCCTCTTCCCTGGGGAGCCAACATCATAATAAGGATAAGGGTTTTTACTAAAAAACATGTGACATAACCCTTAATGTGAAATAACTTATTTTTTAAATCAATTCCACCACTCTACCATAAGTTACTTTCTCCCTAGTCTCCCAGGATCAGAAGCTTTTCTTCCCTCCCTATTCTGCAATTGGATTTGATAAAGAACAAGCAGAATTTTGACAAACTCCAATAGCCAGGAGTTTACTCCGATAGAGGAGTAAGGAAAGTCAAGTAGAAGGGAAAATTTTAAAAGGATTTTGTTTTCTGGACATTATTCATTTAACTTGATTGAAAATTAAATAAGAAAGTCAATAACAACAACCACATAAAAAGAGATCTGATGATCACCTAGTTGGTTGTACAGTGATTGTACACAATTATAACTTAGGCAAGCATTTTGTAACATAAAGGCCCCATCCAGTGGTAAGCTGGACTGGTTCATACCAGCTCCCATCATGTTCCTTTCTTCCCAACTTCATGTTCAGTGACATCACATGAGTAGCTTGAAATTAGCAACAGATGTTAGCAAAGGCTACAAATCAGAACTTTTAAAATCCACATCATTGGTTTTACTGGTAATAGAGGAATATTTTAATTGCTCTTAAACAGTGGTTCTGAAAGTAAAGTCCCTCGGATAACAGTATAAGTTTCAGTGAGAAGTTGTTAAATATGCATATTCTTGGATTCCATCCCATATCTACTGACTCCGAATATCTGGAAACGGTCCAACTATCTGTGTTTTTCTTTCCTTAAATTAAGGTGTAGTTGATTTACAATATTATATAAGTTTAGTTGTATAAGAGAATAATTCACAATTTTTAAAGGTTAAACTCCATTTATAATTATAAAATATTGGCTATATTCCATGTGCTGTACCGTATATCCTTGTAGCTTATTTATTTTGTAGTAATTTGTACCTCTTAAGCCCCCAACCCTATTCTGTCCCTGCCCCCTTTCTTCTCCCCACTGGTAACCTATAGTGTGTTGTCTATATTTGTGAGTCTGTTTCTTTTTCATTGTATTCACTAGTTTGTTTTATTTTTTAGATTCCACATAAAAATGATATCATAAAGTATTTGTCTTTCACTTTCTGAGTTACTTCACTAAGCAAAATGGTGTCCAAGTCTGTCCTTGTTGCAGATGGCAAAATTTCATTCTTTTTTTTTATAACTGAGTAGTATTCCATTGTATATATTTACCACATCTTCTTTAACCTTCATCTATTGATAGACACCTAGGTTGCTTTCATATCTTGGCTATTGCAAATAGTGCTGCAATAAACATTGGGGTGCATGTATCTTTTTGAATTAATGTTTTTTGTTTTCTTCGGATATATACCCAAGAGTAGAATTGCTGAATCATAAGTTAGTACTATTTTTATTTTTTTGAGGAACCTCCATACTGCTTTCCACAGTGGTTGCACTAACTTTCATTTCCACCAACAATGTACAGTGGTTCCCTTTTATCCACATTCTTGCCAACATTTATTATTTGTGATCTTTTTGATGATAACCATTCTGACAGGTGTGAGGTGATACCTCATTGTGGTTTTGATTTACATTTGTCTGATGATTAACCACATTGAGCATCTTTTCACATGTCTATTGGCCATCTAAATGTCTTCTTTGGAAAATTGTATATTTAGGTCTTCTGCCCGTTTTTAATCAGGCTGTTTGTTTTTCTGATGTTGATTTGTAGGGGCTGTTTATATAATTTGGATATTAACCCCATAGTGGTCATATTATTTGCAAATATATTCTCCCATTCAATAGGTGTCTTTTCGTTTTGTCCATGGTTTCCTTTGCTGGCCAAAAGCTTTTAAGCTCAGTTAGGTCCCATTGGTTTATCTTTGCTTTTGTTTCCCTTGCCTTACAAGATGGATCCAAAAAAAATTGCTATGATTATGTCAAAGAGTATTCTGCTTATGTTTTCTTCTAGGAGTATTACAGTTCCTGGTTTTACATTTAGGTCTTTAAAATCCATTTTGAGTTTATTTTTGTATATGTGTGAGAAAATTTTCTAATTTTATTATTTTACATGTAGCTGTACAGTTTTCCCACCACTACTATTGAAGAGACTGTCTTTTCTCCATTGTATATTCTAGATTAATTGACCATAAATGTGTGGGTTTACTTCTGGGCTCCTATTCTACTCCATTGATTAATGTGTCTGTTTTTGTACTGATTTGATTACTGTAGCTTTGTGATATAGTTTGAAGGCAGGGAGTGTGATTCCTCCAGCTCTATTCTTTCTCAAGATTGTTTTGGCTGTTCAGGGTCTTTTGTGTTTCCATACAAATTTTAAAATTATTTTTTCTAGTTCTGTAAAAAATGCCATTTTGATAGGGATTGCACTGAATCAGTAGATTGTCTTGAGTAGTGTGGTCATTTTAACAATATTAATTCTTCCAATTCAGGAACACTGTGTCATTTGCAGTTTCTTTCATCAGTGTCTTATGGTTTTCTGAGTACAAATCTTTTACTTCCTTATGCAGGTTTATTCTTAGTTATTTTATTATTTTTGATTCAATTGTAAATGGGATTGTTTCCTTAATTTATCTTTCTGATAGGTCATTTTTAATGTATAGATATGCAACATATTTCTGTGTATTAACTTTGTATCCTGAAACTTTACCAAATTCATTGATGAGTTCTAGTAGTTTTTTGGTGGTGTCTTTAGGATTTTCTATGTATAGTATCATGCCCTCTGCAAACAGTGACAGTTTTACTTTTTCATTTCCAGTTTGAACTCTTTTTATTTCTTTTTCTTATTTGATTTCTGTGGCTAGGACTCCAAATAAAGTGGCAAGAGTGGACATCCTTTTCTTGTTCCTGATTTTAGAGGAAGTGCTTTCACCCTTTCACCATTAAGTATTATGTTATTTATGGGCTTAATATATATGGCCTTTATTATGTTGAGATAGGATCCTTCTGTACCCACTGTTGGGAGTTTTTGTCATAAATGGATGTTGAATTTTGGCAAAAGGTTTTCTGCATATATTGAGATGATAATATGGTTTTTATTCTTCAATTTGTTAATGTGGTGTATCATGTTGATTGGATTTGTGGGTACTGAAAAATTCTTGCATCCCTGGAATAAATCCCACTTGATCGAGGTATATGATCCTTTTAATATATGGTTGGATTCAATTTGCTAATATTTTGTTGAGAATTTGTTTCATCTGTTTATCAGTGATTTTAGCCTGTAATTTTTTGGGGGTGTGTGATATCTTTGTCTGGTTTTAGTATCAGTGTGATCCTGGCCTTAAAAATGAGTTTGGAAGTATTCCTTTCTTTGCAATGTTTTGGAATAGTTTGAGAAGCATGGGTGTTAACTCTTCCCTAAATGTTGGTAAAATTCATCTTTGAAGACATCTGGTCCTGGACTTGTGTTTGTTGGGAGTCTTTTTTTATTACTCATTTAGTTTCAATACCAGTAATTGGTCTGTTCATATTTTCTATTTCTAGAAATGGAATAAATTCAATTTCTAACATGTATAATTCATTTCCTTGTATTTTTAGTCATATTTAAAAGTTTGGACCCAATCAGTCTTCCCAAAAGATAAAAACTAAGGAACCTCATATTCTCATCTTATACCAAATCATTTATAATTTACAATGTTATCTTTTTATATTGTAATTCTGATTTGCTGAATTGTATTGTATGAAAAATATATATTGAAACTTTTTTACTGTTTATCCTGAAAGATGTTTCTAAAATGAAATATGCTATTCTACCTCCTATGAAACCTTGACGTCCCCAGTTAGGTATGATCTCTTTCTAACCCACTGATTGTTATTACAGCATGTAAATGCACACTGCTTCAGATTGGATCCTGGTTATGCCACTAACCAAACTGGTCTCTATGCCTCAATTTTGCTTCTTTTGAAATGGACATAATCATAATACTTGCTTCATAATAGTGTTGTGAGGATTGATATAAAATGTTTAGGCTAATGTCTGAAACATAGTAAACAATAAAAAATATCATATATTCATTTAAATAGTATCCGTCTACTTTCAACTTTAAAATGTAATTCACCATATTAAACAACTTAAAAGAAAAATCATATAGAATCTAAGCAGAGACAGAAAAACATTTGATAAAATCTAATATCAGCTTCTAATTTAAAAAATAATCTCAGCAAACATAATAGAAAGGAACTTAAACCTAATCAGGGGCTTCTATGAAAATCCAAAAGATGATATCATGTTTAATAATGAAAGACAATGTTTTCCCCTAACATGAGGAAAAAGACAAGGATGTTTGCTCCACTCAATTATATTAGCCATTATACTAAAGATTCTAGCTAGTACAATTAGTAAAGAAACCAAAAAAATGACATTCAAATTGGAACAAAACTAAAACTGTGTTTTTTCTTATACAATATGATCATATGTGTAGAATATCTGGAGATATATACAAAAGTTACTAGAATTAATAATTGTCATTATAGAGGGTAAAAATCCAAAATCAACTCACAGAATCAATTTTATATCCATATATTAGCAATTAACAAACAGAATCACAATTAGAAACAATTAATTTCATAAAAATATGAAAATATGAAATAGAGTGAAATCTGTGAAAAGATGTGAAGGACATGTACAAAAAAGCTATAAAAATCTCTGAAAAAAATTTAAAAGTACCTAATTAAATGGGAAGCAATACCTTGTTAATGTGTTGGAGAACTAAATATTATTAACATGTCAGTTATCCCAAAATTGATCTATAGATGTAACACAGTCCTACACAAAATCTCAGGACTGTTAAAATTGCAATTTTAAGCTAAATTTCAATCATATGTAAATACAAATGACTTATATAGCCAAAGCAAATTTGAAAATGGTGAACAATATTGGAAGGCAGACCATACCATATTGTGAGATTTACTGTAAAGTGACAGTATTAAAGAGAGTATAATATTGACATCAATTGATGAATGGAAGAGTGAGTCCAGAAATAGACCTACACATAGAGGGACACCTGATATTTCATAAAGATACAAAGGCAATTCAGTGGGAAAAACAGTTTGTTTCAAAAAATAATGCCAAAACAATTGGATATACACATGCAAATAAAGCAACTTTAATCCATACTTCACAATATATTTAAAATGCTAACTCAAAATGGATCAAAGATAGAATTGTAAAATCTAAAACTGTCAAGTTTCTGGAAGAAAATATATAAGATAAATTTATATTACCTTGGGTTAGGCAAAGATTTTTCATTTGATACCAAAAACCGTGATTCATAAAAGAGCAAATTGATAAGTTGGACTTCATTAAAATTAAAACCTCAGGTCTTCAGAAGACATTGTTAAAGATTAAATAGGCAATTCACATGAAAAAGAAATGAAGGAAACAATAGCAAAGATCAATAAAACTAAAAGCTTGTTCTTTGAGAAGATAAAAAAAATTGATAAACAATTACCCAGACTCATCAAGAACAAAAGGGAAAAGACTCAAATCAACAGAATTACCAATGAAAAAGGAGAATTAACAACTGACACTGCAGAAATACAAAGAATCATGAGAGATTACTACAAGCAACTACATGCCAATAAAATGGACAACCTGGAAGAAATGGACAAATTCTTAGAAAACCAAAACTTTCCGAGACTGAACCAGGAAGAAATAGAAAATATAAACAAACCAATCACAAGCACTGAAATTGAAATTAAAAATCTTCAAACAAACAAAAGTCCAGGACCAGATGGCTTCACAGGGAAATTCTATCAAACATTTAGAGAAGAGCTGACACCTATCCTTCTCAACTCTTCCAAAATATAGCAGAGGGAGGAACACTCCCAAACTCATTCTGCGAGGCCACCATCACCCTGACACTAAAACCAGACAAAGATGTCACAAAGAAAGAAAACTACAGGCTAATATCACTGATGAACATATGTGCAAAAATCCTCAACAAAATACTAGCAAACAGAATCCAACAGCACATTTAAAGGATAAAACATGATGATCCAGTGGGGTTTATCCTAGGAATGCAAAGATTCTTCAATATACACATGTCAATCAATGTGATACACCATATTAACAACCTGAAGGATAAAAGCCATATGATAATCTGAATAGATTCCAAAAAAGCTTTCAGCAAAATACAGCACCCATTTATGATAAAAACCCTCCAAAAAGTAGGCATAGAGGGAAATCACCTCAACATATTAAAGGCCATATATGGCAAACCCACAGCCAACATCGTTCTCAATTGTGAAAACCTGAAACCATGTCCACTAAGATCAGGAACAATACAAGGTTGCCCACTCTCACCACTATTAAGCTACATAGTTTTGGAAGTTTTAGCCACAGCAATCAGAGAAGAAAAACAAGTAAGAGGAATCCAAATCGGAAAAGAAAAGTAAAACTGTCACTGGTTGCAGGTGACATGATACTATACATAGAGAATCCTGAAGATGCTACCAGAAAACTACTAGAGCTAATCAATGAATTTGGTAGAGTAGCAGGATATAAAATTAATGCACAGACATCTCTTGCATTCTTATACATTAATGATGAAAAATCTGAAAGAATATTTAAGGAAACACTCCCACTTACCATTGCAACAAAAATAATAATATACCTAGGGATAAACCTATCTAAGGAGACAAAAGACCTGTATGCAGAAAACTATAAGACACTGATGAAAGAAATTAGAGATGATAAAAATAGATGGAGAGATATACCATGTTCTTTGATTGAAAGAATCAACACTGTGAAAATGACTATACTACCCAAAACAATCTACAGATTCAATTCAATCCCTGTCCAACTACCAATGGCATTTTTCACAGGACTAGAACAAAAAATTTCACAATTTGTATGGAAACACAAAAGACTCCAACTAGCCAAAGCAATCTTGAGAAAGTAAAATGGAGCTGGAGAAATCAGGCTCCCTGACTTCAGACTATACTACAAGCTACAGTAATCAAGACAGTATGGTACTGGCACAAAAACAGAAATATAGATCAATGGAACAGAATAGAAAGCTCAGAGATAAACCCATGCACATATGATCACTTTTTCTTTGATAAAGGAGGCAAAGAATATGCAATGGAGAAAAGACAGGCTCTCCAATAAATTGGTGCTGGGAAAACAGGACAGCTACATGTAAAACAATGAAATTAGAACACTCCCTAACACCATACACAAAAATAAACTCAAAATGGACTAAAGACTTAAATGTATGGCCAGACACTATAAAACTCTTAGAGGAAAACATAGGCAGAACACTCTGTGACATAAATCACAGCAAGATCCTTTTGACCCACCTCTTAGAGAAATGGAAATAAAAATAAACAAATGGGACCTAATGAAACTTAAAATCTTTTGCACAACAAAGGAAACCATAAACGAGACAAAAAGACAACCCTCAGAATGGGAGAAAATATTTTCAAATGAAGCAACTGACAAAGGATTAATCTCCAAAATATTCAAGCAGCCCATGCAGCTCAATATCAAAAAAGCAAACAACCCAATCCAAAACCAGGCAGAAGACCTAAATAGACATTTCTCCAAAGAAGATATACAGATTGCCAACAAACACATGAAAGGATGCTCAACATCACTAATCATTAAATCAAAAGTAAAATGAGGTATCACCTTACACCAGTGAGAATGGCCATCATCAAAAAATCTACAAACAATAAATGCTGGAGACGGTGTGGAGAAAAGGGAACACTCTTGCACTGCTGGTGGGAATGTATATTGGTACAGCCACTATGGAGAACAGTACAGAGGTTCATTAAAAAACTAAAAATAGAACTACCATATGTCCCAGCAATCTCACTACTGGGCATATACCCTGAGAATACCATAATTCAAAAAGAGTCATGTACCACAATGTTCATTGCAGCACTATTTACAATGGCCAGGACAAGGAAGCAACCTAAGTGTCCATCAACAGATAAATGGATAAAGAAGATGTGACACATATATACAATGGAATATACTCAGCCATAAACAGAAATGAAATTGAGTTATTTTAAGTGAGGTGGATCGACCTAGAGTCTGTCATACAGAGTAAAGTAAGTCAGAAAGAGAAAAACAAATACCATATGCTGACATATATATATGGAATCTAAGAAAAAACAAATGGTTCTGACGAACCTAGGGACAGGACAGGAATAAAGACGCAGATGTAGAGAATGGACTTGAGGACACAGGGAGGGGGAACGGTAAGCTAGGATGAAGTGAGAGAGTGGTATTGACATATATACACTACCAAATGTAAAATAGATAGCTAGTGGGAAGCAGCCACAGAGGACAGGGAGATCAGCTCTGTGCTTTGTGACCACCTAGAGGGTGAGATAGGGAGGGTGGGAGGGAGACGCAAGAGGGAGGAGATATAGGGATATATGTATATGTATAGCTGATTCACTTTGTTATACAGCAGAAAGTAACACAACATTATAAGGCAATTATACTCCAATAAAGAGTTTTTTAAAAAAAAGGCAAGTCACAAACTGGGAATAAATATTTGTAAAGAATATATCAAATAAAGGATTTGCATTCAGAATATATGAAGAGTTCTCAAAACTTAGTAATGAGAAAACAAAACTCCACATTGAAAATTGGCAAAGGATTTGAGCAAGACACTTTACCCAAGAAGACATATGGCTGTCAGATATGCACAAAACACATGCCTAGTATCATTAGTCATTAGGGGAATGCAAATTTAAATCACAATGAGATATAACTACACATCTATTATAATGGTTAAAATTTCCAAAGATTGAATATAACTAATGTTGGCAAGTCTAGTTTCTTGGAAGAACTAGACTTGTTGTACTCTTGATGGAATTGTAAAATGACAAATCAACCTTGTAAAACATCTTGGGAATTCATCAAAAATTTCTTACAATGTTGTAACTTATTTCCTCAAAGCCAGTAAGTCAGGAGAATCCAGCTGATATGCGTCACCTTCTTTAAGTGCTCACCTAAGTAGGTTGGGCCCTCCCAGGATAATCTCCCTCCTGATTCATTCAAGACAGCTGGCTAATAACAACTCATGGAAGTGGTAACCTATCATATCCCTAGGTCTTGCCCACACCTGCATGGAGTGTTTTATAGAAGGGAGAGCTATAGAGATATAGGTTATTGGATATCAGTTTAAAATTCTGCCTACCATGATCCTCATTTAACTTCTTCCCTCCAAGTGATTATCTAGTTTTAAAAATATTGTCCATAAAACATCAGAAGATATTAAGTTTTTAAAGTGAACCATAGAGTGCAAATGGAATGAGAGTGCTCACTCATTTTAATAGGCATAATTGAACTGTGCTGGTGAGTTTCTCTGAGAAAGACAAGAAGTAATGGAGGGATGGAGTGAGGAAGGAAAGTAGGGAGGGAAGGAGGAAGGAAGGAGGAGAGAAAGAAACGATCGTTAGGCTGATTCATATTTTGTAATGCTGTCTTAAAATCTATCATGATTAGGAGATTGTTTTAAAAATAAATTAAAAATTCATGTGTTTACATTTAAGTTTTAAGAAGTAGTTTGTAGTATACTATAATTTGTTATTCTCTCCTATTTCACAGTTAATCTTGCAAAGTAGAAACCAAGTGAAATGAACTTGGAAAATCTGTCTTCTCTCTTTGCCCCTGTTATTCTTTCCTTGACATAGGAGGAGTAAGTTGCCAGGTAAATGAGTTTTGTATAAGCAGTGTGTATGTTCCACCCATTTCTTCTGGGCACTTCTTTCTGAATTTACCAGTAGGTAGGACATCACCCTGCTCTGATTCCCAGCCCATGGAGGTTCTAGTTTGGGAGACCTGTGGTTGTCCACTTCTCTCTGATTCTGCCTTTGGGTGGCAGAGACAAAAATACTAATCATTGACTCCCTAAAACGTCAACAACCATTAAAAGCATTTAGTGCCTGTGAATATAGAATTATGGAAGTCGATTATAATGTCCCTAGAGGATTAAGTTCACATGCTTTACAATTTTGAAAAGGGTTAATAGCTTTAATATGTTGTGCTCTTCTATTTCTGAATTCTATTCTTTGGTTAAAGTTAGGCATTTTAATCTTTTAATAGATTTCTTTCAACTTTGTTAGTTATGCATGCTTTGCACCTGTTTCCACAGCTGTTAACCACTGTCCCCTCCAGAAATTTTTGGACTACATTTTTTAAAATTTTATTACTCTATACTTCCCATTAGTACTCTAATTTGGTGTCATGGAGTGGATTTCCACTTCTGAACTGATGACATGCTAATTTGCCCAGAACATAATTTCTGAAACACTAAGGATTTTTGCTCAATGCCATATTTACTGTAGGACATCAAAGTCTGAACATCAGGTAATTAGTTAGTTCTTAATAACAGATAGGCCTGATTGCTCTCAGGAGGCTTTTGGCATAGTTTCCACATCTACATCCTAGTTCAATTGCATTCATGTAGAGTAACACATTGACACTCCACTGTGTTAACCAAGTTATTAACTATAGATTTCCACTATTTCCTCATCAGTTACAATAGTAAAGGTGGCATACCTCTAAGTATGCCTACAGAGTGACTGTATGGCTATAACAAAATAATATTTTAAAGCTATTTCACTTTTTTTTTTTTTTTTTTTTTTTTGCGGTTCGCGGGCCTCTCACTGCTGCGGCCTCTCCCGCTGTGGAGCACAGGTTCCGGATGCGCAGGCTCAGCGGCCATGGCTCATGGGCCCAGCGGCTCCGCGGCACGTGGGATCCTCCCGGACTGGGGCACGAACCCGCGTCCCCTGCATCTGCAGGCGGACTCTCAACCACTGCGCCACCAGGGAAGCCCCACATTATTTTTTAATGCTTCCACAGTCTTATTCATTACATGGGTTTTAGCAACATTCTATATCACACAATCACACTTTTTCAGAAACTTAAATTTTAAAGAGTAATCCTCAGTTTTCTCTAGGCTTAGAAAATAAGCCTAATGTGGTTACCTACATTATTATGTGTTGTCTCATCTGGCAGAACTGATTTATTAATCAAAACACTTGATATACTTTGATTTCTTACAACCTCAATCTGTTTGTAGTATTTGGGGTAATTACCTTACTCATTAAAAGATTTGTGATAAGCTCTCTGTACTTGTAATATATATATATAAATTTAAAATATAATGTGAAATTTATGAATAGTAAAAAATTTCTTTAGTACATTTTATAATGTGAATAGTTTAAATGTCCATTTATGTGTATTTAATAAATTTAAATAAAACTAGGGATTTTCTGTATTAATATATTATTGAATAAGTATGTATTTGAGGCATATGTATGATGCTAAAACTGAGGTAAGTTAGAGTATTGTATTTCAGATGTTTTTATATCAAGTGATATATTTATCATGCTTATTTTATAAAGATGTTCCAATGCCTTTCAGTTATTAATTCCAGGCTAAATATTCATAAAGACTTCATTTATAAATTTGCAGTTTATATGAAACTCACAACTCTGGAATCAATGTAAATTGCTTCAGTTAATTCTAATCAAACTGTATTCATTAATTAATGCATGTATTCATCCATTAAATACGGAAAGTTTCGCTCTGTGCAAGGTATCATGCTAAACCTAAAGATTCAACAGGGAACTACGTAGCTGTGGCATACAAGTTCATGGAGCTTCAAGTTGATAGTGAAAAAATTATATACATGTAGAATCTTGTGTCTATAACTCTCTGTTAAAACCATTCTGTCACTCTCCAAACCTAAATCATCCCTACTTATAATTGTATTTTAATAGCACTCCTAGTGCTGTTGAGCAGACTGGACCAATGAGTGTGTAAGACAGTCAATAAAACTGTTATTTATTTATTTTGTCCCTGGGTCCACTCCCCTCTAAAAAATCTTCAGAAAATGTTCGCCCTTATAAAACACCATATTCACCCCCATAATTTCTATTAACTGCTACATATAGCCTTGCTTATAAATTTCCCAGAATGTTTAGATAAATGTATATCTGGGAAAACTTCCTTTTCCTGCATCAACACTCTACCTAACTCTGTCCTAGAAAACACAATTATCCACTCGCCTCTCATCATCACATGAATAGACATTTCTCTTTCTACGTAAATCAAATCTACTTATACCTGCATTTTTTCTTACTTTTTGTGGAGACTTTGTTTACATTTTTAGTCTCTGCCTTTGAGAGATGATCTGTCTATCTGTCAATAAATCAGGCTTCTAGGGAAAAGAAAGCAAATGTTATTATGGATTTAGAAGTTATTGCACCTGAAAATTATTGCTAATTCTTGAATGACGTGTGTGTGTGTGTGTGTTTGTTTGTGTGTGTTATATGTATGCATTTATGCATAAACACAGTTGCACAGACCTGTGTGTGGGACTGTTTAGGTTTGAAAATTTTCCTGAAGTAGATTAGGAACAGTCAGAGGACAGAAGTGGATATATATATCTTTACCTCAAGTTGGTAGAGGAAAAAAAATAAAAAAACAAAAAAAACCTTGTCTTTGATTTCCAGACTTCAGTATGGAATCTACTATTCAAGTTCTCAATTATGGTGTTTGGCCAGACTGAATCATTATGTATTAATAAAAAGTTATTAATATTTCTGTGTTGGTGGTCCTTAAGACCACCCACATAACCAATGGTATGTTGGAACACCTCACAGAACTCAGCATACAGTTGTATTCATGGCTAAGATTGCAATTATCCATACATTGCAAAGATACTTGACAAGATTAGAAAGGAAAAAAGACACAGACAGAGTCTGGAGAAATCCATGAAACATGCATGGGTCTTCTTATGCTCCCTCCCTCTAGTGAGTGGACACACTGTGCCTATTTCTCCAGCAGTGAAAAAGACATAACATGTATACAATGTTTCTACTCAAGGAGACTTATTAGTGACTCAGCACCCAAAGTTTTTTTATGAGAAGACTGGTTATGTGGACAACACTCCACTTAGCACATACAAATTTCAGACTTCCACTGTAAAGAAATGCAGTGCTAAGCATAATTTACTTTATTTGTACTCGCAGTCTAGGCCCAGTGAAAACCCTTATCAGTTAGGGAATGGTTCATGTGCCAACCTTGCAGAAGGTCCTTTTAAAGGTAATAGCCTCAGCTGCTATGCTAACTTCTTTCTGTATGATTTAATTATAATAGATTTATTTGGGGGCCCTAGGTCAAAGGTCATTCCCTGGGTAAGACTGGGATTTCTCCATGAAGGAAAGATGGCATGTCTCCTCTCAAACATCCTGGGAATGAGGACATAGAATATAAGTGTAAGCAAGGGATGGGACTCCTAAACTTCAGAATTTGCTTTGTGTCTGAAAACAAGGTGAATTTCTATCACAGTGAAGAAAATAAAAAAAAAAAATTGTATAGATATTATGTTGGATTTCAATGGAAAGAATTGGGAATGTGGAATATGAGATCAAACATATCTTGTATGCAATTTAATTTTCTCTCTGTTGAGGTTTCTTTGTATCATTCTGCATTAGTTTCCTGTTGCTACTGTAACAAATTGCTACAAAGTTAGTGTTTTAAAACAACATACATACCTACAGTTCTATAGGTAGAAGTCTGATGGGTTTTATTGGGCTGAAATCGGTGAGTTGGTAGGGCTGGGTTCTTTTCTAGACACTTTAGGAGAAAATTCGTTTTCTCACCTTTTCCAGCTTCTAGATATTACCCCCTTCAGCCGTTCTCAAAGCCAGAAAGTTATCTCCCTGACCCTGATTCTATGGTCACATCTCTTTCTCGACTCTCCTCTTCTTCCTCCCTCTTCCACTTTAGAGAACCTTTTAATTATATTGGGCCTACTCAAATAATCCAGGAAATCTCCCTATTTTGCCCTATTTTAAGGTAATCTGATTGGGAACTTTAATTGTATCTATAACCTTAATTCCTTTTGTCCATGGAACCTAACATATTCAAGGTCCCAAGGTTGTGGACATCTTTGTGTGACCATTCTTCTTCCTACCACACTAATAAACCTTTTAGCAATAATAGCAATAATAATAATGGTAATAATTAATAATAAGTTCTAATATTAAATAATATATATAAAACACTCTTGTAAACATTTAGTATAAATTAACTGATTTAATCTCCCTCTTATATCTGTGAAGCATATACTGTTCCACATTTTATCAGAAATGAAGCTAAAGAATGACATGTTTAAGTCACTTGTCCAGAGTCATACAGCTAGCATGTTTACAGTGTATTTCTGATTTTTTTTCTTGCGGTACACGGGCCTCTCCTTGCTGTGGCCTCTCCCATCGAGGAGCACAGGCTCTGGACACGCAGGCCCACCAGCCATGGCTCACGGGCCCAGCCGCTTTGCGGCACGCAGGACCCTCCCGGACCGGGGCACGAACCCATGTCCCCTGCATCGGCAGGTGGACCCTCAACCACTGCGCCACCAGGGAAGCCCCTACAATGTATTTTTGAATCCAATAAATGTGGTCCAAAGAACATGCTCTTATCCATCATTCTTTCCTTCTCTTGAATTATTGTTGCCTTTTAGGACAAGGTTGTCCACTCGAACCACTGTTATTCAACAGAGCTTTGGAAGTTTTAGCCACAGCAATCAGAGAAGAAAAAGAAATAAAAGTAATCCAAATCAGCAAAGAAGACATAAATCTGTCACTGTAGATGACATGATACTATACATAGAGAATCCTAAAGATGCTACCAGAAAACTACTACAGCTAATCAGTGAATTTGGTAAAGTAGCAGGATACAAAGCTAATGCACAGAAATCTCTTGCATTCCTATACATTAATGATGAAAAATCTGAAAGAATATTTAAGGAAACACTCCCATTTGCTATTGCAACAAAAAGAATAAAATACCTAGAGATAAACCTACTTAAGGAGACAGAAGACCTGTATGCAGAAAACTATAAGACACTGATGAAAGAAATTAAAGATGATAAATACAGATGGAGAGATATCCCATGTTCTTGGATTGGAAGAAACCACAATGTGAAAATGACCAAATTACCCAAAGCAATCTACAGATTAAATGCAATCCCTATCAAACTACCAATGGCATTTTTCAGAGAACTAGAGCAAAAACTTGCACAATTTTATGGAAACACAAAAGAACCCAAATAGCCAAAGCAATCTTGAGAAAGAAAAACAGAGCTGGATGAATCAGGCTCCTGGACTTCACACTATACTACAAAGGTACAGTAATCAAGACAGTATGGTACTGGCACAAAAACAGAGATATAGATCAATGGAACAGGATAGAAAGCCCAGAGATAAACCTATGCACATATGGTCACCTTATTTTTTATAAAGAAGGCAAGAATATACAATGGAGGAAAGACAGCCTCTTCAATAATTGGTGCTGGGAAAACTGGACAGCTACATGTAAAAGAATGAAATTAGACCACTCCCTAGCACCATACACAAAAATAAACTCAAAATGGACTAAAGACCTAAGGCCAGACACTACAAAACTCTTAGAGGAAAATGTAGGCAGTACACTGTATGACAAATCACAGCAAGATCCTTTTCGACCCACCTCTTAGAGAAATGGAAATAAAAACAAAGGTAAACAAATGGAACCTAATGAAACTTAAAAGCTTTTGCACAGCAAAGGAAACCAAAAACAAGACAAAAAGACCACCCTCAGGGGCTTCCCTGGTGGCGCAGTGGCTGATGCAGGGGACACGGGTTCGTGCCCCGGTCCAGGAAGATCCCACATGTCGCGGAGCAGCTGGGTCCGTGAGCCATGGCCACTGAGCCTGCACGTCCGGAGCCTGTGCTCCGCAACGGAAGAGGCCACAACAGTGAGAGTCCTGCGTACCACAAAAAAAAAAAAAAAAAGACAACCCTCAGAATGGGAGAAAATATTTGCAAACGAAGCAACTGACAAAGGATTAATCTCCAAAATTTACAAGCTGCACATGCAGCTCAATATCCAAAAAACAAACAACCCAATCCAATAATGGACAGAATACCTAAATAAGACATTTCTTCAAAGAAGATATACAAATTGCCAACAAACACATGAAAGGATGCTCAACATCACTAATCATTAGAGAAATGCAAATCAAAACTACAATGATGTATCACCTCACACCAGGCAGAATGGCCATCATAAAAAAATTTACAAACAGTTAATGCTGGAGAGGGTGTGCAGAAAAGGGAACCCTCTTGCAGTGTTGGTGGGAATGTAAATTGATACAGCCACTATGGAGAACAGTATGGAGGTTCCTTAAGAAACTAAAAATAGAGCTACCATATGACCCAGCTATCCCACTACTGAGAAAACCATATATACCCCAAGAAAACCATAATTCAAAGAGTCATGTACCACAATGTTCATTGCATCTCTGTTTACAATAGCCAGGACATGAAAGCAACCTAAGTGTCCATTGACAGATGAATGGATAAAGAAGGTGTTGCACATATATACATTGGAATATTACTCAGCCATAAAAAGAAACAAAATTGAGTTATTTGTAGTAAGGTGCATGGACCTAGAGTCTGTCATACAGAGTGAAGTAGTCAGAAAGGGAACAAATACCATATGCTAACACATATATATGGAATCTAAAAAAAAAAAAAAAATGTTTCTGAAGAACCCAGGGGCAGGACAGGAATAAAGATGCAGACATAGAGAATGGACTTGAGGACACAGGGAGGGGGAAGGGTAAGCTGGGACAAAGTGACAGAGTGGCATGGACATATATACACTACCAAATATAAAATAGATAGCTAGTGGGAAGCAGCCACATAGCACAGGGAGATCAGCTCAGTGCTTTGTGACCACCTAAAGGGGTGGGATGGGGGGGTGGGAGGGAGATTCAAGAGGGAGGAGATATGGGGATATATGTATATGTATAGCTGATTCACTTTTTTGTAAAGCAGAAACTGACCATTGTAAAAACAATTATACTCTAATTAAGGTGTTAAAAAAAAAGAAATAACTAAACAACCTTTATTCTATTAAGCTACTAAGATATCTGGTCATTTTGTTATAGCATCTATTGTTAATTGACCTAAAAAGCTACCTATAATTTAAACAAATTCCCTAATATTTATTTTTCCAGCAAATACTTCCCTTCATCTTAGTTTTTTTGTTTTAATTAAAAATTTCTCACCACCCCCAACCCCATAATAGCTATATCATCCCTAGGGAAAAATAGAGAAAAACTTCTATTTTTTTTATATATATATTGACATTTGTTGAGAAATTATCAGCAACCATTCATTAAGACTATATATCTCTAGCCATTTACTAGTTACAGGTTCTTTAATGTTACACATGCAGAAAGAAAAAAATTGAAATGAAATCTAATTATAGCTATAATGAATGAGTACATTGACTTAAGGAATTGTCAAAAGCCTTATACAGTGCAAGAGAAGAAAACGGTATTTGCACAGCCTGGATTGATACTGGGAAAAAAAGTCAGAGTTGCGAGCTACTTTTTTAGTATATACCTGAAAAAATTCCTCTTACCTGGAGGGAAATAGCTGTTTAACGAGTAGTTAGTAATACATGACCCCCAATTTACATCGGCTCTTCCTCAGTACACGACTGGGTTGTGTCAAGCAGTGAAATAAAGAAAATTTCTGTTTTATGTTTCATAATGCTTGTGCTGGAAGGAACAATGATTTATTGCCCCTTTAATTTCTGAAATAGGAGGTGTAAAAAGTCCAGGAAAAAGCGGTGAGCATACTGGGATGGGGAGAACAGGAGCTTCAGGGATCATATGTTAACATAGGAAGGCCCACAAGATACTGACTTCTTGTTGTACCAGAGGATGGCAGCATTAGTAGTTCTGCCACTTTCTTTTCTCCCTGCCTTCATGGGCTAAACCAGCCATGTTTTTAAGTTCTGGATTCTTCATGTGAAAATTATGAACCTGTTTCTCTGTCTCCTCACTCTAAGGGACACATATCAAGTTCTTCTAAAAACTTTCATTTCAGCTACTACTCCACTGCACTTGGATGTGCCTATATGTTTCTCTCGGTCTCTAGTAATCCAAGACGGAAAAGCCATGGCAAACTCCTGTTCTTCTAGACAAAAAAATTCTCTAAGAGCATATCCACTGAGCTATCCTCACTTGAACCAATGTAAAGAGAAAAGGAAACTCAGGGAAGCTTAGAAAATACAGAACTTTCTTTTGAATTCCCAGATTTTTCTTTATGTGAGCTGACTCTGGTAGTGAGGTGAGAGTTAAAGTGTTTCAGTTTGGTCACTTTATGATAAGCACAGGAGCTCTGAATTGCAGTTCCTTAGCACTCTCTTTGGGATAAGGAGGAGCCAACTGCCTATTTTTCCCTAATTTTGTGGCTTTATCTAAAATGCCAAGATAAGGAAAAGAATGTTTTTATTCTTATTCAATATACTTGATCTCTCACAGGACTGGCGATTAAGTCTACAACTACTTACTGAATCAGATATTTCCTCCAAGGTTCTACTTACATGGTATATCTGGGGTTTGGTTTTGTTTGATTGTATGTTTTGTTTTGTTTTGTTTTTCCCTTAAGTATAAAGCCATGAGAGAAATATCTGGTTGATTTTGTTTGCTCTGCAAATTTACAGTGGATAAGTTATTTAATGCTCTACCTTCTCAGTTGCAATATAAAGATAACATTTATGCTAAGTGTTAGTATGAGGAAAATAGAAATAATCTATGTGTAGTTTCTGCTAAATAGTACAAATTTCCACAAGACAGGGCTACTTAATTGGATTTACTTTGTCATAGTCATCCACACACACTCACACACCATCATCTGGCATAGTACCTTCCACAGACTAGGTAATCAACTGAAGTCTGGCAAATGAATGAATACGTGATTCAGTTATGTTTTACTGGAGAAATAACATATTACCACCCATATATATTGAAAGAATTCAGCTTAATAGCCTATATAAGAGTACATTTACAAAATAATATTTAAAAAAAAGGGAGTCTCAGTAAAAGAAAGTATCTGGATCACTCATTACCAAGACATAAAATCGGATGACCTCTGGTAATTCTGTGTATCCCAGGCTGCTGGGAGTGTCTTGAACACACCAGAGCATGAGGTGAAACAGAATTAAAAGTTTAGAATAAATTAAAGAATGAATAAGCACTGCAGACAACAGCATTCCCTTTAATTTGTTTTTCCTTTGTATAGGCTGGAGCATTTGGCAGATATGATTATTGTTATATATTCTACCACTGAGGGGGTGGAAACACTGTAAAATAAAATGCTTGGCCATTGTAAAGCAAAATTGGTTATTTTTAAATAGAATATAGCACTCTTGTGACTGGCCCTTTGTAGTTTGGTGCTTTACCCAGTACAGTTTTTATTTGAGGTTCTTAAAATTAACCAATATTTCAGCTAACACTAAAGTCATTCAAATATACTAAGAACACACGTATATCAAAAGCAGCAGCTACTTCTGTGCTAAATCCACCATTCCAATGATTATTTAATTTAATATTAAAGTTTCTCAGAAGAATGAATTGTATAAGAAGGATGGAGTAAGAGTTAGTGGTAACATTACTTTTATGACATTTTCTTTTCAATTCAATTCCATCAACCCAGAAGATGAATGTGAGTTAAGACAAATTCATCAGATTAACATATAAACACTAACAGACAGTGATAATTACTTCTGGAATAATGTGATGATACTAGTATAGAATCATTGTTTTTTCTTATCATGTTTTAAAATTATCCCTGGATTTTATTTAAATTGAATTTTGTTATTGTGGATCAGTAAAGATTTAACTACAAAAGCATTTTTAAAGTTATGGTGCTTGAAGTTTAGAATATTTGAGATGTTCTTATTCCACTGTCTTATTACCTAGGAAACAACCATATGACATAGTTGGATTTCTATTATCTAAGTCCTACTTGATTGTCTTATATTTTACAGTATTTGTGATAAAGTTGGCTATTTCTTTTTTGCCCTAACATTCATATCAGAAATGGTTTAGTTAGCTTTGTGATGTTTGTATGCTCTGGCTATTCATAGGTATTTTATAGTTTCCATGTATTTAGCTTCTTTTTATACAGCCTTACTGCCTATTGATTTGCATCAAAGTAGGGTTTATTATGCAGTTGTATGGTTTATTATGTTGTTGATGCATCATATTTAAACAGCTATGAAAATTAACTGCAGTGCATGCTCAGCAGCTAATTTTCAAACTCAGAGCTTTTAGGGATATGCTGGTCACCCATATATTTAAAAGGGAAGAAGATTTAGCCAGTTAATTGCTGACCTTTAATGCTATTTTGTGAATGTTCTTATGATACCATTAAACTAGTTCGTAAATAGTAGATTTAATACTGAAACTCTTTTGGCTGCTCCTTTAGGGAAGAGAAAATACATGACTGAGTGGGGAACTGAGATTAACAAAATGCTACACAGGTATGGTCAACTTGCATACATCCACAGAATCAGGAGAAAGTGTGGATAGCTTAAATATATATGACTATTTAAAGATACATACACCCTTTGATCTGGATATACATGTCTCTGAAATTTAGAAACATGTAATACTTCAAGCAGAATATGTAAATCTCGCTCAAAAATCTCTCAAGTTTTCCTGTCTTTGCAATCCTCTTCAGTATTGTTAGCACACCTATTTTTAAAATGAGATTAATTAATTAACTATCAAAAGAGATAACAGAGGTCCAGCCTAATGCAAAGACCAACTGCCTGTCACACTTTATGACTTTTATAATCCATGTAACAAGTTATTTCCATGGTATGGTAAGATTTACTTACGTGGTTGCATCTACAAAAAATCCTAGCTGACAATGAATAACAAAATGCCCTGCAAAATATTGAAGCAATATTCACTGCCTATGTAGTCCTGGTGTATAAGTTGCCATCACCATCATTTTCCATAGTGGCCATACCAGTTTATGGCCTGGTTAAGTAACAAGCACTCCCTTTTCATCACATCCTTGCCAGCATTTGTTATCTCTTGTCTTTTTGATAATAGACTTCCTAACAGGTATGAGGGGATAGCTCATTGTGGTTTTCATTTACATCTCCCTGATAATTAGTAACGTTGAGAACCTTTTCATGTTAGCTGTTGGACATCTGTATGTCTTCTTTAGAAAAAATGTCTACTCAGGTCCTTTGCCCATTTTTCAATTGGTTTTTTTTGTTTGTTTTTTGTTGTTTTTTTCTTTTTGCTGTTGAATTATATGTGTACCTAGTATATTTTTATACTAATGCCTTTTCATATAGATACTTTGCCAATATTTTCTCCTATTCCATAGGTTGCCTTTCAATTTGGTGATGGCTTCCTTTGCTATGCAGAAGATTTCTAGTTTAATGTAGTCCCACTTTTAATTTTTTGCTTTTGTTGCCTTTGCTTTTAATGTTAAATCCAAAAAATTACTGCCAAAACTGATGTCAAGGAGATTACCCGTCTTTTTTCCTCCATGAGTTTTATGGTTTTAGGTCTTGCATTTAAGAATTTAATCCACTTTTGAGTTGATTTTTGGGTATGGTGTAAGTTAGGGGTCCAGTTTCATTCTTTGGCCTGTGGCTGCCCAATTTTTCCAACACCATTTATTGAAGAGACTATCCTTTTCCCATTTGTCATAAATTAATTGACCATATACATGTGAGTTTGTTTCTGGGCTTTCTCTTCTGTTTCACTGATCTATGTGTCTGTTTTTATGTCAATACCATACTGTTTGGATTACTATAGCTTTGTAATATAGTTTGAAATCAGGAATTGAGGTGCCTCTGGCTTTGTCTTTCTTTCTTAGAATTTTTTGCCTACTGAGTCTTTCATGTTCCACACAAAATTTCGAATTATTTTATTCTCTTTCTGTGAAAAACGCCATTGGAATTTTGATAGGGATTGCATTAAATCAGTAGATCACTTTGGCTAGTATGCATATTTTAACAATATTGATTCTTCCAATCCATGAAAAGTCTATCTTTCCTTCATTTTTGTCTTCTTCAGTTTCTTTTATCAATGTTTTATAATTTTCAGTGTACAGATCTTTCACCTCTTTCGTTAAATGTATTCCTAAGTATATTATATTCTTTTTGATGCTATTAGAAATGGGATTATTTTCTTAATTTCTCTTTCCAATAGTTTGTTATTAGTATGTAGAAAGGCAGCAAACTTTTGTATATTGATTTTGTATCCTGCAATTGTCCTAATTCATTGATTAGTCTAACAGTTTTTTCATGGAGTCTTTAGGATTTTCTCTGTGTAAAGTCATATTGTCTACAAACAGAGACAATTTTACTTCTTCATTTCCAATTTGGATGTCTTTGATTTCTTTTTCTTCCCTGATTACTCTAAGACCTCAGTACTATGTTGAATGAATGTATTATAAGGGATTTATAATGAAGCTTTAATAGCAGTAGTATGACTATGAAAAATTAAAGTGTAACTCTTTCATTTGTTAAAAGAATAAAGTATTTTGGACTATTGGTCTTCACTTAATAACAGATTATAAAGGTTTTTCTTCTTTACCCATTGGGCAATCTACCTAGAAAGCAAAGATTTTGTGACTTACCAAAATAATTTCCTGTGCTTTGTTTTCTCTTTATCATGTCTTTGATTACTTGGAAGAACTGAGTCTTCACTATTAAAAGAGCTAAGAGTTTTTGCAGGAGCTAAGGTGTTTTACAACTATGAAATTTTGTGTTTGCATTAGATGTCTTTTTCATTTGGTTGAATAGATAACCAAGATCATATGTAATCAAGTGTTTAAACTTTTTGATATACATATTTTACAAATATTCTGTAATCATATTCTAAATGAGGACTTTTGACCTCAAACTAATTTTGGAACTTTCAAGAGGGCTCCTGGGACATCTCAAAAGATTTTTTCTGTCTCCTTATAAAACAGAGATGTTAAACTAATTAGGCTTATTTGATATATATTAAGTTAATGGAAAACATTATAAAACAAGAAAGGAGCCTAAACTTTATTTAGGTTCTAGTTGTGTGGATATATATTATTGATGTAAGTATTCCAGAAATTATATAGAATTCTAGAAATCTGATATGTCCTGGCATAATGTTACCCCTCATAATTCTAGCTATTAAAATCTGTGTCACAGAAATAATGCAATTTACTTGTCAATTGTGTTGTATTGACTCTCATTAGACCTTAAGTCATGGCTACCTTTAGGTCTTTTGATGTTTATAGAGAGTTACTGTTTTATCTGACTTTTTTCCAAAAGTGCTTCCTCTTCAAAGAGATTCATGAAAACAACTGACAAGTACAGGTTTCTGATAACTTTAAGATCATACCACTGAACTAGGTAATAATTTTCTGAACTGTAATGGTGAAACTGTTGGATTCATAGAACTGCTAACCCAAGAACAAGTATTAATAAATAATTAATTACATGAGACTGAATGAACTAATGAGGATTATTATAATTTTCATGACATTATTTGAAACATTACTGAGTCTTCTATATTTTATTTTTCAGATTTAAAGAACCTCTTTTCTCCTTTTATCTATAGCTTATAGCAATTTGGTAAAATATAATTTTGTAAACAAAAATAGAATATTGATTTGTTTCTCTCTACCTGATCCCTCCATAATTCAGGAACTCTTATTGAGTATTTTTATTTTTCATGACAATAAAGGCATTTGCATAAGTTCAATAAGAATTTATTATCTTTATAACAGGGTGCAACTGGGCAAGTCCTTGACTTGGCCTCTTAGCCTATAGAGGCTTTTAAATATCTAAACTGAGATTCCTTATTACCAGACAGTTTAAGAAATTAAGGTGAATTTTATGGAGCTAATAAAACCCCTTAGATATCACCAAAGTTTTAACTAGAACAACGTATCTGAGAATATACATAAAATCACTATTCTTGCTGCACTTATGTAAATAATCAAGCCAAGTTTAATGAGACTAGATTTATTTGGCAAACAAATTAGTCTTACTGTGATTATCTTTGCTAGAAATTGGGGTAATTATACAGAGAAAAATTATTTTTCAGTGGAAAACTATAATACACCCTTGTGGAGATTCTTCTATTTATTGTGTTTGAGGTTTTGTTATCTACCTACAAACTGGACTGGATTCTAAATTCTTCTCATTCCCTCCAATATCTGACTACAGCTCTCCAAAGTAATGTTTACAGTTTTCTTCCAACCTTCTGACTGAGAATCACTAAAAAGAAAAACTGCCCTTTTCCCAAAGCCCTGTGAACTGAAACTAGAAAACTTGGTATAAACTTCAGAGAAATCACTAGAATGGCACATGTGTGGACGATCTTTGTGTTTGTTGCTTTGTGGGTTATTCAGAAGGTTCACAGAATGCCTAGTGACACAACCAGAGACATTTAAACTACAAAAAATGTTCAAGCCCAATATAAGGAGCCCGAAGTAGAAGTCTTCTCAACTGGCTGTTATGTTGCTTCAGAGACTGATTTGTAGACTGCTTCAACCATTAACGTTTTTCTTTGTTTGTTTGTTTCCATAGAAATGCCTCTCATTACATAAGATTAAATTAAAATCTAATTTCTTATACCATATTGGCCCAACTTTAGGAGCTCACCTTTAACACCACCTCCTGAAATGAGACCCAACTGTTTAACTGAACTGACCTTTTCTCAGGAATAAGGGACTGGTTCAATGTGATGGAGCAATATAACAACTCAACTTGTAGACTATGAAACTTCTTTGGAAATCTAAAAGAAGAGGAATAAAAAATAACAAAATACACCACTCCACATATGCCTCTTTAGTGTAGGATTATTTTGAGCTAATAAGATGATTTTTAACAACAGATTTGCTTTAGATTACTTATTGTCTGAACAAAGAAGAATCTATGGTGTAGCAATTACCTCTTGCTGTACCTGGATCAACACCTCTGCTATTATAGAAACTCAAACATTAGAAATTAACAAACTAGCCTCTTGGTTAAAACAAATTAATGCTTCTTCAGATACATTCTTTAACTTGTTTTGTACCAACTCATTTGGTTCATGGCAGCCCTGGCTAAAGAACATATTTCAGTCTCTTGGTGTTATCCTCCTGATAGTCATCATTGTAGTCTCCCAGATGCATTGTGTTCTCTCAAGGGTCTGATTTGCAGCTATCAGCAATACATCATATGGTCTCATTACACTTGGAGAAGCAAACAGTACAATGAGATGAAAAGCAAAAAGAATTCTTCCACAGACCTGACACCATAACCTATGAATTGCAAGACAAGGCAAGAACAACCTAACCCTGATGGTAAGAGAATGGTGCTAATATCAAATTATCGGTCAGCCTCTCATGTATGATAGGATGACCAAAAGGGGGGAATTAAATCATTTAAACAAGGAAGCCATTAAACTGAGGTGCCTCTAATGCCTTGGTAGGCTATGTAAGCAAACCAAAATCTAGCTACAGTTGTACCCCATGTCTGAGAAAGTGAAACTTAAGAGCAACCAATCACAAATAGCCAACTAGATTTTCCAAAATAAAGCAATTGCTTATACTACAATCAATTAAATAATTTCTTTGCTTTGCTTCCATGTCTTTTTCATAAAAGCCTTGAACTTACCTCTTGTCAGTGGAGCACTCCTAACCACTTTTGGTTTGGTGCTGCCCACTTCAAATCAATATTTGCTCAAATGAAGTCTTCACAATTGCAATATGCCTCAGTTTACTTTTAACATTACCAAAATGTATATCAGATTTTTCTTATACTTCTAGAATAACAAAATAGAAAGAGTAATAACAGAATTGGTACTTTTGTTGTTTTGCCTCTAAGAGATACCAATTTTATTTAATATTTGGTAAATCTTTAAATGTGGTTATAGTTTTAGATAGTGTTAACTGTACTGCAGGTATGCAGGAACTTCTGTAAAGAATGGATTTATTTATACCTTGAAACACTCCTTATAGTTAAATCTTTTTTTTCTTAAGCTGCACAGTGCTCCATTCAGTCACCATCAACTAATTAGAAACATCTTGGACAATGAACCTACTTATAATTTAGGAGGACATTATCTCTAAAATCTCTACATCTGTAATATTCTAGGCTTCCTTAATCTCTTTTGATACCTTAGAAGCTCTTCCCTTCTTATATAGATTCCAGCTTTGAAGAGTGAATCATTAACCTTTGGCATGGATTTACATGTTTTAGGTTGAAATGCCATGTAGAAACTATCGCTGTTATAACCTTCCTTATTAGACCTCTTTTCTTGGCAAAATGCATACATTTTTAAGTACTGGAGCAAAACTATCTTCTAGTTCAAAAGAAACTAGATGATTATTTTCAGTGTGTATATATATATATATATATATATATATATATATATATATATATACATTTTCTCCTCTTCAGTGTGACCAGTCTCATCAGAGTTATACTCAGGTGATTCGATTATCCAAAGAGATCATTCAGAACAATAAGAGTACACCAAACTCACTGCTCACTTTTTTTTTTTTTTTTTTTTTGGCCCCACCACGTGACTTGCAGAATCCTAGTTCCCCAGCCAGGGATTGAACCCAGGCCACCACAGTGAAAGTGCTGAGTTCTAACCACTGGACCTCCAGGGAATTCCCATCTCTTACCTTTCAGGAAATGTTTCTATCAGAGATTCTTCCTAAGAGGCTAACAATTTCACTGTGTAAATATATTTAAAATTACCAAAATAAAAGCAGCTCTTTTTTATGCTGAAGTAATTTTCTCAAAGAGGATCAGACTAAAATGAGTTAGTATAGCTAGTAAAAAGAATGCAACTGAGATAACACAGGAGAGACTGGAACAAAAATATGAACCATGGAATTTCTTAGAATTTTCTCAGCACTCTAGAATAGTGCTAAAAACTGATGAGAAAGATTACACTGCTTTAGGAATATTTATAAAATTTTCTAAATACATAGCTTCTTTCAATGGTTTTAAGCTTTTTTTCAATATATTATATACAGATTATACGTAAGAGAGAAACGTTGACTCACTTTTAAACTGATCTGGAGGTAACTTTTAAATATCCGTATCATAGAAGATTAACTGGCATATATTAGAAGTGTTAAATTCTGTTAAGCAATGAAGTATAATCTTTCTGGCAATGTGTATTCCTGTTGAGTAATAAATGATATTAATTTAAACAGAAGACATGATCTCAGCTCAATTTAATAATTTAAAATGAAAACAGTTTTGGTTCTTTGCCTGGCATCTCTATTCAGTGTTTTATTAAAAACCCATAAACAAAATATTGACCAACAATTTCATAGCTAATAAATTGCCACTGCTCAAAAATCTATTGTTATTTTAGCAGTGTTTTTGAGGGTCTGCTGTGGTTAAGATGACTCTACTACAGTCTTACAAGGGATGGAAGTCAAACCAAAAATCTAGGCAGTATTTCCCAGGTGGAAGTTGCTGAAAGTGAATTTTGTTTCAGTGGGTACAAATATCAAAGACAAGAAAACAGATAATAGAGTGAAAGAGATGTGACTGAATATTACAAAATATTGCTTTTTCCATAAATGGTTATATATATGTATGCACAAGGGTGTCTAAATGATCATCTCTAGTGCCATGATTAAAATTCTCATAGGCAGAACACTCTGACATAAATCACAGCAAGATCTTTTTCAATCTACCTCCTAGAGTAATGAAAATAAAAACAAAAATGAACAAATGGGACCTAATTAAACTTAAAAGATTTTGCACAACAAAGGAAATCAAACAAAACAAAAAGACAACCCTCGGAATGGGAGAAAATATTTGCAAATGAAGCAACTGACAAGGGATTAATCTCCAAAATATACAAACAGCTCATGCAGCTCAATGTCAAAAAAACAAACAACACAATCAAAAAATGGGCAAAAGATCTAAACAGACATTTCTCCAAGGAAGACATACAGATGGCTAAAGAGCACATGAAAAGATGCTCAGCGTCACTAATTATCAGAAAAATGCAAATCAAAACTACAAGGGGGTGTCACCTCACACTGGTCAGAATGGCAATCATCAAAAAGTCTACAAACAATAAATGCCAGAGAGGGTATGGAGAAAAAGGAATCCTCCCACACTGTGGGAATGTAAATTGATACAGCCATTATGGAAAACAGTATGGAGGCTCTGTAAAAAGCTAAAGATAGAAATACTATATGATCCAGCAGTCCCAATCCTGGACATATATGTGGAGAAAACCATAACTGAAAAAGATACATGCACCCCAATGTTCATTGCAGCAGTATTTACAATAGGCAGGAAATGGAAGCAACCTAAACGTCCATCAACATAGGAATAGATAGAGAAGATGTGGTGTATATATACAATGGAATATTAATCAACCATAAAGGAAAAGAACGAAATAATGCCATTTGCAGCAACATGGATGGACCTAGAGATTGTCATACTGAGTGAAATAAGTCAGACAGAGAAAGACAAATATCATATGATATCACTTGCATGTGGAATCTGAAAAAAGGTACAAATGAACTTATCTATGAAACAGAAATAAAGTTACAGAAGTAGAAAACAAACTTATGGTTACCAGGTGGTAAGGGAGGCAGAGGGATGAATTGGGAGATTGGGACTGACATATCCACACTACTGTATATAAAATTGATAACTAATAAGAACCTATTGTATAGCACAGGGAACTCTGCTCAATACTCTGTAATGACCTATATGAGAAAATAATCTAAAAGTCGATGTGTATATGTGTAACTAATTCAGTTTGCTGTACACCTGAAACTAACACAACATTGTAAATCAACTATACTCCAATAAATTTTTTAAAAATAATTATGTAAAAATAAATGAAATTCTCTTTCCAAAATGAATATGAATTTATTATCTGGAAACAATTCAGCAGTCACTTCCACAAATTCTTTTTAGCCTGGCTTATTATATTTTCTTTTTTTATGTTATAAAGTAGATATATTTTTATGAAAATTTAAACATAAGTATTATGTATATAATTTCATAGATTTTACAGGGATAATGTAGAGTCATATTTTAAACAATGATAATTTCATTACTGAAAGCTTGTGAATACTTATGAAATACACATAGTCATAATTTTTTAAAATCATATGTATTGTCTAGATTGCATATATTTTGAAAATATGACTTGAGTCAATTTTCATTCATTTTTTTTATAGAAAATGAAATTCCAGCTCCATCTTGTGGTTTACAATTTGGTTTAAAATAGTACATTATTATGACTAATAATACATTATTAGTTATTATTATTATTATATAATACTAATACATTATTCCTTATTGTTTTATCTTTTCATACATTGAATGAATATTTAACAGGTACCTGCAATTCTGTACATTAAAAAAAGTTTCTATACTTTTTCTCTGTAAGTTATTAAATATATCTTTATTTTTCAAAGTTCTCACAAGATATTTACTATTTTTAATATTTTTACTTTCATTGTAAAAACACACACAAAAGAAAAACAAGTACTATACTAATCAAGTACTTATGCTAATCAATATAATAAGCCTTCTTGAAGGCCTAATTAAATTTTCACTTAATTTTATTAAGAAATGTAAAAAGTACAAAGTCAGCATAATGTTAGTCCTTTAGAATTGCTCTGTTTTGATAGCTCTATTTTTAGTTTTTTAAGGAACCTCTGTACGGTTCTCCATAGTGGCTGTATCAATTTACATTCCCACCAATAATGTAAGAAGGTTCCCTTTTCTCCACACCCTCTCCAGCATCTGTTGTTTGTAGATTTTTTTGATGGTGACCTTGCTGACCAGTGTGAGACAATAATTGTAGTTTTGATTTGCATTTCTCTGATAATTTGTGATGTTGAGCATCTTTTCATGTGCTTTTAGCCATCTGTGTGTCTTCTTTGGAGAAACGTCTATTTAGATCTTCCACCTATTTTTTGATTGGGCTTTTTGGTTTTTATTTGATATTGAGCTGCATAAGCTGTTTATATATTTTGGAGATTAACCCCTTGTTGGATGATTAACCCCTTGTTGGTTGCTTCATTTGCAAATATTTTCTCGCATTCTGAGGGTTGTCTTTTTGTTCTGTTTATGATTTCCTTTGCTGTGCAAAATCTTAAGTTTAATCAGGTCCAATTTGTTTATTTTTGTTTTTATTGTCATTACTCTAGGAGGTGGATCGAAAAACATCTTGCTGTGATTTATGTCAAAGAGTGTTCTGCCTATGTTTTCCTCTAGGAGTTTTATAGTATACAGCAGCCTTACATTTAGGTCTTTAATCCAGTTCGAGTTTATTTTCTTGTATGGTGTTAGGGATGTTCTAATTTCATTCATTTATATGTAGCTGTTCAGTTTTCCTAACACCACTTATTGAAGAGACTGTCTTTTCTCCATTGTATATTCTTGCCTCCTTTGTCATAGATTAGGTAATCATAGGTGTGTGGATTTATCTCTGGATTTTCGATCCAGTTCCACTGATCTATATGTCTGTTTTTGTGCCAGTACTATACTGTTTTGATGACTGTAGTTTTGTAGCATAGTCTGAAGTCAGGGAGCCTGATCCCTCCAGCTCCATTTTTCTTTCTCAAGATTGTTTTGGCTATTCAGAGTCTTTTGTGTTTCCATACAAATTGTAAAATGTTTTGTTCTAATTCTGGAAAAAATGCCATTGGTTATTCAATAGGGATTGCATCGAATCTATAGGTTGCTTTGGGTAATATAGTCATTTTCACAATATTGATTCTTTCAATCCAAGAAAATAGTATAGCTGTCCATCTGTTTGTGTCATCTTTAATTTCTTTCATCAGTATCTTATAATTTTCTGAGTACAGGTATTTTGCCTCCTTAGGTGGGTTTATTCCTAGGTATTTTATTCCTAGGTATTTTATCCTAGGTAAATGTGATCATTTTTGATTTCTCTTTCTGATCTTTTATTGTTAATATATAGGAATGCAAGAGATTTCTGTGTATTAATTTTATATCCTGCAACTTTACCAAATTCATTGATGAGCAATAATAGTTTTCTGGTAGTATCTTTAGGATTTTCTATGTATAGTATCATGTCATCTGCAAACAGTGACAATTTTACTTATTCTTTTCCAATTTGGATTCCTTTTATTACTTTTTTTTCACTTATTGCCATGGCTAGGACTTCCAAAACTATGTTGAATAATAGTGGCGGGAGTGGACATCCTTGTCTTGTTCCTGGTCTTAGAAGAAATGCTTTCAGTTTTTCACTATTGAGAATGATGTTTGCTGTGGGTTTGTCATATATGGCCATTATTATGTTGAGGTAGGTTCCTTCTATGCCCACTTTCTGAAGAGTTTTTATCTTAAATGGGTGTTGAATTCTGTCAAAAGCTTGTTCTGTAGCTATTGAGAAGATCATATGGTTTTTATTATTCAAATTTGTTGATGTTGTATATTTCACACTGATTGATTTGCAGATACTGAAAAATCCTTGCACCCCTGGGATAAATCCCAGTTGATCATGGTGTATGATGCTTTTAATGTGTTGTTGGATACAGTTTGCTGGTATTTTCTTGTGGAATTTTTTTTTTTTTATGTTCATCAGTGTTATTGGCCTGTAATTTTCTTTTATTCTGATATCTTTGTCTGGTTTTAGTATCAGGATGATGGTGGCCTCGTAGAATGAGCTTGGGAGTGTACTTACTCTGCAATGTTTTGGAAGAGTTTCAGAAGGGTAAGTGTTAACTCTTCTCTAAATGTTTGATAGAATTTGTCTGTGAAGCTATCTGGTCCTAGACTTTGGTTTGTTGGAAGATTTTTAATCACAGTTTCAATTTCAGTACTTAGGATTGGTCTGTTCATGTTTTCTATTTCTTCCTGGTTCAGTCTTGGAAGGTTTTACCTTTCTAAGAATTTGTCCATGTCTGCTAGGTTGTCCATTTTATTGGTGTATAGCTCCTTGTAGTAGTCTCCTATGATCCTTTCTATTTCTGTGATGTCCATTGTAACTTCTCTTTTTTCATTTCTATTTCATTGATTTGAGTTCTGTCCATTTTGTTTTGTTTTGTTTTTTGATGAGTCTGGCTAAAGGTTTATCAGTTTTGATTATCTTCTCAAAGAACCAACTTTTAGTTTCATTGGTCTTTGTTATGGTTTTCGCTCTCTATTTCATTTATTTCTGCTCTCATCTTTATGATTTCTTTCCATCTACTAACTTTCGTTTTTGTTTGTTCTTTCTCTGTTTGCTTTAGGTGTAAGGTTAAGTTGTTTATTTGAGATTTTTCTTGTTTCTTGAGGTAAGATTGTATTTCTATAAAATTCCTTCTTATAACTGCTTTTGTTGCATGCCATAGGTTTTGGTTCGTTGTGTTTTCATTATCATTTTTTCCTAGGTAACCTTTGATTTCCTCTTTGATTTCTTCAGTGATTCATTGACTACTTAGTAACATATTGTTTAACCTCCATGTGTTTGTGGTTTTTACATTTTATTTCCTGTAATTGATTTCTAATCTCATGGAGTTTTGGTCAGAAAAGATGCTTGATATGATTTCATTTTTCTTAAATTTACTGAGGCCTGATTTGTGGCCCAAGATGTGATCTATCCTGGAGAATGTTCTGTGTGCACTTGAGAAGAAAATGGATTCTGCTGCTTTTGGATGGAATGTTCTATAAATATCAATTAAGTCTATCTGGTCTAATGTGTCATTTAAGGCTTATGTCTCATTAACTTTCTGTCTGGATGATCTGTCCATTGGTGTAAGTGGGGTTTAAAGTTCCCTACTATTATTGTGTTGCTGTCGATTTCCCCTTTTATGGCTGTTAGCATTTGCCTTATATATTGAGGTGCTCCTATATTGGATGCATAAATATTTAATTGTTATATCATCTTCTTGGATATCAATCCAAGCCTTGATCATTATGTAGTGTCCTTCCTTGTCTCTTGTAAGAGTCTTTATTTTAAAGTCGGTTTTATTTGATATGAGTATTGCTACTCTAGCTTTCTTTTCATTTCCATTTGCATGGAATATCTTTTTCCATCCCCTCAGTTTCAGTCTGTATGTGTCCCTAGGTCTGAAGTGGGTCTCTTGTAGACAGCCTATATACGGGTCTTGTTTGTGTATCCATTCAGCCAGTTTATATCTCTTGGTTGGAGCACTTAATCCATTTACTTTTAAGGTTACTATCGATATGTATGTTCCTAGTGCCATTTTCTTAATTGTTTTGGGTTTGTTTTTGTAGGTCTTTTTTCTTCCCTTCCTCTTTTGTTCTCTTCTCTTGTGGTTAGATGACCATCTTCAGTGCTGTGTTTGGGTTGCTTTTTCTTTTTTGTTCGTATCTTTTGTAGTTTTTTGGTTTACATTTCCAATGAGATTTATATATATATATACACACACACACACACAGGGCTGTTTTAAGTTGCTGGTCCCTTAATTTCAAATGCAATTCCCATTTCCTGCATTTGTACTCTCCTTTTCTCATGGTTGCTGGTTTTGATATCATATTTGTGTATGGATGATTTCTTGATTTCACTGTGTGTGTATTTGCTTTTACCAGTGAACTTTCCCATTATGTGATTATCTTGTTTCTAGTTGTGGCCTCTCTCTCTTTTTTTTTTCCCCTGCCTAGAGAAGTTCCTTTAGCATTTTGTGTAATGCTGCTTTGGTTGTAGGTTTTTCCCTTTTGTCACTTTAAATATATCATGCCACTCCCTTCTGGCCTGCAGAGTTGCTGCTGAAAAATAAGTGGATAACCTGTTGGGGATTCCCTTGTATATTATTTGTTGCTTTTCCCTTTTTGCTTTTAATATTTTTTATTTTTATTTAATTTTTGTTAGTTTGATTAATATGTGTCTCAGCATGTTCCTCCTTGGGTTTATCCTGTATGGGACTCTCTGCGCTTCCTGGACTTGGGTGACTATTTCCTTTCCCATGTTAGGGAAGTTTTCAACCTATAATCTCTTCAAATATTTTCCCAGGCCCTTTTTCTTTTTCTTCTCCTTGGACCCTTATTATTCAAATGTTGGAGCATTTAATGTTGTCCCAAAGGTCTCTGAGACTGTCCTCATTTCTTTTAATTATTTTTTCTTTATTCTATTCCATGGCAGTGATTTCCACCATTCTATCTTCCAGCTCACTTATCCATTCTTCTGCCTCAGTTATTCTGCTATTGATTCCTTCTAGTGTATTTTTCATTTCAGTTATTGTATTGTTCATCTCTGTTTGGTCTTTAGTTCTTCTAGGTTTTTGTTTTACATTTCTTGTATCTTCTCAATCCGTGGCTCCATTCTTTTTCTGAGATCTTGGATCATCTTTACTATCAATACTCTGAATTCCTTTTCAGGAAGACTGCTTATCTCCTCTTCATTTGGCTGTTCTTATAGGTTTTTATCCTGCTTCTTCATCTGCAACCTATTTCTCTGTCTTCTCATTTTGTCTAACTTGCTGGTTTTTGGTCTCCTTTCTGCAAGCTGCAGTTCTGCTAGCTTCTGGTGTCTGCCCGCTGGTGGATGAGGTTGGTCCAGAGGCTTGTGCTATTATCTCCTTCATAGGGGGTTTGACTGGTGCTGTGGTGACCAGAGCTTGCCCTGGATATTTAACGGCACCTCCCCTTTCCTCTGTGGTTTTCACTGCCCTGTCAGGGGCAGGGTCTGCCCCCTAGTTGTTGGAGTAGAGTCCCCCACATCTGTTTCTTAGCTGTGTTTCTGATCTGCAGTGGAAGGTAGGTGGGATTGGAGCACTCGCCTTGGGAGAGAAGCTGTTCACCTGTGAATGTGCTCTGTTGTGTCCCATTTCTCTCGTTGTGTGGGCTCACAAAGTACACTGTTGCTGGCACTGCTTTCAGTCCGACCTTAACCGTGTGTATGCTGGCAATTGGCCCTGTTGACTCTCAGTTGTTGTTTGCACCAGGCCACCAGTGTAGATGTACTGAGGTCAGATCCCAGGACTGCAGTAGTCATGCACCTGGACCCTCTGTGGGAACTGTGGAAGCAGTTCAGACTCTGGCCAGGCCCAACCACCATGTGTACGTGCCCACAAAGCCCACAGCTGCTAAAGCCAGTCCTTTCCCAGTTGCAGGAGCACTTATTCTTTTGGATGTTTCACAGGTGCTGAATTTAGGAAGCCGTCAGCAGAGGTGTAACTCCACCAGTCACACTGCTGCAAGGAGATACTTTAGCTCTTCTTCCTTACTCACATGGGCCCTGGGGCTCAGGTGTGGTTTTAGCCCCACATCTGCGTGTGGTCCTAGAGCACAGGAGTCTGTCAGGCAGGAAGGAGCTGAGGTGGTGATCAGGGTGAGCAGGTCTCCCAGGTTGGAGGGTGCTGGGGTAACGATTGTAATCCTTGAGCCTGTCAGGGGGTGATCAGGGCAAGCAGCTCACCCAGGCAGGGTGGGGGGTGGTGGAGAAGGTGATGGCAGAGGTGTGGGAGCCCTCCTTAGTGCCTGTGGAGGCAGAGGACTGCACATGAGGAGAGAGGCTGCAATGGTGGCCCTGCCCTTTGTGTGTCACTCAGCAATGGCCCTTTGCCTCTGCAGCACTCTGGGCTTCCTCCAGGAGCATTCCCAGTTGCAGTGCTCCTCACTCCTGTATCCCCTCAGGCTGTCTCCTCTCAGCCAACAGCATCTCCTGAGTCTGCTCTCCAAACCTCCGTTCCAGTACCCAGCCCTCATGCTCACTGGGATGTGCCGGACTGTGGCACAGACCATCTGTGTAGGTCTCACTCTCTCCTGCATGCCACAGACCAATTGCTGGGCTCTGCTCCAAGCCCCAAATCTCCCTCTCTATCTCAGCTGATCTCCCCATTGGTGAGGGAGCTTCCCCAGATGCAGGAACCTCTCCTCACCTTAAGCTCCGTGACAGAAGTGCCGATCCTGTCCTGCTTCCTCTCCCCTTCCTTTTCCCTTCTTCTTTCTTTCCTCACACCCAGTTATGTGGGGATCTTTCTTGTCCTTTTAGGTGTCCAAGGTTCTCTGCTAGTGTTCATCAGGGGATCTGTGAGAATTGTTCCATTTGTAGATGTAGTCTTGATACGTTTGTGGGGAGAGATGAACACCACATCCTCCCACTCCTCTGCCATCTTGGAAAATGAATTCATTTCTTCACTTCACTTATTTCATTCAGCCAACACTGGGCTAGACGAAGAAAACAATGCAAACAACTCAACAATTATTTAATGAATTAAAATGAATTTTCTAATCTCTTCACCTGTCATAAAAAGAAATTTTTCCAAAGAGAGAACATGAAGAAGGATTTGTGCTTAGATAATATGTGTTTAATGGGGAATAACTGTTAGTGCTAGCTCAGTTACCTAAACATTCCTATTGATTAAAATTTGAAGAGTATAATAACACTCCTGGAAATAATAACTGAAGTTTAAAATGAGAGAAAAGCCATGAAAGATAACCCAAAAAGATCATCTGCAAAATCAAAAATTTCTAGTAAGGGAGAATTTAAATATTTACACCCAAATTTCACTCAAAAATAAATATACATATGATTATATGTCTATAAATATTTGTGTACATGAATATATGTACATGCATATTCATATGTTTGTGTGTGTCTTACACATATATATGAAAATATGTGCCTAAAATAACATGTTTTCTGTGCATATATCATATAATGGCATTTAGTTAGAAAAACAGTATTATAAGTTTGACTCCAAACAAGTGTCAAAAATAAATGTTTTCAAATATTTGAAATCTATTTTCCCCACTAACTGTAGAATAAATTATTATAGCTTCTGATATTTAGTACAATTTTGATATTTAGATATAAAAATATTTAGAACTAAATCTAAAGAAGGAATATTTTAATGATATTGATTGTATTTTATTGATTGGAAACTACACATTAAAATATTTCAGAAAGAATACTTCATAAGTAATTTTGAAACAATGATATTAAAAAAGGAATTATATTTAGACAATTTTAAGGTTTTAGATATCATAATGTAAGCAGCATAATTTGAGGAATACAATTATAATTAGGGAGCTAAATCATATGTTTATTAAATGTGATCATTAGATATGCCACGAGTTTTATATTATTTGGCTCTGAAGTCCCAGATTAGGAAATACTGTACAAGCATAAAATGCCATGACTTGTTGATGATCTTAACGAGACAAATCATGGTCAATATAATGAAAATATTTTGATCTTCCTTTAGGGATACCTAATCTTTCAGTTTGATTTTCTTATATTCAGTGTGGCCAATTAGAAGTAAATGTCTGTGGACCCCATTAAAATAAGCTATTGCATTACATGTGCAGAATCTCTGTGTTTTACAGTGAGCCCCAGAGCGGTGCTTTATAGTCCATAGAAACCAATTTGTGAGGATTGTAGGAATATTAATTTTGGATATAACACGAGGTAGAATATTTCAACAGTGCAGCATATCTTGGTGCTGGTTTCCTAGTGTTTAGGTGATTAAATATGTGGAATTAGATTGTGTGGAATTTGATTTAAACTCTACTTTTAACATAATGAAAATATTGAAACCAAATTCTAAAGAAAGAACATAAACAACTGGAAATATATGAACTAATCCTATGGATGGATTATATTTGTCTAGAAACCATTAACATAATTTTAATGATATATGACATAGTACTTAAGACTGCAAAGTATCTGAATATCATTATTCAGAAAAATTAATTTTATATACATATATTACTCTTTTGTATTATCTCATGTAGATTTGTTTCTGAGTTGAAAAGTGTATTTAGTTTACCACAAGTAGATTTTGCCTCATGACTTTTAAAATGCATTTGGAAATCTGTAGTGAAGAAAGCTATGCCAGAAACATCAATTTATACATTAATTTTAAATACTGTATATATAAAAAGGACCTTCTTTATAGCACAGGGAACTCTGCTCAGTGTTACATAACAACCTAAATGGGAAAAGAATTTGAAAAAGGATAGATATGTGTATATGTATAAGTGAATCACTTTGCTGTACACCTTAAACTAACTCAAGATTGTTAATCAACTATACTCCAATATAAAATAGAAAGTTAAAGAAAATGGCTTAGCCATCATGTTCAATTGCCTGTCTAACCAGACAGTGACCAATAACACCCTAAAGTTCTAGTAATATTGATAAACTAATAAATTATGAATAAAAAATAGTGTATATAAACTATATTCTAAAACATACTATGAAATTGCAACTGTTACATTTCTTAAACAGAAATTTCTTAAAACATGTACCTTATATAATAGTATAATTCTTACAGGTTTTCATGATTTCTCTGGGTGTTTATTTTATGGGATATTTCATGATGTCACATATCCCTTTTTGAGCTCTCTTAAAATTATTTAAAATATAAAATAACTAGTAGCATAAGGATATGTTAAGAAGTTTGATTGCCAGAAAATTCAATTGCACTTTTATATCAGTTACAATGAGCCATACTGACTATAGCCTGTGAATTCCTAGGTGACTTAATGAACAATTCTCATTTACCTACTTGGAAATCTTCCAGCATTCTTATTTCTGTGTTCATCCTTCTTGTATTTACTCAGTAAATTGAATTGTCTTTTTTCCTGGGATTCTGCTTCAGCTCTAATGATGGGAGTCAGCTGAAAAACAAACATGCAACAAAAAAGAAAACCAAACAAAAATATTTCATCTTATCTCAGTTGAGTATCTTTTGGCCTATTCCTTACTTTCTTCTATTTTTTACCCTTCTTTTTTAACATCTGAGAAGCTACACTGATGAGACTCATTATCTCTTTAATCTACACTTCACATGAAGAAGGCAGAGGAGGAAGAGGGAGAAGGAAAAGGAGGAAGAGGAGGAGGAGGGGGAGGAGGAGGAGGAAAAAAAGATTTGAAAAAATATTCACATATATCATCGCCAAGGGAAAAGTTACTTTTCTCTAACATATTATTTCTCCTCTCATTGATTTTCATGGATTGATCTTAGGGACCCTTCTTATTTAACACTAGAACAACTTGGGGGAGCTTTTAAATAATAAATAAATATAATAAAACATTAATGACTGGTCTCTACTTGCAGACAGTCTGATTCAATTGGTCTGGAATGGACCTTGGATATGAACATCTGTTAAAAGATCCCTGAGTGATTTTAATGAATGACCATAGTTCAGAACTATTGCTTAACTGGTCATATCAAACATATTTATTGACATCAGCCTGCTTAAACCATACTCTCCCATGCCTTTAAGCATAATTTTCTTAAATTTTTTTTCTGGTATACTAAGTTCACAGACCCCCCCAAAACATACAACCGTGTGCAGCCTGTGCAGGTAGGTTAGCCTGTAAAGACAAGATCCAGCCTAACCTACCAGAACACAGGCACCAGTCCCCCCAACCAGGAAGCCTACACAAGCAACTGAACCAAACTAACTCACTAGAGGCAGACACCAAAAAAAGACAGGAACTGTGAACATGCAGCCTACAAAAAGGAGACCCCCAAACACAGTAAGTTAAAAAAAAAATAGAAGACAGAGAAATATGCAGCAGATGAAGGAGCAAGGTAAAACCCCACCAGACCAAACAAATGAAGAAGAAAAATAGGCAGTCTACCTGAAAATGAATTCAGAGTAATGATAGTAAAGATGACCCAAAATCTTGGAAGCAGAATGGAGAAAATACAAGAAACTTTTAACAAGGACCTAGAACACTTAAAGAGCAAACAAACAATGATGAACAACACAATAAATGAAATTAAAAATTCTCCAGAAGTAATCAGTAGCAGAATAACTGAGGCAGGAGAACAAATAAGTGAGCTGGAGGATAGAATGGTGGAAATAACTACTGCAGAGCAGAGTAAAGAAAAAAAAATGAAAAGAATTGAGGACAGTCTTAGAGACCTCTGGGAGAACAAAAAATGCACCAACATACGAATTGTAGGGGTCCCATAAGAAGAAGAGAAAAAGAAAGGGTCTGAGAAAATATTTGAGGAGATTATTGTTGAAACTTCTCTAACATGGGGAAGGAAATAGTCAATCAAGTCCAGGAAGCACAGAGAGTCCCATACAGGGTAAATCCAAGGAGAAACCCACAAGGGCATGTATTAATCAAACTGTCAAAAATTGAATACAAAGAAAAAAATATTAAAAGAAGCAAGGGAAAAGCAACAAATAACATACAAGGGAATTGCCATAAGTTTAACAGCTGATCTTTCAGCAGAAACTCTGCAAGAAACTGCAGAAGGGAATGGCAGGACATAATTAAAATGATGAAAAGGAAAAACGTTCAACCAAGATTACTCTACCCAGCAAAGATCTCATTCAGATTCAATGGAGAAATTAAAATCCTTACAGACAAACAAAAGCGAAGAGAATTCAGCACCACCAAACCAGCTTTGCAACAAATGTTAAAGAAATTTCTTGAGGCAGGAAACACAAGAGAAGGAAAAGACCTACAATAACAAACCCAAAACAATTAAGAAAATGGTAATAGGAACATACATATAGTTAATTATCTTAAATGTAAATGGATTAAATGCTCCAAACAAAACACATAGACTGGCTGAATGGATACAAAAACACAACCCATATATATGCTGTCTACAAGAGACCCACTTGAGTCCCAGGGACACATACAGACTGAAAGTGAGGGGATGGAAAAAGATCTTCCATGTAAATGGAAATGAAAAAGAGCTGGAGTAGCAATTCTCATATCAGACAAAATAGACTTTCAAACAAAGACTATGAGAAGAGACAAAGAAGGGCACTACATAATGATCAAGGGATCAATCCAAGAAGAAGATATAACAATTGTAAATATTTATGCACCCAACACAGGAGCACTTCAATACATAAGGCAGATGCTAACAGCCATAAGAGGGGAAATCGACAGTAACATGGTCATACTAGGGTACATTAACACCCCACTTTCACCAGTGGACAGATAATCCAAAATGAAAACAAATAAGGAAACACAAGCCTTATATGACAAATTGGACTTAATTGATATTTATAGGACATTTCATCCAAAAACAACAATACACTTTCTTCTCAAGTGCTCATGGAACATTCTCCAGCATAGATCACATATTGGGTCACAAATAAAGGCTTGGTAAATTTAAGAAAATTGAAATTGTATCAAGTAACTTTTCCAACCACAATGCTATGAGACTAGATATCAATTAGAGGAAAAAAACTGTAAAAAATACAAACACATGGAGGCTAAACAATACACTATTAAATAACCAAGAGATCACTGAAGAAATCAAAGAGGAAATCAAAAAATACCTAGAAACAAATGACAGTGAAAATATGACAGGGGATTCAATGGTGACTCAGTGGTTAAAAATCTGCCTGTCAATGCAAGGGACGTGGGTTCGAGCCCTGGCCTGGGAAGATCCCACATGCCACAGAGAAACTAAGCCCATGCACCACAACTACTGAGCCCGACCTCTAGAGCCCACAAGCCACAACTACTGAGCTCAAGTGCCACAACTACTGAAGGCTGCGCACCTAGAGCCTGTGCTCCACAAAAAGAGAAGCCACGACAATGAGAAGCCTGTGCACCACAACGAAGAGAAGTCCCCACTCTCCGCAACTAGAGAAAGCCTGCACACAGCAATGAAGACCCAATGCAGCCAAAATTTTTAAAATTAATAATTTATTAAAAAAAACATGATTGTCCAAAACCTATGGGATTCAGCAAAAGCAGTTCTAAAAGGGAACTTTATAGCAATACAGTCCTACCTCAAGAAACAAGAAAAATCTCAAGTGAACAACCTAACCTTACACCAAAAACAATTAGAGAAAGAAGAACAAAAAAACCCAAAGTAAGCAGAAGGAAAGAAACCATAAAGATCAGATCAGAAATAAAGGACAAAGAAACAAAGGAAACAATAGCAAAGATCAATGAACGAAAAGCTGGTTCTTTGTGAAGGTAAACAAAATTGATAAACCATTAGCAGAATCATCAAGATAAAAAGGGAGAAGACTCAAATCAACAGCATTAGAAATGAAAAGGAGAAGTAACAACTGACACTGCAGAAATACAAAGGATCATGAGAGATTACTACAAGCAACTATATGCCAATAAAATGGACAACCTGGAAGAAATGGACAAATTCTTAGAAATGCACAACCTGCCAAGACTGAATCAGGAAAAAATAGAAAATATTAACAGACCAATCACAAGCACTGAAATTGAAACTGTGATTAAAAATCTTCCAACAAACAAAAGCCCAGGACCAGATGGCTTCACAGGCGAATTCTGTCAAACATTCAGAGAAGAGCTAACACCTATCCTTCTCAAACTCTTCCAAAATATAACAGAGGGAAAAACACTCCCAAACTCATTCTAGGAGGGCACCATCACCCTGATACCAAAACCAAAGATGTCACAATATAAGAAAACTACAGGCCAATATCACTGATGAACATAGAGGCAAAATCCTCAACAAAATAATATCAAACAGAATCCAACAGCACATTAAAAGGATCATACACCATGATCAAGTGGAGTTTATCCCAGGAATGCAAGGATTCTTCAATATACACAATTCAAGCAATGTGATATACCATATTAACAAATTGAAGGATAAAACCCATATAATAATCTCTATAGATGCAGAAAAATCTTTGAGCAAAATTCAACACCATTTATGATAAAAACCCTCCAGACAGTAGGCATAGAGGGAACCTACCTCAACATAATAAAAGCCATATATGACAGACCCACAGCCAACATCGTTCTCAATCGTGAAAACTTGAAACCATTTCCTCTAAGATCAGGAACAAGACAAGGTTGCCCACTCTCACCACTATTATTCAACATAGTTTTGTGAGCTTTAGCCACAGCAATCAGAGAAGAAATAGAAATAAAAGGAATCCAAATTGGAGAAGGAGAAGTGAAACTGTCACTGTTTGCAGATGACATGATACTATACATAGAGAATCCTGAAGATGCTACCAGAAAACTACTAGAGCTAATCAATGAATTTCATGCAAATTAATTAATCTCATATTGTTAATATTGTTTACCTCAGATCAAATTAAGCAGGACACAAAATTAATTGCACAGAAATCTCTTGCATTCCTATACACTAACGATGAAAAATATGAAAGAGAAATTAAGGAAACTCTCCCATTTACTATTGCAATAAAAAGAATAAAATATCTAGGAATAAACCTATTAAGGAGACAAAAGACCTGTATGCATAAAACTATAAGACACAAATGAAAGAAATTAAAGATTATACAAACAGATGGACAGACATACAATGTTCTTTCTTGGATTGGAAAAATCAACATTGTAAAAATGACTATACTACCCAAAGAAATCTACAGATTTGATGCAATCCCTATCAAACTACCAATGGCATTTTTTCACTGAACTAGAACAAGAAATTTCACAATTTGTATGGAAACACAAAAGACCCCAATTAGCCAAAGCAATCTTGAGAAAGAAAAATGGAGCTGGAAGAATCAGTCTCCTTGACTTCAGACTATATTACAAGGCTACAGTAATGAAGACAGTATGGTACTGACACAAAAACAGAAATATAGATCAATGGAACAGGATAGAAAGCCCAGAGATAAACCCACGCACATATGGTTGCCTTATCTTTGATAAAGGAGGCAAGAATATACGATGGAGAAAAGACAGCCTCTTCAATAAGTGGTGCTGAGAAAACTGTACAGCTACATTTAAAAGAATGAAATTAGAACTCTCCCTAGCACCATATATATATATAAAAAACTCAAAATGGGTTAAAGACCTAAATGTAAGGCCAGACACTATAAAACTCTTAGAGGAAAACATAGGCAGAATACTCTATGACATAAATCACAGCAAGATCCTTTTTGACCCGCCTCCTGGAGAAATAGAAATAAAAAGATAAATAAACAAATGGGACCTAATGAAACTTAAAATCTTTTGCACAGGAAAGGAAACCATAAGCAAGACAAAAAGGTAACCCTCAGAATGGGAGAAAATATTTGCAAACAAAGCAACTGACAAAGGATTAATCTCCAAAATATACAAGCAGCTCATGTAGCTCAATATCAAAAAAACAAACAACCCAAATCAAAAATGGGCAGAAGACCTAAATAGACATTTCTCCAAAGAAGATATACAGATTGCCAACGAACACAAGAAAGGATGCTCAATATCACTAATCATTAGAGAAATGCAAGTCAAAACTACAATGAGGTATCACCTCACACCAGTCAGAATGGCCATCGTCAAAAAATCTAAAAACAATGAATGCTGGAGAGGGTGTGGAGAAAAGGGAACCCTCTTGCACTGTTGGTGGGAATGTAAATTGATACAGCCACTATGGAGAACAGTATGGAGGTTCCTTAAAAAACTAAAACCAGAACTACCATATGACCCAGCAATCCCACTACCAGGCATATACCCTGAGAAAACCATAATTGAAAGAGAGTCATGTACCACAATGTTCATTGCAGCACTATTTACAATAGTCAGGACATGGAAGCAACCTAAGTGTCCATCGACAGATGAATGGATAAAGAAGATGTGGCACATATATACAATGGAATATTACTCAGCCATAAAATTAATGAAATTGAATTATTTGTAGTGAGGTGGATGGGCCTAGAGTCTGTCATACAGAGTGAAGTCAGAAAGAAAAACAAATACCATATGCTAACACATATATATGGAATCTAAAATAAATAAATGATTCTGTTGAACCTAGGGACAGGACAGGAATAAAGATTCAGATGTAGAGTAGGGACTTGAGGACACAGGGAGGGGGAAGTGTAAGCTGGGGTGAAGTGAGAGAATAGCATTTACATGCATACACTACCAAATGTAAAATTGACAGCTACTGGGAAGCAGCTACATCGCACAGGGAGATCATCTCTGTGTTTTGTGACCACCTAAAGCGGTGGGTTGGGGGTTGGGATAGGGAGGGTGGGAGGTATACATAAGGGGGAGTGTATATGGTTATATTTGTATATATATAGCTGATTCACCTTGTTATATAGCAGAAACTAACACAATATTGTAAACAATTATACTCCAATAGAATGTTAAAAAAAAATAAAAAAGAATAGAGGGTAAAATGAGACCCACATAGTCCTATCCAATTACTAATTGAACTACAAAAAAAAAATAGTTCATAGAATTTTTTCTCTCATATTGTTAATATTATTTACCCCAGATGCAAATGATATTAAATTTGGTAAAATATTTGAGTTATTAGATATTTAATGGGCAAATCTGACAAACTATTCTTTACAAAGTGCCCACAATTCTTATGGGTCAAGAATTTGGGTGCAAATGACTTGTCCTCCTCTACCCTGGTGCCAGTGAACATAACTAGAATGTTTGAGGCTGGAACCATCTGGCCATTTTTTCACTCATGTGCCTGAGTTGTGATGAATCAAAAGCTGAGCTCAGCTGGAACTGTTAACCAGAGTGGCTACATACGGCCTCTTCATGTATCCATGTTTCTTGGGTTTCCTCATACCATGGAAGATTCAGAGTAGCATGGTAGCTCAAGGATTAAGGAGAATAAGGCAGAACAGGACAGAGATTCAAGGCCTCTTATGACTCAATCTTAGAAGTCACAAACTATTACTGGTACACACTCAGGAAAACAGTTATAAGTAAGGAGAAGGGACACAGACCCAACTTCTCGATACATAGTATGTCAAAGGATTTTTTGCTATGTATTTAAAATAACATTATGGTCACATATTTAAAGTGTTATCTAAACACATTATATTTAAGCAAAAGCATGCTAACTGAACAGCATATTTTAGAGTGCAAATTCCACAAAATTCTGCACTTCAGCCTTGGAAAACTGCAATGCCACATGACCCTAAACGTGAAGGAAAATCATAAGACTTTATATTGTAGTTAACTAATACTATATGTCATGTTCAACAACCTTGCCTATATCTTTTTTTAATATTGGCAAAGAAGGCAAAGATCATGAAGTAGTTATAGTCAAGGAGCTTATGAAAAACATTTCCTCCCAATTTAAGCAAGAATGAGTTTCCTCCCAATTCAGGTAAGTTTTTCTCAGTAGCTGAACACATTAATAACATTCTGGAGAGGATCAAAACTAAGACAATCTTATTAGGTTGGACTATAGTAATGACTATAAACTGATTTCTATTTCTATATTATGTAAATTTCTCTAAATCTAATTTACGTTAAAAGCATGCTTATATTTGAGATAATTTTTTAAAATGTCAAACATTGAAAGCTGAAATAGTTTACTTAATTTAGAAATATCAATTTTTGGAGTGTGTATGAAAATCATGGGTGGTACCCATATAATAACAATTATATGTTGGGTTATAAAGAAATATGACAAGCCAACAGCATATTTCCCTGTATGAGCCATATAGTACCTTAGATTGTTTCAATAATAAAATTAAAATTATGAAGTAGCATTATTGTTTTCATTTTGTTTACTGCAAAATTCCTCTTCCTGGAGGGGATATTGGAAAAATTTATGGTTTCAACCTTTAGTTTAGAATTATTGTTATTGCTGAGCTTTGGGGTTACAAATAGCTACCTATTCCCAACATAACAGCAGACAACCTTTACAAGAGACATTTAATAAATACTGCCTGTGTTAGGAAAAAAAACTTTATTGTGTGAAACTTATTGACAAAGGGCAGGTAATAATCTAAAGGAGAAAGGTGATAAAATTAGAGAGGAAAAAATACTTCTATTGATATGTTCTATCTACTTGGCAAAATAACACTGTTAAAGTTTTCTAGCACAGATCTTTTTTTTAAATACTGTTGAAAAATTATAGGCTCTTTATGCATTTTCTTCTATAAATTATAAACCATTTATATATTTTTAAATAACAATAAATGCCAATGCCTATATTAATTCAGGATATTTAAAAATAAACTTCAATATTTTATGTATATTATTTTGCATATGAAAACATTGCAATAATGTCAAGGAAATTTCTTGGCATTGCTTTTAGTGATCTAGGTTGAAGTTTTGAAATTAGGCAGGAAATTAGGCGTTGGGATAAAAAATTTTATTCAGTTGTTCCTGAAGCTATGCAATTCTCTGATTAGTGTATTTTCTTTATTCACAGATACACCTATAATTCCAGCCTAAAATATTGTTTATTTATTTGGTTGTTTATTTTAGAAGGCTTAAAATACCTGGTAAACTAACCATTTTCTGTATATGTGTACAGATTTTTCCTTGTAACTTAATGCAAATTTTGTAAAATTTGATGGATTACTATGGAGTGCTTTGCATATTTCTTTAGGCAGTCTCTTGGCTCAGTAGTGCACAAATAGTAATGCCTGAGTTCAAGGAATAAGTATGTGCTTCTTAGTATAAGAACAAATAGCTCACTGATTGTGTGATTGCTCAATATACAGTTTATGAAAAGTGACACCAGAGCGCTAAACATGGAGCAGGAAGCAGAGTGTAAATATCGTTTAATCTGGCTGAGATGATTTGTTTAAGGATGGCATAATTATGAACCCTCTATGAATCATCTGCATAAATTTAGGTTTTATTATTTATAATGAAAGGAGACTTGCAAATAAGTAAAATTTATTATTCGCAGCAAAGTGCAGGAATGAGTATGTGAGAAAATGTCCTTGTTTGTCGTGTTCTATCTTATAAAAAATTTTATTACTGTGAAAAGTAGCTCAGTCAGTGACAATATTTCAATATATATTTTAAGACTATGATATAGGAGAAATATGATAACAAAATGTGTTTTTCTCTCTATTCTTCTTGTTAATAATTTTAAACACTTGTTTTCTCCAGTATCGTTCAATTACGAGGCTAAAGATTAGTTCCAATCTTAATAGAACAATCCATTCAGTACAGAGATATGATATATACTTTTTTTTTTTAATTTAAATTGGCCCAAGCAACAATAAGTGACATTGCTTTGCTTTTGTTGATTTAACTCATGTTTCTGCTCAGTCTTAAGGAAATAGGATAGTTCATGGAACCATACTATTTTTCAATTTATTATTGTTGCATTTATTTTCTAATTTTGTAAATATTACAATATTGCTATGAGAAAGTAAACAAAATAAACATTTAAAAATATAATGCAAAGTAAAATTTATATTTGCCTAGCAGTGTGACTAAAACCTAAAATTTTTATGATTTTTATTTTGTAAACTATTTCTGCATAGAGCAGGCAGATGACAATTGAGAGCAAGAATTGACAATAATCTTAAAATATTTACATTTAGAGGAATGATTTTATAGGTAACCAATTATCAGTTAACATAAATAAACTAAAAACTAAAATTCAAGTTTACTTTTAACTGTGGTTGGTTTAACATGAGATAAACATAGTCTGCTATTCTTTCTACTTGCTTCAATGTATTATAAATTCTATCAGTTTTAATTTTACTCAGAAAGAATATAACCAAGAAAGAGCATACAATCTCTGTCCCTCATTTATTTCTGCTAATTCAAATCCAGAAAGTATTTGTGTGGTTAATATGCTTGGTCCTGTGGACAATCTAAAGAAATGTAAGCTACAAGGATTCTAGAGTCTAGGTGTTCAAAGTGAATAAAAATAGAAATATAAGTGCCAAAAACAAATGCCAAAATAAAGAATAGGTGGTACACTATAGTATTTCACTCCTTTATAATTGGCAATTACAATCAATAATTGCTTAAATGATCAGAGTAAGGAGTGAGCATTATGTGAAATTTTAATTTGAAGACATTCAGGATGACAAAACTTAAAATAGTTCTTAAGTATAATAATGGTTATTTCAGAATGTGGAAATGTGTGCTGGGGAAACACAAGGCCTAGGCAGGGGACAGAAGTAAAGTATAAAGGAGCAGAGAGTTCTTAAGAGTAAGTACAAAGCATATGCACATTCAGTCCTACAAAGAGCCCCTCAAGGGAGGAGGAAAATGAAAGTGAAATTAAAACACTCTACTCTTAAGGTTATCTAGCTTCTATTTCTGAAAAAAAAAAAAAATCATGGAATTAATGAAGTTTAAGTCCATGAGAGCAAATGAAGTTCATCACTGACACTCAATAACACATTATAGATTCAAATATTTTTCACGAAGTATCTACTCAAGAATAATGAAGAAATAACCATAGGCTATAAACACCTTACATTTTCAAAACCTTTGAGAATTTGTTCAATTATAACTTTTTCTTTTCCACATATATTTCCCCCACAATCAGCTGTAACATATCGTAGCAGATTCCACTTGAAATTGTATTGCATCACTCTTTTCTCAGTATCTTTGAAAATATTCTCACCTGTAGTGCTTCCATGCAGAACATTTTGTAGAGGCTAATTCTTCTGTCACTTCAAACTTGGAGTTGAAGTGACCTTCAAATAAACGACAATCTAACAGTATAGGTACCATATGCCCACTTGACAAGAGACAGCACTGCTTGAAGTTACTTGCTTTGTTTTGTAAGTGAATAATAATTTTGCTCCTAATGTTTTCAATGCTTCAAGCAACTGTTCTCACCAAAAGACTAATAGTCTTAAACAAGTATATATGTTTTGGACACATTTCTCTGGCTTTTGCAATCAAATTCCATATAAAGAACTCAGCATCAACAAACATCTTCCCTTGTTTAGCAAAAAAAGAACCTGATTGGAAATTTGCTTTGTTCTAGGCTTCATTTTCATTTTAAAAATGTTTGTGAAGAAATTCAGATATGATGAACTAGTCCATTCAAAATTTAAGAATTTTTCTGACTGTTGTTTTCCAATGATCTGGGGATAATATGAGGAGTGGTATAGTGTCCAGTTTCATTATATGATAAACACAATACTTTGCCATCCAATTTTATAACAAAATAATCTGCAATTCCCTGTTCTTAAAAGTGTGACATTCGAAGTCCACTTTTATCTTCTTTTCTTGTTTTGACATGATGGGTATGCCCTGGTAATAAAAATAAAATAGCAATTCTGTTGAGTTATAGCTGCATCATTTCCATTTGTTTCTATCACAAGTACTCAGCTCTACCATTGTGGGAATCAGTCATATAAAATATATAAATGAGTGAATATGATTGTGTTGCAGTAAAACATTCTGGAAATTGGAATTTTAATTTCCTATAATGTTCATTTCCATGATATGTCATTCTTCCTTTATTATTCTTTTCAGCCATTTAATTTTTTTTTTTAAATTTAGTTCATTTGCCATACACAGTAGGTAGCCAACTTGTTTTGGTCTACAGACCGTAGTTTGCTGACCCTTCTACTACAATATAAATACAACATGCTTTAACACAAAATAGTAAACAGATCATTGATGTTTCCTATGTGATTAAAATGTATTTTCAATTTTTTTATTTATACAACTATAAGAGAATGAAAACCAAATATATTAAAATATCGATGTAAGTAAAAATCTTGAGGACAGAAAGACAATAAAGTTAGGAAGTTTTGCAAAATCAAGTAAAATAATATGAGAATAAAATCTTGAAATAAAGCCTAACAATCTTGGATTTCTGTGGGTAAAAATAGAACAAGCAAATAAAAAAGGGCTGACTTTGGATGCACAATTTCTATTTCAAATCATAAGATGTTTCCCAGGAAACAGTGATGAGTAATGTTTGATCTGCTGTCACATAAGGTAATCATTATTTATATTAACATAGATCATTTTCATTCATGTTGCAATCAATATATTATTTTGCTTCTTTAGAAATTAACTGGCCTATTTTTCACTTTTTAGTCTCAATTTATTACTTCACATATGGGAACTTCACAATATATCATTAAAATTACATAATATATCATTAATTATTAATGAAATGGAGAGCACAGGCTCTGCGATGAAGTGCCTTGACTTGTCTTCATTCAATAATATGTGACCTTAGTCAATCACTTAAACTTTCTGTGCTTAGTTTCCTTAGGTCTGGTTCTCCAAGAGAACCAAATAAGAATTAGAATGCAGGTAATTTATTAAGGAAGTGTACCCAGGAGACTATCAAAAGGAAATTGGGGAACCAAAACAGGGGAGGGGAAGAAGCCAAGTAAGGATGTATTTGAGGCAAAGACCCAACCTCTAGAGTGATCACCTAGGGAGTTGTGGAGTATACACTGAACCTCAGAATTAGTCTCACTTGAAGGAAAGGGAACTGAGCTTTCTGACTCTTGTCAGTCATTGGCCATATCACCAGAGAAAAGTAAACTCCCAGCACTTGGCCAGAGCTCCAGTAGCCCAAGGGCAGTCCTCTGAATAAGGTCTCAGATATAAGCCACTAGAAGCAAAGCACTCAGAAGGTGGGAGATAGGCACATAAAATGGAACTGAGGCCACGTGGGTGAAACATTGACTATTTCAGCTGGAAAACAGGGGTGTAATATTACCTACATATTTTTGAGTACTCACTGTATTCCAAATACTAAGGAAAGTGCTTTATTTTTCTTTAAGGTAATATTTATCCATAGTGTTTCTCAGTAAATGTTACCTAATATTATTTTTATCACACATACAAATTCCACTTTGTTGAATGTACATATAGTTATGAGATTAAATTGTGCACCTTTTAATTTAAATGTTAGAATGTCTTCAGTTATTATCAATTTATCATTTAATCTTGTCTTTTCCTGAATGAAAGTCTACTCCAGGTATTATTATAATTGAACTAGGAGGATCACCATGATAATAGCAGTCAAGTTCCTCGTACATTAAGTTGGAGAAAAATAAACATGTAACCTGTGTATCCATTAGAGAATTCTATCCAAGTTCGTCTTGTTTTTCTTTCTGGCTGTGCTATTTGCCATATATGTGATATTTTTTAACTCTGCAGGGAAGAAACAGGGTGAGAATTATAGTTGCTGGAAATTCCTGCCATCTGGCTCTTTTGCTTTTACTATGTACACTTTTCCCTTTGATTTTATACTTCTGGGAATAGTACATTAAGTTATCAATTGAAAATATAAATATATGGTGTGTATGTGTGTTTGTGTGTGTGTGTATAAAGGATGTTTTCTTATTCTTAACAGGGTAACATTAAATAATGTCTCCAACTCCAGCATATTTTATTCAGGATGACTACTATAGCACAAAAATTTTAACTCAGTTTTTCCATTAAATTCATCTTATTATTTATAAATATAATTGTCTCTATTCAAATATGGAAAATTTAGTGACTGTGCATACATTTTTTTGCTAATTGAAAGTTTACTTATAAATATATCTCATATTTATATCTCCCTGTATTTGAGGATGTACGTCTAGTCATAAAATTAATGTTTAGACATCAATAATATGTAGTATTCACATCTCTTTCTGTAGAATGTCATATATTTGCAGTTTTATTGTTGGAATAGTTTTTAAACTCTTTCATGCAAACTGAAATTTTGTACCATTTCACGCTATCTTCACATATTGTGAATGTGTCCGTGTGAGGCAGAGTCTGAAAGGGAGGAATTCAGGATAGTGTGAGAATTAACTACACAAATATCTAGAATGATTTGGGCATATAAATTGCATAGCCTTGTTATATTTCTTAATGTATTCTTATTTAATTACTTGTATGTATAGCAGATGTGATGATAGTCTATGATACTAAGTCATATGGCAAGAGATAAATAAGTTTAGAAGAGCCTGAGGAGGGCTTCCCTGGTGGTGCAGTGGTTGAGAGTCCGCCTGCTGATGCAGGGGACGTGGGTTCGTGCCCCGGTCCGGGAAGATCTCACATGCCGCAGAGCGGCTAGGCCCGTGAGCCATGGCCGCTGAGCCTGTGCATCTGGAGCCTGTGCTCCACAACGGGAGAGGCCACAACAGTGAGAGGCCCACGTACCGCAAAAAAAAAAAGAAAAAAAAGCCTGAGAAAATTTTAAAATCTTAAACTTGAAATAATGCATAAAAGCAAGCAGAGTGGCCCTTATGAACAAAAGTACAGAGAAGGCAGAGGTCAAAGATAAGCATTCAAGTCATCAGGGTGCACACCAGTGACATTGATTCAATACCTATCATGGATAAAGAGACTTCTGAACCCTTCAGGAGGTTGGAAGTACAAATGAGTTGTTGAATATTACAAATGCCTTACAAGTAAATTTAGAAACCCATATTCCTGCTAAAACTATAATTTCTCAGAGATACATTTGAGAGGCTCAGTCATTCTGCGTAATCTTCTTGAGTCTCACATTTCTCCTGTATGCAAAAGTGAAGTGGGAGACAGGAAATACCTTTCTCACTGTGTTTTAAGGATACATATTTTTAAAACGTGTCTGTTGATTGATTGATACACAGAGTGTTCAAAAAAATATATTAATTACCTTCTTTAATCTAACACGAATTACTTTAAAAATCTAGGCCTGTGAGCTTAGAGCCTGTGCTGTGCAACAAGTGAAGCAACTGCAGTGAGAAGCCCATGCACCACACAAAGAGTAGCCCCCGCTCACCGCAACTAGAAAAAGCCCACGCATAGCAGCGAGTACGCAACGCAACCAAAAATAAATAAATTTTTAAGAAAAAACAAAATTCATCCATTCCCCTTTTTGTTACTACAATCAGAACAAGTTATCTTTAGAAGTTTCATTTATTGACAAAATTCTGTACTTGGAAAACTGAGCCATATATATTTATTATAAGTGCTAGCTTGGTGAATCTTTGACAAAACATGGTGATAATAGAAAAATAAATATACCCTTAAGAATAAGTCTACATAATTATCTTTAATAAGAAATTCATATTGATAGGAGTTTATGTATATTTTTGGTCGTGATAAGAAAAGTTAACATGAGATTTATCCTCTTAATGAATATTTAAGTGTACAATACAGTACTGTTGACTGTAGGCACTATATTGTACAATAGGTCTCTAGAAATTATCTTGCATAACTGAAACTTTATATCCTTTGAACAATCCCCATTTCCCCATCCCCCCAACAACCATCATTCTACTCTCTGCTTCTATGAATTTGACTATTTTAGATATTTCATAAAGTGGAATCATGCAGTATTTGTCCTTCTGTGATTAGCTCATTTCACTTAGCATAATGTCCTCCAGATTTATCCATGTTGTTGAATGTAGCAGGATTTCAGGATTTCCTTCCTTTTTAAGGCTGGATAATATTACATTATATATACAAGTATTTTAGTTTAATTAGATTTTAGTAACTAATTATTACAACTTCTCTGGGTAGTAACCACTATGATGATTGATGCCTCTTAACTCCTGAATTTGCCTGACCTGTAGAAACTAGCAAATTTATATGTTTAGATCTTTTCATGAATTTACTCCATATTGCTTTTAGCACAGTAGGTTCCCAAAGTGGCAAAGAAAAATCTGGCTTTTCAGTGTTTTCTTTTTAAGCACAGAGTGCCTGTTAAACATAAACATATAACTTCATGATTATGTAATTACATTTCTTTTTTCACAAAGCCATGGGATATTGGGCATAATAATGTGGGTAATCTATCCACTGAAACTAGCAGCATACAGAATTTAAATCGACAATATGATGTTATTGTAAAAAGCAATTATTTTATTTCTCTGAAAAATAATGATTTAATAAGTCTATACTAATATAATGACTAGAAATATTGGTATATTTCTTAAACAGAGTGGTTTCCTATCATCACACTGAAATGCCAGTGTTAAATCATCTATTTGTTAGTATGATGATAGCTTTCATTTGAATAGTGCTTTACAGTTTTCAAAGAACGCTTTCATATATTATTCCTCTGTTCTTCAAAATAACTCTATAAGGAGGCAGATAACTGGTATTCTTTTTTGAATATAAATGAAGAAATAGAGGCTTAAAGAGTATTTGTAACATGGCTACAGCAACTTAATAGCAGACCTGACCTTGAATCCATGTCACTTAACTCTCAGTCCAGCGTTCTTGCCACTAAATTACTGGAAGTTCAATGTTATGAGAGTTGCAAAATCAAGTCAGCAAGTATCATACATTATACCGTATTTAGATGATAATCATCTAGATAAAATGGGTCTATTTCATTATAATTTAAACATTAACAAACATCTGATATTTCAAATCATATAGCTCCAAATCAGGCCAGTCCTTTAGAAAAGAAAACTATCAGAATTATAAAGACAATCCACATAATTAGAACCCAAATGCCATTTGCCTAAATTTAGTTTGCAGTGAGTCAAATTTGACACATAATTATCTTTGTTTCAGAAGACCACACTTCCAAAGTAGAATTCACTAATGATTTAGTCTATCTTCTGGAAAATCCATATTTTTCGTAATGATCCCTAGAGCTACTCACTATTTGTACTGATTTTTCAGCTCAAATATATTTCAAGGCAGTGGCAAAGTTTCAGGCACAATGAATGTTTAGGTGGCTTCAAACAATCCTGCTCCTGCTAGATGCTTCAGTAGAGGAGGAATCTCATGCCAGGCCTGCCTAAAATATTTGCTTTTGAAGAAAAGCCAAACTCTTGTCTGGTCTCACTCACCTCTTGCTTTTTTGAAGATGCTTAGGAGTCTGTATGTCAGGAATGCATACTTGTTTTGCCTTCTGACTGGAACACTCTTCCCCTAGATGTGTCCCCATAGCACACCTTCTCCCATCTTTTATTTCCTTGCTCAAGTCTCACTTTTCTCAAGAGTATATGCTAGACTACTCTGTTTAAAATAGGAGCCTCAGTTTCTTGTGAAGCACTTACCTTGCCTTTTAAAATTATCTCTGTGATCACTTATCCCTTCTTGAAACCACATTATCTATGTATTTGTTGGTTCTGTTTCTATCATTCTCCTACAATATAAGTTGGGACTGGGTCTTTTTTTTTTTTTTTTTTTTTTTTTTTGCTTTATCAGCAACACCTAAAAGAGCAGCTTGCACATATCAGCTGATGTGAATGATTGATTCATACTATTCTCCCTTTGCTCATGGAGACTCAATATTCTATTAATGCTACTACACCACTGGGATTCATGCTCCGTGATACCAAAGACTGGGTATTCCCAAATTCACTTGGTTAAATGAAGGTTCCATCTTGCTCTTGTCGTTTGCTCTGCAGTCGGCTAACTTTATCTTATCCTGCACTATTCAGATGAATTTAGTTGTCTGAAGTTACTTCAGGAAGCTTGGTGGGTATTAAAAGAATATAAGGAAAGTAAGTTGAATTTCAAGGATTTTAGCCAATAAAGATTTTAAGGCAATGCTAGTTTTAAACAACGAGATGTTTTGAGATTAAAATAGAGTTTCAAATTTTTCCAATATCCATTGAAGATAACAAGTGCAAGTGCTTTGGATTTCTATTTAAATATTAATTTAAACATAAAAGTTTCCCTTGTAAACTGAGGTTATTTGATTACTCATAACCAACATTCAGAAAATACCCAATCCCTCTCTAGACTGGCAGACAATGCAACTTATTCCAATTTTTCAGTCTTTCTTCCCACTATCTTCCTGTTTCTCTATGTGACTGTTAAATACAAAAACTGTCCAGTGCCTTGGAGCTTCTTTTTGTTGGCATTGAATATTTCATATTTGAATAAATCTGTTTGAGTTAAAATCACTAGATTAGTTTCTCTGATCTCTATTATTCTTTTCCTCTTCACTGTCCAATATTTTTTATTTAAACTTTTTATTCCCTTCTCAATTACTCTTTGCACTCAATTTCCAACAAAGAAAATTTGGTAATTATAACATAGTTTCTAATACTTTTTATATTTTTATAGTTAACTTTACATACTTTTTTCATAAAACAAATTATTTAAAATATTTATTACAATAAAAATACAAATAATTGTATGACATCTTATGTATTTATATATGTATTTCTGAGTTGTTTTAGAAGAAGAAAGAGATCTTTTTTTTAAATAAACTCCCCAAATAGCAATTAATATGTCTTTCAATTACTTGGCAGCAAAGCATAATCACTGTTTGACTAAATAAAAATATTTTTAAAAATGAATTAGTTAAATTGCTCCATTGAACATGTATTGGGCTATTGTATAGTAACCTTCAGCAATTAAGATGGTATTGAAAGTGCTAATAACTTATGAAAATTTGGGATTAAGTTATTTTAATATCTTCATTTACCAATTCATCCATTGACTAAAGTAAATGTTTAGCAGATGTATTCATTGTTTTTTTGTGGTTTACTGACAAAGTTAGTAAATTGAGGAGTTATTTAGATGAATGTGTATTATAGGATTTGCTAGAGAATATCTTCTATATCAAGAGTTTCCAATAAGAAGCTGAATTGGGGAAAATATTACCATCATATGATACTATATTTGTATATAAAAAAGCAGTGAAAACAATATGTTATTAAAATTGGCATTTTCATCAAAATATTTAAATATTTAATCAAATATGTAGCTCAGCCAAAACTTGGAAAAGACTTCTGGTATTTAGATGAGAACCCAAATATTTATATGTATTTAGAGTATGTTGATGCTAAAACAAGTTGTTAAATGTGAGAAAGAGCTGCTAATTATTTACATTTTTCAATTTTACAGATTTTTCTACCATTAATTTTTATTTAAAAACAAAAGCATAGCATTTATTTCCAATCTCCAGACTGCACTTCTATGACTTAAGCTTAATTTCAACTAATGTAATATTTGAACAAGCTTTAAACTTTTCTAGCTGAGAGCTCATTGACATGGCACTTTCCAGCACAAAAATGTTATTTATATTCCAGTCAAAAGCAGATGTTTACATACATATTTCTGAATTGTAATGTGGTGTGATTATAACCAAATAATGTTTTATTGAGCCAAAATCAGATTCAAAACTTCACTTCCAAACAGAATTACTTTAGTAATGTTAATTACTTTTTACTTAATAATCCAAATCTAGTGTGACTGCTTCAGATGTGGTAGTTCTACAGGAAAATACACTCACTTCAGTGAAAATGCTCTTAACTTAGGGGTGATACTTCTAAAATCAGAAATCAGTAGGCTAAGACTCACAAATCTGAGGTCTAATATTTTGTTCTGCTATAGTTTCCTGAGGTCATTAGTCAGACCCATTGTCACTGAGCCCACTTTTCAGTCACTTAACAGACATGAATATTTGGTTAAGAAAGAATATTTATTTTCTATGTTTGTGGGGACAAATATTGTTTTTTTCTCATCTCAAGTTGATCCAAATAAAATGGTACTATATTAGAAGTGTGCCCAACATTGCATTAATCGTATAGTATCTACAGTGACCCTGGTAAATTTTTAAGAACTACACATATATTAATTCCAACTTTTCAATCAATTACCTTCTGCTGAGTTAAGCAGTCTGCCCAAGGTCATATTGCTTGGGAGTGTCAAGGCTGGAATATTAACCCAGTCACTCTGATTCCAAGACTCTTTCACTTAGTTTAACCACTGCTCAATATTATCTCAAGGACTTTCTTGGAGTTGCTGGGTTTTTTTTTTGTTGTTGTTGTTTGGTTGGTTGGTTTTCTTAAATTGAAATATAGTTGATTTACAATGTTGTGTTAGTTTCTGGTGTACAGCAAAGTGATTCAGTTACATATATATAAACTTTATGTGTATATATATATATATATATATATACACTTTTGGAGTCACTGTTTTGACTTACATCTTAAAGACATAGAAAGAATAAAGTAGATATAAACAAACCACACCCTTCCCATCATAATATTTGTGCTTTTTGTTAGAGGATATTTCATATGGAAGTCAAATTCATCATTTTGGGCAAAATGACTTGGTCTTTCAACAACTAGCATACATGTCAGAGGTTTTCCTCTCCATGGGAAATTTAGAGGTACTTCTGCTTAAACATTATTGTGAATATTCTGAAGCACTCCAGTTATATTTTATATTACTGCTTAACTATTGAATTAAATTATTCCAAATAGCCTCCTCCTAAAACAAAAACTACTGTTCTATGTTTGTCTAATAGCATCATCTCATGAATATTTTCTACGACACAAATCAGTGTTGAAACTTTCACCTGTGTCTGCGAATTTGTTGCATGTCATTAAACCTATTCAACTATAAGAAACTACTTAAGTGTTTCATAATTATTACACATTGGTTTGCTAGATAGGATTGTATTACTTATATCTCCAAAAACAAAATGCCGGGCTTCCCTGGTGGCGCAGTGTTTGAGAGTCCGCCTGCCGATGCAGGGGACACGGGTTCGTGCGCTGGTCCGGGATCCCACATGCCGCGGAGCGGCTGGGCCCGTGAGCCATGGCCGCTGAGCCTGCACGTCCGGAGCCTGTTGTTCCGCAACGGGAGAGGCCACAACAGTGAGAGGCCCGCGTACCGCAAAAAAAAAAAAAAACCCCAAAAAACAAAAAACAAAATGCCTTTATCATTGAACATTGCTAGCATAAGCACTTATCTTTAAGACACTGACAATTTAATAGATGAAATACTAGTATTTTAATTAATAAATACAGACTACTCAAAATCAGGATTCAATTTCCATAGTTTTAAAATCCTACAGATGATTCTAATGTACAGCTAGAGAAGAGAACTATTACTGAACTGGAAGAGTAACATCTGGTAGAGTTCTGCTGGACTAAGTTTTAATCTCCTACTACCAGGGCTGTGAAACTGGAGAAATATGGAGTTGTATGATCCTCAGTGCTCACTCCTTAAAAGGTCCTTCATGTCTCTATACTCTTCTTTCAATTTTTGTCTCCTTTTCTGTAGCTCTCATGAATTTTGTCAATGATATTTTAAAATATAGTGTAGTACCACCAAGTTCACCTGCCTTCCATTTCTGCATTTATTTTCCTTTTCTGAAAGTTGCAGAGATTTTAATAACAGAGTAGGAATCTAGATGCAAAATGAAGAAATATAATTTTAATCTAATACAAAACAGCAACAGCAATAGTGTTCAGAAACACACAGTTCTTTTATGTATATATGCTTTGCTTTTTCTAAATGAAATTCTTGGTTGTGAGAGGTGGTCAAATTTTTTTCTTAACTACTCAAAACCTGCATCTTCTGAGTTGCATTGCACCGATGGAATATTATCTCATTCTGAAAATGGATGTATTTTTCCACATTTTCACTGAATACTTAATATTTTGATGGATAACATGAATTAGCATATGTAACATATTTCTGTTAATATTTTGAAATTCATAAGTTAACCTCTTTTTTAATTGAGATGTTATATGCTAAATAGCATATGGTGATAATAAAATACAATATTTTCAATGTTTCATTTTTGCAGCTGGCTAAAGTCAGGATTGATTAGGATTCAATGCATAGGAAGAGGAAGTAAATATTAATGATATTTAAAAAATTATTCAGATGACAAAATTTATTTATTTATTGGCAACAATAGAAATTTATTTCTCAAATTTCTGGAGGCAGGGAGTTTAAGATCAGGGTGTCAGTATGGTGGGTGGGGGCCCTTTTCCTGGTTCATAGCTGGCATCTTTTCACCGTGTCCACACATGACAAGAAGGGGCTAGAGATCTCTGTGGGGCCTCTTTTATAAGATCCCATTCATGAGGGCTCTGTCCCCATGACCTAAGTGCCACCTTCCAAAGGCCCCTTTACAAATACTATCATCTATGGGGGTTTGGGTTTCAACATATTAATTTTGGGGAGATACAAGCATTCGGACCATAGCAGATTCATTGTAAAAATCCGCATATTTATGGCAAAGATGACTTAAAATTTAAAGGGGATTAAATTTAAGAAACATATTTAACATATCTCATTAAATTACCATGTAAAGTTTTATTACTTTTTTATTCAGAGATAAGTGGTTGAAAATATTTGCAGTCTCTAAACCAGCAACTCCAAATGCAACTTGGTGAATTCTGATTAGATTGAACTGTAATGATTGTAGTGTAAATATAAGGTCTATGACTGATATGAAATCTAATGATTTAAGCCAAAACCAAACAGTAGGAAATGAGAAATATATATTGAATAAACTATAAAACACTTCATTGAAATTTATAGTGCCTGCAAGATAAAATAAACATGTGTGCATAATGCATTAATGATTCATTTACTATGATAATTGCTCAGTGGGCAGTTAAGCTTCCAGTGGCACTCATTATTCTAATAGAAAAGGAATGTCTTTGTAGAATTGCTATGCCTGGAGCAATAAGTTTACATTTTGTAAATTTATAGGGAAAATAAACAAAATAAGAATTTATTATCTACTGGGTTAATATGAGTTTTTCTTCCTATTCTGCTGTTCTTACTCTTTTTTAATTACCAGTTAATTCAGTCAAAAACCAAACTAATAATACTGCTTCCTTTTCTGAAATATCTTTTAGGGGCCTTTAATAAGAACATTCCAAGTCAATACAAATAAGCCAATTAAAGCATTCAAAGTCAGTTGAGATCCTCTCTCATGATGTCTTTTCATATAATGTGTTGGTAGGAGTTAAAGTCTATGCTGTTTGTCTCAGATCAAATGGCTTTTAGTTATTAAAATGAAAAACAAGCCAAATACAATGACAAAGAATAATGTTAACAAGTAAAATTAATCCTAAATCTCTGACAATACTATAATGCTACACATGTGTAGAGGAATAGTTAAAAAATAGGGTATCTCCGTGTCAGATATTTTGTACACAACCTGAAGATCAGTTGTAGTATTATACAACACTTAAATGCTTGAATCTACTATTTTTGGAAGTAAAAATATTTTTACATTGCTCTAAAATGTGATTTATATGTGTTGGGTTTCTTTGAAACATTTAGTTAATAACAAAATAAGTGAATATTAATATCATCTTGACAGGTATCCTTGGTTGATTGTGTCTTAGCACTGCAACACTTGTTTACAAATTTCTCTGGATCTACTTGTACATGACTGTTCTGAATACCTACTTGATAGGTCATTGATAACTATAATCTTAACATTTAATTCTGTCATGATCTAGAACTCTACATTTACTTCCAATTATGTGCTTTTCCAAATCTGCTTAATTCATGTTTTTCAATGGATTTTTCTACATAAAATGGTATAAAATGGTTAAATTTAAGATCATTTTACACACACACATACACACAAAACTGTTCATACCAACTACTTCCCAGTAAGTTCCTTGCAAGTTTAAAAGCTAGTCCTTTTGCTTTTCTCATAATTAAGTCAATTGAATTTTATATAATATATCTCACTTAGGTTTTTGCTCAGACTGAATGAGATTATCATAAGAAAACTGGTATAACAAATACCTTAACCTCAGGTTGGAAGTAGAAAGACAGGTATGGGATTCATCCCTGCTGCGTCCTCACTCTGTGCCCTTGGGAAAGGTATCTGATCTTTCTCATCAGTATATAAAAATGGGAAGAGTTATTATTACCTCACAGGATCGTTTATGTATCAATATGGGTAGTAAGTAAGAAGAACCTTGGCACAAGGTCAGCTCTGAACAAACATTATGCCTTTTTCCTAAAGTATTGTGCAAGTATCTGAGAATAGTTAACAAAAGATGATTTATCGAAATCACCAACCTGCCAGGAACCAAGATGGGGGAGTAGAAGGATGTGCTGTCATCCTCTCTTGTGAGAACACCAGAATCACAGCTAGCTGCTGGACAATCATCAACAGGAAGACACTGGAACTCACCAAAAAAGATAACCCACATCCAAAGACAAAGGAGAAGCCACAATGAGATGGTAGGAGGGGCACAATCACATTAAAATCAAATCCCATAACTGTTGGGTGGGTGACTCACAGATTGGAGAACATTTATACCACAGAAGTCCACCCACTGGAGTGAAGGTTCTGAGCCCCACGTCAGGTTTCAGAACCTGGGAGTCCGGCAACAGGAAGAGGAATTCCTAGAGAATCAGACTTTGAAGTCTAGCGGGATTTGATTGCAGGACTTTGACAGGACTGGAGGAAACAGAAACTCCACTCTTGGAGGGAACACAGAAAGTAGTGTGCGCATCAGGACCCAGGGGAAGGAGGAGTGACCCCAGGGGAGACTGAACCAGGCCTACCTGCTAGTGTTGGAGGGTATCCTGCAGAGGCAAGGGGTGGCTGTGGCTCACCATGAGGACAAGGAAACTGGCAGCAGAGGTTCTGGGAAGTACTCCATGGTGTGAGCCCTCCCAGAGTCTGCCATTAGTGCCATCAAAGAGCCTAGGTAAGTTCCAGTGTTGGGTTGCCTCAGGCCAAACAACCAACAGGGAGGGAACCCAGCCCCACCCATCAGTAGTCAAGTGGATTAAAGTTTTACTGAGCTGTGCCCACCAGAGCAACAGCCAGCTCTACCCACCACCAGTCCCTCCCATCAGGAAACTTGCACAAGCCTCTTACATAGCCTCATACACCAGAGGGCAGACAGCAGAAGCAAGAAGAACTACAATCCTGCAGCCTGTGGAACAAAAAACATATTCACAGAAAGATAGACAAGATGAAAAGGCAGATGGCTATGTATCAGATGAAGGAACAAGATAAAACCGCAGAAAAACAACCAAATGAAGTGGAGATAGGCAACCTTCCAGAAAAAGAATTCAGAATAATGATAGTGAAGAGGATCCAGAACCACAGAAAAAGAATGGAGGCAAAGATCGAGAGGATGCAAGAAATGTTTAACAAAGATCTAGAAGAATTAAAGAACAAACAAACAGAGATGAATGATACAATAACTGAAATGAAAAATACACTAGAAGGAATCAATAGCAGAATAACTGAGGCAGAAAACCAGATAAGTGACCGGGAAGACAGAATGGTGGAATTCACTGCTGCGGAACAGGATAAAGAAAAAATAATGAAAAGAAATGAAGACAGTTTAAGAGACCTTGGAACAACCTTAAATGCAATAACATTCGCATTATAGGGGTCCCAGAGGGAGAAGAGAGATAGGACATGAGAAAATATTTGAAGGGATTATAGTTGAAAACTTCCCTAACATGGGAAAGGAAATAGCCACTTGGGTCCAGGAAGCACAGGGAGTCCCATACAGGATACACCCAAGGAGAAACATGCCAAGACACATAGTAATCAAATTGGCAAAAGTTAAAGACAAGGAAGAATTATTGAAAGCAACAAGGGAAAAACCACAAATAACATACAAGGGAGCTCCCATAGGTTAACTTCAATTTTTCTCATCAGAAACTCTACAAGCCAGAAGGGAGTGGCATGATATACTTAAAGTGATGAAAGGGAAGAATCTACAACCAAGATTACTCTACCGGGCAAAGATCTCATTCAGATTCAATAGAGAAATCAAAAGCTTTACAGACAAAGAAAAGCAAAGAGAATTCAGCACCACAAAACCAGCTCTACAACAAATGCTAAAGGAACTTCTCTAGGCAGGAAGCACAAGAGAAGAAAAGGACCTACAAAAACAAACCAAAACAATTAAGAAAATGGTAATAGGAACATACATATCGATAATTACCTTAAACATGAATGGATTAAATGCTCCAACCAAAAGAAACAAGCTTGCTGAATGGAAACAAAAACAAAACCCATTTATATGCTGTCTACAAGAGACCAACTTCAGACCTAGGGACACATACAGACTAAAAGTGAGGAGATGGAAAAAGATATTCCATGCAAATGGAAATCAAAAGAAAGCTGGAGTAGCAATACTCATATCAGATAAAATAGACTTTAAAATAAAGAATGTTACAAGAGACAAGGAAGGACACTACATATTGATGAAGCAATCAATCCAAGAAGAAGATATAACAATTATAAATATATATGCACCCAACATAGGAACACCTAAATACATAAGGCAACTGCTAACAGCTATAAAATAGGATATTGACAGTAACACAGTAATAGTGGGGGATTTTAACACCTCACTTACACCAATGGACACATAATACAAAATGAAAATAAATAAGGAAACAGAAGCTTTAAATGACACAATAGGCCAGATAGATTTACTTGATATTTATAGGACATTCCATCCAAAAAGGGCAGATTACACTTTCTTCTCAAGTGCGCACGGAATATTCTCCAGGAGAGATCACATCTTGGGTCACAAATCATCCTCAGTAAATTTAAGAAAATTGAAAATGTATCATACATCTTTTCTGACCACAATGCTATGAGATTACAAATGGAATACAGGGAAAAAAACGGAAAAAACACAAACACATGGAGGCTAAACAATACGTTACTAAATAGCCAAGATATCACTGAAGAAATCAAAGAGAAAATCAAAAGATACCTAGAGACAAATGACAGTGAAAACACGATGATCCAAAACCTATGAGATGCAGCAAAAGCAGTTCTAAGAGGGAAGTTTATAGCTATACAAGCCTACCTCAAGACACAAGAAAAATCCCAAATAAAAAATTCTAACCTTACACCTAAAGGAACTAGAGAAAGTATAACAAACAAAACCCAAAGTTAGCAGAAGGAAAGAAATCATAAAGATCAGAGCAGAAATCAATGAAATAGAAACAAAGAAAACAATAGCAAAGATCAACAAAATTAAAAGCTGGTTCTTTGAGAAGATAAACAAAATTGATAAAACATTAGCCAGATTCATCAAGGAAAAGAGAGAGAGGACTCAAATCAATAAAATTAGAAATGAAAAAGGAGAAGTTACAACAGACACTGCAGAAATACAAAGCATCCTAAGAGACTACTACAAGCAACTCTATGCCAATAAAATGGACAACCTGGAAGAAATGGACAAATTCTTAAAAAGGTATAACCTTCCAAGACTGAACCAGGAAGAAACAGAAAATATGAACAGACCAATCACAAGTAATGAAATAGAAACTGTGATTAAAAATCTTCCAACAAACAAAAGTCCAGGACCAGATGACTTCACAGGTGAATTCTATGAAATATTTAGAGAAGAGCTAACACCCATCCTTCTCAAGCTCTTCCACAAAATTGCAGAGGAAGGAACACTCCCAAACTCATTCTATGAGGCCACAATCACCCTGATACCAAAACCATAAAAAGAACTACAAAAAAAATTACAGACCAATATCACTGATGAATATAGATGCAAAAATCCTCAACAAAATACTAGCAAACAGAATCCAACAACACATTAAAAGGATCATACACCATGATCAAGTGAGATTTATCCCAGGGATGCAAGGATTCTTCAATATATGCAAATCAATCAATGTGATACACCATATTAACAGATTGAAGAATAAAAACTATATGATCATGTAAATAGATGCAGAAAAAGTTTTTGACAAAATTCAACACCCATTTATGATAAAAAATCTCCAGAAAGTGAGCATAGAGGGAACCTACCTCAACATAATAAAGGCTATATATGACAAACCCACAGCAAGCATCATTCTCAATGGTGAAAAACAGAAAGCATTTTCTCTAAGATCAGGAACAAGACAATGATGTCCACTCTCACCACTATTATTCAACATAGTTTTGGAAGGTTTAGCCACAACAATCAGAGAAGAAAAAGAAATAAAAGGAATCCAAATTGGAAAAGAAGAAGTAAAGCTGTCACTGTTTGTAAATGACATGATACTATACGTAGAGAATCCTAAAGATTCCACCAGAAAACTACTAGAGCTAATCAATGAATTTGGTAAAGTTGCAGGATGCAAAACTAATGGACAGAAATCTCTTGCATTCCTATACACTAATGATGAAAAACCTGAAAGAGAAATTATGGAAACACTCCCATTTACCATTGCAATAAAAAGAATAAAATACCTAGGAATAAACCTACCTAGGGAGACAAAAGACCTGTATGCAAAAAACTATAGGACACTGATGAAAGAAATTAAAGATGATACCAACAGATGGAGAGATATACCATGTTCTTGGATTGGAAGAATCAATATTGTGAAAATGACTATACTACCCAAAGCAATCTACAGATTCAATGCAATACCTAGCAAATTACCAATGGCATTTTTTACAGAACTAGAACAAAAAAGCTTAAAATTTGTATGGAGACACAAAAGACCCCGGGTAGCCAAAGCAATCTTGAGGAAAAAAATGGAGCTGGAGGAATTAGACTCCCTTACTTCAGACTATACTACAAACCTACAGTAATCAAGACAATATGGTACTGGCACAAAAACAGAAACATAGATCAGTGGAACAAGATAGAAAGCCCAGAGTTAAACCCACACCCCTATGGTCAACTAATCTATGACAAAGGAGGCAAGGATATACGATGGAGAAAAGGCCGTCTCTTCAATAAGTGGTGCTCGGAAAACTGGACAGCTCCATGTAAAAGAATGAAATTAGAACACTGCCTAACACTACACACAAAAATAAACTCAAAATGGATTAGAGATCTAAATGTAAGACCGGACACTATAAAACTCTTAGAGGAAAACATAGGAAGAAGACTCTTTGACATAAATCACAGCAAGATCTTTTTTGACCCACCTCCTAGAGTAATGGAAATAAAAACAAAAATAAACAATTGTGACCTAATGAAACGTCAAAGCTTTTGCACAGCAAAGGAAACCATAAACAAGATGAAAAGACAACCCTTAGAATGGGAGAAAATATTTGCAAATGAATCAACGGACAAAAGATTCATCTCCAAAATATATAAACAGCTCCTGCAGCTCAATATTAAAAAAAACAAAAAACCCAATCCAAAAGTGGGCAGAAGACCTAAATAGACATTTCTCTAAAGAAGACATACAGATGATCAGGAAGCACATGAAAATCTGCTCAACATCACTAATTATTAGAGAAATAATAATCAAAACTACCATGAGGTATCACCTCACACCAGTTAGAATGGGCATCATCAGAAAATCTAGAAACAACAAATGTTGGAGAGGGTGTGGAGAAAAGGGAACCCTCTTGCACTGTTGGTGGGAATGTAAATTGATACAGCCACTATGGAGACCAGTATGGAGGTTCCTTAGAAAAGTAAAAATAGAATTACCTTATGATCCAGCAATCCCACTACTGGGCATATACCCAGAGAAAATCATAATCCAAAAAGACACATGTACCCCTATGTTCGTTGTAGTGCTATTTACAATAGCCAGGTCATGGAAGCAACCTAAATGCCCATCGACAGACGAATGGATAAAGAAGTGGTACATATGTACAATGGAATATTACTCAGCCATTAAAAGGAACAAACTTGGGCCATTTGTTGAGATGTGGATGGATCTAGAGACTGTCATACAGAGTGAAGTAAGTCAGAAAGAGAAAGACAAATATCGTATATTAACGCATATATGTGGAACCTAGAAAAATGGTACAGATGCACCGGTTTGCAGGGCAGAAATTGAGGCAGAGATGTAGAGAACAAATGTAGGGACACCAAGGGTGGAAAGGGGCGGGGTGATGGTTGTGGTGGTGTGATGAATTGGTTGATTGGGATTGACATGTATACACTGATGTGGATAAAATTTATGACTAATAAGAACCTGCTGTATAAAAAAATAAATAAAATAAAATTCAAAAAATAAAGATGATTTATCACATAAATTAAGTAAAATATACTAACTGTACTTGAAGTAACTTTTTCCTTTCTTCTTATTGCAATGAAAGAAATGTCTGTTTTACTCTCAAGGCCAATCTCTTCATTTGTATCCCTGTTCTCAACCCTATGATTTCACAAAGACATCACCATTTGGTCACCAACTCTTCAGTTCCTATATTGCCCATTTTCCTGGATCATTACAAGTGGCATATAAAGATATTTTATTAACATGCATAATAAAATATGTCCTTTCTTTACTACACATCTATTTCCCAAACCACTCATTATTCTGCCCAATTCAAAGCCAAGATTCACAGCCAAAATTTCAAGCTCAAACTGTCTTGACTTACTCAGTTTCATCAATTCCTTTTTCTATTAGAATATGAATTTTAGCACTCTTGCACTAAAACTATTTATCTTCTCCATTAATTTTCCAGCTGCAACTTATTCCTGATTTCTTTCCTATCTCACTGGATATTCTTTTCATCCTATTTTTCCTTTCCATTCCTCTTCCCAAACAATAGATGATAATGGTTTACATGCCCAATATTGGACCTTCTTTTCAATTTTTTAATACTCTGTCCCTAGGTGATTTTAAATTCCTCGGTTTTGAAGATAATTTTTATACTAATGCCTTTAAGTGCCATTAACATCTTTATCCTAGAGCTTCTTTTTTATGATTTAGATTCACAAATACATGGAATATATGTCATTTTTCCTAGGTGTCAGCCATTTTCTTAAATTTACCATGTCTTAAATTGAAGTTTAAGCAATCCACACAACCCACCATATCTCATCTTTGCAAATGGCTTCCCAACTCACTATGTTATTAAATTCAGATCTCTGTGTGTTATCCCGGATTGCTCCCATTCCCTCAACCTTCATGCCTCAAAATCATTGGGCAGTCACTCAATCCATGAAAACAAATATCTTAATCTCTATTTTCTTTGTCCTCATTGCCAAATCTTAGTCCAGTTTAAATTTATTTTCCAAGATTACTAGAGTCTGAAGACTTTAGTCTCGTAGAAGTTCTTCCTTTTGCCACTCTTGCTTTCTCATCCATTCTGCATAAGATGGCAACATTGGTCTTTCAGTCAACATTCCACTATTTAAAATCTAACATTGGCTTTCTCTTTTGATATCCTTCCTTGAGCTTGAGTCTCTGCCTGCTCTGTTTCCCATTTATTTTCCCTAGTATTTCCCTTTCCCACTATGTATCCATCATTTTGATCTTCTTTCAGTTATTGAGAAAACTTTGTTTCTGAACCTCTGATTTTTCCATACTATTTTTTTCCTCCCCACCACATTATCATCATTGGTATTAGTGAAATATATGTACCATTCAGCTTGCTGTTGCTCAGGCAAGAAAGCTAGGCATTATCTTTGAAATTCCTTAATATTTGATTTCAGAATCCATTCCAGCACAAAGCCACTGATTCACTTCAACATATATTTCATTTTTTAAAATTAACTTTTATTGGAGTATAGTTGATTTACAATATTGTGTTAGTTTCTGCTATACAGCAAAGTGAATCAGTTATACATATATCCATTCCTCTAAAGATTCTTTTCCAATATAGGTCATTACAGAGTATTGAGTAGAGTTCCCTGTGCTATACAGTAGGTCATTATTAGTTACCTATTTTATAAATAGTAGTCCAACACATATTTCAAATTGTTCCATCTTTTCTTGCCTTCACTGCCACATTCTCATCCAGAACATCTGCCCCACTACTATTTATATTTGTATACTCTGTTTTATTCATGTCTTCTCTAATCTCTATTTCCTTCCTTCTACTTGCTTTAAATTTACTTTGATCTTCTTTTTCCAGTATCTTAAGGAGGAAGGTCAGGTTATTGATTTGAGATCTCTCTTCTTTCTTAATACAGGCATTTAGTGCTATAAATTTCCATTCAAGCACTGCTTTAACTGTATTCAATAAATAATAAATTTATCTCAAAATATTTTTTAATTTTCCTTTTTATGTCTTCTTTAAAACATTGATTGTTTAGAAATGTGTTGTTAATTACCACATATTTTTCGCCACATTTTAATGTTATTGATTTCAAATTTCTATTTTGTTCAGAGAACATGCTTTGTATCCCTTGTGGTTGAATAAAATATTTTTCATTGTTTCTATTATTTCTATTTTAAATTTATTGATGCTTGTTTTATGATCTAGCATATTCTCTATCCTAGAGAATATTTCATGTGCAATTGAGAAAAATGTATATTCTGCTGCTATTAGGTAGAGTGTTCTATAGATGTCTGTTAGGTCTAGTTGGTTTATATTATTGGTCAAGTCTTCTATTTCTTGTTGATCTTCTGTCTAGTTGTTCTGTTATTGAAAGTGGGTAAAGAAGTTTCCCAACTATTATCATTGAATAGTCTATTTCTCCCTTCAATTCTGTCAATTATTAATAGGACCCATTTATAATTATAAATTGTTCATATTTATCTCCAATAACTTTTTTGCTTTAAAGTCTATTTTGTTTGATATCAGTATAGATATTCCAGCATTCTTGTGGTTACTGTTTGCATGATATATCTTTTTGCATCCTTTTACAATCAAACGATTTGTATATTTGAATCTAAAGTATGTTACCTGTAGCTTACATATAGTGGGATTATGGTTTTTATCCAGTATGATAATCTCACTGTACTGATCAGGTTATTTAGTCTATTCACATTTAATGTTTTATTGATACAGTTAGATTTATGTCTGCCATTTTACTTTTTCTCAAGTCTTTATTTGTTCCTGTACATTCTGCCTTTGCTGCTTTCTTTGGCATTAAGTGAATATTTTCTAATGAAGCATGTTAGTTTCTTTAATGATTTGCACTACAATTTGAGGATTTTTTTAGTGGTTTTTCTAGGATTTACCATATTTAACACCTTAAACTTTCACAAGGTTATGTGTCAGTTGTATCTCCAGGAAATTATATTCCAGGAAATCTGGAAAAACATACCTGATGTGCTCGTATCCAGAAAGTTTTAATTTAAATTGCATTGGTTAGAAAGCAGTTAGAGGGTTGAGGTTGTTGTTTAAGGAGTATTTTGAGAAGGAGGCCTTGATCTTTAAAAGTGATATGACTAGACAACTTATCAGGTATCATTAGTAAAAATAATACTAATTTTCTTTATATCTAAATGTCATAAGCATAGAAACCAGGAACTTTATGAGCTCAGGCTTTTTTAAAAAAATAAAATCTGAATGCTGTATTCTTGTTTGGACTAGACCTCATACTTGTTAGGAGCAAATGTAAAAGTCTGTAAGATACTTTTGTTAACTTTCATTGTCACAGCTTTTATCTTATCTGATCTTAAAAATCTCAGATTTTCTTACTAGTGCTTCAGCATTTGATAGTCATAAGTCTAAGTAAACACACTGATTTATTTTCCTCTCTGAAGTAAAAATGGCAATGGAATTGACAATGCTTACAGAATAAAATCGTTTAAGTATTTTTAACTTTTATCAACAGCTCTTCTTCAAAGATTAACTTCTGGATTGAACAGACAACAAATCCACCCCCCAGTAATTTAAGCAGCAAGGAAATTATTGGGCAGTACTAGAAAGCTTACAAAATCTTTTAATGAGTAAGAGGAACAAGTTCACACTTGAGTGTTAGGAACAACTCCCAGAATCAAATACTGAACTAGGAGAGATATTGCTTTTTCCACCAATTCTATTCCATGCTGTCTACGTAGCAGTAAGAAAACTACTGCATCCACTGTAGTGTCTAGAGTGAAAGTACTATCTGTACTTTCACCTAGGTCAACAAAATAGATTCTCTAAGCCGTAATGTGTCTCACTGACTTTTCATCTGAATCTAAATCTAACATGTTTGCATTTAATAGACAGTTCCTAAACTATATGTCCTATATGTCAGTGTTCTGGTAGAAAGGAAAGCTGAGAAACATATTACCTTGTTTTGGTTTTGTTTTGAATGTACATATGATTGGAGTTACAATACAAGAAACCATTAACATTTGGAAATTACTGTGTTCAAAATATTTTAGACTACTACAAATAAGAGGCATACTCTTAATTTTGTAGCCCCTTAGCTAGAAAAAGTAACCATATATTTCAACACATGTTCCATTGTTAAATGTTTCTATACAACAAGACAAAAATATCATACTCTTTCTAAAATGAATACAAATTGGATCTGGGGCTATGGTGACATCTAAGAGAAGTGCCTAGGGCAGAAAATTTAAGGATACATACATTCTTGGGTGTAAAAATGAGCCTTGCCACAATATTCTATTACCTATGAAATTTCAGAACTTACCACAAGTAATACAGTCTATATTGTAGAGGAAAGGGACAAAATTAACAAGAGAATAAGTTCAAATGTAAATATAATCACGGAAAAGCAAAAGTGTACAGCTATTATAGTTTTTGTCTCTGGATTTGGTCCTAAGAAAACACTTGGCTGTATAATATCTTTTCTCATCTACCCATCCCATGCTTCTCTGAACTCAACTTACACTTCAGTCATGGTGAGCAAAGAAGATAAATACACTTTCAGAATAAGCATCTATTCCAATGAGGACAAGTTGCTCTCTCCTCAGTGATGATAGGTGTCAGGTACTGTATTAGGAAATTAGACCACACTATACTTTTTGGCAAGTTTTTCCCTCTGCAAAACTAAAAGTCAGATCAACTGTGGTGAAAGAAAGGTTAGGTAATCAAGCCCTCACGTAAACTTTGCATCTGGCATTAAGTTAACATTTTTTGTTAGCCATCAGGAAAGCTAGGAAAAGCTAGGATAAATCTGATATATTTTCCACAGTTATGTTTTTTTATTTTTAATTTATTTTCTCATTGCGCACATCTACTCAGATCTTTATAAACAGGTTTTAGGGATGCAATAAACAACCAACTATCACCAGAGAGCCTTGAAGGTAAATCCACTCTGCTTGCCACTTTTGACCCACTGCCCAACCTAACAAGCATAACATTTTGCATCTGGTTGCTATGTGCTTCTATCTGGCCTTTCCCCATATGTGGGTGCCCATTTCAATGGCAGAATTTCCCATTTTCATGCCCAGTTTACTGAAGACATTCAGTACAGAGCTTTTCTGGGTTATTGTTGCTTTCCTCACCAATGCAGTTTTCTTGACTTGGTGAAGGGAATGTTCTCTGGTACCTCACCAGAGATATAATTAAAGAACAGTGAATGGTCCACACATGCTATTTTTTTTAACCTACACATATATCGGCATTTGGATTATTTTGTTATGTAATTCAACATAATTTATAGCAGCTCAAGTTATTTTAGAATAAGTTAACAAGGAGTGCCAGTTTCAGTCTACCAATTTAACAAACCAGGCCTACCATTCCCAGCTGTTCCAGGTAGTATGTTTAATTCAGATTCTCTGGATAAATGCATACATCTAGCATAAGTTTTCCATCACACATCTATTTTAATTCAGCACCTCATAGAACCAGAATCTATTTTCTCCTCCATCTGTTTATAGCTACAAAAGAAATGTGATTTTTTTCAGGCAGTCCTAGAGATTTTTTTTTAAACCTCCTTTGATACAAGAATCAAAAATTGTAAGGTTGAAATTTTCTTTAAGATTTCAATAGCATGGGACTTCCCTGGCCATCCACTGGCTAAGACTCCACGCTTCCACTGCAGGGGACGCAGATTTGATCCCTTGTTGGAGAACTGAGGTCCTTCATGCCTCATGGCGCAGACAAAAAAAATTTCCATAGCAGTTATAAGTAATCAACCAGCTCATCCATTCCCATAAATTTCATAATCCGAATCATAATCTATAACAGAAAATGTTCATTCTACTAAGTGAATTGCCTTGCCTTCTATAGGCACAGTTGTGTAGTTGATCCTTTATCTGTGAAAACTTAAAACAGTTGAAAATTTAAGAAATGCCTTAGCTTCTGTGTGGTAAGGACTCTGAGAATTTCTTCCCCTAATGTTACTTGAATATAAGTGCTTCCAAAACTAACCAGATTCCTACTTTTCTCAAAGATTTGTTGTTTGAAACCAGTCCTTGGCTAACGTTTATTTATCAACATCAGTCTTAGATACTAAAGTTCAGTCTAGCTATTTTAAAGAGGAATAAATTCTTCTTAAAAGAAACTAAAACAAATAATAAACAAGCAAACAAAACACGTAGGATTTTTGGAAGGGCTAAGAGCAGGTCCTGGATGAGTTTCCAGTAGCAATGTTCAGAACTCCATTGTTATTAACGTTAGTTAATGTTTGAGGGATTTATACCAGAATTTTTCTGTCCTAAACATGCTTAGGGGGCTGCTGCTACCTACTGTAATCAAGAACTCTGTTTTTTCTAATGTCACTCATGCAGTTATTCTATTCCATATTCACATCGCTTCCTTCTGAAATAAAATCTCATACCGATGTGTATAAGTATCAGAGTTTGTTCAGAAAACTTTGAATAGTAACGGGAGGCAAATGCTGACTCTGACTTCCATCCACACAGTAAATGATTAATACTTATACAATTGTATACTTTCACAAAAAAGAGTTACACATAGTTGCTTCCATTTACTGTGGCAAGTTAAATAAAAATAACCTAAAATTTCTATGTTCAGGAAAGGAAACAGAGGGTTGACCTCCTTGTCACAACACAGTTAACAGCCTTTACTAAATGTCGGCTCTAGAGACATGGCACATGACAGCATAGCACTGAGTAATTTGTATAAAACTTGAGATAAATAAAATATTGAGACTGTGTGTGTGTGTGTGTGTGTGTGTGTGTGTGTGTGTATACCCTGCATATATATTTCATTTCAGTGTCTGGCATCCTACTATGGTCAAAGTTTCAGATTTCTAAATTGAGAGAATAAAAGAGTTTGGAGCTCTTTTCAACATTTCCTTTAATGTAAGTTTAATGTTAAATGAAAATTGTCTCCATGTAATATCATAAATTGTATTAGTTTGCTGGGACTGCCATAACAAAATACCACAAACTGGATGGCTTAAACAACACAAATGTATCTCCTCACAGTTCTGGAGGCTAGAAGTCAAATACCAAGGTGTTGGCAGGTTTAGTTTCTCTTGAGGCCTCTCTCCTTGCCTCACAGATGCTTGTTGCTTGCCTCCTTGCTGTGTTCTCTGTGCCGTGCTTGTGCATCACTGGCATCTCTTTTCTTTTTTTTTTTAATTTTTATTTTCTTTTATTTTTTTAACATCTTTATTGAAGTATAATTGCTTTACAATGTAATGTTAGTTTCTGCTGTATAACAAAGTGAATCAGCTATACGTATACATATATCCCCATATCCCCTCTCTCTTGAGTCTCCCTCCCACCCTTCCTATGGTGTCTCTTTTCTTATAAAGACACCAGTCATATTGAATTAGGGCTTCTCCCTTATTACCTAATTTAACCTAATTACCTCTTTGAAAGCCCTATCTCTAAATACAGACATATTCTGAGGCACTGGGGGTTAGGACTTCAATATATGAATTTCAAAGAGACACAATTCAGTCCATAATACTGATGATCTGGCACTGCATACCTGGGAACCTGGAAGTAAGCGGATTGTCTTTAATCATTTTCTTTATAGACAGGAAATGGGTGATTCTTCTGGAAGCTTTTCTGGAAAAGCTCTTAAAAGTGGCCTGAACCAACCAGTAGGTGCATTTTTTAGGTCATTCTATTTTCTTCTTTATCAGATATGAATATAGATATAATGCCTGCAGTTGTGGGGGCCATCTTGCATTCAAGATCAAGACAGTTCTTTCAGGTTGGAACCACAAGCTAAGAATGGGCAATATATTGCTTAGGGCATTGCACATCAGTTCCAGGTTACCTACCCTTGGATTTATTTAAGACAAAGAAAAAATAAATAAATCCATATTTTTTAAACCAATTATTTTTCCTTTGATTCATTTATAAAATTTCAGGTTAATATACAAATGTTAGTTGTTTAAGCAACTTAAATATATTATTGTTAATTGCAAAATAGTATATCATATGGTTCTCTATGTGAACAAGATATAGGTTTAAATTGAACAATAAATGTTGAATTGTATCTCTAGCTCACTTTTATAATTAAGTTTTATCATCAGGTGTTGAAGTATTATTAGAAGATAAATATTAAAATACTAATGAAACAATTTTTCTTATGAAGTGTTAAAAAAAGTATAGTATGCTCTTGTCTGTAGCTATGAACTCCAATGAAAATCAGCCAAGCAAAGAACAAATCAAGTTTGAAGTGGAACTACTTTAATTATCTTATTCCTAGGGAAAATTAAAATAATTTGCACTTGTTCAGTTTGATCACTAAATAAGCTCTGCAATTGCCACTTGAAAATTTGTATATTAAAATAAAACGAATGGTTAAAATGAGTTCATATTAATGAAAGACCAATATGTAATTCAATTGAAGATGATCAGTTCTATATTTTAGGAATTTAGAGACTGAAGCAGATTTTAATAAGTAGTTGACTTTGGTTATTATCCAAGACATGTAGAACATTGAACTACTGAAATGAACATCGATACTAAACACAGAAAAAAAGCTTTGTTTTGCTATGGACATTACAAAATTTGAGAAATTTTCAATGATGACAATTATACACTTTAAATATGGTCTTGTTTTTTTACAATTGGTTGGAAATATTCCTTTCATTTTTCAAACATGTATTGAGTACTAATTATATGTCAGATGCTTTTTTAGGCACTGGTGATATAGCAATAAACAAATCATAATAAAATCTGTATTCTTGTTGGCTTGTATTTAAAACAGACAGAAAATGAGACATATAATAAACAAAATAAGGTCAGTTACATAATATATCATAATATGATAAAGAATGCAGAGGTAAATAAAACAAGGAAGAGGAATGAGGATTGCCACATTAAATACATTAGCCAGAGAAGTCTAGAGAAAAGATGACATTTGCCCAAAGAAGTACAGTTGACAAGGTACACCCTCCCACCTTAAGCAACAAATAAAACTACAAATGTGTTTCCCTTATTACACAACACACAAGGTAATGATCCCTGAGAGAAGGGAACAAATGAACAATGTAAGCAGGCTACAGGCTGCAGTGACTGAAATTATTTACCCTGGTGTCATTAGTGTTTGGATACTTCCAAATTTTCAGATTTTGGCTCAAATTTCACCTTCTCGGTGACATCTTCCTTGAACTTTACCTCCTGATCATCTTATGGCATTACATGTTATTCATAGCACTTGTAATGATTTGAAATTATCTTGTTCATTTTTTGATTAAATGCTTATTGCATGTATCTATCCAAAAGATCGTAATATTTATGAAAGCATCAGCATTTATGAGGCAACATGTCTGGTAATTTATCAGTTTCCTCAATGCCCAGAAAATTCACTGGCATAAAATAAATACTTAATAACTATATGTTGAATGACAATGCAAGTAATACATGTAAATGGTACAAACTCACTAATAAAAAGAGATGTTAAAAAAGAGAAACCCTATAGTAGCTGTTCTAGTTAATATTTATGAGCTGATTTAATCCTTACATCAAGCCAGTGAGTTAGGGAATATTTTCATTCTCACTTTACATATAAAGAAACTGAAAAATAACTAGTTTGAATATGTTAGCCAATGTTACATGTAAGTGTCAAAACCAATCTGGCTTGAACGCTAATTTAAATCTCAAGTTCTTAACCATTGTGTAGTACTATTTACTTACTATGTGTTATAAATTTACTACATTGAAAATTATCACGAGAAATTTGAGAGTACAATGAGGCATAATGACATTAAACAAAATTAAAGAAAAAACAGGAATAAAAACGTTATGACAAGACATCATCAAATTGAGGGCCAATAGTTGAAAATGATAAAACATGAATGATTTCATAATGATAAAAATATAACCACAAATATTAAACAGACAACTATATATCAAATATTATACAATAAAGATGTGTAATTTATAAAATCAAACATGATATGGTTAAAGGAGGAGCAAGCTGAAATACAAGATCTTTTCATTTCAAATTAAAGAACATTAAAAAATAAATACTAATATGTAGCCACAACTGCCAAACACTGTGCTGGGTTCTAAGTATTCAAATAAGAATAAAGTACAATTTGTGACTTTTAAAGACTTATAGAAAGATTAACTTCTCTACTTTCTATTATTGCAAGGCTCTTAGATATTGAAAATATATGATGTTATATTTGAGAGAATATCAGATATCTATCCATGCCTAATTAGGTAATATTGCTAAGAGTTTGAAATGACTAATTTGTAATGATGATGTTTGTATCTGCAAACCCCTCCTACTCTTGAGGGGAAAGAGTATGTTATAGCTGGCTGGCGGTATGTTTGTACACTCTATGTAAGGAGGTGTATACTTGCATATGAAGATAAATGACATCACATTGTGAAGATGAAATTTTAAAGGGGGAGTTATTGAGGTAGCTTGGAATCATTGCCAATGGCACCATTATTTAAGCTAGGCTTCTCAGTGTTAAATCACAAGTCAATTTTCACTTATTTGGCTTTGGCAGGTGCAGTAGCTTGTTGCTTCAAAAATGTGATAAGATCTTGAGGAACTTCTTCCCCAAATTTTTAGTTACAGAGTTAACTTTTCAGAGGATTTAAATATACCAACAATCAGAGGAAATATTTTGAATTTCTCAGGAGTTCTTCTCAAGACTGAATTGTTAATGGAAGATTTATGTACACACTTACACAAAGGTGGGAACCATAGTAGGACCATAATGATCCTGATACTGAAAAATTATGTCAACAGCAACCCATTACTTCCCCACTAGGAAAGGAAGCTCTCTCTGGTCTCTTTAAGAATGACATTCTGTTATAGCTGCATTGGGAAATGTTAGCACATGAAGCATCCCTACAATAATAGAAAGATAGCAGTAGTTTTAATATTATGTTTCCACTCTCCATCCTAAAAGTCTTCAAAATAAAAAAATAAATAAATAAAGGACTGTTTTGCATTATCAGTCTGGCAATAAAGAACAACAGGGAAATTCTTGGGGCATTATTCCAGCAATTATTTGGAACTGACTTGGAAAGTCTATTGCTTTATAATTAGATTGATTTGCCCTGTGTGACTTTTGGTACTAGTGTGGGTGAAAATGAAGCTCTTCGGCTGCTAATGATTGTTCAGACCAGGTTGTATTAAAAGAGCAGAATAAGGGACATGTTTTAGGATACAGAGATATTTTGTGAATTTTTAAACAGAATAAATAAGGAGATTCATCTTGGAACTCTTTTTTGAGTTATGGCATATTATGATGCCTTTCTATAATCTTCAATTTTTATTTTCAAATCAAAGGTAAAATATAGGACTCATTTCTAAAAAAAAATACTACCTTGTCCCAAGGTACCACATAAAAAAATTTTCACATGCTATCCGAAAGAATTATCTCCGAAGTTCCACATAAAAATGTTTCTATTATTATCACAACTTTCAATGAGGAGAGAGAGATGCATATAGGATAGGCAAATTGCTTCACTATTACAGTAACAGTGCCAAAGTCAATATTTCATTCTAAGTTTTACTGACATCAGGTCCATACAGTTTTAATTTTATTTTTAATATCATTATACTTCCCACAGTGCATGCAAATGTAAAAATTGAGTTCCCTGCAAAACTCTAGAAAATAAAAATCTTACAATATTAAAATAATTTCTAAGTATACAAGCACATATATTTGGTTTAGTTATTATCACCTATTGTAACTTAGACAATATTTTAAAAACTCAAAGAGTCAAAGATTAGTCTAGGCAAGGCATTACAGTAATTATAATTTAAAGGCTATGATTTTAACCACAGTAGGCATGTCACCTTGTTTATCCCTAGTGATTTCCTTGTAGTTAATAATCTCATGAGGGAAAGTTTCTAGAGGTGCTGTCACAGATTGTCTAATGTTAAACCAAGCTTGCCTTTGAAACCTTGGCTTCAAGCTTTCAGTCAATGCTTTTATTTGGACTTGACTCCTGAATCATCAAGGAAGCTCTTGAAAGTGAAATTTTCTCAGGAGCCTAAGTTAATTCTCAAAATGTTGTTATAAATATATGGAATAAAATAATTTGTAAATTGATAACTTATTTAAACCAGAAATATTTCAGCTTGAGCCACTTATCAATATTTTAAAGAACACACTAAGAAGATTATGAGGACAATTATTAAAATTAAACACGATTTTTAAAAATTTTATTTATTTTTGGCTTGCGTTTGGTCTTCATTGCTGCATGCGGGCTTTCTCCAGTTGCAGCGAGCGGGGGCTACTCTTCATTGTGGTACGAAGATTTCTCATTGTGGTGGCTTCTCTTGTTGCTGAGCACAGGCTCTAGGCTCACAGACTTCAATAGTTGTGGCAAGTGGGCTTAGTGGTTGTGGCTTGCGGGCTCTAGAGCGCAGGTTCAATAGTTGTGGTGTGCGGGCTTATTTGTTCCACAGCATGTGGGATCTTCCTGGACCAGGGCTCAATCCCACGTCCCCTGCATTGGCAGGCGAATTCTTAACCACTGCACCATCAGGGAAGTCTCAAACATGACTTTTTAAACTAAATTCATTTAAATAAATATAATTGATAATTTAATAAATAAACATTTTATCATTTTGCTAAGTAAAACATAAATATTTAATAATGTTCGATTAATTTTAAAATAACAATATAGGGGACTTTTGGTTTTATCTTTGACATTTAAACAGCTTAGAGTGTTAAAATAAAAAAGGAGGCTGTTAGATTGAGTGGCTCAAATGCCCTGGTAACCTACATAAGCAAACTAAAACCTGAGCTGGAGTCAATGCATTTGAATCTGAGAAAATGGAACTTAAGAACAACCAATCAAATAATTTCCTTGCTTTGCTCCCACATCTTCTCTATAAAAACTTCTCCACTAGCTTCTGTTGGTGGAGTACTTCTATCCACTTTAGGTTTGGAACTGCCAGATCAAATCCATGTATGCTCAAATAAACTCTTGAAAATTTGAAGGTTCCTCAGTTTATCTTTTAACAGAAGTCAATATCTCATTCTTACAACACATACAGACAAAAATAAACAAACTGAAATCAGTGACTTCTTGGACTCATCAGAGAACAGATGATGAACCTGCTGAAGGACACCTTGGTTGCTTCCAACATTGGGCAATTATGAATAAAGCTGCTATAAACATCTGTGTGCAGGGTTTTGCATGGACATACATTTTCAGCTCCTTGGGGTAAATACCAAGGAGCTAGATTTTGTAGTAAGAGTATCTTTAAGTTTGTAAGAAACCACCAAACTGTCTTCAGAGTCGATGTACCATTTTGCCTTCCCAACAGCAATGAATATGACTTCCTGTTGTTTCATGTCCTTGCTAGCATTTGGAGTTGGCAGTGTTCCAGATTTTGGCCATTTTAATAAGTGTATAGTAGTATCCTATTGTTTTAATTTACATTTTCCTGATGACACATGTTGTTGAGCATCTTTTAAAGTGCTTAATGGCATCTGTGTATCTTAGTTATTGAGTTGACATCTTATTTGTTGAGGTGAATGTTAAGGTCTTTGGCCTTTTAAAATCATGCTATTGTTTTCTTATAGGTGAGTTTTAAGAGTTCTTTGTATATGATGGATAACAATCCTTTGTCAGATGTGTCCTTTGAAAATATTTCCTCCCAGTCTTTGGCTTCTCTTCTCATTTTCTTGGCATTGTCTCTAGGAGAGTAAAAGTTTTTAATATTAATAAAGTCCAGCTTATCAATCAGTTCTTCCATGGATCAAGGTGTCTTTGGTGTTGTAGCAAAAAAGATATCACAATACCCAAGGTCATCTAGGATTTCTCTCATGGTATATTCTAAAATTTTTACAGTTTTGCATTTTACATTTAGGTTTATGATCTATTTTGAATTAATTTTTTGTGAAGGATTATGGTATATATCTAGGTTCAATACTTTGCATGTGGATGTCAAGTTGTTGCCACTCCTTTTGTTAGAAGGATTATTTATATCCACTGTTTTGTCTTTGTTTCTTTGTCAAGATCAGTTGACTATATTTATGGGGTCTATTTCTAGGCTGTCTATTCTGGTCCATCAATTTTTTTGTCTATTCTTTTGTCATTACCACACTTTTTTTTGATAACTGTAAGTTTATAATCAGTCTTGAATTGGGGTGACATCAGTCATCCAACTATGTTCTTCTTCAAGATTGTGTTGGCTATTCTGGGTCTTTTGTCTCTCCATATAAACTTTAGAATCAGTTTGTCAATATTCATAAGGAATTTGCTGGGATTTTGATTGGGATTGCATTGAACCTATAGATCAATTTTAGAAGAACTGATATCTTGACAATATTGAGTTTTCTTATCCATTAACATGGAATATCTCTCCATTTATTTAGTTCTTTTATTTCTTTCATCAGAGATTTGTAGTTTCCCTCATATCAGCTTATATATATATCTTGTTATATTTGTACCTGAGTATTTCATTTTGGGGTAGCTAATGGAAATGATATTTAATTTTTAATTCCAAATTCCAATTACTTATTTCTGGTATAGAGGAAAGCAATTAACTTTGTATATTAATCTTGTATACTGCAACATTGCTATAATCACTCATTAGTTCCAGGAGTTTTTTTTGTGGACACTTCAGATTTTCTACATAGATGATCCTGTCATCTGCAAAGACAAGTTTTTTACTTTCTTCCTAATCTGTATACCTTTTATTTCCTTTACGTGCCTTATTGCATTGACAAAGCCTTCCACTATGACATTGAAATGGAGTTGTAATAGGGGACATCCTTGCATTGTACCTGATATTAGTAGGAAAGCTTCTTTTCTTATAATGTCTTTGTCTGACTTTTTTACTAGGATAATGTTGGCTTCATTGAATGAGTTAGGAAGTATCTCCTCTGCTTCTATCCTCTGAAAGAGATTGTAGAGGATTGGCATAAATCCTTTATTAAATGTTTGGTAGAATTCACTGGCAAAATCATCTGCTCCTGTTGATTTTTGTTTTGGAAGGTTATTAACTATGGATTTAATTTCTTTAAAAGATATAGGCCTATTCAGATTATCTGTTTCTTCTTATGTGAGTTTTTGTAGATTGTGTCTTTTATGGCTCATTTTATCTAGGTTATCAAATTTGTGGGCATAGAGTTGTTTATATTTTTCCTTTATTATTCTTTTAATTGCCATGGGATCTGTAATGATAACTCATCTTCATTTCTGATATTAGTGATTTGAGTCCTCTCTTGTTCTTGTCTTAACTAGCCTGGCTAGAGGCTTATTGATTTATTGGTCCTTTCAAAAATAGGCTTTTGGTTTTGTTAAATTTCTCTGTTGATGTTCTGTTTTCTGTTATAACTGAATTCTCTTTTTTCTGCTTACCTTCAAATAATTTTTTTTTCTCTTCTAGCTATTCTCTTCTTTCCTAAAGTGGAAATTCAGATTATTGATTTAAATATTTCTTCTTTTCTAATATGTATATTCAATGCTATAAATTTCCCATTAAGGCCTGCTATTTTACACTTTATTTAGTTCAAAATATTTTTAAATTTCTGTTGAAGTTTCTTCTTTGATTTATGTGTTATTTAAAAGTATGTTGTTTAATTTCCACTTATTTTGGAATTTTTCAGTTATCTTTGTTATGGGTTTCAAGCTTAATACAGTTGTGGTCTGAGAACAGACATTATATATTTATACTCTTTTAAATGTATTAAGATGTGTTTTATGACCCAGAATGTGGTCTATCTTGGTAAATGTTCCATAGGAGCTTGAGAAAAATGTGTATTCTGCTGTCGTTGGATGAAGTTGTTTACAGATGTCAGTTATATCCAGTTGATTAATGGTGTTGGTTGGTTAGTTTGACTATATTCTTTCTGATTTTCTGCTTGCTGGGTCTGTCCATTTCTGAGAGAAGGCAGTTGAAGCTTCCAGAAGTGATGGTGGATTTATCTATTTCTCCTTTCAGTTCTCTCAGTATTTGCCTGACATCATTTGATGTTCTGCTGTTAGTTGTACACACTTTAAGAATTGTCTTTTCTTCTTGGACAATTGACCCCTTTAACATTATGCATATTTAGCCCTTGAGCAACATATAACTGGGGCACCAACCCCCTTGCAGTAAAAAAGCCATGTATAACTTTAGAGTTGGCCCTCCATATCTGCAGTTCTGCATCTATGGATTCAACAAACCATGGATCGTATAGTGCTATATTACATATTTATTGAAAATAAATCTCTGTATGTGAACTCACACAGTTCAAACCCATTTTGTTAAAGAGGCAAGTGTAATGCCATTTTTATCCCTGATAATTTTCCTTACTTTGAAGTGTGCATTCTCTAAATTAATATAGCTACTTTGGCTTTTTAAAGTTAGTGTTAGCATGTTATAATTATCTCCATCAGTTTTATATTTTCTCCTGTCTATTGAGATACAATTGACATATTATATGTGTAAGTTTAAGGTGTAAAATGTGATGATTTTATAAATGTATAAATTACAAAATGATTACCACAATAAGGTTGGTTATATGTCCATCACCTCATGTAATTCCTTTTTTTTGGAGTGAGAATATTTAATATCTAGTTTCTTTGCAAATTTCAATCCCCAGAACTTAGTACTTTTTTAATTGAAAGTTTAACCCTTTGGCCTACATCTTCCCATTTTCCCAATATCCTAGCCCCTGGCAACCACCATTCTACTCTCTGTTTCTATAAATTAGGCTTTTTAGGATTCCACATATGAATGAGATTGGACAGTATTTGTCTTTGTCTGGCTTAGCATAATGCTCTCATGGTCCACTCATCTTGTCACAAATGGAAGGATATCATTCTTTTTATGGCTGAATGATGTTTCATGTATAATATATATTTTTCTTTTTCCATTCATCTTTCTTTTTAATTAATTAATTTATTTATTTGTCTGTGCCGAGTCTTAGTTGCAGCATGCAAGATCTATAGTTGTGGCATGGCAACTCTTAGTTGCGATGTGTGGGATCTAGTTCCCCAACCAGGGATTTAACCCAGGCCTCCTACTTTGGGAGGGTGGGGTCTTAGCCACTGGACCACAAGGAAAGTCCGTCCATTCATCTTTCAGTGGACACTTAGGTTATTTGCATATCTTAGCTATTTTGAATATTGCTGAAATTAACATGAGAACATTGATACGACTTTGAAATTGTGAATCAATTCCTTGGGAGAAATAGCCGGAAGTGGGAATGCTGAATCTTCAGGAAACTCCATGCTTTCTATAGTTTTCCATAGTTGCTATACCAATGCACATTCTCATTAACACTCCACAAGGGCTCTCTTTCCTCCACATTCTCACCAACACTCGTTAGCTTTTTTTTCTTTTTGATAATAGTCTTTCTAACAGGTATGAGGTAATATCTCATTGTAGTGTCCATTTCCATTTCCCAGATTAATAATGTTGAGCATCTTTTTGTATTTGTATTGGTCATTGTATGTTTTCTTTGGAGAAATATCTATTAAAGTCCCCTGACCACTTTTTAATCATCAAATTATTTGCTTTTTGCCATATAGGGAGCTCATAAAACAGTAGTTAAAAAATCATATATTCCATCAATTTACTTTTAATCTATATATGTCTATATATTTATAGTGAGTTTCCTTTAGACAACATATAGTTGGGTCATGTTTTTCTGATCCATTCTGACAATCTCTGTCTTTTAATTGGTGCATTTAGATTATTGTCATTCAAAGTGATTATTGATATATTTGGTTTTAATATCTATCATATCTGCTACTGTTTTCAATTTGTTGCCTTTGTTCTTATTTCTGTCTTCCATTATTTTTCTGCCTTCTGTAGTTTTTTTTTTTTAACATCTTTTTTGGAAGATACATGGTTTACATTGCTGTGTTAGTTTCTGCTGTATAATAATCAGCTATACGTATATATACATCTCCATATCCCCTCCCTCTTGCGTCTCCCTCCCACCCTCTTTATACCACCCCTCTAGGTGGTCACAAAACACCAAGCTGATCTCCCTGTGCTATGCAGCTGCTTCCCACTACCTATCTATTTTACATTTGGTAGTGTATATATGTCAGTGCCACTCTCTCACTTCGTCCCAGCTTACCATTCCCCACCCCTATGTCCTGAAGTCCATTCCCTATGTCTGCATCTTTATTCTTGTCCTGTCCCTAGGTTCTTCAGAACCATATATATTTTTTTAGATTCCATATATATGTGTTAGCATACAGTATTTGTTTTTCTCTTTCTGACTTAACTTCACTCTGTATGACTGATGCTAGGTCTATCCACCTCACTACAAAAAACTCAATTTCGTTTCTTTATAAGGCTGAGTAATATTCCATTGTATATATGTGTCATATCTTCTTTATCCATTCATCTGTCAGTGGATACTTAGGTTGCTTCCTGGCTATTGTAAATAGTGCTGTAATGAATATTGTGGTACATGACTCTTTTTCAATTATGTTTTTTTTCAGGGTATATGCCCATTAGTGGGACTGATGGGTCATATGGTAGTTCTATATTTAGTTTTCTAAGGAACCTCCATACTGTTCTCCATAGTGGCTGTATCAATTTACATTCCCACCAGCAGAGCAAGAGAGTTCCCTTTTCTCCACACCCTCTCCAGCATTTATTGTTTGTAGATTTTTTGACGATGGCCATTCTGACTGCTGTGAGGTGATACCTCGTAGTTTTGATTTGCATTTCTCTAATGATTAGTGATGTTGAGCATCTTTTCATGTGTTTGTTGCCCATCTGTATATCTTCTTTGAAGAAATATCCATATAGGTCTTCTACCCAGGTTTAGATTGGGTTGTTTGTTTTTTTTGATATTGAGCTGGATGAGGTGCTTGTATATTTGGGAGATTAATCCTTTGAGAGTTGCTTCATTTGCAAATATTTTCTCCCATTTTGAGGGTTGTCTTTTTGTCTTGTTTGTGGTTTCCTTTGTTGTGTAAAAGATTTTACGTTTCATTAGGTCCCATTTGTTTATTTTTGTTTTTATTTCCATTTCTCTACGAGGTCAGTCAAAAAGGATCTTGCTGTGAATTATGTCATAGAGTGTTCTGCCTATGTTTTCCTTTAAGAGTTTTACACTGTCTGGACTTACATTTAGGTTCTTAATCCACTTTGAGTTTATTTTTGTGTATGGTGTTAGAGAGTATTCTAATTTCATTCTTTTACATGTAGCTGTCCAGTTTTCCCAGCACCACTTATTGAAGAGGCTGTCTTTTCTCCATTGTATATTCTTGCCTCTTTTTCAAGATAAAGTGACCGTATGTGCACGGGTTTATCCCTGGGCTTTCTATCCTGTTCCATTGATATATATTTCTGTTTTTGTACCAGTACAATACTCTCTTGATTACTGTAGCTTTGTAGTATAGTCTGAAGTCCGGGAGCCTGATTCCTACAGCTCCATTTTTCTTTCTCAAGATTGCTTTGGCTATTTGGGGTTTTTTGTGTGTGTTTCCATACAAATTGTGAAATTTTTTATTCTAGTTCTGTGAAATATATCATTGGTAATTTGACAGTGATTGCATTGACTCTGTAGATTGCTTTGGGTAGTATAGTCGTTTTCACAATGTTGATTCTTCGAATCTAAGAACACGGTATACCTCTCCGTCTGTTTGTAGCTTCTGTAATTTCTTTCATCAGTGTCTTATAGTTTTCTGCATGTAGGTCTTTTGTCTCCTTAAGTAGGTTTATTCCTAGGTATTTTATTCTTTTTGTTGCAGTGGTAAATGGGAGTGTTTACTTAATTTCTCTTTCAGATTTTTCATCATTATTGTATAGGAATGCAAGAACTTTCTGTGCATTAATTGTGTATCCTGCTACTTTAACAAATTCATTGGTTAGCTCTTGTAGATTTCTGGTAGGATCTTTAAGATTCTCTATATGTAGCATCATGTCATCTGCAAACAGTGACATTTTACTTCTTTTCCGATTTGGATTTTATTTCTTTTTCTTCTCTGACTGCTGCAGCTAAAACATCCAAAGCTATGTTGAATAATAGTGGTGAGAGTGGGGAACCTTGTATTTTTCCTGATCTTAGAGGAAATGCTTTCAGTTTTTCACCATTGAGAATGATGTTGGCTGTGCCTTTGTCATATATGGCCTTTATTATGTTGAGGTAAGTTGCCTTTATGCCTACTTTCTGGAGACTTTTTATCATAAAAACATATTTTATTTTGTCAAAAACTTTTTCTGCATCTATTGAGATTATCATATGGTTTTTATCCTTCAGTCTGTTAATATGGTGTATCACATTGATTGATTTGTGTATATTGAAGAATCCTTGCAGTCCTGGGATAAACCTCACTTGATTATGGTGTATGATCATTTTAATATGCTGTTGAATTCTGTTTGCTAGTATTTTATTTTTTTCTTTTTTTTTTTTTTTCTTTTGCGGTACGCGGGCCTCTCACTGTTGTGTCCTTTCCTGTTGCGGAGCAAAGGCTCCGGACGTGCAGGCTCAGCGGCCATGGCTCACGGGCCCAGCCGCTCCGCGGCATGTGGGATCTTCCCAGACCAGGGCACGAACCCGTGTCCCCTGCATCGGCAGGCGGACTCTCAACCACTGCGCCACCATGGAAGCCCTGTTTGCTAGTATTTTGTTGAGGATTTTCACCACTATTTTCATCAATGATATTGACCTGTAGTTTTCTTTTTTTGTGAGATCTTTGCCTGGTTTTGATATCAGGGTGATGTTAGCTTGGTAGAATGAGTGTAGGAGTGTTCCTTCCTCTGCTGTATTTTGGAAGAGTTTCAGAAGGATAGGTGTTATCTCTTCTCTAAATGTTTGATAGAATTCGCCTGTGAAGGCATCTGGTCCTGGGCTTTTGTTGGAAGATTTTTTTTTTTTTTTTGTGGTACATGGGCCTCTCACTGTTGTGGCCTATCCCTTTGTGGAGCACAGGCTCCAGACGCGCAGGCTCAGCAGCCATGGCTCACGGGCCTAGCCACTCCACGGCATGTGGGATCTTCCCAGACCGGGGCACGAACCCATGTCCCCTGAATCGGCAGGCAGACTCTCAACCACTGCACCACCAGGGAAGCCCTGTTGGAAGATTTTTAATCTCAGTTTCAATTTCAGTGCTTGTGATTGGTCTGTTTATATTTTCTATTTCTTCCTGGTTCAGTCTCAGAAGGTTGTGCTTTTCTAAGTATTTGTCCATTTCTTCCAGGTTGCCCAAGTTTATTGGCATATAGTTGCTTGTAGTAATCTCTCATGATCCTTTTTGTTTCTGCAGTGTCAGTTATTATTTCCCTTTTTCATTTCTAATTCTGTTGATTTAAATATTCTAACTTTTTTCTTGATGAGTCTGGCTCTTGGTTTATCTATTTTGTTTATCTTCTCAAAGAAATAGCTTTTAGTTTTATTGATCTTTGCTATTGTTTCCTTCATTTCTTTTTCATTTATTTCTGATCTGATCTTTATGATTACTTTCCTTCTGCTAACTTTGGGGTTTTTTGTTCTTCTTTCTCTAATTGTTTTAGGTGTAAGTTTAGGTTGTTTATTTGAGATTTTTCTTGTTGCTTGAAGTAGGATTGTGTTGCTATAAACTTCCCAGTTAGAAATGCTTTTGCTGCATTCCATAGGTTTTGGACCATAGTGTTTTCATTTTCATTTGTTTCTAGGTAGTTTTTGATTTCCTTTTTGATTTCTTCAGTGATTTCTTGATTATTTTAGCATATTGTTTAGCCTCCAGTTGTTTGTATTTTTTAGTTGTTTTCCTATAGTTGATATCTAGTCTCATAGCGTTGTGGTCAGAAAGGATACTTGATATGATTTCAATATTCTTAATTTTACCAAGGCTTGATTTGTGACCCAAGATATGATCTATTCTGGAGAATGTTCCATGAGTACTTGAGAAGAAAGTGTATTCTGTTGTTTTTGGATGGAATGTCTTATCAATATCAATTAAATCCATCTTGTTTAATGTGTTATTTGAAGCTTGTGTTCCCTTATTTATTTTCATTCTGGATGATCTGTCCATTGGTGAAAGTGAGGTGTTAAATCTCCTATTATGATTGTGTTACTGTTGATTTCCCCTTTTACTGCTGTTAGCATTTGCCTTATTTATTGAGGTGCTCCTATTTTGGTTGCATATATATTTATAATTGTTATATATTCTTCTTGGATTGATCCCTTGATCATTATATAGTGTCCTGCTTGGCCTCTTACTTGTAATAGTCTTTATTTTAAAATCTATTTTCTCTGATATGAGAATTGCTAGTCCAGCTTTCTTTTGGTTTTCATTTGCATGGAATATCTTATAACGTCCTCTCACCTTCAGTCTGTATGTGTCCCTAGGTCTGAATTGGGTCTCTTGTAGACAGCATATATACGGGTCTTGTTTTTGTATCCATTCAACCAGTGTATGTCGTCTGGTTAGAGCATTTAGTCCATTTACATTTAAGGTGATTTTCTATATGTATGTTCCTATTACCATTTTCTTAATTGTTTTGAGTTTGTTTTTGTAGGTCTTTTCCTTCACTTGTGTTTCCTGCCTAGAGAAGTTCCTTTAGCATTTGTTGTAAAGCTGGTTTGGTGGTGCTGAATTCTCTTTGCTTTTGCTTGTTTGTAACGTTTTTAATTTCTCTGTCAAATCTGAATGAGATCCTTGCTGGGTAGAGTGATCTTGGTTGTAGGTTTTTCCCTTTCATCACTTTAAATATTTCCTGCCACTGCCTTCTGGCTTCCAGAGTTTCTGCTTAAAGATCATCTGTTAACCTTAATGGGGATTCCATTGTATGCTATTTGTTGCTTTTCACTTGCTCCTTTTAATATTTTTTCTTTACATTTAATTTTTGATAATTTGATTATTATGTGTCTTGGTGTGTTTCTCCTTGGATTTATCCTGTATGGGACCCTCTGCGCTTCCTGGACTTGATTATTTCCTTTCCCATATTAGGGAAGTTTTCAACTATAATCTCTTCAAATATTTCCTCAGTCCCTTTCTTTTTCTCTTCTTCTTCTGGGACCCCTATAACTCAAATGTTGGTGTGTTTAATATTGTCCCAGAAGTCTCTGAGACTGTCCTCAATTCTTTTCATTCTTTTTTTTCTTTACTCTGCTCTGCCTTAGTTATTTCCACTATTTTATCTTCCAGGCCACTTATCCTTTCTTCTGCCTCAGTTGTTCTGCTATTGATTCCTTCTATAGAATTTAATTCATTTATTGTGTTGTTCATTATTGTTTGTTTGCTCTTTAGTTCTTCTAGGTCCTTGTTAAATGTTTCTTCTATTTACTCCATTCTGTTTCCAAGACTTTGGATCATCTTTACTATCATTACTCTGAACTCTTTTTCAGGTAGACTGTCTATTTCCTCTTCATTTGTTTGTCTGGTGCGTTTTAACCTTGCTCCTTCATCTGTTGCATATTTCTCTGTCTTCTAATTTTGTTTAACTTACTGTGTTTGGGGTCTTCTTTTTGGGGGCTGCAGGTTCGTAGTTCCCATAGTTTTTGGTGTCTGCCCCCAGTGCGTTAGGTTGGTTCAGTGTCTTTTGTGGGCTTCCAGGTGGGGGTACTGGTGCCTGTGGGTGGGTCTGGACCTTGTCTTTCTGGTGGGCAGGGTTGCATCTGGTTGTATGTTTTGGAGTGTCTGTGGACTTAGTATGATTTTAGACAACCTCTCTACTAATGTGTGGGGTTGTGTTCCTGTCATGCTAGTTGTTTGTCATGGGGCGTCCAGTACTTGAGCTTGCTGGCTCTTGGGTGGAGCTGGGTATTAACGTTGAGACGGAAATCTCTGGGAGAGCTCTTGCTGATTGATATTATGTGGGGCCGGGATGTCTCTGGTGGTCCAATGTCCTGTACTTGGCTCTTGCACCTCCAAGATTCAGGCCTGACACCCAGATGGAGCACCAAGACCCTGTCAGGCACACGGCTCAGTAGAAAAGGATGAAAAAAAGAAAGACAGAAAAAGTAAAATAAAATAAAATTAATATGTTATTAAAATAAAATTTTTTTAAATATTATTAAAATAAAAAGTAATTAAAAAAAAGAAGAGAGCAACCAAACCAATAACAAACCCAACAATTATAACAAGCGTTAAAAACTAAAATAAAATAAACATATAAATCAGAAATTAGTCACTCAGATATAGCAAACTCCAAGTCTATAGGTGCTCCCAAAGTCCACTGCCTCAATTTTGGAACGATTTGTTTTCTATTCGGTATTCCACAGATGGTAGGTACCTCATGTTGATTGTGGAGATTTAATCCACTGCTCCTGAGGCTGCACACAAAAATTTCCCTTTCTCTTCTTTGTTCACATAGCTCCTGGTGTTCAGCTTTGGATTTGGCCCCACCTCTGCATGTAGGTTGCCCTGTGGTATCTGTTCTTTGCCCAGACAGGAGAGGGTTAAAGGAGCAGCTGATTCGATGGCTCTGGCACATTCATGCCAGGGGGAGGGAGGGGTACAGAATGCGGGATGAGCCTGTGGTGGCAGAGGCCAGCGTGACATTGCAACAACCTGAGGCATGCCGTGTGTTCTTTTGGTGAAGCTGTCCCTGGATCATGGGACCCAGGCAGTGGTGGGCTGCACAGGCTTATGGGAGGAGAGGTGTGGACAGTGACCTGTGCTTGCACACAGGCTTCTTGGTGACTGCAGAAGCAGCATTAGCGTTTCATGCCTGTCTCTGGTGTGTGCACCAATAGCCATGACTCACACCCATCTCTGAAGCTTGTTAAGGCAGTGCTCTGAACCCCCTCTCTGTATGCACCTGGAAACAATGGTCTCTTGCCTCTTAAGCAGTTCCAGACTTTTTCCCGGACTCTCTCCCAGCTAGCTGTGGCGCACTAGCCCCCTTCAGTCTGTGTTCATGCAGCCAACCCCAGTCCTCTACCTGAGCTCTGACCTACGAAGCCCAAGCCTCAGCTCCCAGCCCCACCCCCACCCCAGCGCATGAGCAAACAACCCTCTCAGGCTGGTGAGTGCTGGTCGGCACTGATCCTCTGAGCAGAAATCTCTCTGCTTTGCCCTCTCTGCAACCCATATTGCTGCATTCTCCTCCGTGACTCTGAAGCTTCCCCACCACCACCCCCCATCTCCACCAGTGAAGGGGCTTCCTAGTGTGTGGAAACTTTCCCTCCTTCACGGCTCCCTCCCACTGGTGCAGGTCCCATCTCTATTCTTTTGTCTCTGTTTTTTCTTTTTTCTTTTGCCCTACCCAGGTACGTGGGGAGTTCCTTGCCTTTTGGGAAGTCTGAGGTCTTCTGCCAGCGTTCAGTAGGTGTTCTGTAGGAGTTGTTCCATATGTAGATGTATTTTTGATGTATTTGTGGGAAGGTGATCTCCATATCTTACTCCTCTGCCATCTTGAAGGTCCTTCTCCTATAGTTTTAATTGGGTATTTTATGTGATTTTATTTTCTTCCCTCTCCTAAAAAATCTCATAATTCCTTTTTTACTTTGTTGTTTTTTTTTTTTTTTGGTGGTTGTCCTAGAGTTTGTAATATACATTTACAACTAATCCATGTCTACTTTTAAATAACACTGTACCACTTTAAAGTAGTGTGAGTATCTTATAAAGCCCAAATAATCCTATTCCTCCCCTCCTTCTCTGTCTCTTGTATCATTGTTGTCATTTATTTCAATTATATATAAGCATAAATAAGCATATGTATATATATATTCTAATATATATGCACAAAATCAAATATATATTTGGTATTGTTATTTTGAAAAAATGTTATGTTAGATCAATTAAAAATAAGAAAAATAGAAGCTCTTATCTTACCTTTGCATTTTCCTTCTTTGATACTTTTCTTTATGTAGACCTGAAATTTTGACATGTATTGTTTCTCTTTTCTCTAAATAACTTCTTTTAACATTTCCTCCAAGGCAGGTCTATAAATTTTATCAGTTTTTATTTATTTTGAGAGAGTTTTTATTTCTCTTTAACTTTTGCAGTATAATTTTGCTGGGTACAGAGTTCTAGCTTGGTTCTTTTTCCCCCCTCAATATTTTCAACATTTCACTCAACTTTCTTCCTGCTTACATGGTTTCTGAGGAGAAGTTGGATATACTTCACATTGTTGTTCCTTTATAAGTCAGGTGTTTTTTTCTCTGGCTTCTTTCAGAATTTGTTCTTTATCTTTGATTTTTCATATTTTGAAAATGATTTGTCTAGGTGTTTTTGTTTGTTTGTTTGTTTTGGCATTTATCCTGCTTGTAGTTCTCTGAGTTTCCTATATTTGTGGTTTGGTGTCTGACCTTAATTTGGAGAAAGTCTCAATCATTATTGTTTCAAATATTTCTTCTTTGCCTTTCTTTCTTCTCTTTCTGGTATTCCAATTACATGTGTGGTACACCTTTTGTAGCTTTCCATAGTCCTTGGATATTCTATTCTGACTTCTTTAAATTCTTTTTTCTCTTTGTTTTTCAGTTTTGGAGGGTTATTTTGATATATGCTCTAGCACAGAGATTCTTTTCTCAGGTGTGTCCAGTTTACTAGTAAGCCCATCAAAAACATTCTTTGTTTTTTCAATTGAATTTTTTATCTTTAGCATTTTTTTTTGTTTCTTTCTTAGAATTTTGTTTCTTGGCTTATATTACCCATCTGTTCTTGCATGCTGTCTACTTTATCCATTAGAGCCTTAGTGTAATAATCATCGTTGTTTAAAATTTATTTTTTTTAATTTATTGGGGCATAGTTGCTGCACAATGTTGTGTTAGTTTCTGCTGTACAGTGAAGTGAATCAGCCATATGTATACACATATCCCCTCTCTTCTGGATTTCCCTCCCATCTAGGTCACCACAAAGCATCGAGTAGATTTCCTCATTCTATACAGCAGGCTCTCACTAGATATCTATTCCATACATAGCAATGTACATAGCAATGTATACACGTCAATCCCAATCTTCCAATTCATCCCAGCCCCCCTCCCCCCTTGATGTCCATATGTTTGTTCTCTACGTCTGTGTCTATTTCTGCTTTGCAAGTAGGTTCGTCTGTACCATTTGTCTAGATTCCACATATATGTGTTAATATATATTTATTTTTCTGACTTACTTCACACTGTATGACAGTCTCTAGGTCCATCCACGTCTCTACAAATGATCCAATTTCATTCCTTTTTATGGCTGAGTAATATCCCATTGTATATATGTACCACATCTTTATCCATTCATCTGTCGATAGACATTTAGGTTGCTTCCATGCCCTGGCTATTGTAAATAGTGCTACAGTGAACATTGGGGTGCATGTGTCTTTTTGAATTATGGTTTCTTACGGTATATGCCCAGTAGTGGGATTGCTGGGTCATATGGTAGTTCTATTTTTAGTTTTTTAAGGAATCTTCATACTGTTTTCCATAATGGCTATATCAACTTACATTCCCACCAGAAGTGCAAGAGGGCTCTCTTTTCTCCACACGCTCTCCAGCATTTACTGTTTGTAGATTTTTTGATGATGACCATTCTGACCAGTGTGAGGAAATTGTTTAAAATTTCTGGTCTGATATTTCCCACATCTCTGCTGTGTCTGGTTCTAATACATGCTCTGTGTCTTTAAATTGTATTTTGTTGCCTTTTAGCATGCCTTATAATTCTTTTCTTGATAGCCAACATGATATATTAGGTAAAAGCAAAGACAAAAACACAAAACCACAGCAAAACAAAAACAAAGCTGCTGTAAATAGGCCTTTACTAATGTAGTGGTGAAGTGTGTAGGGTGGGGAAGAGTTCTGTAGTCTTATGATTAGGTCCCAGTCTTTTAATAGTCTGTGACTCTAGAGGGTGCACTTCACAAGAGTTTTTCATTTTTAATCCCGTTAGGTAGGACAAGATGGCTAGAGACAGCTGGAGGTGCTTATTTACCTTTCCAGGTCAATTAAGCTCTGTTAATAGCCCCCAGGTGAGGCTCTGGTTAACTAGTTTCCCCTGAGGGCTGTCAGGCCTTGTTAAGAAACACAGAGTGCTCTGATGTAATTCCAAATGGTTTCTTTTCCCTTCCTCCTGCAGGATGCTGGTGGGATTTTTAAAAGACATTTACTGTGGGAAACTCCTGGAGATAAAGCTCATAATATTGTGGAGGCCCACTTATGACTGGGGCTCCCTGGAGCCTTTAACTCTGAGAGTTGTCTGCACTGAGCCTCCAGCAATTCATCAGCTACAGTTCAAGTTTTCTTACCCCAGCAATGATTCCCGTGGAGTTTTCTGCTTTTGAGTCTCTGCTCAGGTAAGCTGACTCTCTGTATTCACTTGTCTCTCTCTGGTCTTGGGAGGTAGCAGTATACCCTGCATCCTCCCTTTTCTTATGAATTTAAGGAGAGTTACTGATTTTCGTTTGGTTCAGCTTTTTACTTGTTATGAAGCATTTCCAACTTTCTTACACGTGGAACCAGAAGCCCTTTATATTTTGATTTTACTCTCTGTGTTCTCTTTAATTGAACCTTCCAACTATTTTTAAAATTTCTCCTATTATGTTTTAAATTCTTGTGGTGTATTATGAAATTACTTTTGTTCTGTGTCTCAGTTTTTGTTCTGGTGTTTCATGAACATAAAGTTTTCTCTGATCTTTTTATGTATGAATAACATGTTTCTGAAATATGACTTTTTTATGCTCCGTAACTTGTTTATATCTTGGCTTTTAAAACTTTTTATTTTTCAATTTTTAATCAAGAGAATTCTTCAAATATGTGGTTATCTTTGTCTAAGGTCTTAATTTCTTAGCGTTAAGAGCACGAAAAGGTGATTGGAAACTGTATGTGCATAGAGTATGGTTGCCAAGTTGTGGGCCTCAGTATAAGGTTGATGTAGATTGCTAGTTATTGGAATCTGGGTGTCTTTTCTCTTGTGCTTGTTACTTCCTCTGAGAGCAGAGGGAAATCTTTCAAATTCTTTTCTAGATTGTAAAAGCCTGGCTACTGCTTTGATATGTACTGTTTGGTATATAATTTCTTATAATCTCTTTTTAAGTAGCATCTCCATCTGCAATTTGCCTGTAATCCAGAGACCCTCTGATTGAATAATTCCAGACAGCTGTGATAAAGTCATGTAATGTCAGGCAGTATAGTTTGGGGAGATGACTTGGAGAACCCTCTGGGCAAATAAGTTTGGAGAGGGGAAGGAGATGAGGCAAACAAATCCTTAGTCACTTTTAATGCTAGTCCTCCTGTTTTGTCAGCCCAACCAAGAAAGTCACCTGAGAGAAGCTCAATGTCTCAAATTCCTGAGCTTTTGGAGGCTCTGCAGAGAGAATTTGTTGGCTTCATGACTTCTCTCTCTGCAGAATATTTTTTCAATTTCCTGTGATATGCTGTTAGATAATATCCTTTCCAGATTCCAAAATTTTGCTGTTTTATACACTGTTTTGTAATCTTTGACCTTGTGGATATATGCATTTTAATACTCGTGTTTGTGTGTTATTTTGATGGGGTTCAAATAGGAAGAAGCAGTAAGTGCATGTGTTTAATACACTGAAATAAAGAGAAGCCCTATGAACTATTTTTTAAACAAAAATTGCTTACTTAAACAGAATACACTATCTTCAATGTATTTGGCATCATTTCTCTGATACTTTTCCACTTGAGATTAATTTGCAACTTTAATTATTATCTTCTCCATTTATCCTAGTGTTCTCACCAATTTCACTTGCTTCCACCCTTTAAAAGTTCTGAAAAGTGAAATAGACATATTTAACTTAATGTAAAGAGCAATAGAATGCCATCCCAACTGCTATCAGCATAGTACTGTGGTTAACAACCATGGGCTTTAGAGTTATAAGGCCTGAATTCATGCCTGAAAACCTACCTATTTACGGTGTAACTATAAGGAAGTTCTTTGACAGCAACACACTGAGCTTTTTTTTTTTTTTTTCTCTTAATATAAGGAAAATATTTGCCTACATTTCAGTGACAAAGTATTGGAAAAGTTATTTAGTAAAGAGTGTGACTTGATGCATATTCTGACAGATTTCAGTCCACTTTTCCCCTTTCTTCTGCAATCTGGTAAGCTAGCAAAGCTAGTGAACTCCTTTCTTTGGCACTGGTGGTAAATTCAGACCTCACAAGCACCCAGCGTGGCACAGGAAATTTTCTCTTTTTTCACTCTGCAGCCACTATAAAGGCCCAGCCTAATCTCTCTGCCTCCTTCAAGCCATTTCAACCTGCTTTCTTCAGAAAGCTTTATTATGTGAATCATATATCCATTTATAACCTCTTGGTGAAATTGGCATCATTAGTCTCAACATCCAATCCAAATTAGCTTTTGAGGCTTGTTCCTTGCTTTCTTGGGGCAGCAACAACAGTAGTATATCGTCTAGTTATTCACTTTTTTCAACTAATGTTTATTGAGTCCCTATTCTCAACTTGTGACTGCTGATGCTATAATGTATAAAATTATAAATTCTAGCCTGGTGGAGACCCTAGTAAAGTGAATACTTCAAAATACTGTGATATTTAAATAAGATTTAATATATTCAGCAAATTGCCTGAAATGCTTTATTTATTTATGTAGCATTTTATATGATTTGTGCTATGTAAGGAACTACAATTATATGTATATTTTTACCCCTTTTGGAATTGATTGTCTCATTGTTAACATTCTTAGACTATTTTTATGTAATTCTCAGTAGGAAAGAGAACCATTAAACACATAGTTGGCCAAATGGCCATGATTTAAACTAATCCTAAATGCTACCTAAAAGGAGCATAATATTCTGAGTGTACAGCTAAATAAGTCAGCATAGTGGCAAAAATATGAATATTTTGAGCAGAAGATCAACATAAGTATATGTTTAGTTTAAATAAATTACCTTGGTTGTGAAGACTAATCATTAGAGTGGGACAAGGTGAAAACAATGAGACCAATTAGGAAGATTATCTCTTTTTTCTTCCACTTTTTTTGATAATTATTTATAGAATAAAATTATATCCTTATAACAATTTTAGGAGAAAGAGCTGAGGGACACAATAAAGAACAGGCACTTCAGTAAGTAACAGGTGAAAGAGATAAAAGAAGTCAAGGATAGTAAAAGGAAGCAAACAAATAAGCCATCAAAATTGAAAAAGTAGAAGCCAAAATTGGCTAAGGATACAAAGAAAGCCAGGAAATGAAGACAGAACCCATTTGTTGTAAAAACAAGTGATTGTGTTATATCCAACTAGCCCTTAAATCTGTTGATTTGTTAGTTTCTATAAGGAGACAAGCAAAGTGTTTTCTGTTTCCCACATAATTGATCATTAAGCCAAGGACTTGGTTCCAAGTGTTTTTTATTTGGAAAGCAATATCAGGAAGCCAGGTTGAGAAAAAGGGGATAGGAAACAGTTAAGAAGGAAAAGCTAATACAAGGTTTCATTTAAGATGGTTGTAGTCCATGTAAGATTGATACAAACAGGACTTCTTGAGAAACTTGCATAATTTCTCCTCAAGTTGTCTGCTTAAAGAATTGGAGATGGGAATGGCGGAAGGGAATAGAACATAGGGCAGCAGTAGCATTTGCTCAGTTGTAGTACACAAGTATAATTGGAAAAACAGCCAGACATAATCACTAAATTTGAAAATTTAATGAGACAAAATAAAGTTGAGAAATGGATATACATATATATCCATTCATAAATAAATATGAATATGCTTTATGTGTTTCATCAGGTTGTCATTTCAAAATGCAGAGATGGGTGTATTTGTCAAGAAATAGTCGCCTCATATTTTATGCTGGAAGGTATTAAAATTATCCAAAAGTATAATTTCATAGCAGGAATACTGTATGAGTTAACCATATTGAATGCTGCCCCACTGCTCAATTTGTTATGTAGATTTACCTATTAACAGTAAAGCTATATACTCTTCTTTTTTTTTTTTTGTTCTATCTTAAAATATAAATATAAAATGGGTTTATATTTTAAATATTTCTAATATGAGTTCCTTTTTATCACTCTTCTTTAATATCTCTTTTGCCTAAGTCAAGAGCTTATAAATAAATATGGATAAGATACATAAATAGTAAATTTTTATGGACATTAAAAACTAGATGTTCAGTGACAGAAAAGTATTTTGTAGTTTATTTTATGCTGTGGACTTGTGGCAGACTTAAAGTTTAAATATTTTATACTTTAAGGTTTTATGTTTGTACATCCAAGAAAAAGTTGAAGATGGAGTAAATATATTTACTCACCAAATCCACAAGTAATAACAATAATAATAAATGATGGATTTTGTACACTGACTTTAAAAATTGCCCAAATGCCTAGAACAATGGGTTAAGCATCCCTGTGTGACTTGCTATTGTTTAGAAGCTAATTTAAACCTCAAGATGCCATTTTTTATTTACCCTATTAGAATTCAATGCTTTACAATTTTTAGATAAGAAATATTACATGCTATATTATGCTTTAATTTTAAAAATTCCTCCCATCAGCCATAAAGTAAAATTACCTGAATTCACAATTAGACATTTTATGTATATATTTCCAAATTCTGTTGTTGTAGTTCTTTTTATAAAATTAAGTTTATTTATATGTTATTAAATAAATAGATAAAATAGAAGTAGTTTAGAATTACCTAATTCATACCATACACTTTGGGTGATCTGAATTACAGAATATAAATAATGGGCAAATTATATAGTAACACCATATTTCTCTAGCTGCTTTTGATACCTTAATGTATTTTTGAAGTTTCATAAAATGACATTTGTGAAAAAGTATATTCAAATTGTACTTTGTATTCATAGCTGTGGGTTTGTTTCATTCATATGTTAAAAATAATTTAATCATATATCCTCTATGCCTAAGTAATTATGTAGTAAAATTAATTAAAAATAATAGCTCCAAGTCATTAAGTTCTGTAGCAATTTCATATTGATAAGGAAAGAAATATTGTGTGGAAATTTTGCTTTACATACACAGAATGTAGTTGTGTATGCCTCCATGGCTAGGTTTTTGGTTTTTTTCATGGCTACATTTTTACACATTGATTTTCGCTGATGACATGTTACAAATCTGTTAATAAGTTGACCTTTTGTCACTTATATCACATTTTCTTTCAGTTTAATATTTATATGGTTGTAAATTTAGTCACAGTATGTCAGATTGAATTCCGTCTTTGCACCTAGAATACGCTAAATTCCTTGTTCAGTTCAGGGTTTTTTTTGTTTTTCAAGAAAGAGGTGAGCAAGAGCAAACCAAAAATAAAAAATAAAAAAAGGAAAAAAGAAAAAGTCTTACCTTTGTCAGATATCATTTTTCCCCCAGAAGGATTTTACTACATATTTTGCAAAACTTTTTCCTAATCCAAATGAAACAAAATCTTCCAAAGAGTGATTTTTAAAAATAAAAACAGAAATGTGAGAAGTTGATAGTGATTGATTGTATGATTATCACTATTGCCTGAATTTAATGTGCAAATATCCATTTGTTTAACACATTGATTTTTTTTCATCCATAACATTTGTTTTAGAAAAATCTCAATAACTATAATACACAAAAGTTTCTCCAGGCAAGTAGTTAATAATTCAGGACAGTGGCAAATGGGCTCTCCTCACAGTTGTTTTCAAATACAGCCTTGCATTTTTCTTGTTGGGAATTTCTAAATAAGTAAATTAAAATTTACCTAATTGTCAAGTTCTGCGATTTGAGTTACAGTTAATTCTTGGTTGAGTTACAATTTGCAGAAGCAGACAGGTGGTGCATACTAGTTAATTAACATAAAGCATCCATTAACTTATGTATTATTGTTCATGATTAGTTTTATCAAGCAATATGTTAAGATCCTCCTTCTTAATACAAATAAATCATCTCAAACATGTTAAAGTAATTTTCCTATTTTCCTTTATTCTAACAATGAACATTATTATAGCATAAATAATCACTCTAATGTCTATAATTTATTTATCTCTCCTGTTTTTGTATTATGAAGATAAATTATTTGCTGGTATTTAGAATACTTGAGAGAAATACCACTTATTTCACACCATTAGTTTATTTTCTACTGCATTCAATCTTTGTTTATAAAGAAAGGAAAGGCATGATTCATATTGTGCCAAATGTTAATGACATGAGAATTAAGTTATTTCAAAATATAAAAAATCTGGGGTAAAGATTGTTTGATGGAAGGAATGTATGTCAGAACATATATGTTTAATGTGCAAAAAATGTAAGGAGGAAATATTAAAGATAAATATTTGTAATACTGAAAATTCTAATAGCTATTATGGTAAATGAAGAAATACATTACAGGCATACATTAGAATTTTATTTGATATCATTTAAGCCATCAGAAATTTATTCATATATTCACTCAGTAATTGATGTATCTTCATACACTATATTTAAAACAAGTACCATGGGGTACACAAACTTCTGTACCTCAAGTTAAATATAATGGAAATCATGAACTATAAACTTCACTTATTCTCATTCTTATTACTAAAAGAAGACTACTAAGATCACATATTTAAGAGGCTTAGAATGTAGATTACCTGAGATGGGTAAAGAGAGGTTTCAAAAAATTTTCCTCATTATAAGAATCATTACTGTTCATTTTTTAAACTTTAAAACAAATCAGGTTTCTTCAGCTTTACTTATACTCACTAGTGTGTGTGTGTGTGTGTGTGTGTGTTCTCCACAATTTTATCACATGTACAGTTTCATGTATTCACCATCACAGATAAGATAGTGTCATCAGCAAAAGGATCCCACCTGTTGCTCTATTAGAATCCCATCCACCTCCCTTCCCCTAGTACTTCCGTACCCCTGACCACCCTTATATACTCTCTTCTTCAAAAATATAATCTTTTAAAAATATTAAATAAATGATATCATCTAGTATGTAACATTTTGGGATTGGCATATTTTAAACTCAGTTAAGTCCCTAGAGGTTCAACTTTTTATTTATACTGATAGTTTATTCTTTTAATTCCTGGGTAATATTCCATGGTATATAAGGCTACACTACCTTTAATTATTTACCATTGAATGGCATCTATGTTGGTTCCAGTTTGAGGTTATGGACATTTTTGTACAGGTTTTTATGTGAACATAAGTTTCCATTTCTATAGGGTATTGTCAAGAGTGCAGTTTCTGGGTCTTATGGTAGTTTCATGTTTAGGTGTAAAAAAAAATCTGCCAGTTTTCCAGATTAGTAGTAATATTTGATATTCCCGTTAGCAATGCTTGAATGATCTAGTCTCTTTGCATCCTCACCAAAAATTTGTAGTGTCTTTATTCTTTATTTTAACTATCTGATAGGAGTGTAATGGTATCTCAGTGTGTTTTTAATTTGTGTTTCCGTAATGACAAATTATGTTGTAAATATTTTCATGTGACTATTTGCAAACTCTGTGTCTCAGTATAATATGTTTATACTTTTTTCCCATTTTTAAATTGGAGTGATTGTTTTTACTATTGAGTTCTTTATATATTCTAGATATTACATTTTGTTAGATGTGGTTGGCAAATATTTTCTCCCAGTGTGTACTTTATCTTTCATTTTTCACATGTTCCTTTGCAGAACAAAAGTTTCCAGTTTTGATAAGGTCAAATTTATCAGTCTTTTATAGATTGTGCTTTTGATGTCACATCTGTGAACTGTTTGCCTAGCTTTAGAACAAAAAGATTATCCCCTGTATTGTAAAAGTTTTATTATTTTGCATTTTGCATTGAGCTATATTGAGTTAATTTTTGTATAAGGTACGAGTTTAGCTGATGTTTATTTTCTGTCCTAGAGTTATTAAATGCCACAGAATCATTTGTTGAAAAGGCTACCTTTCCACCGTTAAATTATTTTCCACCTGGGTCAAATTTCAGTTGGGCATATATGTGTGGATCCTTTTTGGGGTTTTTCATACTGTGCCATTGATATACGTGTCTATCCCTGTGTCAACAACAGTCTCGATTGTTGGTTCTTCCCACTTTAGTTGTCTTTTTCAAAATTATTTTAGCTATTGTAATAATTTTACATTTTCATATTAATTTTAGAATAATCTTGTCTATATTTATAAAACATATAACTGGGGGTTGATAGCAATTTGATCTAGGGAATTGAGCTATAAATTTGCCTATGCATTCTTTTGGAGATAATTCAAGTGTTTATTATATTGAGTATTCCAATCCATGAACACAAAGTGTCTCTTTATTTCATTAGATCTTTGATTTATCTAATCAGTGTTTTGTAGTTTGTAGTATACAAGTCAGATACATGTTGTATTTACTCGTAAGTTTTTGAATAGTAATACATTTCTAATTTCAATGTCTACTTGTAGTATCTAAAAATATAGTTGACTTCTGTACTCTGCATATCTTGTATCCTGCAGTCTTTCTGAACTCCCTTATTACTCCTAAGAACTTTTATGTAGATTCATTGTGTTTTGTCAGTGTAGACAATCATGTCATTTGTAATTAGGGATAATATTATTTATTTAATTATTAAATAAATAAAATCGTATATAAATACAAAACATATGTATTATACATACTATACTACATATTAGATATACAATATAATTCACTATAAATTTTTTAAATGAATACTTAAAATATTTCTTTCCTCCAGTTTGTTAGTATGATATTATTAGCTGTTCTGGTGTTTGTAGAAGTTTCTTAACAAGTTGAGGGTGTTTACCTCTAGCTCTAATTTTCTGAACATTTTTATCATAAAAGTGTGTCAAATTTTGTCAGTATTTTTCTATATCAATTGATATGTTCACATGACTTTTCTCCTTTAGCCTGCTGATATGATGTATAATATTGGTATATTTCCAAATGTTAAACTATCTGTGCATACCTGGAATAAATTCTACTTGGTGATGGTGCATAATTTAATACATTTCTAGTTACAATGTGCCAATGTTTTTGTTGAGGATTTTTGAGTTTATGTTTATGGGGACTATTAATTTCTAGTTTTAAAAAAATCTTTGGTTTCAGTATTAGGTTAACACTGACCTCATATAAAGAGTTGGGAAATATTACCTTGTCTCCTATTTTCTGAAAGATATAGTATAAAATTTGTGTTAAATCTTTGAATGTTTATTAGAATTATCCAGTGATTGATTTTAAATTATGAATTCAAGTTATTAATAGTAATAGTAATTAATAGTAATAGTAATTAATAGTAATAGTATAAAAAGTAAATAGAATAGTAATTCAAGTTATTAATAGTAATAGTAATTAATAGTAAGTAATAGTAATTAATTCAAGTTATTAATAGTAATAGTAATTAATAGTAATTAATAGTAATTAATTAATAGTATTAATAGTAATTAATATTAATAGTAGTAAAAAAATAACTTGAGATTATCTATTTTATCTTAGTGTGTTTTTTTTAATGTAGCATTTGAGGAATTGGTCTCTATCTTCTAAGTTATTGAATTTGAGTGCAAATTTTTTTGTAATGTTATATTATTCTTTAATGGCTGCAGCATCTTTAGTGATATACTGTCTTTCATTTATTATATTGGTGATTTGTCTCTTCTCCCTTTTGATTTTCAACTCTTACTAGAATTTTATAAACTTTATTGAATTATTTTTTGAAGAACCAGTCTTTTGTTTCATTGGCGTTCTCTATTGTTTAACTATTTTAAATTTCATTCATTTCTGTTCTTATCTACTTTCTTCCTTGGATGCTTTGGTTTCATTTTGCTTTTGCTTTTCTCATTTCTTGAGGTAGGAAATTTGGCTATTTATGTGAGACCTTTTATCTTTCCTAGTTAATTGTTTTGTGCTAGAAATTTCTTCTCAGTACTATGTCAGAAACATCCTATATATTTTAGATATTGTATTTGTGTTTTCTTTCAGTTCTATATTCTTTTCCCTTTGAAGCTCTCCCTTTTATCTATGTTATTTATGTTATTTAGAAAAGTATTATATAAGTTCCAAGTGTTTTGAGATTTTTCTTTTGTCTTTCTGATATTAATTTCATGTTTAAATCTCATAAGATAACATACTCTATGTGAATTCCATTATTTAAAATATGTTGAGGTTGGTTTATTTTATGAGTATGATTTAGATCCTGTTGTTTGGTTTGATTCAGATTTTATATATTCTTGCTGATTCTTTATGTCTAATAGTTTTATCAGCTTCTCAGAGGAAGGTGATGAAGTCCCCAACACTAATTGAGAATATTTTTATTCTTCCTTTCAAATCTATATGTTTTGCTTCATGAATTTTGAAATTCTGTTGTTTGGAACGTACACTTTAGGATCATTATATTTTTCTTGTGGAATGACGTCTTATCACTATGAAATGTTCCTCTTTGTCTCTAGTCACTTTCTTCACTCTGTAAAGAGTAAAGAAAAAAGTAATTTATGTGGTCGTGTTAATGTAAGATAATGTTTGCAAGGTAAATAATCCTTTTTCCATTCTTTTACTTTGAACTTACCTATGTTATTGAACTTGAGGGAAGTTTTTCTTATAAACAGTTCCATATCATTTAAAAAAATTCTACTCTGCCAATATTTGTGTTTTGTTGGTGTATTTTACCATTTACATTTTTCATTATGTCCACAAAAAGAACCACATATAAATATATATGCATAGATTTATAACAGCTTTAATCACAATCACCAAAAACTTGAAGCAGTCAAAATCCCCTTCAATATATGAATGGGTGAAGAAATGGTAGCACATTCATAAAATGGGATACCATTCAACAATTAAAAGGAAACAGCTATCAAGCAACCAAAAACATCAATGAGTCTTTAATGCATATTGCTAGGTAAAAGATGTTGGTCTGATAAGGCAACATAAAGCCAAAACTACAGGAAGTATAAAACAATCATTGCTTGCTAGGATTTGGGGATGGGGTATTTGAGTACATGAAGCACTGGAAATCTTTAAAACATTAAAAGTGTTCTGTTATTATTATGCATAATCTTTTAATGTAGATATATGACACTATGCTATGGTAAAGCCCATAGAACTTTACAACAAAAAGAGCGAACCCTAAAAAATATAACTTTGAAAAAAGTCATTGAAGAATGCAAAATGGTACAGCCACTTTGCAAGATAGTCTGTCAGTTTCTTACAAAACTAATGATACTCTTACCATAAGATCTAGAAGTTGCACTTCTTTTTTTTTTTTTTTAGTCTTTATTGGAGTAGAATTACTTTACAATGGTGTGTTAGTTTCTGCTTTATAACAAAGTGAATCAGTTATACGTATACATATGTTCCCATATCTCTTCCCTCTTGCATCTCCCTCCCTATCCCACCCCTCTAGGTGGTCACAAAGCACTGAGCTGATCTCCCTGTGCTATGCAGCTACTTCCTACTAGCTATCAATTTTACGTTTGGTAGTGTATATAAGTCCATGCCATTCTCTCACTTTGAAACAGCTTACCCTTCCCCCTCTCCATATCCTCAAGTCCATTCTCTAGTAGGTCTGTGTCTTTATTCCTGACTTACCCCTAGGTTCTTCATGACATTTTTTTTCTTAAATTCCATATATATGTGTTAGCATACGGTATTTGTCTTTCTCTTTCTGACTTACTTCACTCTGTATGACAGACTCTAGCCAAAGCAACCTTGAGAATGCACTTCTTGATATTTGCTCAAATGAGTTAAAATTATGTCCTTACAAAAACCTGAACACAGTTGTTCATAGCAGCTTTATTCATATTCAGACTTGGAGGCAACCAAGGTGTCCTTCTGTAAGTGAAAAGACAAACAACTGTGTTATGTACAAACAATTGAATATTATTCAATGCTAAAGAAATGATGGATATATAACCTTCTGCATTTGTCAAATATTCTATGTCTAAGAACCCTAATGTAAACTATAAGCTTTAAGTGATAATCACATGTGAATGTAGGTTCATCCATTGAAACAAATGTATAATTCTGGTGCTGAATGTTGACAGTGATGACGGCTGTGCATGTGTGAGGTCAAGGGATGTTAGGAACTCTTTGTAATTCTCAATTTTTCTGTGAACCTAAAACTGCTGTAAAGTCTTTAAAAAAGTCATTAAGAGGTTCAGGGAAAGCCAGATGGGAGTCAGCATGTGTCAAGAAAAATTAACTGTATTACAAATATGTAAAACAACCTCCCTGATGGGGATGGGGAAAGGTGCTGAGCTAAGAAACTTTGGAAATGAGTGGAGTCTGAAAAACTAAATGCAAAAGGAATTGAACAGAAGCATTGTACTATGGTTAATAAATTTTTGCTCCCTAGGTTAACAATTCTGATGCTGCTATCCATGCGTACTACAATTAAACAAAAGATGGCACATGGTGGAAGCCAGATTTCTTACTCCTGGAGTGAGAGTTTATAAATAAGCAAGGAGAGAAAGCTAGGATTATCCATGTGGTAATGGATTAGATTTGGACATATCAGTATGAACTCATGTTTAGCTTAATACAGATACAAGTGGTTACATATAGAAATATTTATAGATTTATATATATACACGGGTTGGTAACAGACATATATTTCCTTCCTCTCTTAGCGTAGAGGGCGTAGAAGCACTGACATCCATTAGTAAGGAGCACACCTATCATCCTGATATCATTTTCTAGTATATTCTCAATGAAAGGAGCAAGTTGGTAGTAGGCACCCTTGATATGTTGTGATGAAAGCAGCAGTTTATCTCTTTGTGTGTGTGTGTGTGTTTTGGAGAAAAACCAGTCTAATTATGAGAAAAGCCTTAGACATATCCCAATTCAGAGGTTTCCTAAAAAATACCTAGTTCTCCTCAAAACTACCAAGGCCATCCAAAACAAGGAAAGCTCATGGGCTTCCCTGGTGGCGCAGTGGTTGAGAGTCCACCTGCCAATGCAGGGGACGCGGGTTCGTGCCCCCGGTTCGGGAGGATCCCACCTGCCGCAGAGCGGCTGGGCCCGTGAGCCATGGCCGCTGAGCCTGCGCGTCCGGAGCCTGTGCTCTGCAGCGGGAGAGGCCACAACAGTGAGAGGCCTGCGTAAGGCAAAAAAAAACAAAAAAAACAAAAAACAAGGAAAGTTCAAAAAATTGTCACAACCAAGAGTTGCCTAATGAGACATGATAAGTAAATATATTTTGATGTCCTGGATAGGATCCTGGAATAGAAAAAGGACAATAAGCAACAAATAAGGAAATCAGAATAAATTATAGACTTTAGTTAAAAATAATGGATGAATAAGTGTTAATACATTGAATAATAATGTAGGACCTTCATGCTAGAGGGATATATGGGAACTCAGTACTATCTTCAAACTTTTTCTATAAATGTAAAAATGTTCTGAAATTTACATGTTAAAAACTTATTTTAATCATTTGGAGAATCAATTGGAACACAGATGGAGAGGAAACAAAAGTTAGGAGGCTGCTATAATAATCCATGTATCAGGTTATAGTGGACTGTCCTAGGAAAATACCAATAAGGATGGATAATTGTAAACATCTTCCTGAAATATTTAGGAATTAGGGTAAAAGTAATGAGTTATTGACTGGGGTATAGGATACGGTGTCAAGGAGTCAAGGACTGCACACAGATTTTGGTGACTGAATATTAGTAGCATTCATATTTTAATTGGGGTTTTATGAATCTTGATCAGTGATTTAAAAAGAAATGCATCCAAACAATTGCCTTAATGTTAAGCAAGTTAAACCAAACAGCAGATGAGTGTTTGGCCATGGTCAAACACTGGTTTTTGTAGTGGGTTTACAGTGATTTACCTGTTATGAACACATAGGCAAATGATAAGCAATTTTTTCATAACTGCTTTCCTTCATTGACATGGTTAGCGCATTTTATTTTATTTATTTATTTATTTATTTTTTTGCGGTACACGGGCCTCTCACTGTTGTGGCCTCTCCCGCCGCGGAGCACAGGCTGCAGACGCGCAGGCCCAGCGGCCATGGCTCACGGGCCTAGCTGCTCCGTGGCATGCGGGATCTTCCCGGACCGGGGCACGAACCCGCGTCCCCTGCATCGGCAGGCGGACTCCCAACCACTGTGCCACCAGGGAAGCCCAAGTTAGCGCATTTTAAAATTGTTTTCCCATTTAAATGTTCATACATGGTTTCACTATTTATAACTCTTAGATAAAAAAGAGATAAAAATTCAAATGGAATACAAAAATATTTAAATGAGTCCTGGAGACTCTGAGTATTCTTTCTGAATTTTATATGAGATGATATAATAAATGATTGAAATGTGAAGTGCATTCTACTTTCCCTGAAGTGTAAGTTTAGATAAAACTAACACTTATCTCCACTCTATAAGGACTCGTGCCCCTTGCTAGAGATTTAATACGTTAAGTGAATGCTATTTTTAAAAAATTTTCTATATATTCATCTATATTTAAGAGCAAAATGTCTTTAATATTATCCTATTTCATAGACATAAGGTACATTTTCGGACCCAAATTAAAACATCCAAACCAAATAGAAAATGACTGTATTGTAAAATAAATGATTCACTTAATTAATCATTTGAATCTCAACTAATTCCTCCAAAGTAACTTTTGTCATTAGACATCTCTGGCACAGAACTAGTGAAAATATACTAATGTTATGATGGAAAAAATAAAACCTCCCTTCAATTAAAAAAGACTATAAAGCTGATAATATCGTTAAAGGCATGGCTCTCATTCCCTGAGTTTTAAAGTATTTTGTTAACACTTTTTAGTGAAATAGATACATCAACAACACCACATGGACACTTTGTATATTACAATTCTTTGACAATAGCTGGTCTTGCAGATGTTTCTTGATAATACATTTTTTGCTTTAGGGAGTGATAAGTTCTCAGTTGTAAAGCTGATGTCAGCAAACTCTACAACTTTGATTTTCATAAGGTTATGCCTTGAAAATTAATGGGACAGCTACATATGAAATCAAAATCAATTTACTATTTTATACAGTGGGACATGAATGAATTATCAATATAAAAGTGTGGAACACTATAAAGGCTGCAATCTCATCTCACTATTCTTATGTTTTTTTAATAAACTGTTCATGTTTTTTCTTACAGTTTATGACATCAAAGGGGCTCTTCTATAAAATTACAGCAATAAATTTTACCTTATGCTGGACAGATTTTACTTCTTTTCTCTCTATCTGTCATCCTGTTTTGCAAATAATCAAGACATGACAAAATTGATTAAAGATTTATCTTGTCTTCATGAAAGACAATAACTGCCTTACTTAGTTAAAAAATGGTAATGTAAAAGCAGAGCTAAGTTTAGATCAAGTTGGTACAATTCATCACCACTCAGAGGTAAGTGATATTAAGGTAAACTAAAATAGTTGCCTTTATTATCACTGAATATTTCATTCCTTGTATTCTAAGATAAAATGGATTTCTTTATTACTACTGGCATTTGGCAAAAGTTGTTAATCAGTTAGAACAAAATGCATTGTTTACTACCACCTGCTGTCATATCTGTTGTACAAATTCATGACTCCAAACAGATTATATATAGTTTGAACATAGAACAGATAGTTTTTGATGTATTTTTAAATGATAAAAAAATATTTTTTTCAAAATACCTAACACCTGAATTTTCAGGATTTTTGTTAGAACACCAAAAAATTATCAATTTTTTTTTTTACAAATTACTATTTTACCTATTTCCTACAAGAACTTTAATCATTTTATAGTTTTGCATTTTCCCCATCTCAATTATTATCAATCTGAGAAGGTTGGCAAATTTGTATTCTTACGTTTGATTACTTATTTGTATAACTTTTTGCAGCTAACTTTCCCTCAGTAGTATCCCTGTCAAATTCTGACATCTCCAGAATAAGCATATGGATATGAACATTTTACTTCTGGAATAAGTTTTCTTGTGCATGTTCCTATTTTATTTTTTATAATTTGTTGACTTTTTCTTTGTACTCAGACCAAAATAACAAACCCTCATTTATTTCCCCTATTTGGTCACTAAATACTATTACTAAATGTTGTTCACTAATACTAGTAAAAGCTCATCCACTGTCATGTACTGTTTCACATTTTCAATGGTACTGCTCCCATTTTCTTGGAGTTTTACCTGCCTCCTACCTGGTCTCTATGCCTCCTAATTTTTCATTTCTTTAATGCAGTAAATACTACAGGCATACTGATCTTCACACTAATAGTTTTAATATCTTACTCTTCTGCTTCAAAACTTCCAATTAAAAAACCCTCAAACTTCTTATTTTATTTGAAGTTCTTAATATTATGACTCTACTATTTATTTCTTCCTGATTTCTCTCTTTCAACTATAAAGACAAAGAAAATATAAACTTTCTTTGTACATATAGTTTCAGTTTTTCTCTACTTCTTCCCTGTAACAATTCCCTATCCTGCAAGCATTCCATTCTTATCCTAACTGTTCACCGCATAGACACTGCCTACCTCCTACTCTTCTACACCCAGCCTATCTTATACCTGTTATGCCCACTCTCTTGAAAATTCCTGCCTTGTTTTATATATTATAGAATTCACCACCAAATGGAGATTTAATAGGTATCCACTCTCATCCATTACCCAGCATAGCTTACAATACTTGCTCTACTCATGTGCAATATACACCAGCTTTTTTTTAACCTTTAACCTTTACCTGACGTTACTTTTAGCCAGTGCTCTGTGTATCACGATGCTGAGATACAAAGCAGTAGTCCTCTGTAATTAGCTCTGCCATGAAAAAGCAGGATATTGAAGGGCATGGAGTAATGCATGTACTAGCAAGACAAGAATTTACTATGTTACACACACTCATTAAGGAGACCTATTTCAAAATAAAACATTATGTTTTATAAATGGGATAATTTGCTCCAGGATTTAAGTGAGGACCACCCGATTCTGAGATCTCTAGATAATACTACTTACATCTCCCATGTAAGCGACACTTCCATAGGTAATGCATAATGTTGGCCTACAGATTCTTAGATTATAAAGCCCCCAATTTTCTTGCACTGTGTCTTCACCCAACACCTTCTCTCAGAAATATCTGACCAATGCCTATCCCTGCTAAACATGACTACTTTGTCATTCAGATTCATCCAAGCATCCCCTCATAGACTAAATCTCTTCTCTACATGTTCCTTCTACCTATTTTGCTTTTTGTCTCTCCTGTGAGAATACTGCTTCCCCTTTGGCATTACTAAATATTGTCTATTTTCCCCTGACTCGATACCTAGCATAGGTTCTAGAGGTGGGGTATGGGCCCCTTTACTCCTTGCTACTTTCACATCACTCATGAGAGGTGAAAAGATAAGAACTAAGTTTACAGTTAAGTTGTCTAATTTTAGAAAGTTAACAATGTAGAAATTAATAACTGTGTCTCTGTTAATTAGTATTATACAAAACTAGTAGTGGAATAAGTCAGATATTATCAAATACTAATTTGTCCTTAACAATAAGTCTTAAACATAAAAAGAAAGTTTTAAGAGACTGTCTATGAAAATTTTTGCAAAGTTTATGCCTGTCTACAAAGTCTGCTGAATGAGAAATGTCCATGTACTCTACCTGGATCCTTCAATACCTTCAAGAATTATTATTGAAATTAATCATTATGTAATATAGTAAAGTTTTTTTCCATTCATAATTAAAATGTTTGAATGACCGTGATGCTTCAACAGAAACGCCATGCAATTTAAAATTGTCTTTTTATAATCTAAATATTCAAAAACCCTCAAATTAAGAAACAATTTAATATTTGTAGTTCTCTTTAATGTTTTAGTTGCAGGCAAATGTGATAGAATGCAGAATGTGAATTGAAAAAGCAAACAAGATTTACGTGTCAGTAAAGCTCATTACAGAAATAGGCTCACAGTGTTCCATTAAGATGCAACACATGCTTTTGTTTAAGTTCTAGTTTGCAAGAGAGTAAATTTAATCTATATAGCAACTATTCCAGTAAAATGCATTTGTATGAAACATAATACATGAAAACCAATTATGGAAAATATTGACTCTGAAATATGCATGTGTCTGTAAACCTTTGTTTTCCATTTTGAAACGTGATCTTGGCACAATATTTCATGATTTTATTTAAAAAAGAAATTTTATAGGTGTTATTTATTCTCATTTTAATTTAATTCTCATTTTTAGTTTTAAAATAAGGTGATGACTTTCTAAAGAAATTTGATATATTTGTATACCACGTTAAAAATGGATAGAAAAAAAAATTTTTAAATGCAATAAGGCAACTTGCATTACTGCAATAACTGCAATAATGCAGTTCCTCAATAATAGTTAGCATTTCAATCCAAATAAAAATAGGCAAGTATAACTATTCTTAAACATAGCCCTAGTCGGTACAGGAATCAGAGTCCTTAGAAAACAGAAATATATATAAGGATTAAATGAGACATCTTATTTGTGGCTTAGAGCATATTTATTTATTTATTTTTAGCATGTTTATTGGTGTATAATTGCTTCACAGTGGTGTGTTAGTTTCTGCTTTATAACAAAGTGAATCAGCTATACATATACATATATCCCCATATCTCCTCCCTCTAGCGTCTCCCTCCCACCCTCCCTATCCCACCCCTCTAGGTGGTCAAAAAGCACTGAGCTGATCTCCCTGTGCTATGTGGCTGCTTCCCACTAGCTATCTAATTTATACTTGGTAGTCCATGCCACTCTCTCACTTTGTCCCAGCTTACCCTTTCCCCTCCGCATGTCCTCAAATCCATTCTCTACCTCTGTCTCTTTATTCCTGTCCTGCCCTTAGGTTATTCAGAACCTTTTTGTTACATTCCATATATACGTGTTGGTATATGGTATTTGTTTTTCTCTTTCTGACTTACTTCACTCTGTATGACAGACCCTAGGTCCATCCACCTCACTAAAAATAACTCAATTTCGTTTCCTTTTATGGCTGAGTAATATTCCATTGTATATATCTGCCACATCTTCTTTATCCATTCATCTGTCGATGGACACTTAGGTTGCTTCCATGTCCTGACTATTGTAAATAGAGCTGCAATGAACATTGTGGTACATGACTCTTTTTGAATTATGGTTTTCTCAGGGTATAGGCCCAGTAGTGTGATTGCTGGGTCATATGGTAGTTCTACTTTTAGTTTTTTAAGGAACCTCCATACTATTCTCCATAGTGGCTGTATCAATTTACATTCCCACCAACAGTGCAAGAGGGTTCCCTTTTCTCCACATCCTCTCCAGCATTTATTGTTTCTAGATTTTTTGATGATGGCCATTCTGACCAGGGTAAGGTGATACGTCATTGTAGTTTCGATTTGCATTTCGCTAATGATTAGTGGTGTTGAGCATCCTTTCATGTGTCTGTTGGCAATCTGTGTACCTTTTTTGGAGAAATGTCTATTTAGGTCTTCTGCCCATTTTTGTATTGGGTTGTTTGTTTTTTTGATATTGAGCTGCATGTGCAGCTTGTAAATTTTGGAGATTAATCCTTTGTCAGTTGCTTTGTTTGCAAATACTTTCTCCCATTCTGAGGGTTGTCTTCTTGTTTATGATTTCCTTTGCTGTGCAAAAGCTTTTAAGTTTCATTAGTTCCCATTTGTTTACCTTTTTTTAAATTTCCATTTCTCTAAGAGGTAGGTCAAAAAGGATCTTGCTGTGATTTATGTTACACAGTGTTCTGCCTATGTTTTCTTCTAAGAATCTTGTAGTGTCTGCCTTACATTTAGGTCTTTAATCTATTTTGAGTTTATTTTTGTATGTTGTTAGGGAGTGTTCTAATTTCATTTTTTTACATGTAGCTGTCCAGTTTTCCCAGCACCACTTATTGAAGAGGCTGTCTTTTCTCCATTGTATATTCTTGCTTCCTTTATCAAAGATAAGGTGACCATATGTGCATGGGTTTATCTCTGAGCTTTCTATCCTGTTCCATCGATCTATATTTCTGTTTTTGTGCCAGTACCATACTGTCTTGATTAATGTTGCTTTGTAGTATAGTCTGAAGCCAGGGAGCCTGATTCCTCCTGCTCCATTTTTCTTTCTGAAGATTGCTTTGGCTGTTTGGGGTCTTTTGTGTTTCCATAAAAATTGTGAAATTTTTTGTTCTAGTTCTGTAAAAAATGTCATTGGCAGTTTTATAGGGATTGCATTGAATCTGTAGATGGCTTTGGGTAATATAGTCATTTTCTCAATGTTAATTCTTCCAATCCAAGAACATGGTATATCTCTCCAGCTGTTTGTATCATTTTTAATTTCTTTCATCAGTGTCTTATAGTTTTTTGCATGTAGGTCTTTTGTCTCCTTAGGTAGGTTTATTCCTAGGTATTTTATTATTTTTGCTGTAATGGTAAATGGGAGTGTTTCCTTAATTTCTCTTTCAGATTTTTCATAATTAGTGTATAGAAATGCAAGAAATTTCTGTTCATTAATTCTGTATCCTGCTACTTTACCAGATTCATCGATTAGCTCTAGTAGTTTTCTGGTATCATCTTTGGGATTCTCTATGTATAGTACCATGTCTTCTGCAAACAGTGACAGCTTTACTTCTTCTTTTCTGATTTGGATTCCTTTAATTTCTATTTCTTCTCTGATTGCTGTGGCTAAAACTTCCAAAACTATGTTGAATAATAGTGGTGATAGTGGACAACCTTGACTTGTTCCTGATCTTAGAGGAAGTGGTTTCAGTTTTTCACCATTGAGAATGATGTTGGCTATGGAGTTTGTCATATATGGCCTTTATTATTTTGAGGTAAGTTCCCTCTATGCCTACTTTCTGGAGGGTTTTTATCATTATAGTGTTGAATTTTGTTAAAATATTTTTCTGCATCTATTGAAATATCGTATGGTTTTTATCCTTCAGTTTGTTAATATGGTTTATCACATTGATTGATTTGCATATATTGAAGAATCCTTGCATTCCTGGGATAAATCCATTTTATCATGTTGTATGATGCTTTTAATGTGCTGTCGGATTCTGTTTGCTAGTATTTTGTTAAGGATTTTTCCATCTATGTTCATCAGATATATTGGCCTGTAGTTTTCTTACTATGTGACATCCTTTTCTGGTTTTGGTATTAGGGGGATGGTGGCCTCAGATAATGAGTTCGAGAGTGTTCCTCCCTCTGCTATATTTTGGAAGAGTTTGAGAAGGATAGGTGTTAGCTCTTCTCTAAATGTTTGATAGAATTCACCTGTGAAGCTGTCTGGTCCTGGGCTTTTGTTTGTTGGAAGATTTTTAATCACAATCTCAATTTCAGTGCTTGTGATTGGTCTGTTTATATTTTCTAATTCTTCCTGATTCAGTCTTGGAAGGTTTTGCTTTTCTAATTATTTGTCCATTTCTTCCAGGTTGTCCATTTTATTGGCATAGAGTTGCTTGTAGTAATCTCTCATGATCCTTTATAATTCTGCATTGTCAGTTGTTACTTCTTCTTTTTCATATCTAATTTTATTGATTTCAGTCTTCTTCCTTTTTTTCTTGATGAGTCTGGCTAATGGTTTATCAATTTTGTTTATCTTCTCAAAGAACCAGCTTTTAGTTTTATTGATCTGTGCTATTGTTCCTTCATTTCTTTTTCATTTATTTCTGATCTTATCTTTATGATTTCTTTTCTTCTGCAAACTTTGGGATATTTTTGTACTTCTTTCTGTAATTGCTTTAGGTGTAAGGTTAGGTTGTTTTTTTGAGATGTTTCTTATTTCTTGCAGTAGGATTGTATTGCTATAAACTTCCCTGTTAGAACTGCTTTTGCTGCTTCAGGATTTGGGTCATTGTGTTTTCATTTTCATTTGTTTCTAGGTAGTTTTTGATTTCCTCTTTGATTTCTTCAGTGATCTCTTGGTTATTTAGTAGTGTATTGTTTAGCCTCCAGGTGTTTGCATTTTTTACATATTTTTTCCTGTTATTGTTATCTAGTCTCATAGCATGTGACCAGAAAAGATACTTGATATGATTTCAATTTTCTTAAATTTACCAAGGCTTGATTTGTGACCCAGGATATGATCTATCATGGAGTATGTTCCATGAATACTTGAGAAGAAAGTGTATTCTGTTTTGGATTGGAATGTCCTATAAATATTAATTAAGTCCATCTTGTGTAATGTATCATTTAAAGCTTGTGTTTCCTTATTTATTTTCATTTTGGATGATCTGTGCCTTGGTGAAAGTGGAGTGTTAAAGTCCCCTACTATTACTGTGTTACTGTCGATTTCCCCTTTTATGGCTGTTAGTATTTGCCTTATGTATTGAGGTGCTCCTATATTGGGTGCACATATATTTACAGTTGTTATATCTTGTTCTTGGATTGATCCCTTGATCATTATGTAGTGTCCTTCTTTGGCTGTTGTAATAGTCCTTATTTTAAAGTTTATATTTTCTGATATGAGAATTGCTACTCCAGCTTTCTTTTGATTTCCATTTACATGGAAGATCTTTTTCCATCCCCTCACTTTCAGTCTGTATGTGTCCCCAGGTCTGAAGTGGGTCTCTTGTAGATAGCATATATAAAGGTCTTGTTTTTGTATCCATGCAGCCAGTCTGTGTCTTTTGGTTGGAGTGTTTATTCCATTTATATTCAAGGTAGTTATCAATAGGTATGTTCCTATTACAATTTTCTTAATTGTTTTGGATTTGTTAGTGTAGGTCTTTTCCTTCCTTCATGTCTCCTACGTAGAGGAGTTCCTTTAGCATTGGTTATAAAGCTGGTTTGGTGGTGCTGAATTCTCTTCGCTTTTGCTTGTTTGTAAAGTTTTAAATTTCTCTGTTGAATCTGAATGAGATCCTTGCTGGGTAGAGTAATCTTGGTTGTAGGTTTTTCCCTTTCATAACTTTAAATATGTCCTGTCACTCCCTTCTGGCTTGCAGAGTTTCTGCTGAAAGATCAGCTGTTAACCTTATGGGAATTCCCTTGTATGTTATTGCTTTTCCCTTGCTGCTTTTAATATGTTTTCTTTGTATTTAATTTTTTATAGTTTTATTAATATGTGTCTTGGTGTGTTTCTCTTTGGATTTATCTTGTATGGGACTCTCTGTTCTTCCTGGACTTGATTGAGTATTTCCTTTCCCATATTAGGGAAGTTTTCAACTATAATCTCTTCAAATATTTTCTCAGTCCCTTTCTTGTTCTCTTTTTCTTCTGGGACCCATGTAATTCGAATGTTGGTGCATTTAATGTTGTCCCAGAGGTCTCTGAAATTGTCCTCAATTCTTTTCATTCTTTTCTCTTTTTTCTGCTCTGAGGTAGTTATTTCCACTATTTTATCTTCCAGGTCTCTTATCTGCTCTTCTCCCTCAGTTTTTCTGCTATTGATTCCTTCTAGAGAATTTTTAATTTCATTTATTGTGTTGTTCATCATTGTTTGTTTGCCCTTTAGTTCTTCTAGGTCCTTGTTAAACGTTTCTTGTATTTTCTCCATTCTATTTCCAAGATTTTGGATCATCTTTACTATCATTACTCTGAATCATTTTTTAGGTATACTGCCTATTTCCTCTTCATTTGTTTGGTCTGGTGAATTTTTACCTTGCTCCTTCATCTGCTATGTGTTTCTCTGTCTTCTCATTTTGCATAACTTACAGTGTTTGGTGTCCTCTTTTCGCAGGCTGTGGGTTTGTAGTTCCCGTTGTTTTTTGTATCTGCACCCAGCGTCTAGGGTTGGTTCAGTAGGTTGTGTAGGCTTCCTGGTGGAAGGGACTGATGCCTGTGTTCTGTTGAATGAGGTTGGATCTTGTCTTTCTGGTGGGCAGGACCTCATCCAGTGGTGTGTTTTGGGGTGTCTTTGACCTTATTATGATTTTAGGCAGCCTCTCTGCTAATGGGTGGGGTTGTGTTCCTGTCTTGCTAGTTGTTTTGCATAGGGTGTCCAGCACTGTTGCTTGCTGGTTCTTGAGTGGAACTGTGTCTTAGCATTGAGATGGAGATAAGTGGGAGAGTTTTCACTGTTTGATATTATGTGGAGCTGGGAGGTCTCTGGTATACTAGTGTCCTGAACTCAGCTCTCTCACCTCAGAGGCACAGCCCTGACACCTGGCCTGAGCACTAAGACCCTGTCAGCTCCACGGTCAGAAGAAAAGGGAGAAAAAAAAGAAAGAAATAAAAAATAAAATAAAGTTATTAAAATAAAAAAATTATTAAAAACAAAAAATTTAAAAAGTAATTAAAAAACGAAAGTAAAAGAAAGAAAGAAAGAAGAGAGCTACCAAACCAAATCCACCAATGATAATAAGCACTAAAAACTATACAAAGAAAATTAAACGGACAGGCAGAACCCTAGGAGAAATGGTAAATGCAAAGCTACACAGACAAAATTACACAAAGAAGCATACACATACACACTCACAAAAGAGAAAAAGGAAAAAATATATATATATATACATATAAAAAGAAAACAGAAAGAGTGCAACCAAATTAATAAACAAATCTACCAATGATAGTAAACTGTAAATACTAAACTAAGATAAACATAAAACCAGAAACAAATTAGATGCAGAGAGTAGACCCCAAGTCTACAGTTGCTCCCAAAGTCCACCACATCAATTGTGGAATGATTCGTTGTCTATTCAGGTATTCCAGATATGCAGCGTGCATCAAGTTGATTGTGGAGGTTTAATCCGCTGCTCCTGAGGCTGCTGGGTGAGATTTCCCTTTCTCTTCTTTGTTCCCACAGCTCCTGGGGTTCAGGTTTGAACCTGGCCCTGCCTCTGTGTGTAGGTCACCTGAAGGCGTCTGCTCTTCACTCAGACAGGACAGGGTTAAAGGAGCAGCTGATTAGGGAGGCCTGGCTCACTCAGGCCCGGGGAAGGGAGTGGTATGAAATGTGAGGGGAGCCTGCAGTGGCAGAGGCTGGCATGATGTTGCAACAGCCTGAGGCGCACCGTGTATTTTCCTGGGGATGTTGTCCCTGGATCATGGGACCATGGCAGTGGCAGGTTGCACAGACTCCCGGGATGGGAGGTGTGGATAGTAACCTGTGCTTGCACAGAGACTTCTTGGTGGCTCCAGCAGCAGCCTTAGCGTTTCATCCCTGTCTCTGGTATCTGCACTGGTAGCTGCAGCTCGCACCCTTCTCTGGAGCTCATTTAGGCGGAGCTCTGAATCCCCTGTCTTCGCGCACTGTGAAACCATAGTCTCTTGCCTCTTAGGCAGCTCCAGACTTTTTCCCGGACTCCCTCCCGGCTAGCTGTGGTGCACTAGCCCCCTTCAGGTTGTGTTCACGCAGCCAACCCCAGTCCTCTCCCTGGGATCTGACCTCTTAATCCGGAGCCTCAGCTCCCAGCCCCCACCTGCCCCAGCGCATGAGCAGACAACCCTCTCAGGCTGGTGAGTGCTGGCCAGCACTGATCCTCTGTGTGGGAATCTCTCTGCTTTGCTCTCTGCACCCATATTGCTGCATTCTTCTCCGTGGCTCTGAAGCTTCCCCCCCACCACCCCCCATCTCCACCCGTGAAGGGGCTTCATAGTGTGTGGAAACTTTTCCTACTTCACTGCTCCCTCCCAGTGGTGCAGGTCCCATCCCTATTATTTTGTCTCTGTTTATTCTTTTTTCTTTTGCCCTACCCAGGTATGTGGGGAGTTTCTTGCCTTTTGGGAGGTCTGAGGTCCTCTGCCAGTGTTCAGTAGGTGTTCTGTAGGAGTTGTTCCACATGTAGATGTATTTCTGATGTATTTGTGGGGAGGAAGGTGAGCTTCACATCTTACTCCTCTGCCATCTTGAAAGTTTCCCTCTTAGAGAATATTTAGTACTTAAAAATCCTCTTTGGCTCCATATTTGCTCTTTAGACCCTCCAGGGCTGTGGTTTGGACCCAGCAACTCTGTTGGTTGGGGATCCTATCCCCAGAATTCTGTAGGGCAATGGTAGAGCCCCTAGTGACTTTAGGCAAAGGTCAGCTGGCCTGTGGGAAGTAAGCCTTTAGCTCCATCTTTTGAAGCAAATGAGGCAGTCCTGACCATCTTTGAATTGCCTTTAGGGGTTATTCTTCCCTTGTCTAGAAGAATGATTTTTACAGCCAAGTAACTCTATAGTCCTATCTTGTAAAATCCAAAATGTCTGACAAACTTCCTTCATTCTTTCTGATCTCCTTTTCATTAAGTTCAAACTGGAAGTTTTCTGCTGGGTTGCTGATTAAGCCTTGTTCACACCCATCTTAATTTCTTTATCAAATAGTTGCTTGGCCTTATTCCTAACATTCTCTTCTGAATGTGCTTTCTCTTTTTCTGCAATATGGATAGGGTAAGAATTTCTGAATTTATGTTCTAGTTCCTTTTTGCTTAACAATTCTGTCTTCAGGTTACTTCTCTCTTCTCACATTTTACTATAAGCAGACAAGAGGAACCACAATGTTCCTTCAACACTTCACTTAGAAATGTCTTCAGTTAAGTATTCAATTTCATTTCTCACAAATTCTACCTTCCACAAATCACTAGAACAGGGACACAATTCAGTGAATTTCTTTTTGCCATTTTATAGCAAGCATTGCCTTTCCTCCAATTTTCAGTAACATGCACCTCATTTCCATCTGAGACTTCAGCAGATCTCCCTTAATATCCATATTTCTACCACCATTCTGGGTGTGGTTATTTATGTTTTCTCTAGGAAGATGGATTCTCTAGAGCAGGGGTCCCCAACCCCCGGGCCATGGACTGGTACTGGTCTGCGGCCTGTTAAGAAAGAGGCTGTACAGAAGGAGGTGAGCAACAGGCAAGCAAGCGAAGCTTCATCTGCAGCTCCCCATTGCTCGCATTACTGCCTGAACCATTCCCCACCCCCCCACCCCCCGCCATGGAAAAATTGTCTTCCATGGAACCAGTCCCTGGTGCCAAAGTCGGTGGGGACTGCTGCTTTAGAGCTCTCTTCTATTCTTTGAGTCCTTACCAGAATTGCCTTCCAAATTCCCTTCACAACAATATCAACTTTTTCTAGCATACATGTCAGTACTTTTCCAGTTTCTACCCATTACCCAGTTCCAAAGCTGCTTCCAGATTTGGGGGTATTTGTTACAGTAGCACCCTACTTCTTGGTACCAATTTCTGTCTTAGTTCAGGCTGCTCTAATAAATTACCATAAACTGGTTTAAAGAGCAAACATTTATTTCTCACAGTTCTGGAGATTGGCAAGTCCAAGGTCAAGGTGAAGGCAGATCTGGTGTTTGAGGACAGCCCACTTCCTACTTGCAGACTGCTGCTTCTCTTTGTATCCTCACAGAAGAAGTAGCTCTCTGGCCTCTTATTTTTTTTTTTTTTAAACATCTTTATTGGGGTATAATTGCTTTACAATGGTGTGTTAGTTTCTGCTTTATAACAAAGTGAATCAGTTATACATATACATATGTTCCCATATCTCTTCCCTCTTGCATCTCCCTCCCTCCCACCCTCCCTATCCCACCCCTCCAGGCAGTCACAAAGCACCGAGCTAATGGGTACTAATTTCATTCATAAGGGCTCTACTCATAACCTAATTACATCCCAAATGCCCACTTCCATATATCATCACATTGGGATTAGATTTTAACACATGAATTTGAGGATGTCTAACAATCCCCAAATCTCACTCACATGTCAATTTATACTTTGACTATGTTCCATGTGTTATTTATTATGGGAATAAATACACTAAGAGAATACAATTTCTATCTCATTTGTGAAGCAGAAGAAAAGTGCATGGTAAAACCAAGGGAAGGCTCCTACAGTTTCTGCTGCAAAATAGCACAGCTCAGTTTTTTTTAACCGTATTTATTTATTTATTTATTTATTTAGGCTAAAGCATGTAACCAAAGATGGTCATGCCTACCTTTAACAGAGTACAGAAGTATACTCCTCCCTCAGTGGAGCATTGCAAGCCACATGGCAATGTGTGGGATGTAATATCTTTTTCCAGAGAGAGTAGAAAATAATTTATAATTATATACATTGCTTTTGGGGAGAACTGACATGTTTTTCTGATATGTCCTTCTATCAAAAAGTCTAGTAGAAAATTAAATTTTTTCAGGTCTACTTTGTGTGTCTTTGGAGGTTTTCTCATTTATGTTGCCAAAAAAAAAAATGTTACATTTAATGTCCAGAGAGTTTATCCTATTGTTATGTTAAATTAAGACTTTTCTCTCATTGTTTTTAATTCAAACAATTTTAAATGTATTTTTCTTATTTACTCATTAATGAACAAATATTTTTAAAGACCTCAGTCTGGGAGGCAATATATAATGTGAAAAATAAATAAGAAAGTGTCCCTGCTCTTAAACAGCTTGTAATACTGTATGAAATAAAACCATATTCAGGCAGTAGGATTTCTAATGAAATTTAATATAGTAGGTGACAAATATATAAAATGCTTTGACTTTGAATGTGATGAATTTAGGCCAGTATTGCTCCATTGAACAATTAATTTAATTGAGCTGAGTAGGTTTAAACCGTGTGGCTGATTACTATTCTCTGAATATCTCTCCTGAACCAGAAAATCTCATTCATTAATATGAACATGCGAGTGAAAGAAAAATTTTCTCTGTCTAGTGACTTGTTACTTAATATAAACCTTCCAAATAAATATGAGAGGTATAAATAAAATACTGCAAAACAGAAGAAAAAGTGATTAATTCTGATTGGCATAGGCACTGAAGTTTAAAGCAAAATGTTTTATTTTCAATTTTCTGAAAGTAAGCTAAGATTTCGATCATGTTAGATAATGGATGCACTCAAGCACCAATGCTTGAGATCTCAAAAAATGACACATGGTATTATTGTTCTGGAGTATAGGTGCTTGAACAAAATGGTTATTATTTAAAATTCAAAAATATAAGTTTCATTAAAATAATGGAAGCCATTAGAATTTGATTTTAGTTTAACATTTGAGAGCCAAAGAAACTGCAGTCCTTCTGACACAAAAATACCACTAAATGAATTATTAACATGTCAAACATTTTATTATTTTACATGTATCATCTCATTTAATATTTAATAAACTCCTATGAAACAGGGGTAACTAGTTCATGTTGCAGACTAGAAATCTTAGGTTTAGAGAGTTTATGTAATTTACTCAGTCAAAAGGCTAGATGCCAGAGCTTAAACTCTGGTCTGCCTTTTCCAAAGTAGAATACTAAATACATCACTGTGGTTCTTTTGTGTATCTTATGTGTTTCATACTTTGGAAGATAAAGGAACTGGAAGTTTGGAAACTGTCTAGAAAGAGATAATATTTAAGAGATCAAGTGATAATAACCTGAATTATAAATTTTCAATGAGATGTTGATTAAAATGTTAAAAGTAACTTTCTGTAAGATAAAGTGTTAAATGCATATAATAATGTATTTTAGTACTACTGTTGCAAACAGATATCAAATAGAAGGTAAACAGATAGCATTATAAAATTATAAAATTATGCAAGAAAAAAATTGAAGACACCAGTATTATGGAATTATAAACATAATTTAACAAGTTTTCAAGTGATTTTAATTATTGACATTCAGATAATGAATTTAAGGGTACAAATTATAGGAAGAATATATAATTACCATTTTATTGTTGGTAAATACTAATAAGTGAAGCTTTTTATATGGAGTTGATAGGCTTATATTATACAATTAATGTCAAATAAATCACACTTATTTTGAATTGTGGCTTTCTCATTTTAATTTTAAATCATTCCTAACTTGTAACATGTTTCTGAGTTTGCTGGGTTTATAATTGCAAAAAAGTAAATAAAATAAAATCCTAATCCTATATTTGAATAAAAAGTAAACAGATTGTTAAATAAAAGTCCATTGTATAATTTGGTCTTGGAAATACTGTCAAGATTTTGAATTAAAAAACATAAAATGAACAGGTTTTACCTCAAGTCAAAAATATTATTCAACAAACACAAAAAGTTTTAAATTAATATTGTGTGAAATATACACAAGACAGAGATTAGCATATTAAAATATAACCATTTAGGGCTTCCCTGGTGGCACAGTGGTTGATAGTCCGCCTGCCGATGCAGGGGACGCGGGTTTGTGCCTCAGTCCGGGAGGATCCTGCGTGCCACGGAGCGGCTGGGCCCGTGGGCCATGGTCGCTGAGCCTGCACATCCGGAGCCTGTGCTCCACAATGGGAGAGGCCACAACAGTGAGAGGCCCTTGTACCGGGAAAAAAAAAAAAATATATATATATATATATATATATATATATAACCATTTAAAAATTTACAGAGTGATTAAATAATATATAATACAGCTAATGTTACAACTTAATGTACAACATTAAAATAAGAAAAGAGTAGTAGAAATTAAGAGAAAAATTGATGGTCATATTGGGCACATGCATGATTATTTTTCTTATTTACATTTTTCCAACCAATTTTATGTTTGTTTCATGCAATGCATGTGAGAATTCTTTCATTCAGCAACAATTTCAATCAACATATTTTTGTTGATATTCTCTTTCAGGCACTATTCTTGATATAAATACTGAGGATATAATAGTTAACAAAATAAAAAAGTGATTTCTGGTAACAGTACACTTCCATTCTAATACTAGTAGCATTGTGACTCTTATATGTTTATTTATATTACAGAAGTAAAATTTTATCCTAATTCTTCATTAAAAAATAAGAAAAAAGTTCCTCCTATTTCATTGTGTTTTCATTTGTCTGTTAATAATTTTTGATGCTAAATGGGAAAAAACTGAAAAAGAGATTCTCTGTGTATTCTAGCAACCATCCTCTGAACACCGACGAAGACCATACATAGCCTCAGCTATAATGCTGCATGTGTGCTAAGGTTAGGTGACATCTATTTCCTTTATCCAACTACAAAATGAGCCTGTAAGACATGGCCAGTAATAGCTAAGTGAGAACAAAGAAAGGTTAGCAGTGGTGTCAGTCTCCAGTGCTTCTTCTCTATCAAGGCATTAATACAAATTACTGCCATAATCTTTGCAAACTTCCTCAAGAAGATTATGCATAAAGGTAAATATAATAAAGAATTAATATCTTCCCTTAAAACAATACTTAGCTGTGCTAGGCTTCCATTTTTGAATACTTCTTTTATTAGTTGGTGATATAAGATTTAGTCACAAAACATCGGAGGAGGCAGAGATTGTTCACAAAAGAGCACAGTTTGCAACATAGCAGACCCGCCCTTGACTGAGGTTCTGCTTTTCTTGTTCTTTAGGAAGAAAGAATCCTACTTTTGAACATCAGTTTTCTCCAAGGGCCTTGGGCTAAGGCTGTTACAATTAAATGAATAATTTATCTCTCATGTGCTTTTTACCTTCCTAAGACCCAGGGGAAAATAGGAAAACATTTATTATCTTTGTGTTACTTGAAAGAAAATTTAGTACCAATAAACATGAAATATTTCTTTACTAGATCCTGATGACCAGTTAACATTATCTTATTATGAATTTTAAATAAAGTATTTTTAACATATGCAAAAATAAATATAAAAATATTCAGCAATGGAATTTGTATTCAGAGGGTGATGCCTACTTTACATTTTTCCTATCTTTCAAAATTAAAGAGTAACAGAGAAAAGTTTAAGAAATCCCTTCTAAAAAAATACTTAGATTTTTAAGTTTAAAAAAAATCTTATGATAGGACAAAATTTTTTAACCTATACTATAAAGAATAGAATATTTCATAATTTGATGTAAACAATGGGGACATTATTTTATTAATATTATATATCAACTGTATAAAGCAATGACGATTTTACCATAAGGTGGAACATTGTTGGATTCACATGTTCTTCCATGACATGCTTTTAAATTTATGCTAAGTTTGGATACTTTTGCCATTAAGGCTTTGCAATAGTATATACTTATGTTTGCTTTAAAAACTCACTGAAAGAGTAAGTTTTATGCCATTCTATTGCCTTAAACCTAATATTAAAATTGATTAGTGAAAAAATACTACAATAAAAGCGATGATTTTTATAATTTCTATTAATATTTTATTCAAAATGTTTCAAGCATGAAGAATACTAGATGATAAGAAAAAGCTGTAAGGATGCATCACTGAGAAAGAAAGAACACGATAAAAAAAAACTCCTTATCTATACAGAAATACTGACCAAGCTGTTGTATCCTACTGTTCCTGATAAAAGGAGAGGTCATTTTTGTACATGTTTTCTGACAGAATGAGGACGTTCATGTTATCCCTGATTAGCTGAATAATGTCTCATGGCATTTCCTCCATTGATGCAACTTGGCAATGACAGCCTCATTTGCTTTTCATCCTGACCTTCCTTTTTCCCCCCTTACTACACCCCTCCCCTCTAACAGACTTAAACAGATGAGTATGTTCCAAACTCTAAAAATAAAATGCAATTTTTTCTAGCTTACAATACTAAAATGAGATCATTTTTGTTAACATTCCCACCAACATTTTGATTTTTAAAAGTGTGCTTTTCTAAGAAAGGCATTAATGCTTATAAAAATTAATTACTCACTAGGTAAGATTTTGGTTTGGATAAAATTTAATTGGAGTTTTAAATATACTTTATCTTCATTATATTTTTGTGTATACAAACTGAATCTGTCCATTATTTTTTTATATTTTAAATATATTTACTCAATATAAATAACAAATATAGCTGTGAAGTATATTTGTAAGAGAAAAATATATAAAATTTATATTCACTTATTGATAAGCTAAATAACGTGTCCACAACCTACCTTTCAATTTTCTATTTACATCATCTAAACTAATTATCAGGAGGCAAAAAAGGCAACTTGGAGAATCTTACACTTACATAATAAAAGTAAATACATTGTTTTCACCAAAATGAAAATGTTAGTATCTTGAGTGGTGATGGAATATAGACTGCTTTCTTAATGACATCATGTAATATCCACTTAGAACATGGGGTCTTTCTTTATAGTTTGAACAACTGCAAGAAATAGATGATATAGTAAAATTAACAAGGGAAAGATAACCTAGTACACTTCCCAAAATATGTCTCATGGTTCATTAGTTGTATTGAAAGTTTCATGTATGGCATCACATATTGTTCTTGTTCTTGGTAAAGTTAGAAAGAACTGTATGAAACAAACAAATGCATTTACTTATTTCTGCTTGATTCAGCAGCAGTATTTAATGTGCATTGTGACTTTCATGTTTCTGAAATTTAATGAACGTAAAAACATTTTCCCCAGAGGACCTCATGGAATTAATTTTATAAACACATATTTGGGGGGAGGATAATAACTTAGTGTATTTTAGGATGCTTTAAAATGATAAAGAACAGCTAAGTAAACTTAAATGGAAACTCAGGTAAGAGAATTATAGTAGGCCCATAACTCAAATAACTAATTTCCAAGATAGAAACTGCATATTCTTATTTAACTTGTTTGAAAACAACTCAACTTTACTAATAACAAGAAAATAAAAAATTTAAAAATTGAATATCAATTTATAGCCATCTGATGGCTGTTGCAAGTGTCCCTTGTACCTGTGAAGCTAGTGAGTAAAAAGAATAGCAAGCAATCAGCAAGCAAGAAAAACTAAATAAGCAACAATGAAGTCATTTAAAACTCACTTCTACTTCACAAACTCGAGTGCATCTGCTTGCAAGAATTTAATATGCATTTATAATCCAACCTGCAAAAGGTGCTTAAAGATTTCCAGGCTCTGCAGTGAAGGACACACAGGAAAAAGGATGGAATGGATGAGGAAGACTATCCACCACATAGAACACACTGATGGCCAAGATTATGGAAGTTCATTATCAAATGCAAATATAAAATAGGAGACAATTATGGGTTGAATTGTCACCCCAAAACTGATATGTTAAGGTCCTAACCCCCAGAACAACAGAATGTGATCTAATTTGGACATAGGGTCTTTACAGAGGTAATCAAGTTAAAGTGAAGTCATTAGGGAAGGCCCTAATCCAATAGGACTGATGTCCTTTTAAAGGGAGGAAAGTTGTATATAGAGACATTCATAGAGGGAATGTGATGTGAAGAAGCGAAAGGAGAAGACAGCCATATACAAGGAAAGAGGCTTGGAACAGATCCTTCCCTCATAATTTTCAGAAAGTCTCAACCTAGATAACACCTTGATTTTAAGCTTGTGGTTTCCAGAACTAAGACAATACATTTCTGTCATTTAAGCCATGCAGCCTGAAGTATTGATACCATAACAAGGTGGCCCTTTGAAACTAATACAGAAACTCACGTCCCACTATTTGCTATTTCCTTTAGGTCTATATTTTGATCAAGACATATGTAACAGTTAATATTTTTCTACATCACCCTGAGTTATACTATTTCATAAACATTTAAATGTTTGAATTATAAAACGATATCTTTTACTATCCAGGATTTCTAGGTAAGTCAATTAAATCTAATAGAATATGCATTTTCCTTTGATTATTAGTTTATTCAGGAGCTATATGCCCTGAATAAACTATGTTCAGGACATATAGCTCCTGAATAAACTATGCTCAGGGCATATAGCTCCTCAATAAACTAACAGATAATCAAAGGAAAATGCATATTCTATTTGCTATGTTCTCACTAAATTACCAGGTGATTTGTATATCACAAAGCTGAGACAAAAATTTCTCCCAAACTCCAGGAAACATAGTTTAATTAAGATATGTTAGATGCAAATAACTGAAATATAACTTAAAGAAATTTATATTCAGTGTGAATAATTAAAAATAATGTTAAATTTCTATAGTAACAATGAAGGAATAATGAACAATAATCCCATTTATACAAATAAAGAATAATTTTACAAATATGTAGCCTTTCAATTTTTAAAGGTAATCATTGAAAAAGAAATCATTGGTATATCTTAATTAAGACTTACTCAAAACTACAGTGAGGTATCACCTCACACCAGTCAGAATGGCCATCATCAAAAAGTCTACAAACAAGAAATGCTGGAGAGGGTGTGGAGAAAAGGGAACCCTCTTTCACTGTTGGTGGGGATGTAAATTGATAAAGCCACTAGGGAGTACAGTATGACGGTTCCTTAAAAACTAAAAATAGAACTACCATATGACCCAGCAATTCCACTACTGGGCATATACCCTGAGAAAGCCATAATGCAAAAAGAGTCTGTACCACAATGTTCATTACAGCACTATTTACAATAGCCAAGACATGGAAGCAACCTAAGTGTCCATCGACAGATGGATGGATAAAGAAGATGTGGCACATATATACAATGGAATATTACTCAGCCATAAAAAGAAACGAAATTGAGTTATTTGTAGTGAGGTAGATGGACCTAGAGTCTGTCATACAGAGTGAAGTAAGTCAGAAAGAGAAAAACAAATGCCATATGCTAACACACATATATGGAATCTAAAAAAAAAAAAAAAAAGGTTCTGATGAACCTAGGGGCAAGACAGGAATAAAGACGCAGACATAGAGAATGGACTTGAGGACACGGGAAGGGGGAAGGCTAAGCTGGGATGAAGTGAGAGAGTAACACTGACATATATACACTACCAAATGTAAAATAGATAGCTAGTGGGAAGCAGCTGCATGGCACAGGGATATCTGCTTGGTGCTTTGTGACCACCTAAAGGGGTGGTATAAAGAGGGTGGGAGGGAGACGCCAGAGGGAGGGGATTTGGGGAGAGACGTATGCATATAGCTGATTCACTTTGTTATACAGCAGAAACTAACATGACATTGTAAAGCAATTATCCTCCAATAAAGATGTTTAAAAAACAAAAGAATGCACTACAATGGCAGGTAACGATATGGACGAAACTCACAAACCATGCTGAGACAAATAAACCAGAAATCTTTAAAAACAAAAAAACTGTCACTCACTTATATTCTTTTCATATAATAACTGTGCTTAATAATATAAATTATTTTTTAATCTATTAGTCTATGAGCATATTAGTATTATCGTGATTCATAATATGTATTTCAGTTATAAAATTACTGTTAATAATTGACTCTAATAAAAAGTTTCTTAATTCATAAAAATATATTAACTACAGCATTCCATTGAAATGTAACGCAATTGCGTTGTGAGTTAAAACCAATCTGAATTACAGATTTAATATATTCTTTATTTAAATGAAAGCATTTTAATCATTTAACATGTATGTGGAAATGCTACCAAAATAAATTAAAACATTCCCAAAAACTTATTCAGATAATCTGTGGTATAAGAAGACAATTCATATTAGATTGTGTGTGTATGTTTAAATCACAGGTTATCAAACAATACTTCCAGCAATTCTTGGGAATCTAAGATAGCCTTTATAAACACACACAAATTCATACCTTACAGTAATTCTTTTTATTATCAGTTTAATCTTGGAGGTGATTAGGATAATTCCTACCTATATCTGTACTGTATGCTTGGGACTCTTATTAGAACCCATTTTCCCCCAAACTCATAAGCTTAAAGGGCAAGATAAATAAACAGATGATAAATGATAAACAGATAGCAGACAGGCATGTTTTTGAAATCATAAAATTTATATAATATCACCATGAAATGGTTTCAATATATGTCTAATGCATTTATGATCTCAACAAATATTGATTGCTAATATTAAAAATAATGCTAAAAGTCATCTTGATAAACCAGATAAATATTATGACTACATTGGGAAATAACTCACTTGGTGAGGCAAAATAGGCTTTGAAACTAAACATATACAATACAAATTAAAGGTTTGGGAATCCTGAATATATTTTTGACAGTTTATATCCAAGAAGTTCCTAATAAAGCAAAAACAAAGCAATCTACTTGTGTAATGGAACTCAATTTCTGGCATTATTTAGAACCATCAGCTGAAGTTCTTAAGAATACGAACATTGAATCCTCACCCAATTATATTGGATAAGGTGGATTGAATCAGGCTACTATTACATGATTGTTTAGCAAACTTCTCAGGTGACAGTGTTCCATACTAAAATATGTAGAAAAAATCATATATTTACAAATAATGTCACTTATGTAAATTTATGTGAATAAATTTCTAATATTTATACATAGATTAACAACTGTCTATAATCTTAGGTATTAAAATTTTAAGTATTGATTTCACTAATACACTGGAACTTCAAGTTAAGAACTTCCTCCTAACACTGAGATGGCTTATAAAAATCAATCAGGAATTTATATCAAAATGCAACAGTGATTATGATAAATGTAAACAGAGTCTGCTTCTATCCTCTGAAGGAGATTGTAGAGAATTGTTATAAATTCTTGCTTAAATGTTTGGTAGAAACCTCCAAAACCCACCTGGGCCTTGTGTTTTCTGTTTCAGAAGATTATTATCTATTAATTCCATTTATTTAATAGATATAGCCCTATTAATATGACTTATTTCTTCTTGTGTGAGTTTTGGCAAATTGTGTCTTTCAAAGAATTGGTCCATTTCATCCAGGTTAACAAATCTATGAGCAATGAGTTGTTCACAGTATTATTTTATTATCCTTTTAATGGCCATGTATCCTTTTAATGTGACCTGTAGAGATGTTCCCTTCATTTCTGATGTTAGTAATTTATGTCCTCACTCTTTTTTTCTCATCTAGACTGGTAGTGTCTTATTGGTTTTATTGGTCTTTTCAAAGTTCAGCTTTGGTTATATAAACTATAGAATACTTTTGATATTGTTTTTTGAGTTGCTCAGTACTGTGTTCAGAAGTTACTTTGAGTCAATCTTTGTTTTCTTCCTTCTTTAGAGTAGTTTTCTTATTCATTTGAAATACTATTTGTTTTATTTTCTGTTGATTTCCATTTTAGGCCTCCATCCTGGTTGACTTTGTTTTTGTTGGAAGGAAGGGCTGTAGATGTAAAACATCAAAAAAATTCCCAAAGTAAGAAAGAAACAAAGAAAGATACTCAGACAGGTGTCATTCCTTCTCAATTATTTCTATAACATCCTTAACACCCATTTCTTCCATCCATTCCCAGCCATTCTCTTAAGTGACAGTCTGTTATTGGCAAAAGGAGAGACTGACTAATAGACCAGTGTTACAGAATAGTGAGTCCAGAAGCAGGAACATATAGGCACACATACATGCATGTGCATGCACACACATATATTTGATCATTTGCGTTACTAGAAAGTTTCTGCTTGGGAATGGTAGGAAAATGATGCTTTTATTAAATTGTGGTAGGCCTATTGAATATCCTTATGGACTAAATCAGGGAACCTAATCTCTACATATATCAGTATAAAAAATTACAGATGATTGCAGCTCTAAGTGAAACTGATACAACAATACAATATTTAAAATATAAAATAGAAATATATCTTAATGATTTGAGTGAAGAAACGCTACTTTCCACTATAAAAAACACTAACCATATAAGATTGATAAATTTGATTTCTCAACATTTTTAACTTTTGTTCATCATATATAATATGAGAGTATGAAAAAAACAAGCCATTGATTAGGGAATTATATTTGTAAATCATGCATTCACAAAAATATTGAAACCAGAATATTTAATAAACTTGCACAAATGAAAGTGAAAACAACTGAATGCCCTCATCCCTAGTCCATCATGGAAAGAAAATTTTAAAAATGCATTTTACAAAATAAGATATAAAATGGCCAATAAATATATACATATTTATATAAGTATACTAAAAATTGATAGGTATAAGAGAAATACAAATTAAATGCAGTATGACACATACAAATTAAATGATATATAACACAGAAAATTAAATAAAAAATCAGGATTTAGAAAGGATGCAGAGTAATTGTGCTTATATACAGTGAAATGGGAGTATAAGTTGCTATAATTACTTTGGATAATGATTGACCCTAGTTAGCAAAGCAGGACAGACTTTGTGACCCACAGTACAGAAATACCTCAAGTGACCATTAACAGTAGAACAGGTAAATTTTATACATTTTTACACTGAAATTTTATACCAAGAAAAATGACTAATTATTGCAAAAATAAATAGTATGTTACATCTCTCAGAAAAATGAGCAAATGATGTCAGACACAAAATCTATTTCTGTATGATTCATTCTTTATAAAAAGTTCAGAAACAAGCAAATATAATACATGGTGATAGAAACTTGAAGAACAATTTGGAGGCAGGAAATGCCATGATCATTGTTTCTGATATGCAAGTAATATATTATATCTTGATATGTTGGACGGTTATTTTCAGTCTAAAACTTCATTGAATATATACTAATGAGTCATGGATTTTTCTTTAGATACGTTTTTGCTTCAACAGTTTATTTAAAAATAAATTCATGAGATAAAACTAAATTAGGACTTAGATAAAATAACTTTATATAAACTTAACAGGAATCAAATGAGGTTATAAAGTAATGAGCTGAACAGTCAACTCAGAAAATTGTAAAAAGAACATCTCAGGAAATCTAAAATAAGGAGAAAGAAGTATTAAAGAAAAAGGCTGAAATAAGTGCAATAGAGTAGAGAATAAGAAGTTTAATAAAACCAAATTATTTGAAAAGATTAGTAATGTAAAAATATCCTTGGCATAACCTAACAAGAAAAAATGGCTATAACTGTGTGGTATAATTTTTACTATCATTCAATAGAAGAAAAAGAAAGATTTATTAGTATGTGTTGCTGGGAAGAATGGCTGAAAATAAGGAGGAAACCCAAACAAATAAAACCACTAAATCCTTTCATAATACCACATATATAAGTGAAATGCATATGAATTAATGATAGATCCTAAATCTGAAAATCAATAAAAGAAAATGTAGGAGAATATTTCTATGATATGGATATGCAAAAGGGCTTCTTAAATAATTCTTTATAACTGTCATGGCAAAAAATATTGAATTTAGTTACCACAAACAAGTATTTCTGTTTACTGAAGGACACAGTGAATAGAGTTAATGAACATATGACATATTGGAAGATAACTGTAATGTGTGAAAATGACAAGGGAGCAGTGTCCAAAATGTATGAAAATAATCAAGTGACATAAAGACCACAGAATGAAATCAAATACATTATGGACTTCAAGTCTACAACAAGCTAAAAATAGTGTGAAACCATGATGAAACTAATTAGTAATCAGAAAAATGTGAGAATGAGATATCACTTATGATGCTGAAAATAAAGATTGAATGAAAAATTAATGCCAACTGAGAGCACACAGCACAAGTAGACATTTCCAGAAGCAGCTTTTAAGGATGCATTTCAGAGTAAAGGAAGATAACTCCTGAAAGATAATTTAAAAGGCAAGAAGGAATGAAGAAAGAATGAAATAGCATGCATCTATATTTATTTAAATGACTTAATGTATAAAATAACAATAAATTTATCTAATTTGGAAGTTTAACATTTGTTTAAAATTCTTGGCAAAATTTCAAGTTTAAACCTTACAAAAGGAAGAGTGCAGAGCATAAATTTCAAACCAGACGAGTATAAATGTCAAAGAAAATGAAAAATTTGAATAAAGAGAAATTAAGATAAACTTCAAATTCAAAATATAACTCATAAAGAGAAAAATGTAGGCAAATAGAAAGTGCACAAAATTGAAAACAAAATAATTAATATAATGGAAAGAAGCCCAAATATATTAATAAGCACTACAATTGCAAATGGACTAAGTGCAGAATGCAGAAAAGTAAAAATAATTGTTTACTGGAAAATAAAATCCAGCCGTGTGCTGGTTATCACAAGTACATACACCTAAAAATAAGAATCCTTAAATATCCATTTAAATGGATAGTCTAGGCAGATATAAATGCAAAAAGTCTTACATGGCTATATTAATGTCATTAACATTTACTTCTATACACAAAATATTATTAATAATGGACAGAGTACCAGATAAGGGAAAATTAATTCAAGAGGAAGAAAGAACAGTGTATACTTATATGCTCTTTACATGATTGTCTTAAATATTTATAAAGCAAAAATTGATTCAACTGCTGATATGGGTGAATAAATGCCTAACTGATTGGCTGTCCCTCATAGAATAACTGAAAGTCTAGATTAAATACAAAAACAATTAGAACAACCTTAAGATTTTGGAGAGTGAACCAAAGCTGCCAATTTCTGGAAGGCTGTCAAAACTTTAAAGAAGGGTGGATGAAGAATGAGAGTTAATAGGTACTGGGGTTCTTTTTGGAATAATGAAAATATTCTAAACTTTGATGGTGGTTATGATTGTACAGCTGTGTCAATAACCTAGAAACCACTTAATTATATACTTTAAAAGGGTGAACATTATGGATTATGGATTGCAGTATAACTCAATAATACTGTTATACATATACAAAGAAATATTTGAAGACAGGATTGCCATAGGATGAATTTGTTTCCCTTTGATTTCTAGCCTGAAGTTAGGCCTCAGCCACAGCACTGTATGGGGCAGATAAAACTGTGGTATTTTACAGTCTTCTGGCCTAGACACTGCCCACATTTCTCGTAGATCCCTGAAAGATACAAGCATGAAGCACACAACAATGAGCCTACTGAAGGGGAAAAAAGAAAAAAAAAAAAAGAACTAAGCTTTGAGCCAAATATCAACCAAGAATTAAGGAGAAATAAAGACATCTTCAGATGAAAGGAAATCAAGAGAATCCATCACCAGCAGATGTACATTATAAAAAAAGCTGAAGACATTCTTCAGATGAAGGGAAATCACACTTAAGGGAAAATCGAATATTCTGGAATAAATGAAGAGCATCAGAAATAGCATGTATTGTGGTAAATAGAAAATATTTGTTTTTTCCTCTTCGTTCCAATAACATTCATATATCCTTTCAAAGCAAATTTAATAACATAATATACATATGGATGTAATACATATAACATAGGTGGCATAAAGGGCGGTGAGACTGGAAAATGTATCTGTAGAGTGGTAAGGTACCTATATTTCACATAAAGCAGAAAAATTTAATTATATATACATTATGAAGATTTAAGGATGCATATTATAATCCCTAGGGCAATTAAGAAGGAGAAGAAGGAGAGGAAGGAGGGAAAGAGGAAGGAAGAACAAGGAAAAAGAGGAAGAGAGAAGCAGCAAATAGGTATAGTTTAAAAACAAACTAAAAAGAAATTCTAAAAAATATTAGTAATAATCACAAAAGAGGCAGAAAAGGAAGAATAGAAACAAAAAATAGAGGGAATAAAGAAAGGAAATTTTAAAATGGTAGTTGTAAATCTCTTCATATCAATAATTACATTTACTCTTAAAACTGTCGAAAAGGACATAAAATCAAGTTCCAACTAAATGCTGCGTATGTTAAATGCCCTTTAAATATAAAAAATAGTTGTTTTCAAAACAAATAGGAAGGAAAATGTTATACAAACCAAAAGAATAAGAAGAATGAGATGGCAATATTAATATCAGATAAACTTTAACACAAAAAGTATTTCCTGAGATAAAGAGGAACATTGTTTGTAATGGTACAAGGAACAGTACTAAGACAAACTTAGAAAACTTAAACTACCTCACTTCAAGTCCTATTATAAAATGATATTAATCAAGACAGAGTCATATTAGCATAAATATTGATAAATCAGTAGGCTGGAATAGAGAGCCCAGAAATAGATCCTCAGTTTTATGATCATCTGATTTTTAGAAAAGGCACCAAATCAATCCTATAGAGAAAGAAATGCCTTTTCAGCAATTGTGCTGGCATAATTGGATACCCACAAAGAATAAAACAAAACAAAATAAAACAAAATATTGACTCTACCTTATACCATATACAAACAAACAAAAAAATTGAGGGTAATTTAACTATAAATTAACTGTAAAGCTTTTAAAGAAAACATAAGGTCCTAGTGATTTGGAAATATGTAAAATTTATCTAGAAAAATTACAGAAGGAAATAATGTTTCTTTTGTTTTAAATGATAAATTAGACCTCATCAAAATTAAAACCTTTTGGCTCATCAACCTACACTATTTGAGAAGTTTTAAATACAAGCCACATACCGGAATAAAATTATTTATAGATAATATATATGATAAATATTTACAGTACATAGTTATATGTACTATGATATATATATACTGCTATACTATGCATATATATAATACTGATATACAACATATACTTAGAATACTTAAAGTCAATATTATCAAAAGAAAGAATCTAGTTAAATAATAAGCAGTATTTTAACATATTTTATCAAGGATTCAAATGCCCTACAAGCACATGCAAAATTACTCAACATGATTAGACATCAGGCAATGTGAAGTAAGACCACAATGGAATACTACTTTACACTCAGCAACATTACTAAATGTTGGTAAATTTCCAATTGCTTCTGGAAATGTTATAGCTTGTTTGTGGGTGTGTAAAAATTCCCACATCTTTAGGAAACATTTTAACCATTTCTTATAAAACTAAATATTTCTTATAAAACTCACCCTATGACCCAGAAATTCCACTTTCAGGTAGTTACCCAAGAAAATACAACATGCGTTTCACAATAGCTTCATACTACAATGTTCATAGAAGCTTTATTTTTAATAGCCAAAAACTAAACTTTGTCATCCATCTGTATGAGGTGGAGAGTGTGCTGACATGGAAAACACACAGCAAACTGAATGACTCTCAAAACCTTATGCTGACTGAGATCAACCTTTTACATAGAGTAAATACTGCATGTTTCCATTTATATGAAGTTTAACAAATGGCCATGTATGTAATAAATGGGTATAGCTAAATATAGTAAATCTAGGGGATGAGTATACATGTGCTCACTGTAAAATTCTTTCAACTTTAATAAATGTTCAAATATTTTCAAAATAAAAATCTTATAAATTGGTAGAAAAAGAAAGAAATTTACTATAAGAAGTAGATATTTCTATACCCATGTGTCACATAAGGATTGCCAAGCAGAGAAAACAGAATATTTCTTTAAATCTCATTAATCTTACTTTACCTACAAGCAGCATTTAACATTGGCGAACACACCTCGTTGATACATCATACTTTTAACTTGGCTTTTAAGAAACACATGTGCTCTTCCTTTTCTAAAAAAAATTTAGCAAGCCCTTCATAATTTTCTTTGCTGAATCATATTACGTTTTTGACAAACAATCATTGGAGTGTCCCAGAATCAAGATATTTTCTTTCTTCTATTTACAAATATTATTTGGGTGCACTCATTTGGTCTCTTGCTATAAAATACTGTGTATATATTTTCAGCTCACAGTTGTATATCTTTTGGCCATACAACTCTTCTAAATTCCAGAGTTTTCCTACTCAATATCTCCATTTGGAAGTCTAATTTCATCCAAAGCTTATAATATCCAAATACTGAGCCACTGGTATTTTCCAAAACATTCTATATATGCAGTCCTCCTTACTAAGTTAATTACAGTATCATCCTTCCTGTTGGCCAAACTAAAAAAAAAAAAAAAATCACTGTCGAGTCCTCCTCTTTCTTTTTCTCTCATACCCATTCCTACCTACTAGACTGTTCTATTAAATCTGTCTTCAAAATATATTCAGAACCTGGCTACTTGTCTCAATCTCCATTTCTAGGACCCTAGTTCTAGTCACCATCATTTCTACCTGGATTTCTGCACTTGCCTCATGATTGCCTCTTTGCACTGAGTGTATTCTCAAAGAGCAGATAATGCCATTAAAACAGAAAGCAGAGCATGTCATAACTCACCATTTCACATGAGTTAAAGCCCAACTCTTACTACATGGTTTAGTTCCATGTCTCTTCTCTGACTTCATCTGCTGTTACTCTCACTCAGGTTTCATTACCTCATTCATGACACAAGGTCATGTTTGCTATTTCTCAAAACTGCCAAGGATATTCCCAAATAAGGGGATTTGTACTGTCTCCTCTGACTGGAAAGAGTATCTGTTTGGCTCCCTCCCTCACATGTAAGACATCTGTGTACAGAAGTTGCCTTTCAATGAGGTCAACTTTAATCAGGTTATATAGCGTTGCAAATGTTAGGTAACGTTAATGGTACACATTACCTCATGTTTCCCTCATGCAATTTATCATCTCTAATTTCCATTTAATTATTTAGCTAGTATGTTGATCATTCCTTACCTGTCATTACAGAATTCAACTCATTAAAAGTTTTGTCAATTTTCTTCATTCACATTTTCCAAGCATAAAGCCCAAGGCTCAGGATATAGAAGGTACCAATAAGTACTTCTTTCATGACCAAGTTTAAACAGCATAATTTAGTACGTATGTGTATTAAAAAAATAAAATGAACAACTGAAGAATATGTATTCTTTTTAACATACAAAGGGTATTTATATAATTTAAGAGCAAACTGGACCATTTAAGAAAGTTTGTAAACTTAAATCATTGATATCATTAAATAACATGCTCTGATAATAGCAGAATTTGGATAGACATTAATAATGAAGAAAGATATATTTAGAACATAATTATACATTTGGAAACTTGTAAACGCCATTGTAAATAATGCATGAGTTAAAGTATAGCAATCAAATTGTAAAATACTGTAAGCTATGCTATAAAAAATTTACAGTTCTGAATACTATTTGTAAATATCTCATGATTCAAAGAAGAAACAATAATCAAATTTTAAAATAATTTGAGCTCTTCCATGAGGAAAATGTATATTCTTGAGTGCTAATATCAAAAAATTTAGAAACACTAAAAATGTATTTTTAAATGTGCTTGTAGGAAGTTACAAAAAGAATGACAAAATTTTAAAGTGTGGCAGATTTTATTTTCTAAAGCTGGTTGAAGAAATATGTGCTCTTCCAACAGTATGACTGACTCTTCTCCCAACAAAGGGAGGTGTGGTCTTCATTTGCTTCCCTTGAATCTCAACAGAAACTTGGGACTATTCATTTAAGTAGAGGATATTGGAATCATGCTGTCAAGTCTAAGGCTTGGTCATAAAAAGCATAGACTTCTCACTCTCTAATGATAGGTGCCATGGGAGACCTGAGTGGACATGCAAAAAAGTCCAAATACTTTGAAGCCCCTATGCTAAAGAGGTCACATGTAGACACCACATAAAATAAATATGCCCAAGGAGCTTCAGCCTTACTGGCCCTTAGCTCTTTGAGTTTTCCCAGCACCAACCACCAGACTTGTAAATGAATATGTTCTGAGATGATTCCATGTCCTGGCCTTCAAACTGCAATAAGAGATGCCAAGTAGAGCAGAGACAAGTCTTCCCCGCTGTGTCCTGTCCAAACTTCTGGCTCACAGAATCTGTGAGCATAATAAATAGTTGACAACTTAGCTAAAACTGGAAACTATATTTTCCATATTCCTCTTTCATATATATTTCTAAGTTAGAGTTGACCAAAACAGGAAAATGAATAAGAATTAAAAGTTGGAAATAAAGAAGCATTACTTTACAAAGACCTTAGGAGCAGGTCAGAGCTAGACATAGAGGTGCCTAGAGGACTCCAGAATCCAGGTGATCTTTCAGACTACTGGCCCCAGCAGCCAATTGTGGACCCAAGACAGCTGCCAAACCCTTCACTGAAGTTGAAAAATAGCAAATTCCACAGGTATCTCCACCAGATTTCCCTTCGTTGTTTCACTTTGACAGCTAGACATGCGTGACTTCCAGGATTTCCCTTAAAGCTCAAATCTGCCCAACTGTTTCCGTGACTCAGGCTGTTATTGACAGTGATTGTACTTTATTACCAATTCCCATCTTTCTTATTTCATTTAGACAATTTCACTCACATTTGTGTAAGCCCTAATTTCTACAGTAAACTCTTTAGCCCTATAAAATTTCAAATAGTTATGTCCTAATTGAACACTGATTAATACAATCATGAATTTATCACCTATTATATAAAAAAATGTCTTTGGGAAATATAAACTTTTTTTAATTCTCTAGCTTATATTAGAGGCTACATCATTGGATAAGAGATCTTGAACATAAGAAAATTTGCAAAGCAAACAACGTATATTTAACCTACAAGGATTTTCATACATCTAGAGTGGGGTTGGCAACCTGTTTTTGCAAAGGATGAGATAATATTTTAGAGTTTGTAGGCCTTATAGTCTCTGTTACAACTACTCAACTCTGCAGGTGCAGTGTTAAGTCAGCCATAGACAGTACATAAAAAATGATTGTCCTATGTTCCAATAAAACTTTATTTACAAAGCAACTGTTAACAGGCCAGACTTGGTCCACAGACCATAGTTTGCTGAACATGGTCTATGGAATCAGGTTGAAACAACTAAAAAGAGAAGAATCTGAGAATCTATTCTACTTTGGATTCTACTTAATTAACTTACAAAACTGCTATGTGCAAACCATATTTTATTACATGTTCCTGCCTTAACCATTCATTACTCCCTAATTTCTATCACACATGCATTTTTCTTCTGACACTAAATATCTTAGATATTACACTTTGACTTTTGAAATGTACAGCTCATTTCCAATTAAAGTCTAATTCCACATATCAGTTGACAAATTACATAGACTTGAACTCTCACAATCTCTTGTGTATCAGCTCATTTTATGCTCCAAATATCCTCTCATATTTGTTATGGAAACCTGGTAAATGTGTGGGATCCCCCATGGTTAAATGTCAAGGGAAATAGTGGTACATGAAATTTAAATTGATTAAGCCCCACAATACTGAACTTCAGGTTGTAAAGCAAACGTGAGGATTTATTCCCTTTGCTCCTTGCTAATAATATAACACCTAAAGGGTGAAAAATAGAAAGAATAAATGAAACACAAGTTCAAAGAGCCTGAAGAACTTGTTAACATTCACATCTTGTGGACTTTACCTCTTTTAGGCAATGAAATCTCAGATTTATTTGGTTACCCTCAGAAGAAAACAAATTACTGTGACATTCCTGAAACGTTTGTAATTCTATCCACAGGCAGCTTAGAGCCCCTCCTTCATTAACACTCTACATTCTGTAGCTGCTGTAGTCTGTTAAAGTCACAGTAAACATTTCTGACAGCCAGCTGTTTCTTTCTTATGCCATAACTGAACTTTTTTTTCTCTTTTATATATATATATATTTTTTTCTTATTAGTTATCTATTTTATACATATTAGTGTATAGGTCTCAATCCCAATCTCCATAACTGAACTTCTTAAAGTAAATCCTTAGTTGTATTAAATCCACACACATTTTTGTCACTCAAATGATAAAAATATTCATCTGTAAATATTACTAATGTGAATTTTGAGTAATATGACATGCTTCTCTGAGAGAGGAATTACATTTCAAATTAAAAAATCTATTCTTAATTGTACACAAAAGTTCAAATACTATTGAATATTTATGTCACTATGTTTTAACTTTGAACAGTGACTGGTTAAGAAGATTTGTTTTTTCCCCTATGTGATATGGCATTATTAGAAATGTTAAAGAACTATCAGTCAACTATAGCTATTGACTGTTCAGTTTACACTGAGCTTAAATTTTAGGCATTTAAAGTGAATGTCATCCTTTTTCTCAAGTAACTGATGATATTTTCATCTTTGATTTTAATTCAGGCAGGCATTTTTAACTGAGATACATGGACATATTTTGGTGTCTTTAAATTCCCTTAAATTGTATGCATGCTTGTGCGTGTGATTTTTTTCTGGTGAAAAAAAGTCTGTAGATATTAGTAGATTAAAAAATGGAACTATGAACCAAAATGATCATTAACAGGAAGATGATTGCTATGACATTAGGATAAAAAAATAACTTTTCCCCACTTTTTTCATATAATAACAACATATGTTTTAACTTTATTGTGAAAACTTAGACTCTAAAAATAATTCTGTTTCTGGATTTAAAGGCTTTAAATTAACACTTAAAGACAATTTTCATATCACACACAAAAAGGCATTGCCTAGGACTTAAAAGAAATGACAGCAGAATAAATGCCTTTTGCTGAAATCAAATCAATAACTAACATTATGTGACAAATATATTGTAAACCAGAATTTTTCACTGTGCTTCTAATAATGATATGTGGCCCTATGATATAGGAGAGCTATAAGAACTTCTTTCAAGGTTTTGATGTAATCACGCTCGGGTCTGTGCCAGGGCACCAACTGTTTTCTACTATATACCATTTGTAAAGTCCCAGAAAAGTTTTTATTGGTTGCTTGATTTTGTTGTTTAGGCTTTCTCCTTCAATGAACTTTTAAACCACAAAGTCATGTATTTGGAGCATGTTCATCTAAAAAATCGGTCTGGGTTAGGCTAGAAGAGAGCTAGCAAATAGGGCATATTTCTAATTATCCTTACATAACATTCAAGTTAAAAATAAAATAGAAACCAGTTTCAGAAGAATGACTTAAAAGGAAGACACTTAACTTTCCTGATTCTTTAGTTTTATCATTTGTAAAATCTCTTTTAGCTTGAAACTGCTGTGATTTCAGTTTCAATAAAATTCTAGCAAATGAACCATGAAAACAATACTGCATTGATCAGGATAATGGATTAAAAAGGATGTAATGAGTATCGGTGATACCCTCTCAGTGGAATCAAGCTATTAAACACCTAAGGTCAATTTCAGCCATCAACTACTCAGAGATTTTCACTTCAGCTACTAGGTAAATTTAATTGAGCAGAATCTGGGCTTGTGTACTTGACTCAGTAATGTACAGTCAAAACACTACGGCATAGTGTCTAATGCTAATGAGGCAGGTAACCCATCTGTTCCTCCAGGCTTATTGGATTGACCTAAGAACAATACTTGCTAAATATTATAATTGGTGAGATGATCCACTCTTCACTGCCATAGAGCAAGAGGAGAAATAGATCCCAGTGGAGGTCTATTCAGAGACATGAATATTCTGAATTGAAATAAATATGTGAATGCTTCTAAACTGAGAGTCTGCTAAAAAAGAATAACACAACTTCTCTTATTTTTTAACTATATTTAACACTTGGCTATTTATCCAGTATAAAAATGTATAGATATTTTAGTTCTGGAAGCTTTATCTTTTTGCTTGTATGATCATACCAGAAGAATTGACCCCTCCTATTTCAGTGAAATGATACAAATAATTGCTTATATTTAGAAACATGATATTCAGCTACAACTGTCAATATTTTAAAAGTAAGTTCAAGGATGGTAATGAGAAAGTTGCCTTCATCACATCATTTAAAAATAAACATGAGCGGGCTTCCCTGGTGGCGCAGTGATTGAGAGTCCACCTGCCGATGCAGGGGACATGGGTTCGTGCCCCGGTCCGGGAAGATCCCACATGGCGCGGAGCGGCTAGGCCCGTGAGCCATGGCCGCTGGGCCTGCGCGTCCGGAGCCTGTGCTCCGCAACGGGAGAGGCCACAACAGTGAGAGGCCCACGTACCGCAAAACAAACAAACAAACAACAACAACAACAAAAAAAAATGAGAAATTAAGAAATACAAACAATACAAAACACCCAGGGAAAATAATTGTAAATGTAAGAGATAAAAATAACTACTACATATTTCTCTGTGTAGTCATTTATGGTCAGTTAGAATGTGCTTTTAGATTACCTTTACTAGAAAAATTATAAGATTTTTTGTCTTAATATTAGTCTTTTTAGGAACTTTGTGAAATATGGTTTAATTTTGTGAGGTGGAAGGTATACACATTAATCATATAAATGAGTATATAAATTGAACATCTGAACAAATTTACATTTAAAATCAGATTTATTTATTGAAGAAAAATGGCAGATCTAGAACGTGAGAAACAGAGAAGATTAAATTGATATTTTTGTGAGAGGAGCTACCATTATAAAGAAGCCTTTGAAAAAATAAATGAATGAGTTAGATTTTTAGGTGCTTTTGCTTTCTATTATGAGATGCAATCCTCTACTTTGTGCATTTTCAGGGAACCTGGAAAATATGTTAATTAATTTACGATAATATTTAGATATCTGATTTAAGAGTTTTTAAGTAGAAAACCATGAAAATTTTCTTTATAATTACATAATTTTGTTCAAATTACCAAGAGTATCATAAGATCTTGTTAGGAAAAAATACTTGATCTTTTAAAATAACTGATTTAGTTCAAACGTCTCTATTTATGAGAAAATAGAGATGTAACAATTGTCTTATTAAAGGACAATATTACTTAACTGAAATAAAAATTCTGCCTTCCATTTCAGTGATTTTCTCTAGTTTCAAGGGTTACCTGTGATTGAGAATCTAATGATTAGATAAGTAGAAAGTATTATAATCTAAAGCACAACACCCTTCAAATCCTGGCTAAATTGCCTTGATTCTTTTCATATAAGAAAAAACCAGCTTGAAGTACAAATATTTTTGACATGAAAATATTTATTTTCAAAACTTTCCCATGCAGACAGCAAACCTTTTCATTCAACCCAGTGGACTTAGTTGTGTGGCTTACTAAGTTCTCTTGGCAGAGGAATGCAAGAACATGAACATCGAAATTTTGAGGCTATAGAGATATTTATTATGTGCTGCATTGTAGTGTAGCTTCCAGACACTCCATTTGGTTAACTTAATACATAATCTTTGGATATGTGAACTGAAGGTCCCAAGCACTCTGAGTTCAATAAATACTTTCTGCAACAACAAGTGGGCTGTACGTTCAGGCAGGACTTGAGACCAAAATAAAATGAATATAAATCGTGAATAAAGATGATGCTTATTACATGATTTAGAAACAGAGTGTGGAGATTAAGGTAAGAGATTAAAACTTACTTGGCTAAGGCTCTGGAAATTTATCAGTTGTCAGACTTAAGTGGGGATGAATGGAGAAGTAACTAGTATTATTGAGTTCCTATTATGTGGCAGGTGCATAATGCATATAGTGTTTCACTTAGTCTAATAACTTAGTATCTTAATTCCCATTTTTATAAATAAGAAATCAAAGATATGTTTACTTTAAAGATTCCATGTGCTGATAACAATGAGGACACTTAAAATCCCATCTAGAGGTCAACTTGGAAGGTGTCAATTAACATTCTTCTGCAACTAAGCATGTTTGGGGAAGACAAAAATGACTGCTACATTCCAATTTAAGAAGAGTTTTAAGTGAGTTTTATTTAAATTCTCAAATACCTTTCTTCTTGGCAGGCCCATCCTTTCTTCTCCAAATAAAACTCAAATCTGAAGCACAAATTCTGTGTAAATTAAACATTCACTTTCCATGCAATGTTGAAAAAACTTGAAAATCTAGTATGTTATCTTTAGAGATTTTAGAAATTTACCCCCAAACTGGAAATATGAAAAAAAATTCTTCTGTTAAAATTATATCAAAATTAAATAGGATTAGAAAGTACTCATAAATGTAAGATTTGAACATACAGAATCTCAAATACAAATATTTATGTGTGTGTGAAATTATTAATTACAAAACCATGGATTTTCTATGTAGCTCTATTTAGAAGACTGACGGGACCCAAATTTTATACAGTGGGCCCTCTGTATCTGCAGATGTGTAACTCGTGGATATGGAGGGTTGACTGTAAGGGACTTGAACATCAGAAGATTTTGGTATCCATGGGGATCTTGGATAAATTAGCAAAATTGATAGATGGCAAAATAAAAATATATATATTATAATAACCATTGTCCTTTCTGACTATTTTAATTTCAATAAGATTTTGGATGTGATGATAATAAAACATATACAGCCTTGAAATGATGAAAAGACATTAAATTTTCAGCAGAGAAATGGAAACTATAAAAAATAACTAAATGGAATTTTAAGATTTGAAAAACAAATACTTCAAATTTAACAAATAATTTACTAGATGGGTCAAATGGCAAAATAGAGAACTGATGAAAGAGAGAGTAGTTGGAAAGATAGATCAATGAGCATTGCTCAATCTGAAGAATGGAGAATAAAGATATTTTTTTAAAAATGAATCAAGACTCAAGGACATATGAGACAATGTCAGATGATCTAACATTCATGTCATAGTAGCCTTCAGCAGAGACTTCCCAGAGAAGAAAAATGTATGACATCAACCAATTCCCAAATCTGGTAAAAGGCAAATGCTCAATAAACAAGAAATGAACAAACATAAGAATACAAAGACATTATAAACAAGCTGCTGAAAATTTTTAAAAATCCTGAAATCAGGCAGAGAAAAATAAAATATTACATATGGTAACAATAATATGAATTACAATAGATTTATTACCAGAAACACGGGAGGTAGAAAAAAAGAACAACTTAAAAACAAAAATATTTTCAAAAAATTATATGACATTCTACACACCAAACTGAAAAGAAAACAAGAGAAACGGTGAATATCTGGATACATATAAATGACTAATGTTCTTCTTTTAAATAATTTAAAATATATATTACTGTTTAACACAAAATTAGAACATTGGTGGGGTTTTCATTTATGTAGGTGAAATATATATGACACCAATAACATAAAGGGGGGGAATAAAGGGACTTACATGACTTGTAAGTGTTATATATTTTATTTGAAATAATAAAACAACTCTAAATAGATTGTAAAGGTTAGTTGTACATATTGTAATCCCTACCTATATGTAAAACAAAACAAAACAAACAAAAAACCCACCAAATTTGAAACATTCCACTATATGAAAGCTGAGTGCTTATTTGCTGCTTGGCAACAGATTCTTCTTCCATCTTAGGGGAAACCTTTCCCATTTTCTAGGTACACAGTGAACTTCTTTGTATTGCTTAAGAGTGTGCATTATATGGCTTTTGGCCAGTCTCACCACCAATATATCTGTCCCTCCAGGAAGGGAATGGTATCTTCACCTGCATCACAAGAGGGGTACATGCTGTCCATCACCCTGAATCAGCTATGGGGAGGGCCTGCTGGCTAGTGGGAGACCTGCACACACTACAAACACTGAATTGTTTTATTTCTTTTCCTTTCTGTAAGTAAAACATTGCTCCACCAGTGACTTGTGAATTGAATCTTTCTCGGAGATTCCAAACCTGTAAAATATGCCATGGACCTATGTCTGCAAGCACCTACTTCTGGAGGTTGGCATTATGACTTTTGCCATCTTCCACACCATGGGAATCCTGACTTGTGATTGGTAGTTTGGAACTTCCTGCTCAACATGTAGAGTATCCCGTATATATCTGTTAGATCTAGTTGGTTGCGTTGTTCAAGTACTCTATTTGCTTGCTGGTTGCTCTACTCATTATTTAAAATGTGATATTGAAATCTTTATTATTGTAGAAATGTCAATATCTCCCTTTAACTCTGTAACTTTTTGCTTCATATAATTTGATGGTTTATTATTAGGGACATAGGTGTTTATAATTTCTATGTCTTCTCAATATATTGAAACTTTTATTAATAGATGATGTCTTTTTTGTCTCTAGTAAAATTTTTGATTTAAAGTATATTTTGTCTTATGTTAGTATAGCCATGCCAGCAATGAATATCTTTTTCCAGCATTTCCCTTTCTACCTATTTATGTCTTTGGGTCTAAAGTGAGACTCTTGTAGATAGCATATAGTTGGCTTATGTAATTTTTTAAAATCCATCCTACCAATATCATTCTTTTGTTGGAAAGTTTAATCAATGTATATTTAAATTACTTACTGATAAGGAAGGGCTTAATTTTGTCATTTCGCTATTTGTTTTCTATATGCCTTCTAACTTTTTTGTCCCTCATTTCCTGCATTACTGTCTCTTTTATGTTCAGCTGATTTTTTCTAGTGAAACGTTTTAATTCCCTTCTAATTTCCTTTTGTATATATTCTATAACTATATTTTTGGTTACCATGGGGATTACATTTATCATCCTAACATTATAACACTCTAATTTGAATTTATACCAGCTTAATTTCAATAACACACAAAAACTCTGCTCATTTACAGCTCTGTCCCTACTCTTTTCACTTATTGATGTCACAAAATTACATCTTTGCACATTGTGTGTCCAAAATCATAAAGTAATAATTTTTAATGCATTAGTCTCTTAAATTATTTAGAAAACAAAACAAGGAGTTATAAACCAAAGTTACAATAATACTAGCTTTTAGACCAATAACTTTGCAAGGTATTAGTCTCATATCATGTAGAAAACAAAAAATGGAGCCATAAACCATTGTTACAACAACGCTAGCTTTTATAATCGCCCATGTATTTTCCTTTACTGAAATTTTTATTTCTTCATATGGCTTTCTAGTTACTGTCTGGTATCCTTTTATTACAACCTGCAGGAATCCCTTTAGAACTTGTTTCAGAATAAGCCTAGCGATAACAAACTTCCTCAGCTTTGTTTATCTGGGAATGTCTTAATTTCTCCCTCATTTTTGAAGGATATTTTTACCAGATATGAGATTCTTGCTTGGAAGTTTTTTCTTGTAGTGCTTAACTATATCACCCACTGTCTTCTGGCTGTCAATGTTTCTGGTAAGAAAACTACTGAGGATCCTTTGTATGTGACGAATCACTTCTCTCTTGTTGCTTTCAAGATTCTCTCTTTGTCTTTGTCTTTCCACAATTTGATTATAACATGTCTTGGTTTGAGGTCATCCTGCATGGAATTCATTGAGCTTTTTGGATGTTTATATTCAGGTTTTTCACCATATTTTTCAATTAAATTTATGTGAAATGGTACTGCCTTTTCAAATATATTTCATTATTCATATGACCAAAGACATTTCCATTTGTCTCTTAAAAATGTTCTCTTGATTTTTAAAATAGTCTTCTGTACTTCAGAGAAACCATGTTATTCAGTGGACTAAAAAGAGAACTAATCAATCTGAGACTATATAGTTTCTAATGAACATATTTTGCCAATAAAGACATGTGTGAAATCTACCTTTACATTTACACCATCATCCTTTGGGAGGAAAAAAAATAATCAGCTACACTTCCATGAAATGGAAGACTTAAAAAGACTCAGAAAAATGCACAATTCAAATAAAGCTCCCAAAATGAAATATGTTATTTTAATCTCTGGTAGACTAGAAACATCTATCCATAGATTTATTTAACCTTACCATTCCACATCACTGATTTCTGAAGGTAAATGTTTAATTGAAGTTTAATTTTTATTTAATGCTGCCTAGACTTTCTATTCAATACCACAAACATTTAATAGTATTTTGGCAAATTTTAATAATCTGTCTAGTATATCCCCAGCCCATTAGTTTATTTAATCTATCAAAAAAAATCCTAAATGACTGTTCTCCTTTGTCTACTTTCATTTATTTTGATGCTATAAAATTATAGCATGTGTTATTGTTTGTAGATTGTATATGTCAACAAGAGAAATAAAATTGTAATTACATTTTCAAAATATTTCTGAAAAATAACATTCCCAGTGCTTCTCAGGGGTAAATGTCTCATCATCATGTTTTATAATGCACTATTCATAAATAATAGTGTAGAAGCAGTGTGATCATTCACTATACCTACTCTACGAATGAGAAAATTAAAACAATTTTTTTCTCACACGCTATATGTTTTATAGTCCTTAGAACATAAAGCTGCTTGATTTGCTTTGCAGTTCCCAGTAGCCTGTTGCACGTGTACAGACGTGGTCTTACATGAACTGAGTTCAAGTAGACAAAAGAGACCATTTTCTCTAAATACTTACTGAATGATAGTCCAATTGTCAGTCTTTTAAAACTGAGCTTTTCCCCATGTAGCAGTTGCCAGAAAAGATGTCATCTGAATCATACTATCGTAGAACAAAAACTGATTTCACATTAAGAACTCTAGATTCAACATTTCCAACTGAGAGAGAAAAAGAAAGGGAAAGAAAGAAGCCTAAAATTGAGCTTTTATAAGTGTGTCATCTCTAGATTGAAACCTCTATGGTATTCTTGAATAATTACTCATCACTGCAGATGCACGGATGATTAAAGCTTGATTCTTGACTTTAAGAAAAGCAGAGAGTATACTATCTACTAATGCAGGAAGATAATAAGTACATGTAATATGATATGATAGATAACCTGCTCTAATAGAGTATATTTGAGTATAACAGAGTATAGTAAGCATATTTGGGTGCCCAAAAGAAACAACAACCTGAACCTGCCAGAAGAGAAGAGAAAAAGAAAGGGTCAGGTTATGGAAAGCTTTATAGAGAAGCTGTCAATTCAGTTCATCTTTAAAGATGATTTCATAGCTTTATAAAATAAAATTTTTCCCCTTTCTGGATAAACACACATGTGTGTGCATACACACACACACACACACACGCTCTCTCTCTCACACACACACACACACACACACACACATACACACACACAGAGTTAATTGTAATGGAGATGAAGTCTGTTAAAAGCCAGATTAGACAAACACCTTCAAGGGACATTTTTTTTTTTTTTTTGCGTACGCGAGCCTCTCACTGCTGTGGCCTCTCCCATTGTGGAGCACAGGCTCTGGATGCGCAGGCCCAGTGGCCATGGCCCACGCGCCCAGCTGCTCCACGGCACGTGGGATCCTCCCGGACTGGGGCACGAACCCGTGTCCCCTGCATTGGCAGGCGGACTCTCAACCACTGCGCCACCAGGGAATCCCCAAGGGACATTTTGAATATTAAAATTTGGCCCAATACTGTTCGGTTGGCTCAGAAGCTAGTACTACCCGAAGGCAGAACGTTATTTTCACTTACATTTAAATTTAACTTAAATCCACATGTTAATTAAGTTGTAAGTGCTTAATAAAGAGTGACAAGTAATAATAATCAGGGCCTTAACATTTAAAAGTATATATGTACCTATTCTGCTCCAATTAATCACAGGTGTGGAGAATCAGTTGGAGAAACAGCTATTTAAAATAAAATATGTTAAATAGCAAAATAGCTAAAAGAGTCATTTGCTTTCATTTTTTCTCTTGATGAAACTTTGTTGGGCAACAATGAGGTTAGTTTATTTAGGGAGATTATATGTATTCAAATGCTGAAGGTGCACAAATGAATCAATAAACAGATTTTCTGGACCAACAGAAGATACACTGGTGAATAATGTGGAAATGTTCCAGTTGCTACAAGGGCTTGGAGTGTGCAGAAATGAGAAGGTAGATTGTAATCAAGATCTGCTGCTGTTGTGGGATGACTTCAGGTACTGGGTTAAGAATTAGCTTAGCAGGATAATTTATAAAAACTGGAAAGTACTCTGAGAATAGCATAGGTTATAGGTATGTAAAATAACTTTTCGCTCATGAAGTGAAAAGTCAAAGTGAAATTGCACAGTGATACCAACATAGAAAGTCACCAAATGCACGTGATGTGCCTATTGCTGATGCTTATGAATTAAGTAGTTTGGAGAGATTTTCCAAATGAAAAATTTGTGGATACAGATATCTTTTTCCCCCTTGAATTCTAAACACAATTTGTGACGTGGTTTTTCATGACTATTGAGTAGTAATAGAAGACTATTTTAAAATCTATAACAATTACATTCTTTTTCTCATATAACCTGTAATTAATTTCAGAACAGTTAGGACCAGTTTACTAGTTTATAATTTCCAAATTATCATCTTTATAGTATTTAAAGACTAACTTTAGTAAATGCTAAATATATTTTTAGTATTTAATACTAATTTAAACACTAATTTGGTGTGAATTAGAATTTATATTTAAATTTTCAAATCATAATTCCTATAGTATATAATATTTTACAGTAGCTTTATATCAAAACCATACCCTGATAAGGCCTACAAGATAGTTATAAGATAAATTTATTTGAGTAAATTAGCATATCTGTGTCTTGTGGAAGAAACTAAGTTATATAGAGGCAGATTATCTACATTTAGACAGATATTGAATGAGAAAAAGTATCCTATTTTGATTCCAGAAAATTGTTTATATAACTGACTTAATGTTCTCTATTAGTTCTTATTTGGACTATATTTACAATGTCTTTGCCAAAGTTATTTAGTTTGTTATTTGTCCTCATTTTAACTGAGACTTAAAAATCCGCCTTATAAAATATCACATATTTAATATATATGAGGACACAATCTGAAGCCTTGTCTGCCTATCTTTAGCTCCATGACTTTAAATACAAAGCAAATAAATAGATATGCACATGATATTAGGGGAAGAGAGAAGGAAAATATAAAACTTACTGGAGAAGAAAAGATTTGGAAAAGAATTTCTAGAGACCATAAACCTTGAGCTGGATCTTGGGTATTAGAAAAACTTGGGATGAGATCAAGTGTATTACAAGCAGGGACAATGCATGAATGAAAGCAGACATATTGAAAATAGAATATTATGATTGAGGAACTATAAATGATTGTTCTGGCTGAGTAGGAATTGAGATAGTTACGGCCTAATTATGGAGAGACCTGTGTACCAATGTAACCAGCTTGCTTCTATACTTAAAAATTGCTAAGAGAGTAGATCTTAAATGTCCTCACCACAAAAAACAAACAGAAAACCAATTTAAAAAAGCTTATGTGAGGTGATATATGTATTAACTAACCTTTCTGTGGTAATCATTTTGCAATATATATGTGTATCCAATCACCATGTTGTATATCTTAACCTTACACAATGTTACATGCCAATTATAGCTCAGTAAAACAGGAAAAAGTAAAAGAAAGAAACAAAAAACCCACAAAGCAACCAGCTTGGTCTTAATTTTAGTATTAATGGAGAACCACTTAATGGCTTTAAATAAGAGAGATATGTCCAGATTACCTTTTGATGTAACTCACTCTATCCATTTTGTTGAAAAAATGTATATCAACTAGGAGTAGTTTCAAAAATGCCACAGAGTGTGAAAGTTAATAAACACAAAAAATATAAGGAGAAGAACAATTTATGACATACTTTTAGGAAATAAGTTTTGAGATACATTTTGAACTAATATATTGTCTTAAATTTCTGTTTCTGATCTTTCGTTGTTAGTGTATAGAAATGCAACCGATTTCTATGTATTAATTTTTCAACCTGCAACTTTACCAAATTCATTGATGAGCTCTAGTAGTTTTCTGGTAGCTTCTTTAGGATTTTCAATGTGTAGTATCATGTCATCCCCAAACAGTGACAGTTTAACTTCGTCTTTTCCCATTTGGATTCCTTTTATTTCTTTTTCTTCTCTGATTGCCATAGCTAGGACTTCCAAAACTATGTTGAATATAAGTGGCAAGAGTGGACGTCCTTGTCTTGTTCCTGATCTTAGAGGAAATGCTTTTTACCGTTGAGTATGTTAGCTGCAGGTTTTTTGTATATGGCCTTTATTATGTTGAGGTAAGTCCCTCTATGCCCACTTTCTGGAGAGTTTTTATCATAAATAGGTGTTGAATTTTGTCAAAAGTTTTTTCTGTAGCTATTGAGATGATCATGTGGTTTTTAGTCTTCAATTTTTTGATCTGGTGTATCACACTGATTGATTCTCAGATATTGAAAAATCCTTGCATCCCTGGGTTAAATCCCACTTGATCATGGTGTATGATCCTCTTAATGTACTGTTGGATTTGGATTGCTAGTACCTTGCTGAGGAATTTTGCAGTTTTATTCATCAGTGATATTGGCCTGTAATTTTCTTTTTGTGGTATCTTTGTCTAGCTTTGGTATCAGGGTGATGGTGGCCTCATGGAATGAGTTTGGGGGTTTTCCTTCCTCTGCAATTTTTTGGAACAGTTTCAGAAAGATAGGTGTTAGCTCTTCTCTAAAGGTTTAATAGAATTTGCCTGTGAAGCCATCTGGTCCTGGACTTTTGTTTCTTGGGAGTGTTTTAATCACAGTTTCAACTTCAGTACTTATGATTGGTCTGCTCATATTTTCTATTTCTTTCTGGTTCAGTCTTGGAAGATTATACCTTTCTAAGAATTTGTCCATTTCTTTGTGGTTGTCCATTTTATTGGCATAGAGTTGTTGGTAGTAGTCTCTTATGATCCTTTGTATTTCTGTAATGTCATTGTAACTTCTCTTTTTTCATTTCTAATTTTATTAATTTGAGTCCTCTCCGTTTTTTTCTTGATGAATCTGGTTAAAGGTTTATCAATTTTGTCTTTTCAAAGAATCAGCTTTTAGTTTCATTGATCTTTGCTATTGTTTTCTTTGTCTCCATTTCATTTATTTCTGCTCTGATCTTTATTTCTTTTCTTCTACTAACTTTAGGTTTTGTTTGTTCTTCTTTCTGTAGTTGACTTATAATATATATATATATATATGTACATAGAGTCTATGAAAAAGTTGATTTTAGCTTTACTAATTACAGACAGTATAATTGTGGACAAGTTACCTATCCTATATATCTGAGATTTTCAATGTCAATACTATTACCATTTTTAACTGGGTAATACTTTATTGTACATATGTTGGGGGTGTTGGAGGAGGTGTATCTTGTGTATTGTAGAATGCTTAGCAGGACCTCTGGCTTCTACTCTCTATGTGCCAGTAGTAACCTCCCAGTCATGGCAATCAAAAATGTCCCAAATATTGTAAAATATTTCCTGTGGGAGAAAAACACCCTGTTGGTAAGCCACTGATGTATACCCTCTCAAAATTCAATGTCTTCAGTAATACTGTGAAGATTTGGAGCACATTAAATGAAAATATGTAGTTCCTGATTGTCAATAAACATTAGCTTATCACATTGTTTTGATTTTATCATAATACATGTTAATATATAGATGTGTTTTTTCTTTGTGAAATATATATAAATTATAGAGGTATATATTTCACAAAGGATTACTTTATTATATATAAATTATGCATATATGATTTTTCTACCTGTTTGAAAAATAAATTACGAATAAAGAAAGTTGTGATTATGTTAGATTTTTGTGGGAAATGGAAGAATGAGAAGACGATTTACACAAGTGGATGGGTACAACTCTGTGTTTTGAGATGATGGAGATGGCAAAGCCCCAAGAGGAAACAATAATTATTCTTGTGAAACTGGAAAACTCTGAATAATTCTATTAAATAAAGATATGCTAATTAGATGATGGAAACAGTAGTAAATATAGGTGTGTATTGAATAAATAATTAGGGAAATAAGAATATAGATGTTGGAGCTGGAAAAGACATGCCAAGAAGAAAGAGGTTGTTATAGTTCTCTACTTAATATAAACAATACTCCACATTGTTTTTTGTTTGTTTGTTTTTGCATCTTACCTAGACTGCAGGTGATTATGACCTACCGTCAAAGAAATGGAGCCTCAAAACTAAAAGAAACTCTGTTTTTACCTGTTATGACTGGGAAATAAGAATTTCAGTGTCTTATTTACTTTGGGCTGCTATAACAAAATACCATAATAGACTGAGTACCTTAGGGGGAAAAATATTTTTGCCAGTTCTAAAGGCTGGGATCAGGGTACCAGTGTCATAGGGTTTTGATGAAGATATTGAAAGGGATGAGGATGTCACAAAATTAGAAAACTGTGTGCAAAACTACATGAACAATATTAATCTTGCATGTTTTGAGTAAAAAAGAAAAAAAACAAGAATAAATTACAGCAATTGTAAAATTAATCTATATTAGAAGTCATACTAGTTTTACTTTTGGGGAGGTTAGTAACTACAAGGTAGCAAGAAGCGGGGCTTCTGGGATGCTGGAACATTCTGTTTCTGAAATAATCTGACTATATGTAGTTTGAAAAATTATACTTAGAATAATGTATACTTTTTGCTATATATTTTATGTACAAAGGTGAATTTTAATATAAAGTAAAATAAAAAAGATCTTTAAGAGAGTTCATATTATAAAATGAAGAACATATACAGAAATTTGGCCATATAAAATCACTTGAAAAATTCAATACATTTTATGTTGATCAGTTATTATTTAAACGTAGAGAGTATGAGAAAATATGTGTGGAGATTACACTAGAAAAAAAATGCAGGAACCAGTTCTTAAGGAATCTGTTGTGTTTAATAAAGTTGTTTAAAAATTTATAATCGATTATACTTGTTCATGGAAAACTATCTGGAAAGCATAAAACAGACAGGAAAAAAGTTTTTTTAATCCTCCTAGCCTAAAATCATTGTGAATATTTTGATATCATTTGTGGTATTCTTACTTTTATATTATGATTTAATATGTAAATAAATTTCTTTTGTCTTCTTTGGTAGGTTTATTTTTTATTATTTTAGTTTTGTAAAATACCTACAGGATAATTGTTTACCTATTTTTACATTCTATTTTATTTAATCTTTCATATGAGGATTTAATTATGCCAATTAAAATTCCTAGAATATGTATTTTAAAGGCTACAAATAACTCCATTATTTAGCTATAACATAAATTGATTTGTTGGATCCTTTATCCATTCAGTCCACACCTGATGTCTGCCTGAACATTATCATGCATACGTATATACATTATCATGCCTGTCTCAATTGTTTCTAGATAAAATTCTTGATACTAAAATAGTGTTTGATGCACAGTGCTAAATTTGAATATACAGTTGACCCTTAAACAACATGGGTTTGGGCTGCATGGGGTCCACTTATACAGGGATATTTTCAATAGTAAATACTAGAGTACTACACAGTCTGTACTTGGTTGAATCCAGGGATATGAAAGAACTGCAGATAAGGAGAGCTGACCATAAGTTATATGCAGAGTAACCTCTACCTTTTTCAAAGGTCAACTGTGTATCATAATTTTAGGGTGTAATAAGTCTGATTGATTTTGGTGGGAAAATTATTGGAGATTTCTTTGGATCTAAAATCAGAATTTAAAATTTAATGAAGGTTGGTGAATTTATTCTACCTCTGAACCTGCTGTAGCACTTTCTGTACTCAGTGTGTCCAGCTTTTTATGTAGCAGTCTCATATGGCTAATAAGATCAGGACAATTTATCTTGATGATTACACTGTTCAGACTGGTCAGTACATATAAAATTGTTTGTGTGGGGGACTCATCAGAATTGTATGGAGTGGTATCTTCCTCAAGACCAGTTTGTGTGTCTGGAAAAATCAGGTTTTGTGTCCTTTCAGCCTTTTCAGAAAGATGCATTTGTGCAGGCTCATAGGCTTTGATAAAATCCTACATATTCTAACTAGGAATGTTGTTCTGGGGCATTTTTGGCAAATGTATGTATGTGAATGGGCATGGGAAGCTCTTACTAACCCTTTGAAAGAGGGGTCATTGACACTGAAGTGGTTTTTGGTCTGCTTACTCAGGGCAATAAAGGGGCTTCTTAAATAATACTTGAAATCTAGGCCCATCTTGCCCTCACTCCAATCCTTCCCTGTAAACTAGAATGTCCCATAGATGGTGGTGGGGATCCCATAAATTTTCTTCTCTTTATAACAAAAGCAAAACCCAAAGCATTCATGACAACTAAATGTTTCTCCCCTTGGATATTACTGGATTCTTCTAAATGCATTCCTATGTCATCTCTTTACCCATAACAATTTGTCCAGATGAGATGGAATAATACATTTTAAAAAGCATATCAGATTACATTATAATATTTATTTGCCCTGAATAAAATTTTTCTTTCAGTTAGAATAAAATATAAATTCTCTACTATACTCTTGGAAATTATCTTGATGCAATTTCATATGTGCCTCCTCCAACTCCTCGTTTTCTTGTATTCTATGACAAAATTGAATATTCTAAAATAATATATCAAAGTAACATAGATCTAGACTGGTCTAAGAGCCATGCATGACATGTCCTTTCAATACCTCTCCAAATCCAAGATAAATGACTCTTTCTCTTACTCAGTATGTTCCAACTACACTGGGTGACTTGCTGGTCCTCAAGCACACCAAGGTTTTCCTGTCCCAGTGCCTTATATAAATCAGTTTTATTTGTCTAAAACATTCTTCCAGTAATCATTCACCTGGCTAAATACCCTAAAAGTGTCAGTTGAAAGGTCATCCAATTAGAAAATTCACAATCTCACCATCTGACTCATCCTGCCCCTCATATTACTCAGTCAAATAATATGAAAATACGTCTTCTATATTCTCAAGAAAACAAATCTGTTATGATTATATTCATTTTAAAAAATATTTCTGAGCATATTTTTCTTACATGTTTTAAGCACCATTATAGAACTACAGCTAAAAGCCAAAATCCCATTTTAGCAGGGAACTTCTGCCTCCAAAAATGCTTTTGTACATTTCCATGATCAAACCTCCTCTGAGGGAAAGCTAATTATAGGCTTCAATATGCACCTGGGTGAAAATTAACTTTTAAGCAGCCTTTAAAATGGTTTTTAATTATTATCATTATGCAAAAGCTGCATAAATGCCTTTAATTGTACTTATAAAGTAACATTTGCTGTAATCACCTCTAATATTCAGGAGCAACTACAACAGTTTTCTTTTTTATTAAAATAAAAATATAAGTAACCCTCATTATTGATTCACAGGTCATTTTATTTTATGAGCACAAATGTTATAAATGAAGTACAGCAACTGCTAAAATTTAACATGCATTGAACGATGGTTACTCAAAATTGAGCTTAAAATATCTTGAAAATATGTTGAATTACTGGAAGGTGATTAAAGGTCAATATACAAGATATTCAGCTATAATGTTGAATTTTATGATTTGATTACCCCTCAGTATTAGGCATAATATCTTTTCATAGAGAAATAAAATTGAACATGCACATTTAAAAAATAAGAATATATTTCATTTATTTAAAAAAAATTTAATGCTACCATATTTGTATTGTCTCTTTTAAGAAATGATACTGCTTTAAATTTCTGTGTCTGTGTCTGCGTATGAGTTAGAGAATAATTTTCCACAAAACTCTTGTAAAAGACAAAATGTGTTGAGTCTATTTTTATTTAAACTTAGCCAGAAATTTAAAAAAAAACACATATGCAAAAAAACCCAAAAACATCTTTAAAGCAGTAGCTTTAGGGAGAAATGATGAAAGGGTGGGGAAGTGAGGCAAGACGCTGTGATAATACGGGGTGGTATAGCAGCTGATTCAACTTTTGTACTTTTGTTTTTCTTTTTTTTCTCTCCCTCTCTAGCACTTTTTATAAGAAATGTATAAAAGATGAAGATGTGGTATTTTAAAAGCACTGTTTTCAGTTTTCATTTTTGGATAGAAAAAAATCATTCTAGACAATTATTTAAAAATTAACTATCAATGCCTAAATTAATTTAACTATGATGCTTCTTTGTAATACTATATGTAATCACAAATCTAGTATCTGTCAGAAAATTCTAATGTTAATTTATTAAATCTTGAATACTTATTTTAAAAAAATTTAAATACATTATTAGCTACCATCCTAATATTTAAATTAATATTTAATTTAAATTGAAGATGCAAAACTGTAGCTTGCCAGGCATCCTAATTGTTACATTAAATGATTTGGAGGCAGAAGCTAATATCTGTGTCCTGTGATTTTATTTTTCCACTCCTGCTTAAGATTATTTCTAGCATTTGTTTGGAATGGGACCTTTATTAGTAAAGATATAGTAAGTTCTACTTGGATGAGGGGCAGATTTATGTGAAAAACTCACTCCCTACTTGGTCCAGTCTACTTTGAGTAGTTTCCTCCTGAAGACCCCTTAAACTGATTCATGTATAAATATGTAGAAGAGAGTTACTAAACACAAAGTAAATGAATGGATAACTCAATCTATGAAGATATCATTGGACATTAATTCATATATCTATGCATTTTCCAGAAGAAATATTCATAGTATATTTTTATATACCAACCAGTAATGGTATATTTTCAGTTTTTTAACTTTTGAGGGTTTTGTTTCTTTTGATTATTAATGGTATGTTCTGCAAAAGTGATAGAAATGGAGAGCAAATGCATTCTAATATATTATCATGGAGAAATGGCCTGAGAGAAGACTGATCATCTGAACCAGGACATTTAATACAACCAGGGCAGATAATTTTTAACAGGCATATACAGGTTGAGGTAATATCCATTCCTTTATATCCCATGTAGCCCAAGGAATAAAAGAACAAAGACTAACTTTAATATTGTCTTCATACATGTTTTAATTAATTTCAATTAATGCTACTAACAATTCATTTTATCTTTAAGAATTATGTTGTCTTTTAACTAAGTAAACTATCTAAAAAACAAGGGCTGCATTATTTATTCCCTTTTCTACTCTCATCTACTGTTTGTCTACAGTTGACATTTATTTCCTTTAACAAATCTATCAATAGATAGAGTATGAAAATTTGAATGTTAAATGGCAGTATTTTAATACTGTTTCCCAGTTGATATGGCCGATCATAGCATTTAACTTGTTCCTTTCCCATACTACAAGACTTCTTTTGACCAATCCCATATTACTTTGATGATGATATCATGCATATACATACCTCATTTAAATTAGAAATAAGACCTATTTGTCTTTCTCTATTTAAAGCAGGGAATTTATGAGTTGCTAATATCATCATAACCTTTACATTGACATAAAAATCACAATTGTTGAAAATACACACAAAAGAACTTTAGAATTTGATAATGTAGTTGCATCTTATTTATAAGATGAGGGTAGTCACATTTTTCGGGAATATAGTATAATGAAACATATTTGGGATAGCCTGTTACATCAACAAATAATTATGATTCCATGCTATTTTGCTGAATGAATATTAGTGAATTAAACTTTGTTGTTGTCTTCCCGTGAGATATATTAATACTGTGCATTTGGGAATGATAAAGCTTTTAAATGGGTGCTTCTTTTATATCTTGAAAGTTGGTCACGTATATTAACAGTAAACACCCACAGAATGCATATAGACCTACCTTTACCAAGGATATTTTGTCATATATGTATATATCTAAACGCTTTAATGGGGATATATTGATATATGTATATCCATCTATCATCTATCTATCCATCTGTTTATCTAGATACATTTATATCTAATAATTGGAAAGGCTCTAGAAATTAACCAATGTAAAGAATCCCAATTTAAATATGAATAAACTAAGATTTTAAAAAATATTTACCTAATATGTATTTAATTTTTGTAATATCATCCCTCTCCTTGTCAAAATATATATGCATATTTACATACACACTCATGCACATACCACACTGGCTTTGAGAAGACATAAGAATTTAAAAATATGAAAATAAAGCAAAAAATCTTTCCACTCTAAATCTCAAAGTTCCAATGCACTCTCTCTTCATCATCACATATAATCCATTTGAAATATATATATATATTTCTATATATATGCATATATAAATATGATGGATGTATAAATATATATTTCAATATAGTATATTCAAATGATTTAATAAGTAATGTCTAGAAAATATTTTGATTGTTATAATTTCAGAATGATATACAATGTATATGTTATGAATAAGATGCATGGCTAATTAAAAATATTTAACTTTTAATATAGGAAATTGAACTACTGACATAAGACATTTGATATTTCTCAATAACATATTGAACAATAAAGAAAAAAATTAAATTACTATCAAAATAATATGTAAAATTCAAGTGATTTAAATGTTACAACTTTTTTAAATATTTACTTTTTAAAATTCAGATATTCTAAATGGTCTTAAGCAAATAGTTATGAAATATTTAATGCAGTAAGAACATCTCATTCAAGGATCAGTCCCTTGCAAACATACTGGATGCTATTTACCATTAGTTATATCGATAATTTCTACTTTTCATTTACCTCAAGTTTATTACTCTAAATTCAGCTAGATTCTACCATTTTGTATTTTTACTCAAGCAAAAATACTGTTGTTTGTGAATTTCTGGAGCATAATAGGCAACTATCCTTTATCAAGTTTGATTTAGTGAGTTTATATACTGCTTTCTGTATATGAGATAAGATCACTTATTTTTTCTTACAGTATAAATGGAATCATTGCTGATTTCCTATGCATATAAGAACTGCATTTCTTCAGATAAATCTTATGTTTCTTTTGTGCCCACAAAGACATCTGGATACTCATCAGAAGTGTAAAAATCCCAACTAGAAGAAAAAAGAAATAATTGTTCTTTATTTCTTATTTTTATTATGGATATAGCAAGCTATATTAGAAAAAAAATCATATATACTTCTTAAAATATTTCTCATGTTGCATAGTTCTCTATCAATTTTCTTTACTCATGTATATTGCCTAGCATCATATACATTCAATCAATATTTATTGCATAGCTGAATAAACATAAAAAGTATATAGAGATCAAAATAAATCTATGTTTTTTACATCCCACTGCCACAAAATACTCCCAAATAAGGAATTTAAAAATCTCCTTGAATTTTTCAATAATAGTTTTTCATATGTGTATAAAATACTTCTACACACACATACACACATACGACAAGCAGCATTAATTTTAATCCACATTTTTGTACAGTGGAACAAAGAATTGATGAAAAGGATATGACACATATCCCTTTAATACATGCAGTTCATTACAATTTAACTTCCTTGTGTGTTAAAATAACCAGCGTTCAAGATTACACATTCATGCTCCCAGCTTTCCCTTCACAGATGCATATGAACACTTGAAGACACAGTACATGCAAGTCTGTGCACATGCACAAGAGAGGGTTTAAAATGAAGTGTATTATTATTACCACTGCTTTTTAACAAAAGCTTGTTGCTTAATAAATATATTTGGACTACATTTTCTAGCTTGGATTAAGCCACAATTATATAGAGATGCATAGTAAATAATGTTCCAATATATTTTAATACTGCTAAAAAAATCCAAACTAAAAATAAAGGCAAAAAAATCCCTTTACAAACATGCCTAATTTTAGTACCATACAATCTGTTCTCAGAAATCACTTCTCCTAAAGGTGTATCTACTTCAATTAAATGTCAGTAAACACAGACCTCACCTGGCAATGTTTGCGTCATGACTGTGAAACTAATCCATGATCCAATCTGTTAGATTAAAACATAAATTAACAAATATTGATAGTCAGTCTAGAAATTTGTTCACTTGTGAAATTAAATAGGTAATTTAAAAACTAAACAGTAGGAAAATTCTAAGTAGAAATAACTTTCCTAAAGACAATAATTTTGTTGTTAAATATAATAAAGTTATTAAACAATCCCATAAAACAGTATCATATTCATAAGAAAATGAGACATTATTCCAAAATTTTTGATAAAAAATAAAATCCTGAAGCTTCTCAAGACATTTTATATGATGATTATAAAATTTTCTTTAAATCTAGATAAATATATGCACATATATTCTATATTCTGCAGGGAAAATTGTGGTTGAACTATTCCAGTTTCCTATGCCTATAACTTAAATTGAAATCTATATAATCATCTATATCTCTGGCTATACCTATATCTACAGACAAAACATATACACATATTATCATATATATATATTAATCTATAATACATGTAAGTACATAAACACATGTATTTAGCATATTATCAAATAAAGTTCAGTTACTTGCATACATAGCTAGCATACCTCATAGGTGTAGTTAGGACATGAAACCAGGAAAAACATCCACGTAAAGGGGTTATAATTTGGACTTGGAAAACAGGCATTATTTCCTTTTAAAAAGTAGAGTAAAATGTCAATGATGTTACATATTGCAAATTTGATTACATATTTATTTTATAATTCTAAATTCCCTAGAACAACTATATACCACATGAAATGTCATCATATATTTATAGAAACCTATTTCACAAATTACTCAGAAGAGACCCAGCTTCAAATGTTATAACCTTTTGACTGAAATAGAATCCCTATCATTTTCTGACCATGTCTACAGCTATGTTGCTGTAAAATTACAGAATACCACCATAATAATCAATTGTTTAAGTTTTAAAATCAAACAATATATAGATATTACTTTATCAAAGTAGAGCAGCAGTATTGCATACTGAGATTCATAAATGTGTTTTCACAATTGCATGCCTCTTCCTATTCTCCTTTTAGTGTCAAAGAATATATTTCTGGTTGAGAATATTAAATACCTCAAACCTCTTTCTATTAAATTACTGAAAATCCAAAGGGAAGTTCATAATTATGTCATTTATATCAGAAAAGTATGAAAATCGCTCATAAGAGGATTACAGTGAATATCAGTATAGTTAATATTCAGAAATACCATATAAATTATTTCTGCTCAGTAACCAGGATTGTTATTTACAACTCATTATACTTAGCATATTGTCACTTGATTTTTGTTAGCTACTTTTTGCCTTTCAAATTTTTTTGAGAAATATTTTGGATAACAAATTTATAATGATTTCAAGTTGAACTTTGAGCTATGACATTTTGTAAAAGTAAATATGAATTATAAAATTACTGTTTATTCTGCATAGCAAGATTTAATCAGATAACACATCAACTAATCTCTTTTAGTTGTAATTCTAAAGTCATAATGAAATGTCAGTATGTTGTTTTCAAAATTGTAACTATTGTTGAACTATCACAGTGAAAAATATATTAGGCAATGTGCAGATTTCATGCATTGCTCATTTCAAGATAAGGATAAATATGTACGCCATTTAATAGTACAGATTCTCTTGGTAACATTTATGTAAACATCTTTGTGTAGCATCCATATATTCATCAAAAGAAAGATAATTGAGGAACCTACCCACGTTATGGTAAGTGACTTTCAGGTGCAGAATGTGCACACAAGGTAATTTGGGTTAAAGCCAGTGTATGACTGTTCAATTCCTGGAGGTAGTGGAATGATCAGGATCCACAAACACACATTTCTTCCAGATGTGGTTTGCAGATTAAATAACCAATGTGTCTTGTGACACAGAAAAACCTAGTTTTCTTTCCCAGTTTTTGGACTTAAACTAGTTAAACTCATTGATGGAAGAACAGTCTGGGACCCCAGGGAGAAAGACTGCAACATGGAAATAACTGTATACATATAAGGATTCTCACAATCATTCATTAAAATAACTTCACTAAACTATCTGCGGTCATCTGTCTGGGGAACTGTACACTAGTGAGAGTAGACTATCCCTACATTTTAAGGACTGCTAAACACAGTTAGTCCACTGCTTCATAGGGGTTATTTCCCCAGACACTGAATGAATAATTGGAATATACATACTTTGTAGTTTGCATAATCCCATTGTGCATTGAGTTACTGGCCTTTGGGGCAAGAGCTAGTGGGGAAATCCAATTGGAAGCCTCTGAAATTGCACTCATTCTTTTGTAAATATAAACAGTCTGCATCCCAATGAGAGATTAATGCTACATTTAAGATCTAAAGTATGTTTGTATGATATTCTCCATTATATCTCCATTTAATTCACTTCTTTAGGTCCTGCAGAAGCCAGATGTATTTAGGAGGGTGACAGTGGAGTACTGCAAACTTGATCACACATTATCCACCATTGCAATTTATTACCAGATATGATATCTTTACTAAAGCAGATTAACCCAAACTTGGGTCTATGGATATAGCCACTGAATTGACAAATGTATTTTCCATCTCTAGTAGAAAGGGAGGCCAGAATTGTTTACTTTTCTTTAAAATGGGCAATAGCATAGAGTTTCAGTTGTTTTTTTAGTTTTTGTTCTTTTTTTCTTTAACTGTTTAATACTCACACCCTTTGCTAAAAAATAGCTCAAGAAGACCCAGGTTGGTTGGGCATCTCACTGAAAATCACTAGATCAATAACATTATGCTATTCATACTGAATGAGTAAGAAGTGGCTAGTATGCTGGTGGCCTTACTAAGACATGTGTGGTCCACAGAAGGGGGGTTGCTAATAAACACTACAAAGATTTAGGGGCCAAATGATTGTGGGGCAACCTTTCCAAAACAGAGAAAATGTGTGGCAACTTGAAACCCATATCATTAAGAAGGAAGCAAAATGCCTTGTAGGCCTCTTCTAGTTCGGCAGGTATATTATACACCAGGGAAACCTCCTCTGAACTGCACACCATGGAGTACAAAAAGCTGTGAAAGTTTAGTAGGGCACAAGGCAGAAAATTGCAGCAGGTTCAAGTTTTACTGCAAGCACTCCTGCACTTGGACTTATAATCAGGTAGACTCTACATATTAAATTTATCAGTGGTGGAAAAACTTAATATGTAGAACTTATGGTTAGCCCCAATGGAATAATCACAATCCTGAACCTTGGTATTCTGGAGCAGGCCATGGCTTTGTAGCACAGAATTATATCTCTTTGACAAGATAGTCCTGGAATGCTATTGAATCCTGGTATAATTAAGACTCTACTCTAGGGACACCAAGTGACCATGTGGTCCTAACTGAGCACTATAAGCTGAGTGCTGTTAGATGTACCAAGTCATAAGGTTAGGTAAGACTAGTAATAATTCATTTTAAGATAGAAGTGATACATTCAGAATGAAACTGAAAATAGGCAATAGGACACAAACAAGCTGCATTACCAGGCATCCAGACATGTCACACACCACTGTTGAGCCAAAATGTCTCCTAACTCACATGCATGAAAACGTTAGGTATCCTTTCAGGCCAGCTGAAAAGGAGGAAGGCCTTGAGCTTAGTTCAGGGATGAGTTGGCTGGCATGTGGGAGGAAGCCAAAATGCACAGCAGCTACAATAGAGTCACATTTAGGGGTCACACCCTAAAAGACAGTAGTGAGGGGTAAATTCTCCCAGTGGGCATAGTCTCTGTAGTTGAACAAAATATATCCAACCTACATTATACATAAAATAACAGGCAGTGTCAAATGGACAAACTAGTAAGGATTGCAAGACTGCCCATGAATATGAGTGGCCATGAAATATGAAGATATGTGTACCACATGTTAATGCCCCAAAGGGAGCATCAATGATGGAAGAGACAAACAGGTAGAAAATTTGACTTAGCCAGTCACTGTCAGCCTGTTTCTGTAATGGATTACTTATTGCTAGTATGGGTGCATGAATGGAGTATGGTGGCAGGGATGGAAACTATACTTGGCCTCAATAGCATGAGTTCCCACTTACCAGGGCAGATATAACTACTGCCACTACCAAGTGTCCAAACTGTCACCAATAAAGAACACCAGTTAGACTGTAACAAGGCACCATTCTGCACAGATATGATCTAGTAACCTGATGGCAAGGTGATTTGTTGAACACCTTCTATTTTTAAAGAGGCAGCAATTAATATTTGCAGGAAAAGACACATACTCTGTGAATGGATTTCCTTTTCCTTCCTTTAGGTCCTGAGTCAGTCCTATTATCTGAGGATTTACACAGTATTTGATCAATTAACACATCTCTTCCACAATACACTATTTGTTTGTTTGTTTGTTTTAACATCTTTATTGGAGTATAATTGCTTTACAATGGTGTGTTAGTTTCTGCTTTATAACAAAGTGAATCAGCTATACATATACATATATCCCCGTATTCCCACCCTCTTGCATCTCCCTCCCACCCTCCCTATCCCACCCCTCTAGGTGGTCACAAAGCACCAAGCTGATCTCCCTGTGCTATGCGCTGCTTCCCACTAGCTATCTATTTTACATTTGGTAGTATATATATGTCCATGCCACTTTCTCACTTCGTCCCAACTTACCCTTCCCCCTCCCTGTGTCCTCAAGCCCATTCATTATGTCTGAGTGTTTATTCCTGTCCTGTCCCTAGGTTCTTCATAACCATTTTTTTTAAGATTCCATGTATATGTGTTAGCATATGGTATTTGTTTTTCTCTTTCTGACTTACTTCACTCTGTATGACAGACCCTAGGTCCATCCACAATACACTGTTACTTTAAGAAATCCATTTTTCAAAGAGGAGGTACAGAAGTAGGCCCATAACCAAAGGAACAATTTCTCATATCAAATACAGCATCATCAAAAAGTTGCCAACCTCTTCCCTGGTGGCGCAGTGGTTGGGAGTCTGCCTGCCGATGCAGGGGACACGGGTTCGTGCCCCTGTCTGGGAAGATCCCACATGCCACGGAGTGGCTGGGCCCGTGAGCCATGGCCGCTGAGCCTGCGCGTCCGGAGCCTGTGCTCCGCAATGGGAGAGGCCACAACAGTGAGAGGCCCGCGTACCGAAAAAAAAAAAAGTTGCCAACCTGATGGATTAATTTGCTAATCTGTTGAAGGCACAGTTGAAATGCTGACTTAGGGGCAAAGTACACCTTTAAATCTGTAAGATAAGGTTTATAATTGAATGGGAATCAACCCATGTCCCATGACAGAAAATTCTCCACTTGGAAACAAGGATCTTAAAACCTGAAGACCCCAGTGTTGTGGGGAATGAATCACTACTCTTGGCAGAGTAATTGATCCTATCATGAAAAGGAGGTAAACCTGCTGTTATACAGTGGAGTAAGAAGAGTGTATTTTGCCTCTAGTATTTGGACATCTCTGGTATTCCCTTGACCCATGGACAGGGGCCATGTCCATGTCCTGATAAGGACTCTCAAGTGAGGGTCCATGTCATACCACAGATAATCCCTGAGATGTTAAATGTGTCAGTTGAGGGTGAAGGGAATCTAGAAGTTTGTGGAGGAGGAAAATTGTACAAATCAGTTGTTAGACCAAGACCATGTGCAGCAGTGAAGGCTGTGTAATTTCCCACTAATATGTCTCTTTTAAATTTCTGCTGGTAACAGAAAGCTTTCACCTATTACACCCTATGAAAGGATGAACTTGACAAAAGAGAACTGCCTTATCCTAGATAATTTCCCCATTTCCAGGGAGCCCCAAATCCAACCTACCTTTTCTCTAGTCATTCCAACTTAGGGTAACTCAGAAGGGTTCTCCTAGTTTCACATAACCCTAGAGAAATGACTGAGGCCACCCTTCAGACATCACAACTCAGTTTCCTACTAGGCACAATTCTTCCCTTTTTTTCAGTACTTTGTAATAAGCATTTTAAAAATGTGTTCTATATCAAATTGTGTTTTCTGGGGAACACATTTTGTGACATCTTGCTTAAACAGTCAATATAAAATGGTCCCCCATTCCATAATTCATGCCTAAAGCATATCTAAGGTACAGATATTACTACAAACTTGAATTAATATGTAAGTGGGGAAATAAAAATCCAAGAGCAACAGAGACTCATTTAGAGGTGACACAGGAAATGAGAGTTGGATAAGGATTTTATGTAAGGAAAAAGAGTCCACTGTGTATGCAGATATCAAGAATTCATGATCAGAAGAAGAGGGTTTACTCTGAGAAAACGTCTGAGACCTGAGGTTATCAGGACACTAGATACAGAGAACTGAAATGAAATGATTTGAGAGTAGTGAGTCCAGAGGTTTTCATATTAGAAGGCACTGCTTCTAAGAAAGGAGAAAATACTTTGAAGGCTTAGAGGGGAAGGGAAAGAAGGTAGTATTTCTGGGAATTAAGGAATTTAGAAAACAAAGGAGTGTATAGAGGATCAAAAGACACAATGAAACACCCCATCCCCTCCAGAGCACACTTTATTCTTTAGAGACTTCACTTCAATCACCCCATCTGTAAAAACACTTGTTATTTCTCTTCAGGCACAATCTACACTCTTAAAATGACCATAAGTTGATCAATATTCACATAAGGCTTCTATATGAATAAAAACAAAAGCCAGAATTTTTTCCAACTGATAAAAATAACTCCCCCAAAAATTAAAACAGAGAAAAATTTTAATGCATAGAAGCATTTGCAGATAACAAAGAACATAACTGTTAAGAAATCCCAGAACTCAAAATAGGTATGGACAAAACAGGAACAAAAAAATAGTTGATTCTTCTCAAGAATTAAATTGTAGGAAAAAATCACATTACTAATATGGTACATATTTTCAGTTTGCCTAAGGGTAGAATGTTCACTAGAATAGGGGATATTAAGTAGATGAACAAAAACAGTGAAAAAAAAATCTAAAAAGTTAAAAACAGAAAGTGATAGATATATAAAATAGAGGCAGATGTAACATGCGTGTAATGTAACCCCACCCTCTCCTCACAGGCCACAATGTAACAAACCAAATTTTCAACTATAATACAAGAAAACTTCATAGAATTAAAACAAAGACATGAGTCAAACTACTAGAAGATTACATCATGTCTCTGGGAAAATTGATCTGGAATTATCAAATCTAAGACACATCCTGCAAAACTCTGTACAAAATTAATAGACTTCAGTGATAAAGGAAAAGTATTCTGAGTCTAGAGGCAAAAGACCAAGCCAATTAGTCAAGGAGGGAAGATTAGATTGGCTTCTGACTTGGCAAGAGCAACATACAAAGCAAGGTAAAGGGTGGAGTAAAAGCATACACACACAGATAGAAAAGTCTTTCTCACATAAACATTTCCAAAGTTTGACTTTGAAAACATGATGATTTAAAATTTTCATTTTTAAGTAATGACTGCATATACCAGATAGATGAAGAAACTTGAGCAAAGTCACATTGTTAGAGAGTCAGGGTCAAGACTAAAAGGTGTGATATTCATAAATTTGGCAATGTTAGCATTTTTATAAAATTGTGTTGGGCTCTGCTTCTATACTTAAAAAAATCAGACAATCAGAAGTTTTTCATCTGGGCTTCACATACTTCCAAAGAGAAATCAGTAGATCTATGAATTTGGATTAGATAAAAATGGCATTTAACCTCTAAATAAAATGCAAGATTTAATTCAATACAAATGCAGACAGAAAAACATAATACTATTTGCATTATTCTGTTAATTTTTTTCAGGCAGAGATATTTTCAAATAATATTACAGTTGTTTTAGATTTCCATATATATAATTTATGGTCATCAATATGGTACTGATCAAAGTGTTATGTAATGTAGGAATCAAAACATTTATGTTATATATTATATTACAGCTTTTATGTGTTCACAAATATTCTAATATAATAAATTTCTTTTGTAATTTTATGTATTATAGAAAAAAATATTCTGGAAAGTGTGTCATATATTTCCCCAGCCTGCCAGAACTGTTCAAGACAAGAAAATGTTAAGAAATTCAGGTAGATTCAAGTTAAAACAAACTTGAAGAGACAGACACAACTTTATATTTGCAACTAGATTGATAAAAACATGAAATCCAAATGTTGACCACTGCTATGGGAAATTACAGTTAAATTATGTACAATGTACAGTAAGCCATTGTGAATCCCTACCTATAATTTAACCTGAATGAGAGTATTGATTTACCAAAAATACCTTTAAATTATATAGACACTGTAAATTTTTTCAAATCTTTTGGCAAACCAGTAAATTCAAAATGTTCTCCCAAACATTGCTATTTCACTGCCATTGAATTTGTCAGAGAAAATTCACTTTTATAAGAAAAAGTTTAAGAAGCCATTTGAAATACAGTGGGATTGTAACATACTGTGCAAATTAGATTAAGAATTGAAAGTTAACCTAAGAAATGTGGATATTCATCAAAGGATTTCATACTTATTTCTTAATCATGTTTGTTTCTTCATATATTTAAATAAGAGAGAGAGAGATTGTGTGTGTGTGTGTGTTTGTGTTTGTACATGCACACTTCACTTTAGAGAAACCATAATTAGGGAATATAATATAGTTCAAATATTTTGAAAACTTAGGCATAAAAGAGCAATAATTGGGGAATACTAATCTTAAATATTTCCAACTATTGCTTTAAAAAATAACAATTAGCGTAATTCCCTCTAGAGGAGATTAAAAAAAGTGACTAACCTGTGTGATTGGGATGAGCCAACACTACATTGATGAAATGATTTCCAGCTTCACAAATCTGCAAAACATTTCAACCTTTTCGTGTGATATACTTGTCTTTTTTAAAAATACATTTTTAGATATACAAATATCCATGTAATGTATTGATTCTAAAGATCCAAAAATATACTATTACTCTAACTGTAAGAAGAAGAAATTTTATATTTTAACAATGAAAGAAGCTGCTGTGGACATATGTAGAATCAAAGGAATGAGTTACATTGAGGTAGAGATTTTGAAGGTATTCTTGATCCCTTTTGATAGTTATGTTCAAATTGCCTTGTTAATCTGGTCCTGTTGATTATCTGCTTTGTATTTGATACAATAGGTAAATTTTCACAGCGTGAAGAGACAAGCCATATCACTGAAGATATATTTGGCATAGGTTTATATATTCCAGGTTTACTAACACAGTAGCAACCCTTGCACTGCAAGGGTAGTAGTATGGTTCCTGGCTGGTTTCAGCTCAGTTTAGAAAATGTATTGTAAGCAGTACTGCCCCACAAAGTCACTTGTTGCTTGTCTGTCACCTTACCTCTTAATCATGTACACTCCACTAGTTGTCCCTGTTTAGTAGACCACTATGACCCTCTAAGAAGCTTCAGGGTTAACAATATCTCCTGGGCTAATACTGTTTGAATTGGCAACATGTAGCCTCGGAAGATAGGACTGTTTCCTTTGTCTGTCATATACACCTTACCTGATTCAATGCAAAGTATGTATTCAATATATAAATACTACGTTATTAATAGCAGGTTATGCTATCCAAAATATAAGCAACCCACAGATATTACCAAAATTGCTTTAGTTGTGAAGAACAAGATGGTCTAGATTTTAAAATTGCTATCGCACAACAGTATGAATATACATAACACTACTGAACTGTACACTAAAAATGGTTAAGATAGTAAATGTTATGATATTTTTATTTTTACCACAATTAAAAGTAAAAGAAGCCACTAGGTAAAATGTTTTAAGTGAGAAAGAACATTAGAATGGTAAATGATAAAAATTCAAATAGGCTTGTACCTGGATGCATATGGGTGGCTTAAAGTAAATTTTAAAATATTCATTTGTGCTTGATTTTATAAAAATTTTATTGACTACTTGTTGCTTCACACTAGCATTCATTTGAAAAATGATTCAATAGTCCACTCTCTTCTTCAGAGTTATCATTAGGTGAATAAATAAGAAATATGAAATTTCCAGCTAACAGAATTGAAAAAAATCACAGTTTTTACATGGAAAAAATCATCATTTAAAAAATGTTTTGATTCAGAATGTAATGAAAGCATTTTTACTTCTTTCAGCACCCTTTGTACTCTCAGTTCGTTGAGATTACAATTTTATTTTTAATCAGTACACCTAAACATTTAACAATGTACAATGTGGGGAATGTTAAATTTTAATAAACCACAAAGCACTTTGGTTAATATATTAGAAGTGACATATCATGCATCACATTGTACTCCACAGATTTTTCTGAAAATATTCCTGATTAAGTTCTACTGTTTTCAGGTTGAAAGACATGATTGTATCAGAATATATAAAATTTCAGCAGTAAGATTCTTATTGTTTAATACTAGGCACAGTAGCCCCTCCCCCTTATCTGCAGTTTCACTTTCTGTGGTTTCAGTTACCCACAGTCAATTGAGGTCCAAAAATATTAAATGTAAAATTACAGATTAATTTATATGTTTTAAATTGCCCTCCATCCTGAGCAGCATGATGAAATCTCAGGCCATTCTAATCTGTTCTGACATTCTCTTGCTGTGCTTAATTTATAAATTAAACTTAGCCATAGGTATGTATGTTAAGAAAAAATACATGATATATATATAGGGTTCAGTACTATATGAGGTTTCATATAGTACATTCAATGAGAGACATTCAATGAGAGCCTTGGAATGTATCCCCCACAGATAAGGGGAGATGATTGTATTGTGACTCAGTCATAGCATGTTGGCATTGTGGCAAAGATGTCAGTGGCCAATGACCAAAACAAAGGTTCCAGGGAGACTAACTTGCAGGGAGATATATATCTTGCTCTTCCTAACAAGTTTCATCATGTTAAGCATTCTCTGCTTTAAATAGTGAAAGTGATGTGTCTATAGAAAAACAAACAACAGCAGACAACTGCCCTAATATAGAATTTGTAGCCATGAATCAAGTAGTCAGGCTGTCATTTTATCAAACTAAAATACTTTTAGTTTCCACAGCAAAAACAAGTAACCTTTATTCTGTGATCTCATAATATTTTTAGAGGATGACCATAATCTATCTTTTTTCTGCATATGTTATCCCTACATTTTTATATGCATTATTATTAATTATTGGCAGTTCTAATATCTTATAACTTTATCATTTAAGCAATGTGATAATCATTTTACTAATTTATATGAAACAGAATCTGCTAAAATGTTTCTAACACTCTTAAGCTTGAGTTTCGGCTATTTTTTCTCTATAATAATGATAATAACAATAATTATAATTTTGTTATATTTATTTTACCTTAATAAACATTTCAAAAATAAGGAAAATCTAGGCTAAATACATAATTACAAAAAGTTTCACCTGTAAAATATATCAACTCCTCTGATCTTGGGAAGTTAATTTCTCTTTTTTTTTCTTTTTGGAGTTAGTTTCTACTTTAAGGGATAAGGTATATCACATACACTGAAATACTGTTTGATAATATAAGCCAATATACTGTCTCAGCATTCATTAAGTCATAACTTATGATAATTTATATTATTATGATCATAAAATTATAGAACTTTATTCTAATTCCTAATCTCTACTCTTTTATTATGAAACCCACTTATATGTGATTCCATTTTTTTATTCCATTTATTAAAAAGGATAATATATATGTGTTTCAGAAGAAATATATTCAATATATTAATTATTGGTTTAACAGAAAGTACATGAATACCAACCTATGATTTTTTTTCGTTAAGACAATTTTTTTAGAGCAGTGTGCAGTACACAGCAAAATTGAGGAGAAGTTACAGAGATTTACAGACTCCCTGCCAATACATGCATAACCTCCTTCATTATCAACACCCACCATCAGACTGGTACATTTGTTACATTTGATGAACCTACATTGACACATCATTATCAACCGATGTGCACAGTTTACATTACAGTTTGCTTGGTGTTATACATTCTATGTTTGGACAAATGTATGACATTTATCTATCATTATGGTATCATACAGAGTATTGTCACTGCCCTAAAAATCCTCTGTACTCCTCTTGTTCATCCTTCTCCCCCAACTTCTAGAAACCACTTTTTTTTTACTGTCACCAGAGCTTTGGCTATTCCAGAATATCATAGAGTTGGAATCATACAGTATATAAGCTTTTTAGATTGGTTTAAATATACATTTAAGGTTCCTCCATATATTTTTCATGGATTGATAGCTCATTTTTTTTTTTTTAACACTGAATACTATCCCATTGTCTGGATATACCACAGTTTATTTATCCATTCATCTACTGAAGTATATCTTTACTGCTTCCAAATTTTGCCAATTATGAATAAAGCTGCTGTAAACATCCCTGTGCAAGGCTTTGTATAGACATACGTTTTCAACTCCTCTGGGTTACACTAAGGAGCATGATTGCTGGATCACATGGTAAGAGTAAGTTTAGTTTTGTAAGAAATGTCAGTCTTTTTAAAATGGCAGTGCCATTTGCATCAGTGGTGAATGATAGTTCTCATTGTTCCACATCCTCACCAGCATTTGGTGTTATCAGTGTTTTGGATTTTGGCTATTCTATAGGTGTATAGTGGTATCATGTTGTTGTCTTAATTTGCATTTCCCTGATGACAGATGATGTGGAGCATCTTTTCATATGCTTATTTGCCATCTGTATATCTTCATTTGTGAAATATTGGTTAAGGTCTTGGTCAATCTTTTAATCAAGTTGTTTGTCTTACTGTTGAGTTTTAAGAGTTTTTTTTTTTTAATATTTTGGATAACAGTATTTCATCAGATGTGTCTTTTGCAAATTATTTTCCCAGTCTATGCTTGTCTTCTCATTCTCTTGACATTGTCTTTGCATAGCAGTGTTACATTTTAATAAATTAGCTTACCACTTATTGCTTTCATGGATTGTGTTTTGGTGTTGTATCTAAAAAGTCATTGCTATACCTAAATTCATCCAGGTTTTCTCCTATGTTATCTTCTAAGTATGTTACAGTTTTGTGTTTCACATTTAGGTCTGTGATTCATTTTGAGTCAATTTTTGTGTTGAGTGTAAGTTCTAGGCCTAGACTTTTTCTTTTTGACATGTGAATGTCTAGTCATTTCAGCACCACTTATGACTGTCTTTGCTCCATTGTATTTTCTTTGCTTTAACCAATATACTTTTGAAAATGAAAAACTGAAAGATTTTTTAAAAAATTTCAGACATCATATTTATATTATTGTATGATATGAATGATAAATTTTACTAGTTCTTTTAGTAATTTATTTTTTTCATGAGACTAATAGTTTATTGTCTAAACTTTGCTATAGGAGAGGATATTTTCACTCATAAATTGCAACTCGAAGTCTGATTTTGGAATTGATTTAATGTTTAAAAATATTTTATTTCTCTGATCCATCTCATTACCACAATTTTGGGGATATCTGAATTGTTTTAATCCATAGAGCTTTCATGAAATATTGTATAACAAAAAAGTGTGCACATATAGCATAACAATATAGTATAAGAATAGCACAATAGAGTAGAATATTTTTAATAAATATTATTTTTTTAAATAAATATATACTATGTAGTTAATTATTGTTAAAACACTTGTCATTATTTTGGGGATTCTTTTACATTAGCTTTGATATTATATATTTATATATAATTTATAATTATATATTTTGATAATTATATATCAAGATGATAATTTTTATGGTTATAGTAACTGCTGATTTTATTTTAAATCACTACTATAATTAGGAGTAAGTCAGTTTTAGCTGAAAAACAACAATAATTATAACAAATTATAATGAAATAGCAAAATATAATATGTATTAATTTTATATCATTAATTTCTTAAAACTAGTTTTCTAAATAATTTATTTAAGAAGAAGTGAGTTCAAATTTAGGTATAAATGTTGATTCCTATTTATGTTATTATTTATGTCAGATATTTCAGGGGCTTTGAGAAGAAGCGAAAATGATGAGAAAACAGAGTCCTAGATTTTAAGTCTGCAGTAAGGAGTAAATGTAAATCATTTTATTCGTATCTCTCAAGAGTTGGCAGAGGATCAGAAAAAAAATTGTCATGACCAAATCTGAGCAAATTGCTGAAAATATTTAACTGTGGCACATCTTTTTTTCCCCTCATTCATCTCATCCACAAATACTAAATGCTCACAAGCACTTCACTAGCCTTTCTGTGGTTTCCACAGCAGGGCCCCACTCTCCTCCATGCTTATTAAAAGCTATGATATATCATTCCCAGAATCCTCTCCCCTAATCAAAAATCATTGTGCTATGTACAATGTCCTTTTCAGCTAAATGCTACAAGAGCAGGTGTGACTTCTTGATAAGAGCCTAATTTATTATTTCTCCAAGAGTATTTGCATTTTAATAATGAGAAAACAAACTCAACCTAAATGAGTGAATAACTAATTGTGAGAATGAGGACACAGAGGTAAAACCACGGAGAAAAATTAATGTCACCACTTTTCAAACCATGTCTTATGCATTATTATCTATTCCTCCCATTTTGTACATTATTGAAGAGAGTAAGAAAAGCAAGAAAAAAAATTCTTTTCTGATGTAATGCTCAATGTATAAAGAATTGACAATCAATTGCTTCTGGAGAGCAAAAATAAAGTTGAAAGAAAGAGTGGATAAAGGAAACAGGATTATTATTTATGTAAAATATATATTGTTTTGCAATGGTAATTTTGGTGTTTTGTAGGTGAAGTTGGGTTCAGAGGATAATTAGGGGGATCATAGAAATATGAAGAGCCTGGATTATAGTGTGTCTCAACAATATTTGCAGCAGAAAAATCAAAATTACATCTAAAAGTTTTGTAGAGAGATATTCTAAAGTGCTTATAGAGTTGCATATAACTGATTTTCCATATTTGATTTTTTCCTTGTAGATTTTGTGATACCAGAATATATTCAAGGGAAGTAAATTGTGTTGCAAGTCAAAAAGAATTTATACAAAAGGAGGGGTGATAAAATACTTCTTAGAACATAGTTTACACATGTCAAAACTCAGCAAAATCAGATTTTCCACAAAGAATCATTACCTAATTTTGGAATATATTATGTACACATTGTGAAGTGTCTTGTTTTGCTTGACATATTTTGTTTAGTGTATTAGGGAACTCAGAATATTAGTAGAAAGAAAATGGAGGGAGTAGAAGAAAAAGTTATAATTGTTAATGGTTAGTCTGCAAAAGGGATGATTCATCCATTAATAATTAAGAATTAACTGTAATCATATTCAACACAGTTCTAACATATTATCTTCTTACCAAGTGGAAATCTGGCTCTACATAACTACAGAAGCTAAACCAACTTTAATGAATAATACTTTTCTTCTTCTGTGTTGAAAGAGTGTATAGATCAATAAATGAAGAACATGAAGTTTTGCAAACATAACATTTTATTAGCAAAAACATTAGCACTTGCAAATAGGATACACATTTTCTGGTTGAATTTTATATTATACAAGACTGACCCACGAATTTCCCCTTTGTTTCTTTTATATAATTGATTCTACTATATACTGGTAATTTTAATATAAAATAATTTAAAATAGATTAGACTTAAAAACAGTTTGCTTATTTTTTCTAAACTGTTTACACATATGTATTTGTGATAAACCTGAAACTCACACATATGTTTTCAGTTTTTATGAATGAAAAATTTAACCTTGAACTATAGGGTGTTATGCTCATAATAATATGGTAGGAATCTTCAATTTAGGTGATTATATACAAGCTCAATAAACTCACTAATTGTTATATTCTGTATTAGAATCAATTTCCTAAAATGTATATCTTACTGTCATATTTTATTAGTAAAAGTTCAATGTGTCTTGCCTACATTAAGCAGTTCCAGGATTAGCAGGCTTTTTTATTTTATTTACTTATTTTTATTTTTTTCCATTATAGTTTATTACAAGATATTGAATATATTTCCCCATGTTATACATTAGGGCCTTGTAGTTTATCTATTTTGTACACAGTAGCTTGCATCTGCCAATCCCAAGCTCCTAATTTATCCCTTCCCCCACCCCACTCTCCCCTTTTGTAACCATAAGTTTGTTTTCTATGTCTGTGAGTCTGTTTCCGTTTTGTATCATATTTTAGATTCCACATAAAAGTGATATCATATGATATTTGTCTTTCTCTGTTTAACTTACTTCACTTAGTATGATAATCTCTAGGTCCATCCATGTTGCTGCAAATGGCACTATTTTATTTTTAATGACTGAGTGATATTCCATTATATATACCACATCTTTGTTATCCATTCATCTGTCAATAGACACTTAGGTTGCTTCCATGTCTTAGCTATTGTAAATAGTGCCACTGTGAACATTGGGTGCAGGTATCTTTTCGAATTAGAGTTTTCTCCAGATACATGCCCAGGAGTGGCATTGTTGGATCATATGGTACCTCTATTTTTAGGTTTTTAAGGAACCTCCATAATGTTTTCCCTAGTGGCTGCACTAATTTACATTCCTACCAACAGTGTAGGAGGGTTCCCTTTTCTCCACACCCTCTCCAACATTTGTTATTTGTAGACTTTTTAATGATTGTCATTCTGAATGGCGTGAAGTGATACATAATTGTAGTTTTCATTTGTGTTTCTTTAATAATTAGCAATGTTGAGCATCTTTTCATGTGCTTTTTGGCCATCTGTATGTCTTCTTTGGAGAAATGTCTATTTAGGTCTTCTGCCCATTTTTTGATTGGGTTGTTTTTTGATTTTGTTGTTGTTGTTGTTATTGAGTTGTATGAGCTGTTTGTATATCTTGGAAATTAAGCCCTTGTCTGTTGCATTGTTTGCAAATATTTTCTCCCAGTATATAGGTTGTCTCTTCATTTGTTTATAGTTTCCTTCGCTGTGCAAAAGCCTATAAGTTTGATTAGGTCCTATTTGTTCATTCTTGCTTTTATTTATACTGCCTTTGGAGACTGACCTAAGAAAACTTTGCTACGAATTATGTCAGAGAATCTTTTGCCTATGTTCTCTTTTAGGAGTCTTATGGTGTCATGTTTTATATTTAAGTCTTAAAGCCATTTTGAGTTTATTTTTGTGTGTGGTGTGAGGGAGTGTTCTAACTACAATGATTTACATGACGCTGTCCAGCTTTCTCAACACCAGTTGCCAAAGAGACTTTCTTTTCTCTGTTATACATTCTTGCCTCCTTTGTCGAAGATTAATTGACTGTAGGTGTGGGAGCTTATTTCTGGGTTCTCTGTTCTGTTCCATTGATCTATATGTTTTTGTGCCAGTACCATGCTGTTTTGATTACTGTAGCTTTGTAGTCTTGTCTGAAGTCTGGGAGGGTTATGCTAGAAGGCCTTTGAAATTTGTCATCACAATTTACAATTTTAACAGAGTCACAGTGGAACTTATGTTGCTTTGAAATGTGGAATTAAAGTTCTTACATTTACCTAGTACGTCTGTATTGGACATAGTCTATGCTACTATTAATTGGTATTTGTGTAGTTTGGTGCCTTGGCTCCTATAAGACAGCAACTGTGATAAAGTTTTCCTATTTGCCTAATTCTTCTTGTTATTATTTAATAAATGTTTTCCAGTGGATAATGTATAAAATAGCACTGACTAATAAAGGCATGTATGAGGAGGAAGAACTAGTATGTTAATAAAAAAGGCAGATTTTTAAAAAGTCTTTAGGGGAAAATGTACATAGCAAACTATTAGAATTTTGATTATTTCCAATTATGTCTCTTTTCACTTTTTAAGAAAAATATGATAACTATTATGACATATAGTGTTTTAAAAAGTTAAAATTTTTCTTTCACACCAGAGCCATGGATTTATAACCATATCACATTTGAGAAAAGGGAAGAAATCAAGAATATTATATAAAATGGGAGCTGTGTAAATATTTACAATGAAATAAATGACAGTAAATGAGTTGCAAAAAAAAGTAGGAGATATCTTAAGGAGGAAAAATAAAACAATCAGATATTAATCTAAATACATATCTGAATAAATAGCAAGTGTGTGGTTATTATTTTGTTCACTCATCAATTCTTCCATTTGCTCACATTTACTGAGTAGTTAATACACAGAGAACATTAGACTTGGTTCAACATAGGTTAACAATGAAGGCATCAAAATAAATGAATTGCAAGATTGCTGACTATAAACAATATGCACACATGGAAAAGTAAAAGGCAGTGATATATTTACAAACTATTTGCTTTAAAATTCTAAATAAAATAATTTGTAATTTATTCAAGCAAGTGGTGAGTACACTTGTACAATACTAGGTGCTAAAAAGATAAAAGCATAACCTGCCCCTCTCACAGCCAACACAGTAGTGGATGTTATTAACTAAATTATTAATTCTATATACATATATATCTATGTGTATTTACACACACATACACATAGAGATTCATATGAGAGCTTTTTACAAAGTGTAGTGTATAATCTGTTCCTTGTATGAAATGGTGGGGTATAAGTTGTTCAATATAAACTTCACAAAGGATCTTGTCATGTACGTGAGTCATGGGTGTTTATCAATGTATCAGGGACAGGAATAATGAGAGTTAATCTATCAAGGGCAAGAATGAGGGAAAACACGACTAAAGAATGAAATCATGGAGTTATATGGCACGTGGAGCTAAATATATATCTAATAAAATAATGCATTTCAGAAATAATAGAGAATATTTTGTAGTCAGATTGATTTGTATCAGATTCAGACAATGCATATGTGAAGTTAAATAGAATGATCTAAAGAACTGGACTGAGGACAATTAGTATAGAGCCCTGTTTCATTCACAAAAGTAGACTTTGTTTTCATTCAGAATTACTTAATAATTACACCAAAGTTTTCTGCATAATCATCAGGTAGACTTGTAAAACTTTCTGCTCTTAGCAGTTTGTAAGTTGGTAAATGTGCAGACAATTGGAAGAATTACTGAGTTTAATTTTCCCCCCAAATTTTACTATATTTCAAATAATTCTAATCATCCTTTATAGATGAGTAGAACATTTTGATGAAAAGATTTAGAGAGCTAAGGACTTGATTATGGGAAGTTATTTGATTTATTTAATTTAATGCCATTATGCATATAATATAAAAACAAATCATATTTTCTACATGACAAATCCTTAAATGCAATCTGTTTGAATGCTTAATAATGTCACAACTAGAGCATGAATAGCAAATTATATAAATAATACATACCAGAAAATTGATAGCAGATACTGTGACTTGCCTGTTTCCAAATGCTAGAAAGCAGAAGAAGATGTTATGTAAACACTCATTTTTTGGATTGGCAAACTATAGATATAATTCAGGAAAGGTTTATTGGATATCACTACACTCTAATAAACAGTACTATGTGATATGTACTATCTGACCTTTTGGAATGATACTTTTGCAATCTAAAGAGATGACAATATTTTGCTTTCTATGTATACTTATCTTCTAGTGACCTAATGATATTTAGAATATAAATGGAGTCTATTTATAATTTTTATTATTAAACTATTTGAAAGCAGATTTAATTTACCTTGTTTGTCATTTTAAAAGCATATTAGTATGACCTAGTGTGTAATTGCACTCAATAATATCTCTTCTTTTTAAATGTTCAACAATAAAAAGAAAAATGCTAATAATAGTAATTTTTATTTTTGCATTGATGTTTTGCAACAGGCAATATTTTAAGTGTTTTGTATATTTTCACCATAAAAACAAACACATGAAGCAATATTATTGTTCTCACCTTACAGTAAAAAATTATACTTTATATAACTTTCCAAATCATACAAAGAGTAATGAACAAAATGGAATTTGAAACAGAGTTCTAAATTCATCTTGTTTATAGAGGAGAATTTGGAATATACAAAAATAATGAAAACTAAAATTATCTAATAAGCTCATTATCTGTATTAACAGTTGCATTTCTTCTAGTTTTATGTAAATTGCATTTATTTATATAAACACATCTACAAATAAAAATTAATGTAATTACTCATTTTGAATCAGGTTTTTTACGTAAGAATATATTTAAAGACTTTTACGATATTATTAAATATTTGTGGTCACAGGTATGATAGAAACTACATCACAATGTATAATGTGGCTAGTCTTAAAACATTAAATATTATCCCATTGCTGCATAATTAGAATTACTTTAATTTTATAAATAATAGACAGTACTGTTTCAAATATCTTTCCATATAAATCTTTTATTTAAGTTCTATTTCCATGGGCTAGAAACTTAAGAGGGTAATATACTTAAATTTTATATAAGTATTTATGCATGGATATATGTAAAACATGTACATGTATTGGAAGTTTTTTTTTATAAAGTACATATATATTATTATAAAATAAAATATATTAATGGAGACATTTCTGAAAGACATAAAAGTGTAAAGGGAAAATAAAATTCATCCATGGAAAACCAGTTAATATTCGGATTTTTCCCTTTGGAAATATACATATTTGTTATATACTTTTACCATATTTGATAGAATTATTTTATAATCACTTAGTCCCTTAATATGTTATACACATTTTGCCATATAATTAAACATTTTTCTCTAGCTAAATCATAATAATTAGTTGGTATTCATCCCTATAGAGCATAATTTTTAAAAATTTGTATCTACTACTAGACTAAACTTCACTAATTCAACACTAGTTTTTAGAAATTTATATGGCAGGCTGTGTGACTGTGGATAAATTAATTATAAATAAACACAAATGCAACCCTTATCTTAATAGAAATTATTTTCTGACAAGGAAACAAATGCTCATCACACGCTAACAAATGAAAGCATGCAACTTTAATGTGTTACTGAGAAGGATCTATGCAATATTTAATATAAGAGCTAAAAAGAAAGATTTGTTGTAATCAGGGAGATCAGGGAGAACTTTGAGTACATGACTGAACTTTTATCTAAAAAAGTGAATAGATATTAACACAGGGATGAGAGGGTTCAGAACATTTCCTGCATCAAGACTGTGAAGATATGCCTTGTTTCCATTTTTTTGTGAGAAAAAATAATGATGTGGTAAAAAGGTACTGGGCCAAAGAGTGTAATTTTAAAGTATTTTTATATTTATTTCCAAAAAAAGTTACAGATAATATAATTTGAAATAAACTTTCTAGAAAAAATGTTAGACACCATTAAAACTTTCTATAATGTTTTTATAATTTGTATAATATTTCACATTTAGATAGGTAAAAATATAGGTCATTTTTCCTTGACTGTTTTTGATACTAAATATTTTTGTATTAAACTTCCTGAACATATTCATTCCAGTTTATGTTTAATGGAATATTCCTGCCATTAGGCAGTCCAATTATGATAATATATTTTTCTTATTTATTTTAAATATTGTTCAAGTATGTAAAGTGACCTCCCTAATGGTATATGCGTTGGAAATACATACCAATATGTTGTTTTTCATTTAAGTACTTTGTGTGTGTAAATGTGCAAATGCTATTTATTTTGTGCAGTCAGATCTGTTGAGAATAGGGCTATAAAAAATGTGAAACTGTTAGTGCAGAGAATACAGAAAGAGGTGAAAAAAAAACCCAGTTGATGTAAAGGGCAAAGCACAATGTAAATTATGACAACATAAAAATAACGGAAAATTAATTATCATATCTGTAGTAAGGACAAAATATCCTGAATTAAACAATTGAGTATGTAAGTCAAAAGAACATATACAAAGTGAAAGCACAGAAAAATATGATGAAAAAATTAAACACGCATAAAAAATACAATCACTGTTTCTTCTAATTGTGAGGATGAAATGAAGGAAGATTACATTGTAAGCATTCAGGTTTTAAAGAAAATTTTCAAGGGAAATAATTTAAAAATTGGCTCAACTGTTCTACAACTCTTAAGTACCTGAACTTATATAATATAATTTGAGTACAGTGTTTTAATATAAAGGAATTTTTAACTTGTTTAATTAGTATGTTTGTTTCATTTTCCTTAAATATGATTATTTAATAAGGTTATAACTACTTGGATAAAAAAGCTCTGATATGTACTGTTTACTCTTTTGTCACTTTGTCATTGTCTTTAATGTATTTTTACTTTTAGATTCAATAGTTATTTAGGAATAGGTTTTTAAGCATCTAGTTTTAAAATTTTTGTTTAAAAATTTTTTGTACTTATCTATGTTTTCAGGTTTAGTTCATCTCATCTAAAGATAATGTAGTTTGTACCGTTTTCTTCTTTTTTTTGGATTCCACATATAAGCCTATTTACAAAACAGAAATACTGTATAGCACAGAGAATTCTACTCAATACTCTGTAATGACCTATAAGGGAATAGAGTCTAAAAAAATGTGGATACAGGTATATGTATAACTGATCCACTTTGCTGCACAGCAGAAACTAACACAACATTGTAAATCAACTATACTTCAATAAAATTAATTAAAAAATAAAGATAGTGTAGTTTGTACTAGCTCTACTTTGAAGGAACAGCATTGGATTTTTACAATCTAATATATAATCAAAAATTTTAATCTATAAATTCTAATCAAAGAGTTATAAAAGGGGAAGAACAATCTTTAAAAATCTTAGGCAGAGATAATGAATGCAAGGATCGAACTTTTTGTAGCATTTATGCAGAAAAGTGAAATTCTAAGGAAAAAATAAAACCTAACAAATGTCATAATCACATGACAACTTAGATCCCATTATTTGCCTGTAATGTGGGCTAATTATCCTAGGCCCCTCACCACTATTGCTATAGACTGAATGGTGCCTCTCAACATTTAGATGTTGAAACCACAACCTTCAATATAATGGTGTTTGGAGATGGAGCTTTTGGGAAGTAATTAAGGTTAGATGAGGTCATGAGGTTAGGGCCCTTTTGATGGGAATTAGTGTCCTTAATAGAAGAGATGCCAGAGAGCTTGCTTTCTCTCTCTCCACCACGTGAGCACACAGTGAGAAGGGAGCAATCTGCAAGTCAGGAAGAGAGTCCCCACCAGGGAACCCAATCTGCCAGCACCTTGATCTTGGACTTCCCAGACTCCACAATTGTTCCAGTTATTTGCTGGTTGTGAGTGAACTGAATAAGAGATGTGCAGTTATCAACCACCATCAGATGTCACTGACCATGATGTGCATCCATTATTTATAGAGTGATATGTGGACTAAAGAGCTAGCTGCAAAGTTTGTACTTTGTGAAATTACAATTAACGTATGTGGTAACTGAATTTGAAGCATGGTTTTAGGGGCTGGTATTATTTTAAAAAACCATAAAAACTGAAATCCATGCATATCAGAACCATGCAAAGCATGCAGTGCATGTACATGATACTCACCCTCCACTTGGAATAGGTATTGTAATGCTCTATGTATTTTCATGTTATTTGAGTCCTACTTACATCATATTCATTTAAGAGTCTTAAGCACAGTAAAATTAAACTTTCAGAGCCTTATTTTCCTAATATATAGTGGGGAATATTAACACCTACATAATAATATTGTTTCTAATTACAAAAGAAATAGCAATTTTACAGTTCTTGACAAACAGTGTGTTCCATAAATATTTTGCATATATGAACACAGTTAACCTCTATTATTTTGTATCAGATATATGAATGTAGCATTTTTCAGAGGCTCCTCTTTTTAAACATACTATGGATAAAAAATATCTTTTAAAAAATTTTTCTGTTCATGTTCTAAACTTAGAAGGTACATCTTCTGTTAAAATATTTTTAAAAATCAGTTAGAGTTTTGTGAGATCAGGGACTTTTCTCCTTCAATATTCATAGTTAATTTGTTAGTATTTAGAAGAGTTAAAGTTCTGAACATTGCAATCATTTACTGTGATTGCTGAACTAGATTTGCTGATTTTGGCAAAAACCCTGAATAATGTAATTCTCTGTGTCAGTGCTTCAAGAAAAGATACTAATTTATTTTAATGTCTTTAAGATTTATGTTATTTTATAAAATCTAAAATAAAGCTTGAATACATCATTTATATCCATTTATTTTCAAACTTTATAAACTAGAAATAGACCACAAAAAATAACTCTCAGGGGCTTCCCTGGTGGCACAGTGGTTGAGAGTCCGCCTGCCAATGTAGGGGACACGGGTTCGTGCCCCAGTCCGGGAAGATCCCACATGCTGCAGAGCGGCTAGGCCCGTGGGCCATGGCCTCTGGGTCTGCGCGTCCGGAGCCTGTGCTCCACAACGGGAGAGGCCACAACAGTGAGAAGCCCGCGTACCACAAAAAAAAAACAAAAACAAAAACAAAAACCTCTCAGTTAAATATGAAATGTCAACACATAACAATAGGGCTCTGCTGTGTGTGCCTTGTGAGCTGCAGTAAAAGCTGAGAAGAGAAAGGTCCACAGAAGATAAAAGAAATGTAATTCTTTGATCAGGACAGGTATGTTTCCCCCAAGATTAGGAACTTAGGATTTAGATTTGGTTCCAGTGTGCAGTTCACTAAATTGCTTCATCTGAGTCAAGGGACAAGACATTTAATAAAGTTATAAATAGGGAACAATATGTCACAGGAAAAAAAGCCTCTATTTTTTTCTTTTGAAGTTATATTTAAAAGAATAATTTAATTATTTTTAAAAATCCTGATGCTTGTACATGATTATGTGATTATATGGCATGCTTCTTTTTCATCTTTACTCTTTCATTTTACTGTCTGTCATTTTGAAGGTTTATAATCAACTTACATTTTTTGCTAGAGTTTCTATGGAAAGAAAATAAATCAAAACATGTCAGTCAAATTTGGTCTTTTAAGCCTACATAAATACTTAATGGAGTATTATGAAAGCAATTTAAAATTGACGTTATTTTCTTATTCCTCTATATGTGCCATGTCGTTCATCATCTCTATGTAGTTTAGAACAGAGTTTTGATGTTGGGAATTTAGTATGGGTATAGAAGAATAAATTCTACATACATGGTGGTGTATACCGTGGGTGATTAATGTAGTAGGCAATCCAAGAAGTGAATCCCCAATAAAAGGCACAACTCTACAAATAAAACAAAATAAAAGTTAGGGAATATATATATATTATATATATATATATATATAATATATATATCACATCATTTGAAGTCACCCCATACATTTATATGCCACACTGCAGCATTTTGGTATAAAAAATGTTATAAATTTTCTAAGCTAGTTAAATGGAATGTTTCTTCATTCAGTAAAGTAGCATTTTAAAAGTACCTATTTGATATCACTAAGAAAATGCATTTCTTTGCTCAACACTTGTTAATATAAATGAGGATTTAGGATATAGTGAAATGTAACAATGTATTTTATGAAGATTTCCAAGAATAGCTTTTGTCTATCAAGTAGTATATAGGAGTGAAGTAATAAAAATAATAAACAGCTATTTTCCAACAGTAAATGAATAAAAGAATGAATTATTTAATCATTACTAATAATGTTTTGTGATTGATTATAGAGGGAAATGGCCTCGTTTTAGGTGTACTAGGCTATGATGCTGATCTTACATGACGAATTTTAATAACTTCTCTCAAAAGAGAAGCTAGTCTAAATGATTTTTTGAGGTGTGTAAAAGTTCTAGAGTTTACTGTTTCATTATAATGACAACAATAGAATGTCTGCTTGTTGAAATTCTAAGAAAACAGATATTTGCTAAAATTCAGGAATATTTTAGTAAAGAAATAATTCATTCTGAAACTAAATTTTAAATTGGAAAAAAAATTAAAATAAATTTTAATTTGAATTGGAAAACTGAATTGCACCACGTTATCTCATGTACATTTCTATTTCAATGTTCCAGAACATTTCCCATTTTCTTGATAGTTAATTGATGGTTAATAACGTTTGTATTTACCATTTTGGGGAAGAGCAAAGATATTGTCATTACACTGACACCAATCACAAATATAGGGTGTAGCATCATCATTTTAATCACACAAATATATATTTATAAGAGGGTTTATATATGAGATTCTTCCTCTTCAAGTGGCACTTAATCTGAATTCAGTGCTAAGTATTTCCAAAATTAAAGGTGCCTAAAAGTATGTAACTTGGAACGTAAGGTCATGCCAAATATTTTATGTAATGTTATTGGTTGAGAGCAGCTCCAATGAACTAGATCGCTCAGGAAATGGCATTTCAGGAGCGGAATGTTTAAGATATGCTGATAAAGCTGAATAGAAAAATCTAAGCTTGAGAGAAATAAACATGATTTAATGATGATGTAGATGATCCAATACATAAAATTTCTCAATAACAATTAAAATTACAAAACATATCAGTTCCCACCTTTATCAAATTTTTCAAAGGTGTATGTCCTGCAGAAACCTTGTGAACAAATAAGGTTTCCAAAAGGTATCGGATATAGTGTATACAATGACAGAAGCAGGCCAAGCTAGAAAGAAAATAAAACACAAACACATTAAATTCCCTTACAAAAATCTGGGTCACCTTATATATAAGATATTTTAATTTTTTTTTTTTTTTTTAGTTTACTACAACTTTCTTTTTCTTTTTTTATTATTTTTTTATGTGGACCATTTTTAAAGTCTTTATTGACTTTGTTACAATATTGCTTCTGCTTTATGTTTTGGTTTTTTGGCCTCGAGACATGTGGGAATCTCAGCTCCCTGACCAGGGATTGAACCCACATCCCTTACATTGGAAGGCAAAGTCTTAACCATTGGGCCACCAGGGAAGTCCCTTTTTCTTATTTTTGAAGTTACATCTTTTTTAAAATTAATTTTTACTGGAGTATAGTTGATTTACAATGTTGTGTTAGTTTCTGCTGTATAGCAAAGTGAATCAGTTATACATATACATATATTCACTGTTTTTTAGATTCTTTTCCCATATAGATCATTACAGAGTATTGAATAGAGTTCCCTGTGCTATACAGTAGGTTCTTATTAGTTATCTATTTTATACATAGTAGTGTGTATATGTCAATGCCAATCTTTCAATTTATCCTTCCCCAACTTTTCCCCCTTGGTAATCATAAGTTTGTTTTCTCATCTGTGACTTTATTTCTGTTTTGTAAATAGGTTCATTTGTATGCTACAACTTTCTATTTATCAGGAAATATTGTTTCTGGTAACCAAAACACAAGTTTTTTTGATATTTTTATTTTATTCTAGAAAATTTCTAAATTTATTTAATAATAAAAGTACTGTAACAACAGTTTCTATAAATTTACTTCTGATGACTCTCAAGATATTTCATAATAATAGTCATTAACTGTATGTTTACATCTGCCCAAGGAATATATATATAAATATAATAATTGTAAATATGCTCATTTCAAAATGCCTTAAGACTGAAGCAGAAAATTTACAGCTTTAAAAGTATTCAAAACATACTTACAATGCATTTGACATTTTATAATATCCAAAATACTTTTTTCATTGTCTGATTGTCCTTTAGCAAGTACCATAGACTGAAAAAGTTGGAATTTCCTTTCCTATGGAGTCAATGCAGCTTTTGTTTTGTTTATGTTTGGTCTTTGACTGCCTAACATATTGCAGTATTTTGTGTTGCTTTGTTTTTGTTGCTATTCTAACATATCACCTCTTCTTGTCATTTATATAACTAATATTTAAAAAGTAAATGTCAAATATGATTTATAGAAGCATGTATTCTTGTGTATATTTAAAATATATTTCTATTAAAATATGCATCTATTTTATTATAAATAAACCTGTAAAACTTCAAAAACTATAATTGTTTTTCAAGAAAATCAATAAGGATCAAAGATTATATACTTAAATGTATAAAGGTTAAGCATAAAAACAAGCATTTCATTTACAATATGTAAAATCAAACATTGAGTCTACACTGTAAGTTTATATTAAACACAATGAATTAATGATTTCTGGTATTAATAAGAATGACTTTAGGGAAAAGAAATAATCAAAAACAAACCAACCTGGTTAAATCATTAGGGAATATATCATTATTCATTAATTCATAAAAATATAATTGTGCACTTATTATGGGAGAGACATGTTCTGTGTGATGTGTATATCTAAGAACAATAGACAAATTCTGAAAGAAGTGAGAAAACAAAGTGTAGATATTTGGGGACAGAGATTTCTAGACAGTAAGAGAAGCAAAAACAAACATCCTGATATAGGAGGTTGCATGTGGGTTCAAAGGACTGGTAAGAGAATCAGCATCTCTCTTACTTCTTGGTTCTTTTGAAGAATATTTATATAAATACTTGAGTAGTAGAATTTTCCATTTTGTAAGAAAGCAGAAAAATTATCTAATGCCCAGCAATGTAGCAGAGCACTGAATGAGAAATTTTAATTTAAACTATGATTAAATTAGTTCACATATTTAATTTATATTACAGCATTAGGGCATAGATATTAGCATAGCAGCTAGCTATGACTTAATATCTGGATATATACCACTTTGCACATTATTGGACTTTGCAATTACCAAGTTTGATTTCATTCCAAAATATTCTATTTAATTATGGTTGACTTCCCTTCAAACTCAACTCTTTTTCTTTCCAGTGCTAAACTAATTGAACATCCATAAATAGGCTTGGGTCTCTTTTTCCCAAATGTAATATTTGAAAATATCTTATGTTTCATCAAGTAAGTTTCAAGGTATGAGGACTGTGAAAGAAGACACTTTATAGAGCTGCAAGGGAGGCAGTGTACCAGGTTTCTGTTGAGGAAGAATATGAAGGCAATGCTCAGATAAAAGGTTGACAATATAAGAAATTTGCTAACAGTGGACTTTGAATTGCAGAGGGCACAGTGGAAGGATTCCAGGAGTTGAGAAGGGCTCAGGAAAGGCAACAAATAGAAGATTTTAGAGTCTTTTTAGATGGAGTGTGGTATATGAGGGATGACCTGACCTCTACTAGACACTCAAATTTCAAAAGTAGTTTGTGTGTTTGTGTGTATCTCCTCTGAATGATTTAATATAAACTTCACATATTTGCTCCTTAGGAAGAATGTGGAACAGATACATTTATCATTGAGAAGTTATAAAACATGCTGTGTTTGTGTTTAAGAATAATAACAAACTGTCGGTCAATTCCTTTGAGAATGCTGCTGGGGAAAAAAAACGTTTTCTTTTTTCATGCTGTGATATATATCTGGTACACATTATATGTTTGATCTAAAAAATGAGGGCAATTACATTCTCCTATGAACACTCCATTCCAGACTTTCTAAATGAATTGGGCATTCTCTTAACTTAAGAAAAAGAAAGGTAGACTTTAACATTCCAAAAGGCCCTGAGCAACTTGCCAGATACTGACCTGACTATGATCCCTGAGATCCAATCTCCCCTTGCTTCTCTGTGCCTCTACTCTCCTAGCTTTCTGTCTGCTCCTACAAAGCATCAAACTGCTATGTACCACAGATAATTTCCATATGAAGATTCCTCAGATTTACTAGTTAAAATCTGACACGTCCCTTCAGAAAACAAAGAAAAATGTTCAAACATAACTTTCATAGAAAAGCCCATTTCAGAACTCACATCCATATCAGGTTCCTCTGCTTTTATACTCTAAAAGTGCCTAATATAAAATAAATTTTCATGTAACTGGTTCATGTATTTATTCATACAGAACATTACTATTGAGTATTTTTTATAAATCAGGTAATGTGTTAAGCAGCAAAATTGACTGAGCACCAAAAGACACCCATTATAGAAATTAAACTCTATAGAGGGAAAGACACAAATGACTATGTAAATATATAATTTTAAAGTAATAAACTGTATAAAGGAAAAACATTTTAGTAACGTATTTCTCATTGAAGGAATAGGAATGGATAATACTAAGTAATATTGAGCTCTATTTGAAGTTTGAAAAAAATAAAGAAGAGGGAGGCAATGGAGGAAGAGGGATGGTGTGTAAGGGCATGGTAGGTATCAGGACAAGGGTGGTAACTGTGGCTGGAGTACAGAATTAAGAGTGAAGGAAAGACAAATCTGAGATGAGAAATCCAGGAGTCAAATTATTCTCTGCCTTCTAGCATCCTTATGACCTGAATTTTGCTTCTTAATTCACTTAGAGTTTAGTCATTTGCCCAGGTTCCTTTTTTTTTTTTTTTTAACAAATTTCTAACTCTACATGTCAATGTAGCATCTTGAATGATTATTCTTTCTCTTTAATTTGTTATTTGATATGAAGAGAGAGAGAGAGAGGGAGACTATTTCCACAATATGTGAAGAACTATAGTTATATATTCTGCTTTGATAACTGTCCTGGTTAAAAGTAAAATTTAATTTTGTAATTTTAAAACCTTTTTCTTCCAGTTTATTAGTTCAGTCATTATTTCTTTTCTATGCAATGTTGCCCATGTTTTTAGAGAAGTATTAATATTTTGAGTCCTATATATGGCCTCTCAACTTTGTAATATTAAGCTTTTCTCTTGTTGATTGTGATCATAATTAACTGAAATTACCTCTGCTTTAAGGTATACTTAAAGTATTAAGTATATTAAGTAATAGTTCCTGTTTATAAACTTAAAAGTTGGCATGCATACATTACTTCTTGTTATCTAAAATATATTACCCTAAAATTGAATCCACAATAATTGTGTTTACAAAAAATATTTATTAGCATAATGTCTGTGTACTAGTTTGTCTCCTCCTTAATCTATATGTTCCATGTATATGTATTACTTACTGTACCACTGGGTGACGTAATCTTCTAGAGCTCTCTTTCATGTCATATATATATGGGATCCTCAAATAAAAGAGGAGATATATTAGCAGAGGTCCTGTGTATTCAGCCAAAAATACCTAAAAAAAGAAGGTGATTTAGATTAAACAGTGCATTTTATAGATATGATTAAGATTTACTTAGGACCATAATAAGCATGTCCACAGACTTAGCCTGCTACGTAAATTGGTGAAATGGACATGTGAGCATCTATTCTTGAAAAAGAACTAAATTAAGTGCTATCACAAATAGCAAGAAGTCTTCCTTGGAAGAATTAACCAAGTGTTAAGGAAAAGGACAATCATAAATGGTTAATTTAATTAAAAATATTGAACATAATGATTTCTTCATAAATAGTACACTGGAATTTTTATTTAATCAAACAATCATAAATGCATTTCTCATGTCTCTCCAGCCCCATACAAATGAATCTTCTGTGTTAACTGTCTTTGTCATTGAATGGAATGGGAAATAGTTTCTCTTTCTTTCTTTTAATCTTTTTATGGCCGTGTCATTTTGAACTCAATTGATTTGACACTTATTCAGATTGAAATAATTTACTTCTCATTTTTGGAAATTTTAGATTAATTCTAATGAGTCTGAGTGAGTAGTTTTATAAGATTGACTTCTGAATTCTGGAGCTAAGTGGCAACCATGTATGTGGAGAGAGATATCCAATCTACAGAGACATAATCATAAAAATTGGAAAGATAATTGAAAATGAGACCTTGTGATTGCAGAAAGATAATTGACTTGTTTTCTAATAGTTTTCTGAATCTGGTGACTGTCAATTATTTGGTTTTGTTTTGATGCTAAAACCAGGTTAAAGTCACATTCTGAAAATTTCAGGCAAAAAAGCAAAAATAATTTCCTCTATGGGTGTTCAAAGAGAAGAGAAAGAATACAAATATGACAATGATTAATTCGACTGCCATTACTACTTTGCTTTGTCTTTGCCAATTTTTATCATTTTTCTAAGGTAGGAAACTTGAAGTTGTACATATTTTACTCAAAAATACAGGTGTTCACATTGATTATTAATTATGCTCTTATCTCTGGTGAGAATTTTGTATAGCTACATGGTTAAAATATATGCACATACATATATAATTACATATATATGTATATATACATACGTATAAATAGCTATTTATACATGCAGGTTTCTTCAGTTATACTTTTTCTAAATGATATTTATTATCTCATGAGGCAAGAAAGACGTCTATGTGAGGGTAAGAACAGTGCGACATCCGATAAATTCAGTATTAAAGCAACATTTTTACTGAGAGAAGAGACTATATTTATTTATGGCATACAACATTCCTGATTATTCAGATATGAAATAAAAATGTTTATCACTTTTTTTTTTTTTTTTGGTATGCGGGCCTCTCACTGTTGTGGCCTCTCCCATTGCGGAGCACAGGCTCCGGACACGCAGGCTCAGCAGCCATGGCTCACGGGCCTAGCCGCTCCGCGACATGTGGGATCTCCCCGGACCGGGGCACGAACCCGTGTCCCCTGCATCGGCAGGCGGACTCTTAACCACTGCACCACCAGGGAAGCCCTGTTTACCACTTTTGAATATCTGATAATATAATCTATTAATAATACTCTAGAATAATTAGGATAGTGATTGTTTTATTACAACAAAAAGTTTAAAATATCTATTTCAGTGCCTCTGACCTAGTCAAGTCAATTTTGAGCAAGTTCTATTGTAATATGTCAGAAATGAAAAATATTGTAAACAATAGTTAACCTGACCAAATGTCACTCTTTATTAAGTTAGTAAAAATGTTATCACAAATATGAAACTTTTTTGGATCAGAGAAAATTAAACTACAATCTTGTCTCCATCATCTCCTAAAAAAATCAGGGGAGCCTGCTAGCTTACAATAATATGTTCTAGAAGACCCAGCATTTTATCACAAATATTGTTCATGCTGAAACATGGGGGTTAAAAGAGTACCGAAGTATGAAGGATACATCCGGACCGGAAAGAACTGGAGGATAATAAGAAATAACTTTTAGACAATGCATCTTTCAAGCAAAATGTCTATTTGGGTGCAGATAGAAGGAATAGAGATGTTTGATTATATTTAGGAAGTAATCAGAAAATAGATTTAGAGTAAAGAAAAACAAGAGCCATGTAGAGAAATATTAATAAAACAGACTTCTGAAAAAGGAATTGCTCTTCTTCTACCAAAAAAGAGTAAAAACAAGACTAAAGCCAAAGTAAACATACAAACATATGTATTTACAGGTATACAGCCTAAGCAAAGCAGGTGAATTTACAAAGACTGGGAATTCCATAATCTAAAAGTTTAATAGAGATTCTATATTCAAAATAAGCAGATGCACTTTCTTTTTACTTTGAAGATATATACTACTTTTAAATTCCAATTTATTTCTGACATCAAGTTTTCATGCATCTCCTTATAGAAAGTTCTCTGTTTTAAACTTAGGTGTTGCTTTAAATGTAAAATCCATTATTTCTACTAGGCAAGCTATGTAATTGGGATTTTTGGAGCTTCTGTGGAATATTCAAATTGGTATATATCTAAATTGAAAAGGAAGAAGGCAATAAGCTGTTTAGAGAATATAAATTGAAACATTCAGCTGCAATTGTTGTGAACTGATTAAGACCCTTGTACTTAGACTGCACTTAATGTATTTCATTCTCCCTTATATTTTTTTTAGTCCTGTCATTATTAGGGTGGTGTTGGCTTTACTTATTTTCTAAAATAGCAATTGACAGTCAAAAGCAAAATAAATTGCACATTTCACAGTTGTTGGAAATTGCTGACAAAAATAAAGTAGTGCCAACCTTAATTTTCCAAAGATAGGAGAGCTACTAAGTAAAATTACAAAAACATTTCCCAGTAGTAATATCACTTTTTACTCAGTGAATACTATTGAAGGTAATATGATACTAGAAGGGTTTTTTTAAAAGAAAAAATAACTATTATATGCATAACATATAATGGAGAATTCTATTCCCATGTTATTCAAACAAACCATCCTAATGAGATCAGCAAGAAAAATTGATCGAAATGTTTTTCAGGCTCCAAAGAGCTACTGAGTCACTGAAGAATTAGAATGTGAAGATGTTTTAAGTGGAGCTCCAGAGAAGTGATTGACCTGGGATATGAAGCTTGGTAACAGCCTGATAAAAAGACCAAATCTTTTGAGGGTGCTTGAGAATGGAAGTACAAAAATTATTGCTTGGTATCTTTCAAAGACAGAGGTGGCTCTATAAAATCTCCAGGATTTGGGCTGGGATCTAGAAGAGTTACAACTTAGGAGTGAAGATGAGGCAGAAATAGATCTGTCTTCATAGATACTGAAGCTCAGTCTGAAATCATTTTAATCATGGATTGGAATGAGATGACCTGTACACAATAGTGCCATTAGTCCATCTGCAGAATGATAGATTATCTTTGAAAGACAATAACATCATCCTAGGCCTCAAGTTATCTTTAAATTTATTCACATAAATTTTCCCACACTAAGTCAGAAATATGAAGGTATACAAGGAGTGAAGATATTGTGACCATAACCGAAGGACATTGAAAACAGGAGAACTAAAGATTCACATAACAGAATTATCAGTTAGATTTAGAAAACAATCTTTTAATGTTCAAAGAAAAATAAAAGGTTGAGAATTGAGGCAGATATTTGAAAACTCTGAAAAGAAAAGTATGAAAACGTAATATAAATCTCAGAAGGAGAACACAAAGAGAATAACAGAGAATCAAAACATGACAAGATTATGCTAATTTTTCAAATTAAATATATATCAAACCATAGACTCAGATAACACATAAACCCAAAGCAGGATAAATAAAACCACAATCATAGCTATGTACACCATAATCAAACTTCTGATAATCAAACAAAAGTAGAATTTTAAATAAGCCAGGGAAAAGACTTAAGGAGTACAGTAGACTTTTCAACAAAAACAATGGGAGTCAGAAGTCAAAATAATGCAGTTTTGTGAAGTAAAGACAAAAATAACTGCCAACATGTATTTTTTTCTGCAAAAATATTCTCTAAGAATAGAAGTTAAATAAGTTCAATAAATACATTTTAAGATGAACAATAATTGAGAGAACTCATCAAAGACAGAACCAGAATAAAGCATTAAAAGTGTTTTTAAGGAAGAAGGATAATGATACCAGATGTAAGCTCAGTATTAGAAGGAAAAACGAAATTGCAGTAAAAAGGATAAATTTAAATAAAGATTGGCCACGTGATATTACAGTAGTGGATTTTAACTTTAAAGTATATAATTAAAATATATCACAGTAATAGAAAAGTCAGGAGGAGCCTAAATACCTTAAAGGTATTCAACTCTCTGTGAAGTATTTTCACATTAATAAACAAACAATTTTTATTAGTATTTAATATTTTAAAGATACACATTATAATCTCTTGGTTAATCACTAGAGTTAGTGAAAAATAAGATATAACTACCAAAATACCAGAGAGGCTAATAGAAAAGATAGTATGACAATTAATCCATATGGAGTAAGAAAAAAAAAAGCCAACAATAGATTATAGGACACATGAGGCAAATTAAAAATAAACATTGTTTGACAATTAAAAAATAGATAATTCTTTATAATAGAAAACTATGATTAAAACGTAAAATATTAAACTATTAAACCATTAGAAGAACTCATAAAAGAAAAACTCCTGGGCCTAAGTCTAGGCAAAAGTTTCTTACATATGATAGTGAAGGCAAGATCCTTAAAAGAAAACATAACTAAATTAGGTTGCATTAAAATTGAAAACTTTTTGTACAGCAACAAAAGTCCTGTTAAGAGGGGGAAAAGACTAGTTAAAACTGAGAGAAAATATTTGCAAACCACGTATCAGACAAAGGACTTGTATGTAGAATATAAAAGTTACTCTTAAAACTCAACAGTGGTCCCAGAGAAATAAAAAACTATGTTCATACCAACACCTACACTCAAATAGGTAGTAGCTTTATTTGTAACAGCAAAATACTGACAGCTAGTCAAATGTCTGTCAATGGGTGAATAATTAAACAAGCCCTGTTACATACATACAACTGAGTACCACTCACCAATAAAAAGAAGCTAAGTATTGATATACATGCAACAGGCAGGATGGATCCCAAGGGCACTATGCTTAGAGAAAAATAAACATCAATCAAAAAATATTTGATTCTGTTTATATAGCAATTGCCACATGACAGAATATAGAGTTGAAAAACAGATTGGTGGTTGCCCCAGGATAGGAAAAAGTGTGTGAATACAGAGGGGTAATATGAGGGAGTTCCTTTGTGGGAATGAATAATTCTGTATCTGATTTTGGTGGTGAATACATGAATCTATGCAAGAGATAAATTGCATAGGACTATATACGCACATGAATGAATATAAAAATGGTGAAAACTGAATAAGATCTTTAGTTAATAGGATTTGTGTGATGGGGATTATTATATTATTATAATAAGCCTTTCTCCTAAGTCTTCCAATAAGTTCCATGAGGCAAGAATTTTCTCAATATTCTGTAACAAACTCTTATTTCATGAAAAATATTATTAAAATCTTAATTTTGACTTTGCTAAATTGAAGAGATTATTTCTCACAAAAAGAATACTTATGATAGGGCTTCCCTGGTGGCGCAGTGGTTGAGAGTCCGCCTGCCGATTCAAGGGACACGGGTTCCTGCCCCGGTCCGGGAAGATCCCACATGCCGCGGAGCGGCTGGGCCCGTGAGCCATGGCCGCTGAGCCTGCGCGTCCGGAGCCTGTGCTCCGCAACGGGAGAGGCCACAGCAGTGAGAGGCCCGCGTACCACACACATACAAAAAAAGAATACTTGTGATAATGCTTTTATTATAGGAGTACATTTTAATATTTTATGAATGTGCAGGAATGTTATGTGTGGTAAAAATATTGCTTTTATTGTATAATTTGGTTGATATAAAGTGGGTGTGATTGCAATATAATGTGTATATTTTTAGCATTTAATAGGACTGACTCATTTGGAGCAAAAGAGTGTGTGAACCATAGGGTTGATTTTAAAATATCCAGCCTATTTTCAGAGTTCTCTTTGTCACCTAAATGACTTTCTTCCCAAATAAGCTATAATTTTCTAGTACAATTGTCATAGAATTCTACCTTAGCACTTTTTCTCCTCAGTGCTTATCCAAATGCTGCAGCTGGAATTTCTTATGAACTCACAGTTATTGTCACTCACTCTGATACTATTTCTGTAGACAGAATTCCCTTTTCATTATAAATGTGGACAAAGACTCTGTGAATATTTTAACCTTTGAAAATCAAAATCTGCTAGTCTAAGATCTCTTTTAGCAAAGGTCTGTAGATATCACATTTAAACATTAAGCCCTTTGCTTATTTGATGCATGTATTAGTAGGTTGTTTTGTAAACATTATGATATACTTCACAAGGATTCAGAATACTATAAACTCAGTTTTTAGTGCAACAAATTAGTACTCAGAGGCTCAGAAAATCTTGGAAACTAAAGGAACCATTTAACCAAACACACTAAAATAATTATCTAAATACAGGAAGATAATGTATGTTAAAGGAGAAATTGCTGTAAAAGTAAAGCATGTGACAACATTTTGATTAATGAATGTAAACTGGAATTTCTCCTTTTGAGAATTAAATAACAATGTATAAATTATCATGTGTCTGTAATAATTTTAAAAATTGATTGTTTAACTATAAAGGGAAAACTCAAAGCACTATGCTGGCAAAAGAAAGCCATTTTGAATAGAAAATATTAAAAGTAACCATATCACAAATATGAAATAGAAGGTAATCAGAAAAAAACTTTAAAAATCTGAACAATATAAAAATAGGTTTAATTTAATTGAATAATAGAATGATTGCACTGGTCAAAATTATTTCTCAGATTAACTCCTTAACTGCCTGTCACTAAATATCACATAGCTTCATAGCTTCTTTCTACTGAAGATATTCCATCCATCTATTCCATTACTCATGAATATGTCAATACTTGTGAAGTAGTGTCAAGTATTTTATGTTTCTTAGTCCTCCTGTTTTTTAATATGGTCTTCATTCTTCTAATGTTACTGGATTCAGTTGCCACCACTTTGAAAACACCTCCTTCAAGAAAGTCAAAAGAATGCCCCACCCCTCACAACACAAAGAAGTCTTACTACTTCACTCTCAGTCTTTAAAATGTCCTCCCCACTGCCTTGGAACATTTTTTATTGAATATTCTCTCTCCACTCTTTCCGAACAAATGGGTCTTCATTATCACGAGGCTCTTAGAAGGAAAAGTTGAAGAAACACTATGTAACTGACAAAGCATAGGGAAAGCAGAAAGCCATCGGTCATAAGATAGATTGACATTTAAAAAGGGATTTATCCTCCTTTCAACCATGTATTTTCATTTCTCCAATTCTTGAATGGAAATTTGGCCACTGGTCATAGTAAGAATGGAAAATTTAAAATACCTTTAGTGCAATATTTTGTTTCGCTATGAATTTGTTTGACAGAAAATGTCCTCTATGTCAACAAATTATGTCAAAATGTGGGACATGTTTATTGCATTTCAAATCGATACTTACTGTAGTCCAACTGACTTGTTGACCTAGGTCTGTAAAATAAAGTGTGACAATGGAGGAAGATGCAACACTTTGAATGGTTATGTAGTCCTTCAAAAAGGGCCCACCTTAAACGACAAGGAAATATCATTTTAATACAATTTCAAGGCATAATGATAAATAATTTTAATGTGAAACCAGTGAAAGCTAAGGATGAATTTTACATAGAAATTGCAATTTACAGTAAATCTTTAAAGTAAGATAACATGAATAAACCCATTTTATAAAATATACCTGGCAAATTTTCAAATACACAGTGGTTTCCCAATGCTATTTAAACAAAGTACAGACTACCACTAGCTACTATCATATTGTGTTCTGAGAAAATGTAATATTAGGTGATATAATAATCAACTATGATACAAGGTATTTTTAAAGTATAATTTTGTGTGTCAGTAGATATACATATCAACCGTTCTATAAATGATTTTATTATAAGATAAATTATTTGGAGTAGAATGATTTTAAAAGTCATTGCAAAGCACCTGGGGATAGGCATGATTCACCTTTTTAAAAGATGGTTATGGGTGCTCTGTGGTAACTGGGAAGAAAGGGAGCAAGATTACTTAGGAGGAAGTCAAAATTCATCAATCAGGGTATGAGGTTTGTTTGGATTAACATAGCACTGGTGGAAATGTTAAAATTTCATCAATCCCAGACATATTTTGAACTTAGCGCAGGTTCAACTTGAGAGAAAATGATTCAGTGAGATACAGGCAGTGCTTATATTTTTGACCTGAGCACTTACGTGCATTGTAATCTCATTAACTGTCATGAAGAAGATTGAGGAAAGAGTAGGATTTGGGGTGAAAATGAAAATTTCGGTTAGGGTGTATTTAGTGTGTGATATCTATTAGACCTGCAAGTGGGAGCTGTCAAGTAGGCAGTTGGGTAGCTCTGTAGATTATTTAAAAGTCATTAAAAGTTAAAGCCATGGGGCATGAAGAGATTATGCATTCAGTTTGAAAAGGAAAGATGGAAACTAAGACTGAGATTTCTAGCACTCCAGGCTTTTGAAGTAAGAAGACATATATACCTCAAAGATTACTGAGAAGGAATTTCTCATTAAATAGGAGGAAAATAAACAGAACATGTCAAAAGATGTGTAAGGGAAATGTTCTGTTCTTAAAAATAAACACTAGGTGAGTCTGGCAAGTGTGTCCTGAAGAATATGTACAAAGATGTCCTTTTTAGCCCTGTTTGTAATAGCGAAACATTGTAAAAAATCTTGTGTTCATAAATGAGATATGGATAACTATATTTTGTTTTATTTATTTTTTAAATTTTTTTTAATTTTTTAATTTATTCTGTACAGTATACTGTACAGAAAGAAAAATGAGTACATTAGAGCCATATGTACCAACACGGATGTATCTCACAAGTATAATGCTATTAGTGTTGCTGTTGTTGTTTTTATTTATATTATAGTTTATGTTAATCTATCTGTGATTTATCTTATCTCCAGTCATGTACAGGTTTCATTTTATTCTCTATTATTGAAAGAAAGAGTAAGATGTTAATTTATGACTATCATTAGATGATTTTCAAAATCCAAGGCATAGTTTTACAATTATAGGTATTTTAACGTAAGATAAAAATATAAAATTGTTATATATTAATTTTGATAAATACAACATGAATATAATAGGCTATCACTTCCTTGATTAGGTTTTGATATATGGCTTCAAAAGAGATCATCTAGGTGGACCTGAGTTAATAACAAATTCTTTAAATCTGCATGAAGGAGTCAGAAAGAGGGATACAGAGCTTCAATATATTGATACTAGTTTTACAGACTAGGGTTCTGGCCTCCTTAATCAGTAGAAATTGATCAGAGGCCAGACAAGAAATTCAGGTGAGGTTTTATTGGGACTCCTGCTACAGCAAGGGGAAGAGAGAACAAACAGAAGATTTCCTTGCTTGCCCACTCCCTGAGGTAGGGGAGTGCTTGTTCCTTATATGGGGTGAGGGTAGGGGTGTGTCCAGAGATAGGGCCAGAGGGGTGGCTTAGGTGTTTTGCCCACCTCTTAGGTGGTGTTGTGTGCAGGGGGCATGCACAGCACCCTGCTCTTGCTCCCGACCCCCGCGGAATATGTGGGCCCAGGAGACCATGCCTAATGGAAGCCCATCCATTTATATGATACTTTGACCATTTAAGACCACTGAATTTTCTGCCTGAATTAACTCAAGTAATACATCTTTTGGGGGCATTTTCTCCCAAGAATGGGCCAGACACTAAGGTGTATACTTCTAACCTTACGGGTTTGTCAAGGCTGTTTTATAATGGGTATGGATGGTTGGAGACAGGGATGGGAAGAGAGGGACCAACTCTACCCATGCTTCAACTTTCTATTGAACAAATCTAATGGTTCTAAGAATTAGAAATTCAACACTGTACTTCCAGGACATTATGAAGTATATTAATCGCAGTAATAAGAGAGAGCACATTTTAGTTACCAGTTTATATGACAGATTTATTGCAATAATGACTGCAATTATTCACCATTACCATAACAACACCATTTGCAATATGACTTTTAGTTCCTTCTATTAAGAGTTGGTGTCTATTTTCCCACCCCTTGAATATAAGCTAGCCTAGTGTCTTGCTTTGACAAATAGAATGTGGGACAAGGGATCATATCCCAGTTCTAAGCCTGAATCTCATGAATTCTTGAGTGCTTGTGCTCATTTATTTGCACCTCTGATGCCACCATGATAACAAGCACAGAATATTCTGATGAAGCATAGAGCAGAGAGGAGTGACTGTAGTCGTGGCCATCTTAAAAAGGTCAGTCTTCAACAATCCGCCAGTTGACTGTAGCTATTTGAGTGAGATTAGCCAAGCAAAGCCAAGTCCAGCCCAGCTCAGCAGAAACACTGAGCTAAATAAACCTTTGCTATTTTTCACATAAAAATCAATTGCTTACTCTTTTATTTGTGTTTTTGCAGTCTTTTGTGTCAGGAAACTGTAAAGGACTCTAAATTCACATGGCGTCATTACTTATAGTGCAATCATTCTGTCAAATGTATTCTGGCAGCAACTATAATGTAAATATTCATGCCTTGCTTTGTTTTGGTGTTAAGTCTTTTTCCTTAATATTAATAGTTACAACTATGTTCAATGAAGCATCTACCACGTAAAATCATGATAGCATTTTATAAACATAATCCTATTTAATACTTACAAACCTTCCCACCCCCCGCCCCCCCACACACAAAAAAACATGTTAGGTTCTTTATTAGCTCTACTTTATAAAAGAAGACTCTAAAGATAAGTAGAAGAGTCAGGTTTAAAATTCTGCATTACTGCAAATAACCTCTTCTTGGCACCATGTCCTGCTTGTATTACTAAATGCATTGATTTGTTTTTTAAAATATGCCATCATATTCCTATCAAAGAACACTTGGAGGGTTATACTTTATTCAGATCACACCCTGGAACACTCAACCAGGTATATAAATGAGGGGAAAGTAAAAAGTCACATTCACCAGAAAGGGTGAAGTAACAGATATCCCCCAGTCCCATATAGTGTCCTTCAAATTGAAGTTACATTTGACATTGACACCTGTGGCATTCTCAGTTTTCTCTTTATATAAGAGTCAAGTTCAGAAAACAAAACCACTATTTCATTTTATGTTATTTCAGTATCCTTGTGTTGAAAGGTATTTATGTGCCTGGCACATACTATGCCCTGCAGAGGCAAAAATAAACAAGACAATGATTCTCTTTTAAACTCTAGCCAGATGGGAATTTGTCTTGAACAATTGAGTTTGGAAAAGTGTAAGACCTTAAGAAAGTGTGACTTTTAAGAATGATGTGGATTCCTATGTTTTCAACATAGATGTCTCACAGAAAGATGGAATATTTAAGATAACAATGAAAACAGAATATCTTAGAGAAATCCAAGAAAATCATCATTTGTCCTTAAGTGAATGTGATAACTAAGAAATGATACCCTGAATATTAGGAAAAGCAAAAACTGCAGAAAAATAAAATTCAGTTCACAATTGAATGGAAAAAGTTAGATATTGAAATTCCTTAATAGATGCCTCTTGTAGACTTACTATCATGGACCTGAACTGAGTAGCCCCCCCAAATTTACATTCTACCCACAGCTTTTATTTAACAAGTCCAAATTTAAGGTCAAGTTGATGTAATGTCAAAAACAATGATTCTAAACAGGATTCGCTTTAGTGTGTATATTTATAAATTTTCTGAATGGAGAATAGGGTTTGAAATTTTGAAATACTTGAGGGTTATTAATGGATACAATACTTTTCCCTATAATTCGTTCATTCTGTTCCTCCTTACCTCCCTTATTCTGTTTTTAAATAGAAAAAAAAAAGGAAACAGAGCTAAGCTGTATCCCTGAGAATATATCAGGAAGCAGTAGATTGCAGGAATATAGCAGTAAAAGCTTTTGATACAGATGTTAGTTCAGATCCTGTCTCCAATACACATTGACAGTGAATGTGTGAAATTTATTTCTGTGAGACTAAAATTCCTTGCCCATAAAAGGGGAACACTACCTTTTTGGGAGGATCAAATGAGATAATATATTTAAAGTATTTATTACAATACCTGCCATTTAGTAAGTGATAAATAAATATTATCTATTGAGACAGCAAAGGGACTCTAAATTAAACAAATAGATTCGTGAAATTGGTTCTTACCACGTTCTAGCTGCAGGCCCACTCGAGAAGGGTACCACTTTGGACCTAGTCAATGAAAAATAACATTTAATTGTAAGCACAGGTGTAAACACATTTTATTTATTTATTTATTTTTAAAATAAATACATTTATTTATTTATTTACTTATGGCTTCATTGGGTCTTCATTACTTCTTAGGGGCTTTCTCTAGCTGTGGTGAGAGCGGGCTACTCTTCGTTGAGGTGTGCGGGCTTCTAATTGCATTGGCTTCTCTTGCAGAGCACAGGCTCTAGGCGTGCAGGTTTCAGTAGTTGTGGTACGTGGGCTCAGTAGTTGTGGCTTGCGGGCTCTAGAGAGCAGGCTCAGTAGTTGTAGCGCACGGGCTCTGCGGCATGTGGGATCTTCCCACACCAGGGCTTGAACTGTGCCCCCCTGCATTGGCAGGTGGATTCTTAACCACTGTGCTACCAGGAAGCCCTAAACACATTTTAAAAGCAATAGTTTCCATTGGAAGACAGATTAGATCTCAGGAAGTGAATAAAAATTATCATTCAGTGCCAGAAATGGAGATTGTGGTTATCCTTTGCAGGGTGCTGAGAAGCACTGTGGATAGTTCTGGAAGAAAGCATGATGTGAGCTTTAGGAGTGGTGTTTTTCTGCTTTTTCATCTGAGGACTTTTTAAGTAGTTGCATTCAATTTGTGGACATGTTCTAAAATAAGTGACCTATGACTTGTGTGCTTTTTGAAAATTATTCTTAAAAAAATAATCTTAAACATCTTCATTTAAAACTGGAGAACTCTGACTTCATTTAAGATTTATTTAACATTAGCATGTGAAAGTGAGTTATTTTCTCTATCAGGAGTAAGACATTCTATCAGAATAATATATACCATCGACTTTTAGTATTATGGGCATATTAATTATAGCAGAATCGTCACTTTAGTATCTTCTACTTATACTACTATTAGTAATACATAGATTACTAAAAATTCTATCTGGTTAGGAAAATCAAAATACCTTTATTACACACTGCCATAAAAAAAAGGTTGGTTCACAATTACCAGAATATAATTATTTTCTCTTAAAATGAATTCTATGTTACTATTTTAAAGTCTCTATTGAAAATTTAATACTTAACTTTGAAGTACAATTTTAAGCACATTCAGTTAATAAAAAATAAATTAAAAGAAGAAATCATCAAAAGAATATTCCACAGTTGTTATTTCATTCTCAAAACATTACTTTCTAAAGTGTCAGAGTAATTAGTGATAACATGGCATAAGTAGACTATTGGGATCAATTCTTTCTAAATTTACTGCAAAAAGACAACTATACATGCAAGTTCTCATGGACAAAAAACTCATAATTCAAAACTTGTAATCACAAGTTAAAAGCTATTTAGGATTATATCTAAACAAAATTTAGTAATAGCGAGGCAAATGAGGAAGACACAGACATTTAACTCTGACATTTGATTTTTTTTAATTAGAAAATATGCAGGTAAAGAGACTTTATTTTTGTTTTGTATTTACGAATAATTGTTATTATTTATATAGCCATTTGTTGTTCTGAAATGCATGTTAACATTATCTGTTGAAAAGCATTTATAAATAGCTACCTTTATTATTCATACTGAAAATCTGCTGCCAAAGAAGCATGATGGAAACAAATGCAAAGAGATGTCTACAGTTTTAATTGTTTCCAATTATGGATATTGAAGAAAAGACAAAACTTATGACATTCCATTTATATTTGACAAATAGTCATTGAGCACTTATGATTAGTGTGCATAAGCTGTCAAGTTCTGTCCATTTTAACAATATTCATGTAAAACATCATTTTTAATAGCACTTTATGATGCCTTTAATGGTGGAAATGCCAATTCAAAACTTAGTCTATCATTCTAGGCAAATAGATATGTCTATGAACTAGGTGAATCAATACTGGCTGAATCCACAATGATCAGAGGAGTCAGAAGCTCTAAACACCTTCAGGGAAAACCATGTCCTTCCAACTCAACAAGGATAAACTATAAATCTACTTATGAAATAAACCCTGCACTTAATGGTTGTGATCTTTGAATACTGTGTCCTAGTGAAAGAGAATTAATACCTGCCTAATTAAAGCTATAGATTAGTTTCAGTCATCTTTTCAAAGAGCAAAACATACATTTTCTGAAATGCTCTGTGATAGTTGGGGTGAGATGGAATAGGCTGGAAGAACAGCAGAGAAAAAGACAGTTTATAAAGGATAAAGGACCCATGTTGTACAAGGTTTTTTATCATATATGAATGGTCTAGAATATTATTTATAATGCTGAGTACATTTGAACTTGGACAACTGGCTCACAGCTGAATTATGACTATGTAGTAGATCTAATGCATCTGCCAGTATCTTAAATTACTTAAGGTATTGAACTTGACTTGTGTAACTCCTGTCATATTCTAGGCATGACTTCGCGTTCTATCCTTGATGAATGGAAGTGTTCATATCACTATGTAGTAACATCCTAAATAAGTAATGTATGCATGTAATTCAAATATATTTATTTTAATAAGATAGGGTTTTCTAAACTGCTGGTTGTGACCCATTAGTAAGTTGAAAAATAGAATTAATGTTATTCTCAGCATTATATAAAGGAGTAGAATAGAATAGAATAAAGCAGAAATGGATTGTCATGGCACTGGATGTCATATATTAGGATAAACTCTGGATAGACAGGTTCAGTATTGTTTCTTGAACTTTTGTTTCAATAACTTAAATTGTAGAGATACATTTGTGTTTTTGTAAGATTAATGTTCATTCTTTATTCTGAATCATATGGATCTAATATATATATATTGTATTTTATTATAAAATAAAATATATTTCCTAAAGCTCTGTATTATAGAGCTTTTTTATAAAAATTGGCATCAGTGATTGAATTAAATCCTGTAAGATAAATAAAACAGATTTAAAGGTTTGAACATTTTCTTTCTTCAAAAAGATTTGTTTTAAAATTTTGAAACACAAAGGAAGAGGGCAATAATATAATTATATTGGATATAAATCATCTAAAATATGTTATAAGCTACATACACTCAAGTATATATGCCAGATGCCTGTCCTTACTTTCTTTTAACCTAAGAACATGTTGACTGCCATCATTTTATTATGATTGGAATTCCTCTTATAGAATATTGATCAACAGTATAAATTTTAACTGAAATGCACCATTCATATTTCCAGGTATTCAATTTTAGAAATGACAAAAGTCAGCAATAGAGAAATATTTTATTCTTGACTCACTGATGGCATGTGTTCTATCTTTGTGTATATGAAAATATACAGCCAATTAGTAGTTACAACATACAGACTAAAGCATGCATAGATTAAATTATTTAGTGTGGTATAGTTTATAAGGTATTAAAATTATTCTTGATAGTTCTTGATTACACATGGTATTGAATATTTAAATGAAACATATGTGTCATATTAATACTGAAAGAGGAGAAATTTAGAAGAAAAAGTACTGTAGGAACTTTTCAGAAATAATTAGTATCCTTCATGACCTAGAACTTGACTCCCTTACATAAGACTCTAGGTAAAATTTGCCCCCTAACCTCTACCATTTTCTTGATCACCAGTCCTACTAGGAAGGAGAAATTCTGAGAACAGTTAAGGATTAATTAAAGAAACCACTTAATTAACATGGTGGAATATTCATAGCGGACCACAGAGACGTTTGGGGAAAGAAAGCAGTGATTTATTTTTGTTGTTTACATCTTGGGTGCTTTGTGGCTGGTGCAGTGAGATGGGATGAAGAGTAAAGAGAAATAGAATGCAGTTCTTAAGAATATGCTATGCAGAGCTGGCTGTGTTCAAGAGTTTAGCAGAAGTAAGATAAAACAATGTTGTACAAGTTTCTATGCGGCTCAGTTCAGTGCCTCAAAATTCCATAACTGCATGTAGGAGAAAACAAGTGAATTTGTCTGGGTTGTTCATTGTGACCTACCACTAGGTACAAGTGTTGCAGTCAGAGTTAATCTGGGGGATGACAGTTCCAGAGAGGAAGAAGCAAAGAAGGCCCATATTTTCTAAATAATTGGTATATACAGGATATTAGGAAATACATTTGAAATGTTCAGAAAACTAAATATGTGACATGTCAACAAAACCTTTAGGTAATAAAGCCTCAAAAATGTAGCATCATAAATTTAAAGTGTATTAATTGTTATTTTCAGTAACCCACTTGAAAAGTGAACTACAGATAATTAATGTGTTTATATGTAATATAAATATGTTATATATTATATATATTTACTTTTTTCAAATACAAGTGCATATAAAAGCACTATGTGTATATATATATATAAAACAATGCAGATTCATTTTAAGGTTAAAAATATAAAAAATGGAAAAAATAGTTATATGAATAGATGAATAACAAGACATTAATACAAAGGAACCATTTAGAATTCTATCTGGAATAATAAAGTCTGGCATAATGTGAATATGTACTAAAAGTTAATATAATGCAAAATCTCTTAATGACATTCCCTATATGAAAATTAATAAAGGAAGGATATCATCAATAGTTGATGAAGAGGTTTTGATGGTAAATTTCTGAGCATAGAACACTGCATTTCACCTTCAGTAGACTTTTTTCTTACCCCAGAAAATGACAGTAATACTATAAATGCTAAAATAAACATAATTAGAAGGCCATTAAAATCGTATAGGAAAGAAACATTTTTTTAAAAAATCTCTAAAACTTATGAAATCAACTTGATTTAATCTAAAATGATTTCCTGAAATGAACTAAAATAACTGCAAGTGTAATTGAAAAACAATTGTGAACCTGTAGCTGCTAAGTGCATTTCAAATGGCATCCCATTTCAGGATAACCTTGTAAGGCAAGCAAATAAAATAGAGTGTAATGAGAAATAAATTAAAGGAACTATAAGCACGAGGTAAAATAAACAAATTAATTTTCCAGAAAAGGGATGGTAGTAGTCTCCTGTGCTTAAATTCTGTGACACCAGATCTGAGTTTTGAACATACATCTATACACAACACTTTGAAGAAAAGATAACAGGCAAGAGGCCATTTGTTGAAAACATCAAGCATGATGATTGGTCTTGAAATGCTGCTTTTCATGAGGTGATTCTGAAACATTGTATATATTTTATCTAAAGAAAAAGATTTAGGGGAAAATGAAAGTAATTTTTAAATACTGAAAAATTATTAAGCAGGATAAAGACAAGGACTATTAAAAACACCTTTAGGGTTAACTGGAAGAAAGAGTATTTGTGCAAGGTAAGAATTTCATTGAAAGTGGTTAACCACTGGCTTCCTCTCATAGATATGTGTAATGTGAATATTTAAAAGATAATGTAGCATAAATTCCTCTATTTTGTGGGGAGGTGGACTGCAAAACTTTTAAGATACATATCACTTCTCAAAAAAGCATTTTTTAATAATTCCGTATTATTAAAAAATGAATACCTGAAACTTTGTATCAGGTTTTGTCAATCATCCTAATAATATATATTTTTAATCCTTGCTTAAGGTAAATTAAATTAAGAAAAATAATTGGCATAATAAGCATAAACTACATAACATGCATAATGCTTGTATGTATAATAAGCAGACATAAAATTTTTCATCATAGAATATTCATACTGTAAAATTCTTCAAAATATATCTACTATTAACCATAACAATGAAAAAGATAAGGCCAAGTATGATGAAATTATTTGACTAAATTAAATCAATGATTTAATGGTTAAGTCTGGTCTAGCACCCAAGACTCTCAATTCTCAATTTACTAAACTTTCTAATATACCATGTTTTATTTTTTTCTGATTCTTTTAAATCAGTAAATAGCATGTCAAAGTGTAGTAAAAGGAAAACAATAAGTGAAGGAAAGGAAAATGAATATATGTAGCCACTCTTATTCCTCAATCCCTTGATTGTTCTAAGCTTTAACTGGGACTTTTATTTTATTTATTTATTTCTTATTGACATATAGTTGATGTACAATATTATATACAAATGTACAATATAGTGATTTGCAATTTTTAAAGGTTGTACTCTATTGATAGTTATTATAAAATATTGGCTATATTCCCTGTGTTGTACAATAAATCCTTGTAGCTTATTTTATATATAATAGTTTGTACCTCTTAATCCTCTACCGCTATGTTGATCCTCTCTCTCCCTTTCTGTCTCCCCACTGGTAACCACTAGTTTGTTCTCCATATCTGTGAGTCTGCTTCCTTTTAGTTATATTCACTAGTTTGTTGTATGTTTTTAGATTCCACAGATAAGTGATATCATACAGTACTTTTCTTTCTCTGTTTGGCTTATTTCACTTAGCATAATACCCTCCAATTCCATCCATGTTGCTGCATATGGCAAAATTTCATCCGTTTCTATGGCTGAGTATTAGTCCATTGCATATATCTATATCACATCTTCTTTATCCATTCATTTGTTGATGGACACTTAGGTTGCTTGCATATCTTGGCAAATGTAAATAATGCTGCTATAAATATTGAAGTAAATTCTTGTTTCCTCTTATCTTTTTTTCTGTTATGCATATTAATATCTTTGAAATTGAAACATTTCAGTAGCAAATTTAAAGGACAAAAAAATCATGTCAGTTATAAATGGTTTAAATGGCATATCACTGTTTGTATTGCATAATCTGTGGAGTCTCTCTGGATGGAAACTTATTGCAAGTTTGCCAAATATATGATCATTTATCTGTGTCTTTTTTTTTTTTTTTTTTTTTTTGCGGTACGCAGGCCTCTCACTGTTGTGGCCTCTCCCGCTGCGGAGCACAGGCTCTGAATATGCAGGCTCAGCGGCCATGGCTCACGGGCCCAGCCGCTCCGTGGCATGTGGGATCTTCCCGGACCAGGGCACAAACCCACATCCCCTGCATCGGCAGGTGGACTCTCAACCACTGTGCCACCAGGGAAGCCCTATCTGTGTCTTCTTGTTTATGCAGGAATTGAAATGCACTGCAATGTTATAAATTATATTTAATACATACTAAGTGCCCACTTATACACTATAAGAATCTATATGGCATGATTACCATTCTTCAGTATTTTATAAATTAAAAAGAACAACTGATGACTCAGAATGATGCACATAAGATATTTTACAATGTCATTTTTAAGAGACATTGGAATTCAGAGAAGGCTGAAGTGACTGAGTACTGGAAAAGCATGGGAGTATTTCATGGGCAGAGACTTTATTAACACATAATATATAACTAATTAGAAGAAAATAGGAAAGGTCAGATGAGAAATATATGTGGAAAATTAAAAAGATACATTGAATCATTTACCTTCCAATATGTGTGTGTATCTTCAATACATGCACTGAAGTAAATGTAACTTTGTAGAAAGTATGTTATTTCCCTAAAAATAACAAATTAAAATAGCAGATAACAAAGCTGATGGATTCCATTTAGGGATGATTAGTTTTGTGACTTTCCATAGTCAATGATTGCATTTGGTTGGAAACTATATTTCCATGATCATGATTCAGTGTATTCACACTGATAATAAATAAACCTTCCAAGGTATGTTTATGATATGAATAGTCAAATTAATATACTCAATCATCAGTACTTTTTAAAATAAACATTTGAAATGCAGCATATAATACAATAAATGATCAAAGACCAAGATTAAGTCCAGAGAGCATCAGATATGTAAAGTGTCTCATAAACTTAATCACCTAAATTTATTAAAAAACGAGTAAAGATGTAAAATAAGGAATCAAAAACATGAGAAAAGAATATGGCACTATAAACATTTAGAGTTTTATTTGATAAAATACCAAATAAAATTTATAGAAAACAAACAGTTAATTTTATAGTAATAAAAATGTAATGGAATGATGGTATAGTCAATACTACGAGGCAGAAGAGAGAATTTGTCAATTGGAAGATGAACCAGAAGAAATTACTCAAAAAGTAGAAAATTAAAAGGAATAAGAGAATATAAAAAACATTAAAAGAAATAGAAAATTGTATGATAATCCATACATCCTTAAGCATATGCAAAGAATTCCATTAACTGCAATAGTAAACTATATGTTCTACCCAATTCTTCCTATTGAGGACAACTAAGAAAGTATGGCAAAATATTTTATCAAAATCTCCATAGAGTTAATAACAAAAATGAAGTATTATGAAGCTAATATCTGGGAGAAAGGAAATTCCAGAAAGCTGAGCCCAGCAACTGAAGCCACATTCCTCCCAGGATATCTGCTTATTTTGAAAGAGACAGCTGAGCAAGGCTTTCCACAGACTCACAAGCCTGAGAAAACAGAAAAGCAGATTTTATTCTCAACCAAGGAGGAAAAGTCCTAGTAAAAGCCCACTTTTTCAACCGGTATCACAAAATAAGGACAAATCAGAAACACAAGTTCTCACAAAGAATGAAGCTGAATTTTGAATCATCTTAATACTTGTTTGGATTCAAGGGATCTGTAAGTTCCAAAGTCCAGCCCTACTGCCTGAAGAAGCAAAAGTAAATCTCTGGAGACATACAATTTTATCCAGAGTCTTTAATTACCTCACATTTTTTGATATTTTCAAATTTCATGAAGGGCAATTAGACTGAGAACAGATTTCAAAATGATGGCAACAAGAGATATTGTCCAAATAGCTTCCAAATGGAGTATTTTTTTAAAGGAAATATAAAATAGTAACATTATTAGTTAGACTCACAAATCTTACCATTAATAGACCCTTGTTGTCTGTTAGTAGATGAACATCCAAAGGATCAACTTTGAGAAAAAGAAATTGATTCTAGGACTGAGATGAGATAAACTAAACAATATTGAGCAAAGAAACTAGCACATAAGTAGATGTTTTATATAAGATAGCAGAATATCTATATAATTTGAATATATAAATTAATAATGATAAATAAGTAATAATTTACATTCATATACAAAAACAAAATACTGGACAGCAATAATGTACAAAGTGGAAAGTATTCTTTGGATTTAAGCATTCTGAATACCTTATAAAATTTAAGAAGGATGTAAAAAGTAGTAGTTAACCTCAGATTTTGATAAAAGGTTTTTAAAATTTTTTGAGCAGTTTTATTAGTAAAATTTTATACATCTGGGAATCCAAAATTTTCTTAATAATGGCAAACTATTTTCCTTATTCTGGCATCCAGAGATGTACACAACTTTCTCCTTTCCTGTCCAGCAAAAGCCCTGCTCCAATGGGAAGTTCTCATGTGTACAAAACAAAATTAAGGGACAGGAAATATTGACCAGGCCATGGAATGCTAAATAGGAAACACGGTAGCATTACAGAATGTCCTGTGTACGTTGAATTATCACTTTAGCTACATTGCTTTAGTAGTACTTTTATACTCTTTCCAAACAGTAAAAACCTAAAAGCCTGAACAAATGGGCAAACACATGAATCCTGTTTCTTTTCTCATTGGAAATAAACACCAAGTATCATACAAAACCCTTCCTTGATGTACTAAAACACTTTCTGGTGATTTAATATTGTTGAATCAGTTGTTTTATTTGTGAGAAATGATTCCTTCCTTATAGTACTTCACTAGAAATAAATGAACCATTTTATTCCCTGTACACCATAAATGCCACCTACGCAATTAAGTGAAAATGCTAAAATGGAATCAAGGAAACCAGTAAAATTATGTGTATTAGTGTTTATGTATCTGAAAAATAAGAGGACAATTTCCTATCTTATACCCAATAACAACAAGTTTTAACACTCAAACCAGCATCAACCAATGTGTATAAATTTTGCTGACCTTGAAAAGAAAATGCATCTGCTAGAGAGTTTGCTATTACAAAGTTCTCAAGTAAGAAAGACAAAGTGTTATAATGCTGTATAATCAGCAACCACAAAGCAAGCCTTCTGTAGGAAAACAGACATGGTTCTAAAAATATTTAAAAGCTGCATAAACAAATGTTCAGAATTATAAAATAAAGAGTATGAAAGCAAGAGACATAAAGTAACAAACCAATTTCACAGTAAAATACAGGGCACAAAGCAAGAAAATGTGGGACAGGAAGAAGAGCATACAGAGCACAACTGAACTATTTCTTTGTCTTCCCTGGTTTAAGTTTATAACCAGTTTGTTCACGTAATTACCCACCATACTTCTAAGGAACCACCAGGATTGATCATCATGCCTATACTCCCATTTACTTTAGATATCATTTAGTTGTTCAAGTGTCTCAGAGCATCCAACATCAGAGTGACACTTCTCCCAATTTGGCTTTGTACAACAACTAATCAGACCTAACTGTCCACCTCTCCATGTTTTCTCAGAATCCTCCAATGTACTTCAGGGCATTTATAGTCTGTCATCAGCAACAACTTTTAAATCAACAACTTCCACTCAAAAAATCCCTCAATCTTCTTACTTTAATATAAAACTTTTCTGCATCTTCTTCAACTGGTATTTATTCTTTATGCCAAACCCAATTGTGTGCCTAAAAGTATATTAGGAATCCTCCTTGCTATTAAATCCAAAACATTTTTCCCCATTCTCCTCAGGTAATGCCTATCAACAGACTTTACTACCTAGCATTATTTCTTCTTGTTGACATCTATGATCCACAGGTATTTCCATCTAAGTCACTGAGGACTTAACTCAGAGCAACCTCTCTACCACTATTCATTTACCATTGTACCATTGTAGGTGATTTTAATATCACTTAAATTCCCTGTCCTTTAGTGCCTTGATCTTCTCATCCAAATATTCTCTGTCTACTCTCTCACTCTTTCCCAGAGTCTCATGCTCACCAATAAATGCATTGCCTCCAAAACACATATTTCCAACATCCTACTTCCTCATCATCACTACCATTCCTTCCTATTTAATTAAGTTAGTATTTCTAGCTCAGATAATTTTTGCTTCTCCAAGGACTTCCCAAAAATTATCTTACTCTTTTCACTATGATAAGTTTTTTATTTCTCCCACATTTAAATTTTTCTCTAGGCTCAATTCTAGTATCCATAATTGTAATCACACCTAATCAATGATCTTAACTACTTCGCTACTTAGAAAATGCTAAACCTTGTTGTATTCAACTATTCCATTCTCTGTGTCTGAATCTGAGTTTTTGAATGGTTTTCCTCTGATGCTATCACTTCCCTGGTTTCCCTTATACTATCAGAATGAGCAGACCCCAGTACTACTTCCCAGTTACTTTTTCCCATTACATTGCTTTTTGATCTTTCTATCTGAAATGATTTTATGTAGCTATTAAGATGCTTAGTATACATTCCTCCTTACTGTTGTGCAACATCATGAGGATAGGTAGTTATAGTCATTTGTATTACCACTATATAGAGAGATTAGAAGATTACCTGTCACAGAGGAATGTGTGAATTTATAAGATTTGAATAAACACATGGCCTCTTATTGAAGAATAATTGGCAGAAGATATGCACCATAGTTTTAATAAAATGTAATATCAGTTATTTATAATAAATCCTTTTCCCTGTATAATGAATCAATGTCTTGTTACTAGTTAATTGCAAAGTCTGTGGACATTGACTGGGTTTAAATCCTGAGACTATAATCTACTAGTTGTCTTATTTATCTTGAGCAAGTTACCTTTCTGAATCCTATTTTTCTCGTATGTTAAGCAAAATTTTTTGAAAACAAATAGAGGAGGGGTAACAAAGTTATCTAACTCCTAGGGATGTTTTGAGACTTAAACGAGATAATGCATGCAAATAATCAAAAACTCTCAACAACTAATTGAAAGATGTGATGTGTGTAAGAAAGATTTGTGACTCCTGAAATTAACAAAGATAAGGGGGAAATAGATTGTAATCATTTCCAAGACAGAGTGCATGGGCAAATTGAGCCAGGTAAGAAATAAATACTGTGATACAGTGTCTATTTGCCTACATCTTCTTCATGTGTTCATGTTATTTACGTTGCAGTAAGTTACTGTTTCTCAGTGGTGCAAAGTGATCATGCTCATAGAAAATGTGTATGAACAATTATAAATTTCACACTATGCTAATATAATTCTCCTATTTATCAATCATATAATAACTCACTAGAGTTACAGAAACTAATAGAGCCAATAAATTATAGAGTATGAATAATGTCACAGTCAAAACACAGTTGCTCTTCAACAGGGACAAAACCAAGGAAACATTCCTCACCCCACACCTCAAATTATACATTAAATAGATTTTTCTTTGCCGCCACCAAGATGAACATACACACATACACGCAGAGTATGAGGACATTATGAGAATCTTCTGTGCTATAAGAAGCTTGAACCTGATGCTAGAGGTAGTTAGGTAGTAAGGACAAGATACTAGAGCAGGTCAATATATGAGAAAATGTATCCAACAGGAGTCTATGCAGGTATCTAGATTAAAAATTACAAAGACTTAAACTGTGGTTATGAGAATTACGGTGATTTGCAGATTTCAAATATACCAGTGGTATCAAATTGGTACTTTTTTCAGTAGTAGTCATTTATTTATTAATCAGAGGCCTCTTTCAGAAAATCGCATTGTAATTTCTGAACACAATCTAAGAATTTTAATAAATATACTTGTAATATGGCTTTATGTACACACGCCTGCACAGCCAGACCTATATACAAACAAACACAAATAGTTGCTCTTATAATTGAGATATTTCACCTTTTTTGGGATTAGGAAAGTTTACATTAATTTGTCATTCCCCAAACCCAATAGCTTCAAATGTAAACAAAATGCTTAGGATATATATGACTTCTCATTATCAAACTACTACAATTACTGAGAAATCCAAACACAGTTTTCAGCTAAGGCAGATAAACAGTTCATAAGGTGAAAATCTTCCATGTCAATAAACCCTAGAACTTTTTAAATGACATTTTTATATCACAAGATGATTTAATATGAAGTACATTTTATTATATATTGTCCCAAAGATTACTTCTTTTCAGTTTTCACCAATTGTTAGGACTTGGAAAAAACCTTGAATGTTTCCAGATTGAGTCTATTCCCCCAGGTGTGTGTGTCAAAATTCTAATGAATTGCTCTTAGGTGTCTGCAATATGTACAAGATATTGAGATGCCAGATTGGCTGTTTAATATACAGTTGAAAGTTCTAAGAAGGAGACAGTTTTGATTTCATTTATTCATTAGTGATATTTTCTAAGCCACGGGAATTGTTGAGAACATAACATAAGAGAAAGAAATGTAGAATAAAAAGGGGAAATTGTTGAAAATAGAATCTGAGAAGTAATGAATATTTAAGAGGCCAAAAAATGATGAGCGGTCCTCAAAGGAGTCTGGGAACAAGAAGTTAGAGATGACAAAAGTCATATATAATGTCTTAAAATCAAATGGGCAGAGAGTTAAAATCAACAAACAAACGAAGACAATCAAAGAGAAGAATGGTGTATTAAGTCAAATGCAACTGAGAGTTCAAGTTACACATGACCAAAAATGATCCACCGCCTCAGCAAAACAGAAACTGCCAGTGACCTTAGACAGGTCTTTGGCATGCTGACAAAGAAAACTATTTTGAAGTGACTGCTAAGTGGTGGACAGAAGAAGGAGTGATGATATTGCTAGAAGTGGTTTGTAAGTTGAGATATTCTTTTTTATTTATTATTTTTAAAGTTTTATTTATTTATTTTATATAGCAGGTTCTTATTAGTTATCTATTTTATACAGATATTCTTTTTTTTAACATCTTTATTGGAATATAATTGCTTTACAATGGTGTGTTAGTTTCTGCTTTATAACAAAGTGAATCAGTTATACATATACATATGTTCCCATATCTCTTCCTTCTTGCATTTCCCTCCCTCCCACCCTCCCTATCCTACCCCTCTAGTGTGGGACAAAGCACTGAGCTGATCTCCCTGTGCTATGCAGCTGCTTCCCACTAGCTATCTATTTTACGTTTGGTAGTGTATATATGTCCATGCCACTCTCTCACTTTGTCACACCTTACCCTTCCCCCTCCCCATATCCTCAAGTCCATTCTCTAGTAGGTCTGTGTCTTTATTCCCATCTTGCCCCAGGTTCTTCATGACCTTTTTTTTTTTTCTCTTAGATTCCATATATACGTGTTAGCATATAGTATTTTTTTTTCTCTTTCTGACTTACTTCACTCTGTATGACAGACTCTAGGTCCATCCACCTCACTACAAATAACTCAGTTTCGTTCCTTTTTATGGCTGAGTAATATTCCATTGTATATATGTGCCACATCTTCTTTATCCATTCATGTTGATGGACACTTAGGTTGCTTCCATGTCCTGGCTATTGTAAATAGAGCTGCAATGAACATTTTGGTACATGACTCTTTTTGAATTATGGTTTTCTCAGGGTATATGCCCAGTAGTGGAATTGCTGGGTCATATGGTAGTTCTATTTGTAGTTTTTTAAGGAACCTCCATACTGTTCTCCATAGTGGCTGTATCAATTTACATTCCCACCAGCAGTGCAAGAGTGTTCCCTTTTCTCCATACCCTCTCCAGCATTTATTGTTTCTAGATTTTTTTGATGATGGCCATTCTGACTTGTGTGAGATGATATCTCATTGTAGTTTTGATTTGGATTTTTCTAATGATTAGTGATGTTGAGCATTCTTTCATGTGTTTGTTGGCAATCTGTATATCTTCTTTGGAGAAATGTCTATTTAGGTTTTCTGCCCATTTTTGGATTGGGTTGTTTGTTTTTTTGTTATTGAGCTGCATGAGCTGCTTGTAAATTTTGGAGATTAATCCTTTGTCAGTTGATTTATCAGATACTCTTGATAAAAGAATAACGAGGAAGCATTTGAAGATATAAGGAGAATGAGAGTAAAGGAATAAATCTCATTTATTTAAAGGATATGGAGAGAGGATTGCACAGTGGAGCTGAGAATTTGATATGGATCAACCAGAAAGAGAGCAGTTTAGGTAAAGTCCAAAAAAAAAAAAAATCAATGTTAAGCTAGATGATAAATCCAAAGACAGGTGGTGTTCTAGAGACTGTGTATCTCCCCGAGTTCCAGAAACTGGAAGTCCTGAAGCAAAAGAGCGAGATGTTTAGAATAATAGATGGTCAAAAGATTTGTTCAGAGTTTCAAATATTGAAATTAACTTCTAACTAATGACAAATCTCATGGTATTGATAAGGGGGTAAGTAGCTAAAGCAGAGTGGAAGTGAAAATAGCAGAAAATCAAGGAGTTCTGGGACTAGCATACTGGATGGTCATTATTTTAGATGTAATTTTCAATGAAATGCCAGAACTTCGAATGAAGGTGAAATTTTAGTCAGATTCTAGAGCCATCAAAGAAAATAGAGAACGGTTATGTAGGTAAGTACAAAATAAAGAGGAATGAAAGGTAGTAAACTAGAATAACATGAATCTTACAGAAGGTGAAGTTTTATGTGAAAGAAAATTTAATGACTTAAATTTTAAAAGTTAACTAGATGAATGATGTACTGTGGATTATGACAAAATATAGGAATTTTACTTGATGAACATACAGTCAACCTCAAATTATACTATAGATATGTCTATCTAAAATATTCTTTTTAGATTAAATCATTTTACTTTTGACTCTCCTACATTATTTTGGTACAGCTCAGAAATGACCAAGATAGGCTTTTAGACTCAAGTGATACTGTAATAGGGAATTAAGATATTCTCTTGTTAAGAACATATAGATATAACAAGTAGTAACGTGTTAATCATAATATATTTGTATTATATATACATTATTTGGGGCTTCTGAAAATCTTTTGTCTATACTAAATAAGTTAGCCAGGAAAGATTGCTTAATTCGTACAAATGCATTTCATAATTTTCTGAAAAGACTTTAGAACATCTCTATACTTTCCCAGCTTTATGGTGGAAAAGGTAAATATTTTAACAATATGCTCAATTGATGATACACCTTGCCCTAACATCTAATCATACACACACACACACACACACACACACACACCCTAAATTCTGTATATTAAAATGCACAGAATACTTATATAATACCGTATAATGCTACCCTATAATCATTTAGATGGTACTATGAATAAAAGCTGTTTCAGTGTGGCTTTATTTGACAGTTTATTCTAACTCATTTCAAGAGAGAACTAGTACTCATTAAAATATATGGTGAGGGCTTCCCTGGTGGCGCAGTGGTTGGGAATCCGCCTGCCAATGCAGGGGACATTGGTTCGAGCCCTGGTCCAGGAAGATCCCACATGCCGCAGAGCAACTGAGCCCATGCACCACAACTGCTGAGCCAGTGCTCTGGAGCCCACAAGCTACAACTGATGAGCCTGCTTCCTGCAGCTACTGAAGCCCGTGCTCCTAGAGCCTGTGCTTCGCAACAGGAGAAGCCACTGCAATGAGAGGCCCCTGCACCGCAGCAAAGAGTGGCCCCTGCTCGCCACAACTAGAGAAAGCCTGTGTGCAGCAATGAAGACCCAATGCAGCCAAAAATAAATTAAATAAATAAATTTATTTTAAAAAATAAAATAAACTATATGGTGAAAAGATAAGAGTGCTATTCAGGGTGATATTTGGTAACTATTAAAAATTAAATATTACTGATTTATATAAATATTGGGATTATAATTTTGTAAAGCATTATGCCCCTGAAAATGTTTAGAATTCAAATTTATAGAACCCTAAAAATAAATGAAAGGGATGTCAAGAAGTTATCTTCTGAGAATTATGAATGAAAGAACAGAGAAATCATGATACAAAATAAATGACCATGGGAACATTTTTAAAGTAGAATTAATTCTCTAAGATTTAAATTTCTAAGATTTAGATATTTGAAAAGGAAAATATATAAAATATCTATATGAGAGAAAATAGCTCTATAAATTTATATATAATATGTGAGTAGAAGCTAAAATTTTAAAAATGACAAAGACAATTGAAATGGTGAGAATCCTATATCCATTCCTTATACCAAGATATATTCCAGATACCAAAAATATTTTATGTAAAAAACTAAACCATAACTTACAAGTGTAAAAATAAAACATCAGTAACATTTTTAAAGTTTGGAGGATGAAAAAATCTAAGCTACACAAAACAGAAAATATGAAATATGTAATTGGCAAATTTAGATTTATAAGATTTATTTTTTTCCAGAAGAAAATAAAAAACAGTGACTGTGGCCTGTACACCAACTAATAAAGACATATATTATTAAGGCAATAAAAACATCTGAATAAACAAAAATGTGGGTAAAGACCTTGAATGGGCAATATCCAGAAAAAATACATATAAATCACAAACAAGAGTATGAAAAACTTCTCTAGTGATCCAATACATGGAATCTAATACTAAATGAAATTGTTTTTCCAATCCTTAATTACTAAAAATTGATATCTGTGAATATCCAGAGTTATAGAAAAGGGAAAAAAGACATTCTGAAGTATTGTTTTGAGTCTGTAAATTAGGAGGGTAAATTTTGCAATAATGTATTACATCAATAATGAATACATCAATGCATAGTACATGGTAAATGTTCAATAAATATTTTTCAACATTCAACAAATATTGATGAATAAACAAACATAATATTGCTTTATTATGGAAACAGTTAGGTATGTATCCAGAGAATGTGTATTGCTCATCCAAGCAAAAGTATATCTCCAGTAATATTGTTTTTTTTTTTTTGCGGTACGCGGGCCTCTCACTGTTGTGGCCTCTCCTGTTGCGGAGCACAGGCTCCAGACGCAGGCTCAGCAGCCGTGGCTCACGAGCCCAGCTGCTCCGTGGCATGTGGGATCTTCCCGGACCGGGGCACGAACCCGTGTCCCCTGCATTGGCAGGCGGACTCTCAACCACTGTGCCACCAGGGAAGCCCACGGGAAGTTTTTTTTAAGTCTCTTGAAATCTTAAAAAAAGATCCACATAGTTTTAGGCAGAATGTCACCTGGACTTGTATAATTCTTTATTTTTCATCTCAGTTTTCAAAGCAAGGTTTAATTCTTCTGTGAGACCTTTGTGAGAAGATGAGAATGACTAGAGTGTGGTGTATAGAGACATGAGTATGAAAATCACTGAAGCTCTCCAGGAGAGACTTCAAGATACAAACAAGAATGATAATTACAAGTGTTAATGAATAAATAAATGGAGATAAAGAAAGACTAGTGGAGGATTTGCAGCTGAGGGCTTTTTACCATTTTGGTACATGAAATAAAAAGAAGAGAAATAGGCCAAAGTATATATTTGTATGTGTATGCATATATATAATTTATAATTTTATCTCTTTTTCATGAAAACCATTGCTCTTTCCCTTTTGCCTTAACAGCTAATATTATGACTGTAGTTTCCTCCCCTTTCTACCTCTTCACCAGTCTGATTGTTATGGTGTCACCAAGGTAATCTAAAATATGACTCATAACAAAGCAGAACTGAAAAATTATGAGCCTTAGAAGAGCATAAGATAGTCATTTTATAGGACAAGAAAAATCACAGTAAAGAAAGTTCTAAAATAGAGCTAAGAAAAATGTTACACTAACACAAGTCAGAGGAATAGGAGGAAGACAAGAAATCAAGTTTAATCAGAACACCTAAGAGAAGAAAGGATAGAGATAAACGACATGTAGAGAGAATTTTCCCCTCAGGAAACCTAGTCTTCTGATAAGAGTTATATATATATATATATTTTTTTTTTTCTTTTCTTTACAAGATTAACAATTCCTATTATACCTCCAGGGCCTAAAAATAAACATCATCCAAAACATCTTAATCAAAAATGATTTGGTGTCAAAAAGTAAAGAAGTAACTGTAAAAACCTTACTGTTACAAAACTGTAGTTATAAAACAACTGTAGATATAAAACTACATATATAATATGTATTTTTATGTTAAAATAATTTATGAATTTGAATAAAGTATTCAATATTGGTCAATCTTAAAATATGCTAAAAACATGAAATATTAAGGCAATCAACACACAATTTTTTTTACCATTATATATACAGTCACATATTGTTAGATTTAGCAATATTTTTTAATTTCCTTTCACGATTTGGCAAATGCATTAAGCATAATGTCCAATTTAATTCACTTCTAGATATTTCTCTGTAATGTGATACAGAAAAACATGTTTTTGTGTTTCTGCACTTTGTAAAACCTGAAGACCAATACATCTTTGAAATACACTATAATAAATACAAGATCTTCTGAATACTATTTTTCTTTAAGTGATGGGTATACTTTTAAAGTAAAGGTAATTTTGAAAAAGTAGAAAAATTTACAATTTATTTAAAGCTGATAAAGTTTAGAACTGTGCTTCAAAAAGTGAATAAAATAATAGGGGTCAAGAAATCCTTAAGTCTTGATACAGGTATTAAAACTAACCATATAATCATCATATTTTCAACTGTCCAGTTCTGAAACTGGATGTTACTAGGATTTTTCACAAGCTATTACACCTCACTTTCCTAATTACTAGAAAAGGCTCTAGACCACATAAATGTAGATCTGGTTCTAAAATTTTAAGTCACCGTATAATTATGTCTATATGTAGATACAAACTAACATAAAAATAGTCATAATATCACACATCAAGGTGACTGCACGTTCTTTCTAAACATACATTAGCTTTTGATTAACTTCCTTGTTTCCAGACAGTGATAGAAATAATATATTCTTACATTGTCATTATTAACTTAAATGAAATAATTTTGTTGTATCTTTCTGCTTTATAGCAAAAAAGTCTTTTTAAAATGTCTTCGCACTTATTACTACAATCTAAACTTTCTGAAACTTTACTAGATAAAATTACTAAGTCTTTCAAAGGATGGAAATTCAATTGCTAGCTTAACAAAACAAATGCATTTAGAATGTAAATAAACTGGAAATACTTGAAATAACCAGGGTAACATCTTTCACATATGTACTAAGGTAGAAATTATGAGTTTTCAATAATTTAGAAAATATTGGCATAAATATACAGAGAATTTAATTACCAAGCTCAAAGTTAGAGAATTAATCCACAACAGATCTCTGCACTTCACTTGTTTCATTCTTTTTTCTCTACTATAATGCATTTCTGGTTCTCTTCTGCATTTCCAAATCCTACATGTCTTTATGGCAAAATATCAAAACTCACCTGCCTCAAGAATTTTAAACTGGCTAAGCATATTTCAAATAATTCTATTTCATCCTGTATCTGCTTTATGTTCCTATTAAAAATTCTAAATAGAGCTTTCCCCAAATATTTATAAATTTTATATACATTGACTACTTGGGTTTTATTTTTATATTATATATATATATATATATATAGAATCTTCTTCATGAGCAATTTTTTGAAGGCTAATAAGATGTCTCCTATCTTCATTTGATTATTCATTATGCCTAACATAATGTCATATACACAAAAAGTATTCAGCAAATAGTCTACATTTTTCCTGAAAGAAAATAATGAAAATCATAAAACAGTTCTACCAACTTTACTCTCAAGTATTGTTAAACAATTTGATGTATTAAATTGTGAGCTTTAACTATTTTCAGAAAAGAAATGTTGTTCAACTAAATCCAAAAGTATTGAAAATGCTCCTTAGCAAAATCCACAGAATGTACAACACCAAAAATGAATCCTAATGTAAACTGTGGACTTTGGGTAATTATGATGTGTCAATGTAAGTTTGGGGGGTGTAAAAATGTATGACTCTGTATGTTTGTGGTGGAGAATGCTGTACCCCTGTGGGGCAGGTGTATATGGGAACTCTGTATTTTCTGCATAATTTTTCTGTGAATCTAAAACTGCTCTAAAAATTTAGTTACTTAAAAATTGTTACCTAATAATTATAGACATTACCACTATGTTAACAATTATAGCTAAACTAATTGAAAAGTTGTAAAAATAAAAGAAATCTCATATAATTATTTCCCGATAAATAGTAACAGCAGATCTCTTAATGAGATCTCTTAAATCTACCTATTAATAAAATTAAATAACAATTTAAATGCATTGTTTAAAGAATTTCTATGTGGAAGATAATTGACCAGTATAAATACTGAAGTAAAAATTTTGCTCTATATTTGCTTAAATGTAAAGAAATATCTTATATTGATTAATGCCTTTCACATATAGGAAGTTTCTTGTTTAGTATGAAAAAAGTTCAAATAAAAAACTGAAAGAGTGTTGAAGGTTAAAATATGAATTAGAAAGTTAGATATGAAAATGTTCACAATGAACAAATGTTTAGAATAGAATAGAATATTTCTGAGTTCCATGTAAAAATATGATTTCCACACGCTCTTTCCATCGTAATATTGAACTTATTCTTACAGGTAAATCTTAAGCAATTTGAGAAAAAAAAGACTGTAATATAAATTCAAAATTGTGTATAAAACTTACATGCTTTGTGAAATTTTTGTTTCACGTCATGAATAGTAGATTTTTGTGTCACCTGAAAAATAAAATAGAATTATAAGGAAAAAGTGTTCGTTTGCTACATATTTCTTTAAGAAGAAAACATAATTTAATATATTCAAAATGTAAAATAAGTACAAAATAGCCAGCTTGTTTTGTTTAGTTCTTTAGGCACTACTGCTTTGACAACCTTGAAAATTTTCATCAGTATAGCTTTTTCCAAAGTTTTATATTTGTATATAATAATAATAGTATAATCATGTGAGTTCATCCAAATTTTTATCTCAAAATATACTTTTGAATTTTCTCTGCCCATAATATTAAATTTCTGGTTTCCAAATTTATGAGACTATCAATTAAAAGTATGAGTAAATGCAAAAAGAGAAAAAATATATAGTAAAAGAGTTTATCAGAGGAGGCCAGGGATATAAAATTGATTTACATGGACAAAAGAGGGAAATGTTTACTTCAAAATATTATAAGAAAAAAATATATATCCTATCTAAACCCTGTAGTTAGTTATGTTTTTAAAACTTCCATCCAAAAGTATAATAGGTCCATCAAAAATCTATGTTAGATACCTTTTTTTTGGGAATCTTTAAGTATATTATTGTTATTTGATCCTAATCTACTAAAATTACCTCTTTCTAATGTTAGAAAAGTGCATAAGGGAGAAATATTTCTTCATCTAAATAGGAAAATTCATGATAAGAGTTTTATCCAAACACCTCAAGCCATCACAGTACTTTTTGACTTTCTGATTTTGTTCATATCAAACTTGCCAACTGAAATTCCCCTCTGCCTCAGATTCTTCACTGACTTATGAAAAACCCAACAATCCTTCAAAGTCTACATCAAAGACATTTTCATGATCATGCAAGTCAAATTTATTTCCTTTCTCTAAACATGTATAGAATATTTCATACATTATTTTATTTTTTGCTACACTAAAAATCTTCTTATGGCTATTTTGGAGGACAAAATGAAAAAAAAGTGCATAAAGGGATGCCACATAATAATACTCCAGGCAGTTCTTATTAACATTATTATATTATATTTAATATTGTATTATATATCAAAAGCATGATGATGAATACATTTCTTTTACTATATTCCACTCCCTCCCATAACCAAGTGTGTGATATACCATTCAGAATTTTTTTCTTATTTTTTCTATTTATATAGTTTACTAACAAGAAAGTTCTAAGATTTGGGCACTGAAAAATGATATTAATTTCCAGTTATGTTATGCTTAAAAGAACCCTAAATTATTCTGTTACTATGAAATTTTAAATTGTTCATAGCATTGTCCTTTTCTGGAATATGTTAGGAAATATTTGAAAAAACTTTTAGAGAGGGTAATATATATTTATTTGCTTGAACATGTCATATTTCATTTTAATTTTAATTATTGCATTTGATATTTGAATTATATTTTTAAAAGGGGATGATTTGTTTTAACAATGTTCATTGCTTTATCTCACTGTTACTTAATCACGAAGCACTATTATAAGTTGTGTCCTCTGACAGAGATGCCTAAAATCTACGTGCTATACCTACAGTAACAAATACCAGTCCATCAGTCTTTTCAAGGACCATCTAATTTTAAAAAAATAATAATTTTCATAATTAACAGCTCCTCTGTTAGGATTTGCTATATGCTTAGCTTCTGCTTTATGAGGGTACATAATCTTGTGCTTATGCGCTGGCGGTTCCAACAATCTATCAGGTCCTTGAAAACAATGATCTGGTGTATTGCAGTTTGTGTCTCAACATGTAGCACACCACATAGCATATAAGGAAGTGTTAAGTCACTTTTGTTGAAGTCGAAAATAAAGCTGTGAATGCAAAGTCACATGAAAACAGAAGCTCCTTGATCTGATATGAAGTGTTTCACAAGTAGATTACTATCGAAAAGCTGTATGTTTTTTTCCCAAACCAGCATACATTAAATGACAATATTCTAATTTATATATGCATATTTTTTCCTGAATTTACAAACTTTCAAGACTAAGATTATGTTCTCCTGAAAATACCTACATGTGGGAAGTGGGTTGTTATTAAAAGCTTTCTCACAAAGTTTTAAATTTATTTTTTTAAATTACATTGGACTTTCACTTGTTAAAATGTTGATTTTGCATAAATCTTTGAGAACTGACCTTTCTGGAGCAATTTTAGTCAAATACAGCAGAAAAGAATATAATTAACCATTAAATGATTCAGACAGCGTTGCTCAATTAGCCACAAGACTATGCTTGATCAACTCTTTCAGTACTTTAGCTGTACTCAGAACACAAAGAGAGGAAAAGATGATAATTAACAGAGCATATAGGACTTTCTGATTACTAAATTGATGACTCTGTAGCTTCATCAAGAAGTTTATTCGTAATAACTTCTACTTTTTAGCCAGTTTTACCTCTTAAAAAGGACAAACTATCATTACAATAATGTATTCACTTTTATATATCACCATTAATTGTGCAGATGGAAGAAATAAGTATTCCGTCATCTGAAATCCTGAAATTCTCTTCATTAATGTTTCCTTCTAATTAGAGAAAATTAATCTTAAAATGTTAAGTACACAAGGTAAATGATGTTTGAAACAGAAATTTACCTCTGAATTTCAACTGATCGTAGTTGAATTTTGGGTCATCATTACTTTATTCAACACTTAAGTCGATGGACTTAGATAAAGCTTTTCACATTCAAGAGAAATTTAGGATTTGCTTGAATTTGCCCCCTGTGAAGATACTGCAGTATTTCACAAAAAACTTTTTTTTTGCACTATTACTAATTTTTAAAACTATATTTTAGCCACTTTCTCAGGAACTCCTTAAAATGAACAGATATCTCCAGAATACTGTTTATCCTGCTTAGAGAAATGAACATTAAATAGTAAGGAAAAATAACAACTTGAAATTTGTTTGACAGAGTAATTGCAAAGTGCAACCCAAAAATTGTTAATGAACTTTGTAAAAAAAATGTGTTTACTAAAGACACAGAGAGACTGTATAGTATACATAAACCAAAAAGACACATAGAATATATAGTTGCATATACATTACTCAGAATGGACAGGAAGTTTTCTGAGTAAAAATATATTATTTTACTAGTGAATAAGCTTCAGATTGTAACTAAGATACAAATAAGCAATCTATATGAAAACATTCTTATAAATTCAGAACATGTTTGATATTTTATAGAATATCAAGAATTTTTGCTATGAATGAAAGTGACGTGATACTATAGATATGCAGAAATATCAGTTTTAATAAGGTTTAAACATTTTAAATTTAACTGGATTTCTTTACTATTTAAGAAATTAGATAATTGTTTTTTAGCCTATCAATTTTATTTCTTTATATACTACACTGGATTATTTAAAATGAGTTTTTGTTACGTCAAAATAATATATGTACGTATATACACATATGTTTCAATTTTTAGTATCATAACAAATGGTTCTTTTTATGTTGCAATAACACATTTAGTCAATTCATTTTTAATTCAAAAAGAAAATAAACATTAATAAATTCTTTATAATTTTTACCATAGAAATTTTCAAAAATATATTCTTCTGAAATAATATGCTTTTTTTAAAATAAAAAACAAAAGACAATTTATTATTATCCTAAAGTTTCATAACTTGAAAAAATCTATTTGCACATTGTTTTAATATAACATTACCCTGATGATATTGATTTTATTTTATTTATTTAATTTTTAAAACATCTTTATTGGAGTATAGTTGCTTTACAATGTTGTGTTAGTTTTTTCTGTATAACAAAGTGAATCAGCTATATGTATACATATATCCCCATATCCCCTCCCTCTTGCATCTGCCTCCCACCCTTCCTATCCCACTCCTCTAGGTTGTCACAAAGCACAGATCTGATCTCCCTGTGCTATGCAGCTGCTTCCCACTACCTTGAATAATAAGCTTTTAAATAAATACTTTACTCCCCAGTAAATTATGTGTAAATATAAATTTTATTTAGGAGTATAGCCTAGATATTATTTATTTTCTTATTACATATACATATATATCATATAAATATTATAAATATGAGTAGAGAGAAAATATGGTGAAAAATATGACTGAATATCTGATTTTATTATATGTAATTTTTGTATAGTTATATTATTTCAACATTGCAGACATAAATAAAATCTCAGTAACCACTCTAAAACTAATATTTAATTTTTATAATCCTTCAATAAAATTAAATGTCCTTTAGTGACTAGAATATTTATTTATAGTATTTATTGCAAAGCCATTTCATTTCTATTCAATATGAAAATGGTAGTCTTTATATAATATGTATTGAATAAATGGTTATTTCTATACACTTGTTTTCTGTCTTATAACTTGAAATTCTAACATATGGAAAATATGAAAGAAAATTTAACATTGCAACTAGAGTTCGATACCCTATCAAAATAAAGAAAAAAAAGAAATATGTTTTATTAAAATAGAAAATAATTCTGGTTTTATAGAACACACAATTTTCCATGGTGAATGGTCTTTCTGGAATATTTTTTAGGATGTATGATTTATAAACTAGGCGAGAATATTTTAGGACTAGAGAGGATCATGAAGACCACAGAATTAAAAGCATATATTTAAGAATAAAATAAAGTCTGGTGAAATTAATGTGTATGATTACTTCTTAGATGACTTTGATTATGCTTTCCTATTGCAGGTTTGTGAAGTCAAGAAAATAATCCTTGCATTCAGGAAAGTTTAGACTTAATACATGATATTAAAACATGATATTACTGAAATAAGGAAGCTCAAATCCTATTTAAATGAAGTGGTTTCTGTATAAATACTGAAGGACTATTTCAAATAAAATAGTGTTACCTATGGGCAAACTAATAAGTAATCATTAAGAAAACAATCTGTTAAAAACACTATGATAAGTGTTACTTTTTCTCTTCCAATTGTATTCCTTTTATTTCTTTTTCTTCTCTGATTGCCGTGACTAGGACTTCCAAAATTATGTTAAATTAGAGTGGCAAGAGTGGACATCCTTGTCTTGTTCCTGATCTTACAGGAAATGCTTTCAGTTTTTCACCACTGAGAATGATGTTTGCTGTGGGTTTGTCATATATAGCCTTTATTATGTTGACGTAGGTTCCCTCTATGCCCACTTTCTGGAGAGTTTTTATCATAAATTGGTGTTGAATTTTACCAAAATACTTTTTCTGCATCTATTGAGATGATCATATGGTTTTTATTCTTCAATTTCTTAATATGGTGTATCACATTGATTGAGTTGTGTACACTGAAGAATCCTTGCATCCCTCGGATAAATCCCACTTGATCATGGTGATCGTGTATGATCCTTTTCATGGTTGTTGGATTCTGTTTGCTAGTATTTTGTTGAGGATTTTTGCATCTATATTCATCAGTGATACTGGTCTGTAATTTTCTTTTTTTGTAGTATCTTTGTCTGGTTTTGGTATCAGGGTGATGTGGCCTCATAGAATGAATTCGGGAGGGTTCCTCCCTCTGCAATTTTTTGGAAGAATTTGAGAGGGATGGGTGTTAGCCCTTCTCAAAGGGTTTGATAGAATTTGCCTGTGAAGTCATTTGGTCCTGGACTTTTGTTTGTTGGAAGATTTTTAATCACAGCTTCAATTTCATTACTTGTGTTTGGTCTGTTCATATTTTCTGTTTCTTCCTGGTTCAGTCTTGGAAGGTTATACCTTTCTAAGAATTTGTCCATCTCTTCCAAGTTGTCCATTTTATTGGCATAGAATTGTTTGTAGTAGTCTCTTATGATGCTTTGTATTTCTGTGGTGTCCGTTGTAATGTCTCCTTTTTCATTTCTAATTTTATTGATTGGAGTCCTCTCCCTCTTTTTCTTGATGAGTCTGGCTAAAGGATTACCAATTTTGTTTATCTTCTCAAAGAACCAGCTTTTAGTTTTATTGATCTTCCCTACTGTTTTCTTTGTTTCTATTTCATTTATTTCAGCTGTGATCTTTATGAATTCTTCTATAACTTTGGGTTTTGTTTGTTCTTCTTTCTCTAGTTCCTTTATGTGTAAGGTTAGATTGTTTATTTGAGATTTTTCTTGTTTCTTGATGTAGGCATGTATAGCTATAAACTTCCCTCTTAGAACTGCTTTTGCTGCATCCCATAGATTTTGGATCATTGTGTTTTCATTGTAATTTGTCTCTAGGTATTTTTTGATTTCCTCTTTGATTTCTTCAGTGATCTCTTGGTTATTTAGCAATGTATTTAGTCTCCACGTTTTTGTGTTTTTTACATTTTTTCCCCTGTAATTGGTTTCTAATTTCATAGTGTTGTGGTCAGAAAAGATGCTTGATATGATTTCAGTTTTCTTACATTTACCAAGGTTTGATTTGTGACCCAGGATGTAATCTATCCTGGAGAATGTTTCGTGTGCACTTGAGAAGAAAGTGTGATCTGCTGTTTTTGGATGGAATGTCCTATAAATATCAATTAAATCTATCTGATCTATTTAGTCATTTAAAGCTTGTCTTTCCTTATTAATTTTCTGTCTGGATGATCTGTCCATTGGTGTAAGTGAGGTGTTAAAGTCCGTCACTGTTACTGTGTTACTGTTGATTTCCTTTTTTATAGCTGTTGGTAGTTGCCTTATGTATTGAGGTGATCCTATTATGGGTGCATATATATTTATAATTGTTATATCTTCTTCTTGGAATGATCCCTTGATCATTATGTAGTGTCCTTTCTTGTTTCTGGATGACATGATACTATACATAGAAAATTCTAAATGTCACCAGAAAAATACTAGAGCTAATCAATGAATTCAGTAAAGTTGCAGGATACAAAATGAATGCACAGAAATCTCTTGCATTCCTATACACTCATGATGAAAAATCTGAAAGAGAAATTAAGGAAACACTCCCATTAACCATTACAACAAAAAGAATAAAATACCCAGGAATAAACCTACCTAAGGAGGTAAAAGACTTGTACTCAGAAAAGTATAAGACACTGATGAAAGAAATCAAAGATGACACAAACAGATGGAGAGATACACCATTTTCTTGGATTGGAAGAGTCAATATTTTGAAAATGACTATACTACCCAAAGCAATCTACAGGTCCAATGCAATCCCTATCAAATTACCAGTGGCATTCTTTACAGAACTAGAACAAAATATCTTAAAATTTGTATGGAGACACAAAAGACCCCAAATAGCCAAAGCAGTCTTGAGGGAAAAAAAACGGAGCTGGAGGAATCAGACTCCCTGACTTCAAACTATACTACAGTGCTACAGTAATCAAGACAATATGGTACTGGCACAGAAACAGAAATATAGATCAATGGAACAGGATAGAAAGCTCAGAGATAAACCTATGCACCTATGGTCAACTAATCTATGACAAAGGAGGCAAGGATATACAATGGAGAAAAGACAGTCTCTTCAATAAATGGTGTTGGGAAAACTGGACAGCTACATGTAAAAGAATGAAACTAGAACACTCCCTAACACCATACACAAAAATAAACTCAAAATGGATTAAAGACCTAAATGTAAGACTGGACACTATAAAACTCTTAGAGGAAAACATAGGAAGAACACTCTTTGACATAAATCACAGCAAGAGCTTTTTTGATCCACCTCCTAGAATAATGGAAATAAAAATAAACAAATGGGATCTAATAAAACTTAAAAGCTCTTATGAACAAAGGAAACTGCAAACAAGACGAAAAGACAACCGTCAGAATGGGAGAAAATATTTGCAAATAAATCAATAAACAAAGGATTAATCTCCAAAATATATAAATAGCTCATGCAGCTCAATATTAAAAAAAACAAACAACCCAATCAAAAAATAGGCAGAAGATGTAAATAGACATTTCTCCAAAAAAGACATACAGATGGCCAAGGAGCTCATGAAAATCTGCTCAACATCACTAATTATTAGACAAATACAATTCAAAACTACAGTTAGGTATCATCTCAAACCAGTTAGAATGGGCATAATCAGAAAATCTACAATAAACAAATGCTAGAGAGGGTGTGGAGAAAAGGGAACCCTCTTGCACTGTTGGTGGGAATGTAAATTGATACAGCCACTATGGAGAACAGCATGGAGGTTCCTTAAAAAACTATAAATAGAATTACCATATGACCCAGCAATTCCACTACTGGGCATATACCCTACGAAAACCATAATTCAAAAACAGTCATGTACCACAATGGTCATTGAAGCATCATTTACCTTAGTCAGGACATGGAAACAACTTAAATGCCCATTGACAGACAAATGGGTAAAGAAGAAGTGGTACATATATAGAATGGAATATTACTCAGCCATAAAAAGGAATGAAATTGGGTCATTTGTAGAGACGTGGATGGATCTAGAGACTCATACAGAGTGACGTATGTCAGAAAGAGAAAAACAAATATTGTATATTAACACATATATGTGGAACCTAGAAAAATGATACAGATGAACCAATTTTCAGGGCAGAAATAGAACACAGATGTAGAGAACAAACGTATGGACACCAAGGTCGGAAAGCGGTGGGGGTGGTGGGGGTGGTGTGGTGAATTGGGAGATTGGGATTGACATAGATACACTACTATGTACAAAATAAATAGTAAGAAAAAATTATGTTTATTTAAACCGAAGTACAATTCTGACAAACTTTTTGATAGCAACAATAATTAAGTTCTGTAATATGTCAGCTTAAATATAATTCCCAAGGCCCTTAGTTAACTTTAAAATCTAGTATGAATGGTAAGTATAATTTTGGATATCTGGGTAATTTCTAAGTAATATAGGAGGCTCAAACATTGGTCATGAGGTGTAGTCTATATCTAGCTTTGCTTCTTATATTTATATGTCATGAAGTAGGTAGATCTTTGTGTCAGTCAAATTGCCACTAAGAAGGTATAAAAGGTATGTGTGTAGCAGGGGGGCTATTTCATGTGTTCTTATAAACTCTTTTGGTTTGTGTGAAATTGTGATTTATATTAAGAAATATATATTTTGTCTTCCCCTTGTTTCTGGCTCCTAAAACCCTTGGAACTTCCTAAGTGATGAGCGTAATAAAGGTGTCTTTTGTTATGTTAAAAAGAAAAAAACAAACAAAAAAAACCCTGTAGTGATCAAATGACAATCATATTCCTTTCCAAATAGTCACACATATTATTACATGAAAATTAACTATATGAAGAAAATAGTTAACAAATGAATGATGTTCTACTACCTATTGATTAATCATTCAGCTTCATAATCATAGGGAAAAGACTTAATGTATCTATGCATAATCCAAATTAATTTATATTCATTTCTTTGAAAAAGGTGATTTTTCCATAAGTAAAAAAATTCTACATCAATAATACTGTTCATCAAAATATAAATGCAGATAAAGGGGAAATAAAAAGTCCATGTGATATATTTTAAATCTAGTTTGAATTTTCTTAATTGCAGTTTGTAAAATGTTTCAGGGCCATATTTAAGTGATATAATTGCCTAATGATAATCAGAATAAAAAGTCTTGGAAGAAGTAAGCATTTATAGTCCATTGAAAAATTATTGCTTAAAACATAATTGGTTTCTATTTATTGATTTGCAGTGACAATGACAAGAACATTTACCAAAGTTGCTTTGCTTTTAGTTGTAAATGGAAAAGGTGATGTTTATGAATACTTCAATTATAAGTGCCATGAAATATATTTTGAATAAAGGCTCAAATATTGTGAAAATAGCAATGAAAGTGATAAGTAATAATGGGCTCAGTATTAGTAGTATCTATAATCTGTTTTGTATATATGTACATATGTATATAATATTTATTAGTAATAAAAATATACATTATTCTATACTATTGTGGTGATTGTAAAATTGGCCACAATATTTTGCAGATCCTCCCATCAAGAACTAGAGTTTATTTCCCTGTACGTTATATTTAAGCTAGCCTTATGATTTGGTTTAACCAAAAGCATGTGTTGAAAGTGAGGCTGTGCAAATCATGAATCTAAGACTCGACAGGCCATGTATTTCTATTCTTTCTGCCAACACCCTCACATAAAGAAGCCCGAGTTAGCTTCCCCAGTGATGACAGACACATGGCCCTGTTGCACCCTTTCCTAGAGCTCACTCCCAGATCAATCACCCAGCTACCTGGCAGCGGGCTTGAGCCCAGCAGACATCAGCAGATCTGCTGGACAACTATAAGCTAAATCACCAAATAACAGAATAATGAGATAAATAAATGGCCTTTATTTTAAGTTGCTAAGTTTTTGAGTATTTTCTCTCAAGTGGTAAAGAACTATTAAAAACATTAATCATGTAAGGAGGACAAGGAAAAGAAATTTATCGCTCAACCATTTCATTGTACAGATTACAAACAAATTCAGAAGGGTGATGTTTACTTTTTAAAATTGTACATCAGGTTTGTAAATCACCTGCGATGTTAACTCTGTTGTGTAATTAATTTTTGGCTTTTTTCTACTGACGATGTTAAAGAGATATGTCAATTAACTTTAAAAAAATACACTCAAATGTCTAATTCTATATGCAAAAATGAAACTAACATGGTACCACTGTGAAATATGTCATATGTTTAGTTTTATAATAAATCTGAAACTATTCATGACTCCGTAAATATTTAACCTTAATATTCAAGATACCTAGTATTTGCTTTTGAAAGATGCACAATGCAGTTAAACTGAATTTCAGCAAAAACAAAAACAACACAAAACAAAAAACAGTAACAAAAAATATAACCAAAATCTTACACTGCATAAGATCTTAAAACATGAGGTTTTTTTTCCCCTGGTGATTCAAGGAAATCCACAGTTTAAGATTCATAGTATCTCTTGGGAAAAGAGTTATTATGGGTGGCCAGTTTTCTAGAGATGTAGGATTTTACCTACCTCTTTATGCATCAACTATTTAAATCCATCCACTTTGAATAATTTTCTTCCTAAAATATATTTATTGTCCTACCAAAAGAAGGATAATTTTAATGGTTCTTAGAAACTGAATATCTGTGGCATATTAGTTATTTTAGCAAATATTTGTTCCATTCATCATTTCCACTTCTCTAGAAAGTGATGCTGGTTGTGTTGGACTTGGCTCTTTGGCTTGCTTTGTACAATGGAATGTGGACAGATGAGGCAATGTCAATTTCAAGCCTTAGGTCCTAAAAGGCATTATGAGCTTTCATGTGACCATCTGGGAGCTACTGAATTCTACCATGACAAGTACATGTTCTGGACTGGCTCTCATTTTCTTAACTTTTCCTTCATTCTCTTGCTACAGTGTCACTTCTCTTTTTTGCTTATAAACCAGGCATCCAGTATTGTTTCAACTAAGTAAATCTGTGAGTAGAATTTGAATGAGAAATTGGGGCTCCATATATGATTAAAGTGAATGAAGTTTGGAATATGAATTTTGGAATAAATAACTTCATTGCAAAGAGTCTGCTTACTCTGGTAGATTTATAATTGCTCAAAATACTTGTTGTCCTTCTGAGGGCAGGCCTTCTAGAGGGAATAATTGGTATCTCTACCATGTTGAACTCAGCCCTGACACAGATTGACCAGTGAAATATGAGAGGAAAACAAATGTTTAATGTCCAAGCAGAAGCTTTACAAGCCAGAGTGTAGCTCACCAACTGCCATGGACTGAATGTTTGTGTGTCCCAAAATCCAAATGCTGAAATCCTAACCCACAATGTTATGTTATTAGGAGCTGGGGGTCTTTGGGAGGTAATTATGCCATGAGGGTGGAGCTTTCATGATGGAGTTAGTGCCCTTATGAAAGAAACTCCAGAGAGCGTTTAGTCTTCTAAATAAAATAAGAGAATGGCAGTCTGCAACCCAAAAGGGGATCCTAACCAGAACCTGACCATGCTGGCACCCTGATCTTGGACTTCGAGCCTCCAGAACTGAGAAGTAAATTTCTGTTGTTTAAAAGCCACCCGTCTGTGTCACTTTTTATAGTAGTCGAAACTAAGATGCCACCTCTCTGTTCACTCTACTTGGAAACTGACATGATAATGACAATGACAAGAGCTGCTTCATCAACCTGGTTACAGAACAGAGAGCTCAGAGCACAGCCACAGCTCATCAACACTGGCATGCCATGAGTCAGAAGTAAACCTTTGTTATTGTCCATCATTGATTATTTGGAGTCATTGCTTAATCTAGACTGAAAGTCACTCTTACTTGTTTTATAAAATAAATTTTACTTGTTCAAAAATTTGTGGGACTTTTTTTTAGATAACTATATTAAACATATTGATGTGGAAGGACTCCATATCTTATAATCTTGATAGATTTTAAATGACTTCCAAAACATCAGAGATCACTTCAAATTTTGAAGTGATGGTCATAAACTTCTTTTTAGCTACTTCAAGATTATGTTACAGTTTTTAAAATGTGGAGAATGTGAAATGAGTTTCAAGAAAAAAATAATTAGGGAGGAAAACCAACTTTAGAAAGTTTATATTATTAATTAATTGTTTGACATCAAACCACAGAGATAGATGTTACAATTATTTCTGCATCACTGGCTCACTGCCTTCATAAATGCTACTACAGAGTGCCAGCCACTGAAAGTGATTGCATTATTTTTCAAATTTCACTGTGCATTGCATGTTCATGGACAAATTAATCAACAATTAAACAAATTCTGAGTATATTTCATCTTAGAACAATGAAAAATTTATTATTTAATATGCCTGAAAATCTAAAAAATGTTTGATGATTAAGTGAGCCGTGAAGCTTCAATACCTTCATTACATCATTTTACATTACGTCCTGGGTAAAAATAAGACATGCTTTATCTGTAAAGCTGATCTAATGCATTCTCATGACTTTGAATGCCATGTATTTTCATACCCTCAGGTGTATATCTCCAGCACTAACTTGTTTTCATAGCTGCAAACTTATATATACAACTAGATATTTAATACATTTACATGGATATCTGACAGTGATCACAAATTTAAACATCCAGAACTGAATGCTATTTGGGTTAAGCCAAGAACTGTTTCTATTCTATTAATGACACTAATATTCAAAGAGTTTTTCAAACTAGAATCTTTTTTATAAACAATGAATTTTCAACTTCATTATCTGAGAAATTTCAGAGTTCTATTGATGCAACCTCCTATATTTAGAGTCATCCCCCTTCTGCTGCCTATTTTATTCAATATCTCCTACTAGAAATACACTAAGTACTCATTAAACATTCACTGAAGAAATTAATATCCAGTGAATAGGTGGAGTATCTAATATAGTCAATTTATTGAATTATCTTCTTTGTATAATAAGATATTTTATTAACCTGTTTTACAGTTTTCTGTATGTGTTTATTAAAATATTGTATTTAAAATTTGTTTCAGGTTTATTGAGGTAAAATTAAAAATTAAATGATAAGATATTTAAAATGTACAACACGATGACTTGATATATGTATACATTATTAAAGGACTCCCCCAGTGAGTTAATTAACACATCCATCACCATACATATTTACTTTTTTGGTTTTGGTGAGAACATTTAAGTTGTTCTCAGCAAATTTCTCTCAGCAAATTTGTTCTCAGCAAATTTCAATTATACAATACAGTGGTGTCAGCTATAGTCATCATATTATACAATAGATCCTCTGGCCTTATTCATCTTATAACTGAAATTTCATACCCTGTTAACAACCTCTCTTTATTTCCTCCAACCCCCAGCCAACAGCAGTCACTTTTCTACTCTCTGATTCTATGAGTTTAACTTAAAAACAAAATCCACATATAAGTGATACCATGCAGTATTTATTTTTCTCTGTCTGACATTTCTCTTAGCATAATGCCCTTTAGTTTCATTCATACTGTTGCAAATGACAGAATTTCCTTCTTTTTAAAGGCTGAATAATATTTCATTGAATATATATACAATGAATATATATATATATATACACACAATATATTTACATATTTTCTTTATCCATTCATCTGTAGATGGACACTTAGGTTGTTTCCGTAATACTGGAAATAATACTATGTAAATAATACTGCTTTGTAAATAATACTTGGCTTCTGTAAATAATACTGCTATAATCATGGAAGTACAGATATCTCTGAGATAATGATTTCACTTCCATTGGTTATATACACAGAAGTTCGATTATTGGATTATATGGTAGTTCTATTTGCCATTTCTTGAGGAATATCCATACTGTTTTCCATGGTGTCTGTGCCAATTTGCATTCCCACCAACTAGTGCACAAAGGTTCCCTTTTCTTCACATCCTGGCCAATACATATTATCTCTTGTTGTTTTGATGATAGCCATTGTAACAGGTTTGAGGTGATATTGTGGTTTTGATTTTCATTTTCCTGATGACTAGTGATTTTGAAAATCTTTTCATGTACCTGTTGGCCACCTGTATGTCTTTGGGAAAAAAATCTATTTAGATCTTTTGTTTATTTTAAAGTTGGGTTATTTATTCATTTGCTATTGAGGTATATGAGTTCCTTATATATTTTGGATATTAACCCCTTGTTGGATATATGGTTTGCAAATTTTTCTCCCATTTCATAGGTTGTCTTTACATTTTATTGATGGTTTTCTTTACCATGAAGAAGCTTTTTAGTTTGAGTAGTCCTGCCTTACTGTAATCCTACAGTTTTAAATAGAAAAGGAAACATTACACATATATATGTATATATATACATATATATATGTATAACTGTTTTTCCTCTCTCTCTTTCTCTTTGTTATATTTTTCTAATGATGAAAGGATCACTAATATTGAAATGACAAAATCATGAATCTCATCTTTAATTCAAGTTTCATTGAATGCACCTGTCAGAATAGTTTAGGTTGTGTTGCAAAACTCATTGGTTTGAAACAACATATGCTATGTTTTCACATGCACTACATGTATATCACAGGTTGACTGATGCAACTACTCTGCATTTTCCTTAGTCTAGGATCTATATTGACATAGCAGACAACATATGGAACATTGCTTGTTTCCAAGGCAAAAGTTAGGGGGAAAAATGATAGTGAAATTAGATTAGGTTTTTAAAGCTTCCCTCAGGAAATAAATACATGTCTTTCACTCTCATTTCACAGAACAAAATCCGTTACTTTGAAGAGGTAGGCAAGTTTAATTCTACCATGTTTCTGTGTGAGAACAAGAAAAAATCTTAATAAACAACACCAATATTTACCAGAGTTTAATATTTACCTTCTGATCACATAGTTGGTCCCTTATCCTTTACTCATGAGTATCCTTTACTCACCCTTATCATTTACTCAAAATACAACATCATGTCCTCACAGAAGCAATGAAAAATTCTTTTCAATTATGGTATCAATCCCAATGTCCAAGATGTCTGAATGATGTGAGGTATTATGTACTTATGCAACTCAGAGACCTATGAACTAAAAGACAAGGTATCTGCTCTCCAAGTGCCCACTTCCTACCCATGGATGTTGAGAAACCAAAAATGCTTTTAATGCTTCTAAAGTCAGTGTCCAAAATGATTAAAATTTTATTATCTAGAATATTCTAGAAGACCATAAAACCAGGCACTATTTCCATCGTTTCTCTGTGTGTCTTAAGTAAGAATACACAATGCATGTTATTTTACGCTCATGATAGATAGATATAGGTATATAGATATAATGTTACATATATATTTCAAACATTGTTTTATACATGCTAGAGAGAGAGAGAAGAGAGGGAGGGAGGAGAGAAGAGAGGGAGGCCAGAAAATTTAGTTTTTTTTCAGGTTGGGGAGACAGAATATGAAATATAATTCATTTTCCCTGCTTTACATAAGACATAGGCTTTCCATCATTGACCAAGAAAGACATTAGTTTCCTAGGCACATGACAGAAATAAAATATAGTCAGCTCATCAGCTATTAAATAAATATAAGATCAACTATTTTGTTACATGAATTACAAAGTTACCTCTATCACCAGTGTGATCTTATATATAGTGTCCATAAAATCATGATAGCAAATAATAATCAAAATTCCTTCCACACTGCATATGTCAGGCAGTTTAGTCTCTGTTCCTCATGGTCCAGAAGTGGTAGCTATTAGGCACGATAACATTATCGTTCTCCTCATTGTTGTACAGTTAACATTTTTTTGAAACTTTTATCAGTTTCTTTTGAAGCTAGAAAAATTAGTCTTCAGTAGTTATGCAGGGCATAGGCTTCTGGAGTACACTCATCTCACAGGCTTAAATGTAGAAAAGGCAAGCTCAGAATTCATAGTTCCAATTGACAGTTTTAAATGTAAAATGTTTTCATTAAATACACCACAACACAAGAATAAAAAGTATTTTACAGGTAAGGAATTCTACCTCTGGACATATGTTTTCTGCCTTCTGTAAATTGAACAGACTCTAGGTGACAAGGTGATAATGCAATAACAAAACTATTTCACCTGCAATAACAAATGCCAAATTCTATTTCACCTGGCAATATTGTGGAAACTCTGTGGGCTATAACTACATGTGATAGAAATAGTATATTTTTAGTATATATAGTATAGTTACTCTGTTTTGCTACATATACTGTGGGTGTTCAGTGAAGAATCATGTAGAGTGTAGATCAGTCCATACGTTAGAGATGATGGTAATTTAAACTTGGATGGGTACAGTTCAGTAAGGAGATATATTGTGTATAGAATGAAGTGATTTACTGATTGATTGCATGTAGTAAAAACAGGGAGAGATTCTAGAGAGTCAGCAGCTTGATAAACTGGCTCAGGTGAGACTTTCTCCATCAGTTCATTAAAGAATTATATTCATAGGTGAATTCTCTATTGATGAGGACACTTTGATCATGTTGCAAACACTTGCTGATTGTTGGCCTCTTCAACCTCTCAAATGAATAACTTTGAGGCAATAAGCAGATATGGAAAAATTGCACATTCCATCACATACACATTATGCATCATTTTAGTGATAAGTAGTATGTGTAAATAGAAGAGCCATAATCAGGCAAAGAGGAAATGGGTGTGTTTCTATACAGAAGTAAAGCTAACCTTTGAGTCCAGATTTTTTTTTCTATTATAATACAGAACAGCCTCAATATCAGTTAACTAGAAAATTAGGTATTTTAGCCAAATTGTACTTACATACTTAAACTGACATGGAGCATTAAGTTATTGAATTCTATTATCAACAAAGGCCTAGGAAGACATTATGTCTATACGATGCCAGAAACGCCAACTGAAAAGTAAAAGCAAGTAAATTTATGGATCTATTTATTTATAATTACAAAAAACCTATTTGATTTCTTTCTTCCCAGTTTGAAATAAAGCCAGTTTTATTTTAGCAATCAACACCTCAGGGTTTGTGGCTATTCTTGCTGTTTGTGTTCTTATCATGTCAAGAGTTAAAAGAATTCTACATAAAATAAGTCTTTAGATAAAAGTAGTTTCTCAAGGATTTTAGAGTGAGAGCTTTTTGAAACTTTTCTATCTATAAAAAAGTAGTATCCTATATCTGAATGATTGCCTCAGGATTCTATGTTAAAGTTGCGATTAAATTAAATTCAGACTATTACAGGATTTATTAAATAAAGTTTATGAGAAGCAGATAATAAATATATATTTAATGGCACACAGATCAGTATTGACAAGTAAAGGGGTCAGTTAGGCAGTAATTCATCAAATGTCTTGTAAAAAGATATTACTAACTACATCACATTTTGATTTTTTTAAAAAAATCAAATAACCAATAATTACAATTCAGAGACACCCAACATGAAGTAATATTACATGGTTATTTGGGAGGCAGTAAAAATGTGTAATGAGAAAACAAACTACAATAAGAAAAAAAGGAGAGGTAATAATTCAGTCTTTTTACAATATGATGTTAGAATGATGAGTTTATAAGAAGGCAGAAGTACAGCATTCCTTGGTTTAAGAGTAAGATCAATTCTGAAATAAAATATATGTTAGCTAGATGTAGTAGGCAGTTCAAAATAAATCTGTCTAAAAGAGAACTAACCTCTCATAGGAAAATAAATGTGTGTGACATTCATAGGCTTTATGTGGTGACAGACTGGTGGGCTCAGGTTACTTAGTTGAATCCCAGTAGATCAACAGGGATTGAAAATTATTTAATGACTGTCAGTTTAAAAATTCACTAATAAAATATAGTATACTAATGGTATAGAGCCTGAAAAGTGTACACATTTGAAGTTCTTAAGTAGGTAGGGAGTTCATCTTTGCCTTCCTTCCTAAATTCTCCAGAGGTGTGCTTATAGCAATATGCTTTCAGTTAAAGCCTGAAAGACCGAGGATGTAAGGCATTTAGAGGAGATAATTTCTACTTTAGGAGATTGCCCTTTACTGTTAGAGCCATCCCCAGGATGGTCGTTCAATGTGCTGGGACTCCTTATAACTGGAAGAGATTTCTAAAGCCGCTTTCTTCAATAGAAGAAAAAAAATCATCCATCTGTGCTCAGCACTTTGTTCTTTCCTCTACTTTAGCTTAGGTTATATTATCTTGTGCTGGACTATTTACATGTAATTATCCATTACAATATGGTGAACATTGGAAGAGGAGGGAACAGATTTTGTGTGGTTTGGATTGGTTTCTATGCTGATGTTCCTAGTGTCTATTAAAGGGCCTACCAACTGGAAGGCTGGTATTCTTCAACGTATATGAAGAAAAACAGGGAAAAACGAAAGTAGGAAGGAGGGGAGGAGAGAAATGGAAGGCAGGTGCTGTTCTAGGATTATGCCCCTGCAAGACATTCTTGTAGGTACTTGATAATAGTCAATTGAAATCATTTTAAGGGTAATATTACTTCAAACAATGATTGCCTCCAAACTTTTGAGCTCATATCATGTAGCCATGCAAATAACATAGCTTTACATAGCTTTTACAGCAGAAAGTAAAATGCAAGTACATCTTCTTAGCTTAACTGTAAACAAAAACAGTTTTCTTAGATGGTGATACAATTGGAAAGTGGAAAAATATAGACATAATTTAGTTGATTATATGTAATACTATATATTAGTTTTGTAAATTCCCCTCATGAATAGTTTTCTAGAGTATATTTATTTTTTTCTCTACTATTAAATTGACATGCAATGTTTGTATATCCATTGGTATCTTTCATGGTATAACATAGTATAAGTAACCAATGCATATTATTTGGAGTATGAGAGTAGGTTACAGAATTCTAGAAACTGATACTACAAAGATGGGTCCCTGTGACTATGTTTTCTAATTCTAATGCTTCCTAATCATTTCAGAAAGGGATAATAATAGCTATTATTTTTAAATGCCTAAATTTTTATAGTCATAATAGAAAAGTATCAATTCAGTTATTTTCCCACTTTAATGGAATAATAATATTTTAAAATATATTGCCACTATCTAAAATACAATGTTCATTAGCAGAAAAATAACCATGTGGCAGACAAGGTGTTACATTTTGCATACAAATATAAAATCCTTAGATACTCCTGGAAGATAGATATTTACCCTACTTTGATTTGTGATTTACCCTACTTGGAAAACCAAGACTCAGAGTAGTTAAGTAATATGTTAAGGTGATAAGACATTAATGAGTTGCAAAGCTCAAGTGCAGACACAAATATGTCTGACTTCAGAGCATACACATTTTTACTACATTGTCTCTCATCACATTATATATTTGGACTGTATATTGTGACCAAATATATATAATAGGTCTACATTTTCTGAGAGAAATAAAGTCAGAGCAGATAATATTAAACACTGATTTTTTTGAAGTTAGAACCACATGCTGTATTACGGAATTCTCAAGTATATATAAAAGAGAGGTTGACATTGGGGATCCTCTGGGTTCATATAAAATGATTACATTAATTACCTCTTTTGGAAGGAACTATTTATTTTAATTTCTTAATTATTAATGATGTAAAAATTTGAGCATATTTTGTCTTTATTATTAAAAGGAATTTAAAGTATTTTTAATTTCTAGGTTTGAATATTAAATAATGCTATTTTATATTTATATATATAAAATAGAATGCTTAAGATCATTTCTACCTCTGTCCTGAAACACATTGTATTGGAAATCAGATGCCCTAATCATGAAATTAAATAGAACATGAGAATCTTGGTTAATGGAGGTCATTAATCTTTCACATTATAGTGTATAATAGTTAAGAGCAAGGCACAGAATGTGTATTAGCCAGGTTCAAAGCTTGGTTCTAACACACACTAAGTTCTTCTTTTCAAGTCTCTGTGCCACCTTTTCTTCATCTACACAGGGGAAGAATAATAATATCTAAATCCTTTTGTAGAAAAAGATAATAAGGGGCAGAGGTATTAGACCATATCCAAGGAAAAAGAAAAAATAGGCCAGAGTTATATTAAAATTGTAGTCTATGTAAATCCAAAGGTCATAAATTTTCAATTATATCATGCTCCATCATAAGAAATAGGATGAAGGGGATGGGGGTGGAGAGGAGAAAAAAGGGGACAGGCATGGGAAGAAGATAGTAACAAAATAGAGGAGGAAAAGAGGAATAAAAAACAGAAGAGAAGGAGAAAGGAGTAATGGAAGAGAAAGAAGATATTGTTACTTGCTTATACATGAAATTCTGAAAACTGCCATTAGGCCATTTTAAGGCAGGTGCTATTCTCATTTTACAGATGAGCAAATTAAGGCATAAATATGCTAAATCGCATGTACAAGGTGAAGTATTAAAAGAGGCAAACTCAGACATTAAGAATTCTCAAATTTTCTAACCGAGGTATTAAAAGTACAGTTTTTATGAAATCTTACTACCCTATTATTCTCTCTACAGTTTTCTGGTGAACATTGGTATTTTTATCATTAAAAGTAGAGGAGAATTTTTGAGTACTTTATTTTATTCATAAGAAGCCTTTAAAAAACTTTTGAGAATTTTTACTTAGCGTATATAGGTGATAGAGGGCTCTTGAGGTCAAGTTCCTTGAAGAAAAGATTAAAGAAAAAAGAATGTGATGATATTGGAAATGTTTATCAACCCTAACATTTTAGAGTTCTTTCCTTGCTCTTGAATCATCCACTTGTCACTAGATAAGCTTCTGACATTTTAAAAAATAGAAGTGAGACAGGGATAGTTAGCAACTGGAAATTATTCCATTTTACACTGTTAAATTTTTAAAATGTATTTTTCATATACATTTTTGATGTTCCAAAAAATAATTAAGATGATATTTAACAATATTTAAAAAAAATATGCTCTCCATTTTCATCATTCTTTATAGTTATATTATTTTAATTATTCATGGGAAATAACTACATCAGTTAAATATTCCCATCTGCATTTCCTTCTTTATGAAGGGCTTGTTAGCCTTTGTAATCAGAACATGACTATTTGTTAGTAAATTATACACAGTACAAAGTTGAATTCTATACATTTTTGTTGGGAGCAAGCCGAGAGGAATTTGGACATTCAGTGGAATGATTTAATTAAATGTCCTTTTCTGTGAATATATTTGCATTTATTTGATTGATAATTAGATTTAGAAAATAGTAAAAAGTACTTTCAAATATCATACTCCTCCATCCAAAAACTGTCGCTGCTAAACATGAGTTCATTGTCAAATCCATATATCCCTTGAACAGGCATCGATTTATTCAGTAAATATTGGTTAAACACTTTCTTTGGGCCAAGCACTGTTTTAAATGTTGGAGATACAGGAGTGAAAATACCCAAAGCCCTGATTTTGTGAAACTGGAATAATAGGGGTAGGCCAAATAATAACCAAAATGAAAAAAAAGGAAAATAAGCAGTATGTTAAATAGTGATAAGTGTTAGCAAAGAAGTAGAACAGGAAAGAGTAATAGAGGATACTGGCAGATTTTGCAATTTTACACAGGTAAAGGGCCCCAAGGAAAAAGTGACAGGTAAGTAAAGACCTAAAGGAAGACACTGACTAGTTCTGAGTAGGGAATGATATTATCTGACATGATTTTAACAGGCTAGTTCTGGTTGCTATGTAGAGAATATATTGAATGTGCTAAGGACAGAGCAGAGGAAAGATTTAGGAGTGCGGGCATTAGAGGTGTTGAAAATTTGTCAGTCTGGATATATTTGAAAGTATCAAAGAAGATGCATTGTATGTGGGTTGTGAGATTAAGAGATGAGTCATGATGCCTCTAAGTGTTTGGTTTGAGCTATTTGAAAGATGTAGTTGCTACTTGTTGATTTGGAAAACTGTGGAAAATTTTTTTGGGAAGACCAAGCGCTCAGTTTTAGATACACCAAGTTTGAAATGCCTAGTAAACATCCAAGTAGATGGATAGATAGATGGATGAATACACAGATACATAGATAAATACACAGATAGATACATACATAGATAAATGGATTTGTATTTCAGGGGAAAAGAATAAGCTGTAGTTTTATGTTTATGAGTCATCAATATGCAGATGATATTTAAAGCTATAGGACTCAATAAAGTAAATGACTAAAGATGTGGAAAAGTCCTGATGACTGAGTTGGTGACAGTCCACACTAATAAGTCAGATAATGAAGAAGCAGCAGGAGAAAAGGGAGAAGCCAATGATGTGGGTTTTTTAAAAATGTGTGTGTTATTCTGGAACTCAAAGAGCAAACATGTTTTCAGGAGAAGGATGTGCTTAGCAGTGGCAGATGTTGCCCATATACTAAATAAGTGAAGCATGAGAACCGACCTTTGGATTTAGCAACGTATTTATTACTGCCTCACTGGTGACCTCAGCAAGTTCATATTCTGAGAAGTGATAGAGGCAAATGCCTGAATACAGTGGGTTCAGTATAGAATGAGAAGAGGAAAATGTGTACAGACAACATGAACACAATGAAAGTAAGGAGAGAAATGGGATAGAAGCTGGAGGAGATAATGAAGGCAGTAGAAGGATTTGTGGTTCTTTGGGGTGTGTGTTTGTGTGTGTGTGTCAGTAAAAGAACATGATTCAATATGTTTTCTTTAATCCAAGGAATTCATTTAATGTTTTTGTCTTATGAATATCTTGAGTAAATACTTTGTCCATTCTGAAGTTAAAGTTATAATATCTAGATGCAAACAAAATTTCTGAGATCAGCATATATTACTAAAATACATACATCCTACTCATATTTGAAAATTCATATCTAACATAAGCATTATACCAGATCATGTCAATAGGCAATTGTCAAGAAGTCAAATTTACAGACTGTGCCAGTATCACGAGTTTCATCACTTATTTTTTCTTGGATTTGTATGCAGATTAAAGTTCTCTTTCCAAGTGATTATTAAATTAAAAAAATTAGTTTCCCTATTATGTTCAAGACACTATGCTAAATGTGTTACATATCTTACTCTTCACTATAGGCTTACAAAATAGATTTTATTAATCTATGTTCTAAATAAGAGTCCTGGGGATCAGCAATTCAGTGACTTTCCCAAGCCTTTGATAAATATGACTGATGTAGCAGGGATTCAGTCCAGGTATACTTAGTTCCAAAATATATGACCTTCAACCTTGACTACTTTATAACATTATAGTTACTGAAAGACAGGGACTAAGTTATAATCAACACTTCTTTTGTATACTGGGTAGAACCAAGTCTAATGAGAGGCAATTAACATGACCTTACTCTTAATATAGCTGTTAATTTGTCCAAGAAAAAAACAATATATTGGACAACAAACAAAATGTTTCTCATGTTTACAATCATTAAGCAAAAAAAAAAGTAAACTAATCCAGATTATTTTTTCTTTTAAATGTCTTGCCATTATTATGAGACATTATTAATGAGACAGTTTTAAATTACAAAGCTAAAACAAGACAAAACAAAATTTGTGCTGCTGACAAGTCAGAGATTTGGATGCAGTAAGTTGCACATCAGATGGTGTTGATTGTGCAATAAAGGCTGTGAGGAATCCAAAATTAATCCTCTAGCTAGTCTACTGAGTTTCCCTAAAGGTTTGCCACTGGAGATGCAATTACCAGGACTCTTACAGTTCAAGTGTAACCAAATCCTTACCTCGAAAGAATGATGGCTTTCTGCATGCTTAAATTTTGTGCAGTTTAATTAATACCTAAAAATGTAAAGCTCCATGTCTTAGCTTCAAATAAAATCTCAAAAACAGAAATGTTAAATGTGCTAGGAAAATAATTAGTAGCCCAACATTCTCTCATTACTTTAAAGTAGATTTTGTGTCAACATTTAGACACATATCAGAAAAGACACAACCAGCCTCATTTTAGAATTTTGGTCTTTGTAAATCCTTGACCAGTATAATATCTATTCCACTTATTGTTTTATTCCCCTTCATTTCATTGTATTTTCCTTCTAAGTTTTAAATTTTCAGTAGTGAGAAACTGCAAACATCAACAACCTCTGGATGATAATTTTATTTTTAAAATTCTATGGATGTAGAAAAAAAACTTATGGTTACCAGGGGATAAGGGGGGGAGGGATAAATTGGGAGATTGGGATTGACATATACACACTACTATTTATAAAATAGGTAACTAATAAGAACCTGCCTTGTAGCACAGGGAACTCTATTCAATACTCTGTAATGGCCTATATGGGAAAAGAATCTAAATAAAAAAGAGTGGATATATGTATAACTGATTTACATTGCTGTACACCTGAAACTAACACAACATTGTAAATCAACTATACTTCAATAAAAAAAATGTCTTATTCCTGTATGATATAAAAAATACATTTTACTGAGATACTTAAATGGTAACATGCCTGAAGTTTGTAATTTAAAGGTCTATTATACATAATTCATATTTATCATTTATACATGGCCCCAGTGGTACTATAGAAAAGAATATGATTTACAGTTGCAAAGAAATGGTTTTGAATTTCATATTTTCCACATATGAACTACATGAACTTGTAAAAGGTCTGTATTTTTCATTTCCATATGTAAATAAAAGTTAATATTACACGAGTAATAGGCTGGTCATAGTGTTATAATTACTAAATAAGAAAGTATTATTCTTGGCAATTAAAAGCAAGTAAACAATTTCTTCTCTTTTCCTCTTATCTAGAAACACAGCTAGAGCATAGATAAATGGAATCAGTGATTGAATTTTAATTTTAGAACAACAGAAAAAAACTTATTCAACCTGTCTGTAAAGCAAAATAAAGATATGTCTTATTAAAAATGTCAATCTTTCTCATAATAAATTGAAATACTAATGTTTTTTCAAACTTTAGGAAAACTGAAAATGACTGGACTATTGTACATACACATGTATATCTACAATACACACATATATTTGTTTTTTTTAATTTTGTAACCTAGGAAGTATATATCTTATCTTTCCTTAGTGAAACATTGATATGTGATATGAATACAGAGGAATAGCATATTAAGCAAGACTTTTTTTTTAGGAACTTAAACATTGTAGTTTTGAAATGAGTTAACTTTTTATAAAAAGTGAAATGGTTATATTTCAAGACAGTTAAAGCAATTATAAATAATTTTCAAATGACTAGATTTTATCACATATGCTAAATATTACTTTTAATAACTTTGGGGCCTTTTGCTTGCTGTTTTCTACAAACACTATTAAGACTCTGAAAATTTGAATATGCAAGGAAGTGCATGAATAGAAAGACATTTCGTCATGTAGGCTGAGAAGGTGAGCACTAAAATTTTACCTCCTGCCAATGGCCAATGTTAGGAGGAAAACCAAAACCTAGTAATTATTAGTTACCATTTAAATTGAGTATGAAAATTCAGTGAATATTTTCTACTGAAACAAAGTATATAAAGTATACTTTAAAGTATATTATAAAGTATCCATCCCACTCATCTTAAAATTAATATTAAAATCCAGAGATACATTTTGGTATTGTCTTATCAGCATTAAGCAAGTGATCAGTAATCTTTGGGACAAAAAAGAGAATTTTAAATAAATAAATGAAACTCACCTTGTCCACAATACATATCTGCTTTCTGGTTTGAGCATCAAGTATTTCAATCTCAAAGTGAGTAGTTTTTGAATGTTTAACTGCTGGAGTTGATTTTAGAGGGCCTGCTGAGAGTATAAATTGCGACAAAGAGTGAAAATTTCTCAGGTCATTCTTCAGTATGGACCGTGTAGCTCCTGGGGAAGTTAATTCTCTCTTGCGTTCTGAAGCAAGGAACTTGTGCCTTTTGAACATTGTGTGAACTACCAGGAGAATCTGTCTTGTCAACAGGAGACACTTGCAAGTGTGTTCCCTTCAAACAAGTTAAATACTGCTGGTGAAACCTGGAAAGGTCAAGTGGCATGCAATTCCAAGAGTTCAGTTTTATTTAGCAGGCTTGAAAACAATGACTGATCTCTTTCTATATATAACACACTATTGTGAATTGCTGCAATGTAGATTACTTGACCAGCATTGGAATTATTTCTAGCTTTCTCCTTTTATCTCTGCTTCTTAATATGGCCAGTAGTATCTGAAATTCCAAAGTAAGATAAGAATAGACAAGAGTTTTATCTCTGAACTCTGGATACACTAATCTTTAAACACATATATTATTATTCACACATTCACATGTAGATGTATTTAAAATTAGCTTATTGCTATCTTATAGTTAGATTTTAAAATACCTAGTACATTATTACATAACAACATTTTTTGGTAAATGCTGCCTAGGATAAAGATTTGTGCCATGTTTTGAATGCACACATATACATCTGATAGAAAACAGACAAGTTCTTCATTCCATACAGGGAGTAGAAAAATGGCAAATCATCTATGAGATTGGAATATATAGAGAGGAACTGTATAATTTAAGGAAAAGGAAGTAAACCTTATTTTAACATTTTTATGCACATTACATCATAAGGAGATCATTAAGTTTATATACAAAATCAGTACTAAACATCACATTTATCACAAAACTAGGTTATGGCAAATTCAAATAATCTCAGAATGAACACTGAAAAGTGATAAACAAACTAGAAAGAAGGGTTTGTGAAAGATTCCAGGTACTCTGAGACCTGTAAATCTGATGAAGGAACAACTGACAAAAATCCAAACTGTAGTGTCACTGATTCAAAGGAATATTACAGGAAAATATTCTGGGATGTTATTTTCAATGAAAACATGAAAAGGGAAATGTCTACAACAGTAGATGGGGAAATCTAAATATCTATCTAACTAATCTTTACTTTTATAATTAAATAAAATAATGTAATTTTAAAAATTTGGACTACACATTATGTGCTGGAGATTCACTTACACATTGTTCAGTTATCATTTTCCTACTCTAGACCACCAGCACACTCAATATTTATTATTAAAATTAGAAGACAGAGATGTATGTGTATATATATTTGCATGTGCACACACACACACACACATACACACACACACACATTCTCAATTTTATCACCCCAGTTGTTCAGGACTTTAAACTTGGGATTACCCTTAACATTTCCCTTTCTCCCACACCTAAGATCTAATCCATCAGAAATCCAGAACACAATCTTGTCACCATCTCCATAGCTAACTTCAAAGCATCAATCTCACCTGTATTGCTTTTCCAAACTGATCTCCCTTTGTCAATATTGTTCAATTTATAGTCTCTTTATAAGGCAGCAGCTCGTGATCAATCCTTATATTAAAACAGGTAATGCAATTATCTGCTTAACGCACTGTTTGGGGATTCGTATTTTATGTAATGAAAAAGCCAAATTTCTCTGAAAACGTCTACAAGGCTCTGCATCATCAGCATTTTTTTTTTTTTTTTGTGGTACGCGGGCCTCTCACTGTTGTGGCCTCTCCCGTTGCGGAGCACAGGCTCTGGACGCGCAGGCTCAGCGGCCATGGCTCATGGGCGCAGCCGCTCCGCAGCAAGTAGGATCTTCCTGGACCGGGGCACGAACCCGTGTCCCCTGCATCGGCAGGTGGACTCTCACCACTGCGCCACCAGGGAAGCCCCATCAGCGTTTTTTAATATCTCTGATCTCATCCTCTAATCTATCCACAGTGCTCAGAACAGTGTCTGGCACACAGCAGGTGCCTAATACATATGTATTAAACAAATAATCAACTAATAAATAATCGATCAATAAATGTATCTTAACGGTGTAGGCAGAATGATGTAAATTAATTGCATGCTGAGGTAAACTACTAGCACATTATAGTAAGGTAACATAACTGTGCAACCCATATAATATAATCTTCAGAGATAGTTTCTATTTAAAAAAAAAAAGAAGAGAATAGTTGAAGGACACAGGTGCCAAACTGCAAGAGCTCCCATTGCCAACACTGGAATAATTCAAGTAAGAACATAAATACTGATGATAATATATTCTAACTCAAAGAACAGTGTAAATATCTGTGAGTCCATACTGTTATAAATAAGTGATTGAATAAATAATAGATAAATAAATTGGGACAAGGGGTGAAATTTCCATATACAAGAATTGCAAATTATATATAAAAATCTCCCCTTGAATGTGGGTGTCATTTAAGTAACACAATGAATGGAAGTGGAAAATAGAAGCTTTATGGTGGAAAAACCTGACAGGCAAACAGCATTTTAACCTAGAGGTCAAGTCTAATATCACCACGAAGAGTCATGCTGATATCATGTACCAACAGATATCATGAGATGAGGGCACTTCACCTCTGGGGTATTCTTCCAAAAGTTTATTACCTCAGTCTAACCATGAGAAAATATCAGACAAACACAAATTGAGGGGTGTTCTACAAAAATACCTAATATTCTCTCAAACTGTCAAGAATATAAAAAATGAGGAAAAATTGAGATACTGTGGCAGATCAAAAGAGACTATGTAAAGACATGAATAAAAATGCAATGTGGTATCCTGATTGTTTTCTGGAAGAGAAAATAAATGAATAGAAAATCCAGTAAAATAAGAATAACATCTGAAGTTTAATTAATAGTATTATACCAATATTAATTTCTGAGTTTTGACCAAGGTTATGCAAGATGTTAAGATAGGGGAAACTGAGTAAAAACTACACAAAAAACTTTCTTTTCAATGTTTTTGTAAAATTATTCTAAAGTAAAAGGTATGAAGTAAACATATACCAACACATGCAAAAAAAAAATGGCATTATTTAAAAGGAGAAAATTGTAGATTTTTGTCTGCTGATCACCTAAGTTAAAAATTTTGGAAGAGAATAAAAAACATTTCAGATATTATGCTATTTATTGTTTCATTTTGTATTTTGAAGTAGCTTTAAAAATAAAATGTTTTATATATGCTAAGGTGTTCTTTTAAGATTATTGCTAAATACATCATAATGAAATTAATACCATGAATTACTATTTGTTTAATACTAGACCTGGCATACCACTTTAAACTAGATTGCAGTTTAAATATATTTATAATAGAAAACTATTATAAAACAATGCAGCATAAAACAGGAATCTTTATTCCAATTGCATTTACTTACAGTAAAATGTGAAGAGGGGGGCTTACAATATCATTTTTCTTTATCCTCATATTTTTCATTTTTTTGACAGAAAGCATATCATTTCAATTTATTTTCCATTTGAAGTGCTACTTCTTATGAGATCATTTAAAATAATTAATAGACATCTTTAGAGCAGTTTTAGTTCAAACAAAAATTGGGCAATTAAAAGTGCGGAGTTTCCATATATTTATTCTCTTCCTTCCCAATACACTATACATCCTATTATTAATATCTTGCATTAATGTGAAACATTTGTTACAATTGATGAACCAATATTGATAGATATTTATGAATTAAAGTCCATACTTTATTTTAGAGTTTAGTCTTGGTGTTTTAGGACTAAACTAAACTAAAGTTCTATGACTTTTGACAAATGGATAAATTCATGTATCCACCATGATAACATCATACAGAATAGTTTCACTGACCTGAGAGTGTCCTGTGCTCTACCTTTTCATCCCTCTCTGCACTGCTCCTGAATTCATGGCAAACACTGATATTTTTACTGTCTTTGTAGTTTTGCCTTTTCCAGAATATCATTATTTGGAATCATACAGTATGTAATGTTTTCAGACTGGCTTCTTTCACTTAACAATATGCATTTAAAATTAGAGGTTTTTTAAAAATCACTGAATAATATCCCATTATGTGAATGTACCACAGTTTACTTATTCATTCATCTATTGAAGGACATCTTCGTTGTTGCCATGAACATTTGTGTTCAGGTTTATGTATGAGTATAATTTCAATTTATTTGGGTAAAGAACTAAGAGTGTGTTTGCTTAATTGAACGGTTGGCCTATGTTTAGCTTTGTATGAAACTGTCAGACTGCCTTCCAAAATGGTTGTACCATTTTGCATTCCTACCAGCAGTGAATGAGAGTTCCTGTTGCACCACATCCTCCACAGTGTTTGATATTATCACTGTTGCTGGAATTTGGCCATTCTAGTAAGTGTGTTGTGGTATCTCATTGTTTAAATATACAATTCTCTAATGAAAAATGATGTAGAGCATCTTTTCTTATGCTTATTTGCCATCTGTACATCTTTGGTGAGGTGTCTGTCCAGATCTCTTGTCCATATTGTAATTGCTTTTTTTTTCCCCTACTCTTGATTTTTGAGAGTTCTCTTTGTATTTTGTATATAAGTCCTTTATCATATATGTGTTTTCCACATCCCTTCTACCTGTTTGTCTTGTTTTCTAATTCTCTTAAGAGTATCTTTTGCAGAGCAAGGGTTTTAAATTTTAATGAATCCAACTTACCACTTTTTCTCATTCATGGACTGTGCTTTTGGTGTGTTGTTTTCTATAAATTGTATTATTTTGCATTTTACATTTATGTCTATGATCCATTTTGAGTTAATGTATGTGAAAGATAAAAGGTCTGTGAATAGATTCATTTTCTTTTTGCATGGGTTTCGAGCTGTCCCAGTACCATTTGTTGGAAAGAGTATCCTTTCTCCATTGGCCTGCCTATAATTGCTTGATTATACTTGTGTGGGTCTATTTCTAGGCTGTCTATTCTGTCCACTGATCTATCTGTCTATTCTTTTGCCAACACCACATCATCCTTATTATGGTAACTTCATAATAAGTCTTAATGTCTGGTAATGTTGGCCCTCTGACTTTGTTCTTCTTCTTCAATATTGAGGGTCTTCTGTTTCTTAGGTCAGTTTTTATGATAGATACTCCATGTATTTCCAAAATTTCATTGTGGATTTTCTAACTCATAGTCTCTTAAATTTGAACATCTCCATGTTAACAATGAATATTCTTATAAAATTATAATATTGGGAATTTACAGAATTGATACACCTTTGCTCTGAATCAATGGCAAAGATGTAAAAAGAAAGGACATTATGCCCATCATTGGATAAATTGTTCTCAGCCATTTTTCTAGAGAGTAGTTCATTTCTCTGTATTTACATTTTTTGTTGATACTTTAGTCAAGTAATGGAAATTGTAATTATCCAAACATATTTGTGATATTTAACCACCACAGCATAAAATCCATGAGGCAAAGATCAGATCTAATTTTGTCCATCACTCTACCTTCAAGGCATAGTATAATTCCTGGCATATACTAAGTACTCAACATTGTTTGTTGAATGAATACATCATCATGTGAATAAATTTTCCTCTTTAAGTTGAGATACTAATCAATGACATCACAATAAGGTAGTCACTGGATTCCTTTGATAATAGAAAGAACTTCATGATAAGACCTGTGTCTTTAATCTGTACTGTCTCCTGAGTAAATCCTTAAAGACACTAAACCTGGAGTTAGCTGGGTGAAAAAGAAAGAAATAGAAAGCCAAAGACCAACCACTTGTCATGGATATATTTTGGTCAATGTTCATAAGAAAATTTTATATATAAGGTACAAAGAATTAGATTTTAGGAAGTTAAGGTGGGAGCAGAATATTAAAATAAACATCAAGTCATACTATACTTGGACCTAGGCAAATATATAAGCAAGTAATATGTGTCTAGCAAATAACAGTTTTAGTAGAAATAGTATGGGTTCAAGAAGTTCCTTGTAATACTTAAATAGCTATGTGATGTCAAGTTTTCCATTAGCAGTCACATTTTGATAACATTATGCATTTCACAAGACTCTTATGATATATAGTCAGACAATGCATATAAAGTAAACAGAGAAGTTTCTGAAAAATGGAGGGTGTTCAATATACACATACAACATACATTCTCAGTGTTGGTTTGCAAAATCAGATTTATACCTCCCCAAATCAGATCTATGCTTTTCTTTCCCATCACCCTACTCAAGTATTCAGATTATTCCTCTTCTCTACTTTTCTAAATCTAAATGGTTACAGTCACTGGAAAGTGAAATTTACTCATAATTACCACACTGATGGGCGGACAGTTTTCTAACCTAGTTCAATTGACTCCTTAAAATATCTGCAAGTATATTTATCAACCTCTTCCTCTATAAAGTTTTATATAGTCTTATTTTTTTCTCTAATTTTCTCAATTTTAGTGATACCAATGAACTATGAAATGGGCTCTGAATAGGCAAGCTAAAGGCAGATAGAAAGGACTTCAGTAATATGAAAATAAATTATTTTCTGAGTCTCCAGAGGATATGAGTTTTCCCAAAAGAATATTTTATATCCTGATTTATTACATAAGCTTCTTAAAGTCCTGAAGCTACTAAGTGGTTAAAACCACTGATGTTAACATTTGAACTAATAGATAATGATTGAAACATTTTATATAATAATTATTTATTTTGGTTATATGAAATAAATTACTTGTAATAAAGGAAAGGATTAAGAAAGAAAAACAGGTGTTCTTACCATGACAAAGTTTCAATTTTACATTTTTGACCAACAGATTAGGATAGTTGATCTAAAACAGTCGTCAATAAGAAATAATGATGAATAAATTAATTCAGATTGTAGGTAAATAATAGTTGTTCTATTAAAAAAGACTGAAATGTAGGGGAAATAACTCTGGAGTTAAATTCAGAGCTGTAGATTCTTGGTCTAACTCTGCCAATGTCTGCTGTGTGATACTGGATAAACTGGGAAACCTCTCTTAATACTGGTTGTATCATTCATAAAATGAACGCACGCTCAGAATGATATCTAATGATCCTTAGAACTATAATATCCAAGTAATATTTAAAAGTTTGTTTCCTGTTTAAAATCAGCTGTAATAAAAAAACAAATAGAAATAAGAGCTGCATAGTAGTCTTTCCCTCACAAGGTTATTGTACCGTTAAAATAATGTTTGTGAAGATGACCCGTGAAATCCTATACATTATTAGTAATTAATAAATTAGACTGGAATGGACGTCTCTGTATTTCACTAAGACTATGGTGAAACTAAATGGTTTCCTGAAAAGTGAATCAGTTGAACGGAGATTTAATCATTTTTTTTAATTTGAGGAAAACATAGTCTCATCTCGTGTGTACAAGGTTCAAGTTTCTTGTAAAATTAAAATCTCTGTAGAAAAGTAAAAGTAAAAAGGAGGAGGAACTTACTTCATATTCAGTTTCAAGCAGACCATGTATTTCTATTTAACTTGTCTCTATCTTTTTTTAATTTTGAGTTCAGTATTTACCAAAATGTTTTCTTTGGGCCATTTACATAAATTACAAACTCACCACAAACCATTTAATCTCAGTCTTTAACTCAGCTCTGTCTTCTTCATTTATCCTTGATTGCACACTATGTTTTCATTAAGGCAGTTGGCCATGCCCTCTCCTGTGTTCTCTGATTCATCCCTGGAGAGTTTCCAGACATTCAGGCTTGCCCTTCCCAGAGTCTGCCATGCGATTGCAGTTGTTCTCTGATGTGTGTTGGCAAGTGCTGTCCTTTATTTTGGGAGCTGAGGCCATGCCTATTCCTCCTCTGCAAGGGATTTGTTGCCATGAACTGTGTGGACTATAGAGTTCCTTTCTCAATGTTGAAAGAAAAACTTGAAAAAAAAAATCCAAATACTCGGGGTCTATATATATTTAGAAACAAATGCATACACTTTCTAGGCAGTTTTATCTCTACTTTGGTAAGTTGTGAGGAAATCATGGTCAAACAAAAAGTTTTCCATTTGAGAAATAAGAACTCAGCTGTAGTATGTACAGCTTCTTTCTTGGGCTTGGGGAATTGAGGCCAGCACATTTTTTGGTTTCATAGATATTCAAGAAAACTTAAAAACATCAGAAAGTTAAGAATGAGACAGTACAAACAGAGTGAGGGTATTAACTCTTCATCCTCATAATTTAAAAGTCAGTAATGTTATTTTTATTTAGGTTTTTCATGCACATTTCAAATAATTTAAGTAGCATGACCCGAGATGTTTGAGGTGCCTTTTCAACGTGAGGGAGAGAGATTGACTAGCACTATTTGAAACATTATCTTGTCTGGTGATACTCTGGGGTTGTAATGTTGTTTTCATTTTTATACATTTTATGCCACAAGATTTTCATAATCTATTTAGAAAACAGCAGAAGTTATGCTTGTAATGAAGTATTTGGTATTCACAGAATAATAGTCAGTGACCATGTGAGGCATATTATGGTTCAGGCAATATACTCAGTGCTTATCCACATAGCAACTGTATAATATAGTTTTTATTATAGATGCAGAAAGAGGCACAGAGAATTTAAGTAACTTCACCAAAGTGAACAGTCAAAAAATGGCATAGGACTTCCCTGGTGGCGCAGTGGTTGAGAGTCCGCCTGCCGATGCAGGGGACACGGGTTCATGCCCCGGTCCGGGAGGATGCTACATGCCGCAGAGCGGCTGGGCCTGTGAGCCATGGCCGCTGAGCCTGTGCCCCGTTGGCAACGGGAGAGGCCACAACAGTGAGAGGCCCGCGTACTGCGAAGGAAAAAAAAAAAAAGTGGCATAGTCACAAACCAGTCCAAGTTCTTAATCACTTTCCAGCATCACATTTTATGACCACATACATACACATACAGAGCTAAATACGTATGTAGGGATCTATTATTTGTCATTGCATAGTTAAAGTCATTCAATAAGCTGCATGTATACACTATCAAAATATGAATGTGGCTGCAAAATGATCAACACACATTTTGCAATGGCAAACCCACAATATCATCTATGTGTGAGTATATCTGTGCTTACAAATGCATGTGTGTGTGTGTGTGTGTGTGTTTGTGTGTGATGTCTTAAAACAATTGGTGCTGCTCTTTGGGGAGCTTGCTCTTAACGAAATAACAAACATAATGTCCCTTGACATATATATAGGCTTATGCTTCTCTGACTTCAATTCACTCTAAATTTGACACATGAGTCAGTTTTCCTGCCATTCCTACATCCTAGCCATCCTGGAATTTACTTGGGACATAGTGATACCTAGAGTTACACAATTTTCTTAAGGACTAAAATAGGCCATCACAGGATCCTTCTGTTTACTATATAATGAAATTAAACTGCATCATACTCAGAGCCATGTTATTTTGTCTTTTGATTTGGTATATTATGCAGTTTCTCTAAAGGAATTGTATTTTCTTTAAATATCAGTATTTATCTTAACCTGTTTTTGAAAGGATACAGCACAATACCTAGTGTGTAGTATAAAAGGTGCTCAAAAAAATTTAATGAATGTACAAATGAATGGCAATATAAAAATTATGCTTAAGATGGTATAAAATAATGGGTAAGATATAGTTTTATGTTAATAAGTACAGTGAATATCAATATTGGGTTAGATTGTATGTGGGACCAGAATATTCCTTTGATTATATTAGCAAGAAACATCCAGTCAAGAATAGTCATACTCTGTAGAGAACAATGTATGGATATCAAGGGGGGAAGGAGGAGGTGGGATGGATTGGGAGATTGGGATTGACATATATACACTACTATGTATAAAATAGATAACTAATGAGAACTAACTGTATAGCACAGGGAACTCTACTCAATGCTCTGTGGTGACCTAAATAGGAAGGAAAACCATAAAAGAGGGGATATATGTATATGTATAGCTGATTCTTTGCTGTACAGTGAAACTAACACAATATTGTAAAGCAACTATACCTCAGTAAAAAAAAAAAAGAAAAGAAAAGAAAACGGAAGAGTCAAACTCTGCCATTTCTGTCTCCTGGTAGAATGTACTGACAATAGATGAATTAAGAAATATCATATATCAGAAAGATATAAAATTCAGGATTTTTATTGTATCTCCTTTCTTATTGGTCTATGCAATTACATAAATAGTGAAGAATGACAGTTCTTTACAGTAGAATATCAAGTAATAAGGAATAAGAGAACCACAAAAACACCATTTTGCTATCATCATATTAAAATTTTTCTGGCAAGAATCTTCAATGGACAATAAAACATTATATTTACATAGTTTCAACGTGTCTATCAAATAATCACAGATTAAAGAGGGAAAGTGGTAATGTTTCATTGAAGAAATCTGGGAGCCATCATCATAAGTGATCTATATTAACATCAACAAAATACCATAAACTGATATCTTGTATCTCCTGATATGATATACTGAGAAGGCTATATTAATTCTGTAGTACTCTTTCCATAAATAATTGTTCACTTTAATCATAAAGAAATATCAGATAAAAATAAATAAGACATCTGAACTAAATTCCTCAAAATTACAATGTAAAATAATTACTAAATAGCTGTTTCAGATGAAGAAAGACTAAAGAAACATGAAAAATAATTAGTAGTTACTTCTCAATTGGATGCAGGATAAGGTAGAAATTAGTGTAATGCTATAAAGGATGAATCTGAGATAAATGAAGACACATTGAACTGTATATTAAATAATATCTTTGTAAAAATAGTTAATGTTCTGAGTTGAATAATTTTTAACATAATTATGTAAGAAAGTGTACTTGGGAAATAAATGCTGAATTATTTAGGAAGAAAGCACCTTGATGTTTGGAACTAAATCTCAAATAGTTTTAGGAAAATGAAATGTATTTATACAAGTCAAAAAATGGTATATCTTGGTTAAGGATGTTCTTTATATTATTATTGTTACTCTTTAACCTTGTAACTACTTAAAAATAAGAAGTACTTCTGGTATAAATGAAAAGGCTCAAACTATATGACTCAAAAGAGATGAAGAATAAATATATAAGGCTACAAGCTTTTAATTTAAAATGTATTTCTCATTTGCAATGAGATTAAATGGAAAAGAATAGTAGGGATCTGGAGTTTTCCTCCACGTATCCATGGCATCTTGCAATTTTTAACCTCCTAGTAAGTGTATTAGTAGCTTTGTTTCCTGGCTTGTCTTCAGAGCAATGAGTTTCACTGTTATGACATTATATCATTTATATTTTAGTGGAGTCTACACATAAAGGGCACTTTAGAATAAATTATAGAAATGAGTAATTACCATAAAATTACTATGAAATTTACATTGCACCAATACCTTATACCAGGAACTGTGAAAAATGCCATAAATTGTTTTTCTTCTAATTTAGTTATTTCTCTTGACTCTTTTCTTCTGTCTGTAAATAGTAAATCTGAAGGATGATTTTTTAAACACTCTAAAGTTGGTTCTAAATATCACATAGGTCATCAGCTAAGTGATGAATATTAATGTGCTTATTATTTCACTCCTCATTGATATAACACAATTTAAAATCTTTCTATAAACAAGTATGTGTCTGTTAACATTATTTTACATCTATTCAAGTTTATGTAACAAGTATTATGTCTACTAACTTTCTTGTTAATAAATATTATTATTATGCCTGTCGACCTTAAAAGCACTTAAGCTGAATAAATTACTGAAAATTAAACTAAAATTTTTGAAGGTTAAATGCTAATGAAAACGGAAAGTGCATATATGTAAATGTGATAATATTGATATATATAAAACTATGTATAAAATGAGTTCTTAATAATAAAAGTTAACAGAAAATTATGTGTTATAAAATCATTTCTCTTCTGCCCAATATGTATAGTAAGAGACTTTGTTTGGAAAGGGCTAATCTGTACATTTTGCCACCCACTCCTGACCCATCTGTATTTAACTGGACATATCTGAGTGTCTGGAACTTCCTCATTTTTCTTATTCTTCTAGCACTTTTACCCCACCCTTCTCTCTCTCAGCTGTTGAATTTTCTTCACATACCAATAAGAAAATATAAGCAGTGGTAAGACAAGTTCCACATCTGTCAATAAACCTGCCTCTGTGCCCATATATTCCTACTTTTTGGACTCATATTGCAAGACTGACCTTCTCCCACCTAAGGAGAGAGCCTCCAATTGTACACAAATTCCCATTTCCTTTTGCTGGTTAAGAACATTGTTCCAGCAATTAGTCCTTTGTTTTCTGTATCACCAGTTTTAATTCTTCTTACAGTATCATTAATATTAGCTTATAAATGTCATAATATCACTAATATTAAAAAATAAACAACTTCTCTTTACCCCATGTCTTCTTCCATCTAGTTCCCCTTTATTTCTATGTTCCTCTCTATATAGAAACTCTTACAAATTTTATCTGAAATCCTTGTCCCATTTCCTTTCCTCTTCTTACAAATTAAATTATCAATTCTGTCTTCAGTTTTCAAACCAGTCTGCAGTGTTTAACCGAGTAAGTCACAATCTCTAAAACATTTTCAGCCTTTGACCTCTGAGACTCCATCTCCCCTCATTCTTTCTTTATCACTTGCATAGTCTCCCAAGGATTTCTTTCTAGAATTCCTCCTGAACCCCTAAATGCTGCTGTTCTTCCCTTATGTTAGTCCCAAAACTCTTGCTTTCTCCACATAACAATCACTCTCTAAATAATACTATTCTGTTTTATGGCTTTTTCTTTAATCAGCAAATATTCACTTAGCATCTGCTACGTTCCAGACACTATGCTGGGTGATAGTGTTACTTCAAAAACTCCTCGGACCTTCCTGGGTATTGTCTGAAACTGGCCCCCTTACAAAGAGGGTAGGGGGAAACCTAAGGAAAAGGTAGCCACTCCAGATTGGCAGGGGTAACTTTTAAAAAACAAGGGAATCTACTTATGAGGTTTGTCTTGGGCAGCCAAAAGACAAGTAGATTTCTTCACCTGCCCACCACTACCTTAAAAGTTTATTTAGAGCCTAACTGGGTTCAGTCACAGTCACATACCAGTACGGATAGCTTCACATTTCTATTTCAAGGCTGCATGCTTGGAGCAGCTTCTGGGAGCAGGGAAGGCAAGCTGAAAGCATATTCAAAGGACAAGGAGGGTGTGGGGAGCCTCCAATTGCCCAGGTCCAGCTCACGGGTCAATTGGTGGTCACATCGTTTTGATGGCCTGCTTCAACAGGTAGAGATATATCAATGAACAAAATAAACAAGCAGCCTGCCTCCTGGAGTGCACATTCTGTTGGGTAGAGAGACCTGTAATATACAGCAAATTATATAGTGTAGTAGAAGGTGGTAAATATTAAGGAGAAAAATAAATCAGTGCTGAGAAAAGTTGGGTAGGCGGTATTTGAGCAAAGGCATGAAGAAAGTGGAATAGTGAGCAATGGATTCTCAGGAAGTCATATACTTTTAAATGCAGCCTATGCATGGGGGAAAAAATCACAGCTCCAGCTCTGGTCTGTACCATAAACACCACACTCCCATGTCCAATTACTTACTTATATCTCATGTGGATAAATAATCTAAGAGACATCTCAAGTATGGCATGTCTAAAAACAAAACAAAATTTGAAAATCCTGATTTTCTCCAACAAACATTCTCCCTACAGTCATTTACATTTCAGTAAATGGCAATTCTGGTTTTTCTGACCAGCATTCATGTATCAATCTTCTCTCTCTCCTTTCTCACAACCCATAGCCAGTCCAACAGCAAATGCTGTTGAGTTTATTGTTTAAAAATAGCTGGAATCTGAGCATTTTCACAACCTTCACAGAAAATGCTGTGAAGACGTCATATCACTCAAGACATCATCATCTCTCATTTTGAATATGGCAATAGCCTCCAAACTCCTATTCCTTCTTCTAATCTTGTTTCTCAAAAGCCAAGCCCTGGGTAAACCAAATCTATCTTATCATCTCCCTAAAAAGTAAATGCAAAGATAATGTACACTGCAGAGTCTGGTACTGCTGGAGCCCCAATATCTTGTCTTTTCCCACTGTTCTCTTTGCTCATTCTGCTCCATTACTCTGGTTCAGCTGTTTCTGGAAAACATCAAGCATCTCTCCCCTGAGATTTGCAACTTGTCTTCATTCTCCTTGGAGTCCAATTACTCAGATAATTTTCAAGACCACTTAAAAATTTTTTTCCAGGTCTCTGCTTAAATATCATCATTTTAAAGAGGATGTTCTTAACCATTCTGTCTCTATTGGCCACAAGTCTGGGTCCTTATCCTCCATCATTTCTTCTGAGCACATATCATCATTTGACACATTAAGAATGTATTTTAAATATTCTCCTCCTACTTCCACTAGAATATAAGCTCCACAGAGTAGGAAGTAATCTGTTTGTTTACCATTGTATATTCAACACCAAGAATAATTGTCAGGCATATAGTAGGTATAAGAAAAATATTTATTAAATGTATCTTGAATAAGTTAAACATGAAACAAAGCAGACAGTCTAAATGTACTGCAGATCATTGTAGCTGAAAGTAGTCTTAAGATTTAGTAGTTTTGTAGCTATCAAAACCAAAATGGACAAGATACACAATAATGTATGTATATGTAAATATACATGTATTTGCCTCTGCATTTAGAAAAATGTTCAGACCAGAAGCTTTTCTTAAAAGAATTTCTAGGATTTCTTTTCTTCTTTCTTCAGCTAGACTACATTATGCAAGTATACTATAGAATAAGTAATATTTCTTAGTGGCCAATCTAAATAGATATCTTGCATTTTCCATGTAGTAAGTGAGGAAAGAGTGGATGTAGACCATCCCAGTTTTGAGAACAGACACAAACACTGGCTAGTTAATGTTCAGCAACAGTTTAAATTTTTTAAAAGTGCTTATACGTCACAATTCTTTAAAAAATGTTTTTAGTAATCATGAAATTGTTCTTTAAGCAAAGTTATGCATATTTTATTTAATGCACTATCTCACAGCCTCTCATTTCCCCCAATCCACATCATAATTATACAAAGTATTTTTTGTCAAATTTCTAAATATACATTCTTCTCATAAAAATCAACCTGTGTCATTCAGTATTTCATATTCTCCACATCAATGCTTACTAGTTTGGCAAAACTAAATGATCTATTAATCCAGTTACTCTGATAAAGAATAATATTGAATAGAATATTGACATGAAAATTTAGAATCAATAGAGAATGGAAAATAAATACACTACCTGGCATAATAAGGAACACATGGGGATATGAAACTTTTCCCACAGCACTAAAAAAAAGATTGTTTACCTTTTGCAGAGCGACAATATATTTTTAGGGTAAAAACTAATGTGTACTGATGACTGCTTCAGTAGGTTCAGATTTGGGGTTTTCTCTTAAATGTTACTTTCCCTTATGTGCTCAGCCTGTAATGGATTTATGGTTCATACTAGTGTTACATTACATAAAGTGTTAAAGTTTTACATCAGTAAAACAACATATTTATCACACATGCATGCTGCTCAGACTCACATATTCACTCTATACCACTTTTCATTTCAACTTGTTATAAAGTCTGGCTAATTTTTAAGATATGCTCTTTAGATTACTAAAGCAATTAATATCCATTTATACTGTTTGTAATAAATTTGTAAATTCTATGTCTGAAGAGATTTCAGGAAAGACACTTCAAAGTTATAGGATCTTACTCTTCTAGTTCAAATCTGATTAAGAAAAAACTAAGCTCATTTTAAAATACAGTTGAATCATCATATTTGATTGTACATTCATTTCACTGAATGTATATTTTTGAAAACTTGAAAAATAATTTTGTTTGATTTTCTGCTTAATAATTACATACTTTAATTGAAGATCCAATGCCAACATGAAACAAATAAATTGACATTTTTAATAGTTCTCTGGCACTATCATTAGTCATAATCTTATACTGTTTGTGGCAGGTCATGTTGGATGTTGAAAACTCCATTGTGTGGAATAGCTCCTGGCACACTGAGTTATTTGAATTGTGTCATCATTAGTTTAGCAAATAAGTCATTTGCTATGAGATAATGTTTGCTTTTATTATAGAAGAACAGAGAAGAACTAACTATATTCTTGATTCAAATTACATTAATACTATTTCAATTTGTACTTCAGAAAAGCATACAGGTTGATTTTGGAAAACAAACAGCAAATAAATTATCACATTTTGTGTAATGCCACTCATACACTTTCTAATAATCTTAGCTGCTCCTCAAAACAATCATGTGTGATAGGGTATTTTTGTGTGTGTGCTTTTAAAGGTGTTTAAATTTTCATTAAATAGAACTGGGTACAGCAAAACCTTAACTGGTGGTTAAGCAATTTGACAAAGTTATAAAAAGGGCACATCTGGGCTTGACTCCAAGTCTTCTGAGGAAAATTTAAATGACTGTCTGATACAAAGTATTTCAACCCAAAAGTTTGTTCAGGAGAAAATATGAAGATAAACAAAAATATTTATAAGCAAAATGGAGGTTTCCTTGTATGATGGAGACATATATTAAAACTTTAACCCTAATAGGCTCCAATCTTTGTGTTTGTGCATGTTTATATAGGTGTAGTGGGTACTGTGTCTATATAAAAGAAAATATACATAAACATGTGATTGTACATTTGAGTTTCAATCATTTTATTTCTGAAATGTATTGTGAGTACAAAATGCTCCACATAATATAGCTTTAAAGTTTAAAGTCTATTAATAAAACAAAACTGAAGTATCATGGCATAGAATTAAAAAATAAAATTTAAAGTTCTTTTTATGCCCCTCCACAAAATTGTCTTGCTTTCTCTTTCAGTTAACCCTTTCCTTAATTTTGGCTTATTTATTCCTAAAAAACATAGTATTGTTTGGGGTTTTGAGAACCAATTTTTGATATCTATATAAGCAGTGCTCATTCTTCTGTGATTTACATTTTCTCCCAAATATACTTTCTTTGAAACTTAGATATATTCATGCATGCAGTGAGAGGGGATTCCAATAGAAGAATATAGTCACCAATCATTAGACATGACATGGTCAGATCATATCGTTCCATGTTTTGGCATATAGTAAAATTTATTTAATTGTGATTGTACATAATTTTTTTATTATATGTTTGTCAGGGTTTTTGTTTGCAATTTTTTATTTTGCAAACAATTCTGCAACAAAAATGTAAGAACATGACTTTGGTACACACATTAGCTGTGCTATACACCCAGAAGTACATGTGCATACGTGTTCAATTGTATTGGGAAATAAAAATTGTTTTCCAAAGTTGTTGCATAAACTTTCAGTAGAGTGCATAAAATTTCCATTGCCCTACAAGCTTTTCTGCACTTGATATTATCACCAGCCTCATTTTTTCAAACACAATATGTGTAAAATGATTTTGACTGCAATTTTAATTTCCATTTTCTAGATTACTCATATGGTCAAGCATGTCATCATAGATTTTTGGATGATATGCTTTTCCTTGTTCAATACAGCCAACTCAAGATTTTTGTTTATATATTTATTTATATATTGAATTGTTTGCTCATTCAAATAATTTGTATAGGCTTTTTACAGTTCTCTATTTAAATTTTATTGCTTATGTATATTGTTAATATACAAATTTTTGAGTTGTCATTTCTCCCTCTCTGTAGTGTTTTTAATAAACACAAATTCTTAATTTCAAGGTAGTATAATTTGTTGGTTTTTTCTTTGCCTAACTGCTTTTGGATCTTTAAGAAAACTTTCTATTTACTAAAATGGTAAAGCTTTTCCTCTATATTTTCTTCTAAAGGTTTTCAAAATTTTCCTTCCAAATATAACTACATAATTCATTAGAATTGAAAATTTATGTTATAATGAAGGGTTCATATTTTTTCCAACATGAATAACAAATGGACACAGCACCATTGATTTAATGGGCCACTATTGCCTTGCTAATTTGCAACACCAGCTCTCTCTATATGAAGTTTCCATATAAATCTGATTCCAGGGTCTCTATTTGGTGCAACTGGTGAAATTGCCCATTCCTGTACCATTATTATAGTATTTTTATTACTATAAGGAGCCATAATATGAACTAGGACAAATCCTCCCATTTGATTGTTCAGCAGGTATATCTTGTATATGTTTGGATTCTTTCTCTTTTATATTAATTTTAGATATATGTTATCACATTCCTTGGAAAATTGTGTAGATTTTGACTGTGATTACAATTTGGAGAAACTAATATTTTATTACCTTTAATAACTTTGTATGATTTATATTCTTTCCCTGAATTGTCTGCAAATAACAATATTTTGAATCTTTACATTGTCTTTTTTTCTTATTCTGCTGGTTAGGACTTGTAACTCATTTTTAAAAAGAAGTGATGACAAGATGTCAGCAAGAATGATGAAATAAGAGACTTCTGATTTTCTCTCCTTTTACAGACACACTGAATAAACTACTACACAGGGGTCAATTCCCTCTGAGAGAAATACGAAAATTAATTGAGTGACTCCTATACATTCAGTGACTGAGAAAATACCCACACTGAAAAGAGTAGGAAAATCTGAGAAACACTCATACCATACAACACAGCCCCTGGTACAGAGTTTTCTATTCAGGATGGAACCCTCAACTCTCAGCTTCTCCCAGAGATGCACATTTAGCACCCCAACTTTTAAGGCTGCTATTTGAGAAACTAGCTGCCAAATTACTCACCTCTGAGAGCTGATGAGTCTCAGCATTTGCAAGTCTCCCGGACCATGTGAAACAAAGAGGCGGCTTTGTTTCACCCCCAACCCAACCCTGACCAGCTCAGAAGGAGCAGGTGAAAACTCAAGGCTCCCAGTTTTTCCCTGAATGAGGTTTCACTGCATACTTTCCCAGCTGAGGGTCAAACTTCTAATCAGCTTGCAGCTGGGAGCTGACTGGGATCCTCTGGGAGCTTGAAAGGGCTTTTGGACATTTGCCCTGTCTTCTCCTCCCAGATTGCTCCAACAATAAAACAGTCTCCAGTTTCTCCCTAGAAGAAAGTGTCCACCATCTTGTGCCCCAATTTCTAATGCTGCCACTCAAGAGACTGGCTCCTAAATCACCTAGTTCTAGGAGCTGATGGAGTTCTGCAATTTCAAGTCCCCCAGAACACAAAGACAAAGGGCAGTTTTATATGGATGCACAAGCACCCCAGTGGTTATTCCCTCTGGCTCAGCAAAGAGCTAGTAGGCAAAATAACCAGTTCCCAGTTTCTGCCTGAGAAGAGCTAGACTGCCTATAGAACATCCCAGCTTTCACAGCTGCTGCCTGAAAGGCTTCCAATCAGCTCCTACCTGGGAGCTGACAGGGCAGGCTATTAGAAGTCCTCTGGAAATGGGAATGGGAATGTGGAAATTTCCCCACCTTTGGTCACTGACTGAACTTGACATATTCTAATCTCCTGGGGGCCGCTAAGAGCAGAGGTAGGGATTTGGAAAAACACAAAGACTTCGGAGATGCCAGAATCTCAGACCAGATTGAGGACTTTTCCAACTATATTCATCAGAAATATTGGCCTATAGTTTTCTTTTCTTGTAGTGTCCTCATCTGACTTTGATATCAAGGAAATGCTGGCCTTGTAAAATAAGTTGAGAAATATTCTTCTCTATTCAATTCTTTGGAAGAATTTGAGAAGGATTGACATTAATTTTTCTTTAAAAGTTTGGTAGAATTTTCCAGTGAAGCTATTTGTTTCTGGGCTTTTCTTTTTTGGAAAATTTTCTAGTGCTACTTCGATCTCTTTACTTGTCTGTTCAGATTTTCTGTTTATCATGACTCATTATTGTAGGGTTGTATGTTTCCAGAAATTTCTTTCTTCTAGGTTAGTTGGTATATAATTATTCATAGTAATCTCTTATGATTCTTCATATATCTGTTGTATCAGTTATAATGTCTCCTGTTTCATTTCTGATTTTATTTATTTCAGTGTTTGCTCATTGGTTTTCTTAGTCTAGCTAAAATCTTGACAATTTTGTTTATCTTTTCAAAAAACCAAACTCAGTTTGTTGATTTTTTTCTATTGCCTTTCTACTTTCAATTTCATTTATTTTTGCTCATCTTTGTTATTTCTTCATTCTACTAACTTTGGGCTGAGTTTGTTCTTTTTCTATTTCCTTAGTTTGTTCCTTTTTCTAATTCCTAGTTGGCTTGCTTATTGGAAATCTTTCTTTTTTCTTAATATAGGCATTTATTGCCATAAGCTTCACTCATAGAACTGCTGTTCCTGCATCCCATAAGTTTTGGGCTGTTGCATTTCTATTTTTGTTTGTCTTGAGACACTCTTTGATTTCTCTTTTGATGTCTTCTTTGACCCATTGTTTGTTCAGGACTCTCAAGTGTCCACATTTGTCACTGCAGCCCCATGCAACCACCAAAAGCTCTGTTGTTTTCTTTTTCCACCAGCAGTAGTCCTCTGCCTGGACTGAACAAATCACTTTTATATTTTAAGTTGTTTTACTGATTTTTCTCAGTGTAAGGATTAACCTGCCACAGACTGTCGTATCCTATTTTGAACAAGGAAACTGAAATCTGATTTTCAAAATCAACTCTGATAATAGTTTTCTTTAACTGGATGTTAAGACCACTTACATTTATCACATATTTCTCATATGCCAATACGATGAATATGGATTCATTTCTGTTTTTTTATATGTTTCTTACCTATTCTGTCTTTAACCACTTTCCTAGATTGTTTTCTAATGCATTCTTTGTTTTCCTTTTTGTTACACTATTTTTTCCTATTCCTTTTTTTGGGGGAATTTTACACATATTTATATTTGTTAATGGTTTATCTTAAAATTTTGGTACTCACATTCAACTTAAGAATGTGAATCCTATTTGATAGATTTTCTCAGTTCTGAAGTGATATAATGAACTTTAGATTATTTTGTGTGATTAACACATGCTATTGTTATTCAGCCTGTTTTATATTGATTTATTTATCCCACATATTTCGTATTATTATGCAGTATTGCTGTAAATAATGATTGTCTAGATTTTCCAAACATTTACTATTTCCTTTGATTACCATTTTTTTCCCTCAGATTTCTTAGGTGATTTTTCTTTTTCCTTGAATCTCATCCTTCAGTTTTCTACAGAGATGCTCTGTTGGAACTAACCCAGTATGATACTGTATATCTGGAAATATTTCCCCCTTTTCTTCTCAAGAGAGAGTTTCATTAGGTGTGCAATTGATATCAGTTGTTTGAAGATATTATTTTGTTGTTTATGCAACCGTTGTTACTACTAAGATATCAACTGGCCCTCTATTTTTTTTTTATTTAAGTAATCTATCTATCCCATCCAACTCCTCTTTTCCCCTTTCAGGATGCTCTAAAGATACCCTCTTTATCTTTGGTTCTGATTTCACTAAAATATATCTGGCTGGGAATTTCTTTTTACTTATCATCCTTTGGAGTCACTAGGTTAACAGAGTGTGAGAATTGATGTCATTCAATTATGTATGTCTTGGTCATATTGTCTTCAAAAATTCACTTTAGGATTAGCTTTTTTGAAAATAGTGTGAATTTTTATTTACAATTATAGTTCAGGTTCATTTTAGCAAATTTGTGGTATATGAAAAATTCAGAAAACCACTTTTAAACACAACTCCAAGAAATGATAACATCTTAGTATAAGCAACTATTTTGTTTTTGCTTTACTAAGATATAAAAAGTATACATAGAAAAGTTAATATAAATGAGTTTCATAGACTATTTCTCAAGATAATTAATATTCTTCTACAACATAAATTTGGTGACTCTATGGTATTATATATATAAACCAATTTAACCAATCATCTAGCTTTCAAATATTTAAGTTGTTCCCATCTCTCCATTCTTATGCTCAGTTATTAGGATATGATAGTGAAATAAATGTGAAAAAATTTTTGTCTGCAGAAACCTTGCAATCTACTTGGTGAAAACAAGCACTAAATAACATAGTAGTAAGTATATAGTATTTTTTTAATGTGATGAATGTTGAGGAAAAAAACATATGAAGTGGGAAAGGTGGATACAGATTATTAGGGCTTGCTGTGTGAAATATTAGCATGTCCAGGAAAGGTTTCTCTGAGAAAGTGTTTTGATTAACATATGAATGAAACCAGTCATACAGATATCTGGAAGATCATGCTAGGAAGAGAAAACAGCAAGTACAAAGTGTCAAAGTGGCAACATGCCATGAGTAGGAAGCCAGAATGCTGGATTGAAGGAGGCATTGGAGAGCATGGGATGACATCAGATGGTACCAGAGGGTCAGGTCATGCTGGATTTTAGGGGTCGTAGTGAGGATTTACCTTTTACTGGGAAAGAAATGATAAGTCTTTGGGGATTCTGAGGAGAGAAGTGGTATGATCTGAATTAATAGTATAATTTTGACTACTTTGTTGAGGATAGACTAAAGAGTGGACAGCAGTGAGTCCAGTTAGGAGGTTGCTTTAATGTTCTAGGCCAAAGATGATGGACTTATACTGGAGAGGCAGTAGTGGGGATAATTTGGTCCCCAGATCAAATTCTGGAGCAAGACACAAACGGGAGTTGCTGGTAGGTTTGTTATAAACAACTAAGACTGCAGAAGGAGATATGTTAGGAGAGGGGCAGAGACTATCAGGAGGTCATATTTATAGGTAAATATTGTGAATATTTCTATTCTTTTATTTATAACTCCCTGAACATGAAATGTATATAAAAATATGTGTACATTTTAAATATTTTTCTATCTACTGTCAAATAATTTTCCAGTGTAGTTTTTACTAATTTATGCATTTAAGCAGTGCATGTAACTATTTCCCTTCACACTCTAAAATACTAATATTGCTATTTTTAATTGCTGTAAATTTTATGAGCAAAAGTGCATCTCAATATTGATTTAATGTGCTCTTTAATTAGAACAAACAAACTTAATTTAAAACACACTTGAGTCAAAATACCACAAGATTTGACTTCTTCCTACTTCCTCTTTTATTCTTTTTTATTATTCGCTGTCCATATTTTTAGTCTGTTTAATAAATAGCGGTACTGACATTTGTAATTCCTTGCCCTTAGGACATTTGAATCCTCTTACAAGTTTTGGGAATTCCCATTATGCCCCTTGGACATGGCAATCTGAAAGGGGAATGTCCTTCTTATTTTCATTTTTTGCCAGACAAGATATTGGTAGCCTAGGCTTATGTAAGTAGTCTTTCTTGCCAACAACTTAGTTTCTTGATTGAATGACTCCATTGAAAAGAGAGAGGAAACTGTAATATTCAAAGGTGTCTAGCAAGGGCAACAACATCCATTGGTAGTGATGATGCACAGGAGTGGGGAAGTGCCTTGACTGACTGTTCTTAATTATTAATTTCCACAGACATGCTAGATTTGGTCCTATATAAAATCTATTTCTCCAGGCTTTAGTGACCCTTTCTCATCCTCCGTATCTTTAAAATAATTCCACTTTTTTTCTTACTTCTGCCAGAGCTGAATTCTGTTGCTTGTAAGCTAGAACACTGACGGGAACTGACTACAGTATCCCATTAGGCTCAAAATGGTTCTTGCATATTGCTGTTGTTTGGTACTTTAATGGGGCAAAGCTATTTGTATTCATTAGAAATCCTCTTGGTGAGAGCATTGCATGAACCGTTATGCAATATTTTTGTTAAGCCACTTGGAACTGAGACTGAGACCCTCACTAAATGATTAACATAAGATAAAACAAAAATTTTGTTACTCCTAAGAAAGAAAATATGAGACAGAGGGAGAGATTGCTGCCAGTGAGATGGCATAAGGCTATGGAGCTAAACAATTTAATTTTTTCTTATTAAAAACAAAACAAAGGAAAAATTAAATATTAATGTTACTATCAAAATTGGAAATACAGGGCAAGTAGGAGTTGGTACCTATCATAGCAATGTGATTATATAATGACTCAAGATGATTATTCAGAGGTAGACTTATAAGCATATTATTAATAAATACACAAGTAATCCTAAAATAAATTATGAACCCATAATGTATTATATTTAAGTACGACTTTTCAAGATTTTTGTTTTAGTCACTTATACTCTTTGTTACCATAACAATAACTGAAGCATATCAGAATTAAGTCTTTTCTTTTGGTAGGTTATTTTGTTTAGATTCCTTGTGTGCATTTCACTCTCTTTTCAATTATAATTTACTCATTTTGAATTCTTATTTTGAGAGATATATGCATATGGATAAAAGTTTGGTTAAAAACTGGAATTGGGTGGTATAATCCCTATGGATCAGAGTATAACATTCTGTTTTCAAAAAAATATTTCCTCTCAGTATAAAAATATCAAATTTTGTATTAATAAGTACTACTTCAATTGCAAGTGACTGAAACCAACTTTAACTGTGAAAAACAAAAGGAAAAGGGAGGAAAGGGAGATTTATGGTTGGGATACTAGAATATTTCATGAATAAGGGAGAGTTAAGCAAAAAACCTCTGGTCCAGCAAACCTGCAATAGGGAATTTGATAGCCAGAATTAGGGCTAGAGAGCCTTTGTTTGGGTTTTGGGTTTTTCCATTGACTTGTGATCTCTACTCCTTGCTGCAGATCTGTTTAATTTTACTTTATTTCTATACATTAGCTTCCTATATGTGAAGATAATTGAGCTAAACTATAGCTGGTGATATTTAGAGATTTAGACAGTTTAAAAAACATATAAAACCTACTATCTCTTGGTCAACAAGTTCAAAAATCCTGAAGAAGGATCACATTTTACTAATGGTTAAAGGAGACCATATGCATATAAAATATCTTTTGAATTCAGAAATTGTCTATAACTTTGTAAACCTGGTAACTGTTATTACACTGCAATCACTATTAATGTGCAGTGTCTCTAACTCAGTGGGGTATCACATATGCTGTGTGTCCTAGGCAGTTCTCAGTTACTTAGTGTGGATTCTCCAATAGATTATTCACAAACAAATACTGTCCATTTTATGTTTTAAATCTTACAAAGGCTTAATGCAGTGTTTAGCACAGAGAATTTTTAATAAAACTGTATAAAATACTGAATAATATGTTTTACTAAAAATCAACAATCCAAATAAGACTCAATTTAATAATACTAAATATAAACTGGTTAGAGTTTATTTAAGGTTCAGCTGTTTTTATGTGTGCTGGATTTGAGTATCACTAGAAAGATTCATCTCAGAAAAAAAATCATGTAGTTAGCAACTTAACTAAGATTACACCATTGATTTTACTTCCTCCAAATTGAATTATTTAATCTATTTCCAGCTTTGATATACGTGTAATAGAGTTGATAACTGCTAAATGTGCATAGTAAATCATTATCACATATAAGTACTTGTATAAAAAGCTGTTTAAATAAATTGTTTTGAAATTAGTCATAAGTTTAGCTAAAGATTTTAACTATCAAAGGTTACCTCAAATTTTAATATGTCTTCTATTGAACTCCCCTTTTAACTAAATATTATTAATGAAACAAAATGCCATACTTTTTAAATTCTAAATATCTAGTTCTGCAGCATAAAGTTAAAAATTCAAAAAAGTTATAGGGAAATAAAACAATAAACTAAATTTTTACATATCTTAAAAACATACATTTTGCTTTCAATTTAAGCAAAATAAATCAATGCACATGTATTTTATATATGTTTTTCATATAAGCTTGTACAATGGTATCCAAAGCAGTCTTGAGGGAAAAACATGGAGCTGGAAGAATCAGACTCCCTGACTTCAGATTATACTACAAAGCTACAGTAATCAAGACAATATGGTACTGGGACAAAAATATAGACCAATGGAACAGGATAGAAAGCCCAGAGATAAACCCACACACCTGTGGTCAACTAATCTATGACAAAGGAGGCAAGGATATACAATGGAGGAAAGACAGTCTCTTCAATAAGTGGTGCTGGGATAACTGGACAGCTACAGGTAAAAGAATGAAATTAGAAAACTCCCTAACACCATACACAAAAATAAACTCAAAATAGATTAAAGACCTAAATATAAGACCAGACACTATAAAACTCTTAGAGGAAAACATAGGAAGAACACTCTTTGACATAAATCACAGCAAGATCTTTTTTGATCCACCTCCTAGAGTAATGGAAATAAAAGCAAAAATAAACAAATGGGAACTAATTAAACTTAAAATCTTTTGCACAGCAAAGGAAACTATAAACAAAATGAAAACACAACCCTCAGAATGGGAGAAAATATTTGCAAATGAATCAACAAAGGATTAATCTCCAAAATATATAAACAGCTCATGCAGCTCAATATTACAAAACCAAAGAAACCAATAAAAAATTGGGGGCTTCCCTGGTGGCGCGGTGGTTGAGAATCCACCTGCCAATGCAGGGGACACGGGTTTGTGCCCCGGTCCGGGAAGATCCCACATACCGCGGAGTGGCTGGGCCCGTGAGCCATGGCCGCTGAGCCTGCGCGTCCGGAGCCTGTGCTCCTTTGGCAACGGGAGAGGCCACAACAGTGAGAGGCCCGCATACAGCAAAAAAAAAAAAAAAAAAATTCAGCACAGAAATAAGAAAATGTTTCAGTGAATGGAGATACCAAAAATCCCATTATAAATTCCTTTCAAATTTTTCTTAAATTTTTAATTTTATTGGAATATAGTTGATTTACAATGTTGTGTTTGTTTGTGCTATACAGCAAAGTGAATCAGTTAAACATATACATATATCCATTCATTTTTAGACTCTTTTCCCATATAGGTCATTACAAAGTACTGAGTAGAGTTCCCTGTGCTATATATAGTAGTGTGTATATGTCAATCCCAATCTCCCAGTTTATCCCTCCCCTTCTTCCCACCCTAGTAACCATAAGTTTGTTTTCTACATTTGCAACTCTGTTTCTGTTTTGTAAATAAGTGCATTTGTATCATTTTTTTAGATTCCACATATAAGCAATATCATATGATATTTGTCTTTCTCTGTCTGACTTACTTCACATAGTATGATAATCTCTAGGTCCGTCCATGTTCCTGCAAATGACATTATTTCATTTTTTATATGGCTGAGTAATTTCCATTGTATATATGTACCGCATCCTCTTAATCCATTCATCTGTCGATGGACATTAATGTTGCTTCCATGTCTTGGCTATTTTATTTTTTATTTTCTTTAAAGAAAAGAGTGGAATTTAATCTTTATTCACAGGACACTGCAAGATATGAAATTCCACATAGAAATAAGAAACCCATTGAGAGGAGAAGCTTCATACAGTATGTACAGTTTGGAACTGTTCAAGTATAGTTTCTTTGTAAAAAGTGCTACAATAACAAACCACATGTAAAGAGTTGTTAGTAGAGAAACAGTAAGAGAAACTTCTACCAGACATAGTACACAACAAACAACTTTATGCCTCAGATGTACAATCTAAAAGTTGAAGGTCCCAGCAGTGCCATCCTGAACTTGGAATGTATACCCTTCAGAGGTAGTTTCTGGCACAACATTTTGATCTTCCTCTTCCTCCACAGAGAAATACTTCTCAATCAAGTTTAATGAAGCTTTGTACACAGACTCATTTTCATGGTTTTGTAGAGCTTCAATTTTGTCCAACCTCCACATTCTTCAATCCTTATACTAAGTTTCTCAGTTTCACCTAGTTTCTCAGCAGTCTGAGAGATATTTGAGATGGCATCCAGAATAACCAGAATAATTTTAGTGTCTTTTGCAGTTAGGAGGTTCATCAACGGTTCTATTATGCCACAATGAACAAGGTATACGATCTGCTCAACTGTTCCACCGCTTGTATAGTTGGTCACAGCCCATACAGCTTCCTTTTGTGTCCTAAAGTCGGCCTTAGAGAGAACACCAACAAGGAATGGGACTAATCCATGATTTACAACTTGATGTATCTGGTCCTGGTGGCCAGCCATGATGTTTGACATTGTCCACGTAGCTTCCTTCTGAATATTAGTTTTGGAGTTTGTTAGCAGGCTGGGAAAGATGGCAAGTACTCCTGCATCTATTACAACCTGAGTCTGTTCATCTGTCCCAGTGACAATATTCCCTATGGCTCTTAGCACGAGAGTCATAATTGGCAATTCAGTAGCTCCTGAAAGCTTCACAAGTTGGGGTACAACCCCAGTTTTCACAACCATTTCAATCCATTCATTTGGTAAGGTAGGAAATAGCCCAGCAGGCACCAGCTAAAACTTCTGGATAATCGTGATGCAGGAGATGAACTAAAGTAGGAAGAATTTGCTCAACAACATCTAAGGGGGGGTGCAGGATTCTTGTTGCGACAAAGATTTGAAAGTGTCCAGGTAAGATTACGTAAGTAACCACATGCTAAAGATGACAAGTCAAGAACAGCCAAAAGTGCCAACAGTGGGTCAACTGCACCGTGCTTGATAACCAAGTCTTGGAAGACCAAGCCATCACCTGCAATGTTTCCTAGAGCCCATACAGCTTGTTCACTGATGTGAGCGTGGGGAGATGCCAACAGGGAAATGAATGCTGGGATAACACCTCCACCTACCACAGCCTTGGTCTGTTCTGATGTCGCAGAAGCAATGTTAGTGAGGGCCCAAGCAGATTCAAACTGAATGGGACTACAATCAGCTCTGCCCAAGAAGGACACAAATTTTGGAATCAAACCAGCCCGGATTATGCTGACTATAGGGGGCTGTTTTTCCCTGGAAATCAGTTTCCTAGCACCTTGAGTAGCTTGGAGCTGGCTTTCCAAATTGTTGCTATTTATGCCTTTGACAATGTCATCAACAGACCAATTTACAGTGCCCTGGTTGTTGCAGTTTTCCTGCAGTGGAAAGCAGCATCATCTGGAAAAGAGCTGACATTTCTCCTTTTCAGCATCTGGTCACCCTTCTTAGCTTTCCTGAGCTCCACATTAACTTCTATTCGGCGCCACCTCATTTCTGGACTGTCTTTCCCCTTGTTCTTGAATCTGTTAAGGCAGGCAGATGGTGAATTAGCATTCTCATTGGTTGACATCGTTATGAGACAAAGGGAGAAAGCTACACAGCCGGCTCAAGCTTCCACAGGAGGTGGTGCAGGGCGCACAGGCTACGGATCAACTGCGCTCAAAACGTCCACCATGGTCGGCCTGAGGACGGTGTCTTGGCTATTTTAAATAGTGCTGCTATGAATACTGAGGTTCATATATCTTTTCTAATTATGGTTTTCTCTGGATATATTCCCAGGAGTGGGATTGCTGGATCATATAGCAGTTCAATTTTTACTGTTTTAAGGAACCTCCATACTGTTCTCCCTGATGGTTGTACCAATTTTCAGTCCCACCAACAATGTAGGAGGGCTCCCTTTGCTCCACACCCTCTCCAGCATTTATTCTTTGTAGACTTTTTGATGATGGCCATTCTGACCGGTGTGAATACCTCATTGTAGTTTTGATTTGCATTTCTCAGATAATTAGTGATGCTGAACATTTTTCATGTGCTTTTTAGTTATCTGTATGTCTTCTTTGGAGAAATGTCCATTTAGATCTTCTGTCCGTTTATAGGTTGGGTTGCTTGGTTTTTTTGACATACAGCTGCATGAGCTATTTGTATATTTTGGAAATTTATCCCTTGTTGGTCACTTTGTTTGCAAATATTTTCTCCCATTCTGTGGGTTGTCTTTTCATTTTGTTTATGATTTCCTTTGTTATGCAGAAGCTTTTAAATTTATTTAGGTCCCATTTGTTCATTTTTGTTTTTATTTTCATTACTCTAGGAGGTGGATCAAAAAAGATAATGCTGTGATTTATGTCAAAGAGTGTTCTGCCTGAGTTTTTCTCTAAGAGTTTATAATGTCTGGTCTTATATTTAGGTCTTTGGTCCATTTCAAGTTTATTTTTGTGCATGGTGTTAGTGTTCTAATTTTAATTTTTTACATGTAGCTGTCCAGTTTTCCCAGCACCGCTTACTGAAGATACTCTCTTTTCTCCATTGTGTATTCTTGCCTCCTTTGTTGTAGATTAGTTAAACATAGAAAGGAAAAATATATTATAATACTCAACAAACAAAATACTCATTTTAGATTTCAACAGAAAGTCATCCGTATTTTTTAGTTAATGAGTAAAACCATTTGTATATGTAAACTTCTTCACTTTTTTTTTAACATCTTTATTGGAGTATAATTGTTTTAAAATGGTATGTTAGTTTCTGCTTTATAACAAAGTGAATCAGCTATACATAACATATATCCCCATATCTCCTCCCTCTAGCGTCTCCGTCCACCCTCCCTATCCCACGCCTCTACGTGGTCACAAAGCACTGAGCTGATCTCCCTGTGCTATGCGGCTGCTTCCCAGTAGCTATCTATTTTACGTTTGGTAGTGTATATATGTCCATGCCACTCTCTCACTTTGTCCCAGCTTACCCTTACACTTCCGCGTATCCTCAAGTCCATTCTCTAGTAGGTCTGCATCTTTATTCCCGTATTGCCCCTAGGTTCTTCATGACCATTTTTTCTTTTTTTTAGATTCCACATATGTGTGTTAGCATACGGTATTTGTTTTTCTCTTCTGACTTACTTCACTCTGAATGACAGTCTCTAGGTCCATCCACCTCACTACAAATAACTCAGTTTCGTCCCTTTTTATGGCTGAGTAATATTCCATTGTATATATGTGCCACATCTTCTTTATCCATTCATCTGTTGATGGACACTTAGGTTGCTTCCATGTCCTGGCTACTGTAAATAGAGCTGCAATGAACATGGTGGTACATGACTCTTTTTGAATTATGGTTTTCTCAGTGTATGTGCCCAGTAGTGGGATTGCCAGGTCATATAGCAGTTCTATTTTTAGTATTTTAATGAACCTCCATACTGTTCTCCATAGTGGCTGTATCAATTTACATTCCCAACAATAGTGCAAGAGGGATCCCTTTTCTCCACACCCTCTCCAGCATTTATTTTTTGTACAATTTTTGATGATGGCCATTCTGACTGGTGTGAGATGATACCTCATTGTAGTTTTGATTTGCATTTCTCTAATGATTAATGATGTTAAGCATTCTTTTATGTGTTTGCTGGCAATCTGTATATCTTCTTTGGAGAAATGTCTATTTAGGTCTTCTGCCCATTTTTGGATTGGGTTATTTGTTTTATTGATATTGAGCTGCATGAGCTGCTGGTAAATTTTGGAGATTAATCCTTTGTCAGTTGCTTTGTTTGCAAATATTTTCTCCCATTCTGAGGGCTTTTTGTCTTGTTTATGGTTTGCTTTGCTGTGCAAAAGCTTTTGAGTTTCATTAGGTCCCATTTGTTTATTTTTGTTTTTATTTCCATTTCTCGAAGAGGTGGCTGAAAAAGGATCTTGCTGTGATTTATGTCATAGAGTGTTCTGCCTATGTTTTCCTCTAAGGGTTTGATGGTGTCTGGCCTTACATTTAGGTCTTTAATCCATTTTGAGTTTATTTTTGTGTATGGTGTTAGGGAGTGTTCTAATTTCATTCTTTTACATGTAGCTGTCCAGTTTTCCCAGCACCACTTATTGAAGAGGCTGTCTTTTCTCCACTGGATATTCTTGCCTCCTTTATCAAAGATGAGGTGACCGTGTGCGTGGGTTTATCTCTCGGCTTTCTATCCTGTTCCATTGATATATATTTCTGTTTCTGTTCCAGTGTCTTGATTACTGTAGCTTTGTAGTATAGTCTGAAGTCTGGCAACCTGATTCCTCCAGCTCTGTTTTTTGTTCTCAAGATTGCTTTGGCTATTTGGGGTCTTTTGTGTACCATACAAATTGTGAAAATTTTTGTGCTAGTTCTGTGAAAAATGTCAGTGGTAGTTTGATAGGGATTGCATTGAATCTGTAGATTGCTTTGGGTAGTAGAGTCATTTTCACAATGTTGATTCTTCCAATCCAAGAACATGGTATATCTCTCCATCTATTTATATCATCTTAAATTTCTTTCATCAGTGTCTTATAATTTTCTGCATACAGGTATTTAGTCTCCTTAGGTAGGTTTATTCCTAGATATTTTATTCCTTCCGTTGCAATGGTAAATTTAAGTGTTTTCTTAATTTCACTTTCAGATTTTTCATCATTAGTGTATAAGAATGCAAGAGATTTCTGTGCATTAATTTTGTATCCTGCTACATTACCAAATTCATTGACTAGCTCTAGTAGTTTTCTGGTAGCATCTTTATGATTCTCTATGTACAGTATCATGTCATCTGCAAACAGTGACAGCTTTACTTCTTCTTTTCCAATTTGGATTCCTTTTATTTCTTTTTCTTCTCTGATTGCTGTGGCTAAAACTTCCAAAACTATGTTGAATAATAGCGGTGACAGTGGGCAACCTTGTATTGTCCCTGATCTTACTGGAAATGGTTTCAGTTTTTCACCATTGATGACGATGTTGGCTGTGAGTTTGTCATATATTACCTTTATTATGTTGAGAAAAGTTCCTTCTATGCCTACTTTCTGCAGGGTTTTTATCATAAATGGGTGTTGAATTTTGTCAAAAGCTTTCTCTGCATCTCTAGAGATGAGCATATGGTTTTTCTCCTTCAATTTGTTAATAGCATATATCACATTGATTGACTTGCGTATATTGAAGAATCCTTACATTCCTGGGATAAACCCCACTTGATCATAGTGTATGATCCTTTTAATGTGCTGTTGGATGCTGTTTGCTAGTATTTTGTTCAGGATTTTTGCATCCATGTTCATCAGTGAAACTGGCCTGTAGTTTTCTTTCTTTGTGACATCTTTGTCTGGTTTTGGTATCAGGGTGATGGTGGCCTCGTAGAATGAGTTTGGGAGTTTTCCTCCCTCTGCTGTATTTTGTAAGAGTTTGAGAAGGATAGGTGTTAGCTCTTCTCTAAATGTTTGATAGAATTCGCCTGTGAACTTCTTCACATTTTATTCTCTTATTTGAGTGGCCAGGAACTCACTCATTTGGGTTCAGCCAAACTTCAGGTTATTAGCATAAACTGTCAGGATCCTCACACAATTGTTAAATTATGTAAGTTTATTCATTATGTGTTCATGTACTTTTGTTCCAACTGTTTGATGGAAATATATGATTAAATCTTAAAAGAATAAAGGAGATTAATTCTATACCAGGAATGAGCAAACTTTAAGAAAGAAATCAACACAAAAAACAAAACAATCCCAACAACAATGCCTTATAATTAGTATCCTTTTTTGGAATAGAAAAGATCATGTAAATACTTATGTTTAGAACTACATATTATATCATTAGAATTTATGGTTCTGAGATACAGAGGAAAACAGAAACTATTGAGCGAAAGCATTTTGCTTCACTTAGATTTAACAACTATATTTTGTAGCACTAGTGGCTGATTCAGATTGTGGATATAAAGTGATTTAAATTAAGATCTCAAGAAATTGGAGATTAGAATTTCTTTGGTAAATATCACAGCTCTGTAATATATTCTCTTGTCTCACAATGAAGAAAGGAATTGAATTATTTTCTCTCTCAAGTCAGGTTCAGTCAAGTGGCTTTATGAAAGACCAAACAAATTTTGATATTTGTCCCCTGCAGTCTGCTTACAGAGCCAGGAGGGGTAGTTTCATGAAGACTTTGTGAAGGACAGAACCAGGAGAGGTATCTTCATGAGGAATCCTCCCAGAGTTTGTTGGGGCACAAAATTATGAGATCTTTCTCTCAGGGACTAAAACTGGGGATGGAGACCAGATATTTTTAAATCTTTCTCAACTGACTACCTTGAGGAGGCGTGGACCCTCTCAGAAGAGTTACAGGAGGGATTTTAAGTAGCCATATGGTGCAAGTACGACTTCTCTTAAGTGAAATACAGATGAGGGATCCCCAGTAGAGAACAGTCTCTGAAAAGTCCACAAAGCTTTCCACAAGAGATAGTTTGGTTACCCACTAAACTTAGAGGATGTCAGTGATAGATCATGATAGTACTAGTCAACTAGACCTGACCTGGCTACTGCTACAACACTGGAATGCTCATAAACCATGTTTAGCAAGTTGGAGAGATTGTGAGGAAAAGAAGCATAAGACTAGGGAAAATTAGAAATAAAATCAATTGTACTCACTTCAGGTGTCCTGTTAGAGCAGGCTAGGTCAGAAGGAGAATATAAGTTGAACTTGAAATATGATTCAGAAATATGATTCAGAGTTTGCCTATTATATAGTATATTATTAGTCAGGTTTCTCCAGAGAAACAGAACAATAGGATGTGCATGTGTGTGTATATGTGTGTATATGTAGATAGATGGATAGATAGATACAGATAGGTTGATAGATACAGAGATAGATATAGAGAGAGAGATTTTAAGAAATTGGCTCATGTGATTGTAGAGGCTGCCAAATCCAAAATCTTCAGGCAAAGCTAGCAGACTAGAGATCCAGGGAAGACTTGCAGTATGAGTCCAAAGGCAATCAGCTGGTAGAATTCCCTTTTCCTTTAGGGAGCTCAGTCTCTTTTGCATTAAAGCCTTCAACTGATTGGATTAGGCTGTCAACTGAAAACAACGCACCACATGAACTGTGAGCTTCAGTTTTATTTGGGGACCTTACTGAGGACTATAGCCTGGGAGAAGCCTCTCAGATAGCTCTGAGGAACTGCTCTGAAAAGATAGGGAGGGGCTAGTATATACATATGAATTTTTTGGCTGGGTCATATATGTAGTCAAGCATAAAAATATTACTTCTAATCACAATGAACAGATACCTCAAGTCAATCATTTTAGTGCTTTTTATGTATTGGAAGATACAAGAATCTGAGGTCATTGAAATTCTTTTTTGGAATTTGAATCTGAACTATCTGAACTATTTAGGGGTCCCTATATGCAAAACACAGAACACTTCATCTTGAATTCCTTTCAGGGCATACTGTATGGCAGGAACTACAATGGCTAATGACTTGATGGCAAGCAACGTTCTTTGTTTTACAAGACCCACACACATGATGAAGGGTAGTCTGCTCTACTCAAAGTCTACTGGCTTAAATGTTAATCTTATCTAAAAATAATACTTTCAGAGAAAAATCTAGACTGGCATTTGACCAAATATCTATATATCATGGCCTAGCCAAGTTGACACATAAAATTAATCATTACATATAGGCAGATATTTTAATCATTAAAATAAATGTATTTTGAACTAAGTATAATTAGATATTTTTACTATATAAAAGTAAAAAGAAAAGTCATGGGATTAACCTTGCATCAATGAGATTAGAAAAATTAGCTCTGTATGCAAAATCTGTTGGGGGAAATAATTATTTTGCTTAAATCAAGTCTTAAGATAATACAACGTAAGAATGGTGGCAAAGTGAAGAAAACTCTTTCTCTCTCTCTAGGCTATTACTGATACAAATTAAGGAAAAATAAACTCTTATCTTCTTCAGGAAAAATAGTCTCATATTCAATCTAAATTCCATTCTGATGAACCTAAAAAACAGCCAATTAAAAGTCATGAGAACCAATTTAACCATTTTACATTTTTTACTCTACTCTCCTAGTTTCCTAGTTTTGTTTCTCCAAATTCTTCGTCTTTTCAAACTCAAGAACTACTTCCATCCGCAAGTTATCAATAGATAAACATGCTGACATTTCTTAGTGAAAATAGAATCAATCAAAAGAGATATTCCACACATTCCTTCTACTCATGAATAAGTAAATTTTGCTTTCATCTAGATTGTTTTAACTACTGTTAGGATGGGGTGAACTCTTATACTCCTTTCTAAAACCAACCTCCTTTGTAAACTAGATCTCATCCCTTCTTGCATAACAAAGGTAGTGCTCCAGGTAGTTTACCCTTCCTCATCCATCATTTTGTTTCTCTAGTGTATCATTCTTAGAACAAATTCTATACATATAATAGCAAAAGATTCTATAACATCTCTTATTTACAAAACAAAAAATATATTGTCTTGACCTCACATTCCCCTTCAGTAACTATCTCATTTTTCCTTCTTTCTTGAAACCAAACTCCTAAATATAGCCTTACGCACTGACTCCATTTCTTTACCTCCAATTATTTCCTAAATTCACTCTAATCAGACTTTCATACCTACCAGTTCAAAGAAACCTTTTATCAAGGTCACAAGTAGAACAATCTTTGACTCTCTCTTTTTCTTTCACCCCACATCCAAGTCATGTTAATAGCCAATACGTTTTTTCCTTAAAATTTACACACACACACACACATAAACACATATACAATCAAATCATGCCCTGCACTGTAGCACAATCTAATCTATGTCACTTGGACTATTTCAGTATTCTCTTAAGTGTTCTCCCTGCTTCCAACATGCAGTCTCCATATAGGCGAAACTATGGTCGGGTGCTAGGCAACTTATCCTGATAAAGAGGGAGTAGAGTGACATGAGGAAACTTTCCCAGGCTGCCCATGCCCAGACTACACAGGCGTATAACCTATAGTAAACCCAAACTCATTATACCATTACTATAATAAAATCTGCATGTGGTTTTTCCCCTCCCCCCGCCCGTGGCCTTTTCTTAGTGAATCAAGGGTAAGGGCATGCACAATAATGAACTTGTTACATAACTCTGGACTGTCAATCGAATAATGATCCCCTGTCGCTCACCCATGATCGCACCCCACCTCCTCGATGAACATTTCTTATAAATGCCCTTAAGCCTGTACAGGAGGGCTAGTTTCACTTAACAGAAACAGCCCGCTCTCCCTCTGAGAGTGTAACCATGCTTTAATAAACTTTGCTTTGCGCTTAAGCCCGAAGTGGTAGTCTGCAATTCTTTGCTTGCTATCACAAGGACCGAGATTGCTGGTCTGCGTCTTCTGTTGACCTCCTGGATCGGAGCTATTTGATACAACGCACGCCAACCCTGTAACATCTCCAGTGGTCTATAGAGCTACATGTAATCTCCCCACCACATATATGGTTCTCTAACTTCATTTTCAACCTTCATCTCTGTAGTTTATTCTCTTCTAGTACTATTTACTTCCTTTATGGGCACCAAACACACCAAGGATGTTCCTATTTCAAGTCCTCTGCACTTGCTTTTTCCTCTCCCTGAAACCTCCCCATGCCTCCATGTGGAAGATGCTCACTCTGACACTTCTTTCTGTGATCTGAACTATTGTGACTTTGTCACAGAGGCTCTGCCTGATCACTCTCTATAAAATAGTCAGACTTACCCAAGATGCCCTGTCCCTCTTACCAGGCATCACATAACTATAGAGTACACATGATTTATTTGTTTATTTCTTACTCCACCTGAATGTGAGACCCAGGATGTCAAGAACTTTATCTGTTTTGTGGAATGACTTAGTCCCTGCACCAAGAATATTACCTAACACTCAGTAGATGTTCAATAAATATTGTCAAAATAATGGACAGATGGATAAATTAATGGACAAATGATAATTATATTGTGGTATCAGAGATTAGAACCTTTATACTGTTCCACAGACCAAACATGAAGGAGTAATTTCTTCTAAAAACACTTGTGCATTTGAAACGGATGATATTATCCCAATTACAGGATAAAGCTCAAGGATAAAGCAAGATTCCAGATAAAAGTTGGTTTACTATGGCTTTATGCATACAGATCTTAGCCTCACAGGCTTACCAGTGCTGGGCCAGGAGACAAATTATTTTAAGCTTTGAGGTACCATAGAAATAGCAGAGAGTTAGTGGGACTGAAGTGGGCAGAGGGCTTGCAGCAAGGGAAATTCCATTGAGATCTTCATGGATAGATGATGGAGGTGAAGGAGTTGGGCGCATGAGGTGATGGATTTCTCAGAGACTCTCTTCAGGAGTTAATAGTATTAAGAAGAGCTGAGACACTTTTTCTTCCAGTTTTGGCACAGTAAAACAATTTTTCCAAGATATAGGATGAAATGAGTGGTGACTGACTTTACATTTTCTTCCTTTTCTTACTGTTAAATTACAAAACTCTTCAGAGTTCAGAGGCATGGTTTGTGGGGATGTTTCTAATTGGCTTAATGGAAGCCTCAAAAATCTGTTTATAGATGTAGTGTTAATAGATTTTATGAAAGTATAAAGATATCCATTTAAAACTACTATTTATATTTTATCTCATGACAACTAGTATTTATCTGTTGCTCAATTTGCTTTTTGATAGAGTTTGCTTAAGTTAAAAATATTACCCTTTATACTAGGGAATGATTTGGTATTTCCTTGTTTGTCCCCTTTCTAAATCCAGTGATTATTTTTTTTGTAATAGAATTAGTCATATATATGTCATTTAATTATTTTGATAAAGAATTGAAATTATAATTATTATCAAGCACAGAATCCTCTGCAGGTTTGAATGAGAGACATTAGATCAAGTTATCCCAAAGATAAAGAAAAAAATTTGCAGGAGTTTAGAAGACAATCAACCTGAAATACATATGTCCTTATACATATTATATTTTCCCACAAAAATAAGATGGATAGGTAGGGTTTTTTTTGTTTAGCTAAACATTTAGCTATTTTACTCACATACATGTAGTTGATTGAATAGGAAATATTACTATAATTTTCACCAGATATTTTTCAGTATGATTAAATATATGAAGTAATACAGCTCCCTCTCTTTATAAATAGTATTTTCTCAATTATACTGAAAACAAGGGAGTTATAAACATATCACACCATTCTAGCCATTCTTTAGGGATAGCAAGGCTGTCATCTTGAAAACTAAACAGGATTTTATACAGAGTAGTTTGATTTCATAACAACAGAGACTAATGGAACATTTTAGGAATGAAATCTGTCTAAATAAATGAGCTTCTTCATCTTCAAATCTACGCAAAAACCCCAGCCCATATCAGACAAAAATTAAAGCTGTGTGTAGGGGGAAGGGAAGCTTATGATTCATTCCATTTTCATTGATTAATAGATTTCTCATTTTTGCCAGGAGATAGCTGCAAAATTGCAATCTATATGAGTAATTAATTGGATAGTCTTGTTATTTTTCTATCTAACAGGAATGAGTAAGTGACACCGAAGTTTAGGTGGGATAAATAGGCTTCTTTTTATCATCTTGCTAACATTTTCTCACTATTTTCTTTTCAATTAACATGTAAATGAAAGTAGCCTCCCTAGTGCTACAAAACAGATTTTATAACAGAAAAGAAAGGGATTTTGCACATATCTGGTGTGCATTAGAAACACTGTAATTTTTATAACTTAGAGAAAATAAACATGATATTATATATTCCCCATTTTAATACAAAGATCTAAGAGCAGATCAATAAAATTGACTTATGTTAGATTCATTTAGAAATATTATAATACAGAAATATTCTATTTTCTTTCATTTAATAGAATTATATAGAGCATTTTAATCTAAAATATTTTCTTGAAAACTTTGTTGATGAAGTGTTGATAGAAAATTGCTGTTACAATATATGGTAAGTATTTGCTGATTTAATTTATAAAGGACACTTTATAAAAATATTTGTTGAGGAGACTCCATAGAAAATCAACTAGATAATACTTAATAATTTATTATATTTAATCATTTCCATTAAAAGATATACCTGGGGCCTGTGTATGAATGTGTTTTATTATACTCATTTATTATACTTTGTCAGTTTCTCATATTAAATATACACACAAGATATAACATACTGTTGTAGGTCAATTATACTTCAAAAACAAACACACAAACTCATGGGAAAAGAGATCATATTTGTGGTTATCAGAAGCATGGGGGAAGGGGAGGGGGAATTGGATGAAGGTGGTCAAAAGGTCAAGTTTCCAGTTATAAGACAAATAAGTACTAGGGATGTAATGTACAATATAATAAATATAATTACTGCTGTATGTTATATATGAAAGTTGTTAAGAGAGTAAATCCTGAGTTCTCATTACAAGGAAAAAATAATTTTCTTTCTTTTTCTTTCATTTTGTATCTGTATGAGATGATGGATGTTTACTAAACTTACTGAGGTACTCATTTCATGATGTATGTAAATCACATCACTATTCTGTACTCCTTAAACTTATACAGTTCTGTATGTCAATTATATCTTAATAAAACTGGAAGAAAAAAAATATATGTACTACAGACCTATAGTTAGTATACATATTCTATGTTATAATTACCAGTATTCTAGGGTTACTTGGCTAGACACAGTTGAAAATCATTTGTCAAGATTAAGATGAATCTTTAAGTGGAAACTTTAAAAAATACTGTTTTTTTGAAATATTAATAGTAAATATATATTTATAATAAATATTTCTATTAATGAAATATACCCAACAAACAAAACCAAAATCTGATGATGCTTGATGTTCTTGAGAATGAATCAAACCTACTTTTTTATTTTTAATATTTTCCAGGTTGCATGACCTACACCTATATGCATTAATATGTGTAGAAATTATAAAACAACTTGGGGCCATATTTAAAAGGATGAAGATTCCAAAGGATGAATACTTATTGTAACAAAACTGAATCACAAGACTAGCCAAAAGATTAAAACAAATTATGGCTATAAATACAGTTGTAGATGTTCTGAGGTTAGAGATCTAGATTAAAAATTGGAACAATGGGGCTCTGGATTTATTTTATGCCTGAGCCACACTACCAAATAACAGACCCTAAATAAATATGTTTCAAAAGTGAATGGATGAAATCTTGCAGATTTATTTTCTCATATATTAATGTATAATAAAATTCCAAAATCATATTATTTTATACCTGCTATTTTTTCCTGTTAATAGTTGTGGGAGCTAATAAAATATGTATAGGATACATTTGTAAATGTTAAAAAACAGATTTTATCCATAAACCACTTCTATTATTTGTTAAAAAAAAAAACGTTCAAGTTAACATGTTGAAGTTGATATATGCAGCAGATTTACCATAAGAATTTTCTTGTATTACAGGTGGGCTATAAAAAATATAAAAAGAAATAATAAGAAAATTTTGTGTCATGTATTGGAAAGTCACTGAGGGACTATTAGGGCTGTGGATAAGGGCTCTGGCATTAATATTCTCAAATATAAATATAACAAAAAAGAGATCTGAACAGTACTTGACTAAAAAGCATCCTGGGACTTCTCATTTAGACAAGCAAAGAAGGGGAAACATTCAAATATAGAAAGAATTGAGGTTTTAGGAACTGGACCAACTCTTGGACTGACCCTTATGCTGTATAAGTCTTAATTCCATTTTGTCACCTTTTGATTTTGTACTTTTGATTGATTTTTTTGTGCTTGATTTATATCCAATAGGTTTAATACAGTAGAGAATAACGGACATTATGGCTAGCAATCAATATGAGAAGTAAGACAGATGTCAGTACAATTCATTGTGGTGATAAAAAACATAACTGAGATAAGGATCCAACTTAAAATTAAAGTAGTTTGAGACTATGGGCACGGGGAGAAAGACAGGGAGAGCCAAGCAGGCTTCCAGGATCAAATAAAGAAGGCTGGGGTTCAGGGCAAGGCTCTATTGTTAAGGAAAAGTAGAACATAAATCAGAAAAAAACTAGTGGGTATAAGAAATAGATCATAAGAAACATACCATTAACCTTCAGCGAGAAGAAGAGGAGTCATTTAAAAAATATGTCAAAAAGAACTTCATCCAGAATTTTAAAGACATAATGGACCGTGTAGGATGTTGGGGTCAAATCTACTCTTCTGAATATTCCTTCCCAGTTTATTTTCCAAGATTAGCTACAGTAACAAATATTTTTCATCCTGTATTTCATTACTTATAAAGTAAGGACATTATGAGACACTCTGTATTCATCTTAGTATTTTCCTTTATACCTGCCTCCATATTAGTAGTTTCCAAACCCTATCTCATATGACTGCCTCTATGGTGACTCTGTGTCACCTCTGGGAGAAAGGCCAGGGTCAACTGAGCAGAACTCTAGACAGCCAGCCAAATGCTTTAGTCAGAGCAGCCCTGCATTTATCTGCTTAGCATCCTTGATTAAGAAAAGTAGAGAAATTCACCTGTGCATGAAGATTTAAGTATTGTTATTTAACAAGCAGAATATTTTTTTTTTGTTTTTTTTTGCGGTACGCGGGCCTCTCACTGTTGTGGCCTCTCCCATTGCGGAGCATAGGCTCAGGACGCGCAGGCTCAGCAGCCATGGCTCACGGGCCCAGCTGCTCCGCGGCATGTGGGATCTTCCCAGACCGGGGCACGAACCCGTGTCCCCTGCATCGGCAGGCGGACTCTCAACTACTGTGCCACCAGGGAAGCCCCTAAGCAGAATATTTGAATTCAGGGTATATTTGGTGATATTAATTGACAGTAGCCTTCTTTTTTTAAACTAACAGGAGTCAGAAATTTTGTAAGACTGTGTGAGTTTTCATACAGAATCAGGAAGGAACCTTGTTCAATGAACACATTTAATGAGACAAGAAAAGAAAAAAAATACTTTGTTTTAAATTACAGCCAATAAAAATTGTCTGTGTTAATATGTAGCTATATTACACTAGATAATCTTCATTCTTAAAAACTTTTTCTAAAATTAGTGGCAAAAACCCTTAAATGGCCTAAAAGACCCTAATCTGTTCCTTGCTCTCTCCGTAGCTTGATTGTGTGTTGTACTGACATTGATACCTATGTGCCAGCCAGACTGTCTTCTTTCCCCATTTTTCAAAGGTACCATCTTCAAAATGTGGCTTCGGAAGTCACCCCGGTGACCATGTATGGCTCTTGAGACATTTAGATATGTGATCTAACCTTCACACAAACACACACACAGAAACACATATACTCCTGCTGGGGTGATAAGCAAGTTAATGCATCCCATCAGGGGGATTGACACTTGGCTCCACCTACCTGCTAATTACAAAAAATGAGATTATGGTTTTAGTAAAATATTTAAATTAAGAAAAAACCCTGCTATATGGGTTTATTTTCAAGTGTGAGGTGTGCACACTCAAGATCAGTAGTAAAGCTTTAAACCTTTCGGAATTGATTTTGAAATAAGCAGTGCGATCAGTTTAAATTGTGGTTGTTAATAAATGATGACCACAATGACCACTATTATTTGTTATTTTAGAGGAAGAAAATGCTTCTAAGGATGGAGATGTGTCTATATCATAAGGAATTAGAAGAAAAAAAGCGGAAAAAAATTTGATTACTATTAGAATTGCAGTCAAAATGAATGTCTTTCAGGAAAGAAGTATCAGGTTACAGCAAAAATTGAGAAAGCATGAAAGAAACTCAACATATGTCTCTCAAAGGACATTAAAAGAGGAGATAAATGTAATGGATGTTACTTAAAACAATCATGTGATAGTCAAAGATCAGACTATATCATTTAAAGAATTTGGAAAATATTTAGAGGACAGACAAAAAATGTCTAAAGTAATGGAGAGTAAGTGCCACAAGAGTCCAATGTTTCTTATTTATTTAAATTATCTGTTTATGTCATCCATTCTGGGATCATATGCAACTTAACAAACCCTAATATACCCTCAATTTCTTTTATAATTTTTCAGTGATTTGATATTAATTTTAATTTATAATATATTGCTTTCTAAATATCAGCTTTAACGTCATCATCAATCGAACCACAGCTTTCACTATTTTAATGATATTTTAAAATTCCTGCTTTGATTTGAACTATGATAGCTATGATTAAAGTTTCTGTTAATGGATTATCATAGACATTTTGGCAATAAGAGAATAAAAGTGTATATATTGGCGATTTTATGTAATTTTTATATTATAAAAAACTAATAAATGATGATTAAAGGGAGGCCATCAATAAGGAAATTATTTAGATAGGTTCATGCTAGCCTTCTATTTTTTCCTGAAAATATTTATAAAGGTAGATGGACAAATGTCACCAATTGTGAATGAAAAAAGTATGATACCCAGATTTACTAAATTCAAGTTGCCTTTATACAAAGCCAGGTGAAAGGAAATGTTACTGTTTATTTTTTCTTCAAATAAGTATTAAGAACTTACACTACACATGTGTTATCTTTAAAAATGTTAATATAACATACAATCACAATCTTATACCTCACCCAGTTACTCCTAATTAACTCCCTAGGCCACTAAGTTATAATATAAGATTGCTGGAATTTTATACAGCAATTAAGAACATTAGGTAATAACAAAGGCAAAACATATAAATGTAACATCTTATTACTTAAGGTAACACTACTTGCTATAACATCCCATAATAACACCACAGTAGAAGAAAAATAACTTCTTTCTAATAGAATAAAGTCCCCATACTTGACTATCCTGATTTATATAGATTAACAGCAAATAAATATGAACTCAAAGTGTTCAGATTAAAAAAGCTAATGCATGGGCTAATAAGCACCATGAATAAGAGTCAGCAGAAACAGCAAAGATCAGAAATACATAATAGAAGACATAGATATTCAATTACCACATATTCAAATACCACAATTAACACATAAAACAAGTTGAAAAGAGATAACTATAAAAATAGATAAAGGATCATCTTAAAATATGAGCAATGAAATAAGAGACCTTAAAAGTTAATAGATTACTTTGTAAAGAACAAAGTAGAATTTCTAGGCATTATACTTACATATTTCACAATTAGTAATTTGATGAATGTCTAAAACAACAGAGTAGATTTAAGAAAATTAAGAATTAAAGTATAGGTTTAAATCAGTCAATAATCACAAGAAATATAAAATGTAGAAGTGAAATTGGATAATTAAACCTAAGTAAGTACTATTTGAGAAAAAAATCACCTGAAAAATAAGGATATAGATAGGTTGAAAATAATATAAGGCTGATAAAACAATATGGAGGGGAAATACTAAAAATTAAGAAAATATGTGAAGTTATGTTAAAATGAAAAATATAATGAAAATCATTATTAAGAAAAAATGGATACCTAAATAATATGAAATGCTTAATTCAGCTATTATAAATAATGATTAAAATATGCATGCACCTAAAAATATAGCATCAAGATAGAGATAAAGCATATATTAAGAAGATTATGAAGATAGATTGACAAATTCACTGTCACAGTGGGAGATTTGATATTTGTTGATATTTGAATGTTAGTTAAAATATTAACAAGGATAGTGTAAATTTGAACTTGATAATAAGATCAAGTACACACAAATCTAGTTATATACATATAAAATTTACTAAGAACAATTAGAGAGCATGTATCCCTCTCAAGAACACATGGAACATTTGGAAAAAGTGTTGATTTATTTAAAGAAAAAAAAAGCTATGTATACAAATCATGTTTTCAAAATTTTCAAAGAATAAGTACCATCTCATGATGTTTTCTGACTACAACATAAATAATATTGAGAGTGATGGGTAAAAATGTTTACTTTTTAAAATCTACTTTATCTCATGAAGAAAATTACTAAAAAATAATGACTGGCATTCAAGAAAACAGACATGAACAGCTAAAACATATTAATACATAGGAAGATTCCATGCAATAAATATGTAGATTTTTCCAAAACCCATCTATAAAAACCATGCAACTTCAATTAAAAACCCCAACAGAAATTTTATATGCAAGCTAAAATGCTGATTTAAAATCTATATAGAAAAGCAAAAGTCTAAGTGCAGGAAAGAATTTCCTGATAAATGAAAAGCCTGGAAAACTGCCCTACCATATACTACAGTATATTAACAGTAGTAATTAACTCTATGCCATTAGCACCAGATCACCTAAACAGATTAGTTAAAGAGTGCATGGAGTCGAGAAGCAGACACACACATAGTAATAGTACATGATGCAAAGGCACTGCAGAGAAGTGAGTAGAGCATAGCTATGTAATAAATAATGCTAAGATAACTGGTTACTCTCTGAGGAAAAATGTTGATAGCTACTGAACAATATACACAAAAATTATTTCATATTAGTTAAAACCTAGATGTGAAAAGCATTCTTACTTAAGTTTATAGATTATATAAAAAACTATCTTTCTTATTTCAGATAGAAAAATTTTTCAAATAAATATTGCGAACATGTACTACATGTGTGTTATTGTGAAAAAAGTTGCTATAATATAACAGATAATGTAATATTCACAATCCATGACAATGAGACAAAAAATTATATAACATAAATATAAGATGGATATATCACATAAAACTTTATCAAATACAAGACAAAATGTGAAAAATAATGCTACTTATATATAAGAAAAACTATATGTAATCAATAAAAAATAATGAAATAAGAAATGAAATTCAAAGAGGAGGCATGTATGATCTACACATATAGGAAAAGATGTTCAATATCACTACTTATCAAGGATATACAAATTATAGAAAGAATTATATACCGTTTAAGGTCAAGAAAATTGCCAAAAATTAATATTTATAATCTTAACTGCTGGTAGGAATGTTGAGAAATAGGAAATAAAATATAATTTTTGTGGTTTTGTTCTTTATTTATTTTTAACATCTTTATTGGAGTATAATTGCTTTACAACAGTGTGTTAGTTTCTGCTTTATAACAAAGTGAATTAGTTATACATATACGTATGTTCCCATATCTCTTCCCTCTTGCGTCTCGCTCCCTCCCACCCTCCCTATATCACCCCTCCAGGCGGTAAAAAGCACCTATCTCCCTGTGCTATGCGGCTGCTTCCCACTACCTATCTACCTTACATTTGGTAGTGTATATATGTCCATGCCTCTCTTGCGCTTTGTTACAGCTTACCCTTCCCCCTCTCCATATCCTCAAGTCCATTCTCTAGTAGGTCTGTGTCTTTATTCCTGTCTTACCCCTAGGTTCTTCATGACATTTTTTTTCCCTTAAATTCCATATATATGTGTTAGCATATGGTATTTGTCTTTCTCTTTCTGACTTACTTCACTCTGTATGACAGACTCTAGGTCTATCCACCTCATTACAAATAGCTCAATTTCGTTTCTTTTTATGGCTGAGTAATATTCCATTGTATATATGTGCCACATCTTCTTAATCAATTCATCCGATGATGGACACTTAGGTTGTTTCCATCTCTGGGCTATTGTAAATAGAGCTGCAATGAACATTTTGGTACGTGACTCTTTTTGAATTACGGTTTTCTCAAGGTATATGCCAGGTAGTGGGATTGCTGGGTCATATGGTAGTTCTATTTTTAGTTTTTTAAGGAACCTTCATACTGTTCTCCACAGTGGCTGTATCAATTTACATTCCCACCAACAGTGCAAGAGGGTTCCCTTTTCTCCACACCCTCTCCAGCATTGATTGTTTCTAGATTTTTTGATGATGGCCATTCTGACTGGTGTGAGATGATATCTCATTGTAGTTTTGATTTGCATTTCTCTAATGGTTAATGAAGTTGAGCATTCTTTCATGTGTTTGTTGGCAATATCTTCTTTGGAGAAATGTCTATTAAGATCTTCTGCCCATTTTTGGATTGGGTTGTTTGTTTCTTTGTTATTGAGCTGCATGAGCTGCTTGTAAATTTTGGAGATTAATCCTTTGTCAGTTGCTTCATTTGAAAATATTTTCTCCCATTCTGAGGGTTGCCTTTTCGTCTTATTTATGGTTTCCTTTGCTGTGCAAAATTTTAAGTTTCATTAGGTCCCATTTGTTTATTTTTGTTTTTATTTCCATTTTTCTAGGAGGTGGGTCAAAAAGGATGTGGCTGTGATTTATGTCATAGAGTGTTCTGCCTGTGTTTTCCTCTAAGAGTTTGATAGTTTCTGGCCTTACATTTAGGTCTTTAATCCATTTTGAGCTTATTTTTGTGTATTGTGTTAGGGAGTATCTAATCTCATACTTTTACATGTACCTGTCCAGTTTTCCCAGCACCATTTATTGAAGAGGCTGTCCTTTCTCCACTGTACACTCCTGCCTCCTTTATCAAAGATAAGGTGACCATATGTGCCTGGGTTTATCTCTGGGCTTTCTATCCTGTTCCATTGATCTATCTTTCTGTTTTTGTGCCAGTACCATACTGTCTTGATTACTGTAGCTAGGTAGTATAGTCTGAAGTCAGGGAGCCTGATTCCTCCAGCTCCGTTTTTCGTTCTCAGAATTGCTTTGGCTATTTGGGGTCTTTTGTGTTTCCATACAAATTGTGAAATTTTTTGTTCTAGTTCTGTGAAAAATGCCAGTGGTAGTTTGATAGGGATTGCGTTGAATCTGTAGATTGCTTTGGGTAGTAGAGTCATTTTCACAACGTTGATTCTTCCAATCCAAGAACATAGTATATCTCTCCATCTATTTGTATCATCTTTAATTTCTTTCATCAGTGTCTTATAATTTTCTGCATACAGGTCTTTTGTCTCCTTAAGTAGGTTTATTCCTAGATGTTTTATTCTTTTTGTTGCAATGATAAATGGGAGTTTTTTCTTTTTTTTTTTTTTTTTTGCAGTACGCAGGCCTCCCACTGTCGTGGCCTCTCTCGTCGCGGAGCACAGGCTCCGGACATGCAGGCCCAGTGGCCATGGCCCACAGGCCCAGCCGCTCCGTGACACGTGGGATCTCCCCGGACTGGGGGACGAACCCGTGTCCCCTGCACTGGCAGGCAGACCCTCAACCACTGCACCACCAGGGAAGCCCAGTAGTGTTTTCTTGATTTCACTTTCAGATATTTCATCATTAGTGTATAGGAATGCCAGAGATTTCTGTGCATTCATTTTGTATCCTGCTACTTTACCAAATTCATTTATTAGCTCTAGTAGTTGTCTGGTAGCATCTTTAGGATTCTCTATGTATAGTATCATGTCATCTGCAAACAGTGACAGCTTTACTTCTTCTTTTCCGATGTGGATTCCTTTTATTTCCTTTTCTTCTCTGATTGCTGTGGCTAAAACTTCCAAAACTATGTTGAATAATAGTGGTGACAGTGGGCAACTTTGTCTTGTTCCTGATCTTAGTGGAAATGCTTTCAGTTTTTCACCATTGAGGATGATGTTGGCTGTGGGTTTGTCATATATGGCTTTTATTATGTTGAGGAAAGTTCCCTCTATGTCTACTTTCTGCAGGGTTTTTATCATAAATGGGTGTTGAATATTGTCAAAAGTTTCTCCGCATCTATTGAAATGATCATAAGTTTTTTCTCCTTCAATTTGTTAATATGGTTTATTACATTGATTGTTTGGCATATATTGAAAAATCCTTGAATTACCGGAATAAACCCACTTGATAATAGTGTATGATCCTTTTAATGTGCTGTTGGATTCTGTTTGCTAGTATTTTGTTGAGGATTTTTGCATCTATGTTCATCAGTGATATTGGCCTGTAGTTTTCTTTCTTTGTGACATCCTTGTCTTGTTTTGGTATCAAGGTGATGGTGGCCTCGTAGAATGAGTTTGGGAGTGTTCCTCCCTCTGCTATATTTTGGAAGAGTTTGAGAAGGATAGGTGTTAGCTCTTCTCTAAATGTTTGATAGAATTCGCCTGTGAAGCCATCTGGTCCCAGGCTTTTGTTTGTTGGAAGATTTTTAATCACAGTTTCAATTTCAGTGCTTGTGATTGGTCTGTTCATATTTTCTATTGTTTCCTGATTCAGTCTTGGTGGGTTGTGCATTTCTAAGAATTTTTCCATTTCTTCCAGGTTGTCCATTTTATTGGCATTTGCTAGTTTTTTTAAAAATAAGGTAGCTTATGTAAGATCTCTTTGAAATAATGTAATTCTACATAGAACTTCCAATGCTATAAAAACTTTTACTAAAGGAAATACTTTCATTTTAAATGTTATTTCTTTTTTCAACAACTCAAAGTTATCAGTAGAGACAGGAATAATCTTTTTGGTTATATATAAACATCACACTCCCTCTTTCACTGCCACACTCTACCATATTTTCCAGTCCTGTACTGTATATTGATCATGCTTATAGGAATATCATGGGTTTAAGGGGAAATTTTATTTGGTGACAATAAACTTTTATACAGTCTCTTTTCTTAGTGTTACATGACAAGAGTCTCTAATGAGATGAGTAGTACTAATCAACAATTATTGGAAAACATTATAAAATTAATGTGCATTAATGAATGCTGTTGGCTCATTTTCATTTTAAATATAACTAGATGAGTCCACTTGACATTATTATAGTGACTATAATTTTTCCTCAAAAGTACAAGCATGATTTTTTAAATATTGGCTATTTATTCAAAAAGAAAGTCCTGTAATTAGAGGTATAATTTACATTAAATGCAATAAAAAGATAATAACTTGAAAATAAGTCTCATTCTTTAACTGAAAAAAAGAAAAACAGATAGTATATACTTACAGTTTTGAGGGGGAAAGACATAACTAAATTTCACACTAATGCTAGTATCACCTTCTATTAAGAAATTAAACATTTACCAATAATTCTTTAAAAATAATTTTAGAGCGTTTTGCATTTAAATCAGCCATGTTACAATTTAAAAAAGATATGTTATGAGTAAGCACATCTCTTGGAAAGATTGTAAGAGAAAGGGATTTGAATTAAAAATAGGTACTTAGTTCCTTGATGGCACATTTTAAAGTGTGGTTGAGAAATCTGGATATATGAGGACTTGTAGAAAATGATTTATTTTTATGAAAGGATCATTATATGTCAGACACCATTCAAAATACATGATGTACTTTATGTAATGTGACTTTCACCACAACGATACAAATTACCTGTGAGAAATTTGAGAGTTTGAGATGGAGAACACAAAATTAGCAAATAACAAAGTCTTTTAAATTGCCAACTCCAAGGCCTTTGTATAATGTATCCTCAAATTATCAATTTTTTTGAGACTTGTTATTAGGTTTCACATAACTCTATGTAAAGAACTGGATTGCAGTATGGGAACTGCTTTAAAGAGATATTCATCAGCAAACTTGGAGAGAAAGTACCTCACTGCTTACAGATTGAAAAATAAATATAAGTTTACCAAGTTATGAAAATAAATTGTAACACATATTTATGTTTACATTCTCTAATTTAAAAATTCTAACAAGATTGGTATCTCTGCAATATGCTGATCTGGTACTGATGTATATAATTTAACAATAGGAAGTGTGTTCTTTCCAGGAGAAAACCTTTTATTTTATCCACTTACGTAAGACCTGGCTCTAGAACAATAATATTAAAGGACACAACATAGAATTTAGCACATCAAGCTTTAACTAGGAAATAGAGTATTTGATGCAGCATGTGCTATAAAATGTCTCCTTAATAGTCAATAAAACTGGCAAGAGTCATTGCTTACCACCTGATAGCTAGTGAGTTTTCAAATTATAGAATTCACTTGTCACAATCCACTTAGCATATCTATAACTTTCCAACAAGAAATGCTACCTTCAAGCAGTTATTTTAATTAGTGAAGTATTAAATGCTAAAATAACAGGTGAGGGGTGGAGTCAAAATGGCGGTGTGGGAAGATGCTGAGTTAGTGTCTCCCCACAAGTAGGGAGCCTGCCAGCTGCTGGTGGGAGACCCTGAGGCCCAAGGAGATGGGAGGAAATGCCAAGTGAAATGGTAGGACTTGGGGGGACAGCGAGGAGAGGAGAAATGGAGGTCAGACAGGATTGGCTCCCCTGAAGCCAGGAAGATCAGAAAAGGCAGGTGGGAGGGGTCCTCCAGGAGGAGAGGGAGAGGAGCGGAGTACCATCACCCCACCCACTCCTGCCCAGGGAGGCTGCTGAGCTCCCAGGCTGGTACTTTCCCTCCAAAGCCCCCTCCAGGTTGTGTGGGTCCTTGAGGGCATAGGAGGGAGGCCGGGGAGATAAGGAGAGACAGGTAGGAGGAGCCATCCAGGAGGAGCAGGAGAAGAGCAGAGGGCATTTACCCCACGCACTCAACCAGGGAGCCTGCTGAGCTCCCAGGCTGGTCCCCTGACCTCCAAGACACCCCATTCTGCCTGGCTGCATTGTTTCTGGAGGCATAGGAAAGAGGCAAGGTAAAAACCTACAAGACCAAATAAATAAAGAGGAAATAGGCAATCTACATGAAAAAGAATTCAGAGTAATGATAGTAAAGATGATCCAGAATCTCAGAAATAGAATGGAGGCATGGAGTGAGAAAATACAAGAAATGTTTAACAAAGATCTAGAAGAACTAAGAACAAAAAAACAGAGATGAACAAGAAAATAACTAAAATGAAAAATATACTAGGAGGAATCAATAACAGAATAACAGAGGCAGAAGAGCAAATAAGTGATCTGGAAGACAAAGTAGTGGAAATAACTGCTGAGGAGCAGAATAAAGAAAAAAGAATGAAAAGAATTGAAGACAATATCAGAGACCTCTGGGACAATATTAAATGCACCAGCATTCAAATTATAGGGTTCCCAGAAGAAGAAGAGAAAAAGAAAGGGTCTGAGAAAATATTTGAAGAGATTAGAGTCGAAAACTTCCCTAACATGGGAGAAGAAATAGTCACCAAGGTCCAGGAAAGCACAAGAGTCCCATAGAGGGTAAACCCTAGGAGAAATACACCAAGACACATATTAATCAAACTAACAAAAATTAAATTCAAAGAAAAAATAATAAAAGCATCAAGGGAAAATAAAAAGGTATACAAAGGAATCCTCATAAGGTCATCAGCTGACTTTTCAGCAGAAACACTGCAGGCCAGAAGAGAGTGGCAGGATATACTTAAAGTGATGAAAGAGAAAAACCTACAACCAAGATTACTCTACCCAGCAAGGATCTCATTCAGATTCAACAGAGAAATCAAAAGCTTTTCAGACAAGCAAAAGCTAAGAGAATTCAGCACCACCAAACCACCTTTACAACAAATGTTAAAGAAACTTCTCTAGGTGGGAAACACAAGAGAAGAAAAATGCCCACAAAAACAAACCCAAAACAATTAAGAAAATGGTATTAGGAACATACATATCTATAATTACCTTGAATGTAAATGGATTAAATGCCCCAGCCAAAAGACAAAGACTGGCTGAATGGATACAAAAAGAAGACCCATATATATTCTGTCTACAAGAAACTCACTTCAGACCTAGGGACACATACAGACTGAAAGTGAAGGGATGGAAAAAGGTATTCTTTGCAAATGGAAATCAAAATAAAGCTGGAGTAGCAATTCTCATACCAGATAAAATAGACCTTAAAATAAAGACTGTTACAAGAGATAAGGAGGGATATACTTAATGATCAAAGGATCAATCCAGGAAGAAGATATAACACTTATAAATGTTTATGCACCCAACATAGGAGCACCTCAATACATAAGGCCAATGCTAACAGGCATGAAAGGAGAAATCGACAGTTACACAATAATAGTAGGGGACATTAAAACCCCACTTACACCAATGGACAGATCATCCAAAAAATGACAAAATAGACCAGAGCAGTTCTAAGAGGGAAGTTTATAGCAATTCAATCTCACCTCAAGAAACAAGAAAAAAATCTCAGATAAATAATCTAACCCTACACTTAAAACAACTAGAGAAAGAAGAACAAAGAAAACCTAAAGTCAGTAGAAGGAAAGAAATCATAAAGATCAGAGCAGAAATAAATGAAATAGAAACGAAGCAAACAATAGCAAAGATCAATAAAACTAAAAGCTGGTTCTTTAAGAAGATAAACAAAATTGAAAAACCCTTAGCCAGACTCATCAAGAGAAAAGGGGAGAGGATGCAAATCAATAAAATTAGAAATGACAAAGGAGAAATCACAACTGACACAGCAGAAATACAAAGGAATATGAGAGACTACAAAAACAACTATATGCCAATAAAATGGACAACCACGAAGAAATGGACAAATTCTTGGAATGGTACAATTTTCAAAAACTGAACTAGGAAGAATTAGAAACTATAGACAGACTTATCACAAGTAATGAAATTGAAACGATAATTTAAAATCTTCAAACACACAAAAGTCCAAGACCAGATGGTTGCACAGGTGAATTCTATCAAACATTTAGAGAAGAGCTAACACTGACCCTTCTCAAACTCTTCCTAAAAATTGCAGAGGGAGAAACACTCCCAAATTCATTCTATGAAGTCACCATCACCCTGATCCAAAACCAGAAAAAGATATCACAAAAAAAAGAAAATTACAGACCAATATCACTGATTAACATAGACGCAAAAATCCTCAACAAAATACTAGCAAACAGAATCCAACAACACATTGAAAGGATCATACACTGTGATCAAGTGGGATTTATCCCAGGGTTGCAAGGATTCTTCAATATACGCAAATCAATCAAGGTGATACACCACATTAACAAATTAAGGAATAAAACCCAAATGATCATCTCAATAGATGCAGAAAAACCTTTTGACAAAATTCAACACCGATTTATAATAAAAACTGTCTAGAAAATGTGCATAGAGGCAGCCTATCTCAACATAATAAAGGCCATATATAACAAACCCACAGCAAGCATCATACTCAATGGTGAAAACTGAAAGCATTTCCACCAAGATCAGGAACAAGAAAACGATGTGAACTCTCGCCACTCTTATTCAACATGGTTTTGGAAGTCCTAGCCACAGCAATCAAAGAAGAAAAAGAAATAAAAGGAATACAAATTGGAAAAGAAGTAAAGCTGTCACTGTTTGCAGATGACATGATACTATACATAGAAAATCCTAAAGATGCCACCAGAAAACTAATAGAACTAATCAATGAATTTGGTAATGTTGCAGCATACAAAATGAATGCACAGAAATCTCTGGCATTCCTATACACCAACAATGAAAAATCAGAAAGAGAAATTAAGGAAACAATCCCATTTACCATCACAACAAAAAGAGTATAATACCTAGGAATAAACCTGCCTAAGGAGGTGAAAGACTTGTACTCAGAAAACTATAAAACACTGATGAAAGAAATCAAGTATGACATAAACAGATGAAGAAATATAACATGTTCTTGGATTGGAAGAATCAACATTGTGAAAATGACTATACTACCCAAAGCAATCTACAGATTCAATGCAATCCCTATCAAACTACCAATTACATTCTTTACAGAATTAGAACAAAAAATTTTACAATTTTTATGGAAACACAAAAGACTCCAAATAGCAAAGCAATCTTGAGAAAGAAAAAGGGAGCTGGAGGAATCAGGCTTCCCGACCTCAAACTATACCACAAAGCTACAGTAAGGAGGACACTATGGTACTGGCACAAAAACAGAAATATATATCAATGGAACAGGATAGAATGCTCAGTGATAAAACCACACACATATGGTCACCTAATTTACAACAAAGGAGGCAAGCATATACAACGGAGAAAAGACAGTCTTTTCAATAAATGGTGCTGGGAAAACTGGACAGCTACGTGTAAAAGAATGAAATTAGAACACTACCTAACAACATACACATAAATAAACTCCAAGTGGAAAAAAGACCTAAATGTAAGGCCAGAGACTATAAAACTCTTAGAGGAAAATATAAGAAAAACCCTTTGACATAAACGACAGCAAGATCTTTTTTGACCCACGTCCTAGAGTAATGGAAATGAAAACAAAAATAAAGAAACGGGACTTAACTGAACTTAAAAAGCTTTTGCACAGCAAAGGAAGCCATAAATAAGACCAAAAGACAACGCTCAGAATGGGAGAAAATATTTGCAAATGAAACAACAGACAAGGGATTAATCTCCAAAATATACCAACAACAAATGGAGCTCAATATCAAAAAAACAAATAATCCAAGTAGAAAATGGGCGGACGACCTAAATATACATTTCACCAAGGAAGACATACAGATGGCCAAGAGGCACATGAAAAGATGCTCAACATCACTAATTATTAGAGAAATGCAAATCAAAACTACAAAGAGGTATCACCTCTCGCCGATCAGAATGGCCATTATCAAAAAATCTAGAAACAATAAATGCTGGAAAGGGTGTGGTGAAAGGGACCCCTTCTGCACTGTTGGTGTGAGTGTAAATTGATACAACCACTATGGAAAACAGTATAGAGTTCCTTAAAAAACTAAAAATAAAACTGCCATATAACCCAGCAATCCCACTACTGGGCATATACCCTGAGAAAACCATAATTCAGAAAGAGACATGTACCACAATGTTCATTGCAGCACTATTTACAATAGCCAGGACATGGAACCAACCTAAATGTCCATCGACAGATGAATTGATAAAGAAGGTGTGGCACATATACACAATGGAATGTTACTCAGCTATGAAAAGAAACAAAATTGAGTTATTTGTAGTGAGGTGGATGGACCTAGAGTCTGTTATAAAGAGTGAAGTAAGTCAGAAAAAGAAAAACAGATACCGTATGCTAATTCATATATATGGAATCTAAAAAAACCCAAAATGATACTGATGAATCTAGTTGCAGAGCAGGAATAAAGATGTAGACATAGAGGACAGACTTGAGGACACGGGGTGGGAGGGGGAAGCTGAGGCGAAGTGAGAGTAGCATCGACACATATACACTACCGAATGTAAAATAGTTGGCTGTTGGGAAGCAGCAGCATAGCACAGGGAGATCAGCTCAGTGCTTTGCGATGACCTAGAGGGATGGGATAGGGAGGATTGGAGGGAGGCTCAAGAGGGAGGGGTTATGGGGACATATGTATGCATATGGCTGATTCACTTTGGTGTACAACAGAAACTAACACAGTATGTGAAGCAATTATACCACAATAAAAATCTATTAAAATAAATATGGCTCTTCTCATTGCATATTGCAATTCTTTAAGTGTATTTAAATTTGTATTTTGTGTCAAAATATTCTCTGTGAATAATCACATTCCTTCCCTATGTCTCTCTTTACTTAATTTATTTTTCAAAGCTATTACTCATGTGCATATTCTTGCCATCAAATTCCAGTATGCTCTGATGTCTCTGTGATTAGAGTTCCTCTACATATAAGGACTTCAGAGGGTGTAAGCAGGACACCTGCAGTATCTGAAAGCCTTTGACAAGATGAAGAGTCTTTAACTCATAGACAATCATCTAAGGACAAAAGTTTGTTAACAAAAGCATGGTTAGTAATGTATGTTTATTCAGAATTTTGATCTTCTTTAATTCATCACAGACATCTTATCTCTGTTACTCTGTCCTAGCAAGGGAAACAAGAGAGGTGAAATAATTAATGAATGAATGTGACTAGTAAGGATATTCTTTATATTTTTTCATAAGGGATGAATGATATAACAAGATGTCTGAGGGCCAGGGAAATGGGTAAAATGTGAACTTGACCACACTGAAGGAAATGAGCTGGGTCTTTGGACCTGGGTCTTTGGAGTTGGGTCTGCCCATACATACCAAAGAGAGACACTTGGGAAATAGATGCTGTGTTTATATTGATATTGCTGAACTTAGTCCCAATTTTTCTTTTGATTTAAGAGTACAGTTACATTGCTTGTCCATGATTCTAATACAAACTTTGAATACAGAAAAAATTTTTTCTTCTCTAAGAAATTACCGCTATCACAACAAGGCAGGAACATTTTCCTCCCACATTTTCTAATTATCATTTGAAACTTGGAAGTTCAGAAAGAATAAAAAGCTAAATGATTGTTTTTAGTTCATGAAACTTGTTTCTTGAACTATTTTGTTCTCTAAAATTCCCCTACTAGGTTGATGGATTTCCAAATCCACACATGTAGCTCCACCTACTGATTATAATCCATAGTCTTTAAAATGGGTGAAAAAGAGATATCTGATTCTCTTTAGGTTTCTCACATATATCTTTGACAACAGCTTAAAATTTCTGTAAATTTAATATTTTATGAATAAATCGAAATAAAACTTTATCAAGGTCATTTTGTGAATAACTGTACCTTTTGGCCTAATTTATCCAACATGTATTCCTTTAAAACAAAGCTATGTCACTTTTCTGCTTTGGCTTAGTCCACTAATTATGCACACAAAGCTCTCAACAGAGAAAGCGTACCTATAATTCAAGTAACTTTAAAGACCTTTAAAATCAAGAAAATATAATTCTAGAGCTTATCATTACATAGAAAAAAGCAAATTACACGTTTAAAATTAAAACTGGATTCTTAGCTAAATGTATCAGGAATAGACCTGGAAGTAAGGTCAGCTGAAGGGAAACTTATTTTCATGCAGTTTTACATGCCACATCTGACTTATAGTGGCTTTTACAGTTCATTCACACATACATTTCAATACATTGTCAAGTAATATATTCTAATATATTTACTTGAAATTAAATTATTTCAAATAATTTAATTTGAAATTATTCACAAATAATAAATGTTTTATCACTGAATCTTTAAAATACGTAAACATTCTGAGGGCTTACTTTAAGAACCAGTGCATTAGAGTTCAATCAGAGGAGCTAAATCACTTGGAGGTATTTATAGATGTAATATGGAATTTATCACAGGGGTTTAACCTTACACAATTGTGGGAGTGTGGAGAACAAAGGCAAGCAGGACCCTGTGAGAATGGGCTGAAGCCCGTGTCAGCTTTTGTTCCTTCTGATATTGATGGTATGGTTTTTCCTGCGGGAGAAGCTGATACCATTCCCCAGGGAGCTAAATGCCTGGCCCAAAAGATGAAAAAAACTGAAGGACTATTCAGGGGACAGTGAAGCATTTGCAGTCCTGGCTGTAGCCTCATGCTAGGGAGATGAGCCAGCAGATAAGTGACAGCATGTGTGAACTACCACATAGCTGCTGCTTCATTTCAGCCCTCCAAAACTTGCACAAGAACCTCTTATGTGGCCCATCTAAAAAGGAATCAATCAGAGAGAGGAAAGCTGGGAAATGTAGATTTGCATAGCCAAATTGACACATTAAAAAGCCACCACAGCCAATAAAATCTCTGATTCTACTTCTACGTCCTGAATTTCAATCCCCAAGTCATCTCTTTTATTAGTGTCAATAAATTTCTATTTTGATTCCAATGAGAAATATATGGAGTAACACATATGGAGATACTTCCCTGTGTTATGTAAAGATGATCGTTTTTTTTAAACACTGAAATTATCATCAAATAGAATTTTGCTAATATTTATTAGGTAAAGATGATTTATATAATATTTAGATAAACATAAGAGAGGTACACAGTTTTCATTGATTAGAGGGAGAGGTAAAGAAAAATATCATTTTTGTTCAAAGGACAAAATATAAATAAAAAATGAATCTGAGAGGCTAAGCACAATATAGCAGAAACTTTATTATGCATATCTTAAATGATCTGTAAAATAAATTTTAAAATTGTGCTACTTCTTAAATTCATAATTTTCTCTGAGTCATATAAACCATAGTTAATCACCTATCATTTTTTCAAAACATAGAATATAGTTACTGGTTTTTGGTAAGAATTTTCATTTTCAGATGATGAAAATATCAGCGGTTACTCAGTTTAAAAGTAAAAGGAGTGCTTCTCTTTTATTAAAGGAATATCTGTTATTAACTGATAATAAAATATTTGATATACATCTAAGTAAAATATTTGAAATACACCATAGAAAGTTGCTGGTGAAATAGGAGCTTATAGAGCCCAGTTTTTGTGTGTCTACACCATTTTAAAAATTCCATCAAGGTTGATGTTTATAAATTCTAATACTTGGAGAAAATTTTCGATACAAACACCTATATTTTAATTCTTATACCTTAGGAAACCAGATAAGAATGATAATTAAACATTTCAATATTGAAAATACCCAAATTTCTCATCAATGTGTGGATAAAACTAAAATCAAATGACATCTGAGCTCCAGTGTTAATCCCCACTAAGAATTCTTCAATACATAACTGGGAATTCTTAAAGAGAGTCTAATATGATCTTAACAAACTTGGCTTCTGTCTGGGTAATTGCTGGCCTCAGTTGCTTCTATTTTTTTCCATTTCACCTCTTCCTGGCCTCTGCTATCCCAAGATTTCCTGTCAGCACTCACCCTCAACTCACTGCTCTGATCTCTGGCTCCGTCAAGGTAAAGATGTCCACTGCTGACCTCAACTAAAGACAAACCCAGACTGTTACCTCTATCTGATCTTCTGAAAATGAAGAGACAGGCAATGTCTTATGAGTTATAATCAGTTACAGAGATTCCCATAAAGCTTTTCGTAGAACTTATGAATTTATATAGCTATATTATCTGACAAATACTTGTAATGTAACAGAGGTTTTTTTAAAACATATTTTTTGTTAGTAAAGGAAATGTTAGTAAGGAATCAATCATATTAGAAAATCCATAATTTCAATTTAGTTATTCCACTTAGCAGAAATTTACACAACATGAAATTTGTGGTTGTATATTCATCAGATTTGAAACCTGGTCAAATTTTCCTAATTATATTTCAAAGAAACTGCTTTTATATTTCAGTGAAATTATTTAATGAGTTATGCATTCTAAATGAATCAGTAAATATTTCTCATAGAGGACCAATTAAAATATAATTGATTACTTATATGAATATTGATTATATACAGAATAATTTGGTATTGTTTTTATAGTAAATAAATACATAAATATGAATTTGTGACACTATTTTTTTATTGACATATGTGCCCTCTGAAATAAAAACTAGCCCCCAATTCATAAAACTAGATGGAATAGGTCCTAATTCAGCTAAACAATAATATACCACAATCATGATAATAATATAATAATTAATATTTGTATGGTAAATTCAGTATGCTAGGAACTCTTCTAATCAAAAAGGGGCGCAAACTATACTTTATAAAAGATAAAATGAGTAGATGTGCAATAAGAGGGGATAATAGGGCACAATATATAACCAAGCTGGGCTGTGTTTATTAATGGAGTCTTTGGTTGGGAATAGCCTTCTATTGTTTGTTTCCACTTTTATCCATCAACTCCTGTTTCCTTAAAATCGAGCTACAGAGAGTAACATTACCTATTTTATGAAATGATTTTTCTCCCCACCTCACCCATAATCCAGTTTCCACTTTTTGTCCTCCTCTGTGCCCTAGGACCCTGACTCTCCAGGACCATATTCTTCTTTGTCAGCTGGCTTCTGTCTGGTTGTGGCAGTGAGATATAATGATAGAAGACTGGAGGGCAGAATGAAAGAGTGGTTGCCTCCCTGATTAGGGGAACATTTCCTGGCCTTGGTTATTTCCTTCTGGGCTGCAGCTCCTGGGCTCTGGTAACAGTTATTCTTCCCATTGCCCTCTGAGGTCTGAGAGTGGTAAGGACGTTTCACCGTTGCCTTTCTCTGGATTCTCAGTATCCTGTAGTTTGTTCCCTTAATCCAGGGTATATCAATATCAGCACTATTAACCTTTTATGCCAGGTGGTTAATTTTTGTGGGGAGCTGTTTTATGCCTTTTAAGATGTGTAGCCACATGCCTGACCTCTCACTAGATGTCAGTAGCACCCCTGTACTCCATCATGACAGACAAAAATGTATGTACTCATTGACAAATATCCCCTGGGAAGAAAAATCATATACCTCATCAAAGGATTCCTTTATTAAACTTTTTAAAGTCATCTGAATTGGATTCTGATATTTACTGGGAGGCAGATCAATACCTCATACTACTCTCTTCCACATTTCATACTCTTGAATAAGATTCTCACCTCTTTTAAAAATTATCCGTTATTGTCTTCCCCAAAACTTCATTTTACTATTTTCCTGTTTTGAACTATCTAGTGGTTGTACTCCTTTGCATCTTAATTTTTCCATCATTTAAAATATTATTATTTAAACAGAAACGATAATAAAGAAATAACTATTCTTGGGTTTCCGTTTACTATCAATGAGGTGCTCTATGATTTCCACTCAGTGAATATCAAATTTGGTGGATACCTTTCACTGAGTTGGATTTTAAGACCTATCCAATAAGGAATTTAAGTTGGATAAAAATATTGAATCCAATAAGAACCTAAGAATCTGCAAGTGGTTTTCTTTGGTGTGTTTTTAATTTTAAATGTTGTAAGAAATTGTATGAATTTTAGCATCTAGTGTCTTTGTTTCCCTAGCCTGAGTCACCATGGTGATTTTTCTTATGAATCATTACCAAGTAATAAAGTTACAAAAATTTTCAGAAGCAATGGTAAATGCGTAATAAATCACTCTATTACCATCTTACAATTGTAGACAGTCAATTTTAGAATTTGTCTAGATTTGAACATATAAAGCCAATTAGGGGCTTCCCTGGTGGCGCAGTGGTTGAGAGTCCGCCTGCCGATGCAGGGGACACGGGTTCGTGCCCCGGTCCGGGAAGATCCCACATGCCGCGGAGCAGCTGGGCCCGTGAGCCATGGCCGCTGAGCCTGTGCGTCCAGAGCTTGTGCTCCGCAACGGGAGAGGCCACAACAGTGAGAGGCCTGCGTACCGCAAAAAAAAAAAAAAAAAAAAAAAAGCCAATTAGAATTCTTTAAGAAAAAAATATGGATTATAATCACTAGCCAACTCTATTCCTATCTAGGAAATTAAAACTACTTTGACTCAAGATTTCTCAGGCAAATAAAAGAACACTTTGAAAGTAGGTGTAAATTCTGTTATTTTTTGGCTTTTGAATTAGTGGCATATTTGGTTATTATTTTTAGAAATAGATTTGTTATGTATAAACTTTTTTTAACTTAAGTGAAGCTTAAAAAGTAGTTTCTTCAAGATGAGCATCAGTTTGAGAGAACCAAAAGAACCATAGACAAAAATGTATGTAGTCATTGTATATATGTAGCAGAGAAATAAATACCCAAAATGTATCTCCTTTTATATTATTCCAATATAAAAAATATTACACTAAAATGTAATAAGAGAAAGTATATCTGTTAACATAGAGTTATTTATTGAGTGTAATGTATGCGTCATTGTAAGTTCAAAGAATGGAAGGAAAAAAAGTGCTTACAGGGCTTCCCGGGTGGCGCAGTGGTTGAGGGTCCGCCTGCCGATGCAGGGGACATGGGTTCGTGCCCCGGTCTGGGAGGATCCCACATGCCGCGGAGCGGCTGGGCCCGTGAGCCATGGCCACCGAGCCTGCGCGTCCGGAGCCTGTGCTCTGCAATGGGAGAGGCCACAACAGTGAGAGGCCCGCGTACCGCAAAGAAAAAAAAAAAAGTGCTTACAGTATAACCATAAAAATCAACAAATATTCATATACATAAACAAGGGGTGATATGTTACTGTTCTGAATCCCAGGAGAAACCAGAATTCACTTCAAGTGATTCAAACAAAAGGATTCTAATACAGGCATCCCTTTCACAGGCATAGGCAGACAAAGAAATAAGTAAGGGATTGTGAGGTAATAAATAATTAGCAATAGCAAAATCCAAAGCTATCCCAGGGCTGAATGGACACAAGGAAGGACTAGGGTTACTGGAGATGAGTGACATCCGGAACTGCGGAGGAGGAGCTACAGTCTAGGAGGGAAGCAGTAATTGCTTGAGATGCTGTGCGCAAATAGGAAAGAAGCAAAAACCAAAAACCCATATACAAACGAAATGTTAAAAAAAATCTCTCTCTTCTCTGTACCTCCCATAACTTGCAGGTATATCCCACTGCTTGAACTTCTAGAAGCCAGCTGGTCGGAAATTCTTGTCATGTTATCCCTGGGATATAAACTTTTGGGTGTAGATTAAGGGAAAGAAAGTCAGAGGATGGGAGTATGGGGCAAATGGAGAATAACCAGCAGAGTACTTTGCCGATTTCTGATGAATCTATAGATTTCTCCCCAAAATTTTGTATTTAGTCACTTTGATGATAACTTAGAAGGGATAGTAGTAACAAACAATATCTTAAATGAGCTTGTAGAATGAGAAGAATTCTCTGCCCCGCCAACACACATTTTTAGTCATGAAAAAAAAGTCCTTATTCATAATTCCTTAAACCTAAGTTGAATGGAAGATTTATCAATGTCCTTTTTTTTGTCTTTCTTTGGAAAGAGCTAACATTACTATCTAATAATTGATCGTCATGGTTTTTATGTTATGAACTCCACATTTTTTAAGCATGTAGCGTTTATACTAATGAGGTTTATATTTCACTTTCCTCCTTTTTAATTAAAAAATAACTAATATGTATGGAGGGCTTACTATGAGCCACATATTATATGAAACTTTATATACATTATTTAATTTAATCATATATAAATGGTATTTCTGGTTTTCCCTTATCCCCATTTTATGGAAGAGGAAACTTCGGCTAACAGTTGGCCAAGTGCTCATTATCATCAGGGGCAAAGCTATTTCCTGAACAATATCAGACTAACACAAAAGGTCACTTTCTTAACAATTATACATTATTTTTCTCTCTTAAAAGTATCTATTTATCTAATTAGTATCCAGAGAGTTTTACTTAATTTGCTAATCTTAACCACAGTTATGTAAGATAGATTTTATTCATTTAAAGGTGAAAAAAACTTATAGTCCCAGAGAGATGACAGTACTTGCTAGTAAAACTTCATGGAATATTTTATTGTCACTTTTTTTTTTTACTATAATCTGTTGCCAAATATAAAATATTTGGCTGACAACACACAAAAAATCACTATAATAGATGCACATACGTTTCAAGAACTAGTGACTTTCTGGAGACTGAACAGTAGTGCTGTCCTAGGTCATATTCTGAGGGAAACCAAGTGTGAGTAAGAGTTTAGTGTCAGGATGTTTATTAGGACTAAACCATTGCTATCAATACCAAAGGGACAATGGAAAGGGAGCAAGGAAAAATAGGATGGGCCCAAGAGCCTCAGCCCACCCCTTAGAAGCTCTGGAGTTGAAATGGTCCATCTAAGCTGTCTGGTGTTTAGCAAGAATGATGAACCCCTTATGCTCTCCTCTTTATGTCCCCCCATCAATCATTAGTTATATGTCACCCCAGGAAGGACATGACCTTGAGCAGGGCACTCTCTGCAACAGAGACCATCCTAAAAGTTCTGATAGCTTAAGGTTGTCAGCAGACAGTATCCTAGAAGCCAGGGCAATATATTATTCCTTGAAGGGAAACCTGGGTTGTACCTCCCTATTTCCATCACAGATATATTGCTCTAATAAGATAAGCAAACTAATACTGGCAATAACGAAGAGGATTTCTTTCTTCTTAAACTTGAGTACTTTTGTCCTAAAAGTACCAGATTATATGATGTGTCTGCACATTTGTATGTGTCCATTCCACCTATATCCTTTCTAAAATTTACCTAATTCATTTATGTATCAGGTGTTGAATTCTTAAATTACTCAAACATGCCAGTAGCCAATTGCAAAAGTTCCTCTTTCTGCTTTCATCAACACCAACAACAATATAACTTTCAACTATACTCTTAACCTTTTTCCAAATGCGTGGCGGGTTTGTGGTAAATTTGTGGTTTGCAGACAAAGCTTCATTTATTGACTACCACAGTTGAGAATGTAGCAGAAGACTGTTCTGATCATTGGAGCCTGAAAATCCTATGTATCACCATTAAAACTACAGGGTTTCTCTGCAGAAAAAGCTTTCCTTTCCTCTCTGTAGCCAGCTAACACAGAATGTAATTAGAACAGAGAAAAGAAATCTGAAGCTCAAACAAAAGCTGTATTGTTTTGAAGTTTAAAGGTGAGTTTGTACAAATATCAAAAACTAATTAAGCAGAACAGGTGATATTTAACTACTTTGAAACTTCAAAAAAGGAAAATTGATTTTTATCTCATTGGATTAAATTACATTTTCATATTGATTGACACAAAGCCCTTCTGTTACTTCTCTTACAGACAAGGTAAATACGCTAGCTGCTATTTATTCATGAAACCCTATCTCTCAAAATTTCAGAGAATGTTATTCTAGCATTTTATTATTGAACAAGTATTTTGACAGGTGATGATATTCTAGAAGATAAACAGAAATACACAGCCAACCACTTCCACTATGTAATTTAATACTAGAAAATAAAGTGTAGAAGTGATGGAATGTATTCACAGGTCAATTCTACCTGTCTGATGTAGATTAAGATCAGTAGAATTAATACAGCTTAATTAAAACTTTGACCATTTAATATTTTTGTATTAAGTGCTAGCAGTTCAGTAATCATTTCAATTCATTTCATCTCACTTCCCCAACATTATTAAAAGGCTAAGGATAAAAATACATAAGCCCCTTAGGAGCATTAAGCTATCAGAAAGTTAAGGAAATTTTCCTAAGAAAATGGGGCAGAGAGGAGCATAAAAATATAGAAGGAATCTTATTCTCTAAACCACAACTCCCTCCAATAGAAAAACACCATTTTTAACTGATCCATTTGTTTTGGTTTGCATTTTGTTTTTGGAAAGTAAATAATGTGATAAAATGCTTAGAAGGAGGGAGGAGGTTCAGTGAAACAACCAAAAGTTAATCTTGAAGAATAAAATATTTTTTATGACCATATTCTAGGCTGTTATTGTACTGGTGGGAAATATGAGCTAAAACAGCATGGAATTTTGGGGGTCAGTAGAAAGGAATTGTAGAACCTCTGTGGAATAAAATCCGGAGGAGAAATGGAGCACATTGGGAATTAAAACAAAAACACAACCCAAAACAAACAAAACCTCATGAAAAAGTCATTGTTATAGGGAATTTTACTATTGTTCTAAATTGCATCGGTATTCACTCTTTAAACTAAAAGTTCAAATGGCTTTGCCTCTTAAAATGAGTAAAATTCAAGATACTTAATATGCCTTAAAAGTTAATAAATAATTTTACCTCTACCTTTCTGATCTCACATCTTACCATTCTCCACAATAGTTTATTCTGTTCTAGTCACACTACAGCCATTACAATTTTCTAAATGTTACAAGTACACTCACAATTGAAGCCCATTGTAGCATCTGTTCCTCTATCCCAGATATCTACAAGGCTTGCTTATCACTACCTTCAGCTCTCTGCTCAATATCAAGGCAGACTTCCTTGACAGTCCTATATCAAATTTCACCACCCATTGTGACTTTTCTCATTTCACTTTATTTTTTCACATTATCACGCTGTGATATAATGTTGATTGATTGATTTTTATTGTTATTGTCTATCTTCTCTCATAAAAACATCTTCTTCATGAAAGTATCTAGCCTATTCTGTTTATTCTTGTATCCTAGCACGTGAAGGAGATTTAGTAAATATTTACTGAATGAATGAGTGAATGAATGTATCTCCTTACCTCCCTGCAGAAGTTTTAGTATAAAATCAACTTTCATTTTTTCTTATGAAATTGTACGTCCCTCGGGAGATAGAATGAAGTATTAGTAGACCCCTAAGATAAGTGCAGGGTGGCATCAGCTCATAGCTGCTTCCATGGTAATTAATAAAGTAGTCAGTTACTCTGGGAGAGCAGAAAAGCATCTCATAGGGTTATTTATATCCTTGTGCTAGTGATGTACAGAAAAAAGAAATTGAGGAATTTCATGTACTTATTACTTATTAAAATTATGGCTATATATTATAAAGGAGTTTGGTTAGATCCCATACTTTGGAAATTATATAATATGGTTCAGGTAATATGGCTTTATGTTGATTTAATAGAAAGATAGAAACTAAGAGAACCAGATGGCCAGAAAAAACAGAAAAACTGCTTACCAAAAGTATTCTTGTTCCTTGGTGGACATTTATCAGGAGTTGAAAAGCAAATGATTTGAGGCTGAAAATACTAGAAAGTGTGTAATTTCCTCTACATATGTTCAAAGAGCAATCATATCTGTTTTATCCCAGTCTGTATAAAAATAATCTACAGATTAACCAAGGCAAATATTAAATTCCAGGCTACCTTTGCTACTTTTCTTTAAGGCTTTTAAAAATTGTGTTTTTTTTTCTAGAATAGCAATAACAAATCTAGTCTTAATATTCTCCCAACTGTAAAAGGTTCAATTTGCTACTAAAAATACAGAAGATTCTTGGGAATTAAATTTCTCCTTCAGGCCAATAATGTGTCATTCAATGAGAACGAAATGAGAACAACTAAAAACAGAAGAGACACTTTGTTCTGGGCCATGCCACTAAATCATTAGTCCCATATATCAAATAAAATGAAAAAGTATCTAATTGTCCAGGACCATTAAGTTTTAACTGGTAATGTACTTTAGAACAAATCTGAGAAAGGGCTTTAATTTACCTCTGAATCTGAACCCTAAAACAAGCAAATCTTTGACATGTGAATTTCTCTGTTTACTATTATTTCCACATAGATTATATCAGGGTTTATCACATATTTAGTGCTTCAAAAAGCATGTGGGCTTCCCTGGTGGTGCAGGGGTTAAGAGTCTGCCTGCCAATGCATGTGGAATGAGCAAAGTCTATGTATAAATTAATGAGTGTGTCTACTGGGAAAGGAATATATTTTAACTTCTGTTCTATATTGCCAAGAACATTGAAAGGCTAAGAGACTGGCAATGCCTTTTTAGATACAACAACAAATACGATCAATGAAAGACGTAATTGATAATTTGGACTTCAATAAAATTAAAGACTTCTGCTTTGAGAATAACATTATCAAGAGAATGAGAAGAAAAGCCACTTACTGGGAGAAAATGTTAAACATATGAAAAGATTCTCCACATCATATATCATCGTGGAAATATAAATTACAACAGTGAGATAACACTGCACATCTATTAGAATGGCCAGATCACTGACAATATTAAATGCTGGCCAGGATATGGAGAAACAGGAACTCTTATTCATTGCTGGTGGAAATGCAAAATAATAATATAATGCCACAGTTTGGCAGTTTCTTACAAAACTAAATATACTCTTAACATAAGATCCAGCAATCACACTGCTTAGTATTTACCTACAAGAGTTGAAAAGTTATGTCTACATAAAACTATGCACATAGAAGTATTATTCATAACTGCCAAAACTTGAAAGCAACCAAGATGTCCTTCAGTAAGTGAATAGATAAATAAATGGTGGGTCATCCAGACAATAGAATATTATTCAGCACTGAAAAGAAATGAGCTACCAAGCCATGAAAAGACATAGAGGAAACTTAAATCCATAATACTAAGTGAAAGAAGTCAATCTGAAAAGGCTACATACTGTGTGATTCCAATGATAAGACATTCTGGAAAAGGCAAAACCATGGAGATAATAAAAAGATTAGTATTTGCTGGTGATGGAGTGGGGGATAGAGATGAATAGGCAGAGCAGAGAGGAGTTTTAGGGCAGTGAAAATACTTTGTATATTCTAAGGGTAGATATGTGTCATTATACATTTGTTCAAATCTACAGAATATACAATGCAAGAATGAACCCTAAGGTGCACTATGGACTCTGGGTTATTAGAATGCGTTGATGTAGATTCATCCTTGGTAAAAATTTACCATTCTGGCGAGTAATGTTAATTATGGGGGAGGCCACACATGTGTTGGAGCAGGTTGTTTATGATGAATATCTGTACTCCCCTCTCAATTTTGTAGTAAATGATAAATCTCTGAACCTCCTTCTCAATTTTGTAGGAAATCTAAAATTTCTCTGAAAAATAGTCTTTAAAAGAATAAAATAAAATAAGGTCTTTTTAAAAAGTTGAGACCATTTTATTCATGTGAAAAACTAAAACACAACTGAACATCTTGAATAAATTTCTTGAATTAAATGAATAAAGAGATCTGGCCTGATATTTCAAGTGAGATTTCTCTAAGATGTTTACAGCAAAACCTAATTAAGAACAGTGGCAATTACATTTCAAGTTATCAGATTTCCACTATGATCATATATCATAGTGGAAAAAATGTTAAAGTTGCAAAGGGATGGTCTAAAGCAATAATATTTCTTAAAATGAGATCCATAAATTACACGCATAATGTGTAACTGGGGAGACTTTAAAAAATTCTGACTTGTAGTCCAATTCTACTTCTAGTCTGCTGTTAGGAGAGACAAAGTTATTCTGTATTAACACACAATGCCCAAATCACAGTTGCTTGAAAAAAGAAAGATTATTTTACTCATCTAACATGTTTCATATGGTCATCATATGAGGGGGGACCTCTGCCCCAGCTTAATGTGAGAGGAGAACTAATCACTTTTAAGTAAATATTTTAGCCCTGAGTGCCACCATTGTCACATGGTTGGTTAGAACCAGTCATCATATCACATAACTTTAAGGGGGTAAAAAGCATAAATCTCCTGTCTCTGGAATAGAGAAACATTGGTGAAACCACACCTATAGAATCCACATCTCTGGGTAAGGGGGCCAAAAATTCTTTCTTGAAAAAAATTTTAACAGTTCCATAAGCACAGGAAATTTGATTACCACTGATCTGAATCAGCTTCTACTGTAAAGGTGTTAGAGAAATTTGACTTGAATTGGATCCCTTTACTCATATAATTCAGTCGTTCAATTCTAAATATTCAGTTCTGTTTCAGTTTGTCACAAAAATGTAATGGTCTCCTAACTTTTGATGCCCCTATCAATACAGAAGTTTTCCTGGTTTATAACATTAGCATGTAACAGCAGAAAAATATAACATTCATTCACTTTTCATTCTGCTGATGAACTGCCTAAAATGTTTTAGTAAGAAAGTAAGTGGCAAAGGAAATACATATCTGTTTATGAGGTTCCTTTAAAAATAAGTTATTTACACAGCATAGTATCTGTGGCACGGTCATCTTAGCTACCCCAGTAAGTTGAGGATCTCATTCTCCCAATTTTGAGATTTTACATTTATTTTTACAGTTATCTCAGGAGTTGAAATTAACAAGAAACCAAAGTGTTTTGTTTTGTTTTACATATATCCTAGACCTGAATACTAGAACTAAATAGACCAACCAAACAATTTAGGCTCAGTAAGAAACAGGATCCTTTGATAATTCAGTGCCATCTGGAAAATAATATAATGAGTCTGCTAATAAATACGTAAAGAAAACTGCAAAAAGTGTCTGATGACTATCAAAATGAGTCTTATATAAATCTGCCATTAGTTAAAATGAATAAGAGAAGAAGAAAATACTGTATGAAAACAGCTTTATGTGAACCACCAGAGGCGATTACAAAATTTCGTGACTTGAGGCATTTTCCTCTCAGTGAAGGAAACAGCACATCATACTGATTTTTTGATTGAGCCATTTGACAGACTAGATGGCAGGTCACAGCTGAAAAGACAGCTGGTGTTAGGCATTATCCATCATTCATATGAAAAAATAGTATTGTGAGCTTAACTTTGCAATGCTCAAGCACTTGCTGATCAGGTTGTGTACCTAACATTGTATCAGAAAATAGAACAGGGTGTTTTCATGGAGTGAAATTGAGTATGTCCACATCACATATGGGATATTTTGCGTTAGGTTGTCAGAATCAAGTTTCCCTCAATGACTTGACTAATGCTGACAATCAATTGAATAATTCAGATACTACTTAATATGAATGAGAGAGAATATTGAGGTATCCAATTTAATTAATTTAATTAGCCTGATTATTGTCAATTTTCCACCTCAGTTTATTACTTTATGTGGGCAATTATAGTTTAGTGAACACTAATTTCTGAATCATGAAAACACATACATTAAAAGAGAGAGAGATTGGCATGTAATAAAATTGTTTTACTGAAATTGACAATCATTTTTATCCTTTACATTTTGCTTGAGAATTTTAGTATATATATTCATTGATTTTTTAAATTTACTTATTTTTGTTTTTTCAAACATAGGCCAGAATGTAGAGAATATTTTAGCTAAAAAATATTTTAAGAGCTGTTTGATACTTTTACCTGGGCTAGAATAAAGCCATTGTTTATATAAAGGATACAAATATTATTTATAAAGCATATTTAAAACAATAAACATGGTTTATTATCAGTTATTTTCTTCTTTAGGTTACCCTTTTTATAGTTTTCAACAATAAACAAAGGAAGAAACAATGGGTTTTTTTCTAACTTGAGTTTTCAAATGAATAGACAGTTAAGCAAGCTGTCATATATTGTCATACACTGTCAAAATTTGGAACAAATAAAATCTATTTTATGACAGATATGGAGATATAATTTTAATCATACATGGAAAAAACATATAGTACTTCAGTGAAGAATAAAACATTCATTTTGTAGCTGAACATTATTCATATTTTAATCAATATTTAATGCAACTATCTGACATTAATTCTATATCTTAGTCATCATATAGAAGTAATTGTAATCAATACATCTATATTTTACTTAATATATAAATATTGTTGTTTATAATTATGAAGAGAGTATCCACTCACATTTGTTGATTAGATGATTAATTAAAAATATATATAACTGTGATAGAGAAATTAATGTTGTAATTAGTAAAAAAAGATAACATTAATTTCCAGTTCTTAGCAATTACTAGTGCATATTAGAAACATGGGTATTAATGTTTGATTTAGAGTTACTTTGAGAGTCTGTTAAAGAAATTAATCAAATCTATTTTTGCACTTTGAATCTGGGATAGTTTGAAATAACGTTGGAAATTGTTATTTAGTTGTAAAAGTCTTTCTAGTTCCTCTTTTCCTACAGTCTCAACATTTGTAATTAGCTTGTCTCATTTTCATGTGCATGAAGATGAGCTCCTCTCTGATAATAATGCCAGAGAGCCAGTTTTGGGGTGTGTAGATGAAATATTAAAGTTAGTTTGGACTGAAATGTGTACGGCTCTCATTAATGACATTCTAGCAAATTTTAGTATGATATTATTTCCTCTAGGCAAGTTGTACGTTGGAAAGGTGTTCTGGAAATCTGAGAGACACATCCTTCTATCTCACTGAATTCCACTCCTGCTGCTACACAAAACCTTATTTTTATTATTACTACTATTATTAATCCCTTTTCACTAACTTAAATGGTCTCTATGTGCATCAGAAATGAGTAGGGTATTTAAGTAATAAAAGTGACCAGACAACCGAGAGTATTTATCTTAAATATTACCAATTGTTTAAAGTGTTATTCCTCTTTGTAGTTGTTGATGTTTTTGTTGTTGTTATTGAATTCATAAACCCCTTGCTTTTCTTCTGTCATCCTCAAAATGCATTAATTGAGTCTCAAAACAATAACACCTTGAAACTAAACAGAGAAATAATTAAAGTTTTAAAAATTTTGAAACAAGTTTAAACTTAGAGAAAAGTTGCAAGCATAGTACAAAAAACTCCTGATACTAGAGAATGGACTTGAGGATATGGGGAGCGGGAAGGGTAAGCTGTGACAAAGTGAGAGAGTGGTATGGACATATATACACTACCAAACGTAAAATAGATAGCTAGTGGGAAGCAGCCGCATAGCACAGGGAGATCAGCTCAGTGCTTTATGACCACCTAGAGGGGTGGGATAGGGAGGCTGGGAGGGAGGGAGACACAAGGGAGAAGAGATATGGGAACATATGTATATGTATAACTGATTCGCTTTGTTATAAAGCAGAAACTAACACACCATTGTAAAGCAATTATACTCCAATAAAGATGTTAAAAAAAAAAAAAAAAAACTCCTGATAATCTTCATTGAGATTCGCCTATTCTAATATTTTGCTACATGTGAGTTATTCTCAATCTATCTTTCTCTCTCTTTTATACATATGTGTGCATGTATACATAGATATGTAAGCAAAGAACCACATATATATATATTTTTTACCATTTTACCATTTTTAGAACCACTTGAGAATAACTTGAGAGCATCATGACACCTTTCTCCTAAATACCTCAGTATATATTTAAGATAAAAACATTATTTATATAATTATAATAAAATTATCAGAGCAGAAAATTTTATATTGATGTAATACTATAATCCAAAATATAACTTTACTTACATTTTGCCAATTTTGCCCAAAATTTCCCTCTTAGAATGTTTCTCATCCAAGATCACACACCGAATTTACTTTTCACTTTTCTTTTTTTTTTTTTTTTTTTTTCCGGAACGCGGGCCTCTCACTGTTGTGGCTTCTCCGGTTGTGGAGCACAGGCTCCAGACGCGCAGGCTCGCAGCCGTGGCTCACGGGCCCAGCCGCTCAGTGGCATGTGGGATCTTCCCGGACCGGGGCACGAACCCATGTCCCCTGCATCGGCAGGCGGACTCTCAACCACTGCGCCACCAGGGAAGCCCTCACTTTTCTTTTATCTGCTTTAATCTTAATTGATTTATCAGTTATGTTTTGTCTTTCAAGACTTTCATATTTTTAAGACTGTGGACCATTTATATGTATAACATCCCTCAATTTTGGTATGTCTGTTCCTTATCATTTCATTCAGGATATACATTTTGGACAGTAATGCTATAGAAGTGCTCCTTCTTTAGTGCAACATGGCGAGAGGCATATAATATGGGTCTGTCCCATATTGGTGAAGTAAATTTTGATCACTTGTTTAAATAGCATCCTCCAGATTTCTCTCTCTATAGAAACTGCTTAGTTGAGGAATAACTAAGTAATAGGAATGGGGTTATAATTTGAGACAATGTAGATACCCTGTAAACCACCAAAATTTCGGTTGTTAGTTTTAATATCCATTTTTCCATAATCTATCATTACCATAATTGTTGCAAGATAATGATTGTCTTTTTATGGTTATTAGTTAATATTCTGCTGTAAAGGAAATATTTCCTTCTGTCCTATTAAAAAAACATTATATGATAGACAAAGAATCTTATTGGATTAAAATCCATTGCTATAACTATTTATGTTCATTCCCATATTATCCCAGTTTAGTCAATGTAAGCCCATTCACTGTAGCTCCTTTGAATTTTTGATACATCTCCATCATTTTCTGAGGAAAATTTAGTTTTTATTTTTTTCTATTTAGTTTTTATTTTATTCTATTTAGTTTTTATTTTTTCCACAAAAATATACTCCAAACTTATCTGTGAACTTTTTCTGCCCTCTCCCTGGAATTATCAATTTCTTTAAGAGCCTGATTCTGTTTATTGGACAGTGGTATTTAGAAACTAATATTATTTCAAGAAGTCTAATTTAAAATCTATTTGAAAATCATCAACTTTATACACTTTAAAAATTTTTTGTAATATAACATTACAATATGTTTACCAACACACACAAAAAAATCACTTAACCTTTAGAAATATAAAACATCCAATATATATTTTTTAAAAAAGCCAGAATAGGAATCAGTCATTTTCCTAGCACAATGAGATTTAGAGAGCTATACATGTTACCTTACTAGAAAATAATTAATTTGCAAATGCATTAACTAGTAATGCCACAATGGAAGATGGATCTAATTTTACAGGTAGATGTGTCAAAGTTCCTATTTAGAGATAATAATAAAAATAAAAATATATTTAAATAGGCCTGTCCAAATCCCACCAAAAGAATTTCAGAAATTTCAGTCTCTGTCCATAGGCTCTTCTTATCTAGGAGTATCTCATTATATTCAAACTCAAGTCGACATTACCTAGCTTAGTACCTGAAATATTGTATATACTCATTCACATTTAATGAAAAAACACGGGAAAGAGTAAAAAAGGTAGAAAGAGTAGAATGAAGAAAAGAAAGGAGGAAAATGATACAAAGAAAATTAGGCCAAAATTTAATTTCTGTTAGTAAGATTTCCACCTTTGTTGAGGAGATGTTACAGTAAGCCCAATTTGTAGTAGATGCTTAGTCACAGAGAGCTGACTGCTGTGGTATGTAATCCTCAAGGAGAAAATCACTCTGGAAAATAGCTGTGAAGTGTCTAATTCTCCATCAGGAGGGAAAGTTGGACACAATAGAGAAAGGAAACATATGGTTCCTACATCAGGTGTTTGATACTCAAACAAAGAATAGAAGGCATTATATTTGACATGACACAAGTTTGTTTATGGAGGATGACTCAAATTTTATCCACTTGGAAAAAGAGGACAAAAGAGGTTTTACAGAAAAAAAAATACATGAAGGCATGAAATCATAAAGTAGATTTCAGAAAAGCAAATATTTCACTGTGTCTGTAGTTTTGGGTGATAGTGTACACTGGAAAGTCAAATTGAATTAAAATCTTACTCCAGGTCACTTATTCAACTGTTAACTTTTACTGGATCTTTGTTACTAAAAAAAACTCTCTTTAATTCTATTTCCCACTGTAGAGAAGAGAAACTTTTCTAGTCCTGCTAAGTATTAAACTTGTGAACTCTTTCTAACCAGTCAAACCATTTTGAGCCTATCCATCTTTAGCAACATCTTGCTAAAACAATCATTAATAGCCAGCACACACTACTTAGAAATTCTATTTTCTAACTCTTCTCTTAGAGCTGTCAGGCAAGCAAGCACATTTTTCTGCTTCTAAAATTATTGTAGATGACAATTGTAACGAATGTTTTGATACTGTATAACATGGATCACAAAATTTCTAGCCTCTGGTGTTCATTTCCTAGGGACCCACTTCCTAAATGCTAAGCTAATGCTAAGCATTTCAGTTTTTGGTCAAAATAGCACCCTTATTCTAATACCAGTTTCTGTCAGGATACTCTAAATTATGTTGCCATAACAGGTGAAGTTACAGTTCTCAGTGGCTTTACTCAATAAAAATTATTACTCACTTATGGCACTGTCCAAATGGGAATCAGATGCTCTCCACCCCCACCCTAGACATCCCTCTGAAATTGATGACACAAGGATCTGGGGACCAATATGATCTCTCTAAATTCTTGCATTTCGTCCTTTACAGTATTGTGAATAAGACAGAGAAAGAAGAAATAGAAGATCATGTGTGACCTTTTAAGAGTCTAGTTCAAAGATTGAAGTACACCGTTTCCTTCCATATTCTATGAGCACAACTGCTCACGTAGAACAAGTCATGCAGCAAGTGTGAGGTGAGGGGAAATATAGTATTTAGCTATGCCCATAATATGCCTACATTATGAAAGGAATGAGAATTGCAGAGGAGGGACTTAAGATGGGAGAGAACAGAAATGAGGAAATGTATCTGTATCATTATAATGATCTAGACAAAAGAGAAGTAGAGTTGAAACTACTGACATAATATTGGTCATGGAGAGTAATACAGACTGCAGAGTTATCACTGAAGAATATTTATTGTCTTAGAAGACTGAATGGAAAATGATGGAATCAGAGATACATTTTCAGATTTTTCACTTAGACAAAGGTAAATAGTTGGCCATGACAATATATAAAATATATCTTAGTTTTTAAATAGGTAGACTTGGATTTTGACCTGTTGAATTTGAATTTGCTACTAATTATATTCATAATGAACTGACAGTGGGAATACGATCTTGAAGTTATGGTGATAAAACAAACCTGAAAACTTACATTTGTGAGTCATATGCATATAAATATTAGTTAAAGCCTGATAAATGGACAAAATCTACTTTTTATTTTTTCATATTTTTTATAAAATATATACTTAGCATAGTGTTCCAGATACAGTAATAGATATAGGAGATTTAAAAATGCACGAAAAGGGATCCCCAACATGGAGAATCTCATCTCTATTGTTACAATAAAAATTGCTTAAAAATTAGAATACAGCATGATAAATACCACATTAAAAAACATTATTATTGTATTAACATTCAAAGATTACAAACCAGAATATGATTTACAGTCGTTCTCACTGAGGAATGAAATTATACTTAGGTTTGATTTTTTTCTTCTTTTTGGAAGTGTCTTCTAAATTAATAACAATAAAATGTATAACAAAATGTAACTATTCAGTAGAGTCCTACTGGAGTTACCTGATTGTTTATTAAATGTTTTTGGGTAGTTCTTTATTGTTTTTGCTTTCTTTTTTTTTTTTTTTTCTATTTCCTGCAATAGGAAGTAAGGGTAAAGAGATTTTTCCAAAAATATTATTGGTTTTTTTTAATACCCTGACTATTAATTTCATTAATGAAGACTTAAGAATGTCTAGTTTAAAGGCAAGCCAAATAATTTATATATCTTAAGGACACTCAAGCACTGTCGACAATCTATGGGATAAAATCTAAATTTCTAATCCATAGCCTTTCTTTCTTTTGGTCTCTCTAATGGAAAACTATGATGTATGTCACTGACACTCTGAAACTTATCAGAGTAAAAAGGGCAAGACACCTTCCCTATCAAATTAATGGTGTGCACCACACTGACATTGAGACAAGGTGTCTCTCAACAGATTCCTTATGTTTTCTCTGCCCATCCGGGAGTTGATTTAGCAGATAGGAACCTGTCACAGAGTTAGTAAAAGAGGAGTACACAAGAAACTCTAAAGAAGTGAAAGTACTCTTAGATCAATGTGTTAGTGTTCCATAAAAATGATTTCTTTTTATTATTGAGAAGTTATTACATGCTTGAAACAATTAGACATTTTCTACGATAGTAGGAAAGTGAAATGCAGTGAATCTTAGTTTGTTTATGGAATAGATTCCTCTGATAAAGGACAAAAATAGTATTTTAAAATGATTTAATATACCAAATAGAATTCTGTTAAATGCCCCAATATCTCTACATTATATCAACTAATTTTTTTACTTTGAATCTGGTTTCTATAATAAACCATCCTAAATTATAATTATCTTTCAGGTAAACATAAAATGAGAAATCTATAATGATGTCTAATTTACTGCTTAAAGTTGAATTTTTTCTATTCCAATCCATTATAAAACAAATTTAGTTTTATATCAAATATAATTAGAAAACTTAACCATTAAAATTAAATATCTCAGACTTAAGATATTCACTTTTAAAAAACTACTAACTTTGTTTGTATTCTGCATATTCGTTGGTAAATCTTACATACATGTCACCAACTTCCTAGAAAATTTTTCTTCTTATTGCAGTAAACTTTAGCTCATTTTAATTTTATCATAAGTAATAAGTTTAGTACTTTACCTGATCTATGAGGAACTATATTTTTTTGTGATTTAATGTGATCAATACAACTTGTTATAAAACACTCAAAAAGAGTTTATTAGAAATTAAATGCGTGCTTTAGGTTATGAAATTATACTGACACTATGATTTCTAAGTTCTTTCCAATTCCAGAGTATGATTTATAGTTTAATTCACTTACATTCTTAATTCCAGAATTGATCTATTCTAAGAAACAGACCAACACTTAATCCTATGGTCTTTACAAAGGCTGTTGTATTCCTTACATCAAATTTTATAAACTGGAATACTTATACGCATAATTTAATTTTAAAATATTTTTGAACTGGAAAGGTGCATTTTTATACAAAGGGCAAAAGAGATATCTTTTATTCTACCACATACCATAAAGGGAAGTCTGTCAGAATGGAGATGGTACAGTTATCAGAGTCCATAAGACAATAATACTTTAAACAAACAAATGGGATCAAAATAAGTATAAAATTTAGTGTCTTTTAAGAAATGGGAGCTGAAAAATATATTCAAAAAATTTTAATCAAGCAAAAGTAATCCACTTTCCTAATTACAAACAGTTTCTCAAGTATGTATAAGGGATACACCCAGGTTTTTAAATGTATTACCAATATCATTTATAGTAGTCATACAATGGATTGTACATGGGGAAACACTTTTGTCTTTATCTTTAAACATGGACTACTCCATGTCCCTTTTTATTCATGCTGTCCTAATTTTTGTTAACTTGTTGCAAGAGTCTAGGTGATTCTATATGGAAAATGACTTGCTAAGAATCATGCTCGTTTTAAATAATTTCTCCAAATCTAATACCTGATCTTAGCATCTCTTGTTTTTGTTTTTGTTTTTGTTTTTTCCTGCGGTACGCGGGCCTCTCACTGCTGTGGCCTCTGCCGTTGCGGAGCACAGGCTCTGGACGCGCAGGCTCAATGGCCATGGCTCACGGGCCCAGCCGCTCCGCGGCATGTGGGATCTTCCCGGACCAGGGCACGAACCCTTGTCCCCTGCATCGGCAGGTGGACTCTCAACCACTGCGCCACCAGGGAAGCCCTGCATCTCTTGTTTTGTTGAGACATTGGAGTCAGTAAAGCAAAAGACACATTTTGGTCAACAAAATGGACGCATCCAGACCTAGTGGGTAAAATGAAGGCCTTATCTCATGTCTAACCAATGTATACAATCCTCATTGAATGGATATTATATTTATCACAAAAAAATTATTGGTTATACACACATGGGAAATATAACAGCATCATGCTATGAGTTAGATGCTGTGAGTTCACACACTTGTTCTGTCATTTACTAATTGTGTGACCTTGGGGAATTTTTTAAATTTGTGCCTCTTACTAAATTTTTAAAATAGAAATTATAACAGTGCCTAACTCATTGAGTTCTTTCAAAAATTAAGTGAAAAAAAAATGCAAGTAGACTATGTAGAATATTCCAAAACTCAAAATAAGCATGCAGCAAATACTATTATATAATTTTTAATCACTTATCATTATGATTACAGAGGATATTGCCCCAATGGTGAGGTCTTCATTTGCTCAGACAGTACTAGTCTTTTATAAATCATGAAAATTCCCTTAATTGTCTTAGACAGGAAGGAGTGATTTGTAGGAGGATCCTTGGTAGAAGTAGAACAGTTTTGTTTTATTTTTGTTTGTTTGTTTTTTTGACTGACCTAGAAGGGCCAGTATGTCAAGAACTTAACTGTTTCTGAAGATTGAGAAAAAGTTCATCCGGATCCAATAAACGAAGGAATTCAAATAGAGTTGCAGGCTTTTGGAGTTGCCATATAGTTAGCTAATTTATGAGATAATAAAGGGAATAGCACAGAAACCTTGGAATCTGGTTAGCTATGATAGCTCTGAAATCTTTTGTAAATTGAATGTTTGCAAAGTTTTTTAAATTTTCCTTTGAATCTTTTGTTCACTATATAATTTAGTAAGGATCTTAGCTTATTTTGTGTATTGGTTTAATTTTGGGTTTTATTTAAATTATCAGATTGATTTAGCTACACTGAAAAGAAACAAAATGGACATTACATTTTTCATTTGTATTTTTACTTTTTAAAAACAAGTTTATTACTTATAGCATTATTGATATATAATTGACATACTACACAATTTATCCTTTTAAAGCACAATTCAGTAGTTTTTAGTATATTCGCAACATTGTACAAACATCACTTCTATTGATATTTGAAGATTTTTATCACCACAAAAAGAAATTTCATACCCATTAGCAGTCACTACCCATTTCCCCTTCCCCCTAGCCCCTGGAAACCACTAACTTATTTTCCTTTTTTTTTAAAATTTGTCTATTCTGCACATTTTAAATAAGCAGACTCATGTAATAACTGGCTTCTTTCATTAAATAATGGTTTCAAATTTCATATTATTATGTATCAGGACCTCATTCCTTTGTAATGCTAAACAATATTCTATTGTATATATATATTATTTTTGTTTATCCATTCATCATTTCATGTTTTGTTTCCAGCTTTTGGCTACTATGAATAATGCTGCTTTGAATACAAATATACAACATTTTGTGTAGAAATATGTTTTCATTTGTTTTTAGTGTATATGTAAGAGTGGAATTGCTGAATCATATGGTAATTCTGTTTAACATTGTGAGGAAAAATTGTCTTCCATTGTGGCTATGGCATGTTACTTTGCCAATACCAATATAGGAGTGTTCCAATTTCTCAACATCCTTGCCAACATTTGTTATTATATATCTTTTTGATTATAGCCATCCTAGTGTGTGTGAAATAGTATCTCACTGTGGTTTTGATTTGCATTCCTCTAATGAGTAATGATGTTGAATATGTTTTCATGTGCTTATTATTCATTTGTATATCTTCCTCAGAGAAAATTTCTGTCTAACAACTTGCCCATTTTTAAATTGAGTTAACTGTTTTTTCATTGTTGATGTGTAGTGTCCTTTTCAATCACAATTTTACTTGATGTTGGGAGGGGCAAATTTGGTAGTAACAGTAGAACTTGAAATAAGAAATCACATATAAGGAAAAACTAACTGTACATATTCTGGCAAGTGTTCAAGGAATATTTATGGAGTATCTTCTATTTTCAAGACATTGATACAGGCAGTGAGCTGTGGCAATTTGCCGTACAGGCCTTACATTTTGGACAAATAAGAAAATAAATTAACAGTATCCATTCTGTTACTGATAAGCACCTAGAAACAAACAAACAAAAAATATGTCCTGAGAGGGGGACATCTGAGATAGAAGGAAAAACCTCGCGGACAAGATGGCACAGGCCTGAGACCTTAAGATATCAGCTTTTTTAAAGAGCCAATGGAGACAATTTTAGGCAGTGGCAGCAGCAAAAAAAGGCACCATGGCAACAAAACTACTGGTGAATTTAGGAAGAAAAATAAGAAGGCCCTTGTGACTGGAATTTAGTGGGGAATAGAGAAATTAAAATAGGCAACTGTTGATCACATAGTACCTTGTGTACTATGGTTCTTCTAAATGGCGTGAGGAGCTAACAAGGGAGTTTAAATGGGGGCATGTAAGATCTAATTTCCCTTGGGGAAAGATCACCTATTTGATAAACGGTTAGGAGGAGACAAAAGTAGGTGCATAGAGGTCATGTGGGAGGTTATACAATAGTCAAAGAAAAAGTTGCTGCCTTGAACTCTGGCGGTGATGGTAATGATGTAACAGTGTGGATACATTTGGAAGCTATTTTTGAAATAGAGCTAATGTGGTTGCTGGCTGATGAGGGGATGGCGTGTGTGGATGAAGAAAATTGGAGAACTCTAGTTGATTCCAATTTATATGACCTATAACGTTTACCTTTTGAAATAATATCATATCTTTTACCTGGATGAATGACTACTGGTGTCATTTACTTAATCAGAGAAAAGGAGATAATTAATGTTGATAACTAGTAAGGAAGGTGATTTTCTTCTCTGAAACAATCTTCCAGTCAAAAGCCCAATAGGAATCTCAAATGGAAGCCTACTGATACTTGCCCTGGGCAAACATATTCTAGGCTGGAATATGTTTCCACAAATTTTGATTTTATTATTCTTTTTTTCATCCATTTAACCATAACTCACCCAAGAAAGTAAAGATGCTTTTACCTTAGAGTATGTGATATTCAGCAAGACCTGTGTAAATGTTTACATAAATAATACTTGAGTAAGGCAGCAGCCAGTTTGATATATGTAAACTCTATTTCTGTAATTACTAGATGTAAAAGCATCTTGGACTGGTTTTATATCCAAAGTGCTATTGGAGAAATAGCATGGTGAAAGATTAAGGGCAAGGCTGTATTGATTTTCTACCCTTTAATTTTTTTGGTAATCTTAAGCTCTTGTCTTAAATGCCCACCTGTGACACCAGCTAATATAACAAATATCAGCAAAGAAGTTCAGATTCTCCCAGGTATCAGAGAGTAGCTAACATCAGGAAGAGCTATATTTACTTTATTGTCATCTTTGTCTTTACTTGCTAGTGATTAGAAGAGAAATTTTATCATGCTAAAGTGTCAGAAATATTCAACAATAATTGTTGGCATCACCAGAATAGGAGCTCTGGAACCTTGCTTCTTTTACCATCACACCAGCCACTGAACAATTTTTCTTGGATACATTACTGGTGACAAATTCTTAAAAAATCATTTAACGACAGGAAGTGTATTGTACAACATTTGTACTGAGAATCTGCTAAAACTGCCATAAACTGAAGTATGCATTTGCTGATGTGTGGAAAGTGTGCTCATTTCAAAAAGTATCCTTCTATTAAAATTAATTAGTCTCCTCAGGAATGTTAAGTTTCTTTTCTATCAAACCCATGAGTAGTAGAACAAACCTGCATAGTCTGAAAGGGAGAAAGTTAATCAAATATGAGATTTAGATCTAATCCTATAATAGCTGAATCATTAATAGATTACAGAGCATTCAGAATAAAAGGGGAAAAAGTGTATGAAAACTAGTTCAAAGTATTCTGTCATTGTGTTTTAATCTTACCTTAGGCACGTGGATTGATTACATGACTGAATTTACCTAAATTGCCAGTGTACAATTTGCCTATTTCCATAGTAATTCTTTATTTTTCCTCAGTTACTTTCATCCATTATGAACACTACAGACAATCCAGGCCTTATTTATGAGTTGACTTGAGTTAAGCTTAGCACATTTCAGTCCATATGTTCAGATATAGATATTCAAGTATTTTAAAAAAAGGGAAAATAGGATAGTTGGCTTTTCTGTCATAAATATCTTTATGTTCACTCTATTTTATGATTTGTTGCTCAGAAGCATAGTGTATTTGCCAGTACTGTACTTTTTTCTTGTAAGTCACAGAAGCCCTATACATATATACATACATACCTGTCTGTGTGTGGTTGGGACTTAGTAACTCAGATAACTAAGCTGCAGGAAAGGCAGCGGTGCCTAGATTCAGAGACTTGAATACCATCGGGGTTCTATCTCTCGATCTTGTTTCTTTCTATATATTGGTTCCACTTGCTTCTGTTGTAGTTTTATCTATATTGATAGGGAAATAACACAATGCAGATGTATTGGTGGCGAGAGGAAATACATACCTAGTGGAAACTGAACTATTACAATCCTATTATTTAACTATTAAAACTGAAATAGTGGGGGAGGGGTGGAAGGTGGGCAAATTGGGTGAAAGGAGTTAAAATGCACAAACTTCCAGCTTTAAAATAAATCATGGGGATGTAATGCACAGCATGGTGACTATAGTTGACAATACTGTAGTGTATACTTGAAAGTTGCTAAAAGAGTGAAATTTAAAAGCTCTCATCACAAGAAATAATTATGTAACTATGCATGGTGATGGATGTTATTAGACACTGTGGTGATCATTTCACAATATATACAAATATCAAATCATTATGTTGTACACCTGAAATTAATATAATATTGTATGTCAATTATATCTCAATAAAAATGTAAAATTAAAAAAAATGAAATGATTATTTTGAAAAGCTCCACTTAAAAATAATTCTGAGGTAGGACTTTAATTCACCCCACTTGTTTGCAGCACTTGGCATTCTGGAGGTGAAATGAATGAAAAATATCAAGACTGGCTTTGTTTGGGGCAGACTTTTATAAATTACATCCCATCACAGGATGAAGAGGAAATGAAATCATGTGGGAAGATATCAGCTCCCCTCTGACAAACATAATAAAAGAACAAGAGAAAGATAGTTTCTGCAAAGAAGAGAAACTGGAGTTTCCAGAACATGGGTTGTTGTTACTGGAGCTGGTGTGCTGTTATTGGAGCACAAGTAGCTGGGAATTAGAATAATAAATGTCCAGCACACAAACAGCTGCCTGCAAACAATGAAGAAAATATGCCGATGGACTCATAGAAGTTAAGCACTTCAAGAATATATAGGGCAAACCTTGAAAGACTGAAGGCTGAACGGAAGGAAGGAAGGGAGGGAGGAAGGGAGAGAGGAAGGGTGGAAAAAAAATGCCCTAAACTGGAACTCTTTCTCACAAGCATTAATCATTTGTGTTATTAAATAGTAAATACCACCAACATTTCATATACTTCTTAAAATATGACACAATTTAATTTGCCTGGAAAAATTGCTTTTGCTGTGTTTGAGATACCTAAAGAAATTATGGGAAAGCCACAATGTTTTTTCATACCTACATTTAATTTGAAGTTTTTAAATCTGTTTGAATATACTAATTAATTACACTCTCCACAGCTTTTTTGGAAAGTGGGAGATAACCATATTTCTCTTTTACAGATGGATGACTCAGAAGCAGAGAGCTAAAGTGACTTTGTAAAAAAAAAAAAAAAATAGTCTTTCATGTGTAGACGCAAGCTTTGCTGGTGAGGATGGACACTCGTCTGTTTCTTTAACCATCCAGCAAACCGCCACTCGTTAAGGAGAAAAGCTAGTGATCCATGCCCTCTATTTCTTGCCATTTAATTACCTGGAATCAGATTGGATCTGAGACCAACTGCCTTCTGAATTTGTTTTTAAAAGCCCATATTCGAGATGCTTTACAAAAGTCTGAATCAAGTATTAGAAACTTCTCTGTTGCACTTGGAGTAAATTTATGTCATTAAGAGAAACAAAGTTCAGGCAATAAATGAAAGAAAATCTGCACTTAGAAAATGTATGAATGTTCTGAAATTGATTTCACCCATAAAGTAAAACTTCCTTCTTAAAAAAGAAAACCTCCTTGAAAGGAAAAATTCTAGGCACAGAAAAAGTGCATTAAAGGTATTCACATAAAAGTAACTTCAAATGAACTCTCTATAAAATTACAACTGCAAGAGCAGACTTGTAAATCAGATCAACGTTGTACAAGGGCAAGAAATGTATGTGTCAATGTGGCAGTGATAAGACTGAGTTTACAGCTCCACCTTGAAACTGTGGTATATAGTAGAATGCAGCCACAGGAACGGAAAACTCTAGAGAAAATAGTTATAGACAGTTGCATTGGAAATATAAATAAGATTTTCAAATCATTGATTTGGGATTGATTCTTAACTCCAGAAGTTTAAATAAATTATTTTTATTTAAAAAGAGAGAAAAGAAGTTCAATGTGCACTCCATTATTATTCCTCATTTTCTGATCATTTCAACTAAGATGTTACCAATAATCGGTAAAATGTATATTTATGAAAATGCCCATAAACACATGCTGGTTATAAATCCTAAACATGACTTTACATTTTAGCATCTTTGACTATATGTACAATGGTATCAATTATATATGAAAGCATAATTAGAGAGTTAAAATATAATTTGATTTTGATTTAACATAAGCACTGTTTTTTGTCATTGAGTTGCAAACGTATTGATTTTGAAATTAAAACAAAAACACCTGTGTTCAAATTTTTTTTTTTTTTTTTTTTGCGGTACGCGGGCCTCTCACTGTTGTGGCCTCTTCTGTTGCGGAGCACAGGCTCCGGACGCGCAGGCTTAGCAACCATGGCTCACAGGCCTAGCCACTCCGCGTCATGTGGGATCTTCCCGGACCAGGGCACGAACCTGTGTCCCCTGCATCGGCAGGTGGACTCTCAACAACTGCGCCACCAGGGAAGCCCTGTGTTCAAATTTATAATCTGCCAATTTCTAGCTACGTCATCTTGAGCAAATTAGTGAACACTTCTGAGCCAAAGTTTTCTCATATGTCATGACAAATAATATATAATTTTTATGAAAATTGAGTAAGAAAATATACGTAAATAGCTGCCATAATGCATTTACACATGGTAAGCATTCATCCCTCCTAATTTTAGTTATCACGACTGCTTTTAATTAGATTTGCTCATATCCAGAATAAAATATACAGTACCATCTCAATAAATCTCCTAAAATATTGCATAGTTACACACATAATCTGTTATAATATAGATGTTGAATAATATCCAATATCCCTTTTTTATTAAAAAATATAGACTCATAAGCATCTTTTTTTTCATCTCAATCTCAAAGGAAGACAAATGGACTCCAGAAGATATATTTTGTCACAAGAAGAAGTTCTAGCACAGAATTGTTTCGGCTTAGACTTCAATAGCATGAAGTTGAATTCTATAATCATCCCCTCCTTTATGAAATTGCTTCCATTTAATGCTCTTCAATTTATCTGCATATCTTCTTTATTATGAGGATAATAACAGTGTCCAAGAAAGAGATTACAAGAGTTTCTGGCACATGGAAAGTTTAGGCATATGGAGAATTCCTAAAAAAGTTTAGGTATATGTACAGAGTAGGGTAGTAATACTAATAATGTTCTAGAAGTCTTGTTGCAATGTACTAGCTCTTATTTTCTTAAATGTTTAACTTTAAAAAGTGAATCATAGTATGGGTTCTAGAGAAAAAAATGGGCTCTGGGTTTAGATCTCAGCCTCATTGCTTACCAGCTATAGTGTTATATTTAAAAATATTAAATTTTTTTACCTATATTTCTCATTTCCAGAGAGATGATGGTATTAATCATACCTAGTTCATACATTTGTTGCACAGATTAGGTGAAATAATAAATGAAAGGCATTATTGTAGTATCTGATCCATAGTAATTTTTTAAATTACTTTTACTTAGTTAATACTTTGAAAAAATTGTAGTCCATAACTTAGCTAAAGAAAGTATTTTGGGTTTCTATTATTTTACGAATCAAATTTAAACATTGGCCCCTGGATTTAAAGGTTCTCCATAATCTGCCTTCAATATAGTCTTTCACACTCAAAGCTTTTCTTTGGGTCTTCTGTATACTAATGTCTACAAGTAAACAGATCCCCTTACCATCTCCATATTGGTTAACTGTAACCCACTTATTGCTGCTTCTAACTCCATGGTATACATTCAAGGCCAACTTCACATGCTATCTCATTAACAAAGTCTATTGAGAACATGTGATCCTTAAGTTGGTTTCTTCATCTCTTTGTGTTCTAAGCACATATTTGCCATCTTTTTATGCCTGTCTTTTATCAATAAATCAATCAAAAGGGTACTTTATTGAATTTTAATTAATTTTTGTCTTATTTATATAAATGTAATCCTCCCATAGGAGGCTTTAAGCCTTGGAGGATGGAGACGCAGGTTTTTAATCATGGTTAAGCTCATATAACTAAGGATAGAGCTGGTTGCAGACTGACTACATTAGTGAGACTATGGTGGGTTCCACCACAATTGGAATATCTCATCCAGCGGTTTCCTCAAAGAAACATTCTCTGATATTCTATTTCCATAAGAAAAAAATGTAGAATTCTAACACTCTACCAGATGGTTACAATGTTCTTAGTTAAAGAATTATGGAAGATTTTATCATAAAATGACATTGAATTTTGGCAAATGCTTTTTCTGTATCTATCGAGACAATCATAGGATTTTTATCCTTCACTCTATTAATGTGGTGTATCACAATTTATTAATTTTCCTATGTTGAACCATCTTTGCATCCCAGAGATAAATCTCACTGGACCATGGTGTTTGATCCTTTTAATGTGTCGCTAAATCCAATTTGCTAGTATGTTGTTGAGATTCTTTGAGGTATATTCATCAGGGATACTGGCCTGGAGTTTTCTTTTCTTGTACAGTGCTTCTCGGCCTTTACTATCAGGATGATGCTGGACTTGTAGAATGAGTTTGGGAGTATTCCCTCCTCTTCAATTTTTGGAAAAAATATTTTTCCCTTGTCACCACTAATATCTGGGAACGAGGTTTACTTTCAAGTTTTTCCTAGACAGAGGCAAATGTGAGCAACACTCTGTAGGTCAGTGACTGCCTTTTATAGTCTCTTTATCATCTCCCTTTCCATCTCCTCCTTACGCTAATGTAATTAGTGCATTTCTTGACCTTTCTCTGATATAAAGAAATCATTAACACATGTTATATAATAAAGTGTCTGTAACCAAATGTATTAGCATTTCAGGAACATTTGTATTTAAAGGAAAGCTTAATGTGAGAACAGGCATTATTAAAGACCCTATTTAATGAACTTAGAGAATTTTAAAACTGAAGTTTTATGCCACAATCCATATTTCTCTATACAGATCTAATTTGCCTATATGTGAAGCTGTTTTGGGCTATATGGGATTACATCCTTGAGATGTTTCCTAATCAGCGCAACTAGATAGGGCCATGTTTTATAATAAACTTTTTTTTTTTTTTTGCGGTACGCGGGCCTCTCACTGTTGTGGCCTCTCCCATTGCGGAGCACAGGCTCCAGACGCGCAGGCCCAGCGGCCATGGCTCACGGGCCTAGCCACTCCGTGGCATGTGGGATCTTCCCAGACCAGGGCACGAACCCGTGTCCCCTGCATTGGCAGGCGGACTCTCAACCACTCCGCCACCAGGGAAGCCCTATAATAAACTTTTTAAAAGTAAAGCTTTTAATATTTTTTCCAATATTTAAGTGTTTAACATAATTAAGATATCTAACTCTGCTCAAATTTTGTAATGAGAGAAATCTGAAGTAGAATTATTGTTTTCTTGTTGTATGCTGAAAACAAGTGATGACATTTTCTATCTGTCCAATTAAATAGATGGAACAATCTGCTAGATGTCATTCAATATTTTTTCTAAAGAATTGTATTATAAAATGATATAAAAGGTCAATATCAGTCTGTGGTTAATACGTCCTTTTCATTAGTGTTGAAATGAGATACAGGAAATACTATTTGTTTTCAAAAAGAGGTTATTTAGGAAGAAAAATAGTTAGTCAATAAATTACAAAAAATATTTGGAAAGGCCCTGAAAGTAGTTTAAAATAATCTAAAGTGAAATTATATTTTTCAAACCTACTTTGATAAATGCCAGTTTGGACAAAGTTACTAGTTTATGTATGAAATTTTTCAATAGACCAATAGTGTATAATATTACTTAGACTAATTCACTCATTACCGTCTGCAATTTCAATAGCATTTTGCAGTTAGTTGTACAGGTATCTTTGTTTAGAAGTAGATAGAGTTTCTATAAACTCTAAGAAATTTATCCAAGTAGAATTAAATAATATATCTATCTTTAATAAAATAAAAATTAAAGTAATGAATATTTTAAATTGTTCCCTCAACTAATAAAATAATATGAATGAGGGATAACTCAGAGAGCTATGAGAAGATGGCTTCAAAATAAGATTTAATATGTGAAATGATGGTGTAACTGATATGCTATTTAGAAAATATCAATATTTTGTTTTACTTTTATGCTCTTTGTGATTAAAAGTTATGGTTTTGTTTTGAAACTTTAAATAAAGACTGGTATGACATAACCATACCTACACTGAGCAGGGACTGAAACATTCAAAATGTACATGGTAGTCTTTTAAGAAGTAAAACAATAATAATTTTTGAGACAAATAATATGTAGCAGTGCTTCATTCACTCATCATTTATTTATTGGGCTATTACAATTTGCCACTATATCCTCTGAAACAGATGATTAAAACAGATAAAGGAAGAGATGTATGGCAAAAATTTATTTGTTCATTTATTCACTTATTTATTAATTCATTAAAAAAATCAAGTGACTATTTCAATCAGATAATAAGATAATATTCTAGGCCCCAGGGGATATATACAAAGTTGTTTCAGTCATAGAACTTATATTCTAGAGGCAGGGGTGGGAACAGACAACAAACACAATAAGTAAAATATATGTTAGGTGGTAATAATTTTCACAGAGGTAAATAAATAGATAAAGGAAAATAGAAGTGGGGACGGTGACAATTGTCAAAGTATAACTAAATTGGGAAGGAAAGGACTTACTGAGAAGTGGGCATTTAATAAAGCCTGACGGTGAGCAAGCCAATCACACAGTTAGAGTCATAGTTTTCTAGAAATAAGGGGAAGAAAGTGTAAATACCCTGAGAAAGGGATACAGCTGTATGTTCAGAGAACAAGAAGGGTACTGTGGCTTGTGCAGAGTGAGCCAGGAGGAATGTGATAGAAGATGCGAAAGATGTAAATGAGTAACCAAAATATGTACTGGTCTCTGCCTTTCTCCCAAGTACAATACAAAACTATTGGAGAGTTCAGAGTGGAGAAGTGACGTGGTTTGACTTTCTATTTGACAAGATTATTTAGACTTCTGCCTTTGGAATATATTGGAGGGAAGCATGGATGAAAACAGAGATGGTTAGTGGGCTCTTACAATAATGTAAGCTGCAAAAAGTTGTGGCTTGGACCAGCATGGTAACTGTTTAGGAAATGAGAAGTGGTTAGATGTAGAATATATTTTCAATGTAGACCTGCCAAGATGTGCTCACAATTAGTCGTGAGGAGTGAAGGATGACTCTGAGATTTTGGACCAAGGGACAGAAAAGTTAGAGTTGTTATAACTGAAATGAATATGACTGTAGGAGGAGGTATGGCGTTGGGGTAGGGAGAGAGACCCAGATTCACTTTTGAACAGGTTGGTTTTGAGATATCTGTTAGACTTTCAAGATAGATGTTGTGGAGGCAGTTTGAAATACCAATCTGTTGTTCAGATGAGAGGTCTAGAGAGTTATACATTTGGAATCACCATCATTTAGTCTACTTAAAGTCATGGAACTGCAAGAGATCACACAAGAGAGGATCAATTAAATTAAGTAAAAAACAGGTCTAAGTACTAAGAACTATAGTACTCCAACATAAAAAAGTCTTTTTTATAAAGATGGACCTGCAAAGGAAACTCAGAATAAAGAACCAAGAAGGTAGGAGGAAAACAGGAGAGTGTGGCCTTGGAAGTGAAGGCAATGTTTCCAAGATAAGATAGTAAAGTGTGACAAATGCTTTCTCAAGTGAGAAGGAGAGCCTTGATTATTAGATTTAGCAAATGCATGTTATCAGTGATTATAAGAAAGCTACTTTGTAGAGCAGTATGGACAAAAGCCTGGCTGAGAAATGTTCACAGTGTTGAGGAAAAAAGCAATTTAAAACAGTGAACATCAAGAAACATTTCAAAGAATCTTATTCTAAAGCAAGAGTTCTTTACCTTTAAATAGTAATGTATAGAAAAGTCTAATATCCCAATTTCAAAGTGACAGTGAGTATGAAAGATATTTTGTGATATTACAGTAGTACAACATGATTAAAAGTGTTTAGTTAGAGCTACTATTGTTTGGGGTGGATTGTCAAGATGCATAACTGAGGAACATTATGCTTCAGTCACTTAAAGATCAAGGTTTTTTTTTCTTCTTTTTTTTTCCTCGAAGATTGACCTCCTAAATTCTGTCCACACTCCTCTTGCATAAATGCTGTATTGAGAATCCCTGCTGTAAAAGGAAATTGAGTGATATCTGGAAGATGAATCCTCCAAGCAAGACTTCTTTCTCTTTTTTTCTAAACAGAATATTAGCAGCATAGATAAGAAAGATCAAATTTGAGAAAGGTCAAACTCAGAACAGAACCCTCTGATTTGGTAGAAGGAGGTAAGAACTGTTGAAACTGTTGAAACTCCCCTGTCCTTGAGTAGAACAGGGGAGTTGGAATAGGGCTGTCAAGGAGAGGAGCCACCTTCATGGGGGCATGAACAGTAGTAATAGGAAAAATGGCCGAGGAAGTGGGCAAAGATGCAGACTAGTGATAGTTTCTAGAAATTCTCTTCTGATTTAGTCAATTTTCTCTGTGAAATAGGAAGCAAGACAAATAATAGGGAGTGGAGACTGAAGAGGGGTTGTTGGAGATTTGAAGAGAGAGGACAATAAAAAAACTGTTCTTCTAGAACTGTGGAAGTGTGAAAGGACCAAAGAAATATAGTGTGTCGGCTTTAATGAATTTAAGATGAGAAAAATCTTCAGGTTTCTGTTTTTCTTCAACTAACTTAGGCTTCATGGAAGTCACTGTGGAGTAGTTACAGAATTGAATTTGATCAGGATTGTCTATTTGCAACTGTCATTCTGTGATTCATTCAAGAAATACTCATTAAATACCTATCATATGCTGGTAATTCTTCTAAACAGTGGGCATACTGTCAGAAACAAGACGTTAAAGGCTCTGCTCTTGAAAAGCTAGTAAACTGTGGGCAAGAAAAATAATCAAGGAACAACTTAAAGTAAGATAATAGGAGCATTATGGCAAAATAAGTCTTTATGTACTTTAGGAATGTAGATTTCACCTACAGAGTAAGAATGTAAAGCTCATTGAGGGGTTACAGAAGACACCCCTGAGGAAATGATAGCCTTTCTGAGACCAAAATATTACATAGTCATGCTTGGTAAAAGGGAGGGTGTCATTAAGCAAGGAGAGGAAAAAATATATTTTGTTTGTTTTTCATTTCCTTCTGGAAGTTACCACACCAAATCTTCTAATCTAGCCAAATATGATATTTGATTTATTTTGAAAATTTACATAGAAATATGATATTTTCCATTTAATATTTATTTCCATGCATTAACTCACATGTACAACAAACTACTTGCATCTACTCTTCAACTGTCTCTTTAGCTTTTTATATATTCACACCCTTCAAAAAATAAAACCACTTAGTTAAAGTCCGGGAATGAGGAAGGCAAAGTTTCTGCTTATATGGGATTTACAGTATAACAAAGTTACTCATGATTTACTTTCTACAGAAAATTTATCAAAGTTTCTGTCTTACATATTTGATGTTTGCCTTGTTAACCAATTTATTAACTTACATATTATCTGCCTCCTCTCACTAAAATGCAAAGACAAGGGCATTACGCTAAGTGAAATAAGTCAGACAGAGAATGACAAATACTGTATGAAATCACTTATATGTGGAATCTAAAAAATAAAAAAAACTAGTTAATATAACAAAGAAGAAGCAAATTCACAGATATACAGAACAAATTAGTGGTTACCAGTGGGGAGAGGAAAAGGGGGGAGGGGCAAAATAGAAGTAGGGAATTAAGAGGTTCAAACTGTTAAGTATAAAATAAGCTACAAAGATGTATTATACAATATGGGAATATAACCAATATTTTATAATAACTATAAATGGAGTATAACCTTTAAAAATTGTGAATCACTATATTGTACACCTGTGACATATAATAAAAATATATATATATTTTTTAATGCAGAGAACAAGAACCAGGTCTCTCTGTTTCAGGCTATGTCCCAAGTGTCTGGAACTCTTCTCAACATAGTTAGTCTTCTTAATATCTATGGAATGAATAGATAAATGAATGAATGAATATCATTCAAACTTGATGTTTGTGAATACAGAATCAGGTATTGGTAAAATTGCCATTCATTTCCTAGTTAGGATGAAGTATTTGTTTTATAGAAGAAGAAAAGCAGAGTTCATTAAGAAGAATGGACAAGATTACACTCAATGTCTGCCAGAGTGTTTGTTTAGGCTATAGAGTTGTTGTATAAGACTGGGGTCTCTGTTAGATGTTGAAGTTTCTGAGTTTGTGAATAGGTGAGTTTCAGTACCTACTGTGTGTCTACAGCATGCATATGGCACTTTCTTCAAGGTCTATGTATCCATTCATCCCTTGACATCATTACTTATGGTCTATCATTCATACAAGTAATTAAGTAGAATTTCATAGGATCAGGACCTTTGGCTTTCTCATATGCTGTTACGAATATTATCCTGTTTCCATGACTATACTTGATATTGGTCAGTCTAATTTTGTTAGTGGTTTTCCTCCTGGATTTCTTGTCTGCATATACTTTTTTCTTCAAAATGATTCACCTATCTTCTGACCACTAACATTCACAAACCTGTGTGTTTTTCTGGAACTCTAGGGTAAGATTTTGTTGTTGTTGTTGCAGTCTATCACATGCTGTTATTGTCCTATAACTGACTACTCCACTGTACCTCCTTTAATACTCTCAAATTCATAACAAGAATATTTATCTTCTGTATCCATATGCCTAGAGAGAGAAAGAAATATATCAGAGCTCAAGTTGAATTAATAAGCCTGTGTACTATTCCTTGTCATTCTGCCTTGTTAGGAGTGCTTCACAACAAATGCTATTTAAGCTATTTGAAAACATCTAAATCTGACATCTGTAACAGGTCCAAATCTTGTAGCTACAGGAAAATTTGGACACCTCAGAAATCTCCAAGCCTAGAGAAATGAAATGCCTTTTCAATAATCCAATAAGAACTACAATAAAATTATATGAAGCCAATGGATTGCAAACAGTTGACACCTGAAGGAAATAAAATATAGCACATCACTGCTACAGAACACATCACTAGCCATGCTCATAATAATAATATAATAAAGAAATTAAGATGCACTTGTCTATATACCCTGAGCTTTATGGCATTTCAATCTGTATTGTAAAGCATGAATTTAGATTTTGCATCATTATATAAATATCTGTGCTGCAGGAATCCTTACCAAGCAGAAAATAATAAAAGAATAACATTAGAACAGAAATGTTGGTGTTGCTAGATAAGAATTATTTCTTTTGTCAGCGTAACACGTTAATGATTTGTACTTGAAGCAAACATTTAAGTTTTATCTATAAGCAATGATAGTTTTGTGTATTTTGAACTGAATCACTGCCACTGAATTTGGCCGAATAGGCTGAAAGCTGTGGTAGCTTCCCAAAGGGCATGGCTTTCACTCAGGAAGTTATTTATTCACACACACACACACACACGAAACAAATAAATGAGCTCATGAATGCTCCACCTTTGATCTAATATATATACACGTATACACATGTATATACGTGTATATATATGCTGTTTCTTCTCAAATGGTTCTTTATTTTAAAACTGAAAATTACGAACACAAAAATGACAAAAAATCTAGTAAATATATTTATCTGAATAAGTTAGAGGAAATTTATTTCTCATGTGTGGAGAAAACAAATTTTTTTTAAAACTTGGGGGAATTAGAGAAGAAAAGAGGCAAAAGCTAAAATGAAAAGGAAATGGAAGTTAGGAAAAGAGTAAAATTGATCAAGATAGAAATGAAGGAAACAATAAAAGGCAATATATAAAAGATAACATTTTATGTACTTTTAGTATTGTTAAAGAAATGCGCTTTTCTCTATAATGTTTTTGACCCTTTAGCTATACAGGGTTTTTCACATCTATACCACTTGAACCAAATTACTTTAGAAGCAGGGAAAACCTAAGTGGACAAATTAATCTCTAGGCCAAAATTGGTCTACAGCCCATGCCACATCCTTGTCATACTGTCCTCCTCTACTGCTCCCACCATTGTCTCTTCCTTTTATCCCTTTGAATAGTATTTCCTTTTCAATTGCAAAACAAACCTGAAAATCTTGCAGCATTTCCTGGAACACTGCAGACTTTTTTCAGCTACCTATCAGTCTTCTCCCTAACCTGACAGAAAAATTGTCTTATTGAAATGTCACTTGAGACATTTCAGTCCTTTCACAAAACCAGAAAAGTAATTAAAGCCAAAAGGTAAATGCATCCTTGAAGTTTCTAAGCCTTTGTGGTCTGTCTCCACGGCTTCAAATGACTTTTGTTTGAGAGAAGCTTATAACCATTCTGAATACTTTCAGATCAATGACTGGCAGGGCTATAATTGGAGGATATCTAGGATGGTACTACTTAACCTTCCTTATTATTTTGGTGACCATGAAAATGGAGAACACCTAGCTGTTCTCTCACCTCATGGAGTTTCATTGTTATAAAATCAATGATATTTTTCAAGCCCTGTTTTATCAAATGCAGAAAGTATGTGAAATTCTATACAATACATTAACTGTAATAAAAGAGAAAAGACTGAATGTTGGAATACTGTTTGGAGACACCGAATTTGTAAATCAATTTGCAGTTTTCATTTTGAATATCCTTCACACTCCAGTTTATGGTTTTTCTATTGTCATTAGAGAACCATACCTTTTTATTATTATTATCAATTAACAAGGTAAATTTCTATTGGAAAACACATTAAGTAGAACAGATGTGAATGGCATTTTGCTTTGTTGCCAATATCCTAAACTTACTAGTGTAAGGCTGACACCTAGTGGAAAAACAGCAACAGTAGTGAAATAAAAGATCATCTAGTTAGGGATAATAGCTATACAATCGTTTCCACAGATCCTCAACTGCTATAATCTATGAGAAAATAATTATAATAGTTAAAAAGTATTATCACTGATGTACCATGACATATTATATAACCTGTCTTCTTTGAGACGTGTGGATGTGTGTTTGTGTGTATTTGTAAGCAAAACAAGTGGGGATATGAGAATCATGATTATTCATTGAGACCATAGAGATTCTAATTAATTTGTTAGGTAATAAGTAACTTGTCAAGTAATAAATCAGTAAGAAAATAATGTATTTACTTTTGTCTTGGTATTTGCTATCTTTGTGAGGGAGTGAAATCGTTTTAAGACTCTTGAAAACAATTAAGTCCAATATAGAAGAATATTGAAGAACCCTCTTTGTCTGAATCATTAAACTTCCTCATCTGCCTCCTAAAGGCAGTTTTATTAAAGAATGAAGTGTCTTTTCCAGAGTCTGAAAATAAGTATTTAATTGTGATACCAACTCCTCAGGTGTAAGAAATGATTTATTCATCCATATCCCAGTGCAAATTATTGGTATGCATGTTAGTATGTACATGGTTATTATAAAATAGTTATATTAATTAAATGGTAACTGAAAAGAAACATAGGTGGCTCCATCTCCATGCTACCTACACATCCGATCTTCCTGAAACCCTCTTGTAGTCTTCAATGGCCCCTTCTTTTTCTATAGGATCAAGGTCAAAATCCTAGACAAATGAAGCTAGGGCTTTCATCACCTAGCCTCTGCCTAACCCGCAGCCTACAAGGTCCAACCTGACACATACACAATTCAGCTCACAGAGAGCTCCGTTCTTCAGTCAAACACTGTTCCATCTCCTACATTTGCCCTATTTCTCTCTCTGCTTGGCATTGTTCTCTCCTCTGCGGGACAAAATCCAGGGTTTGTGTGGTAGAAAGAAAGAGATACTTGTATCAACTCAAAAAGAAAGTGGGTTCCAACCATGGTTCTTATGATTGCATGGCTTTAATACCATATTATCACCGTATCTCAGTTTCCTCATAATGTTTAGGTTATTGAACCACAAATAATACATGTTAAGGGCTTGATAGGAAATAAATGCTCAATAAATATCAAATGTTGTCTCTTGAAAATCTTATTTTCAAAGTAAATTTTTCTGTAAAATATCCTTGCATTGACCAGACATGTTAATCTGGCAACACATCTATTGTCATATTTATCACATTATATCATGACCCCTGATTCTCAAACTTATCTCCAGGCTAGATATGAGCTCTAGAATTGTATCCTCCACAACCTACTCACCATTTCTGTGATATCTCATAGATATATCATACTTAAATTTCCAAAACACAATTATTCACATTTCCCCTTCTAAATATGCTCAACGTAAACTTTATCTAATAAATAGGTTAATTGCTCACTCTGTTTCTTAGGCTTCACAACTAGTCCATCACCAAATTCTTTCTGTCTTATCATCTCTATCTCTAAGCTCATCTTCATAAGCTTAGTCTAAGTTCTCATTAACTTGACCAGAATCCTGTACCAACCTCCTAACTCTTCCTTACCTACAGGTTTTCCTCTAGTCCTAACAACCCACCCAGTCCTCATAATATGCTAAGTCATAAATGATAAAACTTATCAATATTTTGGCCATTCACTAGAATGACATACAGATTTCTTATTCAAGGAGGCAAGTTCCATATGGTCTGTCCTGCTTCCCTTTCTGAACTTGTATCCTTCCAGACTCCCTCATTTACCACAATCCAGCCCAAGCAATGTCCTTAATGTCCTTTGGATATGTGTTCCATTCAGGTTACTATACCAGAATACCATAGACTGGGTGGCTTAAACAACAAGCATTTATTTCTCACGGTCTGGAGGCTGGGAAATCCAAGATCAAGGTGTAGGTATATTCTGTCTCTGGTGAGAGCCCACTTCTTGCTGTGCCCTCACACGGCAGAAAGGGCAAGGGAGCTCTCTGGGATCTCTTGTATAAGAGCATTTGTCCTGTTTCTGAGGCATCTACCCTCATGATTTAATCACTTTCCAAAGGCCCTATCTCCCAGTATCATCACATTGGTGGTCAGGATTTAACACATGAATTTGGGGGAACACAACATTCACTCCATAGCTGTCTGTCAATCTCATTCCCAACTTGGTCTTTGAATATGTTATTCCTTCTGACTGAAACATTTTTCCACAGATATTCACAAAGCTTTCCCCCTCACTTCTCTGTTCAAATGGAAATGACAAATCGTTGCCTCTACATAATGTTATCAACCCCTGAATCTGTTTCATTTTTATTCATATAAAAAATATCTTTACATCCCTACCCTTAAAATATAAGCTTCTTTGGGGAATGGCATTGAAAGTTCAATTCACTGTCATATTCCCCGTGGTTAGTACAGATTATGTGCTTAAAAAGATTAACCGTCCTCTTCCCTACTCTGTTACAGACACAGTGCCTCCACATGGTAAAAGTTACTTAAAAACGCATTTTTTGAGTATTAAAATTGGTAATTAAATCTTACAAAAAATGAATTAGAATAATAATATAAGAAAATGTTAATAGTGGATTACAATCATAAAAGGACTAAAGGCTTTACTTTGCCTCTCACAAAGCTTAAAATAGGTAAAGCACAAAATTAGTCTACTTGAATTTTGAAACCAGTCCAATACCCTCATGCTGCACGAAGCTTCCAATTTTTAATGTTGAATAACAGACACCCTCTTGTTTATACAGAGCAATCATCTCACGTCTCACTATATTCACTCATTTCCTATTGTTTCTAAGTCAGACACCTTTCACTTTCCAAGTCTTGGATTAGTATTTCTTTTTATGATTGTGTTCCCATAACTTTCAATCAGGTGTTTATTCACATCTGCTTTCTGCTTCCTGTCATTTAACTCCCCATTGAGAATCCAGATCACATATTTACCACAATAGTTTTTCTCATTCCAATAAACTTTTAGCGTATTTGTTTCTCTGGAGGCTAAAAATTTTCATCCTGATCCATGTTCAAGTACTCTTTGCAGCAGCTGTTAGCATTTCAGGGACTGGTATGAAAAACAACTGATTTATTGTTGGTTTTGTTAATATTTCTATTGTCTAGTTAAGACCCCTACAGGGTGGGTAAATCTAGAGTGGAGAAATAGCACATCATTGTGGTAAGAACTTCAGTTCTCGCATAAAACTCAATGCAACCGAATTTGAATTGCAAATGTTGTTAATTACATGCTCTGGGCAAATTACTTAACTTCTGTAGGCCTCAGTTTCCTCACTGGTAAAATGTAAATACTAACAGACTGTATATTGATGATATTATGGATTAAATGAAAAAAATTCTTCATTGTTGTTATAACATCAATATTGTATCTTGATGTTGCAGATTAAATGAGAAAGCATACGTGTAAAGTGTATCATACAGTGTCTGAAATATAGTGTACACACAACTAAAGTTTGATAGGGTTATTAGTTAAATTTCCCTATGTTTGATCTTACTTAATTTTTATATTAGAAAATATGTTAAAATATATTTTTAAAAGTTACCATTGAAGATTATTTATATTATTTCACTCATTTAGTATTACGGAAGATAGAATAATTTCAAACTCGTTAACTGATTTCATATTTATTATTTAATTCTATCTTAACCAACTCATGAGATAAGCAGGATACATATTAATATGCATTTAAAATCAATCAGTAAAGAGAGGTTGAAAAAACTTGCATATCTCATACAAGCTCACAGGTCAAGACTAGGACCGAAATTACCTATATTCTAGTAGCCCAAGTTATTGGGTTCTTACATTATATTTTAATTTTTTTAATGTGTGACTTCTTTTGATGAATAACATTGATTAAACACTTATTCCTTTAGGCACTGTTATATAAAATTTCCACATATTAACTCGTTTATTCTTAGAAAACCTAACTTACAAAGTGACTAGTTTTATTATCCCCATTTTATGAGATGAGACTCTCTGAAGGCTAAGTAGTTTGCCCAAGGTCATAGAGCCAATATTACCTATGTCATAGAGCCAATATAACACTTTTAGCATTTCTGCTGAGATCTGAGAAGATTTACAAATAGTTATATCTTACTTTAATAACATGCTTCACAAATGCATCTAAGCAACAATTATATTGCTATATACCAGATGCACAAGGCAATTTCTAAAGAACACAAAATAATAATGATGATAATAAAACAAGCTAACATATACCAAGTTACTGAGTGCCTACCTTCTTCCTAGATCATCTCATTTAATTCTCGAACCAGCCTTACAATGTTAGTATAGTTAAAGTATAATTTTCAAAATGTGACCCTTATACAAATATAAATTTTATATATATAAAATATTTTAGTCAACTCATTCATACTGGGATCAATAATGTGGTAAACCTGGTTCAAAATACATTTGAAGATCTGAGCGTTTACATACATTTTAATAAAATAATATTAGAATAAGATTGATAAGCTAGCTACAAAAGTGATTAATGTGGTTAATACCCTATAAGATAATAAACCATTAACTTTGAGGCTATATTTTTCACTGGACAGAAATAACTTACATCTGTACCAGGCAAAAGTATACAAGCAACATGTAAGTTCACCAATTCTGAGACCTTTAATAAACAGTAAGAGGGAATGAACAAAGCATGTTTCCTAAACAGTTAAGTACTCCTCAGGTGGGCCTGTTCTCCTGTATAACCACTCATCTCTTAGCTTTATTTCCAAGTTTTAATAGCCTTTCTTAACAGTATTATTCAGCGATATTTTAAGTGGTGAAACTGAATTCTGGATAGTTTAATTGTTTAAGGTCTTATACCTTACTAATATTGAGGTCAAGTTTAAAACCTAGGTTTTCCTGCTCTAGAACCTTAACTCTTACCTATCACACTTATTTAATGTGCTAGATAGAATTAATTGCCTGTACATTTTATTTCCCTGTATCCCTTACACATATCCTTTCCTTTATGGTCCTTTTGTGTCTATTCTGTGTTATACCCTCAGAAACAGCTAATTGAGAAAGACAGAAAGTTAGTCTAGTGTTTCCAAGCTGTGCTCAAGTAAGACTGTACAGATACAAGTTTTTCCATAACTTATTTGGTGAAAAACTTGACCTAACCTAAATTCACATGGTATCAAAATCTGACCTGAGCTGACATAAAACTATCTACAGATTTTACTTATCTCACTTAGAGTCAGATAGTTATATTTTTTACTGTTTAACTATATATATATATATATATATATATATATATATTTGATTAGAGTATTACTTAGAACAGCACTGAGTCTGCTATTTCCAAAATCAAAAAAAAAATTTTAATTTAAGACAGCTAGTCACAAAATTTAGGTAAGGATCCATCCTATAGTATGGATATTCTAAATAAGAGGAGGGAATTTCCAGGAGAACTGCTCTGTGACTTTCTGATCATTCACTTTCTTGAGGAGGTCTTCACTTGACCACTATGTCTAAATCATCACCCATTCTCCCTGTCCACACTCTCTCTCTCTCTCTCTGTCAGACACACACACACATATACATCTATTGCTCTCTATGTATCTATCTATCTATCATCATCATCATCTATTTTCTTTCTATTCTCTGTCTTATTTATTGTAATACAATCCTTATGACAACAGAACATTTTTTGTTGTTCTTCACAGCTATATTCACAGGAGCAAAAGACACATAATTGGCAAGTAGTAATAATTGATGGAGTGAATAAAAGGAATTAAAATAGCTTGCATGGCTAATTCACTTATATTTTTATAAATATTTTAATACTTGAACTTAAAATTGTTACTGTTAGCTGAAAAAGAATAATTACTTGGGAGTTATATGAGAAACTCATTCTTTCAAGTATCACAACCCTAAATTAAGAGCCACTTCATCTGTGCTTTCTCAGTGGCTTTTTTCACCAAGGACTGTTCACAAGATAACATGTCCTTTCTTAAACAGACTATTGTTATGTAATTGATACATAATACAGTAAAATATTCAAAGTAAAAAATTTGGTAAGTTTTGACATATGAATATACTCATGAACCATGACCACAATCAAGATACTGAACATATTATAATCCCCAAAGATTCCTCATGCTCCTTTATAATAACTACTTCCTCTCCCTCCTGCTTTATACCTCTCTTCCACACACATACATCCCCAGGAAACACCTGATCTGCTTTCTGTCACTAAAGATTTCTTTGCACTTTCTAGAATGTCATGTGAATGGAACTATAATGTATATGCATATTTTGTCTGACTTTAATTCAGCATAATTATTTTAGCATTCACCCACTCATCTTGTTACATGTATCTAGTTCATTCTCTTTTATTGCTGTGTAGTATTTTAGTGTTGGTATAACACAATTTGTGTGTTAATTCACCTGATGGGCATGCTCTATTGAAGTGATCACATTTGTGTGTGTTCACTTTAGTATATCAGTATGGTACATTACATTGATTTACAAATATTAAACGGACCTAGCAGACCTCAGGTACATTTCACTTAGTAATGATATATTATCCTTTTTAAAAGTTGCTGGATTTATTTATTCTTTTAAAAGAATTTTATCTATGTTCATAAGGGATATTGGCCAGTACTTTTCTTGTCTTGCAAAAGTCTTTGATTTTGTTTTTGATGCCAAGTTTGTCTTAATTTTTCTTTAAATACCTGGTAAAATTTTCCAATAAAGCCACGTGGACTTGAAATCTCCTTCATGGGAATATTTTTTTTACTACAAACTCATTTTATTTTAAATAGAAGTAAAGATACATTATCTCTTTCTTCTTAAATGGGGTTTAGTCGTGTGCATCTTTCTTGGAATTGGTCTATTTAATTTGTTTTTGAATTTATTAGCATAGATTTGATTATAATGTTCTCTTACTATACTTTTAATATCTCTTTTGATGACATCTGTCTCATTTCTGATTTTGTAATTTGTTTCTTTTCTATTTCTTCCTGATCAATTTGTCTAGAGGTTTATCAATATTATTGAACTTAAAGAAACTACTTTGGTTTCTTTGTTTTTTCTATTTTTTTGTTTTCTATTTTGTTGATTTCCATTCTGATCTTTATTCTTTCCTTTCTCCTGCTTACTATGGGCTTAACTTGCTCTTTCTTTTCCAATTTATTAGATGGAATCAGAGGTCTTTGATTTGGGGCTTTTCTCCTTCTGAAATGGGTATTTTGTGTTATATCTTTATTTTTCAAACTGCATCTCACTAATATTGGTCTTGTTTTCATTTTCTAATTTCCTTTTTAATTATGTTTCTAACCCATTGGATATTTTGTATTGTGTCTAGTAGTTTCCTAATATTTGGACATTTTCAAAGTATCTTGTATTAATTTCTAATTCAATTCAGTTTTGTCAGGGGACAGACATTTTCTCTTTTATTTTGTACAGTTTCTTTTGCTATGTATGTGTTCAAATTCATGAAATCAAAAATTTACTAATCTACTCTTTAGCAATTTCTAATCTGCTGTGAACTCTGTCCAGTATATTCTCAGATATTGTAGTTTTCATCTGTAATAGTTCTATTTGTGCCTTTTTTATATCTTCCTTACCTCTATTTAACATTTATTGATACTTAGCTTCTTAAGCATGTGGAATACAGTCATAATTATTGCTTTAATGTCTTTGTCTACTACTTCTATAATTCCTATTATCTCTGATTGGTTACAATTGGTTGATAGTGGATCAAATTTTCCTGCTTTTTTGTATAACTGGTAATTTTTAATGGGATGCCAGATATCTTTAAATTATACTTTGATGGGCACTAGATATTTTTTAGTCCCCAAAATATTATTAAGCTTTAATTTTAGACCCATTTAAGATCCTTTTGAATCTTTCTGTAAGTTTTTTAATAGAGTACAGAGCAGTGCTTAATCTGGGACCAAAGTTCCCCCAGTACAGAGGAAAATTACTTCTGGGAACTCTACCTAATGTCTCATGAATTATAAATTGTGAGGTTTTTCACTCTAACTTATGGCGAAAGGAACTATTCTTGGCCTGTTGAGCTGTAGATATTGTTCTCTCTACTCCTTTGGAAATGTCAAATATGCTGCTTTCAAAAATGAATGCATATTTATGCTAAGTAATCACTGCATTGTGCAGGTTTTACAGTTTTACTTATGCATGCTACTCTTCACCGTTTTCTTACAGTGAAAGCAATTCTTGGTTTAGGTATAGAAAATTTATATATTTAAAGGTTGATGATAAGGGTAAATAATTATAATTTCCCATACAATTATTTAATACTTAAGAAGAAATTCTCTAGATAAAACTGGAAGCAAGGGAAGGAATTTGAAATCTTTGTCTGATGTATAAATCTCACATTAATGGAGTATTCAAGGTTGTAAGTGAATATAATCAGATGTCTTTCACTATTTTGTCTAAAAATTATTTTTTAATGCTTAACTGATGTATCTTTTGTGTTTCTCCCCATTCCGTGAGAAAGAAATTATAACAAAAACCTCTAAACCATATAGCACTCTGCTCTGTGTGTGTTTAGTTCTAAGTAAAATGAATAGTGGAGGCTCTGAGGCATTAAAAAAGACAAGTAATTAGAGCTTGCTTTTTAGAAACCTGAATCTTGAAAGTTGAGAGGAAAAAAATCCACAAGCTAATTTCCTTGTCTCTTTTGTCTTTTTTTCTATTCAATTTCCCCTTTTTTCTTGTTCACATTTACTTTTCTTTGTTCCCATTTTGTAATTTTCTATAGTGTTTTAAATTTGTTTGGTCCTTTATCAAATTGTTCCTTTTCTCTCTGTGTCTTTTTCTCAATTTGCCATCCTCTTATCCAGTCGTTACAGATCCTCATCCTCTATCTGTTTAATTGCTGTGATTTCATCATAAAAGTCAATGGACTTTTATCAGAAATAATGTACAGCATTAAACATTGACTCCAAAAATCAGGAATCAGATTGAAGTATTTTAGGGATAAAAATGAACCAACTACAGGAAGCATATTTGCCTTTATCTCTTCTTGTTTAAGCTAATGAACCCTGTGCTGAAGTACAACTTTAATTATTAGCTCTTTTAAGCAACGAAGAAATTATCAATTTCAAATAAAGTAGTAAAGGGATCTTTACTTAAAACAAGCAAGCCAAGGATGGTATATCTAATATTTAGGCCCAAAGGACTTTAGCTATTTCTTATCTTTCCATTCCTATAGGATGGTTGTTCTCTCTGTCGTAATCAGCAAGGTCTCAAAAGAGAGATAGGAATGATGGACTTTTAAGCAATACCCATTGGCAAAAATTATTTTATAATTCATGTGATTTCCAATGTGGACTAAACTTATCTTTTTCTAGACGAATTCATACTAGTTTGGCTGTATTTAGAAGTATTATTAAACCATATATTCAAATATTAATGATGGTATCTGAAAATTACATCTTCCACAATGCAAAGGGATGTGTTATAGTGTGCTAGGGCTGCTATAAAAAGATATCATAAACTCATGACTTAAACAACAAGCACTAATTTCTCACAGTTCTGGAGGCTGGGGGGTCCACGATCAGACTGTCAGCACATTTGGTGTGCTGATGAGAGCCCTTTGCCTAGTTTGCAGATGGTGGCCTTCTTGCTCTATTCTCATATGAGCAAGAAAGAGATTGTCTCTCTAGTGTCTTTTCTTATAAGTGTCTCTTCTTGTTATCCCATTCATGAAGACTTCACTCTTATGATCTAATTACTTCCCGAAGTCCCTGCTTCCAAGACCATTATATTGGGATTAGAGCTTCAGTATATGAATGTTAAATGGACAACAGGCATTCAATCCATAGCAGGGTGTAATTTAGTAAAAATTTCCCCAAAAATACTTTATATTTAAAACTAGTCAATGAATATTTACTTCTAAAATGAATACATAGTTTGAATCAATAAACAGAAAACAACACAGAAAAAAATTCGTTCTCATTATTGTTTCATTATTCACATTTGCTATCTTGACCTTAAATGCAACAAGAACAACAAAAGGTGTTAGTGCCCCAGGTATGACTTACTGGGCTATATTTAAGTTATACCTCTAGTTCTATTTTTTCTATAACATCTTTATTGGAGTATAATTGCTTTACAATGTTGTGCTAGCTTCTGCTGTGCAACAAAGTGAATCAGCTATATGTATACCTATATCCCCATATCCCCTCACCCTTGTGTCTCCCTCCCACCCTCCCTATCCCACCCCTCTAGCTGTTCACAAAGTATTGAGTTGATCTCCCTGTGCTATGCAGCTGCTGCCCACTAGCTATCTATTTTACATTTGGTAGAGGATATATATCAAGGCTACTCTCTTACTTTGGCCCAGCTTACCCCTCCCTCTCCTTGTGTCCTCAAGTACATTCTCTATGTCTGCATCTTTATTCCTGTCCTGCCCCTAGGTTCATCAGAACCACTTTTATTTGTTTAGATTCCATATATATGTGTTAGCATACGGTATCTGTTTTTCTCTTTCTGACTTACTTCACTCTGTGTGACAGACTCTAGGTCCATCTACCTCACTACAAATAACTCAATTTCGTTTCTTTTTATAGCTGAGTATTATTCCATTGTATATACATGCCACATCTTCTTTATCCATATCTGTTGATGGACACTTGGGTTGCTTCCATGTACGTGCTATTGTAAATAGTGCTGCAATGAACATTGTGGTACATGACCCTTTTGAATTATGGTTTTCTCAGGGTATATGTCCAGTAGTGGGATTGCTGGGTCATATGGTAGTTCTACTTTTAGTTTTTTAAGGAGCCTCCATACTCTTCTCCATAGTGGCTGTATCAATTTACATTCCCACCAACAGTGCAAGAAGTTTCCCTTTTCTCCACACCCTCTCCAGCATTTATTGTTTGTAGATTTTTTGATGACGGCCATTCTGACTGGTTTGAGGGGATACCTTACTGTAGTTTTGATTTGCTTTTCTCTAATGATTAGTGATGTTGAGCATCCTTTCATGTGTTTGTTGGCAATCTGTATATATTCTTTGGAGAAATGTCTATTTAGGTCTTTTGCCAATTTTGGATTGGGTTGTTTGTTTTTTTTGATATTGAGCTGCTTGTATATTTTGGAGATAAATCATTTGTCACCTGCTTCATTTGCAAATATTTTCTCCCCTTCTGAGGGTTGTCTTTTCGTCTTGCTTATGGTTTCCTTTGCTGTGCAAAAGCTTTTGAGTTTCTGTAGGTCACATTTGTTTATTTTTGTTTTTATTTCCATTTCTCTAGGAGGTGGGTCAAAAAGGATCCTGTTGTGATTTATGTCATAGAATGTTCTGCCTATGTTTTCTTCTAAGAGTTTTATAGTGTCTGGCCTTACATTAGGTCTTTAATCCATTTTGAGTTTATTTTTGTGTATGGTGTTAGGGAGTGTTCTAATTTCATTCTTTTACATGTAGCTGTCCAGTTTTCCCAGCACCACTTATTGAAGAGGCTGTCTTTTCTCCACTGTATATTCTTGCCTCCTTTATCAAAGATAAGGTGACCCCTCTGGTTCGTGGGTTTATCTCTGGGCTTTCTATCCTGTTCCATTGATCTGTATTTCTGTTTTTGTGCCAGTACCATACTGTCTTGTTTACTGTATCTTGGTAATATAGTCTGAAGTCTGTTTCCTCCAGCTCCATTTTTCTTTCTCAAGATTACTTTGGCTATTCGGGGTCTTTTGTGTTTCCGTACAAACTGTGAAATTTTTTGTTCTAGTTCTGTGAAAAATGCCATTGGTAGTTTGACAGGGATTGCACTGAATCTGTAGAATGCTTGGGGTAGTAGAGTCATTTTCACAATGTTGATTCTTCCAATCCAAGAACATGGTATATCTCTCCATCTGTTTGTATCATATTTAAGTTTTTTCATCAGTGTCTTATAGCTCTCCATACAGGTCTTTTGTCTTCTTAGGTAGGTTTATTCCTAGGCATTTTATTATTTTTGTTGCTATGGTGAATTAAAGTGTTTCCTTAATTTCTCTTTCAGATTTTTCATATTTAATGTATAGGAATGTAAGAGATTTCTGTTCATTAATTTTGTATCCTGCTACAACCAAATTCATTGATTAGCTCTAGTGGTTTTCTGGTAGCATCTTTAGGATTCTCTATGTATAGTATCATGTCATCTGCAAACAGTGACATATTTATGTCTTCTTTTCCAATTTGTATTCCTTTTATTTCTTTTTCTTCTTTGATCACTGTGGCTAAAACTTCCAAAACTATGTTGAATAATAATAGTGAGAGTGGGCAACCTTGTCTTGTTCCTGAACTTAGAGGAAATGCTTTCAGTTTTTCACCATTGAGAATGATGTTGACTGTGGGTTTGTCATATATGGCCTTTATTATGTAGAAGTAGGTTCCCTCTATGCCTACTCTCTGGAGAGTTTTTATCATAAATGTGTGTTGTATTTTGGTGAAAGCTTTTTCTGCATCTATTGAGATGATCATACAGATTTTATCCTTCAGTTGGTCAATATGGTGTATCACATTGATTGAATTGCATATATTGAAGAATCCTTGCATTCCTGGGGTAAACCCCACTTGATCATGGTGAATGATCCTTTTAATGGGCTGTTGGATTCTGTTTGCGAGTATTTTGTTGAGGATTTTTGCATCTATGTTCATCAGTGATATTGACCTGTAGTTTTCTTTCTTTGGTGACATCTTTGGTTTTGGTATCAGGGTGATGGTGGCCTTGTAGAATGAGTTTGGGAGTGTTCCTTGCTCTGCTATATTTTGGAAGCATTTGAGAGGATAGGTGATAGCTCTTCTCTAAATGCTTGATAGAATTCACCTGTGAAGCCATCTGGTACTAGGCTTTTGTTTGTTGGAAGATTTTTATTCACACTTTCATTTTCAGTGCTTGTGATTGCTCTGTTTATATTTTCTATTTCTTCCTGGTTGAGTCTCAGAAGGTAGTGCTTTTTGAAGAATTTGTCCATTTTTTCTAGGTTGTCCATTTTATTGGCATAGAGTTGCTGTAGTAATCTCTCATGATCCTTTGTATTTCTGCAGGGTCAGTTGTTACTTCTTTTTCATTAATAATTCTGTTGATTTGAGTCTTCTCCCTTTTTTTCTTAATGAGTCTGGCTAATGGTTTATCAATTTTGTTTATCTTCTCAAAGAACCAGCTTTTAGTTTTATTGATCTTTGCTATCATTTCCTTCATTTCTTTTTCATTTATTTCTGATCTGATCTTTATGATTGCTTTTCTTCTCCTAACTTTGGGGTTTTTTTGTTCTTTCTCTAATTGCTTTAGGTGTAAGGTTAGGTTGTTTATTTGCAATTCTTCTTGTTTCTTGAGGTAAGATTGTATTGTTATAAACTTCTCTCCTAGAACTGCTTTTGCTGCATCCCATTGGTTTAGGACTGTCGAGTTTTCATTGTCATTTTTTTCTAGATATTTGTTGATCTCTTCTTTGACTTCTTCAGTGATCTCTTGGTTATTTAGTAGTGTATTGTTTAGCCTCCATGTGTTTGTATTTTTACAGTTTTTTTTTTTTTTACTGTAATTGATATAGCATTTCTCATAGCATTTTGGTTGGAAAAGATACTTGACATAATTTCCATTTTCTTAAATTTACCAAGGCTTGATTTGTGACCCAAGATATGATCTATCCTGGAGAATGTTCTATAGCACTTGAGAAGAAAGTGTATTCTGTTGTTTTTGAGTGGAATGTCCTATAAATATCAATTAAGTCCATCTTGTCTAATGTGTCATTTAAAGCTTGTGTTTCCTTATTTATTTTCATTTTGGTTCATCTGTCCATTGGTGAAAGTGGGGTGTTAAAATCCCCTACTATTATTTTGTTACTGTTGATTTCCCCTTTTATGGCTGTTAGCATTTGCCTTATGTGTTTAGGGGCTCCTATGTTTGGTTCATAAATATTAACAATTGTTATATCTTCTTCCTGGATTGATCCCTTGATCATTATGTAGTGTCCTTCTTTGTCTCTTGTAATAGTCTTTATTTTAAAGTCTATTTTGTCTGATATAAGTATTGCTACTCCAGCTTTCTTTTGATTTCCATTTGCATGGAATATCTTTTTCCATCCCCTCACTTTCAGTCTGTATGTGTCCTTAGGTCTGAAGTTGGTCTCTAGTAGACACCATATATATGGGTCTTGTTTTTGTATCCATTCAGCCAGTCTGTGTCTTTGGGTTGGGGCATTTAATCCATTTACTTAGAAGGTAATTATCGTTATGTATGTTCCTATTACTATTTTCTCAATTATTTTGGGTTTGTTTTTGCAGGTCTTTTCCTTCTCTTCTGTTTCCTGCCTAGAAAAGTTCCTTTAGCATTTGTTGTAAAGCTAGTTTGGTGGTGCTGAATTCTCTTAAGTTTTGCTTGTCTGTAAGTTTTTAATTTCTCTGTCGAATCTGAATGAGATCCTTGCTGGGTAGAGTAATCTTGGTGGTAAGTTTTTCCCTTTCATCACTTTAAATATGTCCTGCCACTCCCTTCTGGCTTGCAAAATTTCTGCTGTTAACCTTATGGGGATTCCCTTGTATGTTATTTGTTGCTTTACCCTTGCTGCTTTTAACTTTATGGGGATTCCCTTGTATGTTATTTGTTGCTTTTCCCTTGCTGCTTTTAATATTATTTTCTTGTATTTGAATTTTAATAGTTCGATTAATATGTGTCTTGGCCTGTTTCTCCTTGGATTTATCCTTTATGGGACTCTCTGTGCTTCTTGGACTTGATTGACTATTTCCTTTCCCATGTTAGGAAAGTTTTCAGCTATAATCTCTTGCAATATTTTCTCAGATCCTGTCTTTTTCCCTTCTTCTTCTGGGACCTCTGTAATTCTAATGTTGGTGCATTTTTTATTGTCCTAGATGTCTCTGAGACTGTTCTCAATTCTTTTCATTCTTTTTTCTTTATTCTGCTCTGCAGTAGTTATTTACACTATTTTATCTTCCAGGTCATTTATCTGTTGTTCTGTCTCAGTTATTCTGCTATTGATCCCTTCTAGAGAATTTTAAGTTTCATTCATTGTGTTGGTCATCATTGTTTGTTTGCTGTTTAGTTCTTCTAAGTCCTTCTTAAACGTTTCTTGTATTTTCTCCATTCTATTTCCAAGATTTTGGATCATCTTTACTATCATTACTCTGAATTCTTTTTCAGGTAGAGTGCCTATTTCCTCTTCATTTGCTTGGTCTGGTGGGTTTTTACCTTGGTCCTTCATCTACTGCATATTTCTCTGTCTTCACATTTTGTTTAACTTACTGTGTTTGGTGCTTCCTTTTCACAGGCTGCATGTTTGTAGTTCCCGTTGTTTTCAGTGTCTGCCCCCAGTGAGTGAGGTTGGTTCAGTGGGTTGTGTAGGTTTCCTAGTGGAGGAGACTGGTGCCTGTGTTCTAGTTGGTGAGACTGGATCTTGTCTTTCTGGTGGGCAGGGCTGCGTCTGGTCGTGTGTTTTGGGGTGTCTGTGAATTTGGTTTGATCTTAGGCAGCCTCTCTTCTAATGGGCAATGTTGTGTTCCTATCTTACTAGTTTTTTGGCATGGGGCGTCCAGCACTGGAGCTTGCTTGCTGTGGGGCAAGCTGGGTCTTAGCACTGAGACAGAGATCTCTGGGATAGCTCTCACTTATTGATGTTATGTGGGGCCAGGAAGTCTCTGGTGGTCCAATGTCCAGAACTCGGCTGTCTCACCTCAGAGGCTCAGGCTTGACACCAGGCTGGAGCACTAAGACACTGTCAGCCACATGGCTCAGAAGAAAAGGGAGAAAAAAAGAAAGAAAAATAATTATTAACATAAAAATAATAATAATTCAAAAACAGAAAAAAAAGGAAGAGAACAACCAAACCAATAAACAAACCCACCAATGATAACAAGTGCTATAAACTAAACTAAGGTAAACATAAATATCATAAACAAATCAGTCTTAGACAGCAAACCTCAAGTCTACAGTTCCTCCAAAGTCCACCGCCTCAATTTTGGGATGATTTCTTGTCAATTCAGGTTTCCACAGATGCAGGGTACATCAAGTTGATTGTGGACATTTAATCCGCTGCTCTTGAGGCTGCACAAAAATTTCCCTTTCTCTTCTTTGTTCACACAGCACCTGGGTTCAGCTTTAGTTTTGGCCCCACCTCTGCATCTAGGTCACACTGAGGCATCTGTTCCCTGCCCAGGAAGGAGGGGGTTAAAGCAGCAGCTGTTTAAGGGGTTCTGACTCACTCAGGCCTGGGGGGAGAGAGGGGTACAGTAGTCATAATTTGAATGTGGGGCAAGCCTGTGGTGGCTGAGGCTGGTGTGACATTGCAGCATCCTGAGGCACACTGTGTGTTCTCCTGGGGAACTTGTCCCTGGATAATGGGACCCTGGCAGTGGTGGGTTTCACAGGCTCCTGGGGGTGTGGGTGGGGATAGTTACCTGTGCTTGCACACAGGATTCCTGGTGGCAGCCCCAGCAGCCTTAGCGTTTCATGCCCGTCTCTGGGGTCGCAGCTGATAGCTGTGGCTTGCATCCAACTCTGGAGCTCATTTAGGCAGTGCTCTGCCTTCTGTGGAGAGAAGGAAGGAATCCCCTCTCTTCACGCACCCCAAAACAGTGGTCTCTTGCCTCTTCAGCAGGTCCTGACCTTTTCCCGAACTCCCTACCAGCTAGCAATGGCACACCAGCCCCCTTCAGGCTGTGTTCACGCAGCCAACCCCAGTCCTCTCCCTGGGATCTGACCTCTGAAGCCTGAGCCTCAGCTTCCAGCCCCCACCTGCCCCAGCAGGTGAGCAGACAATAGTCTCAGGCTGGTGAGTGCTGGTCGGCACCAATCTGTGTGGGGATCTTTCTGCTTTGCTCTCTGCACCCCTGTTGCTGCACTCTCCTCCGTGGCTCTGAAGCTTCCCCCCCACCCAAACCCCATCTTTGTCAGTGAAGGGGCTTCCTAGTGTGTGGAAACCTTTCCTCCTTCTCAGCCCACTCTCAGACGTGCAGGTCCCATCCCTATTCTTTCGTCTCTGTTTTTTCTTTTGCTCTACCCAGGTACGTGGGTAGTTTCTTGCCTTTTGGGAGGTCTGAGGTCCTCTGCCAGCATTCAGTAGGTGTTCTGGAGGAGTTGTTCCACTTGTAGATGTATTTTTGATGTATTTGTGGGGAGGAAGGTGATCTCCATGTCTTACTCCTCCACCATCTTGAAGGTCCATCCCTCTAGTTCTTAAATCATATTTATTTTGAATATTTCTTCAAGAGCTTAAGTGGAGAAGTAGAATAAATAATTATTGCTCAATGAGTGTCAACATTACAATCAATACAGCTAAAATTCTTATCTCCTTTATACCTACTACAAGGATAGGTAATCATTGCTTTTCAGCTCCCAGGTTACTCATGACATATCCTATGGATACCACAGGACATACAGCCATATGAATGCAAGGAGACCCAGATTATTCCTTCTTTAACATCTCACCACAAATTATACTAGGGCCAACCACTTAAACAAGGTAGCATACATAAAATTGGATGATATAAAATCATCTCCAATAGCCTTATCTCCAAATGAACTCTGTATTTTAATTTATCACTTGAAGGCACTATCCAATAAGTTACCCACAAAAGCAGATATTTTCCCTAGCCACTATAATTTTGAAGAAAGGAAACTTTTGGCACATTACCTAACACATACTACGTGCTGACAAAAAGTTTCATTTTTAATTTCCTGTCTTTTACTCTGAATAAATCAAGATAATAGGCACATTTTTACCTTTTAAACTTGAGTCTTTATTACCATAGGGCCAGTAGGCATGGTGCACTCATTTCACAAAATAAGAACTCCAGGGTAAAGTAGTGTAAGTAAGTGAGATTCATATGGAAGTCAGTGCAATAGGAAGTTGAGTCAAACAACTATAAAATTTGAGAAAAAAGAGAGGACCTGGGGTCATACAGACCTTCCAGAAGGCAATTACTGTGATATTGCACATTGAATGATGGAAGTAGGGCCAGGGTGGTGGCTGTGACAATATGGAGGGAGAATTTGGAAGGAAATATTCCTGTATAGGGGACTGCTATAGAATATGACTGGATAACATGAGAGGCTCATGAGTCAAGGCTTGATCCACATGGGATAAGAGAGAATGCAGCGAGGTTGCCCTCACATTCAAGGTGGTTTTGAAGCTTCGGACTAAAATGATTTTGAAAATTTTAAAATAAACTGTGATTTGGAATATGTTGAGTTTTATATGATGTTTTGTTAATAAAACAGAATGATCCTAAAGGCATTTGACCTGGAACTGGAGTTAAAGTATCGGAGAATAGATAACAACATAAGACTCATCTCTCACAGAAATATGTCAAGGAATGGAAGACAACCTAGGAAGAATTAGGGTTAAAATAAGGGCACTGTATAAGTATAAAATCCATCAAAGTTTGTTCTAAGAATAAGCACACATTTAATAGTATCAAAGAAGAAAAACAGAGAAATGGTGCAAAATGCTCTTTCGCATAAAACGCATTGTCAGAATTTTTTTATTTGAAATAAATTCACTTTATTTTAGAAGATATTTCTCAAAGGGATATGTAGTATGATACTCATTCTTCTTAAGGAGGGCAGAAGGTATATATTTATAATATAAAGATTAAAAGTAAATTCACACCAAAAATACATAAGAATTTATAAGCAACTAACTGCTTCCTTGAAACAACATGCTATTCTGATAATTTCCAGCCTGGATCAAAGTTTTGAGTCCTAGAAATAGTTAATCAGCTAGTCCCCTGATCTTGATAGGATCAGAACTTTCTGTAGTTCTGAGTGCCACCATATCTAGAGATGTCACCTACAGGACTAAAGTCATCATTAGAATGAAAAGAAAAAAGAAAAAGAAGGCAGAAGTAAGTAGAGAAAAGAGAAAATGCATTTGCCAAGACTATGGCCCAGTATCAGTCATTGTTACTACTAATGGCCTGAAGCAGCAACTAAATCCTCTAGCCTTGCTCTATGGCAAAACAGATATTCTCCCTTTAACACTAGCTGGCAAAAACAGGTCATGGAAATTTTGTTTTATTTTTCACCACATTGTTTTATCAGTTTCTACTTCTAATGGATATAAGTTATACATGTAATCACCAATATTCTTATCAGCAATAAAAGGAATGATAACTGTCCTACATTATATGTATTAAAATTTAGTCAACTCTCAAAAAGTAACTGCAATTAAAACAGCAAGTCAAGGATGGATAATTCAATCTATACTATTTCACTGGTCAACTGAATGAAACTTCACAAGATTGTATCACACTGTTCATTGTCTTTGGTAATTCTCAGAAAACCACATTATCATTAGAGTTCATGTGATTGTATGATTTTCAAAGCAGTCAAAATCACAAACACCAATTTGATTTCTGCAGCGAATGATCTGGATTAACATTAGTCTGGAAACAATTATCCTAGCTCTTTGATATAAAAAGAAGAAACCAATCAAGAATTTCAAAAATACTTTCAAAACAATAGACTTGGCAAATCTGTTTACTGGAACTATAGAAATGGTTGATTCCCACATCTAATGAGATGAAAAATACATAGACTCACTGCTGAGGACATTAGAGACAACAAAATTCTATCTGTTGTGGACCTTGGCAACTCAAATATCTATACTTACCATTCAGCGTGTTAATAAAGAAAAGGGCAGACTAGCTGAAGAAGAACACCTTGGTAACACCTGAGCTAAAAATGCTGCCCCTTGATGTTTATTTTCAAAATGCCGTTTGGCATCTATATATTTTTGTTAGCAAGACAACTGAGCAATGTCTTATCTTTTTACTTATTTTTCCCAGCCATGCTTACTTATATTGAGATAGCTGGGCAAATGTTCAGTTTTGCTTGAGCTTTTTAAACATTAGCATAGACCATAATATATTAATATTAATTTTCTCTTGTTGTGAAAAGGATACAGCAGTAAACTGACAATCCGAAGTTTAAAGTTTGTTGGTCAAAATAAAGTACATTGGCCTAGAGTAAGGATCCAGTTTTTATGCTTATTAGCTGTATAGTCTTGGGTAAATTCTTATTATCTCTGTATGTTTTTTCTCAACTGGAAAAAAATTTGATAAAGATTAAGGCCATTTAGAATTTATTTCTAAATTCTAAGACTCTAATGTTAGTCAGGAATTGAAGGCATAAAATTGGTCAAGGTCACACAGTAAAGCAGAGGCAAATATAACAATATGTCAGCAAAACAAATGAAAATGTTTTTATTATTTTAACATTCAGATATGTTAAGATATTCAGAGTCAGACAACTATTTATTCAGTCATTTATTGTTTCTATCATTTATGCTTTCACTAATATACTCTTAGATTTTTCATTTAACATGCATTCTTACAAGTCCCCATGTGCCATGCACTGAGTTATGGACCAGAATGGTGAAACTATATGAGTCATTCATACATGCTTTGGAAGACATGCTAGTCTAGTAAGTGAGCTAGGCATATAAATGAGTATTAGAATAGAGATGTGAAAATAATGTTTCACTACAAAAAGTAGCAATGACTTACTGGAACCTGGAGGATTTGACAAAAATGTTCACAGAGGAGGAGGAATTTGAGTTGGATATTGAAGGGTTATTTCTATATTCTATTTGTGCCCCCCAAATTCATATGTTTACAACCTAATGCATGGTGTGATAATATTAGGAGTTGGGCCTTTGGGCTGTGATTGAGTCATGAGGACAGAGCTCTTATGAATGGAATTAATGCCCTTATAAGAGAGGTCCCAGAGAGATCCCTGGCCCTTCTACCCTGTGAGGACACAGCAAGAAGCCATCAGTCTACAACCTGAAAGAGGGTCTTCACCAGAACATAACCATAGTGGCACCCTGATCTCAGACTTCCAGCCCCCAGAACTGTGAGAAATAAATTTCTATTGTTTATAAGTCATCCAGTTTGTAGTATTCTGTTATAACAGCCTGAACAGACTAAAACAGTGATGTTTCATGTAATATTGTTATATAACAAGGCTCTTCAAAACTTATTGCCTTAAAACAACAATGAACAATTATCAACAACAACAAAAAATAATCAACCGTTGAGATCTTGAACTTGCAATTTGGGAAGTACTCAGTAGGAAAGGCTCATTTCTGCTGCATGTGACCTGAGTTGAAGTGTCTTGACCAGGAACTGGAAAAGTCACCTTCAAGATGCTTTCCTCCCATGATTTGCAAGCGTTCTTGCCTACCTGCTGTGTGGTGGCAGGAATATAAGAGTGAGCATCCCAAGACAGCCAAGTGGGGTAGCGTTGCCCTTTATAACCTGGCCTTGGAAGTTACAAAATATACTTCAACTGTAGGTACAGGCCTGTCCAAATGCCAGTGGAAGCAATAGTCCCACCTCCCTATAGAAGGAACATAACATCTCATTGAAAGCATAGCCTGTGTAATGAGAGAATTCGTTTGTGGTAATCCTGGGGAGTACGACCTGCCACAGAGGATTAGCTTTTTTTTTCAGATGAGAAGATAGGTAAGGAATTTCAAACAAACAGATCGGACAAAGACATGGCATAGAAAAGTTTGGAAACTGGATTTATCAACAAGTATTTCCAATGATTTCAATTATTCTTTGTACATAATCACAGTACTTTTTCTAATAATGCTTTATATAACAAATGTAAGCATAAAAGAAAATGAGCAAGTATCATAACATGAATTTTTATCTCCTTAAGCAGTAAATTATACTTAATGAAATTTATTTTATTTTACAATATAATTTTATTCAGGGGAAGTGTCATTTTTATGGAAACCTCAAAGGAAAAATTAGAGATAATAAAACAACTCTATTTAGTGAAGAACTATAAGTTATCTGATTCTGACAAGGATTTACTGTAGAATAGGAGACAAAATGGTTAACAAAGAGGAACCTTTCAAAGTCTGAGGAAGTAATTGATCTCAGAAAGGAAGAAGAAGTGATATTGGCCTTCTTAAGTTCATGTAGAAAGGGCATATGTCTCTAGAATATATGGTGTTATTTGTAGCTGCACGAATTACCCAGATAATCAATATATGTAAGAGATATTTTGATCTTATTGTTGACCATCATTATGGTTTTCAAAAGCATGCAGATAACAATTTCAAGAGTCATCCAATTAATGGTAATTTTATAACATTTTCTTTAGTTGTTTAGGACATGGTAAAATATTGGAAAGAAATAAAAGGTTAAATTCTTGTCTTGGCTTCGTTTTCTTGTGGAATTTATTTTTATCTCTCCCATTAAGTTCTCTGTTTCCTTGTTTTTACTTTTAAAAAGATTTGGAATGTTGTAAATTATTGAAATGTATTAGCTTAAGCTTCATTTTTATTTAGCAGCCATTTTACACAGCCTGTCAAAGGAAGAGTATTTTTTCACATACAGTATGAATTTTAATAGCACTACCTCTAGCTCTCTCTCTCGCTCTCTCATTACACACACACTTTCCTTCAATGGCAGAGGTTTGATTTGGGTCCTCTAAGAAACAGATGCTGACAAGGAATTGGATTGCAAGACATTTATTGCAGGAAATTCCTGTGAAGAATAAAGAGTAGTGAGGAGTAGCCTTCAGACTCTAATGCAGGTCTGACACTTCTAATAGGAGAGGACGAAAGAATGAGACTTGGATAGAAAGACTCTCAGACTTCAGCACAAGTCTGAAAATTTCAGCTAGGCTAATGAAAGACCAGAACCAAAGTTACCCATTATTCAAATCTCATGGCCCATCAGAATGAGTTGACACTACTAAAGTGGCTGTGTTAAATTACTGTTCGGCAATATCCCAGGGAATAGGCAGGCTTAGGGTGAATGCCATTGTGAATTGATAAAGGCAGCAGCTAGAGCTGCCAGTCATCTATGCTCCACATCAAGCAATCTGAGCAGTGCAAGTTCATGGCTGCCACAAGAAGATAAAACAAATAGGTAAAAGTGACACTAGAAAGAAAGTCTACTCAAAATAACATTATGATTCTGTTGGTTTCACATCTCAAATACAGAATCAGCTGTTATTTTGAATCAAACTCTAGTATAGGTGGCAAAATATCTGAAAATAAAGAATCAGATTATGGGAAAGAAAGAAGCAGAAGAAATTAGTCAAATGTAGTTATTCACAGTAATTGAGTTCCAGAAACATTAGAAAACCCCAATCAAATTTCTGGCAGCTAATGCATACAGGGCAGATGGTCAGTGTTAGGAGTGAGATGGGAATTTAGTTTCATGAGTTGAAGGAGGATGGTTAGACTCACCAGGTGCGGTGCTACATCAGGAGTTGGGAAATCTGTACCCTGCTAGACTGGCAGGAAGGTACAGAGCTGGGAAAGACTGAAAGGTATGAGCAGAGTTTGCTCAGCTGAACTGACAAGGGAGAAAAAAAGGATTTTGCCAGGTTTCATGGACTCTACAAAGCAGAGGAGCCTTGAATCTCAGTGGCAAGCACCTATCCAGTGAGAGCTGCCTAGGGAGGCTACATCCTGACTTTAATTGCTGGAACATTGGAGTTTTGCTATCATTGAGGCATAGCAGGGCTTAGGTTTAGAGCAATTTTAAAATTTGTCTCTTTATGTAAAGTGTTTTAAAATTTTGCCAAGGTACATGTGGTTCTGCATCCTTAGTTATGGCTCCTTTTACTTTGATCTTCCTCTTTTAAAGACTGATGATTGTATTGGGCAACCAAGATAAACCAGGATAATCTCACTATCTCAAGGTCCTTAACTTAATCACATCTGCAAAGTCCCTTCTGCCATCCATATAAGGTAACATATTAACGGGTTATGGAAATTAGGACATAGACATTTGGTAGGAGAGCCATTATTCTCTCTTCACAAGTCCAAGTAACTTAAGTACACACCAGTACAGAATTCGAGAATATTTATATGAATACAAAAATATTTAGCAATCAACAAAGAAAAAAATCACAATGGCTTACATCCAGTAACAAATTATTAAGCAAAATAAAGCTGAGAAATATGACCCATAATATGTAGAAAACTCAGGACTTCTCTGGTGGCACAGTGGTTAAGAATCCGCCCGCCAATGCAGGGAACAGGGGTTCAGGCCCTGGTCCGGGAAGATCCCACATGCCACAGAGCAACATGTGCCACAACTACTGAAGCCTATGCGCCCTAGAGCCCATGCTCCGAAAAGAGAAGCCACCGCAATGAGAAGCCCACACGCCACAACAAAGAGTAGCCCTGCTCACTGCAACTAGAGAAAGCCCACTAGCAGCAACGAAGACCCAACGCAGCCAAAAAATAAATAAATAAAATAAAATAAATAAATTTACAAAAAAAATATGTAGAAAAATCAACAAAATGAAGCGGACCCCCAAAATGACTGACATGTTAGAATTATTAGAAAAGAACTCTAAATCACTTAGTAAAACTCTGTTCAAAAAGTTCAAGTTAAATGAAACTTTGAATGTGTTTAGTAAAGAGAAGTTATAAAAAGACCTAAATTGAAATTCTAGAGATAAAAATCTCTAATGTTTGAGAAGAAAAATACACTGAATGAGATTAATTGCAGATTATACCTTTTAGAAAAAGATTAGTGATGATGAAGACATAGTATTATAAATTATTAAACACAAAACAAAGAAAAAAGGCTGAAGAAAAAGTAAAGAACGTCACTGACTCACTGAAACAAGATAAAAGCATTTTTTAGTAAAAAGAAGGATAAGAGAGTAAGAAATGATAAAATTTTGATAACTGGATGGCTACCAAATCACCACTGCCAGGCATGAGACAACAACTGCACTGATTTCAGTTACTGGAGATTAAAGTAACCAATGGAATTTGGGAATGACACATCCAACTTCTGAAGAATTGGTTCAATTGATACCTAAGGAAATGTAAAATGACAAGGCACAAGCTAAACATACAATCAGTTGGTTATTGTTATCTCTAATAATGTAAAAATGGAATTAAAGGCTGTGTTGGGGCAAATCTTGGCCTTGTGCTGAGCTCAAATTTCTATGAGTCCAAGCAATGGCTATTAGCCTCAGGGCTTGCACCAGAGGGAGAATTAAACTGGAACAACACAAAGTATCTCTATGACCTCTGGTTACCAAGACAGTAGTCCAAGTGGTGGGGCTAGGAGAATCCAAGAAACCCCTGAAATCAGGAGATATAGTGTAAAGGAGTTGTCTTTTTTTTTTTTTTTTTTTTGCGGTACGCGGGCCTCTCACTGTTGTGTCTTCTCCCATTGCGGAGCACAGGCTCCGGACGCGCAGGCTCAGCGGCCATGGCTCACGGGCCCAGCCGCTCCGCGTCATGTGGGATCTTCCCGGACCGGGGCACGAAACCGTGTCCCCTGCATCGGCAGGCGGACTCTCAACCACTGCGCCACCAGGGAAGCCCAGGAGTTGTCTTTTTTGTGAATCAATGTTATCAGCTCCCTAAAGAGCTTCACTGAAATGGATTTTGAGAGTGACTAACTTAGAAGCAGTCTCCTTGGGTTTGATGCTACAGAGTGGAGATGCATGTTTGGGTTGATGCAAAAAGCACAGATTACTACTGAACAGTCACAATGTCTATATATGATCCAAACACATAGCAGATTGCTCCCCAGGGAAGAATAGCCTGGTAGACTGGATAAAAGCTTTGATGAAATTTTTTACCTTTATAAGATAAATTTGCTTTTCTCTCCTTTAAAAACCAAGTGGAAATCCCAGATGAGGTAGTTGATATGTTGTATATGCAAGCCATGCTGGATTGACTTTATGATGATCAAGATGTTCACTTACAATTATGTTGTAAATTCTCTGATTAAGAGGAACCTCTTTGCATGTGCATTAGTTTGGGAGGGATGTCATTACAAAGTACCACAGACTGCATGGCTTAAACAATATAAATTTTTAATCTCACAGTTCTGGAAGCTAGGAGTCCAATATCAAGGTATTGGTAGGTTTGGTTCCTTCTGAGTGCTGTAAGGGAAGGGTCTGTTCCAAGCCTTTCTCCTTGGCTTATAGATGGCTGTCTTCTACCTATCGGTCTTCACATTGTATCCCCTCTACCTATATCTCTGTATACAAATTTTCCCTTTTTATAAGGTTATCAGTCATATTGGATTAATACTCATCCTAATAACCCCATTTTAGCTTGATTATCTCTGTAAAGACCCTATCACCAAGTGAGATCACATTCTAAGGTACAAGCATTTAGGACTTAAACGTATGAGTTTTGGGGGAGACACAATCTAACCCATAACACCATGTAAACTTACTACTGGAAAATTAAGCCATGAAAAGTCATATCAGATTTATTGTTTCTGCTTTCCACCTACAATGCCAGCAATGCTTGATACAGTTTCAATCGTGCAAAAATTACAACAAGCTAAAAAAGACTGGTAATCAGGGATCTTGTAAATGCTTTTATCTCAAAACCGATCTAGGAAAAGAGTTAACTGGTTTGCTTTCACATGGGAAAAATCCAATTCACATTTATTGTATTGCCAGAGGTTTATTTGATTTCACCAGCTTATGGTTACAATTTAGTTAGGAGGGATTTGGACTTGATCTTGAAGCAAGTCTTGACTGTAATAACACCTTACAATAATGTTATCATAATAATATCAGAAACTGAAAAGCAAGCTAGGACTGACTTAAACACAGTAGTGACACACGTAACTAACAGAGGCTAGTTAATAAATCCAGCTAAAGTCCAGGATTTTGTCCAAATGGTGGAATTCTTTAAACTAACCTAGGCAGAAGCTAATCATGATTTTCACAGGCAACTCAAAGTGCTATCATTGCCAACCCCTGGAACTAAGCAAGAAGAACAGAGCCTGGTCATGTTGTTAGCATTTTAGAGGATTTACATTCCACATCTGAGCATACTGCTACCTCCTATTCATACGACAACCTCCCCCAAAAAGATATATTTGAATGCAGCTGAATTACAGCAGACTACATCTAAGCTGGAAAAGACAGTGACTAAATCAATATATTTTGGTCTGTATGATCCTCTCTCAAATATAATTTTGGAAGTATATACAACTCACACTTATGCAGGCTGGAGCTTACGACAAAAGCCTAATGTGATCTCTGGAATATCTGACCAGAAAATTCCAGATGTGCCATTCTAGTACACACAGTTTGAGAAACAATTGTTGGGGCTTACTATTGGGTATTATTTGAAACTCTCCCTATGAGAAAGAACATAAAATAATCTTGAAACCTGAAATAGCTATAACATCATGAGTAATGAAGAAAAAACACTCTAATAAAGAAGGCAGTGAGAAGAGCTCTATAATGAAATGGAAATGGTTCATGAAGTAACCAGCTGCCCGAGGAATGCAAGGAGGTACTAACTGCATTCAAGTGCAGGCAACTGTTTTCCTCTAGGACTGACTTTGGAACCACCTGAGGAGATCATGGATTCTATTGCCAAGTAGGCAATACCCTATGAACTGCTCTCTATTGACCAAAAAATTTTTCTTGGCTTACAGAAGTTCCAAGGAGGACAGACAGCATGCTGTTTGGAAGACCACCACACTATGACCACACTATGACCAACTGGTCGAAAAACTCTTATCGAAGAAGGTAAGAAAAGTCAGCTCAGTGGGCTGACTTGTATGTTATTTACTTTGCAGTGAAGGAAGAATTGAGAATAAGAGCCCCAAAAGTCTGGGTGTATCTCAAACTCTGAGCTTTTCAGCAAATGTTTTTCAATAAATGATGCTGGAAAGTTGATGCCCATATTAAAAATAAAAAAGTTTACCAGTAGTTTACAACAATTACAAAATTAAACCAAATGAATCATAGATATACAGGTAAAAGCTAAAACTGTAAAACTCATAGAAGATAGCATATTATACAGCCTCTTGATATCACATCACCATAAGTAAAACTTTGTTTTATAGGAAGCAAACATTATTTTGAAAATGAAAGAAAAGCATGAAAAGTTGCATTCATAAAGTTTAGAAACATTTTCTCTTCAAAAGACAATAAAGAAAATATTGTTGAGAAAATAAACTATAAGCCACAGAATGGAAAAAGTTATTTGCAAATCATATATCTGATAAGGAATTGTATACAGTACAAAAGGGACTCTTAAAACTTAATACAAATAAAATTTAATAATTGACATAACTTTGAACAGATACTTTTACAAGAAAATAAATAAAAGGCGAATAACCACATCAAAAAATGCTCAACATCATTACCTATCAAATAAATGAAAATTAAAGTGACAATTAAATACCAGAAAACAACTATTAAGATAGCAAAAATGTAGGAAGACAAACTCCCATACACTGCTGCTGAGTATGTAAAACAATACAGCTATTTTGGAAAAAGTTTTGGCACATTCTTATAAAAGTAAAAATTTACCTAAAATACGATTATTCCATTCCGGTGTATTTAGCCAAAATAAGTGAAAACATACATCCACACAAAAAGTTTGAACATGAATATACAACATATCTTTTTTTTAGGAGAGCGAGTTCTGAAGACAATTTAATTATCCATGAATGATGAAAAGATTAAAAGCATGAAATATATCCGTACAATGAAACACTATATAGTAATTTAAAAAGAACAAAGCAATAACACAACTGTTGATCCATGCAACAACAAGGATTAAATATCATACAGAGTAAAAGATGCCAGAAACAAAATCTATAAAACACATGATTCCATTTTTATAGGGTTTAAGAAAATGCAAACTAATGTATAATAGTAAAAATCAGATAAGTAATTGTCTGGAGCCAACAGGGAAGGGGGGGACAGGACTATAAAGAGACATGAGGGCACTGTGGGAAGTGATGGAAACATTCTGTACATTGATTGTAGTTGTGATTTTGTGATTTTTGACATATTAGGTGAAAACTCATCAGATTCTAAATTTTCAAATGCATAAAGTTTATTATAAAAATTTTTCACTAAATAAAACGTATTTTAAAATATTTGCTCTGATGCCCATTGATAAGTTAAAAATTTGACAATGCAACTTGAATTCAGATATTATATGCAGAATATTCATTGGCTACATGCATCAAAGCAAATACTCAGCAGAGTACAACAAAGGCAGGAAAATTACATTAAAAATTAACAAAGAGCCTACTGTTCTTTCTCTATCACTTTCAAGACACATATTTATCTGTATACTTAATATAGTCATTGGGCAGGATGAAAAATAGGAAATGCTTAAAAGGAATACACAAGAAGGATTTTCATTTTAAACTGTAATTTTTATTTAATATTTATCTCATCATCTCAACTCCTTTTATCAGTTCTTCTGTTATTAGAACCAAAATTTTCTCAAATTTCTTAGGCTTAAAGATTTGAGCCATCTTTCAATTTCTATTTCTTGTACATTCTACATTCCATCTCATGAAATGTTATTATTTCAAAAATATTTCTCTACACTCTAATTTGAAGGTATGTATTACATAATGTATGTAAATATATATAAATATAAATACATAAAGTATCTATTACATATGTATTACATAATACATAGATAGCTATAAGAACCTCTTAAACAGTATTCTTTTACCTTGTTCTCAGCAGTTAATTTATCCTGCATATTGCCCTAGAAGACCACTTTAACCTTGGCATCACCGATAATGACAACTTAGTACTGGCAAGATCAAGTCTGAATCATTCTGCCTACCTCAAGCATTCAATATCTCTGTGCAGTTGTCTAATTCATGACAATTTACTTACTTAAATTTACTTCATTAAGCACAGCACAGAGGCAAGTTTTGGCATGGGCTATGAAAATATAACAAACTAGTGAATGAGAAAACAAATATCTATATATATTATATATAAATGTACATGTATATTTATTGTAATAAATGAGACACAAATGGGAAATTAGAAAAATCAACTAAAATCTTGATTTATTGCCACTTCAAATCCACTCTGAAGGCCATTTTTTCCCCCTACCACTTAGAGGACCTACAATTTTTTTGGCCTCTCAGATAATAAAAGTCCTATGATCATTTTGATTGCTAAGAACTGTCTCATTTCAATAATTAAAATGTTCGGTGCATCATTTTTGTAACATACTTAGTACCACATACCAATCTAGTATACAGCTTTATTTGTCTCCCTGGTATGACATTCTTTAGGCTAGAAAACCAGCAGTGGTAGATGTCAATGTGAAATAGCTTCTTTATTTTCCTAGCAGGTACATGCTTCTCCTTTACTGTAACTTCAGTCTATTTCTGGCTCCTCTGGGGTGGGGAAAAGAGAAGGTAAAAGGTAGGAAAGAATTTAATTGCTGTACAGTCTAGCATTTTGTATGTAGCACGGCATGGTTGCTTTCTGGGTGATATAGACTCTCAACATTAATTCTTTTCCGTTTAGAGTAATTTCATGGGCTTTTCTGAGTGACCCCCTCTGGCTCTTCTAGAGGTAGCTTTTTTGACATAGGTAATTCTGCCCTTGAGCTGACTTATTTAAACATCCCCCTTAGCTTTTGCATCTCATAGTTGATTGCCAGTCACCTCCTGATGGGAAGTCCTTCTGGACAGGTTGCTTTTCTAAAAAGAAAATGAACTTAAGAGAAATGAACACAATTTTCAATGGAAATATAGTTCTCCAAGTGTCAGGCTAGGCAGCTAAGACACATTCTCACTTTTAATCATTTTAGGCCTTTTCTTAATAGTAGTCTGTAAGCCACCATAAAATTTGGGGGTAGATATAAACCTTTCCAAGAGGTACCTTAGATTAATATTCTTTCACTTGGTTCAGTTTGAAGGAGATATATCCCCATCATGGATATGAGAGGTGTTAAGGCAGCCACAAAATCTTATAAATCATCTCCAAAGAAATCTTCTTTCTTCACTTCTTTAAACTACATTATTTTGATGCTTAAAGATGAACTTCAGACACTGTTGACAGATTCCATTTAGTAATTCATACTTTTGAATATGATGGTGCTTAAATGTATTGTTTTATGCGGTCCATAGTGGAATCAGCCATAATTAATATATAAAGAGTTCAATTCTAATATTGTGTTATAAAATTATTACCTTGGAGTTGCATTTTTACAGGATATTAGGTTCTTAAGTCAGCACAAAGAGTGAAAATTCATTAGGGTAAAAACTACACTTAAAAAGCTGTTATATCATTCACAAAGTAGCATCCATTTCAGTTACTCTAATTTTTCTATAATCAAAGTTTCTTTATGGACCCCAATTAATTTTTTGAGTTTTCTTCTAAGAATGTCAATAAAGCTATCTTCATTCATTGATCTTGACTACCTAAGCAAATCTTTTAACTTCTTTTTTTCAGTAATTTGCAAATGCTTAAAAATATTCTTTCCGTATATTTTAATCAATGAGCATTGGCAGTTTCAAGCTTGATTATATCTAATGTGAGTTTATATGCCCAAGAATTAGAACAGTCTGCAGAATATCCATCCCCATGACTTGCTTCTCTCAGTCGAATAAGAAAAAATATATGTCATGTATACATCAAAGCAGTCTCATTATAAATTTCCGTTTGAATGTTTCCCATTGCCAGAATAAAATCCAAATTTTTTACTTTGATTATAATGTGTGCTTTCATAATTAGGTTTTTCACCAGCTCATTGAATAACCATGTTCCACTCTTCACCATACATGGAATCTTTAGATAATATATATCTTGCTTTCTTTCTCTCAAACATGGTATCATAAAGTCTTTGTATGCACAGTTCCCTCTGTTTGGGACAACAAAACTACCCAACACCAATCTCCAGATTTTTATCTGTATCTCTATTGGGTCATTCAAGTCCTAAAATTGTTCATGAACTTTCTTGTATAATTAACCTCTTATCATTAGTTATTACATTAATTTTTGAAAAAAATTACCTCCTTTTTTTTGTACATTATCATTTTATCTCACACTCCTAATCTCTTGCAGTTCAGATAATTTGGAGTAGAAAACTTCTCTGCTTTGTTTCTACCAAATCCCTAGTACCAAGGAGTATTTATTTGTACTGAAATTTAGGTATTTTTTGTCAATAATATTATATTATATCAATAATATTGCTTCCACTTACACTTTTCTTCCAAGTCAATGATTTTATTCTGACTGAATCCAAAAGAATCCAAAAATTGTCATTTGGGTTTTATGTTTCAATTTAGAAAGAAAAAGTGAGATAATAAAAGCAGGCATAAAATAATACAATTTAAGCATAGCTTGATTTTTTGTTAACGTTATAATTTTTAAAAAGTAAAATAGTAATTGTATTAGAACCATACCTTTTCTTCATTTTACGTATTAGATACGCTCAGCAATTTGAAATATTTAAATACTTAGTGTGTAAGCGTTAGGTGATGAAGGTACTCAGAATGCATTCTGAATATTTCTGTTAAAATTTATTTTGACATTTATTTAACATGTTCTTGTAACTGAAAGTTTAAGTAAGACCCTGAACTTCGACTTTAGGGGGAAAAAAATCATGGCCCTACTGTGAGTCAATTGGTTTATGAAATCTCCCCTGACCTTATAAATTGGTAAAAATAATAATCCCTTGACCCAGTAGGAGCCATGCAAGACATTTTGCAATGCTTTTTTTTTTTTTTTTCCTGTAAAAACTGGAAAAAATGCCCTTGCTCTCTTCCCTCTAGACCTTAGTGAAAGAGAATGTGGGGATTTGACTCAAAGTTACCAATGCCAATATTTGGATCAAGGATTGACCAAACACTGAAGAAGTGGAGCAAAGAAATGACAATAGATCATTTTAGTCCTGGTGATATGATTTGAGATCTAGAATGCATTTGAAGCTAAACAGATCCCTATGCTGTTGTGTGAGACAATAGATTCTTTTTTCTTGACGTAAACAAATTTGAGTTGCAGTTTTCATTCCAGAAACAGAAAGTAACTCAATCAATATTATACTGATAATAAGGAAATAGCGTAAGATTGCTGTACCAATCATCTTCACATTTGCAAACATCTTGTGAATAAATGGATTAGTATTAATAATACTAGCTAATATGTTCTGAGCACTTACAATGCAACAAATATTGTAATAACTATTTTATGTGTTCATTTCACTAAATTATGGCAAAAAATACTATGATGGAGGCATTAACATTATTTACACATTACAGTGGAGAATTAATGCTGAGAATTGCTTAGAAATTTAAGTCACTTGACAAGTCCATAGTGAGTAAATAGCTGCATTTATAAATATTTATAAATATTTGGCATAAATATATTGTCCTTAATCATTATTACATATCTGTTTGGATATCAGAAGTATTTGAAACTTTTAATTTTGCTTTGTCAATTTTGAAACCCCCATCAGTTAACAGTGGGATATTTTAAGTAGGAAATAAGATAATTTCTTTACTATGTCGTAGAAATTAAGTGATGACATAGACATGATTGTCTCACAAAATAAATTATTTAAGATATAGCTAAAGAATTTCATTTATTCCTCAATAATTTTGTTGAAAGAAACATGAAAATCACATTGTTAGGCACCATTGGGAACCCAAAGATAAATAAGGCTTCGATTCATTTTAAGAATATCTTAAAACAAGTCTAAAGGTAAAGATGACTCTAGGTATGTACATATCTTATTACCTTCCATTTCCTCTTGTAACCTTAACATATTTATCATGTTTGTAAGATTATTATGGAAGAAAGTATAAAGCGAAAAGTAAATAAGTAAACAAGTGGTACTTACTTTGAGAGTGGTGTTGAGGAATCATTTAAGAGATTTGTAATTTTTTATGAAGGAAACTTATTGTGAGTTGCTTGGAGAGCATTTACACACATTTGCTGTACTGAGGGGTGTATGTAAGCCTGAGCAATCTATTGATGAGAGGCTTTAATATTGACTCATGGCAACAGATAAGAGTAGTGAAAATTTTAAGGTCAGAGGTAGAGCCTGGGTTAGAAAAGTCAACCTGAATCCATCTTAAAAGCTTCCACCCAAGAAGACTCTTGCCGAAGTGGGTAGAAACCCCAATACAAAGACTGTGTGGTGTGAACTGTTGGAAAATCAAATGACTAGTTGGAAATTGGGGTAGCCAGCTGAAGGAGAGGTACATTCCTTGTGACAAGATTCATCATCAGGTAGGCCCAGCAAGGAAGAACAGAATACACTCATCCACAAGAGACCAATGATAGCTTTTTTTTTTTTCTGCTCATTGTACAACTTTCTTTTTTTTTTTAACATCTTTATTGGAGTATAATTGCTTTACAATGGTGTGTTAGTTTCTGCTTTATAACAAAGTGAATCAGTTATACATATACATATGTTCCCATATCTCTTCCCTCTTGCGTCTCCCTCGCTCCCACCCTCCCTACCCCACCCCTCTAGGTGGTCACAAAACCTAGCTGATCTCCCTGTGCTATGTGGCTGCTTCCCACTAGCTATCTATTTTACGTTTGGTAGTGTATATATGTCCATGCCGCTCTCTTACTTTGTCACAGCTTACCCTTCCCCCTCCCCATGATAGCTCTTTATAAAACAACTAGCAAGCCAGACAGAGAATATGAAACTACCTTAGATTAAAGCATATCAAATAAATTTATGTACCCATGTTCCTTTTATCTTTCCTTTGGTGGCTTGAGGGGCCATTCATTGCAAGATGAGGTAGGCTAAGCCAAGTGTCAAATAGCCCCAATGGAGCTGGGAAAGGAAGAAGATTTTGCTCTAAATAAATAATGTTTAGGGTATTGACTATTCCATAGAACTGAGCCCAGTGATTACAGATCTGACATTGTGGTTTTAATTCAAGTGACCTTACAACTACTACTTAAATATAAGCAAAAACAACAGTGACATATGTAAAGAATCCTTTGGTAAGTAAGGGAAACTGGAAGACAGAAACAAATTCTGTTTTGATAACATCCCACAAGATATATGTGGAGTATAGCCTGCACACATTTCACAAGCTTTCTGTTAAGGGGAAGAAAATCATTGACCTAGGACAGGTTATAAGGTCCCTGAAAATAAAGAACTTCTTTTATTTATCCCTCAACTCTTAACACACAGATCTTAAATGTAGAAAAACAAACCTAACTACAATAATAGTTCTGGATTGTTATAAATTAAGTCAATAACTTCTAGACTTTTGTAAACAGCAGTTTCATGTCAAAGAAGTGAGGCTGGTTAGTGAAACTAAGAGATGCACTAGAAGAGTTCAGAAAAATTATTCTGCATTCTATGGAAAAAACCAAATTAAGGACTTTAATTTTAGAGCTGTTATCTTTTCTTTATAACAATGTATAATTTCAAAATGTACCTGACTTTTAACCTCTAGGTCTTTGGTTTCCTTTTAGGAATGCTATTTCACCCCCATTTCACTTATTTTCAAATATGTTTTTCCCAAGCATTTCCTATTCATTTCATACTCTTGTTTTCCATTCTTATCCAATCTTATTCTCACTTGAATTCTCCTGACTTATGGTGTTTTTTTCAGGTGCAATAAGTTGTAGGTCTTGAGAGTTGGCTTTTTATGTTACTCCTATTCTGCTCTTTAGTTAGATTTTCTTGTTGATGATGTAATAGAATGTCTAATTTTGATCAATTATATTAAGGCTATAGCTAATGTACTGAAAGATTAACTTCAAAGGAAGAATGGATTTTCTAAGGTTATTATTATGCGGTTTTCCCCTTCGGTTTGGTGAGAATCATATGTTGTTTGCTCTCTGAAATCAAAAATCCAAGCTTAAAGAATTGCAGGCCAGGAAGATATGCATTGAGGGAGAGTAGTTCTAGAATGAGAGAATAGCATGGAAAAAGGAACTACATACAAAATAAACCTTGTTAGTGATGGAAGATGAAACTGGAGAAAAGGTGTTGTTTAGACCATAAAGACTTTTGTCTAACTTGATAAGTAGCTTGTATGCTATTCAACTGAAGCATTTAAAAATATTAGAGACATAGCAAGGATGAATGATCTTAGAAAGTTGACTATGATGACTTTGCAGAGAATAAACAACAATGTCTTGAGGCTTAAAGTAAAAAAAAAAAGCTAAGGCACTCTCATGATAGTTTATCTGATAAATGATGGAAGCTTCAACTAAGGTAGTAAAAATTAAATATATGACAAATAGTACAAAGAGGTGATAAAAGGAAGCATATTACTCTAGGTGTCATTTAATAAGGAAGTGGTATAACTTGAAGGAAAAATATGATGTCATAGATATGTGCTATATTCCCTAAACTAACAACAAAATAACAAAATAAACATTTATAGAAAAGGCCAAAATGTGAGATGAAATATAATTATAAACTAATTCAAAAGAAGACAGAAAAATGGGAAAAAAGGAAACAGTATATGAGAAAATAGAAAATAAAGAACAAGCTGATAGATTTAAATTAAATGTGCATGTTTTCTAATCCAGGATAATAAATTACCATAAATTTAGCAGTTTAAGCCAATAATGACTTAATTTCTTATAGTCTCTTTAGGTCAAAATTCTAGTCAAGGTTTGATTGTGTTATCTACTCAGGGTCTCACATTGCTGAAATCATGTCATTGACCAAGGCTGTGTTATCATTATATTTGTATTCCTATGGTAGCTTATAGTTGGTAGAATTCAGTTTCTTGACAGTTGTTGACTTGGTGTCAGTGTCAGCTCCTAGAGATCTTTGACATGTGGTTCCCTCCACCCTCAAAGCCAGCAATGGAGAATCTCCCTTATGTTCATTTCTTCTCTTCAGAAATAACCCAGTTCATTTCTTGGGCACAAGTGATTAGATCAGGATCATACAGGAAAATATCCCTCTTCTAAAGTAAAAGGTACCATAAAACATAATCTAATATTAATAGTGAAATGCCATTATATTAACAAATATTCTCACATTAACAACTACATGTCCTGTACAACAGGTAAAGGAATTTTGGGGCCATCTCAGAATTCTTCCTAGCGCACTAACACTATCAAAAGTACAATTAAATGTGAATAGTCTAAATACCTAAGTTTAAACACGGTGGAAGGGAGCTATCTTAATTTGGAAGATTATGCTGAAAGTTCTATGGGCAGAGTCATTGCAAAAAACAATAGAAAATTCAGTGGGAAATAATGAGAGAAGGCCAACATCACTGCTTGTCTGATGTCTTGATCAAGCCTGGGGCAAGCCATAGACCAGAAAATAAGCCAGAAGTTTAATAAGGAGACATGGGGAATGAGACAACCTTAGTGCAGAAGATTTTTAGTTTTATGTAGTCCCACTCATTTATTTTTGCTAAGTGGAGACAATTCTTTATGGATTTTCTGCATGTCTTATATGAGCTTTTGTCCTACACAATCGTTCCAAGAAAGTTTGCATGGCAAATATCCTTGGGAGATAGAGATACTTTCAGCCTCTGGCACAGAGGGCAAATTTTGTGCTGTTCTGGATAATACAGAAAATATCTGCCTCTGAGAAGAGATTGGGCAGCTTTGCTAGAAACCTCTTATAAGATGGGATATTTCCTAAGCTTGGGGTACCTCAGGTGTAACATAAGCCCATCATGCACATGGCATCCATCCATCTGAATCAGGCTCTTCCTTGTCTCCACAAGACTTAAGGGGCTTATTTTTGTGTATGGTGTTAGGGAGTGTTCTAATTTCATTCTTTTACATGTAGCTGTGCAGTTTTCCCAGCACCAATGATTGGAGAAGCTGACTTTTCTCCATTGTATATTCTTGCCTCCTTTGTCATATATTACATGATCATAGGTGTGTGGGGCTTGGGGCACTCTATCCTGTTCCATTGATCTATATTTCTGTTTTTGTGTCAGTACCATACTGTCTTGATTACTGTAGCTTTGTAGTATCGTCTGAAGTCCCAGAGCCTGATTCCTCCAGCTCCGTTTTTCTTTCTCAAGATTGCTTTGGCTCTTTGGGGTCTTTTGTGTTTCCATACAAATTGTGAAATTTTTTGTTCTAGTTTTGTGAAAAATGCCATTGGTAATTTGATAGGGATTGCATTGAATCTGTAGATTGCTTTGGGTAATATAGTCATTTTGACAATATTGATTCTTCCAATCCAAGAACATGGTATATCTCTCCATCTGTTTGTATAATCTTTGATTTCTTTCATCAGTATCTTATAGTTTTTTGCATACAGGGCTTTTGCCTCCTTAGGTAGGTTTATTCCTAGGTATTTTATTCTTTTTGTTGCAATGGTAAATGGGATTATTTCCTTGATTTCTCTTTCTGGTCTTTTGTTGTTAGTGTATAGGAATGCAAGATATTTCTGTGTATTAATTTTGTATCCTGCAAATTCATTGATTAGCTGTAGTAGTTTTCTGGTAGAGTCTTTAGGATTTTCTATGTATAGTATCATGTCATGTGCAAACAGTGACAGTTTTACTTCTTCTTTTCCAATTTGGATTTCTTTTATTTCTTTTATTCTTGGACTGCTGTGGCTCAAAATGGATTAAAGACCTGAATGTAAGGCCAGACAGTATAAAACTCTTAGATGAAAACATAGGCAGAACATTCTTTGACATAAATAACAGCAAGATCTTTTTTGACCCACCTCTTAAAGTAATGAAAATAAAACCAAAAATAAACAAATGGGACCTAATGAAACTTAAAAGCTTTTGCACAGCAAAGGAATCCATAACCAGGATGAAAAGACAGCCCTCAGAATGAGAGAAAATATTTGTAAATGAAACAACAGACAAAGGATTAATCTCCAAAATATACAAACAGCTCATGCAGTTCAATATCAAAAAAAGAAACAACCCAATCAAAAAATGAGTGGAAGACTTAAACAGACATTTCTCCAAAGAAGACATACAGTTGGCCAACAAGCACATGAGACGATGCTCAACATCACTAAATTATTAGAGAAATGCAAATGGAAACTACAATGACATCACCTCACACTAGTCAGAATGGCCATCATCAAAAAAATCTACAAACAATAAATGCTGGAGAGGGTGTGGAGAAAAGAGAACGCTCTTGCACTGTTGGTAGGGATGTAAATTGATACAGCCACTATGGAGAACAGTATGGAGGTTCCTTAAAAAACTAAAAATAGATCTACCATATGACCCAGCAATTCCACTACTGGGCATATACCCAGAGGAAACCATAATTCAAAAAGTCACATGCACCTCAGTGTTCACTGCAGCACTGTTTACAATAGTCAGGACACGGAAGCAACATAAATGTCCATCAACAGAGGTATGGATAAAGAAGATGTGGTACATATATTTGATGGAATATTACTCAGCCATAAAAAGGAATGAAACTGAGTCACTTGTAGAGGCTTGGATAGACATAGAGACTGTTATAAAGAGTGAAGTCAGAAAGATAAAAACAAATATGGTATATTAATGCATATATGTGGAATCTAGAAAAATGGTATAGATGATCTTATTTGCAAAGCAGAAATAGAGACACAAACGTAGAGAACAAACTTATGGACACATTTGTTCATATGGGAGGTGGGGTGGGATGAACTGGGAGATTGGGATTGGCAGATATACACTATTGATACTATGTATAAAATAAATAGATAACTAAAGAGAACCTACTCTATAGCTCAGGGAACTCTGCTCAATGCTCCATGGTGACCTAAATGGGAAGGAAATCCAAAAAAGAGGGGATATAGATATACATATAGCTGATTCACTTTGCTATACAGTAGAAACTAATACCACATTGTAAATCAACTATACCCCCAATAAAATTAATTTTAAAAAAAGCCTTAAGGGGCAATGAGGACTGATGCACACATAAACCACATGATGTCTGTTATGCCATTGTAATATATTCTTTGTCACTGACTCAGTGGTCTTTTGTACTACCATAATATGTGGGTAGGTATATAGAAAGGAAACTACAAAATATAACCTCATGGACATAGACAAAAAGATATTCACAAAATAATAGCAAACTGAATTGATAAGTATATAAAAAAGTATCATACACCATGACCAAGAAGGATTTGTTTATAGTAATGCAGTATTGGTTTGGTATTTGAAAATGAATTAATACAAGACACCATGTTAATAGAACAAAACTATTTAATCATTCAATAGACACACTGACACAGGAAAATTTTGACAAAATTTATCACCTATTTATGCTAAAAACTCTCAACAAATTAGTAATGTGAAAATTAGAACCTCCAGAGCTTGAATATCAGAGTTAAAGGAAATTTTGTATTGTCTTATCTTTCAATTTCTTCCTTTTAATTTTTGGGCAAAGTAAAATACTCGCTATGACATTAACACTGCAATATATTTAAGATTTTTATATTCTATCTGGCATTTCAACTATTTTTCCTGAGAGGGTGATTTAGTACATCTAGAAACAGTCCCCACAATACAGTAAATCTTTTTGTGTGTGCGTGTGTACATCTGTACATGTTTGCTGATTTCTAATTTTTTTAATTTAATCAATAATATTATGGGGGGACATTTACAAAAGTTATGATTTAGGGAAAGTGTATAAATTACATGGAGTTAAAATTTTTCCCTTCTCTAATTTTCAGAAAGAAAATAAAATTATTTGAGACATTTAATCTGTTGAGGATTTTTTCTGATGCCAGGCTCATTTGAAATGTTATAGTGTTACAATATCACCCTCTGGTGGACAAAGGTAGAGTTTTCTTTCTTTCTACCCAGTCGGAAAAGTAATTCTTTACTGAAGTTAGTTAAGGTCTGTTTTTTGCAGTTGAATCTATTTGAACTCTATTCAATACAAAATATTTCTACCTTTTATTTAAATTTATATCTAAAATGGTACATATATATATAAATATTTAATTCACTCAATAAGTTAATTTATGTAAATGTAATAAATTACCATCTGAGATAACTTATTTCCATACATTTCTGTTGTACCTGCTCCCTCAGTACTACTCTTATTCCACGTATTTGATATTCTAACTGCCCAAAACCTCATGCTATGAATCATTTCTGCTTATTAGAAACATACGGTCAATAGACAACTTTATAGTAACTCTCCCCATGAAGCAGTGTTGATTTACCTGCATCTCATATTTTCAGAGCGCTACTATTTGATATGAGGGTAATAATTAAACCATATTTAGTGGATTTAATGTGTGCTGCTTCACAAGGGAGACATTTCCATTTTAATAATTATTCCTCAAGTGAGTTAAAAAAAACAAGCCTCACTGAAAATTTAAATAGAGTACACTATGACAAATATGTAAATTAAATACATGTGTGTGAAGTGAACTGTATTTAAAGGAAATAAATTATGAAACATATAGAAATTCACGGAGCAGTGGACATATTTTTGTACTTTCTAACTGAATGTCCTGAGAAAAGTTACTTGACTACTGAACTTCTGTTTTTTTTAATTTATCATAATGTTGATAATATTAATCTTGAAGAGTTGTTATGAAGATTAAATTACATAATACATGCAAACCATCTAGTTCAGGGTCTGGTAAAATTCCCTTCTTCTCCTTGTACAAAGTTGAGATTACTCCTTAAATAAAGGATATTTGGTTCCTTTATTTGGCCACACAAAAACCTTGAGTTATAACTCATAAGCCTGAAAAATGAGAGTCACTCCTAAAAGAGTCTACACTTTTCTTAAAGGATCACTTTTAAAGAGCCTACTCTTGCAGATTCAAATGTGTCATGATGTTCAGAAATGTCTTAGTCCATTTGGGCTGCTATAACAAAATACCACAACAGACACAGTACCTTGTAAACAGTGGACATTTCTTTCTCATAGTTCTGGAGACTAGGAAATCCAAGATTATGGCACCAGCAGATTCAGGGGATGGCTTCCTGATTCATAGATGGGTTTATTTCTGCTGTGTCCTCAGATAGTGTGAGCTGCTAGGGATCTTTGTATAGTCTCTTTTGTAAGGCACTAATTCCATTCATGAGGGCTCTACCTCTATGACTTAAGTACCTCCCCCAAACCCCACCTCCTTATATCATAATTTTTAAAGGTTAGGATTTCAACATACACACTTTGCGGGGACACAAATATTCAGACCACAACTAAAATACAAGAATTTGAAAAAAAAAATGTCCTACATATATTTAGATATCTATTAATAGTGTATGTTGAATTTCTTAGTATATTTAAAGTTGTATAGACTAGAATTCTTATTGTTTATTTTGTTATTATATTTAATAAAATCTGAGAAATTATTTTAATAATTGTCCTAAATAGAATGACTGTGGACAAACTAACTAAAATTCCAGACCTTTTTAAAAACATTATTTTCTAAATCAAAATAGTGACTTTCCCCTATTATCCCCATAGAAATATAAGGACAATTAATATAATAGTATAATAATATAATAAAATAGCTTTTCAAATGCTGAAAACTTTTCAGGGAAAATTTTTCTCTAAAATAATAATAACACCTGTTTAAAAAACAGTTTAACTACAAATAACTCAAAGCTTTTGAACTAGTGTTCATTAGTCCGTAACAATTTGCAATATGTCAGGATAACCGGAGCTGGAATAAGATATATTTCTTAGGGCTGTATCTAAAAAGATTAAACCTATTTCCAAGCTCAGTTTAAAATGAAAAAACTGCACAGGATTTATCTTTTCCTGTGGAAATATCTGTAAATCAACAATCAACCCACATCATATATTGACCAAACCCAATAATGAGAATTGACACTTAATAAGTACTGCTCAAGGCAGTGTTCTAAGAAGTGCATTGTATATGAGTGTATTCATCCTCATTACAGATCTTTGAAACAGACAGCATCAATCTTATTTTTCAGATGAGGAAACTACAGCGCAGAAGGTTTAAGCAATAAGCCAAATAGATATTAAATGATATTAAGTGTTAGAGCCAAAAAGGTCTAACTACAGAGCATCTACATCAGACTTGAATTATGGCCCACTTGTAAAGCTAGTTTATCAACTCTCTATCATCATTACTCTTGCATTAAGTTTTTAAATGAAACAGAATGAATGCATGAGATATTTTACAATATAGACGATTTTCATCAGAACAATTAAGTTAGGAAACAAATAATAACAAAACACGCCTACAATGTATATGATTCAACAACACAAATTATTTCTTTAAGCAATAAGAATATCCCATTTTGTTAAGATCCTCAACAACACTGAAATAAACTTATTTCAAATGTACAAAACATATTTCAATGATATATTTTTCTTACTGTTTTATGCATAATCAGATTTCACTAACAAGTTTATTCATACATATTTTTCTTAATATTATGATTTTTAATAAGATAAGGAATTACATCTGGTTTAATTACTGTGATATTGTTCATTCTATTTTAGATCCATTTGTGAATGTTGTAAAACATGCAACCACATTCTCCTTGGGAAAAAAATGCCTCTTTACTGAAAATCTAACCCTTACTGAGATTTGTGGACTCCATAATATTTTGCTTAATTAAATAATTCTATTCCTACATCTTTGGCTGGTAGAGTACAGCTAAGTTCTATTTTAAAATCTTTCAAGTCAAAACTAATACCTTAAGAAATTACACAATTTAGTTTATTACATGAGAGGATATTCTATACACATCATTCAAACACTATAAATAACACTTAAAAATTTGACCTTTATATATAGGCTATATAGACATAGTTTCATTTGTTAAAAAAAAATTTAAAAACAACCTGTGGAAAATAACTATTATAGCCACTTTTATTAAAAATTAGAGAGGCATTGATTTGAGAAAAAGTAAATAATCTTAAAGCAATGTTATCTAAATTTAGAGTGTAACAATTGTTTAAAATATCCTCTATATGAGAAACTGATATTTTCATGAACTGCTTAGCATATATGCACAAGAAAACAAAACAAGAAAAATAGATACTTCAGATTATATCTTGCTTAGTGTTACTAGAAATCTCAACTATTTCCTGGTCTTTTCTTTAGTCATTTTTTTTCCTGTCCACACTTTCCTCGAAAATTCTGAAAGTGCTATTTGTTTCCTGTTTTTTTTCTAGGATAACAGATTTGCACAATAGGAGATTTGATTTGACTATATTAGAGAATATGTCAGATAGGGACCAAAATTAAAAATCAAGTGAAAATATCAGCTATGAGACTGTTGAAATAATTCTGTTGTGATCACTCTTTTCCCAGAAGAAAAAAATTGAAAATATTTGAAGGTAATTTGTTGAGATAAATGGTAAAAGTAAGAAAAATTACTATATTTCTGTCTTGATCAGATGGATATTTTAAGATAGAAACATAGAAGAATAGGTTTTAGAAGTAGATAAAAAGGGTTTTTTTAATTTAAATTTTTAATAAATATTATATATTGTATGTTAAGATGATTAAGATATGTATATTAATACATATAATAGTGAAATGGTTATTTGACATACACATAGTCAAGCTAATTAACATACCGTCTCCTCACATGGTTACCATTTCTTTTGTATGTGATGAGAGCACCTGAAATCTACTCACTTAAAAAATTTGCAGTATTCTGTACAATATTATTAACAATACTCACCATGCTGTAATTAGATCTCTAGACTTATTCATCCCATAAAACTGCAACTTTGTACCCTCTGACAAACATCTCCCCATTTTCCCTACCTCCCCAACCCTGGTTATAGGTTCTATTCTCTGCTTCTATGTATTCAGCTTTTTAGATTTCACATATAAGTGAGATCGTACAGGCTGTTTTTCCCTTTTTGTGTCTGGTTTATTTCACTTAGCATAATGACCTTGGCAACGATTTTTTGAATACAATACCAAAAGTTTAGGCAACAGAATCAAAAACAAACAAGAAAGACTACATCATACAAAAAAGATTCTGCACAACAAAGGAATCAAGCAACTAAATGAAAAACCAACCTACATGTAGATTGGGAGAAAATATTTGTAAACAAAATATCTAATGAGAAGCTTTATCCAAAATATTTAAGAAATTCATACAACTCAATAGCAAAAAAGTAAACAACCCAATTAAAAACTGGGTAAAGGACATGAATAGATGTTTTTCCAAAGAAAACATACAAATAGCCAACAGATTATATGAAAAGGTGCTCAACATTACAAAAAGTTAGGAAAATTCAAAACAAAACCACAGTGATATATCACCTCACACGTTAGGATGACTATGATCAAAAAAATAAAAGAGTTTAGTTTTAATGAGTCAAAACTGTTTCTAACAGGAAGCTAAATATATATCTAGCGCTCAAGAAAGAGATCTTGGTTAGATGTTGGATCTTGGATGTAAATGTACTCTGCATATAGATGAAAATGAAAACACAAAATTAAATAAGATTTTTCAGGGAATTTGCAGATACCAAGAAAAAAAGAAAGCTTTTCAAGAGAAGGAATGCTGCCCAATTCAGAGCATTAATTGAGGCTTTGCTTGCACCCGCTGGATAAGTCTCATTTGACCAAAAGATATCACAGAGCCAAACCCAGAGTCAATGTGAAGGAAACTAATCAAAAGGTGTGAATACTAGTTTGTGTGGGTCATTGGAGGCTACTGATATAACTGTGTATTCCAAAAAGCAGTCTGCTACAAAAGTACAGATTACCGTTATAGAATTTATTGTTGTAAATTAATAAGACTGTAATTGTCATTTATAACTCCCTTCTTTCATAGCCCATTCTGTTTCCTTTGTTTTCAGGCAAGAACTAAATTTGTACCCTTTCCCCATCAGGGGGAGACCCAAAATTTTGTTATCGAAGTCTCTGAGTTCTCCATAGCCCTGTCTATTCTTGCCTGCTATAACTTTCTCTTAACTTACACTATTAGAAATGGATTAATGAATGGGAACCCAGAAAAATCCCTTGAAATTAAAACATCATCCTTCCTGACCCTATTAATAGTAACAAACAGACTTCCCCTTGCTAATTAGAATCAAATATTCCAGTGAATATAGTAACCTCGTTCTTTGCTTGTTGATTCACTGTAACAGAAGTACAAAATGACATTCTGGCAGGTTCACCTACCAGTTCAGTGGAATTTTATTTGTGGTCCCTGATGGAAGCATTCTTCCCTTGGGATCCAAGCTGCAACAATGAGGAAAAACTCAAAGCTTTGAGGACAGAAAGAAAAAATTCTGTGGGTAGTTATTAGGTATAATGATGAGAAGATCTACTCTTCCTTTCACCCCTTGACTCTCAGATTTCTGCTATGAGATAGATAGTGCCACATATCGGTTGCTGTTTAAACGTAGAGTCAGCCCTCCATACCCTCAGGTTCTGAAACCACAGATGCAACCAACTGTGGACAGAAAATATTCTGAAAAAAGAAAGTTTCAAAAAACAAAACTTAAATTTGCTGCTTCCTGGCCGCTATTTTATTTTATTTTTTATTTTTTAACATCTTTATTGGGGTATAATTGCTTTACAATGGTGTGTTAGTTTCTGCTTTATAACAAAGTGAATCAGTTATACATATAAATATGTTCCCATATGTCTTCCCTCTTGCGTCTCCCTCCCTCCCACCCTCCCTATCCCACCCCTCCAGGCTGTCACAAAGCATCAAGCCAATATCCCTGTGCCATGCGGCTGCTTCCCACTAGCTATCTACCTTACTACGTTTGTTAGTGTGTATATGTCCATGACTCTCTCTCGCCCTGTCACAGCTCACCCTTCCCCCTCCCCATATCCTCAAGTCCGTTCTCCAGTAGGTCTGTGTCTTTATTCCTGTCTTAACCCTAGGTTCTTCATGACATTTTTTTTCCTTAAATTCCATATATATGTGTTAGCATACGGTATTTGTCTTTTTCTTTCTGACTTACTTCACTCTGTATGACAGACTCTAGGTCTATCCACCTCATTACAAATAGCTCAATTTCGTTTCTTTTTATGGCTGAGTAATATTCCATTGTATATATATCTGGCCGCTATTTTAAAATGACCTAATAAACAAATTGATAAACTATTAGCCAGACTCATCAAGAAAAAAAGGGAGAAGACTCAAATCAATAGAATTAGAAATGAAAAGGAGAAGTAACGACTGACACTACAGAAATACAAAGGATCAGGAGAGATTACTACAAGCAACTATATGCCAATAAAATGGACAACCTGGAAGAAATGGACAAATTCTTAGAAAAGCACACCATTCCGAGACTGAATCAGGAAGAAATAGAAAATATAAACAGAACAATCACAAGCACTGAAGTTGAAACTGTAATTAAAAATCTAGAACAAAAGAAGCCCAGGACCAGATGGCTTCACAGGCCATCAAACTTTTCCAAAATATAGCACAGGGAGGAACACTGTCAAACTCATTCTACAAGACCTTCTCAAACTTTTCCAAAATATAGCACAGGGAGGAACACTGTCAAACTCATTCTACGAGACCACCATCATCCTGATACCAAAACCAGACAAAGATGTCACAAAGAAAGAAAACTACAGGCTAATATTACTGATGAACATACATGGAAATACCCTCAACAAAATACTGGCAAACAGAATCCAACAGCACATTAAAAGGATCATACACCTTGATCAGGTGGGATTTATCCCAGGAATGCAAGGATTCTTCAATATACGCAAATCAATCAATGTGATAAACCACATTAACAAACTGAAGGAGAAAAACCATATGATCATCTCAATAGATGTAGAAAAAGATTTCAACAAAATTCAACACCGATTTATGATAAAAACCCTGCAGAAAGTAGGCATAGAGGGAACTGACCTCAACATAATAAAGGTCATATATGATAAACCCACAGCCAACATCGTTCTCAATGGTGAAAAACTGAAACCATTTCCACTAATATCAGGAACAAGGCAAGGTTGCCCACTCTCACCACTTTATTAAACATAGTTTTAGAAGTTTTAGCCACAGCAATCAGAGAAGAAAAAGAAATAAAAGTAATCCAAACCAGAAAAGAAGAAGTAAAGCTGTCATTGTTTTCAGGTGACATGATACTATACATAGAGAATCCTAAAGATTCTACCAGAAAACTACTCAAGCTAATCAATGAATTTGGTAAAGTAGCAGGATACAAAATTAATGCACAGACGTCTCTTGCATTGCTATACACTAATGATGAAAAATCTGAAAGAGAAATTAAGGAAACAGTCCCATTTACCATTGCAACAAAAAGAATAAAATACCTAGAAATAAACTTACCTAAGCAGACAAAAGACCTGTATGCAGAAAACTATAAGACACTGATGAAAGATATCAAAGATGATACAAACGTATGGAGAGATATACCATCTTCTTGGACTGGAAGAATCAACATTGTGAAAATGACTATACTATCCAAAGCAATCTACAGATTCAATGCAATCCCTATCAAACTACCACTGGCATTTTTCACAGAACTAGAACAAAAAGTTTCACAATTTTTATGGAAACTAGACCCCGAATAGCCAAAGCAATATTGAGAAAGAAAAACGGACCTGGAGGAATCAGGCTCCTGGACTTCAGACTATACTACAAAGCTACAGTAATCAAGACAGTATGGTACTGACACCAAAACAGAAATAAAGATCAATGGAACAGGATAGAGTGCCCCAAGATAAATCCGTGCAGCAGACGGGTAACCTTATCTTTGATAAAGGAGGCAAGAATATACAATGGAGAAAAGACACCTCTTCAATAAGTGGTGCTGGGAAAACTGGACAGCTACATGTAAAAGAATGAAATTAGAACACTCCCTAACACCATACACAAAAATAAACTCAAATTGGATTAAAGACCTAAACGTAAGGCCAGACACTATAAAATTCTTAGAGGAAAACCTAGGCAGAACACTCTATGACATAAATCATAGCAAGTTCCTTTTTGACCCACCTCCTAGAGAAATGGAAATAAAAACAAAAAATAAACAAATGGGACCTAATGAAACTTAAAAGCTTTTGCACAGCAAAGGAAACCATAAACAAGATGAAAAGACAACCCTCAGAATGGGAGAAAATATTTGCCAATGAAGCAACTGACAAAGGATTAATCTCCAAAATTTACAAGCAGCTCATGCTTCTCAATATCAAAACAACAAACCACCCAATCCAAAAATGGGCAGAAGACCTAAATAGACATTTCTCCAAAGAAGATATACAAATTGCCAACAAACACATGAAAGAATGCTCAACATCACTAATCATTAGAGAAATGCAAATAGAAACCACAACGAGTTATCACCTCACACCAGTCAGAATGGCCATCATCAAAAAAATCTACAGACAATAAATGCTGGAGAGGATGTGGAGAAAAGGGAACCCCCTTGCACTGTTGGTGGGAATAAATATTGACACAGCCACTATGGAGAACAGTATGGAGGTTCCTTAAAAAACTAAAAATAGAACTACCATATGATGCAGCAATCCCACTACTGGGCATATACCCAGAGAAAACCATAATTCAAAAAGAGTCATGTACCACAATGTTCATTGCAGCACTATTTACAATAGCCAGGACATGGAAGCAACCTAAGTGTCCATCGACAGATGAATGGGTAAAGATGTGGCACATATATACAATGGCACATATATGCAAGCTATAAAAAGAAACAAAATTGAGTTATTTGTAGTGAGGTGGATGGACTTAGAGTCTGTCATACAGAGTGAAGTAAGTCAGAGAGAGAAAAACAGATACCATACGCTAACACATATATATGGAATCTAAAAAAAAAAAAAAAGTTTCTGATGAACCTAGAGGCAGGATAGGAATAAAGTCGCAGACATAGAGAATGTTCGTGAGGACACGGGGAGGGGAAGGTGTAAGCTGGGGTGAAGTGAGAGAGTGGCATGGACTTATATATATTACCAAGTGTAAAATAGATAGCTAGTGGGAAGCAGCCACATAGCACAGGGAGAACAGCTCGGTGCTTTGTGACCACCTAGAGGGGTGGGATAGGGAGCGTGGGAGGGAGACACTAGAGGGAGGAGACATGGGATATATGTATATGTATAGCTAATTCACTTTGTTATAAAGCAGAAACTAACATACCATTGTAAAGCAATTATACTCCAATGAAGATGTTAAAAATAAATAAATAAATAAAATAAAATGACCTAAATATATGAGAAGATATATAATGTCCATGAATTAAACAATTAATATTTAAATGAGTTAATTATCCACCAATTGATAGTTTCAATGTAATGCCAACAAACCTATCAGCACCACCATGCATGCATATATATATATATATGTATACACACACACACACACATATGGTATATGTGTGTGTTTTGAAATTGCTAAGATAATGGAAATGCAACGGGACAAGGATAATTTTACTAAATCGTTTTGAAAAATAGGGAGATCAGGTCCTTCCATCTTCCTTTGATATGTTGCTTTGCCCCTTTCTTGCTTAATATGCAGGTTTTTCTTTCTCTTAAATTTGGGCTGTCATTTTTACTTTCTTTGAGCAATAAACCAAGGTAGAAGTGATAAAACTAAGCTCTAAGGAATCTTGAAGCTTCCTCTTTTGCCCTCATGGAATGCTACCTTAAATTTGTCACATTGTGAAGAACTCCAGGATAAATGAGAGGCCCAGTATCCTAGCTGTTCCTACGGAGCCCAGCATCTACTCTATACAATAACATATTTGAGTTCTAACAAAAGTAGATGAGAAACACCTCAGGAAATCCACAGAATCATAAGAAATAACAAATCATTGCTGTTTTAAGCAGCTAAATGAGAAAGACATTAAAAAGAAATGTGTGCTTGTCATTGAATACGTCTAGGTTTCTGAGTGGTTCATTACCCAGCAATATTGCCAATATATCTGGTTATGCAGAAGTTGTTATAAATGTACTAAGTACCAAAGCTATGGGGGGCTTCCCTGGTGGCGCAGTGGTTGAGAGTCCGCCTGCCGATGCAGGGGACGCGGGTTCATGCCCCGGTCCGGGAGGATCCCACATGCCGCGGAGCGGCTGGGCCCGTGAGCCATGGCCGCTGAGCCTGCGCGTCTGGGGCCTGTGCTACGCAACGGGAGAGGCCACAACAGTGAGAGGCCCGTGTACTGCAAAAAAACAAAACAAAAACAAACAAACAAAAACTATGTGATATTGGGACTTCCCTAGTAGTGCAGTGGTTAAGAATCCACCTGCCAATTCAGAGGACACGGGTTCCATCCCTGGTCTGGCAAAATCCCACATGCCACGGAGCAACTAAGCCCATGTGCCACAACTACTAAGCCTGTGCTCTAAAGCCTGCCAGCCACAACTCCTAAGCCCTGTGCCACAACCCCTGAGCCCACGTGTCACAACTACTGAAGCCTGCCCACCTAGAGCCCATGCTCCGCAAATGAGAAGCCCCTGCAATGAGAAGCCCACGCACCAACCACAACGAAGAGTAGCCCCCCTCGCTGCAACTAGAGAAAGCCCAAGTGCAGCAAGGAAGACCCAACACAGCCAAAAATAAATAAATAAAATAAATAAATTTATTTTTTAAATACTATGTGATATTGACATTAAGAACCAGTAGCAGGTTATAGAAATTTGGAAAATGTGGTCCTGTGTTAAGTGGTGGCAAAAGATTTGGTAAGACCGTAACCTACCTTAACTTGGAAGAAAAGAAAATATATCTAAAAACTTTTAGTGCTGGAGGGAGAAATATATCACAGATCATTTGAAAGTTGACTTGGTTGCTGACTATATTTGATAAAATACTAGAAGATATGATGCCACTGTGTCAGCAGAATTTAGAGATAATATAGAGTTCAGAAATCGCATTGTTGAAAAGAAGATGTTCTTCACCCAATCAAAGGTGTGGCCATTACAACACAGACTTAGAAAAAAGGCCAAATGCAAGGTTCTGCAGCAAAAGGCTTTACAGTAAAGACTGAGCTAACCCTTTTAGAAGAATTCTTAAAAGATCAAAATGATGTCTATTGAATACTTTAACTGGAAATTAAGGGCTCCTAGAAAGCTAAGGTCATGATCCCATAGAGGCCGGGTTCACTCAAGGTACTATAGTTAGGTACAGAGAAGGAGCCCTGTTTCTTATGAATTGTGGATGAAACTGTTTATTCATATAATCGACTACAAATAAACAGAATGTCCACAATTTGTTTGAGACACTGGTATTGGCAAATCACCTTTAGCTTGGAATATAAGAAACTAAGATGGAAATATAAAAATATTTTGATCTCCAAATTTCTATGCACAGGAAACTATATAAAAAGCTACTAGGGGGCTTCCCTGGTGGCACAGTGGTTGAGAGTCCAACTGCCGATGCAGGGGACACGGGTTCGTGCCCCGGTCCGGGGGGATCCTGCGTGCCGCGGATTGGCAGGGTCTGTGAGCCGGGGCCGCTGAGCCTGCGCGTCCGGAGCCTGTGCTCAGCAGCGGGAGAGGCCGCGGCAGTGGGAGGCCCGCATACCACAAAAAACAAAACAAAACAAAACAAAAAGCTACTAGGCAGCAAAAAAATAGCGAAGGGCTCTATTTTCCATTCCCCATTTAGAAGTCACCAAGTAAAAAGAAAGGACACCCACCCCCCCCCTTAGTCTCCAGGTAGCAGAGCCAAGGAATAGCAGAATTTCATATATGCTGTGGATTACTGACTGCTCTTTTCCACCTATTTTTATCTTATGAATGACAATATTTATTGTTGTTACCTTTATCCTCTTCTACCATCATATAATTGGTATATAGAAAAGGGATAGCATGTCTTTCTAATTAATAGCTGTTTGGAACATGAAAAGTCAACCTGTGGACATGATGTAGGGATTATCATGAGATAATAACTTAAGCCTATTCCTCAAGTTATTGTATGATATATTGGAGGTTAGTTGGATAAGTTAAAAAGTGCATACCTAGGAGAAGAAATCACGTACAACAAAGCTGTGCACATAAAGAATAAAGAGAGTGAAAATAATGATTTGCCATTAAATTAGCTGTAGCATACGGTGAGTGACATTGACATATATACACTTCCAGATATAAAATAGATAGCTGGTGGGAAGCAGCCACATAGCACAGGGAGATCAGCTCAGTGCTTTCTGACCACCTAGAGAGGTGGGATAGGGAGGGTGGGAGGGAGACGTAGAGGGAGGGGATATGGCGATATATGTATACATATAGGTGATTTACTTTGTTATACAGCAGAAACTAACACAACAATGTAAAGCAATTATACTCCAATAAAGATGTTAAAAAAAATTACTTGTAGTTAAGTCCAATGAAGTAGTAATGTAAAAGCATAGGAGTGCATGCTTCATGAAAGAATAAAGTGATGAATCAGTGTGGTCAAGGTCTTAATAAAATCAAAGAAATACTAGAATAATAGTACTATTATATACGAGCTACACAGGAGATTAAGGTATCTGAAAGTGAGAATTTTATAGTGTTATTGTATTGGAAATGACATGACCATCAAGAATATGACCATAGAAGAGGATGACTGTGATAAGGTTAAGAAAATATAATTAGAAAGGAGTGCTTGACTACCCAATGTAGATGCTAAAGCCACCAAAAGTGTTGAAGGATGTGAATGTAGAAAGAAAAAAGGGAAAAATTGCTAGAATTATCTGGAAATATGGTATAAGACTAAAATATGTGTAGAAGACAGTAATAATGAGACATTGCAGATGATAAAGTGTGATGATACAAAGATGGAGGGAAAAACACTTTGGAAAAGCAATGGGGAGAAATATCTACCTACCTCTAGGCTCTGAACATGTGAGGATTTAGAGGAAAAATAAATTCCTTCACTAGGGTACTAATAAATATTTGTTACTATTATTGATACTACATCCGTTGCTTTTTCTCCATACTTAACACTACTTGATGTTATTAAAGAGAATCCACAATGATACTTTTTTCTTTTATGTTGAAGTTGTGTCCATAAACTTCACTAGGCATCTGTGTTAGTTTCTTAGAGCTTCTATAATGAATTACCACAAACAGAATGTCTTAAAACATGAAAAATTAATTCTATCACAATTCAGGAGGCCAGAAGTCTGAAATCAAAGTGTCCTCAGGGTTGGCACCTTCTGACAGATCTAAGAGAGAAACTGGCCCATGCTTTTCTTCTAGCTTCTGGCAATCCTTGGGGTTCTTCAGCTTGCAGATGCATCACTACAATCTCTGCCTCCAATTTCATGGTGCCTTTTTCGCAGTGTTTCTGTGTGTCTCTGTCAGTCCTTTTCTGTCTCCTATAATGACATTTTCATTGCATTTAGGACCCATACTAAACCAGAATATTATCTTGATCCTTATATTAATGAATATAATATGATAATACAAAGGCCTTATTTCAAATAAAATAACATTCTGACGTTCAAAGTAGACCTGAATTTTGGAAGGCAATAATCAGCACACTGCAGTCTGCCCTCTTGCTGAGACAAGGCATCCTCATAACTCATTAGCCACTGTGTGCTATAGCATAGCAGGTGGCAAGCTCAGCAGTAGACAACTGTCATGCTGACAGAGTGACTGGAAATATTTTTAACTACAGAACGCACTTTACTACTCACTGCTTATAAAGATAGCTGATGAATTTTAGTGAATTAATTTTTTAAACAACATGAGGTATTATATATTTTTAGAAAATTATTTTCTTCTATATGAATTGAAATGTTAAATAGAGAAAGATACTACCCTGAAGTGAGAAAGTATATTAAACCTATTACAAATAGATGGGTGCTCAGGCAACTCTATTAGGTATGACTGAGTTCAAAGTAATTCTGAGAAGAAAAAGAAAAAAAATTAAAATAGAGAGGTAAGGCAAGCTATGGAAGCAGAGTGCTACAGAAAATGGTAGAAAGCATCAATTGTAATTTTACATTATTATAGTACTAAGGGTATTTTTGGATGAGCGTGTAAAGAAATAATTCATTACAAGGTAGTTACCACTCAAAGTCTAAGACACAGCTAAATATGACTGGACAAAATATCAAAAAGCAAAATTTTGGAAAATTATTCTTAGACAAATAGGAGAAGATCAGTAACCAATAGAAAAAAGTGGTAGCTTAATAGATAAATAACTTTAAATTACACTCTTTATTTTAAAAAGGATATTTCAGGATGTGTGCAGATTATGAATTTAATTTTTAATGAATGTCCAAATGGCAGATTTTTATGTTAGGTAAGTTTTACAGAATGAAGATCTTTCCCAAATGGAAAATATGTTCTTTTTAGGTACCACTATTCATGAAGTGACAGCTAATAAATGTTAAGACATAACTACAGTGGCCATATAGTCTGGAAAATGTGGGGAGTCATCTGAGAAAAGACTTTTGTGCAATATCTAGGCACAATTATTAGGCTTGCTGATATGGACTGGATCAAATACCTAGGAAATTTCTGTTATTGTGAGGGATTTGATTTATAATTTATAGTTTGATTTATAGTTTATCTGGTTCAATAGTGAGTCAATGCTTAATGCACATCAGCTTCAACAAGTGGTAATAGTTCTTTCAGCTGAATGCTTCCTGTGATAACTTGTAGTTTCCATTTTAACCTTAGGAAATTTGACTTAACATTTTGTTTTTAGTTTTTTACAGAAATCAATAATGTTATTAGAAATACAAAACAGCATAAACATCCCAGAAATAATTACTTTTAGTAGGAATAATTACTGTTAGTGTGTATATATATATACATATATATATATATATATTTAGTTAGTTAGTAAACAGTCTTTGGGACATGTACTGAAAAGTTATTAAGAAATAGATATGTCAGGACACCCTAGGTTGACATGTGGTCGAGTAAACTCATTAAAGAGCAGGTGTTAAGAGAGAGATTTCATGAAATATTTATATATTATAATAAATAGGTACTATGTTACAGAGTTAGAAGACCAAGAAGCAACTGAGAAACCAAATATTGTTTTTATTTGTATTTTAAAATATAGAAAATATGCAATATGCATATATTTGTTGATGTGAATGAAGACAATGGCATCATAGAAATTAATTTATCTAATAATAATTTTTAAAATATATAAAGCACTATTATTTTGAGTTTTAAGTTGCATAGTACTGGCTATAAGTGCAATAAGAATTTGGAGAAATAGAATAATAATGAAAGGAATGGTAAAGAATGGGAAGGATTTATCTTCAGAAAAGTGGACCACAGTCAAGAGTACATTCCAAGTGAGTGCAGTAACAAATGAGAAGGCAAAAAGACAGGATCAAACACATTATTTGCAGTACCATGAGAGAATCAAACTAACTGAATGCTGGATCCATATATTTATGATATAACCATATAAGAAATGCTTCTGAATTTCAGTGGAGTAGTCATTTAGATGATATATGGTGAGAATATTTTGAAGACTCTTTCTCTTTCAAAATAGGCATTATGTTTTATTGTGATTATTTGTTTAATTATCTGGCTTCTATTTGAAAATATAGGCTCCTTGAATGAAGGCACTGGGCATGTCAAGTTATCTGCACAATTATTAGGATCCAGCATAGTCCTAGGCACACAATATATAAATGTTCAACTTTTAATCAATGAAGAATAGGAGTAGATATGCACAATGTTTAAAGAAGAACTAAGAGACAAATACAAGTATAGAGTATGATGTAGAGAGGACTAACCCAGGAACAGAGAACTTATTTAGAAATTTGTTAGAATAATACAGTTGTAAAGCAATAAATGTTGAAATATAGGGTGGCTGTAAGCAATGAAAAAAAAAAGTAAAGAAAAGAATCATGTCAAAGAAAAAAAATGGTTTGGTTTAGTACTGAAATGATAGGTAGAGACAAGAAATATAAAGTGTCAGCTTTTTAAAACCCTGTTTCATTTTAGGGATTTAAGAAATGATCATGACTTTCATTCATATGTAACATGAGAGTGTTCCAGAGAGGGCTTTCACAAACAAAGGCTGTGGTGGAATTACAATTGTGTTCAGTTTTATCAAATGCTTTTTCTGTGTTTATTGAGATAATCATGTGATTGTTATCCTTAGTTTGGTCAATGTGGTATATCACATTGATTAATTTGCTGACACTGAGCCACCCTTGCATCCCTGGAATGAATCCCACTTGATCATGCTGTACAATCCTTTTTATATGTTGTTGAATTTGGTTTGATAATATTTTGGGATGATTTTACATCTATATCCATCATTGATACTGGCCTGTAATTTTATGGTTTGTTTGTTTGTTTAGTATATTTGGTTTTGTTATCAGGGTAATGTGATGTCATAGTAATGTGATGTCATAGAGTGCATTTAGGAGCGTTCCCTTCTTTTCATTTTTTTGGAATAGTTTGAGAAGGATAGGTATTAACTCTTCTATATAAAGAAGAGTTTGGTAGAATTCCCCTAAGAAGCCATCTGGTCCTGGACTCTTCTCTGTCGGGAGTTTTTGATTACTGATTGAATTTCAGTAACTAGTACTGAATCAGTCTTTTCAGATTGTCTATTTCTTTCTGATTCAGTCTTGGAATATTGTATGTTTCTAGGAATTTATCCATTTCTTTTAAGCTGTCTAATTTTTTGACATATAACTGTTCATAGTATTCTCTTATGGTTATTTGTAATTCTGTGATATCAGTTGCAATTTCTCTTCTTTCATTTCTTATTTTATTTGTGTTCTCTCTTTTTCCTTAAGGAGTGGCTAAAGGCTTATCGATTTTGTTTATCTCTTCCAAGAACCAGCTCTTGGTTTTATTGATCTTTTCTACTGTTGTTTGGGTCTCTATTTTATTTCCTCTCTGGTCTTTATTGTTTTATTCCTTCTATTGACTTTGAGCTTTGTTCTTCTTTTTCTAATTCCTTTAGATGATAGGTTAGGTGGTTTATTTGACATTTTTCTTGTTTCTTTTGATATAGGTCTTTATCGCTCTAAACTTCCCTCTTAGAGCTACTTTTCCTGTGTCCCACAAATTTTGGAAAGTTTTAAATTTTATTTTCATTTGTCTTGAGGTATTTTCTGATTTCCTCTTTGATTTCCTTATTGATTCATTGGCTTTTTAGTAGCATGCTGCTTAGTCTCCACATTTTAGTGTTTTTCCATTTTTCTTCCTGTAATTGATTTCTAGTTTCATGCTGCTGTGATCAGAAAAAATGTTTGATATAATTTCTATCTTCTTAAATTTGTTCAGACTTTTTTTTGTGTGTGTGGTACATGGGCCTCTCACTGTTGTGGCCTCTCCCATTGCAGAGCACAGACTCCAGATGCACAGGCTCAGCGGCCATGGTTCGTGGGCCTAGCTGCTCTGTGGCATGTGGGATCTTCCTGGACCGGGGCATGACCCCGTGTCCCCTGCATCGGCAGGCGGACTCTCAACCACTGCGCCACCAGGGAAGCCCTGTTCAGACTTGTTTTGTGGCCTAGCATGTGATCTATCCCAGAGAACATTCCTTGTGCACTTGAAAACAATGTGTGTTCTCCTGGTTTTGGATGAAATATCCTATAGATATCTATTGAGTCCAACTGGTCTATTTTGTCATTTAAGACCACTGCTAGCACAGGTGACCAGTGTGGACTTGGAGTGTGCTGCTATGGCCCTGGCAAGCTGGCCAGAGCCCTAGGTAATTTTCAATCTACTGCCTCAGTGCTATGACTGGAAGTAAGCAAATCTGTGAATGTTCTTTAAGAGCAGAGTCTTAGTTTCTTAGAGTTCTCTGGTAAGCACCCCTGGTTTTTCAACCAGCTAAGGGGGCTTATTTTCCCACTGTTGGGACCTCAGGGCTTAGGTGCCTAATATGTGGCTGGAACCCCTTGTTCCCCAGGGAGGATCCCCAGGGCTGTGATATCTCCCTCTTCTTCTATGTCCCTTGTCGATGGTGCAGGTCCTGACTAGATTTTTTCTCCTCCCTCCTTACCTGACTTCATGTGGCTCTTTTTTCACAGCCTCCTTTGTAGTAGAGGTGTTCTCCTAGTCCCCAGGTGTATTTCAGCAAGAGTCATTTTATATGTAGTTGTAGTTTTGAGTGTATTCATGGGGGAGGTGAGCCCAGAATCCTCCTACTCTGCCACCTTGACCAGAATAAAGATTTAATGAAAGTAAATCCAGTTCTTGAAAAAATCAAAAGTACAAATAAAAAGAAAAAGAGCCATCATAAATGTTTAGTTATTAAGTAGCATCTAGGTTTGTGCTTCCTGAGGATTTTACTATTTTCTCGTTGCTACCTGGTGGTACACAAGATTGAACAGTTGTGGGAAGAAGAAAGGGGAAGCAGACATAATGCTTCTAATCAAACAAGGAAATTCATGCTAAAATAGGGGGATTTCCAAATCAATTATGTTAAGAGAGTGATAAACACTGACTAGGATGAGAAGGAAGTGAGAGAATGTTCTGCTTTTAATTACGTCCAAGAGTAATCCCTCCTAATATGTTAACACTCACTGAAAACCAACTTTTCCATGTGTTGTTTTGAATCAACGACAACTTCTTTCTCACTCCTCGTTCTCCTTGATCTCTTACATAGACATGAACCTTCCTATAGCTCCCAGCATTCTCATAAATCTGTTCACTAGTGTGCTTTATAGGAATTCACTAACATTTAATATAGTCTAAGAGGATGTAGAATAAAGAAACATTGTCACTACAGATTTTGTGTATGAAATTCTGTGTATGAATAATTTTCTTTGGTGTGATACTAGGGAGGAATATAACACTTGGTTCAAATTAAATATTCAAATTAATAATGTCTGTACAAGTGATGAGAAATTATGGATTCTGGCAGACCTCGTGCATTATTCTTTTCTCCAGCACAATCTTCTATTGGTATCATGGTCAATAGAAAAGAGCAGCTTTTCAATAATTTGAATTTCAAAGGTAATTTGATTGAAAAAGAGCTGAGCAAGAAATAGAGTTCAGCCAACGATTCATATAAAGATACATTGCTGTAGCGCCTACTCATTTATGGATGTGGCTCCTTAATATAGGTAAACACCTCTTGCAAATAACTTGGATCTAGTAAAAATGATTCATTTTCAGTTTATAGGACAGAGGTTTTGGAAACTACTGTTACTTAAGTCTAGAACAGCTGTTTTAAATCTCCTCACCAGAATCACCCATGAAACATTATAATAACTGATATGTGTGGGGTCAGTCACATACCTGCTGAATTTGAATCCCTGCAATGAGCATCCCCTGGTGCAAACCCAGGGTTGGAAACACATGTTCCAGAGAAATGTTTATAACTAAAATGGAGAGAAACCATGGCCTGAATTAGCTCTTCCAGAAATAGAAAAATAAATATATGCTTTAGAAGACAAAATTTCTTTAAGAATCAGAAGTAGAAAATATAATTACTCATTGTATTATTTTCTAAATTATATTATATACATTTCTCTTTTCTTGTTATAACATTAATATTTCATAAATTTTATTTATTTATTCATTTAATATTTTAAATTATTGAATATATACTAGGCACTTGTACACTGGAGATACAAAAGTTAAAGAAATTCTTCCTGCCTTCAAGGAATTCACAATCTGGTAAAAGGATCATTCAATGCCATTTATATAACCAAATATTAGTAGCATAATAGAGGCTGTTTAGTCACAGTTAAATATTCTAAATTCTAATGACATATCATTTGGGCATGCTTACTACATGTTTTCTTTATGAATCATAATAAGTCAGATCCATAAAACCTTAGAATATCATTGTCTTCTTTCCAAACACCTATATAATATTTGAACATGAAATTTATGCTTGTACACTTCTGGTGAAAGAAAAACATTGCATTTGGAAGAATTTTGATCCTGAAAATGTGTTTCTGATAAGACATTATATCATCTCTGACATTTTATTTCTTCTTTTTAAGAGATGTTCAATCCTTGTCTTTTATTGTGTTTTTGTCCATATTTCCAGACTTGAAGTGGTTAACTAAGATGCCCAGAATTTGATTTTCAGCTTAATGGGGAATTATGTTCATATCTGAGACTGAGTCAGTCAAATACAAATACAGAGAAGAAGGTGCTCTGGGGCTAAATATGTGAAATAGCATTAATGAGCCAAAGAGTGGCCTAACCTTTGCAAAATATAAAGGACAAAGTCATAGAAAGTAAAAAAAATCATTTCAGGAAGAAGGCAATTTTCTGATAGAGACCTGAAGACCAAACTACTTTGGTATATGACATCATTAAAGGTAATTCACATGGATGAAAAATCACTTACTTCAAATTATTTTAGTAACAGGTTGATGGCTATCCTCTTAACCTATGGCTTCATAATGAGCATCTTTTCACCTTTAAAATAATTTTGAGCCAATCAGCACACATGCAGATAATAACATTTGAAAATTAAGATAAGAATATTCCTGGGATCCTGGAGGTTTAATTGAGGAGTTCTGCCATTAAATTCCTATTACTGTGCAATGAGGCTTTACCAACCACCTAAAAGAAAGTGAGTCATTTCAGGTAATGAAATAGTATATTCGATGGGTCTTATCAATATTAACATAATGAATTTTGAAAATAAACATTCAATTAGGTAGTCATCTAGAAAAAGCAAAATAGACTTTATTAACAGAGTAATATATATTTGAAGATTGCTCTTATATTTAAATTCCTAAAAACATCGATCTATATAAGGGTTTGGCTTAATGATTAATAACTCAAGTGGATTACAGAAAAGCAACTACAAAGCATTTCAAACATACCTGCAAGTATAAAACTTTTAATATTATCTTTCTATCTTCTTGAATCTGTGGCAGGCAAAAAGTGCACTTCCCTCAAAAAGTCCACATCCTAATTCTTGAACCCTAAGGATACCTTATGTAGCAAAAGAGACTTTGAAAATGTTATTATTGGGTTGGCCATTCGGTTAGTGAACACGTTCTTCAATAAAGTTCTTTATGAAAATGAAACATGTGGCTTTTATTTTTACTTAAAACTTAATGAACTTTTTGGCCAACCTAATACATTGATGATCTTGAGATGCGGAGATTATTCTGAATTATCTGGCTGGACCTAATGTATTCACAAGTGTTGTTAAGGGAAGAAAACAGGAGGATCAGAGTATAAGATTGACAAGGGAACTCGAAGTCAGAGTGAGGTGAGGCCACAAGCAAAGGAATACAAGTAGCCCTCAGAAGCTAGAAAAGGAAGTAAATAGATTCTCTACAGAGAGTCTAGAAAGGGTACAGCACTGCTGACCCATTTTAGAATACTGACCTCCACATCTGTAAGGTAATAAATTTGTGTTGTTTTAGGATACCATGTTTGTGGTAATTTATTGTAACAGGAAAAAAGAAACTAATACAGAATCTGATAAGCAGAATATATGTGTGTGTGTGTGTGAATGTATGCAAAAATTTATATTTGTATACATGTATATAAAGACATTTGCCAGTGTGTATATAGTTATATATAATAGTAAGTAATATATGTATTTTATATATTTTTTGTATATGTAAATGAATCAGAAATATATATTTATATATTACTTACTATACACACAAAAAATGTCCTTAAAACTTAAGATATTATTACAGTGAAAATATCTTATAATCTTTAAGTGTGTACAAATGATAAGCTCTACTATATATTATGCTGAATTTTGTTTGAAAATTTTACTGCTGTTTCCTATATGAAGGAGCAGGTTAGAAATCTAACATTACTTCTACTATGATACAGAATCCCACATTGAGATGTGAGAAACTCATGTTCTTCTATTGATAAAGAAAAAGAAATTTCTCCTCCTCCGATCTTTCCTTCTTGACATTGTAGGAACAGGCATTTCCTAAAGTCCAAGTCAGAGTGAACTTCCTAATTTTGCCTAGCGAATGTTTCAATGAATAGGATTGGGGAAAGGAGCTGAGTCAGGGAAGCCAAGTTTTCAAATGGGGACAAAACGAAGGGCCTGAACAGTGAGTGAAAGGAGTATGGGATCTTCCCGGACCAGGGCACGAACCCGTGTCCCCTGCATCGGCAGGCGGACTCTCAACCACTGCGCCACCAGGGAAGCCCTGGATCTGCATTTTGAAATATTCCACTTCTTAGAGGGGTTTGTATGTACTGAAAAGGTCACAGAGAACATTCAGGGAGATCACTTAGGAAATAATTCTTGAAATCTGTATCAAAGATTTAGATATGACAGAGTAGTGGATATTGAACTTATTCACAACTCAGAAATGCTGAAGAAAAGAAAAAATTAACTTTCAACCTGCAATTTGAATCCAGTAAGTCTCTTTGAAAAATAATGGTAAAATACATTTTAACTAAAAAAAAAGCTAATAAAATTCATCAGTGGAAGATTTACACTATCAAAAATGCTAATGAAAAATTTTCAAGTTGAAGGGAAGTGAAGAATATAAACTTGGAACTACACAAAGGAATAAAAACACCATAAGTGGGAAATATGTGAGTAAATATAAATTTTCTTTTATTTTAAATATTTATTTATAAGAAAATTGACTAAAGGAAAATGATAACAATGAATTGTCATATTATAAAATATGAAGAAGTAAAGTGGATGACAATCAGGAACAAAGGAGAAGGATAGCATAAATGGAAAAATATTGTTTTAAATTCTCATGTTATAGATGAAGAAGTATGATATTAAGTCAAAGTAGACTGTGACAAATTAAGTATGCAAATTCTAATCCATAAAATGATCAAAAAACAAAAATGTACAAAAAATATAAATAACTAAAAAAATTAAGTGCATTTAATGTAAAAGAAGAAAAATGGAATAACAGATAATGCCTGACTGATTCAAAAGGAAATAGGAAAAAGAAAAAGGAACAAAAACAGACTAGATAAATAAAAAAATATAGCAAAATGACAGACAAACACAACCACGTATTATACTAAGGGTAAATGAAACAAAAAAACTCCAATTAAAATCAGAGATTGATGAATTGGATTTTTTATAAAAAGATGGATTTATAAAATTTTATGTAGAAAAAAAGCAGTTTAAAGAAAAACTAATAATTTTTCTGTGATAATGCACATACAGAACCCCATATTAAGATACTAGAAACTCAAATCTTTTTTTTAAGAAGAGGAATAGAAGAATTTTTCCTCTCCTACCCTCTCCTTCCTGACAATATCAGTAGAAAATTCCAAAGGTTCCTGCTTCCCTATTTTACTTGTCTTGCATTGGGCTTGTTTCAACAGTAGGACCCTACTCCAGGACTAAGACCAATGCCTGTTTTGATAAGCTGGTGTCCTGTGTGACATTAGTTTCAATATAAAGACCCAGATAGGGGGCTTCCCTGGTGGCACAGTGGTTAAGAATCTGCATGCCAGTGCAGGGGACATGGGTTCGAGCCCTGGTCTGGGAAGATCCCACATGTCGCAGAGCAACTAGGCCCGAGCACCACAACTACTGAGCCTGCACTCTAGAGCCTGTGAGCCACAACTACTGAAACCTGAGCCCCTAGCGCCCATGTTCCACAACAAGAGAAGCCACCACAATGAGAAGCTCATGCACTGCAACTCCTGCTCGTTGCAACTAGAGAAAGCCCATACGAAGCAACGAAGACCCAATGCAGCCAAAAATAAATAAATTAAATAAATAAATTAAAAAAAAAGACCCAGCTACGTTAAAAGTAAAAGGGTGAAAAACTGTTCCATGCAAACACTAATTAAGAGAAACCTTGAGTAGCTGTGTTAACAATAAACAAAAATAGACATCAAGATGAGAAGAAGGGAGGATATAATAATGTAGGATGTTTCAGTTCGTCAAAAATTCATTAGAACTATAATGCGTAGGCTCCTAATAACAGTGTCAATTCCCAAGAATGTGGTGCATTCAAGAGTTGCAGGAATAAAGATGCAGATGTAAAGAATGGACTTGAGGACATGGGGAGGGGGAGAGGTAAGCTGGGACGAAGTGAGACAGTGGCATGGACTTACATGCTACCAAATGTAAAATAGATAGCTAGTGAGAAGCAGCTGCATAGCACAAGGAGGGGTGGGATAAGGAGGGTGGGAGGGAGATGCAAGAGGGAGGAGATATGGGGATATATGTATATGTATAGCTGACTCACTTTGTTATAAAGCAGAAACTAACACACCACTGTAAAGCAATTATACTCCAATAAAGATGTTAAAAAAATTAAAAATTAAAAAAAAAAGTTGCAGGATTTAACTAGGAACATTCAGTGTTCAGACAGAAACAGAATTTAAAGTATTTGATAACACATGTCCTGGTTGCAGCATTTGTGGCAACGCTTTTACTAGTTGGGGTTGACCTTCAAGTGCCTAGTAGAGTGTTCTTATAGCAGCATATCATGTCTCCAAAATCCTTAGCAGTGAATTATTAACTTTGGGTTAAACAGAGAGTGTCTTAATTTTCTATTATGCATTATAGTACTCTTTCTGCTAGATGCATATTCTATTTTATCTTTTAATGAGGATCTTACTTACTCCCTAAAGATATAAATTCAAATGAAGTGCTATAGGTAAAAAAGTGTTAGTAATATGATCCAGATGGTCTGACAATTCTGTCTCGGTTTTCTATTTATGTGGTGAGACCTGAGCAGTAACACTATATTGATGCTCTAATTAAGGCTTATATTTAATCACTTAATTTGCCTATATTGGAAACATAATTTTGCTATTTTCTCTAGCTTTTTATCACTGCTGCACTAATTGTACCCAAAAAAGCAAGCCTAACATCTTTATTGATCTATGTAATTAGTACTTAGATCATATTATAGAAAATCTTTCAGAAGTCAGGGTGCATTAGGCATAAAGAACTATTTTTATGTATTGCTATTTTAAGCAATTAGCTTCATGACCACTGTGCTATTTCCCCACAGTATACCAAATATAAAGGTGACACAAAGAATTTGTAACCTGTTTTGGAAGAGATTTAAATAGTTACAGGGTCTGTATATAATTTTCAAGAAATATTAAAAATTCAAATGGTACAGAGTGTGTAAAAAGTCCTCCCCCCCACCTAAATGCCCTCTATTTTTTTTATTGGAGTATAGTTGCTTTAAAATATTGTGTTAGTTTATATTGTACAGCAAAGTGAATCAGCTATATGTATACATATACACCCTTTTTTGGATTTCCTTCTCATTTAGGTCACCATAGAGCACTGAGTAGAGTTCCTTGTTCTATACAGTAGGTTCTCATTAGTTATATATTTTATACATACTATCAATAGTGTATATATGTCAATCCCAATCTCCCAGTTCATCCCACCCACCCTTTCCCCCTTGGTATCCATATGTTTGTTCTCTGTGTCTGTGTCTCTATTTCTGCTTTACAAATAAGATTTTCTATACCAAGTTTTTTCAGATTCCACATATATGCATTAATATACAATATTTGTTTTCCTCTTTCTGACTTACTTCACTCTGTATGACAGTCTCTAGGTCCAGCGATGTCTCTACAAATGAACCAATTTCATTCCTTTTTATGGCTGAGTAATATTCCATTGTATATATGTACCACATCTCCTTTATTCATTCCTTTGCTGATGGACATTTAGTTTGCTTCCATGTCCTGGCTATTGTAAATAGTGCTGTAATGAACATTGGGGTGCATGCGTCTTTTTGAATTATGGTTTTCTCTGGGTACATGCCCAGTAGTGGAATTGCTGAGTCGTATGGTAGTTCTATTTTTAGTTTTTTAAGGACTCTCCATACTGGTCTCCATAGTGGCTGTATCAATTTATATTTTCACTAACAATGCATGAGGGTTCCCTTTTCTCCACACCCTCTTAAATTTTTGTAATCAAAATAAAGAAAAAACCAAAAGATTGCTTTAGTAAATTATAGCAAGCACTCTAATAGTATATTATGCAACCATTTAAAAGGGAATTTAAAATGCTATGTAGAAATAATGAAAATGTTTATGATATGATTTTATGTATAAAAATACTGAATTAGAAAATGTGTCATAACTATAAATACAAAGCTTAGAAAGCAACTTGCAAAAAGATGAAAAGCTGTGATTGAGCACTAGTATTAGAGGTGACTTACTTTAATATCTTCTTCAACATTGGTAATAATGATGTCAATTAAAAGGAAAAAGTGAAAAAAATATTACAGTAATGGCGGTAGTAAATTATATTACAGATCCATATCTACAGTGTTTAAGTAACAATGATAATAGCCATTTTTTTCTTTCAGCTTTTGATAAAGAACCATGACATGTCCAATATATATGCCCTCAAGTGATTTAGAAAACGATAATGTACAGCAATAATTAAAAGAACATAAAGTACAGCCTTCCAAACAAACAAGTGCCAGTCTTTTATTAGGGAGTTTTGTAAAGAGTTTAAAGGTCTTTGGATCATTATCACAAATGCCAGTCCAGGTTCAATCAGCATGTAAATGAGATTGTGAATCTCTGTAGGATGTTCAGTGCACTGATGCCTATCACAGGCTTAAATATTAGAGAGTTTTAAACAGAAACTGATGAGCCTCATATATCACTGGAAGTAATTTCAAGCCCTTTGCAAAAATAAGATAAAACTTCATTTGAAGAAGTTATCAAGCAGCAGAGCATAGTTAAAACTCATTGGCCTGCTCAATCATAGGAAAGTAACAGTTTCTGTAATTTACTATAAGAAGGACTTTTGCCTAATTCAAATGTTTTCAGATAGTTTCAAAGGCTCTAATGAAAGTGAAACTCCATCTTATATAAGGTTATCCCTTTCCATATATTTTCTTGATCCCTCAGTTTAATTTTAGAGGTCAAATCACCAACTTGGGAGGTTTCCATATAGTGAGAAATGGATCCAATGGCTAGAGAAAGTGGCTATTTACATGGAGTTATTTCCACAGGTAAATGGGATTCCTTGGAAATTGTTTAAATTAGTAAAAATAAACCAGTAGGAAATTGGGGAGCAGTGATTAGGTTAGGTTGACTCTATCAAAAAATCTATTTGATTATATGGCTGTCTTACAAATAATCTATTAATGTTAATAATATATTAGAAAAATATGTAAAAGTCAAGAATATTTGCTCTATAAGTAAAAATATTTAATGATCAGGTACCTAACCTACAGTTGAAAATGACAAAACTCAATTTTAGCTAATGTTAACTGAAAAGGGATTTATTTGAAATATATTGGAAATAATTGATGAGATACACAGATTCAAACACATCCATCTGCTATCTATAAATGGAAAAGTGAAGTTTTTCTACCTTAATTAGCAAATAAATTTTATTAAGCACTAGTCATATGTGGTGATGTATGTGGTTTTTTTTCAAGTGTTGTTTGTTTATTGGGTGTTTCAAGGTGAAACTCCAGTGTTTTCATGCTATATTTTTATTAACAATTACAAGTTAACCAATCTTGTACATTTCTGTGTGATGTAAAAAAAAAAGCATTTGAAACTGTATTTAAATTTATGTATTAACCTCTTTCTAGGAGCTCTGCATTATAAGATAGTTCAACAAGAGAGTCAGAAATCTACACTCATTATTATTCATAACCTAATGAAAAATGAAAGAAAACTGAAGGAAATTTTAGCTAATTGAACACAAGAAAACAACCTACATAGAGAAAAGATGCATTCTAGTAAATTTGCACTTAAGCGTAACATTGATAATCACTCTTTGATATCAATATAAATTGGTGCACTCTTTGATAGAAGAAACTATATGGCATTTAATTTTCTTAATTTCTACAGTGGTAGTAGCAGCTTAAGTCTTATGTTCACTCTTGTTCTAAATCACTTATTTAAAATAGCCAACCATCGATTTGGCTTTGCTTTTAACTCTAAAGTTATTTGATTCAATACTAATTTACCCTGGAAACACATTTTTCACTCTGATTCTATTCCTGTAGATGTTCTTCTGAAAAAAAATCATTTTCTTTATGAGACAAAAATGTGTTTTAGATCTAGTTTATTTCTCAATTTTTGAAAATTAATGAGAGAATTATAAGTAAGTGCAATCTAAATGTAAGCTGCAAAATAGCAAATGGGTTTCTCTCTGTGTTAAAGGTTTTAAAACAAGTTTTCTTATCTTTTCTTTCTTTCTCTCTCCTCCCTTCCTCCTTCTGTTCTCATTTCTTCTTGCTTATTTTTTCTTTATTCTTTCTTCCTTCCTGCAAGCCTAAACGATCTCTCTCCATCTTGACTAAATAGGTGAAATTGATTATTTCGTTATTTCTCTAAAGAGCAACATTTTTATATAGGTTAACCACAAAGTGTACTCAACTTATTCTAAAGACCTTAGTTTTATTTATTTATGTACGAAGATCCCTTAAAAGGAGCCAAGTATTTGAGACAAACAAAATTATTCGGTAAAAACTGATGTGCAAATAAAATTGATTTTCAAAATTGGGAAATAATTTGTAGAGTTATTGATAAATAACTGAGGATTTGTTAGTGTAAGTTTGAGATCATGAGCTTAATGACAGGTAAACATCCATTGATTCCAACCAATCATTTGGGACTTTTACCAAATATCGATAAAGTAAAAATTTAGATTTCTGAATTATCTCGATTGTCTTGTCAAATAATGCAAGCATATAATTCCACACCTTTTATTCATTTAATGTTATCTGTTCTAAGAAAGTTTATTCTACCTATGTTAACATACTTTTCTTAAAGCATGTTGTTCTTTGTGAAACATAACAGAAGATTAGAAAATATGTCATCCATTTAAATTGGGAATATATTAAAATATTGATATATATCATTGGGTAATTCAGAGATCTGAAAGGATAGATGTTGTTAATTCAATTCAGTTCAAATATTTCAAGAGAAAGTATAGCTTTGGCGGCAAGTGTAGATTGCTCGATTATTGTTCCTTAATAACTATGACTTCAAACTTTAAAACAAATTATCTGCAAATAAAACAAAATTTCACGACTGATTAACAAAGACTCACACTTCAGAGTACCTAAAACGCTCACAGTATCCATCAATAAATAGTTTTATATTACCATTGATCAAAAGCTCTTCATTGTAGCCAACTAGCTACTTACAAGGCTGCTAAGAAAAAATAGACAATTATTATTTGATTCCCTTTTTTAAGGTTTACCCTTCAAAATTTTGACTAACCACATAGAAGTCTTATCTAATGTATATTAATTTAGGCTAATTTATATTTATATATTTATATATACAAATGAGTAAAATTTTGTAGCTAAGGTAAGTAGCTAAGAGTGATTCCCTGTGAAATTCATACTGAAATTATTTAAAGCCCTTTCTAATTAAGCATGACTTTTGGTTGTAAAGTACTATTCAACTGCAACTTGTAATACATCATCAAAAGTAATTTGTCAATCTCTACAATAAAACTACCTGCTTATGCAATTTGGCAAAAGCCCTTTCCAAGAAATAGTAGAAATCCTGAGCACTCACAAGATGGCAGTAGTGTAACATTAATGTTAATAATGTCTATTATTCATAAAAGAAAACAAACAAAACCTTGAGTCTCCAAATAGAGAAAATACCTTAAAACACTAACCATGGGAGTCAGGTCTAAATATAGAAAATAATCAGAAAAGTAGATGAATTTGACATAAATATATTAAGCCGCAGGCAGGCAGCTTAAATGCAATAATTCTTCCTTGCCCCAATTTATTTTTTGCTGATTTGTTTTTTCATAAGGAGGTGATACAAAAGAAGGCTGCTCCTTATCCTTTCCTCTCCAATGTAAGCTGGTAGAAGAGAGTGATTTCCTGGATCTATTTTTCACAATTTAGTTTTACAATTCCAACAACCACAGTAAAGCTCTATATGGAACAAAAACATAAAAACATACTTTGTTTTCAAATTTTGATAGAATGTAAGAACAAGTGAAAGCACACAGCACAGTTGCTGGTGGCAGATAGATGCATGTAGAAATAGTGGCTTCCTCACTTTTGGTGTGTTACTTAAATTCTCTAAGCCTTAGTTTCCACGGCCATAATATGGAAGTAATAGGACCTACCTTTGAGGACAACCTTAACAAATGACACATAGCTATTATTATTGTCATAACATAGCCGTAACTCTTGATGTAAACTTCCAGAATATACTCAAATGATGCATTTTCTATCAGCTTCAAGAATTTTCAGCAAAGATGATTGTATTTCCATGTCCCTTTGTGGCAAAATTTACTGCATTGTTTCCCTGGGACGATCCCACTGCTGGTGTGATTACCATTCCTTCAATTTATTCCTTTATTCTATCTTAATTATTTGTCTAGTCTTGTAGATTCCAGTGTGTTGTTATTATAGAGCCTTCTCAGATTGCCTCTTAATCAGTTCTTTACTATTTATCTGCACTTATCTTTCCATTACTGTTGACCGTTTTTTACTCCAAGCAACACTGTTGAGTTCCTTTCTCTTTTTCCATTACATCCAGTCAATCTTAGAGTTTTTGAGAAAAAAAAAAATAAGCCTCTATTTTGTTGTCTGTTTTATTACCAAATTGTCCTAATTCACATATATGTCCAGATTGCTGCTAAATATTAAGGAAAGAACTTTGTGTACTCTTGTTCTGCTAGACATATTCATGTAAAATAGATAATGTATTGTGTAATTCTGGGCTTAGAAGTATAGTTTTCCATTTGGTTGTTGGATAAAATCCTAAATATGGTTTAGTATCACTAATTGAAATACATTGATAACATATGCAAAATCACACATATAAAAATAATTCATCTCGAGGAATTATTATAAAATAAACACACCTGTGTAACCACTGCTAATGTCAAGAAATAAAAATATACCTCAAAAGCATGTTTCATGCTTTATCCAATTATACCTTCACTCCTCCCTAAAAGTAATCACTACTGATTTCTAAAGCCATAGATTTGTTTTGCCTGTTTTGGAACTTCATATGAATGGAATCATACATTTGATTAAGTTTTTATATTTGGCTCTTTCTAGTTAACATTATGTTAACATGTGTGATTTATCTTGACTTTTGTATAGCTATAGTACATTCCATTCCATTGGTGTAAACCAGTGTGTTAAATGAAGAAACTAAAAGATATGTACCCACTCTATGGAAATTTAGGTTGTTTCAAGTTTGGAGCTATTATGAATAATGCTGCTATGAACAATTTTTTAATTCCTTTTGAGAATTAGTGTGTGTTCACCTAGAGGTGAAATTCCTATATCCACAGCATATTGCATATGTTCAACTTTGTTAGGAATTGTAAGAGTCTTCCAAAGTTGTAATATCAACTTATGTTCTCATAAGCAGTCTGTGAGAATTCAAATTGCCCCACAGATTGTCCACATTTTTAATTTTGGACATCCCAGTGACTATATAGTCTCATCTCAGTAAGAGGTTTATTAGAACATTTTTTAAATAAAATGTTTCAAACATTTAGAAAATTGGGAAAAACTACACAGTTAACTCCCGCATAGTCACCATACAGATTCTACAATTAGTATTTTACAGTATTGGCTTCAAAACATATTTATCCACCAATCAGTCCCTATAGCCATCCATCAGCCAATCTTAAACTTTTATTGTGATTCAAGATAAGTTACAGACCTTAACATACAACCCCTAAATGCTTTGGCATGCTTATCTAGAAACTAGAGTTTGTTATGTTTATTTTTGGGGGGAGAGAAAATAAAAGTAAATAAAATCCACAAATCTTAAATTTATCAATACTTGAGTTTTGACCAATGTAAGAACTGTGTAAGTTGAAATCCTATAAATATATAGAAGAGCACAGTCGCTCCAGAAAGTTCCCTCATACCCCTTCCCAGTAATTCCCAGTCCTACATCTCCCACAAGAGGTATCTATTTGCCTGTGCTAGAATTTCAAATTAATGTAAAAATCTGTACTTATCTATGTATACAACTTGATGAGTTTGGGGACAAATATATACCGTAAGATCATCACCACTATCAAGGCCATAAACATATCCTTCACTTCCTATAGTTGTCTCCCACCCTCTTTATTATTATTTTTAATAGATCTTTATTGCAGAATAATTACTTCACAATACTGTGTTAGTTTCTGTTGTACAACAAAGTGAATCAGTTATATGTATACATATATCCCTATATCCCCTCTCTCGTGAGCTTCCCTCCCACCCTCCCTATGCCACCCCTCTAGGTCATTGCAAAGCAATATTATTATTATGTGTGTGTGGTAAGCACTTCTACCTTCTTAGCAAACTTTAAGTATACAACGCAGTTTTGTTACCTATAAGCACTATGCCATATAGATTTCTGGAAGATGTTTATCTTCTATAACTGAATAACCAAATGATAACATGGCATATTGGAAATTGGCAGTTACTGTACTATTACTTTTTTTTACCATACTGGATGGAGCATTGAACATGTTTTGGTTAAGTCTTATCTACCTTGGGATAAAAACATTTCTGTTTATTTTTACCATATGACTACAGTTTCCAGAAATGATAGCTTAATTAGGAATTGATACTAATAGATGTACACTGATCATCTTGATAAATAAGAAAATATTTTCTACTTGAACTATATTTTTGTTTTCCCACCAAGGTATGTATTTATGCCATACCAATTTTTGAAAAATATGATGCTATAACTACTCTAGTTCATAATTATACTAAAAACTGATAGTTTCAGCCTTGCTCTCAAGTTACAAAAATAACTGGTAGAATAGTGAAAAGTGGGCTATTAGATAGAAAAATTTGTAACCAAAAAGCATATTTACTAAATCAAATTGTTTTTATTCTCAAATTATTAAAATAGATATGTTTATATAGCTAGAGATTCATTTATCCATTGCTCTCAAACTTGATAACTGAGTTTAAAATGTCTATTTTTTAAGCTCTACCAAATGTCTAATTCAATGCTTTATGATAAATCACAAAGCACCTGTAAGATAAAATGTTATCCAAAACTATTGTCATATTATTTCTAAAATCGAATTCACATAAGACTGAATCAAATACAACCAGAGGCGCTGCACTGACATTAATTGGAAGGCAGCATGGTAGTAAGGCAACAGCTCTGAACTTAAAGTACACTCGATTTCGATTGCAGTACCAGTTCTCTAAATGTCTCTGTGTGTAGATTTGAGAAGCATCACTTAAACTCTCTGATCCTTCATCTTTCTGTTAAATGAAAGACCTCAAGTAAATCCTTTCTACAGCCACTTAAAAATCTAAGCCATTATGATTTAGTATTCTACATTTCTATAGGATTATCATATCTGGTTTTTAGAGCTCCAAAATGAATTTTTTATTCCCTATACTACAATAACAAAAGCAACCAAACATTGTTTATGTCTTTGTAAATATTTAAGCTCACACTTGAATAGCCTATTAATGTCTGAAACAAAACCACCATTTCACCATTTAACAGAAATCCTGCTGTTAATGACCCTGTCCATAATTTACATCACCATTATCACAGACTCTGTCATATTAAACCTCAGAAATCATCTCAAGTTTATTTCTTATTTTTAAGTTACCCAAAGTCCTGTTGATCCTTCATTCCATACCAATAGGTATTCTTTCCATGCCAGTTCTTTCTGACAACTCCCATATCTGCTCATGCTTCAAATACTGTATTATGTTGAATCAATCCCATCTCCAGCCATCTTCCAATCCACTCTGTGGATTGCCCAGCTAAATATCACTTCTGTAGTTTTAATTTTTTTTATAAAATCCCAAATCTGACATTTTCATTGTTCCTTCCTCAGCTTTCATTTTTTAGATATTGTGTAATCTTGAATAAAACACTCAAAAAAGTTTTCCTTTAATTTTTAATGTACAGTAGATATTTAAAATATGCACAGCAGTAAAATAGTAAATACACAAGTATGCAACATTTTACATTAGTTTATGATGCAAATTGCATCGTTTTTATTAATGTGTCATCCTTGGAAATTACCATAACCCCTGCTGGATTTACATTTAAGATGATTGCTTCATGATCACTTTCAGAGTGATCAACTCAGCAGGTTTTTAATAATCTACAAACTTTATAAAATCCACTTTCTACAGTTAAGTCTACTGCTTTTAGAATAAAAGGCCAACTAATATAAATGATTATTTTATTCCAAAAGAACTAGAGTGATGTTTTAACCTTAAAACTCATATTAATAACGTATGCTGAATGAGAACTATTTATTTCAACACATGTAAAAAAATTAATCTTAAAGTTATGTTAAAAATATCAAAGAAGAGTCATTTGTTTTCTAAATCATGCACCAGGGCTCCAATTTCTGAATGTTCACAGGTATGAATAATTTAAGTGATGGGGATTTTAGATATAAATATATGTACCTACATTATACACATTATAAAGAATTACATGTTTTTTTCATGCCAATAATTTTTATTTGTAAAAATGACCATACTAATTTCTCAATATGTCACCCCAACAAAGTGATAGTATAGAAAACCCTAGCATTCTTTATCTATTTGCAAATTTTAAATTAATAGCTTCATATTTTAAAAGTACATGTTAACAAATACTTATTGAGAATCTACTATGTGCAGAATAATATGCTAGAAAACATTAGAGGTTGGCAATGTGTTTTAAAGATCTGACACAAGAGTATAATATCCTTACAAAAATTACTTAAAATTGAAACCTTTATACCCATCTCTGCACCTCTAAATTTTTCTATAAATATTGAAAACAGAATTAATTATTCCAGTGATTTTTACAAAGATGAATATTTTCCAAAATATTTCTTTTAACCAGCAACTCTTTCCTTAATTTTATAGAAGTTTTATGTGCATTTCATATTTATGTCTTACACAGTTTGTCTATTGTCAATGTAAATGATTGTCATTATTTTAGGACTTAAGTTATGTTTACTTGATTATATTTGAAACCAAAAAGAAACATTTGTTAGGTACTTGCCTATTTAATTATATTAAATTTTCAAAGCTTTGACTCATAAAAGACTTAAATATTCTAGTTTTTACTCAACCATTTCAAAAACAAAACATTAACTATGGCAGTAGCTCATATTTTGAGCATCATGAGTAGTTAATTATAATTGCAGCATAAACTCATTTTGACAGAAACTTACTATTTTCTTGCTTTTTTTTCACTACATAAAAAGGAGGCAGAAAAATTGCAAAACAGGTCTAGAATAGTGAAGAAATAAAACTGCAACACATGCAGGATCTTTTATGGAACAAATCTTGAATTTACAGAATAACAAGGGGTAGAAAGTAGAACGGACCAGATCAAAATTAGGGCTTTCTATTGAATTATAGAATGTGTGGAATATATTTGAGTTTGTGGGGATAAACCCAAGTAAATTTGAAAGGTCTTTCTCTTGTCTTTAATTTTCCAGGTGAAAGTTTCAAGGTTCTAAAAGCACAATGAAGGGAAATGTACTTTGGGAAGCACCAATGTGCTTTTCAACACTTTACGCAGTGCGATAGCAGCTGGAATTTATGTGCCAGAGAATAAGTTGTGGAAGGAAATAATAAATGTCGATCCTGTAGTGCTTGGGTTTCTGTTGCTTATGAATTTCTCGGCATTTAGTAGGCCCAAAGAGGCTGACAACTTTCTACTTCTCACTCATTTTGGTATTACATTGATACAGTGCTTTTGCATTCAGAAAATACACACACATACACAGTTTTAGGTGTACACATAAATTAACATTTATTTAGAACTAAAACAATTTTTTTTTTATTTGAGTTTGGTACTTCAATGGGTAAATACATTTATCCTTTTGAGAAAACGTTATGGGCAACATTTTGTGAAAACTTTTCTTGTTGAAAAATGTTGTTTTCTCTCATGAATTTAACCAGATACAAAAATCTACGGTCACATTTGGTTTTCCTCAGATTTTATAAATATTTGTGTATTCTTTCTTACCTTTCAATATTGAAAATGAGGTGTCTATTAACATCTATTACTCAGTCCTTTTAGGTAAAAATAAGTTCTCTTTCTCTGAAAGTTTGTATCTAACTTAATCTAACAAATTCTTACTAACAGATATGTGATTTTAAATATTATTTTTGTTAAAAAATAAGGGCTTTAAAATAATTCTGTGAAAGCTATCTTTGAAACTGAATTTATTCCAAATTTAAAATTTTGATTAATATTTTGTCCTTTCTGTTAGTAATCTTCTAGCAAAAATATACAACTTGACTAATTGTATGATTGCTCCCATTAATGTTTCTATTAATGTAACAAAATTAAGATTTTAGAATAATGATTACAATATTAATATATTCAAGAGAAATACAACACTAAAATGTAATTATGAAGTGAAATATGAATTGATCATGTAACCTTTAAGAAGTTAGAATACAATTTTGAATGATAAGGTGAGCACTCTTTTTTCTTTAATTAATGTTTATTGAATGCCAAATGTTACTTTCCAAACACTGTTAAAACTCTAAGGCAATACAACAAAACATAAAACAACGTTTCTTATCTCAGAATTTAACATCCAGTTGGGAAGAGATAAACAATGACCACTTTAACAACAACAACACCAGCAAAAATATATTTTCAGATAAATAAACAATTGGGAGCAGTCAATGTTTTTCTTGAAGAGGATTTTTATCACCTGTACATAAGCACAGGTGATATTTTGAAGTTATAATTTCTGACACAGTTGAAGTATAATGGAGATTTGCTGCATGGGCAATAAATAAAATATCCTTTAAATGAAAATAAAAATATATTTTATAGATAAAACAATAATATATTAGTTTTTTTTCTTTTATTTCCTTTTATGTTTCACATGTTTTGAGCAAAAAAAATCTATTAATTATTTTAGTTAAGAAAGAAACAGAACTAATGTAATTCCTTAAATTATAATCTCATGGCCTTTTGTGCCGTTTATCTACAAACAGCCTCCATAAGAATACACTCTGGTTGGATGTGTTAGTATGACTGCAATGTACAGAAGAAATTTGGGAAGACAGCTCAAAATCCAGGTGATATTAATTTCATTCAAATTTATTTTCTAATACATGTTTTTAATAGCGTTGTGGGTTACTTAACGTTGAGGATGATGGGATGGCTGAAATACCTCTGCCTATAATGATTTCATGACCTATATTTTTGACAAGGTGATGGACTAAAAAATTAAGTGAAATTATTCTCAATAAAAACCCAATAAATATAGGACAACTTTGAGTTCACCTTTTATAAAATAACATTTGCATAAATAGATGCATTTTTATTATAGTTTTCATTTAAAAATAAATATAATGGCCATAATTTAAAGGTAATTATTTTGCAATTGTTAACCTCAATTATTAGCTAGATAATAAAAGTTTATTTTACTAAATCTTATGAATTTAATTAATTTAATATCATGTCTATCACTGTCTAACTAGATCTTGAATGTCATTTCATTGGACATGTTTGATATTTACTAAGATATAAAGAGTTTGGATCTGAGACTTGATCAGAAGGACATTGAGATTTTCCACTGCATCACTGTTGTCATCCAGATAGCAGTGATAAAAGCATGGCATTAACCACCTGCCTGCAGACAAAATGGGGCCAACTGGCAAATGTACAATATAGGCATTTTAAAGTTCATTAGCAAAGAGCTGGCAAGCAGCAGCAATTTCCCCTGATTAAAAATCCCTTGATCTTTTTAGAGGAAATGTCTTTTAATTGTATGTAGGAGTTCAAATGGACCACAAACCACTATAGCATATCAAGTCTCTATACAATCTTGCTACAGTTTAAGTGTAGAATTTTCATTACTTCTAATTTAGTTAATTACACTTTACCTACCTAAGTTCCCATGGCTGTTTTCATTGGATGCAGCAGTTAATTGCCTTGTTCCAAAGAGACATTATTGTGAGCTATTAAACTACTACTGTTCTTAGTTTCATAATGGTTGCTTCCGTTCTTATTTTGAATGGATTCCTGTGTCAGGGTCTTAGAAGCCATTAAAGAGAATAGAATATGTAAGTTCTAATTCAGTCCTAAAATTTTTAATGTGTGAATTATGATGTGTACAATTTTTTGAAATGTTTTATCAATTATCATAGTTTTTGTACTAATGTACTGTAAATTAAATTTCTGTATTTTCTCTTAATTTAGAATGCAAGTATATGGTATATATGTGTATGCACAAATTACTTTAATAAATAAGCAAGGAATTACATAAAAATGAAAGTTCATTAATAGATTATAATATTGAAATTAAGCAGAATGTATAGTAATTATAATCTGACACAGGTTATATTTATTACATGGCAATGGTAATTAAGCATAAATAGGATACATTTCATGTAAATGATAATTTCACTTTTAAATAAATTTAGAAACAAAGTATATTTGGGGAGGCATGTATAGAAGAGAAAAATTGAACAATTAAAAAAAAATCAGTTCTAAGATCATGCTTAAGACCCCTTAACTCATGCTGATGTAGACAAATGGTCTTCTCCACCCTTTTAGGATCTAGTGTATAGGAACATAGGAACAGGGAGTGCCTAAATTTTGGAAGTCTTGATGAAAAATTGATACTCTGCCTCCTTCTCCACAGCTCCTAGTCATACCAGAGAGGAGCATCAGCAATTGCTTCCCTTACCACCAATGACTACGCACTATTTAGTGGGTGCCTGGGACTCAGGTTTCTAATAACACAGTCAAAAAAAGGGGGGGGAGAGGATGACAACTTCAGAAATTAAGATACTATTTTGTTTGGGTTTCTAGCAGCTGCCTTAGTGGGTCTCCCCATACCAGGATAGTAGTGCATTCTTTGCTGTCTCAACTCTAAATGTCATTTTCAATGTCAGCTCCTATGACAAATTTAATAACAATCACTTTTCCTTCCATAGCAGCTCTTTCTCCTATCATATTTTTGCTAGTTAATTTCAAATTAATATGGAAAGTTTGATCAAAGCATTCAGACAATTAGACATCTCTCTCCCTCCAACCTTCTCTACTACTACTTTTATGAAACCATAAGATCCCCTTTGATCCTCCAAGCAGGAAGTGATCATTGTTTTCTCTGACTCCATTGTTGTGTATTTGTATGTTTCATAACATTTGCCAATTTTCTGTCTTGTTAGATTTGTGCAAAAATCTTCTCTCTCTTCCTAGATTGTAAACTGTCAGAAGCCCAATACTTCTTCATTTCCTTTCTCCTAATTGTCACTGAGTCATGTTAATAAATGGATGATTAAATATCTTCTTCAAATATATTTAAGAGATGATTTAACCATATGCTTCATCCAAACCATTGGCTAATTTTAACGTTGGTATTGGCAATAGGCTGTTTTGTGAAAAGTATGAAACCCTATATGACTATCATCTTCTGGAAATCAAGTTTATCCTCCCAGATAATACTGGAATCAGCAATTATCAACATTTTGCAATGTAAAGAAATTTACTCAAAAAGTGTTATTTTATTAATGGTTTTGCTGGGTAAGTGGGGATAGGTTTGTAGCCAAAATAATTTATGTTAAGACCCAAACTGATAAGTCATTTCAAACCTAACTTTTCCCTAGGCTACTCTGGGATGGATTGTTCTCTTATGTTCTTCTGGGCTATCCTAGGTTAGAATCCTGGGAAACTGACTCTGAGACACAGACTATTTTTCAGGAAATATACTAGGGAGTGTTTTCTAAAAAAGAAAAAAACTGGGCAAAAAGAGAAATTTTGAACTGCAATTCAGTTCCAAAAAAGGGCTCAGCTGATCCAACATCCTACTTGAACTGGGATGTCGCTGTAGACTTTCCTGAACTGAAGCAAGGAGAAAGAGATTTTATATTCCTGGTTAGGTTATCGCAAAGAAAGACACAGCCTTAAGTTAAGGAGCTCTTTTCAGTGGGAAGCAGTAACCCACAAAAAACTCAGTAGCCAAACCTCTTGGAAGCTGAGGAAAACAGTGCCTAAGGCAGCGAACTGAGGCACACCACAGTATCTACTACATGGGTTCCTCCCCACACACATAAATCCGGCTCCTGTCTCCAGCCTTCACACCTTCCAGATTTTTGAAATCTGGGTTTACCTGCCTCTCCATCAATTCCACAGGGGGAAAAAAATAAATCCTCTTTTTGTGTTTCATCACACCAGTTCTCACCATGCCGTTCAAGTTGGGAATGGATTTTATGAAGATGATAACACTTTATAAAACATCTTTTGTCTAATAACAACCTTGGGTGTGATGCAGATTATAACTAATAAATTATATTTTCTCTTTAAATATAGAAAATTCTTCACAAACTAAAATTTCATTCATTTGAAAACTCTACTAAGCACAATTTATTCCTTTGGATATACATAACAAACTAACTTAGAAAGATAAAGAATGAATCTTAAATTTGTACTCTTTTTTTTGCATTTCATTGAGGGAAAGGAGACTGGGTATTTGAAGATGGTCTCTGGGATGGCAATGAGACTCAGGAAGGTAGGAGCCAATGACTTTTGTACGAGTGACAAAGCCAAAATAATGAATAACAGAAGCTCATTTGTGTGAAAATTATTTTCCTGAATGCCTAAATATTTATTTAGTCCTAAATTAGTTTTTAGCAAATTGAAATTGTACAGGAAAATTATATATTGAACTAGATAATGACTCCCAGTACCAAGCTTGTTCAGACAGTATACATATTTAGCATTTCTACATGAAAGCAGTAAACTAAAGGGTGCCACAGATGATTGCCTTTCACAAAATACCAGATAAAGATGGGTCCAAAGATATCAAAACACAAATTTAGGCAGTATCTTGTCTACATAAGTATCCTACTAACATCATACTTTGAAATAAATAATGTCTTTAGTGGTGAGTTAGAGAAGATTCCAAAGGACTAAGCTAAACCACTTCTTGAGAGAAATTTATTCTTGGTTACCTGCACTGTTTCTGCCCATTTCTGTTTTCAAATTTGGTGTGTGTGTGTGTGTGTGTTTCCCCAACTCGGGGGCTGATTTAATCCTGAATATTTTAATGTACTACTCAGTACAAATGTGTAATAAGAGGTCTCTTAATTAGGCCAATCTGACTCTTCTGTGGATATACTCAACCTTGCTTTTTCTTTGTGAGACATGGCCTTTTGCTTTCCTATTCCTTGATATCACATTGAATACCCAAGAGTAAATGTTTAGTCCCAACCATCTGGCTCTTATTGCTTAACAAGTAACAAACCACACTTTCCCTTTGATTCTCATTTAAGGTTAGAAATATTTAAAATTTTTGCATATGTAGCAATTAATAGATCATGTTTCAGCTATTGTCAATAATATAAATTGCAACAATAAAATACATTCTGAATTTACTTAAAAGTATTACTTATAGGGGCTTCCCTGGTGGCGCAGTGGTTAAGAATCTGCGTGCCAATGCAGGGGTCGCGGGTTCGTGCCCCAGTCCGGGAAGATCCCACATGTCGCGGAGTGTCTGGGCCTGTGAGCCATGGCCGCTGGGCCTGTGCGTCCAGAGCCTGTGCTTTGCAACGGGAGAGGCCACAACAGTGAGAGCCCCGCGTACCACAAAAAAAAAAAAAAAAAAAAAGTATTACTTATATTTAGAGTCCTACATTGGCTCATGTTATAAAATGTATTCCACAACTTCAGAGACAGGGCTAAAAAGAACTATTTTGCTTTATGTACCTATGTGTGTATATATATGTGTGAATAGGGTAGCAACTCTTTGCACTATTAAATTTCAAAACTATTATATATAGCTATGATTTCCAGGACCCAAACAGTGTTTACTCACTTAAGAAATAATTTATTATTAGATATATGTTATCTTGATTCACTTTTTTAACCATCTTGGTATAACCTGGGCATCAAAAGACCTTATAAGCATTTAGGGCAAACAAGATTTCATTAATATCATTATCCTAATTTTGTTTTCCCATTTTTTCATAGGATCAAATCTTGTCCTCCAAAACATATATATTTATCTGTACATATTTCACCATAAAAAGGGTATTTGTTGCAAACCCCAGAGGGGTCTTAAGTTGCATCTCTAAACCCATCTGCTCTGCCATTAATTGTTTCCTTTCAAACAGTTCCACCATTGCTGCACTCTGTACCTTTGGATGAGATTCTAGTCCCATGATCTGTCTCTTAGCACTACTACTCTTGATGGTCTTTGTTGAGTGACACAGCAGCTGGTGGGTCCTGCCCTGAAATGGTATATGAATAATTTGAGGCGTAAATTTCAAATGATTTACTACAGTCATACTATTAAAAGTCATGATATTTGAGGCTTCCCATGTACTATGAAATGCAAACACTTCTTTCAGAGTTAACCTCACTGGCAGTTGTGAAGGTGATTGAGGTAGTGTTTCAATAGCAAGATTGTTTGGGTATTGAAGTGTTGAGTTTATTGAGATAATTATTTTAGTTCTCTCTCTCTCTTTCTCTCTATCAAAGCAGGGGAAGCAGAATTTCTGTTGAAAAATTTTTCATATTGGGTACCTCTAGAAAACATTCTTGTGTTCTAGAGAAAAACAATAACACTTGACTTCCTTATACATTATTTCAGTTTAGTATTATATATTTTATTTTTGAATTGTGTGGCTGAGGACTGGTGTATGTTTCCAATATTTAGAGCTGCTTAAGGTTTTCTGACTAACCCTAACTTCTTTCTAGTTCTGAATATGCTGTACCCCTCCATGTCTTCATGCATTTGTAAACTTTTGTGTGTGTGTGCCTGTATGTATGTATACGTGCATCTTAATATTTTGAGTAAATCTAAACAGAGAAATGTGTAGAAACACAAAAAGAGAAAAAAAAAGGTAATCACATAATTACAAAAGGCTATTATTATAGCTACACATTATTATAATACTTGTTACATTATAAAACAAGAAAGGTGAATATATCAGATTAACACTGTTTTCCTGCAGATCTATCTTTTCAGAGGAGAACTAAGTGTAGAGAAAATATGATCAAGTTAAAAGGCAAGTTTTGAATGGATCATTAGAAGGTGATGAAATGTTTCACTTTTAAAAATGAAAATAAAAATGTATAGGGCAGTGCTTGGCTTTTAATTCCAACTCAGCCTAAATCTGCTCACGTACAAACCTGGCTTGTTGATTGAGTTGTTTCATTAACAATATGAAATGAGACACATGAAACACTTGGGAAAACAGTGAGATTTAGAAGCAAAAAGTAAATTCAAAGAGATGATTTGAAGGTTATATGGTAAAAGTTCAGTTTCTCCAACTAATTAGGGCTGCTGGGACTATTATATGTTTATATATTTAGTTTCTAGGTCAAATTAAGTTTAGCGGCTTATTCTTTAACCAAATGAAAAATAAAGTTAATAAATATTTTACAATTATTTTCTCTTGGTAATCTGTCACCATTTATTACTTCCTTTTTCCTTTCTTATTTTTGGCAAACAGAAAAACAGTGGTTAAAATTAATTTGAACTATTTAATTTGCATATTTTAAATTTCCATTTTTAGAAGTTTATTTAATAAATTTTAATATGATATATCACTTAAATGCTGACTGTACTTTTATGATTAAAATCTAATTAAATTAAATTACCCGCCATAAATTCTTTGACATTCAAAAGTCTTTGATCAAGAAAAATAGGTTGTAAAAGAACTAAATGCAATATTGTTTTACCTAATAATTTTATATCCAGAGTTGACACCCTAACAGAATTACTGCACTGGTTATGATCAGTGAAAGTTATTTTGATTCCACCACATGTCTATGTTACTTTTATGGGAATTGTACTTTCCCAATTTCTAAGTCACTCTATTTCTTTTTTTTTTTGACACTTTTAATTGTGTCAATGAATAGGCATACAAAAAAGGAAATAAAACAAATATGCAGGTTAACTTATATTACACTTTACATGAGTGTAAAGTTGTTACACTTATGTAACAACTTCTTGGGTTACAATATAAAATATTATCAGAACTCCAGATTTTTTCCACTGTCCCTGACAGATATCAAAACCCACTTTACCTGACAGAGATAATCATTGCTGCCTTTTTGGTAATCATTTCCTTCAGCCACCTAAATATACATTCTTATAAAATGTTGCTTTGGTTTTGCCTATTTGAAACCACCAACTCCAAATGTTAGTAAGGATATGGACCAACAGGATTTCTCATCCATTGCTGGTGGGAATTCAATGGTACAGATACTTTGAAAGACAGTTTGGTGATTTCTTACAAAACTAAACAAAGTATTACCATATGATTCAGCAATCGTGCTACTTGTCATTCACCCAAAGGAGCTGAAAACTTAGGTCCACTCAAAAGCCTGCACATGGATGTTTACAGTAGCTTTATTCATAATTGCTGAAACTTGGAAGCAACCAAAATGTCTTCTAGTACCTGAACTGATAAACTGTGGTATATCAAGACAATATTATACAGCACTAAAAAGAAATGAGCTATCAATCCATGGAAAGATATGGAGAAATCAAATGCATATTACTAAGTGAAAGAAGCCAATTTGAAAGGCTACAAACTGTATGATTCCAAATCTATGACATTCTGGAAAAGATACAGTTATGGTGACAATGAAAAGATCAGTCACTGATAAGGGTGCAGGTGAAGAGAGAGGTGGATAGGCAGACCATGGAAGATTTTAAGGCAGTAAAGATACTCTGTATGATATTTTAATTACGATATGTCATTATACATTTGTCCAAATCCATAGAATGTACAAAACCAAGAGTGAACCCTAAGGTAAACTATGGACTTTGGATGACTATGATGTGTCAATGTAGGCTCATCCTTGGTAAAAAACAAAAAACTCTGGTAAGTGATGTTGATAATGGGGGAGGTGAGGCATGTGTGAGGGCAGAGAGTAAATGGGAAATCTTTGTAACGTCCTCTCAATTTGGCTATGAATCTGAAACTGCTCCTGAAAAATAAAGTCTTTAAAAAAATACATTGTTAGACAAAATATAATTTATGATCTTTATTGTAGTGTATATTGAAGATTAATTTGGAAAAATAATATAGTCATGAACAAAAATAAATGAGGAAATGTAGTTACTCAAATATATAAATTCTAAAATCACTAAAACAAAGACAGGATATAAATGAAAATATTCATTTATTTCCGCAGTTATCTAGACAACAATCTGCTAAAAGAGTTAAGGCTTCTTAAGTAACCCAGAGCATCTATTTTATAAATTAATCTTCCAACAATTTATTTCACACATGTTGAACAAAATGATAAAATTTAAGCAACTGGATCCTGTTTTCTAAAGAAACAATTCATTTTTATTTTAGAAATTTAGCTCATACTGCCACTATAAATTTATCAGTGAAATCAGAGGTACTTTCATGTAGTTAAAATATGCTCATTATGATTTGTATAAATGTTTGCTGCTTCGAATTTTTATTGTTGATGTAGTACAGAAAGAACTCTTGTAAGTAACAAAGATAATGCAGTCTCAAGGGAAAAGCACACCATTAGCAGAAAAAAATTTGTCTTAAATTTACAAGGTATTTAATGTATTTTTGAAAGTCCATTGCTAGTTTAAGTTCACTTGCATTTTAAAAAGCTAGATTAGAAATATCTCAATCCATTGAATTTAAATCAATTAATTTTGCATCTGATAATTTTTAAATGGCTTATTTTTTGCCTACAGGGATGATCCTAGAATTACAAAATCTTTCCTTTAATTTTCTTAAATCGTATTAATTAAAAATGCAAGGATGCATTCTCCCAAGTTCTTTTGTTAAATTATACTAGCAAAAGACATGAATTTTACTACTCTATATTAAATAATTTTATTTACCTTGTTTTGAAAGTATCTATTATTATTAATGAAATATTACATAAAGTCTCATTTTAACTGCATGACTATGGAGCCACAGTGTAATGCTAATTTAGGCATCAAATACATGTTTTTAAAATGCATAGAATTCTGTATTTAAAATAAATACTATATTTAACAAACTTTATAGGAGCGGATGAAGGCTTTTATAGTACCAGGTGAAGGCTTAATAAATCCTTTCAATTATTTATTATCTTAATCTCTGTAACTTTGGAAGAGCAATGTAAATTGATAGGTATTTTGCTGGTTGCAGAGGGAAAAAGTATAGATACGTTTAAGAATGCATCTATTATGTTTGTCCCAAAACATTAATCAGGGTTATTATACTACTAAATATATATGTGACACACTTGTTAGAAATTCAGAAAGTTACTTTGCCATTGGTATTTTTATTGAATTGCTTGTGCTACTTCTTGAAATTGCCAAGCCTTGAGCTTTCTGGGGTCTATTTTTACATGTTGTCTTTGCCACCTAAATCAGCCTAGATTCCTTATAATTCATTTTTATGATACTATTTTAATCATCCTCAAATTCTCACTGATTTTTGACCTTCTAATTCTTACACCTGGTTAATTCTTAATCAGTTTCCCCTTTTACCACTCCCAGACTGACAGGTGGCTTCAGGTAAAGGTGTTTAACTCTGACTTCTGAAAACAAACTCATCATTATCATTTCCAACCACTATTAAGCACTCAGTGTCACTCACAAATCATTTTACTTAACGCCAACTCAACTCTCTTATATAATTTCCATAGTACCCATTCTAAAATAGCCCCTTTCACCTAAAGCCTGTATCTCACTCTCACCTTTTCACATTTTCAGACTGATGTTGTCATGTAGTTAAAAACAAGGAAGGAAACAACAAAAAATTTACCAGGCAGGATTCCTCTAAATGTCCCTCTTCTTCTCCTCTTAAGTGTGTCATCTAGATTAGCATTGTTCTCTTCTGCCTCCAAAGAAGAGAGATGCTCATAATCTAGCCTAAAGTGATTATAAAAGCTTCCATGGGAACATAGTACTTGATGAAAACTTCAAATCTTCCAGAATTTGCCAAAGGAGTTAGGAAAAATCACTTAAGCACAGAGGCGTGAGAAAACCTGGAACATTCGAGGAATTGAACAGTATATGTACATAGTGTGTCACTGTGTGTGTGTTAGTGTGTAAGACCAGTGGACTGGGAAAGGAGTGAGGGGGTCACTAACACGGGGGTAGGTCGGAATGACTAAAGTTGGGGGAGATTTGTGGGAAAATAAGGTAACCTTGGGAGAGAGACTACCCAAGTCTCACTTCAGAAAACTGGAGTATCTTTTAGTGGAAATGGAGAACACATTTTGAAGTTCAGATGTATTTAAGAAGTTAAAATGTTTTTTCAATTGACCAGATGTGAGAAGACAGCAACAGAGTGCAGTGTAGAATGAACTCCAGTTTTTTGGTTTAGGTGAATATAAGACAGAGAAAACAAAAGAGGTGTGACTTTTAGGAGAAAGATGATAACCTTGGTGATGGACATAGTGAATTTGCAAAATCTCAAATGGTAAACTAAGGATTGAAAATAACCCTCAAATTTGATTCCATTTTTTCAATTTGCACTTTTTTTTTTAGCAGAGCACAGTCTGATTTCTAATCCAACTATTTTACTGAAACCAGAAATGCTCAGAGCAACCAAGAAATCAAGCCCAAAAAATAACATAAGCATGTTCATAGTGATGGAAATAACCTAAATATACATTTCTAGGTTTGACAAAAAGTGACAAAGTCACAATATTTACAGAAGGAACATAATAAATACATTTTCAACTTGCTTAACTTACTTACTTAAATTACTATGTACTAAAGACAGGAAATCATTGCCTATGTTCTTGCCCAAGTTCGGGCAGAGTGTGGTTTTTAAAACGAAGTTAGAACACTTAGAGTCTCAAAAATCCAATAGAGAGAATTCTGTGACTACCTGAAACTAAATTTTAACCAGCTTTTCCATCACTTTTTAATGTTAAATTTATATTTTAAGCATAGTTGGAGAGAAGTGTAGGGTTACAACAGCCTGTGTATATTTCATTTAGATAGATTCTTTTTTAACCTTTCTTACTTGAGAATCCAATCAATACATTAGATCAAATAATTCATATCAGATTTTGTTCACAAACTGTTTATAGATTCATTAGAAGTTTACTGAGCATCAATAGACTTTATTATATGAACTTGATTATATTACATGATCTAGGAGTAAAAGCTGTTTGGGAATGAGCTGGATAGCGTAAAGACAAAAAATGATATCTAAAGTGTCTATATGGAATGTTTGAATTCTGCTAAATATATATTTTGAGAGTATTTTTAAATAAAATGTATTTTTAATAGACAAAAACCTTGAGGAGGAGAAATATGATTTTAAACTTGGGTTATGTGTTGTTATATATTTTTTTAAAGATTTTTTTTGATGTGGGCCATTTTTTAAGTCTTTATTGAATTTGCTACAATATTGCTTCTGTTTTATGTTTTGGTTTTTTGGCCGCAAGTCATGTGGGAATCTTAGCTCCCCAACCAGGGATCAAACCCCCACCCCTGCATTGAGGGGCAAAGTCTTAACCACTGGACAGCCAGGGAAGTCCCTGTGCTGTTATATTTTTAATAACAGCAATTTTGTGAGACCTTATTCATAGCCTAAGTTTGGAGTATACATATAAAAAGAAATTTTAAACAGTATTTTAAATATAGGATCAAAATAAAGACCATTGTGTCTCAAATATTTTGAAACTGCAAAACCTTTCTACTTTACCTGAATTTGTGACACTAAACATTTCTTGAATAGTTACTCTGAAAGATTAGTGAGTGCAAATTAACTGTGTTGTGTAGGATTTTAGAATACTCCCATGATGTAACTAGTACAGAGGGTATTATTAAAAATATTGAATGACTGACTTGACATGGGATCTTCTGTTAACAATTCAGAAGAGATAACAGAGAATATCAATCCAGATTAACAAATATACAAGTTAAAGAAATATCTAAAAAGGAAAATTTGTATTTCTAAATTGCCTTCTTTTTTATTGGTACACCAGAATGAGGCAGCTCAGTAAAGCTTGAAAATAAGATGATCTCTGTCAAAACTAAGAGGTTTATTGCTTTAAGTTTACAAAGCACTTTAACATAAATTATTTCAGGTGATTGTCACAACACTTTCTATTTTCCTTATTTTCAATTGTACCCTTATCTCACCAGATTATCTCACTTAAAGAATTAAGATGATTTAGAGAAACTACTAAGAACCTGTCTGTTCACAATTTCAAATTATTTTCAGCTGCTAAAATTAAAAATAGTAAACTGATTCCTATAAAATTATTCTGATATGTATTCTTCATATATGTAATATATATTCTTCAAATTAATATAGATGGACAAGTTATCTAGCATGCTTAATTAATCAAATCATCAACCAAGTCAAATTTAGAAAATAAAGACTAAAAATACATTTCCAAAAATAACTGTGTTTTTACTCAACTTAGATTACCTGGCTAATAATCTTAGTCTCTATTTTACTGTTGTTTTTGGTCTTTAAATTTCTGATTGGCTCTATGCATAAGACAAACCTACCAGATAACTGCCAATGACCATATACATAATGCTTCTGTAGACTGGCTTCAATATGCTATGCTTCTCTTGCCTGTTTCAGTGGTACTGTATTGGCAAATTGCCTTGAACTCAGGGGCATCAATTTGCATAATAATTTGCATAAAGGGTTTAATCAAAAATAAAATCAATTCTGAAGTCCATTTGCATCTTCATGATAAATTAGAAAAATTACATGGTAAATGCACACCCCAACAATTAGAACTGGCATTTGGTCAGCATTTTTTTCACTTTGTTTTCCCAGAGGATAATTACCATGGCCCAGGATAAGGGAACGTAGGTTAAGTCCTCAAAAAAGTCATTAAAATCTTAAAAAAACTTACAGTTAAACATCACTAACAAATAGAACTAAAATTGCAAAATTATATTAACTTTTCTGTAAATATAATAAATAGCTTTTATTCAAAGATAGATAGTTTAATGCTCTATTTCCAGGAAATTATCTATCTATTTATCTATCTATAATCTATGTGGTTATGGCATTCTAGGATATATGAGAAAGAATTTTTAAAATAGTCATTGTCTTTAATAGTTTCAAGTTAAAAATACATCAGTACCAATTAAAGATACCTCCAGATTATGAAATAAAATATTAACTGCATATTTAAATTATCCATTATAAAATATCCATTTTCTCAATTTGTAATTACATGTCAAAACTCTGACTTTTCTAGAGTTTTCTGTTACCTGCTAATAGGACAAATATGTACTACTAAAGATAATCTGAAATCAGTCCATTTTAACATAGCAAAGGAACATATACTAAGAAATTTCCTATCAGGTAAATGAGACTATCTTATATTCACTTCCTCCTTTGTCACATATAAAATTTGAAATCCTTCATAAATATCAAATTACATAATTTCTTTAGGCAGGATATTTTATAAAATCATCTTCCTAGGGTAACTTTCTGCTCTTGATATCCCATTTCTTCACTAGCTCTGACATTAAACTAATCACTTTTTTTTAACATCTTTATTGGAGTATAATTGCTTTACAATGGTGTGTTAGTTTCTGCTTTATAACAAAGTGAATCAGTTATACATATACATATGTTCCCATATCTCTTCCCTCTTGCGTCTCCCTCCCTCCCACCCTCCCTATCCCACCGCTCTAGGTGGTCACAAACCACCTAGCTGATCTCCCTGTGCTATGTGGCTACTTCGCAGTAGCTATCTATTTTACGTTTGGTAGTCTATGTCCATGCCACTCTCTCACTTTGTCACAGATTACCCTGCCCCCGCCCCATATCCTCAAGTCCATGCTCTAGTAGGTCTATGTCTTTATTCCCGTCTTACCTGTAGGTTCTTCATGACCTTTTTTTTTTTTTTACTACAAATAATTCAATTTCGTTTCTTTTTATAGCTGAGTAATATTCCATTGTATACATGTGCCAAATCTTCTTTATCCATGCATCTGTTGATGGACACTTAGGTTGCTTCCATATCCTGGCTATTGTAAATAGAGCTGCAATGAACAATTTGGTACATGACTCTTTGAATTACAGTTTTCTCAAGGTATATGACCAGTAGTGGGATTGCTGGGTTGTATGGTAGTTCTATTTGTAGTTTTTTAAGGAACCTCCATACTGTTCTCCATAGTGGCTGTATCAATTTACATTCCCACCAACAGTGCAAGAGTGTTCCCTTTTCTCCACACCCTCTCCAGCATTTATTGTTTGTAGATATTTTGAGGATGGCCATTCTGACTGGTGTGAGATGATATCTCATTGTAGTTTTGATTTGCATTTCTCTAATGATTAATGATGTTGAGCATTCTTTCATGTGTTTGTTGGCAATCTGTATACCTTCTTTGGAGACATGTATATTTAAGTCTTCTGCCCATTTTTGGATTGGGTTGTTTTTTTTTGTTATTGAGCTGCATGAGCTGCTTGTAAATTTTGGAGATTAATCCTTTGTCAGTTGCTTCATTTGAAAATATTTTCTCCCATTCTGAGGGTTGTCTTTTGGTCTTGTTTATGGTTTCCTTTGCTGTGCAAAAGCTTTGAAGTTTCATTAGGTCCCATTTGTTTATATTTCCATTTCTCTAGGAGGTGGGCCAAAAAGGACATTGCTGTGATTTATGTCATAGAGTGTTCTGCCTATGTTTTCCTCTAAGAGTTTTATAGTGTCTGGCCTTACATTTAGGTGCTTAATCCATTTTGAATTTATTTTTGTGCATGATGTTAGGGAGTGTTCTAATTTCATTCTTTTACATGTAGCTGTCCAGTTTTCCCAGCACCACTTATAAGAGGCTGTCTTTTCTCCACTGTATATTCTTGCCTCCTTTATCAAAGATAAGGTGATCATATGTGCATGGGTTTATCTCTGGGCTTTCTCTCCTGTTCCATTGATATATATTTCTGTTTTTGTGCCAGTACCATACTGTCTTGATTACTGTAGCTTTGTAATATAGTCTGAAGTCAGGGAGCCTGATTCCTCCAGCTCCAGTTTTCGTTCTAAAGATTGCTTTGGCTATTCGGGGTCTTTTGTGTTTCCATACAAATTGTGAAATATTTTGTTCTAGTTCTGTGAAAAATGCCAGTGGTAGTTTGATAGGGATTGCATTGAATCTGTAGATTGCTTTGTGGAGTAGAGTCATTTTCACAATGTTGATTCTTCCAATCCAAGAACATGGTATATCTCTCCATCTATTTGTATCATCTTTAATTTCTTTCATCAGTGTCTTATAATTTTCTGCATACAGGTCTTTTGTCTCCTTAGGTAGGTTTACTCCTAGATATTTTATTCTTTTTGTTGCAATGGTAAATGGGAGTGTTTTCTTAATTTCACTTTCACATTTTTCATCATTAGTGTATAAGAATGCCAGAGAACTCTGTGCATTAATTTTGTACCCTGTGAATTTACCAAATTCACTGATTAGCTCTAGTAGTTTTCTGGTAGAGTCTTTAGGATTCTCTATGTATAGTATCATGTAATCTGCAAACAGTGACAGCTTTACTTCTTTTCTGATGTGGATTCCTTTTATTTCTTTTTCTTCTCTGATTGCTGTGGCTAAAACTTCCAAAACTATGGTGAATAAGAGTGGTGAGAGTGGGCAACCTTGCCTTGTTCCTGATCTTAGTGGAAATGGTTTCAAGTTTTCATGATTGAGAACGATGTTGGCTGTGGGTCTGTCATATATGGCCTTAATATGTTGAGGAAAGTTCCCTCTATGCCTACTTTCTGCAGGGTTTTTATCATAAATGGGGGTTGAATTTTGTCGAAAGCTTTCTCTGCATCTATTGAGATGATCATACGGTTTTTCTCCTTCAATTTGTTAATATGGTTTATCACGTTGATTGATTTGCATATATTGAAGAATCCTTGCATTCCTGGAATAAACCCCACTTGATCATGGTGTATGATCCTTTTAATGTGCTGTTGGATTCTGTTTGCTAGTATTTTGTTGAGGATTTTTGCATTTATGTTCATCAGTGATATTGGCCTGTAGTTTTCTTATATTGTGACATCATTGTCTGGTTTTGGTATCAAGGTGATGGTGGCCTTGTAGAATGAGTTTGGGAGTATTCCTCTCTCTGCTATATTTTGGAAGAGTTTGAGAAGGATAGGTGTTAGCTCTTCTCTAAATGTTTGATAGAATTTGCCTGTGAAGCCATCTGGCCCTGGGCTTTTGTTTGTTGGAAGATTTTTAATCACAGTTTCAATTTCGGTGCTTGTGATTGGTCTGTTCATATTTTCTATTTCTTCCTTGTTCAGTCTCAGCAGGTTGTGCATTTCTAAGAATTTATCCGTTTCTTCCAGGTTGTCCATTTTATTGCCATAGTGTTGCTAGAAGTAATCTCTCATGATCCTTTGTATTTCTGCAGTGTCAGTTGTTACTTCTCCTTTTTCATTTCTAATTCTATTGATTTGAGTCTTCTCCCTTTTTTCTTGAGTCTGGCTAATGGTTTATCAATTTTGTTTATCTTCTCAAAGAACCTGCTTTTAGTTATATTGATCTTAACTAATGTTTCCTTCATTTCTTTTTCATTTATTTCTGCTCTGAGCTTTATGATTTCTCTCCTTCTACTAACTTTGGGGGTTTTTTTGTTCTTCTTTCTCTAATTGCTTTAGGTACAAGGTTAGGTTGTTTATTTGAGATGTTTCCTGTTTCTTAAGGTAGGATTGTATTGCTATAAACTTCCCTCTTAGAACTGCTTTTGCTGCATACCATAGGTTTTGGGCTGTCGTGTCTCCATTGTCATTTGTTCCTAGGTATTTTTTGATTTCCTCTATGATTTCTTCAGTTATCACTTCGTTATTAAGTAGTGTATTGTTTAGCCTCCATGTGTTTGTATTTTTTACAGATCTTTTCCTGTAATTGATATCTAGTCTCATCGCGTTGTGGTCGGAAAGGATACTTGATATGATATCAATTTTCTTAAATTTACCAAGGCTTGATTTGTGACCCAAGATATGATCTATCCTGGAGAATGTTCTTTGAGCACTTGAGAAAAATGTGTATTCTGTTGTTTTGGGATGGAATGTCCTATAAATATCCATTAAGTCCATCTTGTTTAATGTATCATTTAAAGCTTTTGTTTCCTTATTTATTTTCATTTTGGATGATCTGTCCATTGGTGAAATTGGGGTGTTAAAGTCCCCTACTATGTGTTACTTCGATTTCCCCTTTTATGGCTGTTAGTTTTTGCCTTATGTATTGAAGTGCTCCTCTGTTGGGTGCATGAATATTTACAATTGTTATATCTTCTTCTTGGATTGATCCCCTGATCATTATGTAGTGTCCTTCTTTGTCTCTTGTAATAGTCTTTATTTTAAAGTCCATTTTGTCGGATATGAGAATTGCTACTCCAACTTTCTTCTGATTTCCATTTGCATGGAATATCTTTTTCCATTCCCCAACTTTCAGTCTGTATGTGTCCCTAGGTCTGAAGTGGGTCTCTTGTAGACAGCATATATATGGGTCTTGTGTTTGTATCCATTCAGCCCATCCGTGTCTTTTGGTGGGAGCACTTAATCCATTTACATTTAAGGTAATTATCGATATGTATATTCCTCTTCCCATTTTCTTAATTGTTTTGGGTTTGTTATTGTAGGTCTTTTCCTTCTCTTGTGTTTCTTGCCTAGAGAAGTTCCTTTAGCATTTGTTCTAAAGCTGGTTTGGTGGTGCTGAACTGTCTCAGCTTTTGTTTGTTTGTAAATGTTTTAATTTCTCCATCAAATCTCAATGAGATCCCTGCTGGGTACAGTAATCTTGGTTGTAGGTGTTTCTCCTTCATCACTTTAAATATATCCTGCCAGTCCCTTCTGGCTTGCAGAGTTTCTGCTGAAAGATCAGCTGTTAACCTTATGGGGATTCCCTTGTGTGTTATTTGTTGTTTTTCCCTTGCTGCTTTTAATATGCTTTCTTTGTATTTAATTTTTGACAGTTTGATTAATATGTGTCTTGGCGTGTTTCTCCTTGGATTTATCCTGTATGCTTCCTGGACTTGATTAACTATTTCCTCTCCCATATTAGGGAACTTTTCAATTATAATCTCTTCAAATATTTTCTCAGTCCCTTTCTTTTTCTCTTCTTCTTCTGGAACCCCTATAATTCGAATGTTGGTGCGTTTAATGTTGTCCCAGAGGTCTCTGAGACTGTCCTCAGTTCTTTTCATTCTTTTTTCTTTATTCTGCTCTGCAGTAGTTATTTCCACTATTTTGTCTACCAGGTCACTCATCCGTTCTTCTGCCTCAGTTATTCTGCTATTGATTCCATCTAGAGTATTTTTAATTTCATTTATGGTGTTGTTCATCATTGCTTGTTTCCTCTTTTGTTCTTCTAGGTCCTTGTTAAATGTTTCTTGCATTTTGTCTATTCTATTTCCAAGATTTTGGGTCATCTGTAATATCATTATTCTGAATTCTTTTTCAGGTAGAATGCCAATTTCCTCTTCATTTGTTAGGTCTGGTGGGTTTTTACCTTGCTCCTTCATCTGCTGTGTGTTTTTCTGTCTTTTCATTTTGCTTATTTTACTGTGTTTAGGGCCTCCTTTTAGCAGGCTGCAGGTTCATAGTTCCCACTGTTTTTGGTATCTGTCTCCAGTGGCTAAGGTTGGTTCAGTGGGTTGTGTAGGTTTCCTGGTGGAGGGGACTAGTGCCTGTGTTCTGGTGGATGAGGCTGGATCTTGTCTTTCTGGTGGGCAGGTCCACATCTGCTGGTGTGTTTTGGGGTGTCTGTGGCCTTATTATGATTTTAGGCAGCCTCTCTGCTAATGGATGGGGCTGTGTTCCTGTCTTGGTAGTTGTTTGGCATGGGGTGTCCAGCACTGTAGCTTGCTGGTCATTGAGTGAAGCTGGGTCTTGGTGTTGAGATGGAGATCTCTGGGAGATGTTCACCGTTTGATATTATGTGGAGCTGGGAGGTCTCTTGTGGACCGGTGTCCTGAATTTGGGCCTCCCACCTCAGTGGCACAGCCCTGACGCCTGGCTGGAGCACCAAGAGCCTGTCCTTTTGGGAGGTCTGATGTCTTCTGCCAGCGTTCAGTGGGTGCTATATAGGAGCAGTTCCACGTGTAGATGTATTTCTGATGTATCTCTGGGGAGGAAGGTGATCTCTGCGTCTTACTCTTCCACTATCTTCTCAAATCTCTCCAGACCAAATTATTTTAGGGAAGCCTTCAGCCAAACAGAAACATCGCAAACGGAGTGCATGCCTACGGAAACCCTCTGGTAGTTTGGTCAGTGTTTTTAAAGGCCATTCAGTGTGCTAGAAAACACCCAGCTGCAAAGTTGTGTCTTGTTAGGTGCTGTGCAGCAAGTGTGGCTAGTTAAGGCTTCTCTGCTCTCTGGCTAGGTAGCCGTAGGCAGGGCTCCTAAACTAATCACTTTTGATTGACAATGGATTATACCCCATTGATTAAACAAAGTTTTTGCTGATCTAAGCAATTTTACTGATAATTCAGTATATATAGGAAGAATTTTTGATCATTTACTGTATAAAATCACATTCTTAAGAGTAATTTTTAATGTAGCCGACTGTCTGAGCTCATAATTCCCCTGACCAGAAGATGTGTAGTCGATTGGCTAGACAGCTATCAGACAGAATAGAATCATATAGAATAGAATAGATAGAATAGAATATCAGATAGAATATAATTAAAATATATGGTAAATGTATGAATATTATTTTATATCAGTGAATGTGAATATTAAAATATTTTAAATCAGCATTTTGCAGATTAACACCTGTATTATAGCTATGGATTTGAATAATAGTAAGCCACCTGTTTAAAAGAATCTAGTAAACAGTGTTTCATGAAATATACTAAATAATGGTCATAATTTCTGGTTAAATTATCTATTTATGATGTACTAAATGGTATTTTGAATGACTTATTATGTGACATTTTGTATGACAATAAAACATAAATCAGATTAGAACATGCTATAAAAAATGATGAAGAATAACAGTTAAAATACTCTGGAGCCAGATGGTTTAGATTTAAATCACAGCTCTACAAAGTACTAGCCAAGTAACCTTGGGAAGTTTAATTACTCTAATTACCCTTTAATTACTTGTCCTCATCATCCTCATCTATAAAATGAGAAGTAATTAATTTATATATACCTACTTCAAAGGGTTAGTGTGAGAATTAAATGAGTTAATATATCTAAAGCACTTAGAAAATTGCCTGAAATAGATTAAACACTATGCTAAGTGTTTGCTGTGAGGATCATGGCCACTTGTTGATTAGTGGAAAGAACCCTGGAGTAGGAATCAGGGCCCTAGCTTCCAGGCCTAGTTCTGTCTCTAAATAAGACATAGTTATGAAGCCATATAAAAGCACAGTTTGTATTTTGATTCCCTTGTCTTTAGAGTGAAAGTTTTGAGATAGATTAGTGATTCTCATTCCTGTATATAATTAGAATTTCTCAGGATTCTTAAAATTAAAAACAAACAGAGCCATGAACATACATAAAATAAAGTAAATCAGAACTCCTGGTCCAGGGCCCAGTCATCATCATCAGTGATTTTAAAAACTCTTCCTGATTCTAAAGAGTATCCAGAATTTTTAACCTAACCTAGATGATTAATCAGTTCTCTTTTACTTCTAAAATCCCATAATTCTAAGTAGTTTAATTTACCTGTGTTTCTGTCCCTTATAAAATAAGATATGAGTAATGTATATCATATATTTCTCATAGGAATTTGCTGAGGATAAACTAACAGTTATAAAACTAATAATAAAGTAATAATAGATTCATTAAGTATTGTTAAGCAGCCTTAATAAATAACAATATTGGTATCACTCCTGTTAAATTCTCTGTCCTCAGGGGAGGTTAGTCATCAATGTAGACTGTAAATGTTAAGTAACCTCCTTTTTTGAGATCTTGCTTTAATACATTTTTAGCAAGCATTTAAACTTTACAAATAAATGCCTGAAAAATATTTCCCATGGAGAGCATGGACAGTATGGCTAGAACAGAGGACAAAGTGGAGAGCAGGTTCAGAGACATCAAGGAGTACCATTATCAAGTCATTCAGAGCAACATAGTAGAGTTGATTAAAGATAGAGGCTGTGAACAACTTTGCACTAAAACATATGGAATTCATTAGCTGTGAGCTACAGGTTTCAGTTGGTTAGTGCTTGGAGTGAATTCCTAAATGAGCCAGACACTGCCTCATTGTTAATAGAGCTCACAACATTTGCATGTGTTGCTTGCACACACACATTGCACATTAGGTCTGAGGAAAGTTTTATATTAATTAAACTCTTGTACTTTCCTAATAATGATAGCTCATTTCTATTGAGCACTGTCTATATGTCAGGTGCTACCCTATGCACTCCACAGGCATTAGTATATTCCTAGCAACAACAAAATTCATTGATCCATGTTTGTGCTGGTAGTCTGCTGTTATGTAGTTAAATAAAAATAGCCACGATGATTAATTTTTCATGTTGTTGTCATTGTTACGTGGTGATGATATGCCTTTATTGTTAAAATATTAATATTTTATTTATTTCTTTTACCATGACCGACCATATACTGAAGTAAATGATAATAAAATGTATATATATAACCTATACTGTGAAGAAAGATATTTGCAAATATGAACCATTTGTCATTTTTATCATGTATGCCATAGGATTTCTTCCTAAAAGCAATTAACAAACTCAATCAAAGAGTTAAGTTACTGACTCATTAATAATTTTTGTTTTGTTTTGTGAACAAATTACACAAGTGTATAGGGCATGAGAATACACCTCCCCAAAATAAGCCACTTTGACATAAGGATTATTTTGAACTAAAGACTATAAAGAAACAGCAGACACACATACACAAAAACAACAACAACAAAAAAAACCACTTTCCCCCATTTGCCTAAAAGGAGGAGACTCTTATCAGCTTAGAGATGGCACTGAGAGGAATGTACATAACAAACCTTACTAAAGCAACTCTTATCTTCCATTAGTTTTCCCCATGTATTTACCTTCCCTGTTTCCAGCCTTAAAAGCTTAATCTGCTTTTTCTTTGCCTTTTCACTTCATTACAGGTTGCATTGTTCTTTGTTAAGATGCCATGTAAATCTAAATTCCAAGCACCTTTCTGAGTTACTCATCATTGAGTTTCCCCTGCATATATTAATAAGCATATGTTAATAAACTCTGTTTTCCTATTGTTAATCTGTCTTTTGTCAGTATAATTTGTAGGTCCCCAGATGGAGAACCAAGGAGGGTTAGAGGAAAACAATTTTTTTCTCTTCTACATAGGCTTAGCCTTTTATTTTAAGTTATGGGGAATTGACTTTTTCTTTTTGAAAATACTATACAATTCCAAATTTTGAAATTGATACTTGAAATGCATCTAGTGTTTTCTCTAGTTGTTGGCATGCAAATGGTCTCTCAAAAGTTAGTACCATTGTTCTCTGAAGAACAGCTAGCTTAGTGTCTTAAACTCACTCAGGTGTGGAGTTTCTGAATATTGCCATTTTCAAGGCACCTATAATCTTGTTCTTTGTTTTCATGTAGCCTGTCTGGTCAGAGTATTTCTGTAATTCTGCATTATGCAGAGATGGAACCCTGTTCTGCTAGGAATTTGATATAAAATAAATGCCAGAAATCTTCTGAAGCTAATAAAAAGTTTGAGATTTAAAACACACCCAAGCTAGGCAGTTTAAAAATGATAGCACTGTCAGAACAAGCCTCAGGGACTACAGAAGTATTCTGTAATAACAGTGAGTAACAAAGTGACAGGGAAATAAGTGAATACATTTGTCGTATTAGAATGAGCAGAAGATTGGAGTCGGGAAGGCCTAGATTGGAATTCTTATCATTAATAACCAGCCTTGGAAAATTACCTGATTTCTCTGAGCTAAATCACTTTTTTACCTTCAAAACGTGAGGTTCAGTAATTGAGCTTAATGAGTTAGTGTATGATACAACATATATGAAGGTATGCAGCACATAGTTCTTACATGATGATCTTGGCAGTGCTTAAGAAACATCAGTTTCCTTCACGTTGACCTTCCTAAAGAATCCCATTCTTTAGTGCATCAGGCATAGTTTGGTTTCTGAGATATTCTTCATTAAGCATCTAGCTATGCCTCTCTATCACTTCTGTATAAAAAAATGTAAATGATTATGAGAGCTGCTGAATTTTCTAAGACAAACCATGTATGAAGTTCCAATTAGCCAGAGTCATTCAGTAAGTTATTCAAAGCATTGAAATAAGAGAAAAATGTTGAGTAAGTTCCCAGATATTTTGAGACAAGCCTACTCTAAGTTTATCACAAAAACAAATTATATATCTGATACAAAAAATAATGCACCCTACTAGAAACAAATGGATGACAGCCCTATGTTTCATTGTATGTGAAAATTAAAATTTTAATATGCAATCATTAGGATTAATCTACTAGTAAGTTTGCTTCACTTGACATGACTTCTATTACTATCACATTCCAGAAGCAAATCTGAAAACTATTTTATAGAATTATAAGTTTTTCTCTTAATGTGTGGGAAATCTTTAAAAAGTAAAAGAAAAGTAAAAATCACTTACTAAATTTTATCAGGAGCTACTTTTAGCTTTAGTTTATGATTGTTTATAGAAAAATACAACTACCTCAAATCCAGGGCAAAGTAATCAGTACATTAATTGTAAATATGTGAAGTATCAAAATGAGGAAGATCTACAGATTAATTCTTAACATCTGCATTATTTTCAATTTACTCAAAGACAAATATCTTTCTATTATTGTCTTATTTAAGAACAACCTGCCAAGAGAACAAAGCATAAATAGAAGTGTGGTTTGTCTCTGGGTTCATAAAGAATTTGATTCTAAAACAGTTTTCACTCCCTTTACCTAGATTATTTTTTTTTCTCTTAGTGAAGTCAACATAAATATTTATCCTTTCCTTTAACTTGAAAAGTATTTAGAAAATTTGCCTTGACACATCTGTTGTTGGTGTTATTTTAACCAAATTACCACTACATTTCTTCCAGCTAAAACAAATAAATATTTAGGTTGTGAAAAGTTTAACTGATGTCCTTTTTTCTTAATTTTGACCTTTTGCTTCCATTCATTTTTAGGATCATGACATTCATGTTAAATCCTAAATTTAAATTTGTATCATTCTATAGTTAGTTCCTGGCATTTAAAATACTAAAGAATGCTCTTTTTAAACATAATGACTTTCAAATATTGTTAATAATATTTAGGACTTCCTTGACATCACAAGCACTGAAATCAGCTTTTTATCTGGAAAAACACATAGGCTTAGCTATATGTGGCTATTGTATGGAATGGACTAACAAAACAGCATATTATGCTTCAGAGATAAAAATTAAAGGAAGAAAGTTTTGATTAGTGTTAGTTTTATAGTGTAATTTTTTCCTTTTGCCACTACTAGACACTGAGAGATCTCTATTGAAACCTGAATTACAGTAATAATATTCATTTATAAAAGGAATCCAGAAGTACAAGCATTATCAATAACAAGAAGAGGATAAAGGAACACTTCTCTAAATGTGTTTTATAAAACAACAATCCTGCAGGGTCCCAAGCAGCATTCTGTGAAAAATAAAAGCAAATGTGAATTCCTTCAACAAATAAAATATTTAACTTTATTTAGCCAGATTTTTCCAAAAGTATTTGGGGGTGACATGGGTCATTTCATAGAATTTCTTTTCATGGGGTATTTAAGAAATGCAGACATTTAAAAAATTGTTTTAGCATAAATAGGAATTACCTGCTTCAATGTTATATAATTATCAAATAAGCACATGCATGAAACTTTAGAATTAAGCCCATATATTTTAAAGAACTGTATCATACATAGGACACAGAGGGCAAATGTACAGATCTTAAAGGACCACAAAGTCCCAAAGATTACATACTATTGGCCACCATACTGACAGTAGTAGGTAAAATATAATCTTAAGACAAATTAAAACTATTTACTTGGTTATTCTATAAAATAGGGTGAAATTTAAAATACAATTTATGTGGTAATAAAGAAAATCTAAAATCAGAAACAGTTAAAAAAAAAAAGTCCAAGACCTTGCTAAATATTATGAAAATCAACCAGCATTCACCATTAGTTTTACTTCTTTGTCAAAGAGAACAATAACATATTACAGGGATATTTCAGGCAGCTTGGCTTTTGCATAATGTATGGCATAGTGGTATTCATCAGTGTGCATTCTTTGCCAGTCAGTGGGACAGTTTCCCATTGTTTACTGGTGTAAAAGAAAGCCTGAAAAACTGGAAATAAAGAATAAAAAAAATGGATTTGTATAAAACATTTATCAAAGAATACCATGAAAATCATGTTTCAACTTTTTAAAAATACGTATGAGTTGAAGTTATTTCAGCTATTATAGAGCTATGTAAGATACAGTAATCCAGATCATTACCTCAAAAATTATTTTAATGGTTTTTTAATGCCAGTGAAGAGAGCCTTAGTTTTTAAATGATATGAAATAAAAAACAAAGCCTGTCAAAATATTTTTCAAATATGAGCAATGAATTTAAAAACTCTAAAGGTAACTCTACAAATATGAAACCTTGATTTAAAAAAAAAATCTATCTTCAGTTTTAATTTTGATTAGTGCTCTAATCCGTACAGCATGGTGATAGGTCATGAAACATAGAACTGACATTGGGTCAGGAAAAAAACCTTTTAGTCAAATAAGTCTGATGAATACCTTAAATAGGTTTCCCATTAGGCTTGGCACATTGCTTAATGTTATATTTTGCAAAGTAACTGTGTTCCTATATCCTCATTTGTACATGTGAATTCAAGGTTATACATTCATATAATTATTACACAAAGTCCTAAGAGAAAATTTTCTCTACTGCATTCCTTCCATATGGAAGTGTGCTTATTTTCCCATTGGTATTAATGTCCTTTATCATGCAATAGAGACAAGCACTCCTTCAATTTTTTCCCTAAAATCAATATGGCATAATATACATGTAAATGTTGATAAATTTTAAATAATAAATACATTTCTGTTAGTTTTTTTCATTCTACTTGGATCTGGCAGATTTTTTCCAAACGCTTATATTATTCTACATTGCACTGCAGAATAGAGAAATCAAATTCAATGTCATTCAAACTTCTTTAAATTATTTTTACTTTAATTAATACTGTATTTTAACTTTTTCTTCTCAAAAGATCTTTCTTCTTTTTTTTCACTGACTATGGCAATACTTTTTCCTCTTGAGAAGAAAAATTTTATTACTACAAATTTATGGTATGAAGTTTTCACGACTTAAAAGTTCAGTGATTCCTAGAAGATATTAAATGTTAATAAATTAAAATTCAAAAATTTGTTGTGTTTTAATGATAGATGCTTAATGAATTCTAATTCAATGTGGTTCAGATTCAAACTCTATCATTATTTTGTGAAACAACGAAGTTTCATTGCTAAAGGCTGAATATAACTGCATAAAGCTTACAGCAAACTAATCATAAGGTGTTTCAAATTCAGAACAGCAGAAACTTAATGGCCTTTTTTTCCTTACTTTGGAAGATAGAAAGTGACTTAAATGGAACTGAAAATACTCATCCATCATGAGTAAATAAGAAACCACAACAGGGTCTCAATCAATTGAAAATCCATAGCCAAAAGTACTTAGAAAATGCAAGAACTTTGCAAAGGAAGTTAATCGAAGACGCAAAGCACTAAAAATTAAGTATGGGCTTGATGCTAAGGGCATAAGAATCTTAGACCTGGAAAGAATAAGAAATCATTTAGTTCTTAGATTACATGATATGGAGAAGGGATGCTCAAATTCAGATCTTCCAATTTGAAATCCACTCTCATTTGGGGTAATGACTCCATTCTGCCACTTTGAGATGAATTACAAATCAGCATTTTAATTCCATCTGGGGGAACAACCAGTATTAAAAAAGACCGTTAGTTCTGAATCTTTTTAGAGTATACCTAGACCAGAGTATAGTAGGAACTTATAGCAGCCTGCTCACCAAAACCTTAAGCCACACTTTCTGCTAATTTTAACCACCTCATATAAATTTGGAGGACATTAAACATTCAGGGATGATATATCGCTGGCTGATAATATTTCCAAATATTTCTTTCTCCATTATCAGTTAAATCTGTGATCCTTATGTACCAGCCTCCATTTCTCCTTGTCACTGCCATGTATCAGTCCCTTCAGTCAATTAAAGCTTTGGCATCTGGGTCATAGTCTTCCTCTCTACTCTGTACCCTGCCAGCATTTTACACATTCATGCAAAAATTTAGCCTCGGGATTTCTTCACCTCCTCAACCCTAGTAATCTTCTACATCCCATTTTAGCCACCGATTTGCATGTTTTTATCTCAGACATTCGTACTACCTAGAAATTTTACACCTTCTAAAATTTCAAATGTAGACTTTCTGATTTAAAAAAATTCCTAGATTCCTAGATTGCTCACTTGTTGCTCTTATATTGGTAATAATAATGTATCAGGATCAAGATTTATTAACATGTGAGTTCTTCCCTTCCCATTTTACATCTCTCCTCCATAAGATAATTTTACTTCTGTTTGCCTGAGTTGGGTCACTATTTGAAGATTGAAGAGAATGATTTCTAAAACACTTATCAAACTTTATTTTTAAACTTTTTTTGCCTATTATGGTTGATTATGTAATGGTTCTCAATTATTTACTTCTCTGTAAGATGATTATGCATGTCTACCCATTTCCTTGTGATTTATAATGTTTTCAAAGGGAAGAGCATTCTTCTCACCCCACTGTCAGATTTAGCCATGTGCCTTGTTTTTGGCCAATAACATGTGAGTATAAGTTCTAAGCAGAAGGTTTAACCACACTTACACGTTTCCAGCAATGCTGTTGTTCTTTAATTTTGCCAAAAGAACAACGTGCTCCAATTTAAGACTGCACCTTAGCCTGAGCCCTAGAATGGAAACACACATGGGGCAAAGCTATAGAGTAAGCAAGAAATAAACCATTATTATAGTAAGTGAGGCAGGTAATGCATTTCTGTGGAGAAACTGCCTTGCTAATCAGGGCTGTCAGGGATAATTTGGATGTTTCAGCATAAAATATGAGATGTTCCAAAGCAGATTGAGGGTGAAAGAATATTGATGAGAAAATAAAGTATTAAAAATACTTTTTAAATGTATTACTGTGGGTTTTATAGGACAATTTACAAGGTGGATGAAAGTATTAAAATTCTTTTAAAATTCATTTTGCTGAATAGTATTCTTGAAATGTGAGACCATGCAAGGTTTAAATAACATGGACCCCAGGCTTATATTTTAAATATTTATATTTAGAAAATATAAAAGCAGAAAACAGTTACCAAGTGCTCATCATTTTGAATCAGGTTGTAATGTAATGCTCATGGAATTGAATGTGATGTAGTAGTCATAAGAAAATGAGGTTTAGAGAGTCAGGTAATTTGCCCAAGGAAACAATCTAATGAACAGCAATTCTCATATTTGAACCCAGGCCTATAATACTTAAAGCCCTTCTATTTGCTATACGCCTGTTTTTCAACCTCATGGCTTACACCAGTCCACTAGGCTTTCTACTTTACCAAAATGTTTTTAGAGAAACAAATATAGATTGAGTCCACATTACATTTAGAATCCCCATTTATCTCAGCTATGCCGTGAACGAACTATGCTTGGAAACCCACTTCTGCTTCCTTAATTCTCTTCCATTTTAAATTGCTTTACCTATGTGAAGCATCATATCTTCCCCCTTTCCCCTCATTATGTGCGCATGGTTTTCATGACCAAGTAATCCCCTCATTTTTATTCCACCTCTCTGGGTCCTCATTCTCTTTTTGTTTTGAAAACTTCTCTGTTCTGTACATCGTTTCTTCGGTCAATTTAAGAGCTCTAACTTAGGTAATCTTTTTTTCTCATTCTAGACATCCTACTTCTGTGGTATCACTCTCACTCATGCTGTATCTCTAGTCCACTCCAAAACCTGTGACTTATCCCTCCAGGACCATCACATTACATGGAAACAAAATCCAACCTACTTTCCCAACCAAAATGCTAAAAAGTCAAACATTATTGCTATATCTCCCTGTTTGAAAATATTTAATCATTTAACATTACTGGTTCTACCTCCTTAATGTCTTTTTAATCCAGTTCTGTGACCCTCACAATACCTCTGTTCCAAGTCATGCTCACCTCTCACACAGAAGCAGAAACAACTGCTGATTAGCATTCCTGCTGCCACACGTTCTCCTCTACAGTCTATTCTTTACCGTAAACCCAGAGCTATTTATATATTTATCTATTTTTAATTTTTTAATGTTTTATTCTAACTTTTATTGGATATAATTGACATATGATATTGTGTAAGTTTCAGGTGTGGTATGTATTGGTTTGACACATTTATATATTGCAATATAATTACCATGTTAGCGTTAGCTAACATCTTTATCATACATTTTTGACATAATTATGACATATTTATGACATATTAATGACATAATTATCATTTTTGTGTGTTGAGAAGTTTGAAGTTTGTAATACAGTACTGTTGAGTATAATCACTATGTATGTATTAGATCTCCAGAACGTATTTATCTATTCGTTGCAAATTTGTATCCTTAACATCTTTCCAACTCCCCCACCCCCTAGCCCTTGGTAATTACCATTCCACTCTCTGCTTTTACAAGTTGTTTTTTTAAATTATATATATAAGTGATATCATACAGTATTTGTCTTCCTCTGTCTGACTTATCTCATTTAATATAATGCCCTTAGGGTTCATCCCTGTTGTTGCAAATGGCAGCTTTCTCTTTCTCTCTCTCTCTCCCAGAGCAATTTACTGTTAAACATAAATCAGATCATGTCATTGACAAACGCAAACCATTTAGCAGTTTATTTCATTTAAGGGAAAATATAAATTCCTTAATGCAGCTTACTGGATCTTTCAGAATTTGACCCTGCAATCATTTCTGCCTCTACACCATTCTAAATTGGACAGCCTTGAGTAATCCTGTATATCTTCCATTTTCTCAAACTGCTCTCACCAGAGCTGTTTCTTCTTTCTGAAACACACTTTTCGCACTGTACTCTTTTGACCTGCCTAAATCTCATCCTTCTTCCACATCTCAAATTCTTAAATATCACTTCCCCAAAAGACCTTGATGACCTCTACAAGAGTTTAGCCTCCTACCTATATATAGGCATATCTTGTTTTATTGTGCTTTGAAGATACTGCTTTTTGCAAATTGAAGGTTTGTGGCAACACTGCATCAAGCAAGTCTATTCACACAATTTTTCCAATGGCATTTGCTCACTTAGTGTGTCTGTGTCATGTTTTGGTAATTCTTGCAATATTTCAAACTTTCATTATTATTATATTTGTTACGGTTATCTGAGATCAGTAATCTTTGATGTTACTATTGCAAAAAATTATGGCCAATGAAGGCTCAGATAATAGTTAACATTTTTTAGCAATAAAGTATTTTTTTAATTAATGTATGTAGACTCCTTTTTTAGACATAAGACTATTGCACACTTAATGAACCACAGTATGGTGTAAACATAACTTTTATATGCACTGGGAAACCAAAAAAATTTTTGTGATTCACTTTACTGCATAGAGGTCTAGAAATATGCCTGCAATATCTCTGAGGTATGCCTGTATTATAATATTACCCTGTGGTTTCACTATTGCAACTTTACTCATACTTTAATTAAATTACATATTTAATATTGAATATCCTGGATAACAGAAACCTTTGTGAATATAGAAACTTTTCCCTTTTTTCTCTCTCATATCTCATAGAAGAATGCCTTATGTTAAAACAACACTATTCAGTAGTTAGTGAAAGAATATTATGTTTAACTAAATAATACCTTTAAATGAACAATCACATATCCATGAACTTGTATCCAAGATCAAGGGCATAGAGAGTGTAAAAGAAAAACAAAATAAAATTAAAAGACCTCTTATATGACTATTTCTATTGAAAGGACTACAGCACTGATATCAGCAAACTGACAAGAATGATTACAGATCCTCTTTGACTTATGATGGGATTATGACCATAAACCCATCCTAAATTGAAAATATCATTAAGTCAAAAATGCACTTAACACACCTGACCTCCCAAAAATCATAGCCTAGCTTAGCCTTCCATAAATGTGCTCAGAACACTTACATTAGTTTATAGTTAGGCAAAATTACCTAACACAAAGCCTATTTTATAATAAAGTATTGAATATCTCATATACTTTATCAAATACTGTACTGTAAGTGAAAACCAGAAAGGTTGTTTGGTACAGAATAGTTGCAAGCATATCCATCATTCACACCACATGGCTAACTGGTACCTGCAGCTCACTGCCACTGCCCAGCATCACGAGAGAGTATCACTGTACATCTCTAGCCTGGGAAAAGACCATAATTCAAATTCCAAGTATGGCTTCTACTGAATGAGTATCACTTTTGCACCATCGTAAAGTTGAAAAATCAAAAGTCAAATCATCATAACCTTCTGGATAATATTTATTTTAAAGGCAGCAAGAGCTCTAAATCTTGATATTAGAAGGTACTGATAGCAAAATTGATATTTTAGGACATAGCAATATCTTTGCCTAGCATCAGCAACATAGATGCCATTTTTTAAGTATAAAGCAACTGGAGACATCACCAAGGTAACCGGTGGAGAAAATTAAAAACATAGTATGAGGCAGTGACCAGCTAGGAAGACATGTTTATAGAGTAATTGTGAGACAGTCACTTGGGATTTCCAGGCTGCTTGGGATAAATCAGCATTGGATAAAGGAGTTAATTTCTCACAAGTAGATGGACTGAGATATTTTCCTTTTAATACTCTGACCCTATTAATATTCTCAGTTTTGTGTTTGTGTGTAGCATAGGGAAAACCTGAAATGAGATTGCATGGAAGAACCATTCTTCTGTTGGTAATTTTCCTTAATGAAACCTTTCTGGAACCTGGATGAGAACATTAAAATTTATTATCAAATTGTATATTAAAAAAATGGAGAGCTGTTATTGGAGCTGAGAACATTTTCCCTTTTAGGGAGCCATTATATATGAAACTTAAACTCTAAGGTTCCTTCTGAATCTACATTAATCAATGATTTTCCTCTCTGTAAAAACCTGGGAAATATTAATAGATATACAAATAATACACACAAACACATATACAAATGCAACTTCTACTTATAATAAGATATACTAAAATGTTTTAAAGTAAGAAGAACATGATAGCTGAATTCAAGACAATAAGCAAAATACATTAAGGAAAATGGCCACTCTCCAGGAATATAAGGCAACCACATTACAGGGAAAAAACAGGAAAGAAAATAAGGTAAATAAAGAGAAGGGAAGCCTCTGAATTTTCCATAAGTTAATGTCAACATCTTTAATCCATATCACGTATCACAGATTAGCAGAACCCTTGCTAATAACATAAATGGAAGAAACTACAAACTTCAGCTTCATAAAAGTAAAGCCCCTCAAGAGTGGAGTGTCAGTTGGGGATTGTGTGGAAAGAAAATAAAGTAGCAGATCCCTAGATGTGACAAAATCACTCCATATCAAAGGAAGGCCCATTCTAAGTGACTAAATACTGGTGTGAACCTTTTGAATCAGAGCACTGACTACTAGCATTTGAAAGAAAGGGGTTTGAAAGAGCATGGGAAAATAGGTGGAAGAATACACTGCAAACAATTGGAGTAATTTGAAAGTGGACTACATATTAGTCAATATTATATGAATGTTAAATTCCTTTGCTACGACGATGGTAGGGTTGTTGTGTAAGAGAATACCCCTGTTCTAAGGAATGGGTCTTCAATCTTTTCTGCAAATGGCCCGATAGTAAATATTTGTAGTTTTGCAGGTCTATGTACAACTATTCAAGTCTGCTGCTCTAACATGAAAGCAGGCACAAACAATACATAAATGTATAAAAACGGCTTCATTCCAATAAAACTATTTACGAATACAGCTGATGGGCCAGATTTGGCCTATGGACCACAGTTTGCCAAAGCTGAATTATTTAGGAAGGAAGTAGCACATCTGTAAGATATTTCCCAATGATCTTCTCCATACGTACACATACACACACACACACACACACACACACACACATATACACACACACACAAAAGGACACTGAGCATGTGCTAATCACTGAATTAGGCACTTAACACATATCGGCTCATTTAATCCTCAGGACAAATGAGGATATAGATATAATAAAATATATGCTCCATTTTTATTCCCATTTCATAAGTAAGAAAATGAAGGCACACACACCTTAATTAACATTTTGAAAATCACAGATATAATTATTAGGAGATCCAGAAATTGAGTCATGACAATCTAATTTCTGAGTCTGTGACATTAATGGCTTAAAGACTTCTGTAGGAACACATAAGGTGTAATTTCAGTTCTATAACTTAAAATGTGATCATAAGCATACCATTTATCCTTCTGAGCTTTGTTTTACCACAGCTGTAAAATGGAGGACTTGGATAAGAGACATAAAAAATTCCTTTCAGTTCTAAATTTCTAAGATTCTCATTACCACATCATGCACATTTTCCTTTTTGTTTTTAACTCATTTTAGCCCAAGCTTCAGTAAAATGAGAAGCATGTACATAATGTCTTCTTAGCTCTTTTAGATCGAAAATTGTATGAGTCTATGAAAAGTCATTGCATCTTGAGCCAACTACTGACCTGAATATGAATTAGGTCATCACTGTTTAATGGACTGCATTCTCTGTAGAAGCTCTTGCATTGCCCTTGTATCAAGCTCAGAGGAAAACATCGACACTGATGTATCTGGTGCCTTATCAAGATTACTGCACTGCTTGTTATGTGCTTCGTCACAAAATCATGCCGATAATTATGTTTAATCGTTTTACTCAAGAGCACTAAAACTAATAGCCCTTGCTTTAAGCACACAAAAATCTATAGAGTCTATTCAGAAACAGTGCACTACTTGACATTCTGTTTCTAAGAGGGTATGAGATAATATTAGAAATGTCTACTCTCTGGGGCCCAAGGAGGGGAGAAACAGCTACAACAACATTGAGGGCTATATTGGAGGTAAGGCTCCTGCCAGAAGAGAAATTTTCAACTGTAGTACCATTTCTCTCAGCTGTTGAGTCAATTCAATTTAACATATAAATAGCATGAAGTATTATGTTATCTAATCCTATAAACTAAGCATGAAAACTATGATTAGTCAAATCAATATAGCGTGGTATAAATAACAGTCATAAGTCCAGAGCTCTAGCCATCTAAAAACTGGAACAACTTTGTTAAATTTCTCACTTCCATCAGTTTTACCTTACTTTGATATGGTTCTCCAGACAAGGTGCATGATACAAATAAAAACCTTGTTGTCTGTCTGTACCAGTTGATAATACTTTGGTCAATATACATATTTCTATTCATACTATGGTGGTTTTGATAAAAAATCTTATTTTACAGATCCTATGGCTAAACAAAACAAGTATTAAAATTCTTTTTCCTTATGTCTGGGAATATAATCCAGTCCAAAACTAAACTTTGTATTCTGTATATTTCTAGCAATTTTTTAAAGGCTAATGAACACCAATACCTTATTATATTTTTAATGTAATTAGCATGGGTGTAAGATATGACAAATTTTATGAGAATCAACTCTCATTTAATGGCATAGAACTTCAAACTTTCAAACTATCATAGTCTCACTCTTCCAGGCTTCAGAGTTTTTCCTCCATGGGTGGGAACTCAAGCTCAAACTGGGAAATTGCACTCACAGAACATTCCTTAGCCTGACAGTGCCAAATACTAGCTCAAGGGGTAATTTGCATGTCTGAACTAAGCCCCCAGTACCAGAGCTAAGAAGGGAGGGATCTTTGTAGAGCAAGAAACCTCGGTACAAAACATTTCCAGTTACTACCTTTCATATCTTATAACTATTACAAGGCCATTTAACATTTGGGGATGATTAAGTTTTCACACACTTTTCTTCCATGCTAACTTCTGTTTTCCTTGATTTTAAACAAAACAGCTGCTCCTCCGTTTGCCTTCTAAGGCATTTGGATCATCAAACAGGCATTTCCATTTGATATCACAGGCTGGTACTCATGGGTTTTGCACTAATTAAAGATGATAAGGTGAAAGTGAGACAGAGAAGGTCCAAACCGTGTAAGAGTGTGTATTCCTCAAAATAAGCAAATGCTACAGTAACTTTAAAGTAACCCCTTGACACTTTGAAGTTGTCTGCTGCACTGGCAAGTCTAAAATGAGACCCAGTCAAGACAGGCATTAGCATGTCAAAGAATAAACTTCATTTTCACTGTGAGGACTCTATTTGAAGTCTTGTGCTCAATGGTGTGGTACTCAGGAAGCAGCTGAATTGCATGCTGTTATTCCAGATGTGCATTGTCTCAATAGAAATACAATTTCACAGTCATTAAACATGCTAGGTTCATCAAGAGACGATTAGAGCAGAAAGCCTGACAGAATTGCTTCAAAATCCTGATAGAAGATTTGTCTATTAATCAGTTTATTGGTTTTTATTTCCTTGGTATTAGACTGCTGTTTCTATGTATTGTTATAATCAAATTGATTAGCCTTGTCTAGTTCTACTATTGAATACTGTACAGAAATATTTTTAGTACTAAGTATCTGTGGCATTATGTCTCAGTGAAGCAACTGCAATTATTAGCTGAGTTTCTTTTCTTCTGAAATGTATATCTAGGTAGGTCTTAATTAAGAAAAAGTTAGTGTGCCCAGAAAAAGCCAACCCATGCTGGTATAAATACATAACTCCATCTTTGCTAAATCTTTTCACTTAAGATAACATTGGCTTCTTGTCTTTAAACCTAATTTCTATCTGAATTGAGTATAAACCCTAGGAATTTAGCAACTGAACTCTTAAAAGACAAATAGAGAAATAATGGGAAATTACCCTTTACCCAGAGACCACATTTTCAAAATTTAAAAAGGCAAAGATGATCTTAGGAATTTAGGGACATGTCAATTCTTAAAAATAAATAAACACAAATAAACGAATTCTTAAAAATAAATATAACATGAGAATTAATTTTATGCAATGGTAGGATAAAATAATTTCATTAATAATTTTACACTATTAAGGAATTTTCTTATGGCCTTTACTTAGAGTGAAAGAAAATTCATTTCTGTTCACGGGCTTCCCTGGTGGTGCAGTGGTTGGGAGTCCGCCTGCTGATGCAGCGGACACGGGTTCGTGCCCCAGTCCGGGAAGGTCCCATGTGCCGCGGAGCGGCTGGGCCCGTGAGCCCTGGCCGCTGAGCCTGCGCGTCCGGAGCCTGTGCTCTGCAACGGGAGAGGCCGCAGCAGTGGGAGGCCCGCGTACCGCAAAAAAAAAAAAAAAAAATACATTTCTGTTCAAATCAATTTTATCCACATATAATAACACGTTGCTATGGAAAAGGTGGAATGGGATTTATTCTGCTTACTTTCTAATTTTAATCACATAAAATTAGCTATTTCTCATAGATGTCACTGTATCAAAGTTTTGGAAAAGTTTTGATCATTTTTCTTGTCCAATTATAAAACATGCTATGTCCCACTGTAGACAATTTGGAAAGTACAACAAAATGCAAAAAATCCCACTATTTAAAGAAAAATATTATCATGATGATCTCTTTTTCTGTAGTATTTTATTTTCATATATGTATATAACATAAAATTCTTGTTAGTATGCACATGTTTAATCTTGATTTTTGTCAGTTCTCTATAATTATCAGTACCATTTCCTCATGTTGGTAAAGATTCATCAAACAAGTGATGTAATGACTACTAATGGCATACCATGTCAATTTATATTTATCATTTACAATTGTTCTATCATTAAACTTCTGGTTGGTTCTAAATTTTTGATATAACACAAAAAACTACACAGTCTATCCAAGTACATGAATCTTTGATCATATCTTTGTTCATATTTCCCCAATATATATTACTAAATGAAAAATTGTGACAACAGTTTAATGAAAATAAATATGCTTATTTTACCTAATTTCTCATTATCACTTCTCTTCAGCCATTAAGAAGCCATTCATTTATCTAATACAATTTGAAAACTATTTTCATCATTGTTATGCACCTTTCTCTATAGTCTTAAAATAATTTTCTCAAGATTTTACACTTCATGCCAACTCAACCTTTATGTTCAATTAAATCATCTGACATACAAAGTGGACAACCTAAGTATAGTACCCATTCATCTCTTGAGTTTTTTAGATTCAAACTACAGCTATATGCAGCACTGGAAATTGCACAATCAAGAACTGAAGAGACTTACTGCTGCTTATCTTTTTCCTTACAAGCATGATTACACAAAGCAGAGTGTTAGTGATTATCAGAGAAAGCCAATTTATAGCTCCATGTAGGATTTTGTGGTATATAGTGATCTGAATGCACAGTGCTAAAAAGTATATTTTCATACATCTGTCCAAGGAAATAAAATATACTGGAAACCAGTTTCTCTAGTATTAATGTAACATATAAAAAAAATACACTGAACCTAGTAAGAGAAATATTAATGATAAACATGTTTTTTCCTTAGTTCTTAGAAATTTTTGCTTCACTTAATTTTTAAAATATTTTCTCTCTGTCTTAATTTGATTTTAACAGTGGAGGATAAACTTACTTTTTAAAATCCTGTTTTCATATTTGAATGCAACTATGAAGTAACTTAGAATATAGGAAATGCCTCGTGTTACATGGCAAATGACCTACTTTTCTAAGCTTATCTGGTAAGTGACACTACCAAGCTCTTTTATTATAATGAAAAATTGCTAGACTGACTTGTACATATTAATCTGCCTCTCAGAATTTGTGGCAAATAAACTTTAGTTCAATGTCCTCTGTGCCACCTATCAGGATATGAGAAAAACTATTTTAAAATCTTTATTTTTGAATGTATCTTTTTTTTTTTTTGCGGTACGTGAGCCTCTCACTGCTGTGGCCTCTCCCGTTGCAGAGCACAGGCTCCGGACGCGCAGGCTCAGCGGCCATAGCCCACGGGCCCAGCCACTCCGCGGCATGTGGGATCCCCCCAGACCAGGGCACGAACCCGTGTCCCCTGCATGGGCAGGTGGACTCTCAACCACTGCGCCAACCAGGGAAGCCCCAAAATGTATCATTTTAATTGAGCACCATATGGAATTTTCCAAGTATGCTTTTTCATTTATCCAGTTGGCTTTAAGATACGGTTTCCTTGTTGTGTCTTAAGTGGACATGAATAAGTTTAATCTATAACATCTATATAATAATCTTCTATATAACAATACTTTTCTATTCTAATTATCATTTATGATAAATGCCTCCTGATTTGTTCTTTGCATCACTTTCCAATTACTCAGCAAGTTGAGACATACCTAACTGTGAAGGTGTAATTGTACCTGATAACCAATAACCACCTGGAAATGTTTTTATGGGAACTGCTGGTCATTGTTCTTCTTCAAGCTACAGAAGACAAATCTAAATTGAATTATTAAAAAAAAAATATCTGATGTTGTATAGTAGCATTCAAGCAGAGAACTGTCTTGCTGTGTTCACCTCCTTTTTTCTCATCTTAAAAGAAAGTTATATATCAACCCCATGAAACAAGTAGCATGCTTCTAGCCTATGGAATTTTAGTGTGTTTTAAAATAATTCTTCCATGTAGAATTAACAACCAGGAAGGAGAAACAGACATAACAGTTGGATCTTATTTTAAAGTATTTATAACAGGGACAATGATTAAGAACTCTAAAATTCAATAGGATTCTAGATAAAACATAGTTTTATATGTATAAGCCCTTGAATAACCTAATAAAATTGAAAGATGTTAACTTCTTCATTAATATAATCTTTTAAAAATTTATTGTGATATTCATATGAGTAGAATAAAATAAAGACCCAATTCCTAGATAATAACTGTTCTCTATTAGAGAACATAAAATGATAATGTCTATTAATCAAAAATACAGATTCTAGTAAAACACTTCATCTTTAGATACTTTGTTACCAAAGTAGAAAGGAGTGGAGAAATGTATTACGTGTGTTTTTTCCCTGATGCCACACACTCTCTCCTCTTCTAAGAGATTAATTAAATTAGGTCCTCAGACTCCGGGGTCCTTCCTACTTGCCTGAGACAGTCTGATATTTCAGTCTTCCCCATGGTAGCTCAGCTAAGTGTCCTTCATCTACAAGTTCAACATTCTGTCTTTTCCAATTAGCTAATCCCTTTGGAAGAAAGTCTGTTTTGAACCTCATTTTTTCTCTTTCTCCTGATCCTCTATTCCCAACCGACCCACACCCCTCTCTGTTTACCCTTCTCCCACTACACACACTAGAAGCCCTGGGCACCTTATAGATAAGGGGCTTGATCTAGAATTGGTCCTTCTGCTGGATACATAACATATAGCATTCTTATAGGGAAGTAGGCACATAACGAGGAGAGTGGATGAGATTGCATTCATGTACAGCCCTCCCATCTTACTTTGTTTACTAAACCGTAGGCTGGACTTTTGACTACCAGCAGATGCCATCTTTGTTAGTCCCCTGCTTTGAAGTACTCTATCTGATTTTAGTAGTGTATATCCTTAGTTTGAATAATATCTTATAGGTATTAGGTATAAATGCTTTTAAACAGGAAAATAATATAAGCTTTGCAATATTAATGCAGTCTGTTGACTGCAAGAAGCAGAGAGATTTATATCATCACAACTATCCAATTATATTCAGTGATTTAGATTGGGGAGCACAAATAAAGAAAAACAAAACCCTAGAACCATAAATATTATTTATATCAAGACAATAATATATGGCATGATGATAAGGCTGAGAGCACTTGACTTTATCAAGTCAAAATGAAATGAGGTTTTGGGATGCAGCTTATTTAGAGAGAATTCGTCTTAATATGATCTGATGAAGTGATGTTTTAGTGTGGGTGGCTAAAATGCCTGATAATCAAAGGAAAGTAATAGTTTCAGATAGCAAAGTATCTGGTACTTGACCCAGTAGCAGGATAAATCTTAGAGGAAAGAGAAAAGATTTGAGTTAACTAAAGGAGCTGTCTCACTAAGTTCTGTAGGATCCCTATAACAATATAACCCCGAAATGAGTAGACATATCTCTTCTCACTTCACAACAGAATGCAAGCTGTCTTTGTACTGTGAAGATTGAGGCTTGTGTAATTAGAGATCCTCAACTCAGTAGAGATATTGCAAGCCGTTTCAATGTGTCTACAAGTACCTGAGAGAGCAGAAGAGCCTTGGTGTTGTAACTGTTAAATTAACACTTGTTAAGTGGAGTACAGGATACCAGATACTGAGCCGAAGTTCAACAGTAGACCACAAAGGAAACTGAAATAGAGAAATGTATCACTCACAGGTCCTGGAGGAAGTACACTGCAGGCCTAGGGGCCACATGGAGAGGTCAATGCAGAGTGCAGACAGAGAGAGAGACAAGACTTGGGGCACACACCTTTATTAGAGTCTGCAGGCAGACTGCTTTGGGGTTTTGTGGCAAACACTGGATTGGTCAATTCAAACCATAAAAGCATGATTTTGTTAAGGTCCACAGGGGTCTTATCCAAAAGGCACACAAGAAGAAGGCATTAGGAAGCAGGAAAGACTGTTGATCACAAAGTCTGTTTGAAAGTCATATCAGGAACTTATATTTGCTTGTGACTCTGTGCACTGTTACCTAGGGCATGCACTTGCATGAGGGGCTTAGTGTTAGTTTAAGGCCCCTGTAGGCCATTTGGCCAAAGAAAATGGATGCCGAGCCACCAATACCATGGAATAGCCTCACTAGACTCTTGACATTTGTCTAGAAAGAAGCCAGAATGACAGCCACAGGAGCAGCAGAAAGACCAGTATAAGAGGTCCCTTGGAGGATCCTAAAAGTAAATGCTTGGAACATACTTTCATAATGAAAACCCTCAAAAAACTAGGAATAGAAATGAACATCATGAACCTGATAAAGAACATCTATGTAAGCCCCACAGCTATCATCTTACTCAATAGTGAAAAACTGAACACTTTCTCCTAAGATCAGGAACCAGACAAGGATGTCTACTCTCACCACTTCTATCAACATTGTACTAGTGGTTCTAAGCAGGGGAATTAAAGAGAGAGAGAGAGAGAAAAAGAAGGAAGAGAGGAAGGAAGGAATGAAGGAAAGAAAGGAGGGAGAAAGAGAGGAAGAAAGAAAGAATATCCAGATTGGGAAGGATGAAGTAAAATTAGCAATATTAGCAGATGACATGATTTTATATACATTAAAAAAATCCTAAGAAATCAACTAAAAAACTATAAGAACTAATAAGTTCAGCAAGATTGCAGCTTACAAGATCTCTACACAAAAAACAATTGTATTTTTGTACACTTGAAATTAATAATCTAAAAATGAAATTAAGAAAACATATTCACAATAGCATCAAAAAGAATAAAATACTTAGGGATAAATTTAACAAAAAAGTGCAAAACTTTTAATGTGAAAACTATAAAACATTTTTGAAAAAAAAAAAAGTTCTAAATAAATAGAAAACCACGTCATGTTCATGAATGAGAAGATTTAACATTGTGAAGATGGCCATAATCCCCAAACTGAACTCTAGATTCAAAGCAATACCATCAGAATCCCAGTTAACTTCTCCACTGAAATGGACAAGCTGATTCTAAAATTCTTATGACATAGAGTGTTCTGCCTATGTTTTCCTCTAAGAGTTTTATAGTGTCTGGCCTTACAGTTAAGTCTTTAATCCATTTTGAGATTATTTTTGTGTATGGTGTTAAGAAGTGTTCTAATTTCATTGTTTTACATGTAGCTGTCCAGTTTTCCCAGCACAACTTGTTGAAGGGCTGTCTTTTCTCCATTGTATACTCTTGCCTCCTTTATCAAAGATAAGGTGACCATAGGTGCATGGGTTTATCTCTGGGCTTTCTATCTTGTTCCACTAATCTATATTTCTGTTTTTTGTGCCAGTGCCATACTGTCTTGATTATTGTAGCTTTGTAGTACAGTCTGAAGTCAGCCTGATTCCTCCATCTCCATTTTTCTTTCTCAAGATTGCTTAGGCTACTCAGGGTCTTTTGTGTTTCCATACAAATTGTAAAATTTTCTAGTTCTTTGAAAAATGCCATTGGTAGTTTGATGGGGATTGCACTGAATCTGAAGATTGCTTTGGGTAGTATAGTCATTTTCACAATGTTGATTCTTCCAACCCAAGGACATGGTATATCTCTCCATCTGTTTGTATCATCTTTAATTTTTTTCATCAGTGTCTTATGGTTTTCTGCATATAGGTCTTTTGTCTCCTTAAGTAGGTTTATTCCTAGGTATTTTATTCGTTTTGTTGCAATGGTAAATAGGAGTGTTTCCTTATTTTGACTCATCTCCTAGAGAAATGGAAATAAAAACAAAAGTAAACAAATAGGACCTAATGAAACTTAAAAGCTTTTGCACAGCAAAGGAAACCATATACAAAATGAAAAGACAACCCTCAGAATGGGAGAAAATATTTGCAAACGAAGCAACTGACAAAGGATTAATCTCCAAAATATACAAGCAGCTCATGCAGCTCAATATCAAAAAAAACAAACAACCCAATCCAAAAATGGGTGAAAGACCTAAGTAGACATTTCTCCAAAGAAGATATACAGATTGCCAACAAACACATGAAAGGCTGGTCAACATCACTAATCGTCAGAGAAATACAAATCAAAACTACAATGAGGTATCACCTCACACCGGTCAGAATGGCCATCATCAAAAAATCAGCAAACAATAAATGCTGGAGAAGCTGTGGAGAAAAGGGAATCCTCTTGCACTGTTGGTGAGAATGTAAATTGATGCAGCCACTATGGAGAACAGTATGGAGGTTCCTTAAGAAGCTAAAAATATAACTACCATATGACCCATCAATCCCACTACTGGGCATATCCCCTGAGAAAACCATAATTCAAAAAGAGTCATGTACCACAATGTTCATTGCAGCTCTATTTACAATAGCTAGGACATGGAAGCAACCTAAGTGTCCATCAACAGATGAAAGGATAAAGAAGATGTGGCACATATATACAATGGAATATTACTCAGCCATAAAAAGAAATGAAACTGAGTTATTTGTAGTGAGGTGGATGGACCTAGAGGCTCTCATACACAGTGAAGTAAGTCATAAAGAGAAAAACAAATACCACATGCTAACACATATATATCAATCCCAAAAAAAAAAGGTTCTGTGCAAAAAAAAAAAAAAAATGGTTCTGATGAACCTATGGACAGGACAGGAATAAAGATGCAGACATAGAGAATGGACTTGAGGACATGGGGAGGGGGAAGGGTAAACTGGGATGAAGTGAGAAAGTGGCATGGACATATATAAACTACGAAATGTAAATTAGATAGCTAGTGGGAAGCAGCCACAGAGCACAGGGAGATCAGCTCAGTGCTTTGTGGCTGCCTAGAGGGGTGGGATAGGGTGGGTGGGAGGGAGATGCAAGAGGGAGGGGATATGGGAAGATATGTATACATATAGCTGATTCAGTTTGTTATACAGCATAAACTAACACAACATTGTAGAGCAATTATACACCAATAAAGATATTTAAAAATAAATAAATAAAAATAAAATTCATATGAAATTGCAAGGGACATTGAATAGCCAAAGCAATCCTGTAAAAGAATGATACAGTAGGACACACACTTCCTAATTTCAAAACTTACTACAAAGCAATAGTAATCAAGAGTTTGTGGCCCTGGCACAAGGATATACCTATTAATCAATGGCACAGAATTGAACGTCCAGAAATAAAACCATATACCTATAGTCAACCGATTTTTGACAGGGGTTCCAAGACCATTCAATGAGTGAAAGAATAGTCTTTCCAACAGAAGGTGCTAGGATAACTAAATAAATAGCCACATGCAAAAGAATGAAGTTGGACCGTTATGTCACATACAAAAATTAACTCATAATGAATCAAAGACTTACCTGTGAGAACTAAAATTATAAAACTCTTAGAAAAAGACATAGGTGTAAATCCTCATGACCTCAGAGTTGGCAAAAGATTCTTAAATGTGACACAAAAGCAAAGAAAAAGAAAAGAAAAAAGAAACAAATAGCTAAGTTAAATTTCGTGTAAAGTAAAATCTTTTATGCTTCAAAGGACCCCAGCAAAAAGTGCAAAGACTATTTTTATAAAGTGCAAAGACAACCCCAGAGTGGGAGAAAATATTTACAAATCATGTATCTGATAAGAGGCTTGTATCTAGAATATATAAAACTCACACAACTCAATCATCAAAGGAAAAATAGCCTAATTTTTAAGATGGGAAAAGCATCTAAATATTCTTTCTCATCCAAGGATGATATATAAATGGCTAATAAGCACGTAAAAAGAGAATCCATGTCATTAGCCATCAAGGAAATGTAAATCAAAACCACAAGGAGGTAACACTTCACAACCACTGGGATGGCTAGAATCAAAAAGTCTGATAATAAGTATTAGAGAGGATATGGAGAAATTAGAATCCTCATACAATGCTGTGGGAATGTAAAATGATGCAGCCACTTTGGAAAACTGTATATCAGTTCCACAAACTACTGAGTTACCATTAGACATAGGAAATTCCAATCCTAGGCATGTACCCAAGAGAAATATCAACACCTATCTGCCAGTACTCTCTTAACCTTTGAATGGGAAGGGGTAAGTGGGAAGAGTTGTTTGGTTCACAATATAGACCCAATGTCTAGTAGAGTATTTGGCACCGAGCATATTCTCAACAGATATTTATTTAATGAATGAAAATGTTATCTTTTGCAATCCAAGAAATAAACTAGTAACAAATATTTTCACAGTATATGTCATAGTCTAGATTACATTTAAGGTTTGTACTTTGTTGTTTTTAGGAACATATGTTTCTATTTGTATCCTCTATGTATAATATTAAAATTTTAGTTTGCATTATTTGTTTTATTTTATTTTATGTTATAGTATTTTATATTATTTATAATATGAAATATTAATATTAAATCTTATTCCTATATATAAAATATTAATTTCTAATTTACCCTTATATATAAAACATTAATTTTTATCTTAAATATTACATACAAATAAACATTTGCATCTGATTCCTGAGGGAAACTTTTAAGGTAAACACTTTGCATTAATTTTTTTCAAATTCTAATAAAAAGGGAGGTAACTGACTTAAATCACTAATTTATTTATTCAGTAAATACTTATTTGGTGCCTAGTATGTGGCAGACACTATGTTAAATTCTGAGAGTTAAAAAGCATGTATGTTGGGGGATGGGGAGGGAGGTAAAAGCATCTTAAATCTCATGAATCACATGGAGCTGCCTAGGATTTTGAAAACCCCTTTGTAAAGCCAATAATTTTTGTCTGTGGTGTTTTAAAGAAATTTATCCTCTTTTTAGTGTTTGTTTAAAGCTAAAGTTTAAGAGGAAAAAAAGTATTGATTTTTCTCTGCCAATTAGTTTAATGGGTACTCCATTTCTACTGGATAGAATTGAATTCAAAATGATTAGCCTGCTCTTCTGCCTCAAAATCCCACCATTTCTACTCTTCCTAAGTAGTAAAAATGGCATTTGTTATTTGATAGATTAACACAAGCATCTCATTATTATTTAATTTGTATTTATTTGGAATGATTGTGCTATTATAAGTTCATTAACCATTTATGTTCTTTTTAGGAATGTCTTTTTAGTTTAAATGCTCATTTTCATAGATTTTTAATTTACTGTTAAATGTTCTTTATATTCAACATTTCATCCTACTAAGGTCTGCACAATGATTGACTTGGGCTCTGGAGAATACAAATACACAATACACTAAAGACAATACATCATGAAACAACAGACAATTAGGCAATAAAATATAGTCATACAATACAACAGAGGTCAAAGACCATATTATTAGTGATATATTGAAACCTTCTAAAGCTAGTATTTATGCCTAATACCTCATTGCTAATTTTCCTAGTGTAACCATTACTTTGGCAGCCTGAAAAAAGAATAAGTGTTTTCCATGCTTCTTTCAACCAGTCCAATGTATTCGATATGAATCTCTGTATCCAGCCCACTTATGAGTTTAGACTTGTGGCTAAATGTGGCCAGTCCATAAGACTCACATTCCTTCAGGTGAGATCGTTGCTTTGACTTCCCAAGGAATTTTCAGCATGTGAAGATTCTCTAAATGTTCCAAGAACATTCTCTGGTGACCCATGTGCCTATTTTACTTCTTATCCAGCTTCATATAATTACTACTTCTCTTGCTATTACCTATCCATTGAATATGTGTTTGCCCAAACCTTCATGTATATACTTTATATTATCACACAACATTGCACTGCTGTACTCAACATTCTAAAAACCGCACAGTTGAACTCCATTAACTTTTGACACATTGTGCCTTTTCCCTGTAAATATAAAACTTACAACATAGCTTACATATTTTAACTTGCACTTCATATACCTACATTTTATTTCCGTATCTGACCCTCCATTCCTATAACTCTCCCATATTCCTATATGATTTGCATATCAAACCTTTGTCAGCCATTATGTTACATTGATTTCTTTGTGGAGGCTATAACTTTCAAGTTTCACAGTACACATATAAAAAAATAAATTTTAGGTTTACTTATTACACGAGCATTCCCTCCAAACAGTTCCCATTTAATAGATAAGGAAAATAAATCAAAGAGAGATTAAGGAACTTGCTCAAGGTCAGAGCAATTGAAGAGTGAAGGTAGAATTTAAATCCATGTTGTCTGAATCAAGAATCTGCATTTGTCACACAACATTACATCTCATCCCAGAGTGTCAGAGACTAAGTAGCGAAACTTAGTCATCCCTCAGTCTCCACAGAGGACTGGTTCCAGAAGCCCCCATATACCCAAATCCATGGATACTTAAGTGTCATACTAGGCTCTTCATAACCCATGGTTCTGCATCTGCAGATTCCATCAACTGCAGGTCGTGTACTACTGTATTTGCTCTTGAAAAAATCCAGGTATAAGTGGATCCACAATGTTCAAACCTTTGTTGTTCAAGGGTCAATTGCAATTTGATACAAACTGGGCATGGCTAACATCAAAGGCTGTCTGGCTAGTTTGAGAGTAACAATGATTTGAACTTCAGATACCATGGGATCCCTTGAGCTGAAAAAGATTGACAGCCTACTTGAGAAGCCTCACATAAACTGTATAATAACAACAACATCAAGTCATGTTACGACAAATAGAAGCTAGATTTGAGTCTACATTAGACAAGGCTATGATCCTCCCACAGACACAAAGAGGAAGACCTTGCATATAATAATAATACTAGAGTGTAAAATGAAGCTTTCTGTACACTTCATCAAAGCAACTGTGATCTAAGGAATTAACATTGAAATGGAATATCTCAAAATTCCATTTAATGATTCACTCTTATTATTTCTTCCTTTCTCCATAAGCCTAGACTCCACTGATTTAGACATTTTAGTTCTTAAGAAAACAGTACTTCCTTCAAGGTTCCATTCAATTGGAAAGAGCCTAATTTAATATGTGGGTAAAAGTATTACCCTGTCATTTTTGGCTTGGCATTCCATTAACCAAACCAGTAAAAAGAGAGTTTATAGTGTGACATGATGTATTCTAAATAATTAGTGGAAATATTGTTGCTTCTATGAAAATAGGAACAAGAGGTGTGTGAATTAAACCAAGGACAACCCACGTCTAGCAATGAAATTAATGGAGTACTACTTCCACCATAAATAGGAAGTACCAGTAAGGGTTCAAGATTCCTTAGGAGGTAAGAATAGAATTACTGTGAGGTAAGAATAGAATTACTGTAACAAACACAGAATTCAGAATAGCTGAAACATTGACTAAAAAGTATTTAGAAGCTCCACCCAGAACATTTAAATCTAAAGCAAGGATGCAAAGAATGGTCAGTGGAAAAGGAAAATCATAACTACTAGCCATGGCCAGAAGCCAGTTCCAGAAATGAGGACCCTAACATCTACCAATATTCTAAATATTTCTGTGTCATATATATATCTGTATATATTATCTTAATTCTCTTTATGCTCATTCCCTTTTCTCACACACACACACACACACACACACACACACTCAATGTATCGTTGCCGATGACCTGTGAAATTTAGTCCAAAAGATTAAAAAGTAATCCTAGGAAAGAAAGATTTTAATCAAGAAATCTTGTGTAGCAAGTTGGATCTTGTAATACATATGATTTAGGGGAGGAATTCAGTTTATATTTGGTTTTATGAGTGATAACTGCATTTTGTTTGGCAAAACTATTTTTTAAGTATAAGCATAAGAAGGAGGGTATATAAGAAAGCTTGTCAATGAAAGGAGATAATTTAAGTAGAACCTGTAGCTTTTATGTCGTTTCAATGAAGGGAGACATGTCCCTTCCTCTCACTATGAACCTCAAGGGAGCAGATAATTGCTCTCTCCACACCCAGACATCTAGGGCATGGCTACATTATCTATACACAGCAAATTAAAATTTCCACCTAGAACTTTAAATATAAAGCAAGTAATGCAAAAAGAACACAGAACTAATTAAGTCATGATAAGTCATGGTGGTAAATTGTCAATTAGTGACTCCCAGAAATGGTGCTGTTGAGCAAAGTAGCAACAGCAGAATTAAGTAACAGATACCCGTTGCTGTCCATTGCAATGGTGCCAACATTATCATCCTAACCATCCTGCTAAGGAATTTAGATTCCACTCAAATTCTATGGGAAGATATCTTGGAAGTTTTAGTCAGGTAATAATATGATTTGGTTAACATTTCGGAAATATTCTATCCAATGGGAGGAGAGCAACAAAAGAGACAGAGACCTCAGTCTATTCTAATCCAGGTGAATTGATGTTGGTAGTAATTATTAAGATATAAAGATGCTAGGTAACTTTGTAGGAATTAATAGAAAAGGAAACTTTATAAATATTCTTGTTTGTTTTTATATTTCTGTTGTTGGCAGTGGTGGTGTGTAGGTAAAATACAAGAATAAATGCTGTCCATTTGATCATATAAAATAAAAACTGTAGTTAGAACCAGATATGGGCTAAATTTATTTACTAGCATATATTTATAGGCTTAATATGTGTCAGTAGCTGTGTTAAAATTTAAATATCCAAGATAAGCAAACTAGACTTTTTAAAATTATCTATTAAACTTTGCACAAATTACAAGCACAAGGTCATGCACAGTGTCAGCACTATAAGCCACACTATATTTCCTTTGATAATGTCATAACTTTGAGAAACTGGAGTTTTTGTACTTGAAAAGAAAAAGAATCATTGTGGAAGAGGAAGTTGAGCTATGCTTACTTTCTTTTGATTGTTTTTTTCCTTAAACTTGTACTTTCACACTATGAAAGTCTTCTTGATTTAGGTAAGTCTTTATTTTAATCCATCTGAAAACCCATCTTGTAATAGGCAGTTTGATCTTTATATTTCTTGCAGGAACAGAAATGTTGGACTTAATTCTCTCAACATAATTTTTTTTTTTGTTTTCACTGACTTTATCTTTGTCACACTTTTGCAAAATAACTAATCCTCCCCCGTTTTCTCCCTCTCTACTGTTTTGGAAATTGTATACTCTATTCTTTCAGGGATTTTTAAAAAAATAACTTACCATGCATATAACTTTACAAAGCCTAAATTCATTTCTATTTGTTGCATAAAAACTATCTCCAGGGCTTCCCTGGTGGCGCAGTGGTTGAGAGTCCGCCTGCCGATGCAGGGGACGCGGGTTCGTGCCCCGGTCCGGGAGGATCCCGCGTGCCGCGGAGCGGCTGGGCCCGTGGGCTGTGGCCACTGGGCCTGCGCGTCCGGAGCCTGTGCTCCGCAACGGGAGAGGCCACAGCAGTGAGAGGCCCGCGTACCGCAAAGAAACAAAAACAAAACCAAAAAACTATCTCCAAATTTAGTAGCTTAAAACAATACTGATTTTAATTTCTCAGTATCATATGATTTAGCAATTTGAGCTGCTCTGCTTTGGGGTCTTACATGGAAATTCGGTCATCTGGCCAATTGGCCAGGGACCGGTTCCTGGGTTACCCCAGCTAAGGTGGTTTGTTTTTACTAGAGAAGTCTCCTCTTCCAGTAGGCTAGCCCAAGCTTCTTTCTTGACGGCAGAAGGGTCCCAAGCAATAGAAGAAGACAACCCTAATGCATAAGTGCTTTTCAATATTCTGTTTAAACATTAGGCAAAGTAAGTCAAATGGTCATGCCCCAAGTCAATATAAGAGGAAATTATACATAACTGTGGATAGAAGGAGGCATTATTCATTGGAGGAGGGGAGAGTTTCCTTGTAACTGTGATCACACATTCCTTGTAAATACCATTAAGAACTTATAATATTTTAACTCCATTTCTCTTTCTCCCAGAATTACTTGCTTCTGAAATTCACTATTGTCGTTTTGAACTTTTACCCCCAAAATTGGCATTACTGTAGTTGTGTCTGTTGCTGTGGTTGTCGTTGTTACTTTATTCAGCCAATTAATGTTTTGATTTGCTTATACATTTATAATTTTCATAACTAATATCCTTACTGGCACCTCAACACCTATGGCTGAAATACGTCTTCATAAGTTCCTGCAATAGTGCCTCTTTGGACAAATTTTTCAGACTTTGCTTATTTCTCTGTTTTAATCTTAAAATATTTCTATATTTCATCACTCTTGAAAGATAATTTTCCAGGATACACAATTCAAGGTTAGCATTTATTTTCTCTTAGCATTTTGAGGATATTATTCCAATGTCTTCCAGTTTTCAACTAATTGTTGGGTTTCCTTAAATTATGTGCACTTTCTATTCTATTACTATTAGGATAATCTCTTTGACTTTGGTGCTCTAAAATACTACTACTATGTGATTTGTTGTTGACATGCTAGATTATATTTTATTTAGCATTCTTTGTGCTCTCCATGTTTATACAGTTTTATCTTTCATAATTTTGGCACAATTCACAGAACTACCTCTTTGAATTTTTTTGCTCTCTCATCTCTCTCTTCAGGGGATTTAATTAGAAATATGTGAAAGACCTAGGGGTTTTTAAAATTTTATTTTCCATATTCCTTTATATCACTTTCCTATTTTCCAACCCCTTGATGCTTAGTGTATAACATCTTTAGGTATTTTTTTTTCTAATTTGCTATCTTCCCACCAACGATTTCTAATATTCTCTTTAACACAATTAAAATTTTTTAATACTAACAGCAGTGAATTAATGTCAAAAATTATTTTTATTTCTATAAGTTCTATTTAATTGATTTTAAAATCTGCCTGCTCACTTTTGTAATTTTAAAATAATTTCTTTATTATTCAGTGTATAATCTCTATAATATTATATTCTGAATCAGATGGATAATACATACAGTCTCTGGAGTCGATATCTACTGTTGGTTGCTTTGGCTCATTTGTACACACTGTTGCCTTTTTTGTTCAGGCAGGAGTGGAAATTTCATAGTTAAGCTTATATTTCTTATATTTAACTAATCAATGTGTAGCAATGCTTATGTATTGAATAAGATGTGTATTTCTCCAGGTATAATTTGCTTAGAGGGGAGTCATTAAGCATTATAACCCCTGGATTTTCTAGCCTTCTCTTCTATCATGTTTGAAGCTCATTTTGAAGCTCCTAGATTCCTAGGGAGTGCAGACTGAGTCACTTTGTGTGCCCAAAAGATTACCCTTAGCTTAGATTCCAATTCGTCAGTTCTGGTATTGAAATGTGACTGAGGGAAACCTTTCTGAGTGCAGCTCAGATTTCATCTTACTATGTCACTATTCGTTTTTTTTTTTTTAATCTTAGTTTAAAATATTCCTCCGAATAGATAGATAAAATGTAGTACATCCAGACAGTGGAATACTGTACAGCACTAAAGAGAATGTGCTATCAAGCCATGAAAATAAATGGAGGAAATTTAATTGCATATTACTAAAAGAAAGATGACAATGTGAAAAAGCTACATGTTGTATGATTCCAACTCTATGACACTCAAGAAAAAGCAAAATTATGGAGACAGTAAAATGTTCAATGGTAACTAGAGGTTGGGGAGGTAGGTGAGGGATGAACACAAAGGCACAGAGTATTTTTAGAGCAGTGAAAAGATAATATAATGATGCATGCATGTCATTTATATATTTATCCAAACCCATACAATGTATAACACCAAGAGTGCACCCTAAACTATAGACTTTGGATGGTTATGATGTGTCCATGCAGGTCCATCAATTGCAACAAATATACCATTGCTGGTGGAGGATATTGATAATGGGAGAGACTATGCATGCTGGGGAGCAAGAAGGTATAGAGCAAATTTCTGTACCTTCCTTTCTATTTTTCTATGTACCTAAAACTGCTCTAAAAATCTTTAGAATGAAAGATAAATTCCTTATAGATGTACTTTTGGTTTAATGATACTTTTACTTAAGGTTTTAAGGATACTGAATAAGGAAATTTTGATGAGAATTTACCCATAACCTTGTAATTACAGAGTCTCATGTGGCCATGAAAAGATTATAGGAAAGAAAAATCAGGAACACTATCTTCTAGATGTTCTTTTGTTGTTGTCAATTAAAACGTCAAAGATGGATCTGACTTCCATTGTTATTATTCTTGTTTTTTTACCCTTTTCCTTTTATTCCCAAAGTAAGGTGTTTTGCTGATGTAAGAGCCTAATAAATAAAGAATGTAAAAGGGAAATATTGCTTGTATATGTATGCCTTTAAAGGAACATTTGATTATTTGGTTAATAGTCATTTTCCAATATAAAGCAGGTGTTTTAGAATCAGAAACCTATTTTTAGTTTTCTTAATATTCAGTGAGTCACACATCTTGATATTTATAGCCTCATGACTAAATTTTAATGGTCAAATCTGACCCTGAGTATAGTTCTGGTCATTTAATTGAAAGGAACATTACAGTGAAAAGCAACCAGGAGAATACATGAGAATGAAAAAAGGGAAAACAAAATTAGATTACTTATACATACCAAATCTATTGGTAATTTTTTTTATTTCTCATGAAGAATATATTTTTATATAAGAGATATATATCTGAGACATGCTTCCTCTCAAATTGAGTTTAAACACTCATCAAAGGGGAAAATGCAATAAAAAATACTGAGTAACAGCAAAACAAAAGAATTAAGTTGCATTTTTAGTCAATGAATTGGAAGCAGGTGCTAAACACAAAGTTCCTCATTCCATATGTGTCTTAGAGTCAAGAACTATGAGAATAAAAAGAGTAACAGTAAATTTGTAAAGATAACTATAATTTACTTCTATGGATATCTATTAGGGGAAAACAACCACAACATCAACACTAAGATTAAAATTGACTTTGTAATGCCATTTTTTTTTTGTTTCTATGAAATAAATTCAAAATTGAAGCCAAGAATAATTTGAACATTTACAGAATACATCAATAATACATCATTACCCAGATCTTCTTCAATTCAGTGATTTTAATTTTCTGTAGAACAAGTGGGGTTTATCAGAGAACTTAGCATCTGAATGTAAAAGGGAAATTGTAAAATGCTTTCTTTAAATTTGCATGTCTTTGGCTCCTGAATAGCCATCAAAGTAATTGTTTCTTAAATGGTATGTAAATCTTTTCTCCTGTGTTGACCCTAATCAAAGCAATTAATTCCATAATGAAGTCTTTCTTCACAGACACCATCTTATTATTATCTTGGTCTAAATTAATAACATCATGATAATAATTAGTAGATTTGAAATCATCTATTTCTTTCTTACAGCATGTGGACTCCTTATAAAAGAGCAACAGCAATGGAAATTAGAGTAAAACACAGCAGCTGGTTGATTGGTGTGCCCTCCTAACCTTAGCATCTGCAACATTGGCCTTATTTAAATGTGAATGCGATGTGGTTGTAATGTTCTTTGCCTCACCAGACTCAACTACTAAGTATAAATATTATATGTTACATATAGCTTACATTTACTAGAGTATATATAATAGTACATATAACTGTGTAACTATTTTACATAATGTAATATATAATAATATACATGTAACTATGTGCAATTATATGTATACACACACATATATATATCCCACATATATTTATATGTATCTATTCTGTGATTATTGGAAGCATCCTTATATCTTTTTTCTATAGTTTTATTTACCACAAAGATTTATACTAATTATATTATTCATATATTCATCACAAAGTATAATTGATATGATCCTAGCTGAGCAAAGCTAGAGAAAGTGGGCAGATCATAAAATGTTTCAAGGAATTCAATTTACATGGATCTTTAGGGTTGAGAAGAGAATGTGCATGAACTAGGTTTCTATATATTGTTACTTTGTATGATATCCTTGAAGTAGGCTTTCCTCATTGGTTTGTTTTCTTTGATGAAATGTCCTGATATCTTTACAGTTGGTACACTGGGATCCAGGAATTTTACAGAGTTTTTCTGCACAATCTTATGTGGTCTGTCATCTTGGCAGTTTTGTCCATAAAAGTATTTCATTTTGTGGATATTCCTTTTGAAAACCTTTCTCAAAGAGTTTGCCGTTTCTACCACCAACACGTGAAGGTGTATCATTAATTTGTTCTAATCTCATTCTCTTTGATTACTTATATATATATAATTATCTAACTCAAAACAAATAACAATTATTACTATAATTATTTTGCACATATTCTCACAATATTATACTTATGTTTAATATTGTACTGCTTTATGTAAAATGTAGAAACATTGAACCATGTGGGAAATTATCCCAGCCTTGATGATATAATCCTAATATGTATAATAATCTTTGCAAGATAATGTTATGTTACTTTAAACCATATGTGTACTTTAAAGACAATAAGGAAACACAGTCTTTTACATTAATGAAAAAGACCCCCTTTTCATTCCTTCCTGAAAATCCTTGTGTCATTTCCTTTTAGACAACATTTTTTAGCATTTCTTATATTACATACTGATAGCAATAAATTTTGTCTGATAATGTCTTTATTGCACTTTTATTTTTTATACAATTTTAAAAGATTATACTCCATTTACCGTTATTACAAAATATTGGCTATGTTCCCTGTGTTGTACAATACACCCTTGTGGCGTACCTTACACCCAATAGTTTGTACCTCCCACTCACCCAACGCTATAATGCCCCTTCCCCCTCCCCACTGGTAACCAATAGTTTGTTCTCTATATCTGTGAGTCTGCTTCTTTTTGGTTATATTCATGTTTGTTGTATTTGTAAGATTCCACGTATAAGTGATATCATACAGTATTTGTCTTTGTCTGATTTATTTCACTTAGAGTAATGCAATCCAAGTCCATCCATGTTGCTACAAATGGCAAAATTTCATTCTTTTTTATGGCTGAGTTGTATACCACTTCTTCTTTATCCATTCATCTGTTGATGTATACTTAGGTTGCTTCCATATCTTGACAATTGTAAATAATGCTGCTATGAATACTGGGGTGCATGTATCTTTTCAAATTAGTATTTTTGTTTGTTTTTTTTTTGGGGGGGATATATATCCAGGAGTGGAATTGCTGGGTCATATGGTAGTTCTATTTTTAGTTTTCTAAGAAACCTCCATATGGTTTTTCACAGTGACAGTACCAATTTAAATTCCCACCAACAGGGTACAAGGGTTCCCTTTTCCTCAGATCCTCACCAACATTCGTCATTTATGTTATTTTTGATAATAGCCATTCTGACATGTGTGAGGTGCTATCTCATTGTGGTTTTGATTTGCATTTCCCTAACAATTAGTGATGTTGAGCATCTTTTCATGTACCCACTGGTCATCTGCATTTCCTCTTCGGAAAAATACCTGTTCACTTCTGTTTTTATTCTTAGAGGATTTTTTTGAAGAATATAGTATTTCTGAGTTGACAGAATTATTTTTCTCTCAGCATTCTGAAGACCTCATTCCACTGCCTTTTGTCATCCATAGATTTTGTTGAAAAGTCGCATGCTTCCCTGTATAACATGTCATGTTAGTCCGGTTTCTTTCAGGATTTTTCTTACTTTTGGTGTGCAATAATTTGTCTATGGTATTTGTAAGTATGGTTTTCTTATGTCTTATATTTGCTGAGTTTTTTTGGAACTCTACATTTATATTTTTTACTACATTAGGAAAACTTTTATCCAATATTTTCTCAAATATTTCCTGTTCCCCTTCAGGGACTGAAATAAGAAATATTTTATACATTTTGGTATTGTCTTGGAGGTCCCTGAACCAGTATTGGTATTTTTCAGTTTTTTTATCTCTGTTTTTTATATTGGATAATTCATGTTGATCATTTTCAATTATGCTGATTCTTTCCTCTGTAATCACCATTTTGTTCTTAAGACCAATCAGTAAAATTTTATTCTGGATATTATATATTTTTCATTGGGATAGTTTTCATTTGTCTTTTTTTTTTTTTTAAAGAACAAAGCATTTAATTTATTTTTTTTCCATTTTAAAATGTTTTATTATTTTATTTTATTTTTTTAACATCTTTATTAGAGTATAATTGCTTTACAATGGTGTGTTAGTTTCTGCTTTATAGCAAAGTGAATCAGATATATATATATATATATATATATATATGGCCCTATATCTCCTCCCTCTTGCCTCTCCCTCCCACCCTCCCTCTCCCACCCTTCTAGGTGGTCACAAAGCACCGAGCTGATCTCCCTGTGCTATATGGCTGCTTTTTATTTTTTCTAACTCTCTGCTGATATCTTTTCACTTATTACAGATATATTTTGCTTCATATTAATAAGTATATTATTATGTTGACTTTAAAGCCCTTCTCTGGTGATATCACTATCTGGTCATATCGGATATCATCTCTGTTGACTGTCTTTTATTTTTGAGAATAAATCACATTTTCCTGGTTCCTCAGATGTAGAGTAATTTTGGTTTATATTTGGACATTGTGAAAATAATACTGTGGATAATAATGATTCTGTTATATTCTTTTTAAGGACATTAGTGTGTTTAACAAGATATTGACTTGGATAGACTCAAAATTCAAACTCTGTGACTTGGACAGAAGTTGAAAGATGATTTCAGTGTCTTCATCTATAGTTTGGTTGCTTGTAGTCTACACCAGGCATGCGGTGCTTCAAGTATCAACCAGATTTTGGACAGTTTATACATAGAATATGGACACCTCCACTTTTGCTTGCTTCCCACAGAAATTCACTCTGCATTTTACTGTGGCTATGATTGTACTAAACTCTGTCCTCTAGGTCTTCACACTATAAATATGAGTTTTCTTTCTACCCAAGTTGTAAATATACTATACAGAGCTACGTGTGGCCTTCCTCTGGCTAAAAGTCATAACAACAGAAAATTCACCCATGTCAATAGTCTTCTCTTCTACTTGGCAGCTGATCCTCAAAATCTACTTGGCTTTGTTTATGCTCCAGAGCATTTGAGTAGATTCTTTATGTTGTTGTTTAGTTGTCTGGGTAGTTTCTACAGAGTTTTAAATTGATTTCTGCAGGAGACTCAGCCCACTCAGAGTGTATATATCTATATATATTTCTGAATGCTTCACTCCTCAAATCGTGTTGCAGTTATTTCTTTATTAAGTGTGTAGTCTTGGATTTCTTTGTTTTTATCCTGATTACTCTTTATTGAGCTTTATGAATCTCTAAATTTATTTTATCATTATTATTAGGTATATTTGGTATTCTTAAATTTCAATTATATTGATCTTATTTTTTTTCTTTCTGAAAAATAGTGACTCAACTTAGACCAATGTGGTCTCAGAAATACGTGGTTTGAATAGGGAATATTACAATGATTTGTATTGATGAGTAATGATTTTTATAAAACTTAAAATTTAGGGATAAAACAACACAGTGAGGTAATCATGGAAAACATCATTGTTCTTTTAGAGATGAAGAAATGGAATTGAAAGTTTTAATAATTATTTTCACTTCACAGAGCTAGGAAAAGTGGAGGCAGTACTTTAACTCAAACAAGGTTTACTTAATCTACTCCTTTCTCCCACAATACTTTCAGTTTCAAAACTATTTCTAAATTATCTCTTTTAATTAATTCTACTTGATAGATTAAATCTAAAGCTGTTAAAAATATATAGATCAAGCAGATTTAATGCCACAAATCACAGTTTCATTACAAATATCACTGAATTCTTAGGGAGAATTCCATATCTACCCCTTGTTATACTCACAGCTTTAATCACCCTATAGGTATGATTCACCAGATCTGAGTTTAAAATATTACAAAACAGCTACTCTAAAATTTATTGTGGATTAAGAAACAGGCTCTGAGGACATGTGATCAAATGTTTATGTATACTAATATTATTTTATCAATCACAAACAATATTAAAAAAAAAACATAAACTGCCACTTCTGGGAAGACAGAGTAGATGTGCTTTTCCTTATTGCTTCCACGAAGCACAAATAAAAACTATGAACATTATATATAAAATAAACAAAAGACTATGAAAGCTGGAATGAAGAAGGAAGACCAGAGAAATTACATGGTTGTGAATTACTTGGGATTCTGTTTTGCTTCTCATTCCTAGATTTAGAGTTGAAGAAGCTGGATACCTAGAAATATAATAGGCAAAGGCAAAAACAGAGATGAATAAAGGTGATACTCTCTAGTAATGGACCAGAACCAGCCTAATAGATATAAATCTTTTAGACTGCACCCACTCTATTTCAGACAAAACTGGTTCTAAAGAGATGAAACATTTATCCCTTGTCACTCTGGCTAGTGACAAGGCATTCCCCTCCCCCAGTGTCAGTGAAGAATATAAAGCTTGCATGCAATTCCACCACCTCCACCCAGCAGTGACAAGGTGCTCTTTCCTATACTGAGGAGGTGTCAGAGGAGCCTTAGTGGAAAAAGGCAGGACTTTAACCACAGCCCAGCAGTAAAATGATCATTCCCACTGCATTGTCAGTGAAGACAGCATGGGAAGCCAGTATTCCCACCCCTGCTTAGGAATAAGGAAAAGCTCCGCTACCCCTTCAGGTGTAGGTGGTGACCTAGTGGTGAATTGAGACTTATCTATACCTGGTAGTAGTGAGGTGGCATCACCTTTCCCCTGACAGAGCAGTAACCAAAAAAATAAAAAAATAAAACCCAGCTAAAATATGAAAATTTTAAAAGATCCAGAATCTCATAATACAAAAATCCAGGTTTCAATATAAAATGATTCAGCATACCAAGAACCAGGAATACCTCAAACTGAATGAAAAAAGACAATCAGTAAATGACAACACCAAGGTAATAAAGATGAAAGAATTACTTGACAAAAAATTTAAAGCAGCCAAGATAAAAATGCTTCAACAAACAATTAAAACACTCTTGAAACAAATGAAAAAGTTGAAAATCTCAGCAAGTAAATGAAAGATACACAGAAGAATCAAATGGAAAGTTTTGAACTGAAAAATATACCAGTGTTGTGGGACATAGAAAGTTACTTATTAACAGTTTGATATCTTAGTGTATTATTTAATCTTTAGTAGGTAGATCCAGAGATACATTTAGTCTAGGGTTAATTTTTTCCCATTAACTAAGGCAAGATCCTACTTAGTGACCTAAATGATACTCCCTGAATTATGAGTTTTTCTACTCTGGGCTGTTGAAAGGAGACACTACTCTTGACCCTATAGGAGCTCCAAGCAGTATTCCCTATAATCCTGTCAGATAGTTCTTTTCTCAGCATTGGATCACTTCCTCACATACATGTGGTTATCAATAGTCAACTAAATGTCCAAAGGGAACCATCCACAGACCTCTGGAGTTCTTGCTCTTGTAGCTCTGTCCTTTCTGATACTCTGTTCTGTGAACTCTTGCCATTTTGTCTTCCCCAGAATTCCAGCCCCACCTCCTCAAGCAGAAGACTAATGGTCTTTGCCTGGGTGTCTCCTCTCTGGATCATGACTTAGAAACATTCTCCAGGAAGTAAGCTGGCAATCATATAGCCTACCTTTATTGTTTCTCATCATTTAGGGACATTCTCCTGCTGTCCAATTTTTTGAGTTTCATTATTTCATTTGTTCCATATTGCATTTTACATGTTTTATGAGGAAAGGGAGATCCACTTCCTGTAACGCCATCTTAACTAGAAGTTGAAACTAACATTTACTTTTAATCTATCTGTATTTATATATTTCTAAGCTGCTTTCTTGTAGACAGTCTATAGTTGTGTCTTGATTTGTATCTTACAATCTCAAAATCTGTGCCTTTAATTGTAAAGTTTAGAAAATTAATATTTAATGTAATAATCCATAAGTTTACAGTTTTAATCTACTATCCTTCTGTTTGGTTTCTATCATTCCCACCTGTTCTTTGTGGGTTTTTTTTCCTCTTCTGGTCTTTTATTGAATTTTTTGAATTATTTTATCTTCACTATTGGTTTATTATTTATATATTTAAAATTTTTTTAAAGGTATTTCTAGGTCTTATAATATATTTAACTTACTAAAATCTATTTTCAAATAATATTATATCACTTCATGTACAGTGAAAGACTCTTACATTGGAACACTTTTATATCCCCTTCTATCCTTTGTGCTATTGTTGTCATATATGTCACATCCATATACATTATAGACCTCATGATACATTGCTTTTACATTTGGTCATTTATTATTTTAAGTGTAAAAAACTAGGAAAACTATATCAACATATTTTCCATTATCAGTACTCTTCATTCATTCATGTAGATTTAACATATGGTGTCATTTTTCTTCTGCCTGAGGTACTTTCTTTCACATTTCTTATAGTATCATTTTGCTGATGATTGATTCTTTCAGCTGCCATTTGTCTGAAAACGTCCTTATTTCACATTCAATATTGAAAAATGTTTTTTTCTGGTTAAAGAATTCTAGATTATTTTATTTCAATAAATTAAAGATATATCTTTCTTTTGTCCTCTGGCTTATATAATTTCTGATATAAATTTCACAGTAATTCTTATCTTTGATCTTGTCTTGAGTTCTTAATGCTTAGTGAAATTTTGCTGTGTTTGAAATTTTCTCCTTACCTTGTATTTAGGATTTAATTATTATATACTTTGGTGTGGTTTTCTTTATATTTATTCTGCTTTGTTTTATTGAGCTTCTTGGATCTGTGGGTTTGAATTTTTTATAAGGTTTTTTAAAATATTTGGCTATAATTTCTTCAAATATATTTTTTATCTCTCATACTTTCCTCTTCTGGGATTTTGGTTGCATGTATGCTAGTCTGAATAATATTGTTTCACAGTTAACAGTTGCTCTGTTTTTGTTTTTGTTTTCATTTATTTGTCTCTCTATATTTGACTTTACATAGTTTCTATGTCTTTAATTTCTATGATGTTTTCTTCTGTGGTCTGTGCTCTGTATTAATTCCAGTGTACTTGTAATTTAAAATGTTTTATTTTTAATCTCTATAAATTCTATTTTTGTCTTTTATATATCTTCCATTTTTTTAATCTTCATCAGTCATGTGATTCCTCTGACTTCTTGAACGGTTTAAGCATATAATATCCCTGTCTTTTCATCATCTCTTTTCATCACTGTTTTGATTTAAATTAAATAATGTTTTGGTGTTTTTTTTTTGGTTATGGATTTCCCTGTTATTTGCTTGGTTGTTGTCTCTTTTTTTTCTTTATTTTAGGTTGCACTTTGCCGATTTTAAACTGTCAGTTGTTCAATTTTGATAGAGTCCTTTAAATCATGTTTGATTTTGTTCTTATGTTCAGATAAATTTCCTGAGTTTAGTTTAATCATTTCTAAGATTATTTTTCTAATTTGTTAGAACAGGGCCAGAGTAGATTTTAGTCAAGAGGTAAGTAAATCTTACTACTAAGTTGATATAATTCAGAAGATTCTGCTCATGTATTATTTGGTCTTTCCACTCTCACTTGTATAAACATAAACTATCACCAGCCCAGTATGAGCTTCAATAGTTGTTCTACTTGCTACTTCCTGAGCCTTGAGTGAAGTCAAGGCTTCCTGTTCTTTCCTTGAAAATTCTGTATCTGGTTTCATGAAATTGTACCCTACACTTGCTTAGATTAAAATTCATTAAAAAATCAAATCAAAGAAACTCCCATGAGAATGTCTTGAACTCTTTTCCTGATAGTCATGTTCTCCCTGGTACTCTTCCCTACCATTCTAACTGCTTTGTTCTAGATGAACTTGAATCTCTGTCTTCTCTCCTTAGAGAAACACAAGACCAACCTTGCTTTGGATACTTTGTCCCTGCTTTGCAGTCTGAGGAGGTGCCTTTGCACCATACATGAAATTAGAAAGTCATGAGATCATAGAGGGCTCGCCTTGTTTAATTCCATTCTCTCTGGGATCACAGCCCTGCTCTACCTTTTTATTCTAATTTCTGAAAATCATTATCTCATATAATTTTGTTCAGTTTTATGGCCATGTATGGAAATTGATGCTGGCCTTTCTCTGGGCCACATGTCTCCAGTAAACTAGCTAAAGCTTCTTTGCATTATAACTAGTTTTCAAAAGCAACAAGCAAGAGAGGGCAAACCCTAATGCACAAGCATTTGTCAAGCCTCTTGAGTCATTTTTGCTACTATCCCATTAGCCTAAGCAAGGCACAATGGTAAAGACCAGAGTTAACAAATGAAGGGATTTAACAAAGTAATGGATATGAGAGGGGTGATTTCTTAGGAGCCATTATTGTAATGATCTATCACACAAATGTTATCAAAAATTACAAGGGCTGAATAACAAGTACCAGGGGCTGTATTGATTTACTCTGGTAAAGAGATCACATCTGGAACAACAGCCGCAGTGGAAGACACCACCTGGTGTAATGTACACTAATCCACTATCTTCTTCCAAGACCCATCTGTCTTACTGAAAAGGTAAGTTAAATGAGAGTGTAATGGGAATCCCCATCCTTGTATTTTCAAATTTTTGAGTATGGCAATAATCTCTGCAAAATCACAAGGAATATAGTTTTGCATCTGGCTTACTATTTTTATAAATGAGTGAGATCCGAAGCTTTCTAATATTCTTACTATACAACCCTCACTCCAAATAACAGGGCACAAAGTAGAAATTCCCCCATTTGCTGAGTATAATTATTCTAACTATATATGAAGAAACTGGGGAAATAAAAACAACATAGGTCTGTGGATCTGTAGTTCTATTGTACTACAGGCTTGGGTAAAAACCCACTCATCACCTAAACTTAGTGAGTATCCATTTTGACCAGTAAGTGGACTACAGTGGTGGTCTGGATTCAAAGCACCAGCATTAGTTTTAGATTACAGGTAGTGTGCAATAACCTATGAGCTACCTGACAGATGACCCTTTAGAGGTGACTAGATGAAAGATCTGTGGCCCACATTTATGATTTTATTATATAGTTATTTTTCAAGCTATATGTACTACCCTTTACTGCAGAAACTCTGAGTCTGCAAGTAATCCAGATCTTGGAATGGTATGACTGCAATGACTACAAAGGCTCAAGGGAGGGCTATTTTCAACAGAGGTAGACTTTTCATTGTGGTAAAATATACATAAAATTTACCATTTTATTTATCCACTGTTAAGTGTACAGTTCAGTGGCATTAAGTACATTCACACTGTTGTACCACCATCACCACCATCCTCCTCCAGAACTTTCTTCATCTTCCCAAACTGAAATCCATACTCATTAAACAGTAACTCGACATCACTTCCTTCCCCAAGTCTCTATTAGCCACCATTCTACTTTCTGTCTCTATGAATTTGACTACCCTAGTACCTCATATAAGTGAAGGCTTAAGGTTTTCTCAGGCATTTCTGGGCATGACTCTTCCCTGGGCCTCTACATGTGTTTTTTTTTTTTTTGTGGTACGCGGGCCTCTCATTGTTGTCACCTCTCCCGTTGCAGAGCACAGGCTCCGGACGCACAGGCTCAGCAGCCATGGCTCACAGGCCCAGCTGCTCCGCGGCATGTGGGATCTTCCCGGACCGGGGCACGAACCCATGTCCCCTGCATCGGCAGGCGGACTCTCAACCACTGCGCCACAAGGGAAGCCCCATGTGCTTTTTTTTTAACCTGATTCCTCCATATACACAGTTGCTGTTAAATGCCTTAATTTTCTTAAGAGCTTTAATGGCACTTTTGCTTAGGGATCTAGCTGTTGTATTCTTCAGCTAGTAATCTCTTGGCCTAAACATCTACGGGTCTATAGTCCCCTTGCAATGCCAGCTGCTTACCACAGTTTCTCTTAGCCTGAGATCTAACTATGCCACTTTTGAACATATGAATTCTTGAGTTAGGTGACATAGAAACAAATCACACAGGCAACAACCAAACAGGTTACAACATTGCAAATTCCATCCATGCTGATCTCTCTGGTCTTAGGAAGGGTACTGAGAACTGGGTCACTGATTCCCCCAAACCATGCCATGCTGGGGAGAGGGGGGAAAAAGGGCAAGTATAAACACCACAAAATTTATTACCATTATGAAGGAGGCTTTTTCTTCATGGGTCATTTCTTTGGTTTCTGTAGATCTTTGACTAATTTCTAGAACTCTTATAAAACTATTAAAGTCAGACTCTAGTTGTTTCCATGGAGGAAGGGGGGCTTAGAGCTTCTTAGTCTGCCATCTTGCTAATGTCATACTTCCCAGACTTATATTTTAAATTATAATTGTAGTTGTTTATTCAGCTCAAATAGAATTAATTGGCCTTCCTTTTTTATTGGTCCTGGCGACCCTGTAATCAATTAGCTCATAGATCCATTTAATATTATTAATTACTCCTCCAAATTTCTTCTTATTATAGAAAAGCATGACATTTCCCCTGAATAGTTAGTGCTGCTACTATCTGCCCCACCATCAGTTCATTCAGCATCTTCTACCTTCATCCCTGCTCTACAGAGAATAGTCATTATAGTTACTTTTAAAAAATTCTTGCTCTCATTTTGTTAATGTTTCTCTTAATATCTTGATGAAAGAGTGACTTCAGGCCCCACTGGGAAAATATTTAGATGATGATTAAGATGGTGATATGATAAATCCACTCAACATTGTCTTCTTTTTATGGTTTTGAATTCATTGCTCTGCATTTTCTCAAGGGCTTTCTGGCATCACAATTTAATTTTGTCTCATTTATGGTAGGATTTAAGCTTTAGTCAGCTGCTTCAGCTAGCTCATTGCATCTAGAATATCTAGAATGTCACACAGACCTGTAATTTAACCTGAGTTATCACAAAATTATGTTCATCATTTTCTGGTCTGGCACTGTTAGAATCTCTCCTCTAGATTTACCACAGTTTTTGCCTAGGTAAATTTGTAAAAGTGTTTCCTTCCTTTTGATTTTGTAATTGGTCCTTAATAAAGCCTCTTGGACTTTTATGTAATAGAAAAATTAAACATTTATATTAATTCACAGTTATCTTGGCTGTTGGTTACTCTCAGATGAACCTAATGCAGTTTACAAGAAGATTTCTATATAAAAAACACCTACAACTATTTGTACCAATTTCTTAATTTATTACACTAGATTTTGAAAATTAATTTTGAAACTTGTAAACATTGTTAAAAATAAATTACCTTAAAATGTAAATGTAACATTTAATGTGAATTAATATTTTGAATTCTTCATATACTCAAAGAATAGGCAAACCTGCAATAATAAGTACTCCAAAATTTATCACTAGCCTTTGACTTAAATGTATTCTGAAACTCGATGCCATGGAATTAATTCATTATGCATATTTTTTAATCCTGTTTTTAATATATTCTTCTATTCATATACATAAATATTTTTGCATCTTCTTGCAGTTTCGTAATATGTACCCTAATTGTAAGTTTGCAGCAAAATAAAACTCTCAGGACAAACAGGGTTACTAGAGTTTAACTGTCATCCGAATTTTCATTAGGGACAGGGAATTTTTCCAATTTAAGGTGAAGTAAAACTATAGCTACTGTAAAACTCTTAACCCAACACAATTTTATATTAAGATTCTAACTGTATATACATTATGATCCTCCCTACACACACACACACACACACACACACATACATCCCTATACACACATACACAACTACAGTTAGAATTTGCGTGTGTGTGTGTTTCCGTTAAAGAGTACATATGAAAAACACCTTTCATCATTTATGCTGCATTTAAATACATTTAAGGAAGTAAGACTGTTTCTTTGCATTGTAAGTTTTTAATTCATCTTACCCCCTACCCAATTTCTTGGTAAACTCTTGGAGGGCAGGGTCTATATTTTGCTTTTCTTTCATTGTTTACATGCCAAACACAAAATCTAGCTTTAAAGAGGCACTTAAAATTTAATGGAAAAAGCATAGGAAGTATCCTCTATGGGGTTTTTAATAATGACAGATCAAATCCTTAGTCCTGTAATCATGTTTTCTCTATGTTACAAAGACTCTACATTTATAACACTAATATCTCTTCTAAAATATACCTTCCTATTATTTGTCTTGGAAGATTGAATTATGAACAGTGAGGACAAAATCAGCCCACTAGCGCCTGTGTCGCAGACTGCCCTCTTCCTATACAACATCAATGTAGGTTAATTTCTTCTCTCTTAACCACTTGGATAGAAAAAATTACATAATTTATGGTTGGTATATGGTGGAATACCTTCAATGGTGGAGTATATATACGTATCTAATAAAAAATTTCACTCTTTACATACACTGTTAGACAATTTATCCTTTTGCTTATAAAATTTTTGTAGATTCCAAACAAAGGTTTTAGGTAGAGACTTTTACGACATGTAGAAAATTCAAGTTCTTCTTCCAATAATATATGGCAGGTATCTCAAACTCTAAATTTATGGCCAATTTCAATGAACAGCAACAACAACAAAAATCTTCTGAGTCATTTTGTTAATATCTTAAATTTCACAATAAGTAATATGATTTAAAAAATTATCAGTTTGAAAATACTTCTCTCATTTTCAGATTTTAAAAGCATCTAAGGGAAATATATGATTTTTCTTTCTCTCTTAGAATTACTGCCTTAAAATGTTTGAAGGTTCCTGTCATTTCTCTGGAAATCTATTCTTCTCCATGATAACATCCACTGTTGCTTCAACCATTCTCAAATGTCTTAAGTATAATTCTTGTCCTAAGATTTAAATCTATTCAGAGATATGTTTTTCCCCCTATTTTGTGACAGATGATTGTTTTCAAATTTGCTCTGAAACCAGCCACAAAGACTTAAATATAAACAATTAAAGCCCAAGTAGTATGCAAAATTGGGGCTGTTCCTAAGTAATAACAACTAAGCTCTGTGAATGACTGCATTATCTTTCAGAGAATGTGTAAAATGAGAAAAAAAAAGCTGGGAACTGGGCCCTAAAGAACTGGTAAAGAAGCCTGAGAGAGAACTCTGAAAGAAAGCATGAAGTGGGAGCATATTGTGCAAATAAAGTGAGATATTACATGTCAAATAGGAGGGTGTGTTCAGCCAAGTTAAATGTTGTGATACAGATGCAGATAGACTTCCAGTTTGAAGATTATTTCTTAGATCAGTACATTTTTCAAAAACATAGTTATGCATCTTTAGACGTACTTGTGAAGTGGGCATTTGTTGCAAAGTTGCCAGTAAGTTAAACATTAAAAAAAAAAAAAGAAAAGAAAAAAAGGAAGGAAAGAAAATATGTATCCATCTCTTTCTATTCCTGGCACACCTTATTTCCCCATCCACCCCAGCCCCAGACAATATCTATTTACATTTTACTGTCAGCTTTTTGCTCCCTGACCAAATCTTATTCTCCTACTTCCATTTTTTAAGTATTCTAACAAATAGAGATCTTTCTATTTTCCTTTTTTAATAGAAAACAATACTCAGATTTCTCTACTAATGATTCACATACCATGATCATTCCAATGATTTGTCAGAAAACAAAGAATTATGAAATGCTATAAATATGTCTTGATCAAAAAAATTTTTACTACTTCATTAATGGAATATGTATTGAATATATTTAAATGATTATACTTTTGCAATTGCAATTCTAGTGAAGAACTCTTCACTTAATGTTAAAGAAGAAAATCAAAATAAGGTCCTTGATTTTCCTATAGTTAATAACTTCATTAAAGTTTTATTTGGGGACTCTTTCATAATTAATAATAACATACCATGGATTTTTCTAGCTGAACAACTTTTAAAAACAAGTTACTTACATTGACATAAGAACCCTAGCTATAAAACAAGAACCTCAAAAATACAATGCCCTGTGTCCCCTGGTAACTAAGTCCTGAACTGGGCTTGCACATTGCTCCTTGGACTCCAAATTTTGTTATTTTCACTGCAATAGTGACACTGGTATTATAAACAGATTTGTAAGTCTTTATGCTACTAATAGAAATGTCCATTAGATGACTCAACAAAACTAATTCTCCTATCCTCCTTCCCCATTTTAGAGATGGAAAGATTGAGATTTATAGAAAAGAATCTAACAATTCAAGGAATATACAATAATAAAATAGAAATAAAAATGCATAAGAATCGCCTTCTTTTTCTAGAGCACTTTTCATGGACAAAATGGTTTTAGTTATAGATAAGCAAATTCAAAAGAATAGGAGAATTTAAATGATGCACTTGTTTTTTTTTTTTACACCTGCTAACAGGTGCTAAAATCTGTTCAAATTCTATGAATAGAGGTTTCTTTAACCAAAGTCTCATTATCATAAAATCCAAGATCAAAAAGACTATGAAATATTGAGGCTGATTTAGTTTTCAAATGCAAAGCAGCAGCTGGATTAAAGCACAGGCTACTGGAAAAACCTGGGGAGAAACAACTGACATCTTTAGTCATCGGGTGAGCTCTCAGACAATGAACAGACTGATTGGACATACGGAAATGGTAAAATTCATCATATTATTATTCTAATAAGTTTCATCTCAGGAAACTGATGTGTTGCAAGCTGCAGCAGGTCATTCTTTTACTCAGTAAAGAAAAAAAGGATGATTGATACTGGGAGGACTTAGGTAGAAACAAATTGCTTTTGCTAAGATTATATTTACTTTTTAAATAACTCCATTTATGAAAGTTTTTACTTCAAGAAAAGTTTTCTACACAGATATGTATATATAAAAATACTAATATGTTTGTATATATTAATGTATATATATGGCAATGAATGTGTGTGTATTTATTAATAGGAAAGAAGAAAGCAAAGGAGGAAAGAATGGGATCTTAAAGCCAGTCATTAATAATCTCACTAATGCTATTTCTTATTTAATATATATTTTACTTCACAAGTGCATGAAAATGCAAAAGAAGGTCTAATTTACACATGCATAAACATGTGTACATTTATGGAAGGCAGCAGAGAGAACTCTGTCTGAACTGACTCTGAAAAGGTGAAACACCAAGGTAATACAAACAAAGAATTTTTTTAAAAATTGAGATTGATATACTCTCAGCTTTGATGAAAGTCCAATACAAGAAGAAACTCTTAAAGGATAATTTCATCATATGGCAAAAGAGTTGTTAAATGCCTTCTCCGTTATGCCACCTGATGGCCCTTATCTGATGATAATCTTTGCATTTATTGCTAAGAGGATTCTTTTTCTTTCAAAGTAGGAATAATTCTATCAAGCTATAGAGTGTCTTAGGGAACAAATCACACATACTTACTCTAAAAAAGTGAGAAAAGAAAAGCAATTAAAGCTGCTCCATGTAATTGCAAACTCCAGGGATGTTTTTATTTATTTTTTTAAAGAAGGTCTTAGCCTTCTCATTTAAAGTGAGGGAAGAAAAACCTAATCAGTATTAACTCTAAGGAACTAATATAAGTTAAGTATTTGAGAAATATAACAGGATTAAAAAGCAAGAAGGAAGAAGCGTGCCTTCAGGGAAGAGTTAAAATTTTAACATGTATATAATAAGGGTAGGATAAATACTAATTATTATTATTAGCGTTGATTAAAAATATGGAGACTAGAATAAAGGAGATTAGTTTGTAGAATATCCTTCAATTTTATGGGCATAATATTGTTTTTTTTTCTTAAGCCATTGTCTTCATGCTCCTAATATTACTTAGTTTACTTAGTTATTGCTTTGTTTCATATATACATGTACACATTATAACATTAAAAAGTATATGCTCTTTGCAGAAAACATGGGAAAATGCCAAAAAGTACACATTAAAAAAAAATCACTAATTACCTAGCTAGAGATTATCACTATTAAAATGTGTTGCATATATCTCCAGCTATTATTTTCATTTTTTCCTCAATTAAACAATTATTCGAACTCCACATACTAAGTAATCTGCTCTCCTCTGTCTCCTCATTTGTAGAGTTATAAAAAGTACCTTCATGAAAAACTTGTGAAAATAAAATGTAAAACTTTTAGAGCAATTATTGGCCTTAACTAGAATGCTTTTATCAAACAATGACTATTTCTTTAAAACTGTTTATATCCCAGCTACTGTATGAGATCACAGCTATGTGGTAGAAACATAATGTGTAAGCACCTACATCGAAGAAGAAGAAAGATCTCAAATAAACAACCTAAATTTACACCTCAAGAAACTATGAAAAGAACAAACTAAGCTCAAAACTACCAGATGGAAGGTAATAATAAAGATAACAGCAGGGTGACTTCTCTGGCAGTCCAGTGGTTTCTTAACTGCAGGGAGTACGGGTTCAATCCCTGGTCGGGGAACTAAGATCCCACGTGCCACACGGTGTGGCAAAAAAAAAAAAAAAAAAAGATTTCTTTGAAAAGATAAGGAAAGGTGACAAATCTTTAGTTAGACTAATCAATGGAAAAAGAAAGAAGACAAAATCAGAAACAAAGAGAAAACATTGCAAATGATGCCACAGAAATTAAAAAAAAAAAACCTTAAGAGACTACAGTAGGTCCCCTACATACGAAGCTTCAAGTTTCAGACTTTCAAAGATGTGAACATGCATTTGCATGTCCAATCACATAAATTAGTTCATGTGTCTGGTATACATCGTCACGTGTGTGCATACTCTACAAGTGGTTATGCTTCTATCTACTTTACTGTACAGTACTGTAGAGAGTACAGTAGTACAGTATCTTTATTTCAAGCCCAGGGTGTCTGGAAGCAAGCCTAAAAGCAGTGGTGATATAGCTGGTACTACTAAGAAGTACCAAGTGACAACGATGGAAAAAAAAGTGAAAATAATTGAGAGTGAGGTGAGGCAAAAAGATGGTAGACGTCACTTGTTTTATAACATGAATCATTTAACCACTGACATGATTCTATAGAACAAGAACAAGACCATGGAACACATGAAGTCTGCTGTGCCGAAATTAATATTGAAGAAGCGTGGAAAAATGATGGAGGAGAAACTTCTCAGTGTGTGGATGCAGGATCAACGTCAGCGTCGAGTCCCGCTCAGCTTAATGCTGATTCAAGAGAAAGCTAAAAGCCTTTATGAAGACTTGAAGAAGAAACACGGTGAAGAATCAGAGGGCGCATCTGCGCAAGTGCAGATATGGTAGCTGCCAGGGAACTTCCTGAAACGCTTTGAGAAATTATTGATAAAGGTGCATATTTACCTGAGCAGGTTTTTAATGTGGATGAGACAGGACTGTACTAGAAGAGGATGCCAGACCAAAGTTACATCAGTAAGGAGGAAAAGTTGATGCCAGGCTATAAAGCAGCAAAGGATAGGCTAGCTCTATTGTTTGGTGGCAATGCTTCTGGCAATATGAAGCTGAAGCCTCTCTTAGTTTATAAGAGAAACCAATAGCCCTTAAAAACATAGCCAGACATCACTGGATCGTTTTTTCCAGAGGGTAGATAGAATTGAAATCAGCAAGGAACCAGAACCTGTGCCATCAACATCAGGCGTAAGTGAAATTGCAGCTTGCCCTCCGTCTCCTATTGCTGACAATCCTTGGCTCTACCATCTCCCACCTCCTCTCTTTCCTCCAGTCAGTAACTCTTCTTGCCTATTCACTTGATGCTAGCCCCTGTATGCCAGCTGTTGTACTGTACCACTGTACTTTTTAAAGTGGTGTACTGTAAGATTAAAAATGTTTATTTTTTGTGTTTGTTTTCTATGTATTATTTGTGTGAAAAGTATTATAAACCTATTACAGTACAGTACTATATAGCCAATTGTGTTAGTTGGGTACCTAGGCTAATTTTGTTGGACTTATGAACAAACTGGACTTATGAACGCGCTCTTGGAATGGAACTCTTTCGCATGTAGGGGACTTACTATATTATGAACAATTGTATGACAACAAATTAGACAACCTAGAAGAAACTGAGACATTCCTAGAAAATACAACTTACCAGAACTGAATCAAACAGAAATAGAAGTGCTGAATAGACCAATAATGAGTAAGGAGATTGAATCTGCAATCAAAAACCTCCCAACCCAGAAAAGTCCAGGACCAGACGAATCCACAAATGAATTCTACCAAACATTTAAAGAATTACTATCAATACTTCTTAAACTCTTCCAAAAATAGTAGAAGAAGGAACACTTCCACACTCATTTTATGAGGCTGGCATCATCCTAATAACAAAGCCTAATATAGACACCTCCAGGAAAGAAAACTACAGGCCACTATTTCTGATAAATATAGATGCAAATCCTTAATGAAATATTAGCAAACTAAATTCAACAGTGCATTAAGGGCTTTCCTGGTAGCGCAGTGGTTAAGAATCCACCTGCCAATGCAGGGGACATGGGTTAGAGCCCTGGTCCGGGAAGATCCCACATGCTGCGGAGCAACTAAGCCCGTGTGCCACAACTACTGAGCCTGTGCTTTAGAGTCCGTGAGCCACAACTGCTGAAGCCCGTGTGCCTAGAGCCCGTGCTCCGCAACAAGAGAAGCCACCACAGTGAGAAGCCACCACAGTTAGAAGCCTGCGCACTGCAATGAAGAGTAGCCCCCGCTTGCTGCAACTAGAGAAAGCCCACATGCAGCAACGAAGACCCAGCACAGACAAAAATAAATAAATAAAATAAATTTATTAAAAAAACCCAGTGCATTAAAAGGATCATACACCAGGACCAAGTGGAAGTTAGTTACCTCTGGAATGCAAAAGTGGTTAAACATATGCAAATCAATGAATGTGACACACCATTTTGTCATAATGAAGGATAAAAATAACATGATCATCTCAAAAAATGCAGAAGAAATGTTTGACAATATTCAACACCCTTCATAATACAAACTCAACAAATTAGGTATAAAAGGAGGTTACTCTTTCTGGCTTACTTCACTCTGTATAACAGTCTCTAGATCCACCCAGGTCTCTACAAATATCATATATTAATGCATATATGTGGAACCTAGAAAAATGGTACAGATGAACCGGTTTGCAGGGCAGAAATAGAGACACAGATGTAGAGAACAAACGTATGGACACCAAGCGGGGAAAGTGGCGGGGGTGGGTGGGTGGTGGTGTGATGAATTGGGAGATTGGGACTTACATATATACACTAATATGTATAAAATGGATAACTAATAAGAACCTGCTGTATAATAAAATTCAAAAAAAAGTAAAACCCTGCATATTACTAAAAAAAAAAAAAAGGTTATTTCAACTCAGTAAAGGCTGTATATGAAAAGCCCATACCTCACATGATACTCACTGAAAACAAAAATGAAAACTTTTTATCTAATATCTGTAAGTCAAAGATGCCCATTCTTTCTTGCCACTTCTATTCAGCAAAGTACTGGAAGTCCTAGCCAGAGAACTTAGGCAAGAGAAATGGATAAAAGGTATACCAATTGGAAAAGAAGTAAAATTGTCTCTGTTTACAGATGAGATAATCTTATACATAGAAAACCCTAAAGGTTTGACAAAAAACAAAAAAACAAACAAATGAAAAAACTGTTAGTACTAAAAAACTAATTAAGTAAAGTTGCAGGATACAAAATCAACATACAAAAATCAGTTGCATTTCTATATACCAACAATGAATTATTTGAAAAGAATTTAAGAAAACTATCCCATTTATAATTGCATCAAAAAGAATAACATATTTATGAATAAATTTATCTAAAGACGTGAAAGACTTCTACACTGAAAACTATAAAACACTGATAAAAGAAATTAAATTATAAACAAATAAATGGGAAGAGATTCCATGTTCATGGATTGAAAGAATTAGTATTGATAAAATACCCATACTACCAAAAATGATCTACAGATTCAGTGTAATGCCAATCAAAATTTCACTGGAATTTTTTTTACAGAATAAAAAAAAATCCTAAAATTCACATGAAACCCCAAAGACCCCACATAGCCAAAGCACTCTTGAGAAAGAAGAACAATGCTGGTGGCATCACATTTCCTAACTTCATAATATACAGTAAGTCCCCTATATACAAATGAGTTCCATTGCAAGGGCACGTTCATAAGTCCGATTTGTTCATAAGTCCAACAAAGTTAGCCTAGGTACCCAACTAACACAGTCAGCTATATAGTACTGAACTGTAATAGGTTTATAGTACTTTTCACACAAATAATACATTAAAAACAAACAAACACAAAAAATAAAACATTTTTAATCTTACAGTACAGTACCTTGAAAAGTACAGTAGTACAGCACAACAGCTGGCATACAGGGGCATGCTTGCATCTTTGAACGTTTGCAACTTGAAGGTTCATATGCAGGGGGACTTACTGTATTATAAAGCTACAGCAATCAAAGCAGTATGGTACTAGAATGAAAATAGATGTATAGAACAATGGAACAAAACAGACAGACCAGATATAAACCCATGCATATATGCTCAACTAATCTTTGAATATTCCCCAAAAGTACACAATGAGGAAAGGATACTCTGTTCTGTAAATGTTTTTGAGAAAACTGGATAGGCACATGCAAAACAATGAAATTGGACCTTTATTGGAAAAAATAAACCCAATTGAAAAAAAATTAACATAATTCCTGAAAGCATAAAACTCCTAGAGGAAAACATAGAGAAATAGCTTCTTAACATTGATCTTTCTAATGACTTCTTAGATATGATACCAAAAGCACAGGCAACACAAGCAAAAATAGGTGAGTGGGACTACATCAAACTCAAAAGCTTTTTTCACAGCAGTGGAAACTGTCAACAAAATAAAAAGGCAACCTATGGAACTGGAGAAAATATTTGCAAACCATATCTGAGGAAGGGTTATATGCAATATATACATAAGGAACTGCTACCATACAATAGCAAAAAAAAATAATAATAATAAACCCATTAAAAAATGGACAAGGTACTTAACAGACATTTGTCCAAAGAAGACACACAAATGGCCAACAGGTATATAAAAAGATGCTCAACGTCACTAATCATCAGGGAAATGCACATTAAAACTACAATGAGATATCACCTCAAACCATTTAGGGTGGCTATTATCAAAAAAACAAAAGATCAGTGTTGGTGAGGATATGGAGAAAAAAAGAAAAACATTGGACACTATGAGTGGGACTGTAACTTGGTGCAGCCACAGTGGAAAACATTACAGAGATTCCTCTGAAAATTAAAAATACAGCTTCCGTGTGATCCAGCAATCTTACTTCTGGGTATATGTTCATAGCAAATTAAATCAAGATCTCAAAGAGATACCTGCAATCTCATGTTCATTGCAGCATTATTTACAATAGCCAAGAGATGGAAGCAACTGAAATGTCTGTCTTCAGATGAATGGATAATGAAAATGTGGTATATATATTCAATTGAATATTATTCAGTCTTGTGACAACATGGGTGAACCTGGAAGATATTATGCCAAGTGAAATAAGAGAGACACAGAAGGACAAATATTACATGCTACCACTTATATGAAGAATCTAAAATAGTCAGGCTTACGGAAGCAGAGAGTAGAATGATGTTGCCAGGGCCTAGAGGGAAGGAAAATGGGGAGGTATTAGTCAAAGGATACAATGTTTTAGTTTTACAAGATGAATAAATCCTGGAGATCTACTGTATAGTGCCTATAGTTAATAATACTGTATTGAATACTTAAACATTTGCTAAGAGGGTAGGTATTATGTTGTATTCTTATCACACACACAATAATAATAATACAAAAAGGGAGTGGAAGGAAACTTTTGAAGATAATGGATACATTTACAGCATAGATTCTGGTGATGGTTCCATGGATGCACACTTATCTCCAAGCTCATTAAGTTCTATACATTAATTTTATACAGCATTTTGTATATCAATCATATTTCAATAAAGTAATTTAAAAAAATAGATTTGTAGGCCACAATTACAAGCCACATATATAATTTTAACCTTTTGCTAGCCATGGTCAAGTAAAATGAAGCAGGTAAAAATAAGTGTATTAATATATTTTATTTAAATAAATATGTCCGTAATGTTTTCATTTTAACATCTGATTCAATATAAAATTATTAACAAATTTGACATGCTTTTATATAAAACATTCAAAATTTGGTGTGTATTTTACACTAACAGCACATTCTAATGGGTAGTAAACACATTTTTAAGTGCTCAGTAGCTTCATTTGGTTACAAATTTGGGTAGCACAGCTCTAGCCACTGATAACAAATCACAAAATGAAACAGTTACAGTCCCTGTCTTCAAAGAGGATGTCCCCCAAAATAAGTAAATGTGAAGAAACTAAAATAGCATAGCATGGTGGATAGCAACCAGAAGAATAGAGACAGATTTTTTTTTAACTTAAACAAGAATTCTCTGACAATGTGGCTGGCATTTAACACTGAGAATTTAATAATGAAAAAGTGCCTATAAAAACCTGGGAGGAAAAGCAACAAATACAAATTTAGTACACTGCCCTTAAGGATAAATAAAAGACATTTAGTATTGTGAGAAACAAGGGGGAAAAATTCAATATGTCCAGAATGTGTTGGATGGAATATAAAGTGGATGAGGTGAGGAAAAATACTAAGGGCCAGTTCAGCAGGGCGTTAGCACTCAAGGTAAGATGTTTGGATTTTATTCTGTTTGTCAAGAGAGTCACCAGATGGACATAGGCAGGGGGGTGACATGATCTGTTCTTTGATTTAGAAACAACAACAACAAAAACAATAAGCAAAACACTTGGTGCTGAGTAATGAATGGAGAGTAGTGTGGGGAGTAGGAAAATAGAAGTGAGTGGCTTAAACAACAAAAATGTATTTCCACACAATTCTGGAGTCTAATATTAGGGTATCAGCAAGTTAGTTTCTTCTGAGGCCTCTCTCCTTGGCTGGTAGTTGGTCATCTTTCCCTGCTGTCTTCACATGGTCTCCCCTCTGTTTCTTCTTATAAGTCATACTGGACTAGAGATCACCCAAATGGTTTTATTCAATTATGTCTTTAAAGGCCATATCTCAAAATATAGTCACATTCTTAGGTCCTGGGGGTTAGGACTTCAACATATGAATTCTGGGGAGGACTCTGTTCAGCCTGTAACTAGCATCAATACATATTTTCAAGGCTTCCTGTGGATCACATTTGGGTATTCTGATAAGGAGAGATGTGGTCCTGCCTTTCCATTCAAGGTGGCTCATTAATCATCTCCCAAATACATCTTCTGTTTACTTACATATACACCTTCCCATTCCTATCAGCTTATCAATATTCTACCCATCTTTCAAGGCCTGACTCATGTTATATATCCTCTTCTTAGCAAGATTTGGGTTAGGGCCTAAAATGTAACAGAAAGAATTTACCAAAATCCATGGCACATTGCTTCCTGCCTCCCTTCTCTTCCCTTTTTTCTCTCCTTTTTCTCTTCCTCTGTTTTTATCTCTACGCTTTACTCCTTTCTCCCTTCCTTCCTTTTTCATTTCTAATTTCATGTGGGTGGTGGCCAGGTACCCCCGAGGGGCTGGAGTACAGCCAGGGAGGGGTGCTGTACTCATTTTACTTCACTAAATATTTTCTGTTCCTGGATTCATAAAATTTACGTATCAATTTGAAAATTGTTTGCCTAAAATTTTTTTTAAAATAATATAATTACTACATGTGACCCAACTTACACACAGAAAATGGCAAGGGAATAGTTTTGGATTTCTGATTTTAAGGATGTAGGCTTGACATCAATGTTAAGGAGAGTTCTCATCTTATTTGTTTAATATAACGAGAAGAAGAAGTCAGATATATATGAATATGTATAATATTTTATAATATTATAGATATATGAATATATATGAGTATATATGTATATATATGTGTGTGTGTGTATATATATATATATATATGCCCAAGTCAGAGCATGAGAATAATTCGTTATTACCTCAACTACCGGCTCCTTTACAGTTGACACACAGGTGAAATCAAAGAACAGTTATGGAGATAATTAAAACTAATGATGATTTATTTTTTAAGTGATATTTGAAGTGGGAGTCTACCAGATCAGGTAATGAAACTGATTGATGTATTAATGGACTGAATGAATCATTCATTTGTTCATCCAAAAGTATTTAATGAGAGAATTATATGAGGTAGAAACTGGAGACATAGCAGGGAACAAAAAGATAGGATTTTACCTTCATAAAATTTATATTTGCTTGGGGCTTGAAAATAAATTAATGAATAAGAACACTGAAATTTAAAATAATATTGTTATGAAGAAAATAAACAAGTTGATTAAACAAATAGTTATTTGGTGAGAGAGAGTCTAGACAGAGTAGTTAGAAACTGTCCTCTGAGAAGGTGACATTTATTTGATTCCAAGGATCAAAAGAGTGAGTTTCATACAGATGAAGAAAATGGATGAAACAATTATGTAGGTACTGTCTCTATATGACTATAAATCAGATATTTTCCATATGGAGAAATAAAGTTGTCTCTATTAAATTTGACCACAGTATGCAGTGCAACAAAAAAGCCACAAAATCTCAGCAGCATACAATAATAAGCTTTTACCTAAATCAGAAATCTATGACAGTTGGGAGTCAAAGGATCTAGGCTGGGCTTAGTTAGGAGAGGTAGGCTGTGCTCCACACGCCTCTCACCCTCCTGGGACCAGCAGGTGAGGCTAACTAAGCACGTTCTTATGATGATCACGACTGAGGAGCAAGTGAGTAAACAAACACTCACAAGCACAATTCAGGCTCATGCCCCATTATGTGTGGTGACATCCAGTGGTCCCAAGGCACTCACAGTTTTAAGATCAATGTCCACGATCGAGTAAGTATACTCCTCCTATGGACATGAGGGAATGGTGTGACTATTTCCAAACAATAATCTAAGCTACCACATAAGTAAGAATAAAGATAAAATTTTAGAGCATCCTTTAGCATTCAAAGGCATTCCTATGTACCTTTCATTCTGACTTTACTATTTTACTGTTAATTTACCACACAGTGTAAAGGCATGGAGGTATTGTCCTCATGAGAAGCAGGGAAACCTCAGGAAGCTATGGCACCACTGTGGCTAGAGTTTGGGTACGAACAGACTGCAAGATCACTGTATTTTTTCTTCCATCAATGTGAGAATTGACTTCAGACAAATGAGCGCTTCTAAGCAATCTCAAAATTTCAAATTTGTAACAAGGTTTAAGTTGGTACTGAGAAATTCCCTAACTACTTATCCTCCACTTAGCGGGAATAAACTAATCCTTGTTTGAAAAATATTCTTAAGTATCACTGGACTTGAACAGATAAACGACTGACTTTATGTAATATTTTCACACAGCATAAAATCTGTAATTTAACTTGTGACATTTTGAACACTTAATAGCTGGAATAACTAATGATTAACATTGAGTATTTTTGGTGGTTGTGAGGCTGCTAGTGTGAGGCATGAATTTTAGTTTATTGTGAAATAAGTTTATAGTTTTAAAATTAAGAATTAATTAATAATATGGTAGTGAACATGATGGACAACTTTAAATATTAATTAGCTAGTGTTTCATTTCTTAAGGCTAAAAATCTCAAAGTAGTCAATATTAGTAATCAAATGTTAATGAATATCCAGGACTCTGGTTCGATACCTTAAAAATAATGCTACTTTACTAGATTAGTAGAATTTATAAGAATATTGTTAAGGTAATTTTTAGCTCTCAAGTCTACCTATTCCAATTCCCATTGTAAGGATCCAGACCGGAAAAAAGGTAAACAGTTGTAGTACCAACTCAAGCCACAGGAGGGTAGCCTTCCCATAGGAAAATTTTAATATTTTTGTTTTCCTTATATCAGCATGACACTATTAAAATTCAAATTTTAGAGATTGTGTTGAAGTTACAATTTATGACCTACCATTTTTATAACCACACTATTTAAAGCTGTTTTGCTACAGAATAATGTAGATAAAAGGAAATAAATGGGGATCAACCATGATACATTAGTAATCATAACATCCAATTTTAGCAGTAACGGTGTCTTGATTAACTAAATAATGCTTTTCCAAGTACAACTACTTTTCAAAGAATACTATACTTGTGGAATTTTGTGAAGAAAAAGCAGAGAATCTCAAATTATACATGGATTCTATTAGTTTGGGTAAATTATCCTCTTCTCTCTTTAGGAGAAACCCGCACATTTTACATTTTCTTTTTCCACTAATTTACTACATGATTGGTTTTGCTCTTTATTCTACTCAAGTGCTTGGCTGAAAATATTTACCAAGATCTATACCAAGAGAAAATGTTTATTCCTCTGTTGTTTTTAAATTTGGATAGCCCAGTGTATGAAACTCTATTGCAAATAAAATAGGAGATGTGAATCTCATCCCAGGTCTATTACTTATTAACCAAGCAGTATAATCTATGGAAACCAATGTATTCTCACTGATTACCTTGGTTGTTTTATGTGTAAAACGAAAAGCTTGAATATCTATACTTGGAGATGTTTCCTTTACTTTTTTTCCCCATTCTTTCCTTTAATGTTGATATGTCCTTTTCACACTGTGAAAAAGATCATAAAGTGCAGGAGTTAATTCATGCTGCACCTGATTCAGCTCTATTCTAGCATTGCTTTGATAAGGATAGTGTTTCTCTGTGGAGTAGATTTAAATGCCAACTGATTTCAAATCAATAGCATTTAAAAGTCCATTGGTTTATCTTATTATTATTGTTTTTTACACTGCTTCTTAAACTTCTTACTCAAATCCTTAAAGGACATAGGACTCAGGACTTTAGATCAAAGGTAAAATGAGAGCTTAATAACAGCTTTCTTCTTGATGCAAAAACACATCCCAAGAATTGTATGTAGTAAGCAGAGTGGAGCAAATTATGTTATAATCTATAATCTATAATACGAGCCCCCATGCTTTCTCAAAGTCTACAGTTAGCACGCTAAGAAATGAATTTCTCTTTATGAAAAAGTTGAGTAAAGGGACTGCGTGCTGGGACTCCCTCACTGTGATATCCAACACCCCATATTTGCTGAGGATTAAGGCCATAGTTTCAGGGGCTCTCCTTTTCTTCAGCAGGTGTGATATTAACAAAACACGATGAGAGAATGACCTTTCCAGCTCTAGGAACGTGATTCTTCAGTCAGGGATGTGCAAATAGCTGGGCTTCTTGACTGGAGCTTCAAAACAGCATCTCAAACTCAATTCTAATAAGCAATAAAAGAGCTATTTACCCAGAAATGATGTTGTTACACAGGTGTGTTGCTGCTGGAAAAGCCATTTCCCCACTCAGTTCAACAATGTGCATATGCTTATCTTGCTTGACTTGGTTTATGATTATATACAATAGTGCCGTCAAATAAATCGTTTTCAAAATGTTAACTACCTTATGGAGAAGAATGGTTTGCTATCTTTTTAGTATATGGCTTTGCTTTACTCATTAGATAAGTTCTATCCTCTAAATTTTCCCAAAGTCAAAACTGAACAGAGTCTCAATCCCTCAGTCCCTGTGAGGCTAGAGAATGGTGAATCTGTGCATAAAGTGGGTAGGATGGACCCCTCTTTATAAAATAGAAATTTTGCTTTTCTGTTCTCCCCATTTCTCTTACTGTTTAAGGCTAAGGAGGCAGAGAAAATAAAGTGAACAGAAGGGATATAGGGATACGGTTCATCAGGCAGGTAGTTAAAGCAATTCTAAGATACTCTATGGATTCACAGAACCAGAAATAAATGCTAATGACCATAGATTTATATAGCTTTGCCTCACTGACAGCTGAGATGCAGGGCAAGGAAACTACTGCAATGTCTCTCAGCTATTATTCTTACCAACAGTCAAAGGACTAAAAAGCATGCAGGTAAGGGAACATACATTTGCCTTGTCCTAACTATATGTCAGGTCTCTGTCAGAACCTCAAAACAACCCTGAAAATTTGATGCTATTATCTCCATTGTTCAAATGAGGGAACAAAGACTGAGAACTTGAATAATTTGTCAAAGTTTACATATCTCATTAGTGCTGGAGCATGAATTTAGACCCAAGTCTGCGTTATTCAAAGACCAAATATCTAAAATAGTTTTTCAAGAACTCTAAGTTGCTTCTTAAACATGAAGTACCAAGGGACTTCCCTGGCGATCCAGCGGTTAAGACTTCACTTTCTAATGCAGGATGCGTGGGTTCGATCCCTGGTTGGGGAGCTAAGATCCCACATGTCTCCGGGCCGGAAAAAAACAAAACATAAAACAGAAGCAATATTGTAACAAATTCAATAAAAAGACTTTAAAAATGGTCCACATCAAAAAATCTTAAAAAAAAAAAAATGAAGTAGCAAACAACCCTCACTGACCTAGTCTCGTCTTTTCTATACCCTGTTTCTTTGTCTAGAGGTCTTCAGTGGAGTTTTGCTTTTGTTACTGAAGAGAACAGCAAGTTCTTTGTCATTGAAGACTGTTTCCGAATCAGGACACCTCAGTTTCAATGAGGTTTCTTCCTCAATAATATATTTCCCTTTTTTCTTCTTGCCAGGGAAAGTAAAAAATGCTTCATGAATATTCAGAAAGAGAGATGTTCTGATACCACTATCACTCACCTATAAGGCAATATTGTATGAAAACAAGGACTTACAGTCTTCTAAAAATAACTGAAACTGTGGAACTGCAATTCAAAACATGCCTAATCCATTGAATTAGTATTCAGAATAACTGTAGGCCCTTAGTGCAATATTTGTAAATATATAATATCATACTTCAAATCATCAATGATTAGAATTCTCTGATTTAGAACATATACCTGTATCAAAAAATTGAAAAAAAAGCATAAACTTTAAAGGGAGTTCTGGTCATAATAGCAAAAATCTGACATTTGCCAAATTCATTTGATATTGTCCTCTTCCCAAAGCAATAAAGGGTAATTGTAACCGACAAATAAAATTGAAGCCATTCATAAGCTGTAATGTAATGACTAAACTAGCATGTGTCAGAGGAAATAAGAATGAACAGCAATCAGCCCTGACCTCTTCCCTTTGCCTAGGGCATCAGAGGGGCATTCCTCTTCAATGACTGTTCTTCACATTTTGCTTGGACACTTGCAAAATATGCCATTTACATTCTAAGAAAATGCAATAAATACATTTTCTTAAAAATATTTTAGTACTTTTAATAAAAACCAAATACGTTGTCGATATAACAGACTTAGGAAACATTGTGTTCAATTCTGAATATAGTTCAGGAGGAATTAAACATTAAAGCATCTTCAGTACTTCTCCAAAGGAGATAATTTTTGCCCAAAAGTTTTGGAAGTAATAAGCCTCCTTTATATTTACCAATAAACAACCATCACCACACTACAGCCACCTCTTGAAACAGTTTGGTGCAAAAAAAGAGCTTTGGTCTGACTATTCCAAATATATTAATTAAATTACAAAGTGTCACTAAAGTTTTAGGGATGTACAAACACACATACATACACGGTTTTACATGATTTGTCATTTAACATTATTAAGGCCTGAGGTCCAACCTACCTTCAATCTGGTTAAGGCGAGACTTTTTGTAATGGGTGGTGGGAAAGCCACCAATATTAGGCAGATTCCTTAACAAAAAAATAGTAAGATTTAAGAGAGTTGTTCCCTCATCCAATGGTTCTCAATTTTGTCTCCATTTAATATCTGAGGAGCTTTTAAAAAATCCTAGGTTCCATCCCAAGAGGTCCTTGTATAATGTTCCTGTACTATGTTCTGGGATTAAAAAAAAAACTTCAGGTGATTCTAATATGCAACCAACACTGAGGACAACTGCCTAAGCTTTGTATTTTTGACTAGACTCCCTCTTACCCACCGTGTCATTTGTTCTCATCAATTCAAAAGGCTGTAGCTGGAGACCATCTCAGGCTTTCCCTAAAGCCCAATCAATAGCTGGGGAGATACCCCTCTCCCCACCTATTACCATATGGTAAAACAATCCTGTCTCATGCTTGAACAGAACAATGAGTGAGTGACTAAGCCTCTTTGAGTTGAAAGCTTTCAGTTCTTCAGAAAAAAATGAAAGATCCAAAATATCTGATTGCCCCCACCCACATCTGTCTCAGCAGCTCTCTTCCCTCAATTTTTTTCTGTCTCAGGCTTTAATTAGTTTCTGTCACAGAGTTTTATTCATCTACCTGTTCATGATTGATTTGTTCTCTCTCATGATCCAATGTAATCCATGAGAGTAAGAACTTTTAATTCCTGTACCTGAGCACATTGCCAAGTATACAGCAGGCCTCCAAAAAGGATATCTGGCTTGCATAAATAAAAAAAGATTGTAAGGCTTCCCTGCTGGCGCAGTGGTTGAGAGTCCGCCTGCCGATGTAGGGGACGCAGGTTCGTGCCCCGGTCCGGGAAGATCCCACATGCCGCGGAGCGGCTGGGCCCGTGAGCCATGGCCGCTGAGCCTGCGCGTCCGGAGCCTGTGCTCCGCAGCGGGAGAGGCCACGATGGTAAGAGGCCCGCGTACCATAAAAAAAAAAAAAAAAAAAAAAAAAGATTGTATGAAAGAGCTGTAAAGTAAGAGACAAAAGGTAGATAGGTGGCCTTCCCAGAATTCCTTCCCACAAGTGCACTTTTTTTTTTTTTTGCGGTACGCGGGTCTCTCACCGTTGTGGCCTCTCCCGTTGCGGAGCACAGGCTCCAGACGCGCAGGCTCAGCGGCCATGGCTCACGGGGCCAGCCACTCCGCGGTATGTGGGATCCTCCCGGACCGGGGCACGAACCTGCGTCCCCTACATCGGCAGGCGGACTCTCAACCACTGCGCCACCAGGGAAGACCACAAGTGCACTTTTGAAACAGGAGTGTGCAATGGTGGCAGGAAGAAGGAGTTGCTGCGGCGGACCCGGATGCAATCTTTTGTTCCTACAGCTGGGGCCCTAGCCCACCTTACAGGATTGTAGGATCATGTTTTAGATTGAATATGTATCCTTTTAGTGTATTCTAATTTAAGTAGTGGGTGGTTAAGGCTATTACTTTTGCTTTAGGGAAATTCATGAGGAGGAAGCATCAACCATGTAGGTCAAACACTAAGATCCTCTAGCACCTCCTCCAAGCAACAGGAGAACGAACGGGCTTAGGATTTTCAATAGACTCCTCCAATGGATCAAACTCTGACAGTTACAATCCAATGTTGTTATAGATATTTTTCTTGAGATTTTAAATAAGAATTTCCACAGTAGTTATTCTTCTTATTATTCCAAAGTATAATATATGGGCAGAATTTATAAAGAAAGCATATATATTATTTAGCAGTGGGTAGTAAGGGTCTGTTGTAAAAGTATATGCCAGTATGTAACTGTGCATATATATGTGTGTATAAATTTGTTTTATTTTATTTATAGGTATAATATATACATATGTGTACATAACATTGTGTATGTGTATATATATAATTGTATACATATATAATTGTGAATATATATAATGTAATTGACTCTAATACACCAGGAATTTTTACATTATTTTTTTCATATTATACAAATGAGGAAACTGAGCTTAAAATACTTAACTATATGTTAAACATATGTTTAATGTCACCTAGCTAACAAGGAGAAGAGTTAGAGTATTTGCTCAGAACCCCAATTACAGTCTCATAATGAGTATCTCATAGTTTCCCTGTTAGAAAATTTGTAAAGCATAAAGACTCAAAATATATTTTATCTACATGTCATTTTTCTTTCCTGATTAACTGTTAGCTTAGGTATCATATGCCAGCATGAGCACTACAATGCATTCAGTTGACTCAAATCTGATATATATTCATATGCATACATACATTTGATATGCAAAACCTTATAATTAAATCTCTTCAAGTGTTGGAGTATTGGTGGTGGATTTAGAACACTGTGAATTCTTTAGTCATGATGAATAACAAAGAATATAATTTTGATGTCTGATTGCTTTCATTTCTTTCTAACATACCTGTTAGTTCTCAAAAGAGATAAAGCAAATAAAGCAAGGAAAATAGGATAGTAATAACTTTACATGAAGAAAATCAATCAGTAATAGGAATAGAGGTTTCATAACACTTATTAGGTCATCTTGTCAAACCCTAAGGGTTGGTGTAGGATTGCCATTGAAATCTGCTTTCTAGTTCTTTATCAAAAATAGTTACAAAAAGTGTCAAATAGAAGAGTATTTCTTCTGAGCTATTAATGCCTGATGCTCAAAATAAATGCCATTAATATTCATTGCAGCAGAACTTTCATTGTTATCATGGTCAGAGATCATTTGAAAATGTTTTTGTATGAATGCTAATAAAGAAATCAGTAGTTCTAAAGGCATTTATTAGTGGCTAAAAATTCCCACTTTTGAAAGGGAATTGATTAGAATATGTGAGGGTTTGTTAGAATACAGCATTTGTTTGTTTATTCATTTGTCTAAAGCCACATTTCAGACACTGCAGGCATCATTCTACCAAAGCTTTGGAAAGAGTCATTAACAATAAATATCAATTTTAAAAACACAAAAATGAAAAATATAAAATTGAAAAGCTGTGGGTAAAACAGTCACTAAAGGCCAAACTAGTTCAGAGCAAAGAAGAAGGGTGGAAATTTAGAGATCAAAGGTCTAATGCTCTCAAAAGTTTTCTGAATTGGCCTCAAATGAGAGTATCATGTAGTGATGCGGGACAGAAAATTTCATTGGCTCAGCTAAGACACCCTTACACTGTGTGACTCCATAGTCCCCAGGATGTGTGGCTATCTCACTTCCCCATTTTCACACCATTAAGAATGATATGGTTCCTGACTACTACTATGATTTACTTATGAACCTCTCAGCTTTTCTCCTCTTAAAAATTCCTCTTCTACTATATGTCATATATTACTTGCAGTTTAAGATGAGATAATTTCATGTTAATTTCAAGTGTCTGTTTCATCTTAATATAACTACTGTAATTTTACTGATTTTTTAAAACTGCATAATTTCCATATTCATCTGAATTTTTTAACTGGTGTATACTTTAATTAGTGTAAATGTTCTTTCAAAGTATAATCTGAATAAAATATGATTTAGTTTTTCATATTATAAACTTTTATAGATGACCAAAGAGTAAAATAGTCATGGGTAATATCAATTAATTATCTTTAAAATAATAGTAATGAAAAATCAGATTAAAATAGTCAATCTTCAGTTTCAGATTTTTTTATACAGCATCGGCTATTATGTAGGGACAGTGTTGCAGATGAAGTGGAGTGGGGAGCTATCTAACTGTGGTACAGTTAGTCTTCATAGAGATGGTAGGGTAGAACACAGACCATCGTGTGCTGATGTCACTCCTGCCAAACCAATGACATGCCAAGCACATTATCTAAGGCTGTGGGTCTTTGTGGACTGGTACAGTCTTCCCTCCACCCTGGCTACATCAAAAATGAAACTGTAGGCTTGCTTGCTAGAGGAATTAAAGAGGCATTGGGAAGCTGTTACCACTCACTGACATACATGTTTATCTCATAGCAATAGCCTAAAATTAGTTTTACTTCCATATGCTTCAAAATTATTTTCCAAAACTACTGCAAGTAGATATGTAGTATATACACACACACATATATATATTTGTATTTTTCTTTAAGTTTAAATACTCGCAAATTGAAGTGGATTCCATTTTGTGTGGCACGAAATTTATACAATTTTGTGAACTCTCTTTAAGGAAAACAATATAAAATCATGAATGCAAAACTAGATGTGAAAAATATTTACATAGAATGAGAAAGAAATCACAACAAATTACACATTTAAAAACTGACAAGTAACATAAACACCAAAATATCCAGAAAAACAAATTATTTTTATTAATTTATTGCCTGATAGTCATCTATAATACTTTTTGATTCCAGTGTTGTTGGCAACATAGTTTTTGATCATGTCTTCATATGATAATGATTTTGTCATACTTTCTACAAAGAAAAGAAAGACAACCAGTCTCTCTTTTAATATAGTTGGTTGGAATTTATTTTCCATTATTTTTGTTGGGATATATAATGCATGTGACTTTACAAAGATATATACTTACTATTTGTAGTAATGCACAGGTTTTATCTCATGCACCTTAAAATTCTAAAATTTCTGTTTTGTGCAATACCCAGGCAAAAAACTAGAGATGGTATAGTGTATTTTCTAATTGTCAAAAAATGCATTATCAAGTATATTTCTGAGAGGAGGGAATTTCTGTTCAAAGTAGGTATTAATAAGAATCTTCTACTAGCAATTGTATACATATAATTACTGGAAAAATTGTCCTCAAACCAGCTCTGGCTCTTCTCAAATCTTGTTTCTCCTCCATTATCCACATATTTCAAGTGCTGGATGCCGGTGGACATGCTGATATCACAAGATGACCTCTGGCCTTGTGATGATAATGATAGGCTGTCACAGTGAGTGGGAAGAATATAGAATGGTACAGAAGCCATTTTTACACTAGAACAGCTAGCAATAATAGCCCTACACCAAGTGAGTTTGAACTGTATGAATTTTTCTCACCAAACTAAATGTATTGCAAACTCAATTTCCCCTTTGGATCACAAAATTCCCAAGGCCACTTTAAAAACATATACAGAAGGAATATGATGGAGGGTAAGTCGAATTGGAAAGCAACAGAGATCTTAACTGATTACAGTTAAAATAACTTGGTTTTGAAAATTTAATAGGAACATGTGGCCTTATAAACACATTGTTAGAACATTTCTCAGGCTTAGATAAAGCCTGTGCAAATGAAGGGTCCTGAACTTAAGCTTCATTAGCTCCACAGTAAACTGTGCCTCTAATTGCAAAGGTTATCCTGTTTAGCATATTGTATATATTGCCACTCGATAGAAATTTGGCATATCTCTTTTAAATGTACCAAAAGGCATATAAATATGATGATTCAATACTACCATTATTTATTCTAAAATATATGAACAAGGTCTTTGTTAAGAGATTACATTTATAGTGTTTACTTTTCTCCTTGAGCTAATATTTTACAACACGAGGAATACAGGCAAAATTTTATAATAACTATAAATGGCGTGTAACTTTAAAAACTGTGAATCACTATATTGTACACTTGTAACTTATATAATATTGTACATAAATGGATGTTGAATTTGGTCAAAAGCTTTTTCTACATCTATTGAAATATCACATGATTTCATTATTCAATTTGTTAATGTGGTGTATCACATTGATTGATTTTTGGATATTGAAAAATCCTTGCACCCCTGGGAAAAATTCCACTTGATCATGGTATATGATCCTTTAAATATATTGTTGGATTTGGTTTGCTAATATTTTGTTGAGGATTTTTGCATCTATGTTCATCAGTGATACTGACTTGTAATTTTCTTTTTTGTGTGATATCTTTTTCTGGTTTTCATACCAGGGTGATGCTGGCCTCATAGAATGAGTTCAAAAGTGTTCCTTCCTCTGCAATTTTTTGGAAGAGTTTAAGAAGGATAGGTGTTAACTCTTCTCTAAATGTTTGGTAGAATTCACCTGGTCCTAGACATCTGTTTGCTGGGAGATTTTTATTACTGATTCCATTTCATTATTGGTAGTTGGTCTGTCCACATTTTCTATTTCTTCCTGGTTCAGTCATAGGAGATTGTACCTCTAAAAATCTGTCCACTTTTTTAGGTTGTCCATTTTATTGGCATATAGTTTTTCATAGTAGTATTCTCTTATGGCCTTTGTATTTTTGTGGTGTCGGTTGTAACCCCTTCTTTATTTCTGATTTTACTGATTTGGGCCCCCTCTGTTTTTTTCTTGATGAGTCTGGTTAAAGGCTTATCAATTTTGTTTATCTTTTCCTAGAACAAGCTTTTAGTTTCATTGATCTTTTCCATTTTTTGTTTTAGTCTTTATTTCATTTATTTCTGCTCTGATCTTTATGATTTCTTTCCTTCTACTAACTTTGGGTTTTGTTTTTCTTTCTCTAGTGCTTTAAGTGTAATGTTAGGTCATTTATTTGAGATTTTTCTATGGCACACAGCAAAAGCAGTTCTAAGAGGGAAGTTTATAGAGATTCAAGCTTACCTTAGGAAACTAAAGGAATTTTGAATGAGGTATAATAAGAATGAAAGCATGGCTATCTATATGGACATTTCATTTAGTTTTGCATCACTTCTTTTCCAAAGTAGTCTGGTTTCCATATTGTATGAGATTTCTATTGTTTTACAACAAATTACTACAAATTTAGTGGCTTAAACTAACATCCACTTATTAGGTCACATTTCTGTAGGTCAGAAGTCTAGCATGACATGACTGGGTTCTCTGCTCAGTATCTTACACAGCTGAAATCAAGGTGTTAGCCAGTTGTGTTCTCATCTCCAGTCTTGACTAAGGAAGAGTCCAATTCCAACTTATTCATACTGTTGGAAGGATAGAGTTCTTTGTGGCTACACGACTGAAGTCCCCTGAAGCTGGGGGCCACTCTCATCTCTTAGAAGTGGCTAGCATACGCTCCATCTTCAAATCCAATAATAACATAACAGAGAACTGAATCCTTTTTGTGCTTTGAAACACTTTGACTTTCCTTCTGCAACCAGCTGGAGAAAAATCTCTGATTTTTAAAGGGCTCAGATGATTAGGTTAGTATCTATTAACCTAATAGAGATAATATCTATTTTTAAAAATTATCTATTTTTTAAAATTATCTCTACCATATAACATAACCTAATCATGAGAGTCATTAAGTTGGGAGGACATCTTAGAATCCAGCCTACCACATACATTCATGAATTTGCTGAATCTCTATTACTGTCAAAGACCTTTTTATTTCCAGATTCAAAGTTCTCTTTCTTGAGAACACTTTAGCTTAACAAGTTTGATATCATCTTTGTTGAATCTCCTTCCTGTCAACTTGTGCAATGGATTTTTCTTTCTTTTTGATTCTTCTAATTTTCATTTTAGTCTTAGTCATTCTCTTTCACTTGATCTTTATTCTCTACCTATTTCATGAAGATTGGTTTTTCTTAATATGTTCAGCCATCCTCTGTCTCTCTTTCTCTCTCTCTCTCTCTCTCTCACACACACACACACACACACACACACAACATTTCCATACATTTGACATCTAGATTGAAAAGTCTTAACTGTTCTTAAGAGTTCTTTTAAGTGCTAACTGGACATCTTCCCCCAGAAGTTTCACTGTTACCTCACTCTTAGCATAACGGAAACATTTATTCCTTGGGAACTGACCTATGTTACTGCTTGAGATTCACTAAATACAGTATTTACAATCTAAGACCCTGAAGCCAGATTTCCTGGGTCCATTCTTGGCTTTACTTCTTATCAGATGTGTTACCTTGAAAAAAGTATTTAACCTCTCTTTTTCTCAGTTTCCTAAACTAAAGGATGGGAATTAAAATTTAGTTTTATTAGCATGCCAAAGCTGAGTACCTCACCCTTCAATCAATCTTTAATCAAGTCTTACCAGTAGTAGGAAAAATATGATTCCTAAAAATATTCATTTCATCCTCACTAATAGCCCTAAATAGTTCCATTTTTTGGTTGCAATTTTATTTCTACATATTATTTAGAATTCCTATCTCTGTCTTATTCTTTCTCCAAACAATTCTTCAGATCACAAACGAGATGATACAGCTTCTTTCATTCATTCATTCATTCTTCATTTGTTTCACTTTAAGCACAAATGAGGTCATACTATTTCCCTGTTTACAACTTTTCATAGGTCATCATTACCTACCAAAGTTAGGTACATTTCTTAAGGCACTCATAATTATAAAATTTAAATCAAGACATTTTTATCCATCCTGAGTTGGAAATCGTTGGAAACCCATTTTCCATCTACTCTGAGAAGTAGATATCTGTCAGCATCACATTCAAAACCTTATTTTAATAAACTTCCAAATTTGAAAGACTGCAAGTTGTGGTATACAGTCTCCAGTTTGTCAGTCTCCACTGAGTCCACTTTGTGCTTGGAGATTACCCGAATGTTTTTGGAGGTAATAGAGATTTTACATCTTGCCTACCAAAAAGTCATAAAGGCATTATTAGCAGGACAATATAGATACTTTACAATTTGGCCTTTCTAATCTCATTGCCTGCCATTTCTTACCTACTTTTTACATCCAAACCCATTAGTACTACTGGAGTTTATTTCCTAGATGATAGCATTTTAAGGTCACATGAGCCTTGGCTCAATCAATAGTCTCTATCCAAAATCTCATTTTTTAACCTGAATTCTTTTTTCAACCTACTCATTTTCTCAGCTTCTGCTTGAATAGAATCTACTACAGGGAGATGAAATTTCCTCCTTTAAGTGTCCATAACACTTTGTATATTTCTATTTTTATAACATATATCCTATATTATAATTATTTGGATAGATACCCATCTTTCTAGAGAGAATGTGAATTCACTCACAGGAATATTATGTTTCCTTACTTACAGAGTCCTGGCATGGTGTTTGGAATATAGTAGAGTGGTAATAAATTTAATGAATAATTTTTCAGGTTTTACAATGACAACATAAAATTTCAAAAACTGGATGAAATTTTACTGATGCACTTTCTTTTAGTGTTTGAAGGATAAGGAGGTGGTTAGGAAAGGTAACGTGATGTAGACAGGAGGTCCTCACAAATTCTACCTGTCCTCGTGTCTACCACAGATATTTTTAATATTAAATAAATAGAGAAGAGAGGTTTGCAACTGATTTTTAATTATTGTAATCTGATCCTCAGTTTGTTTTGCTTTGCTCACTTGAGCAAATAAAGGAAGTGAGAATTGAATAAAAATGGAAAAGAAAAGAAAGCATTATCTATTTGGAAATTTTAGGGGAGTGTTTAGGCAAAACTGATAAGGCCTAGAATAAAGTTCTGGTGAGAACAATAGAGATGACAGATTTCTGCTCTTTGTATCACACACATTGAATGCACCTATAAAGATTTGTCTTTGGTTAAATCAACGTTAAAGAGAGAATTGAGACAGGTTTAAAATGTACATATCCAGTAATAATTTTTAAAAATATATATTCCTTCTGGAGTTGAACCTTTAAAATTATCAGTACATTTGCTATCTCCTAAAGTAAGTCAATTTTGTAAGAAAGCATTGTGAAGCATGATCATAAACAGTATCTTTTCTGTTAAAAAATGTATAAGGAAGATTTTCTCAGTTTCTTATGTTGGGAAGTATTTTGATGTGAGAAGTGGCAATTCCAACCCTTTGTTCCTAAATCATGTCACGAAATAATGTTGTAAAAAGCTTTTTAGAACTCATATAAAAATATGATCTCCAATTTAGACCACATTTTGAAAGATAGCTTCACTATACGCGTATTTTAATTCCTCCTTACATATCTTAGAAAAAAGCATGCAAATAGTTTAGTTGTATGCACTGAACAATATCCGTAAAAAGGAACATGTCTTCAATTCCAGAACGTGTGACACAGGACCGAAGGACGACAGAGCATCCTTCTCTGTTATCCATGCTAATAATATTTTTTCAAGATTAACTTTTAAATTATATCTCTACATTTTTCTTAGCAATTTTAAACCAAATAAAAGAAAATATCTTGTCTAGATAGCATCAATATATAACTTAAAGGTAGTATCATTTACTGAAACAAGTGAAAACAGTTGAATAGTCACTAACAGTAAATGATAACAATAACCAATAACAACTAACAATAAACAATAAAAGATTATCAGTCATTGGTTTCATAATTAAAGTGACTTTAAGAGAAAATGGAATATATGGTATTATAAGCATATTCACAATTTTAAATTTGGATTGTCCGTGATAATTCAAGATGTATGGCTGCCAATATCCACTTCACTAAATTGTAGTAGATGACATAACAAAGGAAAAAAAAAATCGTCATGAGACTAAAGAAAACTCTAAACACATAATCCTGTTTTTGCAAGTTATTTGCATGGATTATGAAAATAAGTCTATACATATAATGATTGATTTTAGATTATTGGTACCATATTAATTGACATAATTAGTTTTGTAAATAAAAATTCCCTGCCACAACCTTCTCCCTTTTCAGTCAAGTTTACCTCAAGGCTTAATCCCATTTGTTGTTTGTGCCCTTGAAATCTACCTCTCAAGCTGCTTCCTGCTGTTGCTACAACTTGGATTTCCCAGAAAGGACTTACATTAGCCTGCCAGGGCCTAATTCATAAAATATTTCTAACGCCACAGATTAGTTCTGAGCCATTTTACAGCTTTGGAAAGTCTATACCATAAAGAATGCTCCCTTTCATTCCAAAGCCATTTGCATTTTATTTGTGCCTCAAAGGAGGAACAATCCACACTGATTAGAATCTGCAGACACTGTGTGTAATGAAAAATTAATTGCATCAATCTTTTCACTGTAGTGGTCTTAACAACTCATTTTCAACTGGTCATTTTTCCACCTGCTCACCAGGGCCCAGGCAGCTGAGGCAAGCATATCTCTGACATTTACAGAATACCAATGAAACTAAGGTCATCAGTATATCATACAAGTGGGAGCTGAGAATCCTGAAAGAGATGTAAGCTGTTTGGATGAGCTAGAACTATTATGTGACAGTGGAGGGTAAATACATGCTATGACAACCCATCTAGGCATGGTTTGAATTAACAAAATAGAAAGGAAGGAAGAAAGCCTAAATTACCAACAGGAAAGGTTAGAGTAGTGCCAGCTCATTGGAGATTGAGTGTTATATGCTGCTGACAGTGGTGATAAATCAACAGTTGCATGCTAGCATCATTGTAGGCAATTTGATATGTCAGGTGGCAACAGCAGCCAATGCATATACATCAAAATGGGGATTTTGCTTTTGATATAGGGTTTAATTTACTATACTTTGTAAAATACACATTTTAGTTTTTTTTGACAACACTCCTCATGTTTTTATTGATAAAGTTACACATTAAATTTCTCCTCAATATAGGTTTTATATTTTAAGAAAATTCTTACAACTGCAGGTTTTCAATAATTTTCCATGTTTCTCACAGTTTTCTGGGTCTTCATATCAAAATAAACACTGTGTTTTCTAGATTTTTCTTGATTTTAACATCAAAATAAACACATAGCAAACAAATAAGCAAATTAAAGGCAGTGTCCAAGATCAGATTAATTTCAGATGTTCACCGGGGTTCTATAAGACCTTGCTATTTGAATTGTGGTCCACAGACCAATCACCCAGGAACTACTTAAGAGACACAGAATCTCTGGCTTAGCCTCAGATTTACTAAATTGCAATTTGCATTTTAACAAGATCCTCAGATGCTTTAAAGCAGTGCTTCTCAAATTTTAATGTGATGCTGTAATGCATAACTGGAGGGCCTGATAAAAATCCAGATTCCTGAGCCCACTTCCAGACATTCTGACTCAGTAGGTCTAGGGTTGGCACAAGAGTTTGTATATCTAACACCCCCAGTTGATACTGATATGCTGGGTCTATTGAACACACTGTGAGTCACACTTCTTTAAGAAAAGTTATGAATGAAAGACTCATTTTGGTTGTTTTCCTTCACTGTTCAGAATGTCACAGTAATGCCATTTTATTGGTAAAAATGTGTCATAAAAATAAAAGAAATAGAGATTTCTTTACCCTGTTCCATAATCTTTAGGGTTGCAGTGGGTATTTACTTAATATGGAAAAAAAAGATCAGAGAAGGAATTTTAAATTACACAGAAACGTTTTCAGGCCTTCATGCTAATGAGGGGAGAAAAACATCTTCTCTATAACTTGCATCACCCTGATGTGGTAGAACAATGGGGGAAAATCTCAGTGAAAGAGGCCCAACCCTATAGCCCTGAGGGTTCTTCGAGGAAAAGATTCTGGGAGCATGAGATATAGGTCTATAAAAGAGAAGACCTTAGCTTTGATGGAGGAAGATTTTAGTTTTAAGGTATGAAAAATTTGATGTGAAAGAGTGATCTAAAGAGCCACATTATTTTGAAAAAAGAAGAAAAATTGTCATTCCATATGGTAGAGTTTTATCTTTAGCAGATGAAGATATAAATGTGTGGTAATTACAAAAATACCTAGAACGGGGGCTTCCCTGGTGGTGCAGTGGTTGAGAGTCCGCCTGCCGATGCAGGGGACACAGGTTCGTGGCCCGGTCCGGGAAGGTCCCACATGCCGCGGAGCGGCAGGCCCAGAGCCTGTGCTCCGCAACGGGAGAGGCCACAACAGTGAGAGGCCCGCGTACGGCAAAAAAAAAAACAAAAAAAAAAAACCTAGATGGGCGCCTAGACAGAATTGTAACCCTCTGAATACCTATCCAAATTGTATGGAAGAGCATTTATAACATTTAAAGAATCATTATTCAGAAAAGGAGCTTTTACAAGTACTCAATTTACAACTTCACTTTGATTCCCCATGACACTTTGCCTTTCTTTCATGCTTTCTTTCAAGTCTCTTTCAGCTCTTTAGTCAGCAATTTTATGCCAAAGACAATTCCAATTATTATGTAAATAATTCATCATATGTATGAAAAGAATTAAATCACACCGGTAAAATGCAAATCATACAAGATATTCTGTTTATATAGTCACCTTTATTACTTTTTTTTGAAATATAATTGATAGTGATTACAATGACTCCATTATCCCCTGAACTATTTACAGGGATGAGTGGTAATATATTCATCATGGTATAGAAAATGCACACTTACCCTCACAGCCAGAAACCTGAATTTTACTCACATGTTACTTATCAATAATTTTAGTAGAAAATGTGTACCCTTATTGGGTACAATAGAGATTTTACATTGCTAAACATTTTTATTTGCATGCTGATAAAGTAAAATTTTCCAAAAAATTGAAATCATGATAAGGAGATTCAGTAGCTTACAGAGTTCCAAAATATCCCAGTAGAATACAATCAAACATATATATATCTATAGAATCAGATAATCCTAGATTACTGGTTGCTGTCTGGTTGCTAGATTGTAACCAGTAATCTCATTTGCCCATTTCAAAGTGTTTCACAATGTTTCCTAAAAATGCTGAGTATTTTTAAGAAATACTAAGAAAAAGTAATCATTTTTTTCTAACAAAAAATTACATTATTTTCCTCCAAAAGTTTTATGGAGCAGACTCAAGGGAAGGAAAATAAAAAAGATCTTTTAAAAAAATTAAAAATGTTTAAATGGGACTCACTATTACAAGAATAAAATTTAATATCTAAATGTGCTTCATTCCTAGAGAGTTTTCCTATCCAAAGTGAGTGTTCCTTTGGAGAAAGTACATACTTTCTAGCCTGGAATTAAGTTCCTCAATGATGCTAAATGTGTATAAAGGAGGGGTTTTTAGAACAACTTAATAGGAATTTATCTAGTTGTGATTTGCCTGTGGGTGTTGTAAAATTTTTTGACAAAAATTATTTTAAGTATCTGTTTGCAAAAGATAAAATATGCTGATATTATTCATTTATTGTATGAGGTTTCAAATATGGCCTTTTACTAAGTAACTACAGCCCTTTCCCATTCATTTAGAAACAAAACTGAAATAGTAATATATATCGCCAAATATAAAACCCATCACATTAGTTAATAGCTCACATCCTCAATTTTTGTTGTTGTTGTTGTTTTATGTGTGGGGGAGGCATGGAAACAAGATTCCTTTCCTTTCCTCCTCATTGGCAGGAGGCTGCTACAAGACTATGCATATGCATGTCCTTATCTAAAAAGCCCTTCTAACTGACATGGTCTCTAACTGAAACAGGGTCAGGTGAGAATAAGTAGAGTTGTTTGTAAGGTAAGTTCTCCTTTACATCACTACAAAGCTCCTCACATCACCTTCAAATGCTAATTTTCCAAGGATACCCCTTTGGGTTGTTCAGTAGACAGAAAAGTCTCAGTATACATGAAAAATATTGGGCAGCCATTCTTGACAGGCACGTGAAAGAGTTCTAATTTTATACTAATTCAAGAGCCTTCTACATTTCCCCTGTATTTAATGATTGCTACAGCCTCTTCTATGCAGAGTACACATGTAAATTAAAACAAAACAAAACCCAATAAAAGAACAAAAACACCTTTGCCAGAAAAATTTGGTGGGAGAGGCACAAAATTGATGTGTTTAATTGAGGTTTGTTTCTCATTTTTTCATTAAAAAATCATCAGCAACTTGTCAGAAAAAGTCTTTTAAATGTTACACATGCTATTCCTCATCAAATTTTCAAATTTCAACCATGGCCAAAATCTCAGGATTTAGGCAAGTGGGGTGCTTGAAAAAGTCTCACAAATGATTCAGTTTTCTCTCTCTCCTCTGCTCAAAGTGAATTCTGTTACACCTGTCCTCTCCACCTTCTTTTAAGAATCATTGTTTTAAATGTAAAATATATTTTGAAGGCCAATTAGATTGGGGGTCATAATATTAAGTTATTTAAAGGGCATATGTGTGTCCTTTTGCTGCGTTGCGGTCCCTAGTTTTTAGGTACATATAATTAGGTTCTCAAGAAATCTCATGAAGACCTTGATAACGGTCTATGTCGTTTTCACTGTAGTCATGCAGTTTGCTAAAACACACATTCACACAATATACACTAATGGTTACAAAGGAACCATAAAATCTATTGAGTAACAAATCTGCCTTCTAAGTGTGTTTCACATACTGCTTAACTATGGAAACCTTTGATAAAACACAAATGTGTCTGATTGCCCAAATTATGGATTATGTGAAAACTACCACTTTAAAGCTTCTAAAATGGTTGTTTTCAATACTCTAAAAACAAAATAGTTCTGCCATAATTCTCCCTGGTGTTTTAAATACAGCTTGAATGGTGTGTTCAATTCTACACATAATATTTTAAGAGCATTTTAGGAAGTTAGTGTTGCCAGCTGATGGTGATTAGGATGGTGAATGTTCTGAAAGTATATTATTGAAAAATAGTTAAAGAAACTGGGGCAATAGGCTTTGAAAGAGAGAACCTGAAGTCCTGTCACATGAAAGGAAGTAGACACAATAGAGCTGCACAAAGCAGAAATGCAATTATGGATAAATATTAAATGGAAATTTTTTTTTTTTAGCCTCAGCATAATGTAAGTTCTCGCCTCAATCTGAAATTTCCAGAGATAGAGTAGGGAAGTGCTGCCACTGTAAGTGGCCAAGCAGAGCCACTTTTTTTTTTTTTTCTGTTTTCCTAATTACCACCTATTCTCTAGACTCAACAGAGGCATTCTCTTCTCCAGATCAGTCTTGCCTAACCTCCTACTCTGCTTGGATCTTCTCCTAAGTGCTTAATCATAATAACATTTTATGCCCTTTATTACATTTATTATATTGTCTGTTTACTTGTATGCTTCCCCCACTAGGCAATGGTTTTTCAATACTAGTATCTGACATGGTAGTAAATATGAAGAAACATTCACTGAAAGGATTCCTACGCTGTGATCTCTAAGAGCACATCAAATAATTGTTGAGGACCTATAATGAGTCAATGATGTGTCAGTAAGAAATAGCTTCTTCCCTCCTCTTTGGGAGTTCATAAAGTACATGTTGATCAATGTTAAAATCACATATGTAGCTCTTGCCAGTTGAGTGCATATGGCACCATCTCTTACTGATGACACTGATGAAGACATTGCCCCACATAACAAGAAAAGAAAGTTATGTCTCCACAAACCAACTGCTATAGTCTTAGCAAAGTGATTAATCTTTAAAATGTACTGGGTAGACAAAATATAAACCCCTTTCTGTGCACCTTCTGAAATATGCTAACCTTTCTGGATAACACTGGCCTCCTCCCATGGATAACAACACAAGCCTTTTCCTCCCCAAACATCACACTCCTAACTTTTTGATGTAGCTGCCAACTTGGATGTTCAATAGATTCCAAAATAAACTCTCAAAACTATTCCTCCCTTGATCTTTCCACTTTGGTAAAAGCCACCACTCCTAGAAGTCTGTCTTGATTCCTCACTTGCTTCTATTTCTCGCATTTGACCTGCTAGCAACTCCTGTCGCTGCTATCTCCACATGTCATGAGGCCATCCTCTTTTGCACTTCACCGTTGCCATTGCAGACCAGGCCACTATCATCTCTCACTAGTTTAACTCCCATGGCCTCATACTAAACTTAAATTCTCATATATTTTTATCCTATTTTGTAGCCAGCTATGCAACTGATCTCTTTGGTAATTTCCCACTGAATTTTTGATAGAAATATATATTTGAGGAAAGAAGACCCATATATATTTTTTCTTTATTTTGAAATAGTTTACCTCAACAGATAAGTTTAAAAATTAGTACAAATATTTCCAATATACCTTTCACCAGCTTCTCTAAATGTCATCATTTTACGATATGTTTTATCATTCTCCCAGATATAATTTTTCTCAGAGATATAATTGACATATAACATTGTGTAGTTACCCAAATATAATTTTAAGTGGAAAGTATCCAGTTATAGAAGTTATAATCCAATTTTTGGACACACACAAAAGTATATGTATGTGTTTGAAAGCATGTATAATAAACTGGTAACAGTGATTATCTCTGTGGAGAGATTCTAAGTTAATCATTTCCATATTTGAATTTTAAAATCAGGCATAGGCATTCCTTTTTTTAATCAGAAAAAAATTAAAATAAAAATTAAAGTGACTCAGAATGGCAGAAATGCACATCACTGGTAGTCAGTATTGTGATAATGTTTGTGCACCTTCTTGTCACTAGACTCTTAACTGGTCCATTCCTAGTGCCTTAGAAACCTGTATAGAACTCAGAACCTGTCCATCCTTTCAATGAAAGATTGAATGACAATGATTTTTCTAAACTGTAAAACTAAGAGAGCTAATTATATACCTCTTTTTCTGTAGTATAGTAAAAACTGACATTGACTGTTACCATTTATTTAAAAATAAATGCAGAGAAGTATAAAGATTAAACATTTTTGAAGGCAACAAATACACAGATGAAGATCATGGAGTGACAAGTTCATCTTCCATATTTTTGATGTTTACTGTTCTTTTTGATAGGAAGTTTTCTTGCTGAGCAATAAATGTCAGTTTTTTCCATTTTCTACTTGAAAAAACAGATTTATCATATGCTTAAGGTTTAAATAATTGTTCTTAACTCCTCAGCATGAGAAAAATATCAAAACAAAGAGGTGAAATAAACTGCCTAAGGTTATACAATTAGAGGGAGGAACAGAACAAAAATTACAGTTTTTCTGAACTTCATTCTAGGGCTTTCTCATTTTGCCTGGTCTCTGAGGGATCTCCAGGGACTTTATAGCATAGAGTTAAAAAAAAAAAAGAGAGAGAGAGAAAAGAAAAAGGATAGAAAAGAGAAATCTAGATTGTGCACCTAACCAAAAAACTGCATGATATAACCCCTGCCTACCATACATCAAATTGCTTGAAATTAATGAGACATAGACCTTGCAATTGCACTGGCCACCTGAACCTAATTTTATTGTAATTTAGTATCCTTTTTCAAAAACAGAGTTCCCAGAATTGTACAAGCTTTGAGACCTACCAGACCTTCTCTAGTCAGGCTTCTCATCCTTTAGTCTCAACTCAGTGTTTATCTTTTGGCAAGAGGTAATTCTCCATTTCATATGTTCTTCTCATACCCCCTTCTCTCAAGTCTTCATATAACTAAACATATTGTATAATTGTCTGATTTAATTACTAATATTTATGATTTCTGGGTTTGCGCCTTAAATTACAAGTTCTGAGATGGCAAGGACGATGTCTGCCTTATCCATTACTCTTCCTGCATTGCCTAAAATTTAGAAATCTGTAAATTTTGCTAAATGAATTAATGAATGAAAAGATAAATAAATATATGTAGGATTTTGTATGTAAGACTTTGAGTTTTTAACAAATGCCCCTCACCCTCTTATCCTTCTGGATCTTTACAAGAAGGTAAGAAAAGAAATAAGTACCTTTAAAAACATTAGTTAACAGCATTTGAAAAGATTGATCATTTATAGATAAAGCAAGCAAAGAACACATTTGTCTATCTTTTGACAACCAAATCATTCAATTTTCTGAAAACATGATTGCCTACAGTTTAACTCAGTGATCTAAGTATTATCTTAAGTTGTAATGAGGACAAATTAATACATTGGTAGAGAAAGCACTCAATCAAACACCAAAACTGTACGGGAAAAGGCATATATTTCACCCACAAAGTAGCTGTGTAAGAACTGTGATTTTTATCTTGTGGCTGAACATAGATTCAACTTTGGAATCCAATTCTGCCCTATGAAAATCTCAGTAAATTCAAGTTTCTTCTTTTTTCTAAAGTTAGAGTGAATGCCAAGATGTTTATATAGTGTTCTTGTGTTTGGGGGTTATCTGGTCATCTGTCTATGCTGGTATCCTCTGAGTCTTATACCATCCTATCTGGTCCTGCCCACTCACCTATCTGTATTTTAACTGTCAGTCAGTGTATGTGGTCACAGCTGCATTTTTCTTTCTCCTCTTTACCAGGTTTGGCTCTATTTGAGAATTACTAAGTCTCACTTAGGCACAGAGATAAACATTGACCACTCCCCTTTAGTCTGCTCAATGGATATGTCTACTGTGGTTTCCCACTGTTAGGCTACACATGAACTGTGACGGTCAATGTGAGCTCTCCCTTTACAGCCCTGTAGATGTTTCTTCTGCTCTCCCCTCTAAGTATTAGGAGAACTATACACATATACTGGGTAAGTCTTTCCCTATTCTCAAATCCTGAAATCTCTCTGGTATTCTACTGCAGAAGACACAGTTAAAACAATTATTGCTTTCCCTTTGCTCCCTCCTTCCACAAGTCCAGGGAATTTTTACTAGTCTTTGAATGGAGCACTATTTAGCCACTGATTGCATATTCTCTATATCCTCTGGGGAAATTATTTTAAAAGCCTCAAATGTGGTAATTATAGATACTCAAAACATGTAATGTGTGTTTTCTGCTTTCAGCTTCAAGAATTTGAAATACAAGGCCAATATTTAGCTCTGTTCTGCATTTCTGCACTTATTCTGAGGCATCCCTACTTTGAGGCATGAAAATACAATGTCTAGTTACCCAAGTAAGCAAAGCGATACCAAGAAATTTCTCTCTCTCTTTCTCTCCCTCTCAAACTCTACATGTTACCCAGCAAGACCCTCCTAATGCAAACAAATTATTAATTTCTTTGAATAACAGATATTAAAAGAAGACTTAAAGATTCTTTGAGCACTGGGACTCTGAAAATATACAATTTTTTCCCTACGGTTTACAAATCTAAATTTAATTAATTTTCTTCTGGAATAATTTATTTTATTCTGGAACATCTGAAATCTCACATCTGTGGCCTATTCCAATTGGCAAGCTAGAACTAATGCTGCCCTAGAGAAAGCCACTAAGCAGAAACGACATAATGTTTCACATATATTAACACTGTGGAAACAAGCCAAGTTGGCACGAGGAAAGATTTTATCGGTTTCTCAAGCTACTCATTCATCCACAACTTGGAGTGCTGCTTCTCTCAGCTATACTGATTGTTTTGTTTCCAAACTTCCCTGACTATCAAGTTCTTGGTCTTTTACTTTCATCTTTATGTCAAGAAATTTCTCAGGTTTCCTTGTATTGAGAAAAATCAATATTTCTGATCTGAAAACTTTGTTTGCAGGAAATTTTATTGTATACTTATTAGCTACATATTAAATTTATGAGAAAATGCCTTTTCTCCTTTCATCATTTTTAAGGAAGAAACAGCATTCACATTAAGAGTTCTAGGAGTGAGTCAAAGGAAATGAAAAGAAGAGGTATGCCAGCTTCTGAAAATGAACTGCACAGCTGTGCACCATATGTCTATCTAAAATATGCCAACTGTATGTCATGAGAGAAAAAGGGAGGCAAAATCTGGCTAAACCAGTGAAAAGCCATCTTAACCAGTGAAAATCACCTGGTTTGAATGAAAAACCCATTCAAGAAGCTGGATCAACACTGAATGGAATCAAAGAATTAATTTGTCATGATCTTATGTTGGTCTAATTCAACGGATTTTTTTTTTTTCAGCTTATATCCAAAAGTTTGAAAGCATACAAACATCAGTTCTTAAGGCACAGATCTCTAGGGGGATCTGTTTATGGAAATTTTCAGTTTATCAATTATAATTTCTGAATTTATTATCAATTTTTCCCAAATGGGTTGACATAGAAATTTGTATTGAAGATTTAGTCAAAGTAATAGACAACTTTGATTATTTGTTTTTCCTATAAATTATATACATTCCTAATTTGGAAAAATATATAATAAATACTTTATTTTAAAGGTTTATTGACCAATACATCAGCTTTCCAAAGATAAAACACTGAAAACATGTATCCTAAATCAAATACTTGGCCACTTCCCTGTTAAAATAAGATCTTAAAAAAGAAAGAGAAACAGAGGATAAAGAAACTAATGGTAAATAATTGTCTCTCTGATTATGTCTTTTATGTTTGACAATTCTCTGTGGCAGTTTATTCATATAGACTATTTCTAGCTCTATCTCCACAGGCCATTGCATACTACAAGTAAATTTAGAAGTCTTTATGAAAGGTAAGAAACTGGCTTATTTTTAGATGTATAGATCAAAAGGAAATAAGAGAAATGGCATATTAGAAAAAATTAGAGAGTTCCAAAATATGGATGTATATGAGATACAATATTGAAAAAAGAACTTTTCTTTTGCAATGATAAAAATTTATTAAAATTTTCATAAAATTGTCCTCCTCACAATTGCAACAAATTGATAAGGTATGTAAAAATAACCATAACAAGAAATATGTGAGATTTGGGTAAGAAAAAAATAAATTTTAGTCAAAAATATTAAAATAATTGAAACAGGTACAAACTTCCAGTTATAAAATAAGTACTGAGGATGCGATGTACAGCATGATGATGATGTTAATAACACTGTATTGCATATTTGAAAGCTGCTAAGAGAGTAAATCTTAAAAGTTCTCATTACAAGAAAAATTTTTGAAACTATCTGTGGTTATGGATGTCAATTAGACTTATTGTGGGGCTCATTTTGTAATATATACATATATAGAATCATTATGTTGTGCACCTGAAACTAATATAGTGTTATATCTCAATAAATGATGGAAAAAAATTTTAAAAAGAAAGGAGTTGAAATGAAAGAAACATACAGGGAACATTGGTTCAAGATGGCAGAGTAGAAGGACATGCACTTACTCCCTCTTGTGAGAGCACCAGAATCACAACTAACTGCTGAACAATCATCGACAGGAAGACACTGGAACTCACCAAAAGACAGAGGAGAAGCTGCAATGAGATGGTAGGAGGGGTGCAATAACAATAAAATCGAATCCCATTACCACTAGGTGGGTGAGTCACAAACAGGAGAACAATTATACCACAGAAGTCCACCCACTGGAGTGAAGGTTCTGAGCCCCATGTCAGGCTTCCCAACCTGGGGATCCAACAACGGGAGGAGGAATTCTCTGAGAATCTGACTTTGAAGGCTAGTGGGATTTAATTGCAGGACTTCAATAGGACTGGGGGAAACAGACTCCACTCTTGGAGGGCACACGCAAAGTAGTGTGCACATCAGGACCCAGGGAAAAGGAGCAGTGAGCCCATAGGAGACTGAACCAGACCTAACTGCTAGTGTTGGAGGGTCTTCTGTAGGGGTGGGGGGTGGCTGTGGCTCACCACAGGGACAAGGACACTGGCAGCAGAAGTCTGGAAAGTACTCCTTGGTGAGAGCCCTCCCAGAGTCCACCATTAGCCCCACAAAAGAGCTCAAAGGTTCCAGTGCGGGATCTCCTCAGGCCAAACAAACAACAGGGAGGGAACTAATCCACACCCATCAGCAGACAAGCAGATTAAAGTTTTACTGAGCTATGCCCACCAGAGCAACACCCAGCTCTACCCACCACCAGTCTCTCCCATCAGGAAGCTTGCAGAAGCCTCTCAGATAGCCTCATCCACCAGAGGGCAGACAGCAAAAGCAAGAAGAACTATAATCCTGCAGCCTGTGGAACGATAACCACTTTTGCAGAAGATAGACAAAATGAAAAGGCAGAGAACTACGTACCAGATGAAGGAACAAGATAAAACCCCAGAAAAACAACTAAATGAAGTGGAGATAGGCCAACTTCCAGAAAAAGAATTCAGAATAATGATAGTGAAGATGATCCATGACCTTGGAAAAAGAATGGAGGCAAAGATCGAGAAGATGCAAGATATGTTTAACAAAGACCTAGAAGAATTAAAGAACAAACACCTAGAAGGATTAAAGAACAAACAAACAGGATGACCAATACAATAACTGAAACGAAAACTACACTAGTAGGAATCAATAGCAGAATAACTGAGGAAGAAGAACGGATAATTGAGCTGGAAGACAGTATGGTGGAATTCACTGCCATGGAACAGAATAAAGAAAACAGAATGAAAAGAAATGAAGACAGACTAAGAGACCTCTGGGACAACATTAAACACACCAACATTCACATTATAGGGTTCCCAGAAGGAGAAGAGAAAAAGGACCTGAGAAAATATCTGAACAGATTATAGTCAAAAACTCCCCTAACATGGGAATGGAAATAGCACCCAAGTCCAGGAAGCGCAGAGAGTCACATACAGGATAAATCCAAGGAGAAACATGCTGAGACATATAGTAATCAAATTAACAATAATTAAAGACAAAGAAAAATTATTGAAAGCAACAAGGGAAAAATGACAAATAATATAAAAGGGAACTCCCATAAGGTTAACAGCTGATTTCTCAGCAGAAATTCTACAAGCCAGAAGGGAGTGTTATGATATACTTAAAGTGATGAAAGGGAAGAACCTACAACCAAGATTACTCTACCCAGCAAGGATCTTATGCAGATTTGATGGAGAAATCAAAAGTTTTTCAGACAAGCAAAAGCTAAGAGAATTCAGCACCACCAAACCAGCTTTACAAGAAATGCTTAAAAAACTTCTCTAGGCGGGAAACACAAGAGAAGAAAAAGACCCACAAAAACAAACCCAAAACAATTAAGAAAATGGTAAGAGGGACATACATATCGATAATAACCTTGAACATAAATGGATTAAATGCCCCAACCAAAAGACACAGACTGGCGGAACGGATACAAAAACAAGAACCATGTATATGCTGTCTACAAGAGACACACTTCAGACCCAGGGGCACATACAGACTGAAACTGAGGGGATGGAAAAAGATATTTCATGCAAATGGAAATCAAAAGAAAGCTGGAATAGCAACACTCATATCAGATAAAATAGACTTTAAAATAAAGAATGTTACAAGAGACAAGGAAGGGCACTACATAATGATCAAGGGATCAATCCAAGAAGAAGATATAACAATTATAAATATATATGCACCCAACATAGGAGCACCTCAATACATAAGGCAAATGCTAACAGCTATAAAAGAGGAAATTCACAGTAACACAATAATAGTGGGGGACTTTAACATCTCACACCAATGGACAGATCATCCAGACATAAAATTAATAAGGAAACACAAGCTTTAAATGACATAATACACCAGATAGATTTCATTGATATTTATAGGACATTCCATCAGAAAACAGAAGATTACACTTTCTTCTCAAGTGCACGTGGAATATTCTCCAGGAGAGATCACACCTTGGGTCAAATATCAAGCCTTGGTAAATTTAAGAAAATTGAAATGATATCAAGCATCTTTTCTGACCACACACTATGAGATTAGAAATCAATTACAGGAAAAATAAAGGAAAAAACACAAACACATGGGGCCTAAACAATACATTAATAAATAACCAAGAGATCACTGAAGAAATCAAAGAGGAAATCAAAAATACCTGGAGACACGTGACAACGAAAACCTATGGGATGCAGCAAAATTAGTTCTAAAAGGGAAGTTTATAGCAATAGAATCCTACCTCAATAAACATGAAAATTTTCAAATAAACCATCTGACCTTACACCTAAAGGAACTAGAGAAAGAACAAACAAAATCCAAAGTTAGTAGAAGGAAAGAAATCATAAAGATCAGAGCAGAAACAAATGACATAGAAACAAAGAAAACAATAGCAAAGATCAATAAAACTAAAAGCTGGTTCTTTGAGAAGATAAAAAAAATTGATAAACCATTAGCCAGACTCATCACGAAAAAGATGGAGAGGACTCAAATAAAATTAGAAATTAAAAAAGAGAAGTTAGAACAGACACCACAGAAATACAAAGCATTATAAGAGACTACTATAAGCAGCTCTATGCCAATAAAATGGACAACATGGAAGAAATGGAAAAAATTCTTGGAAAGGTATAAATTTCCAAGCCTGAACCAGGAAGAAGTAGAAAATATGAACAGACCAATCACAAGTAATTAAATGGAAACTGTGATTAAATATCTTCCAACAAACAAAAGTCCAGGACCAGATGGCTTCACAGGTGAATTCTATCAAACATTTAGAGAAGAGCTAACACCCATCCTTCTCAAACTCTTGCAAAAATTTGCAGAGGAAGGGACACTCCTAAACTCATTCTTTGAGGCTACCATCACCCTGATACCAAAACCAGACAAGGATACTACAAAAAAGAAAATTACAGACCAATATCACTGATGAATATAGATGCAAAAATCCTCAACAAAATACTAGTAAACAGAATCCAACAACACATTAAAAGGATTGTACACCATGATCAAGTGGGATTTATCCAAGGGATGCAAGGATTCTTCAATATATGCAAAGCAATCAATGTGATACACCATATTAACAAATTGAAGAAAAAAAACATATGATCATCTCAATAGATGCAGAAAACGCTTTTGACAAAATTCAACACCCATTTATGATAAAAAAACTCTCCAGAAAGTGGGTACAGAGGGAACCTACTTCAACATAATGAAGACCATATATGACAAACCCACAGCAAACATCATTCTCAATGGTGAAAAACTGAAAGCATTTCCTCTAAGATCAGGAACAAGACAAGGATGTCCACTCTTGCCACTACTATTCAACATAGTTTGAAGTCCTAGCCATGGCAATCAGAGAAGAAAAATAAATAAAAGTAATACAGATTGGAAAAGAAGTAAAACTGTCACTGTTTGCAGATTACATGATCCTACACATAGATAATCCTAAAGACGCCACCAGAAAACTACTAGAGCTAATCAATGAATTTTGTAAAGTTGCAGGATACAGAATTAATGCACAGAAATCTCTTGCATTCCTATACACTAAAAATGAAAGATTAATCATTGCAACAAAAAGAATAAAATACCAAGGAATAAATCTACCTAAGGAGGTAAAAGACCTGTACTCAGAAAACTATAAGACACTGATGAAAGAAATCAAAGATGACACACACATATAGAGAGATATACCATGTTTGTGTATTGGAAGAATCAATATTGCAAAAATGACTATACTACCCAAAGTAATCTACAGATTCAATGCAATCCCTATCAAATTACCAATGGCATTTTTTACAGAACTAGATCAAAAAATCTGAAAATTTGTATGGAGACACAAAAGACCCCGAATAGAAAAAGCAATCTTGAGGGAAAAAAATGAAGTTGGAGGAACCAGACTCCTTCACTTCAGACTACACTACACAGCTACAGTAATCCAGACAATATGGTACTGGCACAAACACAGAAATATAGATCACTGGAACAGGATAGATAGCCCAGAGATAAACCAACACACCTATGGTCAACTAATCTATGACAAAGGAGGCAAGGATATACAATGGAGAAAAGACAGTCTCTTCAATAAGTGGTGCTGGGAAAACTGGACATCTTTATGTAAAAGAATGAAATTCGAACACTCCCGAACACCATACACAAAAATAAACTCAAAGTGGATTAGAGACCTAAATGTAAGACTGGACACTATAAAACTCTTAGAGGAAAACATAGGAAGAACACTCTTTGACATAAATCACAGCAAGATCTTTTTTGACCCACCTCCTAGAGTAATGGAAATAAAAACAAAAATAAATGAATGGGACCTAGTGAAACTTAAGCTTTTGCACAACAAAGGAAACTATAAATAAGATTAAAAGGCAGCCCTCAGAATGGGAGAAAATATTTGCAAATGAATCAATGGACAAAGCATTAATCTCCAAAATATATAAACAGCTCATGCAGCTCAATAGTAAAAAAACAAATAATCCAATCAAAAAATGGGTAGGAGACGCAAATAGACATTTCTCCAAAGAATATATGCAGATGGCCAAGAGGCACATGAAAAGCTGCTCAATATCACTACTTATTAGAGAAATGCAAATCAAAACTACAATGAGGTATCACCTCACACCAGCTAGACTGGGTATCATCTGAAAGTCTACAAACAACAAATACTGGAGAGGGTGTGGAGAAAAGGAAACCCTCTTGCACTGTTGGTAGGAATGTAAATTGATACAGCCACTATGAAGAACAGTATGGAGGTTCCTTAAAAAACTAAAAATAGAATTTCCATATGACCCACCAATCCCACTACTGGGCATATACCCATAGAAAACCATAATTCAAAAAGACACATGCACCCCAATGTTCATTGCAGCACTATTTACAATAGCCATGTCATGGAAGCAACCTAAATGCCCATTGACAGACGAATGGATAAAGAAGATGTGGTATATATATACAATGGAATATTACTCAGCCATAAAAGGAATTAAATTGGGTCCTTTGTAGAGATGTGGATGTACCTAGAGACTGTCATACAGAGTGAAGTAAGTCAGAAAGGGAAAAACCAATATCGTATCTTAACGTATATATGTGGAATCTAGAAAAATGGTACAGATGAACTGGTTTGCAAGGCAGAAATTGAGACACAGATGCAGGGAACAAACGTATGGACACCAAGAGGGAAAGCGTGGGGGTTGGGGGGGTGGCAGTGGGATGAACTGGGGGATTGATTGGGATTGACATGTATACACTGATGTGTATAAAACAGATAACTAATAAGAAAAAAAAAGAAACATAAATGTTCACGAATGGGAAAGGTCAATACTGCAAAGATGTTTATTTTCCATAAATTAATCTATTTGTCAATGAAATCCTGATCAAAACCCCAATGTGAGTTTTTTATGGAAAATTATTTTAGGTTTTGAAACCCATAAGGAAAAATAAATGCACATTACAAAAGAAATGAGAGAATATTTGTCCTACCAGATAGAAATGCATATTTTTAGTTCACGTTCATTAAAATAGTAATGCATTAGTGCGAGTAGAGTAGTGGACCAATGGAATAGAATAAAGAATCCAGAAATAGATCCATGCATACAAGGTCCCCAATGTGCTTCATGTCCTGTTAGTGATGCCTTTCTGTACTTCCCTACCAAATTAAATAGTGGTGACCTTTGTAGCCTATAGGAAACAGGAAATGGTGTGTGACTTTCTGAGGTTAAGTCATAAAAGACACTAAGACTTGTGACTTCTTCTCTCTTGATAATGAACTGAGGCTTTGTGCTAGCAGCCAGCACTAACTTGACACAAATTAAATGAGTCATCATGGAAACTGATCCTCCAGTCCTAGTCAAGCCTTCACGTGACTGCAGCCTTAGCTTACATCTTGACTGCAATTTCATGGCACACCCCAAGTGAGAATCATCCACCTATGCTACTCCCAAATTTATGGTCCACAGAAACTGTAAGATAATAAATGTTTATGGTTGTTTTAAGCTACTAAATTTTGAGATAATTTATTACACAGCAATAGCTAGTCCAATTTTCTGTACCTGGACATAGGATGTGGTCATAATAAAAATTAATGTGTAACAAATTACTTAGTCTCAGATGCCACATAATATCTGTGAATACCACAGTATCCTATTGGTAACGTATGTCACGTTAATTCAGTAAAAAGGGAGAACATACAAGTGCATGAATAACAAGGGGTAAGGCTCATTGGAGACCATCCTGGAGGCTGTCTACCACAAGCACTGTTTCTTTGAAACTGGATACACAACCTAGGATGGATGATAACCTGGAATTTTTGGCACACTATCTTACTTCAACCATTCTTGGCCACTCGCGTGTGTGTGTGTGTGTGTGTGTGTGTGCACATGCACATATGCGTCTACATATTTGTCTAATTACGTTTTAATATTAATGCTAAGTCCATATCCCATTCATTTTCCCTCCAAAAGGCATCCACTTTTATGTAGTTTATTTACACACACACACACACGTACACTACTCTGTTTACTCATTTTCCTCATGCAAATGCTGAAAGATACAGATTTAAGATGTGTTCATTTTTGTTTTATATACATAATATATATATATATTTGTTTTATATGTGAATATATCTCATTCCTCCTAAATTCTAAATATGCCATATGTTATTTCTTATCCTTCATTTATGGGAATTTGTTTTGTTTACAAATATTTGCCATAATAAAAATACAATGATAAACATCCATATACAAATCTCCATGTGCCTGTAAGAGATTTTCCCTGGTGTATATACATAGAAGTGGGACTGTGGAATTTCTGGGTTCTAGTCATGTGTGTACAAAAGCATTTCCCTACATATCTTTTACATTCTGTCCAGAATGTCTGTACTAACATGTACTTCCACCAATAGAGCTTGAAGCTTGCTGCCACTCCACAGCCTTACCAATAATTATTATCAGACTTAGCTTTTTGCTTTTGCTAATATATGTATAGAATTGTATCTCATTGTTTTAGTTTTTTTCATATTTATTAACAGTGACGCTTAACACATCTTCCTATGCTTATTTGATATTTTGGTTTATGCTGTATTAATTTATTATTTTTTACTTGCTCATTTTTGCATTGGGTATTCTCTACATTTATTAAACACTTCTTAAACATTTGCAATAGCAATCCTTTGTTGATTTTGTATGTTGGAAATATTGTTGTTCATTATACTACCTTTTAACTTTGACCTTTAATGCATCTGATACATTTCATCACCTCTTTGTGAATAAGAACATATATCACAAAACTAGATATACGTGGTAAATTGATATCATTAATGGCCTCAGTTAATGATCTCCCTTTATCTATGCTTTCCCTGAAAATATGTGATCTCACTCCCCTCCGATTTTGGTTATGGGTATCTGTGACTATCTTCCATGAGTAGAATGTTAGCAGATTTGATGCATAAAAAGGCTTCGAAGAGTGCTGAGCTTTTCTACTTCTGTCTTGATCCTCTGCCTTTAATAAAAGAATATGCCTGGGCTAGTTTTCTCTTGAGAACCTACCATTACCATAAGAAAAAGCTCAATCTAGCATGCTATAGATGAAAGAACACATAAGTAGAAGTGAGTTGTCCTGGCTGTGGCCTTTTAGACTGGCCAGCTCCAGGACCCACAATTTTCAGTAACACAGGTCAGCTGATCAAAACTGAGACCAGGAGAACTGCCCAACTGACTTATTTTAGATACCTAAGAAGTGATAAAAGGTTTTTGTTATGAGCCACTCAGTTTTGGGGTGTTTTTCTCACAGCATAGAAAGTGTATAAGTCAAGTCGTTTTAGGGAAATCTAGAAGAAAGATTTAAAATTTGCCAGTGTATCGAGATTCTTCCTCAGAAGGACATGTCCTCTCCTTAATTTAAGAGGCAATGCATCTATAAACTGGCTCAATTCTGAGGATTGTTTAAGTAGTGATTATGTTGTGATTCAAATCAGACTTCTGTGCAACTGCCCTGAGCTCTTCTACTTGTACAAATCAATGAAATTTTAGTAGGTTGCCCACCTACTGCAGTCCAGGGACATCGAGATCAACTACCAAAAGCAAACGATCTCTGTGACCTCTATATGGTAATCACATGTACCTTGTCACTAGTGTGTAAATGGCACCACTTGGCCCTTGCCATTCAATAGCAGCATTTCTCACTGTTATTCTTAATCTGCAGAGAGCAGTCATTACAGGGCTTTAAAGGATGTCATTCTTTCATTTCCAATATATTTCTCAAAGCCTTTGTTAAGAGATTGTTCTATGAAACTTCCTACAGGATATAATTAACAAGAGGATAAGCAAATCTTACATAATAAATCCACAGCAGCTTTCAATCTTTCTTTGCCTTTGTATATCTTCCACTACAAGGAACCAAGAATTTCTGTCATGTCAATAGAACTTAACGTAGGTCATCTTCATGTCCTGGTTTCAGTCAACAAACAGTCAACCTGTTAGAACCTTTTCCAGCCAGTTGAGCTAACACAGTAAATCCAGAATCTCTGTAAAGTACACCCACATAAAGGAATAGAAGATTCATAGCTTGGTCCATGGGAAGCTGACATGTAGATACACCACCAAGAATCAGGTAGTAAACCTTGGACTGCAACTGGTTTATGTGGTCAGCAATCAGAAAGGAGAGTTGAAAGTGAAGCAGATAAAGTGAGAACAGTCTGGAAACTACCAGCACTTCTGCATCCCTGTCTCTATACCTAACGGCACTGACTTTCACAGAGTAATAGCTACTGCTTCACTTATTACTTCCAACTTTTGAGCAAATTTCTCCTTCAGAGAATTTTAACTCGGAGCTATACAGAAAAAAATGCATTCTGGGGAACATAGTTCCAGCCTAATAAAGTTAACATGTACAAACCACCACAGAAAGCAAGTTCCTTAACGTCAAAAAATTCATATAAAAATAAATCCAGGCCAACATATATACACTACCAAATGTAAAACAGATAGCTAGTGGGAAGCAGCCGCATAGCACAGGGAGATCAGCTTGGTGCTTTGTGACCACCTAGAGGGGTGGGATAGGGAGGGTGGGAGGAAGGGAGACACAAGAGGGAAGAGATATGGGAACATATGTATATTTATAACTGATTCACTTTGTTATAAAGCAGAAACTAACACACCATTGTAAAGCAATTATACTCCAATAAAGATGTTAAAAAAATAAATAAATAAATCCAGGTCAAATAGAATATTTAAGAGATACAAGTATTCCCTTTGATATTGAGAAGGCAAGGAAGATCAGAATCACTACGATTATTAAACATAAAAAGCCTGACCGATGCAAACAAATGAAAAAGCAAAGAGATATGTAAGAAATGGATGAGATCAGAAAACCCCATAAAATGATCATTTACGTAGAAAGCCTTGGAGATCAATAAGATCATTAATATTTCTGATGGATACTAGATCAAGATATATGAATCAAGGATGCTTTTATCACCATAAAAAAGCTAATTGAAAATATAATAGAAAATCTATATCATCTGCAACTGCCAAAAAAAAAAAAAAAAGCTATAATGGACCTAGGCATGAACCTAACCAAAAGCCATATAACACTGGCTATTATAACAAATTACTAAAAACTTGGTGACTTAAAAGAACACACATTTATTCTCCTACTTTTGGAGAGGTCAGAAGTCCAAAGTCAGTTTCACTGAGTGGAAATCAAGGCGTCAGCAAGACGCTGCTCCTTCCCCAATGCAGGGGACACGGGTTCGAGCCCTGGTCTGGGAAGATCCCATATGCCTCGGAGCAACTAGAGAAAGTCCGTGCACAGCAATGAAGACGCAACACAGCCAAAAAGAAAAAGAAAAAAAAAAGGACATTTTAGAGGATGATACATTCCTTGACTATTCCAGCTTCAGGTGACTGCTGGCATTCCTTGACTTGTGAAGCTTTATTCCTAATTTCTGCCTCCACGGTCACACTGCCTTCTCTTCTGTGTCAAATATTCCTCTGCTTTTCTTTCTTAAGAACATTTGTGAATACTTTTAGGGCCCATCCAGATAATCTAGGATAATTTTCCTATCCACATAGCATTCACAGATTCCAGAGGTTAGAATGTGAACATCTTGGAGGTCACTATTTAGCCTACCACAGATAGTTTTCAAACATGTTTATATATAAAAGAAGTTCCAAATAAATAGGGATTCCATGTTTGCAGAAGAAACAACTACATATTATAAACATGTCAACATTCCTCAAATTAATCTATATCACTTCTGCAATTCAAATCAAAACCCAAGCTAGATTTTATTTTTGCAATTGTACAAACTGATTCTAAAATGTATATATTGAGAGAAAAATAATGATTTACAAATATCTTGGAAAATTTATGAAATGATATTCACATTTCAAGGAATGCTCCTGTACAGATATATTAAGAAAACACTTTAATTCATGATAATAAAAATGGTGTGCTACTAGTGAAAGTGGAATAAACTAAATTGGTGTAACAGAAAGATTTATACATATGCAGTAATTGTTATTTGAAAGAAATGTTAAAAGATCAGTTGGAAATTAAGGATTTTTAAAATAGTTTTGTAAAAACTTGCATAGTATTAGTAGTATTGCATTGGCCAAAAAGTTCATTCGTGTTTTTCTGATAATCTTACAAAAAACCTAAATGAACATTTTTGCCAGCCCAATATATGGATAAAAATATAAATTGAAACCCTAACTTAGTTCATACAAAAATATAAACTCCAGATGTGTTAAAGACCTAACCATGAAGAATTGTGAACTGGGAAAAAAAATGAAGAAGAATAACTTTTCATGTTGGACTAAGAAAGGATTTATTAAAGAAGACACAAGGAACAAAATCACAGAGGGAAATTTGATGAATTTGCTTATATCACAATCAAAAATATCTCTTTAATGAGTCATACATTTATTTCTATGGTTCACATATTAAAATACAGGAATATATTTGAGAGGAAAAGTAAACTTTTAACAGAACTGGTTTTCAGAATGTGTTCTTTCTTTTATTTTGTGGGGATTTAAATACTTTCTGTAATAATATTTGAATTTCTTTTATGGAACGTTTACTTATATATTACTTGCTTGATTAAAAATACTTAAAATGAAAACAATTACCAAAAAAATTAGGACTTACCCATTATTTGTGGGTCTCAGAGTTGTGGGCTATTTTAATTTTATTTTTCATGCTTTCTTTTATTTTTTTACATTTCTACAATGAATATTCACTATTATATAATGAAAAATAAACATTAATTTCAATAGAAAAGAATGTATTTTTTTCTTCTTCATTGTCTCATTTATCTTACTAGAAAATAAATGCAAAAGGAGTTTTTGTAGTTCTAAAAATTAATATAACTCTCTGTTGAATCATGGCTGACCAGTTTAAAATGATCTCTGATCCACTGTAAAATATAAACCAAATCTTACATATTACAAAAATGTAACAAACAAGAACAAAAAATAACCAAAAAATATGACTTGTGTATCTTTCAAATTTTTTCAGGGGCCCGGATATGAAAAACATAGCATAATAGTACTCAGCAGTGGAAAAATTCCCAGTAGACCACTAATACCTAATTTTATGTTGCTTTCAGCCAATGAATCACAGATTTTATATCATCACAAATAAGTCTTTAGGAAATATTCACCATATTATGGTGAATCATAATATGTATCAGTTTCCACTACAATGGCACAGTTATAAAGTTGAATAGGAAAATTCTCAGTCAGAAAATAATATAAAATTGTTTTTACATTAATAGTAATAATAACCTATTGTTTTGCATAAAGTCTCTCAGTTTCTCCGCTTTAGGCCAGAATTGTATCAAACTGGTGAACTCAGATTAAATGAGATAATCATATCTTAGGCCTATTCCAGATGACAGTTTTCACACTAACTTAAGGTCACAAATACAATTTTAATTTGCTTCTTAAAAGGCAAATTTATCAGAAAGAATATACAGAAAAAATAAATGTTTGCACCTTAAAGAAATATCAGAGAAAACTCAGGTGATATTCTTTCTAAGTTGATTCAGTGGCAATTGTGCCAGAATGTACTATGTACTGAGAGGAAATGCAGTTTTTTGTTTTTGTTTTTTTAACATCTAACTATATAGTCATCTTTTACTTATAAGAAGAAACATAGTTTTGACAGATCAAATATAAATATAACCAAAGGTTTATTACAAGTATACTTATAAAAGGAGTGTTTCCTAATCTTTAGCAATGCTTACTTTTTATCTCTAATTTTACTTAGGTAAATTATTTAATGGTGTTTTCTTATGCAGCAACTGGAATATATCAGTTTTTAATGAATAATCATATGTTTCAGGGACCATGATCTATGGCAGGTTCAATATAATATTAAAAACTGTGGATTAAAACAAGTTTAACTTAACACTGACATGCTTTGGGATTTTTTTTAATAGTGTTTATAATGACGGGTTTTACTCTCTCACTTCAGCACGTGAACACAACTGTCTAGGTGGGAGGCATGAACCTCCATCCAATTTCTTTTTTGTATCCTGAAGTATCCTTCATCTCTTTTTTTCCTCCACATGACTAATTAGTCATATTTCTAGATTTTAGCCAATCATTTTTTGTGTTAATATGACCTGCCCATCAAGAAATTATCGAAGAAACTCGTGTGTGTGTGTGTGTGTGTGTGTGTGTGTGTGTGTGTGTGGTTACTACTGTGGTGGAATTAAAAGGACATTGAAAATTCCACTGGCTCAGATATTCCTATGCCATTACGGCACATAATGTTTCAAATCCCATCACTGTACTCATTCCTTCAGGGTAAATAAAGTAAGAGGCATTCAATATTCACACTTAGTTTTAAATGCTGATATATAATTTATAAAACAGTTTTCATAACGTTTTTATTCTCCAAGAGGCAACATGAGTCATTCACATAGAATTAGGTAATGTTAAAGCTAGAATGTGAGTTAATGCTCATCTGGTACAATCTGTTCATTTTTATAGATGAGAAATAGGTTCAAAGATAAAGCCTTGCTCAAGACCATAAAAAAGAGAGTCCTTTGACTTTTCTAACTCTTCCTAAATAAATGTTTTCACACTAATCACAGTACTTTCCTTTTCCATACTGATTGTAATTTCCAGAAATGCAGGATCTGAATTTTTGCAGCTATTGTCCTTTTCTCAAGTTATCTGAAACTCACTAGAGAACAAACATGATGACTATTTGACACTTCCACTATTGAAGAAGGTGATGTTTCTCAAGACAATATATATTTGCTTCTTTTCAAACCATAGGGACTGAGAGCTATGATTGTGTGGAGCCCAGTAAATGAAAGACTGCTGACAAAGTGATTTAATACAGACCGTGTAAAGTGTCAATTATCAAATGTTTCATACCCAGTGATAAGGGACAAGGAGAGATAAATTACCACTTTGGTGACACATTAGAAAATATGCTCTGCAGAGATGAAGCACCTGAATTGTCAAGTTAGAAATGACCCCATTAGAAGAGTAAGAATCATGGGGAAAGAAAGAAACAGAAAAAGGCATGCTTTACACTGAATGACAATGCGAGAGGTTATCCTGGATTTTCCTGACATTTAGTAAACACGAGGCTCATCCTTCAGCTGCATTTGGGCCCTATAGGGTTATTTCTCTAAGAGATTATTTTTCTACTGCTAAGTGTACATAATATTGATTCTTAGTAGCATTCAAACTAAGATTACAATTTTTCAAATTAGAAATGAAGATAGCATATAAATAAATCATGATCTCAACAGTTCATATAATCCAATAATCAATACTATTCAGCTGCTGTATAGTAATCCTATCTGTATTCAGTACTTTTAATAATTCCCATGATCTTTTTATCTATATGTTTGTATTTCATGAAGTGTCACATAAAGTGAATCATTCCAATTTCCTTTTACCTCCTGTTTCATGTTAATGTACACAAAATTTTATAGCGTATAAGAGTATGGTAGGTCTCTAGAGTTAATTTTGTTATACAGTGTTCATATTTGCCACCTTCCCGAAGAAAATTTCCATATTCTTATGCTCTGGGTATTGCTTCTCAAACCATAATGTACATATACATCATCTGGGAGTCTTGTTAAAATCAGATTCAGTAGGTCTGGGCTTCTGCATTTCTAACAGTCTCTCTGGGGAAGTTGAGGTTGCTGCTGTACAGACTAGACAGTGGGTAAGTAGCAAGTAGGGGCAGGGTTTCCAGACCAGCAAAACCAGCAGCACCTGGCAGGTTGTTAGAAAGACATTCCTGGGCTATGCCAACAGTTGCTATATATTAATCTCTGGGCCCAGGAACCCCAGTTACCACTGTAAAATGCTACTCATTCTTCCAAAGTTTTCTTTCTTTTCTTTTCTTTTTTTCTTTTATTTTTTGAATGCAAATTGGCCTTAAACAAGAACAGTATAATATATATATATATATATATATATATATATATATATATATATATATAATATACTTGGTACTTCGCTTAAAACTCTTGAGAAGTTTTAGGATAGTCACAGTTTTTCTCTTTTAAACCAACAGGGGTGAACTCAATTTAAAATGAAATTCAAAAGCAGAAAAATGTAGAGTAATAAATTGGTAAAAAAATTAGTTTTAGCATAGATTCAGTTTTCCTCTTTTTCTAGTATAAATCCCCCTTATAAAGAACAAGCACATCAATTTTATGAAATTCTACTACACACCAATATTATATTTATAATTTATTAGATATTTAATTATTGCTCAATAAACGTCCTAGTTTCTATAACGTTCTATCAAGTTCAGTATTTCTTTGCTTTTAATTTACATTACTTTACTTTTACTTTACTTTACTTAGAGTAGGTAATGTTTTTCTATGCAATTAAGCCAAAACTTTAGGAAGTGGTAAATTTCCAAAGTGACTTACTGAAACTTCATGCACAATGCACTATCAAAACAGCATTTCTGATATATATATATATATATATGTCATGTTAGATTATGTTAGATATTAAAGATATTAACCATTGTATGATTAACCAGCCCTAATTTTCGGGAATTTCTTTCTTTCTAATATTTAGAGAAGGAGAAAAAAATGAAATGGGTAGCATTATTTTGAAGGCCTCAATCTACTTGATGTCATCTATATGAAAATGTTATCTGTATTTTGCTTTGCAATTTTTCTTTTAGAATATTATGAAATAGTTATTCTTACTTCGGATTTTAAATTTAGCCCAAAGTAACTCATCTAATGGCTATGGCTTGTTATGACAATTATCATGTATTCTAGGAATTCCTTTGAATCAAGAAACCTGACTTTCCAATTTAAAAATTATATATATAATCTTCCTTATAAAACAAGACATACTCTTATCATATCATATAAGCTCTTGTACTCCTTGGTATTTACCCAAAGGAGTTGAAATCTTACATCCAAACAAAACCCACACATGGATGTTTATAGCAGCTTAATTCATAATTGCCATACCTTGGAAGCAACCGAGATGTCCTTCAGTAGGTGAATGCATAAATAAATGGTGGTATATCTATACAATGGAATATTATTCAGTGCTAAAAAGAGTTGAACTATCAAGCCATGAAAAGACATGGAGGAAACTTAAATTCATATTACTAAGTGGAAGAATCCAGGGTGAAAAGACATATATATGGTTCCAACTAGATGACATTCTGGAAAAGACAAAACTATGTAGATAGTAAATATATAGATCAGTGGTTGCCAGGGCTAAAGAGGGAGGGAGGAGTAAATGGGCAGAACACACTGGATTTTTAGGGCAGTGAAAATATGCTGTATGACATAATAATGATGGATACATGTCATTATACATTTGTCCAAACCCATAGAATATTCTATACCAAAGTGAACCCTAATGCAAATTAGGAACTTTGAGTGATAATGATGAGTCACAGTAGGTTTATCAGTTTTAACAAATGTACCACTCTAATGCAGGGCGCCCATAGTGGAGGAGGTTGTGCTTGTATAGAGACAGGGAGCATATGGGAACTCTGTAATTTCTGCTCAGTTTTGTTATGGACCTAAAACTGCCCTAAAAATAAAGTTTTTAATTTAAAAATGTAATAATTGAAAACTTATGAATAAAAATTTTACAACTAATGAAGTTAACATGATACATATTCCATACATATTCAATTAAACTTCTTAGCTTTTCAATCAACTTTTTATTGAAGTTTAAAATACATATAAAGAGTACACATTATAGTGTACTTGATGAGTTTTTATGATGTGAACACATGGAAGTTTAAGATACAGAATTAATGATATTAGTTTTATTTCATTTGTATATTTAAAGGTCTCTCTCCAGCATTCCTGATGCTGGGCTCCTTTGGGAAGGAAGTGATACCATGTTCATCTGTGAATTCCTAGGGCCTGTATTTACAGGTATATAGTAAACAATTTTTGAAAATATAAGAATGAACAAACATAAAATCACCATGTGAATTATGACAACATTTTCTCAAACAATGTCCTAAATAGGCTAGTATTAACTTATTTGTTGTTCATAAATTTTCATAGTGGAATAGCAAGGAAAAAAAGTAGCATATCAAGAAAAATTTGTCATTAGCATTATTTAGAATTGACATATGGTAATAATGAAAAACAGAGTAACCTTTATTCACTGTTATTATTGCATTTAAATTCTCTGCAGGCAGGTCTTATCTCCTCAAAAAGGAGAGAACCATATCCACTGCCCATAACCCCTTGCTATGTTCCACTGAAAAGTACCTACCATCATATACACATACATATATATATATAATTATTACATATATAATGTGTCATCATTACATATAATATATATTTGTGGCAATATAATTATAAACTAAAACTTTCTTCATGACAGATCAACTTCAAGGTAAACTGGAAATAACTGAAATATATTTAATATAGAATAAGTTATGAAAATAGTGATTGTGTTATTACAATATTTTTACTATTCTTTTGGATAAAGGTAAGCATGTACCTCTCTTGCTCTCTATTTTCCTCTTTCTCTCTCATACTTTACAAATGTTCTTTAGTGTAAGCCTGGACATGACCAAACCACATGATGTTCTACCACTTAAGAAAAATATCCTTTGTAATATTGAGTTAGGAAAACAATAAAAATGAATGATAACTATAATCAACAAGTTCATCCTGTTACCTTCTGTACACAACCTTTTGTTTACTTATCTATTTATTTGGTAATAACATGCAATCTTTACTACATTTTATTGTAGGATATTTAAGGAATAATATTTGAAGCATAGATTTGATTAAGGGACATATTTGTAGACAATCTAGTTGAAATCACCTTTTACATGCCAATGCTTCTTGTTTCCTATTAAGAATTATTTTTCTCTTAAAAAGAATTTATGGCCCTAATAACTGAAATAGTATGCATATGAAAAACTTTCCTGTCATCCCAGCATCTTTAATCAGTCATTTAATTTTGTTATTTATAGATTTATAAAGCTCATAGCTATGGTCCTTTGTTCTTTCTATGAAGAACCTAAAACACTCAAGGTGCTATCAGTAAAGTATCTTAGAGTAGTGGCTAAGATTGTAGTGAAAGTAATCAAATATAACTGGGTATAAATTCTGGCTCTTTCACTTGTTACCTAGTGTTTCTGCAAAATTTATCTAATTTCTATATACCTTAATTTATAAAAATTCTGCAAAATAAAGATAATATTAGAATACACTTCAGGATTATTCTGAAAAATTCAGTAAGTTGATCTTGTAAGATGCTTATTTTCATGTCTGGAACAGATGAGACATTCTGTCAGTGTTGGTTATTATTTGCCATGTACTCTTTACTGATATCATAATTAGTCATTTTGACAGTGTGCAAAGAAGGAAGTTTAACAGCTGATTCAAGGGAGTGCAAAGGAGAAAGGCCTGAAAATTATGCCTGAGTCCCTCTGGTTTTTCAGCCAGCCAGCACTAAACAGGGAGTATGGTCAAAGACTGCCATACTTTAATCAATGTCTAAGTTCATCATCAAGCAATTTATTCAGATCAAATAGATGGAGACCAAAGGCTTATAAAATCCTCCCTACAAATTATTGATCAAGGACAACTGTAACAATAAGCCTTACTTTTCCTACAAAGTTGTAGCAAAGTTATATTAATCTTGACTTCAATTTTATTTTTACCTTTATTAAGACTTGAAGACAAAAGATTGAAAAAGATTTTCTTCCTTTTCTGTTGGCTTAGCAGTCTTCTAATTCAGCAGTAATTTAGATAATTAGGTAATAGAAACTGGGTAATGAGGATAATAGTCCTTTCAACTTCCCATTCATATTTTTTTTTCCTTACCATGTTTCCTGCCCCATGTTTGAAGCATTTTTTTAAAAGTGCTTCCAACCTGGGAGCAGAATAACATGGTGTGTTGGAAGTGATTAATGCCTGTCTAGAGAGCACAGTGTAACATGAGTACCTTCAGTATCACCCAGGCAAGCATTAATCAGTACCTCAGCACAGCCTGAAGTGACTTTCTGTGATAATAAAAAAGAAATTTTTCCCCAAAATGTATGTCAAAAATGTGTGTTGCAAGTATTTCTCTGGAAAGAAACAGGTTTTGATGAAAGCATTTTCTTTTTATATGAAATGAAACATTTTCTGATTTGACACACAGCACGTCAGTTCTGGGGTGGCTAAGAAAATATACCACTTACAACTCAAACAATGAGTGGCAGCTGTAAATTATATCAAAGACTATTACACAAAGAGAATGTTCCTCAAAGCTAGGTAACACCACACATATACATAAGGGTTATCAAAAACCCATTAAATTCGACCCTTTTAGGTTTTCCAGTTGAGATTAATTTCCCAACATAACATCCCCCCTTTACAGAAAACCTTTCTTTCTCAGAAGCTCTTGTGTCTCATGGGACCTTTCCACAATTTCCCTGATAGCCAGGGGCTAACCAGCAATCCTTCACAATCTCGTAAGGCATTTCATTTAAATTTATATTGAGAAATTTATAGTCTTATTAAGTTGTCTTCCCCTGAGATTCATTTTCCTGTGTTTCATTGGTATTTCATTTTAAATAGGTGCCATTTAAAAGCTTGGCCCATATTTTTACGGGCCATACTACAATCAAATGAGGTTAAATCAAAACTTGAATGTTTCCATGCGGATAACCAAAGAAGACATTTTTCAGTACTTTGGTTTTGTATTACTCATTCACATGTGCTGCTTAAAGTTTCTGTGATGGCTCAACATATTTAAGTCTACATTTTATAGTAAAGATAATCATTATAAATGATTCATTGTGCCTGTATTAAAGAACAACAGTCAATGACTTAATAATTTAATATTTTAACAAATGTTTTTTTCATCTTACTATGGCCTACTTGATCACTGAGACAGTATTTCTTGATCCTGGTAATTAGTTGAGGCACTTCTTTCTTCTTTTCCAAAGCCAGATGTTTCACTGTAAATCTGCAGACCCAGCAAAGATCCACAGCTCACATCAGCTGTAATAATGAGTTTTGAAACCTCCTAATCTACATGTCCTTGAACAAATTATCTTTTCTTTATATTCCGGTGAAAAAGATCAACGGATCTTTGGAACAACTGAGATTCCTGAAATCTGACATGGAAGTAGTATTCCCTATGGGAGCTTTAGGAAGCAGTTCAAAAAACATCACTCTATGAGGGGGACCCTTAGCAGTCATCCTCAAAAATAAAACTGTTCAGAAGATGATGATTACAGCCATATTAGTTTCTTAGGGCTGTTGTAACAAACTACCACCGACTGTATGCCTTAAAACAAAAGAAATGTATTCTTATTGTTCTAGAAGCTGGAAGTTCAAAATCAAAGTGTCCACAGGGTCATGCTCTCTCCCAAGATTCTAGGAAAGAATTTTCCCTAATCCCTGCCCCACTTTCACTTCCTATTTCCTTCCATTTTTTTCTTGCTTTCTCCCACTTTTTGTTTTCACTGAATCTTTTTGGATTGTCAGGAGTGTAATGTTAGTAGAAGAGGTTATATGTGAGAAAAGAAATAACTTATAAGAAGTTGTTGGTATACCCAAAAGACGTACTAACTTAGAAATAAAAGGCTAAATAAATTTTGACATCAAAGTAACTAATATTGAGCACACCAATTAATTACCTTGGGGTGCAGTTTTCTCATTTATAAAATTTAAAAAAGGATTATTAAATTATTGGATATGTAAAGCATGTATACACCTGGAAGATAAATGAAGGAGATGCCAGCAGAAAAATAATATTTATTTTAAAACTGCTAGTAAATTGCTAGTAAAGCCATGTTATGAATCCCATTTTATAAATTTTATATGTACGTCCTTAAGTGATTACCTGTTCTGTTTGGAACCAAAACGATATATCAAAATGAAAATTAGAAGACAAATCTCAGTAAACTGTGGGAAGAGTGGTGATCTCCAAATTAAAAAGTATCATATTTAAAGCATACATAAATATCAGAGAACTCATTTACTTTATATATCTTATTATTACAATTGGTAGTTTTGAATGGCTGTAACCGTTTGAGATTATCTAAATTATTTCTAACATAATTTAAAAGGTTTTTTCACTTGTATTTTTGAAAAGGAAATCAGAATTCCCCCCAAATTATCTGGGACCAATATTTATAATTTTTTGAGTAAATATAAGTGTAAAAAAAGCACTCAAATAACTGTACAGTGCCTTAAGGGAGCATATTTATTGAGGGATTTCTCTTATGGGATTTGCATGCACAATCATATTTAGCCTTTACCAAAGCTCCATAAGTAATGAGATTGTTTCCAATATATAGGAGGAGAAACTGAGGCTTAGGAAATTGACTACCTCATAAAATGACATCATTTAAAAAGGATGAAAGTGAACTACAAATTCTGGTTTATCTGAATCCAAACCTAATGTCATTTCCTCAGTATGAAGGTGCCAGACAACAAAGTGTATGAACTTTTGTTCTTGCCCTTAAGCCATTTGTAATGTCCTTTGTGAAAATCATATATGTGAAAAGTTACTGTCTTTCATTTGTCTCCATGTTCTAATGCTACCATCTAAATCCAAGTCACCATTCCCTGCCACACACACATAAACTGTAATAATAAGCTACTTTGCAGGTTTTTTTTTTCTGATCAACCCTTATTTCCCTCCAATCCATTTCTAATAGAAACAGCGAAGGTTATATTTTAAACAATATAAGTATGATCATTGTAGTTCTTTGTAATGACTGCTCAATGCTCTTAGGTTAAAATCTTGTATAATATAACTTGGGCTTCCCTTTCCAACCACTTGGTGTACATCTTATACCACTTAAGCTGCATGAACTATTTTAGAGCAACTATTTTAGACAGGCTATTTTTTCATCTGGACAGTTCATTGCAGAAAAACATATATAAATCTTCCAGATCTTAGATTAAATGTCACTTATGTAACTAGGTTATTATTTTCCTTTTCAAGAGCTCTAATCCTAGGTTAATTTTGTGTTTAATATCTATTGCCCTCCCTAAATAGTAATCCCATGAGTTGTGTCTGTATTGTTTACTGCAGTACCCACTGTACATTGGACTAGTGTTGATGTTCACTTATTCAACAAATTTTTGTTGAATGTCTACTTGGTACTAGGCATAATTTTAGATACTGGGAATATATTAGTGAACAAATTAAACAAAAACTCCTGTATTCATAAAGCTTTCATCATAGTGCACAAAAGAAAGTGTATACAATAAGCATAATAAATACATAAATGCATGGTATATTAGAAGTTGATGAGTGCTATGAAAATAGAAAATAATGGGGATTGTCAGTATGGAAAAGTTGCAATGTTTAAATGGGTGGGTAGGATTGGCCTCATTAAGAAGGACATGAGATCCTCAACAATTGTTTTTCAAAAAAATGTTTGAAACCTTAAGAACAGACAGTTTAATAAATACCCCCAAAAGATGAGATGTGATGAGAACTTGTGGAAAATGATTATATCAATAAGGAATAAACTAGGAATAGTTTTATAGAGGAAGTGATATAAGAGCTAGGTTTTGAAGAATGTGCAGGTTTGAGAGATTGAGATTAAACATGAGCTATTGGGAAAGCCTTTCAGTAAAAACAAGTGGAACAAGCAAATGTAAGAAAGTACAGAGATACTCAAGGACTGGTAAATTTGATGGTATATAAGTGAGTACAGGAAAATACTCATAATACTTGTTGAAAAGTCCAATTAATATCTTATTTTTGAGAGTTTAGAGGTTATAAAAAGACAAAGTTTAATACTATAAACAGAGAGAATGATTAAGTAATTATTTGGGAGTGTTTATTTTTATGGTGGGTCAGTAATGATTGGAGTCCCTAATGCTATTTAAGAACCTATGTAAACAACCCAACAAAAGGTAATAATTTATATCAGAATGTTGACAATTTAACAGAAAGCAGAATACACAGGTTTTGGCAACTATTAGGATATATGATGTGCCAAACTTGAAAAAGTAGAGTATTACTTCTGAATATTAATTTGGGGTAATTGTAATATGGGACCTGCTAGTTACTAAGAATAGAATTGGGATAAAGGGTTCACCTGTGAGAAAATAATGAACTTGGATATGATTATTATAAATGTAAAATGCCATTGTATATTTAGGTCACTATCTTCAGCACCCTATGGAATCCACTCATAGAACTTGAGGAAAGGATTGTGATATTTACATTTGTTCATTACCTTCAACTATTATCTCTATGCAGCTAAGGGACTGACGAAATACATCAGAGAGAAAATGTAAAGAGAAGAATAAGGATTTAAAACAAAATTTTAAAAATACTTACTAGATTAAGAAAAGAATGCTATAACAAGAAGGAAGACACGTCAAACGGATGAATAAGAAAAAGTGGTCCAAGAAAAACGAAGACCGGAAGTATATAGACTATTAACGTCAAGGAATGAGATAATGTTAAAAATAAGAGGTAATTTAAATACTACAGAAAAAGATAAGAACTAAAGAATGGTTATCAATAATCTGGAAACAATAAGGATTACTTTGAGAGGAGCATTTGTTGAAATATGGAATGGGATGATGAAAATCGCCTTTTATGAGGTATTAAGGACTGACTGGATTAATATTTGAGAAGAAAGAAATCAGGTCTGTAGACTGTCCTTTCAAGAAGTTTGGAAATTACATAAACACGAGATAATTCAGTAAGTAGTTAAATTCAGAGAGATTATTTTCATTTTAGTTTAGGGAAGTAGTGGGTGTGGTTGTGGTTATGGGGACAGAGGAAGTAAAGGACAGGGAGAGAGAGAAAAGAAAGTAATTTTCTAAAGAAAAGAAATAATAAAAACCTGATATTAGGTGAAAGGGTATATGTAAGAGGTAAGAGGTCACATCTGAGAGAAAAAGAAGACAAAACTAGGAGAATGAGAAATAAGTTTAAAGACGACACTCAGATAAAGTATTACAAAAGAAAGTCAAGAAGACATGAGACAGGATTGGCTACAGACTGGTATGTCCAGGAATGGAAGGGTCCTGAAGATATGACAACACCAGGAAGCCAGGGAGCCAATCAATGGTTAGGAAGGTATTGAATCAAGTAATGATGAGAAGATAATGTAAGCATATATTTGGCTCTGAGTAGGTTTGGCAAGATGTGACAAAGGCCTAATAATAGGAAGTAAAGTTCATGGCACACTGAAAGAAGGTAGACAGGACCTTGATCCCAGAGAAACTGGCAGTTCCAGATACATTAGTGAACATGATGAAGTCCATTTCTAAAACTAGTAAAAAAGTGACCAGAACAGGCTAGAAATTACTGACTGGAAACCACAATTTATAATATAAGAAGCATCAATGTTCACTTGTTTTTAAGACTTCTCATGTTTGAGATGTTTCTTATTTCTATAGTGTGACAATAAGATTTTCCATCATGTCAGTGATAGGATTAAAGCTACAATTTGTGATGATCATTCAATATGCAGAAATAGTTGAGATTAGAAGAGAACCAATGGTATATTATGTCAAGCAACAGTGAAGATTTGATTGGTTCTAATCCATAGAGTATAGCTGTTTTTTCTCCCTCCCCTCTCAAGTTCTTCACTGAAGTGTTTGAAAACACCCACTGCTTTACTTTCAGTGATCTGTATTATATGCCTTCTTGTTTGTTTTTTAAACTTGTCTTCAAGATCATGAACTTACGTATCATTATTTACTTAGGTGAAACTTAGGCACCAACATCAGGTACTTCTCCATAAATTAACGTCTTTAGTACAATAGGAATGTCTTTGGGAATTAATATATTAATTGAAGCACATTATACTATATTGCCATTCCTTAAAAAGACTTTTGATCCATTACTGGGTACCAAGCAGACAGCAAGATCTGTTAAACTGAACCTATTTTTAAAATAAGCAGGTGAAAGAAACATAGTTTGCTATTTTTTTGTAGTGAATTGTTCAGTGTTTTAAAAAATAGCATGTGCTTTCTTTACCAAACATTATTATTCACGTGGCCTGAAAGAGCTAATATCATTTTGAACATGGATATATAGAAAGGAAAATGCATAGTACATCCAAAGAGTACAGTTTTGTGAAATTTTGTACTATTGTCAAACTGCAGAGAAAACACATAGTAGTGATTTCTCATGTCTGATCATTACTGAGAGGCCCTGATAGAAGTTAATGTGGAAATGTAGTACTAATTTATTGATGACAACACCTTTAAGAAGGCTAACTGTGGGGTCTTTTCTTGGTATCTATATCAAAGAGATGAGAAAAAATGATAGAATAATAGGGTTTGTCCACTGATGTATTGAGAATGTTGAGATATAAGAGCAGGCAGAAGTTTTAAGCTTGAAGGGAGTAATTCAGAAAATAGAACAGACAGAAATAGGAAATAGGTCAAAGTAAAGATTTCCAAAATGAAAGATCTTGGTGGTAGAGAACCTCTCAGGTATGAGGTATTCCAAAGTAATCATTTATTTTATCATTCCACAAACTTATATGCACCCTTACTTTTAAATACTAGGCATTCTTCTATATGCTGGGTATAGAGAAATGTAGCTACAGAAACAGAAAAAGTCCCTGTATTCATGGAGGTTAAATTCTAATATGGAAAGATAGACAAAAATAAATAATTAGGCATAGAGATCAGATGTTGATAAATGCTATGGAGAAAAATACTGCAGACTAAGAGTTAAGGAATCAGAGTGGTTAAGGGGTTGCTATTTCATGTTGGGTGAACGGAAGGTATTGATGATATGGGAATAATTAGGAGAAACCTGAAAAAAAATGAAGAGTGAACCGTTCTGATAGAGGAATGTTTCAGGGGGAGAGAAGAGTACATTCAAAGATCTACAGCAGCAGGGCCTTTGTGTGTTCTAGGAACTGGACTTACTTAGTGTGTTCTAGGAACTGGAGTAGAGTAAGCTAGAGGAAAGAGGTAGAAATTCAGAGAGCAGAGGGCTAGATCATAAGGGGCCTCAACATGAGTATTTCTTTGTCCAGTAGAATTTCTTCACATTGGAGAGTTTTAAGTAGATGGTTTTAATAATCTGACTTTACAAAAAAAATTTATTGGAGTATAGTTGATTTACAATGTTGTGTTAGTTTCAGGTGTACAGCAAAGTGAATCAGTTATACATATATTCACTCTTTTAGATTCTTTTCCCATATAGACCATTACAGAGTACTGAATAGAGTTCCCTGTGCTATACAGTAGGTCCTTATTAGTTATCTATTTTATATATAGTAGTGTGTATATGTCGATCCCAATCTTCCAATTCATCTCTCCTCCCCATACCCCCTGGTAACCATAAGTTTGTTTTCTACATCTGTAACTATTTCTTTTTTGTAGATAAATTCATTTGTACCATTTTTTTAGATTCCACATATAAGTGATATATGATATTTGTCTTTCTCTGCCTGACTTACTTCACTCAGTATGACAATTTCTAGGTCCATCCATGTTGCTGTAAATGGCATTATTTCATTCTTTTTTTATGGCTGAGTAATATTCCATTGTACCACATCTTCTTTATCCATTCCTCTGTCAGTGGACATTCAGGTTGCTCCAATGTCTTGGCTATTGTAAATAGTGCTGCAATAAACACTGGGGTGTATGTATCTTTTCGAATTATGATCTTCTCCAGATACATGCCCAGGAGTGGGATGGCTGGATCATATGCTAGCTCTATTTTTAGCTTTTTAAAGAACCTCCATACTGATCTCCATAGTGGCTATACCAGTTTACATTCCCAGCAACAGTGTAGGAGGGTTCCCTTTTCTCCACACCCTCTCCAGCATTTCTTGTTTGTAGATTTTTTGATGATGCCCATTTTGACTGGTGTGATACCTCACTGACTTTCATTTTTGATTCATTGGTGATTTATGGGAAGGAATAAGGGTAGGAGAATGGAAGCCAGCAAGAAAGCTACTGTAAAAAGCTAGGTGTAAAATAATAGTGCTTTGAATCATGATGGGTACGGTGAGAAGTCAGATATAATTTAAACTTGAGCTAAAAAGATTTGCTGATGAATTTTATGTGGACATTGAGGGAAAGAGAAGTTAAAGATAACTCCAGGGTTTGGGGGTGAACATTCGAAGGAAAGCTATCCATATACTGAGTCTTTCAAAATCAAAACTCTAATCCCAGATTTAATTTTGAAGGTTCCTTGTGGATTAGTAACTTTCATATTTAATTACTATCATTTTAGTTCAATTTCAGGAGGGAGTAGGGATAAATGTGTTCAGTCCTCCCTGTTTACCTGGGACCTATATGGGATTTATTTGGTTTATTAAATTAATGCAAACAACAGAACTAATGATGCAAAATTTTCTACGAAACACATTAATATTGTTTTTTTCCAAATTATTTTAATTATTCCTATGTAAATATCTCTTACAATGATGTTTAAAGTAATTTTTTCAAGTCATTTTTTAAAAACTTATTTCCCAGTTTTATTTTGCCTAATTTTTTACCTATAAGGTACACTGGAGAGAGAGCAGTGGAAGAAGAAAGAAAAAGTCAATAGAAAATAAACAAGATATGAGTTTTAAAAAGGATTAAGGACACACATTTTGCCTACACATGTAAGTGTATCTTTAGTGGCAATTCTCATTTAGTATCTGACCTACTATTGATAGGGCTACTTTTATATGAAATAAAAGAATATAAGAAAACTGCAGTTCAAACTATGTGCCCTGCAATGATGGATGACTATGTGTGCCCCAGTACTTCAGGGATGGATTAGCTATTGAAAAAGCAGTCAACATTGGCTAAAGAACAGTAATATATGTGAAATTCTACAGTTAATGCATCATTAAATAATTTGCTACAACTGATTTATAGGTGCAACATACTACCCTGTGTCAAACAGTGCAATGTAATAAATGATATCAAAAATATACTCCCAAAACTTTTGTTATAATCAGTCTTTTGAGTTTAGCTTAGCACTTATCTAAGTACTGAAGGCATCCTATTTTTTTCTCTTGATAGTATCCACAGTCTAATGGCTTTTGGCTACCGGCCTACATTTGCTGAATCCTGTAGTCTCAAGAAAATTATCTGATTTACAATAAAGGATTAAGAAAAATGTCCAGTCCCACTAATGGCAATAGTAACTGGTAGACTTTTCCTGATTAGAGTACTAAAAAAGGGATCTAACTTTTGTTGCAGGAAAAACCCCTAAAATCTAAGAAAACTGACTCTTACCTTGTACATTTTTATTGATTTCCTGGCAATTAGCTTTGGCTGTCATAACAAACCACCCAAATCAAGATTTAAGTCAAGATTCTGTGGGTTAGTAATTTGAACTGTGCTCCACTGAGCAATACTCTGCTCATCAAAATGGCTCCATTTCTGATTGTGGGATGATTGTAGGCTGGGGAAATGGACTGGTGGATGGTAGGGGAGTGTTGCTGAGTCATGCGCCCAGGGTTATTCACATGAAGATGGTCACAGGGTTTCCAAGAGAAGCAAGCAAGCACCAGCCTCATGCACCAGTCCTTCTCAAGTCTCTGCTTATATCATGCTTATTAATATGGCATTAGTCAAAGCAAGTCATGGGATGGCACTCAAAGTTACATGGCAAGGGGATCTGGTTACAGGGAGGGTGTATGAGTTTGCTAGAGCTGTCATAACAGACTGGGTGCCTGAAACAACAGAAATTTATTTCCTCAGCCTTCTGGAGTCTAGAAATCTAAGATCAAGGTGTCAGCAGGGCTGGTTTCCTCTAATGCCCTCTTTCCTTGGTTAATAGATGGCCATCTTCTTCCACTGTCTTCACATGGTTTTTACCTCTGTGTCTGTCTGTGTACTAATTTCCTCTTATAAGGACACCCATTATATTAGATTAGGGTCTGCCCATGTGGCCTCATTTTATCTTAATTACCTGTTTAAAGGGCTTTTCTCCCAATATAGTCACATTGTGAGGTACTGGGACTTAGGACTTAAATATATGAATTTTGGGGGTATACAATTCAGCCCATAACAGAGGGAAAGAACTGTGGCAATTTTTATTTTTTCAGTTTACCTCTTATCTCACTAATTTTTCTAGGAAAACGTATATGTATAGCAGACAGCTGCTTATGAGGATCATAAGTTTCTGATGTGAAAATACCTCTTTAATAACAGAATATTTCCAAGCTTAGAGATTAAATTTTAAGTTAATGCAAGGATTCTCAATTTCAGCATGATTGATATTTTGACCAAATAATTCCTTGTTGTTCTGTGAAATGTAGAATGTTTACCAGCATCCCTGGCCTCCATCCACTAAATGCCAGGAGCACCCTTTCACCAGTCCTGACAAGTAAAAATGTCTCCAGATACTGACAAAAACTCTCGGGGAAGTAAAAATTTTCCCTGGTTGAGAATTACTGGGTCAAGAGAGAAATTCTAAGCAGAGGAAAGGTCATTTCTTAAACTAACAAGTTATTAAGAAGGAATAAGACATGAACTTTTGGCATCTGCGTCTATATTTTTCTAAAATTAAATGGATTTATCAGATTTTATATTTTCTACCTTGAGAACATGAGCATGATACTGAGCATGATACTGAGAACTTCCCCATTTTGAACCAGATAATACAATTTCTAAGACATAGGTTAGAGTGTCACAGAAAAATTTTCTTAAAGCACTGGCCCCAAAACAAAGTTTAGGTTCAGTCTTTTAAGAATTTAATTCAGGAAAAAAGAAGAAAAATATCAATGAAACATTAAGATATGAAAACATTTTTTTTAAATAAGTCAATGAAGACATAAAACCACATTTTCTGACAAATATAAATGATTTGACCTTCTCCTAATAAAAAGAAAATACTTTCGTTTAATGTAATAAATAAAACCTAATGATATGAGGCTCATAATAACACATCTACATCTGTATTTCATAGAGGATGAGCAAAATATACTATGCAAATACAAATAAAAATGGAGTCATTACTAATCTCAAGCATGATAGATTTCAAAATAAAAATTAGTGGATTATATAACAAAGTAATTTAACAAAAACAAATTTATATAAATCCTTACATGTAAAATTACATGTCAATATATTCAAGTCAATCAATGTAGATCATATCAAAACTTAATTTTACTTAGAGCTGTTGTCATATCACTAGAAGTCAATGACAGGTAACTAGATGAAAATTCAACTACAGAATATTTGGATAATGTAAATAATATAATCAAATTGTGTTTGTATGTATATAAATCAATATTTAGTTATAGATACCTAAAGGTTAGATAGAAGTTTACATCCTAAAATTAATGTATCTTTTTTAATGCCTATAAAACATTACACATGTTTTATATTTATACTATAATAGATGAAAATAACACAGGATTTAGTCTCTGATCACAGTTGAGTAGATTTAGAAACTCATTACTAGCGAGCTTTTAAAAAACTAACAAAAAAATCTCCTATCTATTATAGTATCAGTCTCATGAAGACTGGGTGAGAAAAATAATTTTGTGATAGCTATGAAGACAACAATAAACAAAAAAACAATTCTGGGAAGAATCTCAGCTAAGTACAATATAAATGGACCTGAAATGAAAAATACTTTACCTCTGATCTTGCTAAGTATCACGTCAAAAATGTTGTACTAATTTTCACTTCTACTATAAATATACGAGAACCTTTTGCCCTATACTGTTTATGTTTGACTGTCATCCTATATGCAAACCTTTCCTTGACTTCTTACTCCTTCCTATGAACATTTGGCTGTAACTTCATTAAAAACTTTATCTTTTGCATGATGTTTGTGATGGAAATATATTTCAAAATAGTAACCACAATAATATCCTCTGTCCTTGTATTCATCAAATGCCTTCACTTGGGTACTAAAGATTTCTCAACCCAATATCCCAGTCTAAATAGCCAGACATTAATTATTCACTGCTCTGTGGGAAAAAAGACAAACATGAAGCAAGAAAAAGGGAAAGAAGATCTTGATCATTAAAATTTAAAAGATATGCACCTAAGCATTGGACTAAAGATTTGTATGCACACTTCATCAGCAGCAGTTTTCCACTCTGGTCCCATTGACTTTAGGAGGGAGATAAAGAAAAGACCACACAACAGGACCAGTATGTTCAAGAGAACACAAGATTCTTCATGAGCAAACACAGTCTTTTGCCAGCACCTGAGAATTCCATGAAATCAGAGTCCTCACCCACCTACTGTCTTTCTCCATTAAGGATCAACATTCAACAGCAGCCAGCCAGCTTGTTGTCTGGTCATTTGCTTTTTAGGTGTCATACTTTGAGTAGACAACCTAAGACATTCAAATCATCTAAGGATTAAAAGTTGGGGTCTTTATAAACGTAGAGACATTTCAGTGGCTTAGAAAGACTCCTGCACATGACTAAGATTGACTAGAGGAAATATTGCCAGAAAAAAAACAGTGGAACGCACTTCCACTATCATGTATGTTAGTCTCTGCTAAGGTATGAATTCCCTGTGGTTTACTTGTATATTAGACTACCTTTCTTATGTAAAGACGCCTTAAGTTAGAGTTGGCGAGACGGATATCTCATAGAGTCTAAATGTCAAGTATCTCCAGACTATTTCACAGTGAGATCTATAATATTTAAAAACTACGTGCAAGTTAATCAAGGATAGTAGTTAATTGTGAAAGTCTGAGAATAATTCTAAATTCTTGGCCCAGGAATGGATCAGACTACTCCATCAGAAGTATGTAACAAAAGATTGTGCATAAATCACCAGCTCCTGCATCACCACAAAGGTTTACTGTGAAACTGAAAGAAATTGAAACATAAAGTACCTAGAACACCTAACACATACTTGTAAGAGTTACTACTACTATTATTAATTCTAATTAACCATAAAGTAACAGATTTCAAATGCAATGATATTAAATGTCAACTAATAATGCTAGCAGAGAATAACAAAGTAATAGTGGCATGATTACAAAAATCAAAAATCACTGGCAAAAACCCCCCCCACAAAACCCAGAAAAAATAATACCTACTCCTAGGTAGTAGTCTGAGCTATCTGGGATTGAAATTTCCCACACAATTTCAACTGGATATTTAGGAGCACACAGAGCCAGCCTCGACTCCCAAAGACCTTAGGTGTGACTTGTCTTTCACTGGAAAGACTGAAATCAGAATTCTGCTCCTTTTTATTAAAGGAGAATTTGGGGAAATGTTTCCCTTCTGGATACAACATTAGTTCAAGACAAATTTGTGACATGGTCATTTAACACTTCACTTTCCTTTTTATAAACCTCCCTCCCCAAATTTAGCCCTTTTCTCCTCCATGTTTGCAGAAACTAAGAATTTCATGCTCATAGCGCCTTAGTACTTAACCTTCTGATAACTCTTTACAAAATACACTAAAAACTGAATGCCCTGATGTAAAGAATACTTAAAACTCACAAGAAATATCAAAATTTTGAAAAGTGTATATGAACAGATCTAAAAATAACTTAACTAAACCATAATTTAAATTATTAACATAATTATAACCATAGTCTTATAGCATACAGTACAAGTTTCACAACTGGAGAAATACAAATATAAGTAATAAAAGATACCGTATGAATAAAAGATTTTCACCTATGAAGTGGGCAAAAGCAAAGACAGAAATGGCCATAATATTCAGTTCAGAATATATGGGGGGAAAAATGCTCACAAATTATAGGATTTTTTTTGATAGAATGATTTGGTCATTTCTATCAAAAGAATATGTTTGGTGCAATTTCAATTTTTAGAATACATCCTAGAAATATATTTATGAATTAACAAAGATATATGGAAGTTACATGGTTTGCAACATTGTGTATTTAGAGAGAAAAATCATAAGAGATAGCATACATAACCTCAAACTGGGGAAGATGAAAGAATTAATATTATAACCATAAAATTGAATGGCATAAAGTATTAAAGAGAATGAGGTATAATTAATTACAATGGTATAGCTATATATCCAAAATACGTTTTTAAGTGAAAAAGTAATTTTCAGTACAGAAATCCTGATCACATTCATATAGTGGTTATTATAAGACAAAAGACCTAGTAGGGGGAATATAGCTTGGAGTCTTTTTTCAATACATAGTTTTCTTTTTTAAAAAAATAGTTACCATAACATTCATAACTTGTATAATTATAAAATTTTGTAAAGTAATGGTCCCATTAGTGTTAAGTATAACATTAGGTATTCATTTAGCAACATCTAGATGAAAAGCTTCCTCATGCATCAAGGCACTTGAGTAGGTGTCATATCTTAGAACAGTATGCTTGGCAGTATAATATAGAAATCATCTTGATATTGAAGTAATATTCTTTTATTTTTAAAGAATAGCATGGAAGAGTAGATGCCTTCTTCAAAGGCCTAGATCCTAAGGAAAACTGAGCCTTCAGATGGATGCAGTGTGGTCCAAACCATTGTTTAAGAACAATGAAAATGTCTGTAGAAAACATGCATACAATTTCCTGAGAGATTTTTAAAAACTCAGGTTCCTGGGACCTACCCCAGACCTGAGGAATTAATAGATGGGATTAAAGAAATTACACTTTTAATAGCACCACACTACAGAATAAAGTTTGAAAACTTGTGTTCTAAACTTTGTAGATCTGAGGACTAAGATAAGGGAAGAAATGGAAAAGGCTCAGATAGGTCTTTATATTTCACAGTTCTAAAAAATAATAACTGGGAAAAATAGTACTATTTTTTTACTGCCTCTAGCCATTTGGTAAGTAAAATTAAGAAATAAGGCTAGTGGTTTCTTTTAGTTAAAGCAATGACTTGCTTTAACACTTTTATTTCAAATGAAACAATTAAAATAAAATAGGAAGCAATAGTCTTTGTAAAATACACTAACTTTAGTGGGATTTCTTATCAGTTCACTATAATTTTCTTGGTTGTGGTATAATTGAGGTTTTGGATTTGTTGTTTATAGTCATAGAATTCTTTAACTTTATGATGGACAGCACTATGTATAAATATATTTAGTATGGATGTCATGATCTCTTCATTATTGGTTGGCAAGATCTTTAAGTATGCATTTAAATGATCTTTTACATTAGGCTCAGTAATTTTTATCATTCATTGTTTCTTTTATTTACCTAAATGATTCTCTGTGATTTTTTTATACACTTATACGTTTATAAATCATGTCTAAGAATCAACAATAATTGATAAAAGTGATGAATTCATAGTTCTTTTTCATATAATCACATTTTGGAGTCATGTTTTCTGCATTCTTTTTTGTTAGTTTTCATGTGTTATCCAGCTTTGGGATCTCCTATATATTAGCCTTTTAGTCTTAAAAGTAATTGAAGGAATTTATTTTTGCCAACGTAAAAGCTTTTGGTCCAATTTACCCATTTTGCATAATTTTATTGAAAAGCTGTTCTCTAGTTCTCCCAATCTCAATCACTTTTGTTTAAAGCATCTGGTGTAACAGCTGTCGAAGTCGTTCTTTTCCTTGCCTCCTTCGTTTTCCTCCTTGCCTCCTTCATTTTCCTCCTTGCCTCCTGTGTTTCCATCATAACCCCGGTTCATCATGCCTCAATATCTTTATCTTTATCATAAAATTACTCTTCTAAAACACTCTTAAGTACTATTTCTACTTGAATCAGATTGGTGTTTTTTTCTTCATGAAGTTATCATGATTCAATCACCAGTGTTAAAAAGAGAGTTATGTTCTCCTACCACTTGAAAGGATTACATGTGCATGTGTATGTGTGTAAATGTAATGATATATATATATTTTTTTATATAAAATACATATAATAAACTATATAAATATATCTAATAAAATTATAACATCAAAGGCAGGTTAATCAATTGATGTCACCTGGTATTTTAGAAAGGTGTCATGGAATTTTGATTGTGTTTCTAGGAATTTTGAAATATCATATTCTTTATCATTCTCAACTCCCCAATTTTTTTTGTAAAGAATCAATTTTATTTATTTATTTTTGGTTGCGTTGGGTCTTCATTGCTGTGCACAGGCTTTCTCTAGTTGCAGCGAGCGGGGTCTACTCTTCGTTGTGATGTGCCGGCTTCTCATTGTGGTGGCTTCTCTTGTGGAGTGCCAGCTCTAGGTGCACAGGCTTCAGCAGTTGTGGCATGTGGGCTCAGTAGTTGTGGCTCGTGGGCTCTAGAGCACAGGCTCAGTAGCTGTGGCACACGGGCTTAGCTGTTCTGCAGCATGTGGGATCTTCCCGAACCAGGGATCGAACCCGTGTCCCCTTCATTGGCAGGTGGGTTCTTAACCACTGAGCAACCAGAGAAGTCCCTCAACTCCCCATTGTGTAATTTAACATTAACATATTATGAGCGTTATTGTGAATTGGATATAATATGTACTCCATCTATTCCAAGGATTTTGAGTACTATTTGAGGATGACTATAAATATATACAAATATTAGAAACATTAAAATTAGATATATATGTTTATATATAATTATACCTTAATTTTCTACACATATAGCTTGAGTTGGATTGGTATTACTCTCCTCTTCTCATAGTGTTCTAACATTCATAGAAATCCAGCTAATAAATATAGTGTCTTTGAGAGAAAAATGCTTTGTTTTGAAACGTCTATATTTTGGTTTTTATCATTAGGTCAGTCTTATTGATCTTTGCCATCTCTTGCCTAAAGCCATTAAATGGAAATTTAGGTAGTTGTTAATGGCAAAAATATGATGGCTAAATGTGTGCCTTTATTACCAAAAATATTTGATTCCTTTCTATTGATCCTCTTCATCCTGCCTGGTCAGTAATTTGTACAAAAAAAACTAGGTGTTGTTGTTTCTGTCACTGGTTAAATATTTGAGCTTCAAATATAATACATCAGGTATATGAAACAAAATAGTAAACGCACAGCAAAGTTTTTACTCACAGTGATATCAAATGACGTGGCAGGTGCAGCAGGAACTGTGTGTGTGTCTGTGTTTATGTTGGCAGCGAAACCATTTCTAACATGGTAGGACTGATATTTATTAGTTCTTCTGTTACCTACATGATATACCAAGTCCAACACTTCTCATGAGCATGTGAAAATGAAGGCATACAGAGGTTACAACATACAACAGATACAATTGTATAGGAAATTCTAGATTGCTGAAAGTCAGCTGAAAACATGTTATAGTTTCAACAAATACACCACCTTTAGCAAAAGCACTGCCTATAAATTTGGCAAATAATTAGCAGCTGGTTTTTGAAAAGGCAGGAGCCAGGCAGCAGGGCTCTTGAGCACATAAGCAGGCAGCCCATAGGTAGCTCCATTTTATCACGTTAATTGACAAAATTGTGTCTAATTAAATTAATTAAAGATGCGTTGGATTCCCCCCAAGGTGTGTCTGTAAAACGACTGAATATGCTGTTGGAGGCAGTTGCTTGAACTCATCATGTTCATGTTTAGTTGGAGTTGAATTCCTCTTTTCAGTATAGCTGGGTTTGGAAAGAGAAATCTGGAGTGTTTATTGCTGTTTGTTTCTTTTCCTTTTTCTTTTTTCTTGATAGCTTCTTTCAGTCCATTCTAGGACTTGGACATGTCTCTAGATAAAGCTGGCAATTAAAATTTACACATTAACATATATAAATATATTGCATATGTCAATTGAAGTAGGTCTGTGGGTTTTGAGGATTTGCTATCTATGACCTGGATTATCCACTGCAGTCCTGAAAGCATAGAGTGATTTTTTACACTGGTAATACTGTTCCCGGGGTGGAAAGTTTCTTATCTCTTGCAGGAAGAGCTCAGAGATGAGACAGGGAGATCAAGAAAGTAAAGTGAGCATTTATTTAAGCAGAGGGCAGACAGGTGAGTAGCTATCCAGGATTTCTCTGGCAAGCCGGTTATGAGGGGCATACAAATGAAGGGGCAGAATATTCATTGGGGAAGGAGGAGTTTGGGGGTCGTATTTCCTGATTTTCATCCCAGCTCCACCTTCCTGAGGGGAGGAGGGATTTTTGTCCTTATTTAGCTTTTATCTGAAGTGTCATGGCATTAGTGCACGGTGGGTACTTCTTATCTGCAAGGCTAATTTTATTGTAACGAAAGCATAATGAGCAACAGGTTACATTCAGGTGCAGGAGATTCATGATTTTCCCCACTTTTCTTTGCCTGTCTCCAGGACCCTCATCAACCCAAAATGTGTGGTTTCCTGTCAGTCTGAAGGTTGCTGCTTTTCTTTGCCCATGGACCCCCCCTGTTTACAAGATGTGTGATTTCCTGCCACCTGGCCCATGCCCCACCCCCTCTTCTCTGCTCATATCTAGCTATCTGCCTGCTGTAACAATACTGCAGAGGTGACTACTTGAACCAGTCACCTAGCTAATGTACAGAGCCAAATAAATTTCCCAGAATACCTTCACTCTACATACCATACACAAGCAGTATGTGATATGAAAGAAGTAAAATGGTAAGCAAAAATTGGTGTCTTTTCTGCTTTCAAGACTTCAATGCCTAGAGGAAACCATCCTCATTGTATCTCTGCCATCATCATTGTGCACTACCATTAGGTAAAACATGCTTTACAAAAGAAAACTTCTTGGTAGTGGTCATGATGGAAATGAAAAAAGTTCCAAGAAGAGGATGATAAAGGTTTTGGAATGTATTCTTAGTAAGTATTAGTGCTGTGCTATATTACTATTGTTACATTTGATTACCAATACTGTACAATGAAGCCCAGAGGGTGGGGTTGAAGGGAGGAGATCAATGGTTCCTGGACAGAGGGAGGAAAATGTTGGGAAAATACTAAAAATAACTCATAGTCTAGAAGAATCCTAAAGGGTATGCAGATTTCTATGATGGATTTTTACTCAATGTCCAAGCTAGCTTACCTATGTTGACTTGTACGGTTTATGCTATATATATAAATGGCAAATTAAATATTATATTAGAACTCAACAGTGTTTGGGAAAAACTAAGAAGTAGTATAAGGAGCAAGAAGGTTCTAGGGGGACTTGTAGTAGGGAGCCAATTGCTGCAGTAAATAGGGTGATATGGTATTACATATTGAGACTGAAAAGGTGTTATTAGATTTTGTAATATTGATACTGTATATCTGTATAAAATAACAAAGAAAAGGTAGACTATGTAAAGTTGTTCTGTAGTCCAACATTAATGGAGCTATTATGCATTTCCTTAGGTTCTACTATACCATGTTCAAGGTTCCATCTGGTTTTGGAGGTACCTTCTAAATGATACTAGGTTTTATCTGTCCATCTGTCTATCTGTCTATCTACCTATCTATCTATCTTAGGGCTGGATAAAATTCAAATACATCTTCCTTTTACATATGGAATATATTCAGCATACCACTCAGGACAATGCTTTTTAATTAAGACATAAATAGTCAGCCAATTCTACATAGAAAAATCTGTGTTAGTCAAAAGAGCATTTCCTAAATAAAGATTTAAAAGCCCAAAATAAAATACTTCAAACCAGGAAAGAAAAAACAGATCAGATCTTATTTAAACTTTTTTTTTTTAACCCCAGAAAGACAGCTAACCCTAGTTTATTGTTTTTCTTTTTGGAATCATCTTTCTATATGTATAGTCGAATTCAGGCACTAGATTGCCTTATAAATATTAATTTATAGTTAGTCTTTTTATTTGAAAGAGTGCTGCAAATGTCTGGTTCATCGAAGCATGCATACTAATTATAAGTAAAAGTACCTTCACAGTCTTCATAAGGAAATGATAGTTTAATCTTAGGACTGTCACTTATTGCGACGGATGATGCCTGGCAGCTCTATGTCAAAATGAGTGGTCAGAAGGGAATACTTCAAAGGCACTTAGGTTCTCAATTGACAAAACAATAACACAGAGAGACACTCCCCAGTTAAATGAGCAGCCCCATGTATATGGAGTTTCCAACACTTCATTTGGCACACTTTGTAACTTTTTACTTGAATAGAGGAAATCCCACATTATAGGCCAGGATTTGGGACAAAACTCAGAAGTTCCTAAAGGCACATGCTAATTTGAACTTGCTTACATTTGAATTGTTTTAATTGCCCTGTAGATTGGATGAAACTACTGTCTACTCACAACGTTTTTTCCTTCATTCTAGCTGTTCTTGCACTTCAACAGTGTTGTAAAATATTTAGAAAAATGTCTGGTAGATAAAAGTGGCTATCTACTCTATATTGGATCTCATCATACACTACTAGGTATAGCATGGGTGGATATCTCCTTTCCTTGAGTTATTCTTAAATTTCTGAAAGGTACTATGTGAAGCTCTGGAGGAAGATTAAGAAATATATTTTAGCTTACAAACTAATATTGTCTTTAGACTTCTAGGAATGTGCTAGGGATTATAATAACTGCTTTATATTTATATTAACTCATTCAATCTTTATAGCAACATTGTAAAACTGTTTTATTATTATTCTTAAATTTTAGATGATAAAATTACAGCTTAGAAAGGTTACAGTAAGTAATGTAAAAAAAAGAATAAACAGAAACTTCAATTAAATACAGTCAGGACGCCAGAATGGGGTCATGTGCTGTGACTACAGCAGAGCCCAACAGGAAAAAGAAAGGCTCCTCTTCTTTCCTGGCAAGGACTCAGCCTCTGAAAAGCCATGGACTCTTTACTAGAGCCCTCCCAACTTCCTTTTCCCTCTATAAAAAGAGTTCTTCTCACCATTTTTGCTGGGGACTTGCATGTGGCTTTTCATGGTTGCAGACCCCAAATTGCAATGATCTGCTGATCACAAATAAACCTATTTTTACTGGAGAAAAAACTGGTAGTCTGTTTTAGGTCAACACTGTAAATCACATACTATGAAAATAGAAACTACAGATTTCAGTATAAGCTGGCCTGTGACAGGGGCCCAGAGTCTTAAACACAGTGCAATATTGATTTTTAATGTTAAATTAGTTATTTTTCTTTTTAGAGAATTTCTGGCTTTCTTTCCATTCAAACAGCTACTAAACTCTGGAAATTCTTCAAATGAGAAATACGCTTTTCATGTAAAGTATAAAATTAGTAAGGATGTTTGGGAATTTCATCATCAATAGCTACATGTACCCATGTAATTTCAAACTGAAATTTCAATCGAAGTTAAAACTCACTCTTTCCTTGATTGTTGTGCCTCCCATCTACTGCATTTCACACTCTTTTCCTACCACTCTCCCTCTCACTCAGTTTGCTCAAATTGCTTATGCCTGCTGGAAAAGACAGGCATGTGTTTGACCTTAAGACCTGGGCTGGAGAACTTGGTTTGCCTATCTAGATCCTCTCTTCATGTTTCTCCACCTTTCTCTGTTCAGCCAATGGGGATCATCAAGACAGGATCAGGAGGAAAGAGGGTAGAGGTCCACATGTTTTAACCCTGGCTCCTTCCCAGTGGGGTCAGTGCAAGTGGACTGAGTTCCTCGAGCAAAGGCTATTCTATTGGAGCTCCTGTGAGGCTGTGATCTTTCTACATTGCTTTCTTTGTCTTACCTTAACTGCTCTCTCATCCTCTCATTTTGTCACTGGCCCTAGGATATTATGCTTTTCCTTGTGGCTTCCCTACACAATGTCCACACACTTGTAAATAGTCCCTTTAATAAGCTCTTCTCCAGTTACCCATTTTGAATGAACTATGTATTCTCTGCCAAGACTTTGATTTTTACAGGGCATATGCACTTAAGTATTCTTTCTGCCAGGAACACCCTTCTCCCAGATATCCTCATTGCTATTCGTTTATTCCCATCAAGTTGTTGCTCAAATGTCACTTTTCTCAGTGAGGTCTATTTTGACATTTTTATTTAAAATTACAGCTCCTGCCCCTATCCCAGCATCCATATTCCCCTTACCTAAATCTGTTGCTTTATAGCAATCATCACCTTATAATAATCTACCTAATTTATGTATTAATTATTCTCATTGACTTTGCTCATCATTAATGTATAAGAACCACGAGATGAAAAATATTTGTCTATTTAGTTAATTTATGTCTCCCAAGCTCTAACACAGTGCCTAGCACATAGTAAGCAGTCAATAAATATGTTGGATGGACTTAAAAGTTAACGCAGGGGGCTTCCCTGGTGGCACAGTGGTAGAGAGTCCACCTGCCGATGCAGGGGACACGGGTTCGTGCCCCGGTCCGGGAAGATCCCACATGCCGCGGAGCGGCTGGGCCCGTGAGCCATGGCCGCTGAGCCTGCGCTCCGCAACGGAAGAGGCCACAACAGTGAGAGGCCCGCGTACCGCAAAAAAAAAAAAAGAAAAGTTAACGCAGGGGAAGTAAGTTTGACAAGGGAGGCAGCATGGTATGGTGCTAAGAACATAGTCTATGAAATCAGATATATCTTCTTTCAAATCACAACTCAGACATTTGCTAGCTTTGTGAAGTTAATCTTGATGAAATTTAATCTCGTTATCTCTAATATAGGCTAACAATGCCTTGCAGGGCTATTGTGAGGTCATAGGTTGCCTGGTGTCTTGGTGATATCTGTAAATATCAGTCTTCTGCTACGCCTTATTTAGTGGTGTTGTATTCTACCCATATTATATTACATCTAAAGATTGGGTCACATGATTAAAATACAAGTACAATTACTAAAAATGCTCATAGCACTCTACTTTTTCTCACCCTACTAGTCTTCACTCTTCTTTTCATGTTGTGGGCCTTCCACACATCAGGGAAAATATTTATCACCATATAAGCTCCACTGTCAAAGGGTAAATATTCCAAGGCACAATTACTAGATTTCCCTCTCAAAAATGGATAGCATGCCTTCTCTCCCCACCCCCACCTCTTTCCACATATATATATGTATAATGTCATATCATAGGCAGGACCTTGAGGGACTATGGCCTTATTATTTCACTCAGTTTTTTATAACAGTAAAAGGGGGAAGATAAAGGAATTAGGAATTAGATGAAATTTTTTTAAAAAACTGCTTTTCATAATATCAAATAAAAATTTAATGTGGCCTTTAGATCACTAATATTTTTCTTGTTTTGACTATTAGTTTCTGGGATGCAAACTCAAATCCCATTCTTAGCAGATAGAAACTTTATTTAATATAATATTTCAGTGCAATCAAACTTGAATTTTGATGGACAATTATGATTTTTCTGTTCTTATTCAAATGTATCCCCAACCTAAATCTTTTGCTGTGAACCAGGAAAATCTACAATGTCAAATGGACATCTATTCTCTGTTGTCCTATAAATACCTTAAGCTGAAAACATCTCAAATTGAATTCATCTTCCTCTCCCACAAACTTACTCATCCTCCTCTATAGTTTAAATGAATTGCTTAACTATTCAAAGAGTTGCTAAAGCCAAATCTAAGAGTCATTCTTGCCTCCTCTTTCTCTTGCTAAATCTTCTGCATTGATTCATATGTCCATCACCAAACACTTATTGAGTACCTCCCAGACCCTATATGATACATAAAATATTTCTGTCCTCATGAAACTTACCTTCTAGTGAAGTAAAGAACTCATAGACATGTAAACCGATGAGCAAAATAATTTCAGACTGTCATAATTCCAAAGAAGAAAATAAGAGTGCTGTGACAGGTGTGAATGGAGGGTGGGTGAGGAATCACTGAGGAAAGGTCTCTCTGAGGAAATGATAATCTAAGATAAAAAGATCATTGTCAGGTGAAGTCAGCCATGCAAAGATAAAGGAACAGGGTCTATTCCAGAAAGAAGAAAGAACCAATGTACATATATACATTTCTGGGCACGTTCACAGAACAGAAAGGCAATTAGTATTGATGGATGACCATAGTGATAGAGAACATATTAGATGAACCTGATATATTAGCAAGGACAAGGTGAACTAAAGATTTTGTAAATTATGTCAAGACTTTGATTCCTGGTGTGAGGATAAAACATTGAGGGAGCCAGTGACTCACTAAATCTATGCAAATCTCTTCAGATCTTTTGACCCTATTTTCCTCTGACTTCAACTCATGGCTAGCTGTTCCCTCCGTTCAGGCCATGATTAATTAAAACATTAATTGAATTAATCCATTAATTGTTCTTTATCCATACTCTCTTCAGTCTTTCTACCCTCTAAGTCTACTCTCCACAATAAAGCCAGATTTACTTATTTAAAACTTTATTTTTTAGAGAAGTTTTAGGTTCACAGAAAAGTTGAGAGGAAGGTATAGAGATTTCCCATATATTCCAGGAGATATATAACTGGGGATCAGGCTTGGTGCTATTTTCTTGTTTGCTTTGTTTTGTTTTAGTAGACTTTACTTCCCATATACTGCCTGCCCCCCCACAGGCATAGTTTCCTTCCTTATTGACATGCCCCATCATAGTGGTATATTTGTTACCATCAGTGAATCTACACTGACAACTCATTATCACCCAGAGTCCATAGTTTACATTGCGGTTCACTCTTGGGATTGTATATTCTATGGGTTTGGACAAACGTAAAATAACATGGATCCATCATTAGAGTACCATACAGAGTATTTTCTCTGCTCTAAAAATCCCCTGTTATCCTCCTAGTCATTCCTCTCTTCTTCTCTACCCTCTAACACCCTGGCAACCATTGATCATTTTGTTGTTTCCATAGTTTTGCCTTTTCCAGAAGGTCATCTAGTTGGAATCATACAGTATATAGCCTTTTCAGAATGACTTCTTTTACTTAGAAATATGCATTTGTTTCTTCCATGTCTTTTCATGCCTTGAAAGTTCATTTCTTTTTAGCACTGAAAAATATTCCATTGCACTGATGTACTAGTTTCTTTATGCATTCACCTACTGAAGGACACCTCTGTTGCTTCCAAGTTTTAGCAATTATGAATAACGCTTCTATAAACATCCACGTGCAGGTTTTTTGTGTGGACCTAGGTTTTCAACTTCTTTGGGTAAATACCAAGGAGCACAATTGCTGGATCATATAGTAATAGTATGTTTAGTTTTATAAGAAACTGCTAAACTGTCTCCAAAGTGGCTATACCATTTTGCATTCCTACCATTAACTACTGTGCATTCCTGTTGCTCTACATCCTCACCAGAATTTGGTGTTGTCAGTGTTTTGGATTTTGGCCACTCTAATAGGTGTGTGGTTTATTCATTTTTAAGGAAATTCTCTCATGTTACTCTCTTGATGAAAAGTCTTTGATGACTGAATAAAGAAGGAAGGAAGAAAGGCAAAAGGAAGGTACAATTCTCCACTTGTTCTTCATTGCCATGAAGGTAAAATCAGGTTCTTCAACAATTGTTAACAGATCCCTTCTGTATGATCTCTTTCTCCAACGTTACCATCTCTCTTATGCATTCTCTATGTTCGAGACAGTGAACTATTTATAGTTCCTGAATAAGCCCTGCTTTTATTCCTGGAATTTACATGTGTTATTTTCTTTGCCTAAATAATTTTCAACCAGTTTGTCTGGCTAATTCCAACATAATTTTTGGATGTCAGTATTATTCTGGACAACCATGCCCCGCCACCCCAGAAGTGGTTAGTTGGCCTGGTGTGTCCTCCCATAATGACCCTTTATTTACTCCCGTCATGGTAGAATCACACCATGTGGTGTGATTGTTTCTTGTCATTTTTAAACTGTAAGCACCTTGAGGGAAGACTGCATTATTTTCATTGCAGTATTCATAAACACTTGATATTTAGTAGATGTCAATTAATATTCACTGCATCACACTCAATTGATTTGATGTCTGTGTGTCTTTCCCTCAAAATAAGAAAATGGAGGTGGGCAGGGTGGGAACAAAACTATACTTTGGTAACCTCCTATACACAATCTCACCTGACCTTTTTTGGTTTGTATACATTGACATCAAACTTCTGGTGAAATATTTGAGAAAATATGATATAAATATACATATATAGAGACTTGATAAATATTTGAATGATAGCAATAAGGATAATCACTGAAAAATATTTTCATGTATATAACTCAGAGTGATATCTATTTATTGGTTTTAGTGAATGAAATTAATAAATATGTATATGTAATTTATCATTTGACTATGATATTGCTTTTTAGAAATAAACTATTTAATTTAGAATAGCTTTAGATTTATAGAAATAATTATCCACATCCATTTTTCCCTATAATTAACACGGTAGTATGGTACATTTCTTATAATTAAAGGACCAATATTGATACGTTATTATTAACTAAAGTCCATGATTTATTCAGATTTCCTAAGATTTACCTAATATCATTTTTATGCCGCAAGATCACATCCAGGATACCACACTGCATTTAGTTATCATGTCTCAAAGCTACGACTCACTTGACTGTGACAATTTCACAAACTTTTCTTGTTTTTGATGACCTTAAGAGTTTTTCAGAGTACTGGGTCAAGTATTTTCCAGAATATCCCATTATTGGGATTTGTCTGGTGGTTTTCTCACAATTAAACTGGTTATGGATTTTAATGAGGAAGGCCAATAGGAAAACTGCCATTCTTATTACATCATATCAAGAATACATACTATCAACATGACTTTTTGATGTTGAAGTTGACCTTGATTGCCTGGCTGAGGTAGTGTTTGTCTGATTTTTCTACTGTAATGTTAATTCCCCCACCTCTTTCCATACTGTAGTCTTTGGAAGGATGTCCCTTCAGAGTGAGATATCTACATAAATTATTTGGAATTCTTGTACATCAGAGATTTTTCCATAGAAATTCCTTTTTCAATATTGTTTTTATTTTTAGCCTGCTTCAAATAAAAGTCTTACAAACTACACACAAGTATAGATGTTTATCTCTGCCATTCCTGGCCTCAGAGAATTAAATCTTAACCCATAAGTAAGAGAAGGTGTATATTTTTGTTTGTCAATTTTAATTACAAGAGACATAAAACTAAAATGCAATATACTTATCATTTTCTTCTTTTTTGGCTACCTGTTAAGTTTTTTCTGATAGGTGAGAAGAAAGATTGATTTATGTACTCACTGTCCCCTGCAAACACACACATACACACACACACACACAAACACACACACATACATACATACACACATACACACACCCAACACCTTAATTGCATATCCAGATCTAGTCATAGACCAGCTGTGAAGGAACTGAAGTTAGTCAGATTGGTTCAAATCTGCTTCCCTTGTCAAGATTTCATTGCCCCTACTCTGATGCCCCTAGTCTTCTCCCCATCTCCTTCTATGAATGTTCTACACACAATAATCCCCTAAAGAAACTCCTATAAAATTATTTGAATACTGCTCTGTCTACAACTGCCTCTTTAAAATAGATGAATTTAATTCATTAAGATAATATACTATCTGGCACTTTTAATAAATAAGGTGCCATGTAATAAATGGAAATAGGGAATACATTTCAGACAAAAGAGGAAGACACAGAATCATATGATAGAGTGTACAGTATTAATTTTGAAATCTGATATATGGTTGACTTGACATCCAACAAGACAGCTTTGAATTATAACCTGGGAAAAGTTAAGGTTGATCTCTGATCGACAGTGAAGACAAAAGCAAAGCAGTAAGCAAGTGATCAAATAATTAAAGCAGAGTTTACAAACCAATTAACTCATAACTATGCCACAGTGTAAAGTAATTTTGCAAAGTGATGATGGAGACTTGTAAAAAAGGGTCTTGCTTAGCACTTGGAGAAGAAGCAAACGTAAAAAAGCCTATCTAAGCAAGTACTTAGATAAACAAAACTTGTAAGACAAAATAAGAGATCAAATGTCCTGATTTTAGCTCAGAGCTTGTTTTATTTTTTTGTAAGTTGGCATTTGGTTTGTTGTCTTTTAGAATCATCTAATTAACTAGTAGAATAATTTCTTTATACATAAACATGTAAATTTAATGATGAATCTATTCCCTTGATACAGTAGTGACCGGATCAGTGTGCTTCCTGCCTGCAGAGTTTACCATAGTCAAGAACTACAGAGGGGGGCTTCCCTGGTGGCGCAATGGTTGGGAGTCCCCCTGCCGATGCAGGGGACGCGGGTTCGTGCCCGGTCCGGGAGGATCCCACATGCCACGGGGCGGCTGGGCCCGTGGGCCATGGCCGCTGAGCCTGCGCGTCCGGAGCCTGTGCTACATGGCAGGAGAGGCCACAGCGGTGAGAGGCCCACGTACCGCAAAAAAAAAAAAAACCACAGAGGGCTCATTATAACATGTTGTCCCCGATAGATAGCAATTTGGAAGCATAACACAAAGTAAATAGCATTGCTTAACTTTTATTTATACCTGACCCTAAAATATCATGTTGTATTAAAAAGTGCTTGTCATGTGGTTGAGAATGAATATACCACTAGAAACACTTTAATAGTTCCCTACTGGAATTAGCTTTATTATAAATAAATTTTTAAGTCCAAAATAGAATTTTAAAATCATTTGTAGAAAATAGCTCATGTTTCTTTTTCTTTTTTCTTTCTTCAGAATATATACTAGCATCATAAAAATAAAATAAATTATAAAAAGAATTAGGGCATTTCTCAGATGGAACTAAGTGAATAAATCAGCATATTTCTATTTGTTTGATGTAGCAGACAATTACATTTCATAGGAAACACCTAGTTAACAAATCACGCACATTGTTCCCTTATTTCTATTCAGGGATCACATGGTTAGACTATAGTCTTTGATAAGTATTTCCATTTGCAGACTCAGAAATCAGAATTGTACTTCTGTTCATTTCTCTCCCCTCCCTAATGCTATTTAGATTAATAAGATAAACACCATTCTAAGTCATTTGTATTTGGCCAAGGTAAAGTACATGGAATGAAATTTTATTCTTTCCATCCAATACAGTTTTCTCTGCAAAGAAAAAATAATAGTAAAATATTGGAAAATAGGAAAAAAATTGACATCTTAAGATGCTAACTGATTTATATTGTTTTAATGTTCATTTTATTCTAATATACTAGAAAAACAAATGTTTGTAATGTTGTCTCATATCCTAACCCCATCTTATTTTGCAATTTACGTGAATATCATTTGCAGACTAATCTTATTTTTAAACTTGAAGCCCTACAGGCTTTTCTGTCTGAGTAGGCTAGATAATATTTTTATTTATTTATATATTTCATCTATTTAGGGTGTTTCTTCAACCTTAGTCTTAGTCTTGTAACTAACACAGATTGCTTTCTATGGAGTAGATTCGTTCATGTCACCTACAACTTCCAATTATCCCGGTTAGCTGCCAACCAGAAAAGAATAAATGAAAGGTATGAAAATGTTAATTACTCATGTATTCCATTATTGTGGTGTAAGTGAAATGGACTGATCAAAAAAATTGAGTCTAGTGTAAAGAAGTTTAAAATTGGACAGAACTAAGTTTGATTACTGGCTCTATCACCACCTGTGTTCTGCCCTTGCTTCTTTCTTAATTTCAGTTCAAAATATATAAAATAAGAATAGAGTTTTGGGGGGTTTTTTTGTTGTTTTTTTTTGCGGAACGTGGGCCTCTCACTGCTGCGGCCTCTCCCGTTGCGGAGCACAGTCTCCGGACGCGCAGGCTCAGCGGCCATGGCTCATGGGCCCAGCCGCTCCGCGGCATGTGGGATCTTCCCGGACCGGGGCACGAACCCGTGTTGCCTGCATCGGCAGGCAGACTCCCAACCACTGCGCCACCAGGAAAGCCCGTCAAATGCATGTTTTTTTAAGAAGAGTTTTTCAGAAGCAGAAATTTGATAATTGTTTGAGGAAGTTACATAAAAGGAGAAGGGACAACAGTGCCTTGGAAATTCAGGTTCTATAGAACTGGAGAGAGAAAACTGAGCCCTTTAACTGTGGCAAACAAGATGGGTGAGAGACTAGGTGTGGTTGGACAGCTCAAAATACCATGAATCCGTGTGGAAACAAACTCAGGGCCAATACGCATATTTTGTTACTAGCACCCAGCGAACTACCAACTGATTGTTCAGTTTGGAGCAATGAATGCCTTGTTGTGTCTAGAGATTTTATTTTAGTGTATTAATAATTTAATTAATCCTCAAAGCCAATAGAATAGGGGTTGAGAGGACTCTGACATGCTTTTGTATAATAGTACATAAAGCGGAAGCTTAGTCCCTGAAGAAGGGAACAGGGCAGAATCCATTTGAACTTGCTTCTAACCCGGACTCCAGTAGAATAGAAATGTGCTTCTTAAATGATCTGTAATGAAGGCCAATTTTAACTTTGTAAAATATAGTATAAAAGATTGCAGTTATGCCGTTATATAGCCAGAAGTAGAAGTTATTGTACGTTGTAAAGTAATAAGATGCATATTGTTCCCAGTGTGTCATTTTAAAAATATATATTAAAAAGAAAATAGCCATGGATTTATCTAAAAAAATAATATAAATATTTGTTTATCAATTTGTTAATAAAGAGAAATCAAACTGGTAAAATCTAGTTTTATTTTCTTGAGAGTACTCTGGCACCATTAATTATGATGGAATCTATTATCAAGGAACTTTATTATGTAATTTTTAGGCATACTGGACTATTATACAGGCTTAAGCTGTAGTGTGTAGATTTTTGAAAGATATTTTCAGCTTTAAAAAGGCTAGTTAAAAGATATATAAAGTTAATTTTTAGCCTAATAAAAGGTAGCATAAAATTGGGGAGTCAAAAATTCCCTATTGTAATAAGAGTTTTGAATGGTTTCTTCTTACTGAAAATTATAAATGCATTTTATAAAAGAAAAAAATTTTCCAATATATAGACTTCTGAGAAAATAGCTTTCAAATAGATAGAGAAGCTTAATCTCCCTTCTCATTGTGTTAAGCAGATTTTCAGGTACACACAATCTTTGTCATATTACGTCATGGGAAGGTGATTCATAACCACAGTTATACAATGACATTTCCTCAGTTTAGATCAATTTCACAGGGTATATTTTTAGCTTATTTCAAGGTTATCACTTAAGTAAATGAAAACATCTTGCCAGTTTATTCACCCAATTTTTACATGCTTTCCCTGAAAACAAAATTCTGTGTGGTTTATTACTTATTAAATCACAGTTGCCTTCCTGAATTGTAAAGGAGCTTTTAACAATTCAGCATTTGCGAAGTATACTTGAATTAACAGATGTCGGCTTTTACTGAGGAATATGCTTGGGTGTTTTGATCAATGGAAGTTTAGAAATACTAGATAAAAGGTTGTTTTAGAAATATAGCTGGCTGTCAGGTAGCAGTAGACTCTTAATACTAGGATTTAGAACTCATAAGTTGACTGATGTATTTACAAAGCAGATAAGATAAAATGTAGAAACATCAAAGTTGTGTTGACTGCTGAGTCTGACATGCTGAAACATTTTGATACTTGTTTTGGATTTTTAGCAATTCATATCAGAAGTTGAATCAACAGAAGTATCAGGTAAATTATAGCATTATTTGTTCATGGAGTCTCCTGTAGAAGCACAATCCTATTTAAGAATGAATAGGAATATGCTGTTACACTTTAGATTTTAGTCTCCCAGTATGTCTTATATAACTGGCACCAAATTTGTTGTTCTTTGTTGACACTCCTTAGCTAAGGAGGAGGAGTTAAATTTTGGAGCTAACTCTGAAAAAAAGACTCTACTATGTGTTTCATTCTCCTTGAGCCAGAATAAGGTGTATACTTGCTCAGAACGTGATTTAATGTGATTTATTTTCCTGAGGGATGTGCTTTCTTCTAGCAGTTTTAAATCTTTGGCACACTAACAACCTAGAAGTAATAGATAAATTCCTAGAACATATCATCTATCAAGACAGGATCATGAAGAAAGAAAATCTGAACAGACTGATTACTAGTAAGGAAATTGAACCAGTAATCCAAAAAACTCCCAGCAAACAAAAGTCCAGGGCCAGATGAATTCTACCAAACAATCAAAGAATTAATACCAATCCATCTCAAACTCTTCCAAAAAATAGACGAGGAGAGAATACTTCCAAACTCACTTCACAAAGCCAGCATTACCCTAATACCAAAACCAGACAAGGATACTACAAGAAAAGAAAATTAGAGGCCAATGTCACTGATAAATATTGATGCAAAAATCCTCAGGAAAATATTAACAAACTGAATTCAACAATGCATTAAAAGAATCATACACTGTGATCAATTGGAATTTATTCCAAGGATGCAAGTATGGTTCAACAACAGCAAATTGATCAATGTAATATGCTACATTAACAAAATGAATGATAAAAAATAATACAATCATCTCAATAATAGCAGAAAAGGTACTTGATGAAATTCAACATCCATTTATGATAAAAACTCATAACAAAGTGGGTATAGAGGAAATGTACCGTAGTGTAATAAAGGCCATATATGACAAACCCACTATTAATGTCATCCTCAATGGTGAAAACCTGAAAGCTTTCCCTCTACGATCAGGAACAAGGATGCTCACTCGTACCACTCTGTCCAATATAGTACTGGGAGTCCTAGCCAGTGCAATTAAACAAGAAAAAGAAACAAAAGACATACAAATTTTGAAAGGAAGAATTGAAACTGTCACTATTTGCAGATGACAGTGAAACTGTATTACTATCTTTCGCCACACATAAGAATTAACTCAAAATGGATTAAAGACTTGAATGTAGGACCTGAAACTATAAAACTCCTAGCAGCAAATATAGGTGGCAGTAAGCTCCTTGATATTAGCCTTGGAGATATATATTTTTTTGAATTTGACACCAAAAGCAATGGCAACAAAAGTAAAAGTAAAAAAGTGGGACTACATCAATTTAAAAAGCTGTTACACAGCAAAGGAAGCCTTCAACAAAACGAAAAGGCACCCTACAGAATGGTAGGAAATATTTGCAAATCACAGATCTGATAAGGTACTAATGTCCAAAATATATAAAGAAGGCATCATAGCTCAATAGCAACACACACACACACACACACACACATACACACAAATCTGATTTTAAAAATGGGCAGAGATTCCGAATAGACATTTTCCCAAAAAAGACACACAGATGGCCAACAGGTACATGAAACGATGTTCAATATCACTAATCATCAGGTATATGCAAATCAAAACCACAGTGAGATTTAACCTCACACATGTCAGAATGGCTATTATTAAAAAGACAAGAAATAAAAAGTTTTGGCAAGGATGTGCAGAAAAAGGAACAGTTGTACACTGTTGGTGGGAATGTAAATTAGTGCAATCACTATGGAAAACAGTATGGAGGTTCCTCAAAAACTTAAAAAAAAAAACTACCATATGATCCAGCAATTCCACTTCTGGGTATTTGCCCAAAGAAAATAAAAACACTAACTCAAAGATACATACACCCCCATGTTCACTGCAACATTATTTACAATAGCCAAGACATGGAAACAACCTGTGTCCAACAATGAATGGATAAAGAATATGTGATATATATAACATATATAATTAAATATTATATACAAAATATTATTCAGCAATAAAAAAGTAGGAAATCTTGCTATTTGTGACAACATGGATGGACCTCGAGGGCATTATGCCAAGTGAAATAAGTTACACAGAGAAAGACAAATACTGTATAGTCTGTCTTATATTTGGAATCTGAAAAACAATCCAGAAAAACAAACTCATGGATACAGAAAACAGACTGGTGGCTGCCAGGGGCAGGGGCTGGGGGCTGGCACAGTGGGTGAAGGTAGTCAAAAGGTATGAGCTTCCAGTTAAAAAATAAATAAGCCACTGGGAATGTAGGTACAGCATGATGATTACAGTTAATACTACTGTATTGTATATTTGAATGTTGCTAAGAGAAGAAATCTTAAAAGTTCTCATCATGAGGAAAAAACTGTAGCTATGTATGGTGACTGACGTTAACTAGACTTACTGTGGTATCATTTCAAAACATATACAAATATAGAATCATTACATTTACGGCTGAACCTAATATGCTATATGTCAATTATACTTCAATTTAAAAAAGAAAAGCATTTAAAAAACTTTGTGTAATTTTATTTGTAAAAAATTTTCAAAATAAACGTATTCAATATTTAATTATTTAATATTTAATTATGGACCGTGGATCACACGCATGCTTTAAAAATGAACATGCACATATTGGTGTGCATACTGCACATTTTTTTTTACAAAGGGGTGCACAATCAAGCAAGTCTGGAGAAAACAGCTGGCACGAGCCTACGACAGCTCAGTGTGGCCGGTGCAGCCTAGCCTTGTGCCTGTGGTGGAGGAGTGACAGGACGAGGATTGAGGAAAGGATTGAGGTGTGCTCCAGAAGACAGGGTATGCGAGCCTTCTGAACAGGTGGAGGAAAAGGAACCTAGCTTAGAGGGCATCTGAGGGACAAAGAAAATCAGGAGCTGCCTGAGTCACCTAAACCCACCCAGCAGCAAGCACAGGTGACTCCAAAGACCTGAAGAAGGAAGAGAGGGCGTCTCCAAGCCCCGTCTAATGCTAGGGCAGAGCCCTGTTCCAAGCCTGGGCACCTGCTCCCACCACTGCTCACCTTCCCGCCCTAAAGCCCCTGAAAGCCGCAATTCTTTTAATTGTTGGGGGAGAAAGGCAATTAACACCATTTTCCAAGTTCCTAATTTTAAGTCATAGCATCATAAATGGACAGACCTGTATCCACTGTCTCGCAGGAAGCACTTTTGATGTCCCGAAGCATCCACTCGATGGCGGCCGGAAGCGGGTAGCAGCGGAGCTGCTCCTTTCAAGGTACCGCCCAAGTACAGGTGGGAAGGTGGAAGGGAGATGCTCAAAGGCAAAGGCAGGGATTCTGAGGGACAGAAGTGCACCCGGGAGGGAGGTTGCACAGAGTCTGGGTAAGGAACGAAGACGAGAGGCTGCTAAGGGCTCCGGCCAAGTCGCTCTCTGGGCCTCGTCTTCCTCACCTTCTTCAGCTGCAGGCCGGGTTCCGGTCTCTGGGCCACGCCTCCCGAGTCTCCTGCTTCTTCCTCTCCTCCAGCAGCTGACTGCTGACTTGGCGGACCTCCTCCTCGAACAGCTGCCTGACCTTCTCCAGCCTGGGACGCTGCTGGTGATGGAGCTGCTCCTGTCCTTCAGGGCAAGCTCTCTCTGCTGAGACCCAACAAAGAACATGGAACTGTCTCCCGGGTCCTAATGTTCAAGTCCAGGGCCTGGTCCAGTCTTGCCCAGCTTTGCAGCTTCGCCAGCAGCCTCGCCTTCTCTAGCTCCAGATTCAGCAGATTTTCCTGCATCTCCTGACGTCCCAGCCTTCGCTGCAGCCCCTCCGGTTTTTCTCTGAGCAGCCTGTTTGTTGTTCTCTCACTTCTCCGGCGGGTAGGCTTCTCTTCCCTCAGTTCGTTTAGCTCCCGCCATCTTGCGCAGCGGCACCGCTCAGACTTCCTTCAGCATCGCAGCAGGAATAATTATTGATGCTCCAAATCCTGGTACGCGGGCCTCTCACTGTTGTGGCCTCTCCCGTTGCGGAGCACGGACTCCGGACGCGCAGGCTCAGCGGCCATGGCTCACGGGCCCAGCTGCTCCGCGGCATGTGGGATCTTCCCGGACCGGGGCACGAACCCGCACGAACCTCCGCATCGGCAGGCGAACTCTCAACCACTGCGCCACCAGGGAAGCCCCTCCAAATTCTTAATCTTATGCTCCTGGTCTGCTCTCACTTCTTGGCCGGCCTGGAATTCCTAAATTTTCTGAATAGCTTCCGGCCGTTTTTTTTTTTTTTTGCCCGTGTGTGCTGCAAGGCCAGCTGCACGCACCTTCAGCTTCTGCTTCTCAGACTCTAGGAACTTCAACTGCACCTCCTAGCTCTGCACTCGACTGCCATTCCGAGATCTTCCCCTTTAAAGCACTGATGGTCTCACTGGTTTCTGCCAGGGCCTCCTTCTCCCGCGGGTTCTCGCTGGCCGCGTCCAGGCTCTGCTTACGCAATCTGTTGCGCTCCAGCTGCTCTTTCATCTTCTCGTCCACCTCGGCCTCCTGTTCCTGAAGCTGCTGAATGCGTGTCAAGAGCTCCTTGTTGTGGTCAGGTTCGAGATGCCGACCCCTGGCACTAGTGCTGGACGCTCGCTCCAGTTCCACTCAAGCTCTCTTATGACTCGGCTCCATCTGCATCTTTTCCAGCTCCATCTGGATGAGGCAAGTCTGAATGGATCTGCTTTGTGTGTTTGTCCAACTGCATCTCTGCTGGTACTTAATCTGCAGAGAACCTTGGGTAGAGGTGGAAACATCCAGTCCAAATCCTCCCTCCACTCCCTGAGAAATGAAATTTTTCAAGACCTTAGGGTGGATAGGAAGGTGGTGTTTTCCCCCAGGTGTTCCATGCCTCCCTCCCTCCCTCCCTTCCTTCCTTCCTTCCTTCCTTCCTTCCGTCTTTACCTCCTTTCCTTCTCTCTTCTTTTTATCCTGTACTAAAGGTAACATCATCATGCTGGTTTTCCATTTTTGGTTCTTACTTTAATCAGTCCCAGGAAAAGGGCTTCTAGGGTGCTGCTTATTTTCTTAAGCTGGGTGCTGGTTACATTTGTGAAAATTCATGAAAGTAGAGAATTATCATTTGTCACTTTTCTCTATATAAAATTCTGATCAAATATTTTATATGGGCTATATTTTGTCTCTATTGAACATCCAAGCTTGACCTGTTTTTGATATTAATTCTAAAATTCCCTCTCAACTTCTTTATAGCATCTGTTATTTCTGAAGGCCTAGCTCATGTTTCCTCATTCAGTTCAATGACTAAATTCTCAAACGTTATCCTTCTTATACTCCCACTATTGATTTTAGCGTTGGTATTGCTGTTGTTGCTATATAAGTCCTTAATTTACAGGTGCTTACTTTTTGACACTTGAAAATCATTTTAAAAATTAAATTGCAACTTGTTCAACTTGACTGTATATGAGAATGTGAAATCTAAAGGTGCCTTAAAAAATCTAGACATAAGAAAAAATATTATCAAAAAGGGACATTATTATATAAATACAATAACAGAACTTCTGCTATGTAGGTAATGCAGACAGTTCTAGTTATCTAGCCAATGAGCACACAGCAAGTACTTAAAAAATTTTCATTTCCATTCTTTTGTTCATCTTCTCCCTCCTTCCCTTTCTGTCTCTTTCCTTTCCCTGCCTTTTCTTTTCTTTATTTTCCATTCCTTCCTTCCTCTCTCCCTCCTTCCCTCCCTCCCTCTCTCCCTTCCTTTCTTTCTTTCTTGGAACTGGAACTAGATTCAGGTTAGATATTTTTGGCAAGAATCCTTCATAGGTGGATTGTGTACTTCCATCAGGAGGTACAAATTAGCTAGTTGTCTTTGTTTTTATGATGCCAGTGGCCATTCATTACCATTGCCTAAATTCAGGATTTCATTAGGAGTTTGAAAAATGGTATTTTTCTATGTTTTTTTCTGTGTTTTTTAGTTGCAATATTTCCATAGAGAGAAACATGTCCTCAATAATTTGTTGGCTGTCTCTGATGTTGTTGTCAGGATAAATGTCTGGTTATTTCCTTTCATTTACGAGTTTTTAAACAACAAGTTAATTCTAGATATCTTCCTAAAGCGAAGACTGAGAATTTAAAAGTATATATTTTTGTATCTTTACAAACTCATAGAATTAGCTATATTATGTTTTAATATATTGCAGTGGTTATTATCAATACTCGTATTTTTCCACCTATGACCTTGTGGGAACCTTTTCAAGGGAGTTTATGATGCAACTCCAGCTGTGTTTGATAGCATCTTTGCTTTCACATACAGCAACTTATCCTTTACATTTCCTAGATTCACCATATGTCTCTTAGGAATAAGAATATTATCATAGATAACCATATTAGAAATATCAAATTTAAAATAATGATAAAATAGTATTCTCTAAAATATATCCTATATTTGACATTCGCTAGCTCAATTATTCTAATTTGAACTAATTAGCAATCCTGCATAGCAATTACTTTCCAATCTAGGATCCATATTAGAATCATACATTGCATTTATTTGTTATATCTAAGGAATATTACATTTTAAAGATATGCATCATGAGTTCATAACAATATTTTCAATTGAAATTTAGAAGTTCATGGGGTTTTGAGGTTCTGTTTTTTTTTAACCTAGTATCTTAAATCTTATATCTGTAAAGTCTGTCTCCTACATGGAAAATTTGGTTGCCAAGTATAACAAAAGGATTACTTATTTTCATATACTTTTTTCTTTAGATGGCAAGTGATATTAATTTTCTTATTTTTGCCATGTATATTATCATTATTTTACTTTTTATTTTAAGATTTATTGAATCAACTGAAAGGTTTCAAAGATAGTAGTCTTTAGAAATTTATACTTCTAAATATTTTTCTAACATCTGAGCTCTTTCCATCTCCTTTAGCTCAAATCTTATTGCTGTAATTTTATGTCAATTACTTCCAGTTGAATGATAAAACTGGATGAGGTTAAAGTTGCTAAGGCAGCGTCTAATCAATAATCCCTTGCACAGCCTCAGAGCAGAAGTATTTTGCTCATCTGGTGGATCTGATGCTAATAACTTTTTGCCCTCTTGTGAATTAAGGCAGTGCTTCTTAAGCCTGACGTGTATACATGTTCACCTAGGGATCTTGTTAAATTGCAGATTCTGATTTAGTAGGTCTGAAGTGGGGCCTGAGTTTTCTGCATCACTAACAAAATCCTAGGAGTTGTTGATGACACTTGTCCCTGGATCACAGTTTGAGTAGCAAGAATTTAAGGTTTTCTTGGCTAAGTTTAGGGTTTTCTGGGCTAAGAATTTTTTCAGATGATTAATGTGCTACATTTCTTCTTTTTGTCATTCTTGTAATTTATAGTTTTCTGGATGTCTGGGCAGGTAATTGACGATGTAGCAGTACCAAAATTGAGGTGGCTGTTTTTCCTGGCTTTCATTTTCTCCATTTTACTCATTCTCTTTATTGATGTCCTCTTTAGGCTGTCATTGGTAAAGAGGCCCTCTGCAGAGCATTAATCTGCGACCCTAGTGTCTAACTGATCTACTTCCTTTACCTTAACCATGGCATGGTTGTCAGCACCCTCCATCACTGCCCAGGGAGGCTTAGTATATCATGATTGAGGGTCATAGTGTCTTCACATCTAGCAAGGTGACAATCACCACTGTTTGCAGTAAGGATGGCGTTATTGGGTTGCTTTCCAGGGGCCAGTCTTTGAATTCACCTTTTTCCCATTCTCATTATGTTGGTGGTGGTGTTGGTAATTTGGTGTGGTTAACACCTGTGATGGTCATGATCTGCTACGTAGTTAATGCCTTGCACTGGAACACCATCTATACAGTAAGTCACCTACATATGAACATTCAAGTTGCGAACTTTCAAAGATGTGAACATGTGTTCGTATGTTCAATCACGCAGTCAGTTCACGTGCCTGGCATACATTGTCACGGGCAGCTTGCCCTCTGTTTCCTATTGCTAATGATTCTTCAGCTCTACCATCTCCCACCTCCTCTCCTTCCTCCTGTCAGTAACTCTTCTTGCCTGTTCACTCTATGCCAGCCCCTGTATGCCAGCTGTTGTACTGTACAGCTGTACTTTTCAAGGTACTATACTGTAAGATTAAAAATGTTTATTTTTTGTGTTTGTGTTTTATGTATTATTTGTGTGAAAAGTATTATAAACCTATTACAGTACAGTACTATATAGCCGATTGTGTTAGTTGGGTACCTAGGCTAACTTTGTTGGACTTACAAACAAATTGGACTTAAGAACTCGCTCTCGGAATGGAGCTTGTTCTTATGTAGGGGACTTACTGTAACAGCTGCTGTTATACCTAATTCCCTTCAATAACATCAAACTAGTTAGTTTCTCCACTTCTATACCACCAAGTTGCTTCCTGATTTACCTTCTTTATGGCAGCCTTCTGCACAAAAATAACTTTCACAGTGTCATTTATTTGATTATATATGAAGTACTTTTTACAGTAGATACTACTGGAAAATGTCATGAATGAGGTCACTGAACTGCTGATTCCTCTGCACTTCACCTCTGCCACTGGTTCCAGGCTCGATTTTCCAGAACTGAGGGAGATTCAGTGGTGAGTGACAGCTGGGTCCCTTCCTCCCTGCTCAGTCACTGAGATGATGTCTAAGACCTGCTGTCATGCCTGCAGCACTGCTTTATGGTGATGTTAGCCAGGACAGTGATGGTGATCTGCTAAGTGTGGTCTGCTAAGGGCTTTCTTGGACTTACACTTCATTACCAGGATTAATCAGACTCAACCTTAGTTTTCTTATCTGCAAAAACAGAATAATCATACCTACTTCACAAGAGAAGTAAACACTTGCAAAGCACATAACATAAAACAAACATACAAAATACATCTTTAAAAAAGATAGGGCTTCCCTGGTGGCGCAGAGGCTGAGAGTCCGCCTGCTGATGCAGGGGACACAGGTTCGTGCCCCGGTCCGGGGGGATCCCACATGCCGCGGAGCGGCTGGGCCCGTGGGCCATGGCCGCTGAGCCTGCGCGTCCGGAGCCTCTGCTCCGCAGCGGGAGATGCCACAACAGTGAGAGGCCCATGTACCACAAAAAAAAAAAAAAAAAAAAAGATAGTTTTTGAAAATGTTTACCACAAATTTTCATGAATTCAGGCAGACAAATTTGTCACCTTTGAATAGTTAGTTAATACCTAGTGATCATTTTACTCATCTATAAAATGATCAAAAAAACCCAATTCCTGCTTTGCAGAGTAAGGCTGGTATCAGCACATTCCTTTAGTAATCAGGTTTCCTAGACATGTGAATGTAAGTTAGTGAAAACAGAGATGATTATGACTTGCATCTCTTGGGAGATCTTATTTTTCTCTAAGAGCCTAGGATTACAAGGAAAAAAAGACATCATAATGCGTTTTTCAAGTTCAACAAGTCCATTTCAAATAGAAACATTATATATATATATATATGTATGTATGTATATATATATATAATTTTTAAAGAAATATCTTTATCCAGTGCAATATTTAATAATCTTGTCCTAAATTCAGTTGTCTCTCATGTCATTAAGTTTCACAAGTCAAGAGAGATGACTGGGGAACAGTATTAGGTGAGACACAAAGAGTGTGCCAGTTTTGCCCCATGATTTGGAAGTGCTTGTCCTTGAAGGTGCCCTGCTTTCTACCCATTTTTAGCTCTGGGTACCTTGTGAAATTTAACAGTTTCCACATGCACATAGAACATCTCTTCTAATGAAAGTGGAACAAAGGAGAGAAAAATGAATGTAAGTGAAGGGAAGTTTATATGTATGTAGGTGTTGAGAAATTTGTAACAGTTTTTGTATTCTCTTCAGTGTTCTCTGATGACCTTGGGATTTAAGGTCATCTGAGGTGGATGAGGTGCCAGTAGATTCTAGAAAGCTTTTAGGAAAGTGTATATATTCTCTTTGGGATACACAAAGAGGCTACATAAACAATTTGTGGCATTAAGCATACTGGAGCTTGCTTGATAATAATTGCAGAAGCAATTGCTGTAGAAACATCTGATCGGTGAAAATACCTTCACTGATGATGTTTAAGCAACCCCTGTAGTAAGGTTTACTCTGTAGTAATAGGCTTTGGGAAAGTCCCAGTGTTTGTGATAAAGGTGAGTTGAAGTTTAAAATAAATCATCAATGTATATAGCAACTGCTAAAAACAAAAAGTTCATACCGAGGTAGTACTCAGTGATAGAGGTGGTTTCAAAAATGATTAAAAGAATGTTCCATTAAAGATGCCCATAGCCACATGAATGTTCATGTTGCTAAGCTCATATGCCTGCCATCAGACGAAATATGACTGAAAAAAGAAGTCTCTCAAAGTGATCATAGAAAAATACATTTTTCTTCCTTCAGAAGTATTTTTGAGGTGCTCCTTTTTCATAATGAATGATGTTGCTTTCAGTAAAAGTGCCCCCCTGTGGTCTTCCAAGCTTTGCCTCTCAAGTTTTCTAGTTTAATATTAGTTGAGCAAATGCACTAGATCCCATTCTTGCCCTGTTAAGTTCACAAAGGCAGCTGAAATTCCTTAGGCAAATTTTTGTACTTAGTACCTTAGATTACAGGGTGATTTCTGCTTCCATTTGATAGCCTTTCGAAATACTACACATTGTTGATGTTGTATGTAATTCTGCCAAGGTTATTGTGCTGTTGGTCTCCCCATAAGTGACATGGATAAACTTTCTTTTATCTCTTTCAGCTTAATTACATTTGATCTCCCCTGAATTATAACAGAAAGACTCATAATTATCTAAGATCTGGCAATATTTTTTTAGTTTTGTTGATGGGTCTGCAGAGGCCAAATTCAATTTGAAGAAATTTGGGGAAAAGAAAAACACCCACCCTTTTCTTTGCATTGTTGCATTAGCCTTTTAACTGATCTCCATGATTTCAGCAACCTTTTCTTACCATTCTCTTCATCAAAGTAATCTTTGCAGTATGTATATTTGACAATGGTAGTCTCCAGCTAAATAAACAAATGAAAAACACACGTTTTAATGGTTCTCTATTGCCAGTGAATGAAATCCATAATATTCAGAATTCTTGTTCTGTTGTTTCTACCTTTTTCTTACCACTCATTTCTAAACTCCTCTCTTTGGCAACATACAACTGTTATTCCCCAAACACATTATATACTTCATTTTTTTCCATGTAATTGTTCATTCTGCCCCAACTTGTAGAAATGCCTTTTCATATCTTCACAATACACACACACACACACACACACACACACACACAGAGTCACAGATTAGCAAACCGTGGCTCTGTCCTTGAACCAGTCAGGCAAATTAATCTTTCTGTTACATATAGTTGTATTTATTAAACTAGTTGCTTATAATTGGTGCTATATTCAGTGCATGTTTTTATCTCCTCCTGCCCATTAAACTATGTACTTTTTGAGGGCAGAGACTGTGGCTTGGTAATAACTGTGGAGTTCAAAAACATAAGAATCATTTTGTTTGAAGAATTAGGGGGAAAATGAAGGCAGTTTGTTCTTTTTTACTAAAAGTATAATCAGTTAAGTGCTTTTTCTGCCTTTCCACAAGCATTCGATAGAATTCTATGATCATAGTTATGAAAATGGTTCTCTTTTCCTTGAGAAACTCCTTTGCAATTCAGTGTTCATTTTGCCTTTCTGAAATATTTACTTTTAGAACATATGATAGTCAAATATTATTCTTCTTTTGAAAATTATTTTTCAGAATTAGAGTCAATAATCTGGAGCTGCTTCTTTTCACTTCTCCCATTTTTGCATGATAAAAAAGAGAATAAAAATAATTCACAAATAGCTGAAGAAAAATTAAATAATTTAAAAAAATTATCACATGGATAGCTACTAAGGGTGTCGGCTGATTTAGAAATCCTATGCTCCATTACTCTGGGCAGTTTAATTTTACAGACTCACTGAGAATTCATTTGTGCATTTTGAATCTTTTAGAAATTGTTTGATAAAATAATATACAAATGAAGAGAATGAAGACCTGGACAAATTTCAAGTGGCTAACTAGAGAGTCAAGCCTTATATTCTCCACTCATCATCCCCAAACTTGAAAATAAATCAGTGAATCAAGATGATTCATGAATGAAAAAGAATAATACTGGCACTGCCACCAAAGTTTCCTTTATAAAAAAAAAGAAAGAAAGAAAAACAAAGAACTAAACAGCCATGTATAGTAGCACTGACAATATCAGAATTTCCTTCTTTTGTCACTTCTAAGTATATTTACTGTAGTTTGGTTTGGCTCCAGTCCTCCTCCTCTTGTTTTTACTTTGAATTAGGTCCAGGCTTTTTAGCTCCAGGGAAGCTAGTTGCAGTATTGAAATTGCACTTTCCTTTAAACAGTGCTAATTGCAGCCATAATAACTAGTTCATGACCATGGAAATTAATGATGGAAAAGACTTGTTAGATCATCTCTTCCATCAGATTCTGACAATACAGGATTATTTTTTACATTATGTCCTGGAGTATTCTGCCTGGTTAACTTTAAGAGACTGAAATAATGAGGCTTTAACCATTTCCCTTGGGAGAGAGTCGTGTATCCTAATAAACTTAGACATCGATCTGAAGATCAGCCTAAATTTTCTTTTTATTTCATTTCATGCCATTACGCCTAGTTATACACCCTTGGGTCACCCTAAACAATTCCTTTTCCTTCTGCATTCAATACAACAAATTTCTTGGCTACCATCCTACAAAGAACTCCATGGATGGTTTTATTCTCATTTACAGAGAAGGATGTGGTCTTAGCTAATAGTGAAGCAAAATGCAGCTATTCATTAATTCATGAATCATTCTTGTCCTAAAAGAGGCAAGTAAAGACTTTTTAAAAAATCCTCAAAAATGTGACTGCTTGCATTATATCTGTGTATTTTATTAGTCAGCTTTAAAAGTATATTAAAAGTAAAATTCTATCAAAATATTTTCCATGACCTATAAATATATCACTTCCATTCAGATTATCAACTTCTTGAAATCCTGATAGTGAAATCTGTTTTTGGACTCAATTTTTCACCTCCATCATAATGTTCACTTGTTCTGTAAGTGTGAACCTGCTATTTTAATTTATTCATTTAAAATATATTAGAACATGATTTTTTATAAGTATTTGATTTCTCATTGTGTTATTTAAATGGAGCACATCTGATTTTGAATTATAAACTGATGAAGTAGTCAATAATGTACTATATCATTTAGGTTTGTGATTGAGGGGAAAATACTTGGTCTCTATTTATAAATGGCGATAATAAAAATAAAGCATTATTATAAAAGAATTACAGTAGAAGGAAAACATTGTTGCTGTTATTGCGGCTTTATTAGCAGATTTGGTAAATTTCTGGGGTTTGGAAAATAGTATATTTTAAACTCTAATAATGAATTATCCTTATGTATATTTTATATGGCACTGATTCTAAATGAAAGAGTTATGAGCAAGTTATACACTACTCACATCGTCATAGGCAATAAAAATAATAATCATTATTTTTGCAACATGAACTTATTTAAAATAATATAGAGCATGAGAGTAAATTACTCACCCATGTTAAGTAAAATAAATGGTCCTGTTCACCAAAATAAAGCAACAGAAGTGCACTATTATAATCAGACTGCTCATGGGAATTCAGCATAGAGAGTTTCAATATATTCCAATGATAGGTAAAATTTTGAAGGAATTTGAAAAAATTCATATGTAATTTATATTCTCAAATTATGTATACAAGGAGAAAATTCAAGGGTAATTATCAATAACTTAACTTTCTAAATCTTCTGCAGGTAAACACTTTTCTTATATCTTTTTATTTTCAAATTCAGTGAGATGTCATTTTGACTCTTTAAGACTAGATCCAGGGACCTCCGTGGTGGTGCAGTGGTTGAGAGTCCACCTGCCAATGCAGGGGACATGGGTTCAAGCCCTAGTCCAGGAAGATCCCACATGCCAAGGAGCAACTAAGCCCTAGTGCCACAACTATTGAGCCTGTGTGCCACAACTACTGAGGCCAGTGCGCGTAGAGCTTGTGCTGCACAACAAGAGAAGCCTGCGCACCACAACGAAGACTAGCCCCCACTCGCCATGACCTCGCATAGCAGTGAGGAACTCACGCAGCCAAAAATAAATAAATTAATTAATTTAAAAAAAAAAAAGACTAGATCCAAGGAGATTGGTTCAAGATGGCGGAGTAGAAGGACGTGCACTCACTCCCTCTTGCAATAGCACCAGAATCACAACTAACTGCTGAACAGTCATCGACAGGAAGACACTGGAACTCATCAAAAAAGATACTCCAAAGACAAAGGAGAAAGACAAAGGAGAAACCACAGTGAGATGGTAGGAGGGGCACAATCACAATAAAATCAAATCCCATAACTGCTGGGTGGCTGACTCACAAACTGGAGAACAGTTTTACCACAGAAGTCCACCCACTGGAGTGAAGGTTCTGAGCCCCACATCCGGCTTCCCAACCCTGGGGGTCTGGCAATGGGAGGAGGAATTCTTAGAGAATCAGACTTTGAAGGCTAGTGAGATGTAATTGCAGGACTTCGACAGGACTGGGGGAAACAGAGACTCCACTCTCAGAGTGCACACACATAGTAGTGTGCACATCAGGACCCAGGAGAAGGAGCAGTGACCCCACAGGAGACTGAAGCAGACCTACCTGCTAGTGCTGGAGGGTCTCCTGCAGAGGCGGGGGGCAGCTGTAGCTCACTGCAGGGACAAGGACACTGGCAGCAGAAGTTCTGGGAAGTATTCCTTGGTGTGAGCCCTCCCAGAGTCCGCCATTAGCCCCACCAAAGAGCCAGGTAGGCTCCAATGTTGGTTTGCCTCAGGCCAAACAACCAACAGGGAGGGAACTCAGCCACACCCATCAGCAGACAAGCAGATTAAAGTTTTACTGAGCTATGCCCACCAGAGCAACACCCAGCTCTACCCACCACCAGTCCCTCCCATCAGAAAATGGACACAAGCCTCTTAGATAGCTTCATCCACCAGAAGGCAGACAGCAGAAGCAAGAAGAACTATAATCCTGAAGCCTGTGGAACAAAAAACACATGAACAGAAGATAGACAAAATGAAAAGGCAGAGGACTATGTACCAGATGAAGGAACAAGATAAAACCCCAGAAAAACAACTAAATGAAGTGGAGATAGGCCACCTTCCAGAAAAAGAATTCAGAATAATGATAGTGAAGATGATTCAGGACCTCAGAAAAAGAATGGAGGCAAAGATAGAGAAGATGCAAGACATGTTTAACAAAGACCTAGAAGAATTAAAGAACAAACACCTAGAAGAATTAAAGAACAAACAAACAGAGATGAACAATACAATAACTGAAATGAAAAATACCCTAGAAGGAATCAATAGCAGAATAACTGAGGCAGAAGAACAGATAAGTGAACTGGAAGACAGAATGGTGGAATTCACTGCCGCAGAACAGAATAAAGAAAACAGAATGAAAAGAAATGAAGAGAGCCTAAGAGATCTCTGGGACAACATTAAATGCAACAACATTCACATTATAGGGGTGCCAGAAGGAGAAGAGAGAGAAAGGACCCAAGAAAATATTTGAAGGGATTATAGTCGAAAACTTCCCTAACATGGGAAAGGAAATAGCCACCCAAGGCCAGGAAGCACAGAGAGTCCCAGGCAGGATAAACCTAAGAAGAAACACACAGAGGCACATAGTAATCAAATTGACACAAATTAAAGACAAAGAAAACATATTGAAAGCAACAAGGGAAAAACGACAAATAACATACAAGGGAACTCCTATAAGGTTAACAGCTGATTTCTCAGCAGAAACTCTACAAGCCAGAAGGGAGTGTCATAATATATTTAAAGTGATGAAAGATAAGAAACTACAACAAAGATTACTCTACCCAGCAAGGATCTCAGTCAGATTTGACATAGAAATCAAAAGCTTTACAGACAAGCAAAAGCTAAGAGAATTTAGCACCACCAAACCACCTCTACAACAAATGCTAAAGAAACTTCTAAGTGGACAACACAAGAGAAGAAAAGGACCTACAAAAACAAACCCATAACAATCAAGAAAATGGTAGTATTAACATACATATCAATAATTACCTTAAACATGAATGGATTAAATCCTCCAACCAAAAGACACAGGCTAACTGAGGGATACAAAAAAAAGACCCATATATATGCTGTCTACCAGACACCCACTTCGGTTGTAGGAACACATACAGACTGAAAGTGATGGATGGAAAAAGATATTCCATGCAAATGGATATCAAAAGAAAGCTGGAGTAGCAATACACATATCAAATAAAATAGACTTCAGAATAAGAATGTTACAAGAGACAAGGAAGGACACTACATAACGATCAAGGCATCAATCCAAGAAGAAGATATAACAATTATAAATATATATGTACCCAACAAAGGAACACCTAAATATATAAGGCAACTGCTAACAGCTATAAAAGAGGAAATCGAAAGTAACACAATAATAGTGGGGGACTTTAACACATCACTTACACCAATGGACAGATCATCCAAACAGAAAATGAATAAGGAAACGAAAGCTTTAAATGAAACAATAGATTTAATTGATATTTATAGGACATTCCATCCAAAAACAGCAGATTACACTTTCCTCTCAAGTGCACATGGAACATTCTCCAGCATAGATCACATCTTGGGTCACAAATCAAGCCTCAAAAAATTTAAGAAAATTGAAATCATATCAAGCATCTTTTCTGATCACAATGCTATGAGATTAGAAATCAATTACAGGGAAAAAAAGATAAAAAAAACGAGCACATGGAGGCTAAACAATACACTACTAAATAACCAGGAGATCACTGAAGAATTCAAAGATGAAATCAAAAAATTCATAGAGACAAATGACAATGAAAACATGACAATCCAAAACCTATGAGATGCAGCAAGAGCAATTCTAAGAGGGAAGTTTATAGCAATACAAGCCTACATCAAGAAACAAGAAAAATCTCAAACAATCTAACCTTACACCTAAAGGAACTAGAGAAGAACAAACAAAACCCAAAGTTAGTAGAAAGAAATCATAAAGATCAGAGCAGAAAAAAATGAAATAGAAACAAAGGAAACAATAGCAAAGATCAATAAAACTAAAAGCTGGTTCTTTGAGAAGATAAACAAAATTGATAAACCATTAGCCAGACTCATCAAGGAAAAGAGGGAGAGGACTCAAATCAATAAAATTAGAAATGAAAAAGGAGAAGTTACAAGAGATACCACAGAAATACAAAGCATTATAAGAGACTACTATAAGCAACTATATGCCAATAAAATGGACAACCTGGAAGAAATGGACAACTTCTTACAAAGGTATAACCTTCCAAGTCTGAAGAAATAGAAAATATGAACAGACCAATCACAAGCAATGAAGTGGAAACTGTGATTAAATATCTTCCCACAGACAAAAATCGAGGACCAGACGGCTTCACAGGTGAATTCTATCAAATCTTTAGAGAAGAGCTAACACTCCTCCTTCTCAAACTCTTCCAAAAAATTGCAGAGGAAGGAACACTTCCAGACTCATTCTATGAGGCCACCATCTCCCTGATACCAAAACCAGACAAAGAAACTACAAAAAAAGAAAATTACAGACCAATATCACTGATGAATATAAATGCAAAAATCCTCAACAAACCACTAGCAAACAGAATCTAACAACACATTAAAAGGATCCTACACCATGATCAAGTGGGATTTATCCTAGGGAGGCAATGATTCTTCAGTATACACAAATTCAATGTGATACACGATATTAACAAATTGAAGAAGAAAAACCATATGATCATCTCAATAGATGCAGAAAAACTTTTGACAAAACTCCACAACCATTTATGATAAAAACTCTCCAGAGAGTGGGCATAGAGGGAACCTACCTCAACATCGTAAGGACCATATGCAACAAACCCTCAGCAAAAATCATTCTCAATGGTGAAAAACTGATAGCATTTCCTCTAAGATCAGGAATGAGACAAGGATGTCCACTCTCACCTCTATTATTCAACATAGTTTCGGAAGTCCTAGCCACGGTGATCAGACAAGAGAAAGAAATAAAAGAAATACAAATTGGAAAAGAAGTAAAACTGTCACTGTTTGCAGATAACATAATACTATACATAGAGAATCCTAAAGATGCCACCAAAAAACTGCTAGAGCTGATCAATTAATTTGGTAAAGTTGCAGGATACAAAATTAATGCACAGAAATTTCTTGCATTCCTATACACTAATGATGAAAACTCTGAAAGAGAAATTAAGGAAACACTCCCATTTACCATTGCAACAAAAAGAATAATATAACTAGGAATAAACCTACCTAGGGGGACAAAAGACCTGTATGTAGAAAACTATAAGACACTGATGAGAGAAATTAAAGATGGTACAAACACATGGAGAAATATACCATGTTCTTGGATTGGAAGAATCAATATTGTGAAAATGGTATTCTATCCAAAGCAATCTACAGATTCAATGCAATCCCTATCAAAATACCAATGGCATTTTTTACAGAATTAGAACAAAAAATCTTAAAATTTGCATGGAGACACAAAAGACCCCAAATAACCAAAGCAGACTTGAGGGGAAAAAACGGAGCTGTAGGATTCAGACTCCCTGACTTCAGAGTATACTACAAAGCTACAGTAATCAAGAAAATATGGTACTGGCACAAAAACAGAAATATAGATCAATGGAACAGGATAGAAAGCCCAGAGATAAACCGACACACCTGTGGTCAACTAATCTATGACAAAGGAGAAGGATATACAATGGAGAAAAGACAGTCTCTTCAATAAGTGGTACTGGGAAAACTGGACAGCTACATTTAAAAGAATGAAATTAGAACACTCCCTAACACCATACACAAAAATAAACTCAAAATGGATTAGAGACCTAAATGTAAGACCAGACACTATAAAACTCTTAGAGGAAAACATAGGAAGAGCGCTCTTTGACATAAATCAAAGCAAGATCCTTTTGTACCAACCTCCTAGAGTAATGGAAATAAAAACAAAAATAAACAAATGAGACCTAATGAAACTTAAAAGCTTTTTCAAAGCAAAGGAAACTACAAAGAAGACTAAAAGACAACCCTCAGAATAGGATTAAATATTTGCAAATGAATCAATGGACAAAAGATTAATCTCCAAAATATATAAACAGCTCATGCAGCTCAATATTAAAAAAACAAACAACCCAATAAAAAAATGGTCAGAAGACCTACATAGTCATTTCTCCAAAGAAGACATACCAATGGCCAAGAAGCACATGAAAAGCTACTCAATATCACTAATTATTAGACAAACGGAAATCAAAACTACAATGAGGTATCACCTCACATCAGTTAGAATGGGCTTCATCAGAAAATCTACAAACAACAAATGCTGGAGAGAGTGTGGAGAAAAGGGAACCCTCTTGCACTGTTGGTGAGAATGTAAATTGATACAGCCGCTATGGAGAACAGCATGGAGGTTCCTAAAAACTAAAAATAGAATTACCATATGACCCACCAATCCCACTACTGGGCATATACCCAGAGAACACCCTGTTTCAAAAAGACACATGCACCCCAGTATTCATTGCAGCACTATTTACAATAGCCAGGTCGTGGAAGCAACCTAAATACCCATCGACAGATGAATGGATAAAGAAGATGTGGTATATATATACATTGGAATATTACTCAGCCATAAAAAGGAATGAAATTGGGTCATTTGTTGAGATATATATGGATCTAGAGACTGTCATACAGAGTGAAGTAAATCAGAAAGAGAGAAGCCAATATCATATATTAACGGATATATGTGGAACCTAGAAAAATGGTACTGATGAACCAGTTTGCAGGGCAGAAATAGAGACAGATGTAGAGAACAAATGTATGGACACCAAGGGGAGAAAGTGGCGGGGGGCTGGGGATGGTGGTGTGATGAATTGGGATATTAGGATGGACATATATACACTAATATGTATAAAATGGATAACTAATAAGAACCTGCTGTATAAAAAAGTAAATAAAATTCAAAAATTAAAAAAAAAAGACTTGATCCAGTCATGTAATTAACTCAGAGATAAGACCATCTTTGTTTCTTTTTAATGTCTATCCATATTGTGTTTTCTTGTTCAACACAGTCTTCTGTTTCATATGTATTTTTATAAATTTTATTGACTTTAGTTAGGGGTCAAATTAGACATCTTTAGTTGATTGCTAGAACAGATTTTAAAATAAGCTATTACATATGTAGTTAAGAGTCAATACTCTCCTAGTTTCAAATTTTTGTGAGGGAAATCTGCATTTTTCATTCTGGGTTTTAGCAGAATTTCAATTTTGCTTTTGTTACTTTGAAAATAACTATCTCACTTAATATATAACGTCAAATAGAAACTAAAACCTGTAGTATATACATAGAAATGCGTGAATTTATTTCATCTAATTAAAAGGTAAAATATATATCCACTATTGTCGATAAGAGGGAAAAATAAAAACACTCCCTCTTGTATGCAGTGTTTCCTTTTTATGGTGTAGGGACTCAAATGCTTTATTTGATGTATTGAGGAATTCAGTGGACACTGGAAAATTTGTCTTTATAATATCACTGATAAGTTTGAATAGTAATTTTTATGCTCCCTTTAATAGAAAATGAACCATATAGAAGATTATTTATAAGAGAAAGACAAGAAAAGGATGGGAAGATGCTAACAGTTGGATGAGCAAAGAAGCAAAGGAAGGAGGAGGTGTGACTAGTGATGTGTCCTTTCAAAAGTAAAAAAAAAAAGACATAGTATGAAATGCCAAGAGGCTTGACAAATTCACTGAGCCATTAGGTTTATATAAATATATATATTTTTTCTATATGCAAAGAAATTAATTATTCCATGTAAATGTATAACCATTTTAGTTGTTTATTATCCCAATAAAGCTTCATTGAGTTTTTCTCTCTGGTCCAAATTAAGTTTATATAAATTTTAAGATTTAAGCAGATTTTTCTAAGGATCTGATCCCTCCTCAGATGGAATGTCCTAGTTTCAGACCTATGGTGATAAATGACTGGCTAGGATTCCTGATCACCCATCCAGTTGCCATGTTGATAGGGTCCAGCTTAAAATCTTTCCCAGATTCACTGCTTGTATTGTCCCAATCATATTTAAATCCAAGGTTCTTCTATTCCTAACTTTAAGAAATCATAAAATAAAATTTCCAGCTAAAGACAAAATTATGAAAATTACTGTGCAGATAAAGTACTGTACACAATTGCAAAATTATAAAATTGCCAGGAATATTGTTAATACTCTTGTAATAAACAAAATTCTTCTCTCGAGCAGTTTTTGTATTTGGTATTCAGAGGTCATGGTAGTCAGTGTGCTAAATAAACAGCAGAGTATAGGATTAAAATATAGTTGAATGATTCTGGACATGGCTAGGAAGTACTGTACCTTTAGGACCCAAAGAATATGAATCGCAGTTTTAGCATATGTTACGTATATTTTATATCAACTCTGAGTGCTTCCTGAGGAGATTAAAGATAAGCATAGAATATAAGCTTAAACCCTCCTGCAGTCCATTCAGGGGAAAAGAATCGACGTGGTTTGTTGAATGCTTTTGAAGCTATTTATCTAGCTCTATTGCTACACAAATACTGACTTCTATTATTAGGTGCTGTAAGAAATAAGACAGGAAGCAAGGTCTTCAGAGACTCATTAGGACCATTAGAAAAATGCTTCTAGCAGCTCCTATCACAACAGCAGAAATAAATAAACTTTGTTCCTGGGACGTTGATTCACCCTGTTTCTGCAGCCCCATTTCCAAATGATGTATTACAGTTATTATAGTCACCTCTGTAAGACACTATGTACACAAAGCGTGAGAGCCTCACCTAGCAGTTTGGGGAATTTCCTGATATATGAACCATTTGTCCTTGTCAGATTGTCCGAGGTGAAAGAATAAAGTTTAAATATGAAACACTTCTAGGCAACACAAGTATAGGAAAAGAAAATATTTTGTCTTACTTTCTCTTGCCACAAAGGTAAAAAAAAATACTCCAAAAGAAAATGGAGTCAAGGATAAAATGCCTTAAAAAAATATTACTTGTTTCATTTTTTAAAAATTGCTGTTTAATAGAGCATAAAATGAAAATGCCAAAATCTGTTATTTGCAGGAAGTTGTGCTTAATAATAAAGAAAAATGTTCTAGAGATTTACAACAGAAAGGAATATGACATTCTGTGTCAGCGGTAGAAGAAGCTGGAGGGACATCACATTTCCTTATTCAATGTAATATTACCTGCGTAACTTAAGTTTATGAATATTTACAAATGAATAGGTATTATTGGACATTTTTCTCTGAGGAATTCCAGGAAATTCTAGCAGAACCGAATTTGGTATTTTGGATTGCATTTTACTATTTATATGTAAAATATGTGTTTACATGTTAAAAAGTAGTTACTAACTAAATTTTTGTTGTAGAATTTTTTACTCAGTCTTCAAGTTGTGATTGAGGGAAACTGTGGCTTTATCAGTTCAGGTTTTTCTGTTCCAGAACAGCAACCCTAACGTTATGTCTAGAGGTATTATTGTCAGTTTTTATTATTCTCATTAATCCCTTTTTCTTTGTTTTGTATAACTTGTTGGAATAAATAATATTAATGTAATGCATTTGTTCCCCTAGATTGTAACTAACTTGGTCCATCATCAAAAAAAATAGTACTGGTTTAAGTCATTGTCTAGCAAGGAAACTGAAAAAATACTAAGTAATTCAATGAAAGGCATGTAAGCAGGGGATTTAAGTGCCAATATGCCTAGAAATGCTAGAAGTGCAAACAGTGGCTAGTGAGGCAATCCAGAGATTAGCAGACACAGGAAGCGGCAATCACTCTGAGGGATGGAAGGACAAAGGGAGGAGACAAAGTGACCTAAGCCCAGGATCTGTGGCCACTCAGCAGAAGCACAGGGAATCTGCTAGGGGGAGCTGGGACTATGGATGAGAAAGGGCCACTGCTCAAGATGCTACTAATGCAGAGAGAGAAAGGGGCAGAACTGATCTGCTTTCTTCCTGACCCCTGTGCACCCCAATCTCTTGCCAGTGCCTCTCAATGACGGAAGCTTGGTTCATTGACAAGGAGGATGGGAAAACCTAGTTTGCATGAGTCAGTACCCAATGAGGCAGGCAAACAGAAAAATGCCTAGCACAATAATCAAACTCTGGAACTATTTATTAACTACATGGCAGAATTTTTTTATTGCAGTATAGTTGATTTACCATATTATATTAGTTTCAGGTGTACAGCAGAGTGATTCAGTAGTTTTACAGATTATAGTCCATTAAAAGTTATTACAAGATAATAGCTGTAATTCTCTGTGCTATATAACATATCCTTGTTGTTTATTGTGGCAGGTTAATAGCCAGCAGGAAGAATTCACACTTACAGAAAACTATCTAAACCAAATCAGGCAATAAGTATACCATTCAACTGAATTCTAATTGTAAAGCAAAAATATCTTACTACAGTGTAAAAACAGGAGTGATTCTATCAGAAGAGAGACTTAAAATGGGCCTTGCCATCAACTTGATCAATATTAATAAAACACAGATACATGTGCACACATGCACTCTAACATACACATATACACACAGTCACACTTTTCAATTTTGTCACTGTGCTGCTGCTTTGTAAGACTATTAGGAACCACAATTATATTTATAAAATATCGTTTGGATTTGCTATGTTGAAGACATTTTGCATTTCCCTAAAAAAGTACAGCTAATTCTTCTGTGGAAGCATGCAATTTAGCAGAGTTGGCAGAAGGAATCTAATAATAGGAGGTAGTTTGGACTAAATATTTATAAACTGCCTTATAACTCCAGGATTCTTTACGTGAGAGTATCTACAAAATTGATAATAGTTCTGTTCCTGAACATCAAAGTTATTTAGAGATTCCAAAGAAGTGCCTGTGAGGTGATTGGCAGTGTGTGAATTTAGGAAGGTATATCATCACTAGTTGATAATTTGTAGAAATTTTGAGGTAAAACTAAAGTATTGGATTCTCCTTTTGCTACTGAAATGGTGTTTGAAACATATGTTTTATTTCTTCCTGTATCTTGAGTCTACCCAATTTGGAGATCCTGTTTTTTGTTCTTCAGCCAAAATATTTATCATCATGAGATGATAAGCCATCATGAGATATTTGTTACAAAGAAATGGTCACTGCTGCCATTAGCCTTTTCAGAGCTAACACTAGAAATTCTGCTTCTAGCATTTATTTTTCTAGAACATTTATTAAGACATTTTAGGACCACATAATTTTGAAGTACCCTTTGAAGTGAGAGAAAAAAAATTTAAGAAGGAGAAAAAATAACCAAGAATAATCACTTATTTAGTAGCCCTTAAAATAATTCTAAACAGCTAATCCCATAATTTTGCCACGTGTACCTACTATTTATAGAAACTAACCTTTCATAAATGTACACTTGAAAAATAAGTCAGAATGGCTTAATTCAAATCAATTAAGCATTATCATTTAAACTCCACATAGTTCATATATCTATACAATCATGAGATAACTGATTCTCTCATTTTCCTCAAAATATTTTCAGCCTATCACATAGTTTACTTTCAATGTAACTTTCTATCACCAGTACTAAAAGAAAAAACAGCAACTGAACTAAATATATATATGTATATATATAAAATATATATACATATATAAATGGAATTGGAAATTTTAAAACAACTGAGTGCGTGTATAAAATAGAAGAAAATGTATTAAGGCTATATATTAGCTTACATAACATCATATTCTCATAGATATTCTATTACATATAGAACAATTGTTAAATAAAATAATGATTAATTTTCATGCTCTTACTCTTTAAACAAAAGTTGGTATAAGGCAGGTTACTTAATATTACATAAACAAATTTCTTCTCAAAATTACGTATAACAAATGTTTTGCAACTCATATCTATTAGTCAATGAGGTTTATGTTATTTATTTTGTATTTTCTCAGACTTCAGGAGCTCAGAGCTTGAGATTCGTTTGTAGTAAATAGGTTTAGCTTATCTGTAGATATAATGCCAGCAGTCTCCTCTACATGGTGTATTTTTTTAACCTTTATTTTTATGTGTTTGGGTGTATTTTATTATAAGTTTGTAAATCTAAAATTTTAGATGACAGAACAGAAAGAAAAAATATGTTTATAAAAAGCATATAGCGATGCCCCTGAGCTGGTCTATGTGGGTGTATTTTGGGTGTATTTCATTATAAGTTTGTAAATCTAAAATTTTAGATGACAGAACAGAAAGAAAAAATATGTTTATAAAAAGCATATAGCGATGCCTCTGAGCTGGTCCGTACAGGGCATTTCATAGGAATCACTCATAAAATATGAATTAGTCCTTTAATAACTTTCTCTTCAGCACCTATCATTTCATACTGTGTGCTTCATCTATCGTTGTAATTATTTGTATACTTAAGTACAATAGCAGTGGTATTCTATCCTTCTCTCTTGATATAAAATGAGTAAGAAAATAAGTTTTTACTAAGTTTTAAAAATACGTAAATTAAAATCATAAAGATCAGAAATACACTAATGCTCAGGTTAATAACAATAATAATAGCACTTGTATAGTTGCTCTCTTAATAGAAATTGCAGTACTCCTCTTCACACTAAAGACTACAGTGGCACAAATCAAGTAAAAGGGGCCTTTTAGTATCAAACTTGTCAAAAACAGTGGCACGTTTTAATTTGTTACCATTGTTGTCAAATCAGATTTGAATCCTTGTCTAAGAGTATTTTCTCCAAGGTGTACAACCTCAACCTAATCTGTAACCCGCCCTCCTTTTTCAAATACCTTTAAACTAAATTCTCTGAAATACTTCAATAAGTTGACAAAGGTTACCACTTGAATTTTACTTTGAAAGTAAATATGACTATTTGGACAAAGAAGGACATGACATAATCTGTACTAATCAAGCTTGCTTTGGTTCCAGTAGCACAACAGGAGGCTATTGGAAATGCCCCCACCCCATCCCTGTGCAGAATAATTAAGCTTAGATTGGTTTGAATTCTTTTATAATTATCTTTCTCACCATGCAGTTGGGCTTGAGAAGTTAATTATAACCATTTTCATGCCTATAATGCAGAAATGATCTCTCCGTTACATACAGATTTGACAAGTCTTTAGAAGGATGTTAGATGATGGTTCCTGGCTGTATATGTCCCTCCTCTTGACAGTAGCTGAATGTCTATGAGTCATTTTTAATGTTTTAGAAAGTGTTTCAATAATTTTTACATAAGCACAGAAGAGGAACAGGTGAAACTATTTGAAGACTAGAGTTTCACAATAAAGATGCTTAATATAACACTAGAAGTCTTTGCAAAATCGTAAGTATTACTATTGAATATATAGCAATTTGCTATTTTGAAATTGCTATATTTGGTATACTTCAAGAAAAATTTATTTTGACAACAGTCTTCTCCCTGTAAAGTTGCTCTAAAATTTGCTGTAAGAAAAAAATCTAGTTTCAAAAATGAACACAAATTCCCTAAAATCCTCTGAAATTCCTATTGCAAAAATGTAGATGAAAATGATTGAACAGCCACACAATTATAAAGCTGTATTATTTTCAGGATAGAAAAAAAATTTTTGATGTATTTTTCCTTAAAAGAACCACTGCATTATAATGTGGTAGCCTGACGTGTCTGAACAATGTTTTTGGATTTTGGCAATGAATTTTATTTGGCATACTGTATTTACATAAGTAGTTGTACAATTTATATAGATTGGAAATCAAAGAGAACAAATTAAGCTTAAAATATAGCTCACCAATTTATGTACTTTTAAATGACAGTATTACTGCAGTAAAATTATCAATTTTTGAAGGCTCTCTTCCAAGCCTCTAGAAACTTTTATTTCCATTATAACATGCCCCAAGACTAAGGAGTTATAATGTAATTAGTTTTTTCTCAGGGTCCTTATTTTGTTCACTGTCTTCCTTTTGAACTATGGAAAGTCTGCTTAATTTATAGCTTTGTAACTATATCAAAATTCTCCTTAAGTATAAACGGTATGTCAACATGATGTTTCTAGGAAAAACTCAACCACTAGAAGTGTCCAGGAAAGAAAATTTCACCATTTAAGCTCTCCACCAGAGATTGTATTGTTACTTTGAAATGTGCATGGTGTCAATTTAATTTTGTCATAAATGAATATAAAGAAGTGGGTATTCACTATTCAAGAGACAACATTCAGATATTTTGAGTACAGTATTGTATTTACACCACACGTTAATCCATCCTATCCAAACAATATAACTGCATTTTTTCAAAATCAATTCACTAATCATTTTTCTTAATGACCAAATGCTGTCTGAGAGTCACAAAGACCTAAAAAGTGAACCACATTTCCAAAAAAATTGTGATGATCAGTTGTCTAAAATACCTGGGCAACCAACTGGTTTATATATGTGTTTAGTTTAAGAGAATTGGGTTGCTGAATCTAAAAAGACAAATATTCACAAGGAAGGGAATTGTTATATAGTAATAGAAATAGTAGTCATGGTGGTAACACTGTGATAATAGTAGTAGTTCAAAAAGAGGAATATGAAAAACATGTAGCAGTCACTGCTTCAAAGTATGTCTGAGAGAGAGCCAGGCATATGTCACCAAATCTCTCTGCTTAATAAAGAGCATGAATTGGATGTAGAAAAGACCCAGTTCCGCTCCCAAGGGTTGGTACTCTTTCACTGTCTGCTCTACTTTCTGAGCTTTTTCTTAGCCCCAGTGTTGCCCTGAAGCACTTTTTTTTTTTTTTTTTTTTTTTTTTGCTGCACGCGGGCCTCTTACTGTTGTGGCCTCTCCCGTTGCAGAGCACAGGTTCCGGACTCGCAGGCCCAGCGGCCATGGCTCACGGGCCCAGCTGCTCCGTGGCATGTGGGATCTTCCCGGACTGGGGCACGAACCCGTGTCCCCTGCATCAGCAGGCAGACTCTCAACCACTGCGCCACCAGGGAAGCCCTGCCCTGAAGCACTTTTTAACTTTAAGAACATTTTGCAGGCTAGAGAACTTCTTTTGCAGTCAAGCAAGTCCTAGGTAGAAATATTTGCTCTAAATTTTTCTCTTCAATACATTTCTTAAATTTTCCTTGAAATTGGACAGTTTCCTCTTCAATACATTTCTCTCCTCCCCAGTTTTATCATACACAGTTAAAAGAGGCATTTGGCACTTTTTACATTCTCCCTGGAAATCTTCTTAGCCACGTCCACAAGTTCATTAGGTATATTTTTGAATTGCCCACAGGCATCAGTATTGCCAAATATCCTGCCACTTTATAATGTGTCACTTTTTCTCAGGTTTCAATACTTTCCTCACTGTCTTTGAAGCGTCCAATGACAATGTCTTTGCTACGCTTGGGCCCTTCTACCGTCCAGTCTAAAATAAATACCAAATATTTTAGGTTTGGTAGTAGTTTTTAAAATGTAGCAATAGATAACTGAAACACCACTTCATCCGATGGGGTTCATTCACATGTGACTTCATGTGCAAATAGCCTGTAACATAAGTATACATTTTTGTTGAAACACTGCCTTTTGCCTTACATTTTTCTAACAAGTAATTTAATTTTAGCTAGAGACTCTCCAGCCTCTGGCTAGTACTGACTTGTGAATGCTTTCTATTACTTTCAGAGACAATCTTAATTTTCTTCTTCAAACCCTTTCCCAAAACATGGATTTCCGGTGAGGGTAAAAGAAAATAAGTATAAACACAAGAAAAATAATTTTAGATATGAATATTTAAAAACAGGGTATCAATTTCCATATATCTATAGATATGCCCATTCTATTTGACTATAGTTTAGATTATTGTTATTTGTAAATGTCATGTTTCATTGCTTATTCAAACCAGGATTCTTTTATATGTTGAGTGTGTTCTATACAAACGCTAGATAAGGCATAAAATTGACCTGACCATTTCTTGAGAGTTTCCTCGTTAAAACATTAAACCCTAAGGATCCATGTTGAACTACAGATTCCACTCTTCCTCCAGTTCCTGAAACTATTCTGTGATACCATTAATTCATGAAACATTTTATTCTAGCCTAATAACACCACCATGCATTAATTTCTTGCTTATTGTGACTAGATATCAGAACTGATTATTTCAAACTTTATTCCTCCAATCCTCTCATCTTCCTCTTCTCTTTCCATATTTGTGATGGAATTTGAAGAAACCCCGAATTATAACATTATAATTTATTTGTTTTTAAGACTTGCAAAATATATAATACACCACAATGAATGAGATATGTCTTAATGTTATTTCTTCCCTTATATTTTTACAATTTTTCCAAAATTTCACTTAACTGAATAGGCTTTAATCCAAACTCAAGTTGAGGCATACACCAGTATTTCCAGCTGCTAGCAACTGACCTGCATTTATTTTTCCACTTGCGCCACCCCCATAGATGTGTATTTTTTTAAATTTTTACTTATTTTTTATGAATTTTATTTTATTTATTTTTTATACAGCAGGTTCTTATTAGTTATCCATTTTATACATATTACTGTATATATGTCAATCCCAATCTCCCAATTCATCCCACCACCACCACCGACCCCCTGCCACTTTCCCGCCTTGGTGTCCATATGTTTTTTCTCTACATCTGTGTCTCTATTTCTGCCCTGCAAACTGGTTCATCTGTACCATTTTTCTAGGTTCCACATATATGCGTTAATATACGATATTGATTTTTCTCTTTCTGACTTGCTTCACTCTGTATGGCAATCTCTAGATCCATCCACGTCTCTACAAATTATCCAATTATGTTCCTCTTTATGGCTGAGTAATATTCCATTGTATATATGTACCACATCTTCTTTATCCATTTGTCTGTCAGTGGGCATTTAGGTTGCTTCCATGACCTGGCTATTGCAAATAGTGCTGCAGTGAACATTGGGGTGCATGTGTCTTTTTGAAACAGGGAGTTCTCTGGGTATATGCCCAGTAGTGGGATTGGTGGGTCATATGGTAATTCTATTTTTAGTTTTTTAAGGAACCTCCATACTGTTCTCCATAGTGGCTGTATCAATTTATATTCCCACGAACAGTGCAAGAGGGTTCCCTTTTCTCTGCACACTCTCCAGCATTTGTTGTTTGTAGATTTCCTTATGATGCCCATTTTAACTGGTGTGAGGTGATACCTCATTGTGGTTCTGATTTGCATTTCTCTAATAATTAGTGATGTTGAGCAGCTTTTCATGTGCTTCTTGGCCGTCTGTATCTTTGGAGAAATTACTGTTTAGGTCTCCTGCCCATTTTTTTATTGGGTTGTTTGTTTTTTTAATATTGAGCTGCATGAGCTGTTTTTATATTTTGGAGATTAATCTTTTGGCTGTTGATTCATTTGCAAATATTTTCTCCCATTCTGAGGGTTATCTTTTGTCTTGTTTATAGTTTCCTTTCCTTTGCAAAAGCTTTGAAGTTTCATTAGGCTTCATTTCTTTATTTTTGTTTCCATTGCTCTAGGAGGTGGATCAAAAAAGATCTTGCTGTGATTTATGTCAAAGAGTGTTCTTCCTATGTTTTCCTTTAAGAGTTTTATAGTGTCCGGTCTTACATTTAGGTCTAATCCATTTTGAGTTTATTTTTGTGTATGGTGTTAGGGAGTGTTCTAATTTCATTCTTTTAAATGTAGCTGTCCAGTTTTCCCAGTACCACTTATTGAAGAGACTGTCTTTTCTCCATTGTATATCCTTCTCCTTTGTCATAGATTAGTTGACCATAGGTGTGTTGGTTTATCTCTGGGCTTTCTATCCTGTTCCATTGATCTATATTTCTGTTTTTGTGCCAGTACCATATTGTCTTGATTACTGTAGCTTTGTAATATAGTCTGAAGTCAGGGAGTCTGATTCCTCCAGCTCCGTTTTTTTCCCTCAAGACTGCTTTGGATATTCGGGGTCTTTTGTGTCTCCATACAACTTTTAAGATTTTTTTTATAGTTTTGTAAAAAAAAATGCCATTGGTAGTTTTAAAGGGATTGCACTGAATCTGTAGCTTGCTTTGGGTAGTATAATCATTTTCACAATATTGATTCTTCCAATCCAAGAACGTGGTATATCTCTCCATCTGTTTGTGTCATCTTTGATTTCTTTCATCAGTGTCTTATAGTTTCCTGTGTACAGGTCTCTTACCTCCTTATGTAGGTTTATTCCTAAGTATTTTATTTTTTTTATTTCAATGGTGAATGTGATTGTTTCCTTAATTTCTCTTTCTGATCTTTCATTATTAGTGTATAGGAATGCAAAAGATTTCTGTGCATTAATTTTGTGTCCTGCAACTTTACCAAATTCATTGATCAGCTCTAGTAGTTTTCTGGTGGCACCTTTAGGATTCTCTATGTATAGTATCATGTCATCTGCAAACAGTGACAGTTTTAATTCTCCTTTTCCAATTTGTATTTCTTTTTTCTTCTCTGATTGTCGTGGCTAGGACTTCCAAAACTATGTAGAGTAATAGTGGTGAGAGTGGGCATCCTTGTCTTGTTCCTGATCTTAGTGGAAATGGTTTCAGTTTTTCACCATTTAGAATGAGGTTTGCTGCAGGTTTGTCATATATGGCCTTTATTATGTTGAGGTAGGTTCCCTGTATGCCCGCTTTCTGGAGAGTTTTTATCATAAATTGGTGTTGAATTTTGTCAGAAGCTTTTTCTGCATCTGTTGAGATGATCATATGGTTTTTATTCTTTAATTTGTTAATATGGTGTATCACATTGATTGATTTGTGTATATTGAAGAATCCTTGCATTCCTGGGATAAATCCCACTTGATCATGGTGTATGATCCTTTTAATGTGTTTTTGGATTCTGTTTGCTAGTAGTTTGTTGAGGATTTTTGCATTTATATTTACCAGTGATATTGGTCTGTACTTTTCTTTTTTTTGTAATATTTTTGTCTGGTTTTGGTATCAGGGTGATGGTAGACCTGTATTTTTAATGCTATGTCAAATCCCATACGTAAAAGGGGAATGAAAATCTTTTCTCAGTATATGATAGATAGCTTTCATTTTCCAGTCTCTGCAAAGTGGCTCTATTATTACAGTCATTCAGGTTTAAACACATTCAGGTTTAAAAACGTGGAATCCTCTTTGAATTCAAAGTCTAACTTCTTCTAATATTGACTCCACAACAATTTAAGCCTTGCCAAATCCTTCAAGTAGCATTAATTAGTTTTCATTCAATAATAAATAATTATTACAATACCATTACTATTATTATTATGAAGTCAATATAGGCTCATGATAAAAATATATGGAGCAGAGGAAAACAATGCACAGAAAGATGTAAGTCTCAACTCATTCAAGAGTACTATATAGTAATAATCATTGATGACTTGCTGGCATATCCTTTCATAATATTTCTATATATATATATAGGAATATATACTCATATTTTTATATTATATGTATATATAGATGTATTTATAAAAGTAGGAAAGTACTTTAGTAACATTCTACAATTTGATACTTTTATTTAATATATGGTTTTCATAATTTATTTCTGATGCATTTCTGAAAATTAGTATGCAATAATTTACTCCCTAATTGATGAACATCTCAATATTTCTAGCGTTTATTATAAACTATGATCAGCCAAGATCTTTGTAGAGACATTTTTGTGAACATACGTAATTCCCTATATTAAAATCCTAGGCAGAAACCTGTTGATATATACATTTTAAACTGAATGGGTAGCAACAAATTGTCTTTTTTTTCTTAATTTTTAAGAATTAATTTATTTTATTTAATGTATTTTATTTTTGGCTACATTAGGCCTTTGTTGCTGTGCGTGGGCTTTTCTCTAGTTGTGGCGAGCAGGGGCTACTTTTTGTTGCGGTGTGCTGGCTTCTCATTGCGGTGGCTTCTCGTTGCGGAGCAAGGGCTCTAGGCGCGCCGGCTTCAGTAGTTGTGGCACACGGGCAGTAATTGTGTTGCACCGGCCCAGTTGTTCCGCAGCCTGTGGGATCTTCTTGGACCAGGGCTCGAACCTGTGTCCCCTTCATTGGCAGGCAGATTCCTAACCACTGCGCCACCAGGGACGCTCAGCAAATTGTCTTCTGAACAGGTAGAGTCACTATACATTGTCAAAATTGTGCATAAGAGTACCTGTGTGTACACAACCTCCCAATACTGGCGGTCATCGAAATCTTTACCGCTTGATAATCTAATAGGGTAAGAAAATGAAGCTTTGATTTAATTTGCATTTCTTTATGGAGGAAGTTGGGAATCTTTCTTTATGGTTGTTATCCTTGAATATTTCTTTTGCTGTGAACCATATGTTCATGTCCTCATTTCAAATTTTTCCATTACATTTTAGGCTATTTCTTATTTATGTATAAAGTTCACTGTATATTAATGAAATTAGTCCTAACTCTAAGAGCTCTTCATTATAGGTAATGAGAGAGTATTGAATTACTTTAACTTTGTCTATGGTCTTTTACCTATTTTTCCCTCCGTAACTACTCCATCTCATGATAATATAAAGTACTTGTCTATAACTTTCTTTGGCTTTTGCTCAGAGCTATTATATTATTTCTAATGTTTAAATCTTGATTAAATTGAAATATATTTTAATATAAGTAGTGAGGTGAAAAATATGTTCTTTTGAAAAAATTGATAGGTGGATACACCAGCACAATTTATTGAGTAATCTATTACTGCACTAACTTCAAAACTTCATTATGAACTAAATTTCTCTGTGGATGTATTCTACCTTTTTTTGATCACCCTCTCTAAACTTACTACATTACTGGATTAATTATTATTGCTTAAATACATTCTAATATTTCCCATATTTTTCTTTGTTTTTGACATTTTCTGTTTATGCTGTTAAGTTTAATTTTTCAAGTGAAAATTTTTAACTTTTACTAAATGTCCTCTCTTCCCATTGCTTACTTCCAAAACCCTGTTGGTATTTTGATTCCAGTTTCATTGAGTGCACAGATTAAATTGAATTATAGATCAAATAACATTATTAAATTGTGAGGACTTCCTCTCCAAGAACAAGATATGGCTTTCTATATATTTGAATCACTCTTTCATGAAATAGCATATCTAGATCTGTGAATCTCCTCTTATTTTGTAGGAAAACTGAGTATTTTCCCAAAATTACTTTCTTTGACTCACTCAAAAATGAATGTATTCTTTTCTTCTTCCTTTGCTTCCTTTAAACACATACAGAGTTGTATACTGTTTTATAGTTTGCCACATCAGTTCTTAATTTGTTATTCATAAGCATTTTTTATACTGAATCTCATTCTCATATTCCTTAAGTTAAATATTTGCACTAGAGCTCTGTTTATTGTATTTTTGTAGCCACTATAGCATATTTACTCAAAGTAGAGTTCTTCAATATTTAATGCTAAATAAATTGAGATAATTATACATTAAAATCCCAGGTAGGATCATGGCAAAATTGAACTTATTACCTTGTGTCTGTGTTCTTTATCTTTCCACCAATGAACTGTTTGTCTTCATATGGAAAGGCTGATGCCCACACAGTTAACAGAATAATTCTGGTTCCTCAAACATCTTCTGTCTGATAACCTTGTATTTTCTCTTCTTGCCTCTCTCCATTTTCTTCACGTTAGTCTGACCAAATATACAATTGTGCAAAACACAGACAATTGGTCTCTATCCCCATCCCTATTGTGGACCAAGCTTTACTTATTTTTAGTACACTTACTTTGTAATCCAAAATAATACAGTCCAATGTCAATTTCCCCTCTGCATCACTACTTATCTGTTAAGTCAAAACCATAACAAAGTCCCTGAATTTCCTAATCTTCATTTTTTTGAGCTCGATTCTGTAAGAATCAATACGTATTGATTCTTATAATGCTTTATTAGTTGAAATAGTTCTTCAATTAAGCTATAATACATCATAATATTTCAGTGTATAGTTTAGTCTTTGATTTCTTGAGATTAATATCTATATCATTTGTGTTCAGTGTTTTTGTTTTTTTAATAATAAAGCATATGTGGTTAAATTGCTTTCAAAAATGAAATTTTTAAATTGTCCCAATCATTTTAGGGTGAAATTGTTTTATTATTTTCTACCTAGTTAGTCATTTCAAATTTTATCTTCTTCATTCTAAAGATTATAAAAGATTTTGTAATTTCACTTACTAGCTTGGACTTCTAAGTGCCACCCATTCTGGATTCCGTTTTGTTGTGCCCTGCCCAATGATAGCCAAGAAAGCAAATATTCTGGACCTTGATACCAGGGTCAACTACATGGGTATGCAGCTTCTGCTCAGAAAGACCTCATGTTTGGTTTAGTGTTCAGCTGTTACTGTCTTGAGAATCTTAATTTTGAACAAGAGGCCCTGATTTTTTATTTGAGGGGCTTAATACCTCAGTTTCATCAGAGCTACGCCTATCTGGATGAATCCCTCTAGTTATTATCTGAAATAAGTGATTCTTGTTCCATCTATGAAAGAAGGTGTAGTGCCAGAACTCTGCTCTTTTCTCATTGCGTTGTCTCCTTGCAAGCAAACATCTATGCATCTCATAATCCCAATATAAAATATTAATTGACAGTTAGACATAGGATATCAAACAAATATTCTTTTTCTTCCTTGGTTGCTGGTAAAATTCACAAATATTCAAATACATTTTAGTTGCTCTATAGTTACATTTATATTAGCTATATTGTTTCCAAAATCATAATTTCTTTATGCCAATAAATGTTATTGAGTCTTTGGTATAACCTAATTGACATACCATTTGATCCTTAAGATTTGCTGTCAATCTACATAAAGATGTAAGTTCTTGGACACAGTGTAATATTTGATTATATCAACTTACTATACATTAATTTACCTAATAAATTAATTTGGTTTAAAGTCATTTTTATCAGAAACTCTGGCTTGTCCCACAGAACCATTTAGATTAAAGGAAATGTAATGCTGAAATATATCATTAATACAAATTAAGTATGAAGACAAATGACCATCTATCCCTTCAAATTTATTTGTTCTTTCTGAGAAATATTTGCTTTTTTCTAACAAATTTATGTAGCAAATAACCTAAACATAATTAGAAATATACTCTGAGTGTCCACTATTTAGGGTATCAGCAAACACTTAAAATAAGGAAAGAGAAATGTTGCAATGAGATCTCAAAATTGTTAGTTACATAGCAACTAATCTTTGAATTACTTGGTAATATCAAGTATAATTATCAAGTAATTTGTAGGAACATGTAATTCCCTTGTAATTATAGAGCTATTACAGATGCCTTACAAAATAGGGTGCTAGTACAGCCTTACCAATCTAAAATCATTGCCTTCTTTTAACATTCACTGACTGTGATACTCATGAATGAAACATCTGACTTCTAAGTGAAAAGCTCCAGATGCATTATGTACAATAGCAATTCTTTCAATCAAAAGTATGGTTTATTTTCATCATATGTAAAACGAGATCCCTCCCACCACTGACTACAAAGACATTCTGAATTGCTATTCTCCATGTATAATTATTATATGAAAAATGTCATAAATATACAAAAATGGCTTGCAAACTTATATTTAGTCTTACGTTTCTCAAACGAACTCTGTTTTGTGTGCACTCTTACAATTCTCTCTTATCAAAGTATATTGGAACTGAGTGAGCTAGTATATTTTGGCAGAAATCTGCAAATAAATGAATATATTTTCAGTAAGTGCTTTCAATAAAAGTGACAATAAAATGAAGTAGAAATGTAAATTATAACATTTTGAAAAAAAAGTAGACATAAGCTTTCTGTTTGTAAGATTGATTTTTGTGTATGTGCCACCTTTTCACTGAGATCACAGCCTATCATAGTCCCTGGTATTATGTGGAGGACACAATCTAACTCCCTCACTTCATGTGGCCCTATGTCTCATTCTTCATTTCCATGTCTGGACAATAAAACTAAAAGATTATGATTACTGAGACTGGAAGACAACAGAACCACCCAGAACTACTATAATGTCAGCTCATCTCTCATTGCTCTGATTCTCAACTCTCTCTCATTTTACCAATAGGAATTTTACTTATTTTCCTGTCAGCTCAGGTATATATTTCAAAGGTGATTCAGGGCATTGAGTCAGCCACATTGCTGGAAACAGAAGCCTGTGTATTGACCCTCTACACTTCAATAGTGTACAAAAACAAGTATGTGGGTTATGGTTAAAAAAAAATTCTTTAACCCACTTGGTTCACTGATCAATAATCACTAATCAACCAGACTCTTAAACTTTGCTCAGATGTTCATTATTTGACCCTAATATAGGACATCTGATAAAATTTATTTCTTATTTCTTCCTGAAAGTCAAATTTTATTTCAGAACCTCTGCTACCTCTTTTTTCCATCAATACATATTTTATTTTTTTGACATGTAACATTTTGTAAATTTGTGTACAACATGTTGATTTAATATATATTTTAATATGACTGCCATTGTGGGCATAATTAGTAACTATCACTTCACATAATTTTCACTTCTTTTTTGTAGTGGGATCTATTTTCTTAACAAGTTTGATAATTATAATTCAATATTGTTGTTTATATTCACTACACTGTGTATTAGATCTCCAGGAATTATATGTCTGCTGGTTGTAAATTTGTACCCTTAAACAACATTTCAGCTAGAGTTTTGAAGAGCTGGTTCTAAAGATAAACAAAGAAAAGCTATTACTTACCTTGAAGAGCAATTAGTGAATGATTCTTTCAATAGTCTTTAATTAAATTGTAGTGTCCTAAATAGTTGATTTTTAGTCTACAGTCATTTAAGTAATAGCTAGTTCTTTATTTTATGCCAGTTTTTCAGTGAACTCTGTATCTTATTTTAATTATTATTGCTGTTATTTTTTTAAATTTCAGTTTGTATGATCTAAAATCAGTGAAGTAAACTACAAGACCTGACATTTTTCATAATAAAAACGAATCATAAACATGGAATTTATGAAGCAGACACAACTGTTGCAAAGATATGTTATTTGTCCCTGTTGTTCCACAAGATTAAAGAAAATGAGGACCAGTGAATTGTTCAGTAACCCAGGCCAGTGGCAATGCTATATAGTGTATATGGCCTTCTCTTTACCATGTTAAGCTTATTCTAATATTCAGCTTTATTTAAAGTTAGCTTTTATTTATTTTATTTTAAATTACCTTTTAGATTATTTATGCCTATTGATAAGAGAAGATTTAGAAGTAGAGGGACAGAAAAACTTTGGGATGATATTTTAGCCAGTCCCAAATAACTTATTGCCCTATATTCTATCCTTTTTTATTTTGCCAAATATTTAGAACTCATTAAAAAATAGTTCACATAAAAAACTGTCAGAATGTATGTATCTTTCACCTTTAGGAAGACTAAGACTATACACATTCAATATGCAAAATTGAATCACATATTTTCGGAATTAATTATTTTTAGGAAAAAAATACTTATATTAGGGATATAAGAATAATGGAAAGGAAAAGAACGTAAATCTCCTGAAATGCAGAATCTTAAGAGTTTAGGCCTTATTATATTAGACTAGGGTTTCCTATTGCACTAACATATAAAATGGCAAATTATATTTAACATAATCTATAATATTTTTAAATGTTTAAAATATATGTATAGGTTATTTAAATTTTATTTTTTACCAGAGTTCATACATTTTCATATAAAGTTGATATAACATTAATTATCACATTTTTCAAATTATCAGTCTAATGAAGTATAGAGTGTGTTACATTGAAAATAAAGATGCCTGGATTCTAGCTCTAGTTCTGAAAACAAGTATGCCTGTGAATTTTGAGAAGATGTTTAACCTAGCCTTTCTCAGTTCTGCACAGCAACTCCCATGCCCACACCAAACCATTTAAAAAATGATAAAATTGGACTAAATGACCTGTAAAGTCCCAAGTCTAATGTGCTGTGATTTTAATGCATGTGCATGTAATACCTTTCCACACAGCTAAGACAAATTGGTATTCAGTGTGTTGCAAGTTTCCCAATTCTTATTTGTAAGACATACATACGGGGTAATGTACTGTGGCAGGAAATACATAATAAATACATGAATGAATAATGCAGTGTCCTTGATCCTTAACCCTTGCCAACATTTCTTATTAATTGAATGGCTAATTTTTGAGTAAGCAACAAATACAGTATCTGGTTCATTCAATTTAACTTTTTTTTTTTTTTTTTTTTTTATGGTACGCAGGCCTCTCACTGTTGTGGCCTCTCCCATTGCGGAGCACAGGCTCCAGACGCACAGGCTCAGCGGCCATGGCTCACGGGCCCAGCCGCTCCGCGGCATGTGGGATCTTCCTGGACCAGGGCACAACCCCGTATCCCCTGCATCGGCAGGCGGACTCTCAACCACTGCGCCACCAGGGAAGCCCTCAATTTAACTTTTAAATGAAGAGGCTCCTACTGAGAACTTAAAATATAAAAATTTGTTATATGAAACAAAGCATTATGTCCACAACCTTCAAATCATATCTTTTTTTCATCCTGACATGTTCATTTAGGGGAAATTCTAGACCATATTTGTGTCCTGTGTCAACCCAGAGCTTTACTACCTATTCCCACTCATCATACAAACCGTAAACAGAACAAAAGAGAATACTGATTAGTGAAACTCATAAATGTTTTCCCAAAGTGGAGTAAGAAAGAAAATATAACACATTTGTATAAATAATATAGTCTCTGAGTTTGAGTAGTTAAGAACCATGCTCTTTAATTTGATTTAAGAAAAAGTTTAATTGATAAAAAATACTGACAAATGCCTTAATACTGGCTATTTACAGATTATGCAGTTGACTTGCCCAAGTCAGGCAGACTATGAAGTTTAAATTCTTAGCTAAGCCTCATGAGTTATGGCTTCACCCTTTATTTCTCCCTCTATTCATCCACTCAAATATAACCTATAATGCAAAGCAACATCATTTCATAGAGAAGAATTTCACTGTATGTTCCAGTATGATACCACTCTCAGTATCCCTGGTTAAATGTGAATTCTGCTTAATATGTTAGCATGTTTGTTAGAGGACAGAGAGTATCTATTTACTTTGATCTCCCCAGTAAAATATTCATCCAGGAAAAAAAGTCAATTGAAACAGTTCCCCTGAAAATAACCTAAGAATATAACTTTTCCTTAGTTTAAAGTGTTTGCATTTTATTGTTGAATTATAAGAATTTTATATATGATAAATAAAATTCCTATTAGATAAATATTGTATGATTTTTTCATAGTCTGTGGTTTTCTACTCATTTTCTCACTCTTTTTTTAAATAAATATTTTATCTTAGACCAGTTTTAGATTTATAGAAAAATTGCAAAGTTGGAATAAAGAGTTCAAATGTACCCCACACCAAGTTTCCCCTTTTAACACATTATTATATAAGTAGGTGTATTCGTTACAATTAATGAACAAATACTAATACATTATTATTAACTAGAGTCCATACTTTATTCATGTTTCTTTAATTTTTTACCTACTATCTTTTGTCTGTTTAGGATCCCATCGAGGGTACCACTGTGCACTTAGTTGCCACGTCACATAGCTAAGGTTCCTCTTGACTGTGACAGTTAGTCAGACTTGTTTTTGATGACATTCAAAGTTTTGAAGAGTACTGGTCAAGGATTTTGTAGAACATATCCCAGTTGGGCTATGTCTAATGATTTTCTCATGGTTTACCTTGTTATGGATTTTTAGAAGGAAGACCACAAAGGAAATTTGCCATTCTTGTTACATCACATCTAGAGTACATGCTATCAATATGACATCACTGTTGACATTGACCTTGATCACCTGGCTGAGGTGGTATTTGTCAGATTTCTCCATTGTAAAGTTATTATTTTTCCCTCTCTTACATACTGTACCTTTTGGAAGAAAGTCATTATGTATAGCTCGCACTTATTGGGTAGACTCTAATGATAGCAGGTTTCTATATTAATTATGTAGAATTATTCTCCACTGGAGATTTGTCTATGTTCTTCTCATTTATTTTGTTTTATTGTGGTAAAATATACATAACATAAATTTTACCATTTTAACCATTTTTAAGCATATGGTTCAGTGACATCAAGTACATTCACATTGCCCTACAACCATCACCACCATTCACCTCCAGAACTTTTTACATCTTCGCAACCTGAACCTCCATATCCATTAAACTAACTCTGAATTCTCGATTCCTCCAGTCTCTAAAAACCACCACTCCACTTTCTCTGTGAATCTGACTATTCTAGGTATTCATATATAAATTGAGTCATACAATATTTGTCCTGTTGTAACTAGCTTATTTCACTTAGTAAAATATCTTCAAATTTCATCTATACTGTAGCGTGTGTCAGAATTTTTTTCCTTTTGAAGGCTGAGTAGTGTTCCATTTTATGTATATACCACATATTGCTTATCCCTACATCTGTGAATGAATAACTAGGTCACTTCCACCTTTTGGCTATTGTGAATAATGCTGCTATAGGGCTGTGGTGAATAATGCTGTGCTATGGGTGCACAATACATGTTTGAGCCACTACTTTTGATTCTTTTGGGTATATACCTAAAAGTGAAATAGTTGGTAATTCTACATTTATTTCTTTGAGAAGCTGCCATACCATTATCCATAATGGCTGCACCATTTATGTCTCCAGCAGCAGTACACAGGGGTTCCAATTTATCCACATTCTTACCAACACTGATTTCTTTTTTTTAACAATAGGTATCCTAATGGGTGTGAATTGATATCCCATTATGGTTTTGATTTGCATTTTCCTCATGTCCCTGATGATTAGTCACACTGAGAGTATCCTTTCATGTCCTTATTGGCCATCTGTATATCTTCTTTGGAGAAATGTCTCTTTAAGTCCTTTGCTCATTTTTAAATCAGGTTGCTTGGTTTTATGCTGCTCTTATTATTCAGTTCTAGGAGTTCTTTATATATTCTAGATATTAATCCCTTATCATATACATGATTTGAAAATTTTTTCTTCCATTTGGTGGGTTACTCTTTCACTTTGTTGATAGTGTCCTCTGGGCCACAAAACAAATTTAATTTTGGTGAAGTCAGTTTATCTGTGTTTTCTTTTGTTGCCTATGCTTTTTGGTGTCATAGCCAAGAAATCATTGCCAAATCCAATGTCATAAAATTTTCCCCTATGTTTTCCTCTAAGAGTTTTATAGTTTTAACTCCTACATTTAGGACTTTGATCCAAATGAGTTAATTTTTCTATATGATGTAACATAAAGATCCAATGTCATTCATTTGCATTTGGATATCGAGTTCTCCCAACACCATTTATTGAAAAGACTGTTCTTTTCCATTAAATGGTCTTGGCACCCTTGTTAAAAATCATTTGGCCATATATGTGAAGGTCTATTTCTGGCTCTCTATTCTTTTCCACCAGTCTATATGTCTGTCTTTATGCCAGTACCACACCGTTTGATTACTATAGCTTTGCAGTAAGTTTGAAATCAGGACGTGTGAGAGGTCCAACTTTGTTCTTTTTACAGATTGTTTTGGCTTTCAGGGGTTCCTTGGGATTCCATGTGAATTATAGGGTGGGTTTTTCTATTTCTACAAAAATGTTGGTATTTTGATAAGGATTGCATTGAGTCTCTAAATTGCTTTGGGTAGTATTGACATCTTATTAATGATAGTAAGTCTTCCAATCCATAAACACTAAATATTTATTTTCATTTTCTTTAATTTCTTTCAGCAACGTTTTGTAGTTTTTCATGTGCATGTCTTTTGCCTCTTTGGTTGTTTATTCCTAAACAACCTTTGGATGGTATTATAAATTGGATTATTTTTCTTAATTTCCTTTTTGTGATGTTTGTTGTTGGTGTAAAGAAATGCAACTGACTTTTGTATTTGTTTTCTGTAACTTTGCTGAATTAGTTTATTACTTCTAACAGTGCAATCTTCAGTGTTTTCTACATATAAGATCATGTCGTCTGCAAGCAGATATAACTTTATTCCTTCCTTTCCAGTTTGGATGCTTAGGCTCTTTTTTAAAATTTATTTTACAAAGGAGAAAATGAGGTTCAAAGTGTTCAGTGACTTGCCTGAGGTCACCGACTAACACATACCAGAGTTCCAACTTGCCCTAGAGATTGAGCAACTTGAACTACTCTCTCCCTGTCCCCTACCATCTCCATCCTCTGGTCATTCCTGTGTGACAGCTGAAACAAGAAGACAAAGAGTGGCCTTGTTTGACCTCAGCTGGGAACATGCACATCTAGTGACTCAAAATTTTCTCAAGTCTTTGAGAATTACTGCAAAAACACCTTGAGCATTAATTTTATGGTTACAAATAAATCTGTGAGAAATGAGGCTTGACTGTATAAGCATCTGATTTGAAAAAAATGGGTGTTTAATTTTTAAAAATCCATTTGGCCATTAACATCACAGTGGTACACTTATTTTTTTTAAACAAGTATGTTATATAAATCAGGCTGTGTGTTGGGTTTTAGAGATATAGAGATGAAGAAGTTATGGCTTCTGGTTTCTGGCAGCTCATGATTTAATATGGGAGAAATTAATATAAAAAAAACAACCCACAGGAGGACCTTCAAGATGGCGGAGGAGTAAGACGTGGAGATCACCTTCCTCCCCACAAATACATCAAAAATACATCTACATCTGGAACAACTACTACAGAACACCTACTGAACGCTGGCAGAAGACCTCAGACTTCCCAAAAGCATGTGTGAGGAGAGAAGATTCAGAGCACCGCCTAAATGAGCTTCAGAGCCACAGCATTCAGTACTGACACCAGAGATGGTCATGAAACGCTAAGGCTGCTGCTGCAGCCACTGAGAATCCTGTGTGCAACCACGGGTCGATATCCACACTTCCCTGGGAGCCTGTGCAGCCCACCACTGCTAGGGTCCCATGTTCCAGGGACAATTTCTCCAGGAGAACACATGGCACGCCTCAGGCTGTTGCAACATCATGCTGACCTCTGCCTATGCAGGCTCACCCCGCATTCTGTACCCCTCCATCTACCCTGCCTGAGTGAGCCACAGCCCCCTAATCAGTGGCTCCTTTAATCCCCTCCTATCTGGGTGAAGAACAGACACTACAGGGCAATCTACATGCAGAGGCAAGGCCATATCCAAAGCTGAACCCCAGGAGCTGTGTGAACAAAGAAGAGAAAGGGAAATTTCTCAGTGGAGCCTCAGGAGCAGTGGATTAAATCTCCACAGTCAACTTCATGTACCCTGCATCTGTGGAATACCTGAATAGAAAAAGAATCACCCCAAAATTTCAGCGGTGGACTTTGGGAACAACTGTAGATTGGGGATTGCTGTATGCAGCAGAGTAGTTTCAGATATGTATGGGTTTTTTTTCTTGTTTTCGTTTTTTAATAAATTTATTTATTTATTTTTGGCTATGTTGGGTCTTTGTTGCTATGCACGGGCTTTCTCTAGTTGAGGTGAGCGGGGGCTGCTCTTCATCGCGGTGCACAGGCTTCTTATTGCGGTGGGTTCTCTTGTTGTGGAGCATGGGCTCTAGGCATGCAGGCTTCAGTAGTTGCGGCACACAGGCTCAGTAGTTGTGGATCGCGGTCTCTAGAGCGCAGGCTCAGTAGTTGTGGCCCATGGGCTCATTTATTGTGGCATCCGGGCTCAGTAGTTGTGGCTTGTGGGCTCTAGAGCACAGGCTCAGTAGTTGTGGCTCACAGGCTTTGCTGCTCCGCGGCATATGGGATCTTCCCAGACCAGGGCTCAAACCTGTGTCCCCTGCATTGGCAGGTGAATTCTGAACCACTGCACCACCAGGGAAGCCCTATATGTTTATCTTAGTTTAGCTTTTAGTGCTTGTTATCATTGGTGGATTTATTTATTGGATTGGTTACTCTCTTCTTTTTTTTTACTTTTTAAATTTTTTATTTTAATAATATATTTTTAAATTTTTTATTTTAATAATTTTATTTAATTTTATTTTTCTTTCTTCTTTTTCTTCTTTTTCTTCTGAGCTGTGTTGCTGACAGGGTCTTGGTGCTCTGGACAGGTGTCAGGCCTGAGCCTCACAGATGAGAGAGACTAGATCAGAGTTCAGGACACTGGATCACTAGACACCACAGCCTCACGTAATACCAACTGGTGAGAGCTCTCCCAGAGATCTCCGCCTCACGCTAAGACCCAGCTCCACCCAACGACCAGCAAGATCCAGTGCTGGACACCGCATGGCAAACAACGAGCAAGAAAGGAATACAAACCCACACATTAGCAGAGAGGCTGCCTAAAATCATACCAAGTTCACAGGCACCCCAAAACACACCACCGGACTCAGTCCTGCCCACCAGAAAGACAAGATCCAGCCTCATCCACCAGAACACAGGCACTATTCCCCTTCATCAGGAAGCCTACACAACCCACTGAACCAACCTTAGCCACTGGGGACAGACGCCCAAAACAATGGAAAATACAAACCTGCTTCCTGCGAAAAGTAGACCCCAAACACAGTAAGTTAAGCAAAATGAGAAGACAGAGAAACACACAGCAGATGAAGGAGCAAGGTAAAACCCCACCAAAGCAAACAAATTAAGAGGAAATAGGCAGTCTACTAAAAAAGAATTCAGATTTATGAGAGTAAAGATGATCCAAAATCTTGGAAATAGAATGCAGAAAATACAAGAAACGTTTAACAGGGACCTAGAAGAAGAATTAAAGAGCAAACAAACAATGGTGAACAACACAATAAATGAAATTTTAAAATCTCTAGAAGAAATCAATAGCAGAATAACTGAGGCAGAAGAATGGATAACTGACCTGGAAGATAAAATAGTGGAAATAACTACCACAGAACAAAATAAAGAAAAAAGACTGAAAAGAATTGAGGACACTGTCAGAGACCTCTGGGACAACAGTAAATGCACCAGCATTTAAATTATATGGGTCCCAGAAGAAGAAGAGAAAAAGGAAGGGACTGAGAAAATATTTGAAAAGATTATAGTTGAAAACTTCCCTAAAATGGGAAAAGAAATAGTCAAGTCCAGGAAGCACAGACAGTTCCACACAGGATAAACCCAAGGAGAAACAAACCAAGATGAATATTAATCAAAATATCAAAAATTAAATACAAAGAAAAATATTAAAAGCAACAGGGGAAAAGCAACAAATAACATACAGGGGAATCACCATAAGGTTAATGGCTGACCTTAGAGCAGAAACTCTGCAAGCCAGAAGGGAGTGGCAGAACAAATTTAAAGTGATGAAAGGGAAAAACCTAAAACCAAGATTACTATACCCAGCAAGGATCTTGTTAAGAATTTAAAACCGTTACACACAAGCAAGAGCTAAGAGAATTCAGCACCACCAAACCAGCTTTACAGCAAATGCTAAATGAACTTCTCTAGGCAGGAAACACAAGAGAAGGAAAAGACCTACAATAACAAACACAAAACAAAAAGAAAATGGTAATAGGAACATACATATCAATAACTACCTTAAATGTAAATGGATTAAATGCTCCAACCAAAAGACATAGACTGGCTTAATGGATACAAAAACAAGACTGGTATATATGCTGTCTATAGGAGACCCACTTCAGACCTAGGGACACATACAGACTGAAAGTGATGGGATGGAAAAAGATATTCCATGCAAATGGAAATCAAAAGAAAGCTGGGCTAGCAATTCTCATATCAGACAAAATAGATTTTAAAATAAATGCATTACAAGACACAAAGAAGGATACCACATCATGATCAAAGGGACAATACAAGAAGAAGGTATAACAATTGTAAATATTTATGCACCCAACATAGGAGCACCTCAATACAAAAGGCAAATGCTAACAACCATAAAAGGGGAAGTCGAAAGTAAAACAATCATAGTAGAGGACTTTAACACCCCAGTTTCACAAATGGACAGATCAACCAAAATGAAAAAAAATAAGGAAACACAAGCTTTAAATGACACATGAAACAAGATGGACTTAATTGATATTTATAGGACATTCCATCCAAAAACAACAGAATACACTTTCTTCTCAAGTGCTCATGGAACATTCTCCAGGATAGATCATATCTTGGGCCATAAATCAAGCCTTGGTAAATTTAAGAAAATTGAAATTGTATCAAATACCTTTTCCAATCACAACGTTATTAGACTAGATATCAATTACAGGGAAAAAACTGTAAAAAATACAAACACATGGAGGCAAACAATATGCTACTAAATAACCAAGAGATCACTGTAGACATCAAAATATACCTAGAAAAAAATGAGAATGAAAATACAATGGCAGCAAAAGCAGTTCTAAGAGGGAAGTTTACAGCAATACAATCCTACCTCAAGAAACAAGAAACATCTCAAATAAAAAACCTAACATTACACCTAAAGCAATTAGAGAAAGAAGAAGAACAACAACAAAAAAACCCAAAGATAGCAGACGGGAAGAAATCATAAAGAACAGATCAGAAATAAATGAACAAGAAATGAAGGAAACGGTAGCAAAGATCAATAAAACTAAAAGCTGGTTCTTTGAGAAGATAAACAAAATTGATAAACCATTAGCCAGACTCATCAAGAAAAAAAGGGAGAAGACTCAAATCAAAAGAATTAGAAGTGAGAAAGGAGAAGGAACAACTGACACTGCAGAAATACAAAGGATCATGAGAGATTACTACAAGCAACTATATGCCAATAACATAGACACCCTGGAAGAAATGGACAAATTCTTAGAAAAGCACAAACTTCCAAGACTGAACCAGGAAGAAATAGAAAATATAAACAGACCAATCACAAGCACTGAAATTGAAACTGTGATTAAAAATCTTCCAACAAACAAAAGCCCAGAACCAGATAGATTCACAGGTGAAATCTATCAAACATTTAGAGAAGAGCTAACACCTATCCTTTGCAAAGTCTTCCAAAATAGAGCAGAGGGAGGCACACTCCCCAACTCATTCTACAAGGCTAACATCTCCCTGATACCAAAACCACACAAAGATGTCACAAAAAAAGAAAACTTTAGGCCAATATCACTGATGAAGATAGATACAAAAATCCTCAAGAAAATACTAGCAAACAGAATCCAGCAGCACATTAAAAGGATCATACACCATGATCAATTGGGGTTTATACCAGGAATGCAAGGATTCTTCATTATATGCAAATCAATCAATGTGATATGCCATATTAATAAATTGAAGGATAAAAAACCATATGATCATCTCAACAGGTGCAGAGAAAGCTTTTGACAAAATTCAACACCCATTTATGATTAAAAACCCTGCAGAAAGTAGGCATAGAGGGAACTCACCTCAACGTAATAAAGGCCATATATGACAAACCTACAGTCCACATCGTTCTCATTGGTGAAAAACTGAAACCATTTCCACTAAGATCAGGAACAAGACAAGGTTGCCATTCTCACCACTGTTAATCAACATAGTTTTGGAAGTTTTAGCCATAGCAATCAGGGAAGCAAAAGAAATAAAAGGTATCCAAATCGGAAAAGAAGAAGTAAAGCTGTCACTGTTTGCAGATGAGATGATACTATACATAGGGAATCCTAAAGATGCCACCAGAAAATTACTAGAGTTAATCAATGAATTTGGGAAAGTCACAGGATACAAAATTAATGTACAGAAATCTCTTGCATTCCTGTACACTAATGATGAAGTATCTGAAAGAGAAATTAAGGAAACACTCCCATTTACCATTGCAGCAAAAAGAATAAAATACCTAGGAATAAATCTACCTAAGGAGACAAAAGAGCTGTATGCAGAAAATTATAAGACACTGATGAAAGAAATTAAAGAAGATACAAATAGATGGAGAGACATACCAAGTTCTTGGATTGGGAGAATCAGCATATTGAAAATGACTGTACTACCCAAATCAGTCTACACATTTAATGCAATCCTTATCAAACTACCAATGTAATTTTTCACAGAAGTAGAACAAAAAATTTCACAATTTGTATGGAAACACAAAAGACCCCCAGTAGCCAAAGCAATCTTGAGAATGAAAAACACAGCTGGAGGAATCATTCTTCCAGGCTTCAGACTCTACTACAAAGCTACAGTAATCATGACAGTATTGTACTGGCACAAAGACAGAAATATAAATCAATGGAACAGGATACATAGCCCAGAGATAAACCCATGCACGTATGGTCACCTTATTTTTGATAAAGGAGGCAAGAATATACAATGGAGAAAAGACAGCCTCTTCAATAAGTGGTGCTGGGAAAACTGGACAGCTACATGTAAAAGAATGAAATTAGAACACTGCCTGACACCATGCACAAAAATAAACTCAAAATGGATTAAAGATCTAAATGTAAGGCCAGAAACTATCAAACACTTAGAGGAAAACATAGGCAGAACACTCTAGGACATAAATCACAGGAAGATCGTTTTTGACCAACCTCCTACAGTAATGGAAATAAAAAGAAAAATTAACAAGTGGGGCCTAATGAAACTTAGAACCTTTTGCACAGCAAAGGAAACCATAAACAAGACGAAAAGACAACCCTCAGAATGGGAGAAAATACTTGCAAATGAAGCAACTGACAAAGGATTAATCTCCAAAATATATAAGCAGCTCATCAACTTAATATCAAAAAAACAAACAACCCAATCCAAAAATTGCCCAAAGACCTACATAGACATTTCTCCAAAGAAGATATACAGATCACTAATAAACATATGAAAGGATGCTCAACATCACTAATCATTAGAGAAATACAAATCAAAACCACATGAGGTATCACCTCACACCAGTCAGAATGGCCATCATCAAAAAATCTACAAACAATAAATGCTGGAGAAGGTGTGGAGAAAAGGGACTCCTCTTTCACTGTTGGTGGGAATGTAAGTTGATACAGCCACTGTGGAGAACAGTATGGAGGTTCCTTAAAAAACTAAAAATAGAACTACTGTACGACCCAGCAATCCCACTCCTGGGCATATACCCTGAGAAAAGCGTAATTCAAAAGGAGTCATGTACCACAATGTTCATTGCAGCACTATTTACAATAGTCAGGACGTGGAGGCTACCTAAATGTCCATTGACAGATGAATGGATAAAGAAGATGTGGCACATATATACAATGGAATATTACTCAGCCATAAAGAGAAACGAAATTGAGTTATTTGTATTGAGGTGGATGGACCTAGTGTATGTCATACAGGGTGAAGTAAGTCCGAAAGAGAAAAAGAAATACCATATGCTTACACATATATATGGAATCTAAAAAAATAAATGGTTCTGAAGAACCTAGGGGCAGGACAGGAATAAAGATTCAGATGTAGAGAATGTACTTGAGGACACGGGGAGCAGGCAGGGCAATGTGCATGTTAGGATGATCTATAAGAGAGTGTATGAGAATATGCCTAAAATGTTCCAGCTCATTTAGCCATTCATCTTGTTGCTTGGATGAAGCAGAGAAAGATTAAAATGTGATGAAAATTAATATATTTAAAGAAGTTTTTTAAAAAACTTAAACAGAATGAATAGGGACAATATAAGGGCATAATCATGAACTATAACCAGATTCCAGTAGATTATTTCTGAACAATGAGAACATTATAGATTATAAGCCTAATAGAACTTTTTATTTCATTCTTTCTAGTTCATTTTCTTTATTGAGTTCACAATTGTACAGGCAACAAGTTCTTTTTATTATTAACTAATGGATCCTGTTGACATTTTATGCTATTATAATCTACCCCAAGATTCTAAAATAGACTGTTGCTTTAAGACTAGCAAATATGTAGCAATTTGTAGTGACAGTTCTAAAACCAAGGTAGTGGGAACAGTAGAAGATGACTTTTCTCATGACATTTTTAAGATAAGTAAGAGGCCAATAGGGAAAACATAAAATTTTCAGAAAGCTTTCTTGAGGAAACTTTATTGAGATCAATATTTCAGCTTCAAAATCACAGTAAAAATGGAGATTTTGTTGTAATGTTCCAGTTGTGATTTTTCAAATATTTTATTAGGAAAATTTTAAACATAAAATTTGAAGAGATTTTACACTGAACACTCATATACTCATCACCGAGAGTCAAGCATTAACATTTTACTAGACTTGCTTTATATGAGTATCTATCCACTTTTCTATCCCAATGTCCATCCATTATTCTATGTTTCTTTTTGAGACATTTTAAAATAAGTACAGACATCCACACAGGCTACCCTGAAAACTTCAGTATACATGTCATTAACTAGGTTTTACTATTTCTTTAAAATTATTTCTAGGTAAAGTTTACATACAATGAAATTCATAAATATTAAGCATACCATTTGATAAGTTTTGACAAATAAATATGTCTATGCAACCAACACTATCGAGGTATAGAACATTACCATTAACCCAGAACATTCTCTAAAATTAGCAAAGCCTGAAGGTATATGGGACAAAGTCCAGGAGAAGCAAGGCACACATTTCCACGTGTCCTCTTCCAGTGGAGTTACATGGATATGGCTAATTGTCCCAGCAGTGACGTGTGACAACACATATGAAGTCTGGCCAGTCAGATTGGCCCACCCAAGCCTTCGTGTCCAGGAATTTTATTGCATATCTGACAGGAAGGCTGAAATACCTGCGTTAAAATTTCAGCTATTCAGATTTCAGACCCCCAGAGCAAAGATATGCATACCTCATATATCACATTCTAAGAATAAACTATTTAATCAGAGTTGTGCCACTTGGCCCAAAATGTCAAACATACAAAAATGTTCTTCTCAGACATAATATTCTAATGGATCAGAACTCATTTCCCAGGTGCCAGTCTGAGGCCATTCCTGAAGTTAGGTATTTGTAATGAATATGGAGATAAACCCTACAAAAATGAGAGTACATGATTAAACTGCATAATCATGCACAAAGAGAAAGGGAAAAAGCAGAAAACAGTTTGCAGCACAATTTTGAAAAATAGAAAAGTGATGGTTTAAAAGTAACTGAAAAAAAAGATGCCTACATATTGGGATGTTAACCAAAAAAAAAAAAAAAAAAAGAACTGAAGTAGCTAAAAACTTTCAGACATTGCAGACCCCAGGTAACTCCGTAAGAGTCAAGACAATGGTGGAGCTGAAATGGGGAGGTTACAGAAACTATTTATTAAGTTAAGTTGGACAGTTCTCTGTCCTCTCCCTTACCCATTCAGCTGACAGGGCACTTCTCTTCAAGAAAGAAAAAAGAAATTTAATTTCTGGGGGAAAAATTGAACCAAAGTATCTCCAAACACAGGGTATCAGACACAACATACATAAGGAACAGGAGAACAGGTGTCATAATGAAAAAAGAAATTGGATTAAGCAGAAGACTACAGACTAAAAAGAAATAATTCCAGCTTTCTTACCATGCTTAGCTCTCAAAATGTTAGAAGTCTGATGAGCTAATACAGAAGCTCAGATTGTCAAATTAGACTCATACAAATCAAAGGTTTTACTAAATAATTTGAATGATACAACCAATAAAAAAGCTCAGACAAGGCAGTGAGTTGTTTGGGATATCAAGAGTAACATCCCAAGTTCTTCCCATTTAGTCCATGACACTCGGGTCCAGAATAGATAAGATTGCTATGTGAGATTCACAGGTTCACCCATACAGAGGGAATATTTAAATTATCACAAATCTCTATATTTTGCCTTAAATATGTAATCCATGTGGCATCCTCCAGAGACCAATGATTCATAGACTCTGTTATTTACTATAGATAATCTCTAGCTAGTGACATCTTGCTAAGGACATTTCATAGTGAAGTTCTCTTGCTCCTAACAAATATCATTAGTTTGTTTACTCAGAATTAAGATTGACAAAGAGATTAGACTGGGTCACTTGCCTTCTTTTCTTTCCTCCACAGACATCCCTTTAGTACAGAAAGTCAATAGATTGCAGGCCTCTTCCTTTTATAGGATTTTCTCAGTGACTTGGCAAGTCACATCCTCTGTCGGGAAATCACAAAGTTCACAAGCCCAACCTATTTCCATGGGCTTCTGACCAGTTTCAAAGAAGTTTATCTTACTGCCTAGATTCTAGATTCTGAATAAGGACATTAAAGACAAAAAGAGAAGTAGAGGAAGGATGAAGGCAGTGTGAGACCTGAAAGCAATATAGGTGGTGGTCATATTCCCTGGGTTCTTCTAGTCCCATCTAGCTGACTTTGGTAGTCTCTTCTTTAAATTTTATTTCAAATGCAAAGATCTATAGCAAAGCTAGGACTAACATCATTTAGAGGCTGAAGGGTCAAATGAGAATGCATGCAAAAGTATACTTTTTCTTAAAGTAGTATACTGAAGACATTGTTCTGAAGAAAAAAATGACTGGAATGCCTACAGCAGCTTTTTAAGAATTACTCATGCACTATTTCTGTGACTTTGGGACATGCTCATTTTCCTGAGATCAAATATGTACAGAAAAAATCAGTGCAGAAGATTGTCATATATACTACCCTTTATTAATCCAGGTTTTTTTTTTTTTTTTTAGTTTCTGCTTTATAACAAAGTGACTCAGTTATACCTATACATATGTTCCCATATCTCTTCCATCTTACGTCTCCCTCCCTCCCACCCTCCCTATCCCACCCCTCTATGTGGTCACAAAGCACCGAGCTGATCTCCCTGTGCTATGCGGCTGCTTCCCACTAGCTATCTGTTTTACATCTGGTAGTGTATATATGTCCATGCCACTCTCTCGCTTTGTCACAGCTCACCCTTCCCCATCCCGATATCCTCAAGTCCATTCTCTAGTAGGTCTGTGTCTTTATTCCCGTCTTTCCCCTAGGTTCTTCATTACATTTTTTTTCTTAGATTCCATATACATGTGTTAGCATATGGTATTTGTCTTTCTCTTTCTGACTTACTTCACTCTGTATGACAGACTCTAGGTCCATCCACCTCACTACAAATAACTCAATTTTGTTTCTTTTTATGGCTGAGTAATATTCCATTGTATATATGTGCCACATCTTCTTTATCCATTCATCCGATGATGGACACTTAGGTTGCTTCCATACCCTGGCTATTGTAAATAGAGCTGCAATTAACATTTTGGTACATGACTCTAGGCAGATAGATATCCTGGCCACTTAACATACCTGTTAACTTTTACTTAAGTTAATCTTATGTACGAATGTTCTGTGGACTCAGTTAATTAGAATCTAAAGCATAGGACACACTGGGAAATCAGTCATTTTCTTGATTGAGCTGAGATATGTATGCTTCCCTTTGGTAGCAATAATTTTAATTTTTTAAAAAATAAAAAAATCTCTGGTTTGCACATTATACTTTTAAAAATCAGCATTATTATTATGTGTTTTTTTAAACATTTAAGTATTTTACAAAGATATTAATGTATTTCATATTTTGGCACCCATGTGTTTTATACAAGATGATTGAAAAAGTATTGAAGCTTAAAATGGAAAAAATTTTAAAAGAGTGCTCAGTAAATTAAAGAGAAATCTGAAAAAAAAAAAGATGTTTATCTTAAATCTGAATGAAGGTTTCCAGATCATCAGACATTAGGGGAAAGTTTAACACAAGACACCAAAACCAAAACAATAAAAAAGAAAAAGTGAACTGAATATAAACAGAGGGAATCAAAGGAATCAGAAAAAAAAGTCTTTCAAAACTACTCAGAGATAAGTGGAGATATATCAGCTGAGAAAAAATACTTGGATGCAATGATACAAGAAATATTCAGAAAATAAATATATTTTAAAAATAAAAACATTATTACTGTAATTTAAAAATCAGTAGAAGAATCAGAAGATAAAGTTTATGAAATTGTTCAAAAGGCAGAACAAAAAGGAAAAATATTGTAAAATATCACATAAAATCTACTGATTCAATTCAATAAGATACCCAGAAATTAAGAACATAAGAAAAAGATGGAGGATCATAATTAAATAAATATCACAAGAATTTTTCCCCAAAATAAAAATATAAATCACACAAACAGTCAAGAAAATGAGTGAAAAGAATTCATAGTCAGGATTCCTTAAATGTTTAGAATAGTAGGATTAATGAATATATCTTAAAACCTCCCCAAAGAATACAGATAGGAATTTCAGCGATGATGATGAAGGAAGTCTGAGGATGAAAATGGATAGTAAGCCTAGAAACTCCAATGCAGATTGGAGTAAGATGATTAAAAATTTCAGGGGGTTGGAAGTGGGGTGGGCTGTGGCAAAGAGCCACATGAAATGATCCTATGAAGAGCATTTGGGTGAGAAATAGTGATAAGTAGGTAGAAAAATAAGAAAGCAAAAAGAAAAGCATCAAATAACTTCATAAAAAAGAAAACATTGTAAAAGGTAAAAAATATGCTATGTACCTATTGTTTGAATTAGTTTTTACATAGTCATAAGATTTATTAAATGTTCATTTTGCATATAATTATGACTAAACCAAAAATGGAATGTAATACAGAATTGTGATACTGGAAGTTGGAAGGAGTGTTTGTCTGTGTGTGCATGTGTGTGTGTTGTGTTGTCTTTCCACCCCCCTCTCAACTCATCCAAATTAGATTTAGTTGTTCCTTCAAGTACATATGATTTTCTTCATCACAGTTCCTTTATCAGGGATTATTACACCATACTGTAGTTACATAATTGTATGTTTATCTCCCTCAGTAAGTTGTAAGGCCTTTAAAGGGCATAATTTGTTAATTATCTTTGCATTTGCCTTGTGTAGCAGATTATCTTTCATGCAGTGGACCTGGATAAATATCTAAAGAGTGTGTGAACTAATGAATATATCAATATTTTCTGGTTATGTTTACCTCTAACATTTTTCAAAGAAATAATAGAATTACATTCTGAAGCTTAACATATTATCTACAATGAAATATATGTAATTAATACTCACTTCTCAATAGTGTGGATAATTTGTACATGCTTTAAAGTAACAATAACTTGGGCAATTTAAAAATCCTGAATAAGGAATTCCCTGGTGGTCCAGTGGTTAGGACTCCACACTTTCACCGCCGAGGGCCCAGGTTCAGTCCCTGGTCAGGGACCTAAGATTCCCCAAGCCCTGTGACACGGCCAAAAAAAAAAATTCCTAAATAAAACTGACCTTGAAATTGTTAAAGAGAAAATATAAATGTTTCTCTAATATTTTTCTTTTAAAAAGATTCTAATACTATCTTCCTTCCCCAACAAAGATAGATGATAGATGATAGATAGATAGATAGATAAATAGATAGATAGATAGATGATAGATAGATAGATATAAAAATAATAGTAAAGCAAATTTAGAAAAATTTGAAAGCACATTTTTTCTCACTTTTGTTCCATAGCTCTGCCTATTGCAACATATCCACATTCTGATCTCATTCCTTAACTTTTTCTGAGAAAATGAATTGATATAGTGGAGACAGTCAATGAGGTGTTTAGGAAGATGTGTTATTAATTTTCTTAAATGAAGCTGCTAAAACTAATAAGATCAATCATTTTCTATAGAGAAAGTATATTTTCTCTAAGTCATTAAAATTATATCAAGAAAGAAAAATGAAATCTCCTAAATTAATAAGATAAATACTGTTTAGAAGAAAATGCTATAAAATGAATTTTATCTGATTTACATGTAGGATATTGTCACAAATTGGGTTCTCCAGAAGCAGATGCTGAGGTGGAGTGTGATGTGCAAAAATTTTTTATAAGATTCAAATCTAGTGAAAGGAAACAAGGCAAATTACTGAAAAAATAAAATGAAAGCAAAATGAGGAAAATCATTTAAAATTTGAATTATAATTAAAAATTAAATTTGCTCTATCTTATCATTTCCTGCTGTTTTCTTTTTGAAAGTTGATAGTTTTGAAATTAAATAGTAAAATATTTTTGTAAAAACCTAATTTACCTCAGTGTTAAATATTAACTAATTAAATTAAAATAAATAAATAACAAATGAATATTCATTGCTATGGAATGCACTGTTTACAGCTCACACTAACCATTTACTAACATAATTTGTCATTAAAATAAAAATTTAATTGAGAGTATAAATAAATTAGAAATCTATTTTAAATAAGCATTTCTTAATAATGTATCAAAAAGTAAATAAAGTGGTTTATTATATTTTATATATGAAAATAATAAAAGGACTTCAGTCCAATAGTTGTATATAACTAGAACACCAATAATAAAAAAACCTCTGAAGAACACCATAAGTTTTTCTGGCAACATAATTAAACTTTTCAGTGTAAAAATAGGAACCCAAACTTTTCAGTTATGCTGACAGATAATTTACTTCCTACATTATGTCAGTATTTTTACTTTAAGACCTAAGTGCTGTGACTAATTCTTGTTAACACCTAAGAAGTAGCACACAAGAGACACCTTTAAACTCATCTCTGCATAAGTTATATTTCAGTTGGCTTGATTCCTTACATTTTGTTTTTCTATTCCTGAAATCATGTCTTCCTTTACTCCTGGGTTATTTCCAACTGTGTTCTGCAGCTGTTGGTTCAATGCACGATAAACAATTGATTACACAGATCACAGAACAAGTTAATCAGCCTGGGACTTTGGTAATGAAAAATAAAGCTCCAGCAAGTTAATATATCAGTCTTAAGTAGAAAAGATATCTAAAACTAATTAAGCACTGTTCCCAGTGACAGCAATTTCAGCTCTACTCCTGAAACCTTTATACTCCCTAGAACCACTGTTTTCATAATGGTAGTGTCAAATTACAATTTCATCTTTTGAATCAGTATAATTGAGCCCTGTGAGACAAACTCTACCTTATAAAAGTGACCTTGAAATCAAAGTTTCTAAGTATAGCATATTATATAAGGATCCATATTATCTGACCCAATATTCCCCTTTGTCCTGGGGTAGCTAGTTATTAATGAGTAATTTCCCTTGGGAAAATAAGTTCTAGGAGATATTCAGCCCAGTTGTAGGGAGTGTTTGGTACCAGTTTACTCAGTCATTATTATGAAGAAAACAAAACTTTCATAGGAGCACTAAGTAGACTTAGATTTCTACAATGCTTAACTCCCAGAAAATCTGGGGAGGTAAATATTTAACTTTTCCCATAGTGGAGGCAAACAAGGAATAAAGAGCTTGGCAATTTGTATTGGGTTAACTAGGTATTAGTATCTGCTACTAGCAGAATTATTTCTATAATAAATTATTTGTTTTAAGACACCTAAACATAACTTAAGTATTATATAGATGCAAGGAATCCAAAGTTATACATTCAGCTCAAACTAAACCTTGAAACCAAGCCATGGTAGTTCTCTCAATATGTTATCTCTGCTCTGATTTGGTTTATTTTTATTCTCTTAGTACATTTTATATCCTTCCTCTTACAGAGCAGGCCAAATATTGGTCACTTCATAGTTTCTAAGATACATGGAGATAGTGAATATCTCAGTATAAAATTTAATGCTTAAGAAATAGAATCTGATAAATCCATTTATGAGTCAAAATATTTAACTCTGGTCATTCAGCTGTGGGTAAGGTGAAGATAATATGCTAACATGGCTGTCAGGGCTACAAACCTATTTTATTGGGTTTATGTTCCTGTGTTCGGGTTTACTAGTAATAATTTCCCACACCCCTAATGTCTCATCTAAGTTCAGACTCAACTGAGAAATCAAACAGTGGCGTCAAAGAGAAGGATATCCAAGTATTGGTATTAATACTAATAAATTAATACCAATAAAGACTAGATTGGAAATTGTGGGTTAGATATAGGCCATAGTCAAGTATTCTTATAATCTCCATAAATGATTAAATTATTGAACTCTGGGCAATCCAACCAAAGGAGGTTTTGCATCTGCAGGGATGATACACTCAATTTAGAATCATTATCTTCCATCCTTAAAGTCCCTTACTGGAAACAGAGAGAAAAGTGGGCTTCCATATTTACCTCTAGAAGGGGCCAGAATGCAAGTACAATATCTTCTAGAAGTAACAAAGTAGAACCACCAATTTTTCATATGGAAAGAGAACAAGGCAGAGAAAGAGCAAAATGGGAGAGAAAGAAGAGAGAGACAGAGATTTTTTCTGAATCTTAATCAGACAATTCATTCTTTGGAGTGGAGTAAGTCAGTGGAAGGAATCATGGGATATATTCTTTCCAATACAAGTGTTGAGCCAGACAAGACTAAACTTACAAAAAAACAAAACGGCTTCTTTTACACTAAAGAAGATAAAGTCAGATAAGGCCACATTTAGATTGGTTATGGCCAGCGAACTTGATTGTCAAGAGGGTGTATGAATCATGGTTAGAAGGGTTATGCAGAAAGTTACTGTTCAACTACAATAGCGTTGGTGAAGGGAGGAAAGTTTTCTTAATAAACTCGTAGGATGAGGATGCCGGTCAAGGTTTTCAGCACATTTTTAACTCTTACTGGTAAGGTCAAAGATCATAGTCCTGTTGAAATAAACGTTCTATATGGCACTATGAGTGATATGGTGAAAACAAGAACATTTTTGCAAGGTGATTAAATATATATTTGAAGTTATGAAGTTGTGGTAACAGTGAAACCAGAAATGAAAGGGTAGCTTTAAGGGAGAGAAAGAAGAAATTTAAAAACAGACATAAAACTATATTAATCTTTCAAATTTGAAACAAACATTTTCATATTCACCTACAAAATCCTCCAGGGAATATCTTCAAAATAACATTCCCGAATATTAATAATTTTTAATTTGCTTATTTCCCAGGGAGTTATTCAGATAAGTAAACCACCAAATTTCTCAGTACTTTTAGCTTTTTAGGAATTGTTCTTAATGTATTAAAACTGGAAATTTTAGATCTTAGTCGAGGGACTGAAGAGTCGCTGCCGCCCCAAGTCCCGGTAACATGCATTTAACATGGCCTTCTGGAGACAGTGCCTTAACCCAAAGAAGTGACTTCAAACAGTGAAAACTTCAGCCACACCGTGCAGCTCGTGGTATCTTAGTTCCCTGACTAGGGATTGAACCTAGGCCGTTGGCAGTAAAAGCATGGAGTCCTAACCACTGGACCACCAGGGAATTCCCAAGTAGATCATGTTTTAAATCCATTCTGCCAATCTGTCTTTTGATTGTAGAGTTTAATCCATTTGTATGTAATTACTGGGAAAGGAGGACTTACTTCCTCATTTTACTGTTTGTATTCTATATGCCTTATAGTTTTTTGAATTTTATCTTATTTTCTTATACAGCAGTTCTTATTAGTTATCCATTTTATACATATTAGTGTATATATGTCAGTCCCAATTTCCCAATTCATCCCACCACCACCACCCACCCTCTGTCACTTTCCCGCCTTGGTGTCCATATGTTTGTTCTCTACATCTGTGTCCCTATTTCTGCCCTGCAAACTGGTTCTTCTGTACCATTTTTCTATGTTCCACATATATGCGTTAATATACGATATTGTTTTTTCTCTTTCTGACTTACTTCACTCTGTATGACAATCTCTAGATCTATCCACGTCTCTACAAATGAGCCAATTTTGTTCTTTTTATGGCTGAGTAATATTCCATTATATATATGTACCACATCTTCTTTATCCATTCATCTGTCGATGGGCATTTAGGTTGCTTCCATGACCTGGCTATTGTAAATAGTGCTGCAATGAACATTGGGGTTATATGCCTTATAGTTTTTTTGACCCTCATTTCCCTCATGACTGTCATTGTTTTTAGTTTATATTTTGTAGTGAAACATTTTCATTACTTTTTCATTTCCTTTTGTGTGTGTTCTATAACTATTTTCTCTGTGGTTACCATGGGAATTACATTTAACATCCTAAAGTTATAATACTCTATAACAGCTTATAATACTCTATAACAGCTTCAAAAACTCTGCTCCTTTACTGCTTTGTTACCACCTGTTTCAGTTATTGATGTCACAAAATGCATCTTTATACATTGTGTGCTGTGGCATTGCCTTTAATGATATAGCCTCTGAAGTTGCATACTGTCACTTCCTGTCACATTCTGTTCATTAGAAGAGAGTCACTAAATCTGGCCTACATTCAAAAGGCATGGGACATTAGTTTCCATCTTTGGCAGGGAGGAGTGTCAAATAGTTTGTAGACGTATTTTAAAATGCTGGGACTTCCCTGGTGTTACAGTGGTTAAGAATCTACCTGCCAAGGCAGGGGACATGGGTTCGATCCCTGGTCCGGGAAGATCTCACATGCCGAGGAGCAATGAAGCCCATGCGCCACAACCACTGAGCCTGCAATCTAGAGCCCACAAGCCACAACTACTGAGCCTACATGCCACAACTATGAAGCCCGTGCACCTAGAGCCCATGCTCCACAACAAGAGAAGCCACTGCAATGAGAAGCCTGCACACCACAACAAAGAGTAGCCCCGCTCGCTGCAACTAGAGAAAGCCCATGTGCAGCAATGAAGACCCAACACAACCAAAAATAAATAAATAAATTATTTTATTTATTTCAAATAAATAAATTTATTTCAAATAAATAAAACTGGAAATTTTAGAAAATTTGAACTTTAAGACAGTGGAGATAATTTAAATACAGAAGGAAGGAAGGGAAGGGTTTTTTCCTTGGAAATCATTTGGACATGAATGAATCAATGAATAATTATTAGAACAAGAACTAGGATCAATCATGTTATCTTCATCTAGTATCTGTCAGTAGGCATTAAGAATGTCTTCAATACAGTTTGTTATCTTGAATGTTGATTCAGCATTTTTATGTAGTTCTAATCCCAAATCAGTTTTTTGTAGAGCAGAATTGATTTGGGATTTGCCTTTATATAAAAGAAACATGAGATTAGTTTCTGTGAATAATTCTGCTTTTCCACACGTGAACCTGAATTCAAGGCAAGCCTCTTATTAAAACCATGCCAAATCTTAGAGCAGTCAATTTTTAAGTATTTACTTGAATCAAAGTTGAAGAGGAGCTTTTGTTTTTAGATTTGTTTGTTTGCTTGTGTATTACCTACTACAACATAGAATTAGCTGTGAAATTTCTTGTGTGACTATTGGATTTATTTTATCTTTTCCTACTTTCAATGTCTAATGTTTAAACTCTCCACTCAGTATTATGTCTGAAAAAATGTGGATTTACCTAGTAGCTAAATAAAGTATGCATTAGGTCATAACCAGCTCCTAAATACCCAAGTAATACAATGTATGAAGTTAAAAGGAAATGATAAACTGGAAAATATGTGAAATACGTAACAAGGATTGGTGACTTTAACATATATAAAGAATTCATAAGGTAATGAAAAAGAATAAACATACTGAATGAAAACTGGAAAAAGAAACTAAGCAGAAAACTTACTTGAGAAATAACAATTGCAGCTTAAGTGTTGAGCTCTTGCAATGGGACAGGAACTGTGCTAATAACAATCTGAATTGTCTCATGTAATTCTCAAATAATCTATTATTACTGCTAGTAATAGTATGTGAAACATCATTATTGGTATTCAACTCTTAATTTTTTTTTGACTTTTTTTTAACATCTTTATTGGAGTATAATTGCTTTACAATGGTGTGTTAGTTTCTGCTTTATAACAAAGTGAATCAGCTATACATATACATACATCCCCGTATCTCCTCCCTCTTGCGTCACCCTCCCTATCCCACCCCTCTACTATTTTAAATTTGAATTTGCAGAAAATACAAATGAAAAAGTAATGATCAAAAGTTATCAAATATATTTTTTGAATCTATTAAAACAAAAAGTAATGATCACCCTTATTCCTGCAACCCAGAATTAGCCAGTGTTGACATATTTGCTTGTGGGGTTTTTTGTTTTTTTGGTTTTTTTTTTTACATCTTTATTGGAGTATAATTGCTTAACAATGGTATGTTAGTTTCTGCTTTATAACAAAGTGAATCAGTTATACATATACATGAGTTCCCATATCTCTTCCCTCTTGCATTTCCCTCCCTCCCACCCTCCCTATCCCACCCCTCTAGGTGGTCACAAAGCACCGAGCTGATCTCCCTGTGCTATGCAGCTGCTTCCCACTAGCTATCTGCCTTACGTTTGGTAGTGTATATATGTCCATGCCTCTCTCGCGCTTTGTCACAGCTTACCCTTCCCCCTCCCCATATCCTCAAGTCCATTCTCTAGTAGGTCTGTGTCGTTATTCCTGTCTTACCCCTAGGTTCTTCATGACATTTCTTTTTTCTTAAATTCTATATACATGTGTTAGCATACGGTATTTGTCTTTCTCTTTCTGACTTACTTCACTCTGTATGACAGACTCTAGGTCTGTCCACCCCATTATAAATAGCTCAATTTCGCTTCTTTTTATGGCTGAGTAATATTCCATTGTATATATGTGCCACATCTTCTTAATCCATTCATCTGATGATGGACACTTAGGTTGTTTCCATTTCTGGGCTATTGTATGTAGAGCTGCAATGAACTATTTGGTACATGACTCTTTGAATTATGGTTTTCTCAGGGTATATGCCAACTAGTGGGATTGCTGGGTCATATGGTAGTTCTATTTGTAGTTTCTTAAGGAACCTCCATACTGTTCTCCACAGTGGCTGTATCAGTTTACATTCCCACCAACAGTGCAACAGTGTTCCTTTTTCTCCACACCCTATCCAGCATTTATTGTTTCTAGATTTTTTGATGATGGCCATTCTGACTGGAGTGACATGATATCTCATTGTAGTTTTGATTTGCATTTCTCTAATGATTAATGAAGTTGAGCATTCTTTCATGTGTTTGTTGGCAGTTTGTATATCTTCTTTGGAGAAACGTCTATTTAGGTCGTCTGCCCAATTTTGGATTGGGTTGTTTGTTTTTTTGTTATTGAGCGGCATGAGCTGCTTGTAAAGTTTGGACATTAATCCTTTGTCAGTTGCTTTATTTGCAAATATTTTCCCCCATTCTGAGGGTTGTCTTTTGGTCTTGCTTATGGTTTCTTTTGCTGTGCAAAACCTTTGAAGTTTCATTAGGTCTCATTTGTTTATTTTTGTTTTTATTTCCATTTCTCTAGGAGGTGGATCAAAAAGGATCTTGCTGTGATTTATGTCATAGAGTGTTCTGGCTATGTTTTCCTCTAAGAATTTGATAGTTTCTGGCCTTACATTTAGGTCTTTAATCCATTTTGAGTTTATTTTTGTGTATGGTGTTCGGGAGTGATCTACTCTCATACTTTTACATGTACCTGTCCAGTTTTCCCAGCACCACTTATTGAAGAGGCTGTCCTTTCTCCATTGTACATTCCTGCCTCCTTTATCAAAGATAAGGTGACCGTATGTGCCTGGGTTTATCTCTGGGCTTTCTATCCTGTTCCATTGATCTATCTGTTTTTGTGCTAGTACCATACTGTCTTGATTACTGTAGCTTTGTAGTATAGTCTGAAGTCAGGGAGCCTGATTCCTCCAGCTCCATTTTTTGTTCTCAAGATTGCTTTGGCTCTTCGGGGCCTTTTGTGTTTCCATACAAATTGTGAAATTTTTTGTTCTAGCTCTGTGAAAAATGCCAGTGGTAGTTTGCTAGGGATTGCATTGAATCTGTAGATTGCTTTGGGGAGTAGAGTCATTTTCACAATGTTGATTCTTCCAATCCAAGAACATGGTATATCTCTCCATCTATTTGTATCATCTTTAATTTCTTTCATCAGTGTCTTATAATTTTCTGCATACAGGTCTTTTGTCTCCTTAGGTAGGTTTATTCCTAGATATTTTATTCTTTTTGTTGCAATGGTAAATGGGAGTGTTTTCTTGATTTCACTTTCAGATTTTTCATCATTAGTGTATAGGAATGCCAGAGATTTCTGTGCATTAATTTTGTATCCTGCTACTTTACCAAATTCATTGATTAGCTCTAGTAGTTTTCTGGTAGCATCTTTAGGATTCTCTATGTATAGTATCATGTCCTCTGCAAACAGTGACAGCTTTACTTCTTTTCCGATTTGGATTCCTTTTATTTCTTTTGCTTCCTTGATTGCTGTGGCTAAAACTTCCAAAACTATGTTGAATAAGAGTGGTGAGAGTGGGCAACCTTGTCTTGTTCCTGATCTTAGTGGAAATGCTTTCAGTTTTTCACCATTGAGGATAATGTTGGCTGTGGGTTTGTCATATATGGCCTTTATTATGTTGAGGAAAGTTCCCTCTATGCCTACTTTCTGCAGGGTTTTTATCATAAATGGGTGTTGAATTTTGTCAAAAGCTTTCTCTGCATCTATTGAGATGATCATATGGTTTTTCTCCTTCAATTTGTTAATATGGTTTATCACATTGATTGATTTGCATATATTGAAGAATCCTTGCATTCCTGGAATAAACCCCACTTGATCATGGTGTATGATCCTTTTAATGTGCTGTTGGATTCTGTTTGCTAGTATTTTGTTGAGGAGTTCTGCATCCGTGTTCATCAGTGATATTGACTGTAGTTTTCTTTCTTTGTGAAATCCTCGTCTGGTTTTGGTATCAAGGTGATGGTGGCCTCATAGAATGAGTTTGGGAGTGTTCCTCCCTCTGCTGTATTTTGGAAGAGTTTGAGAAGGATAGGTGTTAGCTCTTCTCTAAATGTTTGATAGAATTTGCCTGTGAAGCCATCTGGTCCTGGGCTTTAGTTTGTTGGAAGATTTTTAATCACAGTTTCAATTTCAGTGCTTGTGATTGGTCTGTTCATATTTTCTATTTCTTCCTGATTCAGTCTTGGCAGGTTGTGCATTTCTAAGAATTTGTCCATTTCTTCCAGGTTGTCCATTTTATTGGCATAGAGTTGCTTGTAGTAATCTCTCATGATCTTTTGTATTTCTGCAGTGTCAGTTGTTACTTCTCCTTTTTCATTTCTAATTCTATTGATTTGAGTCTTCTCCCTTTTTTTCTTGATGAGTCTGGCCAGTGGTTTATCAATTTTGTTTATCTTCTCAAAGAACCAGCTTTTAGTTTTATTGATCTTTGCTGTCATTTCTTTCATTTCTTTTTCACTTATTTCTGATCTGATGTTTATGATTTCTTTCCTTCTGCTAACTTTGGGGGTTTTTTGTTCTTCTTTCTCTAATTGCTTTAAGTGCAAGGTTAGGTTGTTTATTTGAGATGTTTCCTGTTTCTTAAGGTAGGATTGTATTGCTATAAACTTACCTCTTAGAACTGCTTTTGCTGCATCCCATAGATTTTGGGTCGTCGTGTCTCCATTGTCATTTGTTTCTAGGTATTTTTTGATTTCCTCTTTGATTTCTTCAGTGATCACTTTGTTATTAAGTAGTGTATTGTTTAGTCTCCATGTGTTTGTATTTTTTACAGATATTTTCCTATAATTGATAGCTAGCCTCATAGCGTTGTTGTCGGAAAAGATACTTGAAACAATTTCAATTTTCTTAAATTTCCCAAGGCTTGACTTGTGACCCAAGATATGATCTATCCTGGAGAATGTTCTTTGAGCACTTGAGAAAAATGTGTATTCTGTTGTTTTTGGATGGAATGTCCTATAAATATCAATTAAGTCCATCTTGTTTAATGTATCATTTAAAGCTTGTGTTTCCTTATTTATTTTCATTTTGGATGATATGTCCATTGGTGAAAGTGGGGTGTTAAAGTCCCCTACTCTGAATGTGTTACTGTCGATTTCCCCTTTTATGGCTGTTAGTATTTGCCTTATGTATTGAGGTGCTCTTATGTTGGGTGCATAAATATTTACAATTGTTATATCTTCTTCTTAGATCGATCCCTTGACCATTATGTAGTGTCCTTCTTTGTCTCTTCTAATAGTCTTTATTTTAAAGTCTTTTTTATCTCATATGAGAATTGATACTCCAGCTTTCTTTTGGTTTCCATTTGCATGAAATATCTTTTTCCATCCCCCTTACTTTCAGTCTGTATGTGTCTCTAGGTCTGACGTGGGTCTCTTGTAGACAGCTAATATATGGGTCTTGGTTTTGTATCCACTCAGCCCATCTGTGTCTTTTGGTGGGAGCATTTAGTCCATTTACATTTAAGGTAATTATCGATATGTATGTTCCTATTCCCATTTTCTTAATTGTTTTGGGTTCGTTATTGTAGGTCTTTTCCTTCTCTTGTGCTTCTTGCCTAGAGAAGTTCCTTTAGCAGTTGTTGTAAAGCTTGTTTGGTGGTGCTGAATTCTCTCAGCTTTTGCTTGTCTGTAATGGTTTTAATTTCTCCATCAAATCTGAATGAGATCCTTGCTGGGTAGAGTAAATCTTGGTTACAGGTTTTTCTCCTTCATCACTTTAAATATGTCCTGCCAGTCCCTTCTGGCTTGCAGAGTTTCTGCTGAAAGATCAGCTGTTAACCTTATAGGGATTCCCTGGTGTGTTATTTGTTGTTTTTCCCTTGCTGATTTTAATATGTTTTCTTTGTATTTAATTTTTGATAGTTTGATTAATATGTGACTTAGCATATTTCTCCTTGGATTTATCCTGTATGGGACTCTCTGTGCTTCCTGGACTTGATTAACTATTTCCTTTCCCATATTAGGGAAGTTTTCCACTATAATCCTTCAAATATCTTCTCAGTGCCTTTCTTTTTCTCTTGTTTTTCTGGAACCCCTATAATTCGAATGTTGGTGTGTTTAATGTTGTCCCAGGGGTCTCTGAGACTGTCCTCAGTTCTTTTCATTCTTTTTTCTTTATTCTGCTCTGCAGTAGTTATTTCCACTATTTTATCTTCCAGGTCACTTATCCGTTCTTCTGCCTCATTTATTCTGCTATTGATTCCATCTAGAGTATTTTTAATTTCATTTATTGTGTTGTTCATCGTTGTTTGTTTCATCTTTAGTTCTCCTAGTTCATTGTTAAATGTTTCTTGCATTTTGTCTATTCTATTTCCAAGATTTTGGATCATCTTTACTATCATTATTCTGAATTCTTTTTCAGGTAGACTGCCTATTTCCTCTTCACTTGTTAGGTCTGGTGTGTTTTTATCTTCTTCATCTGCTGTGTGTTTTTCTGTCTTCTCATTTTGCTTATCTTACTGTGTTTGGGGTCTCCTTTTTGCAGGCTGCAGGCTCGTAGTTCCCGTTGTTTTTGGTGTCTGTCCCCAGTGGCTAAGGTTGGTTCAGTGTGTTGTGTAGGCTTCCTGGTGGAGGGGACTAGTGCCTGTGTTCTGGTGGATAAGGCTGGATCTTGTCTTTCTCTTGGACAGGTCCACATCTGGTGGTGAAACTCTTAATTTTATAACTCATAAAAATACAAATAGGCAGTTTGATTCTCACAAGGTGATTTAAAAAAAGAAAACACAAACATTTTAAAATAAGGTTCTATTTTTTGCACATGTCTAATTGATGAAACAAAAATAAGAAAATTTCCCTCATTTAGAGGTAAATTTTGGATATGAGAAAAAAATTCCTTCATGTTCATTGCTTCTGGAAATATACAAATTTTCTGGAGTCCAATTTGAATAAGTAATAAAATATGGCAGAGAATGTACATATAATGCTCATGAAATCATTGTCATGCAGCAGACTATGTTCAGAGGCAAAACTACAGTATACATAAAAATGTTAAAGCTGAGATATTTAGATATTTTTAACATGGAAAATATGAGACTTTAGATAACCTCCACTTAGTAGAATCTTCCCAGAGTTTACCAAGTATGTCAGTTTCTATATAGAAAATATTTATTGATGAAAATATTATGATCTACAGAGAAGAATCAATTAGCCATAAAATGAAAGTTTGAGGAATATGGCTGCCAATTTTATAAAGGAATAAGCAGACCATGTAATAGACTACTGTAATATAGAGACTAAGAATAATAGACCATATTTGAAAAAAAATATTTTTCAGAAAAATAACTGTGACATACTATTTGAGACATCTATGGCTAAGAAAATGATTAAAATACATTACTTTTTGCCAAGAATAATTATTTTGCATATATTTTTGGATGATCAGAAAATATATATGAAGAATTATTATAAATTTTGCTTTTTTATAAATATACAGATTATGATATTACAATTTTTAAAAGAATATATATTTTGAAAATACTTTGGATGGAGCTGTTATATAAGTACACCAGAATAATAAATAATCATTGATAATTAAAATAAATATTTTTAAAATGTTATTTTAATTATTTTTAATACCATCTTTCACTGTCAGAAATATCCTGGTGGGTGATAAATTATACTGTATATATTTTACCCAATAATAGTGATATATTCCTGGCACTCTGGGATGAATTAGACTGCAGGGTTGATTATGCAATGTGACATAAGGAGTACACAATGAATCTTGTTAAAATTATATAAATAAATGTGATAGTTCTTTTACATATGTGTTTACAAACATGTTCATATATAGCCTAATTATTGGATATCACAATTTTAAAATGTTTTATTCTTTTGAAATCACCCTATTCTAGGAGAGCCATAAAGTCCACTGGCCAATAGAAAACATTGATTATTCAGGCATATAAATAATGATAGATTACCCTAGTACAAGACTGAGATCAGGTACTGTGGCATTTGATAATAACTTGCATCTAAAGGGCATTCTATAGTTTATACATTTTATCTTTGCACTCCTTGGTTTGACTCTCACAACTCTGTAGAAGGCAGAACATGCTTGATTCATCTTCATTTGCAAAAATGAAAATTGCGATGAGTTTAAATGACTTGGTCAGGTTTAGTTTTGAGCTAGATTTTAGCTTAGGTCTTTCTCCAAACTCATTAGTTATGTCTTTAAAACATGTAATTTCTCATTGTTTCATAACAGTTAAATAGAGGAAGTTTTAAAAATTTCTAACACCTAAGTTACAGTTTTTGAACTTGTGACTGATGGTTTCATCATAGAAGCGGTAATTTCCCATTAAAACACAGATGGGTAACAACTGAAATTAAGACTCTTTTTCTGGTCTCTTGAGAGTCATGCTAGGTGTCTTCTTTTATTAGTATATTTACAGCTACTTAAAACACAACAATGAAATATCTTGAGAATTCTGTTTTGTTGGGATGAACATAAGAAGTATTTTCAAGTCTGGCATTTATAATATGATTTATTTGATGACATTACCATTCTGTGTAAAAATAAGGAATGGCACAACCATTGTTATGAAGACCAACTATTGTTTTCGAATGTTCTATCATTTATTCTCTTTCCATCTTTAGAGAAACTCAAGCTACACCAGCAGGGTCAGCCTAGTCATGGCCTCCAAGACCAATTTGATCATTGGCAGAAGGGATTTGGCAATGCCCAATATCTGGGACCTGATTTCAAAATATTATTTCTGGCATTATATACCCCTGCTTATAGTTTGCCTTGAATTGTGCAATTTACTTCTGATTATGCAGTTTTTATTTCATCTGTCTGTTCTGGGGCTACTTCTTTTGGCTGTTGATTTTTCCCCTTTATAACCTGCCTAATTTTTCAGAATCCTCTTGATTTTTCAAATTATGCTGCCATAGGGTTATAATTAAGTTTATATATATATATATGTCTTCACAGGTGATGGCTTCACAGGTGAATTCTATCAAACCTTTAGAGAAGAGCTAATACCTCAAACTCTTCCAAAATATAGCAGAGGGAGGAATACTCCCAAACTCATTCTATGAAGCCACCATCACCCTGATATCGAAACCACACAAAGATGTCACAAAAAAGAAAACTACAGGCCAATATCACTGTTGAACATAGATGTAAAAATCATCAACAAAATACTAGCAAACAGACCCAACAGCACATTAAAAGGATCATACACGATGACCAAGTGGGGTTTATCCCAGGAATGCAAGGATTCTCCAATGTATGCAAATCAATCAATGTGATAAACCATATTAACAAATTGAAGGAAAAAGACATATGATCATCTCAATATATGCAGAAAAAGCTTTTGACAAAATTCAACACCAATTTATGATAAAAACTCTCCAGAAAGTAGGCATAGAGGGAACTTACCTCAACATAATAAAGGCCATATATGACAAGCTCACAGCTAACATCCTTCTCAATGGTAAAAGCTGAAACCTTTTCCACTAAGATCAGGAACACAAGGTTACCCACTCTCACCACTATTATTCAACATAGTTTTGGAAGTTTTAGCCATAGCAATCACAGAAGAAAAAGAAATAAAAGGAATCCTAATCGGAAAAGAAGACGTAAAGCTGTCTCTGTTTTCAGATGACATACTATACATAGAGAATCCTAAAGATGCTACCAGAAAACTACCAGAGCTATTCAATGCATTTGGAAAAGTAACAGTATACAAAATTAATGCACAGAAATCTCTTGCATTCCTATACACTAATGATGAAAAATCTGAAAGAGAAATTAAGAAAACACTCCCATTTACCTTTGCAACACAAAGAATAAAATATCTAGGAATAAACCTACCTTAGGAGACAAAAGACCTATATGCAGAAAACTATAAGACACTGATGAAGAAATTAAATATGATACACACAGATGGAGAGATATACCATGTTCTTGGATTGGAAGAATCAATATTGTGAAAATGACTGTACTACCCAAAGCATTCTGAAGATTCACTGCAATCGCTATCAAACTACCAATGGCATTTTTCACAGAACTAGAACAAAAAATTGCACAATTTGTATGGAAAAACAAGAGACCCCCAGTAGCCAAAGCAGTTTTTTGAAAGAAAAACGCAGCTGGAGGAATCAGGCTCCTGGACTTTAGACTATACTACAAAGCTACAGTAATCAAGACAGTATTGTACTGGCACAAAAACAGAAATATAGATCAATGGAACAGGATAGATAGCCCAGAGATAAACCCACACACATATGGTTACCTTATTTTTGATAAAGGATAGATAGCCCAGAGATAAACCCACGCACATATGGTCACCTTATTTTTGATAAAGGAGGCAAGAATATACAATGGAGAAAAGACAGCCTCTTCAGTAAGTGGTGCTGGGAAAACTGGACAGCTCTATGTAAAAGAATGAAATTAGAACTCCCTAACACCATACACAAAAATAAACTCAAATGGATTAAAGACCTAAATGTAAGCCTAGACACTGTAAAACTCTTAGATGAAAACATAGGCAGAACACTCTATGACATAAATCATTACCAGATCCTTTTTGACTCACCTCCTAGAGAAATGGAAATAAAAACAAAAATAAACAAATGGGACCTAATGAAACTTAAAAGCTTTTGCACAGCCAAGGAAACCCTAAACAAGATGAAAAGACAACCCTCAGAATGGGAGAAAATATTTGCAAATGAAGCAACTGACAAAGGATTAATCTCCAAAATATACAAGCAGCTCATCAGCTCAATGTCAAAAAACAACCCAATTCAAAAATGGCCCGAAGATCTAAATAGACGTTTCTCCAAAAAGATATCCAGATTTCCAACAAGCTCATGAAAGGATGCTCAACATCACTAATCATGAGAAAAATCAAATCAAAAGTACAATGAGGTATCACCTCACACCAGTCAGAATGGCTATCATCAAAAAATCTGCGAACAATAAATGCTGGAGAGGGTAAAAGGGAATCCTCTTGCACTGTTGGTACGAATGTAAATTAATACAACCATTATGGAGAATACTATGCAGGTTCCTTAAAAAACTACAAATAGAACTACCATATGACCCAGCAACTCCAGTACTGGGCATATACCCTGAGAAAACCAGAATTCAAAAATTGTCATGTTCCACTATGTTCATTGCAGCTCTGTTTACCATAGCCAGTACATGGAAGCCACCTAAGTGTCCATCGACAGATGAATGGTTAAAGATGTGGCACATATCTACAATGGAATATTACTCAGCCATAAAGAGAAACAAAATTGAGTTATTTGTAGTGAGGTGGATGGACCTAGAGTCTGTCTTACAGTGAAGTAAGTCAGAAAGAGAAAAACAAATACTGTTTGCTCACACATATATATGGAATCTAAAAAAAAAAAAAGAAAAATTTTCTGAAGAACTTAGGGGCAGGACAGGAATAAAGATGCAGACATAGAGAATGGACTTGAGGACAGGGGAGGGGGAAGGGTAAGCTGGGACAAAGTGAGAGTGGCATGGACACATATACACTACCAAATGTAAAATAGATAGCTAGTGGGAAGCAGCCGCATAGCACAGGGAGATCAGCTAAGTGCTTTGTGACCACCTAGAGGGGTGGGGTAATGAGGGTGGCAGGAAGACAGAAGAGTTAGGAGATATGGGGATATATGCATATGTACAGCTGATTCACTTTGTTATAAAGCAGAAACTAACACACCATTGTAAATCAATTTTACTCCAAAAAAGATGTTAAGAAAAAAAAGAAAAAGTTGAGAACAGCAGTAATTGTTCATCATCTGACTTACTTTTACGTTTTTGCTTTTATAGTAATAGTTACATACCAGGTGTTGCTCTATGTGCTTCACACACAATAGCTATTTCATTATTCACAACAACCGGACAAAATAAGTGCTAATATTCTGAATTCACAGAAAAGGAAATGGAAGCATGAAAGGTTAAGTAAATCAACAATGTTACATTTCTAATGTGTTGCAGAGCTGTGATTCAAAGCCAAGCAATTTAACTTCAGAGTCAGTGCATCTTTTAATTCTTATCTTATATAAATTCTGACCCAAAAGCAACTATGACTTTTCGTATCGTGTTTTCTGTTAATAAGAATCAAAATTAGTACTCATTGCCATGGATTCTGGTTCCACACATTTTCTATAGATCACCCATCCTTCTCCTCAATCAGATTATTCATTCACTCATTAATTTTTTAATTTGTATCTTTCTTTAGCCGAAGCCTGCAATTAATCAGCTCTACCTTCTTTTTTTAATACTGCTAAGTTTGCATTTATGTTATGACCTTTCTTTTAAAAGCATCACACTCCTTTTATCAATACAACCTAAAAGTAAACGTAACAAAACCATTTGCTAAACAAATTAGAAACTCACCTCTTCATGCATCCTCATTCAGGTTAAGATTAGTTAACTATTTCCCCTGCGTCGCTGTGCATTTTTTTATAAATGTATGGGTTCATTCTATCCTATTTCATGTTGAATAACTTGCCTAATATCTTTTCATTTTTTTCTGGCTCCTATGAAGATTACCTTGAATGATGATTTATGAACATCGAAGAAACCTACACCATGCGTATAGAAGTCATGTTCTAGCCATAGCATATCATTGCAATCTATAATTATTCATTATGACACCTTCATTATCCAACATGATTTCAGTAGAGAGTGTTGTATTCTGGATACTTTAAGACCCCAGTCTATTTTGAAGGTCAACCTCCTTTGTTTTTGATAGAACACTCTAAAACATAAATTAGAAAGTTTACTGAACATAATTTTATCTTTCTTTGATAACTAGGAGTCAACGATAGTAGTATCCTTGAGGCTCTGTTAAGCTGTGATAGTCCGCAGAGGATATTGAGTGACTTTGGGCTCAGCTTTTCATTTCATTCAAAGCCTCAGGGCATTTGAGCTCCTTTAAAAGTGATTTCTCCTTGGGATTCATTGAGCTCTGTAGTCCTTTCTGCCACTGCTCAGCATTGTGGTTTAGTCTGCTGTTTAAGAACCCCAACTGTTCTAATCAGTAAGGACTATTTAAGTGTTAGGTATTACTGATTGTTCCATGTCATGCATATTCTCTGTCCTCCATCTAAATATTTGTAATGTTACAGAGTTACATGGGTGGACTCTTCCTCTCTTTTATCTTACACTCTTCCCTAGAGAACTTCATTAAGTCCCATGAGTTTAAAAAGCATGTATGTATTTATGACAAAAAAAGTGTCTTTAATACTTTGTAGTATAGTTTATGTGAGATTATTATCTTGTCTCTATTCAAGTATCCTCTCTCTTCTCCCTCCATCCCCCTCCCCAACAATAAGCAACCACACAATTGTGTTTAATATGCATTTTGTATGGTTTACAAGATGTTTATGTAAATGTATTTCTAAGTAAATTGTACTGTGATTTACTTATTGTGTCTTATACTTTTTTCCTTTTTTTCTAATATGCTTTAAGAGCTATGCTTATTGCTTTGTGTACATCTAGTTTGTTGCTTCTAACTGTTGTATCTACCACTTGCAGCCACCATATTTTTACCTATTTCCTCTCAGCGATGAACACCCACATTACATCCAACTCACTGATCCCCTGAGCAAAGCTGAAGTGAGCACACATGCCTATATCTCTGTGTGGATCTCTGAAATAATTTATTTAAAATATTTAGGAGGAGAATTGCTGAGGCATTGCTCCTCTTCGAAAATGACTCTATCATTTACATTCCCAAGACCAACGCATGTTGCAGGCAGTGCCTGGCAATACCCAACTTTCAACTTTTGCTAGTCTAATAGTTATAAAGTGATTTTTAGTCTTAATTTACATTTTCTGGTTGTTAAAGATTTTGAGAATCTCTACATATGCTTCTGTGTCATTTTTAAGGTATAATAAAATATTTTAGGATATAAAAATGTCTATTAGGAAAAGGACAATGCTCCAGCATAATTGATGACTTGAACTTCAGCACCAAACATTTACTAATACCTTAGGTGTATAAATGTATTATTAGTTGTAAAAATTCTGCAAGTCTATCATTCTCTAGACATACTCACACTAAGCCCCCATAGTCACAGGTCCCAGTTACCAGTAGGAAAATGTGGCTATTTTCAGTGAAGATGTATGCATATCTAGACGTTACCTGCAACTTAACTTCTGTTACTTTTCTTCCTACTCTACAGTTTAGTAGTGCAGCTATAGAAGCATGTATTCCATCCGACTCAACAAGTTAGATGATATTTCTAACTTCTACTGTGAAACATAATTCATTTCCCCATAACTCTTTTCATCTCTCTTAATTGAAAAAAAGAGAAAAAATATCCTAAACACTGCTTATTGTCATATAGAAATATTTCATGAGTTATTGGCAAAAAGAAAATAATAAAAGAAACTATGATATGAAAGAAACAAAGTACTTGAAATATAAATATACTTAAATGTAAATAAGTAGGTAAATAAAAGATGAGGCTGGTCCTATATATATCTTCCTTTGCATTCCTTATCATCTGTTCTGCAGTAATTCTTATTTTCCTTTTTCTAATTTTGTTTCCAGCTCCTTGAAATAGTTCTCATTCTATGTCATAAGACCTAGCAATAAGAGAGATAAATGAAATAAAATTAGTTTTCAATTCAGACTCTAGTGTACAAACAAATCAATTTTCCCCTAAAATACATTATTTTTACAATTTTATAACACATTCAATGCTGTCTTACAGGATAATGAAAATTTTTTCTTTTCTCTGTCAATTTTAATTCTCCAGGTGGTTTAATTAAAGTCTCATGACTTTATATATCATTGACATGCTGAATAATCCCAAACTTATATTACCGGTCCCGATGGGTTCTCAGACCTTCAAACTCTTAAATCCAACTGCTAATTCTACATGTTCACCTTCATACATAACTGGCTTCTCAAACATAAAAGAGGAGACTCGGTTTCCTCCCTGCAACTCTGCACATCCTCCAGTCTTCAACATTTCAGGAATTGGCATTATCATCACCAATTTGCTCAGGCAAAAAATTCTGAGTCATCATTGACTTTTCTCTTTCTCTCATCCTCTTCCTCCTGTCATGACGAGAACTATGTGTCACTCATTTTACTCTATACTCAGGAAGAATATCTGCATTTAACATGTGACATATTAAATATTGAACAAATTAATGGACCGATGAATTACACTTAGGTTCATTTAAGCCTTCATTCACAATTATACTTCTGCTTAAATTATAATTTTATTTGGACAAGTAATTATAATAAATAGAATCATGGAATTATAGAACAGAAAAGGATCTTAGGAGTGTATATTTCAACCTCTTCACTTTAGGGATGAAAAAACAGAGTTTCATGGAACTTGTTTCTTTCTCAAGGCTTCATATTTAGTCATTGTCAGACCAGAGGAAAAATCAGACCTCCTAATTTCTAGACGAGAGTTCTTGCCTATATTTTGCCAATTTTTTTTGGCCAAAGTTAAAACAAAGATGTATGGATATTCAAGAATCTCTTCTGAATATTTGAAAATAAAAATCAATGGTAGCATGTAAACTGCAGTGGGGGTGATTTGTTTAAAGCTGCTAAGAGATGCTAATTGTCTGAAATTACTATTGCCTGTATTCATTATATTGAAAATGAATACAGAAGATAAAAATGGATATAAAATTGAGCATCTGGGAGGAGAATAATGAATGTTAGGCAGCTGAAAATAAATGAGTGATTCAGTGGCCAAACTGATTCATTTTTAAAATGTGTACTAAAATATATAATGTTAACAATTAAACAGCATGGTCATATCAATATATAACAAAAGAGTTAAATGGTTAAATGTGGGAAACATTTAGAAAGTAGAATGTAGCTTTTAGAATTTTACCATTGTTTTTCATGTTCATAGCTCTAGGAACTGGGAATAGGTAGAAGTCATAGAAGGGAACCATAATGTTCTCAAAAGGATCGTCTTCCTGTTAGCCTTCTGTCTAGAAGTTATTCCTTCCAGAACTGCATCTAATTTTTCCCTGTGAAAACAACAGTGCCAACATGTATAGCACCACCCTTAGTTCTGAGGAATAATAAAATTATTCTCTGGAAAACAACAGCTGGGACAGCTACAGACCTGTGACTGTTAAAATGGAGAAAACTAATCAGTTTTAGCTGGAATGGTTAACCAACTATGGTGGTCCTGAATTTAATCCTGGAAAACTAAGATGTAATAAATAATTATTTGCAAGCAGGATAATATTTAGAGCTACATTGACATAATTTCTCATTTTCATTTTCCTGAATGTATCATTTTTCTTAGTCAAAGCAAGATTTGGGGCTGAGGTTGAGATGATGAGGCATTTACATCATCACCATAGAAGTATAAAAGTGAAAAAATATTAATATCACTTTCTGACATTCTATAAAATATTTTCCTATGAAGCAACATGGTTGAAAGATAGGTTTTGTAGCGACCAAGAGAGAGCAGAGGTTTTCTGAGTTCTTTTAAACAACAAAAGTCAGGGCAGGAGAACTCAAATAATAGCATTTGTAATAGATAGATAGATGAGCAGGTAGATGCATTAATGGATGGATGGATGGACAAACGAATGGACAGACAGACATATGATAGATAGATAGGTAAATAGATGGATAGACAGATACATCCTATGCTTTTGGCATGTGGAGTTGACTGAAAGTTGAAACACAAAGCTTGACCCTTCTGTTCCTAGTACATTTCAGAGATAGTAACTGGGGACAGAGGCATGGGGTTCACTTAGGTTCTGACCTTCAGCTTTATGAGAGGAAGATGTGTTAGGTAGGTTAAGGGTAACCTGGAAATATGGTATTCTTGCTGTTATATCCATGTAGATTCTACAAGGATATTTCCTCACAAGCTGCTCCTACCCCAACCTGGGGCAATATCCATGCCAAATTCAGCAAAGAAATACAGCATGATTGGGGCAGGGAGAGAGCTAGAATTTCACTTTCTCAGGCCCCAAGAAGGGTCTTTGAGTTGAGTTAATGGGCTTGCCATGGGGTCCGTGTAGCAAGGAATGAAGTAAATCTTTGACAGAGTCTTGGAAAATTAGCTAGACCAGGGGTTCAGTGCAGAGTATAGCAGATTCTCAAATGGCCTAAATTACTGTCAAGAACCAAGCTGAAGCAAATTGGACAAGAATACCTACTATGCCTAACTGTTGTAAGGGCAATTCTCCATGGCATTTTTTCATGTCTTGTGATGGCTTTTGTCCTGGACAAGGATGCTTGCACAGCAAATAGCCTTGGAGGCTAGAGATAGAGTCTTTTTCTGAGGTACAGGGTATATACGTTTTCTAACCAGTATCATGAAAGTAGGGAATGTCTCCCTACCTTCCTTGCTTATATTCCTGGGTTATAAAAAATGTCTGTCTTGGGAAGCGAGGAAGACAGGTTTGCTGGCAATCCTTTTATAAGATTGGAGATTTTCTAATCTTAGAAATCTTCAGCCATGAAACAGACCATATGCACAGACACAATTGGACCACCTGTGAATTGCCCCCCTGAGACTTAGTGGAGGAGAGGAACAGTTACAAATATGAAGCTTATGTGCTTGCTGTGCTTTGAGTAATAAACTGTCTAAATGCATTTGAGTTCATTGTTTCTTTACTGACTGAAACTATGGAAGTGTGGTGAATCAACCTAGTAGCTACCAGTGTCTTAGGGACCACTGACCATTTTGACACTAACCAAGACTAAAGACCACACCTGGAAATATACAAGCTGGAAAATTTATCTACGAATACCAGTACAACCAGTATTAGTCACGTAGATAAGAAATGTTATCATGGAGGCAAAGGAGTCAGCAGATTTATACAGATTTGAGGACCTCTTGTTCTGCTACCATGAGCTCTGCTACTGTTAAATCCTTTTCTAATAATGTTGTTACTGTGTAGTTTAGTAAAATGTTGTTAAAAGAGCATGAGTAAATATGTCTGAGAGACTGGGATTTGAACACTTATTAGTTGATTACCATTGGCATGTTGCTTGACCCTTAAAAGACTTACTTTTCTTATCTATAAAACGAGGTTAAATAATAATACATAGCTCACAGTTATTGTAAAGAGTAAATTTTTCAAGACAGCTATGGTACTTGACTATTAGTCTTAGAGATGTTCTTTAAAGTAAGTTTGAACTAAAAGTGATTTAAATTTTATTTATAAATTCTTAACATATTGTTAACTAAGTCACCATTCTGTTGTATGTACTAAATTAAGCAGAGGTAATTTTCAATGTCATTCATCTTCATAACAACCTTATGAGGTGGGTGTTCTTAACTCCCATTTTACAGATTAAAAAATTGAGTCTATAAGAGGTTAAATAACTTGCCAAATATTATCCATTTAATAACCTTCAGAGTTGATTTTTAAACACAGGTCTCTCTGATGTGCAAAATGTATGCTTTCTCCACTCTGCTTTCATAGCATTATGAAAAATTTGGGAAAATGAGAAAAGAAAAATCACGAAACTATCACAATAATCATTATCTTTTCATTCCGTGAAAATATATTTTCCTTTCAATTATTATAAATACTTTTATGATTCATTTTAGTCATAAAAGTATCTATGCAGTTAGAAATGTATTGGGTTACATACTTTTTGATTGATATGGAACTCATTTAATAATACACTTCAAAAACATTATTTATTAATCTTTTTCACTGTGAAAGACATTATTTTATTGCATTTAGTCAGGAAAATTTAACTTTGATTTACCAATTAAAGTCAATTAGAAAATTTATAATGAATATTTAATCGTTTTTATTGGTTTAAAAACATTAAGAAATAAGTTATGTGCCATTTTAAGCTAGAGGAAAATATGTAACTCTATAATACAAATATCAAAATAAGATAAAAAGAAGGCAATTAGTCCATTGCGAATGGCTAATTTGTTAAGGGCTCAACCTTTAACCCTTTATCAGAGAGACTGAATTTACAAAGATGTTTTCATGCTATTTAGATGTCTGCTGGAAAAATAGCATAAGGTTATTTACATTTATATTCCTAACTCGAGGTCTGGTGTTTTATGGTCCTTTAAAACAAATGTAATTCATTATGTTCATGTCACAGGCAAGAAGAACTTGACATTTGTTCACTTTGGGCAGTCGTGGACATACAAGTTGCAGAACTGCATAGAGATGTGAACAAGTCAATAAGACCTCTCTCCTGACTTCATATTGTTTACATTACTTGTCAAGCTGTTTTCTTTCATCTGCCTCATACTACATTCTATAGATAATAGAGTATCATATATGTTACCCTGAACTCCTACACTGATAATTATGTTCCTTCAATAACTAAGTTTGAAAAGGTTTGCAGGATTAGCCTTTGGAAAGTGGATGAAAGCCTTCCTCTTTGAATGTGGGAGGAATATAGGATTTGCTCAGAAACCAGCTACCCATTGTATCCACAGCCTTTAGAGAACACAGGGGATACTCAAATATATAACGGAAAATAATTTAAAAGGAAGAATGAGCAGATTAACAAATAAATTATTGAGTGAATCATGAGGTTTAATGGAATTTTCTCTTCATTTAAAATAGTTTACCTACAATGTTATATAAATATCTCACAGTAGATGATATACAAAGGAGTCCAAACACTAACCACAAATCAACTTGTTTTGATTGAATGTTTATCTATCACTATTTGGGGTCAGCAGTTTAAGCCCAGGTATCAACTAAGTCAATTGATTACTAATTAGTAAATAATATTTTCTAATCAATCATAAGTTTTTTAATTAAAATAATTACAATGAGAATCAAAATAAATCCAGTATGCCCTATGTACATAGAAGCACATAGGAAGGATTCCAACATGCTGAAGGAGGTCATAGAATTCTTCTTGGAGGAAGTGATCCTCACACTGAACACATTGTTAGTGTAATTGTACTTTGAAAGTGACTTTTACCAAAATAAAATATCCATTCCAAAATTATGAGTAAATATATGATAGGCCTATGTGGATTCCTACTTCTTATCTCCTTTAAGCTTTGCTCACATATCACCTTGTCACTCAGTCTTGTTCTGACCACTCTTTTAAAATTGCATTCCATCCTCCCTGAATTTAGATTCCTTTTATCCTGCTCTTCATTCTCTTTTTCCCATTCACCTATAATTTCTATCTATGTACTACATAATTTATTCATGTTTTATGTTTATTGTTGATCCTCCTCAACAAAATGTAATCTCCATAATGCTGAGCATTTTGTCTTATTTCACCTTCTGCCAGGTTCCTAGAGCATAATAGGGATTACTTTTTTGAATGAATAAATGAATTAAGAGCAATTCAATGTTTCTGTTACATGAATAAATGAATTAAGAGCAATTCAATAAAATTTTTTGAATAAACAAAAGAATGAAAAGTAATGATAGAGTAGAAGGTGAAGGATTATGATGCATTTAATAATACAGCTAAAATTTATGGGTTGCTTACATTGTGACAAGTACTGTACTATGTACTTTAAAGTGTTGTATAATTTAATTTTTACAATAGTGCCGTGAAATGGATACTATAGGCATCTTCACTCTAAAGATAAAAAGAATGGGCTACAGAGAGATTTAATTACTTACCCAAGAACACACTACAAGTAAACATTAGAACGGGGATTGAATTGGCCTATTCTATTACTGTAAGGAAAGAGAAAGAGAGGAAGAGACAGACAGAAAGACAGAGAGAAACAGAGAGAGAGACAGACAGAGAGAGAGAAATAGGGTATCATTTAATGCACCGGAATGGAACCCTATTTAACTGGACAATTTTTCTGATATTCTGTGCTTTGAGGTAATGAAATATTGGAATTGGAAAAGAACTTTAAAACGATCTTTTCCATTCTATTTTTTCAATGAGAAAATCAAGGCCAGGTGCAGTAAGGATTTGAAATATATACATTTCCAAGTTATTTAATTATATCACTTAGCTTCCCAGCTAAAAAGTGAATATATATTGTAGTTGAATGTTATATAATTGTTGCACATGAAAATATTACATAAATCCGCATATACATAAATTACATAAACAAATTACATAGATCTCCCATAGCAAATCAAGCATGCAAAATTGAAAAGCATGCAGAAAATCCATTTTCTTAGAAATAGATAATTTCTATTCATTTAAGGTTTAATTAGCACTTACTCTATCGCTAGGCTTGGGAATAAAGAAAGAAATTATATATTCTCTGACATAAAAAACCGTTGTTATAAGAAGATAAAGTGAGTTCATTAATAATAAAAATTTTAAAAAACAACTCATCTTAAGAAAAATAAGCAAGCCAACCTTCAGGGGAATTTTAAAAATCAATCCCCAGAGTTATGAGCTTTCTCTCAAAATACAAACCAAATCAAATCCCAACTCATGTTAAAACTGGAACAAACATTTTGAGAAGGTTGACTTTATATATTCAATAGGACCTTCAAAGGGCAAAGTATATGGCTGTAAGTTAATTTATTGAATCTCTCGTTATGGCAGATTTTATGTAAAATTATTCCCAGGATGTTAGCATTTAAAGATAACTAAACTTCACAGCCTGAATATTTGAGGTTAAGGACAGGCCATTTCACGAGAATAATAAAACAAGAGAGGTTAGTTTGGTGAAGGGCACTGCCTTCTATAGGTCCTTATAAGATAGACTGTAATAGAAAAATTATTCAACATAGCTGTTGTTCTTGAATTATCTTTCCAGGGATTTGGACCAAAAAAAAAAGGTGTTTTAGATTCTTTCACATTAAAAATGTTCCCTATTTTCATAATTATTTATAGTATTTTAATATATATCCTGGTTTTGCTTTACATTTGATTAAACATTAATATGTCCCATCATTTTAATCACTTAAAACTGTATTTTGTGAGAATTATCAATGTAGTATAATTTACACACTAATTGAATAATCAGTCCAGAAAATATATTCATGCAAACTTTTATTTTAATCAGAGATTATAGATTGAAAAGTGTAATAAACTGAAACCCTTACTTAAGTACAACTCACTCCGGAGTAGAACTTGTAATAAGTTTGCAACATCATGTCTATTACCCAACAGGTAGATAACATCTGAGCAGAGACCTGAAAGAAGTGTGGGAATAATCATGTGGAAATCTGGAAATCTAGAGGAAGTGTTTCAGGCAAAGAAGCCCTAAAACTGGAGGCCAAAATAGCTTGAGAAGAGAAAGAGAGGAAAAATAATAAGAGCAAGAACAGAGAAGGACTAGGGAAAGGTGATGGAGTTTACATCATTGTAGGGCCACATAAGGATTTGGATTTTGCTCTGAGTAAAGTGGATTTAGCAGAGGAATGATATGCTTACACGTATATTTTGGGAGGATCACCTTAGCAGTTTTGTGCAGCAGCCTATATAGAGAGGGCTGGATCCCAGGAATCAATCAGGAGGTTATTGCAGCAATTTTGTTGGGATATGGCTCTTTCTTGAACTAAGATAGTATTGACTTAGAAATTGAAGGCAATAAGATTAGAGTCATTTCCTGTGGGGCATTGTGAGTAGAGACAAGAATTTAAGGAATTTTCTATAAAGGTAATAAATGGAGCAATAGTTAGAGTTAGGAAGTTTATTCTTTTCCTTTTTAAAATAGGAGACATTGAAGACTATTTATATGCTCCTGGGGAATGATCCAGTAAAGGGGAAAAATACAAGTCAGGGACAAAAGAGACAGTTGATGGTACAATATCCTTGTGGAGGGAAAATGAGATAGAATGCAGGGCAGGAGTAAAAGACTGATTTTATACAGGAACAAGGACTGTCTATCCATTATAGTAAAACTGAAGTATGTGGATTCGGAGACAGGTAGGATGGTAGTTTTAGTATGAGTTTATGGATGCTTTCTTTTTTTATTTTAGCAGTTTCTATTTTCTAGAAGAAATAAGAATCAACATCATCAGCGGAGTAAATGATAGATGCTCTGTTGAAAACGTGATAAGAGGAAAATGTGAAAGAGTCATGCAAAGAGAAGAAAGTTTAACAACTAGGGAAATGGGGCCAAATGGTTAGGCAGTACTAACATTCTACTTAATACCAATTATGATTAAAGTGAGAAGAGTTGGCATCATTATGAGTTTTTCTCTGGTAACATTTCATTTTAGAGTTCAAGAGAAAAGCACATAGAAATGGTTTTGGCCAGTTTGAGTTTTGTCTGGTAAGTATGAGTGGAGAGAGGAAATAAAGATAAAGTTATATGCAGGGAAGCAATTATACTAATGGGTCATGGAATTTAAGCCAAGTAAACACAAATGTGAACCCGAGGGAATGAAGGACATTAAAATGTTAGGTCAATAGAAAGAAGGTCCCAGTAGAGTCAAAGAAAAGTTGGAGTTGAAATCCAAGGAGAGAGGTAGGAAAATAGCTGGGGTGTTTGAAGAATGAAATGCTTGCAAATGAGATTACAAAGAAAGTGCAGTTATTTTTAATGACAAGGCAATAGTCTATGAAAATTGGAATTATTAATAATTATGACAAGAATATCTTTGGAGGCAGTGAGAGTACACCAGGTTTTGAAATAGTCAGAGACAAAGTGCCTTTGGGAGCCTCTGGGTGTTGCTATAAAGAGCAATCATGGAAAATATAATCTCATGGCCTGTACTTTAAGGCTGGCATTTTTATGGACAAGAGAGGGAAAACTTTCTAGAAGCACCAATGATGCATATTGTAGGCTATCACGTCATCTCCAGGCTCAGAGATATGAAGGATGTGGAACAGCAGCCATATTTGAAAGGATCAAAGAGAAATTAATGTCTCTAAGAAAGAAGCAGATTTCAATTAGATAAAAAAGTAGAAGTGGAAGGGAATGTTTCGAAGGAAGTCATATGTATGGGAAATTTTATTTATGTCAGATCATGAGTTCCATAAGACAGAGTGGAAGGTTTTTTGGACTTAGGTATGAGTGGGAGATGGGGTTAGATTGAACATATTAGAGTCTGGTGGAGCTGAGAGCCTAGCTGGTGAGGAATGACCAAGCAGATGGTTCAGTATTCTTGTGAGGATTAATGGAAAGAAGACTGTAGGGCATGTGAAAGTCATCCTGATGGTCTCTGGGGAAAACCTTGATGTTGAGGCGGTGAGGGTTGGAGAGAGGGAACCAATGTGAAGCTTTCCAGCATCCTGGAGCACTCTGAGGCTTCTTTTTTGCTCTTGCCGAAGAACAATATTTATATTTCTTATTGGATTCCCTGTTGTTTTGCATGTTCTGACCTGTTCTGTCAAACTAGATAACTTTGAAAATAGAACCTAGTCTTACATTTTTAAAATATGTCCTTACTGCACTAACTCAACGTGCTAAGGGCATAACTTGATAGATGTAAGCATATGACAGGATAGATTATTTCAGGGGCAATATGTTTTCTTTATCCTAAAATGAAAATGCATTGGAGCTCATATGTACACTATACCAAGTGGAAAATTAATGACCTGTATAAACTGGAAACCAAGTCATCATATGATCAGTACCAGAGGAGCCACATCATTTTGTTTTTATGGTATAAAACTGACATAATTTATCCAAAGTGAAAAATTAAGCCTAAAGTGTTGTGCCTAAATGAAATATCAGAAAGTTCTTCCAGGAATGACCTACCCTGTGCATTAAAGAGAAAATAAGCAAAGAAAACTTTTTTTTTTTTTTTTTTTGCCCCTTGTGGGAACAATCCTCCCATCCCAAAAGAAAAGACTTTCAGTCCTTACATTCACACCTTGTAGAACCACATGTTTTCCACAGTCTTTCCCTAAAAAGAGGTGAGAGAGATACAAAAGAGTCACAGTATAATTCTTTGGAAAGTGAAGAGTAGGACTTCAGTGTTATCTTTAAAGGAACTGGGAAATGGAGGAGAGAAAAGAGAAATGCATGTCTATATATAATTAAAGTAAGAGTGACAGTAACCAATTGATTTTCAAGTCTATTAACACTCATGCCTATAAAGGCCAGAGCAAATACCTGTTAACTCAGCATTTCCCATAATCCATCTGGCCATGAAACTTCTTTTTCACTTAATATAGCTTGAAAGATTATGTCCGCAAAATAACAGAGGAGAGTACCTTACATATAAATCAAATATTGATCACTTTAGTATATTTATTAGATGCAGCTACTTCTTTCATTTGAAATATGAACATATGGCAAGAAAACCCAAAGGAAAATATTGGAAGAGCACTATCTACATGACCATATTTCAATTATTGCTCATTTCTTCCTGTCTCTTTCAAAACATGTCCCCAACTCGGGTACAACATAGAAGCCTTCTGACATTGCTAACTTCTAATTGACCTCTAATTGCTAACCTCTCTTCCAATTGACCTTCTATCCATAGGATCTTATTGATAATGAAGTTACAGATTTGAGAATGTAAAAATGGCTTTTGCTTTTTTTACCCATAGTAAACAAACACATCTCTATGAATTATTCTAAATCAATTAAACTTTCCACTTGCCAGTAAAGATAGAAAAGCTTAAGCTCTTTTAAATAAGAATTGACATCTTCTTGCTGGATAAAGTGGTTATCGAAGGTTAAAATTAATTTCCCTAAACATTGGAGTGAGTAACTGTAAACAATTGTTAATTGTTTTACTTGGGAAATTATGACATTTCAATAAACATCTTCTCTTTCCTATTAATGGAAGGAGCAGTTGGAGAGAGAATCAGTAAAAACATTTTTAATCTAAAACTAAGGCATTTTAAGCTACATGAAACTAAACAAAAATGGTCAAAGTCCTTAGTAATATTTATTCCATATATTGGACAGCCATAGCTATGTCAGGTATTAATCTTGTAAAGATAAATTTCAGGTGACAAGGTTTAATATATATACAAGGTTATGTAAAAATAAGTCTGTTAAAATTAGGTTCTCTGAATAGGAAAAAGAAAAGCATTTATCTAATTGGTGAGGTTAGTGATTTGAACTGATTATGAGTCTTAATTAAAGAAATGTAAAAATGTATCTTTCAGGTAATTAGTAATCTAAGCTCCTAATTATTATATAATAAAAGTTTTAATCAGTAGATAAGAAAAGTTGTGATGATTACTATTTCCTTTGTAAATAGGTCTCTAAAATGCTTACAACTTTCAACTGTTTTTGATGCCAGCCCTACTCTTACAAAGTTTAAAATATACATTTTTTTAGCCAGCTCTATTACTCAAGATTTTCTTTAAAAATATATTCTCAAGCAATATGAGTAAGTTAGGCTAGCTTTCCTTGTTTAGTGACTCTTGGACTCCCATTGCTGTTGTTAATGTAATCCGTGTCCAAAAATATGCCCTTTTACATTCTATGCTCTCTTTCTCTGCTTCCCTTTCCTGCTTTTTTCTGGACATTTTCTTTCCTTTGTCTCGTGTTTCTATGTAGTTAAATATAAATTCTATTCAGCGATCTTCCTCAGAGCAGGACTTTGTCTTAGAAGAAAGCTTCAGTTATTTAATTTTTGAATGTTCAGAGGACCATTTCTATAGTTTTCTTGCATATGCCATTTCTGCAGTTTTCTTGCACTCATGCAATCGCAGCCTGAAAAACTGCAACCCATTTTCAGATTTTATGGAATTTTTTTGGGGGGGGGGTGGGCAATTGGAGAATGCTTCAGTTTGTGACTTAGTACCTTGGGAAACTTGATTTTTTGGTTCTCCAGCTCTCAGGCTCATCAGAACTCTGCCTACCCTCTGCTTCCTCTCACACACTTAGCAAAACCACAGGGATTTTTCCCCCGGTGTTAGTAAATACCCCTGTTCATAGTCAGGACACTTTATCATTTATTTTTGCTATAGGGTGTGTTTTTGGTCATTTTCTTTTTTCTATCCTGCTTGCTATGTGTGATAGATTGATTTTTTTCAAAAATGGTCACAACAATATCTACCATCTCATATGGACTTCCAGAAAGTTGTCATTTACCATCAAAAGCTGGAGTCTGGGGCTTCCCTGGTGGTGCAGTGGTTGAGAGTCCACCTGCCGATGCAGGGGACACAGGTTCGTGCCCCGGTCCGGAAAGATCCCACATGCCGCGGAGCGGCTGGGCCCGTGAGCCATGGCCGCTGAGCCTGCGCGTCCGGAGCCTGTGCTCCGCAACGGGAGAGGCCACAACAGTGAGAGGCCCGCTTACCATAAAAAGCTGGAGTCTGTTATATTCCCTTTCCTCTCTTGACCTTCACTGAGACATGACTGCCTTCATTAGTAACACATTATCTAAATGATTCTGTGTGATTTCAAGAGTCAAGATCATAAAAGGCAATATGAGTTCTACTTTGCTCACGGTTTCTCTCCCTCTCAATATCTGTCTCTATCTCCCTGTGTCTCTGTCTCTCTTTCTCTCCATTGTTTGTTCTTGGAAGATAGCCAGCATGTTCTGGGAAATCCCACATGAGAGGGCACTTTCAGGCATTAGGACTGACCCCTCCCCTCGCACCCCACCAGTTGAAGTCTCAGCTGATAGCCAACATCAACTGCTAAATATGACAGTGAAGTGAAAAATCTTTCAGATGATTCCGTCTCCTGGTGTTTGAGCTGCTGAGCTGATACTGAGTAGAGCAGAAATGAATTTTTATTGCCAATCCCTTAATAAATTGCAAATTGGAGAAAAAAATATATATATATATATTTGTCTTAAGCCACTAAGTCCTAGGGAGGTTTGTTATACAGCACTAAATAACTGAAATACACTTTTTGTTGTAGGTGGTGAATTTGAGGAGATTAAAAATCACCCAGGGAACCTCATAAGTGCTTAATGGTAATGTAGTCCAATTTATGGACCTCATTTAGTGTTTTGTTTAATTTTTGTTGCAATCTGGTTAATGATCTAATGCTAGAAAGCCCATTTCATTTGGTTATGAAGTTTGTGAAATTTATTAGTTTAAACAAGCACAGGGTACAAAATATCGAATACACAGATATCTATTTTAAACTGGTAAAATAAAATAAGTAGGCACAAAGTAACAAAATTTGCAGGATTGGATAATAGTGTTATATTTTCAGAGATATATGGTTATATCACTGGTATATACAAAAGTTTTATTATATTCAGCTCAAAGTTTAAACCAAACGATTTAGAAATTCAGCTTTTAAACATGGTATAAAGTGTTACTGAATAGAATTATTTGCAAGATTTCATATATAAATTGGACCAGATCTGACTAGGAATATAAAAAGAATAGGAAATTTTTATACTAGTATTAGCATTTATATTATTTCTACATTTAAAAGTTCAAATTTTAAAAAACATATTCTGTGAAAGTAGAAAAACATTTTTTCAATTGGAAATGAGTATAATAAAGGATAACATGGTTTGTAATTTGAATTAAAATGTTTTTGTCTTCTAGTTTCTTTGAAGTAGACAAGCAGAGTACACTTTTCATTAGATTTTTGAGTGTGTTCTAATTTTTCTGTTTTGTTACATAGAAAAACTCATTAAAATAAAATAACGGAAAATATTAAAAATTTCATGATACTGTTATATGTCAAAATGTCCTTTTACTATTACTTTAATGTTCTTAACAAAGAAAAGATGTTATTAAGTATAAAAGGAGGAGAGAGAGGAAGAAACAGAGAGAAGAAAGAAAAAGACAAAAAAGAAGAGGAATTTATTTTGATCAGGCCAAACAAATGTAAATAGTATTACAGAAACATAGCAAAACAAAAGAAATAAATTGCTTTTTGCTGAAAAAAATTTACCTTAGATATACAGAAAAAAGTTTTATGAGGAAAATATGTAAGGACAACATAAGCATTAAGAAACCAAAAAGTTAAAGACTAGCTCTGGGGCTTCCCTGGTGGCGCAGTGGTTGAGAGTCCACCTGCTGATGCAGGGGACACGGGTTCGTGCCCTGGTCTGGGAAGATCCCACATGCTGCAAAGCGGCTGGGCCAGTGAGCCATGGCCACTTGAGCCTGCGCGTCCGGAGCCTGTGCTCCGCAACGGGAGAGGCCACAGCAGTGAGAGGCCCGCGTACCGAAGAAAAAAAAAAAAAAAAAAAAAAGACTAGCTCTGGCTAAGAGAACCCTGAGGAAAAATATCTTGTGAATGGCGTTGGAGCTTATAAAACCATCATTTTGTTTTAACTGTGGATAAACTGATCCAAGTGACTTTAAAGATTTTCCTTCCTGCATATTGTGTGTCTATATATACATTTTTTTTTTCTATTAAGAATTAGGAAGAGGAACTGTGAATATTGTTTTCAGGTCCATGTGGGACAGACAAAAATTTGAAGAAATCTAAACCCAAGTTTGAGCTAGTCATAGTCTATATTATGGAAACTTTCAAGAAAAGCAATTTCCAAATATCAAATACCAGAAAGTAAAATCCAGTGAAAAGTGTAAGTTGAAATTTCAAATGTATTTTAACTTTTGCCATTTGTCTTAGCCTTAGTTCCCTATAAATGAGAGCCCGATTCAAAGGCTTACCTGTGGATATTTCTTTGCAGCGCAATACCAGAGAAGTAGGAAAAAGGGTAAAAGGGATGTGAGGCAAGGAAAGAGGAGAAAAAAATAGAAGGAAGTATGTTAATGAGCTGGCCATGGATTCTTATCAAATGCAATTGCTTGTTCAATCATTGTCTTCTAAGAAGCCATAAAGTTTATTGCTGGCAGAAGGAAGAGGAAATAATCAGTTGGCTCCCTCCCACCCCCTTACTTGTTACTGGTCCAAATTCACCCCAAGCGGCATAGTTGCCCACTTTTCTGGGTAATGTTACTATGATAGTGCATAGGCATAATAGATAATCTCTCCTTTTCAGTTGCTACCACATACAGGGCTCCTTGATGTGTAGCGACTTGGCACTACAAACATGGAACATCATTAACTGTTCTTAGGATGACAATTGATATTGATTCAACGTCCTTATCTTACTGAGTGAAACAAGTTTGGTCACACACACACACGTGAAATTTTAAAAAATAAAAGAAGCATCTGTTAATGAAATTAATAAATGCTTTATCTACTTCCTTTACTTAAAGGAGTACATTCCAAATCTGTTTTCTCATAATACTCACTTTTTCCCAAATAAGTTTATCATGGATACTTTTACAGAAATGCCATTTTGGCCATAAAATAATCCATGGTCAAAACATAAAATTTGTAATTATGATGTTCTATGGCAAAAAAATAAAATTGAAATAGGTTTGGCATGGGACAACCATCACATTCTGCTTCCTTGTGATTTCAAACTTTTCCTCCTTGAAAATAACAGGCAGGCACTTTAAGCCTTCATGATCAGTAAAATGAGCTTTCAACGTGCTCTTTGCAGTTCTCGTGTCATTTTTTAAAATTGATAATTCTCATCTTTCCCCTTAAATATTAAAATGTTTTAAACTTCATTTATAAAGCCAAATTCTTATTTTCTGAATGAAAAACTTAAGATCAGTTATTGATTATAATGAATATTCTCACAATAACTCATAATGCCATTTGCGATATTTAGCTAAATAAAATTAGAGCTATTAGACCCCTAGAAGCTAATTCTATCCAAATATATGTAAGGTTTTCACTCGTTCAATTTTTTGGTCTGTAACATATTTTCTCAAAGAAGCAATGTTATTAATGGTCATCAGTCTTCAAACTAGCTAACCAAAGTCTAAAGAAGACAAACAAATGGAGAAGTATACTATGTTCATGGATCAGAGAAATTCAATATTATTAAGATGGCAGTTCTTCTCAAACTGATCTATAGATTCAAAGCAAACTCAATAAAAATCCCACCAACCTTAAGTTGTAGAGATGAACAAGCTCATTCTAAAGTGATATCTAACAGCAAAAGATATTTTGAGTAGTAGAACAATTTGAATGACAGATTACAAGGCTCACAATAATACCACAGTAGACAAGCCAATAAGGATATACAATTAGATCATGCAGACATATAGAATCAAATAGGAGGTCCAGAAATAGATCCACTCATATATGATCAATTGGTTTTTAAGAAAAGTACCAAAGTAATTCAATGGGGAAGACATAGTTTTCTCAACAGTTTTCTCCTGGAACAATTGGAAATCCATTTGAAAGAATGGATTCTTCACACCATACAAAATATTACCCAAAATAGATCATAGACCTGAATATAATAGCTGAAACTTTTTTTAAAAGCCTAAAAGAAAATATAAGAAAAAAATATTTATGACCTTATGTTTAACAAATGTTTCTTAAATAGTACACAAAAACCTGAACAAAAAAATTTATTAGTTATGTATTTGTCCTAATTAATTATGGCAAGTGGCATGGCTTTTCATTTATGGTAGTTACAAAATTTCCCTTTGTTTAAATAAAATCAGAGGAATCAGGCTGCAAGTTAAAATCCTATGTGCTATCGTCCATGAAATTACCATGGTCAATTACAAAGGCTCTACCTGGCAGGCCTCTCAGGAGAAAGCTGCCCTCCCTACACCAGATGTGGTATACAGCCAGTAATGCAGTCTCTGAAGAGAATTGCAGCCAAAGACTCAGTTACACCCCTCCCCCCCACCGCCAGCCATACTCTTAATGCCATTGGCATTCCTAACCTAGATGCCTCCATTTAAGGCCCACTTCTTGGGGTCCCTCAGTCAAGGCCTCTGGGAAGACATCCTTATGTAAAGTCTACAAAGGCAACATTCTCCACTACTGAGTATTTTAAACTGATTTTTCTTCCCACTCCCTGTGCCTGGTCCCTGGGTCCTTAAAACATCAGGATTCTTTTATTCTGGTCTCCTCCGCAGTGAGCTAACACTCCAGCCCTATTATCTGCCATTCGAGCATTGGGGATCTTGGCACCTTCCTTCTGGTATCTTGGTTACAGGATTGCAGCAAATGAATAAAGGCTTGACTCTTGCTTTTAGTTGGCTTGTTGCTCTAATTGACCATCTGCCAGCTAAGCTCGCTCCTGCATTTCCTCCCTCTGTCTCTCTCTCTCCCCCTCTCCCTCTCTCTCCATCTCCACTTCTCTCTCTCTGTCTCAGCTCTTGACAAGACCTAATTTAATACAATTAAAAAATAAATAAATACATTACAGGATATGTGCAGATACATAAACATCATAGATATAAAACAAATGGCTGAATTTAGGAACAAGGCTCTAACTTTTTTTTTTCCTTTGCAAAAATTCCCATTGTATTTCTGGTGCTATCATGGTAATTGAATGGGAGCGATAGTCATTTAAACACTTTCTTAAAGTATATTTTTCAATGGTTGAGTTTACCTTCAATCTGAAGAAATTGTAGAATAAAAAAATGAGAGTTTTTTTAATAAATGAAAAAGTACTATTATAAAAAGTGAATGTGCAGATTTTGGACTGCCACTCCCCAAATCATATTTGTAAGAAAGTGCAAATATATTTCTGTTACTACTTGTATTAATCCTGCTCTAGAATTTTCTAAACATTTGTCCCAAATGAGTTCAATTTTTCTTATATCCCTTATTCAAATTCCTGTCAATAATATTGCAGAAAAAGCAATTAGCAGATAGGTATTTTAACCACCCCCCTTTTATAGATAACACGTATTTTAACAGAAACCATTACTATTAACTGTAAGAACACTATAATCCCATTTTAAAATGAGTAAGAAAAGTATCAAAATATAACTATTAGAATGATTCTTTTTAATTGAAAGGCCACAAAAATTCCTGCTGATACAGAAACAGCTACTGAATGGTCAGCAATTTTCTCAAATTGCCAAATATTATTAGAAGTGATTCATGCTGTGACAACTACTTTGTATGAAGAGCTTTAAAGAAAACAAGAAAATAGAGTGCAAATCCACATAAGATTTCTATTCCTCCAGCCATGCAATTGCTCTAAAAAAAAGTAATAACAGATTAAGTAGTTAAATATCCAATAAATCTGAGCCAAGAAGCTATCTTGTAAGTTATTGTTATTATATTTTTTTCACATAGGACATCTTTGAAGTGTTCAACTCTATTTTAATTTCTCACAGAACCATTATGGCAAAGTTTCTAATGCTTGAAAAGGTTAGGTGGAAACCATCTGTTCTGTGAATATTATACTTCCATATTTTTAATGGATTTTTTACTGGTGATTTTACTTCTAGCAGCAATTTTAATATTTATTTCCTAATTAAATTGTGACTTAAAAATGATTTAAACAGATTTAATGTAATAATAAAGCCCTTTAGGGTTTTGCAAGTGTTTAAAATATTCTCATTCATTGGAAGCTTTGTCAGTGAACACCTAGAGCAAAATTTTATGAATTGTACTTTGGAAAAATTCTGATTACTACATGAAATAATGATGTCAAATTGTTAAAATTGTTGAAAGCTGTGTTTATTAAGAGAACATGAGCAAATATGTTGGTTTGCAGTGAGAATGTTTAAAATGTTCTTTAAGCTTTCCTGAGTAGACATATTTCATACACACATTCTTGAAACAATTTTTAAAAGTATCAGTCTTACCTGACAACTCTGAGGAAGCTGAAGAAATTTAGAAGCCAAGTATTATTATCTAATAATCAAAACCATAAGACATCAAATTACCAGAATGAGAAGGAGACTGGATAGCAACAAAGGCTTGGGGAGGGTAATGATAGGATGATGGCTGGGAAAGTTGGCATGGTCCTGTCCTCTAATTTGGTTAGAAGGCAGCATTTAGACAGACTTTGGCAGGAGGCTTGATTCCCTAGTGCTTGAATATAAATAGTCATGCTTAAGTAATAAAGGTTTAATTGTAATCAACCATGAGATTTAAGGCTTAGACTATGATGGTGAATTAAAGTAGACACTTCATTCACAATTTACATGTTTTTTTTTTAAAAATCATGTGTGTATGTGTTTGTAAAATCTTTTTATGTCAGACTGTCAAACACAACTTGCATTGTGGGCTTTAAGTCAACAAATATCTGAAGGAGAAAACTTAGAATCAATGGAAGTAGCCAAATATAAATAAGAAAATCTGAAGGTCTGTGCTCAGTAACTTCATCTTTCGTATATGACTCAATGGAAAAAGACCTAAAACTATCTGCTTCTCTGTTTAATTTTTCCTTTTTCTTGTTTACCAAGTACCTTCTTCTTCACCTGACTATTCCTCAGATGTTCTTTATATATTTTTATTTTTTCACATGTAGTCAAGGAAATACAATTATTTTTCCAGTTACAATATTTATTCCTGAAAAAAAAAATTCTAGGCACCAAACAAATGTTATGAGAAAATAGAGTTTCTTTTAACTCTTCTAATTTCACCCCTTAATTTCCATAACAGAGACACTGATAGTAATAATCATTACTATCTTTCAACTTCAATAATCACATCAATATGCATCCTTGGATTGTAGAATAGGTGCTTTTTCATCTATGAACTGTTCTCTAATTCCAGTTGTTCTAAATTTGTTACCTAGGTCATCTGTGGTTGAATTCCTTATTAAATGAAGGTCTTTATCTTGTCTTTTAAGTTTTATTATAAAACTAAAATTCTGAGTGATCCAATACCAGTTTCCATAATGACCTTAAAAATCTCCTGTGTAAAATCTGGTTAAGATAATTTGTTCATCTCAAGGCAATTCTTCAGATTCACATAAATAACAAACATCCTTCCTTTTGTCTTAACAAACCTATGAAATGTATATTAAGTGGTGTTTCTGCAAGTAGATTTCAAGTCTAAATCTCAACATTGTCATATAAACACTCAGAGGTTCTTAAATGTTACACTATCAAAGCTACTGGACTGCTTCTTTGCTGAGAAGATAGTACTTAACTTCAAACACTTATCTTGAGTTTTATTTAAATACTTTATAAGAAAAAAAAGAGAAAGAAAGAGAGAAGGACACTGTTAGCTGAATCTCAGCAGAGATTCCCAATGTGCCCTTAGTTTTCCTGACAGCCTCAAGCAAGGTTCAAAATATTCAGTGTGTTAAACTAGGGTGAAAAATGAATGGTATGTACTCCAGTTCTGGGTTGAAAGCTCTTAGGAAAGGTAAGAGTTATCAAAAATGATAGACATGTGCCACTGCCAAGATAGATAGTAAAATTTTGTAAAACCCAATCAGTAAAATACTAGTTCATAACATGACTTGCTTAGTAGAGTGTAAAACTTCCAAAGGATCTTTAGAAATTAAAATTTTGTTTTGACCAAAGGTGGTATTGCCTGAACACCTACTGTCTTATAGGCTATCAAAATAGGAAATGTATTAATCGTGTTTAAATCTATATCTAGTATTCAAAACCCAGCAAGAATTCACCTGGATAATAGATATAGAACATTTAAGTCAAATAAGCTTTTATTTTATACAAATATACAGCAGAAGACATTTCACTTGGTAAAAGATGTAGCACAGTCTTATATGATAATACATTACTCCAGGTTTCATTTACAATTACTTTTACTTTAAGCATAGAAACTTGACTAAATTGGCAAATAGCACTTAGACACTCAAGTTTTCACCAAACTAATCTGTCAAGGTGAAAAGATTTTTGCATTGAGTGGTATAAACATATCAGAGTGTCACTAAATCAAGAGAGGGATCAGAATGTAAGATATTTGCGCTTAATATTGCTTCAAACCTATGCACTCTCTCTGCTCCCTCAAACTGGAGTTATGATTTTTCTTCCTGACCTAACACACACACACACACACACACACACACACACACACACACACAGACTTGTCTTGATCCAAGATCCAGTGGCACTTTAGAGATTAAAAGTTTTAGGCATAGCCTAGTAGAAATGTCTTAGAGAAAAGGGACAACCTATTAAAACAAAAAACATAAAGGCAGTGACATTGGCAGAAGCAGGAATGCCGAGTCAGAGGTAGATGTAACTAGGGTTCTCTGGCTGTTGGCAGGGTGCTGAGTTTTCTACCATATGCCATGAGTGTGCCAAAGGGAAAGTGAGTCCAGTTGAGACCTGGATTACATAAAATATTTACAAGTGGAAAAGAGAACCATATATGGAACACACAAACATAGACAAGCACACACCTTTATACACACACACACTGTGCTGTTTACTTTTTCTATATCAAAAAGAATACAAATCTATTGTGCCATCTGTGCTCTGGATCTACCATCAACTTGTGAGAGCCAATTTTAAATTTTCAGGAATTTTGCCATCTAGCTGTTAAATTCAGTCATTTTTAAGTGTTAAATTCTGTAAACTGCCAACAAAATAAATTATAGTGAAAACAAAGTTAATGAAGTATCAAAAGTCATAATTTCTTAATTATATTACTACATTTTACTATTATCTATGTTCTTTAAGTTAATTACATCTATTATATTTGTATGATTTTGGTACTATAAAATGTATGCAACTGTGCATCTCTTCTGAATTCTTTGTAAAGTGGTGTCACATTCGTAGCTTGAAATCTGTCATTGTAGGATTATTTACAAAATATGAGCAAACTAAAAACTAGGGCTTTTTTTACAGAGCCGTTGTTAAAACATTCCTAGTACATCACAGTGTGATGCCCTAACATTAAATTTAAAAAGGGGTAATTTTCAACACAAGAGTACGGTAGGTTTTCTTTAGTTCAGTTAACTGGATAATAATATCAGAAATCAATTTCCAAACCAATATGTCTCAAAACTTTATACCTAATACCAGCCCCACCTAATTAATTTGTATCTATTTGACATCCATATGTGTGACTGTAGATGCTCAATTTATGTCCTATAGTAGAAAAGTCACAATGTAACAACACTTTAGAGTAATAAGAATCCACAACTATATTTGCATGTTCCTATAAAAAAAACTGGTTCAATATGTAGTATATATTAACCATATTCATAGCTGTCCGAGAGAGTATAGCTGTAATGTTGAATTGTGAAAAAAAAAAAGAAAAAGAAACTTTTCAAATATCCTACCAGCTAAATCCTTGTAGGATAGCTGTTCTTAAGCTTTGATATGGAGAAAAATCATCTAGCAATTTTTTAAAAATATTGATGGCTTACCTCTAAGATTCAACTTCAGTAGGTATCAGTTAAGCCAGTACCCTAAGTAATGTAGGTGGTCTACAGACCACACATTTAAAAACACTTTTCTAAGAGGTAGTAATATTTAATTTTTTAAAAAATAAATGTGATATTATATAATATTGTATATGAACTATACTTCGATTTTAAAAACCTACAAAAAAAATGTGATGAGGATCACATTTTATATATACACCAGTTAGGAACTGCTTCTAGTATACATCTCCAAATGGCTTGAAATCTTTAGTCAGAAATTAAAATAAAATTTGATTTAAATAAATATTAAGCAGCTTGAAATGCTTATGCTTATATTTTGATATGATTTGTACATCACTTTTCTAAAGGTCTCTTCCCAAATTTTACTGACCTAAGAAGATAGTCCTGTAGGTGAAGGAATAAAAAAATCCCAGTAAAGATTGTTTCAATATTAAAACTGTCAGGGAAACATAAGGGCAGTCAGGGAGCTTGATTAATTAATACTTGCAACTGGAATCAAACTGTATATAGGTCAGCTTCTCCAAATAGTTCAGGGTTGATGAGAAATTAGGACCACTAATAAATGAAGAGTGAGTGACATTAAATTAATGATTACTTTAAAGCTGCTGAGGTATTGAACTCATCAGGTGAGTTTATCCTTAATAAGAAAAACAGCTAGTGGGAAGCAGCCTCATAGCACAGGGAGATCAGCTCGGTGGTTTGTGACCACCTAGAGGGGTGGGATAGGGAGGGTGGGAGGGAGGGAGATGCAAGAGGGAAGAGATATGGGAACATATGTATATGTATAACTGATTCACTTTGTTATAAAGCAGAAACTTAACACACTACTGTAAAGCAATTATACTCCAATAAAGATGTTAAAAAAAAAAAAGAATCAAACTGGACTACTTTCCCACACCATATACAAAACTACAGTCAAAATGGATTAAAGACTTAAATGTAAGACCTGAAACTATAACAAAAAAAAAAAAAAAGAAAAAGAAAAACAGCAAAGAGGAATCCATGCAATTAGAAGCAGCATGCTTGTAATAAAACCAGCTATTGGCAAAAACAGGCATAGGATATTTTCTTTGAACTTAGACACTTTGCTTGATAAATTAAAAGTACCATGATTTTAAAAATAGAGGTACTTAAAATGAAAAAGTTACAAAAAAGACATATGTTAAATATTTTAGTAATCTAAGTATTAGAAATGCACCAGAAATCATTTGGAAACAAAGTAAACAATGAAATAAAAGGAGATATTTAATACTGATTTTTATTAGAGAACATTAGGGTAAATAAAAGTTTACAATGCAAGTTATTGAAGAATTATGACTGAGTCTAAGCCCAAACCAGTAGTATCTCTCACCATCATACCTCCTTTTTCCTCCGGTCCCCACAGATAGCGCTGCAGGATGCATAATTATCCTGTTCCCTAAACTATTTAGACTGCAGGACCATTTTCCTCTCTTTCTTTTCCTTTCATCTAATTAAATCTTACTAACCTCTGGTTCTCAGTTTAGACACTTGCTCTGAGAAGACGTCCCTGAATTTCTTTCTGGGTTGCGAATATTTCTATGTGCTTCCATACCATTATGTATGCCCTGTTGTAATCCATCATCTTGCCTAAGCTGTCCATCCCACTAAATTGCTTGGAGGAAAATAATCTGTCTCCCTCTTGAACTGTTTCATCCTTACCATCCAGAAGAGTTTTTGGTAAACATTTATTGAGGGCTTGAATGTTAAGCTTCCTTGCTTGGGATATGAAGAAATTCTATTTAGGAACTGATAATGTAAGAACTCATAGGAGGCTTACCTGTATGCCCTCTTATCTCTTAATTTCTGTTGCAGAGCCATTTCAAAAAACATAGACCATCTACATCAAGACTATCACTATCCGAGACATTGTTAAAATATCTAGTTTTTGGATTCCATCCAATAACTTTTGAAATAAAATTTCTGGAAATAGAATCAAAAGATTACTGCATGTGTTAAAATCAAGGAGCCCCACTGAGGAGAAAACATGGCAAGGATGGGTTTTTTGTTGACTCTTGGATACAGAATCCATACCATTATCTCACAAAAGTATGGAATATAAAATTCTCAACTCATGGACACATAGCAGAGTTTTGTACAGAAAATATGTAAATGTAATTATTTTGCACATATTGTGTAAATATAATGTAAAGATAATAAACTGACCAGAAAATTCTGTCAAGTTGCATAAAGTAATATTTCAGAAGGCAACAGAAATACCAGCGTAGAGAGAATTGACAGATACAGATACGCTAATTCATATAGATCCTAATTGCATTGTCAGGTATGATTTGTCTAATTTTATACCAATCTGAAAGTTAGTGGAATGAAATATGCTATTAGTGAGCTAGTCAGGAAGAATAAACTTATATTAGCTTCAAATCTAATTGTTTCAGGACACTGTGATAAGTTGTCGAGGTGAATGTGAAACAAGGTCAAGTCTAAAGTCCAGGCTTGACACCTAGAATAGTACCTTTGTTACTGGTGAGAGAGGACTACCCGCTCCCTCATCCTTAGTTTAAAATACCACGGGCTCATCTCTGTTTCTTTTCAGTTTTTATTTAATTAACACCTCATTTAAACTGTGTCATATAAAAGCAATACTTAGAATCATTTCACAAGCCTTAACTGCTGACCTGAGCAAGTTATTTGAGATAGAAAATAGCTAGTAAATCACCTTATAATCAGGATTCCCATACACCCAGTTTGCCTGGGATGGTCTGATTTAATCCTATGTTACTAGTGTGATTATTAAGAGTGCCTCTTTCATTCTCAAAAGTACCGCAGTTTGAACAATAAATTGTGTGACACCCAAATATTTTTTAGGATTTTATTTTATTTTTTTAAATACAGCAAGTCCTTATTAGTTACCTATTTTATACATATTAGTGTATATATGTCAATTCCAATCTCCCAATTCATCACACCACCACCACCCACCCCCCACTTTCCCCCCTTGGTGTCCATACGTTTGTTCTCTACATCTGTGTCTCTATTTCTGCCCTGCAAACCGGTTCATCTGTACCATTTTTCTAGGTTCCACATATATGCGTTAATATATGATATTGGATATGTGCTTATAAGTGACTCTGAGGAAAAGCAGGATGCCAGATAGATGTCATTAAAGTGGAACCTGATAGATTACACTTGAACAAAAGTATGAAGCATTTTGTTAAATCACAGATAATCACAAGATGGTATTAGCAGGATTAAAATATGAAAACTATAGAAATCATAAAGAAGAAATAATCATAAATACTTGGTGAAAAAAATGACCTTTTAATGAGATATAACTTTTGTTTATTGTGAAAAGAAATGGAAATAAAAAATAAGCAATTATATATGATTTGGATATAATTTGCTTATGCCAGAGGGACTTGGCTAACTACTGAAATATGTGAAATGCATTGAAATTAGGAACAGGCATAGCAGGGACACAGTAAATAAAGTTCAAATAACAGAATTGCAAGAAAAAATTTCTGAAAATAGAGAACATTTATGGGAAAAATAGCATCAATGAAAGAAAGAAGTATGGAAAGAATAAAGGTGTTTCAGGACTCTAATAAATGGTAACCCTCTTCCTCACCCAAGTTCAGAACCTATTGAGAGGTACGCAAAAGGGTCAAGTAGATTGTGGTAGACTGTTATATGTTAGTCCCCAGTGAACACATCTGGGTATTCACATCCAAGTATGATCCCCTCCCACATTGACCTCAGACTTGGTAATGTGACTTGCCTTGAATGCAGCTTACATGAATGACCTCATCTAAACCATATGCAGCAGCAGAAGTATCAAACTAAGCCCAGTGAATCCACAGAATTATGAGAAAAAATAAATTTGTTTTAAGCCACTAAATTTGTTTGTTATATAGCAACAAGTAAATAAAACACTGATGTAGATCAAACACCAGGGCTGTTGGTGAACATGGCTTAGGTATATAGCTTAATTGGCCTCCTAAAAGTGAACCACAGAATTATATAGTCTTATGCCCACCCACTCATGGAAAATGCCTGGCAACTAAAAGTCCCTCCCCATAGGTGTTGAATTTCTCTCATGTAAAATTTGCAGCATGAAGGAACAGAACTGAATATGCCCTGTGCAGGCAGGAACATTCTTAAAGGAAAAGAAAAGGGATTTGGCCATGCAAACTCAATTTTTTTCTCTGTAAATTAATCAGATAACACTCCTTTTTCCCAAGGGATTCAGTAAACAGTAAGGGAGGAAAAGGAGACATGAATGCCATCTTTATTGTTGTCTCTCCACTTGGAAACAATAGCACATGTAAAAGATCAATCCCCATCCCCACAATTACCACCAGCTGAGGCCACAACAGAGTCTATATACAGATACCCTATCAGGAGACTTCATCTTATAACCTGAGTTTCTGATGAAATTTTATAATCTCTAAGGTTCAGGATGTGTCTTTATACGTTGTTTCTTCCTCAGGATTCAACTCAATGCCTGACATAGGGTAGAGATGTAGGATTAAATGAATGAGCAAAAACGCAAACTTTCTAGCTTAACTATAGTCATTGAATTCACTCAGAATTATTTCAAGTATGCGGAAAATACTCTATTGTGAATTTTAATGTATTTTAGTTTGTATAGCTAAATTAACAAACAAAATGCATATTAAGTGTTTGTAATTTCCGCTTAAGTCCTGGATAAATTTATTTTTAAAATCACCTCCAACCTCTGTGCTCTATGATGGCTATGTGGAATTTAATTACTATTAATTACTGTTATTATTTCCTGATGTTCCTTATCAGAATATTTCATTTTTATGCCAATTAGGGTATAATTATTAGGATAATGGACTCTACAAAAACCAATTATGCAATGAGACTAGATGGGATTTATCTCTAGTAATTGAGTCTCACAATTTAAGTTCAGAATAAGTGAATCAAGATGAAAATGTAGAATCATTAATCCCCCAGGCATCAACAATAAGGTTGAATTTGCTCTTTTATCCCAAATTAAGCTGATATTTTACAGTGTCACATCAGTTGATATATAGGCCCAGTTCAGCATGAGTAGAGAAAATTATGTTCATCCACTTACAATTCAGCCCCAGGCCACACATCTTCCACAAAACGTTTTTTATTAGAGGTTTACATTTGATCCAGAACAACAATGTAAATACGTGGTAAATTCTCATTTACAAAGTTTACTTGGAACTTACTTAGTTCTAATTTTATTTCAAGTTCTAAAATGCATAGTATTCATTTTCCCTTTAAGCAGAATGGACAGCCACTCTCTTGGCATTAGAGTGTTGCTCTGGGAATGTCCATATGCCTAATCTTCAGAAACCATGATAGAATTCTTTTTTTTTTTTAATACATCTTTATTGGAGCATAATTGCTTCACAATGTTGTGTTAGTTTCTGTCGTACAACAAAGTGAATCTGCTATATGCACGCATATATCCCCGTATTCCCTCCCTCTTGAGCCTCCCTCACACCCTCCCTATCCCACCCCTCTAGGTGGTCACAGAGCACCGAGCTGATCTCCCCGTGCTGTGCAGCAGCTTCCCACCAGCCACCCATTTTACATTTGGTGGTGTATGTATGTCAATGCTACTCTTTCACTACATCCCAGCCCCTCCTTCCCCTCTGTGTCCTCAAGTCCGTTCTCACATGATAGAATTCTGAATCGTAGAGATGCATTGCTTTAGATAAACTCACCCTAAATAGGTATATAGCAACACTTTAAACCATATATGTTTGAAAAGGACCTGATATTGAGTTTCATAACAGGGAGAAGAGAACATGAGGGCAAAATATGCCTGGGGACACAGAAATGGGCAGTACTGAAAGGGTACATTAATTTTATACACACACACGCACACACACACATACACACGTGTGCATTTCTTCGGGGAACAGATTTTGCTACTTAAAGTGGTTCTAGAGAAACAGAATCTTAAGAATGTGTTTTCTAAGTTGGTTCTGGGTTTTGTTTAATTGGTTTGCTAATCAGTTTTAAAGGCACTGATGACAATTTCCAGTAGTAAAGAGAGCATGGATGGTTCATGGTGTGATGTGGAATAGAGATAGGCAAAATATCACCTTTGGACATTGCTAATCAAGTACTTATAAGAATCAAGGTTATGGGTGACTATATATTTTTAAACTTAGAACATTTTTGTGAAACCAACAAATATAATGAAGTTGGCTACTTGCTCCTAATTGCGCTTAACAAAATGAATATAGCAAAAGATGAGCTCAAGGCCCTACTCAAGCATCACATAAATGACCTAAAATTTTCTATGTCTTCTCTGAAAAAAGTCTTTATCTCCTGTAGTTGCAGAGTTGAGATTGCTAAAACCCCAATCTAGAGTCTCAAACATCAAATGCCTGAATTACGGTACAAATTGAATTACCAACCTTGCAGGGTGTCTACTGTTAAAGTGAGGACCTGATTGGAAAAGAATTGGATTCTGTAAATTGGACATATGGGAAGATTCTGATGAAGCTGGAGATACTGAACCCTAAATTCTGATGACTCTTTTTAACAGTAGTTGTCCTCCCACCCTCATCTGAGAAAGTTAACCCCACTTTGCTTGAAATTGTGATGGCTACCCCTGAAGTAATTTCCTTGCAAGACCCTTCTGATTCTCCTCAGAACCCACCTCCAACACTTCTCTTTGCTTCTATAACTAGACTTAAGTCCCAGCAAGCCCTGAGAAGTGAGATAAATCTGTGAAACATGAAGAAGTACTCTACATGCCAATAGAACTGCATGAGTTATCCAATTTACATAGACAGAAATCTGGAGGATTTGTATGGGAATGGAAAATAGGAGTATGGGATAATGATGGAAGGAATGAAGTTGGATCCAGTTGAAACCATTGATATTGGCCCATTAAGCAGAGATTCTGGAGTCAGTGTTATAGCTTGGGGGTATAGACATACTTAGCAACTGGCAGAATCCCCACATTGATTCCCCGACCTGTGGAGTGAGGGCTATTATGGTAGAAAAGTTCAAATAGAAGCCACTAGAACTGTCTATACCTAGGAAAATAGTAAACCAAAAACAATGCTGCATTCCTGGAGGGATTACAGAAATAAAGTGCTTAAAGGATGTAGAGCACTGTTTCCCACCTCATCCCCATTCAACTCACCTATTTGGCCTGTGCAGCAAATAGAGCTTGGAAGTGACAGTGGGTTATTGTAAGGTAACTATGTTGTGACTCTAATTGCAGGTGCTATACCAGATGAAGTTTCACTGTTTGAGAAAATTAACACATACCCTGGTACCTGATATGCAGCAGTTTATCTGGCAAATGCTTTTATCTTGATTTTGTCAGTAAAACCACCGGAAGCAATTTGCTTTCAGATGGCAAGAGTAGAAACACAATTTCACAGACGTACTTTAGGGATATATCAAATCTCCAGCCCTATGTCATAATCTAGTCTGCAGGAATCTTAACTGCCTTTCCCTTCCACAGTACATCACACTGATCCATTACACCACATTGATGACATTATGCTGATTGAACCTAGTGAGCAAGCAGTAACAACTACCCTAGACTTATTTGTACGGCATTAGTGTATCAGAGGATGGAAAATAAATCTGACAAAAATCCAGGGGCCTTTCCACCTTAGTGAAATCTCCAGGATTTCAGTGGTGGGGGGCGTGTTGAGATATCCCTTCTAAGGTGAAGTATAAGTTGTTGCATCTGGTCCTTCTTACAGCCAAAAGAGAGGCACAGCATTTAAGGTGTCTCTTTTGGGATTTGGAGGCAATATGTTCCTCATTTGGTAGTGCTACTCTTGGTATCAAGGGACTCAAAAAGCTGCTAGTTTTCAGTGTGGCCTAGAACAAGAGAAGGCTCAGCAACAGACCCAGTGTGCTGTACAAGGGGCTCCACCACTTTGGCCATACTATTCATCAGATCCAATGGTATCTGAGGTGTCAGTGGCAGAGAGATGTAGTTTTTAGCCTTTGGCAGGCTCTTATATGTGAATCACAGCATGGACCCTTAGGGTTTTGGAGGAAAGCCCTGCATCCTCTGCAGATAGCTACTCTCTTTTCCAGAGCTGTGGGCCACCAAGTTACCATGCAACCTGAGCTGTCCACTATGAACTGGATGTCTTCTGACCCACCAAGCTATAAGATTATGCACAGTAGCACTCCATCATCAAGCGGAAGGGGTATATGCATGGTTAGGCTCCAGCAGACCCTGAAGGAACAAATCAGTTTACTGGGAAGATTTCTGACCGTCATGGGTATCTCATAGAGGAGTAGTAGTGCTGGGGCTGTCCACTTTTAGGTTGTGCCTGTATACTGTGCAGAACCATCTGTAAACTAGGCCTGTTTTCTCTCTCTTAGTCAACTGATTATAGAAAATTCCCTAATAAAGCCATAGATGCAGGCAAGGAGAAGAAGGGAAAGTAGCAGGGGTAAACTATGAGGAAATGGCCCAAATGCCCATGGGCCTCACTCCTTCCAGGGAGGACAGTGGTGGAGAGGAATCCTTCCAGTGGACAGAACTTTGAGCAATGCATCTCGTTGTTTATTTTACCTGGAACAAGAAATAGCCTGAGGTTTGATTGTATAGCAACTCACGGGATGTGGTCAGTGGTTTGGTTGGATGGTTAAGTCCTTGGCTGAAGACTAGGCCAGCTCAAGTCTTAGAGTTAATAACCAAGAATTAGTGGTGGACTGAAGCGAAAGTCAAAAGAAAAATATCATTGAAACAGTGAAAACAAAACAAAAGCAATAAAACATCTATAATTGTTCTTATAAACTTATATTACATACTTAATTTGTGCTAGGCACCTCACTAGTTTCTTTACTTACCTTAACTCAATACATCCCCACAGTCCTGTGAATTAGCCCATCATCATGTCTTCTGAAACAGCAGAAGGTCTGTATATTGTTTTTAATTATAGGGAGACAAGCCTCATAAATCATCTGTTTTTCTCACAGATGGATGAAACTGGCTTTCATATCAAAATATTTTACTCTTTCTCTTCACAGTCCTGCCTCCAAATCACATATTACAGAGGCTCACATGGTAGAAAAGCCAACTAATTATGTTGTGACCCCATACTCCATCAAAAATCACTCATAAGCAAAGGGAAGGACAACTATGATGACATCTACAGTGCTTCTATTTCTTTTTCTTTTCTCTAAATAAAGTACCATGTTTGTAGCTTAGTTTTGGTTACAAGTGATCACCAATTACCCACTCACTTTCACATTAAGGGCAATTAATTGCTGGCAGAGAGTTTATGACTCTAGGGTAACAGAGAGAGAGAGAGAGAGAGAGAGAGAGAAAGAGAAATTGAGGGAGACTAATTTAGGAAAACTGTGGTCAAAATTTAAAAAGTGAATTTTCTTATGTCTTTTGGTGGAAATTGAAACCAACCCAATAATATTGGACCTCATTCTGTGATATTATCAATTTCTCAGGATTATATATTAACTGATTTTGGGATTATTTTTATTATAGATATTTAATTTTTTATAAAATAAATGTGTAGCCTAAATCTACTTAGAGATAGATTTATGGTCATCTTTAGTAGAGACACTTGTGTAAATTTTTTTAAATTAAGATTTAGGAAGAGAGAAAAGAATAAATGTTTCTATAACTAATATAATATATTCTTTCATGATATTTTGGCATAAAGAAATGCCTGACTACACACATAATTCTTGCATTTGTGGTATTTCTTTCTTTTGAGGGAATACAAATTCTAGTGCCATAATATTTATATATATTTAAGTTAGAAAGTGAATTTTTGCCATTTTCCATAGGAGGTAAAACTGTCCTTTATGATAGTCACGTTGCAGATAATCATATCCAGGATTTCATTTTCAGTTGCCTCCAAAGATTACTATATGAAGTAATAAAACCTAATTTCATTATCCATAGTACCCAACTATACTTTAAAAACTTTAAAGGTACATGTTCTTAATTTCATTTTTAAAAATTCTACATATCAAAATGAACACTTAAGAGTTTTATTCTTCAATCAAATGAAATATTATAATGAATATCTAAACACTCTCATAGACATAAAAATCATCCTTAGTTTTCTTTCCCCACCCTCAGCAAATCCAGAGAGAGCCCTAAAAGATTATGTTACTCCTATATTTAGTTTTAGTTTTCCTCTATTTCTGCTATACCTCTGCTTGCTAATAGCAATTACGGCCAAAAAATAATAATAAAACTATTAAAATGATATTCCTGTCAAAACAGTTTCAGAAAATTGCTACAGAACAATGCAACAATCTTTCAAATTTACCCACTTCCTCCACAGTCTCATTCCCCAAATGGTCTGCCAACAATTGTACTTTAATAAACACATCATAAGACCAACAATGAACCTATTAGGATACATTGCATACATTGTGAACTGTTTTTCTTTCTGAAATGATGGTTGACATCCTAATTTTGGTTGGAGGGAAGAAAATAAGAAATAGAAATCAAGAATAAAGGTAATACTAATTTAAATGTCTCATTTTTCCTCCAAGCTACAATACAATAGTTGCTCTGACTTATTCTTATCCACCTGATCATGGAAAATTTGATTTTATAAAATGTTTACTTTTTATGAGTATTTCTGCTTTACCAATATTTCTTTTCATTGTCTACCATGTTGCCACATTTTACACCTCCAGGAGGCACATTATGCATTGTGTTCTGGGCCGTGCAGTGCATAGAACTGCACTGCACTTCTAAGTGCAGAATAATGATTATTTTGATTGATAATTGACTTTATTCTAAATAGCATACCATCATTATACTGGCAGTATCATATGTTCTTATTAGTCAAAATTCTCAACTACCAACTATATAAATGTATTAAACTTCGGAAAGCAATGCTTGGAGAATTTTTAGCAACGTGGCAAATACAGGTGATGGACAAGTGCTCTTATCCCATTAAGACAAATAGAAATGCTAGATAAATCATAACAGTTAAAGAAGAAGCCTAATTCAAAAGAAATGAATAGCCTCAAGTACCAAATTAAGAGACCAAATAAAGCCAGAGCTTTAAGACAAGGTGACTTTGTGGTCACCTATGAAGGATTCAGGTCAAAACAGGATCTAGGAGTAGGAATCTGGATTTCCAATGCTCACTGTAAGACATGAAACTTGTTATTAAGCCAATGTAAGGTGCACCATAAAAACCAAACAATCTAGTGCTCCCCTAACTCAGGATCCAGAACAAAGAACACTTCTTCCCATCAGCCTGGACCGAGTATAAAGAAGTTTGCAGTGTGACCAGTGTCAATGAAAAATTAATCAGTGGATCTAAGAGAGAAACAGAGAATTTTATTCGAGCCAAATGAAGATTATTACATGGGAACAACCCCTCACAAAGCTCTGAGAACTGTTCTGTCCATTAGAAATCAAAGCACAGTTATATAGGTTTTTGAGACAGAGGGCTGTACATTAAATGCTGTAGATAGTTTGCATAATGCAGATCTGTAAGTACAAAGTGGTGAGTCATTGTGACCCCTTACAAGACCAAGAAGGAGTGTTATCTTTTAAGAATTTGTTTTGTATGTGCTAGGAGAATGGTACTCTTTATGGTTGAGCAGGTATTTCTGCCAATGGGGAAGGTTTGGTTGATGCACAATGCAGATACACAATGCACAGTAGAGGGGAGAAAGGGGGCCAAGGGCAGAGAAATTTTTTTTTCATGTTTAAAGTTTTCTTGTCTTGCCATAAAATATAACTTTTTATCTCATCCCTAGGATTTCAGATGAAAAGTAATTTTGAATAAATCAAGGGCTTCATTATTCCCCACATATGTGCTGCAGTCTGAACTTGCATGGTGTTATTATGGTGATATTTCTAGTAAAAGAGAGTTGGAGGGAAATTGGAAGTTCATCTCTAGGAGAATAGCTAGTAACATTTGTTACATGTGTACTTGGGAATATTAGCTTAGAAAGAAAAAAGCTAGTTTGCCTAGAGCACAATAGGCAGATATTAAAACATAGGTTAAGTGAAAAAGTCAAGAAACAAAGTGAATTTTATAACATGATACAATTTAAAAAATTAAAAACTCATGCATTTAATGTCACATATAGGTTTTATAAGGATGAGTTCATAGTAAAAGACATATATCAAATTTATTAACATGAGTGCTTATGGTAAGGAAGAAATATGCTCTTGAATCTGAGATGAAAGGGGAAAATAAAATAACATAAATGGTCCCCAAATAAGTGAGGAGCTAATTAGGAAACTGCTATGGTAGAGGATGACAAATAACTCTATAAAACTCGTACCCATTAAATAATACATTAAAACAAAACATAGACTTTTAAATGGTTTTTGGGGAAAAGAATGAATAATGTGGCAATTATAAATATATGTATAAGTAAACAACAACTAAAACACTATATATCAGACCTGTGGGATTCTACCTAAAAGCTAATAAGGCAGAAGTTTCACTTCCAGGATGACAGCATGAGGAACTCTGCAGACCTGTGCCCCTCCAGCAAAACTGGTGAAATTTATTTTTAAACATACACATTTAAAGTCTCTGAAAATAGTCCTAAGAGAATACAGCAAATGAAGAAATATTTGTTTAATAAAACCTAATAAAATCATTTAATAAAATCAAGAGTCTATGGTCTTTGGACCAAGACCTACTCTGTTCCTCCCCACTCCAACTCAGTGATATGGAAACTCCACTCGGGTTGTAGAAGTCAAGAACACAAGACTCCTTTTCCCCCTACTCTGATTTGGAGGATTATCATCCTGGGAGGAACAGGATGTGAGCATATTTTTTCCTGCCCCCTGCTCCCTGTTTCTGAAACTAAGTTCCAAGTGAGAATGCACAAGAAGTGAGGGCTGCCTTTCACCCAAACACCACTCATGGGGTGCAATGCTTCTGAATACTGAGGCCCAGATCATCTTTCCCCAGCTCATGGGGTAGAATGTTTTACAAAAGGAAAGGCAAGCCAAGTAGACGTTGAGCTGCTGCCCCTCTCTACCAAGTTCTCAACTACTAAATCAAGGGTGTTATTTAGAAAGAAGTTCACCATTGTCCCTGCCCCCAACATCAGAGCCATTGCTCAGAGATTTTGCCCTGGTGAGAAGCAGGCATACAACAGAGAGCTCCAAATCTCCCTCCTTAAGAAATGACTTCATTTGCAGCTGAGTGTGAAGTTCAACACTAAGAGTACTCTCAGAAACAGTGGAGATGGTGGTGAAAGGCAACTGGGATGAGATTGGCAGATTCACTAGAGAAATATAGACAGAACAGTTAGCCAGAAAAACAGGGACAGGTGGAAGGATGCCTTCTGGGAGCAGAACAAATCTCAAACATTATCCAAGGAAACTGTCCTTTTTAAAGAACTTGAATTTGATTGGATTAGTCGGTGGAACAATTTATGCCCCAGGATATTATTAAAAGCAATAATGCAATCAGCCAACAATTAGTGAAGCTTAATAGCTGGATGTGGTCAGGGAAAGAGACTATTACAGAACCCTGCTAAAACCACTGTCATTGCAGGGTGAATATGGGCACATTCAGGGCTATGCACTCTGAGGAGCTGCACACAGCCCATCAGTAAAGAAATGGATAAGAAAATGCTAATATAGTCACACAAGGGAATAATATTGGACAGTTAAAATTAATAAGCAGGATTTGTACTTTCAATACAGATTGATCTCAAAAGAGTAATGTTGAGTGAAAAAGATATGCACAATTAAGGAAGAGTATAACAGGGTATCAACTCCATGAGTAACCTTTTATTCCCTTAAAAATGACATGAAGGAAATATGAAAATAATTTCTTCTTTATAAAATGTGTTCTTTTTATTTAAGCGTAATATTTATCAATTTAAATTATAGAGGATTTTTTTTCATTTTCTGTACTTCCCTTTAGGTTTGAAACGTTGCAAAATTAAAACAAAGACTTAAACCATTTTAGCATCATGCAGTAGTAAGTGAGCTATAAGAACAACCATAGAAAACCATGTTTGCTACATTAAACTGAAAATAGTGAACAAATAAAAGTCAGGACATAAGTACATATATGACAGTTATTGAAATCAAGTGAATAAGTTTTTCTATAATAAATAAACAAAATAACTTTGAAAATTATAAATTACTATAACTGACTCAAAAAAAAATCTGAGGAATTTAAACACATGTGTAAGTTGACTCATTGATTTTCTACCCACTGAAAACTCTTACAGACTGCAGGTTGGAATGCAGATTGGTGCTTTTGAGAGAAACGTGTCAAAACATAGTAAAGTTTAACATGCATATGTTCAATACTCTAGCAATTTCACGCATAGTGGGTATAAACCTTAGAAAAATCTCATCCATATGTGCAAGGGAGTCATGTAAATGACTGTTGAATGAAGCAGTTCTTGTGATAGCAGCATAGTGGAAACTTCCCAAATGTCCACCCAAAAGAGAAGCACATCATGAAGTTTTATAACTTTTTAAAGTGAACCAGAATTTCATACGTTAATATGAATGTGTTAAAAATAAATAAAACTTGTGCTGTCATACAAAAAAATAAGAATTTATAGATGGATATATATATGTATATAAAATACAGATGGATTTATATAAAAATACAAATTACTGTAGATAAATATTAAAAGATGAAAATAAAACCTTTATATAGTTTATGGATTTATACATTTATAATAAAATAAAATCTTGTATGAAAGTAAGAAGCAAAGAATTTTAGATAATGGTTTCCTTGGTGTAAAATACTTTAGAATAGTATTGGCAGAAATGCAGGGGGCTCCAACTGTATTTTAAATGTTTTATTTCTTTAAGAAAAAATTTAGAGAAAAGTAATCTTCATAACCAGTGAAATTCTAAAAGAGTTGGAATCAGAAAGCTGGCTTTTGATGTAATTTAATGAACATAGGTTTTCTTTTATTCTCTTATATTTAACTTTCACAGTGAATTAACTCTCAATGCGAATGTTGAGGCAATACCTAGAATGAGGAAAATGATAGTTCCCCCACCCATTGCTTAACATATTTATTGAATAGATGCTTAAATATACATCTGTAAGTCACTAATTTAAATGAGTGAATGCACATCATGAAATGATGACACTTTATACATCTGTTCATTTTCTCTATCTCTACCATTTTTAAATATGCCTCTGGGAGAAAAAAAAAATGTTTTTCTTTGGAAAAGCTGTTATGCTTTTTACTCTCAAAAATATCCCAATTTACACTTATGACACTTTAAAAAAATGAAATCTTTCACTTTCAGGATAAGTCAATATTAAAAAAAATGTGGGATTTTATGTTAACCTGCTTCCAGCTAATTTTATTATTGCTGTTGGATGTGGTTGAATGTATATATTGCCTTTGACACTGTTGGTTGGTGTTGTAAATACTGACAGTAGCAAAGCTGTGGGTAAGTCAACCTCTACACTGATTTCAAAAATGCCCATTTGGTCTAGAGATTAAAAGTGTATTTGGGATATTACACAGCAACTTCTACATCAATGATCATGTTTTCTTCCCAGCCTTCTTCCATCTGGCATATTTCCTTGGCATCAGACCAGAAAATCTGGAATTCACCAAAAGTTTCAAGAATAAAAAATCAGTAGATTTCACAGCACTGACAGAGTTGGATGGCAGTGGATGAAGTGATAATGAGTATAGATCTCAGTGTGGTGACAAAACCGGAGTATAGGATTTTTCTCATGATATTAAAGCTCTCAGGTAGACATAAGATCTGCTTTGGGAATGAGAACACTGAGGTACATTAATTAGGGTTTTGATTGACAAAAAATGTAAGGGAAGCAACTATGAGATGCTATGAGATTACTTTCTTGGTTGATATAATATTCATGATAGGGTTAAATCTTATCTCTATGCTCAAATCAAGATATGAATCATAAAGAAAAAAAATTTAGGTACCCTTATTATATTTCCATATATTTTTGTTCTATTGCATTTTCTAGTTAAACTGAAGCAATCTTACATGCTATTGTTGTTCAGAAACATTCATAGATCTTTTTTTCTATACTTTTAAGTCAACTTATTTTCAAAACCTAATATTACATATTTAATTTAGGCAAATGCTTGATGATAGATTCTTAACATTAATATATCCTCATCCTAATCAGAAGATATTCAGTGATATTGTTAAAAGAGAAAAACTATAGCATTTCAGATTTTCTCCAATATATAGTGAATTCAATGCTCAGTTATCATGATCCAGTCTCTGCAAGGACAAGAATTTGAATGAGTTAGTGTTACACATGAGTATTGAATATATGCATATTTTAATTTCACCAAATACTCAATTGCCTGGACTTATTTTATACTTGTTACTTTAAAAAGCAATATTGTTGAATGATAATTTTACTTTTTGTTTGTGGGCTACTAAGTATGGATATATACATATGAATATTTCTAGCTGTTTATCTCAACTTCCCATTATTCCATTTAACATACACTTAAATGTCCCTTTTTCTTCCTCTCTCTCAGATTTTTTGGGGGTAGAGTCTTCTATTATACTTTACTTTTTTTGTTTTTCTCTTGTCTCTTTGGCACTATATTTTAACACTCTTTATTAGACCTTTTTCATACCCACACTTTGGCAATTGTAGCCACTCATATAACTTAATTTATTATCTATATGATGATTCTTAAGCATATACATATATTACAAAAACAAAGCACACACAAATATATATATAGAGAGAGAAAGAGAGGGAAACAGAGACAGAGGGACAGAGGCAGAGACATAGATACAGAAAGAGACAGAGACAGAAACAGAGACAGAGAGACAGAGCATAGATGTATTTTGTATTTCCAATTGCCAACCTGTTATACTTATTGGATATATCACACACTCAGCACATCTAAAGTTGAACTAATTCATGCTCTTTTCCTTTTCCCAACTAACTGCACAAACCTGCTCCTCTCACAATATCTAATTCTGCTAACTGCACTACTACCTGTACAAAGAACCAGCTACTATTCTCTATATCCACCGTGATTATCTGAGTCTAGGCCACCATCATCTCCTGCCTGAATTTTCTGCCATCTCTCTACTTGTTTTGCCTCCTTCCAGGTTCCATCTATTCAGTATAATTACTAATTAGAGAGAGTGACTCCTCCAAAATGAAGAATGAATCACATCACTTACTGTTTACCTTTCAATGCCTTCAAGCCCTTGGGAATAATGTTCAAACTCTTTACTGTAACTTGCAAGACTCATTTTTTTTTTTATTGGAGTAAAGTTGCTTTACAATATTGTGGTAGTTTATACTGTACAGCAAAGTGAATCAGCTATATGTATACATATATCCCCTTTTCTGGATTTCCTTCTAATTTAGGTCACCACAGAGCACTGAGTAGAGTTTCCTGTGCTATACAGTAGGTTCTCATTAGTTATCTATTTTATACTTAGTATCAATAGTGTATATATGTCAATCCCAATCTCCCAATTCAACCCTCCCCCGGTATCCATATGTTTGTTCTCTACGTCTGTGTCTCTATTTCTGCTTTATAAATATGATTGTCTATACCAATTTTTTTCAGATTTCACATATATGCATTAATATATGATATTTGTTTTTCTCTTTCTGACTTAACTTCACTCTGTATGACAGTCTCTAGGTCCATCCATGTCTCTACAAATGACCCAATTTCATTCCTTTTTATGGCTGAGTAATATTCCATTGTATATATGTACCCGCGTCTTCTTTATCCATTCTTCTGTTGATGGACATTTAGGTTGCTTCCATGTCCTGGCTGTTGTAAATAGTGCTGCAATGAACATTGGGGTGCATGTGTCTTTTTGAATTATGGTTTTCTCTGGGTATATGCCCAGTAGTGGGATTGTTTGGTCATATGGTTGTTCTATTTTTAGTTTTTTAAGGAACCTCCATACTGTTCTCCATAGTGGCTGTATCAATTTACATTCCCACCAACAATGCATGAGGGCAAGACTCTTTTTGATTGTTTCTTGCCCATGTCTCCAGATTCATCTCTTGTCACTTCACCTCTCCACTTTAAACTCCAGCAATATTTACCTTTTAATTTTTGATTCTACCTAATTCTTCTTGGCCTTAAGGACTTTGTATATGCTGATAGCTTTACTTACAATATTTTCCCATTTCTCTTCTTAGCCAAGATAACTCTTAGGCATCCTTCAGGCACAAATTATTGACCATTTTTTGTAGGATGATTTCTTTGTCCTTCCAGGCTAGAGTAAGTCCTACTGTGTTTACCATGTTATCTATCCTGTATTTACCCTATCACTGCCCTTATATGCTTTTTTTTTTTTTTGCGGTACAGGGGCCTGTCACTGTTGTGGCCTCTCCCGTTGCGGAGGACAGGCTCCGGACACGCATGCTCAGCAGCCATGGCTCACGGGCCCAGCCGCTCCGCGGCATGTGGGATCTTCCCAGACCCCGGCATGAACCCGCATCCCCTGCATCGGCAGGCGGACTCTGAACTTTAATCTCCATAAGAGCAGGGGGGCTATATTTATCTTGCGCACCATTATACATCTATGATCCAACACTTTGCATAGTCCATAGATGATACTTAGTAACTTTTTTTTTTTTTTTTTTTTGCGGTACGCGGGCTACTCACTGCCGCAGCCTCTTCCGTTGCGGAGCACAGGCTCCAGACGCACAGGCTCAGCGGCCATGGCTCACGGGCCCAGCCACTCCGCAGCAGGTGGGATCTTCCCGGACCGGGGCACGAACCCGCATCCCCTGCATCGTCAGGCAGACTCTCAACCACTGCGCCATCAGGGAAGCCCAGTAACTATTTTTTCTATCGTGCAAATGCATGGTTAACTGAAGGAATACACTGACGCATATGCTCCTGGCTAGTTAGGCAACAGTGAAACATTTGTCTGTTAAAAAATCATGAATGATCAAAACAGTTGGATATATGTATATATTTATGTTTCACTTTATTCAAATATTTCCATAAATTATTAAGTAAATGAGATTTTTCCCCAAGCACTCCATAAATCTAGAATTTGGAATCATCTCTATGCTTTTTTGGTTTAATATTCCCCCTCTTTGTATTTTTTTCACATTTTCTTTTCCTCAATTAGGTTTCATTTGGTAAAATGATGACATTCTTTACATGCAGATAAATAATCCATAGAGACAATAACACATCAAGACAAGGTAAATAACACATGTAGACAAGAATAATTCTTTAATATATAGTATCCATGCAATAAATATAAGTGGGATAAACTAATGAAATTGACCTGTCAATATTGAACACAATTACTAGAGTTAGCCAATGGGTTTTAATTTGTATGCCCTTTCTGATCAATTGCTAGAGGCTGTCTTATACTCAGTTGGGAGGAGGAGAAGTGAAAAGGCATGTGATAATTAGCAAGGAAAAATATCATGATTAATTATTGATGTCAACCAGGAGGGTAGGAAAGACGAGTGATGGCATGTCTGCCACATATGTGCCATCATGATATTGTGCAATTATTCAGTAGATAAATAAAAATGAACGCCAAAGGACCTCAGTAGCTAGCATAAAAGGGGTAGAAATTTGAGCTAATAGTATTTTGAAATACCCTATGTATAGCAAACACACATTGTATACACACATAGACTCACAAATTCACACACACTTGCACACACACATAAAAGGCAATCATTAATTTATGATATTATAATATTATTGAGGCAACTCTATTAAGATTTAATTAGAAAAACTTTAGTGATTCTTCCAAATTTGATTTTATAAATAGGCTAAAAATATAATCATTATATATTTTAGAATATGTTCCACTTCCAAAAGCATAAAAATATTTTATTAATTCTATATAAATATTATATTAATTATACTTGAATAATTTAGAATTTAGGGTCTAAATTTAGTTCATTATTTGCCTTTCCTAAACAAACCTAGAGGCATATTTTTATTGTAATAAAAATTTGATTGTTGAAATTTGAATTTTATAAAGCTAATTATGTTTTCTTTTATTTAGAATGGTTATATAATTTCAAATGTTTTTGAAAGTTTTTATGAAAACAAAAATACTTATAAAATTTATTAAAATAAATTATCTACTAATACTTTACATAACTGTCTTTTATGGTTTTTAGTACAATTGGATTTTGAAACATATATAATTCATACTTTTAACTTAGGGAATTATTTTCCCAATTAAGGATCTTTTACTGTGATTAAATTTTTTTTTTTACTGTGATTAAATTTGATTAACTTTTTACTAAACAGTAGACATCATAAACAGAGGTAATATGTTGGATATTTTTAACATCACTAATTTCTAAGCATAAAGCACATTGCCTGGAAAGTAGTTTGTACTCAAAAAAATTTCAAAGGATACTTCACAGAATGTATATATATATGACAAAAGTTATAAATGTGGAATTATACACACAATGAATGATAGTGTTGATGGTTTTTAGAAAACAAAGCATAACTTTGTTTTAGTGGTTGGAAAACTGAGGTTGAAGGAGATTAATATAAACAGCTACTAATACTGGATGTGGGACTTGAATTCTGATATATTCTGTTCTTCAAGTAAAATGTAGTTCACAGAATATAATAATTTTAATGAAATCTCTCTGTAATGAAATAGGTTGTATTTGACTAATTCTTTGAAATAATTTACTTATACATGATATAATCTGTTGCCACAATGTACCCATTTATGTAGTTATAAATTACCTATGTAACAGCTCTTACCTAAATCTTTGAGAGAATTGTTTGATCCCTAGGGTTGGCATCTGGCCAGGGATGTTTAATTAACTGGTTTTCATCCAGTCACTCCACAAGGTGGCAGTGTAGCATTACTACAAATACTACCCCTCATGCATATTTGTGAAAAATTAATAAATAAATGAGAAATTGTTTTCATACACATTGGCAAATTATTTTGCTTTTTTTCCCCATGCTAGATATATTGAGGCTAAACAAATTCTGAGTGAATATTAAACTTCATAAATTGTACAAACAGGACAAAATGAGCTTGATTTGATGCTTGAATGATGCAGACAATCCAAGATTTATTAAATATCATGGCAATATCTTGAAGAGAAGTCTAACTTTACTAAAATAGGAAATGTCATGTATATATGATCAGGGAACTTAATGGATTCTGTTTCTTATGGTCTTACAAAAGCACACTATGTTGAAAGTGATGATTTATCAGAATCTATACTGGGCCAAATCAAGCTAGTGGTCCGATTTTAAATTTTAATTTCGGAGTTGTCCATGTACTTTTGCTTGTTATAAACAGGAAAAATCACTTTTAATGAAGACATTTATAAATTGATGTCACCAATAGATACTTCTTTTTTGAACTATAGTCTTTTAAATAAGGATCACTAGAGTCATAAAAAAAATCAGTAAATGGAAGGGTTTTTGTTTGCTTTGTTTGTTTTATTTTCCAAGCATAATTTTGATGTATAGGATTCAACCAATATAAGTCTCAAATAGAATTCAATATGGGCAGCCAATCTACAGAAATATCCAAAGTGTATCTCACCAACACTTGTGATTTGTAATAGTTTTCACAAAGTGACTGCAGTCATGCTCGAGAGTTCATGATATTCAAAAGATTCACCATTAAGTGGAAATGGGGATAGTCAAGAGTAAGTGGAAGCAGAATATGTTTGAAGTCATATGTGCTGTAGGCAATAAGATGTCTATAGAGAAGCAACTTTATTGTGTATCTTCACAGAGTAATCTCCAACATAATGAATGCATAAGAAAATAAGAACAATTTTGTCAGTCATCTTCTTATTTGCTTTCTTCTTTTTCTAAATCTCATTTCCTGCCCTAATCAGTTATTGCCTACTGAAAAAAAAAGTTCATAAAGTGTGAACAAATAAGATATTAAGATTGCCCTAATTTGGTTTTATCCTTCCATAATTATTTTCACTTTTTAATGGTAATTGATACTCCTCCTTTCTTTGAAAAAATTGTTTCTCCTCCACTCAAATAATATTTTTCTGAAGGACTTCCAGTCATGATGCTCAGACAATCTAGTTATAGGGTTGAACCAATATCCCAGACCTGGTCAAATATATTATCCATGCCTATGGTCAGAAAAAATAATTTATAGATAAACTCATGGCTCAACCCAGGCCAATCACAGACCTTCCCTGGAATGCGGTATATTAGAGTTTGGAGAGAGAGACAGAGAAATTTCAACTGCAATATGAAAGGATTTAGCCAAGCAGAGAACAGAAGAGACAGGTTGCAGAGGGGTGGAGAATCTTGACAGTACTTGATAATTCCTGCCTATCTTCTATTAATTCTGTGAATCACCACAGGATCTTTCCAATAAATGCCATTTTCTGCCACAGTTAGTTTATTTGGATTTCTTTTACTTACAACCAAAAGAATTCTGACTGGAACAGCTATTTTTCAAGATACTTCTTTATTAACATATAATATCTTTTAAACATTTGCAGATGACATTTTTAAAAAAATACTTATCTTGACCATCTAGAGAAATATTGTAGAAAAAACACAAAAAGTAGAACATAGTCTAAAATATATAGTGATCATATTTTAGACCATTATAAATATCAGATTTGGAAGGAGAATTATAATTCAAAGAAAAGTATATTAAAAATAAATAAATATGTAATAAATATGTTGAGTTATAGGTTAGATACAATTTTAACATAATAAAGGGTTGTGTTCTTCTTAATTCAATTTTCAACACCTCATCCACCTCGCCCACACCCTGTACTTTTCCCCCAACATAAATATGCAGGGGAAAAATAAGTAAGTGAGGAGGGAAAGAGGTCACAAATAAGAAATATGTTCAATGTTGTAGACTTGTAAAATAAAAATCAGAAGCCTAGGGTGGACGATCATTATAGAAATATCAAGGAAATAGATTCTGTTTTTACTTGGAGTTGAGGAGAATAATCAACTCAATGACCATGGATCATAACAAAGTACATAAAGATCCTACTCTGGAACATAAGAATGGTTAGAAAGGAAAGGTAGGAACCAGTAGAGATAAAGAAATTATGGATGTATGGGAGTTTACTAAGGATATTTGGATATTGTAACTTAATTGTTATGGATGGCATCTTCTTTGGCAAGGCACGTTTTGGTTTATCACTCTTCAGTTTTGCTTTTAATCTGTTGTATGTTTTGTTTCGCTTGTTCTGACATATTTTTAAGAGTCAAAGTGTAACTCCTTGATTACAAATGAAGATTAAGTGTCACCAATTAAAAAAAAAAAGAGTCCATTCTCTACGTCTGTGTCTTTATTCCTGTCCTGCCCCTAGGTTCTTCATAACCAGTTTTTTTTTCTTAGATTCCATATATATGTATTAGCATATGGTATTTGTTTTTCTCTTTCTGACTTACTTCACTCTGTATGAGACTCTAGGTCCATCCACCTCACTACAAATAACTCAGTTTCGTTTCTTTTTATGGCTGAGTAATATTCCATTGTATATATGTGCCACATCTTCTTTATCCATTCATCTGTTGATGGACACTTAGGTTGCTTCCATGTCCTGGCTACTGTAAATAGAGCTGCAATGAACATTGTGGTACATGACCCTTTTGAATTATGGTTTTCTCAGGGTATATGCCCAGTAGTGGGGTTGCTGGGTCATATGGTAGTTCTATTTTTAGTTTTTGAAGGAACCTCCATACTGTTCTCCATAGTGGCTGTATCAATTTACATTCCCACCAACAGTGCAAGAGGGTTCCCTTTTCTCCACACCCTCTCCAGCATTTATTGTTTGTAGATTTTTTGATGATAGCCATTCTGACTGGTGTGAGGTGATACCTCATTGTAGTTTTGATTTGCATTTCTCTAATGATTAGTGGTGTTAAGCATTCTTTCATGTGTTTGTTGGCTATCTGTATACCTTCTTTGGAGAAATGTCTATTTAGGTCTTCTGCCCATTTTTGGATTGGGTTGTTTGCTTTTTGATATTGAGCTGCATGAGCTGCTTGTAAATTTTGGAGATTAATCCTTTGTCAGTTGCTTTATTTGCATATATTTTCTCCCATTCTGAGTGTTGTCTTTTCATCTTGTTTATGGTTTCCTTTGCTGTGCAAAAGCTTTTAAGTTCCATTAGGTCCCATTTGTTTATTTTTGTTTTTATTTCCATTACTCTAGGAGGTGGGTCAAAAAGGATCTTGCTGTGATTTATGTCATAGAGGAACGTTCTGCCTATGTTTTCCTCTAAGAGTTCTATAGTGTCTGGCCTTACATTTAGGTCTTTAATCCATTTTGAGTTTATTTTTGTGTATGGTGTAGGGAGTGTTCTAATTTCATTCTTTTACATGTATCTGTCCAGTTTCCCAGCACCACTTATGGAAGAGGCTGTCTTTTCTCCATTGTATATTTTGCCTCCTTTATCAAAAATAAGGTGACCATAAAGACGGAGACGTAGAGAATGGACTTGAGGACACGGGAAGGGGGAAGGGTAAGTTGGGATGAAGTGAGAGAGCGGCATGGACTTATATACACTACGAAATTTAAAATAAATAGGTAGTGGGAAGCAGCTGCATTGCATAGGGAGATCAGCTGGGTGCTTTGTGACCACCTAGAGGGGTGGGATAGGGAGGGTGGGAGGGAGACACAAGAAGGAGTAGATATGGGGATATGTGTGTATGTACAGCTGATTCACTTTGTTATAAAGCAGAAACTAACACACCATTGTAAAGCAATTATACTCCAATAAAGATGTTAAAAAAATAAAAAATACAAAAGGAGAAGAAAAAACACATTTAGTTCTTGATAACTTTATGGAACAAGAAAACCGTATGTTGTTTTTTACATCTATATATATATATATTTTTTGTGGTATGTGGGCCTCTCACTGTTGTGGCCTCTCCCGTTGCGGAGCACAGCCTCCAGACGCGCAGGCTCAGCGGCCATGGCTCACGGGCCCAGCCGCTCTGCGGCATGTGGGACCTTCCCGACCGGGGCACGAACCCGTGTCCCCTGCATTGGCAGGCGGACTCTCAACCACTGCGCCACCAAGGAAGCCCTACATCTACATTTTTGATAGTAGTGTGTAAAGTTAGTTTAAAGCAACATCACTATCTTGTAATAAAGAACGTGGGAAAAGTAATTAAATGACCATTTTGGATATGGAGAGCAATGAAAGTACTTGTATATATTGAATTAGAAAGTTTATGCTATTGATAAGAAATAAAATCAATGCCAGTGCTATAGTTATTAATTTTTCAAGAGAAACTTTGGTTCAGAAAAACAATATCAGAGAAAAAGGACAAAAACTTCATTAAAGGACAGCGTTGTACTAGTGTTCAATTCTACATTTTCAGTGCTTCACTGCCAATTAAGAAAAAGCAATGAGATAAAAATTCCATCAAACTATGGGAGATTAGTTTTGCTACCTGTGTGGAAGATAAATATTTTTAGGCCATGTTGATGGGCATATGTAATGAGGGAAAAACAATTCTTGATCTTTTCCCCCAAATTTATTCTCCCTATTTTCATTAAACAAACTTAGTGAGTCAGAAAACCTAGTTGATTTCTTCCTGATACACGTCCTACATAATGAATTTCGATTGTAATTATTCAGAAAACCTCAATTCTGTATTACTGTTTCTTTTTTACTTTCAATCCAAGCCATTATCATGTTTCCCATTCTTTATATTCCTTTTAGTGAGTATGAACAATGATGATATTTCCTGAGTTGAAAGCATATACTCTGAAATATTTAATCTGGAAAAGTTAAAAAAAATTCCAGTTTTTGTTATGTTTTATTTTGCCAATGTGCTTATTTGCCTAAAAGCATATAGCATCATTTTTCTAGAATCATAATATAGTATCAATTTTTACTTTCAGGAAAAAAAATAGAAATTAGTGAAGTTATTTTCAAGAAGACCTACAGCATCATATTCAGGTCACAACGCTAAAAGAAAAGAAAAACCTTTAACAAGGGTTGCTATTACCAAATGCATGTTTAACAAAGGGGGTATAGGTTGTGGCAGAAAACAAAAACAGCATAGAAATATTTTTGAGTAATAGGAGGATAGGGGTGGAGACAATAGAAAAGATTAATATTTAGGAAACAGTCAGCACAAGTGTCTTTTTCCCAGTCACAGGCAGAGAGAGGAAACATAAAGTCTTTCCCAAGTTACCTCAGAAAGCATTTTATAGAAGACATTCACTTGCAGAAACTTTCAACACATCCTTTTGAAGAAAATATAACTTTAGTAGTATTTTTATTTTTTACACAGATTGTGTAATAACCATTAGAATCAGAATTAAGTATGATTAGCTAAGGAAAAACATTAAAGATAATTTTATTTTTAGTAATTTTTAGAGAGATCGAAATCTGTATCACAGCCTGGATACCAGAAAGGAAAAACATTTGTTAATATATTTCGCTATTAAATATGATGTATTATAGGATGTCAGAAAAACTAAACCTGGACCATTCCCCCGATGACTTCCAATTAAGAAGTTAAATAATCTCCTAATTAAATATTGATAGTGGTAATGATAAGGATATAACAGGTATAAATGTATATTCTCTGAACTCATTTTAATAATATAATATTTTAATAAGACATATATATTAAATAGAATAATTATGTTGTTTTAAAACTATATCTAGTTAAAACTCCCATGCAGATATTATTAACATTAACACTTAAATCCAGTAGACCCAACAATCATAAATGGTGACTTAAACATAACCTTAAATTTTGTAAATATTTAAGTATTTTATTTAAGGATGGATTTAGTTTATATTCATTAAATAAAACTTTTTAAGGAAATTGCCAGCCTTAACTGTGCAATTGTTTGAAAACAATAGTTTAAGTGACTAAAGTAACAACAGAATGTTTTTATGTTGGAGTCCATGAGACTCGTTTTATTGAAAAGATAGGCATAATCTATAATTAGTATAAAATATAAATCATTTAGGTAAACTTTATGAAAATGGGTGATTTTAGAGAACTTGATATTAGTACCTTTCTTTAAACGGATTAAATTAAGTATTAAAAATATTTAATCCCATTAAAGGGATTAAATATTTTCTTGGTCAGATTTTTATACCACTACTTTGTTACATATCATAGCTTTAAAAATTTATTTCATTCACGGTGCTGAGTTTAATACTAGGCTACTATGTGATTTAATTGTCACAGTATAGGAAATACTTAAGTTGATATTAATAAGATTTTATTATATGTACCATATCAGAAAATCTCAAAATAAAGTGGTAAGGTTTTAAATTTCCACCTTCCCTGAGTTAGAAAATCAACATATTCATGGATTCAGGAACATATTCATGTAAGTTTCCTTTACATGAACTTTCTAAAAAAGTATTAGAGACGTCAACATTTTAGTGCAGACATCTGTTGAGATCATACATAATTAAGTTGATGGCACTCCCAAAAGAACCATAAACAGAAACGCTATTCAATAACTGTTTTCAAGTTCATATGTTTAAGCAGGCATAGAATTCTCTTTCAGTTCTGTGATTTCAGTGAGAGCCTTAGAGGTCAATGGTTACATGCTGTTCTGAGGCTCTGGCTACTAAGTGTCATGTTGCAGAATCGGAATGTTATTTCCAAGAGCAGCCAGAAGAGAGCATCCATATCTCAGAGACTCAAGTGGGAAAATGAATAAGGCACAGGTCTACCACACAGCTTAAGCCACCTCTTTTTGGGGAAATGATGATGAATTTTTTGTGATCATGCTCAAATGGCTTAGGAAACGACTGGAGTGTAGTTGATATTCCAAGATTCAAGCATCTGGTGTTCGAATAAACCCAATTTAACTGTGTCTTAGTTCTACAAATTTGTTGTCAAGACAATTTAGGCTAAGCAGTATAGTCATGTACTTATTCCAGACCACAACAGTCCACTAATCTAATTACAAATGGGTTCTAAGAAGGAAAAAATTAAATTAAGAAAAATTGTTTTGCATAGCAGTGATTTATAGCCTACTTTACTCCCCAAACAAGTCAGAAGTGTGCAATTCAAGACTTTCAGAATATGATTTTCACAGTAAAAAGGCAAAAAATTAGTATGAAGAAAAGGGGAAAAAAGACTCATTAGACTAAAAGCAGAAGTTGTACACAAACTACTTTTTACAGTAGTATTTGAATAATAATGCTTCTTTATTCTAGTACATAAAAAATCCACTAGTTCAGTTTTCCTTTTGTGTGGAGTATAATTTTAACTTCTTGTGTGTGAACAATATTTATGTACTGATGATGTGATTTTTTCCTATTATGTATTCATTTCCAAGTCCTGATTATTTAAACTCCTCTGTGCTTCCTACTCCATGAAATTAGTCTTTGGTACTTGAATCAGAAGAAAATGTTCTCTCATATATCTCACCTAAGTTAGATCAGGTTATGTCATCATAATACTGCATGCTAAGCTATAACTATATTAAGTACATAAATTAAAAAATGGTTAACTCTAAGTTGCAACATTTTCAGGCTTAAAGCATATTAGAGATACTGTTGGAGCTAGAGTTTCACATACTTTTCACTGAAGGGATTTTAAAACAAGAAGTCTTACAAAATGCTAGATCAGTAAATGATTTCATAATGGAGTAAGTAATTATTATTTGGAAAGTTATTTTTCTCATTCTATCACAGTGTTAATCTAAATTCTTCCTCCCTCCTTCCCTTCCTCCCTCCCTTCCTTCCTTTCTTCCTTCCTTCCTTCCTCTTTTCTCTCCAAATCTAATATCCAGAGATTTCAATTCCCTGTAAGGTGGTTATGGGCTTCATTGCCCCAACCAAGTGCAATACTACTTCCTAAATATATATTTTTGGTCAGGTTCTCGCTGATGGTCTGATGAAAACTGTGTAGACTCTTCACAGAAAAAAGCATATGAACATAAAATTTTTTTACAGTTTTATAGAATTATAAGATTGCTCACCCAAGCCCAAACATAGACACCACAGTGACTGATTCTTGAACCTTGTCTTTAAAAAAAGCTGACTGTGCGTCTATTATTTGAGATAATTTAAAGTTAACTTAACTTCTCAAGGCAAAAATTACCTCACTGTATTCCATAGGAGACAGAGAAATAGGCTCAAAATTTATTTTAACTAGAAATGTCCTCTGACTTGCAACTTACTGTATTATATGCATATTATGTAAAATCATGATTCACCCAAGAATTATTTTTCAAAAGTTGTTCATTTACTGAACAACTACTATGGGCATTGTTTTTTACAATGTATGTACAATTATGAAAAAAAAGGTAAATCATCGATTTAATGCAATCATCACCTCTTTTCTATATAACTGTAACATGTAGCATGAGGGTATTATTGTCTGTCTCATAAAATATCTCAACAATAGTAGTAATAATAGATATTAGTTTTTGAGCATCAGTACCAACCATTATACTAAGTTCTTCACATGTATTGCCTCATTTAATTTTGAGTACTGAATATAAATACAATACTGTAATAAAATAATAATACTGTAATTAAAATACATTATGAAGTATAAAATACAAGTAAATTTGTGAATTTTTATATAGAAAAAAACCTATGATCTGTGGAATAGTAAACTTGATCCCTGGATGGTTTGAAGATATTAAGTGAAATAACCCATTGTGAGTGGCAAGTTTTAAAAATGTTCACGTTTTTAGCTCCCAGAGGGCTTACTTCTCTGCAGGCTAATCCCTGAGGTACAGAAATGCCACCTTAGCTCTGCTAAGAAGACACAGAAACCACTTTCCTGGAACCTACAGATCTATTCTTGCCCAGAGCCCTGGGGCTTCTTGCCAGGATCTATGGAAGTCACAAGAAACTACTGTCTGGTCAAGGTTGGCCAACCTCCTTGAAAAGGCTGAGCAAATGCCCAGGATGCCAGGGGCTTGTGTGGGGTGGGAGAGCCCACGCTCTGCCATGGAGCAGCAGGGTGGGGGGTGGGGAAGTCAGACCTTGCACAGCGACATACCCAAGATTTGATTGTAAAGATGTTCTGCAGCCCTGAGGGAGAGCACAAATGCCTCTTTCAAAGTAGCACTGCGGCTCCCTGGCTCTGAATGCTGTTGATAGATCTCACCCGCTCCTAGCTATCTCACAGCTAGGTGGTACCCAGTCTTCATCATCCTTGCACGGTCCAGCAGAGGGGAGACCAGACTGGGGAAATAGTTCCCTCGGGACACCAGAGTGGGCACTTGGGGGTTGCCACTCTGCTCCCAGCCTCCATCTGACACCCCATAACTTGACTGTCGCCATCAGCCCTTTTGCAAGTCCTGCCCATGGTGTCAGAAACTACCCAAGAGAGCAGATTCAGCACTTTCCCAGCCTCCAGTGCAGTGAGCCACTCTCTGGAGGAAGAGAGCAGAGAGCAGAAGCAGCAGGGGCAGGAGAGACACTGGACTGGAATCCCATTGTGACTTTTGGAATAGACCTTTCATCTTTCACCCAAAGGTATTTCTTGAGTGCCAAATGCTGTGCTAGGAAGCTACAACCATGAACAGACAAACATGACCCTGCCTTCATGGAAATTACAGTCCAGTGGAGGAGGCAAAAAATAAAGTGAGCAAAGTCACAAAATAACATATTCATATTGTAATGAGTGCTCAGGAGGAAATAGTTACTGTGATAGGAAAAAAAAATATTGTCATTTAAGTAAATCACAGGGATGTTTGGATTATAGTCTACAAGGTATTTCAATATGGAAAAATGTGTAAGTTGCCAGGTAAGTTAACTATTTTACATCAAGTATTTGAATAAAAATATCCTCCAAGAAAATATACTGTTTTTGTTCCAATCCTTTACAAACTCCTGGCACTTCATCAAGTACCCCAGTAGGAGATGAATGTATTCTGAAGTGTGACCAATCTGGAGTCCATAGGAATAGCCTTTATCCCATTTGGAATATTCATCTCTTCCTTGCTCCAGCTGGGCTCACATGTGTGAGCATGTCCATACCAACACAAACACACACACACACACACACACACACACACACACACCAGTTCTGGGAGAGTTCCAAAGTGGCAGACTGCCAGAGGCAAAGGGAAGTAGAAAACAAGAAGGGGCAGATAAATCTCCAGGGCCAAAATAGTCTACCTCTCTACCACTTGTTCATCCATGATTCTTAGCTACAAACTTTATCCCATAGGTAGTATACTCAGGACCTATTTTATATCTCCACTTCCAGTCTCTAAGAAATAAATAGTTCCTGGGATATTACTGTAAAACAGCTTATGAGAGTGAAGGATTAAGGAACAGGATTTGAACCCTGTTCAGGTCCCTTGTGGCACTATGAAACTTGCCCTGTCTATGGACATGGTCATAGCAATATATAATTTCTCAGGTTGCCTTGAGGATTAAATGAGATAGTAAATATAGAAACATTTTGTATCTTATAAATTGTTACAATAGATATTAATTGTAAACATGAAAATTTTGTGTTCTCTATACAAATTTTGGGTAATTTAGGCAAAGCTTAGTGAAACACTTGTTTTTGGCCTGAAATATACTCAAAGATCCTCTATTATAATCTACATAGTCCCTTTTTTTCCCATATAAAATCTAGAGGATGTAGAGAAAGAACTAGGCTTTTAAAAAAAAATCCACATGCTTTAATAATTATTACCTGTATATGATTACAAAATGTTGGGTTATGATCACATACATGTAATAGTTAGTGCATATAGACTTGTTTTTTAAAAATCTTGTTCTTTCCCAATATCCTCTAGATGGGCAAAATGAAGTATTTTCCATGGAAGACCAGGGAAAGAAATAAAAATTGACTCAGAGTGTTGGGGCACAAGGGGCCAGGCAAAATTGGATGGATTGCACTAAGAGAGAAAGAAAGCGTATGAATGCGAGTAGGCCTGCAATAAAACATATCCATAGAGTATAGTATAAGTAGGATATCTTGATAGCTCATTCTACTTCCCCTTACCACTTGAGAGACATCTAAATTTCTCAGCTTCACTTTCAAAGGAATCCATCCTAAACGTTCACACCTTTCTTCTCAGGACACCCCTACACAAAACCTACAATCAGCTAAAATTCTGATTGTAACCAAATATACACTGGACACTTATACTCCTTTACTGCGTGTTTACTCTAGGAGCATGTGTTAGTTTTTCACTCCTGCTGTAACAAATTACTATAAACTTAGTGGCTTAAACAACACAAATTTAATATCTTACTGTTCTGAAGGTCAGAAGTCTGAAATGCATCTCAATGGACTGAAAAAAAAAGGTGCCCATCGGGTTGTGTTCCCTCTGGAAGGTCTAGGGGAGAATTCATTGTCTTGCCCTTTCTAGTTCCTTGAGCTGCCTGCATCCTTGTTGTGGCCCCTCTCTCCTTCTTCAAAACCAGCAGTCTTCTTATCTCCCTCTAATTCCAAAATCTCACTTTAAATGACCCTTATGAATATATTACATCCACTTGGATAATCCAGGGTAATCTCCTTGTTTTACAGTTATCTGTTTAGTAAACTTAATTCTCCTTTGCCAGACAACATAACGTACTTACAGGTTTAGGATTAAGACTTGGACATTTTTGGGTGGCCATCATTCTGCCTACCATAGATTCTACTCCAAACTAATTGCTCATATTCTCAAACGTAGAGCAACATTTTCTGTAGCAATTGCTTATTATCTAACCATGAATTGTTTTATAGTATTATTTTCATTGTTACTTGTTTATCTTACACTTCTGGACAACAACCTTAGTATGTTAGATTTTGTATCTTCTTTTCAGGGATTGATGCACCGAGGGGCCAGTCTAGTACCCCAAATCCAAGGATACTTTCATTTTCCTCCTAAGGATTTCTTTGAAATGTCTAAAATGAAAACATTCACTTTAATCTCGTGAGATATTGCACTTCAGGAAACTCATCTGGTTATTTGATGCCTCTTAACAATCTGCACATATCCTCCGACAGTTCACCAGGAATTCTTAACAAAAGAGGACCTGTGCTGATAAAACAGCTAAGGGCAAACAGACATAGTTTATTCTGAAGCTGCATTTATCAGACTTGGTTGCAAAGTAAAGCAGGTTCTTTGCAAAGTATCCAGGCACTAGGAAGCAAGTAGAGGGAACAAGGCTTGCTGATACCCACTTCTACTCCTGCTGGCTCTCGTTGCCCAAGTGCTGTTGCAAAGATCGTCCCTAATTTCAGTAGTTGAAATAAGAGGCAGACCTACGTGCACATGGAGATAGTCCATCTGGAGGAAAACCTGAGAGTGGATCCAAACCTGTGCCAAAGTAAATGTTGCATCTAAATGGTCCTCCTCACATGATTGCCACTGCTGAGACAGACCCAGCTACACACTGAGCTAGATTGACAGAAAATGCAAATTATCTTCATTTATTTGTTGAGTAGAAATGGAGTGTTCATATGTAGCTTGCTTATGATGACACTTCCTAATTCATTTTCCCTGTAGAGTATGTATACTGATGTATATTTAAAATTGAAAGCAATAATATTTCCCAGTTTTAATGTATGATTTTTCATTTTTGGAGGGATTAAAAGCTCACAAAATCACAGAATTAATTTTAGGTAGCAAATGTCGATTTCTGCTTCTTCCCTTTGTCCCTCACATATATTTTCTCTCTCTAGATACTTAGAATATTTTGTAATTTGTGAACTTAAACTTCCATTGCGAAAGTGTAGGTTACAAAACCATTTTGTTACTACAAATTATAAGATTTTAAACTCTTATGTATGTCATCATATCTTGCTATCCACTGAATCTGTAGGTGTGATATTGCCAAATAGAAGAAGAACTATAGAAGTGGGTTAATTCAGTTTGGCTCATTCTTCAGGGAAATGACATAGTGTATCTTAGACAAAACAAAGGGGGCAGATTTGACACTTGGCTTATTTTACCTATATCAAAAAACACTATTTTTATATAATTGTCTTTTGTTAATTTTTTTCTTTTGTTCAACAGGGAAAAGGTATTAATAAATATTAAAAATACATGATTTTTATCCAGTTTGGCAATCAACATCAATAGCATTCACTTCTTTGAAAGTTAGTATACATTTTTATTGATTTATTTATAAATATACAAATTTATTTGCTTATTTATTTATTTGATAAATGCAGCTCCATTGACCCTGGCTGAGTAAAAGCATGCTTTACCTGAGACTTAATTGATCAGAATAAAGGGTTTACATGAGTTCTAGATAATGGTGCTAGCCACTGTGCACTTTTTAATGTAAGTGCATGTATTGTGCTTTTCTTTTTTCTGATGTTATGCCTATGTTTGTAGATATAAATAATAAATACATCTCTATAATTTTCTTGAAATACTGGTAGCTCAGCATTTCAATTTCATTTGAGTTATTATTTTATTGTGCAGGTGCTCTGTTGCATCAGTGGTGGCAGAGGGTCCTGTCTTGGTGGGCTAGGTGCTCAGAGGGAGCACACAGGACACCACATATCCAAAATTCTGTCATACAGGATGAAGTGTAAATGTTTCGTTCTAATACTTAATGAGTACTTATTATCATAGCTGTAGCTTTCAGCCTATATGTGCTCTGTATTATTTAAGTCTAACTTAAAATTAAGTGGTACTATATCAGTATCCTGTTGCCATTGTAACAAATTACTGCAACTTTATTCTCTTACAGTCTGGAAGTCAGAAATCCAGGCAAAATCGGTTTCACTGGGTTAAAATCAGATTGTTGGCAGGGCTATTTGCTAGTGGAGGCTGTGAGAGGTTAGCCCACTTTTTCACATTTGGTTTCTATGGCTGCCGTTATTCTTTGGCTTGTGGCCCCTTCCTTCTTCAACGTGCGTTAATGCAATCTCTGCGTCGGCCATAAATTACCATCTCATCTTCTGTAGCCAAAATTCCCTCTGTCTCCCTTTTATGTGGACAACCATATTTATATTTAGGGCTTACAGGGAGAATAATCTCCCCATCCCAAGATCCTTACTTATTTTATCTTATTATCAATTTAATCATATCTGCAAAGTCCCTTTTGCCATATAGGGTAACATTTATAGCTTCTGAGGATAAAAATTTAGATATTTTGGGAGCACATTTTTTCAGCCTAACATAGGTATTATTATTTTCCCCCTTCTGAAGATTTAAAAAATGAGGCACACATAATTAACTTGGTTAAGGTCTCATATGTTAAAGGGTATCGAATCAGCCAAACCTATATTCTTAACCGTAAAACTCATAATAGAGTAGTAGGAAGATCCTTTACATATTACTGGAAATTTCAAACAGAAGATGTATGAAGACCTGTCAAGGATATTGTAGATGTAATTTCTTTATAACCATAAGATACTCTATATATTATGGTTCACAGACTTCTGGCTTTCAAGAGAAATATTTGTGACTAATAAGACATAAGTATTCTTGACAGAGAAAAATCTATTTTTTGATAATATTATCATAATTTTATAAAGGATGTTATTTCAATACTTACTAGGAATACAGAATGTGTGCCAGATACTTCTAAAATGGTTTACCCCTTGGTTTTTGGCTTCCATAATGCTGTCATTAGAAACAAACATTAAATAGCCCCCCCCATGCTCAGTAGTTTTTGCTCAATGGAAAAATTAAAACAATGTCAAAACACAAAATAAGTGTATCATACTGCTGAGTTAGTAACAACCAGTCCAGAGAAAACAGACAAGCCAGTTTTGTATGTAGACCCAAACTCACTATTTTAAGATTCACTACTCTTCTTGAGAAAGAAACATTATATGCATCCAGAACCAGACACTTTAAACAAATTGTATTCTTATTTGCAGTAATAACTGATTAAACCCATTGTTTCAAATTGGGTTCCCTAGAGGCAAACCCTGGAATGTAAATTTGTTGCACATGGCTTATTGAGGGTATATTCTCAAGAGAAAGGGAACAAGATAAAGATGTGTCTCAGAGACTGTAGCTGTGGCCCAATCCGTCAGGGAGATCTGGAGCATTTACTGCACCACAGAGTTGGTCCCTTGAGGCAACGAGGTCTTGCTTGCTTTAGCCCTGCGAGTCAGTCATTGCTGGCAGAATGTGTCTGAGGTTATGCAACTTACCTGACAACCTGACTCCCAGTCAACATTCAGGCAAGAGCCAGTCTTCAGAGAAGGAGTCAGCTGTAAGCTCTTAGGATCTAATGCCAACAGCAACTATTTGCTGTTGGCATTAGATATTTTTTTATTACAAAATATTTTTTATTACAAAATTTGTGTCTTTGGAAAATCATTTAATTATTATATGTCCTATCTCTCCCCTCACCCCAAACACTGTGAATTTCTCTGGTTTCCATAATGACTTATGGTTATGTCTACATAATTAAATCAGCCTGGCTGAAAAGGGTAAAGTTAATTAATCAATTAATTAATTAAAACAATTTAGTCTATCAAATTGTTTGGCTTCATATTATTGACAAATATCCTCTATTAAATTGTCTTTCTACAAATGGTTAGTGGGTAACTGAAATACTAGTACCATGTATTTAAATATCATCCTACTTTGCTTCATAAGATTGGACTACAAGATATTGGACATGGGAAACATTAATCATTTTGTGGTTTCAAAATACCAATCATTATATATTGAATATGTAATAACAGTTTTTATTTCCAATATTATTCATATAAAATTATGACCTGTCAAAAAACTGTGGTCAGTGGCTGACCCACTTCATAGAGAACAGTTTTTTATGTTTACTCCTACATCAGACCATGAAACTCGAAATAACTTTTACCAAGTAAGTTTGTTGACTAAATGGTAATTTTCCTACTAAATTCATTTCTCAGTGATCCATGACCTCAAAGAAAACAGAGGTGGCTCATCAACTACTTGTTATGCATCTGAGGAAAAACCATGGCTACAAGTTCACCATACTTGTAATTAGCAGTGTGAAAAAGATTTCAAATGATCCCTTATAAAAAGAAAGCGGTGACATTCTCACACTCTAGGCCACCAAGGGCACAGGCATTATTTGATATATTGTTAAGAAAGAGGCCCTGATTTAAATGTACAATATAATATTTGGTTGATAAGCTGCCATAAGCTTATCCAGTATAGGAAATGAAGAAATGAAAAGAAAAAGGTTCTTTTTGAGGTCACAAAAATACTGCATTACTAATTTCCCTAGCTTCATTAGTGAAGTAGACATGACCAATTAAAGATCCCAGAGAAATCTTACAGACATTGCTGTCTAAACTTATATATAATGTTTTGCAAATATATAATGACAAAGACAAACATACATTTCTCATGCTTTTTTTCTTGTCCTGATCTGAGTTCCATTTTCCCTTTTAATGTTTCCTTCTTCATTGTAAATACATAGGCTCATTTGCCAGCGCAATATTCTTCTGATCTCAAAAAATTCATTACTTCTTTTCTGAGACCAGATTTGATAACAAAAATAAGTAGGAGGGAGAAGCAGAAATTTTGAACACGATCATCCTCAAATTCACCACTGGGTCAGAAAAGTATAAAATGCTTCAAATTAATTTCACTCTCAAATCAATCCTTCCCAACACTATGCAAAGAAAATGTGAATTTTTTTCTTCCTGGTTTTCTAAGACTCTGGTTGTTTGTATGAATGAAGCAAATATAAATGTACATAAATTATATAAAGAAGCTGCATATAGAAGTTTACATAAATCAATTAAGAAAATTACATGTTGCAATGATTTATATAACCTTAAAATGATTAAAGAGAGCTTTGGATTCTCATCTAAATAACAATATCCATTAACAGTCTTCTGTCTTACTAAATCCTTCTGACACTCCCAATCTTTTAGCAGTCCAAGACCATAACTCCTGGGAGTATACATATTTTACTCACTTAATTTTCAATACTGTGGAGCCAATCAGTATACTAAGTACTGATTACATTTATCTACTTTCTTTTTTCTAAGTCAAAGAGCAACTCTGATCTCTAGATAAGTCACCTAATCTTGCCCTAGCTCAATATCTTTATCTATAAAATGGAGAAAAGATCTAAATCTCAGAGTGTTTAAGAGGAAAGTCAGATACAATACTTAGAGATAAACAGTGGATAAAAATTGTCCCTAGTTAAAACTTACTTTGGATATTGTTCAAAAGCTAAATTAAAGCAAGAATTAAAGTGACCTCATATTCATATTCTATACCTTCTGCCACTGATACTACCCTCCCTAATTTGTGGCAGCTTTTAAAAATGTGTATATTTTATTAAAGACTCTATATTGTGTTATATAACTGTTTCATATTATAGTGGAAGAAAGGTTTAGATACCTCTTTATCTTTCTCAACCATTCTCCAGGGAAGAGAAATGACTAATAGAATTGTTTATGTTCAGAGGTCATTGATTAGACCATGATTGCTAATGGGTAGGGTGGACCTTCTTTAAAAGGTTCATTTGTCTATATGTGGTTTTCTCTCTTCTAATTCCACATTTTTAGCCTTTGGAGAAATAAACAAACTCAAATACTTGACAATGGTAATTTTTCCAGCTCTTTATATATGTGTGTATGTGTGATGACTATTGATAGATATTTTTTATACCATGGAGCCATACAAAGCATGATAAAAAGACTTGGATTGGAAGATAAGCAGAGGGATATTGTTCTATCAGTCACCTAAACCAGGTGCTCCTGTGAATCTTTATGCATTTTATGCATTTGGGTTTATCAGGCTCTAGCTTAGTGATGAGTTAATTGCCTCATATTAATCATATATAGCTCCCTTAAGAGCTCTCTAAGTGGGAGAGGGATACCAAAGAGAGGTAAAGATGATAAATAAAAAGAAGAATTTGGATAAAGTACCATCGACACACAATTCCAGACCTACTCTTACTCCTAACATATGTATATGGCTTAAATGTCCAGATCTTGCATCAGTTATAAGGTTTTTTTTGTTTTGTTTTCTTTTGTTTTTTGCAGTACGCGGGCCTCTCACTGTTGTGGCCTCTCCTGTTGCGGAGCACAGGCTCCCGACGCGCAGGCTCAGCAGCCATGGCTCACGGGCCTAGCCACTCCGCGGCATGTGGGATCTTCCCGGACCGGGGCACGAACCCGTGTCCCCTGCATCGGCAGGCAGACTCTCAACCACTGCGCCACCAGGGAAGCCCCTACATGACTCTTTTGGAATTATGGTTTTCTCAGGGTATATGCCCAGTAGTGGGATTGCTGGGTCATATGGTAGTTCTATTTTTAGTTTTTAGGAAACTTCATACTGTTTTCCATAGTGGTTGTATCAATTTACATTCCCACCAACAGTTTTCCACAGTGATTTTACCAAGTTACATTCCCACCAACAGTGCAAGAGGGTTCCCTTTTCTCCATACACTCCCAGCATTTATTCTTTGTAGATTTGACTGTTGTGAGGTAATACCTCATTGTAGTTTTGAGTTGCATTTCTCCAATGATTAGTGATGTTGAGCATCCGTTCATGTGCTTGTTGGCAATCTGTATATCTTCTTTGGAAAAATGTCTATTTAGGTCTTCTGCCCATTTTTGGATTGGGTTGTTTGTTTTTTTGATATTGAGCTGCATGAGCTGCTTGTATATTTTGGAGATTAATCCTTTGTCAGTTGCTTCATTTGCAACTATTTTCTCAGATTCTGGGGTTGTCTTTTCGTCTTGTGTATGGTTTCCTTTGCTGTGCAAAAGCTTTTAAGTTTCATTAGGTCCCAGTTGTTTATTTTTACTTTTACTTCCATTACTCTACGAGGTGAGTCAAAAAGGATCTTGCTGTGATTTATGTCATAGAATGTTCTGCCTATGTTTCCCTCTAAGAGTTTTATAGCGTCTGGACTTACAGGTAGGTCTTTAATCCATTTGAGTTTATTTTGGTGTATGGTCTTAGGGAGTATTCTAACTTAATTCTTTTACATATAGCTGTCCAGTTCTCCCAGCACCACTTATTGAAGAGGCTGTCTTTTCTCCATTGTATATTCTTACCTCCTTTATCAAAAATAAGGTAACCATATATACATGGGTTTGGTTTATCTCTGGGCTTTCTATCCTGTTCCATTGATCTATATGTCTGTTTTTGTGCCAGTACTATACTGTCTTGATTACTGTAGCTTTGTAATATAGTCTGAAGTCCAGGAGCCTGATTCCTACAGCTCTGTTTATCTTTCTCAAGATTGCTTTGGCTATTTGGGGTCTTTTGTGTTTCCATACAAATTGTGAAATTTTTTGTTCTAGTTCTGTGAAAAATGCCACTGGTAGTTCAATAGGGATTGCATTGAATCTGTAGACTGATTTGTGTAGTAGAGTCATTTTCACAATATTGATTCTTCCAATCCAAGAACATGGTATATGTCTCCATCTATTTGTATCATCTTTAATTTCTTTCATCAGTATCTTATAGTTTTCCGCATACAGGTCTTTTGTCTCCCTAGGTAGGTTTGTTCCCAGTTATTTTATTCTTTTTTTTTTTTTCTTGCGTTATGCAGGCCTCTCACTGTTGTGGCCTCTCCCATTGCGAAGCACAGGCTCTGGACGCGCAGGCTCAGTGGCCATGGCTCACCGGCCTAGCTGCTCCACGGCATGTGGGATCTTCCCGAACCGGGGCACGAACCCGTGTCCCCTGCATCGGCAGGTGGACTCTCAAGCACTGCGCCACCAGGGAAGCCCTATTCTTTGTGTTGCAATGGTAAATGGGAGTGTTTCCTTGATTTCTCTTTCAGTGTTTTCATCATTAATGTATAGGAATGCCAGAGATTTCTGTGCATTAATTTTGTTTCCTGCTACCTTACCAGATTCATTGATTAGCTCTAGTAGTTTTCTGGTAGCATCTTTAGGATTCTCTATGTATAGTATCATGTCATCTGCAAACAGTGACGGTTTTACTTCTTCTTTTCCTATTTGCATTCCTTTTATTTCCTTTTCTTCTCTGATTGCTCTGGCTAAAACTTCCAAAGCTATGTTGAATAATAGTGGTGAGACTGGGTTACCTTGTCTTTTTCCTTATCAATGGTTTCAGTTTTTCACCATTGAGAATGAGGTTGGCTGTGGGTTTGTCATGTATGGCCTTTATTATGTTGAGGAAAGTTCCCTCTATGCCTACTTTCTGGAGGGTTTTTATCATAAATTGGTGTTGAATTTTGTCGAAAGCTTTTTCTGCATCTACTGAGATGATCATATGGGTTTTCTCCTTCAGTTTGTTAATATGGTTTATCACATTGATTGACTTGCATATATTGAAGAATCCTTGAATTCCTGGGATAAACACCACTGGATCATTATGTATGATCGTTTTAATGTGCTGTTGGATTCTGTTTGCTAGTATTTTGTTCAGGATTTTTACATTTATGTTAATCAGTGATATTGGCCTACAGTTTTCTTTTTTTTGTGACATCTTTGTCTGGTTTTGGTGTCAGGCTGATGGTGGCCTCGTAGAATGACTTTAGGAGTGTTTCTCCCCCTGCTATATTTTGGAAGAGTTTGAGAAAGATAGGTGTTAGCTCTTCTCTAAATGTTTGATAGAATTCGCCTGTGAAGCCATCTGGTCCTGGGCTTTTGTTTGTTGGAAGATTTTTAATCACAGTTTCAATTTCAGTGCTTGTGATTGGTCTCTTCATATTTTCTCTTTCTTCCTGTTTCAGTCTTGGAATGTTGTGCTTTTCTAAGAATTTGTCCATTTCTTCCAGGTTGTCCATTTTATTGGCATAGAGTTGCTTGTAGTAATCTCTCATGATCTTTTGTATTTCTGTGGTGTCAGTTGTTACTTCTCCTTTTTCATTTCTAATTTTATTGATTTGATTCTTCTTCTTTTTCTTGATGAGTTTGGCTAATAGTTTATCAATTTTGTTTATCTTCTCAAAGAACCAGCTTATATTGATCTTTGCTTTGTATTGATCTTTGGTATCATTTCCTTCATTTCTTTTTCATTTATTTCTGGTCTGATTTTTATGATTTCTTTCCTTCTGCTAACTTTGGGAGATTTTTGTCCTTCTTTCTCTAATTGCTTTATGTGTAAGGTTAGGTTTTTTTTTTTTAACATCTTTATTGGGGTATAATTGCTTTACAATGGTGTGTTAGTTTCTACTTTATAACAAAGTGAATCAGTTATACATATACATATGTTCCCATATGTCTTCCCTCTTGCGTCTCCCTCCCTCCCACCCTCCTTATCCCACCCCTCCAGGCTGTCACAAAGCACCGAGCCAATATCCCTGTGCCATGCGGCTGCTTCCCACTAGCTATCTACATTACTACGTTTGTTAGTGTATATATGTCCATGACTCTCTCTCGCCCTGTCACAGCTCACCCTTCCCCCTCCCCATATCCTCAAGTCCGTTTAGGTTGTTTATTTGAGATGTTTTTTATTTCTTGAGGTAGGATTGTATTGCTATAAACTTCCCTCTTAGAACTGCCTTTGCTGCATCCCATAGCTTTTGAGTCGTTATGTATTCATTGTCATTTGTTTCTAGGTATTTTTTGATTTCCACTTTGATTTCTTCAGTGATCTCTTGATTATTAAGTAGTGTACTTTTTAGCCTCCATGTGTTTGTATTTTTTTCAGATTTTTCCTGTAATTATATCTAGTCTCATAGCGTTGTGGTCGGAAAAGATTCTTGGTATGATTTCAATTTTCTTAAATTTACCAAAGCTTGATTTGTGACCCAAGATATGATCTATCCTGGAGAATGTTCCATGAGAACTTGAGAAGAAGTGTATTCTGTGGTTTTTGGATGGAATGTCCTATAAATATCAATTAAGTCCATATTGTTTAATGTATTATTTAAAGCTTGTGTTTCCTTATTAATTTTCCTTTTTGGATGGTCAGCCTATTGGTGAAAGTGGGGTGTGAAAGTCCCCTACTATGATTGTGTTACTGTCAGTTTCCCCTTTTATAGCTGTTAACATTTGCCTTATGTATTGAGGTGCTCCTATGTTGGGTGCATAAATATTTACAATTGTTATATCTTCTTCCTGGATTGGTCCCTTGATCATTATGTAGTGTCCTTCTTTGTCTCTTGTAATAGTCTTTATTTGAAAGTCTATTTTGTCTGATATGAGAATTGCTACTCCAGCTTTCTTTTGATTTCCATTTGCATGGAATATCTTTTTTCATCCCCTCACTTTCAGTCTGTATGTGTCCCTAGGTCTGAAGTGGGTCTCTCATAGACAGCATATTTACGAGTGTTGTTTTTGTATCCATTCAGCCAGTCTATGCCTTTTGGTTGAAGCCTTTAATCCATTTACATTTAAGGTAGTTATCGATATGTATATTCCTATTACCATTTTCTTAATTGTTTTGGGTTTGTTATTGTAGGTCTTTTCCTTCTCTTGTGTTTCTTGCCTAGATAAGTTCCTTTAGCATCTATTGTAAAGTGGGTTTAGTGTTGCTGAATTCCTTTAGCTTTTGCTTGTCTGTTAAGATTCCCATTTCTCCCTCAAATCTGAATGAGATCCTTGCTGGGTAAGAGATCCTTGCTGGGTAATGTTGGTTGTAAGTTTTTCCTTTCATCACTTTAAATATGTCCCATGACTCCCTTCTGGCTTACAGTGTTTCTGCTGAAAGCTCAGCTGTTAACTTTATGAGGATTCCTTTGTACCTTATTTGTTGCTTTTCCCTTGCTGCTTTCAATATTTTTTCTTTGTGTTTAATTTTTGATAGTTTGATTAATATGTGTCTTGGTGTGTTTCTCCTTGGATTTATCCTGTATGGGACTCTCTGTGCTTCCTGGACTTGATTGACTATTTCCTTTCCCATATTAGGGAAGTTTTCAACTATAATCTCTTCAAATATTTTTTCAGTTCCTTTCTTTCTCTCTTCTTCTTCTGGGGCCCCTATAATTCGAATGTTGGTGCATTTAATGTTGTCCCAGAGGTCTCTGAGACTCTCCCCAATTCTTTTCATTCTTTTTTCTTTATTCTGCTCTGTGGTCGTTATTTCCACTATTTTATCTTCCAAGTCACTTAACCATTCTTCTGCCTCAGTTATTCTGCTATTGATTCCTTCTAGAGAATTTTTAATTTCATTTTTTGTGTTGTTCATCATTTTTTGTTTGCTCTTTAGTTCTTCTAGGTCCTTGTTAAACATTTCTTTATTTCCTCCATTCTATTTCCAAGATTTTGGATCATCTTTACTATCATTACTCTGAATTCTTTTTCAGGTAGACTGCCTATTTCCTCTTCAATTTTTGGTCTGGTGGGTTTTTAACCTTGCTCCTTCATCTGCTGTGTGTTCCTCTGTCTTCTCATTTTGCTTAACTTACTCTGTTTGGGGTCTCCTTTTCACACAGTCTGCAGGTTCGTATTTCCCGTTGTTTTTGGTGTCTGCTCCCAGTGGCTAAGGTTGGTTCAGTGGGCTGTGTAGGCTTCCTGGTGGAGGGGACTGGTACCTGTGTTCTGGTGGATGAGGCTGGATCTTGTCTTTTTGTTGGGCAGGACCATATCCGGTGGTGTGCTTTGGGGTGTCTTGACCTTATTATGATTTTAGGCAGCCTCTCTGCTAATGGGTAGGGTTGTGTTCCTGTCTTGCTAGTTGATTGGCATAGGGTGTCCAGCACTGTAGCTTGCTGCTCGTTGAGTGGAGCTGGGTCTTAACGTTGAGATGGAGATCTTTGGGAGAGCTTTCACTGTTTGATATTACATCGAGCCGTGAGGTTTCTGGTGGACCAGTGTGCTGAATTCAGCTCTCCCACCTCAGAGGCTCAGGCCTGACACCTGGCCAGAGCACCAAGACCCTGTCAGCCATAAGGCTCAGAAGAAAATGGAGAAAAGAAAGAAAGAAAGAAAGAAAGAAAGAAAGAAAGAAAGAAAGAAAGAAAGAAAGAAAGAAAGAAAGAAAGAAAGAAAGAAAGAAAGAAAGAAAGAAAGAAAGAAAGAAAGAAAGAAAGAAAGAAAGAAAGAAAGAAAGAAAGAAAGGAAGGAAGAAAATACATGAAATAAGATACAATAAAGTTATGAAAATAAAAAATAAGTAAATATTATTAAAAATAAAAAATGAAAAAGTAATAAAAAAAAGAAAGAACAAAAGAAAGAAGAGAGCAACCAAACCGAAAAACATATCCACCAATGATAACAACTGCTAAAAACTATACTAAAAAAAAAAAAAAGGACAGACAGATACCTAGGACAAATGGTAAATGCAAAGCTATACTGACATAATCACACAAAGAAGCATACACATACACACTCACAAAAAGAGGAAAAGGAAAAAAACAGATATATATATATATATACATATATATATATATAATAAGGAAGAGAGCAACCAAATCAATAAACAAATTTACCAATGATAATAAACTCTAAATACTAAACTAAGATAAGCATAAAACCAGAAACAAATTAGATACAGAAAGCAAATCTCAAGTCTACAGTTTCTCCCAAAGTCCACCACCTCATTTTTGGGATGCTTTGTTATCTATTCAGGTATTCCACAGATGCAGGGTACATCAAGTTGATTGTGGAGATTTAATCCGCTGCTCCTGAGGCTGCTGGGAGAAATTTTCCTTTCTCTTCTTTGTTCGCACAGCTCCTGAGGTTGAGCTTTTGGATTTGGTCCCACCTCTGAGTGTAGGTCTCCTGAGGGCGTCTGTTCCCTGCCACAATGGGACAGGGTTAAAATAGCAGCTGATTAGGGGGCTCTGGCTCACTCAGGCTTGGGGGAGGGAGGGGTACAGAATGCGGGGCAAGGCTGTGGCAGCAGAGGCTAACATGATGTTGCACCAGCCTGAGGCGCACCATGTGTCCTCCCGGAGAAGTTGGCCCCGGATCACGGGACCCTGGTAGTGGCAGCCTGCACAGGCTCCCGGGAGTGGAGGTGTGGTTAGTGACCTGTGCTTGTATGCAACCTTAGCATTTCATGCCCGTCTCTGGGTTCTGTGCTGATAGCTGAGGCTCGTGCCCATTTCTGGAGCTCCTTTAGGCAGTGCTCTGAATCCCCTCTCCTCATGCACCCTAAAACAATAGTCTCTTGCCTCTTAGGCAGGTCCAGGCTTTTTCCCGGACTCCCTCCCGCTAGCTGTGGCACACTAACCCCCTTCAGGCTGTGTTCATGCAGCCAACACCAGTCCTCTCCCTGGGATCTGACCTCCGAAGCCCGAGCCTCAGCTTCCAGCCCCCACCCACCCTGGCAGGTGAGCAAACAAGCCTCACGGGCTGTTGAGTGCTGGTCGGCACAGATCCACTGTGCTGGAATCTCTCCACTTTGCCCTCTGCACCTCCATTGCTGTGCTCTCCTCCATGGTTCTGAAACTTCCCCCCCGCCGCCACCCCCCATCTCCACCAGTGAAGGGGCTTCCTATTGTCTGGAAACTTTTCCTCCTTCACAGCTCCCTCCCACTGGTGCAGGTCCCATCCCTATCCTTTTGTCTCTGTTTTCTCTTTTTTCTTTTGCCCTACCCAGGTACGTGGGGAGTTTCTTGCCTTTGGGTAAGTCTGAGGTCTTCTGCCCGCGTTCAGTAGGTGTTCTGTAGGAGTTGTTCCACATGTAGATGTATTTCTGATGTATTTTGGGAGAAGAAGGTGATCTCCACGTCTTACTCCTCCACCATCTTGAAGGTTCCTCCTATCCTTATTTTTAAGTTAAAGATATAAGTATATATACAAGAGTAAATCTGATAGTGAGCTTATATAAACAGTGAGAACAATGAGTACGTTCCAAACCATGGAAGATATACAGAGGAGGTGGTGAGAGGTACACGCTTCAAAAAGAAAGGGAATCCCAAGGGGATCCTGACAAAATCATTTACATGAAAGGTGTAAAAGTGAATGTCAAGTATTCTTCAATTGTAGAGTCAAATGAGGTAAAACTTTAGTAACTAACAAAGCAAACCTGCACTACACTAAGAAGTCCTTCCAACTAATGCTGATGCTGCAGGAAAAATGCAAAGGTCATAGCTGAGTTTCTGTTGTAATTAGTTCTCATACGGTGGTAAACTGATGTTGATGCATTATAAGCTGGAGTGGTGGCAATGACTGTAGAAATAATGCATGTCTTGCAAGTCACAAACTTCTGGAAATTAACCAAGTGACCTCTAGTGTCAGCCAGGAGAGCATGCTGACCAAGAAAACCTGTGACCTTTTCCCATAATGCACCATATTTTTAAAGACCTTTGTCTTTAGAAACTTCAAGGCATGCCGTTCAGTGTTCACTGGAGCTTGTGATTATATTACCTTGTCACCTTTACTTTGCCAGACCCTGACTTGCATAACTGTTAAACAGTATCTTGTTAAAATAGGAGGAGTTGATATTCCTGAAAACAATAGGAAGCAATGGAGGGAAATCTGGTAGAGCGTAAAAACATGATCCAACGTGTATATTAATAAAGATCATTTTTCAGAGTGTGACATGATGGATTCCAGGTGGACACAAAAAGGTTAAACATATGGAATCTCTTAAAAGCTAATAAGGGTAATCTAAGTAAGAAATTAAGTCCTTAGAAAGAAGGGATGGACTTTTAATAGGTTGATTTAGTAGATTTAATGAGTGACTGAAATGCCAACATTTTGAAAAGAGGAATCTAGGATGATTACCAATTTACCCTCTAAATATCTGGGATGATGGTGGTGACATTTATGAAGATTGGTAATATGATAAGCATAAAGAGAAACACTTCTTAATTTGTTCTTTTCCCCCTCTGCAACCTCCACTGGGTGTTTGTTTCCATTCATATACACAGAGATTAATTAAGTGAGTGGGAAAACTGGGAGGAGCTTTACAGAGGAAGACGCTAAGTGATAAGGATTCAGAGTTTAGAGGAGAATAAAATGACTTTTGCCCAGAACATTGCCACTTGGAATAGTTTTGAGCCTCCTGGAGAAAGAGTATAGGTAAAGGAACCCAGGAGAATCTATAAGCCTTAAGCACAAGAAGAGATATTTTACAGACTCTGGTAGCCCAGTGAGACACAGGGTTGGGAGAAGAAGCCCCATCTCACCACACCTCACCAGTACCATTTATGTCAGGAGGACTGAAATATTTGGTAGCACTGGAGAAAGCATTGTAATAATTATACTGCCAATTTCATGGTGGGCAGGGGCAACTGTGACTCTCCAGATAGCTTTGTAGGCATCACCCAAGAAGAATGATCACACATATTCATGGCAGCTGCAAGACAGAATAATTTGTAGACATTTATGAAAAGTTTCTTGGTCTACATACTTAGGGTGTAGGACTGATATTGAATTTATAAAAAATTGGAAAAAACTAAAGGAAGATGAGGAGTTCAGATTCTACATATGATATTAAGGTAAGAGCAGATTACTTAAGTGGAGATCTTTAGTATGCATGAGGATATATGGATCTGAATATTTTGATACTGGTTTGGGCTAACTGCATAGTATCGGATATTTTGGAGAATATTGATAGTTTGAACTACATGTGTGGGTCACTCAACAGGTAGAGTATGTAGGGGAAAACAAAAACGAAAACAGATCCAAGATGGAACGCTGAGTAACATTGATATCATCACAATTTCTAAAAGTGATATTTTTAATCTAATTTTTTATATATAATTTTAATACAATTGATATTTTCTTAAATTATTTGAAGCTTTTTTTTCCTTTATAAACATCAATTAAGTTTCTAGCTACAGTGTATTTGGCCTTATAACAATGTGTGAGATGAATCTGTAGCAACTCTCCCAAATATAAGTTAGGGTGTATTTCTGGGACCCAGGAAATCTGCGATTTAGTGCCTTCTTGGAGATCTACATCTAGAAAGGTTCCCCTTTAAAATAGAAATGAGAATGAAAATCATATATTGTGATCTGTCTCTCTCTCTCATCATTTATTTCTCCTCCCTTAGTTCCCACCACTCCCACTCCCCACACACGTGCAAAAATGCTCATCACACTTAGTCTCTCTCTTTGGGAAATCTGGAGAATTCCAGGGGCCTAGACTGGCTTTATAGGCATGATTTCCAAATTACAGGGAAGGCCTTCCCAGACCAGTTGATAGATCCCTAAAGTTAATTTAGCATAAAACAATTTTTAAAAATTTTTTAAGCAGAGATAGGCTCAATAGAAATATCTCTGGAGGTGTGCACATAGGACTTAAGCATGTGATTTTATGCAAAGATTGATACCAGAATGCAGATTTGGCTTGAGGGAGTTTGCCAAAGGATAGTCAAAGAAGCCGTTTTGACATACTTCAAAATAATACAATTATTTCCAGGTACATTAGTACTCATTTTCACTTCCAAAGGTTATTAGAACATCTGCTGAGAAAGGGGAGGCAGGGTGGTAGTTAAATTACCATTGTTTATAGAGGCCACTGAAGATTTAGAACTATTCTGAAATTAGGCAGAACTTTAGTCTGCAGGTTGAAGCAGTTTATTTAAACTTACTTAACTCCTAAGAAATATTTGATGAATTAGCTTGGCGCTCGTAAGGAGTATTTTGAAGATAATCTTCAACTTAAATAATATTTTGCAAATGCAGAAAATCTGCATTTGAGTTTCTTTTTGTGGGAGGCCAAACATATCGAGTATATGTGAAGTTTTTATCCAGTTTCACATTCCAAAATATAAGCCTTGAAAATGACCAAAACCTCCTCAGATCTATTTTCTCTCTGCTGTGCTGTGGTTAAGAACTCAGTCCCTGGAGTCAGATGGACCACAGCTGAATCCTAGCCTCATCACTTGTTAGTGGATTTTGCTTGGGAAAGCCACTTAACCTTTCTAAGCCTGTTTTTTTAACCTGTAAATATAGAAAGAAAACTGGCATCTCAAATTACTGTAGTGAAGTTTGAAACAGATAGAATTGTCAAACTCTTGGCATATATGAAGCATTCAATAAATGTTAACTCTCATTGTCAACAATACTTCCTATTCTGCTTTTGTTTTCTATTTTCACAATTTGCTATAAGGATACTTTCACAAGTATCATGGCTGTGAATCTGAGTACAGGGAAAAAAGAAAAATATATAAACAAAAGGTAGAGGCCAACTGAGGAAAATACCAACAGGAAAAAATATGGCAACAGATTAAAATGCATAACTTGCCAAAAAAGTCATTTTAATTGAAAATTAGGCATATTTGAAATTATCCATATTATAACTTTTCCACTAAAAGATGGAAATAGTCAGTGATGGCAGGAAACTAGCTCTTAGAAACCTGTCACATCAAACTGACATAATTATGCTTTAAAATACCTCATTATTCATGTGTTAACCTGAAAATCTTATATTAATGTACTTCTTTTTCCATACACATGCCCTATTTCTACTATATGAAAAAGAAATAATGCAATATTCGGTTTATATTTTGACATCTTTAGTCTAATTTCAGGCCTTATGGTGGAGCGCTTTAAAATTAAAATAGAATTAGATAAAATTAAAATAGAAATAAAATAGGCTTAAGCACAAAGATAGTTTGAATTTTGTTAATGTTCTGTGGTTCTTTGACACAGTTTGGAATAATCTGTCTAAGAAATAGTCACTGTGTGGCCTCTTTCATCAAAGTTGCATGCTGTATGAAAATGGTTATCAAGGTAGTCTAAAATAAATTCTTTGATAGAAATTATCATATTTTAAAGGAATCAAGCATGGGGGAAACTTTATACTCTCCTTTACCTGCAATTTAATATCTGGAATCATCTATATCCATCACCATCATTATGTTTTCCCTTCCTGGCTGGTTGCCATTCAAGTATGCCTCATAGAAAATTCTCATGCAGTTATACTTTCTGTGGGAAGGCACTGTAAAACTGTTCTCTTCTGCAGCTAAATTCTCTTTTCAAAAGTTTGAATTATTTCCTCTTTCCTTTCTTTAGTTGTGCTTCTTGAACACTTTCTCTGTAAGAGCAGTCAAACCTATCATAAAGCACTTTGTTTATGCCTATCAAAATATACAATCTAGAAGGATTCATAACCTTGGCAAGTCTGCTCCTTTTTCGTTTCACATTGTGTCTTCAACTCAGTTATTTTTTTCCCTAAAGATATACCATAACTTATCTTTTCTATTTTGTTTTCTTTTTCATTATTTAGAACTTGGTTACCATGGCTCTGTTGTTGGACCAGTGACATAAGGATGGAATTTTGCTTGTTCTAGAAGGTAAGTACACACAACATTCATCTACTGTTTAAGAACTCCAAGATGATGAAAACTCAGTAACTTCTGCTGTTTTTTTACATAGTTTCTGTCCAGGATTTCATGTTTTACTTGACATTACTTTACTTTCATTTTCTGGTATATTTGCTCTGTGATAATTGTCATATTCCATTAAACTTTTTTTGATTCTGCCAGTCTGAGAATGTTTTGTTTGTACCACTGGAAATGATGACAATTATTTGATGGTGTAATGAATCTTTTATGTCTATCTTGTCTGTCATATGCTTTCCATCATCATTTACTTTCCTTACACACTAGTCATCCTAATATAAGCAATGATAACACTACAACGTTTTTTCCTTGGCCCTGAGTCTTTCAGTATCATTATCACTACTCTAACTTTCCCTGTAAGAATAACCAAAACAAAGAAAAAATTTTAAGACATGCTATTAAATCAGTTTAGTAAAAGCAAGGTTATAGTTCTAATAATTTTCTCAATATATTACAGATTTCTCATCTTGCCACTTCTATGTAGAGCACAGGAATCATATTTTATGAAAGAAGCAACATTGTAGTAACTCTGAACAAGTCATTCAATTTTTTTCTGTCTCTGATTTCATGTCTGTCCATATGGGATAATATAAGGCTGCATAAGAAACTCATTGACATTAATTCAAATTCAGTTCTGTAAAAAATTTGGGAGAGTTCAGAGACAAATTGAGCTAACGTGTTTCTTTAATTTGAGGGGAAATTTCCAGAAACTGCCCAAAATAAACACTTCACTGAAACCTCTAATTAGATCAATTGTACAGATTTATATTATATTCTCCAAGTAAGATTTGTTCCTTCTTGGGTTTGATATGAGATAAATTACCTCATTCATCAATTGAAAAGAGTTTAAATCCTAAATTTTAACGATGATTATTGTGTTAAAGTACAGAAAAAATTAAGGAAGTCTATAAAAATGGTTTTCCACTTCCTTGGCTTTAACTATGTAACAACCTCAGTAATAACTTACTGCATATTTATTTTATTATAATTATAAACATTGATTTTAATGTTTAAACTATGAAGGAAACTAGAAAGCATTTGCAATCTCACCAAATGTCACTGAATATTTATGACAGGAAATTAGAAGTCACATTAATTTCTCTCTCTATGCTGTTTCTATCCACAGTAATGAATAATGCTCTTGAACCGAATTAGTTTATTAACTCTTACAATAATGACTAAAAATAACTGGCTCAATTGGAGCTTTCCATTAAACTGAGTACTTGTTTATTTGTTTAATTTTTATTAATTCACTCACCAGTTTCTTATTGGACTCTGACCACAAGCCACACATGGAAATAGAAAATGGGAATAGAAAAATATATGTGTGTTATTCCTGCGCTCAGATTGCTCATATTCTGTTGGGTCAACATAAATATATGCAAAACTCATACCGTGATGAGTGTTCTAATACCAGTGTGATAGGAACATAATAATGTATTCCAAAGAAGGTGTGTTATCATAGAGAAGTTGATATTTGTTCTGGACTTTATTAAATAAGTAGAGTTTTACCAGGCAGAAAAGAGTAATATCACAGGACAGAGTAACAACACAGAGATCTAAAGGATGTGGTAGATTTGAGTGCCATAAGCACTGGAACCCACAACATGCATGGTGGTGTTTAACAGAGGACAAGGCTGGAAAAGAACCTTGAGATAATATTGTTCAAGGAATTGAATAGACTGCTTAAAAAATTTAGATTTTGTTTTGCTGAAAATGAGAAGACAATAGGATATTGTCCAGATTCTCAGAAGAGCATATAATACACTCAGGATTTGACTCCTGACACCCTCTTCAACCTAATGGCCTAGATTTACCAATAAGTAATTTATATTTTAGGCATTTTTAACTGACTATAGTTCCCCAGTATATCTGTGGCTTTATACTTCCTATGACTGGGACATATTTTCCTTTCTTTCTCTGTCCCTCCTTCACTTGGCTAATTCCTACTCTGTCTTCAAATCTCAGATTACACATCACACCCTCCAGGAAATGTTTACTAATTCTAATATATTGTTAGGTTTTCCAGTTATGTGCTTTAACAATAACCATATCTCTAGCAAATTCATAATGTATTATATTTATGTTTTTTTCCTCTTCTATCATACAATGAGCTAGTTGAGGACTAGAACAATGACTGGTATAAAGACTCCTCATACAGTGGAGAAACCTGAACTATTACCTTAACCAAGTGATCAGGAGTAACATGACAAGTAATATGGTGTATAGATGTCATGCACGCCATGATAGGATAAACTGAGAACGGCACCCTGGTACCCTTGCAAAAATGCATTACCTAATCTAATCACGAAAAACCATAAACAAACCCAAACTGAGAGGCATTCTGTAAAATAACTGATCTTCAAAATGTCAAGGTCATGGAAAACAAGGAATGACTAAGGAGTTTTCACAGATTAGAGGAAACTAAGGAGACATAACAATTACATGCAATGTGGGATCATGGCTTGGATCCTGGAACAAGAAAAACTATGTATAGTAGTGGGAAAACTCATAAAATCTGAATAAAGTCAATAGCTTAGTTAATATTGTACCAGTGTTAATTTCTCAGTTATGTGCTATGATAATGTAAGATGATTACAGTATAGAAAGCTGGTTGAAGTGTATACAAGAACTTTGTACTAGTTTTGCAACTTTTTTGCAAGTCTAAAATTACATCAAAATAAAAGGTAAAAGGAGTTCCTTAAATATTTGTTAAGTATATAAGTTACTGAGGCACGGTGTTTTGAACCATAAATCACTATTTCCTCTTTTATATTTCCAAATAGTATTTATTGAATACCTAGCCTACAACTTGTACTATGTTAGGAACTCAGAAATCTTTTAATGAAAGATGAATAATAACCACTAAAATGCACTCTAATGACTATTACTAAAAAAATTGTAATTAAATGTAGTTTAATATAGTGCTAATTATATATATATGTATATAATCCATTTGCACACATTTTAATTTCCCAGTGAGTTTCTTTGTGTCAGCGTGCTACATATGTAGTATTACTTTAGTAATCTTTGTTACTATCAAATGAGTAAATGTTGCATAATGTCAGGTAGCAACAAAGGAGCCATAATACCATGAAAAGATTCCGTTTTGCATAGAATGAGCTATATTGGGTAGCTTTTGAAGATCAAAGAATAAATTTCCTCATGAATATCAATCATGAAAGTTCTCAACAAACAATTCAATATAATCAAACCATTGCGTGGGAAGCAAACCAAAGACACAGTTACAGTCTTCAAAGACATTATTTTTTAAAGCAATAGTCCAAAATATGCTGCAAGGGCACAGAGTTTTTGAAAATTATCCTCAAGGGGGAGTAAAAAGAATGTCTTGTGATATGAAGTAAATCAAAACTTCAGATTAAAAATACACTTGTAAAATGTCTGTAAATATTGTAAAGTTCAGATTTATTACTGATCCTCTCTTATTCTAGACTAGTTGGATATTTTTGGGTTTTGTGACTATAACATGTGTGTAACTCAGCTTATGGAAGCTAGAGGTCACTCTCTGTGTTGTTTCATTTTCACAGACTTGCTGACAAGTAAAACATTGTACACAGATTGAAATATTCCATTAGATGTGACAGAAAATAAAAGGTTAACATAAGCATTTTAGAAGTGAAAAAAAGGTTGAAATGACTAAGATCTTCTTCTGATATATCATAAATTATAAAGGCCGATATATATTTCAGGTCATTTCTACTCCTCTTAAAATTTTAAACTTTATTTTTAAAACTATACCACTCACAATATGGTATTTGCCTACAATCTAAAATTTACTCAATTAAGGTACATCTTATTTATGGGGGACAGAAATTTGGAGACAGTGCTTTCCATGGACACTCCCTATCTCAGTCTATAACTCCTTATAAAAGGACCCAGTGTCTCCAGAAGCAACCTCTCAAAGCCATCCCAGGAATCTTCAGCAGCTGTCTTCAGGTCCTATCTGGCCTGCCAAAACTGTCAAATGACAAAATTAAAACAATTTAGTAACTAGTGTGATCTCCTTTATTCAAGGGAAAACAATCCATGGATGGGGGGAGTACAGTGCCTCACAAGCAGTGGTACACTCTTCCCGAGGGATTTTGGGCAAGAGTGAGTTTTATGAAATGTTAGGAGAGGCATCTGGAAACAGGGCATGATTGGCCAGGAGGTTGGGGTTTTCCTGACAGGGCTAGTGGGGTTCTATTTTCTAGGGTAAGGTAAGATGGCTAAAGCTGAGTTGGAGGCCTGTGATTGGTGTATGTTAGGCATCCTTGTCAGGTGTTTCTCATAAGCGGAGGCTGATTTAGGTTTGATTTGTGACATGGGATGGGCCACTGGGGCAGCCTCCATTTTGTGGGTCTGGATATATGAATTAACTTTATCACTCCTTACTTTGTCTGTTTTCCTCTTAGTTCTTTTAGTTTGTTGTTTTGCTTACTTTCATGAAGGAGGATTCTTCATATGTGTGTCACCTTTTGTTTTCCATGAATTCTTAATCTTGAGAGATTAAAAGTCCCATGGTTGTGGTTGGGTGTGTAGCGTGATGGGATGGCCAGCTGAGGACACTCAAATGTATTTTTCGTAGTTCTTTCTCCAAGAGGATAAAATTTCTCCAGATAAGAATCCTTTAATGTCCAATCCTCTTATTAGGTTCTTTATTTTCTTCTATAGAACAACATTTTTTAAAAAGACATAATAAATTTTTGGTCAGGTGTTATGCAAATCTCAGAGTCAGAGAGGCCCCAGATGACTGAAGGGCTTTATAAAAATTATTTTTAATGCAAAATTCTTTTGAATATGTCTTTAAAAATGAAAAATCCTTCAATAAAGATTCAGAATTAGGGCCTTTAGAGATTTGAAAAGCCAAATACCCCTTCCAAAAGGGTAAAACTCCCACACAATGAGGATACTAATAAGTTCATCAAGTAAGCAAGAGTAAAATTGGGAAAATATTCTCATGTCATAAATTAATAGCAAACTTGAAAAAACCTTACTATTTTTTCCTAGCTTGTATCTAAATATAAGGGAAGAAAAATAGTGTGAAACCAAAGTAAAAATGTTAACTAAACCTTAAAATGGGTTATGTTAGTCTGTCTGTAATTGTTTTTGAATGCTTCCTGTAAGGTAGGAGGTTAGTAATCCCTGATAGGGACTTGTTTATTTTGCACTACCAAGCAAAGCCTTAAATTGATTTATTGTGTTAGATCAGTTGATTGTCTGTTTTCCATATAGTTTCCTGGGTCTGGCTCAGTACAGCATTAAACAATACAACTGTTTTCTACTACAACCTCTATTTCTTTTTGTGTACTCTCTCATTGGATGGAAAACCAAGATAATGTAGCCATCACCTGTGTTATTCAAGTAAGTAAGGTCCAGACCAGTAAATAGAGAATTATCCCTATTGCATATTTTTATTGATGTTTTAATGCCCCTTTAGTACTGAATTCAGCTGTTATTTCCTTGGTGTATCACATAAGGTAAAGAGGCAGTAAGTGCTCCATCTGTTTCTTCATTAGGTCAGCTCTTTGTTTCTCTGTGAACTGCTGTGTAAAATTGGGAAAATTAAGAGCTTGTGCGAGCTTCCCTGGTGGCGCAGTGGTTGGGAGTCCGCCTGCCGATGCGGGGGACGCGGGCTTGTGCCCCGGTCCGGGAGGATCCCGTATGACGCGGAGCGGCTGTGCCCGTAAGCCATGGCCGCTGAGCTTGCGCGTCCGGAGCCCGTGCTCCACAACCGGAGAGGCCCGCGTATCGCAAAAAGAAAAAAAAAAAAAAAAGAGCTTGTGCAAGAAGACAGTTGCCTTTACTTAGCATAAAATGTTTATGGTACTTTGGATTAGTTGTGGATTTCTTTGAATTTCAGTGACTTGAAAGAGCTTGGAATTCTAATCCAATTGCTTTCAGATTCAATGGAACTGTAAATAAACAATTTAGAGATATGTAAAAAAATTTTCCTAATTAATGAATACATTTCATGATTTCATGTATTATCCAGAATTCCGAATTGATTATACATGTTCCAGAAATTAAAGTTTGAGTATTTGGGTTGACAACTTTATGTAAAAGTTGGGGACTGGATTATGTAAATGAACAAAATCAATTGTTACACGGTAATAAGTTGGAAGACACCGTGCAAAGTTTTCATAAAGCAAAGCAGAAATCAAAAAAAAAAAAACCTCCTTCTCATATAACTGTTTGAACACCACAATTTTTGTTACCCTACAAGAGTCCCTATTTATTTATTTAAATTTGAGTTTATTGTTGTAAGAACACAATATTAGATCTACCCTCTTAAAAAATATTTAAATATGCAATACATTATTGTTGAATATAGGTACAATGTTGTACAGCGGATCTTTAGAGACTATTCATCTTGCTTAACTAAAACTTTATGCCTGTTTTTTAGAAGCTTGACATTTCCCTCTCCTGTCAGATTTGATTGTATGAATTTGACTATTTTAGATACCTCATATAAGTAGAATCATGCAGTATGTATTTTTTTGTGACTGGCTTATTTCACTTAGCATAGTATCCTCAAGGTTCATCCACATTGTCACATTCGGCAGAACGTCCTCTTTTTATAAGATTGAATAATACTCCATTGTATGTATATGCGGCATTTTCTTTAAGCATTTATCTGTTGATGGTCATTTAGGTTGCTTCCACGTCTTGGTTATTGTGAACAGCTCTGCAATGAACATTGGAGCTAATATCTCTTTAAGATCTTGGTTTCAATTATTTTAGATGAATATCCAGAAGTGAGAAATTGAGATCATACAGTAGTTCTACTAGGTGACAGAGTAAGTTTTAAAAAATGAGTGCAAAATAATAGCTTTAATTAGTATGTTACCACCTTATAAAACACGATAATCATCTAATATGGGTAATTTATATAAATCCCATTCTGTGGCATATATGACCTTCCTAAAATAGTGAAAAACTGGAGAAAATATTGGTGTTATAAAGATGTTTTAGTTTTGTTTCCTCTAATTTTATTTGGCTGTTGGTTTATTTTAAGTGTATAAGGGGTCATCATAAGTATACGTTTTATATTCTAGACTAATTAAAATAGAACTTTGAAATCTTGCTGTACTAAAGTGGGTTTGAATAAGAAACTAAATAGCATAATTAAATACACAGATAAAATAATTTAGATAAAGCTAAAATTACATTGTTACCTGGCTTTTACTTCCCCAAATAATTTCTCAGAGTGATGTTTAATATACAATTGTCCACAATGTAAAAAAACAAAATTTCCTGCATACTCTTAAATTCACACATATGCAAATCCTCTTTCAACAATATTGAAAAGTGTTATTGACAAAGGACAACATTTCCTAACCACAAAATAAGAAAGACACCTATATTTAACAGAAAGAAAAACTCTCAGATATTGAAGAAAACAGGACATCTGCAGGGGTTTATTCCATTCAACAGTACAATTTCTCAAAGGCCCCAATTCTCTGGGAACATAATAACACATTCTTTGCAGTAAGAAGCTCCTTCCTCTCTGTGTTTCCTGCCTGTTCCACATTCCTTATTCTCTGTAGCATCTGATAGGGGCACACAGTTGGAAATACACCAAATCAAAATTGCATAATTTAAAACTTTTCTAATTATCTAATATGAAAGCAAGGAAGTGTGTGTCATTTTCTGGGGTAAGATTTGGTTTTCAATAATAAGTGACTGTGATAAACATGAAATGCTTGAAGAAGCAGAACCTGGTAATTCTCAAAGTACAGAAAAACAAAACAAAACAAAACATGGACCTGATTAGACAAAGATCTGACGGAAGTTGTCCTTAACAATCCCTTTCCTTTCTCTTCAAGGTACATTTCAGGAAATAAGTGCTTTAATATCTACTTGTGATGAAGGACACTAAAATTTGAGAACATTGTAACTATGTTTATTTTACTAGTATGCTGATGTTTTTCATATCCAGTTTTTATTTTCCATCTTCTAATAAGCTGGGAAAAAAAAAGAAAACTGAGTGAGAGTTCTTTAGGAGCTATAAATACAAAAAAAAAAAAGAAGAGAAAATTTAAAAGTCTAATTTACAAATGTACTGCATTTTCTAAATAAAGCTTCTTTTATTTAAGTCAAACATCTTGGCAAATAGCAAGAGAAAATACATTTATACACTTAGTATATTTTGCTTCCTTAAATTAAATGACTTAAGATTGTTAAAGAGTGCTAAAATATTGTGTATGTCCATTAGCACAAAAATGATTTTAGGAGTAAAAAAGGTAACACACCACAAACACACACACACACACACACACTCACTCTGACCATGACTTCAAAGTTTGGAAATGTTTACATCTCTATATCTTCCAGTGATTTGTTCTGTCTTCCTAGCTGAATGAGATAGAAATTCATGCAGAATACTCAATTCAAATACCGCTTTCTCTCTCTCTCTCTCTCTCTCTCTCTCTCTCTCTCTCTCTTTCTTTCTTTCTGTTTCTCCTGTGGTGCTGTATGCTATGGAAGTTAACCTTCCATATCTGACATCTTACGTATAAAAAGCACACCAACTTTTACAAAGTGTAAGAGGAAAATATTGTCAAATATTGTCCAAGTCCTTAACTAGGTCATGGAACCTAGTCAGTGAGCTGCTGTAGGTTTTGACAGCTGTTCCTGGCTGTAGCTCTGCTGTGTGCATAGGGGCTGCACCTCTCTCCAGATGCCAAGTAGCAGAGCAGCAGGGTGCTGATGGCATTTAGAGCTGTGACAGTCAGCCAGCTTGGTACTTTTCCCCAATTGGAAGGCTACTGTCTTCAAAAGTTCGCTTTGAATACTACTTTCTCTTATGTTTAGAAGAAAACCACAGCCAAATGCCTCGCCTGCCCATCTGTGCCATATTAGACATCTGGACAAACTTGGCCCTTGTATGCACATCAACGTGATGGCTCACAGATTTGTTTTGTCAGTGTTCACAGACCACTGGTCAAGATATGGTTCTCAAAGAAAAGTGTCCTTACCTGTATTTCTATGAAGCCCTTTGTTTTAGATATGACTTATAAATTGGATACATTACAAGAGCAGGTTTATATCATGGAACTTTTGGAAAGTTTATTCATCCTAAAAATTCCCTTGGTTACTCAATTTGCCAACATTTAAGTGCCTTCCCTTAGCTGTTACATTAATTGTTGTAAGCAGTATCTCATTGCACTATTTACAAATTACACAGCATAATTGCAGGTGGAAATTCTTGAGGATGAGACTTTTGCCCCTTAGCCATTTTATGAAATCTTACTAAGAAGCATTTAACAAAGAAAACATAAATGTTTTATATAAACATTTTCACTTCAGTGCTATCTTGTCCTCTTGTCTTTTCAATCCACAACCCCTTTCCTCACCCCTTCTCCTGCACCAGCCACCATTGCTATTGTAAGTAATTTACTACAACTTCTGGACTAAGGGTCAAAAATGACCTCCCACTTCCCAGTACTCTTCTGATTCAGAAGCACTTGGCATGGTTGGCCACGCCGTCTTTTTGCAGCCATTTTTCCTATTTGTGCCTATGACACTTGAAACAGCTTGTTCTTACATTTTCCAGTCGTAGTCTATTTTCCTAGCTCCTTTCTTCCCCTCACACTTGAGACTGGCATTTTCAAAATTCTGGCTCCATCTTCCTTGCTATGTTATTCTGTTCTTGACTCCCTCTTGCCCTTATCATAGGATTTCACATATTGGAGGCATAATTTGTCTCCAATCTTTATACCTCCTAAACTCAGGTAATGATAAACTCCGTAATCCATGTAGTACATGTACCATGGCTTGCTCAGTGTTTAGAAAACATTTTTGTACAATATTTTAGCATGTATTGTGTATTCAGTTGAGTTTTAGTTCTCCTTTTTCCCTTTTGTGTTAGTTTACTATTGCTGCTGACACAAATTACTGTAAATATAGCCATTTAAAATGATTAAATATTAAATATTATTTAAAATTATTAAATAATTCCTTTAATTATTTAAAATAACATTATTTTACAATTTTATGGTTCAGAAGTTCAAAACGGGTCTCACTGGACTAAAATCAAAGTTTAAGCCTGGGTGTATATAAATTCTTTTCTGGAAGCTCCATGGGATAATTGACTGATCACAGTTTTCAGATTCTAGAAGCCACACGCATTCCTTGGCTTGTGGTCCTCTTTCTTTAGCTCCAAGGTGAGCAACAGCAGGTCAAGTCCTTCTGACATCATATCACTCTGACCTTCCCTTCTGACTCCCTCTTTCATTTTTAAGGACCCTGATGCAACATTGGGCCCACCAAGGTAATCCAGGATAATTTCCTTAAATTCAATGGATTAGCAACCTTAATTCTCTCTGCAACATTTTTTCCCCTTGCCATCTAACCTAACATATTCACAGGTTCTGGGGATTAGGACATAGACATTTCTGTGGGGGGTATTATCCTGACTACCACACTTTACCATCTCTCTGCCTAAACTATTACTTTAGCATAAAATTTTCTTGATCTAATCTGTAAAAATTTAGTGTAAAAATATTTGGAATTTCATCTCTGAATCTTGGGACTGGGGAGAGTTTTGAGGGTAAAGATTTCACCTTTTGAGACACTTCTGAATCTTTGTGCTATGCTGAGTATGTGGCATTGCTGTTGGTGATGAGTATAAAATGAAGAAAGTGCTGTATGGAGGGAACATGGACACTGCTGGTGATGATTAGTAAATGAACTAGATAATGCATCGAGGGAACAAAGCTGTGGGGTGGGGGGAAATAAAAGTTTCTGACTTCAGTGGGAACTTCCATAAGTATAGACTCTTTCGTCATAGTTGTCATGCTCAACATAATTGTCTACTCAGAGCTTTATGAAATTAGAAGGTATAATGACACTGAATTCATTAGATGTATATATTATGTATGTGTGAGGATTATGTTAAAAAATGTTTTAAAAACTGTTCATTTAGAGCTTACTTTGTTTAAAGCTTGCTAACGATTTCAAAGGATGCCAAGATGATAGCACACAGCCACTGCTCTGACCTCCAGAGGGAGGAGAGGGAGACAGAGACAGAGAGTCCCAATGGAGCAAATGAGGAGAGCTGTTGCTCTACAAAGGTAATACTGTTCTTAGAAGAGTGAAATATATGACAGTGCTTTCTGCGGTTAATCTTCCCATGTGTCGCACAGGAAGAGAAACAGAAGAACTCCTACAGGAATAGTTTAGACTCTTATCATCTGGTTCATCTTGCCCTTGTTTCTTTCCTTTCTTGTCTGGTTCTGTTAGCCAGGATCTTCCTTAAGTATTGGGATTCAGGTCCTGCCTTGTTTTTTGAGTTTTGAAATAAGACTTCAACCCTTAAGTTCTAGTCTTCATAGTTATTCACCCCATCATTCATAGCTTGTCCACAGAAATATTACCCTCTAGAGTGTTGTCTACAGTTTGGCCTCTCAGTTCAGATATTTAACCACTAAGATTTCTGTGTATTTTTTGTTACTGACTCTCCTGATTGTCTGCCTTAGCCTAATGAGATTGTTTTCATTTCTGAGTATCAGTCATTTCTGCTGGTAAAGCCATGGTTCTGACAGGAACTATTCTTAATACAGTATGTTTGTTTACTTTTGGTACAGAATGTGTCTTTTCATATTAACAGGTCTCCCTTGTACCAAGTATTCGCATAACACATCTAACATTACTGCAGAAGGTAGAATATTTGTTAATGGAAACAAAGAATTCTAGCTCCACACTTCCTGACTTTTCTCCCTGTAGCATCCTCTCCCAAGTTTAGTTATTGTATTAGCCAGGGTTCTCCAGAAAAATAGAACCCATAGGAGACTGATTGATGGATTGGTTGATTGATTTTACAAATTGATTCACAAGATTATGGAGGATGAGAAGTCCTAGAATCTGCCATTGGCCAGTTGGAGAATCAGCTATTCGGTCCAATTCGGAACACCTGAGAACCATTAAAGCTGATAGTGTAAGGCTAAGTCCAAAGGCCCAAGAATTGGGGAGCACAAGGTATGAGTCTTGGTCTGAGTCTGACAACCCAAGAACCAGGAGCAAAGATGTCTGAGGGCAGAAGATGGATATACCACATTTTTGTTCTATTCAGACCCTCAATGGATTGGATAATGCCCACCCCTATTGATGAGGGCAATTTTTTTTACTCAGTCTACTAATTCAAATGTTATTATCTTCTGGAGACATTCTCATAGACACACCCAGAAATATTTTACCATCTGGCTGGGCAACCCTTAGCCCAGTCAAATTGACACATGACATTAACCATTAGTGTTATACATGTTAGATTTATTCTTGACTTTTTCAGTCCTAAGGTTAATAAAATCTGTGCAAGAAACTTTGTGATAGAGATTGAAGCCCATAGCTAGACACCTGAGCTTGAGCTACTGTTATATTTATTTTCTTTCCTTTATACCAAAGCTCCTGAAACAAATTTTCATTTTCTACTGTATCCAATGTTTCCCTTCCCATTCTGTATTGAACACACTTCCACTGGAGCTTCAAACCCATCATTCCTCAGAAATTTAACCATAATTCTTTTTGTAGTCACCTTCCTAGGTCTAATGGCCGATTTTCAGATCTCACTTTATTTCACCTATTAGCAGCATTTGATATAGTCGGTCACTACTTCATCTTTCACAAATTTTTCTTCATTTGACTTTTTTTATGTTTTTAAACTTTTATTGAAGCATAGTTGCTTTACAATTTTGTGTTAGTTTATACTGTACAGCAAAGTGTATCAGCTATATGTATATATATATATATATATATATATATATATATATATCCCCTCCTTTTTGGATTTCTTTCTCATTTAGGTCACCACAGAGCACTGAGTAGAGTTCCCTGAGCTATACAGTAGGTTCTCCTTAGTTATCTACTTTATATATAGTAGTGTACATATGTCAATCCCAATCTCCCAATTCATCCCACCCCCCTTTCCCCCCTTGGTGTCCATACATTTGTTCTTTACGTCTGTGTCTCTATTCCTACTTTGCAAATAGTTTCATTTGTACCATTTCTCTAGATTCCATATATATACATTAATATACGATATTTGTTTTTCTCTTTCTAACTTACTTCACTCTGTATGACAGTGTCTAGATCCATCGTGTCTCTGCAAATGACACGATTTCGTTCCTTCTTATGGCTGAGTTATATTCCATTGTATGTATGTATCACAACTTCTTTATCCATTCTTCTGTTGATGGACATTTAGGTTGCTTCCATGTCCTGGCTATTATAAATAGTGCTGCAATGAACACTGGGGTGCACGTATCTTTTGGAATTATGGTTTTCTCCGGGTATATGCCCAGTAGTGGGATTGCTGGGTCATATGGTAGTTCTATTTTTAGATTTTTAAGGAACCTCCATACTGGTCTCCAAAGTGGCTATATCAGTTTAAATTCCCACCAACAGTGTAGGAGGGTTCCCTTCTCTCTACACCCTCTCCAGCATTTATTGTTTGTAGATTTTTTTGTGTGAGGTGATACCTCACTGTAGTTTTGATTTACAATTTTCTAATAGTGATATTCACCATCTTTTCATGTGCCTCTTGGACACCTGCATGTCTTCTTTGGAGAAATGTCTATTTAGGTCTTCTGCTCATTTTTTGATTGGGTTGTTTGTTTTCTTGATATTGAGCTACATGAGCTGTTTGTATATTTTGGAGATTAATCTCTTGTCAGTTGCTTCGTTTGCAAATATTTTCTCCCATTCTGGGGTTGTCTTGTTGTCTTGTTTATGGTTTCCTTGGCTGTGCAAAAGCTTTTAAGTTTAATTAGGTCCCATTTGTTTTTATTTTCATTACTATAGGAGGTGGGTCAAAAAAATCTTGCTGAGATTCATGTCAAAGAGTGTTCTGCCTATGTTTTCCTCTAAGAGTTTTATAGTATCTGGCTTTACATTTCGGTCTTTAATCTATTTTGACTTTATTTTTGTGTATGGTGTTAGGGAGTGTTCTAATTTCTTTCTTTTACATGTAGCTGTTTAGTTTTCTCAGCACCACTTATTGAAGAGACTGTCTTTTCTCCATGTATATTCTTGCCTCCTTTGTCATAGATTACATGACCATGGGTTTATCTCAAGGATTCTTCAATACATGCAAATCAACCAATGTGATACACCATATTAGCAAACTGAAGAATAAAAACCATATGATCATCTCAATAGATGAAGGAAACACTTTTGACAAAATTCAACACCTATTTATGATAAAAACTCTCCAGAAAGTGGGCATAGAGGGAACCTACCTCAACATATGTTATAAAGGCCATACATGACAAACCCACAGCAAAGATCATTCTCAATGATGAAAAACTGAAAGCATTTCTTCTAAAACCAGGAACAGGACAAGGATGTTCACTCTCGCCACTATTATTCAACATAGTTTTGGAAGTCCAAACCATGGCAATCAGAGAAGAAAAAGTAATAAAAGGAATCCAAATTGGAAAAGAAAATTAAAACTGTCACTCTTTGCAGATGACATGATACTATACATAGAAAATCCTAAAGTTGCCAACAGAAAACTGCTAGAACTAATCAGTGAATTTGGTAAAGTTGCAGGATACAAAATCAATACACAGAAATCTCTTGCATTCCTATACACTACAATGAAAAATCAGAAAGAGAAATTAAGGAAACAATCCCATTTACCATTGCAACAAAAAGAATAATATACTGAGGAATAAACCTACCTAAGGAGGCAAAAGACCTGTACTCAGAAAACTATAAAATACTGATGAAAGAAATCAAAGATGACACAAACAGATGGAGATATACCATGTTCTTGGATTCATTTGACTTTTAAAACACAGTACAGTATTGACGCCATAATACCTCAACGACTCCTCTTTCTATTTTGTCTTTTGATGATTCTTCCTCTTTCCCAACCTTGAAGCACTGAAATTTTTATCCTTATTTGCTCTATCATATACTATCTATAGGCCATCAACTCCAATATTGACATCTCTACGGTAGACCTTTCTCCTAAACTCAGAGAGAGTCCCATATAAATGTGTAATAGACATTTCACATTTAATACACACAGACAGACTTGAGCTTTTGATCTCTGCCCCTCAATCCTTCTCCTGCTTTAGTTTTTCACATTTCAGTTAATGGCAAATTTTTCTTCAAAACTGCCCAAACCAAAAGAATGTGGAGCCACTCTTGATTCTTTTCTTTGTCTCTTATATCACATAAAGCACTTCACTAAATTCTGTTGTGTATACCCTATCACCTCTATTGCTAGTATCCCAATCTAGGTTACAATATTCTCTTATCTGGATTACTGAATATTGTATCCTCTTAACTGATCTTACCACTTCTGCCCTTGTCCTTCAGTCTATTTTTAACAAAGCATCTAAAAGTGAAGTCATATTTTTCCTGCTAAAAAGTAAGTCATATTTTTATTATTTATTTCTTTTAAAAGCCTTCTATGAATTTTTCACACATTAAAAATAAAAACCAATATCCTCATAATGGTTTAAAAGACCTTAAGAGATCTGAGTCCTGTTCACCCTCTCATCTTATACCCTGTATTCTCCCCTCACTCACCCTGTTCCAGCTACACTGACTTCTGCTTCCCTTTAAGACCACTTAACTTCTCCCTCCACAGGACCTTTCATTTGCTCTCCCTGAAATTCCCTGATGCCTTCCACAAATACCAACAGGGCTCTGTCTATCATGTTTGTTCTTTATGAGACTCTATATCCAAGAAAAAAAAGGATGAAGTTTAGACTTAACTTGCTTAAATTTTTAAAAATCTGCCATCTAACAATGCATTTTCTCTAACATACTTTAAATCTGTGGCTTTAGAAAGCTGCACTATTTATCATCTCTCATTTCTTTTTGCATTTAGTGTGATAATTAAAAGAGGCAGATTTGTATAGTGGTAAAGAACATGTATGCTGAGGTGAGACTTCCTGAGTTTGACTCCTTGATCTCTGCTACTTAGCAGTGTGATACCTTGAACAGAATACTTTTACTCTGTTTTTCAATTTATTTATTTGAAAAATGAGGAAAATAAAATACCAAGCTCATAGGGTTACTGAAATAAGTGAGTTAAAACATAAACAACTTAGATCAATGTCTAGCAGTTAGGTAGGCATTAAGTGTGGGTCTGTATCCACCAGCAATTTTGACTGATGGGAGGAGTCACATTCATGTGTCAAACTTTGATTATAATGCAGATTGAGTTGTTTTATATCTAAGTGGCTCCAGGCTGATTTCTTAAATTCTGTGAGTCTCATTTTCCACATTCAAAAGTGAAGGTAGTGTTGCCCTCTCTACTTATCTACCAAAGTGGTTATGAGCAACAAGTTTGTGAGAAGACTTTGAATTCCTACCACTACACCTTGCCGTTAAACAGTCAACAATTCTACTTTCATGAATATGTATTTTCTTACTTATGTAAGAATAAAAATGACTGCTTGAATCCAGATATACTATTTTCAGTAACATTAATCACTTTTATCAAACGTAATATTAAGTGTGTAAAACTTTATTGAGGGCTTCCCTGGTGGCGCAGTGGTTGAGAGTCTGCCTGCCGATGTACGGGGACGCAGGTTCGTGCCCCGGTCCGGGAAGATCCCACATGCCGCGGAGCAGCTGGGCCCGTGAGCCATGGCCGCTGAGCCGGCGCGTCTGGAGCCTGTGCTCCGCAATGGGAGAGGCCACAATAGTGAGAGGCCCGCGTACCGCAAAAAAAAAAACCAAAAACAACAAAAAAACCCAAAACTTTATTGAATACCAGATGTAAGGACATGGTAGCCCCTGACCTCAAGGAATCTAAAATCTAACTGGGTTGTAAGATATAGTTATAGTAATAAAATAAAAATTCAGGGTAAAAATAATAAATACCAGTTGGAATGTAGCTTTAAGCATTTATAGGAAAAAACACATTTTATTCTTTGATGCTAAACACAATGCCTGACAAAATTTATTATTTAACTTTTAAATTAATGAATGAACTAAAAATATAACTCAGTGGATTTTAAAATTTTAAATACTGGAGGCAGTCCAAGAAGGGAGAGATCATTTCCTTTTGTCTTTCAGGAAAGCCTTATGTTAGACATTCAATTTGATCTACATCGTAAAGTATAACATTTATATTAATTGAAAACGAATTATCAGTAAGGGGGAAGGTGTGAACCAAAGAAGGCATATAAGAAAGAATAAAGTTTATTAAGAAGTTAAGTAGATGGAATGGAAAGGCAGTGATTTTTTTTAAAGAGAGAGAGAACAATGGTGTCAGAAGACTATGTTCTTATCCTTGTTCGGCAAATTGGATCAACTTGAGCAAGTGGTTTGACGTCTGTGCTCAGTATATGAAGTTGGCAAGTAGTGGTTGATGATCCCTAGTTTATACAGCTAACTTGAAAAGTGAGTAAATACTTTGTAAAAAAGATTGTGAACTGTGAAACTCAAAAAACAATTTTAATATTAGCAAAAACTAAATTCCTCCTAAAAGTAAATATATAGAATTATGACATAAAAATAAAAAGATAAATTTAGACCACATTTAATCAGTTTAGATTATGAATATTCAGGAAGTTACTTTTTTGTTAAAGAAAAAGTTGCTTTACAATGTTGTGCCAATGGAAGTTAGTTTTTAATGAAAATATGACTAAACTAATTTTGTTGTTGTTTAAGAATAATTAAGTGGATATACTGGAAGGATTGAGTGAAGTAAAATATTTGAATAAAAAGACCAGTTAAATAGTCCTTGCAATAATACTTGTGTTAGATGATAAATAGCTGTTGTGTTATTAGGTACAATGAATTTATGAAATATGGAAAGAATAAAAGTATATAATACTTCAATACTGTTTTGTATATAAGAACTGAGGAAACTTAATATTATACAATGATAATTTGGTACAGGAGTAACTGAGAAAGTAAGCAAGATGTGGGTGAAAATATTTTTTGATCTGGGTAGGAGTCTGAGACAACTTAGTTGTTTTGGAAAATTTAAGTTGAGATGACAGAAAACTTCAAAGTAAATAATAATCAGCTCCTAAAGCACGAGACGGTCAGGTTAAGAGAAAGATGTCCCAATAAAGTATTGAGGGTGTTAGTTAAGATGTAATTTTAAGATAAAGTTCATCTAAAAGGAGCTGTATTCATCTCTCTGTGTTTTCCTTATCGTGAACCTTGTTACACCTTCTCCTTATGAAATTACTCTTTTCTCTCTGATGGCAGCATTCAGATTCATTTTCTCTATTTCCCAGGATGCCCTTTACACTTTGTCACAGATCCTATGAGCAAAACTGATAAGTATTAATTATAGGACTTCAGAGATTTTTAGAGTAGTTCTGTTTTATCACTACCAAGAGAAATAGCCACAAAGGATCAAAGACATCCAGGGTACAATTGAGTGAATCAAATCAATTCAATACATCATAGAGTAAAGTCAACAGCCCAAGGCTTTTTGCTAATTAACACCAGAAGCTGTGAAATTACAATTCACATTATGATCAAACAAAGCGTATTGTATAATCAATCAAATATGTCAATATGATTATCAAAATAAACATCATATCATAAGCAAGTACATGATTTATCCAAATTAAATTTGACAATCTCAGATGATTATTTGTCTTTTTCTTTCTTTCTTTTAATTTACTCCCACATTTTTCTTTCAAGTTGAAAGTATACCTTTCAAATGTGGAAAAACTTTTTTGTTAAAAAAACTAAAATAAACAATGACAGCAAAAATGTCAAACCTTTGTTAAATTCCAAATGTTTATAAAATTGAAAACCCCAGGTCTTTCTGGATTTGTGTTTATTGCTGCTGTTTTCTTCACAGAGCCACCTGCAAGGTCAGCTTCCAAAATGTTCCCAGTTGAAATCTTGACATTATGAGGGCTTAAACTGCAATTTCTACAGAAAATCGCTGCTGTAAATTCTTAGAGTGCATTAATAGAACAGACAAGAAATTGAGTCTTTAGGCTAAAGAGAAAAAAATCAGATGCCTTTTTCCCCCTTATAATTGAAAGTTTAATAATGATAATTACAAGATTATAGTGATTTAAATACTCATTTGAGCTGGAACTTATAAGAATAACACATAGCAAAAATAGTTTTATAATGGTATTTTAAAATTATGCAAAACAAGGGTCATAAAACTTCTTAATTTTATTTAATATAATAAACTATTTAGTTCATTCCATAATAATGATAGTTTACATTCACTACATAAGATTTTGGAAAGAATTTGAACATTTTACTATTTGTCATAGGTTCGTTCCCCAGAAATCAAGTCAGACAAAGATTAGTGTACAAAAGATTTATTGGGGAGTGCTCTTAGGATCAACAGCCGAGGAAGAAGAAAAAAGAAAGAAGCAGGACAAGGCAAGGGTTGAAGTTGAGCTGCAATATGCAACTTCAAAGAAGGTTTCAAATAATCCAGAGGGTCTGAAGCCGGTATGGTCCTTCAGAGCTTTTCCTAATTGAACTAAGAGGTGGGACCTTTTTATCCTGAGCCAAATAGTCATTGAACATGGGCTTTTCTGAAAAGGGGGAATGATTTTTAGCAATGTGGCTCTCCTCTGCCAAGGCAATGTGAAGGGGGACTGTCTGCTGGCACCATTCACAGCAGCTGGGAATATGCCTTCATCAAGAATTGGGAATCGGGGTGGGGGGCAAATCCTAGCATTCACTGAAGCCCAGCTCTTGACCCCTGGGATACACATTTTTACAAAGGTTCTGGGAGCAGCTCCTCCAGGAGGATTCTGGGTGGCCTCTTTCCCTTGAGGAAACTGATAAGAGAAAGTTAATGGGATGAACTGCTACTGCCACTGGTCTTGGGACCACTGATATTCATTGTTCCCTCCTTTTCTTTACATTCAAGGCTCCCCTCACTCTCAGCACTTCTTTTGATTTTAGAGGTTTGCCTGGTGGCAGGAAACAAGTCTTCATCAGTGAGAGGTCTGAGCCTCTGGTCATTACGCTCTTTTTAGGCTGTTGCTGCTGTATTTTTAACATTTAGTGCCAAACTTGTTCAAGAGAGCAACCAAAATAGAACCCATTATGTAATGGCAGTGCTATCTGCTTCTGATGATTAGAGTCAATTACCCCAGCTTAGTGGGCGACTTCTTTTCTTGTCTGCTGGCTCCTTGACGTGAGGAATCTGAAGCCTATAGTTAGTGAAACTTGCCCTGTGTCCTCTTTTGGGAACCAGTGCCTCTAGAGCCACACAGCACAGATTTTCAGGGTTAATTCCTGATTTTGGCCCTGGATTCTTAGATCCAGTTATTTTACCTGTTAGAAATACTTTTTTTCCCTGCTTATCATACACACTGAGTCTCAGAGATTGGTGCTGCAGGCTCACAAGGTCCTGCCTGTGAGTGGGCCATGCATCTGTGCCTTCAACAGGCTTCTCCATCATTCTATCAGGACAGCAACTTCTGAGTCATACAATATGTATGTACAATCTGCCCAGTGGATCCCATGATCTTATACCCATTCCTGTTCACCCTTTGCTTTGTTAGTCACTTGGTCTAACATGATGTTATGTGGGCTCCTGTGCAAGTGGGTCAAAAACTCTATAACTCCTTGGATTATGGTGTTGGTTGCATTTTGTGAGCAGAAACAGCAAAACTATACCTAGAATATATGTATATCCCTGTCAAAACCTTGCTACTACTGTTGAGAAGCAAGGGATCCAACTTGCCATCAAGTAGCTGTTTGTGTTCTCAAGGGATGTTGCTATATCAGGGACTTGGCATTGGTCTCTACTTCTGGCAGGTTGGATGTTGGCAACAGCAGTAGCCATATTAGCCTTGATAAGTGGAGCCCATGCTGTTTGGCCTATGCATAATCTCCATCCATGCCATCACATCTACTCTTTTAAGGCTCAGATGATCAGGGTTCACTTCTGTTGCCACTCCTGGATTCTTGGATACAGGTATTTTACTTTTAGTGATGGTATAACGCCCCGTGACAGAAGCTGGGTGAAATCAAATGTCTGAGTAATTCTGACTACCTGGTTGTTTAATCTATTTCCCATGGCAGATGCTCTTTGGTGGTGGTGCAATACAAAGATGTTCACATACAGTTCCCACTTCCATATGTGTATCTACATGCTTCTTCTCCAGACTGCTGATGTACCAGTCATTTTCACACAGGCCCCATGACCAGGTAGTCAAACCATTTTTTCACTTTTCATGAGTCCATTTATATTCTAATTTTGTCCACTTCTCTTTCCTCACAAAATGGATGACCAAATAACTGTCCAGAACTCTACAGTTTAGGGAGACTTGTATCCTGCCACCGTCTTTGAGGGTCAGGCATGACTGGGGCTGTGGTGCAGCCAACCATTCATTTATAGTTTGCATTCACATACTGAACTGATCCATTTGTAAACTAAGCTTGGGCTTCTCCTTTTTCTGTTATCTAGCCATAGGTGCTTACTGAGGGAGAAGTGCTGGTGCAAAAGTAGTAAATAATATGGGAATCTGAGCTACCTGCTCATGAAACTTGCTGTGCCTTCTAGCCCTGCCCATGCTCAATCCTTTCATTTTAAGACAGATGACTGTAGAGCCTCTTGACTTTATGACCTGTTGGATCTAAAATAAATCAGCATTAGGTGGTCAATTATAGCCTCAAGTCTCATGGGCATGTGTTACCTCACAGCCGGTCTCTGCACATCCATAAGAGCCCAATAGTACATCAAGTGCTGTTTTTTCCAAAGGAATAAAATTCTTCAATGAAAGGGGCATAGTCTTCTTCCAGAACCCTAGGGTTTGTCCTTGTGATTCACCCAATCAGGACTGGCCTTAAACTCCACATGGTGTTTTTCCCGTCATTGGTACTCATAATACCACAAGAGTTACTTACATAACAGCCCAGACCTGCTGCTAAGCACTTTCTTGTTATGGGCCCCCTCAAAACTGGAAGCCTTTTGTGTCACCCAGTTTGTGGTTCAGGCAGTATTTCCAGGCATGAAATACGGTACTCTCAGAGTCTGAAGAGATGTATTCTGTGGTGAGCTTCCTTTGTGTGTGTGTGTGTGTGTGTGTGTAGTTAGGGTACTTTGTCAGGGATATCCCAAAGTGTTCCAGATCACTGAACCCCTAAGAATTTTTCAGATATATCAGGCCCCCGAATACTCCTGCAGTCTATCACCCACCCTCTGGACCACATGTGTCTTATTAAGACCTCTAATGAACTACACACTAATTTCTCATATTGTCCAATTAGCATGAGGCCATTGATAGAGTGGATCAGTGTGATGTTCTGTAGGATGTCTAGAATGTGCAAGTCTCATTGGACTCTATTATTACAGAGGATGGGAAAGATAACAATCGTGATACACCCAAGTGAGAACAAACAGTCTCTGATCCTTTTTTTCTGGTAGGAAAACACACACATATACACACACATACACACAATGGCCTCATCCCATGTATCAAAGAGTGAATCTACCCTGGCAAAGAGCCAATGTCTGTTACAACAGATACAATTGGATGAGGTTGTTGAAGGTCAATGTCATCTTCCAAAATCCATCTTGTTTTTATAGGTGCCAGACTGCTGAATCAAATAGTGAGAACCACCACTTCTGCGTTCTTTAGGGGTTTTTTTTTTTCTTAATTTTTTTCTTTCTTTCTTTCTTTCTTTTGGCTGTGTTGGGTCTTTGTTGCTGCATTCGGGCTTTCTCTAGTTGCGGCAAGTGGGGGCTACTCTTCATTGCAGTATGCGGGCTTCTCATTGTGGTGGCTTCTCTTGTTGCGGAGCATGATGGGCTCTAGGCACGCGGGCTTCAGTAGTTGTGGCACATGGGCTTAGTTGCTCTGCGGCATGTGGGATCTTCCTGGACCAGGGATCGAACCCATGTCCCCTGCACTGGCAGGTGGATTCTTAACCACTGCGCCACCAGGGAAGTCCCCATTCTTTAGGTTTTCAAAGGTGGCAGTAATTCTACCATTCCCCTTGGAATGCAATATTGTGATTTACTATCTTGGCCTGGGTAGAGGCTATTTCAGAGGCTTCCAGGAGCCTTTTCTGAGTACAGTTGACTTTACTTCATAAGCCAGGAAACCAATGTAAAGGTTATACTGACTCCCAAATAGATCTGTTCCAATTTTGTACTTGAGGAACAAGAAAGAACAGAGTCCATTGTCCCACTGTGAACTAGACCTGGGTCAGGACTCTGTTTAATTATCTTATCCCTATGAACCTCCACTCTAAGAGGGGACCCAGTCCTCAGATATCAATGTTAATTGAAATCTTGTGTCCAAAATCCCTAAAATATGAGGGTATTCCCTTTCCTAGTGTATGGTTACCCAAATAAATGGCTATGGGACCATTTCAGGAAGGACTAGTGAATACATTATCACCTTCCATTAGATGTTGCACCTTCCATTAGAAGACCTAGATTCTCCTTCGGTTAATGTGTTTGAAGTCCATTGGCATAGGTCCAGAAACTGGATCACATTTTCAAAAAATGTTTAATTAATTAATTATATTACTTTTTATGTTAAAGTGTAGTTGATATATAATATTTTATAAGTTTCAGGTGTGCAACATAGTGGTTCACAATTTTTAGAGGTTATACTCCATTTATAATTATTATTGGCTATATTCCCTGTGTTGTACAATATATAGTTGTAGCTTATTTATTTTATACATAATAGTTTGTACCTCTTAATCCCCTACTCCATCCTATCCCCACTAGTAACTACTAGTTTTTTCTCTTTATCTCTGAGTCTGTTTCTTTTGGTTATATTCACTAGTTTGTTTAATTTGTTAGATCCCACATATAAGTGATATCATACAATATTTGTCTTTCTCTGTCTGAATTATTTCACTAAGCATAATACCCTCTGTGTGCACCCCAGTGTTCATAGCAGCATTATTTACAATAGCCAAGATATGGAAGCAACCTAAGTGTCTATTGACAAATGAATGGATAAAGAAGATGTGGTATATGTATACAATGGAATACTGCTCAACCATAAAAAAGAATGAAATTTTGCCATTCACAATAACAGGGATCATACTTTTTAAAATTGGTGGACTGCTCTTAGCCTCTCGATCAGCCATTCTTTTTTTCTTTTAAATGTACAGATATAGCAGTAGCCTTGTTGGCTTCCCATCCATTTTGCCTCTAGATATACCATATTTTATTTATACCATATTTTATTAGCCATCTCTATAACTCTCTGTGGGTCAGTACCCCCCACCTAGACTGCCAGCCACCATGTCTTTGCCACTCATTTACGGTAATTGTATCCTGGCATCTGATAACTAGACAATATCACCAAGTCTTATGCAGTCTAGCTCTATAATGACAGCTCCTACTGTCAGCTATGTCCAAATGGAAAGAGTCACCATTTAATTTAGTAATGATGATGGTACATTACTAAATGTCCTGGCAAGTGTTGTATCATGTAAGCTCTGGTGGGTTTTCCAGACTTATTTAGTATATCTACTCTGGTTCTCTGATCCTTTTAATGCCTTTTTCTACTATCTGCTTTGGTGATTTGGGCACTACTATCTCAATTAGAATGAACCATATCTTTTTGCATGCTTCTAGTGGCCATCTTAGCAGTATGTTTGCACCAACTTTCAGATCCTTACCAGAGTTTTATATATATATATATATATATATATATATATATATATATCCCAATTTGATAGACTTTCTCTTATCCAACCTATGTTCTATCATCACCCTTGCTCCTCAAAATACAGCCCCATGTATGTTTTCTCAGCTTCGGCTAGTATAGGCAAACTATATGCTGTCCTTTGGACTATAGTTACCTTCTTTTCTTTTCAAACTCAGCACATCCACAGTCACGTTATACTGCTACTTAATTCTAGGTATTGTCTTTGTGGCCAAAAGTGAATTTTCAGAGGACTTGATATTGTATTAGAAAGGAGAGGCCTCTGGGTCATCTTCAACAATTTGGGGAAGGCAAGAGTGCTAAAGAGGGAAAGTTGAGCCATTTCGGTATACTCGAAGGATTCAAGGGGACTTGAGGATTCAAAATTTTGGGGTGCATCATCCCAGATGTCCCTATCCAATTTGGCAGGGCCACATTCTTTTCCACCTGGGCCCTTATCTTAGTATAATGGATCTGCCAAATTCTTTGGGGCTTTGATACCTTTATGCTTAAGTCCTGGACCTTGTCTACAGTTGTACATGACGTTCTGCATTATGAAATGAAGACCTCTTTCTATACTACTAAGGAAGCCTTCTGAACTTCTTACTTAGCATTTAATTACCAATTCATGACCCCCAACCTTTAGTTATTCTACTCCAAAATATCAATTGAGCTTAGCAACAGCAGTCCAATTCCACTATCTTTATATTTACTCTTTCCTCCATATTCTCCAAACTCTTGATGCATCATGCCAGATAGTGTATACCTTTTTACTGGTAGCTCATCTCAATTTGCCACTAATAAAAGATCTAACAGTTGAGCTGAAGATTTGTGCTAGTTGTCAGTTGTAGTCCACTTATAAACAGCACTGGAGTTTTTATTGCCTTTTTGACCTAAAACAAATAGACTGTCATATATTTCTCCAGCAAAGATGGGTCTATTTGGTATCAACAGAGAATTGCAGTTTGGGGTGTGCAACCATGGTGAGCCACATGCAAGTCCAAGTCCCCCAAGGAAAAGGAAAGGGAAGAGGAAGTTGGGAGGGCTGTAATAAACAAAGAGGCCCTGGCTTTTCATTGCCAGGAAAGAAGAGGAGTCTTTCTTCTTGTTGGGCTCTGCTATCCTCACAGGGTGTGAGAGCTCTCCCTTCTGGTCTCCCAACTCTATTTAATTGAGGTTTCTGTTTATTAATATTTTACAGCCATCTGGGTGGCAGATGATCCAGCTTCAAAATTCCATCTAAGTTTGTACTCACTTGGGTCGCTTCCAGAATCACCTGTTGTAGATTAGAATCCACTATAAACAAACTCTGATATAGAAATTAGCAAAGAGGAATCACAAGCTATGTAAAAGAAAGAAAGGAATATAATTGAAAAGAGGGAGAAGCTGAGCTGTGATACTGTCTCAACGAAGCCTTCAGCTGATCCTGCAGGGAGCTCTGACTCTAGGATTATCCTTCAGATTTGTCCTCAGTTGCAGTGAGGTCTTTATATCCTTAGTTGACCATTCATTTGATGCAGGCCTCCTTGGAAAGGAGATGACATTAGGTGACGTGGCTTTTGTCAGCCAAGATAGTTGTGAAGAGAGTTAACAACCGATGCTATCTGCCAGCAACATTTCCAGCAGTGAGGGTAATAAGGTCTCTGAGTCCTGAAGGGAGACTTGCACACCACATCCAAATGCAAATCTGTAGTTCAAACTCTCAATGCCACTATGCTCTTTAATTAGGATTAATCACATGTTAGTATGATCAGAGTTTGAGTTACTGTCTTTCTTTCTTTTCTCTTCATAAAAGTCTGTTTATTCCTCAACCCATTAAGTGTGGTTTCTGCCCCAAATATTTGCCCTGACCTATTTTTGTATAGGGTAATTGAAATGGTTAAATAAAGTTGTGTAGTGAAAATAACACTGAAATTTTGAAAAATATGTATAGAGATATATTATTGCTATTTACCTCTAACCATATTTGTTCATATTCTTTGTTCTACCTAATTTTCTCTTATAACACATCAGATGTCTTAATCTAATAAAATGCATGTCCTTGTCTATACAATTTTAGTTAGTTTGAAAGGGCCTTTAATGACTTAGGATTAATTTTCTTTTCTTCCAAGTGGACTCTAGGAAATATAAATACAATCAACATTATTTTCTTTTCATTCTTATAATTCCTGAAATGAAAATGAGGTCACTGATTTTACTTTCATGAGCATGAACCACTTTTGTCTTTGATTGGAAACCTGAATCTCCTCTTTGGCCCTACTGGAATTACCATAAGTAGAGTTCTTAGCATAACTGACACCTGGAGCAGATTATTTTTTTAACACCTTACTTCTCTATATGGCAAAATTATTTTCAGTAATAACCATGACATAAAATGAATAATAGTAATGGACAGGAAAGAAATACTGACAGGGAAAATGTATTGGAATTGAACTTTATATTTATAAGTATTGAACTTTATATGTATGATTATATAAAATAAAAATAGCATGCCATAAAAATTTTGAAAAATTCTTTTCAATAATATTAGTGTATTTTTTGAAACAGGGAAAAATAAATATATACTTACATGTTGGTCAGTCATGTGTATATGTATATATCAATATATGCATAAACATTTAACCATATGGATATATGCAAAGTATATATGTAGATATATATTCAAGTTACATATATGTGAGTAAAGGAAATGGAGTTTTTTGTATAGTTCTTAAAACTTTTCTTTTATCTAGATTTGAGGCTATCTCAAAATAAAAATGTACTTTCCAAAAATAAACAAACTCTCTCAGAAAAAGATATATTTTTTCATAAACCTCTAAGAAGTAAGTCCTTTTAAGAGAAAATTGTTGATATAGACCAAGAATTCCTAAAGCAAAATAATATAAAGTAGCCAATATTAGTTTCTTAAAAATCACACTCAACAAGCAATTCCTGAATCTTCATCCTAAGTCAAACCTGAAATGACTTAGAAAAAGCTTTTGGGGTAAAAAAATAATGGTTTTCTAGAAAATTTTAAAAATATCACTTAAAATATTTTGAGTTGGAGAACAATAATATCTAACTCCTAAAGAACTTCCCCATGTCATATCTACTCTTAGTATTGAATAAAAATATTCTGAAATTCTCTTCAAAGATCTTGAGATGAGGATACTTAATTCTATAGCATTGCAAGAGTGTACTTTTAACAATCATATTAAGATGTCTAAACTTTGGCACCTACAATTCTCTATCACACTTACTTTCACAAAAGACAAATAATGTGAGTAGAAAAAATTGCTTATCTCAATAACTCCATATCTAGTACACCACCAAGAAATATTTTTGATTGGTTGGTTAGGTAAAATCATTTGGTAAGCTTTCCCCTTTAGTTCTAGCCAACTTGCTGAAAATGACCAAATTAACAACAATATAACATCCTTTCATGAAATATCAATCGATCCTCTGAGGTCACTCTTTTATAATGATATAAGATTTAACTAAAATAGAAGCTTACTTTTTAATCATTATAACAATAAGAAGAGATTGTCATTTACTAAAGATCTATTATATTTGTAGCAGGTACTTTATATTATTAAATAGAGTATTTATAGTAACCTTGAAGAATGCAGAGGAAAGTAATTTAATATTTTGTGAGTAACTATTGTGTCAGGCAGTATTCCAGACACTTTAAATATGTTACCTCATTTAACACTTATGTGACTATGTTTGAGAGATACGGAATTGAATCTGAAGGTCACATCACTAGTGAATATCAGTGTGAGGAATTGAATTGATATATAATTTTAAAATTTAAGCTCATTTAATCATAATATGTTGAGTATAACAATATAATATGCATTAATTAATTAAATGAAACAGATCAATTTTGTTAGAAAGTGAGGATCACTTTGTCCAAATATGTCCTAAGTATCTTCTGATTGCAACATAATTTTGAGGTTGTGGAAATTTTTAAAAATATTTAACTTCTGGTTCCTATTCTATTGTTACTTACAAGACTATTAGGGGGATAAGACAGAAACATGAATATCTTTAATATTAGATATTTTAAGTGCTTAAGAGTGCTTAAGCTCAATTCTCTAGGATTTAAGTGCCAGGGATAGTTTCCTTATTGTTATGGAGAAAGGTGAGTTGTCTCTGGGCTCATATAGCTAATCCAGTTTTGTTTCTTTCTCATTATTACTTAAGTTAGAACAAATTTCAAAGTTCTAGATACACTGGGAGAGTTTCTCACAGTCTAATAATCCAAAAACATATCAGAGCCCTCTGTTAAGACTTCTCTCCTTTAAAGGAACACTTGTAGTGAAATACTGAGACACTGTTTTCCCACTGATTAACAAAGTAACTAGATAAAAGTACATGACCATCACAATTTGAGTCTCTAGCTATTGCAGTCATCCACCATTCTTGGAGTTTTTCATTTTCATTTCTTTTCAGGTGTTCAGCTCTTTCATTAATGTGAGACATATTTAACCTATAGTATCAAATTGTTACTAATTATTATTTATAATGGTGTGTTGACATCAAGCAATAGATTCTGAGATTCTTGAGATTTACATACTGGACATTTGGCGGGGAGTGCGTCAAGAATACCTTTGAGTGAAGCAGGATTGGGCAGAAGAAGATGAACTCTAATGTGGTTGCAACAAAGATCTCAGCCAAGCCCACAGAGATCTCTGAAGCTGGGGATGGCTTTCAGGGACTAAGCTGAGAGTTATAATTCTCTTAATGGCTAGAAATATGAGTGTCTTAATCCTGAAGAGGAAATTGAAGTACTTCACTTCAGAAACCACTACAATTGTGAATGGTTTTTATCTAATATATGAATTTTCAACAAACATTTGAAATTTAATTTTTGTTAACATTCAATAAATATTGTATTTTTTCAATAATGTGATTTTTAAATATTTTAATGTTTCTGAAATTAGGGTATATCTTATAATCAATGTGTACCTTTAGTTTGAAACCAGTGTTACACTTTCCAAGAAATTCCACTACAAAGTGGATAATATAGAGTATGTGTCAGAGGAGCTTCAAGATGGCAGAAGAGTAAGACATGGAGATCACCTTCCACCCCACAGATACATCAGAAATACATCTACACATGGAACTGCTCCTACAGAATACCTACTGAACGCTGGCAGAAGACCTCAGACCTCCCAAAAGGCAAGAAACTCCCCACGTACCTGGGTAGGGCAAAAGAAAAAAGAAAAAACAGAAACAAAAGAATAGGGATGGGACCTGCACCAGTGGGAGGGAGCTGTGAAGGAGGAAAGGTTTCCACACACTAGGAAGCCCCTTCACGGGTGGAGACTGCGGGTGGCGGAGGGGGGAGCTTCGGGCCCACGGAGGAGAACGCAGCAAAGGGTGCGGAGGGCAAAGCGGAGAGATTCACGCACGGAGGATCGGTGCCGACCAGCACTCACCAGCCCAAGAGGCTTGTCTGCTCACCCGCCAGGACAGGTAGGGGCTGGGAGCTGAGGCTCGGGCTTCGGAGGTCGGATCCCAGGAAGAGGACTGGGGTTGGCGGTGTGAACACAGCCTGAAGGGAGCTAGTGCGCTACGGCTAGCTGGGAGGGAGTCCGGGAAAAAGTCTGGAGCTGCCAAAGAGACTAGAGACTTTTCTTTCCCTCTTTGTTTCCTGGTGCGCGAGGAGAGGGGATTCAGAGCACCACTTAAAGGAGCTCCAGAGACGGGCACGAGCTGCGGCTATCAGCGTGGACCCCAGAGATGGGCATGAGATGCTAAGGCTGCTGCTGCCGCCACCAAGAAGCCTGTGTGTGAGCACAGGTCACTATCCACACCGCCCCTCCCGGGAGCCTGTGCAGCCTGCCACTGCCAGAGTCCCGTGATCCAGGGACAACTTCCCCGGAAGAACACACAGAGTGCCTCAGGCTGGGGCAACGTGATGCTGGCCTCTGCCGCTGCAGGCTCGCCCCACATCCGTACCCCTCCCTCACCCAGGCCTGAGTGAGCCAGAGCCCCTGAATCAGCTGCTACTTTAGCCACCTCCTGTCTGAGCGAACAACAGACACCCTCAGGCCACCTACACGCAGAGGTGGGTCCAAATCCAAAGCTGAACCTGGGAGCTGTGCGAACAAAGAAGAGAAATGGGAATTTCTCCCAGCAGCCTCAGGAGCAGTGGATTAAATCTCCACAATCAACTTGATGTACCCTGCATCTGTGGAATACCTGACTAGACAAGGAATCATCCCAAATTGAGGAGGTGCTCTTTGGGAGCAACGAAATGTTAATAGGAACATACCTATCGATAATTACCTTAAATGTAAATGGATTAAATGCTCCAAACAAAAAACATAGACTGGCTGAATTGATACAAAAACAAGACCCATATATATGCTGTCTACAAGAGGCCCACCTCAGACCTAGGGTTACATACAGACTGAAAGTGAGGGGATGGAAAAAGATATTCCATGCAAACAGAAGTCAAAAGAAAGCTGGAGTAGCAATTCTCATATCAGACAACATAGACTTTAAAATAAAGATTATTACGAGAGACAAAAAAGGACACTACATAATGATCAAGGGATCGATCTAAGAAGAAGATAAAACAATTGACTCAAATCAATAGAATTAGAAATGAAAAAGGAGAAGTAACAACTGACACTGCAGAAATACAAAAGATCATGAGAGATTACTACAAGCAACTCTATGCCAATAAAATGGACAACCTGGAAGAAATGGACAAATTCTTAGAAATGCACAACCTGCCAAGACTGAATCAGGAAGAAATAGAAAATATGAACAGACCAATCACAAGCGCTGAAATTGAAACTGTGATTAAAAATCTTCCAACAAACTAAAGCCCAGGACCAGATGGCTTCACAGGCAAATTCTGTCAAACATTTAGAGAAGAGCTAACACCTATCCTTCTCAAACTCTTCCAAAATATAGCAGAGGGAGGAACACTCCCAAACTCATTCTATGAGGCCACCATCACCCTGATAACACAACCAGACAAAGATGTCACAAAAAAAGAAAACTACAAGCCAATATCACTGATGAACATAGATGTAAAAATCCTGAACAAAATAATAGCAAACAGAATCCAACAACACATTAAAAGGATCATACAACATGATCAAGTGGTGTTTATCCCTGGAATGCAAGGATTCTTCAAAATATGCAAATCAATCAGACGTGATACACCATATTAACAAATTGAATGAGAAAAACCATATGATCATCTCAATAGATGCAGAAAAAGCTTTCGACAAAATTCAACACCCATTTATGATAAAAACCCTCCAGAAAGTAGGCATAGAGGGAACTTTTCTCAACATAATAAAGTCCATATATGACAAACCCACAGCCAACATCATCCTCAATGGTGAAAAACTGAAACCATTTCCACTAAGATCAGGAACAAGACAAGGTTGCCCACTCTCACAACTATTATTCAACATAGTTTTGGAAGTTTTAGCCACAGCAATCAGAGAAGAAAAAGAAATAAAAGGAATCCAAATCGGAAAAGAAGACATAAAGCTGTCACTGTTTCCAGAAGACATACTATACATAGAGAATCCTAAAGATGCTACCAGAAAACTGCTAGAGCTAATCAGTGAATTTGGTAAAGTAGCAGGATACAAAATTAATGCACAGAAATCTCTTGCATTCCTATACACTAATGATGAAATATCTGAAAGTGAAATTAAGAAAACACTCCCATTTACCATTGCAACAAAAAGAATAAAATACCTAAGAATAAACCTACCTAAGGAGACAAAAGACCTGTACTCAGAAAATTATATGACACTGATGAAAGAAATTAAAGATGATACAAATAGATGGAGACATATACCATGTTCTTGGATTGGAAGAATCAACATTGTGAAAATGACTATACTACCCAAAACAATCTACAGACTCAATGCAATCCCTATCAAACTACCAATTGCATTTTTCTCAGAAGTAGAACAAAAAATTTCACAATTTGTATGGAAAAACAAAAGACCCCAAACAGCTAAAGCAATCTTGAGAGCTGGAGGAATAAGGCTCCCTGACTTCAGACTATACTACAAAGCAACAGTAATCAAGACAGTATGGTACTGGCACAAAAACAGAAATATAGATCAGTGGAAGAGCATAAAAAGTCCAGAGTTAAACCCACGCACATATGGTCACCTTATGTTTGATAAAGGAGGCAAGGATATACAATGGAGAAAAGACAGCCTCTTCAATAAGTGGTGCTGGGAAAACTGGACAGCTACAAGTAAAGGAATGAAATTAGAACACTCCCTAACACCGTACACAGAAATAAACTCAAAATGGATTAAAGACCTAAATCTAAGGCCCAACACTATCAAAGTCTTAGAGGGAAACATAGTCAAAACACTCTATGACATAAATCATAGCAACATCCTTTTTGACCCACCTCCTAGAGTAATGGAAATAAAAACAAGAATAAACAAATGGGACCTAATGGAACTTAAAAGCTTTTGCACAGCAAAGGAAACCATAAACAAGACCAAAAGACAACCCTCAGAATGGGAGAAAATAGTTGCAAATGAAGCAACTGATAAAGGAGTAATCTCCAAAATTTACAAGCAGCCCATGCAGCTCAATATCGAAAAGAGCAAACAACCCAATCCAAAAATGGGCAGAAGGCCTATACAGACATTTCTCCAAAGAAGATATACAGATTGCCAACAAACACGTAAAAGAATGCTAAACATCATTAATCATTAGAGAAATGCAAATCAAAACTACAATGAGATATCATCTCACACCGGTTAGAATGGCCATCCTCAAAAAATCTACAAACAGGGCTTCCCTGGTGGTGCAGTGGTTGAGAGTCCGCCTGCCGATGCGGGGGATGCGGGTTCGTGCCCCGGTCCGGGAGGATCCCACATGCCGTGGAGCGGCTGGGACCGTGAGCCATGGCTGCTGGGCCTGCGCGTCCGGAGCCTGTGCTCTGCGGCGGGAGAGGCCGCAGCAGTGGGAGGCCCACGTACCGCAAAAAAAGAAAAAAAAAATCTACAAACAATAAATGCTGGAGAGGGTGTGGAGAAAAGGGAATCCTCTTGCACTGTTGGTGGGAATGTAAATTGATACAGCCACTATGGAGAACAGTATGGAGGTTCCTTCAAAAACTAAAAATAGAACTACCATACGACCCAGCAATCCCACTACTGGGCATATACCCTGAGAAAACCATAATTCAAAGAGTCATGTAACACAATGTTCCTTGCAGCTCTATTTACAATAGCCAGAACATTGAAGCAACCTAAGTGTCCATCGACAGATGAATGGATAAAGAAGATGTGGCACATATATACAATGGAATATTACTCAGCCATAAAAAGAACCGAAATTGAGTTATTTGTAGTGAGGTGGATGGACCTAGAGTCTGTCATACAGAGTGAAGTAAGTCAGAGTAAAACAAATACCGTATACTAACACATATATATGGAATCTAAAAACAACAACAAAAAAATGGTCATGAAGGACCTAGGGGCAAGACGGGAATAAAGACACAGACCTACTAGAGGGTGGACTTGAGGATACGGGGAGGGGGAAGGGTAGGCTGGGACAAAATGAGAGAATGGCATGGACATGTATACACTACCAAATGTAGAATAGGGAGCTAGTGGGAAGCAGCCGCATAGCACAGGGAGATCAGCTCGCTGCTTTGTGACCACCTTTAGGGGTGGGATAGGGAGGGTAGGAGGGAGGGAGACACAAGAAGGAAGAGATATGGGGACATGTGTATATGTATAACTGATTCACTTTGTTATAAAGCAGAAAGTAACACACCATTGTAAAGCAATTATACTCCAATAAAGATGTTAAAAAAAAAAAGGAGTATGTGTCAAATGGTAAAATTCTAGATAATGCCTCACACCCATAGGGATACCTCAGAGTCCCTTTCTGATGCCTTCAAAGCAGATCAAGTATGTAACTAACTTTCTACCTATGTATCCATGGAGAGATCTTTTGCTTGAGTTTTGCTTTGTGGTCTTTCAGCAAATCCTGGGGAATTGGCCGTTAGTCATGTTGATTCAAATCCTCTCAGGCTAACCTGGCATCACTATTTATGTTTGAGTATACATCATGTAGATTATTACCATCCACAAGTCTTTCTGTAGCCTTCTGTATCTCCCTTTGTCTTCTCAATGAATATTTTCTATCATTTTTGCTTCACTCTAATTACCAAAATGAATTCCCCAGGCTAGTACATCGCTGTTCTGACAGGTCATTTCTTTAATTGAGAGGGACGTCTTGAAATAGAGGTAGCAGGGTTAATAATTTTCAACAAGATTCATTAGAAAAATCTCTAAAATCATGTTGACTGGTGAAGTCTCCTTAAAGTCCCAGACTGGGAAACTAGACTTACAAAATATATGTCTAAAAGTGTTCTTTAGTGAAAGCTGCAACATATTCCTCACATGGAATCAAATGAAAATGTGTAGCACATCTGGAATAAGCATCTGTTTCCTTAAATTTAATTTTCTAAAATTTCAGACAACTTATTTCTACGATCATACCTTTTTTTTCCTTTACAAACTAACATCTAGAGAACAAAAGACTCTATGACCCCTACACTCCCCCCTCCAACTAAATACTACTAGCTACTTATATAAGGAGTAGTAATAGCATGAATACTCCAGTGAAGGGTTAATTCCATTTCTATGACCTGTAAAAGGACGATATTTGATTCTTTTCACAGAACACAATGACTAAGTTGATTACCAAATTAGTAATAGCGTAATATTCCACTGGCTATTTCAGGTTCTTAATATTGGTACCAAAGAAAATTACTCGTATACATTTAAAAAAATATATTTCTAAGTGTTTATGTATCCCTCATTATAAATCAAATGTTTTTTGTGGCTTTTGCCTGTGTTACAAAAATAAAAAAAAAAACAGTTGAGATCATGTGTGGTCGATCTGATTCATGTCACTATGCTGACATCTATAGAAAATGAATGAGTCAGTAGAAGACATAAAAGGTTAATTTAAGGTGAACAAGTCGAGATCTGCATATGCCTTTGGGTGGATTCACATCAGAAAAAGATTTCAATTCTGGGATTCACATTTGAATGTAAGCATCCAGTATGTCACAATAAGTTACAGTTGATCTGAATGTTATACAAGGCCAGTGGCTCACCATATGACCTCAAATGCTGTAAACCACATAAGCAACACAGGAAACTTTGAGACTCAGAGAAGTGGCAAGAAAAGTAATTTCTGGTTAGAGAGGAAAAATGGAAGTTAAAAAAATAAGTCCATGAAATATTTATGGGTTTTGCATGTATCATTCTAATAAGAATGCAAATATTGTGAATGCTTTCTACTCACACAGTACTGACATTTACCAAATAGAATTCTGTTATTTGACCTCCTTCTGTAAACATTGACATTGCACTCACATTTATAATAGATTTCTGTCTGTTTTACTGCAGTTGAATGTTTCCACCGGGAATGTTATTAGTTATTACGGTTGAAAATGCACCTGCACCAGCTGTGCGGCTAAGCATAAAGAAGGCACCAGTCAAAATCCCGGAGTCTCTTAACAGACCTTTGCTGCATTACTGCCACGGATCCAACATTCATCCTGAAACAGCAGGGAGGAAAACCTCTTCCAACACTTTATTTCCATAGAAATGAGAATCTGACTTCTACTCTTGCTTTCCCTCATAATATTAGCTACTGTTCCCTTCCTTGCATCCTAATCTTTATCATTTATCCATTAGCTGTAGACAGTTTCACGTTGCATTAGTAGAAACTATTGGAAGAAGAGGATGAAGTCAATTGAGTCATAGGAACATATAAATGTTAAAAAAAAAAAAGATCAATGCAAGCAAGTTTATTTTAAAGTACAAAAGAGAATGGGGGAAAGCAAGAGCTTAGTCTATTTTTTCAAACTATTGAATTATTAACACACATTACTGAGAATTACTGAGATGCTCTCTGATATCAGAAATATTTTCCAGAAAAATTCCTACTTAGATTAAGCTCTTGAATAATTATATTTTTATAATTTTGTGAGTGGTAGAGATGGAGACAAGAGTCAGGTCAATTTAGAGTAAAAATGCTAAGAACAGTCTATGCAGTAGTTCAAGCTGGAGGAACTAATAAAACACTAACCCAAAATATGAATTAAAATACAACTTTCATAGATATTGTTTCTCTGAATCAATAAGTATATTTATTGATACTAACAGGTTTTTATTATACTATCAACTGGTCTGACTATTTTTAAATAAGATATTTGAAAGAGGTTATTTTTGATGTTATGCATCCAGTAGTCAATTTCATTGTATTTAATTATTTTTGAGTGAGTTGTTTTGAAGATATTTCTCAATCTCATAGGGTAGGCTCAATCTCGACTTTGATGACACTTTTGTGGGTTAGGTTAAAATGAGCATTTTACTTTTCTGATAATCACCGAATTATTTTTTGTTGTTATTTATTGGAGGAGGTCATGGAAAGGGTACGACTGCTTGTTGACCCATGAGCTAGACCCCAGCAATCATACATAGGCTCTTAATCCCCTCCTCTGTCCTTGGAATGTGTATTCCATTTGTCTTCCCCACACTAATACTTGCCTCAAGGACACAGCCTTGAGTTAGTGATGTGCTACTGAGACTGTCAGGACGGCATATACGACTGGACCCAGTTAAGGCCTCTATATAAACTTTTAATATTCTGGCATGCAAATGTAGAGATCTACTTGTCTTGTGGATGCCCAAGACAAGCCTTATGTGTAAATTCTCTTGCTTATTAAACCTGCCACCTCCCAATCTGGAGTGGTCTGTCTCTTTCTTTGGTCTCTCATTGCCTACCATGTACAGAAGCCAGTTTCAGATTTCACCCAGAAGCACCTTTGTGAACCAACATTATTCCTGCTCACAAAATTATGTTTTCTCATTTCATTTTGTTTGTGTTGCTTCCAAACAATATATTTATGACTACTTGAAAATCAGTGGCAATAAATACATAGTTGCTAGTTTTCAGTCAAAAGTTTAATTAATTAATATGAGTTATTCAATACTCAGCTAATATGCTTTAAACACTATGGTTAGGGATCATATTAGGTACTGGAGAAATAATCCCCACTCTTAAGAAACTTTAAATACAGTAGGGATGACAGATAAGATGAAATGTATTTTAAATCACTCTGATATATGGTAAAGTGTGGGGTACTTTTTTGTTTGTTAGCTGAAGGTCTGTGATTGAAGAGAAATGAAATTTCATTAGAGGAAACAGCATATAAAAAGGCCCAGGTATGGTTTGTAGTTAGAAAAATATAACAATAATCAGGACTTCCCTGGCAGTCAAGTGGTTAAGACTCCACACTTCCAATGCAGGGGATGCGGGTTCAATCCCTGGTCTGGGAACTAAGATCCCACATGCCACACGGTACGGCCAAAAGTATATATATATATATAAAATAGTGATTAATATTTTTATTTTCATCCTTAAAATAGAGTTTTCCATACCACATTGTAAACCTCACACCTGGAATTCTGAAGAGTTTTGCCAAATTTATGAAGTTATAAAAAGTATGAAAGGTGATTATTCCAAATTAGGAAAATAATGTGTGTGCATGTGTATCTACATGCACATATTAATATGTGTGTTTTATTTGATGGTGTTTTAAAAGAAATGCAAACAAGCAAAACCCTGTAACTTACTTTCCTAAAATTGTCTCAGAGGCCCTTTTTGACATCATAAAAACAAAATCAAAAGCAAGTGCTTTCTCTCTCCTCCAGATATTTTCAGCACTAGAAACTTCCACACTCCCTAGTTTTTCTGCTTCTCCTAGTCAATGCTTGTATTTGAAAGAAGAACCATGTTGCCATTAAAAGAACACCTGCTTTGGAGTCAGACAGGGAGGGGTAACAGGCCCAGGCACTAATTAACTGTTTTACTCCAGTTAAATTTAATAAAACTCTGAGCTTCAACTTTTTCATCTGTAAAAGGAGGATACTACCATACATAGTTGCAAGAATTAAGGATGTTGTAAAGTACTTTTCAAACATAGGAATGTATGAACTCTTATTACCATGGCGCTTATCTGCCTTGATTTCATCTCAGTAAAATAATTTTGAATGAAGATATTGGACAACCTAATATAATTTTCATATATTGGATTGGCTCACTTGAATTGGCCCTATGCACTACATTCCTTTTATTTTCCCCTTCTCACTACTTTATAAAGTAATTGACTTATAAAACATCAATATTATTAATTAAATGCATATTCACTTGAGATATAAAAATGAAAATAGTAAGAACTAGGTATAATATTCCTGTGACTCAACAAATGCAAAATCTAAGGCATTGTTAAAATTTTTCTTTTTTTTTAATTAATTAATTTATTTTTGTCTGCGTTGGGTCTTTGTTACTGTGCCCGGGCTTTCTCTAGTTGCAGCGAGCAGGGCCTACTCTATGTTGCAGAGTGCAGGCTTCTCTTTGTGGTGGCTTCTCTTGTTGCGGAGAACGGGCTCTAGGTGCGCGGGCTTCAGTAGTTGTGGCACGTGGCCTCAGTAGTTGTGGCTTTCGGGCTCTAGGGTGCAGGCTCAGTAGTTGTGGCACATGGGCTTAATTGCTCTGTGGCATGTGGGATCTTCCCAGACCAGGGATCAAACGCTTGTGCCCTGAATTTGCAGGCAGATTCTTAAGCACTGTGCCACCAGGGAAGTCCTTAATGCATTTTGATCAAATGTAGAAATAAAACGTAGAACAAAAGGAAGAAAATTAGTTTATCTTCATCAATTAATTTCTTTATCAAATATTGAGAAAATTTCAAAGCAATTCTCTAGATTCTTGTAAGGGAAAATGTGAAGAATGAGATAGAAATTATGATTACTACAGCTTTTGACAGAGGTGGAACTTCATATATTCTGGATATGTAACAAAAATTAAGTGTATGAATGTAATTCAACATAATATAGCTTCAATTAAAATTCTGCCAACTATTTATGGTCTTGAGAAAAGCAACTCATCATTGGGTAAGAATTAAATTATTCTTAGTCACCTCATTTGTGGCACAGCACTTGCTGCACTCACTTTATTAATCAATGCATTCCCATGTCAAAGTACTAGTCTTATTACCTAGAACCTACTGTGGATTATAAGTAGTTCCATGTTGCTCATAGCAACAGAGGCAAAAAATCAGTAGATCCTAGAGTTTTGGAAGAAAGTCTTCCATCAAAGACGGAGCATGAGAGCATGGCTGTTGGGTGTACCAACACATAGTATCTTCCATATTATTAAAACATAATTTTTAATAAAAATATCACCTTTTATCCAAAGTCTTCATATAGATATATTTTAGTATATCCAGAATTGTAGAACAAACTACTGTCTTCCTAAAATACTCAAAGTTTCATCCTATCCATAAGAAGCATCTGTTTTATTTCAGTTTCAACTTTGACTCTTGCAGAGAAATCTGTTTCTAATCTTTATATAATGGTTCCTCTGAAAGAAAAGAAATACCAGTGAGATATGACCCACCATTTTCACCCCCGAATTCACTGGAAACAAACTGCTGTCCTCAAGACTTCAAAGAACCTCACAACTAGAAACCCTGATAAACAACTGTGTTTTAGATCTCCCTTCAATAAATTCCATACAATGTGTGATTTCAGTTTTCCACCTAAGGAGGACTTTGCACGCAAGATGACAGCATGTGCTGTTTAAAATGGTGCGTTGGTTCAGGTCAAATGGATCTCCCTCTCATTATTCCTACTTAAAAGAAAAATGGCATTTGAAATCCCAAGGTAAGGCAACAAATTGGCCATAATTCAACAATGTCTATGGTTTTATTTGACATTTGGCATATTTGAAATCCTCAAACAAAATTGAAGTTTCAAATTACGAGACTATCTTCCTGCATCATGAAAATTGCTTCAAAAGACTCTCAGGCACTAATATATTTAGGATCCAGTTACAGGCTTTCTGTAAACAAGTAATTTTTCTAAGTAGATAATAAAGTTTTGTGTCTTTATTCATTGAAGTGTTGTTGATAGATGGCAAAGAAAATACAAATATGTCAAAGGATTTTTTTCTGGCAATTGAGTATTTCAGAAATTCTATTCTTTTGCATTATGACTTGCAAGCTGCTACTGCTATTTTTCATTGACAAAAGAATTGTTTCCTAGATGTGACAACAAAAAACAAAAAATTTGGAAAACAGGGCTTAAATAATTAAATGTTTGAAATAACACATAATTTAAAATAATAGCTGTTGATTCGTAGGATAAATGTTACCCAAAGCTAATATATGTTTTGTTTTGTTTTTTTGCGGTACACGGGCCTCTCACTGTTGCGGCCTTTTCCATTGCGGAGCACAGGCTCCGGACGCACAGGCTCAGCGGTCACGGCTCACGGGCCCAGCTGTTCCACAGCATGTGGGAATCTTCCCGGACTGGGGCTCGAACCCGTGTCCCCTGCATTGGCAGACAGACTCTCAACCACTGCGCCACCAGGGAAGCCCGCTAATATATGTTTTATGTTAGATGCCAAATGGAAGAAATATATATTTTACCCATTAAAAAGTACTTTCATATCACTTGCTATTTATTTGTCTTCTCACAAAGTGATGCTCTTGTTTTTGTTGTAGTTATTGTTATTTTAATCTAAAATGACTCTAGATGTTTCCAGAAATGACACCCCAGTGGTCAGAAAAATGTGTATGTATATCTGTGCATACACACACACACACATACAGTGTGTGTGCACATAGATATACATACACATATACATAATTATGCATGTATAAACAGACGTTCATGCATACATACATCTGTAACAATTTCTATATCTAACTGTATACACACATACTGACACACACATGTATATATATGGCATGAGTTTATACCAATATTTCTAATTTCAATCCAGTACCTCAAGGTTCTTTCTAGCCTTCCTCCTTTCCTTGTTGGTAAAGCCACTTCTGCTATATATGAGGGAGAATCCTGGGAAAAGGAGAAACCACTTTATTTATTTATTACATTTACTTTTTTAAAAATTCAATTAAATAACTTGAATTTTATTCAGTTAAATAAATTGCATTTTATTCAATTAAATAAATTGAACTAAGAAATGAAAACAAAAACAGTTCACCCATTTATCTTACCACCTCACTCCGCCACCTCTGACAACCACCAATCTGTTCACTGTATCTATGCGCTCATTTATTTATTTATTTATTTATGAGAGAGATCATATGGCATTTGTCTTTCCCTTTCTAGCTTATTTCACTTAGCATAAGGCCCTCGAGGTCCATTCACATTGTCACATATGGCAAGATTTCATCCTTTCTTATGGCTGAATAATATTCCATTGTATGTATATATGTGTGTGGGGGGGGGTGTATCACAACTTCTTTATTCATTTATGCAGCAGTAGACACATAGGTTGTTTCCACATCTTGCCTATTGTAAATAATGCTGCAATTAACACGGTGGTACAGATATCTTTTCAAATTACTGCTTTCATTTTCTTCAGGTAAATACCCTGGGTATTTACAGGGGGAATTCGTGGATCATATCATAGTTCTATTCTTAAATTCTTGAGAAAGCTCTTTATTGTCTCCCATAGTGGCTGCACCAATTTACATTCCCACCAACAGTATATAAGTGTTTTCTTTTCTACACATACTCACAACACTTGGTATTTCTTGCCTTTAAAGCCATTCTAACAGGTGTGAGGTGATATCTCATTGTGGTTTTGATTTGCATTTTCCTGATGATTTACGATGAAGAGCATCTTTTCATGTGTCTGTTGGCCATCTGTATGTCTTCTTTGGAAAAATGTCTATTCAGATCTTCTGATCATTTTTAAATCATGGGGATTTTTACTATTGAATTTCATAAGTTCTTTATATATTTGGACATTAGCCCCTTATCAGATATACGATTTGCAGATACTTTCTACCATCCAGAAGGTTTCCTTTTTATTTTGTTGATGGTTCCCTTTGCTGTGCAGAAGCTTTTGAGACTGATGTAGTCCCACTTGTTTATTTTTACTTTTGTTACCTTTTGGTGTCAGATTTAAAGAATCATCACCAGAACCTATGTCAAGAAGCTTACCAGCTAAGTTTTCTTCTAGTAATTTAATGGTTTCAGGTCTTACTTTCAAGTAATCTATTTTGAATTCATTTTTGAGTATGGTGTAAGATAGTGGTCCAGTTTCATTCTTTTGCATGTGGCTGTCCAATTTTCCCAGCACCATTTATTGAAGAGGTATTCTTTCCCCATTGTATATTTTGACTCCTTTGTTGTAAATTATTTGACCATATATGTGTAGGTTTATTTCTGAGCTCTTTATTCTATTCCACTGATCTATGTGTCTGTTTTTGTGCCACAACCATCCTGTTTTAATTACCATGACCTTGTAATGTAGTTTGAAGTCAGAGCATGTGATGCCTTTAGCTCTGTTCTTTCTCAAGATTGCTTTGGCTATTTGGAATCTTTTGTGGCTTCATACAAATTTTAGAATTATTTGTTCTATTTCTGTGAAAAATGCCATTGGAATTTTCACAGGGATTGCATTGAATCCATAGATTGCTTTGGGTAGTATGGGCATTTTAACAATGTTAATTATTCTAATTCATGAGTACGGAATGTCTTTCCATTTATGTGTGCTTCTTCAATTTCTTTCCTCAGTGTCTATAATTTTCAGTATACCGGACTTTCACCTCTTTGGTTAAATTTATTCCTAGGTATTTTATTCTTTTTAATGCATTTGAACTTGGAATTGTTTTCTTAATTTATGTTTCTAATAGTTATTTATTAATGTATAAAAACAATGAAATTCTGTATATTGATTTTGTATCCTGAAACTTTACTGAATTATTATTTCTGACAGATTTTTTGGTGGAATCTTTAAGGTTTTTTATATATAGTACCATGTTATCTGCAAATAGTGACCGTTTTACATCTTCTTTTCCATTTTGCATGCCTTTTATTTATTTTTCCTGCCTAAATTGCTTGGCTAGGATTTCCAATACTATGCTATATAAAAGGTATAAGAATGGGCATCCTTGTCTTGTTGCTGATCTTAGAGGAAATGCTTACAGTTTTTCACCATTAAATACTATGTTAGCTGTGGGATTGTCATATATGGCCTTTGTTATGTTAAGGTACTTTCCCTCTATACCCACTTTGTTGAGAGTTTTTATTATAAATGAACATTGAATTTTTTCAAAAGCTTTTCCTGCATCTATTGAGATGATCATGTGATTTTTATTCTTTAATTTTTTTAATGTGGTCTATCACATAGACTGATATGTGGGTATGAACAATCCTTGCATCCCTTGAATAAATCCCCCAGTTGATCGTGGCGTATGATCATTTTATTGCCTTGTTGATTTTTGTTTGCTAATATTTTGTTGAGGATTTTTGCACCTATGTTCATCAGAGATATCGGCCTGTAATTTTTTTTTATGTTATCTGTCCAGTTTTGATATCAAGGTAATGCTAGCCTCATAAAATAAGTTTGGGAGTGTTTCCTCCTCTTCTATTTTTTAGAAGAGTTTGACAAGGATTGCTATTAATCCTTCTTTGATTGTTTGGTAGAATTCACCAGTGAAGTTGACTGGTCCTGGCTTTTGTTTATAGGAAGCTTCTAAATTACCAATTCAATCTCCTTACTGGTAATTGGTCTGTTCGGATTTTCTACTGCTTCATGATTCAATCTTGGAAGGTTGTATGCTTTAGAAACTTATCATTTCTTCTAGGTTGTCTAATTTATTGGTGTATAATTGTCTCTCAGGGACAGGTCTTAAAGGTTGGGTTACCTGATGTGGGGCATAAACCCTTCACTCTTCAAGGAGAAGCTCTGGGTTTTGAGTTACCTCCTGAGATGAGAGGTGAGATTGTGTCTCAGCCTCTCCTACTAACTTTGATGTGGAGTCCTTCTCATTTGCTTGATGTGAAGGGGTTGCTCCACCAGTTTTTAGGGGTTTTTTCAATGGAAATTGTTCCATATATAGCTGTAGATCCAGTGTATCTGTTGGATAAGGTGATTTTAGGATCTTCCTCTGTCACCATCTTGAACTGGAACCCCAATAGTACTTTAGCTATGCTCCTCTATTGACACCATTTACATTCCTGTTCTGTCTATAAGCAACTTGAGGAGAAGACATAAACTTTGTCATCTCCAAAAGCCTCCTTCAAGTAATTAATATTAAATGATGTTTAATGATTACATGGATGATTAATGATATGTTGAATAAGTTGTATTTTTTTATGGGTGATGCTTTCCTAATACCAAAGACAACTTATAGTTATAATGATGAACTTCAACCATTAGGATAGTTATTGAATGTATCTTCTGCTAACATCCATGCTTCTAAAAGAGTACTTGACATAAAGCAAATATATGAAGATTTACAAAATAGATACACATGGCCTAATAGCTATATTATTATACATCTTCAGGTGATACTAATTATTTGGGTTTCTGAGAATGAAGTGGGTCAAGATAAAAGGAATGATGCTATTTTAACTAACAATGGATGCCTATTACATGTCAGAAATCCTCTACGTATTATCGCAGTCAGCAAAATAACAGCAGTGATGTGTTGTTTTCGTATTCATTGCACAGGTGATGAAACCTGTCCAAGTTCACACAGCCAGTAACAATAGAAGTAGTATATGAAGCCAGGCAGCTTGATATCAGATAATATACTAAACCACAATGTGATATGGAAAATTTGTAGAACGATAACCAAAATTGGGGTGGGAAGAAGGGCATTTAGAACAGAAATAAAATGCCTACAAAGGATTCTTCAAATACAAGAAGAATTGTACTAAATCTTGTTGTAGGATGTCAATCGATGTCCCAAGTGGACTTAGAAGTATAGACGAAGACTAATTAAACATTTGATTAGGCCTAAAATAAAGTAAGAGAGACTAAGGATAGATTTTTTCAGGATTGTATAAAGGCCAAAAAAGTAATAGCCTATTATTTATTTCTATTTCTGAATTGGACACAGAAAATTTTGATCAAAATAGTAGCTTTATTGTTATAAATAGCTGAATGGAAGTCACGACTTTTGACCTGTGAAGAAAGTGCTTGCTAATATGTTATGGAAATACACAGCCTTAAGGCCATCCTTTCTTCCCTTCTCTATGTCACTGGCTCGGTAGGACACCACAGGCCCCACATTGAGGGTCTTAGCCAATTACTTCAGGTTACCTCAGAGCAAGGAGGAAACTAGACTTCACTCTTTGCAGGCAGGCAGATACAAAATAGAGGCACAGCCATATTCACGTCAGTACGCTCAAATCCTCCCTAATTCACTTAACAAGTAAGTCCCTCCACCCTTGAGAAAGACTGAGTAGCAGAGAGAAGGTGGGTTTTTTCTGAGTGAATTTCCTGAAATTCATGAAAACCAGAGAAATAGTTCCCCTCAAAGGATTAAACCTCTGGAACTGGTGGGGGGTGGGGAACCAAATAGAGAAGATTAATAGGAATCTGGATAACATAATCCAAGTTATTTAAAAGTTCAGAATAGAAGTAAATGGGAGCATAAGTCTATTTAGAATAAATTGGGAATAGGACAACACAGTCTTGGATATGAAAGAAGCTCTAAGGACATGACCCTCAAGGAGATGGGAGGCTGAAAAATAACATTTGATAAAATTATAAATAATCCCAATTAAAAAAGAAAAAGGAAATCAGCTAAACTAAACCATATGGAATATATTTTCATTTGAAAAATGGGGGCTTCCCTGGTGGTGCAATGGTTGAGAGTACGCCTGCCGATGCAGGGGACACGGGTTCGTGCCCCGGTCTGGGAAGATCCCACATGCCGCGGAGCGGCTAGGCCCGTGAGCCATGGCCACTGAGCCTGCACGTCCGGAGCCTGTGCTCCGCAACGGGAGAGGCCACAACAGTGAGAGGCCCGCGTACCTCAAAAAAAAAAAAGAAAAATGGGATTTATTTTTATACTGTGAATAGACATTTAAGATCTTTCCTCAAAAAGTAAGTTGTTGCAACATTGTGCTTTTAATAATCTATTCTTTTATCTTTGATGTGAAATCTTGACAATTCTTGTAATTAAAATTGAACATATATGAAGTACTGTTAGCTATGTTTAATTCCATTCATCTCATTCATTGGTCATTTATCTTGGCAGAAGTACAACACTGTTCTGATTATGGAGACTTTCTAATATGCATTTTTATCTAATATGATGAAACACTCTTTTCCTGATCCTTTTCCATCAAGACATTCTTCTAACAAAAAAAAAAGAAGTCTTTAGATTTCTGCAGAGTTAATCTGCAGAAAATGGTGGAAGCATTTGGTTGAAGTGCAAAGTATGTGGTTTTGTATTCACTTTGTAGTTGATCAGTCAGTCATTTAGTAAGTAGCTATCAATTACTTTCCCAGTCTGAGCATATACTAGTGGACAGTTAGTTATAAGCTATGCCTTCATGGAGTTTCCTGGTGATTAGGAATAACATACCTTAAACAAATCATGACAAATATCAATATGATGTGCTAAAAGTGAAATACGAGGGATGTTGTTCCCACATAAGATAAGGGAGTAACAATCTACAGGGTCAGGGCAAGCTTCCATGAGGAAGTGATGTTTAAGCTCTCACATAGAATATCAGTACACCTTAGTCATGAAAGGTAGTAGAAGAAGAAAATTTGGTAAACCATATTTTTACTGGTATATTTACTTATTTTCTATCTTCTCAAATTGAAATGTAAGTTCCTTAAGGGCAGTGTATGTTTTATTCACTAATTCATGCTCTGTGCCTAGCTTCATGCCTGGAACAGAAGGAAGGAGAGGAAGAAAATGAGGAGAAAGGAAACGTTATAGTTGAAAGACTGAAGACAAGTGAGGATATATTTTGTAGAATTTAAATAAGTCTATGTGTCCAGAGAACAAAAAGCAAGAAAAGGCAGATTTTGAAGGATTTTAAAGGTCATCTTATAAATGAATTCTATTCTAATAGCACTGAAAACACTGAGAGGTATTAAGAAAGGAAGTGATATTCAGGGATTTTTCTCTTTAAAAGATCATTCTGGCTGCAGTCCTGAGCATGGATTTGGCTGACAGGAAGAGACAATGTGGAAATTACTTACTTGGACTAGAACAGTAGCAATGGTGATAGCAAGAAGTGGACAGAATAAGAATTCACTCAGCCAGTAAAAAGGCAGGATTTTGACTTCAAGTTTTATGGCTTGAGAAACCGGGGGTAAATTGAGAAGAAGTGAGGAAGTCGACCAGTAAATTTTTGAACATTTAAGTTTGGGGTATCCATGACACATCCAGGCAGAGGTATCAAGGAAGTAGGTAAATCTGAATCTACTTGAATTTAAGTTGAGGGACATCTTTGGTAGAATATTAAGTAATTCTGTGATTACTCTTCACTTGTTAAACATTTTTTATTAGTGGCTTACAAGATGAGTTAAGATAGGCTTACCAAATTTTCAGGTGGCAAAAATCTGAGGCCACATAATTAAATAAAAGTGAAAATAGTAATAGAATATTTTGTATATGATGACTTTGAATATTAAATGAGATAATTGCTTAGTACTGTGTCTGTGGATTAGTAAGTGCTCAATAAATGTCAGGTTTTAAATAGTATGATTCAATATAAAAATAATATTTTTGGGAGGAAAGAATGTGACAAAGCTGAAGAGTGCAAGTTAATAGAAATATTCACATATGCAGTTGTTTCAAGAAGCAGATTCAACTGTAGAATGGAGAAGCCTTGGAATCATATCAGTTCATGAACAAAAGTTCCAGGGATTCCATTTGACTAATAGGTTAACCTGAGTCCACAATCCATAGTTGAAGCAGCTTAGGGTAAGGAAGAACTCTATGCCCTGCACTAAACAGACAATATGTGATAGATTATCTTCAAAATGTAGGATCACAAACAGGATTGCATCCACAGAACAGACAAGACAATGAAAGATACAGAAACACTTCATATGCAGAAGGTTTGAAAGAACTAATAATTGTTTTTCTTGGAAAATAATTCTAGGGAAATGAGAAACATGACAAATAGTGATTAAATTATTCTACTTTTCCAGAAAACAGAGTAATCATGATTGCATGGAATTTTAAATAAATCAATTTTTAAGGGAATCGCTTATTCAATATAAAAATGAAATCCATAAATCTCACCAAGAAGTAAGTTTTCTCTTAGTGTATTTAAGTGAATGAAGGTAGATAACTTTCTGCTGGAATGTGCTCAGAAACTGATGAGCATATAAGACTTCCTTTATTATCAACAAAATTCACCACATCACATCAAAGATACACTAAAATGATGTGTATCAAGCTGTAATTCCACTGTTGTCAGTTAGCACATAACTGTGTATATATTTTACAAGCTCATTGTAACATTGGATATCCTATTCAAGTTGAATACTGGAAGTAATATTTAGTTTAGTACACTAAAGTTACGTTTGGTGTAGTATACTATAAAGTATAATTTATTTTTAAAAAATCACATTTAACTTCTCACAATTTGTTTAAAGCGTATTTGTTACACTAGAGTGACTGTATAAGAACCTGAGATCAGAATAATAGATATTAATTCACATTATTATTTGAAGTGCTGGGTTCAGAATATCCTGAATTCCATCTCTTTACTTATATTCTGCATTTTGTAATTTAAGGGTCTGCTACTTTGAACCCTCCATATAAATAATCAAGAAGAAATATTTTAAGATATAAAAGAACTCTAGCCTTTATCTGGTCTGTTTCTTTTCATAGAAAGGGAAGAGTTAAATCTCCAGAAAATAGACAACAAAATTATTAACCTCATCAATTGGCATTGTGATGAAATAATTTTAATAATAATGCCAAAAGTAGCTAGACATTTAACTTTCAAGCATGCATTAGTCAGTGAGCAAAGTTCTATATAAGAACTAATTCATGTGTCATCACATCCTACTCTCTGGGGTAGGATGAAGAAACTGAAGCCCAGAAATATTCCACTAGATCCAAGTCACACAGCAAGTAAGTGTCCCAGCCAGGATCAGACCTCAGTCAGCGTGGTTATAGAATCTTCATTTTTAACATATTCTTTAATTATTTTAGTGGAATAATCAAAACGTGCACATGTCAAATTGTAAAGGACAAAATAGCTACAGTAAATTTAAATGATAATGCTATTGAATATTTCTGCAAATTTGGTCCCATATAATATAATAAGAAAAATCTCATTTTTTTAAAAGACTTTGGTGATAAAGAGTATTTCTCTAAATGCTCCTTAGAATTTCCTTGAAAGGACTTTAAGGGGAGATTTGAAATAATTGCAAAATCTAGGCCTTTCCTTACCTCCTTTAGCAAGATACTTAAAGAAACCTTATCTCATCTAAAGCTGAATAAATCTTACAAAATTTAGCTATTTGGTAACATTACATCATTGCCATTTTCCTTGACCTTCCACCAGATGGAAAGCATTGACTCTAATAATTTTGCCTTGGAAATCCTAATGTTTGTTATTCTGTTACAGAGGAAATGGTATATTGTTGCATCTCTTCCAACAGTGTTCTTATTATTAAATCAATGATGCCATTTTACATAAAAAGGGTTCCATAAGAACATAACAGTCTCATAAATAAAGCAGGCCCAGCTTGTCTGGTGAACTGTTTCTTACACATCAAATAACGCCAGATGCTTTAAAGGTACTGGTACTGGACCACAATGTTATTTTGACCAGACTATTTATATCACATTCATTTATCTAGTTCTTTCCTTGAATAAATATCATTATTTTGTTAGCCTTAGTACAATTGAAAAGGCTTCTGGTAATTTCATAATGATTTTTCCAAAAGGAAGTTAAATATTCAAATCAGGTCCAAATCACGGAAACAGACCAGGGCTACCTAGAAGTAACAAGATTCTCTTCATCTTGTCGGACTTGACAGTATGATTCATTACAGACCAATAGATTGCTGTTGGTGGCTTGAGAAAGGTGAGACACTTTACCCTTAAAGAAGTATAGAATGTTTTTCTTGATAAAATTCATGATGTTGTAACTCTTTAGCCAGATACTATGACCCATAATGGGTCAACTGGCAACAAACCAGTGTAGGGAGATATCCATGACTATGGGATTGTTTGCTTTTATTCATGTCAGATGAGTAAGAAGAGATAGTCTCAGTGTATACAACATTCACAGACACACACAGACACACCCATTACCACCACTACCACCGTGGCTTAGAAATCATGTTGGACTCTTCAGGGTTAAAAACAGAATAAAAATATAATCATAAGGGAGACAATTTGGTTAGCATTTTCAAGAGCCATATTTAGGATTTATAATGTTTTTCTATATCAGATCTTAAAATATTTTAAAGACTGTGTATATTATATATTCACAGTTAAAATGATATGATTGTTAGCGCTGGAGGGTCAAGTGGCCCAAGCACTGTTATAGAAATAAATGTACAGCTGTTAATGAAGTCTTCTTTCTCACCTTGCATTGTGTAACTTTAACTCCGACAAAATTACTTTACATTGTCTATATAGCAGGAATATATTATATTCATCCTTGCAAAAATCCACTCCTAAGTAGTTTTATGTATGAAATTAAACCTTCAAAGTGACCAAATTATGAGTATCTTTCTAAGTAGTTTTAGCAATATCAAGCCAAGAACAAGAATGAATGAACTATTTTTAGCTAACATTTAGTTGGCACTTACATGCTAGGAATTTTGCTTAGTATTTTGTGTTAAAATATATGTAATCTTACCTAATAGGATTATTATTGTGTGTATTTTACCATGAGTTATCACAGTACTATGTTATTGAGGAAGAAAAAAAGAGGCAAAACATGTTTCTAGAACTTAGAAGTTCTATTATTTTGGTTAAGATATGTGAAACTAATGATGCCAAAATATTAGAAAATAATTGATTTTGTTAGCAGTGTAGCAACAGTTACTAGCTCAAGATATTTGAAGATTATTCTTGACTGGAACAATACACTTTGAATTTGTAAGCTATGTAAAAGCTGAGCTGAACTTAGCATAGCAGGTAGAATTTGTATACTTCATAGAATAAAAGGAATTCCTTCCTAACTAGGGGTCACGTACGAAGCAGTGTCTGTCATCGATGCTGAATGTAGCAAAAGCAAGTTCCAAAAAGAGACAAAGAGATTACAATGGGGAAAACCAAGAAATAGGAATAAATAGATGAATGCAAAAAACTAATACCAAGCTCTATAAAGCTGAGAGCTTAGAGTTTAGATTTTGATGTAAAAGACCATTAAGGGTAGAGTTACATAACAAAAGTTCTACCTACCATGATCTATTCAAATAAAAGTTGGGGTTATATTCAACTATTTAATATTCCTTTGGTAAAATATAAATATTTCATTAAAAATTCCAATATTTGACTACATGTAAGTTACTTATTAGAGAATATTTTTGCTAGAATTACAAAAAGTTGGGGAGTAGCATGGAATCAGGATTGGACTACAGACACAGAGATTCAGTGTATGTAAAAACACATATCAGTAATAGAAGAAAGGATTGAGGGTATAGTGTAAGCCAAGGTTGAAAGCATTGAGAGGGAAACAGAACTAAAGAAAATATTTCAGAAATTTCTGAGTGATGCAAAGTTGAATACTCTAGGTGACTTTCAGAGAGGTATTATGGCAATAAGTTCTACATTATTCTTCAAGACCTCGGGAGTTGAAATAGTGAAGAGACTGGAACGTAAAGTTAGTAGCTGGGGTGAGGGATAGGAGAGCATCTCTATTCAGATAGCAGGTAGACAGTGCTTAAGATTTATGTATCTTCAACAAACAAAGAAAACCCCAGGCTTCTCAGCTGAATCAAAAGAATAACTAAATGGACAAATGTGTATAGGCCAATTCATGATTAGCAAATAAATTTCAACCTTTGATTGTTGATTTGATATCAAAGGTATCATCTCTTAAAATACAAGGTGAATAGGCTGAAATTCATGCCAGAATAAAGCTCAAAATAAAAAGAAGTACTTATTTGGAAGTACTTATATAACTCAAAACCTCTTCCTTCAGTATTTTAAAACATATTTGAATTTAATATAAATTTTCAGGAGAACAATAAGTAATATTAAATTGGTCCATTCTTTGAACATCATCCAACTTTCCTATAGATATTGCTTATGAAAACTAAACACCCTTCACAATGTTTTTGTCTTCTTCATCTATTTTTAAAATGTCTATTTAATCCAGATATTCCTTCAAAGAGCAAAGTGAGTGTTTCAAATTATAACTGTCAAGCTCACAGCATTTTCAAAGGCTTTTGCATTTGGAGAACATCTTATACCCATTTGTCCGGGAAAAATAATTGGGGTTACTCTGACCCCCCCAATATGTGTGACTAAATTTAAAGGTATTGACTACTATTAGCCTTGAGAATATATCATATGGTGGATTTTTTCCATGTAACTTTCCCAAGGTATTTTCAACCCATAGAATTTTTCATGTATAATTATCAGAAATCTTATAATTTGACATAATTTGGAGGGAAATCTCTATTATTATAATAATTTACTTCTAACTCTTTAGGAATCCCCTCCCATTTTAAATTGTGATTTTCTCATTCTTGATTACCTTCAATGAGCAAGGTATATCTATAATAAATTGTTTTTGAAATGGATTTATTTTCTAAGTTATGCGTGTGATACAGGTGCATATTGAACTCATTAAGTTGGATAATGTTTACAAATTGATTTTCTTCTGAACTCATCTTGTTTCCATGAAATAAATATAGTTTAATAAAGCCATTATTACTTGTCAATAAATGACATTTCATTTGATCATATATGAGTAGAATGCACAATATTTTCACAGAGCATTGCTTTTATAAAGATGATAAATATTTTAGCTAATGAATTGTTAGCTCTTATAAAATAAACAATACATAACAGCATTATTGATGAAATTGGGTATATTGTTCCTTATTTATTTATATTTACCAAATTTTAGTCTTTAGCTTGGTAAACTCTTCTTTTCGGACCTCATTTTCACAAGTTTCTTAGAATTTATACTGGTAAAAGAACTGCAGACGTATGGAAATGCAGATCCAGTATATGCCAATAACACTAATGAATTGATTCACTATTTTTTAGATGAGATAGAGAAAGAGCAGAAAAATAAGATGAAAATTGTCCTCTTTCATTCTTGCAGATTTCCCTATCCTAATAGTGCTGCACATCATTTGGCTTTAATTCCAGATTTTCTATTTCTCACCATAGAAAAGAAGATAATGTTTCTTTTCTTCCTTCTTTATAGCATCAAATAACAAATTTTAACTATTTAGAATATGAAAACTTGTTGTATAGTAGAGGAGTGGCAATATAACACGGTAACAATCTCAGCTCCACCACATACTAGCATAGGACCTGACCTCTTTATGATTCAAGTTTCTTTGTTAATAAAATGGAAATAATAATATTACTTAACTTATAGAGTATGCTATTGTTGTGAGCACATCAAACTTTAGTTATTGTACTAGATTTGTATGCTGTACAATAAATTACAAATTTAGCTCCTTAAGACAAATATTTATCATCTCCCAGACGTCTGGGGATGGCTCATCTTGGTCCACTGTTCAGAGTCTCACAAGGTTGCAATCAAGATGTAGGCTGGAGGTGGGTTTCCTTCTGAGGCTGGGGGTTCTCTTCCAAGCTGATATAGCTGTTGGCAGGTTTCATCTCCTTGCAGTTATAGAACACATAGAAGCCTATTTCTTCAAAGCCAATGGGAGACTCTCTCTCTTCAGAAAGGTCCTAGTATCTCTTTCATATCTTTTCACTAATGAAGTCAGGCCCACACAGGACAGTCTCCCTTTTGATTACCTCAAATGCAAATGATTTGGCACCTTACTTACAGCTGCAAAATCCCTTTACCTTATGACATAATTTTATCACAGGTCTGAATCATATTCACAGGTCCTGGTTACATTCAATGCAAGGGAATTATACAGAGGGAGGGGAGTCATACAGCTTCCTTAGAATTCTGCCTACCACAGTTAGCTACCTACAGCTGGATATCTTTGTCCTTTCCTTTCTGTACATCTGGCAAGGTTGTACTCTATACAGAGTTCTAGTCATTCAATATGCTGGTCAATAAGTGGTATTATCAGTCTTTTTGAATTTCATCTTTTCTTTTGAATGCATAGTGTTACCCTATTTTTGTTATAGATGTATTACTCACCTGAAATGGTGTTCTTTATCTTCCAAGTAAAGCCAAGTAGATTCTTTTGCTCTTCCTGGAGTGTCAGCCATGTCCAGGAAAGCATTATCCATATCCAGGGTGATATGTAGAACAAAATGCGGAAATAGAAGCACTCTGTTCAGTCACTGTTGTGATGTCAAGCATTGTGGGAACAACTGTAGCATCTTTTGGTTAACCCCTGATGGTCTACAATAAGGGTCCAAGTAGAATATCTACCAGTGGAGACTAGGTTTGGCCCATGAGTCAGTATTGCAGATATCAGTTACTTATTTTGGCTGAGGGTTCTCTGCTTTTTCCATGTGCTCCACAACCTTTTCCAGACAAAAACCTTTCTACTTTATCACTATGTTCATGTACTTCCATGTTTGGTTCTCTGAATCAGCCTTTTCCCCAAAGTGCAAGTACTTTTCCTCAGTGGTTGGCACCCAGGACAGGTTGCTGGAATGATTTCCCAATGGCTGAATACCACTTGTGAGCTGGCTTCTTCCTGATTTCATCCATGAAGAAAGCTTTTGGCCATGGGCAGCAGAGGCTTAACGATAAATATGTCTGCCTAATCTTTTCTTTTTCTTGAAACACTTAAACTTTTCTCTTTGACAGGACAGTATAGACTTACTAAGCCAAGAACATTACCTCTGGGCATGATGCCACATATGTGCATAACTGCCAGCAGGCACTGAGGTTTCACTTGTAGCACATCTCCACACACTTCTCTCATGGTGGCAGTTAGCTGTCCTGAGAAGAGTCCACAGCAATCAGGCAGTAACACTTCTTTCTGAGCAGTCCCCTTCTCAAAAGGCTCAGAGCAGCCATCTTGGTTTTCATCTTGACCAGATTAGGTTTCATCTTCCCCCTGTTTCTCCTTTAATAGACCACTTGACTCTTGATTCTGCTTATCACTTGCTCCTTGTTGCTCGAAGTTACTTAAGGCTCGTATTCTAAGACAAAACAGATGCCCATGAGAGGGCATCCATGAGAGGATGGGCCCAGAGGGGGCTGCGATTGGAAGATACAATGCTCTTGTCCAAATCTCAGTATTTACTGCCTTATTTGGAAACTTGATCAGTTGGGCCTGGTCATATCAAGTTCTGAAAACCTTCACTATTATGGACTAATAGGTTGGACCCAAATTTTCTTGGGACAAACAACCAGATTTGGCCAACAGTGTTCCTCCATTTTCTCCCTGTTAGATGTTGCTCTAGTTTTCCCTTGAATTCACAATTTCCTCTTAGATCTTCTGGTGGATCATTAATATTTCTGCCCTGATTCACTGAGGATGTCAGTTCCTCCACAGAACAAACAAGATCACTATTTTCTTCCAGAATCTGACTGACTTCTTCACACTGAGCATGACAAATTTATTGAAAGTTGTTTTGGTGATTAGCACATGAGTCAACCTGGATTCCTTCATGGATTTTGCTTTCTTTTGTTCTGTGTATGACTGTAATTTTTTGTTGATTGACTATTTATTCATTTACCATATCAACTTTTGAAGGTTTTATGATTGTTTTTCTGAATAGAATAATGGGTTCATGTACACTGATTTTGAATCTTTACAATTTTTTCTTTTAAGTCATCAGGCATTGTTGAATGTGGATTTCTCTGGTTGTAACTAAAATGTGCCCTCAGCTCAATTTCCTGAATTAAATTCCAAGGGGTCATTTGGTTTAACAGCTTCATTTCTTTGATGAGGTGGAGCATTTCACTTGGGGGGTCTTTATTCAACGGCAACCCTGACATTAAGGGTGGCTACAAAGTTGAGTGGAATAAATGGTAGGCAGGATGGCAAGCTACACAGTATTGCAGAAATCACCACAAAGTCTTGTAGGCCTCCTATTCTTAGAGATAGCCCCACTAGATTTTCCAGTTCCTAGTTACATTCTAATCAGAAGATCTGTGTTCTTAAGAATACAAAATGGCATGTGAGGACTTGGGGAAGGACATCTGCTGGAACTGAGAAACCTAATGGTACCTGTTGCAAAAGTTCAAGCTGACTGTCCTTGGGCCATCTTTCTTTTATTTCCTCTTCAAGCCATATGAAATACAACATACTTGATTGCTTCCCTCCTAAAACACAGGTTTAGACGTCATAATCTCCATCTTTTGCCCATCACCTCTTGAATCTTCTCTCTTTGGATTTGTTTCATGGGCACTCCCATTTGGGGTGGGCTAGAAAGACACCTGCCCCTGAACTGCTGCCAGCTTCTCCATGTGCCTTTGTCTCACATCCTCATGTCAGATTTCTTCTTGAGTGAGAGATCATGGCTTGTGAGGGAAAACCTCAACGCCAACTGGAAATATGTTGGAAACAAAGATTATAACTGGAGGATTGTCTTCCCTTCTACATCTCATAAAAGCTGATTTCAGTGCCTGGGTTTCTTGTGGAAGAGAATCAAACATTTGTCCTCTTGTGCCCATTAATTTCTCCACTCTCTTGGCTATAATATTAAGCAAGCTATAATGTTTCTGACACACTATAGCAAGAACAGTTTGGGATATGGTGGCCACTGACAGTAAATGGCATTGTTCTGAACATTAGTATCTAAATGAGTTGCCTTCTGGGCTCCAATATTTTATCCTAAAGAACTTACTATTTTATTAATTTTTTCTTTGTTCTTTTTCAAGACAGCATCATATAAACTACATATATTTTCCAGGATCAACTTTATAAATAAAAAATTTCATTCCTTTTGCCTGATCAATCCTCCTAATTTTCTTATTCTTTATAGTCATCTAATAATCTTCTCACAGGTTTTCAAAAAAAACTTCCTTTTTGATGCTAATCTTTTGACTAGATTTTGTCAAGGAGCTCAATTCCAAAGTCTCACCCATCCAATGCACTGGTAACCATATTTCTTTAATCTGGGAAAAGTAACATTAAAAAGTATCCATATCCTCTAAGCCAGTGCTTCAGTAATATGCTGGTCTTCCTTGTTCAGAATTTGGATTCACTTGCAATTTAATCTCTCTCTCTGCTCTCCTTCTGGGATGTTAGAAGTAAAAGAGCTCCTGTGAGTGCGCTAATCTCTTCTAAAAGATGCGTAAGATGAGAATAAGCCTCTTGTGGAGTGAATTTCAGTTCCACTATCAAGTAATCTCATTCACTAATCACTAAACCTAGATGAATATTTTTGATCCAGACTTGTCACAGAACTTCTTATATCTGCAGACAGACTGCTTCCATCACATTTACCACAGTTATGTACCCATCACAAATGCAACCAGTTTATACTTTAGAGACAAAATCGGTATGTCCTGGAGAGTGTATCAGATTAACCAGGTGGTCCTCATTACTTGGGTAGATGAGGGGCAGGTGTGGACTGACCTCAAGCTGGTCAGCGATCTCCACCTGCATCTAAGCCTGGACAGCCTGACTCTTGCGTAAAGTAGTGAGATGGAAGCGGATTTCATAGTGATACCTCACATCTGCTCATTTTCTCTGCAGTCCACATACCTTTACCCTTCCTCAGATATGTCTTGACTATTATTGGCCCTTTGTTCTTCTATATGAATTTTAGAATCAGCATATCAAGTTCCTGCTTGCCAGGCAACTGCCATTACTAGATATAAGACAGTCAGTCAGGGCAACAGGAGCCAAAACACAGATATGTCTGATGTTCGCAGTGTTTCTTTGGAGTTGAATCATCTTATCCAAACTATTGAACGCTGTGGCCACTTTATTTCTTGTAAAGACTTCAGCCCCCAACTCAGCTCCAGCTCTTGGCATACAGCACACCACATGTCAATGAGGCATGAAGGCTTCCAGGGTTTTTGTTTGTTTGTTTTTGTCATTGGGGGACCATTCTGCTGCCTAAACGTTTTTAAAAGACCTCAACAAATGAGTTAAACATCTATGAGGCTTGCAGGGTACTGGGCTAACAGACTAGGTGGCTACTTGATACCTACCCTGGCAAGATGACTCTTTTGGGGTTTGGAACAGACCTCTGAGCAGTCATTTAAAGGAGGGAGGGCTAAGCTGACCTAACAGCCAGCCCACTCACTCAGGGCTAGCAGAGGGTGACCTGTCCTCACAATTAGAAAGAAATAGTATCCACCCATGACTAAGCCAGTTAAGTTTTTTCCAAAAATTCATAGGCAGAGTGGAGTATGTCCCTTAAGGACTAACAGCTGTCCTAAAAAAAGAGTGTAGACATAAAACCATAGTACTATAAAGGTACAGATGAGATGGACCTTACTGGGAAAATCTTAGAAGCAGAGAAGGAATAGAGTGTCCAGAATCTCTTGTTATCCTATCTCACAGACTCCACTGGGCATAAATGGACTACATGCACACTGGCCAACATTTGAGGAGAGAGGAAGACTGCCTCAGTAATGTTCTACTTATAGGAACAGGGGAGAAGGTAAAATACATGGGACTATATAAGAGTAGAACCTTCCTGGTTTGGGAAGTGACTTTGTTATAAAGGGTGATAATATGAAACCCATTGACTAATATCAAACTCTTCTGCCTTTGAGTTAACTCGGATCTACTGAGCCAAGTATCTGTCAAACAACCAAAGGGGGAAGGAAATGAGCTACCATCACCTTCCAAATCTGTCTTTCTTCAGTGATATTTAAAAATCTACTCATGAAAGTATTCTTCTCTGTTATTTCCTAGAAGTGTTTTTATTTACAGCTTTCATATCTAAATCTACAATCCACCTTGCATTGCTTTTGTGTGTACAGTGTAAAATGGAAGTCAATATGTGTGGATGTATGTGTGTGTAAAAGAATACATATTTTCCCATATGGATATCTAATTAACACAAAGCAATTTATTGAAAAGGCTCTCTCTCCTGAGTACACTGCCATTGCAGTGGCATATCTGTAAAGTAACTATATGTATAGGTTTGTTTCTTGATTCTCTCTTGGTTTATTTAGCTATTCTTCTGCCAATAACAGACTATCTTATTCAATGTTACTTTATAATAACTCGATATTGTTGGAAGACAATTCTCCAGGTGTCTCTCAGATTCCTGCATGTTTTGCAAGCATAGGACCTGACTATCATTGTTCTGGTTTAACTTTTCAAGGGTGTTAGTAAAGTGAACTGTCTTGGAAGATGAAAGATAGTATCTTTTTGCAGAGCAAAGGGAAACTTAGCTTATAGTCTCAGAAGGTAGAGATAGTGCCTACCTCTGGAGCAAAGAGAAAGAATGCTAACTGTTTAAAAGATTCAGGTTCTGTAAGTTTAGGATTCATCTCCTATAATGCAATATTCTGTATATGCTGGTGTCATCTGGACCTCTTTGCATTATCTTGTAGGAATTAGGGTTTAGGGAACTGACACAAATATGCTGTTTCTGTTCTGACTCAAGGATAGATGCTTGTGTGATTTTGTTATATAAGTGATGCTGGCCTAAACTGATAGTTTCATTCCTTCAGTAGACTGGATCATAACACGAGACAAAAGACGAAGTTTAAGACTGCAAAAACATACTGATTTTCAGAGAAGTGCATAGAAGCAAGCCATAAAGAACCACCAATGAATAAGCAAGTGATATATCATTCTGTCTGCAAACACAATATTAACCTATGTTTTGAGTAGGTGATTATGTGCTATGTCCAAAATATACAAATTTTATGGTGGCATTTTAAGTAAGTTAAAGTAAGTCTAATATCACAAATTTCATAAGTTTTATTCACTGATTCTTTTTTTAAAATCAATGCAATTATTATCATAAAAGTATTAAAGAATAATATCTAAGCATTTCATTTTCAGAAATCAAGAAGTAACTCTGGTACAATTTTATGGAATTATAAAAGATTAGATGAATGAGATTTAGATTTGTTAAAGCTATCTGACATCAACACTATGCAGTTCTTTTTTATTAATTTCATTGTACTTCTTTTTCTATAGTTAAAGGATGTCCTTATCCATCTTGTCTAGAGAAAAAATGCCCACAGATTCTAAAAGCTAAAGAATGCCAGGATTCAGTATTAAATGTAAAAGACGAAGTGTCAAAGCAATTAATTAATGTTGGCCCCATGTCAGATAAAAGTGCCACATAATAAAGTCCTTAGAAACTGATGTAAAAATCTAAGAGTTAAAGCAGTTAGTTTTAGACCTACTCTCCTATTGATTTAATTTGTAGGGAGGCAAAGGGTTAGTATTCCCCAACCCTGTCTCCACACACTGCTAAACAAAAGTGTTCTTGCGTTTTTCATTTCATACCAGATCTTGACATCCTTTTGAATTTATTTTACATACTTGGGGAACATGAATACAACTTCATGCTTTCATCCTTTTATAAGACATTCATTATGTGCATTAACTGACAGCTGTGAAATTATCTGCCACTTGTCTTAAATAAAAGCAAGAAAATTCAAAATAGATGTGCATTCTGTACTTAGGCAAATTTCACATAATCTTCTTTAATTCAAATTTCTCTAGACACTTTTAATATAGGCTTTAAGTACAATGAATATGTTCAGTCATTACTACATATTGAGTGTCTGATGGCTTTTGAAAGCTCAGGAGGCAGTCTACATTTTTCTCACTTGTTTTTAGTGTAACTAGGTTTGGCAGCTCTATGTGAGTTTTTGCATCTTAAAAAATCTCCATCTCTATTGCATTTTATTATATATTAATGTTGTTCTTTAAATTGTTTTAATATTCATTTTGCCGTTTAAGGCAAAGTTGTCCGAAAAGAAGTGACTAGTGAGCACAATGTTTTCAGCCATTCAAGCTGATGCCACTTTTTTTTTTTTTGCGGTACGCGGGCCTCTCACTGTTGTGGCCTCTCCCGTTGCGGAGCACAGGCTCCGGACGCGCAGGCTCAGCGGCCATGGCTCACGGGCCTAGCCGCTCTGCGGCATGTGAGATCTTCCCGGACCGGGGCACGAACCTGTGTCCCCTGCATCGGCAGGCGGACTCTCAACCACTGCGCCACCAGGGAAGCCCTGATGCCACTTTTTAAAGATCCTCTTTGGTAACAAATATGAAAAACTAGCAAGTGGGAAAAGTATGTTTCCCTTAGGGAAGAGTGTGTGGGAAAATATTAATGGTCATTTCTAGCTATAGGCCTTTGTTCTGCTTTTCATAAAGATAAAGATCTGATTAGATCAAAAGACAAGGACACAGAGTTTAAGGCAAACAAAACTGTATAAAATGAGTAAAAGTGGGGCTTCCCTGGTGGCGCAGTGGTTGGGAGTCCGCCTGCCGATGCAGGGGACACGGGTTCGTGCCCCGGTCCGGGAAGATCCCACATGCCGCGGAGCGGCTAGGCCCGTGAGCCATGGCCGCTGAGCCTGCGCGTCCGGAGTCTGTGCTCCGCAGTGGGAGAGGCCACAGCAGTGAGAGGCCCGCGTACCGCAAAAAAAAAGAAGCGATAAACTAGGTCTATATGTATAAATATAGATGAACTTTTCAAGTAATATTGGGTGTAAAAGAGTAAACTGCATGTGAATATATACCATGATATTCAATGGTATCTACCATGATCCCATTTACATAGAGTTTTCCGGACGCACAGGCTCAGCGGCCATGGCTCACGGGCCCAGCCGCTCCGCGGCATGTGGGATCCTCCCGGACTGGGGCACGAACCCGTGTCCCCTGCATCGGCAGGAGGACTCTCAACCACTGTGCCACCAGGGAAGCCCTACATAGAGTTTTAAAGCGTGTAAAATAGTGATTTATTGCTTAAGAATACATATATAGGTAATACAAACTATTTGTTAAATGTGTGGAACTGATAAACCTTCAAATCAGAACACTAGTTATCAGGGGTTGAGAATGGGAGAGGAAGTAGATGAAGTAGATATGATTGGAGTGACAGGGATTCTACTCTATTGGCAATGTGTTATTTCTTACGTTGAGTGATGTAAACATGATTATTGGTTATATTCTCTATTGTTGTTTCTTTTTTGTATGTCTAACAGTAGGTAAGGACTTTCCAGACAGAGAAATTGGTGTACACATAGGCCCAGTAGAAGGAAGAGACATGAGACTAAAAGAAAGCCAGTGTGCTCAGGTGGAGCCCATCAGAGCTAGAGTGTTTGAGATGAGACCATACAAGTTAAGCAGATGGGAAGATCATGCAGACAGTCTTGCTAGATGTGCTAAGAGAGCTTTGTTCTCAAAGTTATGGGGAAATTCTGAAAGAATTTAAGTAGAAAAGTGATGTGATCAAATTTTTCTTGTAAAATAATATACTCACAATTTTATTGTTTAATACTATTTTCCTTCTGCCTGATTTTATGGATATAATCTAAATTTAATCATAGATTTTTTAATAGATCTTTATTGGAATATAATTGCTTCACAATACTGTGTCAGTTTCTGTTGTACAACAAAGTGAATCAGCGATATGCATACATATGTCTCTCCATATCCTCCCTCTCTTTAGCCTCCCTCCCACCCTCCCTATCCCACCCTTCTAGGTCGTCGCAAAGCACCAAGCTGATCTCCCTATGCTATGCTGCTGCTTCCAAATAGCTATCTATTTTACATTTGGTAGTGTATGTATGTCGATACTAATCTCATTTCACCCCAGCTTCCCCCTCCCACCCAGTGTCCTCAAGTCCATTCTCTATGTCTACATCTTTATTCCTGCCCTGCCACTAGGTTCATCAGTACCATTTTTTTCTTTTTAGATTCCATATATGTGTGTTAGCATACAGTATTTGTTTTGCTCTTTCTGACTTACTTCACTCTGTATGACAGACTCTACATCCATCCACCTCACTACAAATAACTCAATTTCATTTCTTTTTATAGCTGAGTAATATTCCATTGTGTATATGTACCACATCTTCTTTATCCATTCATCTGTCGATGGACATTTGGGTTGGTTCCACATCCTGGCTGTTGTAAATAGTGCTGCAATGAACATTGTGGTACATGACTCTTTTTGAATTATGGTTTTCTCAGGGTATATGCCCAGTAGTGGGATTGCTGGGTCATGTGGTAGTTCTATTTTTAGTTTTTTAAGGACCCTCCATGCTGTTCTCCATAGTGGCTGTATCAATTTACATTCCCACCAACAGTACAGGAGGGTTCCCTTTTCACCACACCCTTTCCAGCATTTATTGTTTCAAGATGTTTTGATAATGGCCATTCTGACCTGCGTGAGGTGATACCTCATGGTAGTTTTGATTTGCATTTCTATAATAATTAGTCATGTTGAGCATCTTTTCATGTGCCTCTTGGCCATCTGTATGCCTTCCTTGGTGAAATGTCTGTTTAGGTCTTCTGCCCACTTTTTAACTGGGTTGTTTGTTTTTTTGATATTGAGCTGCATGAGCTGCTTGTATATTTTGGGTATTAATTCTTCATCCATTGCTTCATTTGCAAATATTTTCTCCCATTCTGAGGGTTGTCTTTTCGTCTTATTTATGGTTTCCTTTGCTGTGCAAAAGGTTTTAAGTTCCATTTGGTTCCATTTGTTTATTTTTGTTTTTATTTCTATTTTTCTAGGACGTGGGTCAAAAAGGATCTTGCTGTGATTTATGTCATAGAGTGTTCTGCCTATGTTTTCCTCTAAGAGTTTTATAATGTCTGGCCTTACATTTAGGTTTTAATCCATTTTGAGTTTATTTTGTGTATGGTCTTAGGGAGTGTTCTAATTTCATTCCTTTACTTGTAGCTGTCCGGTTTTCCCAGCACCACTTATTGAAGATGCTGTCTTTTCTCCATTGTATGTTCTTGCCGCCTTTGTCATAAATTAGGTGCCCATAGGTGCGTTGGTTTATCTCTGGTCTTTCTATCCTGTTCCATTGATCTATATTTCTGTTTTTGTGCCAGTATGATACTGTCTTGATTACTGTAGATTTGTAGTATAGTTTGAAGTCAGGGAGCCTGATTCCTCCAGCTCCATTTTTCTTTCTCAAGATTGCTTTGGCTATTCAGGGTCTTTTGTGTTTCCATACAAATTGTGAAATTTCTTGTTCTAATTCTGTGAAGAATGCCATTGGTAGATTGATAGGGGTTGCATTGAATCTGTAGATTGCTCTGGGTAGTATAGTCATTTTCGCAATGTTGATTCTTCCAATTCAAGAACATGGTATATTTCTCCATCTGTTTATGTCATCTTTGATTTCTTTCATCAGTGTTTTATAGTTTTCTGAGTACAAGTCTTTTGCCTCCTTATGTAGGTTTATTCCTAGGTATTTTATTCTTTTTGTTGCAATGGTAAATGGGAGTGTTTCTTTAATTTCTCTTTCTGATTTTTCATTGTTGGTGTATAGGAATGCCAGAGATTTCTGTGCATTAATTTTGTATCCTGCCACCTTACCAAATTCATTGATTATTTCTAGTAGTTTTCTGGTGGCATCTTTAGGATTCTCTTCGTATAGTATTATGTCATCTGCAAACAGTGACAGTTTTACTTCTTCTTTTCCAATTTGGATTCCTTTTATTTCTTTTTCTTCTCTGATTGCCATGGCTAGGACTTCCAAAACTATGTTGAATAAGATTGGCAAGAGTGGATATCCTTGCTTTGTTCCCAATCTTAGTGGAAATGCTCTCAGTCTTTCACCATTGTGTATGATGCTTGCTGTGGGTTTGTCATATATGGCCTTTGTTATGTTGAGGTAGGTTCCCTCTATGCCCATTTTCTGGAGAGTTTTTATCCTAAATGGGTGTTCAATTTTTTCAAAAGCTTTTTCTTCAGCTATTGAGATGATCATATGGTTTTTTCCTTAATTTGTTAATGTGGTGTATCACATTGATTGATTTGCGTATATTGAAGAATCCTTACATCCCTGAGATAAATCCCACTTGATCATGGAGTATGACCCTTTTAATGCGCTGTTGGATTCTGTTTGCTAGTGTTTTGTTGAGGATTTTTGTATCTATGTTCATCAGTGATATTGGTCTATAATTTTCTTTTTTTGTGATATCTTTTTCTGGTTTGCTGTCAGGGTGATGGTGGCTTCGTAGAATGAATTTGGGAGTATTTTCCCTCTGCAATTTTTTGGAAGAGTTTGAGAAGGATCGCTGTCAGCTACTGTCAGCTGTTCTCTAGATGTTTCAAAGAATTCGCCTGTGAAGCCATCTGGTCCTGGACTTTTGTTTGCTGGAAGATTTTTAATTACAGTTTCAATTTCATTATTTATGATAGGTCTGTTTATATTTTCTAATACTTCCTGGTTCGGTCTTGGAAAATTGTACCTTTCCAAGAATTTGTCCATTTCTTTGTGGTTGTCCATTTTATTGGCATATAGTTGTTTGTAATATTTTATAATCATTTCTATTTCTGCGGTGTCAGTTGTGATTTCTCCTTTTCCATTTCTAATTTTATTGATTTGTATTCTCTCCCTTTTTTTCTTGATGAGTCTGGCTAAGGGTTTATCAATTTTGTTTATCTTCTTAAAGAACCAGCTTTTAGTTTTATTGATCTTTACTATTGTTTTCTTTGTTTCTATTTCATTTATTTCTGTTCTGATCTTTATAATTTCTTTCCTTCTACTGACTTTGGGTTTCCTTTGTTCTTTCTCTAGTGGTTTTAAGTGTAGGGTTAGATTGTTCATTTGAGATTTTTCTTGTTTCTTCAGGTGAGATTGAATTGCTATATACCTGCCTCATAGAACCACTTTTGCTGCATCCAATACGTTTTAGGTCATCATGTTTTCATTGCCATTTGTTTCTATGTATTTTTTTTATTTCTTCTTTGATTTCTTTAGTGATCTCTTGGTTATTTAGTAGCACACTGTTTAGCTTCCATGTATTTCTGTTTTTTACAATTTTTTTTCCTGTAATTGATTTCAAATCTCAAAGCGCTGTGGTCAGAATAGATGCTTGATACGATTTCAATTTTCTTAAATTTTCTGAGGCTTGATTTGTGACCCAAGATGTGAGATGTGATCTATCCTGGAGACTGTTCTGTGTGCACTTAAGAAGAAACTGTATTCTGCCACTTTTTTTTTTCAGAATTTATTATTTTCTTTTACTTTTTTTTAAATTAAATCTTCATTGGAGTATAATTGCTTTACAGTGGTGTGTTAGTTTGTGCTGTATAACAAAGTGAATCAGCTATACATATACCTATATCCCAATATCTCCTCCCTCTGCATCTCCCTCCCACCCTGCCTAACCCACCCCGCTAGGTGGACAAGAAGCACTGAACTAATCTCCCTGTGCTATGCAGCTGCTTCCCACTAGCTGTCTATTTTACATCTGGTAGTGTGTATATGTCCATGACATTGTCTCACTTCTTCACAACTTACCCTTCCCCCTCCCCTGTCCTCAAGTCCATTCTCTATGTCTGTGTCTTTATTCCTTTCCTGCCCCTAAGTTCTTCAGAACCTTTTTTTTTTTTAGTTTCCATGTATATGTGTTAACATACGTTATTTGTTTTTCTGTTTCTGACTTACTTCACTCTGTATGACAGACTCTAGGTCCATCCACCTCACTACAATAACTCAATTTCATTTCTTTTTATGGCTGAATAATATTCTATTGTGTATATGTGTCACGCCTTCTTTATACATTCATCTGTCAATGGACACTTAGGTTGCTTCCATGTCCTGGCTATTGTAAATAGAGCTGCAATGAACATTGTGGTACATGACACTTTTTGAATTATGGTTTTCTCAGGGTAGATGCCCAGTAGTGGGATTGCTGGGTCATGTGGTAGTTCTATTTTTAGTTTTTTAAGGAAGCTTCATACTGTTCTCCATAGTGGCTGTATCAATTTACATTCCCACCAACAGTGCAAGAGGATTCCCTTTTCTGCACACCCTCTCCAGCATTTATTGTTTGTAGATTTTTTTGATGATGGCCATTCTGACCAGTGTGAGGTGATACCTCATTGTAGTTTTGAGTTACATTTAATGTTTATTGATGTTGAGCATCCTTTCGTGTGTTTGTTGGCAATCTGTATACCTTCTTTGGAGAAATGTCTATTTAGATCTTCTTCCCATTTTTGGATTGGGTTTTTTTTTTTTTGATATTGAGCTGCATGAGTTTCTTGTATATTTTGGAGATTAATCCTTTGTCAGTGGCTTCATTTGCAAATGTTTTCTCCCATTCTGTGGGTTGTCTTTTCATCTTGGTTATGGTTTCCTTTGCTGTGCAAAAGCTTTGAAGTTTCATTAGGTCCCATTTGTTTATTTTTGTTTTTATTTCTATTTTTCTAGGACATGGACCAAAAAGGATCTTGCTGTGGTTTATGTCATAGAGTGTTCTGCCTAAGTGTTCCTCTAAGAGTTTTATAGTGTCTGTCCTTACATTTAGGTTAATCCATTTTGAGTTTATTTTTGTTTATGGTCTTAGGGAGTGTTCTAATTTCATTCTTTTACATGTAGCTGTCCAGTTTTCTCAGCTCCACTTATTGAAGAGGCTGTCCCTTCTCCATCGTATACTCTTGCCTCCTTTATCAAAGATAAGGTTACCATATGTGCATGGGTTTATTTCTGGGTTTTCTATTCTGCCACTTTTGGGTGGAATGTTCTATAAATATCCACTAAATCTATCTGGTCTACTGTGTCATTTAAAGCTTGTGTTTTCTTATTTATTTTCTCTTTGGATGATCTGTCCATTGGTGAAAGTGGGGTGTTAAAGTCCCCTACTATTACTGTGTTACTGTCGATTTCCCCTTTTATGGCTATTAACATTTGCCTTATGTATTGAGGTGCTCCTATGTTGGGTGCATAAACGTTTATAATTGTTATATCTTCTTGGATTGATCCTTTGATCATTATGTAATGTCCCTCCTTATCTCTTGTAACAGTCTATATTGTATTTTATCTTATACAAGTATTGCTACTCCAGCTTTTTTTTTTTTAATTTCCATGTGCATGGAATATCTTTTTCCATCCCTTTACTTTCAGTTTGCATGTGTCCCTAGCTCTGATGTGGTTCTCTTGTAGACAGCATATATATGGCCCTTGTGTTTGTATCCATTCAGCCAGTCTGTGTCTTTTGGTTGGGGTATTTAATCCATTTACATTCAAGGTTATTGATATGTATGCTCCTATTACCATTTTAAAAATTATTTTGTGTTTGTTTTTGTGGGTCTTTTTCTTCTGTTGTGTTTCCTGCCTAAAGAAGTTTCTTTAGCATTTGTTGTAAAGCTGGTTTGGTGGTGTTCAATTCTCTTAGCTTTTGCTTGTTTGAAAAGCTTTTGATTTCTCTGTCGAATCTGAGATCCTTGCTGGGTAGAGTAATCTTGGTTGTAGGTTTTTCTCTTTCATCACTTTAAGTATATCCTGCCACTCCCTTCTGGCTTGCAGAATTTCTGCTGAAAAATCAGCTAATAACCTTATGGGGACTCCTTTTTATGTTATTTGTTGTTTTTCTCTTGCTGCTCTTAATATTCTTTCTTTGAATTTAATTTTTGTTGGTTTGATTAATATGTGTCTTGTGTTTTTCCTAGGCTTTATCCTGTATGGGACTCTCTGTGCTTCCTGGACTTGGGTGACTATTTCCTTTCCCATGTTAGGGAATTTTTTGACTATAAACTCTTCAAATATTTTCTCTGACCCTTTCTTTCTCTCCTCTTCTTCTGGGACCCCTATAGTTTGAATGTTGGTGCATTTAGTGTTGTCCCAGCGGTCTCTGAGATTGTCTTCAGTTCTTTTATTCTTTCTCCTTTATTCTGCTCCTCAGCAGTTATTTCCACCAATTTGCATTCCAGCTCACTTATTCGTTCTTCAGCCTCAGTTATTCTGTTTTGATTCCTTCTAGTGTATTTTTCATTTCAGTTATTGTTCTGTTTATCTCTCTGTTTATTTCTTCTTTAGTTCTTCTAGGTATTTGTTAAGCATTTCTTGTATTTTCTCAATCCGTGCCTCAATTCTATTTTCGGGATTCTGGATCATCTTTACTATCATTACTCTGAATTCTTTTTCAGGTAGATTGCCTATTTCCTCTTCATGTATTTGGTCTTGTAAGTTTTTACCTTGCTCCTTCATCTGTGACACATTTTTTTGCCATCTCATTTTTTTTTTTTTTTTTTTTTTAATGAGTGGGATTGTGTTCCTGTCTTGCTTGTTGTTTGGCTCAAGGCTTCCAACACTGGAGTTTGTAGGCTGTTGGGTAGAGCTGGGTCTTGGTGCTGAGATGAGGACTTCCATGAGACCTCGCGCCAATGAATATTCCCTGGGGTCTGAGGTTCTCTCTTCATCCAGTGGTTTGGCCTCAGAGCTCCCACCTCAGGAGCTTTGGCCTGACCCCCATCTCATGAACCAAGATCCCACAAGCCACATGGGGTGGCAAAAAAAAACACACAAAAAACGGAGAACAACAACAAATTAAAAAATAAAATTAGACTTGGAAACTAACAGATATGTTAGAAAGAATATAAAAATAAAAATATAGATGAATTAACAACTGGGAAGGTACATCAGTACCACAATAGTAAAAAAGAGGAGAAGGGAAAAGAAAAAAAAGAGAGAAAGAAGAAAAAAAATTGGGGGGAAAGTCTTGGCTGTGGAAGGTGGGGCCTAAGCAAGGTGAGGTTTTGGCAGTGGGTGGGGCCAATGCTCAGGACCCACAGGGCTGGAAAAGGCCCTGGGGGCTGTGGGGGGGGTGGGGCTTAGGCTCAAGGAACAGAAAGGACCGAGGCATGCCCCACTCTGGTCTCAGAAGGTGGGGGAACCTCACCTGGGAGCTCAGAAGGCTTCCTGGGCTCGAGTGGGGGTAAGCACCCTCCTTTCCTCTCCTGCTACTCCTGGAGGGCCCCTCCCACCTGCCTCTCATGTTCTCCCCTTGGCCCTCCTCCTTAGGGCTGGGACTGGCCTGTGAGCTCAGCAGGCTCACCAGGCCTGAGTGGGTGGGGCAAATGCCCTCAGCTCCTCCCAGATGGCTCCTCCTACCTGCCTCACCTGCTCTCCCTGGCCTGCCTCTTATGCCCCCAAGGACCCACACGGCTTGGGGAGCTTTGGAAGGCAGGGGGTAGGCCTGGCATCTCAGCAGGCTCCCCAGACCCAAGAGATGGGCAATTGCCCTCTGCTCCTCTCCCGCTCTTCCCAGAGGGTCCCTCCCGCCTGCCTCTCCTGATCTCCCCGGCCTTAGGGACGCCGATCTTGTCTGGACTCCACTTCTCCTCCCCCCTCAGTCCCCCCACGTCCTACAGGTTCACTTGGTGGTTCCTCCCATCTCCTTGGGCGTCAGGGTCCCCCACCAGCGGCCAGCAGGCGACCTGGTTGTGGGGAGATGCTAACTTGGCATCTTCCCTCACCACCATCTTCATGCACTCCCCAAGCCAAACTTCAATCATAGATATTTGATATAAAAGTATAATCGAAATTTGTACTGTCCTATGCAAAAGTAGGAAACCTGCAGAAACATAGGATGTGCTTGTTTTTTCACTAGGGATTTTACAGGACATTAGATTTTCTTAGAAGCTAATAGATTACTCACATGAGGCCATTCATGTCCCTGGCACAAAGTCAGTGTACTAAACATTTTCCCATAAAGCCACACATGGATCAGAGTTATTGTCTTCCTGGTCTCATCTAAGTATTAGTACTAATTTTGATTCCAGAAAATTAGAAGGGGTAGTATTTGGATCAGCTCTTAAAACAGGATTTTTCACACATGGTTAATTTTTATAATTTAAATAAACACAACTTTAATTAGACTGAATGCTTTTCAGGTTTTTTGTATCTTTTTTCTTCAAATACGACCATTTAGAATGTTCTGCATAAATAAGTATGTGTTAACGATGTTGCATATTGACCAAAATTTCTTATACTTAATAGATATACTTCAATCCTCAAGTCAGTTGTACAGTCCTTTGGGGAAGTGACACTGCTTCATTGAACAGTTTTCATAACTTCTGCTTTAGTTTCCTCTTCAGAGAAATAAATGTACTATAGACTTCTTAATGACTAACAGATTCTTCCTATGGAGCTGAAGCCACTTTGTTTTCTAAGTCTCAATCTTTTTCAGCAAGTGAACAACTCTGAGGAATACAACAAAACTTAACGTTCATGATGAATTTTCCCATCCATCATTAGAACTGTCACACTGCTGTGGTACTCATGTAATGGATCTTTGGTGCAAAGGCACCATCGTGATATATTACTAATAAGGTAGGTTCTTCTGAACAGTCGATTCAGCTTAATAAGAATATTGCCAATTGTTTGGAAACATAAATTTTCAAAATGACACCTTATGCCAGACCCAATGCCATTTGTCACTCAACAAATAAACTACCTGTTACATAAAAGGTATGAAAACATGCTTTGAAATGCTACATACAAATATATCAATGAACAATTGTATGATTTTAGAACTTAAATTTAATAAATCTATATATCTAATGAAATTTAAATTTACAAGAGAATAGATATTTTACCGGTTTTTTTTTGGTTTTTTTTTTTTGCGGTACGTGGGCCTCTCACTGTTGTGGCCTCTCCCATTGCAGAGCACAGGCTCCGGACGCGCAGGCTCAGCGGCCATGGCTCACGGGCCCAGCTGCTCCGCGGCATGTGGGATCTTCCCGGACCGGGGCATGAACCCGCGTCCCCTGCATCGGCAGGCGGACTCTCAACCACTGCGCCACCAGGGAAGCCCGAGAATAGATATTTTAAAGGTTGTAAACTATCTTAAATGCTTTTCAGTCTTTTCCTCCTACAGTAATTACTTACACATATACACAGTATCTCAGTGGAGCTAAGAAATACAGCAAAATCACTTTTAAAATATAATATTACCAAAAATCATACAATTTTTTCAATATATACTATTTACTTTTTTGTCTTTTGAATATCAGATCCATTGTATATAATTCATTGATTGATCTTATTAGAAAATAAACATCAATTCTTCAAGGTTTTCATGGAATTAAGACTTGTTACATATAGTAACAAGATGTAAAATATGCTAAACATCTTTTTCCTCCTTGAGGATTTTTAAATGCCCATTCTCCTTTCAAAAAGAATAGTAAGTGATTGTAAAAGTAAACAAAGATTTTACTGTTAAATTCTAATAATTTCATACAGAGAATTTTTTTTTTCTCTCAGACCAATGTTTTCCTAGTGTTTCTTTTAATAAATGGCATTGTATCCTTTGGACAATGTCCCAACATTTTATGCATTTATGTAATCACAGGTCACAAAAATATTGGCTTTTATGCATGTCTATTTTTGTATACTTCCCATTATTACAAAAAGAACTTGGGTTCACTTGTTCTAATCATGTAATACCATTGGTAACATATAAAATTTAAAAGTAGTGTTAAGTAAGAACAAGATTAAATATTAAAATGAAACAGATTTTAAGACCTGAAAAGAGAAAACTCTGCACAAGTATAAACCTCATTCAAAAGTTGACTACATCATTATCAAGTATCATAGATTGTGTAGAATAAAGGCTTGTTAGTTCATATCTGATGTAGAAATTTGATAGCACAAGAAAAAGTCTTTTGTGGGGCCCCATAAAAAGATGAAAAATTCACTCAAATTTCTTACCAACATTTTTACAAAAACTATATCTTAACTTTTTTCTTATAGAATTCCTCAATAAAACCTAATGAAGAACAATCTGGAAAATGGATATTTGTTAATATTCTCTGCTACTTTTTACAATTCTAGGCATCAAATATCCCTTTGCTTCTTTCTTTTCACACATAGAAAATACTCTGAAATTGCTCAAGAGAAATAACCTACCTTCCTGTCCTGTCCCTCCAGCTCAGAGCCAAGTTCTCTGGGTAATGAATTTTGTGCCATGTTTGGGTGTGGCTCCTTTTGATCCACTGACCTATAAACACAAAAGATAAGTTATTTGCCCACACACCACACACACACACACACACACACACACACACACACACACACCATGCAAAATGGTGGAAGAGTGATGATTAACGTTCCTTATTTAAAAGGAGGAATAAAAGGGAAGGAAACACTAGAATTCCTTTTATTCAAGCCAAAACCACAGAGATATATCTATACCTCTAGAGATATATCTCATTTTTAAAATATTTCCTTTCTCCTTCAGTCTCTACCCCAGAAAAATGATGTGTGAAATCTTTACATACTTTTCTTCATACCATTAAATATGTTTAAAAACAATAAAAAGATACATTTTTTCTCTATTTTGAAGAAAAATGAGACCATGTTTATCTAAGCAATCTATCTGTTTTTCTATTTATTCATATTTATTATGTGGCAACCTATGTATCTTTTTTCTTAACATTATATCATGAATTTTCTTCCAAACCAATGCAAATACATCTAAATAATTTTTAAACAGCTACAAAGTACTTCCTACTATGTATGTGCTCTGTGTAAGGGCTAGGATTTACTCCATCATTCTCTTATTTATAGGTTTCCAGGGATTGTTTTTCTCAGTTATTTTCCCACAACAAACTATCACACACACACACACACACACACACACACACACACACACACACTGCACTTTTTTTAGGGGGGGATATAATGTCAAAAGTGGCTTTTGAATCAAATTTTAATTATTTTATTTTACAAATTGTAGCATTTCAAACTTGGACTAGTGTACCACATCTTCAACAGCAATAGATATGATTCATCTTTTATAATTTTATCAATTTAAGTAAAATTTTGCATTGAGTCTTTGAATTTCATTTCCCTAATTCCTAGAGAAGCATTTCATAGGTCTGAAGGTTTTTATATTCATAGTTTGCATTTCCATCATTTCTCATTTTTATATTTTTGTCCTTTTATTCTTTTATCTTATTTTATAGGTACAGATTTATTTTCCTCCAGTTTAAATGAGAGATGATTGACATACAACACTGAATTAGTTTAAGGTGTACAGCCTAATGATTTCACTTACATACATCTTGAAATGATTGCCATTTAAATTTAATGAACATTCATCAACTCATATAGATACAAAATAAAAGGAAAACAATAATTTTTTCTTGCGATGAGAGTTCAGGATTTACTCTCAACCCTTTTTTTTACATAACATACAGAAGTGCTAGTTATATTAATCATGGTTTACATTACATCCCAAGTGCTCATTTATCTTATAACTGGAAGTTTATACCTTTTGACTGCCTTCGTTCGTTTCCCCATCCCACACACCCATGTCCTATAGCCACAAATCTGATCTTTTTTTTCTATAAGTTTCTGTGTTTGTCTGTTTTTTGAAGTATAATTGACCTACAACATTATGTTAGTCCCTGGTGCACAACATAGTGATTTGATATTTCTAAATATTACAAAATGATCACCATGATAAGTCTAGTTATCATTTGTCACCATACAGTGATATTTTGTTCTTATTTACTGCATTTCCAGTATATTTCCAGTATATTTCATCCCTGTGACAGTTATTTTGTAACTGAAGGTTTGTACCTATCCCTGCCCCCACCCCCACCACCGGCAGCCACCTCCTTGTTCTCTGTATCTGTTTCTGTTTTGTTATGTTTGTTCATTTGTTTTGTTTTATAGATTCCACATATAAGTGAAACCATACGGTATCTGTCTTTCTTTGTATGACTTATTTCACTTAGCATAACACCCTCTCGATCCATCCATGTTGTCACAAATGGCAAGATTTCATTCTTTTTTATGACTAATATTACATTATATATTGTAGATACACACCACAGTTTCTTTATCCATTCATCTGGCAATGGGCACTTAGGTTGCTTCCATATCTTGAAAATTGTGAATAATGCCAAAATGAACTTAGGAGTGCATATATCTTATAATATTAGTGTTTTTGTTTTCCTTGGAAAAATACTCAGAGGTGGAATTGAGGTGGTATGATAGTTCTATTTTTAATTTTTTGAGGAAATTCCATACTATTTTCCATAGTGACTACACCAATTTACATGCCCACCAACAGGGAACAAGGGTTCCATTTTCTCCACATCCTCTCCAATACTTGTTATTTGTTGTCTTTTTGGTAATAGCCATTTTGACAGGTGTAAGATGATATCTCATTGGGTTTTGGCTTTTTTTTTTTGCGGTACGTGGGCCTCTCACCATTGTGGCCTCTCCCGTTGCGGAGCACAGGCTCCGGACGTGCAGGCTCAGTGGCCATGGCTCACCGGCCCAGCCGCTCCGTAGCATGTGGGATCTTCCCAGACCAGGGCACAAACCCGTGTCCCCTGCATCGGCAGGCAGACTCTCAACCACTGCACCACCAGGGAAGCCCCTCATTGGGGTTTTGATTAGTATTTTCCCTGATGATTAGTGATGTTGAGCATGTTTTTAGGCATTTGTTGGCCATCTATATGTGTTCTTTGGAAAAATATCTATTTAGGTTCTCTGCTTATTTTTTAATTGGGTTGTTTATTTTTTTATATTGAGTTTTATAAGTTTTTTCTATATTTTTGATATTAACCCCTTACCAGATATACCATTCAGAAATATCCTCTCCCATTCAGTAGACAGCCTTTTCATTTTGTCGATAATTTATTTTGTTGTGCAAAAGCTTTTTAGTTTGATGTAGTCCCATTTGTTTATTTTTGCTTTTGTTGTCCTTGCTTTAGGAGACAGATCCAAAAAAATACTGCTAAGACCAGTGTCAAAGAGATTACTGCCTATGTTTCCTTCTGGGAGTTTCACGTCTTCCATTTAAGTCTTTAATCCATTTTGAAGGGTTTTTTTTGCTTTTTCTTTTTGTTTTTGTTTTTTATTTTTGTATCATTGAGAAAGTAGTCCAGTTTCATTCTTTTGCATGTAGCTGTTCAGTTTTCTCACCACCATTTATTGAAGAGGCTCTCTTTTCCTCATTGTTTATTTTTGCCTCCTTTGTCATAGACTAATTGACCATATAAGTATGTGTTCATTTCTGAGCTCTCTATTCTGTTTCAAGGATCTATGTGTCTATTTTTGTGCCAATACCGTACTATTTTGATGACTGTGATTTTGCAGTATAGTTTGAAATCAGAGAGCGTGATACCTCTAGTTTTGTTCTTCTTTCTCAAGATTGTTTTGGCTATTCAGGGTCTTTTGAATTTCCATACAAATTTTAGAATTATTTTTCTAGTTCTGTGAGAAATGTCATTGGTATTTTGGTAGGGATTGCATTGAATCTGTAGATTGCCTTGGGTAGTATGGTCCTTTTAACAATATCAATTCTTCCAATCCATGAGCACAATATCTTTCCATTTGTTTGTATTGCCTTCAGATTCTTTCAACAGTTTCTCATAGTTTCCCAAGTATAGTTATTTTATCTTCTTAGTTAAGATTTATTTCTAGATATTTTATTCTTTTTGATGCCATTGTGAATGGGATTGTTTTTTGTACTTTTCTTTGTTATAGCTTGTTGTTAGTGTAGAAATGTAGCATATTTCTGTATATTAATTTTGTACCCTGCAATTTTACTGAATCCATGTTTTAATTCTAATAGTTTTTGGTGGCATCTTTAAGAATTTCTATATGTCATATATGTCCTCTACAAACAGTGACAGTTTTACTTTTTCCTTTCCAATTTATATGGCTTTTATTTCCTTTTCTTGTCTGAAATCTGTGGTTAGGACTTCCAATACTGTGTTGGGTAAAAGTGGCAAGAGTGGGTCCTTGTCTGGTTTCTGATCTTAGAGGAAATGCTTTCAGCTTTCTACCCTAATGTGGAAAGTGACAATATGCATCTTCAGAGTAGGAGAATTAATGAAGTTAATCAACTGAGAAGAAATAAGTATTAATGTTTAATTGTGTGTGACCTTAATATTTAAAAGTCTTAATTGACTTCACTATTTTTATTCATTCATTCAACAGATATATATGCAGCTTTTATAATGTGTCAGATGCTATTCTAAGTACCATTGTTATAATAATGAAGTACAGATTTTTTTTCCTCTCATGGTGTTTACATTATTTTAGTGTGTGAGTTGTGGGAATAAACAAGTTAATATAAAAGCACAAAATGAACTAGGTGATTATGAGATAAGGCCTATGAAAAAATGAAACATGATGACTGAAGAGAAGAGGATTAACTTAGATTGGGTAGCCAGAGGTTTTACTGAGAAGGTGATATTTGATCAGAAACAGAAACAAGAAAATAAGAAGGATCCAGCTGTGCAGAGTTTTGGGGCCTGAGGGTTTCAGGCAGGGGGTTCCACAAAAGCAAAAATTATGATTCAGAAGTGACTTTGAAATGCTTTAGATTCTGGCAGAAGATCGGAATGGATGAAATGAAGAGAGATAGGCAATGAATCAGAGAGGCTGATTAGAACCAGGTAGTGTAAGGTCTTGTGGGTCAGGATGAGATTCTCGAGTTTATTTTCTGATTGTTATATAAAGTCATTGAAGATTTTGTGTAAGTGAGTAAAGAAGAGAATTTCCATTTTAAAACAATCACCAATTTTGTTTGTAGAGAACAGAATCTTAGAGAGATGAGAATAGGATCATGGAGACTAGTTAGTAGGCTACTGCAATAGTGAAGATAATTGTTTAAGTCAGATGATATATTAGTATCTTATTGCTGTTATAAAAAAATTACTGCAAATTGAGCAGCTTGAAGCAGTAGAAATTTATTATCACACAGTTTTTGAGGGCAGAATTCTGAAATAGGTATCACTGGGCTAAAATCAAGGTGTTAATAGAATACATTCTTCCTGCAGGTTCTGAAGAAAAATCTGTTCCATACCTTTTCCAGTTTCTATAGGCCACTCACATTTCTGGGCTCATGGCCCTTGCCTCCATCTTCAAAGCCAGCAATGTCTTTCTCATATTGCCATCTTTCTTGGTTCTCCCTCCCCTGCCTCCCTCTTTCATGTATAAGGACCCTTGTGATTACAGTGAGCCCACCTAGATAATCCAGAATAAACTTCCCCTATCAAGATCTACTGATTAGCAATCTTAATTCTATCCACAACTTTAATTATTCTTTGCCACGTAACCTAACGTATTCACAGATTCCAGCGTTAGGACATGGACATCTTTGGTAGTCCGTTGTTCTGCCTGTCACTGATAGCAACGTTACCAACGGTAAGAGGTGGTCAGACTCAGAATAGAATTTGACAGTCGGTCTAACAGGATTTATGGATGCATTGGATGAGGAGCAGAAAGCAAAAAAAAAAAAACAGTAGGAGAAGATTTCTCAAATTTTTGGTCTGAGTGAATGCTGATACCATTTGTTGAGAGTGGGCAGGCAGTTCATTCTAAGAGGCTTGCTTTCAGGGGAGGGATTAAAGCTGGAGATACACAGTTGGAGAATTCAGGCTTCAGTTTTTATTTTTTCTTAAATATGTTCCATTCAGCCTTCTACTTTGCATGCCATAATAGTAGTAAATGAATTACTCTTCACCCTTTCTCATTTACTTGATTTCATAATAGTTGCTTTATGTGTGTCTTCTTATGTAAATTTTAATTATTTGGTGCTAAACAAAAGAGTAATTCAATTTGGAAAAGAGACATTGCCATCCATCACTCACGTGTTTTGACAATGTAATAAAAAAATCTCTTTCTTGATTTGCTATCTCACTCTTTAATAATACAGAGCACTCAGCACAATCCTGCTAAAAGGGTTGCATTAAACCAAGGAACAGATAATTACTCCTCTTACTTTTAAAGGAAAATCTTAATTTACTCCATTAAAAGATGAATTTAATTCTAGTAAAGGAAGCCAGTAGATCTTCTAAAACTGAAATTATCTGTAGAAGTAGGTTACTGGTCTGAGATTTTTCAAATAGTTCACCCAATATGTAAAATCTAGTATTATAGTCATTAACAGTTGGTAAGCAATTTACGTGTATACAAATTTTATGCTTAACTTGGTTGAAGAAGCTCATGTAATGAAGTGGAAAGACTTTTTATGACTTTTCAAAACATAGAGGAGATGAAAAGGCAGATATAGGTATAGATAATAAGTTTCATGTGTCCAAAATTGCATTCACCAACTGACTTGACAGAACAGATTGAATAGCAATAGGAGTAAGTGTAGTAGTTCCATAAAGGATAGTGCCACCAATCATGGACTCGCAGAGGGCTTGAGGGACCATGAATCTGGGTCTCTCAAAGATTGTGAATGACAGTAGATTGGGGGAGGGGTACAAGCAGTACAATACCTTTGTAATTTAAGAAAATATTTTTTAATTGACTTAGTTATACAAAGCCTTCAGTATGGGGGACTGCTGTGCTTATCTATATGAAAATTTAACCACCAACATTGTCATGGATATTGGCCATGTGTATAGGTTTAAAGTCATTTGACTACTTTGGGCTCCCCTGGTGGTATGGTGGTTAAGAATCCACCTGCCAGTGCAGGAGACATGGGTTCGAGCCCTGATCTGAGAAGGGCCCACATGCAATGGAGCAGCTAAGCCCGTGTGCCACAACTACTGAGCCTGTGCTCTAGAGCCCACGAGCCACAACTACTGAGCCCCTGTGCCATAACTACTAAAGCCTGCGCACTTAGAGCCCGTGCTCCCAACAGGAGAAGCCTCTACAATGAGAAGACTGCGCACCGCAAGGAAAAGTAGCCCCCACTCGCCGCAACCAGAGAAAAGCCCGTGTGCAGCAACAAAGACCCAATGCAGCCAAAAATAAAATAAAAGCAAATAAATTTTAAAAATATATATCAGAGCTGGAAGAGCTTTTAAAATAAATAAATAAATAAAGTCATTTGACTACTTTGATTAACATTTTTTTCTCACAAAGGCAATAATATTTTGTTTATATAGGCTTGGCTGTCAGTGATTTATTTTCATAAATTCAACTATTTTCAAAGTACATACTATGAATTTTATTCAACTTTTTTCATTTTAGAAGTAAAGTCAATTAAGAAAAATCAGTGGTAACTCCAATTTGGACAGTTTTGTGAGGAAAATGTACTTTAAATCATTATCTCAGTAGCTGAATCTATTTACTCCACCTGAGAAAGGGCAGTGTGTAAATTCTTAACAAACTCTACCCTTATTGCTTACATTTGACCACAAAACAGAATTTTTCTATTAAATATTAACATAATTTAATTACACACACTCACATGCACACGCAAGCAGTTTTACTAACATTGTGATTGCTTACCATTTCTGGCTATCATTTATTGAGTGCATTAGTCAGATTCTCAGTAACTCAACAAGTAACTGTTATTTTGTTTCTCACACAATTGTGCTGGTCTGGCCCCTCTTCAAGTCAGCTCCCTTCAAGCAGTGACTTGGGGATCCTGGGTTCTTCCTTCCTGTGACTCTGCTGTCTCACCAAAGAGCCTTTATGGTCACCACAGCAGAAGAGAGGCTGACAGTAGAGCGAGAACATTAGCTCTTTAATTCCTCAGCCTGGAAGTAACACTTCTTTTCCTTGGATAAATTTAGTTCCTTTCACCTAAGTGCAAAAGAGCTTGAGAAATATGCTTTTGCTGTGGCTCAGGAAGAGAAAAATCAAGAGATGGTGCTCACATAACTTGTTCTCTGCCATAGTGATTGCTATGCCAGACACAGTGTGCTAAGCAGTTTCCAAACATTATTTCCCCAAACACTAAGAGGTAGGCACATTTTTATTTACACTCTTCAGGTAAGATAACAAGGTACAAAATACTCAGAAATTAGTAGCTCCTCTATTAGGTGGAGAAGCTTTTTTTTTAAATCTAAAGCTATTTGAACTTTAATACTTAATTTTAATGGAAGATTTAGTGTTTCAGAATATAAACTTTAATAAACAAGTGATATGACGCATGTAGTTAACAACTCTGCCCTGTATACATTGGAGTTTGAATACCTAATCATTAGGTATTGGAAGGATTCCTATCCTAATAGGATTCCAAAATCCTATTCAAAAATTGGAAGCAATTTTTTTTTCTTGCAAATTTTGATCTGATTCCAAATTATATCAAACTTGATATCCCAACAGTCATTTTATAAACTTGAGCAGCATTTGTTTAATTTTATGGTTATTTAGGTTGTATAGATGAGCAATTGGTCAATTATATTAAAGCTTAGTTTTAATTAAGCTTCGTGTAATAGAAATATTGCGTTGTAGAAAAATTGGTTAAAATATTGATTTAAAATATCTCAAAAGGGCTTCCCTGGTGGCGCAGTGGTTGGGAGTCCGCCTGCCGATGCAGGGGACACGGGCTCGTGCTGGACCAGTGAGCCATGGCCGCTGAGCCTGCGCGTCCAGAGCCTGTGCTCCTCAACGGGAGAGGCCACAACAGTGAGAGGCCCGCGTACCGAAAAAAAAAAAAAGTGCATCATAGAATCAATGAATGATAATTCCACAAATAGTTAAATTTAGCAATGGATTTTGAGTATGGCTTCTTAAATGTATCATTTTTAATACCTAACTTTATATTAAGCACATATCCAAGAAATAATTTTAATCATATCTTTCAAAAATGCCAAAACAAGTTGGAAAAATTTTAAAAATCAATTATTTTGCTGTTGCTTATTAGGTTCGTTGATTAATGAAGAAAAATACACATTCTTGTAAACGTTTTAAAATTTTAGCTAAAGTCGGTTACTTGTAGAATATATTTAATCATATTTGTTTGTATATAAATACCTTTACTTAAATTCCTGAAATAACATAGTATACAAAATAGTTAATGGCTGAAGCTAAAATTTGATTAAGATAACATTTATTGGTTTAATTTTCAGTGTCATTTTAATAAAAAGCATACTTCTTGATCATTGGAATAGAGCGATATATTTTACAGTATGAAATTAATAAATGTAGATGTTATTGATTAAAATGACAAAGAAGATGATAGTGATGTTTCCACTGAGATAAGAATTTAATCATATAATTCATGGGTTAGGAATGCAGGGAGAGAAGAACCAGCAACTTCTTAGATAATTCAGAAAATTTGTTGGTGAAATGATTGTGTACCCATAGGTCAGGTTTTGTTTTTATTATGATAGCCAGGGCTGCTGTATGTAAAATTATGCCTTCTGGCCTCAAAGGATTTTTCAAAGAATTTTTCAGTAACCCTGGCCCTCATATTATATAACTTGGCTTTCTAGGAACTGAGGAGAAATCAAGCAAACCTCAGAAGAATCTCTAAATGTTAACCTCAGCCTAGACTCCTCCCCCTGGCTCTATGCCAGGACACTGGAATAGAGCAATTTCTCTAATCTATCTTAATACAGTACACATTTCCAGCTCTCTCAGGCACAGCACCTCTTAAAGCTCTTTCCCTTATAAAAAATATATTTTGTGTGAATTAAAGACATAGGGCCAGATTCTTATCCCTTGTAACTTCAGGGGAATACCTACTCATCAGACCTACTTACACTGCATTTCCCTAGAGTTGAGAAAATGAGCTGGCCTGCAGTAGTTTATTCTCTTGCCTTGGAGTGCTTTACTTTTTCTGGGACTTCATAATTTGAAAACCTTATTGTCCCAATTTTCCCTTCCTCTAACATATTTCTGCTAAAGTCTGAGTCTTATTGCTTCATTTGCCTTAGCTTTTATTCCTGACTTTTTTGGCACTTAATCTTTTCTGAAATATTACTGATGCCCTGAGATAAAGGGTTATTTTTCCTATTTTGTCCATATGCTGAGATGATCAGGAGTAACAAGTAAAATAAAATGCTAGACTTTTTTTTTTTCCATAAACATAGATTGCTGATAGATTATTTCTTTTAGAGAAAGGAAATTAGTGTCAGAAATCTTCCCTTTTTTTCTACTATATACACTTAGGCTTCAGACAAAAAAATAATCTTTTGTTTATGCGCATAGTAGGAATTCAATTGTTATTTAATAGATAATTAAAGTGAAAAGAAAAAAAATATGACCACTCATTGAAAAATGCTTGTCTATCTTGTGTATATTTTTAACACATCTTTAAGTCAGAGAATTGTCATTAACTGATTGATCTATCCAATTGATCTGGGTGTCAAAAATACTGTTATGACATATAAACATATTCTTAATTTTTTTTTTAATTTGAATTCTCTTGACCTCAGAATGTGTTATTACCTTTATGCAGCCACTTCTTTATAGATCAATTAATAGGTTATTAACTCAATCTATTAAGCCACTTCTATGTGACTGTTGCTGGATTGTTCTAATCAGTTGGGATATATCAGTAAAACAGAAAAGATACTCCTCTTCATGGAGCTTACATGAGAGAGGAGATGTGATTAAAAAAAACACAAATGAGAAAATAACATAAATGGTACTAGTTAAGAAATACAATGGACAAACAACAACAAAAAAAGCAGAATAAAAAGCAAAAGTGCAATTTTAAATAGGAAGATAGGAATTAGATTTATTGGGAAAGTAATATTTGAGTAATGACTTAAATCAGTGAGGAAGGGATTTCTTATAGATATGTGGGGGAAAAAAACATTCTAGGCAGAATAAAAAGCCAATATAAGTGTCCCAAAGGAGGAGTATTCTCAGCACATATTAAGTGTATCGAGGAGGACAGTGTGGCAACAAAGAATAAGCCAGACGAGAGAATTAGAAAATAAAATTGTTGAGAAAGGAAGGTGAAGATCACACTGGGCCTTGGAGACACTTTATGTACTTTGGCACTTTATTTGAATGAAATGAAGGTCAATCACGGGGTATTGAACTGTGAAATGACGTGATCTAACTTAGCATGTCACTTTAAAAAATTCACTATGACTGTTGTGTTCAGAATAGACTATAGGATACAAGGATTTCATCCATGTGGCCAGTGAAAGGATGATAACAGTAATCCCAGAAAGATAATGGTAACTTGGTACAGGGCTCTAGAAGTGGGGATGGAGAGAGTAGTCAGATTCTGGTAATGTTTTGAAGGTAGAGACAGCAAGATATGGTGTGAGACTGGATTTGGAGTATGGAAGAAAGAAGGTGTCAAAGAGTCTCCTTTTTTTTTAACTAAAAAAATAGAAGAATAGAGTTGTCACTAGCTGAGATGAAAAAGGCAGTGAGATGGGCAATGGCTCAGAGGAAGTGCAGAAATTAAATTTTTGATACGTTGAGGTTAAAATTTTTATTAGACGTGACCGCAAAGATGGTAAGTAGGCATTTGCAAATACAAGTGGGTATACGAAAGGGAAGGCTGAGTTAGATTAAGAATGTGCACCCTGTTTGTTTATTGATGGTATTTAAAGCCAGAGGCGTGGATGATTTCGCTAAGGCAGTGTGTGCAGAGAGAAACAAGGACCAAGAATTGAGCTTTAGATTCTTCCTACATTAAAACATCAGGAGAAAGAGGAGAAACTAGCTAAAGTTCTAAAATGAGTGAGCGAAGATATAGTAGGAAAACCAGGAGAGTATGCCATCATGGAGGCAAAGTGAAGAAAGTGTTTCACAGAATAGAATGGGATCAACTTCATCAAATGCCGCTAACAGGTCAATTTAGAAGAGAACTGAGAACCAACCACTAGAATTAGCTACATAGGGCCATCAGTAACCTTGTCCATAACAGTTTTAATGCAGAGATGCAGACAATATCTTGATTGGAATGGGTTGAAATGTGTCCTCCTAAAAGATGTTGATATTCTAACCCTCAGGGTCTATGAATGTGATTTTGTTTGGAAGTAGAGTCTTTGCAGATGATCAAATTAAGATGAGGTCACTAGGCTGGACCCTTATACAATATGACTCTGTTCTTATGAAAAGGGGAAATGTGGACACAGAGATAGACATGCATAGAGGGAAGATGATGTGAAGTCAAGGGGAGAATGCCATCTACAGGTCAAGGAACACGTGAGGATACCAGAAGCTAGGAGGAGGCATGGAACAAATGCTCCCTCACCGCCCTCAGAAAGAACCAGTTCTGCTACACCTTGATTTTGGACTGCTAGCCGCTAGAACTGTGAGATAACAAATTTCCAGGGGTGGGCCACCCAATTTATGGTACTTTGTTATGGCAGCCCCAGAAAGCTAATACAGAGTGCATGTAAGAATGTTTGGGAGAAGAGGAATTGGAAACAGATTATAGTCCATAGGTGGTAACTATAGTCATGGTAACAGAAGATGGGACTCACGTGGTCTCTATGCCCTTTAGTTCAAGCACATTCATTCAATTAATTCTCAAACAAGTGTTTGTTGAATGACCATTATATGCATTCAACTTGGATAAACACTGCAGTGCAGAGAGGAGTTACAGGGCAGGTTATCAGGCGCTCAGCAACTTGTGGACTTTTGCTACATTTCCCTATTTACAACTCATTCTAAAAATAAGGCTCTGCTGGATGTCACTACCCCTCTCCACCACCCCGCCCCAGTTCCCAGCTCTGACTCCATCTTCTGCCTCTCCTTCCCTCACTCATTCTGTTTCATATCCCTAATCACCTCAGGCTTTTTGCCTTTTGAGCATTCTCTGCCTAGGATGTTCTCACTGCAGGTCCCATGCGGCTCCCTCCCTCCCTTCCTTCAGGCCTTTACTCAAAGGGCATTTTCTCAGTGAGACCTTTCCTGGCCAGAATTTTCCTAAAATTATTATTGTCCTTCTCCTTCCCACCATGGAAATATAAGAAGGTAGAAATAGCAGAAAGAGAAACAGATTAGTAGTAGAAGACTCTCTGTACAAGACAGAGCAAGTGTACAATAAAAGTAAAATATAAGATAAAAATAGCATAATGACTAGCTAGGTATAATTAATAAATAAATTGTGTATATACATACATACCCATATGTATAGATAGATGATAGATAGATAGGTAGATAATGTAATCAAAACCTTTATACTGAAATCAGAAACTAGACTCTCTTTTCAAATCCTTAGAGTACATTTATAAAGATCTTCTACATATTAGGCCACAAAGGAAATCTCAGTAAACTTGTCTCTCTGTGCTGGATTCCATGCACCAAAGACACTGCAGAGGAGTGGGTACCAGGTACCAGGAATGGGACCAGGCAGGCAAAACCTTGGGAACCACAACTACAGCAGCTCCCTTGTTACTGCAATTTGAGAAGAGAGCAAGCACTGACCAGGCTGCTGTGTGCTTTTCCTCTAGCCCATATCTCCCAGTCACCCAGATCAGCAGATCAAGAGCCTCAACAGGAAAAAGAAATCTTCATTAAAGTACTAAAAATCCTTAAAAAAGAAAAGACTATATTAATTAGTCCTGAGTGCCAGAAAGTAATTGCTTTTCATCTCCTATTTTTGCTGCTCCAGACTTGAAGGTCTGAGTTAGAAATGCTAACAAAACAGAAATTCTTAGAAATTTAGTTAATAACCACTGCCTTGCAATTTCAGGTGATTTCCCTTTAGCCAACTTCGGACAGAATTCTACCTCTTCTTGCTTCCATAGTACCCTTCAAAAACCTGATCTATTGCCTTGATGACTTTCAAAAGGAAAATAAATAGATTAGTAAGAAAACATTTTTGGCAAGCCTAGGCATTTACAAACGTGCAACCCATACACTACCAAAGGGAGAAATTTGTCATAGTTAGCATTGCCACTCATCAAACACAGGGCAAGTTGTGGAAAAACTGATTATCTGGAAGGAAAAATCCTAAATTCCATTACCACATACAACTTTTGTTGGGAACACTAAGCTTCCCTTAAAGCTGCTATTTATAGGTGTATTAGTGGCTCAGGAAATTATGAAATTGTTTTATTCCTACAATAGTATATAATTTATATATAAAGATAATGGTTTTTAATACTTTCATATATTTTTTGTACTGAAGATTTGATTCTTTCCATTACTGAAGAGACCATGTTATAAGCAGGCTGTACACATTTTAAGGCCATAATACTGAATGGTGGCCAGATTTTTTTCCCCTTGAGTCTTTCTGTGTTATTTTGGTCCTTTATCCCTGTCATCAGTTCTAGCCAGCATTTGCTCGTCCTTCTCCCTAGGCATTAAGCTAACCACAGAATAGGCATTTTAAACAACGATCAAATTTAGATGGAACTAAAATCACATCTGCCACTATTATCTAATCCACAATGGTCTAGGTTAACCACAAAGAGAGTTGTGATTCAGCTTTTGGAATTTGTCTATTTAATTTAAAAAAAATAATGTGGAAAGTTAATCTGTATTATATTTATTGGCATGATAATGTAATTTTGCTTGTCTCAATGTTTTTAGTGTATCTTGGTAAGGAAAGAATGCAATATTTTTTCTCTCCTAAGTATATGTACTGCTCACCTAAATTTGTATAGAGAAATATGGATGGGGTGAAGGAAACTGTTTGGATAATAATCTCCCATTGAGTAACAATTCTCAGAAAGAATTGAGCTTATGTCTATGAGTTTTAAATCAATGACACCAGTGAGCTTTTCTCATTTAAGGGAACACAACTGTTGTACCGAATTCATACATTATAAAAAATTCAAATTTTTATTATATTGAAAATGAGGATATAGGTTAGTTCTTTAAACTCCAATTATGTGCCAGGCACTATTTTAGGTACTAGGGATTAGAGAAGTACAATAGAATCCCTGTTCTCATAGGGCTTATATTCAAATGGCAGAAACAGAAAGCAAATATGCAAGCAAATAAATATATAAGAAATATTATTTAAAATTACTATCAAGAAGATTAAATAAGACACGGTAGAGGGTTACTGGGGAGCTGGTCATTCAGAGAACTGATATGAGCTAGGCTGAGGGCAGAAGACCTGTCAAAGAGAATTATATTTGAATTCACACCTCAGTGATGGGAAGGAAGAAAGAAAAGATCTATGAAAAGTGTTCTTCAAACAAAGAGAAGAGGAAAAGTAAAACTACTTAATTAGTATAACTTTACACAACTCAAGTCAGGATTCTTAAGCAATGACTGTAGCCTAATTGAAGTGAACACTGAAACAAGCTGAAGACATTTATCTATTTGACTAATAAAGAAATATCACTAAATATCTGGCACATATTTTGTTGTTGTTGTTGCTGTTGTTGTTGTTTGCGGTACGCGGGCCTCTCACTGTTGTGGCCTCTCCCGTTGCGGAGCAACAGGCTCCGGACGCGCAGCTTCAGCGGCCATGGCTCACGGGCACAGCCGCTCCGCGGCATGTGGGATCTTCCCGGACCGGGGCACGAACCCGTGTCCCCTGCATCGGCAGGTGGACTCTCAACCACTGCGCCACCAGGGAAGCCCCTGGCACATATTTTTTATGACACAGGCTTTAGACCTATAAGAGTCTACGGTTTCTAAGGGGAAAAAGGTAAAGTATACCCTGAGGAGCTATAGCAGGAATTAAATCAACAAGCCCCCAAATAGCGTAAATACAGAACTAAGTTTAACAAAATTTATAATACCTCGGAAAGTTCAAAAAAAAAAAAAAAGGAAAAGAAAATAGGAGCTGGGAATTAGAGCCAGGGAAAGGCTAAAATAGATGTGAAATACACATTTTCAAGAGTCAAGCAATTATAATAAAATTTGAGAGATTCCTGGGGGTTCAAAAAGAGTTAAGCCGAGATAATAATAACCTTTATCTTTGCACATCTGATTCAGGTTGGAGGTTATTTTCCATCAAACAGTAAATAAAATATTATCCTTTGGGATTTTGAAACTTTTCACTTTATGAGAAATCTGCATCGCTATTCTGCATTTCTTGTTTTGAAAGAGATCAGGATAGTTGCTGCAAGGAAAAGAAATAAAAATAATCAAGACAAAAGATGATATAAGGAGTAATGAAAACTGGGAAGGAGAACTCAACTAAGTAGACAAGTAGACTAAAAATACGAATAGTTAAAATTGTTGCTTCCCAATTTTGAAGCCAAAGGGGGGAAAAAAGATTAAAATGTAGTCTGTTCCCTTTTTAATTTTTGTCAAACTGTTAAATGGAGCATCTTCTCATGTGTTTTGGACATTCTTGATTTCTCTTCTGTGAAATGCCTGTCCCCGATTTTTGTTCAGTTTTCTATTGGTGATTTGTCTTTTTCTTAAGGACTTTTAAGAGTTCTGTGTGAATTTTTTGATATGTACCACTTAATTATCTTTTGTCAGTTAGATGTACTGCAAATTTTCTTCCCCTAGTTGGTTGCTTTGCTTTTCATTATCATTATTGTGTTTTTTTTAATGAACAGGTGTTCTTAATTTCCTCCTTATAAGGAACTTACCTTTCTGGATAATTTTTGCCTTCATATTTTGAATCTGTGCTATTAGGTGCAGACAAGTTTACACTCATGATGTATTCACAATAAATCAAAACTTTTATCATTAAAAAATACACACACACACACGTATATGTGTGTATTCCATGGTTACATTTTCAGAAAGGAGGAAATCTGCAGTTTTTTGGGAAAGGCAAAACTTTTCAAGCACCAAAGTCTAAAAGAAATTCTTTAATTCTTCCATTTCTTGAGTAATGCTACAATGCACCACCAAATCAATCATTCAAACTTTTTTAGCAAAAAAGATGAAATATTTTATATGATTCATCTTATAATATTTTTGATGACAGCCAAGAACGTAATATAAAAATGCAACATGCCAAAGGTATTTTTTGTAAAGCTAAAATATCATACCTGATAACATTTGGCTTTCTAATTATCAGGCTTTATTCAAGAATAGTGCAAAGAGTGTAAAGATTGCACATCTTTCAGAAAATTTTCCTAAATTTCTTTCTCAGCTGGGCTTTTGATAGGAACTTGAGAGAAAATACTTCATTCTCTTTAAAAAAGACCTCAATTGCTAACATTTTTAGGTGGGGGTTGAAGTTGCAAACAAAGCTATATAAACGTTATGTAAATGTATAATAAAATAGACATTCTTTTGTGAAAAGTTAAGAATCTAAGCAAAATCCCCAGTTATTGATTTTAAGTTAGTTTTGTTTATATTTATTGTTAATGGCTTGTTTCTTTCTAAATTTAAATCAGGAAACATCAGGAATTTATTTGGGTGCATGATATGATAGGCTTTTATTTTATTTTATTTGTTTATTTATTTTTGTGGTACGCGGGCCTCTCATTATTGTGGTCTCTCCCATTGCGGAGCACAGGCTCCGGACGCGCAGGCTCAGCAGCCATGGCTCAAGGGCCCAGCCGCTCCGCGGCATGTGGGATCTTCCTGGACCAGGGCACGAACCCGTGTCCCTTGCATCGGCAGGCAGACTCTCAACCACTACGCCACCAGGGAAGCCCAAGATAGGCTTTTAATATAAAACATTTGGTAGCTCCACTTATGACAAAATGGTGACGAGCATGGTATACCTTTATAACTAATGTGCTCTCAAATCAGGTGTTTCTAATCCCAATCTATTTAATAGTCATAGATTGTACCAATTTCCGAGGAATCCTAACTTTGCCTTTTTTTTAAACTGTTCTTTCCTGTTGTTGTTTTTCTGTTTTACATGGTATATCAGTGTAAATTCAGCCACATCTTTTGTAGGTTTGTCTTATTTGAAAGCAGCTACTGGTCTTAGTCTTATGTGATTTTTTTCCTTTGGCATCATGGCATCTTTCTGTCCCTGCTCTCTGAATATAGGAAGCAAAAGCTGGTACAGGGCACGTGAGAGAAACTTCCAAGGATGATGCAGAATACTAGGGAAATCCATCTGAGCTCAGTAAGGGAAACAATGGAGAACTATCAAAGGAGACACCCTTAAAAGGGTAACAAAAATAATAACAGCCAAAAAATAATCAAAATGTTTCAAAAGTGAAGACAGCTAACATACTATGTAAACAAATGTAGCAGTATCTTCTATGGATCCTTTTTGTAAGCCAGAAAATGTAGCAGATTCTTTTCCAAGTCTTGGGTAGTCTTTCTAAAATGACTTTTCATTGGATATTTTACAAAAGAACTTGTGAAAAATATGCTAAGTTAAAGTTAAATAGATTACTCTATAGCAAGATAGTTCAGTTTCTAAAATGCCAATACACTGCTGAAATCTCCAACAGGAGAAATATGAAATGTGTTTTTTTCCCGAATGGAATACTTCTTTCTCATGTGACATCCATTAATCTCACAGAACTTTGTTTCTAGAATTGTTTCATGGAATAGGGTTTGGGGAACATTGCTTTAAAGTATAAATTATCTTTCTGCTGGCTTTCTCTTGTATGTCAACAAGTTGCTATTAGTAATTCCCAGAGTCCAGAGAGGTTTTCTATTCAGCTGTTTGTCATTCAGTTGACTGAATAAAGAAATTGAGTTCTTTTTTGTGTATATAAAGGCTTGCATGTATATCAGGGAGCAGCCTGAAATATATCAAGAGACAAAATGAAAATAACTTCTTTCCTGATTTCTGAGTCAGCATCCACTATAAACAGGAGACTACCCTTTTCTTGTCTTTGAATGATGAGTGATCTCTTTCCCCCTGGGCTTTTTAGTTTGCTGTAGCTTATACCATATGACTCGCTTGTTTCATGCATTAATAACAAATATCTAATTTTTAATCTTATATTTAAACTACAATAACAATTATTTTGGTGAAAGTTATATTGGTGATTTCAAGAGCCACAGTTTTATTCTATTGTTCCAAAACTTGATTTTAACTGCACCTCCCATTTTCCATCTTTCTAATCCAAACGAATGTTTGTTGCATAATGGTTGAGGCCCAATTCATAGAAATACTGTGCATTGTTTTACACATTTGACTACTTCTAGATTAAGGTATTTTTCTTATCAATATTGTAAGTAGAATTGTGATTAATTTGTTTCACTGAGTTAGTAAAGCTATTTAAAATTTATCCTTTGATTTAACTTCTTAAGTCATCCTGCAACCATAAGGAACCATTTTCTCCCATGATATGTGACATCTTACCAAATTTGTGGATATTTATATCTTCTCTGTTTTGTGCGATTTTAAATGAATATATTCTGATGAACCACAACAATGAAAAATATTGATAATTCGATGTTCCTTGGATTTTTTTCCTCCAACTACTTAAAGATTTACATAAATCAGTATTTTCTCTAGAATTCTAAACTGAACATCTTTTATATTCAGAGTAAAAAGCACACAGTCACTTCCACCTTTAACTGACACTTTTGCAATGAATGGTTGATTCATTAATACACATGCTTTTCAGGAAGTACAATTTTATTTCAACCAAGTTCTTCTGACATATTTCTACAAAGTCCTTCTGAGAACAGAAGTCTTTCTAAAACGGAACATATGTTTCATTTTACAGCCTCTCTCACTTTCTTGGTGATTGTGTAGATTTATTTCCTTCCAAGCTGGCTAAGATGTTTTCCAAGTAGTTTCATAGATATGTAGAATGTTTCAATAGTTATGTAGTAAAAAGTATTACAAATGTGCATATATATGGATGGATTATGTTTAAAAGATCTTTCAAAAATTATGGTGTTCTCTGAAAGTGGGGCAAAATCTCATCTTCAGATATTGGTTGGTATCCAAACACATTTGAAACAACTATTGTTCTCATTTGAAGCCATAGCTTGAAATGGTAAAATACTGGAATTTAAAAGAACTGGTTCTCAGGGGTAGTAAGAGGGCATGAATAGCCAATGAACAGGTCAAATAAATCAGTTTATGAACAATGAGTATCTTAAGTCAGAGATTTACTTCTTTTTGTATTACCCTTATAACCTAGTTCAGTAATAAATGCTTATTGAGTAAATGATGAAATAAATGAATACATCAAGAATATGGGTTTGAACTGTGCAGGTCCACTTACAAGGGAGTTGGCTAAACTTGCAGATGTGGAATCCCAGGATATGGAGGGCTGACCATGGGACTTCAGCATCTACAGATTTTGGTATCTGTGATGGGGCCAGGAACCAATCCCCCTCAGAAACTGAGGGGTGACTGCATAGCATAGTGAGAGAGAGAAAGGACCTCACATCATTGAAGAGGACACCATCAAAAAAATCAACATGAAAAACAATTCAGATTTATCCATTTATTCAAAAATATTAAAAAATAGGGCTTCCCTGGTGGCGCAGTGGTTGAAAGTCCGCCTGCTGATGCAGGGGACACGAGCTCGTGCCCCGGTCCGGGAAGATCCCACATGCCGCGGAGTGGCTGGGCCCGTGAGCCATGGCCGCTGAGCCTGCGCGTCGGGAGCCTGTGCTCCGCAACGGGAGAGGCCACAACAGTGAGAGGCCCGTGTAACACACACACACACACACACACACAAAATATATATATATTAAAAAATTAACCTGAACGTCTATATCATGTATGTCATGTATATAGACAGGGTTAGTGCATACCAAGTTGTATAAGATGAATATTTTTGCCCTTACTATATTCCAAATCAAGTTTTATAGATTTCAAAAGAAACACACACACACATACACACACACACACATGCACACACACTCCTACTTTCTTGCACAAGAAGTATATATTGATAGGAAGCATAAACATCAGTTCTGTCCTTAGGGTAAATGACAATAAACTAACAATTTGACAACTTCAGAAAAAGCAAAATGGATTAAAAAAATTTTTCCATCTCAACCAATGTTGAAATGAAACGTATCCAGGTCCTTCTGATGATTAAAATTATAGTGTAGCCAAGCATTATCCTGCCTCTTAGGAAGTGAGCAAAATTTGTCATTACTGCTTCTCTCTGCAGAATATAAATCCAGACCAGACTCCCACTGACAGGGCAGATTTAAAGCAACACAAGAGATTCATTAAATTCCCAGAGTCCATGCCCCTGCCTCCTGACATTCTCAAAAATCTTTTTTGGGAACTTCTGAGGTTATTTTCTATTCAAGTTCACCTTAGAGATTTTGATACTTTTATCAGCATTACTGCTAGATGTTGCATTGAAATCTCTTATGATTGATTTTTTTATCAGATAATAATGCCATTTTCATGAATTTTATGAAATCTAGATAATATTTATTGCCTCTTAATAGTATTTGCAATGGAAGCGCTGAAGGCATCATGACACCTTGTTAAAGAGTTGATAGAAAAAGGTCACATGATAACCAGTGTCTCTGACAGTCCTTAAAATTTTAACAGCAGTAGCTGTCTAGTAGCTAGGCTGATTTCTGACAGCTGCTATGATGAGAAAGACCGGACTGTGGAAAAGGATGTATAACTTCTCTCCACTGACCTTCAGGCATAACAGCTGTGCACAGTCCTATATGAAAATTTCGAATGAACAGTTCAGATGTAATTTATATACACTCAGTGTGTTGGATTTTAAATGTTGATAGTTCTATAAAGCAATAGCTGCATTTTACTCAATGTAGCTTCCAAAATATAATTATTTCATAGTTTAATAACAAAAGACTTTATGAAGACATCATGCACATGTATGTTTGCACACTTGTATTAATATATCTTAAGTATAAATAATAGAAGTGAAATTTCTTGTATATATTAAAAAGTACAGTTAACATTTTGATAAATTATTACGTATTTCCCTCCTAGACAGTTGACAAGGACTTACAAGTTCACAGAATGTCCAAAAGTTATTTTTTCATATACCTTTGCCAAAAGACAAACTTCTGAAATATTTTCCAAGATATTAGGTAGAAAAATAATGCTATATGTTTTAAATGTTTATCTAAGGAGGAGTGAGATTTTTTTCATATTTATTGAACATTTATAATTATTTTTCTATTGGTTACTAATTTTTCTATAACAGCTAAAAAACTAAAGCCTGCTCAGCCTACCTTCTCTATATGAGTGCTATCTGCTGACAAGACAAAAAATAAAATCATCAACAAAAACACACACACACAGACAACTCTACCAACTTCCTTTGAGGCAGAAACTAAGGAGGGTAGTGGTTTGAGATTCAAACCTTAGAAGTAAACTACTTTCAAGGGCATAAATAAACAGAATGCTTGTAGGAGTATTAGTATATGCTGGTAGTTTTACTTAGTATTTTTTTGTTCATGAACTCTATCAGTAAGAGTTTGGATTTTGTTTGTTTGTCAGTTTGGGTTTTTTGTTTGTTTTTTTCTTTTTTTAAGAAGTTCGAGTATTCTTTAGTCAGTTTAAAATGTACCACACTGCATTTTCGCAAAAATTCACTGGTACAAAACACTTTGCAGGTGCTGAGAAGGCAATAAAAAGTTGCCTTCAACTTTTAAACTCATTACTATAAATTATTCTTACAGTACTTTGCAAATTCAAAATTTTCAAACTACATCTTATTTTTCTAAATTGCCCACAGCACTCAAGGTTCCTGAAGCTAAGAGGATTAGGCAGGGGAAAGTATAGATAAACTTTTCACTCCAGCAGAACTGCACTGGAGGTATAATTACTATAACCTAGGGATCTTAGTGTATACTGTACCCTGTTCTCCATCTACAAGTCTGAAAAATTAGAATATTTAATGAATATTCTATAAGAACAGTCAAAGGAAGTTAATATAATCTGTCTATTGGCAAAGAATGTCATGATAAACATCTTCAAATGGACATTTTAAAAAACACTCATATGAACACACAGAAAACTACAGAACAGAGTTTTGAGCATTGGAGTAAAACAACTATATATTCTCAGTATATTCCCCTAGAAGAGTGAACAGTAGTGAGACAAGCACTGTGGAAAAACCTCCTAGGAGAGTTACTACAGTAGCTCAGGTAAAAAAAGATGGCAACAATTCTGAAGTATTAAAGTTAAACATGGAAAAATAAGGGCATATTAAATGTTTCAAGAGAGAGTTAAAAATATTTGGTATTTGAAGGACTATTGAGTGATGGTACTTAAAGGAAAGGGAAATATCATTGAAGACATTAATGACATTCTGGGATGAACTATTAGGTGTTTTTGATACTGGACTGAGACAGGTATCCCAGGAAAAGGAGGAGCACTCTTGTGTCGTGTTGTTCTGAGGTTAGGGAGAAATTATGAAATCAGTTTTAGAAAAGATTTTGAGTTTCCTGTGAGACATCAAGGTATGTTAAGTCAGATTCTTGGAAATCAAAAGGGGGTTCTAAACTGGTGCTATACATTTGTAAATAATAGTCATATTGATGTTATGGGACTAGATATGATCACTCAAAGAGACAGTGTAAGATAAGAATAAGAAAGGCCAAGGGGCTTCCCTGGTGGCGCAGTGGTTGAGAGTCTGCCTGCAGGGGACACGGGTTCATGCCCCAGTCCGGGAAGATCCCACATGTCGCGGAGCGGCTGGGCCCATGAGCCATGGCCGCTGAGCCTGCACGTCCGGAGCCTGTGCTCCGCAACGGGAGAGGCCACAACAGTGAGAGGCCCGTGTACTGAAAAAAAAAAAAAAAAGAAAGGCCAAGGATTGAGGCCTTTAGAGGAATAATGAAATTTTGAATGAATGCAGACAGAAAGAAAGATCTAAAAACAGACCTAGAAGAAGTTGGAAAGTCATCTATGAAGCAAGAGAAAAACCAGGAGATTGTGGTGTCACACAGGCCAAGTAAAGAGAATTTTCAAAGGACAGTATTGTCAACTGAAAAAAATAAAATGCTTCTGGAAATTTAACTAGGATAACTGAAAGGATTATTTTTTATGGAACATTATGTAATCATTCTTAAATTTAGTAAAAACAAGACTCAAAATTCTTATCACTATATGCCTGAAGCCAGTGAAATAATTTCTAAGTAATTTTGATAATAACAATTGTGCAGAAAAACATGTTTATTATAGCTGTTTTATTCTATACTTTCAAAAACAATTGAAAATATTTTAGATATGCAAAGAAATTTAAAATATAATATCCATACAATGTTTTTGAAAATCACTGCAATACTGGCACAAAAATCAACAGAAAGATCAATGGAACAATTTACATAGACCTGAAATAGTTTCTAGTATATTTAAGATTTCAACATATCATAAAAAAGGAGTCAGTAATGAATGGAAAATCACACATTCCTTCAAAAATACTGATGTAATGTTTGGCTATTTGAACAAAAAACCATCTTACTATATTGCGAAATAAATTTCAAGAAGATTAAATATTTATTTGTAAGATTAACATAATTTAATTCAATAAAGAAATTTAAGTAATTAAGAAAATTAAAATCATTACTAGAAATAGAATAAATTTCCCCACTCATTTCATAAAATTACTGTTGTATTTGAAAGCTAGATAAAGAAAACTCAAGAAAATTATAAATTTGTATCACTTGGAGATAATTATTAGCTTAAAAATCACAACGGTGTATTTAAAAGTAATATTTCATGATCAAATACCTTATCTCAGAAACACAAAGATCACTCAACATGTTGTACATACATGGTCTAAGTCAATAGACCAAACAGAAAAAACATATTATTACATCAATAAATATATATATAAAAACTTCTGGTAAAATTCATTTCCTATTTAAGAAATATACTCCTAGTGAACTACGCAATGAAACATATGGATAAACTCCAAATCAAAAATTATAAAGCAGAAAATTGGTGAATAGAACCACAACAAAATTAAGAATCTTAATGTTTAATAAAGATTACAAGATACAGACAAAAAGAAGACAAATTAGATAAGATATTCTCAATGTTTGTAACTAACAGAGCAGTTAAAGGAACTTCTGAAAATTCACACAACATGGAGCTGGACAAGAAGAACCTCAGAGAACTAATGGGCAAAAATATGAACAGAAATCCACAGAGAGGGACAACCAAAAGGCAAATAAGATGGTCAAACTCATTAAAATTAGAGAAATGCAAACAGAAGCAGCAATGGAATATAACTTTCCTCCCAGAAATTTGGCAAAAATAAAACATCTAATAACATAAGTATAGGCAGATAAGTGGGCATTCAGGAATCTTCATACACTAAAGGTGTAAGTGATGATTGATATATTCTCATTCTAGGGAGTAATCCAGCAATATTTAGTCAAATTAGATAAACACGTACTCTTTGTTTCAGATGTCCTTGTCCTGGTTATATATGCCAAGGAAATTCCTACACAAATCCGTAGAGACAAATTTAATGATGTTCACACACACTGTTTGAGTTAGTGGGGTTTTGAAGGCGATCTGGGTGACCCTCTTGGGGAAATAGACAAGTAAATATGTTGGATGCAAGCTAAAGAATGTAAGTTATATAAACTATATATAATTATATATATATATTTCACAAAAACACATAGAAATAAAAAAGAATATACATTTAAAAAATTAGAATGATTCCCTAAGTGGAACTGAAAAATGGAAAAGACTGGGAATATATTCATAAAGCCATATTGCATAATGCTGCTATATTGTCAAGAACTCCGAGTATTAAACTTAATTCTCTGTACCTGAAATTTTCTCTCCTTTATCTAGCTAACTATAGTTTAGAACATTTTCTAAATATAAATTAATGAGAGAATTTCTAAAGAATATCTGATATTTTTGATATATTTGTATATATTTGATATATGTGACAGCATAAAGATTTATAAACTGTCAGAAAAAAATGACAAACTGAAAACAATCTTTGCAATAAATATAGCAGATGTAGATTTAACTGCATTGATATCTAAGTTTTTATATATGTAAGTTTTTACATATCAATAAATAAGTACAGTTTCTCTCAAATGCATGTAAGACATTAATAGCCTATCCACATACAATAAATATAAATGCCAATAAACAGATTAACAATATCCAATCTCATTCAAAGCTGTGCAAATTAAAAAGCAGTGTGGTATTTTGCACTCAGCAATAAAGATATAAATTTCTATGATACTCAGTGCTTGCTAGATGATAGTGAAACAAATTAACTAATAAACCATATGCAAGTTGTGGAATGGCTAATATCAAGCATAAATATCTAAAAGATCCTATGATGAGCAAAAATGAAGGAGATCAAGAGCTGTGACATGAAATTTCGTCAAATGGAAACCAGAAAAAAAAGAAAATAAAAGAGTCCTCATCTCTCTGTAAGTAAATAAAGAGGTTTGTTGAATAAACATTTTAAAAGTGAAGAGTCAAGATTTCTAAAATGAGCAGTCTCCAGTTATTCCTCATGTCTGTTCACATGCTAACTGAGGAAGTTTCTGGGAGCTGTGTCCTACAAAAAAAAAAAAGGCTTATATGGAGTACAAAGCCTCTGCAAAAAAAGCTTACAGGTAAAGAGATGTCCAACTCATAAAGGGCTCATATAATCAAATATTAAAAATTTGAGGGATATCTAATGAATTGGCAAAATGCTGACAATACATGAAGTTAAAATATAGGCATTAAAACAAAAACAAATAAAATAAAACCATTTCATTATTTTCCTATTTATTTGCTTGTGTATTCATACCAAATATTAAGTCATTATCTATGAGTGGTAGGCTGATATGCAATTTTTGAGTCTTTGCTAATTTCTTTAGTTTGAAAGTTTTCAACCATGCAAATATATTTAAGAAAACATTTTAAGAAAAGTCTGCTCACAAAAGCCCGTGAAATGAAGAACACAGTCAAACTTGAGTGCTGTTAGTTGACTTGTGTTCCAAATTTGGAGTGTCCAGTTCCCACTGGACACTGGTGGTGGAGATTAAGTGGCCTGGGGAGGATCTCTGGAAACCAGAATTTGTGAAATGAAGATTGGACTTGGGGAACAAGGGCAATGCTTATGTTTATAAACCATCTGAGAACAAAATCCTTTTTAAATAAAAAAAAAAAAATTGAAAAAACTTTTCTTTACAAAAAAAATTGTCAATGCATTTCTTTTTAATTTGTGGTTTTAAAATGTTATAAAAGAGGACTATAGTATCTTGGGACATTAAAAGTAAGACATGCACCAAAGTTTTGCTAATAAGGCACAAGAGTAGTGAGTGACAGGCAATTTCAAAACCAAAATGATTACATTTTTTCACATAGTTCTCATAGCTTCACCACTGTCACATTTTCAGAGAAGCACCTAATTTTTAGAGTTCCTGCCAGCTTCCTGCATTTTGCTTTATTTCACCTGACAAAACTAGTATTTACCTGAAGTGTTAGGAACAGTTTCACAGTAGTAATTAAGGAAATGTAATGAACAGAGGTTGGTGGCAAAACACTTTATTACTGATTCTTGTCATGTCTTTTCATTATATATTCAGCTTATAAGCTTAGAATATTATTGGCATTTATGAATTGAATAGGATCTCTAATAAAAATCACAATGCTTAGTAATATCTCATAAACAAAATTCATTGTATTTTTCAATGAAAACCATTTCTTAATTGTGAAAATCCCAAACCTGAATTCAGTACTTTAAATATCATCAAGTAGTAACATTTTCTTTTAAGTCATTTCCCTGCTTTCTTCAAGTTAACGTCAGGAAACTTTTTGCTACCTGTTATTTCACCTTCCTTTCTCTCTCTCTTCCTATGTATATATATATATACATATATATGTATATATGTGTATATATATAGTCACATATATGTATATATGTGTATATATGTGTGTATATATATATATCACAGTCTATATTTGCATAACAACACTGCCAATAATCAGAAATGGGGAAAATGAGAATATATGGTAAATGGTTAGCTAAATTGAAATCATCAAGTGTGGATGAGACATATACTGAAAGATACCTTATACCATATGATAATGGAAAACCTGAATTTAGTAAAAACCACAGAAATCGTAATACATTTTATCTGAGTACTTTGTCAAGTATGCATCTTTTGTGAACCTCAGTATCTTCCTGAATAGCAGGTTTAATGGTAATAATGAACATATCTCAGGATTGTTTTGGAGATTCAGAAAGGAAAAGAGATAGAACATATATAGGATATAATCTATAAAGTTGTACTGAATAAATTACATTGATCTGATTGTGTATAATAATATCCTAAATGGTGTCTCTACCTCTGGTCTTGCTACCCAGTATTACCCCCACTATATACTCCCCTCTGAACTTCTGGTGCTAAATAAAATATCTATGTCTTATATATCTATGTGTCTCCCTACACTGCCCAAGGTAATACTTTTCACATAGTATAGCCATAAAGATGTGTTATTTAAATCTCAAAAAATCATGTTAGATAAATTCATTGTTTGTTGTATGTTCAGACATACCTAGAGAGGTTTTGCTTCTCTACTGTCATGTCTTATTGTGTTCACGCAATAATTATTTTTTTCCACTGGCATTTAGAAAGTGTAATTAATTGAAGTAAATAGTTACAAAGCAAAAGTCAGTACTGACAGCTGCATTTTTAAAACGCTGTTGAATCAGTGTCATCTCCACATTTATCTGAAGTCAAAATGCTGACAAACTGTTATTAAATACACTTATGTATTCTAACTTTTTTTAAAGTACAATTTTATTTTCTCATCTCTCCTAGCTGCTTTGTTTTCTCCTACTACCTCTACCTTGAGTCAGTTAAGGATGGCCATGTTTCACTCAGCATTAAAGGATATACACAGACTTAGCTTAATAAATACCAAGTTGAAACCTGACAGGAATCATCTGTGCCCCTCTCCAGATTGATGGACCCTTTCCAGGAAGCTTTAATGTGCACATAAAATGTCATCTCTCTGAAATAATTTGCAGAAGATTAGTTCCATGGTGATTCAATTTGATAAGAATGGGTATTAAGAATTACCTCAGTGGACTTATTTGTACGAATCTGTCTTATTGGTCATTTCCATAAAGATCACTGAAGTGTAGATGATAAACCAGCAGGAGGAATAGCTCTCGAACCACCAGCCCCCAACCATCCCGACCTGCCAGCCTTCTGGTTGCTGAATATTTTCAGTTTGCTTAATACATATCTCTGTTACATTTATGACCCAGGATTCAAACATGCAGCTATCACTGCTGGCCTCTGGGTCTCAAATTATAGCACCTGAATACCAATTGTCTTCATCATATTTTATTTGTTTTTAAATGAGAGACCTGTACTATTATTTGTCATCTTAAAACTTACAAGCTGGAGGGAAATGTCAAAGTAGAAAATATTTTTGCCTGTGAATGGTGGAATCCTGGATAATGTTTCTGTTTTGTTTCATTATTTTGTTAAATTTTCTTTACTTTTCAAATTCACTGGTCATCAGGAAAAAAAATATAAAGTGAAACATATTTAAAATGATGAATGAATACTAATATATCAGCCAAACAGGTCATTTAAAATACCCAGAAATAATAAAACAAGGAATTCTCTCCAACCTAGAAAAGATCCACTGTCATTTTAGTTGAGACTATGAGTGTCATCAAACTATCAATCTTAATATATGAGAAAAAGTGTTAAGCAAGCAGACACATAAAGAATGTTTACACGTAAAGACACATAAAGAATATTTATCACAGTGTAGTAGCTTTTACGAACAGGATCCAAGGATCAAAGAGTAGCTTTTCAAATAACACTTAATGATTATTTTGTGAAGTTTTTGTTAACCATTTGTTTTCACCTTCTAAAGTCTTTGGAAAGAGGCTCACATTTCGTCCATTTTGCCCTTTTTCACTTCCTTATTTCTTCCCTTTGTGCTTAAAAAGACTAGTTCATATTCTTAAGACATTTACTTTTTTTTGCAACACTACTCTCTTCAAATGTTTTCCTACTTAAATGCTAAGGAATACATTGAAATAGATTCTATAAAATCAGATAAACTGAACTACAAAATGAAGTCTTTAATATGTCAGTATCTAAAATAAGAAAATGATTTTTAATACTAAACTTAAAAAAGGATATGATTAACGTTTACACAAACCTGATGGGAATGAGTACTGTGATGATGATCTTAGGTGAAAATATCGCAAAGCCAGATATCCACATACCTGTGCAGCTGAAAGCTACATAAAAGGACGAACCTGTTTTTAATTTGTGTTTACTCATTATCTTCCTAAGTATATACAGTAGAGTTAGTGCCCGAGTGTTTTGGGATTTCTCTACTAAATTTCTTACAAGAGGCCGGCAAAGTCCAACTTTTTCCAAGTGGTACTTACACTACAGCCTTAATACTTGCCCTGACCCTCTGACCACCCTCACTGTTGCAGGGAAGAGCCATTGTTGTTTCATGCTGCACTGTCCACCTCTGGGCAGCACTGCTGCTGCTGCTACTAATGGTGTGTTGCCATCTCTCTCTCAGTACCACCAACACTTCAACTAGGTTCATGTATGCCCTTCTGCGGTGTTCCACACCTCAGTGTACTAGGCACATATCTGGTACATTGAAGCCAGAAGCTAATGATTATTTATCTTTTCTTTAATACTTTGGTAAAGGTACTTTTACCCCTCACCCCAATTCTACCAAATTTTTGGTAAAACCACTGCTGTAGATTTAAATTACAGATTACTTTTTTCTTCCTAGTAACTACACATAAGTTCATGAGGAGGGCTGGTGAAGGATTCGAGTGACAAACCACATAGCACTAAAAACCACATAGCATTTCTTCTCTCCAAGCCTAACACTCTTATGGAGTCAAGTTTAATCCCACCAAATTCATCTTTACTTAAAACATTAATAAAACAATTTGTGCCAAACACTATCCTAAATACTTTATAACATTAACCTATTTAATTCTTATTCCAAATCTAAGAATCAGGTACTCTTATTAGCCACATTTCACTGATGAGAAAACCGCAGCAGAGAAAGGTTAACTTGTTCTAGGTAACACAACTAATAAAAGAAAGATTCAAGCTTCAAACCCAGGCATGCTGGCTCCAGCTCTGTGCTCTTAACTGCTCCATATTAAGGCAGGCTGCCTCTCTCTTCACGGAAAGCAACTCAGTATCTCATGTAAATATACAGCCGGTAAACCTGATCTACATTCCATGTTAGTCTGAAACTGCAGCCCCCTACGGAGACATCATGCCCTTGAATTGACTTCAGTCATACGAAATTGACCACATATATTCATCAATGCTTATCTTTTTGTTTCAAAGCGTAGGTGATTGCTCAGATGCATATTATCATCTTTTTCCTTTTATTTCTGAACATTCCTCTTCTAATTGTATTGTTTTTGTTCAATGCTAGGCAGGTAGCATAGAATAGAATTTAAGAACATGGATTTTGCAGCCAGGCTATCTGAGTATGAATCCAGACTAACACTTTTTGTGTGACCTTAGGCAATTTACTTACCCTTTTTGTGGCTCAGTTTTCCCATATGTAAAATACGAATAATAATAGAACTTACTTTTTAGGGTTAATATGTTAATTAAATTATTTTAAAGTGTGTAAAACACCCAAACAGTCCCTAGCATGTGGTAAGCATTAGGACAGTGTATGCGCTGTATAAAACTTGTATAGTCTGCTACCGTTTTTTATGCTGTTAGTTTGATCTTTGCTAATTATTGAACAATTATTATTCATACTTTTTTGTAATTCTAGAGGTGCACAGTTTATTCCCTAAGTCTCATAAGTATAATAAAACAACAACAGACTACCTATTAAACCCGTTTACTCATACATTGTTGAGAAGAAGCCGGTTAAAAGGTAAAGACTTGCCTTTCCCTTTGGCGGCAGCCATCAGGTGAGCCGAGATGGGCGCTTACAAGTACATCCAGGAGCTGTGGAGGAAGAAGCAGTCGGACGTGATGCGCTTTCTGCTCAGGGTGCGCTGCTGGCAGTACCGCCAGCTCTCGGCGCTGCACCGGGCCCCGCGCCCCACCCGGCCCGACAAGGCGCGCAGGCTGGGCTACAAGGCCAAGAAAGGTTATGTGATATATCGGGTTCGCGTGCGCCGCGGTGGCCGCAAACGCCCGGTCCCGAAGGGCGCCACCTGCGGCAAGCCCGTCCACGATGGCGTCAACCAGCTCAAGATTGGCCGGAGCCTTAAGTCTGTTGCCGAGGAGCGAGCGGGGCGCCACTGTGGGGCCCTGAGGATTCTGAATTCTTACTGGGTGGGTGAAGATTCTACGTACAAATTTTTTGAGGTTTTCCTCATTGATCCCTTCCATAAAGCTATTAGAAGAAACCCTGACACCCAGTGGATCACCAAGCCAGTCCACAAGCACAGGGAGATGCGGGGTCTGACGTCTGCCGGCAGGAAGAGCCGCGGCCTCGGCAAGGGCCACAAGTTCCACCACACGATCGGTGGCTCTCGCCGCGCAGCCTGGAGAAGGCGCAATACTCTCCAGCTCCACCGCTACCGCTAATATAAGTAATGTTTGTAAAATCCTTACCTAATAAACAGTTTAGGACATCCACGTCTGCTTAAAAGTGTTTTTTAATCTGTCTGTTAAAACTAGTTGCCTGCAGATTGCTTCATTGAATACATTGTCAAATTCTGAAAGTTGAAGTGCAATAATGTTTGAAGATTTTAAGTGATGGTGTGTCTTGTTTCTAATAAGGGAAAAATGCCTTTGTTTTTTGCTTTATTAGGCAGTTGATATGTCCGTGTTTAAAATGCTGTTTGGTAACAATAGGTGTAAAATTCTGTAAAAGAGGAGCGCAGAAACTAGCCATGTAGATTTGTTGGTGCATGTGATGAAACCTACAGCTTTATTGGGGTGATGCAATGCTCTGCTGGTTTACTCTAAAGTGGCTGTTTTATGGAATTTGGCAAGGAAAAACTTTAAATTGGGTTTTCCTTGGAAATGTGAAGGATGTCGTGATCGTTTATCATGATCATAATGCCGAAAAATAAAGTTGACTAGGGGCCACGTTTTTAGACTTAATTTGCTACTCCATATATGTAACTGCTGCTGCCAAAAGGCAGAAAGTAAAGGAATGCCACCATTTTTTAAGAGAATTAAATAAACCTGTTGCAAGATGTTTCTCTTACAAATTGAAACAAATCCTGGTTAACCTAAATTAAATTGCCTTGACCTCGATGGTACCACTGAAGTTCCCATAAAAGGTGGGAGCTCCTGGTTCAATCTCGTGACTCTGATCTGTAGAATACTTAACTTCATGCAAAATAGTCATGGTATTTACACTAGTGTATATTGAAAGTGATGGAAATTGAACATTGGGTAAATGAGGAGGGAGTTTTTAACCCTAAGGTTTGTAAGCTAGTGATGCTACGATTGTGAAATTGCTGTTCATAAGGTCCCTTTCAAGTGTGGGAGGATAGAAGGGGCTTGGATCAAATTTTTAAATGTTTTATTTTTAGTATTAGTTTGTGACCCATTATGAAATCTAAGCCACCTTGGGGAAAATTGGGTTGGTTTTATTTAAAAGTAACATTGCTAAGTCTAATCAGTGTTATCTTGGGTCAAGCCACTTTATCCATTCCCATAAGGCTACTAAGAAGAGTCGTGTAGTTGGTGTCAATACAAGTTCAGTTGGTTTCCGGAAAAAAAAAAAAAGGTAAAGACTTAAAAACTGGAATATAACACAATTTTTTCTGGGTTGGTGATAGCTCTAATTCTGTGTAATTCCACCCAGACTTTAGATTTCTTTCTAATTATATGGGAAGCACACCACTAAATTACAGATATTTCTGAGAGTAAAATACCAATGAGATATTGGAAATTTTGATGGACTTTTTAAACTTTTTGGCTAATACACACATAGACAAAGAATCAAACATATTTAAATATTCCAAAAACAATAGCTCATGGCTCATATTTCCATGCATTTTAGCCACTTAACATATAATTGGTTGACTTTTGAAACGACAGGCCAAATCATTTATACTTTTTTCATAGCGTATGTAAACATTGGTATAGAACATTTAATTTCTCATGGAGATATTATTGAGTGGTATTTTAAAACTCTGATAAAGTAATAGGATTTGATCACATGTTATTACTAATATGTTTACAAACTGAGGTCAAATGTAAGATGATTAGTCAAATTATAGCTAATATTGTTATAATCCTGTGCTATTTAGAAATGTCAACTGAGCAGTAACTTAAAAAAATTGACACTCCATTTTCTTATCTTTCTTTTAAATGTCATACCAAAGAGCTAAATAGATGTGGGCCAGAGGGTATTTTGAGTTGTTTTCAGACTAAGGTTTTTATATACCGAAGTCAGTATGTATTTTGGCCTCATTTATGTGATAACATATCACCTTATTTCAAAGAAACTTAGAATGCAAACAAGTTGAAACAGAGCATAAGAGAGAACGATCTAAAGATGCTGACAGTGAAAAAGATGAGAGAGCTTAATGCTTCCAATACTGGTTCCTAGGCCACTCAAGCTCCTATGTCAGTTCCCCAATGTACATTCAACTGGATAGGCTTGTAGAAGCCATTGTCCTTTGGTATGTCCTTTATTTTTTCATATTATTCAACACTTTCAGATTCAGGTTTCAGATTCAGATTCTGGCTCTGAGAGCTCCTGACATACATTTACCAGATTTCCATGAGTAATGGAACTCCCTTTATTCATGCAACATATATTTATTGAAATGTTAGTAACTGACAGTCTCTGTGCTGGGTTCTGAGATAGTCCCTACTATAGAAATGCTTATAGATCACTGAGGAATATATACAAGTTCACAGTCACAGTCACTGTAATAACTTCATGTCAGAAATATCTATAAGATGTGATGGAAGCTCATGGGAGTGGTTCCCAATTCAGAGGGGGGCACTTAGAGGAGGAATCTGGAGGAAGGAGAGACAACTCACCTGAGGTCTGAAGTACTGACAAGAGTTAGTTGAGAGTCTAAAGAGTGTAGCTGAGAGTCTGAAGAGTGTACTATCAACAAACACATGCTTTGGAGTAATTGAATCTCAGTTCTACCAACAATAGGTTATGTAAACTTGGCAGGGAAACCATACAGAGTTGTGCAAGGTGTCCATTATACCATGGTCTCTGGTTGAGGGAACAAGTCATGATGAAAACCAACCAAAGCTCTAGTTACTAACCCAAAGGCCATGGAAAGACCTGTGACTGCTTAGAGAGGACACATTTTCTAATTCACAGGGACACTAGGGGCTAAAGACAGATCCGATGTTGGTTTAGTGACTTAACTTCATTAGCCCTCCATTATCTAAAATGTAGGTTATAATGGTAACTATTATATTACATAGTGTCATGAAGATTATATGAAAAAATTCCTATAATTTGCTTTGTAGCTAGGAACAGAACAATAAATGGTATTGTCATCACTAGAAAAGATGAAAATGGGAAGATAAACATAGATAAAAGTCCAACACCAATATCCTTCCACATTGAAGTCTTACAATATGAAAAAGAAAAAAAAAGATCAAATATTCTGAGATATGGGACAATCACAAACATGAACTATATCTGACACCTTGAATTTAGAATAAGTTACTTTACACTAGATGAACATTTTTCTTTACTTCTCTATTTCTTCTTTTTACCTTCTATCCACATTTTATTTCTTCTTCTCACTTTCTGTTTCTTCTCCTTTTCCCTTTACATCCAGTCTACGACAGTGACCTACCAGTCTTGCTCACGAATGTTGCTAGCAGCAACTGAAAGGTGTCAAAACACCCAAACATCCACATGGCTAGCCACTGAACTTTTTTTTTGTGTGTGTGTGGCACGCGGGCCTCTCACTGTTGTGGCCTCTCCCATTGTGGAGCACAGGCTCCGACACGCAGGCTCAGTGGCCATGGCCCACGGGCCCACCCGCTCCACGGCATGTGGGATCTTCCCAGACCGGGGCGCGAACCAGTGTCTGCTGCATCGGCAGGCAGACTCCCAACCACTGCGCCACCAGGGAAACCCTGAACTTTTTTTTATATACATGGCCTTGAATCTGCTAATAGATAAATACTTTAACTTCCATTTTAATTTTTCAAAACAAGGTAGAGAGGATGATATTTTAAATATCATACACTTTGCTTCTGCTGATTATGTTTCTTCCTCCTGAGCTACTCAGACCAGTACCAGTGCCAAGGAGATGACTCTTTTTGATTAGAAAATAAATGGAAATTGAAGATCTGTCACAATATATCCAGGAGAATTGCACAAAGCAAAATATTCTTCAACTCTGGGATGAAAGGATGAGCTCCCTCTGTGATCATCACTTCTTAGGATTGAAGAGTTCATGGTTGTATGTATGGTTTGAAATTAAACTGAGCTCAAAAGTGTGAAAGAATTTTTTTTTTTTTTTGCTATTTATCTCCCAGAGAGAATAAAAGCTAAAAGGAACATAAAAGTGGGATATTTATATTACTGTGCAGCATAACTCACTAGTAATAGATTAAGTAAGCAAATAACAGTGGTTATTAATAATTTCTTATATCATTATGTTAGTCAGAAGTCCATAAAATTAAAACAGAAAAATTATCATGATTTTAGTCTATATATTTTGATCTTTAGTCTTCTGTTTTATCATTATTATATTCATGCTCTTGAGTGTATATGAATACTTCCTAAATATATTATTAGAGACTATGACAAATGGCTCATTTATGTAGAATGTTAAATAAAAATAACAGGGAATTTGGAAACATCTTCATAGTAAATTAAATGGTGAGTGGAAAAAAAGTATATCTTTTAGGGAACTTCTAAAAACTTTATTCTAAGATACAAAAACAAAGTACTATTCATCAAAAACATATCATGTCATGGTGGAAGATTACACATATCTCCTGCAAGTTTCTGCAATGGAAAATATGAATTGGTAAGAAACATATTACCAGCATGGGAATTCAGATAGTAAATTTTGTCTTTATTTTACAGCAGTGAAAACTTCTCATCAAATTGAAAATTAAATTAGAAATTATTATCAAAAATAGAACACAAGTCCTTACTTTTGGTATATAACTTTCTTACTCACCTTCAGTCAGTCATTCAGTGTTTCAGTCATGATCTTTTAAGGCTATATTTCAAATCAGCGTTTATCCAAAAATAATGTTGTACCAATTATTTTATCTAGTTTCTCAACTCCAATACTTTTTCTTTCCTTCCTGCATTTTCCCTTACAAATTTATATAAAGATTGTTAGTTAATTTTACATTGAGCCTTTAGGTTGTATGATATTCAGGTGGGATTGTGACTAAACAAGAAGAGGAAGAATACGGATACTGTGACTGGGACCAAGAGATGAAAATCATGATCCTTGGGAATTTACATCTACCCTTTCTGGGGAGAGGGTGAGAGAGACAATTTGTACCAAGGAGAATTACATTTTGTTAGGTGGAAACATATTGTTTGTATTTGTCATAACATATTTATAGGACGATGTACTCCAAAGATGAGTAGCCGAAAGAATGTACTGGTTATTTGACAATTTTCTCTCAACTCCAAATAGAAGGTAATAGAAGTTGGAATGAGGAGAAGGATATACTTCCAACTCTTTGCTCGCTATCCCTGATAGTCTTGCCCAGCGGTAGCTGTTTCTTCCAACAGCTGCAGGTGTTTCTCCTCAGCTTCTTTTGACACTTTTGGAAAGAGTCTCATCATTCTTCCTTAGTAGGACCATTCACACACAAATTACATTTTGTGTAAGTTCTAGATCATCGGTGCCCTTGCTCAGAGATTCTTGATCTGACAATCTAACCTCTTCCTTTTGTTCTCCCAGTCCTGCTTTTTTGCAGTTATTATCTCTGGGTTATTTCTGTGCTCTTTTTTGCTCAGACAGCCTTCCAACTGCTTTATAACAAATTCTCTATATTAAATATCTTTTGTTGAAATACCTGGTGTGGTTTCTGTTTTCCTGTTGGATCTGAATCAGTAGAAATACTGAAACAAATAGGATAAATTAGGAATTTGAGATTAACTGATACACACTACTGTATAGAAAATATATAAACAACAAGGAATTACTGTATGGCACAGGGAACTATATTCAATATATATATTCTTTTTCAGGTTATTTTCCATTATAGGTTATCACAAGACAACTGAATCACTTAGCTGTACACCTGAAACATTGTAAATCAACTATACTTGAATTTTAATTTTTTTTTTTTTTTTGCAGTACACGGGCCTCTCACTGTTGTGGCCTCTCCCATTGCGGAGCAACAGGCTCCAGACGCGCAGGCTCAGCGGCCATGGCTCACGGGCACAGCCACTCCGCGGCATGTGGGATTTTCCCGGACCGGGGCACGAACCCGTGTCCCCTGCATCGGCAGGCGGACTCTCAACCACTGCGCCACCAGGGAAGCCCTAAAATATTTTTTAAAATTTTAAAGTGGTATGTACACTTTAAAAGTGTACATAGTTTATGTTAGCCCCTTTACCAGTATAATTTGTTTTACTACCCTTCATTTTTCTATCTGTATCTACTTTGATTTATACATTTGTACATTTAATAATGCAACTCATTAAATCTTTTGGGGGTGATAATTTAATATATAAATACATGAATAGCATCCTCAGTATCTCAAAAGAACTAATGAAGTGGGTCCATTCATATCAAAAGAAGGTGGAGGTCATGCACAGGGTTGTTATTCTCTAGTGAGAATACTCATTATGCCTCATTAAAATTACAGCTCTTGTGGCCTTTTAGTGGTCAGGTAAATAAACTCTCTCCAGCTCCTGAAACTGGAATAGCTCTGTAACTAAACTCATTACCCTCCTCTTCCCTAAGTCACCCCTATCTTATACCATCCATAATGGGTTTTTTCTACTAAACAATATAACTCCAGTATTTTCAAACAATTTTAATCACTCAGTTGGATTACTGTTACCCACCTTTTTCTTCAAATATTGTATCCAATACATCACCCTTGTGTATTTCTATTTTTATATCTATTTGTTCATATTTATTTTAATTTAACAATGAACTATATGTAACCTATATGTAGCCTTAAATATTTCTTTTTAAAATACCAGTTTTCTTCTGTTTTAGAACTTTTACTGTCTTAAATTAGAGCCTTCCCATGGTTGCCTAATGCATATATACACTGCTACAAGATTCTTAAAATTAAAAACAAAAAGTTTGCTTTCTATTTTTAAACTTTTGATATTTCAGTTTTACCTATTATTTAATACCTGACACTTTCAGCCCACTTTTGAAGTTTTCCAAAATCAGACCTGACTCTAAGAAGACAACAATAACTGCTTTTCCCAAGCCAAACCTACTTCTGTAGCCTAACCTTTCTTCTCATCTCTTAGTCCTTACTCCTAACAAAAAAGAATATGTTCTCCAGGTTTGGGGACTCTTTCTTCTTCCATTATCTATAATAAAGCAATACATTTTCTCAAAGACAATCTAAATTATCACTTTCTGTAACATCCTTTATCAAAATCCATCAGTCACCATAATGATCCTATAGGATTTATTTTCTTTATTATGCATTTGATTACTTAAGTACATGTGGCTTTGTCATTTTTCCACTTAACTTTATCTTCAGTTTCTCATCTCTCTACCTTGGTGGAAGCACCTAAATGGAATTTTTGGAGGTAATTATTTTTTACATTTACATATCCTCTCAGTGATTAGTAAAATACTCTATGTATAAATTGTTCCTAGTAAATATTATTTGCAAACTGTTCTTATATGTTTCTAATGTATTTACTACTAACAACATTTGACAACAACTTAATTAATTTTGTTCAGGTATTCTTTAATTGTAATTGTTTGGAATGGACAGTCAAATATTTGGAAATAATTTTTTTTTAAATCAAATTATCAAATGAAAATTCACAGTAAGTGGTCTTCCAAATGTGCTTTTGGGAAAAAAAAAATTACCATATGGTTCTAACAACAACAAAATCCAATTCCAGACAATTTTATGTGCCTAACAGATTGGAGTTTTATCACAAATATGTTGGTTACCTAATGAATTCATTAGAGTGTGATTAACTTCTGGATTGTAGCAAACCTGTTTATGTATGAAATTATGGTTTGGAATGATCTTCACTTGTTGGCTTGTGAATAAAATAATTTGGTTTGTATACAGAAAATTCAACGTGCATATGGCATGAATGCCACTTATAAAAATATAATTCATAGGAAATGGATAGTGTGAATTTATGGTGACTTTGTAAGTTGGCTGACAACTTATTTTGTGACATATGCCCAGAAGGAATGCTTTATGTAGCTCATAAAAGAGGGTTTCAAATCCTAAATCTTATTTTCTCCATCGATTGCAATCAAAAGGATATGAAGCTATCTTTTTTGATATCTTTACAACTAGTTGAAATTATATAGGTAAAGGAATGAAGGATTTCTCAAGAAAAATTCTTTATATTAATAATTTCAAATAATTGTGAAGAAGCCTTTTGAAACAGTTTTTGAAACAGTCTATGTTTTTACATGTAGAATATTTGTAATGTCTGCATTACATGAACTTTAGGAAGTAATAATGAAATTAAGAAAGATCTTCAGTGCATTGAAATCTGTGAATAATTAGGTAAGACAAGGAAGGCTTTGAACTAAATGTTTACTAAGACTTTTTTCTTTTAGCAACGATTTTCTTTAGTTTCACCCATAAATGTCATTTTGGTTAGTTAATTAGAAACTACGTATTTGTAAACACTTCAATATCTGGGAATATAAAAGAAAAACAGTTCTAAAAAATTCCCTTGGGCTTCCCTGGTGGCGCAGTGGTTGAGAGTCCGCCTGCCGATGCAGGGGACACGGGTTCGTGCCCCGGTCTGGGAAGATCCCACATGCCGCGGAGGGGCTGGGCCCGTGAGCCATGGTCGCTGAGCCTGCGCGTCTGGAGCCTGTGCTCCACAACGGGAGAGGCCACACAGTGAGAGGCCCGCGTACCGCAAAAAAAAAAAAAAAAAAAAAAAAAAATTCCCCTGACAGAACACATTTTAAAATGTTTGAATTTATATTTAGCTTTTAAACTAATTATAAATCAATAATAAACATAGTATATGAATTACTGAATTTTCTAACACAGGAACTTTATTTCACTTTAAAACGTTATGTGTTGCCCACCAGCCACTATATAACTTGAACATAATCTTTGTTCCCTCATGCTCTTGTTTCTTCCTTTCTATTAGTATTGACAGTGAAGTGATTCTATCACAGTATCCAAGATATTATACACTTTTGTAAGAAAGATGTGACAAAGCAAAAGTACTTCAACCCATTTTCATATAAAAGAATGAAATAAATTTCAGTGCTTTGTTCTTACCCTCCTCATCCTAAACCCTGCCAACCAGCAAGTCCAGGAAGAACTAGAGGTAAATAATTTGGCAAATGGTAATTGAGTGCTTATTATGTGCCAAAAAAACTCCTAAATTTTAAAATGGAAAAGTACAGTGAATGTTTACTTACATAGTTTCCAAAGGTAGTAAATAATGTTGCCTCTTCAGACTTGACATCTTTCCTGGTATGTTACCAATAGTGTTAACTACTAAAAAGGACTATACTCCATATCTAGTGTTAAGTCAGAGAACTGCACAATGACTTTGGCAAAAATACAATGCCTGTTATCATGGAATGAATTATAATATTTCTGAAATAATTTAATTTTAAATATTAAATATCGTTAGCATATAACTTCTATTTCTTATTCCATTTACTGAATACCATTTAAATTGGTGGATTCAGAATTTTGTTCTGACTTGGAAATTTTGGATAAAGGATACCTGAGTGTACTCAGAAATAATACCAGATATATGACATGAAAAACAGGAAGTGGTCCATTAGTCTGAAAGTTTATGAGAATGATTGTGGCTTTAAAAAGATTTTTTTAATTTCAATTTTTTGGAGCAGTTTTATGTTCACAGCAAAATTAAGAGGAAGGTACAGAGATTTTCCATAGACCCCCATGGCCCGACATATGCATAGCTTCCCCCATTATAAACATCTCCCAACAGAGAGGTACATAGGTTACAACTGATGAACCTATGCTGACACATCATTAGCACTCAGAGTCATAGTTTACATTAGGGTTCACTCAGCGTCATACAGTCTATGGGTCTGTACAAATATATAATGACACATATTTATCAGTATAGTATCATACTGACTATTTTTACTGCCCTCAACTCCTCTGTGTTTCATCTATTTGTCCCTCCCACCCCCTCACCCCAACGCTGGCAACCACTGATCTTTTTACTGTTGCCATATTTTTGCCTTTTCTAGAATGTCATATAATTGGAATCATACAGTATGTAGCCTTTGCATGTTGGCTTCTTTTACTTAGTAATATGCATTTAAGCTTCCTCCATCTCTTTTAGTATTTGTTATTTCATATGCAATATTCAAGGGAGGGCAACTTTTTCACTGAAAATTTTAAAAGAACAAAATAGAACAATCTACACATGTATTCATAAATTCTGATGGTGCAAAGGTGATCATGATGATGGGAAAATTATGCTAAACTTAATATGGCTCTTTGAGTCATAGGCTGTCCTTTGCCCTGGGTATCTAAAAGTCACATTTCATGAGCAAGATGGAATTCTCCGGCAGATTGCTTTCAGACTTCATCTGCACTACAGGTCTTCTAGGTCTCCAAGCTTCTGCCCTTTGACCTGGAGCTGGAACATCAGCTCTCCTGAGTCTTAAGCCTGCAGAGTTTGGACTAGTCAGCCTCCATAATCACATGAGTCAATTCCTTATAATAAATATATTTCTAAATATACACACATCTTATTAGTTCCATTTCTCTGGACAAACCTAATACACCTACCTTCTCATGAATACACATTCCAAACCTGGGGTCTATCTATCTATCTATCATCTATGTATATTTGCATATATATATGAACATATATATATATATGTGTGTGTGTGTGTGTGTGACTAGAGATAGAGATATTGATATAGATATAGCCAGGATTCTTTGAACAACCCTGCCTCTAGCAGTCTGGGGGATTTCAGGCCTTTTCCATGTGACAATGCTTTGTCATCTACAAATTGGAATTGGTAAATTGTCACAAAGAAAGCTTGATAGAACCAGGCTTAAGCCATTCCATTCCCATGAGGCAATTTAAGTTAGTTATAACAAGGAAATGGAATGAAAGCACACAACGTTCCTTTGTCTTTGTTTCCCACATTATGTCATGAGAAATTCTTTCATGCCTGCCACATTGTGATATCTCTGATGGTGAATAGAGAAGCCAGTCCCTTAGTGATGCAAATGAGAATGGAAAAGTTGTAATTAGATGTCATCACAGTCAATCATCTTAGACATAAAGGAGGGAGGGAGGTTATCTCAAGGGGGAGAAGCAGTGTGTCCAGATTGTGTCCATGGAAACACAACCTCTTTGTCTACCCCTCCTCAAACATAGGGTCTGGAATCTAGGGTCAGTAACCAAAACTGTCAAGGAAAAATACTTCATCATTAGAAGACAAGCAAACAAGAGTCAGTTGTTGTATTTATTATCCCATGTTAGCTTTGGTAGGGGGAAAAGAAAACATCTTGGTAAAAATTGTTGCCTCTGACAGATCTGCCTCTTAGCTTTCTGATGTCTCAGAGTTACAGTTGGCAAAAAAAACCCGAATTTTTTAGTAGAAACCTTGACAAATTAAAAGACGACTTCCCTAATATTGGCCAAAAGTCTCTTAAAACAATCAGCTTATCCTAATTCCAAAGATAAAATTTGTGACTTTAAGGGATTAAATAACTTGTCCAAAGTCACCCAGCATCCCAAGGACCATACTGAGAACATTTTATTTCTGAAGAAGTCTGATTCCAAATCCCAGGCCTTCTGACTGGAGCACACTTATCGCTCAACCACTCTCTGTTTCTCCCTGCTGGAGTGTAAGTGCCATGGGGCAGACAGTGTTATATGTTTTGCTCGCTGCCACATTTCCAGCACCTAGGATAGTACTTGACACGTAACAGGCACTCAATAAATATCTGTTAGGAGGATATATATTCAGTCCAATTTGAAATGGCTCACAAATATTTTTCATTGTGTGTGTACATATGTCTATATGTACACACACACATATATATGAACATATATAAGAAACACTATTCAAGCTAATAAATAGAATATTCTCTGTATCTTTTGGTTTTCTAATCTGTCTCATTCATATTTTTCACTGGTAAATTGGCTAAGCAAGCAAACAAAAGTAATTGTTATTTTAAACAAAATGATGTATTTTGGAAAGTTCATGATCAATTCAGGACTTGAATTCCTCCTCTGATATCAGTCTTGGCCACAGGTCACTGAGCAGACCAAACCTGAAAAGAATGTCATTTACTTTGGTCAAAACTTAGTACTTAAGTATGTAAATATTTAATGTGAGACTTTATTGATATTACAATACTTGAGATAACTTCTTCTTGGTGTTCCAAATGAAGTCAATGACATGTGATATTCGCTGCTAGAAAGGTAAAAATAAAATTAATTAATTAAGATAATGATAATTTGAAACTCTAAAGTATCTTTCTTTCTAATCCACTAGTGGAAATATTTTTCAGTAAGTATATTCAGTTATAGAAGGCCTTTTTATTCCAATATTAAAGCATTTTGTCTCTGCAAAAGAACGACATTTTGGTTTAAGAACATTATTAAACCTTGGGTCTTTGTTTAAATGTCAACCTTGAAATGTATTGCATTTCAAAAAAATCAATAAGGTTTTAATTTCCTTATGGTAAATATCTCTTTCATTGGAAGAAAAGTAAGAAACTGTCAGAAGAGCTAATCTCTTGTGGTCACTGACATACTATTTCCTCTAATTTACGTAGAGTAGTATAAAAAGAACACTTTCTGTTGGTCAGTGTCATTGTTTTTCATTTGTGTATGTGTGCTTCCAGATTCTTGAAAAATCAAACCATTCCAGTCTGTTTTTTTTAATGGTTAGAGTATCAGTCCATTTTCTATTTATTCATTTGTTTTTATTTATTTATTTATTTTACTTACATCACATAAAATCTGATATTCTGAACCAAAATGATATATCACCTACATTTATGAAAGTTTATTTTCTAATTATTTTATCATTTGGAAAAATATGACATTGTTCTTTTCTTTGTTTGTATAGTATGTGGGTTGGGGGGTGGCACCCAGGAAGATTTATTTTTTTCTTTTCAGTTAAACAACACTGTTGTTTGACTTCAGTCTTTTCCAAAAGCAAAGAAATGTCAGCCTGTGGCTCAAGAGAGAAAGAGTTCAGGGAACTGTTTCTTCTGATAAACCCACAGATGACTTTCACGGTCTATTTCGAAGAAATGGGTCAGATTGGTGAAATGTCATTTTCGTTATTTGTCTTCTGCAGTTTGTAAGCTTGGAATGCTGCAGAGGTTTAAGAGCCAAGAGCAGTGCTGGCATGATCATAAGGTCACTGGCACCTTAACATATGCCAGAAACAGGATGGTGGTTCTCAAAACACATAAGTTCAGAGAAAAAGATATCAGAAAGTTTGTGTGCCAAATTTTTAATGACAATAATTATGTGAAATTATTCTACTAACCTAAATCATGTTCATTTGATGCTACACTTCTATAGCTCCTGAGATCCTCTCAAAATATGGAGCAGCTGTTTAAACGGCAGATGTATTCTGCGTATTAACTATACATTAAAGATTGTCAACAGTCGTTCTTGCTGGAGAATGTTGAGGGCTACTGAGGTTTTGGAAATGAGGCAGACTGCTAGTGACTCTGCCCCAAACACAAACATTTACCATTTTAACTATTTTATATTCTGAGATATGGCCATAATATTTTATTAGGAACATTATTAAACTGCCTTATATTAATTTTTTAGAGCTTGTCATTCTCCAGCAAGTCTATTTAACTACCACCACCATTGTCATCATGACTAATTATTCTATTTCCTTGGACTTTTTCCAAGGTCTTTAGCCATCGTGTATTCTTTAATCTTTACCATAACTCTATGAAGTAGGTGCTATAATTATTCTCATTTTATAGATGAGGAAATGGAGGCACAGAGAAGCTAAGTCACTTGCTCAAGATACAACATCTAAGTATAAAAGCAAGACTTGATCTTAGGAATTCTGGCTGCAGTGACAAACCTGCTTCTAATTATGAAAATAAGTATACATTAATTGAAAAACGTATTAGTCTTTTCAGGCTGCCACACAAAATATCACAAACTCAATGGTTTAAACAACAGAAATTTATTTTCTCATAGTTCTAGAGGCTGGAAATCTAAGCTCAGGGAGTCAGCATGATCTGGTCGGTTTCTGGTGAACCTCTCTCCTCAGGTGGCAGACGACACCATGTCTCTTGCATCCTCTCTGGGCACGTAGAGAGAGATCTCTCAAATCTCTTCCTCTTCTTCTAAGGACATCAGTTCTATCAGATTAAGGACCCACCCTTATAATTTTTTAATCCTAATTACCTCCATAAAGGTCTTATCTCCAAATACCATCACATTGGTGCTTAGGGATTCAACATACAAATTTTGGAGGGACACAGTTTAGTCCATGACACAAAGTATACAAACTTAATATTCAGTACTATCCAAAAATGGCTCTAGAAATCTAAACATTACTTTACATTGGTTTGACTTATTTTATTTCCAACCAGATTAAAAATATCTTATTATTATAAGATCTTATCTTATTCTGTCTCCATTAATATAGAAATTGAAAAAACAAACAAACAAGCAAAACACTATGGTGACCTTTCTAGGCTGAAGAGAGGTCTATAGCCTTTTTGAATAGGCAATGACTAGACTCTATTTTGAAATGTAAACAGTTCATGAACTAGGTTTTAAAGTATAAACATGAGAGTGGGTATTCAAGAAGGCAGAGGAAGGACTGAGAAGATGAAGCATTTTCTAGTCTCATCTTTTTCAATATATTTCACTTATCAATAATTATACCTGATTATAAATTTTTAGAGGTAAGATTTGCCACCAGCTGAATAGGTTCTGATACAGAATAGCTGCATTAGGAAGTGCTGCTTCATTTCTGACATAATATATGTACCGTGGAGAAAAGGTAAAACAAATCGTAATATTGGTTTCCCTACAAATTCCAAAATGATGAAAAATAGGGACAAAATGTGACTCCAGCTGAAAGCCATGTACAGGAAATGGAATTTGATATGGAACCTTGCTTCTCAAAGTGTGGTCCAGGAATGGGCAGTATCAACATCACCAGGATGTTGGAGACAGTACCTCAGGCCCGACTCCAGGCCTACTAAATCAGAATCTTCATTTTCTCAAGATCCTCTGGTGAATTGCATGAACATTATTGCATAAGAAGTGCTAATATAAGGAATGTGTTCATGTGATGATGAAAACATTTGGTAGATAGGCACAATTCTTATATTTGTATCTGATTCTGTTCAGTTACTGTGATCTAATTTTTAGAGATTATATGAGAATTATGTAATGGCTCTTCTATTTATTTTTGTTAGGATGATCAAAGGGGATCATAAGGAAAATGGCTTAGAAAAGTTGAAATGAACTATAAAGGATACATTCTAATTATCTTTACATAGACTCTATTGCTTTCATTTAAACTTGGAATTTTGCTTTAAATATTAATAATAACACATCTGATTTGGAGACAAATTAATCAAGATGAAGTAAATATTGAGAAAATCTTTAAAAAAGGATTCTTAATCAGTCCATTAATTAATAATTCTAAAACTGTTCTACAAATGAAAGTGGATGAGTGTAGAAGTCAGAAAGAGCAGATTGATATAAAAATGGAGTATTTGCAACCATAAAAAGAAATGAAATTGAGTTATTTGTAGTGAGGTGGATGGACCTAGAATTTGCTATACAGAGTGAAGTAAGTCAGAAAGAGAAAAACAAATAACATATGCTAACACATATATATGGAATCTAAAAAAAAAAAAAAAGGTTCTGAGGAACCTAGGGGCAGGACAGGAAGAAAGATATAGACGTAGAGAATGGACTTGAGGACACAGGGTGGGGGAAGGGTAAGCTGGGACGAAGTGAGAGTGGTATTGACATATATACACTACCAACTGTACAATAGATAGCTAGTGGGAAGCAGCCACATAGCACAGGGAGATCAGCTCAGTGCTTTGTGACCACCTAGAGGGGTGGGATAGGGAGGGTGGGAGGGAGATGTAAGAGGGAGGGGATATGGGGATATATGTATACGTATAGCTGATTCACTTTGTTATATAGCAGAAACTAACACAACAATGTACAGCAATTATACTCCAATAAAGATGTTAAAAAAAATGGAGTATTTGATCAAAATTGATCATGGTAAACTCTAAGTTCCTTGAAGGCAAAGATTCTCCAGAATATATATATTTTTTAATTCCCATTGCTTACCACAGTTCCTGGCTCATAAATGGTGAAAATAACATTTGACAAAATAATTAATACAATTAATTATAAAATTAATAATATTCTTTAAATTGATTAATTAATTTTATAATTAATACAATTAATTATAAAATTGATAATATTATAAAATATTAATCATTAAACTTTTGATAGAAAGTTTTCTAAAATGAAAATTTCTATTGTTAATCTTTTATGGCTTTTTGAATAGAGATCTCCAAGTCACATTGCTATCTTGTCATTTAGGATAAAGTGCTCTTGAGTTAAACCAATGGGATTTAGGCAATGTATTAATTTCCTATTGCTGCTGTAACAAATCACAACAAATTTAGTGCCTTAAAAACAAATTTATTATCTTACAGTTCTGGAGGTCAGGAGTCTGAATTGGGTTTCAAATGGGTGAAAAGCAAGGTATTGGCAAGATGAAATTAATTTCTGGAGGCTTTAGGCAAGAATTTACTTTCTTACATTTTCCAGATTTTAGATGCTGCCTGCATTTCTTGGCTTGTAGTCCTCTTCCATCTCCAAAGCCAGCAGCAGTTGGTAGAGTATTTCTCATACCACATCACTTTGACACTGACTCTTATGCCTCCCTTGTCCACATTTATCAATCCTTGTGGTTACCTTGGGCCTACCCAGATAATCCATGATGTTCTCCCTATTTTAAGGTCAGCTGATGCATTCCATTCCATTAGATGGCAGCTAATTCCATCTGCTACCTTAATTCCTACTCTGCCATGTGACATAACATATTCACAGATTTCAAGGTCTAGGACATGAACCTCTTTGGGAAGCTATTATTCTACCTACCACACACAGAAATCACAATGGGACAAGAAAGGTAGGCGACCTTGTGAGGACAGCCTTTTAGACCAGTTTAATGTACTACTATTACTTTCTTTATATCTGAATGTATATTAGGAATTGCTGAGTAGTTATATGCATAGATTTCCCCATCTTGCACATTCCAGTGGATATTCTCCCAAATGGGGGATCGCTACATGTAGAGAAGAGCTACTACCTTTGTAGTAGCTCTTAGTAGTGTTGGTCCCACAACACTAAAGAACGTTCTGAACTACAAATCCTTGTGACTGATGATGGCATAATAAGAAATATATATTTGATCTTTGTCTCTGGGTCCTGACAACGAGCTCAGAAAACACTTGTAATTTCCTGAGTGATAGGGGTGATAGCAGCATCTTTTGTTTCTGACACAGGGCTCCTAAATCCCTTGGAATTTCCGGGGTGATAGGAGCCTCTTTTGTTCTAATGAGCTGACTCTTGGTGGGACCCTAGATAAATTCAGGATAGGGGCTGGTCACCAGAAAGACTAAGCTTTGATTAGAAGCCTGAAAGTTTTAGTTCCACTCTCCCCAACCTTTGAGAAGGAAAAAGGGAGATTAAATTAATAATCAATCATGCCTATGTGATAAAATATCCATAAAAGCACCTAAATGGTAAGGTTGGAAGAGCTTTTGGATTGATGAATGCGTCCACATGCCAGGAGAGTGGCATGCCCTAACTCCACAGGACAGAAGCTCCTGTGCTCAGGACCCTCTGGACTTCACCTTATGTACCTCTTCATCTGGCTGTTCATCTGTATCCTTTATAATATTCTTTATAATAAACCAGTAGATTTAAGTGAAGTGCTTTTCCTAAATTCTGTGAGCCATTTTAGCATATTATCAAACCTTGGGGGCAGGGTATGGAAATCCCTTAAATTTGTAGCTGGTCAGTCAGAAGTCCTAGAAGTTGGGAACTTGCATCTGGCATATGCAGTTGGGGCAGTCTTGTGGGACTGAACCCTGAATCTGTGGGATCTGATGCTTACTCCAGGAAGTTAGTGTCAGAAATGAATCAAATTGTAAGACACCTAGTTGGTGTTCAGAGACCTGGAAAATAGATTGTCAGCCTGAATGAAAACTTCATACATTTGTGGGCAGAAGGACTGTGAGTAAAAATGGTTAGTGTTGATTATTTCACCGAAAGAAACTAGGTAATGGAAGCATCCTCCACCTTGGAGTATTTCGTAGGGCCTAGACATCTGTTAGACTCAGGAGAGAATGGTGCCATTTCCTGTATCTTCCATGAAAAATATCTGCCAGGACCTCTGGGTGCCTGCCCTGCTCCCATTCCTGTAGCTGTTAGTCATTCCATGGACGAACAAATACCATCCAGTCAGTGACTGGACAACAAGACAGGGTGTATTGACAGCCTTAGGCAGTTTTTCCATAAGCACGCACTAAATGTAATTATCTTAACTGAATTGGGAACCCTAAGGCTTACCAGCCAGCTAGAGGCCATGTTGAAGGTGCCATCAACTTGCACTCCCTGAGTGATGTAGGTCAGATCTGCAGATCACCAGCAGTTGTCAACAATTTCCCTCTAGGGGTATCACATACATTCCTGGAACTGTACTTCTTGAGGAAAGCCAGGAATTAACTTGTCTCTGAGAAACATGGTGATTGTATCTTGGTGGTGGTTAGGGGAGACTTTCAATTGTTTAAGGCAATACCACAGTCAATCGTGTGGTTCTCAAATGACTGTAAAGAAATCTCAAAAATGAAACTATGCCTGGTTACTTGTATTTAGCAGATTGGTGGACTTCACGATGTATATTCACATCTTAATCCTCAGAACCTGTGAATGTTACTTTATTTGGCAAAAAAGTGGTCTTTGTAGATGCAATTTAGTTAAGAATCTTTGGATGATGAGTTTACCCTGGATTACAAGGTGGGCCTTAAATCCAGTGACAAGTGTCCTTATAAGAAAAAGGCAGATGGACACTTGACAGACAGAAGAGTTGAAAGCAACGTGACCACAGAGGCAGAGATTATAATGATTTAGCCACAAGCAAAGTAAAACCTGGAAGAGGCAAGGAACAGATTTTCCCTAGAGCCTGTAGAGGGAGTGCTGCCTTGCCAACACATTGATTTTGGACTTCTGGCCTCCAGAAGTGTTAAAGAATAAATTTCTGGTATTTCCAGTAGCCAAATTTGTGGTAATTTGTTACAGGAGCCATGGAAAACTAATTCATTCAAGAAAGCTTCCCAGGGGGATAAATGGCTCATTAATTTTGTGTTTTTTAGACAGTTATCCCAAGGAAGGGAGTCATTTAATTAGAAAAGATCATATGAAATTTGCACCTGACTTTGGTCAATGTGATCAATGACACAGCTCTGGCGTTTGGAGGCATTCAGGTCATCCCCAAGTCACTGGCCAGGGTTGTTATGAATGATAGACTTGTTCTAACTTCCTCCCTAGGAACCAAAGCAGTGTACATACACTTGCTAATACAGTCTGCTGCACCTAGAGTAATGCTTTCTGCTAAGAGGAAAGTTCAATTCATAAACCTAAGGAGAAAGCCACTTTTCTTTCTAAGATAGACACTGATGGTTTGGCTTATGGGTTCATTCTCCAGATTGGAGCCAGGACTCTTGAGCATGAGGTTAAGGTCCATATTGCTAGCTGGCCTAATTATACTGCTTGGAATCTTGTTGATAATAGTCTTAACTAAATACTGACAGGAGAAATTGAACAAATTTGGTGCCAGTCTCAGTTTCTCAGATTCATCAGAGTGGCCAGAAAATGTTGTACCCATGGGAAAATTCGCTAGAAGCCAAGATGACGTAGAAACAAGAAGTAGATATTGGTGGGAGACAATTCTCTGTGGGTTTCTCATGTCTCTGAACATCTCGCAAGCAGAGGCACTGTCTTTTTCCTGACAATCTTTTCAAGAGTATTTATAGAACAAATAGTCTTAGAAGCCTTATTTCTCTCCAGAATACAGGGCCGGTTTATTTACTATCCAGGATAATAAAGATATAGTCTCCCTTTGGAGAAGGCTTGCTCCCACTATAAAATATTCGGGTTTCCTAGATCATGCGGTTCTGTCCTGTAATGTATCTCCCTGCATGTGTGGGTATCATCAAGCCCTGTTTATATTGTGGCCTGGGGTCTGTAGCTCAGAAAACTGGAGCAAATGCTACTGTTATGAGTAATAAAGTCTATTGCTTCTGATCCCAGAGTCTCTTCCGCCAGCACCCATGTAACTGTGGCAGCCTAACTTGTCAGTTTGCAAGCAGAATAAAACTTCAGGCTTCAAACACTTCATTGTTCTTGCTACTGTACGACAACCAAAAAAAGATGAATTTAATTGTATAGGTATTATACCTCATTAAAAAAGAATTAACGGAACAGTGATTATAATCCGTTTTCAATCTTTTTTGTTTTGCTTTGTTTTTTTAAGATAAACGTGTTTCCTTTTTTCATAAAATACAAATTACATCTGTTAGTTCATTTTGATTAATTTTAATCTAATTAAGTTTAGTCCTATATTATGTATGTATATTATTTCATTTTCAATAAGTTTACTTTATTGTACAGGATACAGATACATTTTGTTAAATTCCATATAGGGTGATAAGTATTATGGCAGAAATATAGAATAGGGTTCTTGCTCTAGAATTACATACAAGGAACACTAGCACGGATGTATATACACATGTGGGGTGGGGGGAGTAGAGGGAAGGTGTAAATCAGGGAAGGCTTCCTGACTGTCATTACAATCATTTTGAAAATTGTGACACCAGAACTTCTGGAGAGATATAGAATCACATCAGCTGTCATTTAAAAGTATATAAAAATTATGAGAAGAATATTAAAAATAATTCATCATAAACTAGAATAATACATACATTATTTATTAAGTAAATAAAAAATACATTAGTTGAATCCAATCAGGAAGTATAGCTATAGGAAGTTTGAGTGTTAGGTAGACTGCAACTTGAATTATGGGGGTATTTACTACAAAACTAGTCTTTTTGGACTGGAAGTCTCCTCTTGTTGTAAACATGGTAGATGAGGGTTCAACACAGCAGTTTGGATGTGGGAAAACTATACCAGGTAATTGTTGCTTCAGTTTTCACAAACTGGTTTAAATTTCTGACAAATATGCAAATACTCTGAGATACCATCTTCAGAATTTTCTTGGCACTTGTCTTAGTTTTATGTTGCTTATGAAACATATTATCACAAACTTAATGGCTTAACCAGTACACATTTATTATCTTATAACTCTGTAGGTTAGAACTCTCACACAGGTGTCACCAAGCTCAAGTCAAAGTATTAACAGGGCTTTGTTTCTTTCTGGAGACTTTGAAGGAGAATCAGCTTCCTTGCTCATTTAGCTTGCTGGCAGAATTCTGTTTCTTGCGATTTCCAGAGTGGTTGTCAGCTGAGGTACATTGCCATCTCCTAGAGACCACCCACATTCTTTGGCTCCTGTCTCCCATCCACTATCCTCAGAGTTAGCAAGAGTGAATTGAATCCTTCTTATGTCGCATCTTTCTGCCTTTCTTCCATTGTCACATCTCTCTCTAGCCAGACCAGGAAAGTTTCTTTCTTTTAAGGATGTGTGTGATTAGACTGGTCTAAAGCAGAAAATCCAGTAAGTCCTCTTCATCTCCAGGTCCATATCTTAATCAATCTGCAAAATCACTTTTGCCACATAAGATAAATATTTATAGTTTCCAGAGACTGGGGTGTGGACATCTGGGGGAGGGGTGTTACACTGCCTGACACAGGGTGACATAGTTTTTCCTTGGTGGGTTAGTATATTTTACCCACAGGAAGATTTAGAATTTGGTGTAGAAATAATAAAATAAATTGAATACATAAAAACTGCTTTTATGTTAAGGAATATTCTGTGCATATTTAGTATTATTCACATGTATAATGTTTCAGAGAACTTGGCTTAACTGAGTAACAGTTCTTCCTAAAGTACTTTATGATACTATAATATGTATAATTATTATAAGTTAAAATTTTGCTCAGGTTATAAACTTTACCGGAACACTTAAATGAATTTAGTGGTAAAGATATTTATAAGTTTAATTTATCAGATTCACAAGTATTATTTAAGTACTTGAGAAGATCTATTGGAGTACTTAATAAGAAAAACAAACGTATTAAATATATAAATGCAGTGTAAAATTTTAGCAAATGTATCTAAGTTTGCATGTTAGAATGAGTATTAATCAAAAAGCCACTTAAAGTAATGGTTAAAGTGTGCTAGTTTTATAAACAGAAGAGTAATATTTATAAACATTTAAGAAAAATAGAGTTTTGAGCTTAATAATTTGAATTAATAGAATAAAATTTAATTTTAAATAAAAAGAAAAATGCCTGAGTAGTATTTTCTGTGCATGGGATATACAAACACATACATACACTGTTAACAAGTTAACATATATATCATATGTCTTAGATGGGTACCAAAAAACATGTATGAATTAGCCAATCATAAATAGGAAAGAGGAAGAAGAATGGGCAAGTAGTAATTTAAGTGGCAGGAAAAGAGGAAGTTTGACTGCCAACAGAACAGACAACAGTCTTGATGTATAAAGACATCAAGATATGAGAGCATGGGCATTCTTTACCCTAAGCTATTGAGATTTCTTTTTGGTTAGTTACTTCAAACAATTCATTATAGTGAGAAATTGTAAACGTGCATTAATTAAACTTAATTATACATTAATAACACATTAAACAGGCGTGGAACTGAAACCTAGCAGAGCTCTGTGGGGCTCCTGGGCACAAAGCCTTTCTGTGTCTCCCATTTCTTGGTTATAAGAAGTAGGCTTCATTCAGCCTCCATGACCTTCCCGGAGTTCCAACGGGCAGATTCAAGCAGTTGTTAATTAGGGAAGGGAAGGGATGCAGACCAGGGAGAAACAAACTGTCAAGAGAAACAGTAGTGCAGCCTTGGGGTAGGTTCCTTGTTCCCCATCAACGGATACACACAACAATATCTCTGAGCTGTTTTACAGATAATGAAACCCCCACCAGGTGGGAGAAGTTAACTGTTAATGAAGCTCTGCTGCCCACAACCACGTAGCCCCCAGACCAGTTGGAACCTGAAGGTTGATGATGCTGACTCCTAATTACCTCACCACCAACCAATCAGAAGAATGTCCACAAGCTGATCACACCGTCTTTGGACCATTACTATAAAACTTCTCACTACCCTCTCCAAGTTGGGAAACACAGTTTTGAGGGCATTAGCCTACTGTGGCCCCTTTTGCCTGGCAAAGCAATAAAGCTATTCTTTTATACTTCACCCAAAACTCTGTCTCCGAGATTTAATTCAGTGTCAGATTACAGAGGCTAGATTTGGCTTTCGAACTTCAAATATATGCAAATACATTTATTCTAGACTTTCCTAGAGTATGGGGACCATGAACCAGAATTCCATGTAATTTTTTTTTATAACATCATACCCAAAATTCATGATCTGCACTCTCCAATTTTCTTTTTCTTTAAAATGGAGGTGGAATGGGACTTCCCTGGTGGCGTAGTGGTTGAGAGTCCGCCTGCCGATGCAGGGGACACGGGTTCGTGCCCCAGTCCGGGAAGATCCCACATGCCGCGGAGCGGCTGGGCCCGTGAGCCATGGCCTCTGAGCCTGCGCGTCCGGTGCCTGTGCTCCACAACGGCAGAGGCCACAACAGTGAGAGGCCCGCGTACAGCAAAAAAAAATTGGAGGTGGAATGTAAGGACATTTGTAAAGCAATATAGGCTCAGATTTTCCCCTGTATTTTATAGTTATCCATTTCACTTAATTTATTAACTCAGTTTCATTACATCTTTTCTAAAATATTCAATTTAGTTTTCATGGAAATAATGGGTTTTTCCTCTGCATGTTTCATTGGTTTACTCAATAGTTAAACCATAAAAGCAATAACATCCATAACTACATAAAAAGATTTGGAAACAAATATACTTCTGGCAAGGATCAAACTCACTAGATAGGAGACGTGTTGGTTTGTACTAGGAAGAATTGAAATAATAGTGGAGATCTATCAGTATGATTTACAGAGGGAATGAAGAACCTTAGTTAATCCAGAAAAAAGGTGAAGTGCAGGTTGGTTATTTAAAGGAATTTAACTCTGTTTTCTTGTTTTAAGTAAATTCAGGATAGAGTTTGGTAGGTGAAAAGTAATTCCGAAATTAATCAAGAATGAGATAATTAAAGGCCTTATATGCCATCATAAATAGATTCGCCTAAAGGAAATTTCTTAACATTTTTCTTACCTTTTATCATCTTGAGTATCTAGCTCAGAGTTTTGGGCACAATATGTACTTAATAAACAGTTGCTGAATTGCATTTAAATGAGGTAAAATTGAGAAAAGACTTGAACAGAGGACAGGTGCCTTTAAGAGACTTAAATTATACTAAGGAAATTTGAGGGTTTAGTAAAGTTAAAAACAGCATGTGCTATTTGTTATAACTCACTAATTTGTGAACTATTTTTATCCTCTCAGACTCTCGTGTTCTTAGAATAATAACTCCTCAAGGGAAAGAAGAAATGGTGTGAAATCCATGAAGTCCACAATCCCTAATGCAGTTGAAAAAACAGATCCTCTTTTAGAAGTGAATCCTCAATCTATCCAAATGGTATTCTCTCCTGTTGACCTAACCTGATTAAATTTATAGTCCTAAAATTGCACTCAGTTTTTGGCTCACACTGGCAGACTACCATATCCAGTTCTCATGCACTAAAGTGAGGAGTGAGAAACACACATGGTGTCTGTTTTGGAGTCAGTGAGGTTGCAGGGGTGTAATGAAAGATATTCCCTAGAAGAATTGGTCCCTCAGAAAATAGCTTTCTAAGCAGATATCTGTTTGCAAAAGTTTTCTTTTATATTAAGACAAAACCTAAATCTCTGTAGCTTAATAACTTTCAGTGCTTTGTATCCCATACATCTCACATGAAGTCTCACCATTATGCTATCATATATAATATAACCATCACAGTGGAGTTTAAATACATGAATGTCACTGACAGATTGGAGAGAAGAGGGAGGAGGGAACAAAGAGAAATGAGCAAAGAACAAATCTAAATGACTTCAGGCTAGGTAAGGTCTTTAATTTAGCCAAGGTGTTATCTCATTAGCAAGGTGTCTTTATGCCCTGAAGGTTGTTATTCTTTTTTTTTTTTTCTTAGAAACAAATTACTCAACTGGCCCTCTTGTTATACAGCTGCATCATGCAGTAGTCAATCATAGGTTTCTCACAGTTTGTAGCCTGAGGACAGGAGTGTCGGGAAGGATGGCTCAAATTTATCATGGACAATGTCCCATACATCTGGGACATACAGATTAGTGATGGTATATCTAGGTGTGTTCATCTCTCAGTGCATGGTGGAAGTTTTTCTCTTTTCAATTAAAATTTTTCATTGAAATAATTTAAAGATATTAAATGTATAGTTCATTTCAAATATGACCTTGGAAGTAAATTACTGCTGATCATTTAAAGCCAAATTTATAGTCAGAAAACTTGTCCCTGTGAATATCACTGCTTTGCAGAGTCGGTACAGTAATGAATAGAATATTTGTGAAGGAATAGTTGTAGTAAGAGAATAGAATATTTGCTATGTTCGTGCTCTACTAGTTTTGCTATTTTTAATTGTATGTAAGGTTTCAGATATACATAAATAGCACCACAATGTTTTAACTTTTTCTAGTATTAGAATAGGCAGAGAACTTTACTTTCTGATATCACACAGATTCCTTTGTATACATCCCCACAGAATGTTGCTCTCCAATGAAATGTCATAAAAGCTCTTGGCTGGGAGCATTGCAGATTGCCAAAAATTTCCCCCTGAACTTGTAGCTGGTTGTGCCACAAGGCATACAAACCATCCAATTCCACAGAACTTTTAAAAATGGTTTTATATCAGAGATTGTCCTCTATTTTCTTTCCAAATAGTAGCATTTATCAGACTCCACTTCTCCATACATTCTAGGCATAATTTATATGCAAATAGCCTTCTTATTATAAACCTTGATCCTCCTCAGATGAAGCTTACAGAAGATTCTAAGTGTACTTTTGGCTTGCTGACAACAAACATATTTAGGAAAGAAAGACTGCGACTTACAAAAGCGTCCTTACAAAAGCTAAACTGATTTCAAGCCCTCTGAACTAATCAGATAGAATTAGCAGGGAGGAGTGGAAGATGATGAGGGAGGAATGTGTTAAGTGTTAAGAATATCATGGTGGTTTGCTTCCTCTCATGGCCTGACAGCCTTGATCAGCTAATTAGGAAACCTTTACCCAAACTAGTGTCAATTTGTTATTTAACTCTTATGGGAAATTTTCACAGCTAGAAGTCACTTGTGTGAGAACATGTAGTGATATTTAGCTTGAAACCAAGGAGACTTCAAAAAAGATAGGAGAAGATAAAGGGAGGACATTCTTTACAAATTATCTTTTTTTGTTATTTTATGCCATAGAAACGATAACCTTCAGAATGAGAAGAGACGTTCGCGTGCCATGTGTCAACTCTTGATCACTTGACATATAATGTGAATCATATGGCTGATTAAATCCATCTCTTATGCTAAGTATGAAGCTTAATTATATCAAAATCGCCAAAGCCTCACTGGCTGCTTGGGTCTGACTGACAGGAACAGCATTTACTGTCAGGTTCCATCTAAGCCTGCCCCTTTCACGTCTTAGAGCTTTCATTCATCAGACAGTGTGAATGTTAGACCCATCTCTTGGGATGGGATTACTCAAATAATAACAGTGAAGCACTCTGTCTAGTGATGTACTTATAATTTTGAAAGCGAACTACAGTGGGTACCAGCACAGGAATGAAAGCAATAGCCTGCCTGGAAGCTTGATCTTTGATTATTTCATTGAGAACCACAGTTTTTAAGTGGGTGTTAATTCTCTGAATGACACTTTTTTTCTTTTTAATTTCTAGGGGAAAAAAAAGGTCTTTCACAAAATCTAAATATTTAGAGAACTCCAGCATATAAAGTAGTTCCAGAAATAAAATACTAGATTCAAATATATTTAAATCTTGAAGACTTTATTTCCCTTAAATTTAAAAGGAAAACCTTTAGACAAAAACATTTAAAAAATTCATTTTTAATCTTTCAAAATACTAAAGATGAATTTAAGATAACTTGACGAATTCCAGGTTAGAATAATGAAAAGGAACAAAGTTAATTCATATTGCTGCTCACTTATTATATACCAGGGGAAGGAAACCAGAATATGTCCCACCAAAATATGACTTTTTGCTGTAAAAATCATTTTGAGCTGAAGGCAATCAAGGAGTAAACACACAGAAAGCTCCCCACTTTCTGCCTAAAGTCACGAAATAAATTTTCCTTTTACTGGAGACATCTCTTGTCATCCAGAGATGGCACCAGAGGAATCTGCAAACAAATCTTGTTAAATTAACCCTTATCTTCCTACTTGAGGCAAACAAGGACTACCTAGCCCTAATCCCACTACCCTTAGCCCAAACCCCATTGACTTGTCAGTTCTTCACAAATTTATTGTTTCTTTGTCTCGAAGGTATAAAAGCCTCCTCTAGTCACTTCCTAGGGTCTTCATTCTCTTGTGAAGGCTCCCATGTACATGTAAAAACTCAGTAAAATTTGTATTCTTTTCTCCTGTTATTGTCTTTGTCAGTTTAATTTTCAGACCCTGCCAGGGACCCTTAAGAGAGTTGAAAGAAACTTTTTCCTCCCCTACATAGGCATTGTTCTAAGCACTTTATATATATTAAATCATTTATTCCTCATAACAACCAAGTGAGGTAGGTTTGTTACTATTTCTATTATGCAAATCAGGAAATAAAAGCTCAGGAATTATAAGTGACTTGCCCATAGTCATAGGTAAGTAGGTGTTAGAAATTCATTTCAAGTTTTCAGGCTTTAAAATGCCTCCAAGGTAGTATAATAGACATTGTATATAATTATCATGATCATTCTTCCATGTGTTCATTGTCTTTCCAAAGCTCCTTGAATCCACTTACTAGCAATTTATGGAGTTATTTCAGTTGCTTCTCTAAGCAGGGAACATGTCAAAAAATAATCAATTTTAGCAGACACTCTACTGTTGAACACCAAACCCTTCATCCTACAGCCTGAGGCCATAAGGGATCTATTCTAGTAGCCCTTGGCATTTCCCTCATCCTCTGCTTGTCTGGAATGAACTTCAGAATCTAGGTGAGTACTGATTTTCTGTGTAGGCAAGCCTGATATTACCATATATCAGAAAATTGGAAGCCTGAGAAAATCTTAAAGAAATTTTTGCTAAAATGTTCTTAATTCAGACTTTGATTTCACAGGTCTTTCTCAAAAAAAAAAATCCATTTGTTATCAGTGTAAGAATTAGAAAGCAAAGAAGATATGCTGGCTAATTAACAGGTTTAAATAAAGATGAACTTTAAACACATGAAGATAAAAATTTTTTTTTTAATTATTAGGTTAGGTCAGTTATTCTTTTCATTTGACAAGTATTTGTTGAAACTATTATGTCAGGGTACCCTGCTGAGCTGCATCCCACAGACCTGCAAGACGTGTACTTGCACAGCCTCAAGCCTGAAGAAAGAGCCTGGAGTCAGCAACAGAGACATAAATAGTTTAATGGATGGGGGGAGATCTTACATGTCTGAAGCAAGGTCCTGCGGTGACACCCCACTGTGTGCAGCAGACAGTGGGCAGGACAAGGCGGCAGTCTTTGCTCCTGGGAGGGGGGGGCAGGAAGGAAGAGGGAGATTAGCAGTTATAGGGGGAGTTGACATCGGGTTGGCTCATCAGTTACCAGGGAAACCAGCAGAAGGGCATAACCTCCACAGCCCCTTTGATAAACATAGTAGAGAGTTCTGATCTAAAGCTAGAACAATCATTAGCTGGGGCCTGGGGCAAGTACATAGGAAGGTCAGTCACGTGAATAGGGTGTAGGTGAAGCAGGCCCTGGTAGAGCAGGGGATGTACAGAGAGCAAGAGAACAACCATTTTGAGTGGCCTGACTATACACTACCCCCTCACCCAAATGGAGATTTCATTCTAAAGGATGAAAGGGCTAATGAACAAATAAAGAAGTAAATACAGAAATGGTCAAATGATTACAAGGACAAACAAAAAGCCAAATTAGAGGACTAGAGGGGTGGCTGGGAAAGGGAAGGTGGCTATTCTATCTAGAGTGGTTGAGGAATGATTCATTTATCTGTGGTGACCTAAACGGGAAGGAAATCCAAAAAAAGAGGGGATATATGTATAGCTGATTCACTTTGCTGTACAGTAGAAACTAGCACAACATTGTAAAGCAACTATACTCCAATAAAAATTAATTTAAAAAAAGTGACATACTCCAAACCCTAGAGAACATTTCCTGTGAATACAAGGGAGGTGACCTACTAAGCAGAGAGAAGACGAAGTACAAATGCCCTGAGGCAAGATCATGCTTGAGGAGATCAGGGGGGTTCAATGAGGAGACAGCAGGGCTAGAGCAAGGATGAGTGAGAAGGCAGTGGATATAGATGGTTGTCGGAAGTGAGCAGAGGGCCAATTCATGCAAGCTCTTGTAATAACCTCGAAATTTACTCTCAGTGAGATTGGAAGGATGGGGAATTACATGATCTGAACAACATTCTGAAAAGACCAATCTGTATGTTAGGTGAAAAATAAACAAAAGGGGACAAGGTTGGGAAGAGAAAGACCAGTTAGGAATCTTTTAATTAAGTGAAGCTAACTCTAAGGAAGAATGCCATAGGTAGTAAAAAGTGGTTGGAGTCTGGGTATATTTTGAACATAGATTTCAAAGATTTCTATTAGTTCTATCAATAGAAAATACCAATGGCGTGAATATGGGGAGTGAGAGAAAGGGGTAACTGATGACCCCAGGTGCTTGTCCTGAATGGGAAGAGTGACTTGCAATTAACTGAGATGAAGAAGAGTGTATGAGGAACAGATTTAGGGGATGAATTAAAAATTCTGACTTGAACTATTTATATTTAAGGTGCCTATTAGACTTCAAGTGTAGATATCTAATAATTGGTTAGAGAACAAGTCTTCAGGTGAAGGCAAAGGTCCAGGCTGAAGGAATAAATTCAGAACCATCTGCATATAGATCACAATTAAGATTATGAGATTGGATGAAATTCCTAGGGGAAGACAAGAAGTCTGAGGAATGATCCCTAGGGCACTACAACAGGGAGAGCTTCAAAAAACAAAACAAAAAGCAAAACCCACACAATTAAATAATTGAGTTAAAATTTCCGATAGGCCAGTAAAAAGAAAACTAAAAGCAGAAACCCTGGATTTAGCAGTGAGGAGGGGCTGTTCTTAATAAGAGATATTTTGACATGGGAGGGGCAGAAATGCCCATATGAACTGGGTTCAAGAGGGAAAAAGACAAAATAATTAAGAAATAGTGAATTAAGTGAATGTAAAACTATCTTGAGGTTTCACTGTAAAGTAGAACAGAGAAAAGTGGTAACGAAACCAAGTCCCCCTAAAATTAAGTTCCTCTGACGAGTTTATGCTTAACATTATTCCCTTTCTTGTCCATTACCTGTTCCCCTCAAGACTGAGAAGTAGCAAAGAAATGAGGGAGTTAAAATAGAGCAGGACCCTGTGGGGCCCTCCCAGTACAAAAGCCTTTCTGTGTCCCCTGTTTCTTGTTTGTAGGAAAAAGGCTTCAGCCTCCTAGACCTTTTCTGAGTTCCAAAGGGCAGATTCAGAGAGTTACTAATTAGGGGAGTGAGGCAATGCAGAAAGAAAGGAGGAACAGTCAAGAAACAGTATTACAGAGTTGAACCAGGGTCCTGGTTCCTCTTTAAGGCATATGCATAACAATCTGATACATATCTCTGAGTTCTTCTAAGGGAATGAAGGTCCCTATGCAGGCAGAGGATGATAAATTTAGGCTGAGCACAAGCCCTGGACCCCAGACTTCTCAGAACCAGAAGTCTGCTAATTGAGATTCCTGAAACACCACCCTGTTACCTCACCACCAACCAGTTAGAAGGAAGTCACACACCCTGCAGCGCCCCCCCGCAACCCGCCACACCCCAAATTTGCCTTTTAAAACTCTTCCCTGAAACCCATTGAGGAGTTCTGGCTTGGCTTGAGCACAAGCCACTTCTTGCTTGGTCCTTGCAATAAACCTTTCTTTGCTCCAAACTGATGTTTTTGTTTGTGTGGCCTCACTGTGCATTGGGCGCATGAACTTGGGTTCAACAACAGTAACAGCCAGACATGCTCAAGGAAAACTTTTATTTTTTATGGGAGATTCTGTAACACATTTTTATGCTTTGGAGAATGATCCAGCCAATTTTGAAATAAAAGGTTCAAGAGAGAGAGCCAGAGCCAATTGTTGAAGTACTTTTTTTGAAAAGGAAAAGGGGCATGAAATTCATTTTGCAAGTTTGGGCTTTGAAAGGAGCATGACCTGTGTATATGATGGTTCTCAATGCCATCAGGCCCACTACCACTGTCTGTATCAAATATTTGGTAACTTGCCCTTTATTATGCAAAAATTATATTTCTAAAAAAGGTAATGTCTTTGCATTTAATTTCAAAAATATCAACATTATGTCCTAATTGCAATCAAAATGAGAAATAAAATAATTTATAACAAAATAATAATTCCTTAGCTTAATTTCTAAAACATAATTACACTGGGAAACCTGATGAAATAGTTAAATGACTGCACCATCAAGGAGAATCTATGTTAATATAACAAGTACAGATATGGACTGACACGTGTATTATGTTTAGATCCAATTATCTCAAATATAAGGAGCTATGTTATTTGGCTGACTTATTTTCAAAAACGGCGAGCAGCTATTGGTAAATTTCTGAGCAAATTAAAGTAAAATCTTCCCTCAAGAATATATGCTTAATGAAATTCACTATAAATTCAGTGTGCATTAAAGACAGGTAAATTTTTCATTATGCTTACTTTCCAGGTAGAATTATGTTTTAGACACAGGTAATTATAAACAGATATTTACCTACACAAATGCATGGCAAGACATTTAAAAGTTGTAAGACATATTATTGAGGGTATTACTATCACATTTGTTGCAGTTTTTGTAGGATTACTTGTCTCTGCCATCTAGAAGGTAGTATCACCCTCACCCGCAAGCATTTCATAAATGAAAATAAACCCAGAAATCTTTAGGAGACTGTATGTTGATGATGAGCATCACTGATTTATAATAACAAGAAAAAAGGCATAGGAAATGAGTAAAAATGCAGGTTGACTGGCTAAGGTGGAGGTGTGAGTGGAGTTAATTCTGTTTATTAAATGTGAGAATGGGGGAAGATGTATTGCAGATTGCGGAGGAAAAATCGATGAGTAAGAGAGATAATAAACTAAGAAAACATGATGGAGGGGGAACATTGTAGATAATACAGCAACAACGTGGAGTATAAAGTGGTTTATTTCTACGGCATAACATTAAAACTGAAATTTTTAGTATGGAGTGACAGTAAATACCAAGCCTGCTATAATACATGTCTGATAGAGTAAACTGGCCACTACTTTATGAGGTAGCAGCATCCTCAAAGGAGAACCTACTTTTAGTTGATGTAAGATAATTCAGAAGGAATATTTCAGAATATGAGGGTATAGGGATTTTACTGAGATCAGGCTGTAGGAGAAAGCAGAAGAAAGTGACATAAGGGACTATAAGGGAGAATGACAGCGGATACTCTTTCTTCCCCCAACCCTGAAGGGACAAGACGAGGGACCCAGAGAATGAGAGGGAATTTTATGAAGAGACCACTTGACAGAAGCTAAGACCTTTGGTCTAGAAAATGCCAACCCATAGAGAACCCACAGGGAGGGAGCCTGAGGGAAATATATATGACTCATCCTTCCATTTCTCTCTGATATTCTGTGATTGCCATTGGCTGGATCCAATCAGAAGCCAAAGTACAAGAAAAATGTTGATTGTAGCCCATGTTGGTCAGCACCCTGGGGCACAGAACTGAGTGGAGAAATCTGGAGAGTGAATCTGAAGGGATGGGAGGTGGGGTCAGGTTACGGGAAGCACAGACCTCTAACTGGATGAGAGTCCAGGTTGTGAGGCATGACCCAGGAGTCCTGAGACTGTGTGGCCTTCATGAAGAAGGTAAAGCATAAGATTAAATTAGTCATAATGGTCTCCTTGGTAAACTGTGATGGGGTAGCTGTGAATATTGGAGTTGAGGGAGAACAGAGATAGAAAACTCTTGAAGAAGCATATGGAGGTCTCTTGCCTACTCTTCAATTTGTTATGCTTTAGATAATACTTTACACATATTTAGCTTCATAAAATTTTTGATAAATTACAAATGCAAAATTGCATTTAATACTTAACAAAGAACAACTTAATAATAAAAAGAAAATTTGGACCCAGCATTTTTTTGTGAGCTGGGCTATGTTCCATGTACATCATATGAATTAATTTGTTGATATCTTATATAAAGCCCTATGAAGTGTGTAATGCTATCATTCTCCTTTTCTAACTGAAGAAACTGATGCAAAAAGAAATTATGTAACCTGCCATGCTTACACAGGCAGTTAATGATAGAGCCAGAATCCAAATCTACCTTATATTCACTATAACAAGCCTAACAGATATGTAAGAAAATATAATACAATCACATTAATTCTCAAATATGAGAGGGCCAACACTAGTAAGGGAAAAATTCTGAATTGAAAATTATTTTAAAATGTAATTTCATAAACTGCATTTTAAAATTAAAACATTAGTAATCTGAAACATTAATAGCTCTAAGTGGATTCTCTGCATTTAAGTCCAAACTCTGTTGCTAAAGCCTTAGACAAGCTCTCTAAGTTTCTGAACTCTCATCTGTGAAATGGAAAAACTAATGTTGTCAAACAATTGGTATTGCTATGGAGGCATAAATGAGATATGTGATTCTCTTAAGAGATGGTCTGACCCATAGTTACTGCTCAAAACATGCTGAGAAAATGACAAGTCAGGAGTTCATATCTTCAAGGACTGAAGGGAAATCCTAATAATAATGTTAAAGAACAAACTTCAATGAGTAAAATGTAAACATATATTTGGCTTTATTCAACAATTCATGAGTTGGGCAGATTCCCATCTAGCAAATAGTAGTCTGAGGAGCTATACAAAATGGAATACTTTCATAGGCAGAAGGAGGCAGGGCAAGAAAGTTATTCTAGCAAAGAGTGCATTGTTTCAGGCAAGGTCACTTTCCTTTGGGGAAAGGCAGTGGTCAGTCAGGCAGATTACCTCACTAGTGCTGACCAGGTAATTCCAGATTGACTGGTTAAAGGTCACATTGCTGTGAGAGGCTGGAACTGAAATTAGGTTAGGTATAAGTCTTGGATTACTGATGTGGGGCTTAGCACAGGTGAATCCATTTGGGGCTTGTTGTTGTTTTTTTAATAATAATAATATCATAAATATACTCACACATTAATAACTATTTGTTAGACCTACCACTTTGATCATAGAACTGCTATTCAAGAAAAACAAGATTTTAATAAATTTGAAGCATATCATTACCTGAATAATTGAGGTCTATGTTAATGAAACTTCTGTATAATCACTTTAAGTTATGAAATATAACTGAATTAGATCATGATCTTTTTTGGAGGGGTTGGAGTTATAAAATAATTGTCAAAGAAGATATCATCACAGTGACTTAGAGAAGAAAAAGATTTTTCATTTAAAAAGTGGCTAAGCTCCACTTACTAAAATTTTATATATGCATATTTTTATGTATATGTATATATGTATATTTCCCAAATCTAGAGCCTTAGCCAGAAAAAAATAAAACAATATTCTGTAACAGTAAAATTGCCAGGACATTGTTAAAATTGAAGTTCTAAGAGAATGTTAATTTTATTAAAACTGCTACTTAATAAAAAAATCACGTGAAATTTTCAGTTTGTATATTTACTGAACTCTTTATTGTATGCTACCAATTTATTCCTGACATATTTAGATCCTTTCACTCAATAATGTGACTTGGCATCACATGTCTATGACCCATCCATTTTCAGTGACTTCTAGATCACAGGCTTCGTGCTCAGTGGGTCCTCTAACTTCATCTTTCCATTGGTAAAGATTGGCAAGGCTTGAGCATCACTGCTCCCAGATGTTTCAAGTACTTGATAACTTTTTATTTTAATTGTGATTTGAGTCTACTTACAAATGTACAGAATGAATAATCAAAAGAACTCAATGTACTAGGATAATGTCTCTTGTTCTAGGAGCCTCTCATTAACATTTTGCCTTTGTATTAACATCTGATTTTGCATTGCCATCTCAGTTCCCATTTTTATGTAAATAATGGCTGACCTCTGGCACTCATGTGTTATTAAAAATGCACACTTGGAAGCACATGTATTTACTAATTAGAATGACTCAGAGGCTTTGTGGGAACGGTAAAGAGCAGCATTTGTGATGGTTAAGTTTTCCCACTTCTTGCTATTGCTTAAATTTTAAAATGTTATTCTTTGTTCAATTAAACTCTATTCACTTTTTAAAATAATATTTTAAGAAGCAGCACCAAAGATGCTTGGCAAATAGTTTAATGAAATATTACTCAGTGGAGATGAAAAATTCTGAAAGCTCAATAAATCTAATATAAATTTGAAATTTGACATTTTGCTGCTAAGTTTATGTGTAGGAGAACATAGACATTTTTGTTATTGTGCAAGGCTTAAATTTCATATTTGTCAATTACATCAATAGAAGTTAATTTACAAAATAGAGCTCATAAAGTCATTCTTTAGAACTTTCCAATTCCAATTAATTTTAAATCACTTTCTGCTTTAAAACAACATTTAAAAATCTAGTTTATATTAATTTTGAGTCACTCATAGAAAAAATGTATTATTAATCTATTTACTTTTGTATTTGAATAGATTAAATATTAACACATTGGAATTTCCTTACTATTTACAGACCATGCTTTGTGTTACTGAGAAAAAAAAATGCCTTAAGACATCTTATTACTGATGGTTTGGTAGAGTGAACTACCTTTAAAATTGATAATGTAATATTAATAACCAGTATGAGTTTTTTAAGTAGATGCTTTAAACATTTAAAGTTTTCTTTTTCTTTCAACTAATCAAAGAAGCAGAACAAATATGCACAGATTCAGTTCATTACAAGCACTCTTACATTTGGACATTCGTGTGTTTATGTGTGTGTTTTAAAAATTACTTTTTTCTGATAAAAATGTAACATTTTCATGTTAAAAAAACAGAAAACAGGAATTAAAATTTTTAAGTTAAAGTTGCCTACATACTAACCATCCCAAAATAATTACTTTTAATAATTTGTTACATACTTTCCCAGAATTACTTCTTATATAGGTATGAGTATGGGATACCCTTTCCCCTGCCCCCCAAAATGTGCTCAAATTTCCAAAATATTTTATAATTTTGTTGTTTTAAGTTAACATTATGTGGTGAATATTTCATAGGTTAATAAAGAATTGTCATTGCCCTTATAGTGGTTAACCACCTTTATATTATGTTGAGGTATCATAATTTATTTAACCAAACCCTTTCCAATTGACATTTTAGTTGATATTGCTATTTTGACATCATAAATAATACTGTGAAAAATATTTTTATATATATTTGTACATTTCCAATTATTTTTCTTTGCATAAATCACCAGAGGTGAAATTGCTAGGTCAAAGTGTATGCACATTTTTAATTTTTATGCATATTGCCTTCTAAAAAGGTCAATAGGATATGATAGTGATTATTTCCACATACCCTCACTAATTAAAGTGGGTTAAAGTGTCAATCAGGAGAAATGGTATCTCTTTATTTAACTGTCCTGTTGTTGTTTTTTATTATTACTGATTATTGCAAGTATCTTTACATATGTACGATGTAGCTTTACAGGACTTTAAAAAAATAATATTTATCTGTCATATGTATGGCAAATTTTCCCCAGTTTTTTCCTTCTCAGTATTTTTTATAGTGATAGGTATTATTGTTTGAGTGAAATTTTAATTTTTATGAAATACTAGTTAAATTAACTAAGTTTTGAAGTACAAATGAATGTGTGGACCATTACCTCCACAGAGTGAATTTTTTCTTGTATTTATTACTTTAGCTTATATTCAAAATTCAAGAGGTCTTTCTTTTCAAAACAATGTAGCCTTGTATTTTCAGATACTACTCTCTAAAGCCAAGGGGAATATGCTAATCTGTCTGTAAATCAACTGCAGTAAAAATAATGTACTTTAACTTCTCCACTATTTGCTCCCCAGTGCAAGGAATCTCTTTTACCACTCCAATCGTCCTTTTTCTCATCTTCCATTCCCAAGATTTGTATATGTGTACTGATTGGGCATAGGTAGCTCCAACCCATGTATTTTCACAAATATATTCTGTATTTGTTGTGACAGAACACTTTCTTGAGAAATATTGTTCCAGTATCTACTGAGAAGTTATTGAGTTTTTGTTTCTAAGAATATTTATGACAGTCATCAAAATTTTCTTCATTAAATAAAAGATAATTGAAGCAACCATCCATAATATTTTATTGTATTTATATCAAGGTTTTAATGATTTACACAGAAAAAACAGATAAGACATTTCCTCTTATATAAGAGAGGTGAATGCTGTGGTCTAAGGACAACAGATTTTTTAATAATAAGTATTATTTTAAATTGAATAATAAATTTTTTTTGAAAAAATTTCTTACTAAATGTAAATTTTAAAAGGTACTGTATCAAGAAGCAGGGAGATTGGGGCTTCCCTGGTGGCGTAGTGGTTAAGAATCCGCCTGCCAATGCAGGGGACACAGGTTTGAACCCTGGTCCGGGAAGATCCCACATGCCATGGAGCAGTTAAGCTCGTGCACCACAACTACTGAGCCTGCGCTCTAGAGCCCACAAGCCACAGCTAATGAGCCTACATGTCGCAACAACTGAAGTCCACGCGCCTAGAGCCCATGCTCCACAACAAGAGAAGCCACCGCAGTGAGAAGGCCACACACTGCAACAAAGAGTAGCCCCCACTCACCACAACTAGAGAAAGCCAGAGCGCAGCAATGAAGACCCAATGCAGCCAAAAATAAATAAATAAAATAATTAATTAATTAATTTTTAAATAAAGAAGCAGGGACATTTTCCCAGAAAGAGAAATTACTGATTTTAATGAATAATGCTGAAGAACGTATGAAATAAGAAAACCATATAGTTCTGTTCAATAATATTCATGTAATTTAATTGGAATCACATAATACTTATATTTCTGATTTCTTCATTATACAAATGAGAAAAACTCTTTTGAATTAGGCACGATAAAGTCTGATACATACATATGGATTGGCAATCAAATGTGAACATAGAATAAAACCTTTTTTAGACTGTCCAAGACTCAAAACAATTATTTCACACATATTCTTCCTTAACCTTGTAGCAAAAGTACTTCTGGGAATAAAGGAGTAAACCAGTTAAGAGAAAAACAGAGAGTATGAAACAGAAGAACCAACAGGGGAAAATGGCAAAGGGAAGTCCTAAGATGATGGAAGTAGAGCAAACACAGAGAACAGCCAGGCTGAATGGAGCAGGAGGAGGGGGATTGCAAGGGGCACAAAATGGAAATGGACAGATTAGCTGATAGAGTTTACCTTTTGAAAAACATATGTATCTGAGGGAGCATGTGGAAAAAATTACAGGAATGCAAAAATATGGATGATTGAACATTTGAAGAAAACAAAACAACCACTAATTTCTAGAAAATACAGATATATAAGAAAATAAATTTAATTATATATAGTACAATACTTAGTTCTTCAGTGAAAATTTTTTACAGGTAATAATAAGAAAACCCTAATTGCTGGTTTAAATTAAATTGTGTTATAATTATATCAGAAGGATGAGAAAGGGTAAAAGAGTATAGGTGTGGGCTATATAAGAGGTACATTCTCACCCATTGTAACTGTTAAATAGAAAACTCTACAATTGGCAAGACAAAAATAACAGTGGAGTGCAATAATTAGGAACTGAAATAGCAAAAGAAACATCAGAAAGATTTAAATATTTGCCTATGAGGAGCAGAATGTGCAGAGAAATGGGTCACGGCATGACTCTTGCTCTTATGAAGCTTTCTTTAGTATATAATTTTTTTTTTTTTTTTTTTTTGGCCGTACGCGGACCTCTCACTGCTGTGGCCTCTCCCGTTGCGGAGCACAGGCTCCGGACGCGCAGGCTCAGCAGCCATGGCTCACGGGCCCAGCCACTCCATGGCACGCGGCATCTTCCTGGACCGGGGCACGAACCCGTGTCCCCTGCATCGGCAGGCGGACTCTCAACCACTGTGCCACCAGGGAAGCCCTAGTATATAATTTTTTAAAATCTATGTACATTGACAAAAATAATTAAAATAGTTTTGTTAAAGAAAAAATTTCAAACATTATCTCAATACATGAAATATCACAAGTTTGCTGTTGCTCAAACCCTTGAAGTTTATCCCTCTCATTAAGTGGCAGTACCTCTTCTCAGGAAAAGATTACTTTAGAACTATTTTAAGGGTCAATGCAAGTATTTGTAAGAAAACATTCCTCTGACATGAAAAATTCGTTAACACATGTATTATTTTTATGTAGAAAATTAATATGTTCTTAATTTTTTTCTCTCAGCCTTTAAACTCCAGCTCTCATACTGGCAGTTTTTTAGTTCATTTTCCCTCCCCCATTATTTTAATCTTAAGGCAGTTTAGAAGATAACAGGATTTTAATTCTCCAGAAAAACTAGTTATGGAAAAGATGGCATGGCTTCAAAAAGATTTTGCACAGCACGCACATCACCAAACCAGCTTTGTTTTCTCTGGCACCAGCAGCTACTTTTATCTTTCTTTTTTATTTTGACTCTTCTTTTTTTTTTTTTTCCTTTTAAACTGCATTTATCAATGTCAAGGTACTCTCACTTGCTCTATTAAGCCTTATGATAAGACATTTAAGAATAACAACTTTAAAAAAAAAAGTAAATAAATAAATAAATAAATTCTAGTCAAAAAAAAAAAGAAGAATAACAATTTTTTACAATCCAGGTAAGCACATCAGTCAAGGAGTTGTGTTTAGAAAGGGAAAACAATGTAATTGGACTTTAGATCCATCACCTCTACTGTTGAAAAACTAAAAGTAAGTCATCTTATTTTCTTTTTTATTTGTACTTTAAGTACGTTAATATAAGAAACAGCAGTTTTACCTTACAAGGTAACATTAAATCACATTTTGCAAAAATTGACAAAACAGAAGAAATTGGTGACATCCTTTGTAAAAAGAAGCAACCAAAAGACACCAGAGTGATTTTTTTTTGTCTGTGAAATATATTAAAACTTTGCTGATGACAGTTGGAAATCAAAACATTAAAACTTTTAACATAATAAAATAGCTGTGTTTGTGAAGATTTTTTAAAAGTTTCCTAAACCAATAAGAGAGAAAAATTGAAAAGTAGTGAATATAATATAAATTAAACATCAATTGAAAATAGGAGTCAGTGTGTTAAAAAAAAATTAAAAGGTTTGTCAGTCAGGTATAAAGGAGGTCATCTTAAATTTCTAATACTGTTACAGTATGTACAGCACAGCTGAGGTAGGGTGATGGACAATATGACCTCCTGAAGCCCTTTACAATCTTAAGGTTACAAGATAGTTGAACAGACTGTTGAGATGATGCAACAGCTGCATATAATGAGCCACTGGCTTTTATGATTATTGAACTTAATATTTTTCCTATATAAATATGATGCATCCAAGCATAGAAGTACAACAGCTTTAGATTAAACTAAATTATGCAATATTCACTGTAGAAAATGGAGTCCTCTAAATCTACTTAGAAGTTGGCAATATTAACCTAAATCTAATCATTAATCATTAATCTAATTATTAATCACACCCAATACCAACTTTCTAATTGTCTTCAGGACTGTTTAGGATTACTTTCTTTATAGACATCAAAGTACAAATTTCTCCCAATGTGAGTCTCAAGTTTAACAATTTTAAAATAATTGTAACTTCAAGCATCCCTTTGTTATTTTAAGCTAATGAAAATTAAATATTTTGTTAAAAGAACATCTATGCTATTCAAGGATATTAAAACTAAATATAGGGCTTCCCTGGTGGCACAGTGGTTGAGAGTCTGCCTGCTGATGCAGGGGACAAGGGTTCGTGCCCCGGTCCGGGAAGATTCCACATTGCCGCAGAGCGGCTAGGCCCGTGAGCCAGGGCCGCTGAGCCTGCGCGTCCAGAGCCTGTGCTCCACAACGGGAGAGGCCACAACAGTGAGAGGCCCGCGTATCACACAAAAAAATAAATAATAAATAAATATAGATTCAATTCTGACTTCTGTATGAATGATTAATCAGCTTGCATTTTGATTCTTGGTCCACCTTGCTGTTTGAGTTTCTTAATTCCAAATGTTTATTAAATATTTTGATACATAATGACCTTACCAAATTTATTGTAATTACTTTTGGATAAAGCCTTTCTGTTCTGTATCCTGATTTTTAATACTACTCTAGAACCTATTAACTTATTCTTTAAGTATTTCAAGAATGCCCTTGCCTTCAAAATCTCCATGTTCTTATCTATTCTACTGATCATCACTGTAATTATCCTATTAAAGAACAATTCTGATTACTTCAGAATTTAAGTAATTAAGTAATCCATTTATATCACTGGACTTTGAATAAAGCAGATTATCCTCCATAATGTAGGTAGGTCTCATCCTATTATTTGAAGGACTTAATGGAACAAAGACAGGTCAGCAAAGAAATTCTTGCCAGTTGGTGCATTTGGACTTGAACGTCAACTCTTTCCTGAGTCTCCAGGCTGCTGTGCAAGCTGCTCTGCCATTTGGGCCATTATAATGAAATAGATCTAATGGTTCTTGAAACGTTAGTGATAGGGATGCTGTTCACTGATGCTCTCTAGGTGAAGCACAGTGCAGGCCCTTAGGATTTTGGAGCAAAGCCCTGCCATCCTCTATGGATAGCTACTGTCCTGTTGAGAAGCAGCTTTGGCCAGCTACTGGGCCTTAGTAGAGACTGAACACTTAATCACAGGCCACCAAGTTACCATGTGATCTGAGCTGACCATCATGAACTGGGTATTATCTGCCTCACCAAACTATGAAGTTGGGCATGTAGAGCAGCACTCTATCATCAAATACAAGTGGTATATATGATATCCAGCCTAAGAGGACTTGAGGGTACAAGAAAATTACATGAAGAGGTCCAATAACCCATGGTCTCCACTCCTGCAACACGACCTTCTCTCTCCCAGCCCACACCTATTGCCTTGCGAGGAGTTCGTTATGCTTGGTTGATAAAGGAAAAAAAAAAGACTCATATCAGGTTTACAAATGGTTCTGCATTGTACGCCAGTACCATCTGAAAGTGGACAGCTGCAGAACTACAGCTTCTTTCTAGGACAAAGTATAAATAAACAAAACTGATCAAGGGTGGATTTGTTATAGTTAATTTTATGTGTCAATTTGGCTGGCCACAGTGCCCAGATATTTTTATTTGGTCAAATATTAGTCTGGATGTTTCTGTGAAAGGTGTTTTTTGGCTGAGATTAACATTTAAATCATTTTATATATGTGTATATACATATATGTATATATAAATCATATATACGTATATATAAGATATTTTAACATCATTATCTGAATATATTTTGTGCTTCGAACTTCCATGCATTGCTAAAGGAAGATCCTCTGACTGAATTTTGCCCCTCCCCACTCCATCCTAGAATAGGAAACACACGTCTATTTTTCAAGGCCAAACTAAAATGCTACATACTTCTAGTTTTACGATAAAGTCTAAAAAACTGTGTGCTTGAAACTGTACTTGTAGTTTAAAGATGCAGCACCAAGCATTCCCAAGAAAGCCCATGGAAAACATCGAGGGGTTTTACTAACATGTAATTTAATTCAAAACAGAACTCAAGACAAGAAAGGGGACTGTCTGTGAATCAAAATCAGGTTTAGAAAAAGAAGCAGACAAGAAACTGCAATGCTTGCTACCGCTGAAAATCTCAGCTATTACCCCCAAACTGCCCCAAACTAGATAAGTTGCTACTGTTGTTGCAGCTCAGGAGCCAATGTAACCAGACCTGGAAGGCTTACAAACACAGTCCAAGGAGAAGATGGGATAATTGTGATGCAGGGCGTGATCCACAACTGGGAAAAAACAGACCTCAAAAAATGAACACAAAAAAATTAACAAAGAGAAAAATGTAACTCAAGGAAATGATTAATAGAGAAATCAGGTAATAGCTTCAAAATAAGAATGTGTGGGAGTCTCAGAGATAATGAAGGGACTTGCATTCAAGGGGTGGGGGAAGCAAGAAGAGACTAGGACAAATATATGTTGCTATTTTTAGACCTAGGAAAAGAAAAATACTGCACACAAAGAACAAATGAGGCCACTGGAAGATCAATCTGAAGAATTATCCTATTTAAGAATAAATGTTACCACAATTAAATTATCCCACTTGAAAATTTTTAAGAAAAAAAACTGAGAGATGAAAAACAGCTTGAGAAGTTCTGGGATTCATTTAATACCAAACTTAGAAGAAATAGAGTAAATAGGGAAAAGCAATGGTTGAAAATAACAGCTGTTACTTTGTCAGAACTGCAGAAGAAAAGTAATCCTCAGATTCACGACTTAGAACCATGCTTAGTATTAGATCTATAGAGACGGATAAGCCAGATTCCATCAAGCTTCATCCCCTTAGTTGGGGAGGGATGTGTGTGAAAGTCAGACCTGCATGGAATATTAATTCTCTATATTGTCATCTACTATCAATCTCCTTCTCCAGGTTCTGTTCTCACTTTTACTATGTGTATGTAAAATCTATAGTATGTAAAATGTATACTCCAGATCCAACCCACTTTCCTTTGCTTATCCCATTATTATCCTCATGCTAAAACAATTTATTGTTCATAGAGTTCTCATAATTGCTTGTATGCAATCAATAGATAAAAAATACACCAGACAAGGAGTAAATAAAAAACTTGGTGAGCCTGTTAAAGGAAATAGAAGGCATTGTAGATATAAAATGAATATATGTGCTGAAGAGAAGATTTAAGTGTTCCAAGAAACAGTAGAAATCCCATTGGTTCATCTCGCATTCTAAATTATACATACGGGTTCTACATTGAACCAATAATAATATAACTAGATATAGACAATTGCAATAAGGTAATTTGTCATGAACTACTGAAAATTATATCTATTCAGATGTTCCAAAATATCTCTAGGATATTATAGAAATAAATGAGTTTGTGCTGTTAGCATTACTGTCTTTTTTATTCTCTCTGTATTTATTTTATGTTTCTGCAAAGCAACTTGCTTATTTAAATTTCATTATAGAATGATATAATACCAAGGTTGAAAGAGTCCTTCAAAGGATTTTAACCATGCATTCTTTTACATTTTTCAGGAAGTAGACTTGGGTTTTCCTTTTGATAACTGTATTGCTTATGAAGGTAATAGGTATTTTGTGAATAACAGAGAAACCAGCATTCGGGTAGTACTAGATATTCTATCATGATAGACTTCCAAATTCTTGTACAGATAAGAGATGTGTGATATAAACCAGATGCATCTTTTTCTCTCTTTCTTATGTTTTTTAAGGCTCTAAGAGTGGGAAATCAGAGATAGTTTATTCTTTCAAGGTACTATTCAGATCCTGTATCAATGGGGTATATACTATACATGAACTTCTAATTGTCATGCCATGCTAAGACTAAACATGAATATAAAAAACTGGAAGTCATTTGGAATACTCTTTTATTCTTTCATGCATTCTTTCACATATTAAAGTCTACTGTGTCTATGGCATAGGGATATAAAGATAAATGGAATAACTCTCCTGTCTTTATGTCTACAGTGTGAATCAGATTTGAACATACACATGTATATTAATATGTATATTGGAGTTTCAAAGGGGGTTCACATAGAAATATAAATGAAATGTATAGTAAAGAGAGTTTGAAGTTAGGGCTTCACAGTGCATACACTTGATAGAAGGTTCATCAGATGGAGAAAGAGGGGCAGAGGTGGATATTGCATTCCAGCCAGAAGAACGTGTATGTGAACAATGCCGAGGCAAGAAAGACAGTAGGAGTTCAAAAAATTGCAAGCATTTACTATGTCTAGAGAACAAAATTTATATGTGATTGTGACATGTTTGGGCTGTGCCCAGGTCATTATAGGTCTTGTATACCAGGGGTTGGATTTTATTTTAAAGACATAGTGGAAACAATTATACATAGTCAAACAGAAAGATCATCTAGTGTATCTTTTAGTAAAATCAATATGGTCGCAGTATTGAGCTATAGTTTTCAATTATTTTTTGTTTGAGAATTTTTTCATATTAGACTGTGATAATGTTGCAGTTTCTCAGCATTGAGAACTCATTTCGTGAAGGATGGGTTGAAGTCACGCAAGGCGGAAGGCGTGAATCCATTTAAAGCAGCGATTCTCAAACTTTAATATGCATATGGATCACCTGGGCATCTTGTTAAATGCAAATCATGATTCTTTAGGTCTGGGGAAGAGTCAGAGATTCTGCATTTCTCACAAGCTTTAGCAGAAAGTACTGAGTAAGAGTATATTGCTCTTTGTACACCCAAGTTAAAAGGTCCAATTCCTGTTTATAATCACTTTTCTCCAATTCTGGAGAGAATTTTTGGTATCTCTCAGGCTAAGAGCATAGTAAATATCCTGTACAATATAAAGAAAAAAGCCATAGCCTGAATCCCATAGAATAACATCTAACAGTGCTACCAATTTTATGTAAATCTCAGAATTTTCAAGTAATTTGTGCCTGAACTTTTTGCAAAGTGATGACCTAAGATTCAAACACATTAAATGTATGCTCCTGAGAGAAATTCTGAGTGGTTTTAGAGTTCAAAGTGCTTAGAATATTTTTTTTAATCTGCATGCATTTTACTTTCGCACCTGTATTGTATAGCTTTAATGAGAATTTCAGGATAATCTTTCTAAATCCCTAGTATCTTTCTTCTTATTATCTCTCAAGATGAGCCAAAAGGAACATCTAACTATTGCTATTTACATTAATATGTAAATTTGGTCATACATATTTTATAGAGACATGTAAATGACTCAGCTGAAGCAGATTCACCTGTTATCCTTTGGATTCATATGTGTACCCCTCTTAGCAACACAACAATTGCAGACACCTGCTTTGCATAAGCAGCTTATTAAAATGCAGTAAGGAGGAGAATGCCTTTGTGAGCAATTTTCTTATAGTATTAATAATCCTGATGGAAAAACAATACAACACAGATATGGACCTTTTCAACAGTGAACCATCTAGACTTTTTCACTGTGAATTAATGCAAAGGGCTTAATGGTTTCAGGGAGGTTAATGCCCAATGAAAGGGTTCACATTACTAGAAAAGGCAAAAAGGGAAGTAGAATGAGAGATTTCTCTTTGACTTGAAAGGAAAATCCATGGAAAATAATATAGAATTCTCAGTTGGGAACTACTTGAATGTTACCAATGAATGATATAATTTTTGAAAAACTGAAATAAATCTTTCGCTTTTTTATTATATGACTTTTTCAGATTTATCTCATTGGATTCTGATCAGAAAAGAATTAAAATAACTAAATAAAACTCTGATTTCTAAGTAAAGTTAGAACTTATTGTCTGTACTGACAGTTTGTGCAAATTAGTATTTTCAAAATTTGAGGATATCAAAATAAATATGATAACAAGTGATCATGGATTTTTCTATATATTCTTAAATAATGTTTCCCTAAGAAATGTAGTATTGATGTTTATTTTACATTAAAAATTAGTAACACTGACCACTAAAATTGAGATTTTTTTTAGTTATATTTGAATTATAACTTCAATTAGTAATATATATTTCTGTTAGCACGTATATAAACAGAAGTAGAAGGAAGGATCATCAAAGAAAGTTCCAGTCCAGAAGTCTGCTTCTGTTTATAGCAAATTTAGTGTAGATCAGATGTCTTATTTTGATAACTGTATGTCTACTTGGGCATTAAAGACCAGGAAACATCAGACTTGATTTCTTTTTGTCATCTTCCTAGTTAAGTCTCTATAGGCTGCCCCCTTTGTGGAACATATTTGTAACAGAAAAAAATGTGAAAGACTTTGAAATGAGTAAATGATTACTGGGTGTCTTCTCTGTGGAATGCAAGGTGTTGCTAGTGGACATTTGGGGGCAATCTGGTTCTATGGGGATGTACACTTTTCACTGTCTTTACTGGTCTGTTATACAACTTTGTACAGATGGAAGTTAACTTGGAAGTCTCATGGTGATGCAAGTCATTCCTGTTCACAAAGTTGATAATTAATTGTGTCTGGTGGAGATGCAATTGATGTCCAGCTCAACCCACCAGGGTGGTAGAGATAATCCCAAATATCACCTTTTAATTTCCTTTTGATATTGAGCAGTTTTGCATAGATTAGCAAATTTATTTTAGTATTCCCGATTGCCTATATACATGTCTATTCTTAGAAATCTAATGAACCAGTTTTAGCATCTTACTGTTTCCTTATCAATTATTGAATAAAATAAGATCTTTGACAGGCGGTTGTTTAGTATTTATATGTGAGTCATGCTTTTACCTTTATCATTTGTTGACATAAAGATTGACCCTCTTATCCTTAGACATGGTTTGTTGTCCAGGTATTTAGAACACGGAGGCCTGGATGAAAATTCACTATACATTATTTCCTCCTTGTAAATTTTCAAGTTCACATGAGAATTTCACTCAAGTGAAGAAAATTATTTTACTAAGAAAATCATTAAATTATTAAGTAAAATAGTTCTTAAACAAGGTATGTAGGAAAGTCAACTTGGCAAATTGCAAGGATCTCATTTTTCCACACTACCCATCAAACACTACATCTACTATTCTTATGATCAGAAAATTCTATGTCAACATTTACCTTTTAATTATATGCCAGCATTTTGTAGTTTACTATGCCACATAATTTTTCACTTATTCTGTGTGATAATAAACCTCTCCAATTTTAAAATATGCTATGTGTGTCTTTAGTTTTGTTTTCAATGAGCAGGAATCATCATGTGCTTCATTGATATAAACTACTGTGTTGAGAAAATTTAATATATGATTGAGGAAGCTTAGAATCATAAACCAGACTAGACGCAGAGCTTTGCAACCTGTGTGCCAGAAATGGGTCATATTTTTCACGCTGATATAATGATGCAGTAGGGAGGGAGAAAATTATGATTCAGACAAGGGGAATAACCTTGATGCAAAGACCTTGAGAAAATAAAAAAGAATGGGCTCCAGTGTATGGAAAGGGGTTGGATTTGTATAGGAACCTGAATACCATATTTAATGACCCAAATGTAATAAAGAAAGTATAGATTGGTAAATATGATAGGGGTTGGTCCTTAAACAATTACATCTATTTTCTCTCTGCAGTATGAGGTAAGGTCATCCAATGAGATTGAGGCCTTATTACTTCAGTTTTAGAAATGAGAAGGTGATACTCACAAGCAAAGGAAACACTACGGACAGGTGGAAATACATGCAAAATGGAAAGGCTGTCAAGCATGACTAAATAGCTAAAAACATGTATTAGAAGTGTGAAGAAGGAGGAAAGAATGGTAACCTAGAGTCAAATGGCAAGGGTCTTGAATGATATTTCTTGATTAGGAATTTATTTGTAGGTAATGAAGGCTTGTTAAATTTTTGACACCATGAGAACAATGTTTAAGGATTTATTCAGTGGCTGAATGAAAGGCATTGGAAATAGAAGAGATTAAAGGCAAATATTTTGGTTAAGAAGCTTTTATAATAGTGCATGTTCCAGGCCATGAGAGCTGAATTCAAGTACTGTCAGGAAAAAAAAAAAAAAAATTCACAGAAAATTGAGGGAGGCTTTTTAAGATTCTCTAAAGAAAGATAAAACCTCTGTATGGTAGTTTATTCAAAGAAAAATATACTGCCCGGTAAATTATAATTCACAGTATACTAAATGAAAGAAGTTTCTACTCTTTCTTACTAAAGGTCTATGGGTAGTATAGAATTTCACTAATGCTATCTTACCTCCATCATCTTATCATGTAGTTTCCAATATGTTCCATAAACATATGCTTAAATAATGAAGGGATTTCTAGAAAAAAATAGATATTACACTTTGAGTAAGAATGAGTTTACCCTAAATATTTGATAAATTAAACATGCATAATACAGATGTAAAATCTACTGCTCTGTATTCTACACAAATCACAGAACTTTATATTTTCTAGCTGGTAAGAACCTTAGTAACCAACATCTCTTATTTTATATATAGGGAAAATGAAAAAAAGATATTAAAAGCTCAACTAAATAAACAAAAACAACTTGGCAAGGCTATTAACAGTGAGTGATAAAGTTGTCTTTGTTTTTGTTTTACAAAGTATTTATCACTTGGAGGCTTCTGAGATTCACAGTTTAAAAAAAAAAATCACTTGAGGCAGGATTCGTGGTTTGCACTCAAGGACTGATTTGCTGTACTGAGGTATAACAAACAAACAAAAAAACAAACAAAAAGTGTTTCTCTGTAAATGTATAGATACTTCACTGGAGTTATTTTATCAAAGCACTTGTGATATGCCTTCTTATATACCCCAATTCAAGTGTTCTAAGACCAATTCTTTGGTAAGATTTTGAAGTGTCCTTGCTGTTACATTGCTGAGGTCACCTTTTACTGGCCTTGTGACAGTCCTGTAAGAGTCCACAGTTGTGAGAGGATGGGGGATGCATATATGTGACTGCCCCTTACTTGCCAGGCAGAAATTTGAAGACATTCAAAATAGAATCTACAAATGGATCATTAACTAATCAGGTTTATTTGAAAATCATGTTTATAACTAGCTTAAACATTTAAGATTTAGGCTTCAGTAAGGTATGTAGTATTCACATTATTCGTTTATTGTAAGAGTTTGTTTCTAGGGCTTTTTTTGATCTCTCAGGTTGTGTCAGAAAAAGAAGTCACGTTAGAGATAGATAAAAATAAGAATTGAAGTCTGTATTTTTGTAAGGATTTGAAGTAAAAAATATTGTAGAGAAGATATGTATAGTCAACAAAAACAAAAATTAATTTATTTTATCCATTAATTAATTAATTAATTAAATTAATTAATTTTATCCATCAACAAGAGGAGTACCAAGAACAAAGTTTAAGAGATGATGCTAGCAATGTCTTAGCTTATTGCTGGAAGAGTCCAAGGGAACAGAAGGGTGAGGTTCAGTGGGTGGATGCTGCATGGAGGCTGGGGCACCTATTCACTAGATCCCTTCCTCCATTCCTTGAGGGGTGTCCCTGGAGGAATTAACTCTTCTTTCTACTATTACACATTTTTCCCTAGTTTGTTAAGTAAGAGCAAGGCCTTTGGAATATATATTTCCTTCTTCTTTTGTATAAACTTAGCAGTGTGAATGGAGCAACAAGTTTCTTTTCCTTCAAGTGTATGCATTGTCAGATTTCTACTTCCCCAAATACTTAATATCCTTAGTCCTTTATATCTTTTACATTCATTTGAAAACCCTTTTCTATACTTGCTTCAAATGAGTATTACATCTTAGAGTAAGTTTTTAAAAGTATATCTTTTTACATAGCACCACTTAATAAAAATGACAATGCCATAGAGACAAAAACCAAAGAAAAACAAAAAGGAAAACAGACAAGACACACGCAGGATGAAAAACGAATAGAGGAAATCATTGAGTCACCCACCTGTCCTTCAAAGTTGGTGTGGTAGCTGGAGAAATTGCAACACAGCCTGACTCATTTTGCTGAAAAGAGCATACATCTACCCGTTATCAAGAAGAGAATTCTAATTTCCTTAGTTTCAGAAATTCACCATTGTGAAAACTAAGTATATTCCTTGGGATTACATTAAAAAATAATGAAGAAAAATGAGTATAGTTTTAAAAGCTTTTTTAATCTTGTTTCCATGTTTATTCTATTACTGTATTCTGGTAAGTAGACTTGAATATCTCATCTTCTGTGGCTATGTTTTTTTTTTTTTTTCTCCTTTAATATAGAAACAGAAAAATAGGTTTTATTATGGATTATCCTCCAGAGAATATTCCTTTTGATTGAGTTTTCTCTTTTTGGTATTGTGAGACAAAAGGATGATAGCAATTAGAGGAATGTGGGCTAATTTAACTAAAAATATATATATATTTAAAATTATATCACTTCTTTATGTTTGATCTATGATTAAAAATCTTAACATAATAGCCAAAGTACCAGAGCATTTTTACTGTATCATTCCTGAGTTGTAACTATGAGTTTGATTGAAAAGCCCAATTTTTAAAACATACATGATGACATTAGGCCATATTATCCAGAAACTGCCTGGAAATCATATGTTTCTGGATATCTTATTAAATTGTTATATGAGGTTGTACAATGTTAAGAAGGAATAACATATTTTTGTCTTGCTCTATCAATTCTGAAAAGAAATCTGAGGGTACAGGGAAGACTATAGAAAGAATATTAACTATTGACCCAAATGCATGCATTGTTTTACTGGGGCCCCTGAAAGCCCAAAGTAACTTCTCTATTAAATAAGAACAGATCATAAGATCATCATGGTTAATACATCAAAGAAAATCTGACAAATCTGCTATTTGTTATTAAAAACAAACAAAAATAAGAGTTATAGCAAGGAGCTGTGATGAACCAAAACTACAGGACTAATATCTACTTCTACAGATATTTTGGAGAGACTGGTATATGGAGACAAAGAAATTTCCTGTGGTTAATATCTTTTGACCTTAGATTAACAATCAAACAAAAATGGTACTACAACCTGTGTGTTACTTGTAAATATGAATTGCAAAATATGTATGCTTCCTCTGAATGATAGTTTTGTTAACATCCTATTTTTGGTCATTTTAATAATCTACTCATTCCTATGTAAGTAAAAACTTCTTTTCGGAAGCATGCTTATGGAATGTGAAATATTAGTTATGGTAAAATAAAAATTATAGGGATTTAAATTGATCCCACATGCTGTACTACCTAATATTAATTGTGATTTTCTTCATGTTTGCATTTAGTTTTCAGGGCTGGGGAGTTCAACGGTTTCGTGGAAGAAAATTTTTCTATGGGGGCGGGTGGTGGTGGGGAGATTGTTCAGGCGGGAATGCGGGCGACGGGAGCAGCAGATGAAGCTTCGCTTGCTAGCCCGCCGCTCACCTCCTGCTGTGCAGCCCCGTTCCTACCAGGCCTCAGACCAGGCTGGGGACCCCTGATGTAGGATACAACAGAGTACAAGCCTAAGATATAATATTGTGCTGTTACTAAGGTACAACTAGGATAGTCATGTAACTTAGGATTCTATGCTCATGGAATAAGAACCTAGTAGGAAAGCTAGCTATTAACCTAATAAGATCACACTAATAAGGGCTTCCCTGGTGGCGCAGTGGTTGAGAGTCCACCTGCCAATGCAGGGGACGCGGGTTCGTGCCCCGGTCCGGGAAGATCCCACATGCCGCGGAGCGGCTGGGCCCGTGAGCCGTGGCCGCTTGCGCGTCCGGAGCCTGTTGCTCCGCAACGGGAGAGGCCACAACAGTAAGAGGCCTGTGTACCGCAAAAAAAATAAATAAAAAATATCTTCACAGGAGCATCTACATTTGTGCTTGACCAAACAAATGGGTACCACATGGCCAAGTGGACACATGAAGTTAACCGTCATACATATGAAGCCTCTAAAGCAGAAATGGGCAAACTGTGGCCTCTGTGCAAAATTTGGAAAACCTCCTGTCTCCTTCGTGTATCCGACAAACTAAGTATGGTTTTTACTTTTTTTAAATGGTTGAAAAAACCAAAGAAGAATAGTATTTCATGCCACATGAAATAATATGAAATTCAAATTTCAGTGTAGCTAAAGTTATATTGCAACACAGTTATATGCATTCATTTACTTATTGTGGACACAGAGTTGACCAGTTGAGACTGAGATGGTATGATCCACAAAGCATAAAAGATATCTCATCTTTTACAGAAAAAATTTGTTGACTCCTACTTTAAATGAAAGAACATGGCTTTATGTGAGTAGATTTGAGATGAGAATACGGAGGAGAGACGACAATGCAGAAGAGTAGTTCTCAACTTTAGTGTGTGTTAGAATAATTTGGATCACTTGTTAAAATACAGATTTCTGGCCTCCACTCTGAGCTTGTCATTCAGCATGTCTGGGATGGGACCCCAGAATTTATTTATCTAATGAGTTCTAAGTTGCTGCTGCTGCTGCTGTTTGCACACCATACACTGAGATTACTGGGATCTAGAATAGATTTAAGAAATTTCAAAAATTCTTAGCTAGATAGAAGACAATGAACCTGTAAAGAGTCAGGAAAATAACTGAAAAAAGTAGGAGAAAACCAGCATCACATGAAAGATACTCTTTCAAGAGAGAGGAAGTATTCCAATGTGGTAATAGTGCTAAACAATCAATAAACTGATGACTAAAAATATAATAGCCTTTGGATTTAAGGAAAGGAAGTCTCTGCTGGTCCCTGTTAGTGAGGTCTTTTCTGGTGTATTCCTGGTATATCATGCGAATACAACATCTCTACATCTTACTACTGGAATTTGAATGTAAGAAAGTTGAAATTAATAAATGATGCATGCTAAATTATAATTATGTCATTAGGTAACTGTGCTATATTTGAGTTGGATATATGTTATTCCATTACATGACAAAGTAAGTATATCATATTGTAAGAGGTGAAACAACTTATTTGACAGATGTTAGAGTTACTATTATAAGTAGTGAGAGCTTTATAATATTGGGCCAAAATAAACATAACTTATGTTAAATCTGACCTAAACTTTTGGTGTTTACTACCAGTAGCATATGGTATTTTAATTATCTTTGAAAAAAATAAACAAACAAAAAACAAAATAATAAAAATTTAAAACAGAGCCATATTTAAAGCTTAACTAAAACTGGTGTGCTTCTGAGATCCTCATAAATGAATTACTCCCGAGAAAATACTTTATTCAGTTGCTGTTCTTTCCCTAGTGGTGTGCTTGAAAGAAAAAAAAAATTTTTTTTCAGCTATCCAAGAGAAAAGGTAGGTTTCCCTTTTTAGATTTTGGTTTCTTTGATAATTTAGCCATGTGAAATAAATTGAACATCCCATTATAAGAATAAATGGTCAACTTTCCTTTGTGAATACATTTTATTTATAAAATATGAAAAAGATGGCAGTCTTTATTGAAAAATAAAATTGTCATAATTTTACTGAAATGTTTAACAATTTTTCCCTCTTTCAACGTTATTGCAAAGTGACACAATTCCCTAAATCACAACCAAAACTTTATCCCTCTAATGCACTGGAAGTCATATCTGGAAAAACATCCTATAATGTGGTTTTATTTCTTTTCTGCTTGGAAGTTTCCCATGAGTTTAAGAGATTGAAGGGCCAGACAAACATGCAAGTCCACCGGAAAGGTGTGCCACTGAAGTGAAAGACCACCTCTCCCCAAATATTATGCATATTTTTAGTTTTATATATATATATTTTTCTCTATTTGGTTGCTTGGACAGACAGCTGTGTGTACCAAGAATTGTTAAATTCTTACAAACTATGCCTGGGGTCTACTGGAACTGTTTGCTATTTGGTCAATTAAAAAATATATATTTGTTCCTGAATCATTGAAGATAGGGGACAAGACTAAATTTTACTTCTTCAAATTTTTAATGTTTTCCTTCTTTGAATTTAACCACCTTAAAGATCTTAAAAATATGAATAACATTAACTTCTTAGGGATGAGTATAATTATGGTCTATGACTAATAATCTAAACTTTGCTATTGGGGAAGTTTTTTTTCCCACCATTAAGACAGTATATAGAACTGAGTAATTATTTCATATCTTCATAGTATCTATGAAGGTTTTGAAGAAATATTTGATTCCATGTGATATAATTAAAATGCACAAAATGGTTTCTAAAAATAGAAAAAATCACAAGGAAAATAAATGGGAAGATACAAGAGACAGCAGCTGTGAGAGTGTCTCATTCCTGCTCCAGTTCATTTGTATAGTCATTTGGTTTTTTTGGGAAACTGAACCAAGTAGAGGGAGATGTTATAGGAAGAAAAAACAAGTCTCTATTTAAGAAAATAAATTAATTTGGGGATAAAAAGTAAAATAAGAGCAAGCAGAATTGGACCTTATAAGCAGTGGGTAAAAGGATAGGTTTGGGAACCAGACCAATGAGATTCAAATACAGGCCCCAACACTATGTGATCTTGGGCAAATTGTTTAACTTCTCTGTGCTTTTCTTCACACATACAAAAGTAACTGATTCAAACAGCTGTTATGAAATTTAATATAAGTGCTTAATATAAGCACATAATAGTCACCGTAATACATTTTATTTTTACTATTATTACTCTTTAGTGATTTAAAGGGCAGAATTAATAATAAAAAATGACTGTCTATAGTATATCCATCTTAAGCATTTCTTAGTTTATATTAGTAACTCTAAAACTTACAATAATAATGTCATTTCCTTACAAAGTTTTAGAATTAGAATTAGAATAATATAAATATTTGGCTGTCTGGAAGAAACCTCTCCAAATACCCCTACATGAAACTCATTTCTGTTTCCAGCTGAAACAAAAAAATTATAAATAGATGTAACTACAAGCAATAGTAATTGATTATAGTTTACTTATTTATTTTTAATTTTTTAATACATCTTTATTGGAGTATAATTGCTTCACAATACTGTGTTAGTTTTTGTTGTACAACAAAGTGAATCAGCCATATTCATACATATATCTCCATATCCCCTCCCTCTTGAGCCTCACTCCCACCCTCCCTATCCCACCCCTCTAGGTCATTGCAAAGCACCAAGCTGATCTCCCTGTGCTATGCTGCTGCTTCCCACTAGCTATCTATTTTACATTTGGTAGTGTATATATGTCCATGCTACTCTCACTTCACCCCAGCTTCTCCCTCCCCAACCCGTGTCCTCAGGTCCATTCTCTATGTCTATATCTTTATTCCTGCCCTGTCACTAGGTTCATCAGTACCCTTTTTTTTCTTTAGATTCCATATACTTGTGTTAGCATATGGTATTTGTTTTTCTCTTTCTGACTTACTTCACTCTGTATGACAGACTGTAGGTCCATCCACCTCACTACAAATAACTCAATTTCATTTCTTTTTATGGCTGAATAATATTCCATTGTATATATGTGCCACATCTTCTTTATCCATTCATCTGTTGATGGACACTTAGGTTGCTTCCATGTCCTGGCTATTGTAAATAGTGCTGCAATGAACATTGTGTACATGTCTCTTTCTGAATTATGGTTTTCTCAGGGTATATGCCTAGTAGTGCGATTGCTGGGTCATATGGTAATTCTATTTTTAGTTTTTTAAGGAACATCCATACTGTTTTCCATAGTAGTTGTATCAATTTACTTTCCCACCAACAGTGCAACAGGGTTCTCTTTTCACCACACCCTTTCCAGCATTTATTGTTTCTAGACTTTTTGATAATGACTATTCTGACTGGTGTGGGGAGATACCTCATTGTAGTTTTGATTTGCATTTCTGTAATAATTAGTGATGTTGAGCAGCTTTTCATGTGCCTCTTGGCCATCTGTATGTCTTCTTTGGTGAAATGTCTATTTAGGTCTTCCACCCATTTTTTAACTGGATTGTTTTTTCGAAATTGAGCTCCATGAGCTGTTTGTATATTTTAGAGATTAATTCTTTATCCATTGATTCATTTGCAAATATTTTCTCCCATTTCTCCCATGGTTTCCTTCACTGTGCAAAAGCTTTTAAGTTTAATTAAGTCCCATTTGTTTATTTTTGTTTTTATTTTCATTACTCTAGGAGGTGGGTCAAAAAAGATCTTGCTGTGGTTTATGTCAAAGAGTGTTTTTTCCATGTTTTCCACTAAGAGATTTATAGTGTCTGGTCTTACATTTAGGTCTTTCATTAAGTTGGAGGGTTTTTTTGGTGTATGGTGTTAGGTAGTATTCTAATTTCATTCTTTTACATGTAGCTGTCCAGTTTTCCCAACACCACTTATTGAAGAGGCTGTCTTTTCTCCATTTTATGTTCTTGCCTCCTTTGTCATATATTAGGTGAGAATATGTGCATGGGTTTATCTATGGGCTTTCTATCCTGTAAGATTTATCTATATTTCTGTTTTTGTGTCAGCACCATACTGTCTTGATTACTGTAGCTTTGTAGTATAGTTTGAAGTCAGGGAGCCTGATTCTTCCAGCTCCATTTCCTCCTTAGGTAGGTTTATTCCTAGGTATTTTATTCTTTTTGTTGCAATGGTAAATGGGATTGTTTTATTAATTTCTCTTTCTGATGATTCGTTGTTAGTGTATAGGCATGCCAGAGATTTCTGTGCATTAATTTTGTATCTTGCAACCTTACCAGATTCATTGATTAGTCCTAGTAGTTTTCTGGTGGCATCTTTAGGATTCTCTATGTATAGTATCATGTCATCTGCAAACAGTGACAGTTTTACTTCTTCTTTTCCAATTTGGATTTCTTTTATTTCTTTTTCTTCTCTGATTGCCATGGCTAGGACTTCCAAAACTATGTTGAATAACAGTGGTGAGAGTGGACATCGTTGTCTTTTTCCTGATCTTAATGGAAATGCTTTCAGTTTTTCACCATTGAGTATGATCTTTGCTGTGGGTTTGTCATATATGTCCTTTATTATGTTGAGATAGGTTCCCTCTATATCCATTTCATGGAGAGTTTTTATCATAAATGGGTGTTGAATTTTGTCAAAAGCTTTTTCTGCATCTATGGAGATGATCATATGGGTTTTTTTCCTTAATTTGTTAATATGGTGTATCACATTGATTGATTTGCATATATTGAAGAATCCTTGCATCTCTGGGATAAATCCCACTTGATCATGGTGTATGATCACTTTAATACGTTGTTGGATTCTGTTTACAAGTATTTTGTTGAGGAGTTTTGCATCTATGTTCATCAGTGATATTGGCCTGTAGTTTTCTTTTTTTGCGATATCTTTTCCTGGTTTTGTTGTCAGGGTGATGGTGGCTTTGTAGAAGGAATTTGGGAGTGTTCTTCCCTCTGCAATTTTTTGGAAGAGTTTGAGAAGGATTGGTGTTAGCTCTTATCTAAATGTTTGATAGAATTCACCTGTGAAACCATCTGGTCCTGGACTTTTGTTTGTTGGAAGATTTTTAATTACAGTTTCAATTTCATTACTTGTGATATGTCTGTTTATATTTTCTAATTCTTCCTGGTTCAGTCTTGGAAAATTATACCTTTCTAAGAATTTGTCCATTTCTTCGTGTTTGTCCATTTTATTGGCATATAGTTGTTTGTAGTCGTCTATTATAGTCCTTTGTATTTCTGTGGTGTCAGTTGTGATTTTTCCTTTTTCATTTATTTTATTGATTCCCATCCTCTCCCTTTTTTTCTTGATGAGTCTGTCTAAGGGTTTATCAATTTTGTTTATCTTCTCAGAGAACCAGCTTTTAGTTTTATTGATCTTTGCTTTTGTTTTCTTCATTTCTATTTCATTTATTTCTGCTCTGATCTTAGTGGAAATGTTCCCTAACATGGGAAAGGAAATAGTCACTGGATTATAGTTTAAATGTCCAAAGTCATAAAATTTATTCAATTTTACACACAAAAGTTGAACTTCATATGCTACAAGGAAGAGATAACTATTTGTCATTGAGCCATGCAGAGAAGTTTCCTAGTGCTAAATCCTTTGCCTTTTCTCTGCTCTTTATATTGCATCCTAGCTTAATTTCTCTGACTTGCCTTTCATGTTATTATCACCCAACATCTTGGTTTCTTCCATGTATCACAGGCAGAAACAAGGACTGTCTATTCTGAAAACATAATTATAAGGAAGTTCTTCATTATAGCAGCATTTCCATTCCACATTCATATTATAACATTTATTTTATAAATGTTATAAAATAAACTCTATGTGTGGGAAGAGGTAGATGTAAGAAGTTCACAAATTTTTCTTTTCATTTTGGGCCCTTGGTAGTTACGGCAATATGAAATTGACTAGAATTATATTCTGTAAAAAAATGTAAAACTTAAGACTACTTTTATTTCTTAAAATATAAAGGCATCCCGGTCCGGGAAGATCACACATGCCACGGAGCGGCTGGGCCCGTGAGCCATGGCCACTGAGCCTGCACGACCGGAGCCTGTTGCTCCGCAACGGGAGAGGCCACAACAGTGAGAGGCCCGCGTACCGCAAAAAAAAAAAAAAAAAAAAAAAACAAACAAAAAAACAAAAATATAAAGGCATCACTTAAATTGTTATCACCTTTTACTACAAATAGCATTTCTTTCCAAAAATATTTCTTTCTTTATAAAACTACAGAATGATGAAAAACACTATGTTCTTGGGTTTGTATTATTAAGGTCAAGTCATCTATCAATAAAGGAATAGTGCTAGTCTAGCAAAGTCAGGTTTAACAAACTTCATATAAGCAATTATTTTCCACTGGCTGTTACTCTAAAAGCCAGAGGCTAGCTTATTATTAAAAAGTGTTTCCTAGATGAAGTATGCTTTCAGCATAGCAAATTTTCCAAAGTAATATAAAAAGACAACAACTTTCAAATAATAAAACAATTTCAAGGCAAAGGCAATAACTTTCTGATAAAATATTAACCATGTAATACTGAACACATTCAAACTATTAACAGTTCTGAACTACTATAAAAAGTGATCAGATAGAAAACCAAGAAAAATATAGTATAGTACACAAACTTTATCAGACAATTGTCTGTGCTCCAAGTATGCTAGCTTCGATATTTAAGCAATTGCAATTTGAATAACGCTTTTAGTTTTTTTCCGATTTTTACAAATACTATTATTTAACCCAATGTATTTTTATGGTTATTTGTTTTTAACAACACGAAGAAGAAACCACAAACATCATGCTATTAAATAAATCCTTTTCCAGTCAATATTACCTGTTAATAATTACATGGTATGGAACAGCATTCTTGTACAAGAGAAAAAGAAGACAAAAGAGGGAAAGAGGGAGAGAAAAAGAGACAAGATGCAGAGCAGAGAGGTGAAGGGAAAGAGAAATAGAAGAGAGGCTACAAATAGTTAATGCCCAGAGAAAAAGAAAATGAAGAAGCTATGTGAGTGTTAAGTATTCTGTTGCAAACCCAGGGATCTACAGAATGAATTATTACAAGGTGTTGCTTCATTTGACTATTCACTGACTGCCAAAATGACAGATATTGCTGGATTTTAGTCAGGTCTAGAGGAGCATCAGAGAGTTGGAGACACGATTATTCTGGTAGATGGAGGCCAGAAAAATAGAGCTGTTTCAGGTCTTTGTATCCTGTAAATATCTCGTCTCTTTTTTCTTCTCCCCATTCTCTTTCTTCCTTATAGTGGACATGTGAATGCACTCTTAATTTCAAACTTCCTACTGAATTTCTGGAAACCCTTATTTCTAATAGGAAAAGTCTGTTTCATTTGCTCACAGACATAAACCTCCAAAACAACACAGATCAATTTTTATTGCTGTGCTAATCATGTACTTGAAGTATTGAGTAAAGGAGAGAGTATTTATCTCAATTCATCAGTGGATGTTTCTGAAACAGACTTTAGCCTTTTGTCCATTATCCCTTCTGTTACTCTAAGAGCATTTAAAAAGTATGTTGATAACATTTATCAGATTAAGGCAAAGTTCCTTACACCCACCACCTCATTCTGTTTTTTCTTAGTTCTGTGATGGACTTGTAAATAATTTTATCATCATTATAGTGATAGTTTATGGGAAATGACATAATTTTCCCCAAACAAGAAGTTCATTTCTCCAGAAGCATTTATTTTTCTCAGACAAGATAAATGCTCTAAAGGAGACTACTGTGTAAACTATAATGACTTCTTTCCCTGGATTTATCCTAATGACTATACTTACCACCTAAACTGGTTGAGTCCAGGGCCTTGTATTAAACCATTCATTCAACAAGTTTTACAGAGCAGCTGGTTTTTCCTTTAAGCACGGTCGGTGTTCTGTAATTGAGATGCAATGTTAAGCACAAATATCATTTGGTGCCCTCTGGACATTACAATTCAGCCAGATAGGTAGATATATAAGTACATGATTACAGTACAGTTTGGCAAATGTGGTAAATACTATCATTCCTCTTACCAAATTGCCCCCCTTATTCTTTAATAAAAATTCAATGTTTCCTCTTTGTGTATAGTTCAAGACTACTAAACCATCCTTCTCCTTCCCAAATGATGTCTTATTAATCAATTTTTCTCTCGTTGAACACTTGTGTGCCAGGTATTTATCTAAATATTGAGATAATAGCAATAAGTAAAGCAGATACAATCTTATTCCTGAGAGAGTTTACATTCTAGTAGTTGAAACAGAGAGTAGGCACAAAAATACATACATACATGAATTCAAGTAGTAATGAATTCTGTGATGGTAAATAAAGTAGGGTAAAAATAAATAGTCATGTGGAGTGTGGGGAGGGAATATTTGAGCAGAAACCTGAGGAAGAAGGAGAACCCTGGAAATATCTATGGGGGAGAGTAGTCCAAGCAGAGAGAACAGAAAACCATGAAATGAACTAGGGATACTTGAGACACTGCAGTAAGACCAGATCATTGTGATTAGGATTAAGTGAAGGAGATAAAAAGCAAAACACACACACAAATTTAGGAGATAGAATCAGAGAATCATTTAAATACACTCAGAGAATCATTTAAAGTACACTCTAATTAGAGTTCTGTCACACTTGTTTAAAAGTTGGATTTTGGAACAAGGAACTATTGTAGCGTTTGAGCAGCAGGCTATCATGATACAATTACATTTTTAAAAGACAATTATGATCATTTTAAGATTTTACTTAGGGGAATAAGAACAGAAGCAAGAAGATCAGTTAGGTGGTATCTGTATCTTATGCAAGAGAAATGGAGGTGACGAGAAATGGTCAAATTTGGAATGCATTTTGAATGTGGAGCAAGAAGAGAGAAGAGAAGCAGGCTTTGGAGCACATGGATGAAAAGTTCTGTGTTAAACCTTTCAAAATTATGATGCCCTTTAGACATCTGAATGGAGATATCAGGAAGACAGTTGAGCACGTATGTCTGTAACTAAGAGTGTAGTTCTGAAGGCAAGGGTTTTGGAGATAGTGACATTGGTGATATAGAAATTATTTACAGTTATGAACGAGGGTATGGATTAAGGGTAGATTGGGTGTGGATAAAGAAGAGTACAAAAGAAACCCTGGATACTTCAAGGACTATGAGTCTGCTCTAGAGGCTAAGGGAATAGTGTTTCAGGAAGAAAATTTTGATATCTCTGAGGTTGAATAATAGGACTAAAATCGACCATTGCATTTTTCAATATGGAGGTCACTAAATACTATTAATGAACTTGGCTGAATCAGCATAATTGGAGTGGGTGAAAGAGAGCGTGTGAGTAGGGGAAATGGATCAGTTATTGTAGAAAACCACTTTAAAATTTTTTGGCTACATAAAGATATAGAGAAATGGAGCAGTAACTGGAGAGAGTTGAGGGATAAGTGGTCATTTATGGAGAATATTACTGCATGTTTGTATCCTTATGAAAATGACATAATAGAGTGATGGCATTGATGATGTAGAGACAGGAGCTATTTCTGGGAAAAAAAGTCCTTAAATAGGTAAGGGAAATAGAGTGAATCAACTGGACAAATGCAATAAGATTGCTAAGCAATGCTATGCGCCCATAGCATTGAACTTTGTGATACTAAATGTAAAGTGATTCCATCAACAGTGGCTTACTTTTCCCTACTCACGTTCTACAGGCAATTAATTAGGAGACACATAGTAAAATTAAGTGGGTTGCAGTTTTGTCCATTGAGGAAGACAGAGGGAGTTGGGGCACACTATTTAAGGATGTCTATAAATGTGATTACATGATTATAGCGATGGATTATGGCATTTAAGTTGGAAAAGGAAATTTTGAGATGGTGATTGGAAGTGAAAATGGGACCATTAAAGAATTGGAAGTTGAAAAGTTGTGATAATGGGTAGAGTAAGTGAGCTGGAAATATTAGAGATGGTGGTCAGAGAAGGGGCTGATTTTAGTAACATTCTGGAGGCTATACTATTATACATAATAGGAGTAATGGTATGAGTCTAGGAGCTGGTGGTAGAGGTAAGGTGGAGGGAAAGTTATTGACAATTATGAAAATAAAAAATTTAAAGGAAAACGGAATTGGGAAATTATTTGCTTGGGACAATCTTGTACCAAGGGGTTGGCAGGCTGAACTCTAGTCCAGGCTCTATTTCCAACCCCGGGCTCTGGACAGAGGCTGGTCTCAGGCTGAAGCAAGAAACTCCTTTTTAAAGTGATCTGCCTGAAGGGAGTGCCTCTATTGAAATTCATACACAGAGAAGAGACTTTTTTAAAATAATTTGAACAAAAATACTCTGTGCTACCGATTCCTGGTTTGAAATCACCAAACGTGTAGTAAGGAGTAAGGGTATTATATTACCATTGTCAAGGAATGAGGACTGACAGGAAGGCTTGCACAGGACCACAACTAAGAAAGGGAGTAGACAGTATGCTCTGTTGGCATCAGCTTCAAACAGATTGAGATTTTAGTTTAAAGATGGGGAAAAGCAATGGTCTGGAAGAGCTATGAGAAGCAAAGATGTCTCTCTGTTTACAGGTCCTGTGGGTATAAAATTATCTACCATTTTATAGGACTGCAAGGTAAGCCATGCCTTGAAGTAACAGCATATTTCAATTAGATTAAGAAGATGAAGAAAAAAGTTTCAGAGAACAGTTTCGTGGTTTTACCAGTTAATGTGTGTTGTTTCCTAGTTACTTAAATTCTTTGTGCTTCAGTTTTTCACCTGTAATATAAGAATGATATAAATTGTCAGATTACTGTGAGGGTTTAGAAAGATAATATACACAAAACACATAAAAGGTTTCCTAACACAGAGCAAACACTTAAATATGAATTGTTATTATTCTTTATTAAATAGTTTTGAGAGTGTTGTTGTTGGTATGTGTACATGAGAGAGAGAGAGAGCAGATGAGGTTGGGTGTGATGCCAGGTAGGGCATGGATAGTGACAGTCTTACCATGAGAACCCTAAGCTGGGGAGGTCCCTTCGACGGTGTATTACTGATCACTATTCTACCCTTCGAGTGTTAAATCCCTCCTGTTTTATGAATGCGTGATTCAAATATAATATTCATTATCCAACAATTTTTTCAGCCACTACTCTTTAACTTTTGAACAAACTTGGAAGGTTTTTACCCTGTATCATTTTCTTCTTACTCAAGTTTTTTTTATTGTCCTGACTTGAATGGTGTGGAATGGTGGCTTAGCTAAAACATGGCCTCTTCATTCCTTGCCTTTCATCCCCGTAATTCTCCACTTTCAAAATCACGAAATTAAATATGTCCACTTCTGATAATATTTATGTAGGGTGACTTGGGGGTACATATTGGAGATTAGAGATGAGGCTAACTTCTCTACTTCGCTACCACTTGGGAATAAAGTCTAGGAGACTGGCGAGAATTGCAGATTATTTTGACGACCAATGTCACATATCCTGGACTGATCTCTTATTTCAACCACATGGGTTGGACAATTCCATCTTATTCTGATGGTCTCTAGCAGTTTCTCTTCACTCTTCTGCAATGGAGGGGAGCTAGTAATTGTTTAACAAGCAGCTGGTGCTAGATGGGGCAGGGGAGAGGGCGGGAATCATGCCCTGATTTGTAGCATTTGCTGATTTCCCTGGTGTAAATATTCTCACCATGGACAATTTCAAGATTCAGCATGAGGTACTGAATGCATTTCTGGGAAGAGATATGCAGTAGTGCTCCGTTATATTAGTATTCCACCATACAGATAATAGACAAATAATCACAAGAGGGTAGATAATAGAAAATAATTAGTACAAGATGGATTTTGAGTATTATTTCATTTTTCTTATAAATTAATTATAAATTTATGGAATTTAATTTTTAATGATGGCTGTGTTTTACAACAAGCTCTCAAAATTCCTGGAAGATTTCTACACAGGACCATCACTAAGGCCATGGCCTTCTTCAGAGCCATAATGGACTGCTCTATTTGCACACCGGTGCAGCCTGAGAGAATAAAGAAGTTAACATCCCCAGAGGCAACCCTCAACAAGTATGGATGTGAGTTACTAAACAGGTGCCCCAACATCTCATGCCTCAAACAGACAATTTTTGACACTCCTCCGTGATTGCAGGTTAAACCTCAATAACGCACCCACCCTGATGTTTAGTCCCCTTTTCCTGTCTTACTTTCCCTGCTCACCGGCCTCTGATTTCTAAGAGTCTCATAAATAAATGACCTGCAACCATGACTTTGACCCAGACTATGCTTCAGAGAAAACCCCACAACCTAAGAAGCTAAAACCAGAGCACTCCTAGTCAGCAACCTTTCAGAATGAGATTCTGGAACTAGGTCACTGTAAGATAAAGTTATCTTAAAGCTGAACTGCTTTTCTGACTTATCTATGGGGATGTCTGGAAGTCTGATACTGACTCTAGGCTAAGATAAGGAGGAGAGAGGCTACCTAGTTTATAATTACCTATTTAATGTTAGAAACTCCCCCAGCAGCCACCTTTTTTTATGTTATTTAGGGATGTGTGGATTAATGGCTTACACCTGGTGAAACCAGTTATCAGCTGGCTTGTATACATGTGCAGTGGGACATAAAAGACGCTCCTGGAAACGTTTGCCCTAGGTCTCCTGAAACCAAGACTCCTTATATATGTCTTGGTAGTTCACAGTCCAGAGTTAAAGAGTATCCTGTGTGACTGAAAAGGATTTTGGAGAGTTGTGCCTAGAAGTTTCTTGGGTCCCATATGCTTACCTGCATTTTATTTCTACTGTTCAATACAAAATCTTTCAGCTTCATTAAAGCCTTACATGAGTATGCTCTGTGGAGTTTAGTCAGTCCTTTCAATTACCTGACCAATGAAACCATTACAGTCTCTCATCACTGGAATGTGACACAGATCCCATTGCTTGTGGTAAATGGCCTGTTGCAACACCACAGTTAATTAGATACTCATCTGAGCTGATTTGGCGTAAGGTACAGGCAAAGTGGAAACACTGAGTTATACAGTCATTCTAGCATTTGATTGGTGTGGTATACTCTTGGGCAGTAGTAGAGACTGATGATAAGTGATTTCATGACTTAATAGAGCTTCCTGGTGTTATCGGTTCTGCTAATTCATTAGGTCCAGCGGGTGTAGCAGCAATCCATCATACAATAGAAAAAGTACATCTTGGATCAAGTACCAGCATATCCAGGGGACCTGTCAGTTTCTTGAAGTGGTGGCACCGTCCCCCATGTTAGCCCACTTGGGGTACACTAATGTGTCTATTTCAGCTCATGCTTAAGACTCAAGGAGTTTGATCCCCATAACTAGTTGGTGACTGAGGAGAACTGGGGGTCTGTTTCACAAATTGTTTAGCTTGTTGTGTTGGTGTTAGCTAAAATTGGACTACAACTCCATTGACTATAGCTGTACCACTACTATATTGTGAGAAGTAAACTTGCCTGTATACTTGGAAAGAGGGAGAATTGGCCTGTATAACAATATACACAGAGTATAGGTAGTGGCGAATACCTTGGTAGGTCAGCTTAGGGGTCTGGAAGGGCAAATTGGAAAGTCAGAGGCAAGGATATCTAAAGAAGTGACATGCTGATTTTGGGGTATATGAGGATGAACACATGCTGAGAGAATTTTCTCTTTTACACTAATACCCACCACAGAGCATTCAGTGCAGAAGAGACACTCAAAACCCTGGTGCATATGGGGATGGACCTGTTAGAGTTTGGCTAGCCCTATCTGTGGCTTCTCCCATGCTCATATAATGGGTTCATGAGTGGAGTAGTCATGGTGACAGGGCCCAACAGCACTGGCCCGTTTACAAGGCCAACTGAGCTGCTGCTTCCCTGGCAGTCAGTGCTTGATATCAGACCAACCACTTGCTAACAAACTAATTCCTCCAGACACATTTTCCCCTTTCATACCTATACCAGATATGGCTTCATCTACCCTGATTATAGTGTCTCTGCCAGAACCATTAGGGGAGTATGCCAGACTTCCTCACATTGAACACCACATCACAGGACCTGAAACCAAGGATGCATTTATAGTGAAGAATTTGTGACTGTGAGTGTATGGTCACGGATCCACTGATCCCACCATATACCCATCACTCTGAAGTAGTCAGCCCCATAGAGCCCTGGAATGCCCTCACCTAAGGCATCAGGTGGGAAACAAAACACTACGAAGTTATGGTGCTGTGTTCTAGGATGCAATATTTATGATAATTCAAGAACTAATTCATGCTGCTTTGTCAATAACAGCTAGAATATCAGGGTCCAGAGACCATAGGTTGAAAGTAAGGTTTATCATCAGACTCAGTGACTGTTATGGGCTGAGCTGTTACCATTTCTTCCACCCCCAGATTCATATGTCAAAGTCCTAACCCTGAGTATCTTAGAATGTGACTGTATTCTGAGATAAGGTCTTTAAAGAGGTAATTAAGTTAAAATGAGGTCATTAGGGTGGGCCAAATCCAATATGAGCTGATGTCCTTATGAGAAGAGGAGATTAGGACACACACTGGAGGGTGACTATGTGAAGACAAACGGAGGAGAAGAAACCACCCCTGCAGACACCTTGATCTTGGACCTCTAGCCTCCAGAATCATGAAAACATAAATTTCTATTGCTTAAGTCACCCAGTCTATGGCATTTTGTAAGGCAGCCCTAGCAAACTAATACAGTGACCAACTTAGAGAATTTACATTTTCTGTTTGCTTCTTCGGCTCTGCTGTATGGAACCTGCTGGTTTGTGACTGGAAGGAAATGCATACTCTACTGAATCTGAGCTTTGATTACTGAACCCACAGACAAATGAATTGTTACATTGACAGACATAACTGACCCTCATTATCATGCGGAGCTAGGATTGTCCTTACATAATAGGGACAAAGAAAAATACGTCAAACTTGAAGAAGTCACTAGGGATTTTCCCCAGGCTTCTGTCTTTTGAATAGGCAATTGCAGTGACTAGAGTGTGAAAAGACCAAGGCAATCAAAGGCTCAGACCACTCAGGGTTGACAGTGGGTTCCCTAGTCAGGTAAGCGGACTTCACTGGCTGCAATGTTGTTGGAGAGTGGGTGGTGGAGGAGGGTGATAACGGGTATCCTTTATGGCTTCAGGTGTAGTTGCAGCAGCTTGTTTCTTCTGTATTATATGTATTTTATCCTTTTTAAGAGATTATGGTTTGTTGCTTCCCAGTAACAGGGCTGGCTACATGACTTGTGGGGCCCAGTGCAAAATGAAAATGTAAAACTCCTTGTTCAAAAAGCAGAAAAAAAAAATGCTGTTAAAGATACTAAAATATTGTTTAAAAAACTGTTTCCTTTCTTCCTTCTAGTCTCTTTCTTGACCAGTCAGGGTGTTTTCAATTTGTTATTAAATGTCATATTCCCTCCAGGAAGGAGATCCCCCCCATGGAGAGTGTAGATCTTCATAGGTGCCCAGGGTGTCCCTTCAACTCATCATGTGCACAAGAGTGGCCTTTAGGTTGTCAAGCTGTGCACAAGGCCCTTCTGTCAGCGGCAGGACCAACACACTATGCAGGGCAGGTGGAGAAAGTGGGTGGGGCGTCAACTTCCCTTTTCCAAGTGCTCACAGCCCCAGCCCATGATGAATGGGTGACCCTCAAGAGATTGCAGCCTCCACTTTGGGAAGCACTAGGTATCTAGGTTCCAAGTGGGCTAGAGGCTTGTTCCTGACTAGTCGCCTGCCATGATGCTGCAGGCTGGGACCAGGACTGCAATTGTCATGATCAACTCCAAGACTCTGTGGGTCAGGCATCCCAATACCAACCCTCCCTGCATCTGTGCCCAGGCTTCTATGGGGGTCAAATGGAGATGTAGAATGTAGGCCTCCCCCCACCCCACCCCCCACTGATGTGACCTGGTTGCTATGGGAAAGGAAGGGCTGGCAGGAGTGGTCTATGGCCAGAGTGGGTCTGGGAAGCTAGGCAGCTGTGGTGCTAGTGGAAGGGGAGCAGGGAGCCTGGCATCCTCCCCAGGGAAATACTGAGAGTTGGGGGAGTGCAGGAGCTGAGGCTCCAATACCCTCCTCCTCCATTAACCCACCTGCACACACACACACGCTTCGTTGTTCCATCAGATTTCACTTACAAAAGATTAAAGATAGCATTTTAAAGAATTTTAAGATGGCAACTGCAAAGCATTAAACTTCAAGTGCCAAGCCTGAGCATGGACTTTAAGGGACTGCACTGGTCACAGGCCAGTGAGGCTGGCTCTGTCTTGAGGAGTAGAATTAACATGAAGCTTGAGTAGATCTAAGTAGTGTAAAAGTTGGGCTGCAACAAACACTCATGGTGTCCTGGGTCACATTCCTTGGTCTGACTCTGATTTTATCTACAGCTGAAGTAAAGAGTACTGATTTGTGGTAAAAACACCTGCCTGGATTGTGTGTTGAATAGCTCTACTTTTCTGCTGCAGGAACTCACAAAGCCTGAACACAAGTGCAGCGTGAAAGCTGGTGGATGATGAATTACCTGAAGGTGGCTTTCAATCATTGTGGACAAATGGACAGCCTTTCTTCTAGAGGCTTAGTTTTAAGAAGCATTGTTGAAGCTTCCAGAGATCCTGGTGGAAATGGAGTCCCTGGTTTCTACAGCGTTATCATTTTGGCTTTTCCTCCTTTCCCTTTCTTTACTCTTGTTTTCCAGAGCCATCTCCCAAATGAACCTCATTTACCCAAGACATTGCCTCAGGCATTCCTTTCAGGGAATGTATATTAAGATGGGGGGGGTGATGAGCCGCTAGTACCACTACTATACCCTTCAATCATTCTCCAGTGCTTTAGCAATAACTCCTAGTAATTTGATTATGTGGATTGTAGTCTTAAATGAAACTCCCAAGACATTGATGGGACTTCTAGAAGCTGGGGAAATGAAAGTGTAATTTCAAAGCTGTGATTTCCTGTCTTTTAAAAAGTGGAGGGGTTTCCCTGGTGGCGCAGTGGTTGAGAGTCTGCCTGCTGATGCAGGGGACACGGGTTCGTGCCCCGGTCCGGGAAGATCCCACATGCTGCGGAGCGGCTGGGCCCGTTGAGCCATGGCCGCTGAGCCTGCGCGTCCGGAGCCTGTGCTCCGCAATGGGAGAGGCCACAACAGTGAGAGGTCCCCGTACCGAAAAAAAAAAAAAAAAGTGGAGATCATAACCCCTCCATCCCCACACCCTTTTTTGAACATATTTTTTTTCTCTCCTTTATTCTGGTGTTCTGGGAAAGTCTCAAGAATTATCCCTTTAATTCTAGAGGTACACAGAAAACAAACCAAATGTGGGATGAAATCTTTGAGGTAAGCGTGGAGTTTTAAACTTCTAAGCCCAGTTTTCATTTGATAATGTAGATTGATGTCCATGTCTTTTTGAGTCAGCTCTTTGTCAATAAAAATTGTGTTGCTCTTTTTCAGGGAAATAGTTCTTTTCCAGATATAGATTGTAACTGCACTGCATGGCATGCCAACGCTTATTTGCGTGGACATGAGTATTTTTATATTTGAATAGTTACTGAGACCAGAACTGAGATCCAGGGGCCTACAGACAAGAAGTGAAAACTTGATCTCTGTTTTTGGTCAGGGAAATAACCAGGAAAAGAACTTGGCTAGATTTGTTGAAGCTCACCCTCATCCACAGGATAAGCATTCTATATTCGTTCTAATCCTGGGAAGCAGCCACTCAGCCACCCATGCCAGAAATTTTGGACGCATTCTTCTCTTTTCCTAAATAAATGACATCAATCCATCCATGTGTCCTACTGATTGTACCTCTTTACTTTTCTTAAAAAATGAATTCCTTCCTTTTTATTAGCACCCCACCACCACCACTATGTCCATGGTTTAAGCATTTCTCATCTACTTCACTTACTATATCTCTACCCTAATTGGTTTTCTTGACTTTCTATACTTGCCTTCCCTAAGGCATCCCCCTGCCCCCACTACAGAATAACACGTGAGACTGTCAGATCAGTGTTGTTGAATAGAACTTTCTGCAATTATGGGCATGTTCCATATCTGCAATGTCTCTTAGGATGACTACTAGTCACATGTGAGCACTGGAAATATGGCTAGTAAGATTGAAAAATTATTTAATTTTAATTAATTCAAATTTAAAATTAAATAGCCACGTTTGGCTGGGGACACCCTGTTGGAAAATACACCTCTAGCATGTAAACTCCATGAAGAGGCCTTTCCTTAGCCATCAGAGATTGAATATTCCTTCTTTCTTGTTCCTAAAACCCCATATGCACATGATGCTTTACTGTTACTTAATTTCTTTACTGGTATGTCTCACCTGATAATTTGTAGCTTCATGAGGTCATGGATCTTATCCTGGAAATCACAATAAAAATAACAATAACCTCAATAGCAATAATTTGAGACAATTACCACTTACCTCCTCTCCCTATTTTTCTGCTTTAGTCTCCCAAAAGATTCCACAAATAATTTCATTTTCTTGGAAAGGTCATTGAAAGAAAGCCCTTTTCTTTTATTTTTTGCTCTTCATTATAGGGAAAGATTATGGAAGCTATTGCAGAAAACCTAACATTCAGTGGACCACATCATGTGTACTAATATAAGGGATCACTTTGCCTCAAAAGTTGGTAAGAAAGAAATACATCTTGACCAGGCTTTGGGGCAACCTTCTAGAGGAAGGGTTAATGACTCAGATGCTGTGCCTATGTTGTTCCAAGAACTATGCTGGGTGATAGGGATACAGCAGTCAGCAAAAGAGACTTGATTTCTACTTTTATCGAGCTTATATTCCAGAGGAAAAGAAAAATAATAAGCAATTAAATAAGCAATATGTTTCAAAAATCAATATATATTTGCAAGGTTCTTTGAGAAAAGTCAGGGCATGGTGTGATACTTTTAGACAAGCTGAGTAACCCAACAGACATTTAGTCAGAGACCTTAAGAATAAGAATAATGAGCCATACAAAGTTCTGGGGAAGGAGTGTTCCTGGTATAGGAAACAGCACGTACAATGATCTTGAGGTAGACCATTGCTTGCAGATCTCTGTGAAAAGAACATCGATAGTGTGAGGTGAGTATTGTCCATATTTATTGCAGATGAAGAGGCTGAGGCATAGATATATACACTAACTTTCCCAAGGTCACACAGCTAGTAAGTGACAGAGCCAGATTTTGCACTATTCTATAGGATCCCAGAGCCCACGGTCTGGATCTTGATTGATTAACATAAAAGTGCTTAAATGAATGAGAAGATGAATAAATGAGCTTTAGAAAAGGGATCTATATAGACCATTAAAGCTCATCTGATCAGCCAAAATATCAATACTAGTCCAATAATAGGAATGTTATTTAAGGTAAAAACCATGTGAATGATAGCCACTACAGTAATACAGGCATATAATGCCAGCAACTGAGGATAAGCTTTGAGTTTAGGTTTAAGACAATAAATTGTGCTAAAAATCCTATTGTGAAAGCAAACCTATTAGATTTCACATCTATATAATTTCTTTCATAGTTAGATGACTCCTTACTATTTTTTTAAAGCTCTTCTCTATGATAATACCATTGTTTTACTTACATAGTAGAATTTGTGTAGTGGTTAGAATAGTTTTCTATTTAGTTCATAAAAAAATAGAAATCATATGGTGTTATCTCTAGATTCCACTATGTTATGAAGCTATTATCATCAATATATTTTATCCTCTGGCTATGAGATACGAGAAGTTAATCTCCTAAAAGTAATATCTCAGAAATACTCCCTAAGACTTAACCTCTGGAAAAATAAGTGAAAATAGTAGGAATGTCCTATTACAAATTGTTTTCTTGCAAATATAAGATGTCACTGACTAGAGATATTCAATCATTACTTTAAGTCATGATTTTAAATATTTTATGGTAGGTAGCCCTTCAAGAATTTAATGAAGATCGTGAGTCCTTTCCTTCTAAAATTCCAAGTTTGCAATTGTCCCCAGTTCCCCAAGGCTATCGTCCATAGGCATTAAGTAATGTTAAAAAGGTTAATAACACTTATTTTAAGACCTTTGGTTCTAAGTCATTTCTTCAGAAATATCTATGTAAAATTACCATATGTATTTCCTTTATTTCATTTATTCTCTACTTTTCTGAGTACTATATATATGTACTTCTAGTTTTATACTTCTCTCTTTTTTTCACATGACACACAACATTCTTAATTTAAAGTTTAGCAAAATGCGTGTGTGCGTGTGTGCACATGCACACACGCGTGTGGAATGTTTTCTTGATTTTCAGTCTTATTTCCAGGTCCCAGCCTTTTTTCCTCAGTCCCTCAGGGTTGATGCATTGTGCTGATGCACTCCTTTCTAAAAAGATGCCCACACCATCAACAGCTGCTTGTTACACATTTCTTTTTTCTCAGAAAATATCTGTTCCGCCAGTCTGCTGCCTTCCTTGGCTAAGAATATTTGAAGAGTTCTATAACTTTTAATATCAAATGACATATTCACCAGGGTAATAATTTTTGTTTTAACGTTTTATTCTGTAACCTCTTAATTTAGGGCCATATCTTAAGTAACAGAAAATAATGAAATATAATACATATTTCAAAGAGAGTGAATTTGAGTAATTCATTTTTATATGTCTTAGGAACCACCCAACTCCATGCAGCTGCATCATAATTGTGCTATTACATTGGTCTCCAGGAAAAGTAGGCATGAGTATGGATGGATCATTATTCAGATACAATGCACTGATACAGATACATCCCAGAGTGGATATCGTCTTGTCATTGAATCCCCACAGTAACATAGGTTGAGAAAATAATAGCATTCTTACGGTTAACTTGATAAGTGATCACGCAGATTAGAATTACCATGTGGTAGTAGTAACAATCCCTACCAGCTAAAAGTGTTCCATGGTCACACATTTGGGGAATCATTGAATTAAATTTAGTTGAGGCTTTATATTTCTAGAATGTTTTGTGAAGCTCTAATAGAGGATAATATAAGCAAAGTTTTCAAAACCTATTTGACTTTGACCTTTGGACCACTTTTTTTTTTTCATGAAGGACAAGGACCATTTATTTGTTGGAAACTGTTTTTCTATATTATGGACAATCAGGACCATGTGCTTTGACAGAGCATGAAGGCACGGTTCATGAATAAACATGGAGAACATTCTGCAAATCTTGAGAACGACCTGTGCTTCACCACAAAAGTTAGATCATAATTTCTTGCCCCTTCTTCAGAATTAACAAAGCAAAGGACTCAGAAGTCTGCAATATACCTGCCCTGAAAACACATTTAGGCTGCACATTTCTGAAATACTTGGTTTGAAATTAATACTCATTATAATTGTATTTCACATATTTGTAGGAAAAAAAAGGATGATTGAAAAACTTTGTTGTTTGGTCTGACCTCCATACCTGATATGGTTAGAGCTGTTACTACTCCAAGGAAGATATAGTAAATCATTTTACTTTATCCTTATATCAGAGTGGAAACCCTTCAAGGCTTATCATTTCATTTGAATGTATAAATTTTTATTTTCTTTAAAATATATTTTTTAGCATAATCCAAGTCAATTTGTTTGCTGACATGGTTCAGAGTACCTTCTCTAAGGGGTATGTCTATTTATTTGTACAAAGGGCCAATCTGATGTTTCTAATTTTTTCTTTCATGATCCAAAGTTACACTATTTTATAAAATTTTGGATAAAATGTGCTGTATAATGTTTATAACTGTTTGCTCAATTGTGTAAGATTCCTATTAAATCCCCATCATAAAAATGCATAAGTTAAAGTATCAAGGAAGAGGGTCTCTTTGGTTCCGGGTGATATATTTAATTTTCTAGGCTATGTTTCCTACTTAGAGTTATCTTTGACTTTTTCTTATTTTTTCTACATTTGCTGGTGATACATCTGAGAAACATTTTCAATATGAAACTAATAAAATTTTATAAGTTTTAGATGGAGCTGAGGGTAGAGAAAATTTAAAATATAAATTTTAGATCTCTCCTTTTTTAACTATATATAAAGTAGTATCTTCTACTGGGAGTATGGAATAAGATATAAGTTGTGTTGAAGGTAAGGAAGTCAGTTTGGGATATGCTGATTTTAAAATGCATACATTACAGCCAGTTGGAGAGCTTTAGTAAAAATTTATACACATGAAGTTATATTTTGGGAGAAAGATTGGTGCTTGAGATTCAGTATGGAATACTATTCCAATATATGTTAATATTGAAGACTTGTGAGTTGATACAACTTCCAAGGGAAAGCATATAGCATGGGATGGGAAGAGTACCCACAATTTCAGTATTTGAAAGGAAGGCAGAATAATAAAGGATAGTGGAAAAGATTGAAAATAAATGGCTAGAAATGTAGGCAAAGCAAGAAAGATTGAGCTCTTGGATGCCAAGAAAGGGGGGATATTTAAGGTGGACATAACATCGAAAGGGCCTTCTTAATGTTGTTAAGACATTAGTCAAGATGAGAATAGAGAGACTGAAGAAAAAAGATCAGTAAAATATGCCATCAGGCCCAAGGGCCACAGGGGGGTCATTTGAACATCTGATCACTTTTAAATAAAACAAAAAAAAAATAACACCAATACACTGTTCTGCTTTATCTATATAAACTCTATCTCAGAAAAACTAAAGAGTTAATGAAGGGAAATTAGTCTTTATAAAAGTAGTATAGCATGAACAAAGAATGATGAAAAACACCATCTTGAAATTATTAACAAATAGTCACTTGGCAATTGTCAATTGCCTTTAACATAGCAGAAAGATAGTTTGACTCTGTGTACTGATGGAAGTACACAAAACTACCTATGATGTAGTCTTTAAAAAATCAAACCTGAATCTGACTGCCAATTTACAGGAAATAAAGGGAACATTTGGATACTGATTTAAGGGAACTGTAAAAAAAGGTATGATAAAACAGGGGAATACTGATTGGATATTTAAAAATATTTTTAAAGTTTATTAAATTTTAGGTAGGGTAATGGTATTACGATTATATTTTTAAAATAATCCCTCCATTTTGGAGATGGACTCTGAAATATTTATTTATGAAATGATATAATATCTGGGCCTTTTCTTCAATCTAGGAGAAGAGATAGTGGAGTTATGTACAAAACAAGATTGGTATTGAGTTGATAATTGCTGAAGCTGGCTTACATGTACAAGTGAATTTATTAAAATTTTATCAAATTTTATTTGAAAGTTTTGATAATATTATGTTAAAACAAATACAGAATGAAAGGAATGATTGCAGTGAAATTAAAGAGAGGAAGAGATAAGAAAATCGAGGTAATTCTCTTACATGTTTTGATAGTGAAGAGATGGCAAAGTAGGATATATAAACATACACAATATTTACTGAAGAATTATTATGTGGTGGACACTACTTTCACTCTATGTCGATATCCTTAGGTTATTATAACAGTCATGTTATTTCCTCATTTAATAGATGAGGTACCTGAAGGCAGGGAGGTTAAATGGCTTGTCTGAGTTCATACAATTGTTAAGTGACAGATCAGGATATGAAATGTTGGCTCCAGACAACCATAGTGCTCTGTACTCCGTCACATGGTGTAGAGGAGGAGTAATGGGGCCAGGGAGACTGACAGCTGAGGATATTCAAGAGCAATGGATGGAACAGATTCCAAAGCATGTAGGAGAGTGTAATCTGGAACTCAGGGGCAGTAGGGTTAACTTTAAAAGAGAGAAGGGATATATGAATGAGCTATGTGATCTGGATGAAAATCACTTAACCTTGCATAGGCTCCATTTCTATCTTTGTTCAAAAGAAAAACAGAATAAATGTCTCAACTGTTGTGAGGATTGAATGAAGATTTTTACTTTCTGGAAATTTAGGATCATTAAGAAACTTCAAACTGAAATTAATAATCCCAATAGATTTGTATTTTTCATAACCAACTATTAAAAAATTAGATGGATGATTTAAGAATAACTCTTGCTGTGAAAAAATTCATCTATATTTCAGCATTTTTGCCAACTTCATTCCAATTTGCTAGTTTTTAGCTGCTGAATTCAAGTAAAATACATTTGATATTTTATATAGAACTCTGCTTAATTTGAATGGCTACTGTGGATTTTCAGAAACATCAACTTATTTTACTTTGGGTAATAATAATTTGGTAGTAAATCACCTGTAGACTTCAAAGTTTCATAGAGGAAGTTCAGCTATCATGGATGGAATTAAGTAATATATATTTATTACAATTTCCTAAGCGTGTAAGTGAGAAAACTATGACATATGCTAGAAAAATACTCTGAATTAGATTGTGCTGCTACTCAGTGGAAGAATCACAAATAAGAAAAACTTTTTTTGAGTCCCAAAGTCTGCTTATTCTGAAAACTGAATATGTTAGAAATGTAATCAGTCAGATCCTGGTTCCCACCCAAGGTTTACACTTTGCTTTGGAAAAGTGTGCACATCATTTTTTTTCAGTAACCATTAGTTCCTGCATCAATTAAATTAACAGGTTGGCTTAAATTAATCCATTACCTAGATAGCACAGGGTGGAATCAGAATAATGTGGTAGAAAGTACATGGGTTTGGTCTCAAATAAATGTGGGTTTCATCCTACCTTTGAAAAGAAGTCAGACTTTGGGCAATTTCTTGACAGCTTTGAGTCATTGTTTCCTTATGAGTAAAGCAGAGACAATAAAATGTATCTCAAAGGTAAGTGTAAAAATTCTAATACAAAATAGTGCTTTCTTATTAAATGTTAATTAACTTTTTCACCACCACCCCATCACTCCTACCTGGTCAAAAGTGCCTATGGGATTGGGGGAAAATTCCTTTTATCACAGGATCTTTACCTCTGTAGCAAAGCAAGAGTAAGAATTGTCTACTTGCTGAGAAAGAACTCATAGTCTTTACATGAGAGTAAAGCAAATAGCATATGATTTCCCTTGTAATAGTGATTTTCTGCATAGACAAAGGGGTTATGGATAATTTCCAGAGGCATGGTGATGTCACTTTTTATGAATTAAGTGCAAACAAAATACAAATATGATTCATTTCCTCGAATACAGCAGATTGTTTGTTATGCTCTTTACAAAAGGAGACCAATATGATACAATACACAGAGAAGAAGAGGGAGTGTTTGTACTTAATGACATCCCTTCCGGTAAGCATGCAACTCCTCCACACTCTGCCACAAGCAGATGCTTGTTGATAAGAACGTCATCAGAAAGTCTCTTTTTGCAGACGGTTCACACAGTTTTCTGTTTGTTTGGTTTTTTTTCTTTTAAGTAATGTTGTATAGCACTGTCACAATTAAACTTCTAATTAGGTTTCACATAGTTATGCTCATGTCCAACAATCTCAGTGTCAAACTAGTTGCAAAAAATATTTGAATGCAAAGATTCGTGAATATGTCTTTGAGGAAAAGAGATGCTGATTGCACTTTAAATATTTAGCATAAGAAATTCCAACATGTTTAGCAGAAGGATTATACAAAGACTGTAAGTTTAAAGTCTTTTGGGGGAGGGTTAAGCATGACAATTGGAATTAACTGTATTCAAGTGTTTTTTTATTTTCTGAAAAAATATAAAATTTCATATCTTACACTACAAAAACATGTACACAAACCAAATGCACATAGAGCTTCAAACGGAGAAAAAATACAGAAATGCTAATTCTTCCTTGAATTAATGTTGAGGCAGGGACTTGAGATATCCCAATGCCTAACATAGAATAATGCTATACAGCTGCTTCTGACTTGCCTGAAACTAAAACATTCTAATAAACATATTAACAAATGACTGAGTCTAAGTTTTATTCTCAGACTACTATAAATGTAAATTTTTACACTTTTAAATAATAAATTGTAAAACTATTAGCATCTAAAGATGCACAAACATGTTGACCACTGAAACTTCTACTGTTAAGATAGTCCAGCTTGAATAAATATCACATTTTTTGCCACCTTCAATTTTTTTTCATTTACATTTAGAAGAAACAAATAACGTTTGATTCTGATTATTATAAATAGACTCTTTAAGAACTGGTGTCTTTTCCTAAGCAATAATTATGTGATCATTCTGAATAAGAACATTCAATCATTTATGTGTAAAAAGACTTCTTCATAAATCAACAAGAAATGAAAAGAAAGTTCTTATCTATTTCTTCTTTGATACGTTACTATATAATTAACAGCATAATAGAGAAAAATATTCAATGTAACCAGCTGTGCTACAGAGTTGAAAAAATGCTGACTTATTCTAGTTATTAATTTCAAATAAAACTAGCACTTTGATTGTTTATTCATTATCATCAACATCATTTTATTGTACCTACTTTTTATTTTGAGGTTAAACATCTGTCAGGACATAAGCAAAGACAGTTTACTATCATACTTAGCTTTCTTTTTTGTTTATTTTTAGAAAGGACAAAATGAGAAAAGGATCTTATTCTACTATGCAACATCATACATCTAGTAAATTTCTAACATCTGACTCAAATGGCATTTGCCATCTAATGTACAATTACAGCCAACAAATGTCTTCCACAGGTAAATATCTCTGCTTGTGCTTTTGAGAACCCACTTTAAATGGGAGAAAGAATGGTGTTAAAAAAATCTTTAACTTTCACATGGAGATTAAATAGCAGACATGCAAACACATTAAGTGCTCAACTGATATTAATTTTCCATTTTAAACTTGAGATAGGAAACTATTTCTTCACCATTGCACACTGGTTAAAACTCTTACAAACTGAGTTAAGGATGTTTTGCATTGTTTTGGCAACTCTGAAACTAATAATGCTGACCACATTTAAGTTTACGTAGAATATTGGAATATAATTTTTATAGTAATCCTACAATTTTAGAACACTGACTTGGTGATTATAATACAAGAAATAAAAGACCATGCACACTCATTTTTTTTAAATGGGAAAATCAAAATTTTTACATTTTTACATACAATTCATACATTTCAACAGCCAAGAAGAACTGATTATGTCATTTTTACATGTGAGCAAATGGCAAGATTAGAAAACAAATTATGATTGATAAAAGTAGAATTGAGTGACTTCGACAGATATCAGTAAGTTGAGAATTACTCCCTGCTTTTACCTCTTTTTCAAAGTTAAACACTGAGAAAGACTTACGCTTTAAAGGTATTGTTACTGATAGTTAAAATAACATTATGTTTAATTTGACAAATCTATCTTATGTACTAAAATTATTGAATCTATATTTTATTTTTGTTGTCTGGTAGGTGACAATATGAACCAAAAGGATAAGAAATCACACAATCAAGATTTGTCAAACCTTGCCCTGGGTTACTGCCTTGTTGCATTTCACAAAAGCTGCCTCTCTCCTTGTTCCACTTCTCACATTTATAGATGAGATTGGCACTCCCCAATTGGTGATATATTGAGTAGTGAACAAATATTTTTGAAAGGAATTCTTTCTTCTTTTTTTTGGGGGGGCGGCAGTGCATCTTCTAAAATCATATTGACATTCCTTAGAAAGTCTCAACCAAAGTGAGATATGGATGAAAGCTATGTGTTTATTTAACTTTCATCTCAATTTACTTTACAAAATATACATTAAGGTTGCAAAGGAAGGAAATAAATTTGATCGAAATTAATTTATAATGTTCTTTTGTGAAAAAGAGAAAATCTGCATTGTAACTTTAAATTCCAATCACTTAGATATATTCCGTCCTGACCTCCGAATCATCTTTGAACACATAAAGCTGGAAAACAATTTAAGTATATTTGTTATGTATAAGTAATTGTGGCTAATCCATCAACTCTAAAATTTATGGTCATTTCTCTTTTAAATCAATAAATTTATTCTTACTTTGAAGTTTCTCAGTTCTTACTTTATCACTTATATTTGGTTGGTTTTACTAAATTCAATAAATGCAACACAATCTCCAATTATTTTGTACAAAAGGAATTAGTTTAGTTACTTTTTTGTTTTCTGAAACAAACAAATGCATCTTTCATAATGGTGATACCTCCTTACTTGTGATTTTATCAAGACAAAGTTAAGTCCATCTCTCTCTATTTTCTCTGGAAATTTCACTACTATAGAGTATACTTAAGCACAGTTTGTGTGGACCCATGGTACAGTACAGGCCCAGTAAAGAATTATAGCCCTAATTGGACAGGACTCAATATATCATTTGAAATTGCTTAAAACTTCCCTTTTTCCCTATATTCTTTAGCAAAGAGATACTTAAGTAAAAGGTGGGCAGGGTAGAAAGAAGGTATGTCCCCAAAGTTTATTCTTGTATATGCTAACATTTGACTGAAACAGGCACTTGGGAAAGAGAGAGGGAGTACCAACAATATAATGCTGGTATATTCCCTATGGATGTCACTAATCCAAGCTATTCCAGTATAACTATTGCCACTGATAACCAGAAGTAGGCTGTATTTTGCTTAAATGCTGTGCTCTTTGAATAATCACATGTCATTCATGATTTATAAAGTGTAATAATACAAAAAAACTTGGTTATTTCACCAAGGAGCTCAGTTTTGTTCAAGTTCTAATAATGGTTCAAATGTCAGTCTTCACCAAGTGTGGTATATAGAATGTACATAGGACATATATTTCTTAATAAGGCCAATTAAATAACACTTTAGATTGGCTCTCAAAATAAATTCAGTTCAGTGTAACTGAATACAAGATGAAATTACCAAATGAATAAACTGCCATCAACAAATAAAACTGTCAAGTCTTGCCATAGAGAAAATTCTAAAGGGAAAAATATATACATATGTATTTGTCATCATTCCATTGCTGCTTTAGTATCAAAATTTCTTAGAGCTGAGCCACAAGGGAAATGGTTACCAAGGATTAACACTTAGGGGTAATGCTTGGTGCTATGTGCTGGATGTAACAACATTAACAGAAGTCTGCACAGTTAAATCCTTCTACATCCTGCTGAAAACGTGCCCTTCGGTGTCAACTTTGCTTGACAAGATATTTTCTGGGACTCAGAAAGGTGAAATTTCTTACAGGGGTGCAAGATTAATGGCTAGAAGAACTGCATTATCACAGATATCACAAAGTATTTTTAAAACGCCAAAGGGGATTTAGTCTTTTAGACATTTCCTGTTGGTGAATAAAGAGATTTAGTAGCTTTTAGACACATGAGAGGAAAAAAGACACAAGCTTGGGTTAAATTTTGTTTTAAGCTTCCCTATTTCTCCAATTCCTAATACACTCTGGAACACTTGTTCCTGAATGTTGCTAAAATTAAAACACTATTAACAATGCAAGCAGAATGGTAATACACACATGTGCAAACCACACACACACAGAGCTCCAACTTAAATTGATTCCTGGGTATATAGCAAATTATACTGTATATTCACATTTATTACCTAGTAGTTTCTAGAAGAACAACTATAAGTAAATTTTATAACACAGAAAAATAAATATACCCCCTGTATTGTACTTGTCCTTGATCAAGCAACATGTTTATACACTAGTTTCTATAACTTAACGCTGTGTAACAGCATTTAAAATTACAAAAGAAGATATCTATTTAGAAATTACCTAACCATATTGCTCTTCAATACACTTATGTAGACAATTAAGACTTGAAGTTTGAAGTAAACTTCAGTAAACTGCAGCTTTTGTTGGCCCACAAATGGCTATAAAACTTTTCCTTTCAAACAGATTCTTGGAAATTTTGAAAAGGGCTGCCTTCTTTCTATAAAGGTGCTATAGGGGCTTCCCTGGTGGCACAGTGGTTGAGAGTTTGCCTGCCGATGCGGGGAACAGGGGTTCGTGCCCCGGTCCGGGAAGATCCCACATGCCGCCGAGCGGCTGGGCCCCTGAGCCATGGCCACTGAGCCTGCGCGTCCGGAGCCTTTGCTCCGCAACGGGAGAGGCCACAACAGTGAGAGAGGCCCGCATACCGCAAAAAAAAAAAAAAAAAAAAAAAAGGTGCAATATATAGTTATATATTTCATGTATAAAATTTTGTATAAGTAGTGAGAAGGATTTTGTTGTAATATAAGATAATGTTTAACCTCATGTTCTTATTCCATGCAGGTTATATTTGCTTCATGAAAAATGAAGATATTGAGAGGAAGATAAAGAGATTTTAGTAAAACACTGATCACAAATTCTGTGGCTGAAACAAACGCTTTCTTAAGGTTTAGAAATCACTGAGTTTTCCCTTTTACCCCCTTTTTTGTTAAAATAAATCTCAGGGCTTGTTTACAAAGTGCAGAATCATTCACTTGACGAAGTGACAATTAACTGAAGTTACAATGGCACCATCCTGTTGACCAGCTGCACCTTCATTTCTTGAAGGCTGTTCATAATCTTCTTCTGGTGACCAACAAGAGTCACTCCAAGCCGTCTCAAATCCCTGCATGAAGAAAGCACACATTGGATGTATGTATTGATTCAATTTGTAGCACACCTCAATATTTCACGCTGGCATAGAGGCTAACATTTTGCAGAAACTAATTAGATTACAGTCCCAATTTAGACATACAGGGTCCAGTTTTCAAAAGCAGGCTCTAAAATTGTACCTGAAAATCTGTTTGCAGTCAAAGATATATTTACAACAAGGAGTGATATATTATACATTTGCCACCCTTTTTGGACATGATTATTTTGTTGGCACAGAGCAATGAAAAAACAAATTTGCACATGCTTACCAATAAATATTTAAATTAAAGGGTACAATTTCATTGAACGGTTTTGAAAATATGGACCTATAATATGAACAAGCACTTTTTTTTTTTTTTGCTAAAAGAAGTGAGCATAAAATACACTTTAAAAAATTTCATAGCTAAGCAGTTGAAGACCAAACTTTTCAAATGACTCAGTCAGCACAATCATCTTCTATTACAGATATCTTTAGGGGATAATCAGCACTACATTGCTCTTATAACACTTACAAATATTTTATTTTTTACTTGGAACCCAAAGTAGAGGAGCTTTCTTCCTTTATCAAATACATCTAGGCTCTATTGGTATTTAGAGCACTCTGAAGATTACACGCTATCAAGCAGTCTTTTTAACCAAGATGCTTTCATACTGTTTCTTTTAAACAAGCTTATTATTCAAAAGAAAACTATAAATGTTTAGATTCCTAAACTACTAGCATATTATGGAGCTCAAGGCCAGTGCTCATGGTTTTTAAATGTTATTTCATAGGATATTCAGGAATTCTATTTTCCCAAAATATGCATTTGGCAAATATAATAATTCAGGTACATTTGGCAAATAATAACGTTAATTATAAAAAATGAGCATTAACAATTCAAGATTTTTAAATGACAAGGGATGTTTGGTATGTTAGATTTTTTAGATAATTACTCTATTTAACACATTATGCTAAAAGTAGAATATTTTTCCATTCAGTAAGTGCATCAATTTCAGATTGCCTTAGAGTTCTTTAGAATTGGACACAATGACACTAGAATTATTATATGTAAAATTGAATAGTTTTGGAAGATCAAAGAAATCTCTTAATTATCAGAGGATACAAATTGAATAAAAGGGTACTTAACCTCCATGTGTATTATTACTGGAAATAATTATTTATCTAAATAATATCTTAGGTGTCTTTTTCTATTTATGTTTTCTTGATTTCTTATGAGAGTTTTAGCAAATGGCAAATAGCTAAAAAAAAAAAAAAAGCAATCACTTGGCTAGATAACACAGCCAGTCTTAGCAGAACCGGGACTAAAACCAGGAATCTGACACCAAAGTCCGTACTCTTAATTTCTCACTTCTCTGAGATATAATTTTGAGCAAAGAACTTTAAATTACATGTAATTATTTATTCACCTGTAAAATGAGAACTCTGTATATATAACATCAAATATCCAAAATTCTAAAAGAAAGAAGATATCTAATAAAGGAAACCAAACACTTACTTCTTTGACTGAAGCTATGGAAACACAATCTATAGAAGTATACTTCATGGCAACTACAGTTATGGGCTGTATAACTAATACTCATGTTTCCACATGTAATTTATGCATCATGAATTGTGAAGACAGGAGAATTCATGGGTGCTCACTACCAAACTTTGGACCTAAGTCAGGAGAAAAGAGTCTAAAATTTCTTAAACTGAAAGCAATCGACCTCTACTAGAGAATGTAAATAATTAGTACTTGAAATAAAATTTAAAACATATGTTTTATCACATGCTTTATAAACCTACAGGTGATTCTGACAAATTCAGATTTGAAAGTACTGATTTAATATATACATACTTAAACTGCACAATTCATATGGCCAACCCAATTAATAGGAATGAGGCTTTGAAAATAGCTATTACAGTTTATTCTGAAAGACCTGAAAAAATTTTACAGGTTTTCCTGCTCAAACAGGGTGGACTTTGCATATACAATACCAAAACCTTAATTTGAAGTGTGCATCTATGGCGGGGGGCATGGGTGTATGCGTGTATGTATTCCATATTCCAACTCTTGGTTGTTTTGTCTAACTCATGAAATCACTAGTTTGACTTATTTTTGTTTCCACTGTCTTAACCTGTTATTATATTATATGTAAATATAACCTCATTCTCTGCAAATAACCACAAGAAAGACTCTGGTTCAGTGCTTTGGGAATTTAAATTTTTTGTGGCATCTATATCATGCTAAAGAATGAATGTTTTAAGGAATTGTATTGGATTAATGCAGTTATAGAGTTTGTGTTTACAGGCAAATAAAACCTGTCCTTCTTCAGAACATTTCATATATCTAGATTTTAAATTATATTTGTTTGAATTTTCCCAAGCATAAAATTTTATTTAGGATCATCTTATGATCTGATTATCCCCTAAGATTCATACGGAAGTTCAGACCACTGAAATTCTCTCTCTCCTTCTTCCTCTCTCTCCCTCCATCTCACCTCCCATCTCTACCCCTCCTTCCATGGGATAAACGGAATTATGAGAACACAGCATTGAGTTTTACATACTGCCATAAATTATGTCTTTAATGGAATGCTGTTGCTTTTAAAATCTGATCTGTCATTTCAAAAGCTGTCAAATTAATGTGCAGAGATTTAGAAAGTAGCATTTATAATGCATGCAATATACATTTACCTTTATACAATGTGATTTACAGTTAAAAAGTGGGCAGAAATAAGATTATTAATGCAGTTAAACTTGTTCTCAGCAGCAAAGTAGTTTCTTTAAAAATCCCGTTTATTATTTTTCTAATAATACTACAAATGAGAATTAAAAAGGTATTAGAAAAACGTTTCTAATAAAGGTTAAGTAACTTTATTCCAATATTGATAAGTACATTAAAGTATTTTCTTTTATGTAGTTTTGTCTCACACTTTTGTGATTTCCAACAATTTCCATTTTACTCCTTAAAGTACATATTAAATGGTCAATTTAACAGTAATAATGTGAGAGAAATTTGATAAAAACTGAAGTATTTTACATTTCATGATGAAGGTGCTGCTCTATTTGCAATGATTTTTGAAAAAATAACTTGAAAATGGTTTAAGATGTATTTTACTACTTCATTTTTCTATATAGGAATTTTTGTAGCAAGGCAAAGTTTTAGGTGTGTCCCCTTTACAAATATTATACTAATTTTTATCATGACCACGTGTAATCTTAAGTAATACCCAAAGCCAATTCTAATGATGATAAACTATATTTCAGCATAGGCCTATGAATCTAAACATGATGAGAATAGTATTGTTACATAAAAAATGATTTGGATTTTTGTCAACAAAGCATGGTTAGTTTTAGAAACGCTGCAAATATAATGAATTGCCATTGTTGTGATGATATTCCAATCTTTTTTTCAAATGTTATTCCATAATATTAAATAATGGAAAACACTGATATTATGGTGCTAAAATGGCAGAATGAAAAGTGGAGAATAACGAGAGGTGTTTAGTTGATATTGGAGCCAGCTCTTGATTATTCAGGATGTAGTTCATCCACTTGTAGAGGAAACATTCCCTTACATTCTTCTCCCTTCTGCTTTACACACCTTTTAGCCATATCATTGGTACTTAGCCCCACCAACACTGGCTGGATAGGAGAAGGGAGAAGAGAGTTTAATGAATATTCACCAAATTTCAGTGCTTATTCTTTTTGTCATAGTTTTATTATGCAGTTGTATGTTTGGACTTCTTTGGTTCACTTAAAAGAATCCTGATAATCATTATATATGTACTGTACAAGATAAATATACATATATTTGGCAAGAGAGAACTTAACCATGACCTGGTTATGTTTTTCAACGGTTGAGACCTTGTGAGGGTTACACTAGACATTTTAGCTTACTTATGTAGAGCACAGAGGATAGTAAGCACTCCTACGTGTATTTTAGGCATATAATAAATTATGCATAATGATAAGTTAAATTTATTTGCACAAATTTTGGCTCTAGATTTGTGACACTTTCCTTTAAAATATTTTAATATTTTAAGACCCTATTTTAATAAGTGATACTAATAGGAATCTCTTCAGCTTACACACAATTGATATAATATTTAAGTTCATTGGACTTTGCTTATTTTCTGAATAATCAAAAGTTTACAGTACTGGTCTGACAAGTTTAAAAAACAGCTGTAATACTGTCCTTAATTCAAATCTTTGGATTCATTTTGCAACTCACCTCAAGCTCACAATTCCCCCTATCGACCGTAACTCACTGCACTTAAACACCTTAGTACAGATTGCGTCATTACTGCTACAACAATTGTTCTAATATGAGTACTGTTCACAGAACAGCAAAGTTTAGGCACAGTGATCAGCAGACAGAAACATCTAAGGTTGAAAGCCACTTTCATTGAACACATTTTAACTCTAAGATCTTGAAATATGTCATTTCTATTCCACATCAAGCCATACGTGTATGTGCTGGCAAAAACAAAAAACAAAAAACATAAATAAAATTAAACCTTTATGAAGGAAATTTTCACCAAAGTATGTGGTTCTGAAAAACTGTAATTGTTTACTCTTCCTTATTCTAAACCCACCATGAGAACAAATTTAATGGCACAAATTATAGCATATTTTTCTTATGTAGGTATATGGCAGTTTGATCTTTTGCTTTATATTAATTAATTTTATTTTTTTTCTAAGCATTTATTACAGGTATGAATATTTCTTCCATTTCTCAGTTTCTATTATACTCTGGCAATAATACTGGCACTAATATTTTATTTTATTATAGTATTATACAGGCCACATAAAATTATTGTTTAGATATAGGCAAAGACTATGTATATATAAATCATTAAGTAGTTAAGAGTTTGTCTTTACTGATATCCCAGTTCCTTTGCCATAGTCTTTAATAATGACTGACTTTTTTTGGTGAAAGGCTAGCAAAATGCATAGATAATTTTGTTTCTTATATTTCTGACCAAACAAGTAACTGATTACCCACTCTTTTGTGAGTTATTTAACATAATATTTTGATAAATATGTTCTTACTAATAGGAAAAAAATATGGTCAAAAACACAATAAACAGGACTTCCCTGCTGGTGCAGTGGTTAAGAATCCACCTGCCAATGCAGGAGACATGGGTTCAATCCCTGGTCTTGGAAGATCCCACATGCCACGGAGCAACTAAGCCCATGCGCCACAACTACTGAGCCTGCACTCTAGAGCCCTCAAGCCACAACTACTGAGCCCGTGTGCCACAACTACTGAAGCCCGTGTGCCTAGAGCCCATGCTCCGCAACAAGAGAAGCCACCGCAATGAGAAGCCCGCACACCACAATGAAGAGTAGCCCCTGCTCGCCGCAACTAGAGGAAGCCCACACGCAGCAATGAAGACCCAACTCGGCCAAAAATAACTAAATAAAAAATAAATAAATTTATTAAAAAAAATCAGTCCTCCAATTCAAATATTTTAAAAAAACAAACAAAAAACCCCACAATAAACAAGATGACATGTATTTAAAAGGTGTTGGACTCTCCAATAAATCAGCTTCACTGAGGTTAAGGTTGGCTGGCTCAGTTCCTAGTAAGGAATGTGTTATTATGGTCCCAAGCAATTGACACATGGTGACCAACATTCTCTGAACAGGAAGATGTTGGTAAGTCTCTTAATTTCACCTTACTATTCTGGTCAGAGTAAATAAATTAAAACATAAAATATCTGACAGGAGGCAATATAACAGGAGGCAACAAGCTACCAAAGTAACAGAGAGAGAAGAAATTGAACCAGGTAGAGAAGAACTGACCAGACAAAAATACTGGAAAAGAGAAATGAATTGCAGACCATCATAAGATGATAGAAGAAGCTATTAGGGCTTGAAAGAAAACATACAAAATGAGAGAGTTTAGAGATAGAAGGGAAAATAGGAAAGTAAAGAGAAAGGAATTAAAAGAAATAAGAAAAAGTGAAACCATAATTCTAAAACACTCAACATATTTACAGTATTTGGGGGCCCCAAAGAAAGTAAAACAGAGGTAGTTAATGCAAAAGCCATTATTGGTGATTATAACTATTCTCTGAAGGGAGAAACAAAAAAGGTAGTGGATATAAATATATACATGTATATGTGCTATTTTAATAAAAAAAAGAGACATCATTTAATGCAAATAGTTTTATTATATATTTACAAGTAATCTGACATCGGGTAGAAGAAATACCTACAGTATCATTTTAATATAAAATGACAAATGACTTTAATAAATTAAAATGACCATTTTTACAGAAAAATTAAAGAGCAATCATGTAAAAATAGTTTTAAATTATCAGTAAAATTTTCCATTTATTATTTTAAGTATAGCACAGATGAGTTTTTTGAGTGTCCAAAGAAATAATGGGCAAAGTATATGTGTCATCAAATATATATGATTTAGTGGTGATGGTGAAAATGAGATTCAATAAATTAAGATAGCCAGCTGAGTGGTGATTTTAGGTCCTTTTAGCTATAGTTATGGAGAAGAGAAATGCTGAGAGAATATGACATTAATTGGTGATAAATGATGGTACCCTGTTACCTTTTTGTGGATGGGCAGTGAATTCAATGAACCAGAGAATGCCAGAATAGAAATGGTGAGAACCAAGCACTCAGTGTTCATATTATGTGAAGTAATGGAAGAAGGTCTGTGGTTTAGTGCTTTAGAAGGTTCTACCATGTTTTAAACCTTACAACAATATTTTAACCTTTGAATTTGTAGGTAATTTGAACTAAGTTATCATTTTATTCACAGGTTAAAACATCATTCGTGTTAATGTAATCTAGATGTAACCACCATAACAACAGTTAATTTTCACAAATAACAAATATTAGGCTAAAGTAATTACACATACAGAGTATATAATAAGATACAAACAACTTACAAGAATTCAATATTTAACTCTAGTGATTTTTATTTAATAAGATTTGATAAACTTTATCTTAAACGTGCAAACAGAAAAGGGCACAATTGGTTCCACTGAGATTGTACCAAATAACAAATCAGAGGCAGGATCTAATATATCCTTGGATTGCAAGAATATAATATGCACCACTTAGAGAGTAAACAAGATTCCTGCCTGGGAAGCTCTGCTTAAGGTGATGTTACCTGGGTATTCATCAGAGCCAAAATTTAAGAGTATGTTTTGTTGTTATTTAGGGCTAGCCACACCAATTGTGCTTACAGTTTGTTTTGTTTTGTATTTACATTCATATAACATAGGTATCAGTATAAAAACTGTCAAGAAAACATCTTTTCCACAACACAAAGTACCAGTATTTTGCCAAGGAGATGTTATTCCAATTATTCAAATATGCAAATGTTATTTGTTTGAAGTAAAGAAGCAAAGATACTGGCCACAAGTAGCATTAACCATGCAGTTGTTAACAATACAGGCTAAAAATGAAGAGGCTTCTTTGAAAGCTGCCATACATGGACAAAGGTTACCTGATTTCCCTTGACCTCATACAGATTGGTTTCTGAACAATTTTTCTCGCCCCAGCAATTATGTAAAAATTATCAGAAAAATTACTCACTCCAAGGTCACCTGAGCCACAGCGTCCATTGAACTGTATCCATTTTCCATGAAAATCTCTGTATATCGGCCCATTTTGATTGCTTCTAGCCATTCACCTACTGATCTGTAGGCCCCAGACCCCAGTGAGCCATGTTCTGCCAACAAATTAGGTACTCTAAAACACATAAAACACAAATATTAAAAGTAACGTTTAAACTCTTTTGTAACAAATTATATTGTAATATTAGCTCATAATCAATGGATCTTTGAGTCTATAAGTATATTTATAATAGAAAAATATACAAATGCTAACAAGGAAGAAAGTAATTCAAAACACAGAACACAAAAAAATCTGCTCAGATTTTTTCTATCGATAGTTAATGATGACTTATAATGGCTTGATGTGTACATTAGCTAAAAATTCCATGTAGTAATTTAGATGTATTTACTTCCTAAAGCTGTTTTGTTTGTAAAAATAATATAGAAAATGCTACCGAATAGAGATATGCAGGATAATTTGTGTAAAGCCAATTGCTTCTAGACTTCACTAGAGAAACTCATGCTCATTTAAGCTACTTTCCCAGGAGACCAGAAGTTAGTTATCCTTTATATTATGCTCTTACATATACAGGGGTGCTTGTTAATTCACCTAATTACTGGTTAATTCCAGTAGTGGAACTGGAAAGCAAAATGTAACCCCCAATACATAAGAAAACTGAATAGAATTAATCAAACCATGTGATGCTCTTAACTATACTAAATTTATACACTTTGGCCAATAATATATGATATGATAATGATGATGAGGAAGATGATGATTTCTAGAAAGGTATCCTAAGGAAATAATCAGGAAAAATGGCAAAAAGTACATGTGCACATTTTTGCTAATGAAAGTAAACATCAAAAGCAATTTAAATGTCCATCAGTGGGAGTTTACTTAAGTACATTTCAACCATAAGATATAGGACAAATACCTTTCTTTCTACTCATGTTCTCTGTACTTTCTCACATCCCATTTACACTTCAACCTACTTCAGTGTAGTTTCTTCCACACCAATTCTATAAAAATTGCTCTGGTTAAGGTGAGCAATGACCTCGATTTTATCAAAATCTGTGAAGATTTTCCAATATGTAAGATGACTGACCTTTCAGAAACATTCAACAATCACCACTACCACCTCCCTCTTGAAATTTTACCTTACCTCAACCTTTTTTGAATCATTGTTCTCTCTTTTGTGGCTATCATAACACTGTATGTGTCTCTTCAATCTCCTTTGCTTGCTTCTTTGTCTGACTTTAAAATTTGGAGGTAGCCAGGACATGGCTCTATATCTTGTCTACTCAGGCTATAACTTTATTCTACTTTAGGCAGTTTTACCCACTTTCATAGCATCTATTTTTCTCCAATTTTCATCTCCTGCCTAAATCTCTCATATATTCATATGCTTACTTTATGTCTCCATTAGTTCCTGGGGTTCTCATCACAACATGTCCAAAGCCACACTACTCATCTTTTCCACATCCAATTCTTCCTGAAGTTCTCGTCTTTATACTCTATGATACAACAGTCTGCTCCTTCCTCGTTTTCAGTCCCCTCACAATCTATAATTGTGTGTACTATCCATTCGACTTCCAATATATTGCAAATCTGACCATTTCTATTTAATTTGTCACCACCTTAGTTCAAGACATCATCATGTCTTACCTGCACAAGCACTCTAGCTCATAGTTATTCTGCTAAATTCTACTCTCACTTTCACAATGCTTTTATTTTGTTTATCTCTCTCTCCCCCAACTGTGTGTTTCTCAATGTTGTATAATCAGCACCTAGCCCACAGCATGACACAGAGTAGACACATGAATATTTATTGGATGAATAAGTGGACATTTGGTAGTAATTTGTAGCCATTAAACAGTACAGTCAAAGATTTGTTGAAGATAGAATGGAGTATAGAATCTCGAAGTTGAGATTATAGAAGATTTGCAATTTTTGGTAATAGCAAAGTCTAGAATATGACTATGAAAAAGAGTTCGAGGTGGGCTAGAGACCAAAATCATTGAAGGGGAAAATTTCAAGTATTGAGAGATATTTGAATATCATCTACATGGTTACTCAAATCACCTAGTTTTGTGACATGGGTTGGGATAGAGAGAAAGAGACAGTGAATCAGGAACTAACACCTTCTAGAACCAGGATTTGTAGATGACTGAATAAAGATGGGGTAGTGAGAGATACAGTCCTCCCCCAGTATCTGCAGGGGATTGGTTCCAGGACCCCGCCCTCCACCCCATGGATACCCAAAACTATGGATGCTCAAGTCCCTTATATAAAATGGTGTAGTACAGTCAGCTCTCCACATCTGCACATACAGAGGACCAACTGTATAGTCTTAAGCTAAATCTATTTAAATGAAACCTAGCAAGCTGAATTCTACATAATACATACAAGGAAGTATGAAAGTTCTTTGGAGATTTTAAAGCTGCTCTCAAGCTATAATGATGATGCTGATATAAATTAATACAATTTAGAACATAAAAATATATTTTTATGATTTCCTTTCCTTATATCCATTTGTGACAACTTAACATAACTCAGACGAGTAGATGAGAGAAACACAATATTTTAGATGACAATAAACAATTTAAAAGCAGTTATTTTGGGAACAACATAAGGAATGATCTCTAAGATGCATTCTCCAGTTGCTACCATAGAAAGTTAATGATGCCTGAACAGAGTTTGAAGATTCATTCCTCATTTATATTTAAAAATGACTTTTTGCCTAGTAAACAAATGTTATACCAGAATCATAGAACTTATGTAACTTTATCAACAAATTGTTTCTCATTTAGTTCATACTATGGGCAGCCAATTCAGCTACCAGCAGGATACCTTGTCTTGTGGAGATAGACAACTGCCTTATATATAGTGAAAATAACAATTGGGTAAATTTTCTAGTACAGAATCAAACTGATTTATTTTTTGAGAGGATAATTTTGTAATTTTTCAGGTAAAAGAGGTAAGAATGCTTTATATAATGTAACATTATTTAAATGCATTCAGAAAAGTTTAAAAAATGCTCATTTGTTCACACAAATTTTTTCCACAAGATTACTCATTTATTATTTTTAAGTCCTGTTCATACTACGCAGTAAATGATTATCCAAATATCTGTACTCAACTGGATAAGGAAAAGGAGTTGTTGATATTCATAAAATATGACAGGTGGTGAAATCTATTCTAAGGAAATCAAAGAGTAATTGTTGTTATATATCTCCTGTTTAAAATTATACCAGTGCTTAATTGGCTTTTACCCATCATCTTATAATCTTATTTTCCCCCATCCAAACCTATGTGGGGTCCAAAGCACCTGAAAATACACATATTTGGGGATTTTTTAAAATGCTACCTGAATCTGGCTATAGTTAACATTTATCTGAAACTGGTAGGTTAGACTATTAGATTAGGTACAGGTGTTTTAAAGTATAATGTAATCATTTATATTTCACTCATTATAAAAGAATAACATTATGCAAAAACCATATTCAAATAAATTAGTGTAATATAGGTTCATAGGCTAGCATGTGTACACAAATAATTTCATTAACTTGATATTTGTGGCATCAATCTGAATTAGCAATATTCAGAAAAACCTCTCCAGACTGGCCTTGTACCTGCTTGATGCATTAACCAGCGTCTTCAAGCTACTTGGGTTACGGATCAGCTTGTCCAACATGTTGACGATTTCATCAAACTTGGGCCTGCTATTTCGGTCTTTCTGCCAGCAATCCAGCATTAATTGGTAGAGAGCAGCAGGACAGTCCATGGGGCTTGGCAGACGGTAGCCTTCCTCTACAGCTTTAATCACCTGTGTAAAGTGAAACAGAACCGGTCCCCCAAAGCCACAAATTTAGTACAGAATAGCTTGAGAAATTTCCTACTGTTCAGTTTGCATCCTTTCTTACTCTTACTCTTGCAGTAACAAGCAGCATAACTGTCTCTAACAACCTTGATTATTCCATTTGCTGCAAAATACAACAAAGAAAAAATATGCTATCGCACAATACAAAAAAAGATAGGCTTTCCTCACATGTGGTAAAGAAAATAAATGGTAATCATCTTTACCTAAAATCTTGGTGTAGGGTGATTTGTAAAATTAATTGACATAAAAATAAACAGTTCATCTTTTATTTATCCTCGCATTCTGGAATTAAATGGAGATTAACTTTTCTAGTGGCCTCTCTGAAAAGTTAATGTCTTTTTAATGAAAAATTATGTGTAGAACAACATTTTTTAAAGTAGAACAACATTTTTTAAAGTAATAGAACTGCAATTTTACTTCTAAAGAGACTTTTGGATGACAAATGATGGATAAGTCAAAGGCTAAATTAGCATAAATGTCTTATGTATCATTTAATAATGTCAAGGTCTGGCTGTTTATTATCATCTACTGATTTCTGTCAGGAATTTGGAATGACTGTTTAGTAGTGCAGGCATTACAAACATCACTGATTTTAAATGCAGCCACACATATGAGTATCAGTCTAATTGTGAGATTGTTTTATCAAAAACATTCTTAATGTTGCTGCTGCCATCAAAATGTCTAATTCCAGAAGAATTCTGTCTATGCTACTGAACATAATAATACAACTTTTATTCAATTATTAAAATTTTAACATTTAAATGATACCCCAAACCAATAATAATGAGCATATTTCTCAAAATCCCATTTGAATAATTTCTTAATGATTAAACTTAATTATATTTTTCAACAAACACTTTAGATTTGATCTGACAAATGGAAAAAATATGATGATTAGAATAGAATTTTTACCAAGATAATTTTGAAAGATTGTAGAGAAACCAGTCTCTCAATGATAAAGAAAATGGCATCTGAACAAAAATAGTGGCAGATGGAGAGATTTCGGAGACATTTATAACATAAGGGTAGAGGTGAGAGTAGAGAAAGTATTTGAGAGAAAACAAGTTCAAGTCTTTCACACCGGATGGTTGTTGTGATTAATCTTCGGTTAGCACATTCATGGGGGTGGGAAATGTTGACAGGTATAATTTGGGGCTTGTTTTATTTGAGGTGAGTAGGGAACCACAGATGGCAATCTACAGGAATCTGTCTGCAGTACAGGAGATATTTGAGCTGATAGTAAATGTGAGGGTCATCAATGCTTGGTCACAGCTTGAAGTAGGGTATAGTTTATATCTCCCCGGGAAGGCATGAAATAAAGGTCCCTGAGAAGCACCAACAGTTAAGTTTGGGCAGAGAAAAAGTACTCAAGGACTCTAAAAATAAATGGTCAGATAAATAACTGAATAACTATGAGCAAAATACCTGGGAGTCATCTACCACTTTAGTTGACTCAAAAACCATACATCTTTATTATTATTATTTAATTTTATTTTCTGAACATCTTTATTGGGGTATAATTGCTTTACAATGGTGTGTTAGTTTCTGCTTTATAACAAAGTGAATCAGCTATACATATACATATATCCCCATATCTCCTCCATCTTGCATCTCCCTCCCACCCTCCCTATCCCACCCCTCTAGGTGGTCACAAAGCACTGAGCTAATCTCCCTATGCTATGTGGCTGCCTCCCACTAGCTTTCTATTTTACATTTGGTAGTGTATATATATGCCCATGTCCCTCAAAAGTTAAAAGGCATAGAGGGAACTTTCCTCAACATAATAAAGGCCATACGTGACAAACCCACAGCCAACATCATTCTCAATGGTGAAAAGCTGAACCTGTTTCCACTAAGATCAGGAGCAAGACAAGGTTGCCCACTCTCACCACTATTATTCAACATAGTTTTGGAAGTTTTAGCCACAGCAATCAGAGAAGAAAAATAAATAACTGGAATCCAAATTGGAAAAGAAGAAGTAAAGCTGTCACTGTTTGTAGATGACATGATACTATACATAGAGAATCCTAAAGATGCCACCAGAAAACTACTAGAGCTAATCAATGAATTTGGTAAAGTAGCAGGATACAAAATTAATGCACAGAAATCTCTGGCATTCCTATACACTAATGATGAAAAATCTGAAAGTGACATTAAGAAAACACTCCCATTTACCATTGCAACAAAAAGAATAAAATATCTAGGAATAAACCTACCTAAGGAGACAAAAGGTCTGTATGCAGAAAATTATAAGACACTGATGAAGGAAATTAAAGGTGATACAAATAGATGGAGAGATGTACCACGTTCTTGGATTGGAAGAATCAACATTGTGAAAATGACTCTACTACCCAAAGCAATCTACAAATTCAATGCAATCCCTATCAAACTACCACTGGCATTTTTCACAGAACTAGAACAAAACATTTTACAATTTGTATGGAAACACAAAAGACTGTGAATAGCCAAAGCAATCTTGAGAAAAAAATAAAAAACAGAGCTGGACGAATCAGGCTGCCAGACTTCAGATTATACTGCAAAGCTACAGTAATCAAGACAGTATGGTACTGGCACACAAACAGAAATATAGATCAATGGAACAGGATAGAAAGCCCAGAGATAAACCCACGCACACCTTACAGTAGAGAAAAGACAGCCTCTTTGATAAATGGTGCTGGGAAAACTGGACAGGTACATGTAAAAGTATGAGATTAGATCACTCCCTAACACCATACACAAAAATAAACTCAAAATGGATTAAAGACCTAAATCTAAGGCCCAACACTATCAAAGTCTTAGAGGAAAACATAGGCAGAACACTCTATGACATCAATCACAGCAAGATCCTTTTTGACCCACCTCCTAGAGAAATGGAAATAAAAACAAAAATAAACAAATGGGACCTAATGAAACTTAAAAGCTTTTGCACAGCAAAGGAAACCATAAACAAGACCAAAAGACAAACTTCAGAATGGCAGAAAATATTTGCAAATGAAGCAACTGACAAGGGATTAATCTCCAAAATTTACAAGCAGCTCATGCAGCTTAATATCAAAAAAAGCAAACAACCCAATCCAAAAATGGGCAGAAGACCTACATAGACATTTCTCCAAAGAAGATATACAGATTGCCAACAACCACCTGAAAGAATGCTCAACATCATTAATCAGTAGAGAAATGCAAATCAAAACTACAATGAGATATCATCTCACACTGGTCAAAATGGCCATCCTTAAAATATCTGGAAACAATAAATGCTGCAGAGGGTGTGGCAAAAAGGGAACCCTCTTGCACTGTTGGTGGGAATGTAAATTGATACAGCCACTATGGAGAAGAGTATGGAGGTTCCTTCAAAAACTAAAAATAGAACTACCATACGACCCAGCAATCCCACTACTGGGCATATACCCTGAAAAAAACATAATTCAGTAAGAGTCATGTACCAAAGTGTTCATTGCAGCTCTATTTACAATAGCCAGGACATGGAAGCAACCTAAGTGTCAATCGAAAGATGAATGGATAAAGAAGATGTGGCACATATATATACTGGAATATTACTCAGCCATAAAAAGAAATGAAATTGAGTTATTTGTAGTGAGGTGGATGGACCTAGAGTCTGTCATACAGAGTGAAGTAAGTCAGAAAGAGAAAAATTAATACATATTACTCAGCCATAGAAAGAAATGAAATTGAGTTATTTATAGTGAGGTGGATGGACCTAGAGTGTGTCATACAGAGTGAAATAAGTCAGAAAGAGAAAAACAAATACCATATGCTAACACATATATATGGAATCTAAGAAAAAAAAAAAAAAGGTCATGAGCAACCTTGGGACAAGACGGGAATAAAGATACAGACCTACTAGAGAATGGACTTGAGGATATCAAGAGGGGGGAAGGGATATCGGGAGGGGGGTAGGGTAAGCTGTGACAAAGTGAGAGAGTGGCATGGACATACATACACTACCAAACGTAAAATAGATAGCTAGTGGGAAGCAGCCGCATAGCACAGGGAGATCAGCTTGGTGCTTTGTGACCACCTAGAGGGGTGGGATAGGGAGGGTGGGAGGGAGGGAGATGCAAGAGGGAAGAGATATGGGAACATATGTATATTTATAACTGATTCACTTTGCTATAAAGCAGAAACTAACACACCATTGTTATGCAATTATACTCCAATAAAGATGTTAAAAAAAAGGCAATAACTATGTGATAGTGTTCGTAGAAAATATTACAAAAACTATAACACATGATTAACATATCTAATGCATTAAAATCTCATGCATATTGAGAAATAAAATAATAAAACAATAAAATAAAACTACAAATAAATAAGAAATAGGTACTAATCAAAAATTTACAAAAGGGCTTCCCTGGTGGCGCAGTGGTTGAGAGTCCGCCTGCCAATGCAGGGGACACAGGTTCGTGCCCCGGTTCGGGAAGATCCCACGTGCCGCGGAGCAGCTGGGCCCATGGCCCATGGCCGCTGAGCCTGCGCGTCCGAAGCCTGGGGGCTCCACAGCGGGAGAGGCCACAACAGTGAGAGGCCCGCGTACCACACACACACACAAAAAATTTACAAAAGAAAAAAATACTAAATCGATTTTGAGAAATTATCACTAGTGATCAAATAAATGAATAGTAAAAATTAAAAGTACCATTTGCACCCATATATTAATGGAAGCTCATTTATTTATTAATTTGCTTATTATAAGACTTCCCATTGTGGATAAGGATTGTGGTATTACCTTAATAACATATATGTACCAAAATTAAATGTCTTAGTATATTTTATATCATGAAATATTTAACTATGCAGTGAAAACAGTCATTCTTATTTACTTAAAACATGATATATTTTATAATGTGCTTTTCCCCAAAGCTGATACCAATTATGTCTATTTTTTTTCTTTAGCACCTATTTAAAAAAAAATTGTCTTTTCTTCATTGAACAGCTAGTCTTATATGTGATTATGAAATGAATGAATTAAACCAATTCCTTAGTTTTAAAGGAATTAGTAAGTTATTTGATCTGAGAAATTATTTCCAGAATATATTACTTAACTTTATTTTCAGCTAAATTTTTATATATAAATATAATACTCTGTCTCTAAGTTAACTTAGAACTTGGCCCAGTAATTAGGTCATTGAATTTAATTCTAAATTAATGTTTAGAATTTATATTTAAAATAGATTTAGAGCTATAATTTTAGATTTTATATTTAGACATTTTGAAGTGATTTTTTTTTTTTCATTTTTACCAATTGTTCCTTTCATAGCTTGGGGGAGAAATGAATGGCATTAGTACTCTCGTGGTTTATGAAATGCTGAAAATCTGCCAAAGTGCTATTTAGGCTGTTCATTTTACCATACAATTTATAATGTATGGCCAATGAGTCATAATCTCAATTGACTTTGTTATTACGATTACCTTTGTTAATTGAGGTGGTTGAGATGAATGAAAGAAGAGAAAAAAAATAAAAATAAAAAGACAACCAGAATTTTTACAGACAATCTGGCATCATTTCAGATTTCTATATCTGAAATATCATAAGCTATGCATTTTCTTGGCATTGACATGTAAATCAATAGTCTGAACACAATTTAAAGAATGCTGCCTTTCCTTCCAATACATAAAACCCAACACTGAGCACCAAATAAGCACTCTTCAGTGAGTGGTGACTCTATTGGGCCCTTTCCATCATGCAAGGGTCATGGGCTCATCTTTCAGATACATATACCCATTCTGGTTTGCTTTTACCCACAGAGCCTCAGTTAGCATTATAAGGTTGGAATGTTTGATTCACAAACATGGACTCCCACCGAGCATATACCCTAACTAGAATATCCACCTCATAGTGAAGGATGTGTGAGCTAATCACATACTTAGTGATATGCTCCTAAATATTTAACAACTGGGTCTTCTTGCAGGGAAAACAGATTTATAACATTTTCTCATTTATCTGATATAAATACTCACTCCATGTCAACCTCAAGCTATCAACACAATCTCATTCAGGTAGAAATGTTCTGAAAATTCACCAGCTGATATGTGCTGGTTCCAGCAACCACTACACATAGTTCATTATCCAGAAGTGACTAGCCTCACAGAATGCTGGAAGGCCTTTTAAAGGCACAGCTGAAGCACCAACATGGAGGCAACACCTTGATAGGAGTAGGTGTCATTGTTCAGGATGCAATTTATGTATTAAATCAATTAACTCAGAAACTTTTATATTGTGCTTCATTCCCAGTAACTCTTGCCAGGCGACAAATGGTTATAGCTGTCACCAGGCACTTTGGACTACTTGTGCCCAGGTACAAGCACAAGAGAAGGTGAGTCACCATGATGGCCAAGGTTATTGATAGTGAACAGCAGGAGGCATTTGAGCTGTTTTCACACAGTTGTGGTGGGGAGAAATTTGTGTGGAATCCAGGTAATACTCTAAGGGGCTCTCGTTACCTCTTTATAACAGCTGTGGCCAGAAAATGCCGACCCCCAAGAGTGAAGGATTGATTCCGTCTATCAGTTAAGCCACGATGATCTGCCAAGTTGTTGGTGATGGGAAGTCAGAATGGATAATGGAGGAGGGAGAGGCTAAGGACCAGATGAGGTCCTGAGATCAGCTGAAGCTACAGAGGCTGCATTTCAGTCCATAACCTGCCTCTGCTGAATTTCCCTTCAGAAAGAAAACCCCGCAGAACCATGGAACAGATGCTTCCTGAACCTGTGTGGAAAAGTTGCTCTGTGTTGCAAAAGGGGTGGAGCATAGCAACCTCGAGAATCTGTCTCTCATATCTTCACCTGCAGGGATGGAAATTGATCTACAGTCCTTAACCCTAAAACCTCTAAAATCCATCATCACATTTACACCAAGGCCATGCTTTACATAGGTTACTCCCAGTCAATTACAGAATATGGTAGTGATAAGATAGGCACATTCCTATGAGACTCCTATAACAGGCAATGCTGGCTTGAGGACTCCTTGGCGGCCTTGGCAGCCTCTCTTAGAAGTGCACTTCAGCCTCAGATGCTTGCCTCCAATCATCTTTCCTTTGATCTCTACTCTACCTGGGGTCAGATTTGTATCACAGTCTGACATCTCTCCCAGCTTCCTCTCATCCCTTCATGTTTGTCCTCACAAGCAATTCCCTTTAATAATACTAATGTGTATGTAATTTCCTCATGGCATAGGCTTCTTGAAGGATCTAGACTAGCCCAGGCTCATTGGTATCATAGGTACTAAGATGCAAATTGTATGTATATTATCTACATTCATATTTAACACATATTTGCAAAATAGAAATCATATACACATTTTACAGGTGAAATAGGTGACATTCCAGAAGGTTAACTATTGCCCACGTTCACATAAGTAACAAGTGGCAATGGAAAGATTCACATTTAAGTCTCTCTGGCATGCAGATACGCGGTCTTTCTATCCTGGTGCTGAGTCACACTATTGAAATGAGAAATAATTGCCTCCCAAGAAAATAATTTGGGACAGGTATGGATATTACCTCACGGAATCAGATTTCTTGCACCATAAGAAAAAAATTAATACCCAGAATTAAAATGAGCTATTTTGGAAGATAGTGCATTCGTTATAACAGGAGGTGTGAAAGTGTAGGCTGAATAAGTGAGTGCCAGGAAATTTATAGGGAACCTTTGAGCATTAGCTGTGTGTTTTGATGAATTAGGTTCTATATAGAGTGTGAGTGCCTGTGTTGCTTGGTGTTTACTCACAATCTCACAGATGAGTCCTTTAGTTACTATGAGATATGAAGCTTCCCCCAAAGTGACTAGAGTTTAATAATATATTCCTGGAAATTATCTCAAATGCCATAGAAATAGTTCCAGATAGACCAATTTTCTTCCTAGGATTTTTTTTCTGTCTCCAGTAGCTATTAAAAATGTACTGAGTATGTCTTTTTCTTTGTATATCAATCTTAGATCAATAGAATTCCAGAGATTAAAGAGGTCTTGGAAATCTGTTCAAGTCCATTCCCTTTATAATCATTGAAACTGACTGAGAGTTATAGAATCAAAGATGATTCTATTCTTTCAATTTCAGATTTGTGTTTTAGTTGTTTTTAAACAATAAGGTATAGGAATTTTAGACTGCAGTATTGATATTTCTTTATGTCCCATTTTTTCCAAAGGGGTAAGAATTTCCATGAGGTTACCTACCAGTCCCTAAACTAATTACTTGCATCCAAGGACAGCATTATCCTTAGAAGACCAAGAGAAAGGCAAACCCAGCACAAAGTGAGTTCACATCCTTCTGGAGTCAGTTTTTGCTGCCTTAAAAGTAAGATTTAGGCTGACAGAAATGGTTCTAGAAACCTGAATGCCTAAAAAAAATTTTAAAAACAGATTACTTAAAACATTTTGAGTTTTTAAAACATTTTGTAATTTATGTGCTTAGTATACGCTATGTATTCATACATTTCTGAATAAATACAAGAGAAAGACATTGTCACTAAATATAAAAATGCAATACAATGACATCTCTTCTTACATTGTCACTAAATATAAAAATGCAATACAATGACATCTCTTCTTATTTTGTTTTTTATTTTAAGTTCTGAAAAATGTTGAGATTTAAAATGTTTGCTGTAAATAAAGAAGCTTCTACTGACTACAGGATGTTATCTTAGCTTCCCAAGCTTGAATCAGAGTTCATGGTCTGATATGTACATAAAATCATCTTAATCATTTTAGTTTATTTTTATTATGTGTTGTTATGGCTTTTCTCTGTGATAACAGAGGCAATCCTAAACCCAAAAAAACCTACCGCGGCATTCTATCCCCCTGACACAGTGGAAGGTCTCCTCTGAGAGATTTAGATTATTCTACATGTCTTGGTAATGTAACATTTTCATGGTGGCAAAGCCTTTTTAGAATCAGTATCTGGAATGTAGAGATGATGGGATACATCATTCAAAACTGCCAAATCAGTACTTCTATTTTGATTTCTGAGAATCTTTTTTCAAAAGAAATATTCAGTGATCATGATTTTCAAATACAGTAGATCTGTCATGTTTCTTAGATACAAATTTTGATGGAAATTGAGGCATACCAAACTTAATGCCATATCTAGAAACTAAATGCCACTAATGCTAGTAAACTTGCTGAGAAAATGCAAAGCATGTATTGGACCTTCTATTAAAGGCAGACATTTTAGAAAGATCTTTAACTGTATAACATTTTTCTGTAAACCTCATTTAGATTCTTGGAAAACCAAAATATTAGTTTTTATTTTTATTATGTCCTAAAAATATTAGCATTTCCTTGTATTTTTCTAAATAGTTTGAAATAAAGTTATCTGAAAAAGTATCAAGGCTCTCAAATGGCTGAAATCAGGAAAAATATCTGTTCCGAATCCTTCACACCTCTTTGTTTCTATGTCCCTTTCCATATAACTTTATATTGTCCATTCACAATGAGCAGTGTGAGTGGACTGATCCTCTGATTATGGGATTGGACAATGGAATGTTGCAGGCTGGGCTTATTCTCACCCTTCAGCCATGGGGAAAATGAGCTCATATCTAGGCTAGCCTGCTGGTCTCTGAAAGAAGATGAGGGCCGTGTGGAGCAGAGCCAAGGTTTACCAGTATAGATCAGTCAATCCCCAGGAGCATGAGTAAGCACAGTCCAGATCAGTAGAAACACTTACGAGCATTCACCTAGCATTACGTTCTACTTTGATCTATCATTTTATTTGTGACAGATACAGCTATATCAGGCATAATTTCCTATAATGTAATAATCCTACACATATTATATACATAGTTGGGAAAGACTAATAATTCCTACTGATGGAATCAGAATTCAAAATATCTCAAGTGAGAAGGAGTTATAACACTAGGCAAATAAGGGGTAAATGTTTTCCTTGAGTGAAGGGAGCAGGCTTGCTGGCATTACAGAATAAAATACTTTCACAAAAATTAAAGGGAAAAATGGCATTGAAATGAGCCTTGAGAGAAGTTAGAAGCCAAACCATACATCTCAAGTTAGCATTCGGCATTTATCTGGAGAGTAACAAGTAGCAAATAGGTCTCATCTTTGTCTAGGCTAGATTAATTCATAATAATCATTATATATTGAATTGAATATTTTACATTCAGTTAGAAGGTTGATCTAGGCTCACTGGTTGGAAATGAAAGGGAGGATGTAAACATTGATTCTATTGGAAACAGTGTAGTGGTTAGGTATTAAAATTTTGGAGAACCAGATTGAAATTTCTGGTATAACTTTTATTATTTTTGTGGCATTATGAAAATCATTTAATCTCTTAAGTTTCAGGTTATTAACAGCCAGACAGAAATAATATCTCTCTGATGGGTTGTTAAATGTGTGACAAGAGTTCAATACTTTGGCCCTAGTCCTGCCCCTAAAATCATAAGGTTGAAGACAATAGATACTACGTTCTCTCAAATTGAGAGAAACAGAGGTCAGCATCCCTTTACTAGGTCAAGCAAACAGGGCAAAAGAAAACTAGTTGTAGCAATTTTAGATGACTAAAAGAAAGGGAGACTCACTGCCTTGCAGTATGCTTGTTGAGAGATGGGAATCCATCAGTCTAATTTACTATTGCTATCTGAAAAGAATGCTGTGAAATATTTCTTGGGAAAGCCACAGGGTGACCCTGGCTTCTCATCTGGGGAAATCTGAAGAAGACAGGGTGGCTGGGGCAGCCTGCAATAATATCTAAAAGAGGGAAAACTGATAGAACATCAAACAAGGATGTGCTTTCCTCAGGTGAAGCAGACATATGTAAGGTACCATTAGAGACTGTGAAGTGGGGAGCAGGCGGCAAGTGCAAGGAACTCTGGGACATCTCAGTTGGAGTACATCCTCCTCTTTAAGGACCTTGCAGAGAGGAAAGCAAGAATCTGACAATTCTTCCTTCCCAATCTTGCTACTTAGGGTCAGGTTGGCCCTGCAGTTGTGGAAAACACTTTGAAATGGATATAAGATTGACTCTGATTTAGATTGGACTTGGATTTTTATATCTGAAAGTGAGTCAATTACTGGCATGGTACTGTTGATTCACCAAAATGCAGCCGGAGAGCTAAAGCACCTGCCTAATAATCCCTGAAGGCATAGGAGCAGGAGATTTTACAGAGCATGGATGAAAGAAATAATTGGAGAAAAAAATAAATCTTTTAAATCAGCATGGTATTTAGTTAAGACTGTTCATTATACTGGTTTTTATATAAAGAAGTAATGAGCTATTAGTTGGCAACTCATTTAAAACAAAGTATGGCATATAATAAGGGCTCAATAAAAGATAGCTTTTATAATTATTTGAAGAAAAAATATCAAATTTCAATGCAATCCAAAATAGAAAGGGCTATATTGAATAGTAACAATGGAAAATTAAAAAGTCAAACACTAAAGGCCATGTAGTCAGGCATCATTCTGAACTTGAATAGAAGATTCTTTCATGGTTTCTTTAATTCCAGGATTCTATTATTCTAAGCCTGAATTATTTCTCCACGTGGGAAAAAAATCTGTTTTTATCCCAAATTAAATAGACAATATTACTCTTCCTACATTTTTTTAATGTAAAGAAGCAGATTATTTCTTTTTATCCTCTAAAAGCATCCACTATTAAAGCAATATCATTCACCCTTTTGGTTTGAAGTTTTAGCTCCCTTTATCAAGTGCATGTCATAAAAAGTTGTCTGTCAGTATTCATTCTTTGATGGCTCTTTCTTCATTTTTGAAAATGATACTGACATAAAATGAGTGACACAGCACTACAGTACTGCTAGGACTGTCTGGCAAGCTTTTATATAACAGTAACTTGCTTTCCTTTGTACTAACTTATTTTGAGCTTCTGCATAAAGGATTTTAATAACAAAACAGATCAGAGGTTAAGCAAAGAGTATTTCACTTTTTTAAGCAACTGTCATTTTCAGAAATATATATTATATACATACACACACACACACACACACACACACACACACACACACATAGTCTCCTGACTCAGAGAACTGTTTCAATTCAAACTTTAGGGGGAGTAGTTCCATACTTACATCTTGGTTGGTCATCTCCCAGTAGGGTCTCTCTCCGTAAGACACAACCTCCCACATCACAATCCCATAGCTCCAGACATCACTGGCAGAGGTAAACTTTCGGAAAGCTATAGCTTCTGGGGCAGTCCATCTGATTGGAATTTTGCCTCCCTACAATTGAAAAAGAAGAAAAAAATTCCCACATACTTCAAATGTATCTAGGGATACTGCTTCCTCACTGAAAAGATCTAGAAAGAGATGTAGCATTTTTAAGTGAATCTGTTTGACAGCATACAGTCTCTTTTCACATATCTCAGCCCATAAGCACTTGTAGGCTGACTACTAATTGGCTGGCTGGAAGCTTTCTAGTTTAAATTCTGTTTGACTACTGGAACACATACAGGACCCACATCTCAATTACAGTATCAGGATGGCAGCTTTAAGTGGGGAAAGCAGGCAGTCAGGCAAATCAATAAGGTAACTTTCATGACTTTCTAACAGAAAGTAAAGGACTCAAATTCCCAGGGTTCTTTTTTCCTTTAATATAGGGACTGTAAATAGAAAGTCTTGATTGCTGAATGTAACCATGAGAAGTTTAAATGTTAATAAGACAAGCATGAAAATCAGATATGTTAAAAACTTAGTTAGACTTTCTCCTGACACCGTGCAATTTCTTTTAGACTTGATTTCTCTTATTTCCCATTGTCACATTTTTGTGTGTGTTTGGTCAAACTGTTTTTTGTTTTTTTTATAACCAAAAAGGTAAGTATCTAAATGAGATTCAACCAAATTAAAAATTATTAAAATTAGATTACAGGGGAAAACTTACAACATTATCAAGTTTGGGGCTTTTACATGATAAAAACAATGATTTGGTAAGTTTTCTCCTAGTTTACTAGATAACACTTTTATATCCCACCCCTTTCAGGGTAAACGTTTTTCTCCTCATTTTTAAAAGAAGAAAAATCAATGCAACCAAACATTTCATCTATAAGCAAATATATTTTAAAAGAGAGAAAGAAAGAAGTGAGTGTTTTGAATATTTTCCTGTAAAAAGACTAATATATGCCTTCCTGTTTTGCAGGAAGAAAAAAAAATTAATTCACATACTAGAAAAAATGGGACAAACTTTCTTTATGAACCAAAGTTTCAGGATATATGAAGAAATAACAATTTCATGTAATGCTTAAAATTGTTCTGAGTTGATGTTAATTTGAATTATTGAAACTAAGTTTGAATTATTTGCTCCTTAGAAATATGGTAGCAGCACATTGAGAAGACTTTCCTGAAACATAACTTTTGTTAATTAATTATTCATAGGCAAGATCACATTATTAGGCCTGGCTATGTGGCACTGGGATCATCTATAATTATTACAATTCCTCTTGAAATTGTAATTTGTCGATTACTTTAAACTTCAGCCTAGAAATTTTCTCCTGGTCCTCTGACCATCATATTGGACATCAATATTATCTGAAGTTCCCTTATTGGCTCATCTCTCAATATATGGATTTTCCACAAAGTGCTGCCACACCCCATTTCCCAGGAGTAAGTCTTGAGGGTCTCAGGATCTCTGGCTCCTCTCCCCCTCCCTCTCCACCAGCATGACACATTCACACAGACCTTGACAAATTTACTTTATGCATTTAACTGAGACACCAACCAGTCATGCTGGGAATGGGTTTTTCTATAAACTCAATCTTGTTTAGGCCAAGTTTATTAAATGTAACTCTAATCCCAGGAGAATTCCTAATTGAGGTTTCATTTAACTCAAATAATGACAATAATAATTAGGTCTAGAAAGAAAGGCATATTCCACCAATTAATTTATTGATTTATTAAGCTGATAATTTGAAGGCTTTGTTTGCTTAGATAAGTCACTCATGATCTTCAGCATAGTATAATCCTTAACTATCCATAAATCACAATGCAACAATGAAAAAAAACAGCCTTATAATCTATAGTTTATTGTTAGACTATGAGTAGAAGTAATTTTAAAACGTTGAATTAAATAAGAAAATGTGTAACATCTATCATAAGAATAAGAGATGACAAAAGTATTCTGTATTGAAACAAAAGTTAGCCACATTGTATAGTGAAAAAGATATAATGATAAATTCCTGTCTTCATAAGAAGTTTAAACATTGAGGATATCTTGATGTCCTTCAGAAGATTTAGAATTAAACAAATGTAGTTTATTAAAAGGGATTAAAACTCAAGAAGTACAATACATAGACTGTCCAGAAAATTCTGTTCCATCAATTCCCACAGTTTTCCACAGAAAAAACTGTCAATTATACAACAGCAATTCAGGAAGCAATTACTTTGCTGGAAAAGGGTGTTGATTTATGCTAATTATGACAATGTGAATTAGTGACCAATTTTCCATATATGTGGGCTTAACAATTTACATAGTATTAAAGAAATTAGGCATTAAAATACCGCCAGTAATGTTAATATATGTATATATATTTATTGCTTTTAATGCAGGAGATTCTCTCTTTAACTTTTTCTTTTATGTTTAATATGATTTTATGAGTTGTATCCACTATGAACTCAAACTTTTTATTTTCAGTATCTGCAAGGAAAAATTGAACTACTAAGACTCATAAAGTGAATACTTGGCTTATCTGAATTTAATATTTGAATTTTCTGATATCTAACAAGGAGAGTTATCTGGATTTTTTTAATCCACCTTCCCCTTTTTCTCTCTCTTTCTTCCTATATTGGAGGAATTTCTTTCTATTTTCTTTTTTTTTCTATTTCCTTTAAAATCTTTAAATATTAAATGTCTCTAGTCTAGTATTTCAGAAATTCATTCTGTTAGCTCTTACCCTAGTGGTGTAGGCTGCCTCAGGATCATCTTCCAGTACCCTGGAAAGCCCAAAGTCAGACACTTTGCACACAAGGTTACTATTTATTAAGATGTTTCTGGCAGCAAGGTCTCTATGCACGTAGCCCATGTCAGAAAGGTACTTCATTCCTGCAGCGATGCCTCTCAGCATACCAACCAGCTGGATCACAGTGAACTGCCCGTCATTTTTCTGTAAAGATTATACAGAAATATTAGTCCTACAACCCCAATCACTAAGGGAAAATATGAAAGGATCTTCCTTCAATCCCCAAATTAATATATACTACTACCAAATTCATATGCAATTTCTATCTGAAGGAGAATGGGAAAAGTTAAGCAATAGATAGTTAACTTGATAATGCGTAACAGTCCTCTGCTCGGTCAAAGCAGATAAAGGCTTTGAAAGCCCTTGACCAAAATCTCACTTATAGTTGCTCTTTTCTGCATTGTAATCCTTTATTCTCAGTCATCAGAGGAGCGTTTTCATCACTTCAACCTAGTGCCTGCCTTGGGTTAACACTGCACATTTTTGAAGTGACTTAAAAGAAGCTGGCTGGATAGGCATATTGGGGTAAGGAAGAAGTGGCCAGAGGAAGTAAGGGAGAATCTGCAAGAGCAGATGGGGGAGGGAGGGACTGAACAGTGACCAGGAGAATGTTAGCATTTCTGAGAAGCTTGCTGTCTTTGTCAAGGGCACTGGACTTGGTGCAGACACACAGAATAAGGCTCAACTGATGCTTATTTTGAAATAAAGGAATGATGTGACCTTAAGAGACTGAAGAACTTAAATATATGTACTAGAAATTTGGCAGCAGAATCTGGTAGAGGCTGGAGATTGAAAGGGAAGTTTGCCTTGTCAGTGGACCCCTGTCATATTCAATGCACAGGCCCTTCTTATAATCGTCATTAATGCCACTGTCCCATTACTTTTAATCAATAGCAATAGTTGCTATATTGAAAGTGAAAAGCTGCCAGACTACAGGTTTAATCAGGCCTGCAAACATGTTACATTGTCTAGCACATGCTATTTATTAATAAAATGAATTGCCAACGCTTAAAATTTGAAGACTTGCATATTTAAAAATACAATCTTTTCCTAAAATCCAGAAGATCTGACAACATTGGCTACTGTCTGTTATCACGTAATGACTCTGCTGGTACAAGTAGTGACTGGCCCTCAGATGAGTTATGAGTCTATTTGACTCTTTCATTAATATAGATGATTTTCATGGACTTTTTAGACATTTTCCTTATTCTGCCTGATATACTTTGAGAGAGTTAAGTACTTTTTTTTTGTTCTTTTTAAAAAAATTTTTGTTGAAGTATAGTTGATTTACAATGTTGTTTTAGTTTTTGCTGTACAGCAAAGTGAATCAGTTACACATATACATATATTGACTTTTTTTTAGATTCTTTTCCCATATAGACCATTACAGAGTATTGAGTAAAGTTCCCTGTGCTATACAGTAGGTCCTTATTAGTTATCTATTTTATACATAGTAGTGTAGTGTGTATATGTCAATCACAATCTGCCAACTTATCTCCCCTCCCCCCATTTCCTCCCCTGGTAACTGTAAGTTTGTTTTCTACATCGGTGACTCTATTTCTGTTTTGCGAATAAGTTCAATTGTACCATTTTTTTAGATTCCACATATAAGCGATATCATATATTTGTCTTTCTCTGTATGACTTACTTCAGAGAGAGTTAAGTACCTATAAAAGCTTCTCTTTTTCTCCTTTCCTTCCTTCCTTCCTTCCCTCTTTTATTTTTTTTGGAGGGGCACATTAACATACACTTAAATAAAACTGTAGAGACACGTAATTTGGATTTGTATACATTTTCTGAAGTGGATAATTTTCAAACCGAAGTTAATTTTTGTAGTATAATTATCCTGACTCCAGATATTTCTATTTAAAATTTAGCTTTAAAGTGGCTGGATTTCAACTTCAACATCATGGTCAATATATGAATAACACTTTGAATAGTTACATTTGTCTCATATCTTACCTTTAAAAATGTATCTAAAGAGCCATTTTCCATATACTCTGTCACTATCATCACTGGTTTACCTGAAAAGAACACAGTGTTATAAACTGTTGCTTTTAGATTTTGTACTCTTATCTAGGAAGAGTTTACTTGGAAGTTTTTATTGTTGTCCAAATTATATACATCTGTTAAAAAAATAGTCCTTTTTGAGTAGCAAGTAAATTTATGACATGATGATATCTTAGTATATACTAAATTGGGTCAGTGAGAAGAAAGTATCACAAGAATGATAAAGATTGACATTTAAGATTCAAAAACCCATAATTTTCAATACCAAAATCAATTTATGTAGAAAATGAGTTTAAGGATGAATTTTATTTTAATAGAGGTAATGATATAAAGTGCCAAATAATAATATCCAGCAAAGCACTGAAAACATATTCATCTTCCTCACAGTTCTAAATAAAAACTCCTGTCCAGTCTAACTACCCTGTTTATGATCCCTGGAATATATGTTGTATTTTCCAAACTTTATTTCTATGTTCTTATAATTCATTTACTTATGGCTACCTCCCTTTTCCCTCTCTGCCACATACTTATGATCTTTATCAACCCCAATTTTTTCATTCTTCAAAACCCTGTTCTGATTCCTCTTGCTGTCTGGAAACTTCTCTTGCAATCATCATTCTGATGGATGAAGTCCTCCTCTTTTCATGTCTGATATAAAACTGTAGCTAGACAGACTCTGGAGCTACACTGCTTGGCTTTGTATCCCAGATCAATCACTTATTATCAAGTGATCTTGGGCAAATCAATTCTTATCTCTGTATCTCATTTTTCTCATCTGTAAAATGGAGATATTAATGGCACTTGCCTCATAGAGTTACTGTGAGTATCCACCAAGTCATATTGTTATCCAGGTCACTTAAAATAGTGCCTGTCACTTAGAATCTGCTATGTATTATTATTTTATAAACTTTATCAACTTTGTATCTGTGGGGTTTCATTGCTAGATATAAGTCGACTAAGAGAATAGATCAAATTTTATCCCTCATAAAATTATGGCAGTTAGTGTGTAATATGTCTGTGATACAAGATGAAAAATATAAGATCAAAAATCTTTGCTATAGGGCTTCCCTGGTGGCGCAGTGGTTGAGAGTCCACCTGCCGATGCAGGGGACACGGATTCGTCCCCCGGTCCGGGAGGATCCCACATGCCGCGGAGCGGCTGGGCCCTTGAGCCATGGCCGCTGAGCCTGCACGTCCGGAGCCTGTGCTCCGCAACGGGAGGGGCCACAACAGTGAAGGGCCCGCGTACCGCAAAAAAAAACACAAAACTTTGCTATATGAAAAAATATCTAAAACATGGTTGTTAGTTTTATCACTCCACGCTAACCTCACTATTTTAAAACATGCCCCTTTACTCTTTGATAAAAGTATACTACATACAATTTTAGTGTTAATTTAAACTATTTTTAGGTAAGTAAAAAAAGACCTTATGATAGTAAAATTCTATCTTGTATATCTATTAATTAACTTTTTATATTATAAAGGGAAACAGGGTCTATTCAATTATGAAATGCACTGTAATTAACTTAATGGCATTCTCCAGAAGGGTATCTGTATTTTACTTGAGAAGTGATTCATTCAGGTCATAGAGTTAGAACTTTTATATTTATTCATACAACATTAGTCTGAAATGTAAACAGAGATATAGAAAGTTAGACAATTGCATGAAAAAGAAATAACTAGAAAGAAAAAGGAGTTTTCATTCCAAAATCACTTAAAACTCACTATTTAGTATAATAAGGTAGGTCAGTCTAATTTCTCACTCAGACAATTATCTTCTTTTAAAATACTTTAGAAGCATTATTCTTTGAGTGAAATGTGACAAGTAATGCTACAAAGGCAGATGCATTTCTCCTCCTCTTTAAAGTTTGTAAAAGTTATTTAAAAAGGTTGTCTAAAAAATTCATTTGTCATATATTTGTACTATGCCTACGTTAGGTAAAACATCCCATGTGTAGAGAATATACATTGGAGATGTCATTTGATTTGAATTTGGAAGATTGAAAGGGTCACTGGTGTAATAAATGGTGACAGATATTCCAGGAAGAAGAGGCAGCATGGGCCAAGGTATCTTGTCATGAAAGAGTTCAAGTTCAAACATGGCTAGAGGGCTGAATTTTGCTTTGTAATTCAGGAAGTGACAGGAGATGAGTTGGGGAATGTTGATTTTTAAAACTGACTGGAAATACAATACCTTAGTTAGAAAAAAAAGAATGACTCATTGTATTTGTAAATGGCCAAGACAACATAACAGAAAAAAGGATTATAACTGCATTTTCTCCTAACTATGGCTGTAATCTAAGTTCATGAATTGAGATATGCTTCCAATTTAACTTCATTTTAATGATGCCACACCCATTTTAATGGTCTTCAGACAAACTCTAAATAGACAAAATTTTGCTTTAGGCCCTTTTGGTCCCATTCTTACATCCTAGAGCCTATTTCCGGCTTTTATTAATGTTGAAGCCCCTTTTCCTTCAAAAGTCCAGAATTAATATGCTTCCCCAAGGGTGACAGCCAAAATATTTGATAACTGCTTTGGCACAGGGACCTACATGTCTGAAGTTCAACCAACCGTAATACTGGAATATCAGAATGTCCTGGTGTACCAGACATCACCTCTTCATCTGCCTGATTTCAGGAATTCAGAAGTACCCAGAGATGAAGCTGAGTAGGCATATAAAAGGGTAACCCTGGCTTCAGCTTTTTATCAAATAGCATGGGAGTATTTCAATAAATTTACAGCTAATAGAGCCAAAAAATATGTATTTGCTGAACACCAGCCCTGATCAAATTAGGGAAAGGGCTACATTTTCTAGAATCAGCCTGTGTTTCTAGGAATATGTCCTGTGTAGATCTGACTCTCACTTACAGAAATCCGTTGAGGGAGTTGTCATAGTTTAATTGGAATTGGAAGAACTGAATTCCAGCAGATATCCAGAGAACATAGTCTTAGCTTTCCCTCATTGGTACCTCTCAGCTCCTATCACATGAACAGATGCCTTGTCCATCAAAGTGAAGGCCTAATCAATGTCTACAATTATCTACTCTACCCCAAGCCTTTTATTATTACAGCACTTCTCCTATATTACTACTTCAAAACCTTCAGTTTCCTTCTATTCTCTTTTTCTAGAGAACAGAAAACTTTTTCTCAGTTTCTTTCTCTTCTCTCTGTCTATCCTCTAATTTTTTAGACCCTCTTCTTACAGCTATGGGTTAGTGGTAAATATTTACTACTGCTCACCCAAGGTCTCCTGAGCAGGAGTTGGATAAAATCCCTATGTAAAAATACCTCTTGGGTAAATTTTTTCCTTAAATTCAACCCAGATTCACTGAGCTTAGACGAAAGAATTCATACTCTAAAGAGAATGACTGATCAGAAACTTTATTGATATTGAATAATATATATTTGGAAAGAAAGAGTAATTGCTTTTTAGGGAGATCTGCACCTGGTATTCCTCCTATAAGATTTTTTTTTTAGTATTCATCACTTAGCTTTAAAAGTCAGATTCATTACTTATGACAGCGTAGGTTTTGAAAAATATGATAGGGACCTAAAACACCTCTTTTATTTCAGAAAATGGGGGAAAAGCAATTAAAATGCATGTTTGCAAACAAGCATGATCTTCTTTTGTTGACAAGAATAAGACAGTTCAGGACTCATTTGATTATTTCTCATGCTTAAGCCATTTTAATGATAATTATATTTAGTTTGGCATATGTTTTGTCTCAGTTCCTGCTAGCCTGCAAAAATGACATAGCATTAATTAATGTGGCTTTACTCTAACCATTGTAAATTCAATAAAATGGTATAAATCATTTTCCATTATCCAGCTTGAAGTACAGACAAAGAGTAAATCTGCCAATAATTTTGAAAGCATATTATCAAAAATCAATATAAAAAGAGCTCATAAAGCATGTCAAAACATGATTTTAATCACAGAGTAGAGTTTTTACATTACTTCATAATATTTACTGAGGACCCAGTTCAGGCAGAGTCTAAGTAGTAATAGAAACACATTATTTGTGGAATTCACCAACCTCATATTTCATCATTTGGTATTGATAATCATAAAAGAACTACAGTTTATTGATATACTGAGTGCCCACTTACAAGGCATGATGTTATTTTTAATTGTAATCAAAATTCTATAACAGTGATATTACAAAAGACTCTTTTCAGAGAAAGAAAAGTGAGGCGTAAAATGATTCAATATATTACCTGAGTTGATTAGGGCAAGTCGTATAAGAAACAAAGTTGGGAATCAAATTCATGTCCACCTGATTATAAAAGTTGTTTTCCTTCCCTCCATACTATGATGCCTATAATTTCCAAATATTTATTTAAAATTTTAACTTTAAAATCTCACAAATATTTAGTCTTTTGTGATAATATAAGTTTGATAATCATGACTATGCCATACCAAACTATTCATGCATTAATGGAAGATCTGGTAGGGATTCAGTTGCTTTCAATAAATAATATGTTTTTATGTATGATCATTACTTATATATGCTCCAAATGTTTTGAAGTGTTCGATAGTGAAGTGGATAGGTCTTGGATTCCACTTATATGAAGTATCTAAAGTAGTCAAACCCATAGAAACAGAAAGTAGAATGGTGGCTGCCAGTGGCGGGGGGAGGGGGAAAGAAGGAATTACTGTTCAATAGGTATAAAGTTTTAGTTATGCAAGACAAAAAGTTTCTAGAGATCAGCCGTACAACATTGTGCTTACAATTAAAAAAACTGTATCTACATCTAAAAATTTAATAGGGTAGATATCATGATATGTGGGTTTTTCTTACCACAGTAAAACAAAACTGCATTTGCTTCCTTAGTAAGTGATTTTTTTTGGTGCTAATGTCCAACAAAATCCAAGAGAGAAGAGAACACGCCACTTCTGGTAAAGCAGTCTTTTTTCACAAGCTATCTCAAAGTTAGGTGAGACAAACTGTGGGGAGTGTTGATTTAGTCCTTGCTTTTCAGAGCATGGCCCTTGACAAGTGGCATAGCTATCACCTGAGAGCTTGCTGGAAATGCAAAATCTCAGTGCCCAATCCAATCTATTAAAACAGATTCTGCATTTTAGCAATATCCTCAGAGGCACGTTGTATTTTGAGAAACACTGAACTAGGCTACATCACAAGAGTTGCAACTAAATCTGGGCTTATTATTTTATTTGCATTGGTACTACCTGCTTTTCTGAAACCACGAGTGCATCAAAAAACACATGGTACCACTTAAGGGTATAAGGGAGCATTTGATTTAGAAACATCACAATTCACTGGAAAACAACTGTCACTGGTTTCTCTTACAAACATTTTACAAGATTTGTAAATAATTAAAAGTAAGCCTGTGCTTATACTTATATATCTATAGTTTTATTTCACTACGCGATTCTATTTGGGTTGTATTCCATTTAGTACATTAACACTTGTAGCTGTTTGAAATTACTTTAATTTTTACTCCAAGGGAAGCTTGGAATAAGAAATATCATGATTCAATTATTAATGGTTAATGTCACCCAGAAAATGGGACCCTGTGTTTGTAGTAGGAATAGATAATGCTTATCAAGCGGGGGAATGTGAAGGGAGGATGAAGTATGGGGCAAGCAGAACTTAGAAAGGTACTCAGATATTTTAATTCCATTATGACCCTTATTTATTGGTTAACACTTTAGGGAAAACTACTTTTAAAATTATGTAATTTTAATTTTAGGAAAGACTATAAAATCAAAAGCCTCTATACCTTACCTGAAATGGAAACACCAAATGTTTCTATTAAATAGAAATTCCAAATTTTCCATAATATCCTCTTTTATTTCAGATTGTTTATATTGATATAAACTTTCTCATTAGCTGCTCATTTCTCAAGTTAAAAATAAATTAGAATTGCTCTGACATTAGCAAAGGTGGATAATTACTTGTGGAGTCAGCAATGATCGACTTTGCAGAGGAGCTAAGGAATCTAAGAATTAACAATGTGACAGCTTTGTTTTATTAGTAATGAAAATGACTTTAAAAACACAAGGTTTAATTTACTAATAATCAATCTTTGAGCCAGTAAATCTGTTTCTATAGATATATATCTTTCAGGTGAGTAGAATTTAGATTTTATCAGAAAAAGCCCTTGTAAATATCTAATAAATATCTTATGTTTATTTATTATACCTTTCTCTATGCCCTAATAATGAAAAACTAGTATCAAATTAATGAGCTGGCTTCCATTTCTACTGCCGTGTTAAATTTGTTTATTTCCATCATGGTTTATCACTGATAATGGCTCATAGAATTGTTTCCTTTTGTGAAAGGGAAGATATAAAGTTCAAGCATATTCATACTGCAAACATTTTCATTTATACTTCTCAGAATCCAATCTTATACACAACATCTGCAATTGGGTGCTTATAAGCCTCTCAAAAGTAACGTGTCCAAAACGGAACTACTGATTACCAACCACAATCTTGCTCCTCCTGGAATTTTCCCCATAACTGACAATTCCTTTCTTCAAGGTACTCAGGACAAATAATTTATAATTATCATTGACTTCTCTTTTTCTCATATTCCACATCTAATCCACAAGAAGACTTACTGTGATTGCCTTCAAAATATCTATAGAATTCAACTACTACTCACCATCTTGTTAGATTACTACCCTGATCTAACCCATAATGAGGTATGAATAATGAGAGTAGTCTCCTCCCTGTCTCCCCATTTCAACACTGGCTTCTACCGTCTTTATTCAACACAGCATCCTGACTGATCCTGTTAATGTAGAAATAAGATTCTATCACATCTTGGCTCCAAGGCTCAGAATAAGAGGCAGTCTTTGCAGGGACCAAAGTGTTCACATACTGTCTATTCTCCTATTAAATCTTCAAGTTAAGCTCTTACCAGACTCCTCTCATTCATTCCACTGAAGCAACGCTGGCCTTGTTTTTTCTCGAACATTCTATGCAAGTTCCATTCGAGTCTTGCAGGTTCTTCTTTCTACAACACACTGCCTGCCCCCAGATATCTGTAAGGCTCATACCTTCACTTATTCAAGCCTTATCAGAGAGGCCTTTCTCTAAATAAAATAGAAACCACCAACCCTCAATAGAAACAATCCATAATCTCCTAACTTAGCTTTACTTTTTTCATTTAATATATTATAAATGTATTTGTTCAATTAGTTTGTCTTCCCTACCCAAAGGTAAGCTCCATAAAGGCAGGAAATCAGTCTGTTTAATCTCTGCTGTATCCCACTGATTAATAGGAATAGACATGTATTAGGTGATCAATTAATACCTTTTGAATAAATAAATGTTCCTTGTCAAGTGTATACCAAATAATAAAAATGAGGTTAGTAATGTACACTGTAAGAGCTTGGGTTTTGGAGTCATGCAGAACTGCTTTTAAATCTGGTATTATCCTATGCTAGTTTTATGATATTGGATAAGGTATTTAACTCCTTAAGGTTAATTTTTCCCATCTGTAAAATGAGAACAAATACTAGTGTCTACAGGATAGCATTGTTGTGCAGATTAAAGAAGATAATATATAAAGAACATTAACTTAGCACATACTTAAAGTAACATTAATTATTATTAGTAGTTATAACTTATAGTTATATGTAAGATCCTGTGAAAAGATCCTCGTGCAATTTTCTTCATATGCATTTTAATTATTTTTCCTAAAACACCCATAGTTTTATAGAACAAAGTTGCTTAAATTAAAATATAAATTGTATATCACTCTAACTCATTTTAACTGTTTACATAACTGTAATTTAGTCATTGATTCATTTACTATCATTCATGTCTTTTAAAAAAGTTTTGAAATTCCCTAATGTGTCTGGCCCTGTGACAGATACTAGGGGTGCTGTAAACATATATCAATTTCAAGAAGTTCATCGTGTAGTAAGGACAGAACATGTTGAGAGATAACTATGATACAATGGACAATATGACAAAGTGCAGAGAAATGCAGCTAGAATTTGTAAGATTGTCTGGCTGAGAATTCATTCATTCAACAAATACATGAAATGCTACACATGCTGAGCACAGATCTAGGAACACACAGGTGAGCAAAATAAAACAAATGTAGGACTGGGATGCTTTCCTTTACTCAGCTATTCAACATTATTGAGTGGCCTACTCTATGCCAGGCAGACACTGAGGATGGAAGGAAAAATGAAGAGAAATGACACTGATTTCATGGAGAAGGTCACATTTGAATTAAACTTGAAGGTCAAGTAGAACTGAGGAAAGTGGAGAGGACATGCTAGGGCGGAATGAAGTATCTCCAAGGGCAGAACAAGAACTAGGTACAGTTTTCTGGAAAGGAAATAGTGTAATATGGAGATATGGCTAAATTATATCAAGTTCAGTATCAAAGTATATGTATTTTGCTTGATTTGTTTGCTCCTGGTGATGAAGCAAGAGAGGAAATTGATTTAGTGAAATGTATGGAATGGACTAATATCTATTGGAAAATACCAAAATGGAAAGACTAGTCTGAAGATTGTTGGAATAGCCCTGGGTCATATATAATGAGGGCCTGTAAAATAAAATGGACTTTTACAGGATAGAATGAAATACTATATTTGAAAGATAATTACAAATTTATATAAGTCAGAATTATCTGACAATTTAAATAATCAATTGCCATTGAATGTGTTATTTCCTCAGACATGGAAAGAAAAACAGGGAGACACTTCTTTAATTTTTCTCTAATATTTTGTTTAAATTTATTAATTTTACAGGAGAACTAAGTTTATTTGTATATTATCCTAGATTAAGAAATATAAGTATGAATATTTAAATAGAAATATACATATTTCAATAGAAATATTATATAACTATAAATATTTCAATAGAAATATTTATATTTATATAACTACATTGTATAAACTATATTACATAATTATATTATATAAATATTTCAATAGAAATATTCCTTTGGTCAATTTTTATAATATTTCCATGGGTGGAAAAAATAAATCTTAAAGAACTAAGGCTGCTGCAATGGAAAAATTATAATTTTCCACTTCTAAATTTTATTCCTGAATCTATTTGAATTGTAAAAGCTGGCTCTATGTATGTTACATTAAAGCATCATGCATTGTGAATGAGTCAATTAAGCCAGGACCTGTGGGTTTCTTACGTCATTTGTCATAAGTCTCTCTAGAATATATATTTATTTATGATGTCTCTTGTTTAACAACAAATCACAGAAGGAATTTGAATGAGGCCCCATATTCCTGTCACGTAAGGCAGTGATAGAGGAAGGAGGAAGGTTCGTGATGGCACCACCCAGAGGAGTGCTACTTCAGACTCCCCACCTCAGCTTCAATCAAAACAATCACAAGATTTAGTTGCACTTATGTCTCATTATCTGTGTGCTGCAGGTTGAGAATAACTGCTGAATAAATTAGCATCAGATCAGATAACATGAAATTAAGGACACAAATAAAGTGAGTTGCAACATGGTAAATTAAAAACAAGTTGAAGACTTCCTAAGTTGAACATCAAGAGCTACATTTATTAAGGGGAAATACAGTTTCAATTCAAACAGAAAAAAAAATAAGACAAAGAAGTATTTTAAATATTTACATTTTGCTTTACCTGTATGTGTAACTTCACCGCAGCAACATCAAACAGAATATTTGATTAGAAGATTGGAAATTTAAAGTCTGTATTTTCAACCACAGCCCTGTTTTTTAGACTAGACTTTACAGAATTTAAATATGATCATTTGCTGATAATGGCATTTGCTTCTTAAAATAAGGGTCTCAAGTGCATATAAAATGGTCTATGACAAATTTAGTTGTTTTACTATGAGAAGTTTAGTCGTCTTACATTGCTCAGTCAGGACCCATTCACATAAAACAAATTCTGTAATAAATTAGAGATCTATAAAAGTAGGTGACTACTGGCTCTAATAATTTTGGGATCTTGTCTCCTAATATCTGATGATATTTGATGAATTCACCTAAACAGATTAAACTAAATACTACTATAACTACCTGCAATTTTGTTCACACACACACAAATATATCTTAATTTAATCTGCATAAAATTTTTATAAGGCAGGTATGATTTTTTTCTTTTTTGTGACATTGAGGCTCAGAGTGCTTAACTAAAGTGACCATAGATTGGTTTTAGGTTTAAGTGTAATGGGTTTACATAAATATTTAGGACATCATCTGTTTCTTCAAGGAGCAGACTTTTTTGTTCTTCATGGAGCAGACTTTTTTAGCTACGGAGCTAAAAATATATGCAGAGGAGACAAAATTAAATGAAAAATTTGAATAAGAGTTTTGGACAAAGGAGGGAACATTACTGACAGTTGCAAAAATCCTTATACAGGTACAGTGTTCGAAAGAAGGAGCGATTATTTCAGGGCTAAATGATGAGGAATTATTTCATGGAGGTGATAGAATTTGAATAAGATTTTGAAGGGATTGAAAAGGTAGTTAAGTTTCAGAGGAAGAGGCAATGTAGGCAGGGCAACATATCAATTAAAATGGATTAGGAATGAAATGGATATAGAGGAGTTCAGAGCACAGGAAGAGAAATAAATGGAAAAGTAATAACCATGTGTTTACTAATTACCTACTCTGTGTCATGCCCATTTAAACTTTACCTGTATTAATTCATGTCACCTTCACAACATCACTGAGGCATTCTTACCCCATGTCATTAGCGAGGAAACTAAGGCTCTGAATGTATAACCAACTTGTGCAAAGTCACATAGTAGTTTATGGCAGAAGCAAAATGAAAATTGGTGGCTAGAGCCATAGCCCATGTTCTTGACCATTATGCAGTACTGTTTTCCATGATCATAATAGTGATCTGGCACTCTTCTACACATTACAGCTTAACTCATTACAGGATGGATTGGCTGTCTACATATAGGCATTAGTTTTACATATACCCTGGGTAAGAGGAACTCATGGTCTTAGTTTATTTGAGGAAGTGGAACTTAGCAGTCATATTATGGATGAAAAGAAGACATGAAATATATCAAATATTTTGCATCCTATTATTACTATGACTATCATTAAGAAGTATGTTTTATATTAGATAATACCTTTCCGGCATAGGAAATAATTTTACTCAATCATTGTTATAATTCTTGTTCCCATAGTATCTAGCCCAGCACATGCTATCACTAATGTCCTTTCAAAGTCCTTCCCCTCAGATAGAGTATAGTCCCGTTCAAATTCTGATTTCATTTTATTGTACCTGTGACCATCTCCCTCACATCATATTCTCACTTAAAATATTCCTCCCCATTCATCATAGGGCATGATTTTGTAAAATATTTTAATTTATTTTATTCCTTCAAAAAATATATATTTTCTTTGTCTCTCACCTGCGTTGTGTCCCTGCCTCTTACCTATTTTTAGGCATGTACTCAACTGGGGGAAAGAAACACATCTAAGTTTTTTTTTTTTTCTTAATAGATCTTTATTGGAGTATAATTGCTTCACAGTACTGTGTTGGTTTCTGTTGTACAACAAAGTGAATCAGCCATATACATACATATGGGCAGAGGACCTAAATAGACATTTCACCAAAGAAGACATACAGATGGCTAAGAGGTACATGAAAAGTAACACTTCCAAGTTTGAAGAAACCCACATGGCTGCAGGTAATTTTATTCCCATGCTACATTCCCCTATGGGCATTCTTACTGGAGATGTGTATCTCTTTGAGACATGGAGAAAAACAATCTCCCAGCAATACAGGCTGATTCAAAAGTTCTGCCAATCAACAACATGATAATTTTAGCTAAGGTATTTTTCTTCTGTGTTCTCATCTGTGACCTACTGTGAATGAATCATGATTTGGGAATTAACTGGTTATAAACCAGTAATTTTTTTGGTTGTTGTTTCTTTTGTTCCTCTTTATTGGGAAAAAGTTTTTATTGTTGTTGTTTTTGTTTTGTTTTCCATATTTAAAAGCTAAATGGCATAAATGGATATCCAATAAATTTAAATTACTTCATCGGTTGAGAACATTTATTGAACATACATTGCTGCTATGCATATTTGGCAATATATAACTTAAAACTTGATTAACAGCAAATAGAAGTTGAACCAGTGCTTGAAAAAAGTCTAAAGCGTGTTCCTTGCCAAATGTTTCAGACGATTTTACAAAGTGGTATGAAGTGTATGAGGTATAAAGGAAGGAAAAAGATACATAGGAATGGCAAAGAAAAAATGGATTAAAAGAAAATAAAGGCCTCAGTTATGTGTCACATAAATACTTTATTGAGTGACTGAAGAATTATTTGAAATCCTTATATTGGGAAGCTCAACACATAACCACATTTACAAGACACTAACAAGAATCTGAGAGATGTGAAATTCCAGATATATCTGAGTAAAAACAGGATTTGCTTTAACAAAATAATTAGTCTCAAGGAACTTTCCCAGTCTTCTGAGGCAATTGCTTTCCTTAGAACTATTAAAATATCTCAATGAAAAAAGTCAATAAAAGAAATACATCTGGCTATAAAAAAAACCACTTAAAAGGTGGTGGGCATCTATGGTTACAGTAATCCTATTAAATGCTAAACTTCAATGCCTCAATCAAACTTTGAAGTTAATATTTCATTAGGATAAAAAGTGAAAGAGCCAAGAGGAAAAAAATTGATACTTTTACTGCTCCTTTTATCTGGATACATTTTCTCTGGTGCTGAATTCATAGTAAGTGAGTTAACACAAATATTTCAAATAATAAATAGAATTTCGGGTTCACTGAAGATCAGCTTTGACAAGAATCTACTAAAATATAGGACAAACACTATTAATATTAGGGAAATTGTTAATCACATTATGGCCAGTTTTCTCTCAAGCCTGAAATTAATAATAATCTAATAGAAGAAATTCAGATATTTATGATCACACACACATGCATAATTTGCCATTGTACTTACTTTTGGTCACAACACCTTCTAAGTGAATGATGTTAGGATGGTCAAACTGCCCCATGATACTTGCTTCACCCAGGAAATCTCTGCGTTGCTTTTCAGTATAGCCTACTTTAAGGGTTTTAATTGCCACAGGTAATTCTCTTTTTCCTGGAAGTTTCAAACGTCCACTACAAACTTCACCAAATTCACCTTGTGATAAAGATGTAGAAAACACAGAAACTCATTACAAATCCCTACTCTAACATAGTCTAAAGTTCTCTTAGAATAGTAAGCTTTAGATAAAACAGAGTTGAAAGGGAGTCCAACTTCCTTATCTATGTTAAATTAATGGTGCATTGGGAAAAATCATTTACAGGTGATCGTAAGACACATTGGGGGCTATTAGTTTCACCTCTCTCACCTACAGATGCCTTAATGGAAACATTAGAAAGAAATTAAAAGCAAATGACTGAAAATCACTTCCTTCTTCCTTGCTTTCTACTCTAGCAGTGACACTAATGAGAAAAGAAAAAAGAAAAGGGCCATAGCAGGACAAAAAGGAAACAGTCTTAAGGAAGAGATGATTCATAAGTAGAATAATTGGGTGCTTGAATTTTGTAAATACTTTTGGGTATTAAAAATTATATATATTATATATGAAATATAATAAACAGTAGATGGTGAAAAACTATGTTTGAATATACATTTTTGCTGGTTTGTTTTTTTTCATAAACCAAACATTTGTTGGTTTAAGTATGAGCTAGGCAGAAGGTAATATTAAAATATGATCAATTATATACCACCTTGAAAGCAAGTCAATTACAAAAGATTAAAAACATTCTGAGTTAGATCAGGACATTGATATATTACATGTTATAATATAAACACAAGTTAAAAGTCCGAGTTAAACACACCATCTTACCCGCTCCAATAACTCTTTCAATGGTGATGCATGAAGCTTCTATCTCCTTGGCGAATTCATGGACAGCTTGATTGGGATCCTCATAGGTGTGTGGATCAATATAAGTTCTTACTCCTGGCAGTTTAACTGTAAAAATAAATGGGCATTACAATCGAAGTGCTTGTGATGGATGAGTGAAATTATAAACGTTATTAATGTACAACTATGGCTTAAATCCCCAATTCCTAGAAGTGACAGAGCTGTAAGGACAGACCCTCTCCTGAATTATAGGAGTCATTTGTACAGCTCTCATCATTTTTATAATTTTAGAAATCTGGATTGTTGGCATGCACGAGAAGAAGTGCATATGTGATGACGTATTTGAATAAGGACATCTTTCAACACTAATGTTCAGGAGTCAGTCTCTGAGGCAAACTAAGACACTTTTGTTTACTAAACTGGACAATGAAATACTACTGGTTTAGTTGTTGGTTTGTTTTCTTATGCTTTCCTTAAAATCTCATCACGGATGATTAGTTTAGGTTTTACAAAAATAATTTAAAATAACTTTTCTGGTGCTTTGGTCCTATAAGAAGAAAAGAAGTCAAGAAGAAAAGAGAAATTCACTCTACTGTTGCTGCAGGGCATTATGCAAGTCTCTTATGCTGTATGAGCCTCAGTTTCATCACATTTTAAAGGCTACCGATATTACCCTCACAGTAGTTTTTGATGATAAATAACATTAAATAAGATAGTACTGTGAAAATGGACTCAAAAATGCTTTGCAGCATGAATTATGGCTTTCATGATTTTGACTTTCATGGTCATGGCAGACTGACAAAAACAAAAAAACCTTCTTTTTGTCATTTACTTGGCAAATCGACTCGCACTGTACTATTTATTAAAAAATGAACATATTAAAATAATAATAAAATTAGAACCCATTTAGGCAGATTTGTTTTTAAATTTTTTATTATTGGAAAATTTTAGTTACACAAAGGTAGAAAGAATGGTTTAATGCATCTCCATGTACCCAGTTTAAAACTGTTATCAATTCATTAGATAGACATTTAGTTAATGATTTTGAAGGAAGGGATTTTGTAAATTTCTTAGACTTAATTTGTCCCATCCTCTTTTTCGTTAGAAGTTTATAATCAGTATGAACAATAATATCAGAAAATCATATTTCCTATAGTAGTTCTCATTATGTTAATCACATCTGAGAAAAAAAAGGCAAAAGTCTTAGGAACACTTTTCATTCTGGGTTATTTGATAAAAGGGTTATAAAATAAACATCTTGATTTTATAAAGAGCAGAACCTTAAACTATCTGCTACTCATGCTTGTGATTAATAGTTCGTCCAGCTTCAGAGTTTTAAAAAACATTTTGGCATGGGAGGTGACTGAAACCCATACCAGGACTGACTTGTAGGGTCGTCAGCTCTCTGCTTTGACTGTGATATGGTTGGAGTGGGGCTAAAGTCTCCATGTTTCTTGGTGTTTCTATTTTATTTATCTTCCACCCTTGTTCTGTGGGTTCTTTATCTTGAAGGACACAGAGATAACAGGCCACGGAGTCTAATATGTTTGCTTGAACAGCCTTTTGGCAGTTTTCAACTTAGTTTTCTGGGAAGACCAGAAAAAAGCCCACCAGTGATACGGATTGAGGTGGGCATCTTAGCTACGAGACTGTGAGTGTTTGGGTGGGTTTCTTCCCTTTGGGGTTTCTGTTTCAGTAAAATGAGGCTTTTTGTATAGTGATATAGTGGAGAAAGTACAGCCTTTAGAGTAGAAGAGACCAGTAAAAAAGACCAGTGTTTGAATTTCCTCTCCATGTTTTTTATATTTCTCACCTGTAAAATGGGTTGTTTCAAGAAAAAAATTATTTTAAAGCACTGAGTGCAGGGGCTGGCACATAGCCAAGTGCTCAATATATTGTGGCTACTCTTATGATCAAAATGAGGAAGCTGCAAGCAGAAAAATAGGCAAGGGAAATGGATAGGTAATTCACTCACTAAGAAATATAACTGGCCAGGAAGCATATACTCCACCTCACTTGTACCACTGTTTTTGCTCATCAAATTGACAAACATAAAAATATACATAATATCCATTGGTGAAAGTTTAAGCAAACGGGCATTCTCCTATACTGTTCATAAAGCCTCTTCTGAGGTAGTTTTGGTAATATCTATCAAATTTTAAATGCATTGCTCTTTTTTTTTAAAGATTAATTTTATTTATTTTTGGCTGTGTTGGGTCTTCGTTGCTGAGCAGGCTTTCTCTAGTTGCGGCGAGCGAGGGCTACTCTTTGTTGTTGTGCACAGGCTTCTCACTACGGCGGCCTCTCCTGCTGCGGAGCACGGGCTCCAGGCGCACGGGCCTCAGTAATTGTGGCACGTGGGCTCGGTAGTTGTGGCTCGTGGGCTCCAGAGCGCAGGCTCAGTAGTTGTGGCACACGGGCCCAGTTGCTCCGCGGCATGTGGGATCCTCTCGGACCAGGGCGCAACCGCGTCCCCTGCATTGGCAGGCAGATTCTCAACCACTGAGCCACCAGGGAAGCCCCTGCATTGCTCTTTAACTCAGCAATTTTGTTTCTAGGTTTCTGTTATATATAAATATACACATGAGTATACAAACATTTATTGAACTATTGTTTTTAATAGAACTGGAACAATATATTATAGAACATTATAGTATGATCCTATTTATGTTAAGAAAGATAACTGAGTGTGTGTATTTTATAAATGTATAAAAAGAGGTCTGGTAGGATATACTTCATAAGATTACTTTTAGGGAACGGAGTAAGATTAAGGGATAAAGAGAAATTTTTACTTTATATTCTTTATTCTTCCCATTTAGGCAGATTTTTAAAGCTCATTATTAAAACTTGATTTTCTGCATTTCTTAAAAGTGTAGTCTTTTTCAAGTCATTTGAACCAAGGTTGCTGCTACAGGATGTCCTCAGGGAAATTCCTACCAAAATGTTAGAAAAAGAAGAAGAAATTTATTCATTTAATCTGGTGGTGTTATTTAATGACATATTTCTACTGACTGTTGCTAGGAATTAGAATTGGCCTGGAAATTTGGTTTGAAATATAATAGCTTTTTATATTAAGCAAAAAGTTTTTATTTTAATGATTGTAATGAAAGTATGCTTTAAAGAATTGAAAAAACCATCCAGCTGTTGCCTAGGGTCAGCAGGCAACACCAAAAGCCCATACGCTTTAGAGGAATGTAACAAAACACACTTTACACTTTTTATCCCAATATTTTTGGTCAGTTATTACAAATCTCTAGCCTGAAAAGAAGCCAAAATAACAATAAAGTGTCCCCTACTTTGTTTTAACTTGATTTTTTTTTTACAGTTTGCTTACTGTGCCCATTATGAAAATGCATCTTTTCCTCTTCTGGATCTTGTTTTGCTTTGCTGTAACCACACCGCCTGGAACAGAGTAAGCTACGATTAGCCACATCTCCAAGTGGTGAATCACATCAAGCCCAGAAGCACGCAACACAGTTGAAATGATTGCAACCTTAAGTGATTTTCACACCAGCAGTATGAAATAACACCAATACTCTTTTGTATGAATCGTATTTCCCCAGCTAGTATCCCTCACTCTTGCCCAGATTTCACTGAGAAGTCTGAAGCTCTCCAAACCTATTTTTAAACATGACTTCACCATATACCATACACCAGACATTTCTCTGTTCCCTTTTTCTTTTACTGTTTTTTTTTGCCACCTCAGAGGTCCCTGCCTTTTCTCAGGATGAACTGTCCCAAATACATCTCTGATTCAAAAGTCTCCTCCTTTCAGCGCCTTACTCCATTATTCTGTTTTATTTATTTCTCTTGTTTTGGAGTCTTTAGTGTCTCCACTGGTCTCCTGTCAATCTATCCATTTCCATCAATTTAATGAATACATCTATCCCTCTGTTTTTATTCTTTTGAGAGTTATACTGTTATTCCCTGTGGATTTATTTTCTAGGAATATTCCACTGGCATTCAAACTCAATAGATCTGAAAAAGAAAAGAGTATCTTTTTCTTGACTTTCAATCTTGATCTGCTGCCTTCTTTTCCTCTTAATAACATTTTCATGGCTTTGGTACCTTAAGATCAAAGCCCTGTTCTCGTGTACCTCACAACAAATTAGTTGCCAAATCCCAAGCATTATATAACATAAAAGTCTTATGATCCACCTCTTCCATTTCACTAGCTCTACCTCTTCTTCAATTAAGGTCTTGCTGTTTTTCATTTGGGTTACTATCAGTGCCTCTGAACTGATGCCCCTGCATTCTATAACTACTTTCCTAAACTATACTAGACATGGCTGTAGCCAAATTGCCATAAGTAAGGTACTTTTCTATTGTGTTAGCTCTCTTCTGCAAAGTCTTCAATAAAATAATAAGGTAAAGATTCCTAAACGTAGCCCCAATGCACATTTCCCACATCATCTCTGAGATATTTCTCTGTGCTTCCGTATGTTCCTATATACTGGTTCCTGCACTTAGGATGCTCTTCTTAACAATTTCCAATTATCAAAGTCCAGTTCAATTGTTGCCTTCTTCACGTTTGTTTTTTTTTCCCTAATACCCTGGCTTAATGCAATCTTGCCCCCTCTGAACTCAGTAGCTTTCTGTATCCCTCTCATGGTGTGACTGCCATTCTACAATGCAACATAGTCATTTGAGAATGTGTTTTGGCTCTCTTGCTATTATTGTTAGTTTCTTAAGTGGCAGCAACTCCCATTCATCTATAAATTTCTGAAGTGACCTGGCATCTGGCTCAGAGTTGGCCCCAAAAATATTTGTCACATTGATGAATGAATAAATGAATGAGTGGATGATATTCTGGTTGAGTCTACATAAGGACAAGTGTTTGGAGAGAGAATACGCTGATGAATACTAAGGTATGTGAATAACCATAGAACATTAAAACAGCTGACCAAAATAAAAATATTTAAATTACTTTTAGTGAAACTCTAAGGAAGTGAATTTATTATTCACAAGCTCTTATAACAAAATTGAGTTTATTAAAAACAAAATTTCATTTACTTCTGCATAAAGAAAATACAGCCAAAGTGTCAGATTGACAAAATATTTTCATTACAAAGTTGACTGAAAACTACTATATGATATAAATGAAGTGGCCAATTGACATGCACTGACTGTTCCTTGGTTTCATATTCTAAAATGTTTCTTAAATATGTGTATATTTTGATATAAAAATGAAACCTATTTTATTCTCTATCTTTCTTATTGTATAATTACATATATTATACAACATAGATAACAAAACCTGTTCTTTTGTGCCATTTTTGAAAAAAATGCAATTATCTTAATTTTATCGTGTTAAAGAACTGGCAGTTTATTAGTAAAGTACAGCTAGGAAAATTTAAGTAAACTTGAAGTAATATACTTAATACATATAATGTTCTTGGGTGAGGAAAATTACACAATGAGGAACTGGTGGCTTTTCAAATTTTGTTCATAACATGTAGATGCATTTGTCACTTAAGAGCCCTTAAGACATCTTGAATCACCTCACCACAGTGAAATGGAGAGAAAAAAATGAACACATGATATCATCCTGAAATAATAGTTGGTCTATTCAAGCTGACATTTAAGATATTTTAATACATTGTTCATATTTTTTAGATATTACATTATTCTTTCAATCTTTAATGTATGTGCCTCTAGAGAGAAGTTATTGATACTGTTTATTTTTTTTACCAATGTTCTAAGTACAATTGTGTGAAATCATCCTGAGATTTATGTTATTTAAATAATACTGACAAAAAACTTTGTTAGAGGAATTCTAAAGATACCTCAAAAGTATACAAGTTCTTGCAGTTTACATTAGAAAACAAACATCCATTCCAACTTTAACTCTCCTACCTTCAAAAAAAATCAAGCTTTGAAACTTATATCCTCAGATAGTCTTTATCATTAAATAAGCTTCATGGATATTTAAATTGCATGCAAATGCCTCATATGAAAATGGAAATAAAACTTTGGATCTCATCTAAAAAATGATTTGGGAATACCATGGTGAGGAGTTGTTAACATTTTAATACCTAGGGTGAGAGTCAAGAGGGCAATAAGAAGGAGTTATTTTTGACTACAGGCATCTCAAGACTTCTATAACATAATGCGGCTGCATGTCACATTAACATAAAAAATTAAGTTCTGGAACACCCCAAAGCAACATTAAAACAAACCTCAACAAGATACAGCAAGTAGAAGTGCAGCTGGCAGAGACTGGCACTCAAGCAGTGGTTCAGCCTTTCTAACAAAGCATTGCAGGGAGCCTGTTCATTCAGTATCATCTTCTGTACCTTGTCCAGATGCAACATTTTAACTCAGCATACACTAGAGTCAATAAATATGCCATTCTGTACATCAATTACAACTCCTATCTTCTAGAACCGATTTTTTTTTCAAACGGAAAAGAAACAGTTTCTTCATTTTGCTTCAGTCACAATTTTAATGAACTTTGATATCATTTTACTAAAAACAACTGTAGTGCAAGTAGAGGAATCATCTTCTAGCCATTTATACTTATTTTCTTCTAGAAAACGTTATTTTATATTTTAGTAGTAGAGGTGGGCATGAGAAATCATATTAAGTGTAAGCATAATTCATCTTCATAAATGAATGTTTATTAAAAGGTACGAGAGTGATGCTTCCTATATAAGTGACTCCATGGGTAATTTAGAAATCAATCTATTTTCCCCATTTCTATCCTAAGGATTTGAATAACACAGCCTTGATAATATTAATGCAGATCTTAAAAACTTGGCCCAAGCCACAACATCTAAATTTGAATATTTGAAATTTCTGTAAGACATGAAATAGTAAACAATAATCTTTATGAATGGATGGATGTGTCAATGAGTAATGTAGTTCTTGGATGTAAATTAAAGATTTGATAATAAATTAGTGGTATGAATGTCAAGCCCTCCAGAGTACCAAGTGAAGCACAGCATCAGAACTTTACTAAATGACACCATTATGGACAATGAGAAAAGAAGAGTGAATGAAAGAGCAAAAGGAGATTGTAGATCCTTACTCCACAATAACCTCCACAAAATCTGATTTTTCCATTGCTTTAGCCTATGGAAATAAACACTGAATAAACCCGTCTTTCCCCTTAATTCTAAATAAGGTGGGGAGAGGGGAATGGTGAAAGAAGGAATGGTTTTGCAGTTTGATGTCTTTGAAAGAGTGAGCATATGCAGTGCCTGGCTCAGAAATGGACATGCCTATAACTGTTCCTCTATTATCCAGATGGATTAAGAGATGCTTTACCATACTTTAAAGCAAAAATATTCAAAAGGCAACGCTGGAGCAAACATTAGAGTCAATATGTGTTGCTTATGGAAAAGAAAAGTTCCTTGTATTGTAGCCTCTTTTAAAAACACATTTCTCCATATATGCACACTCTCTTGTTCTGACATAACGACCTCAACCACTGCATAATGTTGTGTTTAAGAATTTTATGATGGAATCTTGAAAAAAATAAGTTACAGTTTTTTTGGGAAATAGTTTGACCTTTTCACTTCAAGAGTCTCTACAACTGTAAAGTAGTTTGAATAAAACCTCAGTTAACTCAGCCCCCATAAAATAAAGAAGCATATGAAGATTAGCTTATTAAAATATCTAATAAATACTGAAAATAGATTGTTTTATTTTACAGGACCACATTCTTCAATAAGAATGTGAGTGCAAATGCAGAAAAATGGGACATTGTATATATAGGCTGTCTTGCTAGCATTTGTATACTAGGGTACTGGATTTTGAGTTCCTTACAGAGAGATGTAAGTTACACAAAAAATGCAACTGATTTATTATTATTTACTGAAAATTCTCAGACATACTTCTCAAAGAAAATGTACATGTTTTTGAAAACATGCCTTCCTTGGATAGGGGAATGGAGTGATGATTATACCACACAAAATGAGGGCACAGCTTGCTGTGTTCCCATCTCACATTCTTCCAAGGATACTAACCACCCTATGATTAATGGCAATGTGAGAAGTTAGCTTATTTCTTATTTTAATGCCTTATATATCATTTTTAATTTCTATATTATAAAAAAGAAAAAACCCTTAGAAATAATACTTCCAAAATAATGTAGTACATATGAATTTGTAAAGTTTTTCATTAATAACCTCTTCAAGTCCTTTTAGAATTAGCAACAAGAGAAAGACTTGAATAATTTGAAATACTTCAGAAAACTCAAAGATGAATTATAGACTCTTCATTATTGAGTTAAAATTTAATTACCTTAGAATTTTGATATAAAAACACATTTCATAAAGTATGACATGTAAGTATTGTGTCTCCTGTTTTCGACAAATTTTATTCTAATGTGAGAGTAGGTAATTTCCTACTAATTTTTAAAATAGTTCATGGATGTGACCATTGGATTTCTCAATTAGAATAGTCCCACTTAATATCTCCTATGGTCTGAGGTTCCACAGGTATTACAAAAAAGGATTTGGGAGCAGTTCATAGCAAGCCCTCAGTTGGAATTTAATATATTATCTCTCTATATTGTGGGCAAGCCTCATATCTGCCTGCCAACAGCACTTTAAATGGCGGTCTAGAATTATAAGGATGATTTTATTCTCTATGTCTTTTTCCTAACTCTATAAAATGGAATAGCACTTCCACATACCTCCCCAACAGAAATCTGTTGAAGCTGAGTGAAATAATCTGTTAAGTATGTAAAAATAAAACTTTGCTTACTTCAAATTTCAAGAAACTTTCAGTTAATGAATTAACTTTCAGTTAGTTCGTTGAAAAATTAAGGTAATAATTAATGTTTCAATGTAATCCACAATCATTTTGTTCAGAGAAATATGTTTTGTTTTATTCTCTGAATTATGAGAGAAGTTAGAGTTTTTCCCTTGTGCTTCCAATTTTAAATAGTATTTAAAATAAATAATAATAATTTCTAAAAAAATGAGGTTGATTTTCTAAAAATCACAGAGTAGGTAAATGAACAAAATAAGAATTTAATATCTCTATTTTCAGAATAGTGAACTCCACTTTACTTGCCACATGAATCCCTCAGAAGAAGTACTAAGGGATATAAAAACACTGGAAAGCTTGACAACTGATGAATGAAGGAATAATCTAACATATGTTTGAATTTAAGAAATGCAAGGAAAAGCTACTTTGGGACTATGGGAAATTTCAGAAGAACTTATAACAAACATTATGTTATAAATATATATTGGTTCCTGTAAGCACAAACAAAAATGAATATCAAGGGGTAAATAGTAATGGCATTTTAGAAATTGCACGTATTTATATATTATTTACATTGAAGACAATCAATTCAACACTGGATGCTTATAAAAATGGATGGGGTGAGGGTGGGAGGAATGAAAAAATGACTAGAGTCTCAAGCCAGCTGTGATGGTATGAAGTCAAAGATCACAGATAAAAAAATACCCCTGCTAAAAAAGTAGGCCGTCTTGGGGATAGGGTGCCTAAAATCTAGGCATCTGGGTTTCATTAAGACATATTACAGAAATATCTTCCGTCACTGGGTAGATTTCCATCAAAGCAGGAAGAATATTTTTAAAATTAACATTATACATATGTGTAAAGATTTCACAACAAAGTAGGCAGCTAGAGTGATGAAAAATAATTTGAGATCAAAGATAACAACATGTAATTACCAATTTCATCTTATAAATAGCACACCAGGCATTTGAAAAATAATGGAGTATGGTTTCCTGGCAGGAACTTTGAGAGTAAAACTCAGAACTCCATAGCCCTGCAGAAGATTTAATGTAGTTGAATTGCAGAACAAAGGATCTAGATCAATGGTTTTGAAATTATATTTTTCGGACCCTGAGATTTCCACAAGGTATATTAAGGTACTTCTAAAAGCCAGTATATTTACAATGGGTAATTTTAATGTATATGTGTTGCATTATATTAAGGTCAAAACCAATCACACATATTCATGAGTGGTCTTTCAAGAAATGAAAAACTATGATATTCCAAAATCTCAAAATGTCTATCTAGCCTCTGCTCTGTAATTTTAAATATGTCTGTTCACAAATGATCATAGAATGTTCCTTGGAAATTATTTATGTGGTAATTGACAAATGCTGATATGATTATACATACAAAATTAGGTGACAAGATTTTAGGTCAAGATTTCTTAGTATTTTACTGATTATAGTAGGAAAATTCTTAGCCCTTAATTTCCACTACCTAAGTTTTTTTTTTTTTCCTCCCCAATGCTTTAATCTAAGCAAATAGTATCTTTAACTGAAACCTGATAGTGACTAGAAATTGTAAAATGGAAGCTGAGAAAGCAGAGCAATAAAAATATATTTAGCTTCCATTCTTCCCAACTAATAATTTTGAACAACTTTCTTGCTGTCTAATTTATGTAAGCTCAATTAAAGTTTGTTTCTTTTGCTTTATTTTGTTTTGTTTTACTAAGAATGCATTAAAAAAATTCTGGCTTTTCCATAAATCTTTGCACACAAATTGTTAACATTTTATTGGGTACCTAAGCACATTTGTGGCTCAATAATTTGTTTATTGTGTATACACACACACACACACACAAATACACATGCACACACACAAACACACTCATTGAATAATTGCTGACATTATTTGAAGAAAGATGTTAGAAAAAAAATTGTTTTCTTAGGTTTCCTGGTGTATGATTTGTGAAGAAAATGTTCCACCTTCCCTCTTTTCCTCTTTTCTTTTATTTCTTCACCTCATAAACTCCCTGAAGTCAACTACACAGTAGAAAGAGATACCATTTTTTTAAAAAAATCAAGCAATTTAGATCCAGCTAAAGTTAGTTTTCATCAATACTTTCTAAGTCACGGCTTTATAAATGTTCATACACCCATATCTTTGAGGTTTAGTTCAAGGTATGTCTGGATGTCATTTTTCTTTTCTTTCAAGATGTAAATTCTGCTTATTCTGCTTCAGTGATTTATCTCTTATAATAACCAAATTTGAGAGTCAAGTAGAATGAGCAATTCAGTGAACATTTTTAAGTTTTTCTATGGAGCAGTAAAAAAATAAAGTCACAGTTTCAAGCCATTTATATTATACTTCAGCCTTTGCCAGGTCTCAGGGCTGTTTTGTTTTTGTTTTTAGTCTGTCACTGAAGCCCTAGGCTCATACAAGAATTTCCAAAGTTAAATAATTCGGAATAAATCTGTACTTTCATATTAACTTAAAAAAATTTTCAAATATAAAAATTTCAAAAGATTGAGTAAAAAGATCAACAAATCTTATTAATCTGTGTTTGTTTATGCTCTCTTGTTCTCAGAAGATCATTGGTATCAATTCCACCACTTCTCACATCTATGCATGCATGCACTCTCATTCACACCACAGTTTTTTGAATCAACAAAAATTAATTTACACCTAGAGAACATAAGTAACAATTTTAAATGACCCAAGGCAGCCCTATAATTCTCTAAAATGCATTTCATCTCTTTTCTTGGCAAATTTTGACTACAAATAACAGCTCAATATAGTAGTAGAGGGATTTAGACTCTTTAATCTAGACAGAAATTATCTGGAATATTTCATTTTTTTACAAGGTAGCTCACTACTGTGTAGGAGAGTTCCTCTAAATCTGTGAAGAGTGTTCTTTGGTCTTATGTTCTAGCCTATAGTTTCATAGCTTTAACCCAGATATATTTAGGATTTGCATTTGTAAATAATTAAGACTATCCCATTTGGACACTGATCCCAAAAATGTGCATATTTTTTACTTAATTGGTATCAACTTAGGAATATCACTTCTAATATCTGAAGTAATTCAAGCTTAAAACTATTAAGTAAACCATTTAAAATTAATTGTGGTTCTGTTCTCCAATGCCACATATATCCACAATGATTATGAAAACAGAAGATCCTACTTAGGTTATGGTCATTCCATGGGTCTGGGAGACAGAAAAGGTGACTTCACTTTGACAGAAGTGGCATTCTACTTCCACGTATGATATGGTTTCACTCTTGATGGAACAACAAAACAGTGACATGTTAAATGTAAAACAGATGTTACGATCTTACAACTTCCTGCTTTAAATCAGGACCACAGTAAAAGCCTTGGAAGAGAAGTATGAATGCATGACTTAGGGGTGATATGCTATATGCATATTTTATTTGAAAGTATCCATTGTGAAATCACTTAAGATTCTTTTTTGGGACTCAGTTTCAGTCTACTCTTCTGTTAAAGTGTAACTTGAATACTAACTATTAAAATGTACACAAATGAAAAAAAAAAAGGAATGCTGACGATAATACATATAGGTGGGACAGCACATAGGAGTGAAAGCAGGAGGGGAACACTAACCATATTAGGCTTGGATGGGCAACAGCGCACAGGGAAGAAGCCCTTCCACAGCCACAATCGCAGCAACTGAAAAGCAAACAAGAGAGCCCAAGATAAGGAAGAGATCCCACTCCCTCGATATAGCTATAAAGACACTACGAATTTAGACAGGTGTCTGCTTTTCTTTTCAAAAGCAAAAATTCCTAAATGCATACAATTAATTTTCCCACAATGCTTTTCAAATTAAAAAGTATTTTATGGGTTTAAGAAATAGCTGTATTAAATAGTTATTTTTATTTTACTTAAAAAGCTTATTTGGTAGGAAATATAATGAGCCAATGTATTTGATTATCCAATTAAAACACATACAAATAAAAATGTAAGCATTTGAATATTTCCTCAGAAATTCCTGCAAAATTTTACTCAGAAGACATTCTAAATAGCACTGTAAATAAATGTTTTGCATAGAGCTTAAAAATTTAGGATGGAGAATAATGCCTTGCTCATTTGACCCACTGATTTCTTATAGCAGTGCATCATTTACCACAGACTATTGAAAATGTTATGCTTACATGACTTCTCCAATCATTTGTGGAAAGCTGCCAATTTAACTTTAAATTTTCCGATTTTAAAAATGCATCTCCATAATATATTTGCAGAGCTATTGTTATATTTTTAAAAAAACAACCTATATATAATACATGCACTTTTCTGGATACTGCAAGATTCAATATTCTTTTAAATTTTCCACATATTCATAGTAAAAAATCCAGAAAATACCAAGTAAATTGTTTAATATAATGTACTTTATTGCTAGAAACCAAGTAAACTAATGGCAGAATATAACATAGAAATTATTTAGTGCTTCAATGCATTCACTTTCCAGTATAGTTTATAAATTGCACTTAGAGTGATTTCAGGAGAACTGTGGGATGAGCTCAGTAACAGTACCACACACCAGCAGGCCAAGACTTTTATCTAAACTCTGTCTATTTTGAACTTTAATTACTAAGAATGTACCTAGTCTATTTTATATCAAATAAGGAGAAGAAAATACAATATAAACATCCAATATATTTGGGAATGCTAACGAAGGTAGACAAGTATTTCCAAATTAAATTCCAATGGATCTTTTTCAAGGAAAGATAGGCAATGTTCCATATATTTTCTTTGGAGTATTGACAATGCTTTAATTTTTCCACTACTAAGTATCTGAGAATTTGGCTGTCACTAAAATGGCAACTGTGACATTTATTCCCAGATAGACTATTTGTATTTTAAAGACTATGCCAAATAATTATTTTCACTGTAGAGATATTGAAAGTCAAAGTTACAGTATATCAAATTGTTAAAATACTTATAAGAGTAGATAAAGCATCTGTAAAAACCTTTGGCAAATCTTGATATATTCCCTTATAATTACATTTATTTCATTAATGCCTTAATTACTAATATCTTAGATATGTTAACTTTTCTACTGCTTCTGTTTGTATCAGCACTCAGATTTGGGGTTGGTAAACTATGGCCCATTGGCCAAATCTAGCATACCACTTCTTTTTGTAAGTACAGTGCTATTGGAACATGGTCACACTCGTTATTTATTGTTTATGGAGTCTTTTGTGCTGTTGCGGCAGACTTAGGTAGTTGTAACAGAGAATGTGTAGCCTGAAAAGCCTAAAACATTTACTATCTGGCACTTTAAAGAAAGTTTGCCCTCCTCTTTTTTTAGACTATTAGTTTTGTGAGATGAGGATGATTCCTCGACCTTTTTTTCCATCACAGTTTAAACATAATTAATGACACATAAGTAGTTTCACTGTAATTGGTATTACCTAATGGCACAATTATCTCAATTTACTGAGAGCTATTAATATGGAAAGTTTGCATAGATGTGTTAATTTTGAATAGCACAGTTCCAACTCAATAAATAATAAATAAATGATAATAGATTGTTGACAAATGTATACAACTGTTTTTCAGCAGTTAAAAAAAGATGATGTCATCTCCTAATAAAGCACAAACATCCTTCTAGTTGAGTGTGCACAGCTTATAAACGCATGTAGAATTGTGCATAGGAAAGCAAGAACTGCACTGTGATTGGCCATTACCTATAAGGATTGGCTTAATCCTTGATCAGTGTTCTAAGACTCAAAAAATACACTAATGATTCCAAAAATAATAACATTTTATTCAGTCCTTTTTATTTGAAAAAATATAATAAGGCTTTTGTCTTACAAATTAGTACATATACACGCACATACACACACACATACAATTCACTATAACACCAAATCTACAAATTTTAGTCCTGAAGAATTTAACTCACCTTACCTATCATTAGATTTCAAATTTATAGTTTTTAAAAAGTTTAGTCAAAAAATCTCCTACTTTTTCTGAGTCATTGCTTTAGATTTGGTACTGATGCTTTCTTTGACTTGTTTTAAGATGGCATAAATAAATACCCTGGGTAACTTAGTTAACTTCTTTGTGTTTCAGTTGACAGCCATAAAATAGGGATAATAATGGATTCTATCTCATAGGTTTTGTGAAAATAAAGTGAGAGAATATATGTATTCACTTAGATCAGTGTCTGGCACTGATGTGCCTGGGAGAAAAGCGGTAGCTATTATTCTTAGTAATATCATAATCAAAGTGATAGAATAGATTCTCATTATTTCAGAGAAATTTATGTCTTCATGATCCATATAATATTACCATACTAAGTATTTCCATTTATAACATAACTAAATATCTAATTACCTTCAGACCAATTCATATAAATACAGATGGCCAATGTAAGTTAAAAAAATCATTTCCACAAAATACATTTTCTTGGGGTTTAGTGATCAGAGCATACTGTTCATTAATATGTCATTGAGAAAATTAAAACTGAAGCTCCTTTTCTGTGAATGTCTGAAGTGGAATAGTAATCCCCCAAATTACTCTTTTTAAATTAACTCCAAGGATGCTGTCACAATAACACTTAGACACCAGATGGTATAAAGAACATGTTCTTTCCTTAATCAATTAATACCCAAAGTACAGGTTGAAAATGCTTACAAGTCTCAGAGATAATTTAGAAATAGAAACCAAAATGTGCTAGAAATAGCAGCCAACCTAATTTATGTGAGCTATGGTTCAACAAAGTCCATCTGCATTCCCATAAGATTTTAGCACCTGGAAGCCTGTGACTGCATGCAGCTATAACAAGATTGTTATTATCAAAGTTTAAATTAGGTTAGCCCTTCTGGATTTAATATCAAAACTGTAGACCTTTGTTTTAAGAGATATTTTGATTTGTCTTTCCGAAGATTAAAATGTGATAACGGAATCTTTCCAGATCCAAAGAAGATTCAAATGAAATTACTTTAGCCAGGTCTTACACAGAATTGATCAATATATGTACCAAGTGTGTCAATGTAAGTAAGATAACCTTCCTTCTACCCAAGAAAGGTGATTATAACTCTAGGGAAGAAATTCTCAAAGATACTAGATCAGAGAAGTAAGACTACAGGCTGTGGATAAATGATGACTTAAATTCTTAAACAGAGATCATACAAGTGGATAAGAAAAACACTAAGATCCCAAAAGATAAATGAGAGGGGCAGAAAGAGTAATTCTGAAAAAGAAGTATTTTAATTAAATAGAAAGTATTTTCAGTTTACTGGTTAAAAAAAAGAAGAAAATGAAAAGGTTGCATAATTTACCCATTTTAAATAAAACAATGACAACAACAAAATTGGTGGTACTTAGTGCTGGAGAAAAGACTGTAGTTTGTGCCCTCAAAGGTCACAGTGAAAAGTACCACTAGTACTTTAGAAAACAATCCTCCAAAACTTATTAAGAGTGATAAAAATGTCCTTACCTTTTGACACCACTGGGTAGCAAAACAGTTAAGATCATGGTAGTCAAATTAAGAGCAGTCCTGGATGTATCTACTACTAAATGCATAGCTTTTGGTAAACTTGTTATTGATGTAAATGAGATAAATAGTAGAAACTATATTACATAGGATTGCTTTGAAGAATGAGTTTGATTATAAATGTAAAGCTTTCTGCACTGTCCTGGGCTCAGAGTCTGAACTTAAAAAGTTTTTTTTTTTTTTTTCTGAAGATGTTGGCGTAGGAGGTTATTAATTAATTAATTAATTTTTGCTGTGTTGGGTCTTCGTTTCTGTGTGAGGGCTTTCTCTACTTGCAGCGAGCGGGGGCCACTCTTCATCGCGGTGCGCGGGCCTCTCACTATCGCGGCCTCTCTTGTTGTGGAGCACAGGCTCCAGACACGCAGGCTCAGTAGTTGTGGCTCACAGGCCTAGTTGCTCCGTGGCATGTGGGATCTTCCCAGACCAGGGCTCGAACCCGTGTCCCCTGCATTAGCAGGCAGACTCTCAACCACTGTGCCACAAGGGAAGCCCCCTAAAAAGTTTTTGTAACTGGTATTATTATAATAACATGGACTTCTGGCAAAAAGTGAGGTGTAGATAATATGCACGAGGCTGGCTACAGATTTTAAAGGAACCAATGACCAACAAATATTTTGCAGTTAATAAAATCTATTTGTGGAGTCTATGATGCAACGAAATTAATATGGTATAATATTAAATTTTTTAAACTTCAGGTAAAAATTAGTGTGCAGAGAAACAAAATGAATGCAAAAAGTATATAAAATCTTTAAGAGCTACTGTGTTGGAGTGTTTCATGAATTTGCATTTTTATGAGACAATTTTAATTTCCGTGATTTCAAAATTTTTTGTGGTTATTTCACTTTGTAATTTTAAGAAAAACAAAAAATTCAAATAATTCCAATTATGTTGCTGATCACAATATACTGTCATTTACACTGTATCAGTTTTAACATGCTAAAAATAATTTAAACATGTAACAAATATTTACAACAAAAGAAGCTTAGGTTATTGTTCAGTGGTAATTAGCATTGACAGTGTTGTTTTATACATTTGTTAAAATATCTCATAATGCGATACCTTTTGCATCTGTGTCTTTATTCTTATTCTTCTTAGATTTATTACTGATTTCCTGATGAAGCTAGGCTAAAACTGAAAATATCTTTTGCAAAAACTAGGAAGGAGATATGCCTCAGTCCCCATACTTCTGACAAAAAGGCACAAAATTATTCCACCCTCCAAGAGGAGGTAATGTAAAATGGCTGGAAAGAGGTTTGTTTTCATTTTTGTTTTTGTTTTCGTGTGTTTTTGAGTAACTCTGAGGGGAATCCCCATCTACAAGACATGCATAAATTTATATGTGCAATCCAATCACTATTCCCAAGTCGTAGTCTAGGCAAATTGGAATAGGATATAGTTATACACAGTAATTTTAAAATCTTTTCCAGTTGTCTGCTTCCTTCCTATAAAGAGCTTCTTACCCTTCACCAATGATTATAGCTGTCTCCCTATTACCCTCTAGGAACACTTATCAAAAACTGTCCTATCTGAGCACTAGTCCCTGGTAGGTGAGTTTTGAAATATCAATGGATCTTAGTCTTACCTAATCAAGTTCCAATCCTGGCATACTCATATCTTGATGTGAAATAATAAGAAATATATATATTGGTCTCTGCTCCCAGCTCCTGACACAGAACTCCTAAAACCCTTGTTAAATAGGGGTACTATGAGAATCTTTTGTTCTAACTTACAGTTCCTGACGCGGAGCTCCTAAAATGCTTGTAATTTCCTAAGTTACAGAAGAACTAGGAGCATCTCTTGTTCTAATATTTGGTCTTTGACTCTGGATCCTGACACAAATCTCCAAAATCTCTTGCAATTTCCTGTGTGATAGGAGTGTCTTTTGTTCTAATTAGGTGACCCTTGGTGGGTTGGTTGCCAGAAAGTCCAAGTCATGATTAGAAACTTGGAATTTTCAGCCTTACCTCTCATTCTCCAGAGAGGGGAGAAGGGCTGGAAATGGAGTTAATGATTCGTTATGCCTACATGATGAAGCCTCCATAAAAATCCCTAAAATACATCCATGTACTGGAAGGGTGGCACACCTCAACTCCATAGGATAGAAGCTCCTGTACTTGGGACCCATATAGACCTGGTCCTCCATCTGTCTGTCTATCTGTATCCTTTATCAAATCTTTTATTATATAATCAACTGGTAGTTGTAAGTAGGTGTTTCCCAGAGTTCTGTGAGCTGTTTTAGCAAATAATCAAATCCAAGGAGGGGGATCATGGGAACCTTTGATCTGTAGCCAAGTCAAAGAGAAGCTGTGGGTAACCTGGGGACCTATTAGTTGTGACTTGCATCTGAAGTGAGGGACAGTCTGGGACTGAGCCCTTAACCTGTAGGGTCTGTGCTAACTCTATTTAGTGTCAGACCGAATTACAGGACACCCACGTGATTTCACAGGGAATTGCTTTGTGTGGAAAATATAACCCCAGACATCTAGTATCAGAAGTCTTGTGATTGTGGTAGCAGTGTGAAAGTAAAGGAGAAACACACAACAGGACTTTGCCTTTCTAACACACTTGCTTTCTCCTTCTGTTACCTGTTTCAAGCCTGAATAGTCCTATTGTAATATTCATCCTAAAAGTAAGAATCCTGGGACTCGGAGACAGGGAACCGCTTTCGCAAGGTGGCACTCATAACAAGTTGTGGAGGTAAGATGTGGGCACCAGTTACTGCACTGTAGTGTACTGGAAGCACAATTTCTTCTTCCATGTCTTCCAGTTCCTTTCATTTCTACCTCTCCCCCATGCTCAGCTCTCCCTTCCCTCTGTTGAAAATTTAAATACATTTGCATGGGGAACCCTGTTATGAACACTTCTTTCTTCCTTCACTAATAGCTAGTTACCAGTTTTAAAAAGTCTGATAAATTTATTCACAATAAATTACATACAACTAAATTGCCTTTATCTGAGTCTAGCCCTTATTGTAGCAAAATATACCACATTTTGTTTTAAAGTATTAAAACGTGTGTGCTGTAAAAATACTCAATGATCCAAATTCTACTACATTATTCAAATGCATGTATAAAATAGAGATTAGATCATATAAGTGACTGAGGTAAACTAAATAAATCATACATATTCACAGATTTCTAAAATAAAAACTAACCCCCAAATTCTACAAATCTAAGTGTTCTATGTGCAGTCATCCTTTTTTCTTAAGGACAAAGTCACAAAAATACACAAACAAACAAATTCACTTCAACTTACTCTGAAGACAACTATTAAGATCTAGGAATATCAAACTACATGAAAGTGATACTGACCAGGACCCTGTGGGGCTCCTGGGCACAAAAGCCTTTCTGTGCTCCCCATTTCTTCATTATATGAAATAGGCTTTATTCAGCCTCCATGGCCTTCCCTGAGTTCCAATGGGCAGGTTCAGATATTGATAGATGCTAATTAGGGAAGGGGAGGGTATGCGGAGACAAGTGAGGAACAGTCAAGAAACAGTAGTGCAGCCTTGGAGCAAAGTCCTGGTTCCCCCTCAAGGGATATATATAACAATATCTTCGAGCTGTTTTGCAGATACTGAAGCCCCCGCCAGGTGGGAGAAGTTAACTGTATGCTGCCCACAAGCATGTAGCTCCCAGACCAGTTGGAACCTGAAGGATGATGATGCTAGCTCCCACAGCTCCCACTTACCTCACCACCAACCAATCAAAAGAATGTCCACCAGCTGACCACACCCTCTTGGAACCATTAATGTAAAACTCCTCACTACCCACTCCAGGTCAGGACACACAGTTTTGAGGGCATTAGCCTGCTGTGGCCCCCTTTGCCTGGCAAAGCAATAAAGCTATTCTTTTCTACTTCACCCAAAACTCTTTCTCTGAGTTTTAATTCTGTGTTGGGGTACAGAGGCCAGATTTGGCTTCAAAAGCAGAAAGAAAACTTGTGGCAAGTTATCTTAGACTACTCTTCAGTTGGTTTATTTCCCAAGCTATACTTTAATGATGATTCACCGTACTTCTTTTAATCATTCTAATGGGCCAGAGAGATCATTATAAAACAAGCTCTTCTTTCATGAATGCCACAGGTAAAAGGACTGATACAACTAGCAAACGTTATTGAACATGTTAGATTCAGTTTACTTATGCCAGTATATATTTGGGAACGCAAAATTAATTTCACCAAATACTAACCATCTTTTATAAGCTTTTTTGCTACAGTAAACACAATCATTCTCATTATCTGCAAACATTTACTAAGAATTGATGTGCTATGTTTTAAGAATAAGAAATTGTATATAAAAAATGCTTTCTACTCACATTATATAATGATTCTACACCTGGCTACAGACTAGAGTCAACTGGGGAGTTTTGGAAAAAGAACAAAAAAACCCACAATGCCCAGGCCTCAGCCCAGAACAATAAAATTAGAACACCTTGCCTGTGGGACACAAGCATTATTATTTTTCAAAAGCTGTTAGTTGATTTTGTCCATGTTGACAACAACTGATCCTATAGGTACTCAATAAACACTTGTATTGAATGATGTGTCTTATAATAGTCTTAGGGGAGTTTACTTAATGAATACAAAGGAAAAGGTTTGTAGTTAGCATATTAACGGTCTGCATGTTAATAAAAACTTCTAAAGTGCCAGAAGGTGCTTTAAAACAATTTGTTCTCTGGTAAGTACTTTAAATAATTCTCCTGCAATTTGTTTACAGTGTTAATTTACATGATCTACAAAGGAAGATTGGTTTGTTAAGTAACTGTAAATTTCATCCTATCCTCTATCTTTTTAAATCACAATTTTTCCCCCCATATAACATTTAACTTTACAGGTTTCTTTCAGTTGCAAGTTCTATGATTAATGACAGATTTTTGTACTTCTATATTTTAATACTAGCTACTTGGATTCTTTAGGAGTCATAATATCTCAAATAAAATAACAAAACAGTAAAACTATTCTTTATTCAGTGTCCTCATTTTGCCCTTCTGAGCTACTAGATCACAGACTTAAAGTTACGTGAAAGCAAAGCTCAGTTTTCTCGAGGCTTTTCTGCCTCATGGAGCTCAATATCAAAAAAACAAACAATCCAGTTAAAAAATGGGTGGAAGACCTAAACAGACATTTCACCAAGGAAGACATACAGATGGCCAAGGGGCACATGAAAAGATGCTCAACATCACTAATTATTAGAAAAATGCAAATCAAAACTAAAATGAGGTATCAGCTCATGCTGGTCAGAATGGCCATTATCAAAAAATCTACAAACAATAAATGCTGGAGGGGGTGTGGTGAAAAGGGAACCCTCCTGCCCTGTTGGTGGGAATGTAAATTGATACAACCACTCCGGAAAACAGAATGAAGGTTCCTTAAAAAACTAAAAAGAGAACTACCATATGACCCAGCCATCCCACTACTGGGCATATACCCTGAGAAAACCAGAATTCAAAAAGAGACATGTACCATAAGGTTCATTGCAGCACTATTTACAATAGTCAGGACATGGAACCCACCTAAATGTCCATCGACAGATGAATGGATAAAGAAGATGTGGCACATATATACAATGGAATATTAGCCATAAAAAGAAATGAAATTGAGTTATTTGTAGTGAGGTGGATGGACCTAGATTTTGTCATACAGAGTGAAGTAAGTCGGAAAGAGAAAAACAAATATCACATGCTAATGCATATATATGGAATCTAAAAAAAAAAAAAATTGGTACTAATGATCCTAGTTGCAGGGCAGGAATAAAGCGGTAGACATAGGAAATGGACTTGAGGACATGGGGTGGGAGGGCGAAGCTGGGCGGAAGTGAGAGTAGCATCGACATATATACATTAACGAATGTAAAATAGTTGGCTGGTGGGAAGAAGCAGCATAGCACAGGGAGATCAGCTCGGTGCTTTGCGGTGACCTAGAGGGATGGGATAGGGAGGATTGGAGGGAGGCTAAAGAGGGAGGGGATATGGGGACACATGTATGCATATGGCTGATTCGCTTTGCTGTGCACCAGAAACTAACACAGTATTGTGAAGTAATTATACTCCAATAAAGATCTATTAAAAAAGAAAAAAGCCTTGCACTTACTATTTACTGAAATGTATAAAGTGAGAGTATGAATATACAAATGGGCAATGATCAGACCAAGTAGAAAAATAGAACTCTGACTCCAAGTCTGCAGCAACCAGTCAAGGAAGGCAAACTACAACCTCTGTAGTAATTGTCTCAAATGGTCAGAACTTTATCAATAAATGCCAGTTTCCCTGATTTTTGTCTGTACTTCCAACTTAGGACCAACTAGGGGAAGCCTAATCAATCACATAGGATGCCCCACTTCTGGTTAGCTCACCTCCAACTACCCCAGGCCAATAACCTCCAATCAGGGCATACCTGAAGCCTTCCTTTTTTTCATTATAAAGCTTTTACATTCCTCTGCCTGCCTTTGGGTCTCTGCCAAATTCAGGTGATGGTGGCTGATTCCCTTGCTATAGCAAGCTCTTAATAAATAGCCTTTGCTTGTTTTAATTTGGGTGTCTTTTTGTTTATTTCCACAGAAAAGATCACCTTTACTAGTTCAATAAAGGGAAATTACATAGATTCATTTTTGCAGTCAACCACTGTCTTTGTTCTGTTCTGGCACAGTAATAGTGTTAATATACAAAATACTGAATTATGTGTTTCTCCTGCAGTAATGACACCTCCACCGAGCAAACATCAGTTTCCTCCATTTCTAGAAGCCGAAAGTGACTACAGGCTCCTTCCTCTGAACTTCTCCTTCTCAGTCATTTCACAGCTGAATCAGTCTATCTGCAATACTTCTTCGAGAGGAGCATACGACTAACTTGATTGTGCTTATCTATTCTTATCTATTTTAGGTTTTAATTTATTTTGAGAGGAGTAAAAAAGAAAAAGCAGGAGAAAATAAAGTTGCAAAAAAAGTGATGCTAATTTTGCCAGCTTAAAAAAAAATAGAATATTTACACACAGTTCTGATAGTAACATTTGTTTCACACATTCCTTTGTCTTAATGAAAGTGTAATATTAATTAAAAATATGAGTGGGTCAAAAAAAGGGAAGAGATTATTCAAAGAAATAAGCCAAATATTTAAGTTCTGATTTATTTAGCTCCCTCCATTGTGGCTGTTAAATATTTTTCCAAAGTTGAATCACATCTATCAGCATTAAACTTATAAGGTAGAGAAACCAGGACTAATGTTTTAATTTAATTACATAACTCACAAAAAATTAAAGTAACTGGGGAAGTACACTGAAATTATTAAAACAGAAGGAATGTGTATATTTTGTGATAAGCAAATTATGAGAATTGAATTAATTATGAGAATGATTTAAAAGAAAGCTAAAGGTTCATTTTCATATCGAACTATTCAAATTCCATGTACATATATTTTGTTTTCTATTAGTATTGGTCAGGAGTACCAAAATCATATATTATGGTAGTTGTGTTTAAAATTAAATACAAGGATGATAAATGTTAACTATTTTAATACATTATGCACATATTCAATATATAACATAACAGTGGTTAATTATGATTAAAATTGCTTTATATGCATGCAATGGTGTATACATGTATATGTGTGTGTTATATATACACGCAAAAGTACTTATGTCAAATATTTATAATTGTGACCATATGTGATTTCCCAATATGAATTTGCCAGAACAAACATTGAAAAATATGGTTAAATTATAATACTTAAACTAATATGATCCTGGCATTAGCTAGAAGAATAGCTTTGATAGCCCAGAGGCAGTATAGATAAAAGAATTCCTACATAGACACTTATTTAGTATATGCTACATGTAGAGACCTATAACAGTATCAGGAGAGGTGATAAACAGTGCTGGTACTTATATAAGTCTATAGAAAATATCAATTTAGAGCCCCAACCCCATAAAATTAACATTTTTTGTATCCCATGTAAAATAAATATTATTGAAAAGCAAAAAAATCTTGCTACTTCTAATGATATATTTTCACTATATGAAAAGCTAAGATCCCACTAGCATAAATGGGTAAAGAGCATGTACACCTAATTTACAAAATAGGTAATAAAATAGCTAATGACTATATACTCATTGCAAATATATTAATGATCCTATTAAATCTCAAAAATATAAAGAAATTCAAGTAAAAAGACAGAACTATTTATTTCCTATTAAATTAGCAGAGATTGACTAGTTTGTGAACCACCAGGCAATTTCGTTCACTGTTGGGGGAATAGTAATTGGTACTATGATTTAGGAGGGCCATTTGTCAATATGTATCAACAGCCTTTAAAATATTCATATTCATTGACCCTTACTTTGAATTATACAAATGTGTTCTAAGAACATTAGAGATAAAAAATAACAACCCCCTTCCCCTAAACCAACACAATAAAAGAAAACAAATGAACAAAACAAAAGGAAAAGCATACAGGAAAGGTTAGATATCAAAGAAGCAATAAATTTTTGCTTTTAAAATATTTCCAATTATGGAGGAAATTTTTGTATTATAATGTTAATCAAAGAAAAACAGAAAACAAAACTATATTAGTTGAACTCAAATATATATATAAAATATTTTAAATATATATGGCAAAATATTAATATTGATTACCTCTGGTAGATATTTATGACTAATTTTTTTTCTACAGTTTGTCTTGAATGTTCTACATAATTTTTATCATAAAATTTAAATATGCATACATAAATGAAATAGCAGCTAGTAAGAAATTAGGACAATAACTGTAACCGTGCCAACTATGTAATATTCAGTGTAAAAAATCAACTGAAATGTATAGGAAAGGCAGACAGCAAGAGGTCTTGATAAAGTCAAAAAATCAGGATGTTCATCTAAGGAAATGGCCATTAATCTAATCTCTGGAGATATTTTAGGATATAGCTGAAATAGTTCAGCAAGTTGAATATTTGAGGTCTAAGGAGACAAAATGCAGTGTGTGGAAAGATAGAAGCAGGATTGATAGTGAGTTTCACTTTAGGACATATTGTACTGAGATGACCCCCAGTAGACTTCCAAGCTAGGTTATTTAAGAGTCCTTTTAGAGTGAGGGGGGTTTCAAAGTGTTGGAGATGCAAGAGCAGGATCCAGTCACCCTGGCTTTGGGGAAATGATAAGAACCAATAGGCCAAACTGCACTGGCTCCAACCAGATATTTGAGATGTACAGAAGGACTTCCTATTTCCATTTCCTGCATGAAGATTTAGAAGCCTCAGGGCTTGGGTAGAAAGATACTGGGTGGTAAAATAGACATCAACTTGGAATTCAAAATAGCTATTTCCCTTTTGGGGCTGGTGAGTGACAGTACTCACTAGCACAGGTTTGGAATGATTAATTACAAATCTTTAGGACTCCAGGAAAGGCCCAGTTTGTCCTGTCCCTTTACATTCCAAATGACTAGAGAAGAGGTGAATCTAGAAGAGCATCATAAGTACATGTGAAACAGCTAGAATAACAGGAGGTCAGAGAGAGTCAGATATCAACATCAAAATAAATCAAGAGGTCCTTATGTATTAGAAAACAAACAAAGTCATGCTAATATAGAATTCTGATTCATCATATATTTGTCTCATGAAACTGTGTATATAAACAATGCTCAATATCACTTATCATGTAAATATTGAATTCATGCTGATTTGATGATAACAGATTTTACATCTTTGGCATGATGAGATAGAAGTTAGTCATTTGGGTAGCTAAATTTTATCTTAAAGCTTTTTGAGGAGGATTGGACCTATAGATTGACATTTTCCTGATAATTTTACTTGTAGCAAATAAAGAAAATCAGAATAATTCTACAAATTTAGTATCTACTGATTAAATACTTATGCTGAACTTAGTGTCCTTAAAATGTAGCACTGTGTTGCTGGCACATATGGAGATCTCACAAACAACTTCATCAGTGAGGATTGGTGGTAAATTCCAGTATATCTAGGAAAAATTAATATTAACATAGAAAATATTTCACTTAATCTTATATTCTTACATTTTTTTTTTTTTTTTTTGGTACGCGGGCCTCTCACTGTTGTGGTCTCTCCCGTTGCAGAGCACAGGCTCCGGACGCGCAGGCTCAGCAGCCACGGCTCACGGGCCCAGCTGCTCCGCGGCATGTGGGATCTTCCATGACCGGGGCACAAACCCGTGTCCCCTGCATCGGCAGGCGGACTCTCGACCCCTGCGCCACCAGGGAAGCCCGGTAGAGTTTTTTTTAAATGTTGGCAAATGTGTACATCATCAATGAATAGAATCAGTTCAAACCAATGTCTATTAAATTTGCTTCAGGAAAATCAAATGAAATAGGCATAGGAATGTGAAAGCAGCACTAGGATTTCTCAATATCAGAAGCATGGAGGGCTCTTGGAGGTGGAGAAGCAGTGTTTGTGAAATACATGAGAATATTTGAATCCTATGGAATATTCTGTCTGGAGGGACCCTGAAGAGGGGTTATGCCATTGGTCTAAGAAGAGACTAAGAAAACCTAAGAAACAAAGAAGCTTTCCTCCACTAATCACCACAAAGAGGTCTCAACTTGCCAACTTGATGATATTTTGCTACTCAGGATGAAAGTGGTAGTGTGGAGAGGAAGCAAAAACAAAAACAAAAGCACCTACAATAAGCCCCCAAGCATCTGTCTTGCCTTTCAATTGACCCTGAATCAAGAGAACTCATGACCGTCAAGGAGATAAGCAAACCAGTGCCAGACCACAAGAACAGGATGATAAGTCTTTATAAATAACAATTAAAAACATATAATTAAACATAAAATAATAATTAAAACTCACTAACATCATTACCCACAATACTGATGGCTCAAGAGAGTGGACAATGCCTGTAGACTATTGACAGCAAATGTGTGCCAAAGATCTGATACAGAAAAGTATGTCATTTTTCTGTGAGATTAGAAAGTCAGGGGAGTAAGAAAGAAGAAAGAAGCAATGGGTGAGAGATAGTAAAAGAATTTGGTAAGCAAGGTAATTGGGATATAGTATGTTTTGTAGCACTATAGCTATCACAGCCATCAGACATATCTCAAGTCAATACTTCCACATGGTATAATAAAGAGTTCAGCTGTTTGAGTCCGAGTTGCTAATCCATTAGAGACATTTATTTCTTTCCAGGTTCACGCAAGTTTAAAAAAAAGAGCACAGGTCTTGAAAAATGTGGCTTTTACCTGGCGTTTAAAATCATTTGGAACATTTTACTGTTCATTTGCTTCATTTCTCAGCAATAATTACATTCCTAGACATGCCTCAGGAAATTGACTGATTTTTTGTTGAATAGATGGTCCACATTTTGGCATAGGGCAGTGCTATTGATTTTCTCTATAGAGCTGGCTATCAGGCTCCTATGAAAGCCTGTGCTATTGTGGGCTCTGAGAGACATGGTAAGGTTCCCAGAAACTAGCAGAGTTTTCCGCCAGAGCCCAGCGTCTACTGGCATGCCAGCATGCTCTCTCTTTCAGGTGGGGATCACATTCTAAAAGAAATGGAGCTTCAGGCAAATGGAGCTTCAAATAAAAAGTGTATTCAGCTCTTGTGGTTAGGCTTTTGACCTGTCCTGTGTTTCACAGTACTTAAAATCTGAAAGTCTCCAGATTCTTTGCTAAAATAATTTTCTTCTTTGCAAAACAATGACATTAACTTGCTTCCAGTACCATAAATAGAGTTTTTCCTTCCAAATGTTTGCCTCAATATAACTTCCTGAGAGTTGCAGTGATGTTTACATGTTTGATCTGTGAGAAGTCGCAGGTGGGATGTTCAATAATGTTGAGCAATTGAGCCAGTAACCCTCTTGGGTTCAGTTTCCTAGGACGATTTATTTCCCACAGTGGGCAATTAGTTGTTGCTATGCCCCTAGTCTTTCTGGCACTACTCTGCCCCGATCCCCATTTGTATGTTATTAATAAATTATCATCTGGTCTCTAATTATCTTTGATTCAGATTCTGAAGAAAAAAGCACGTAATAATGAGAAAATAGAAGGGATAACTCTCAGATATTAAATCAATACACATGCCTGGATTTATTACAGTTTTATAAAATCACATCTATTGCTAATCATTAAACCACTGAGATTTGTTTTTAATGATCTCTTTTCTAAAATCAGCGATTGCATGTGTGATTACAAATATTTATCTATCATTATTTTAAAATAAAACAGTATTTGATTAAAATATTTTTATGTAATACTTATCCTTATCAAAACTTATCAAGTCTGAAAGTACATAATCCTAGTTGTTAAAGGTGCCAAATATATCAACTATCCATGCTGACCATAACTTGAAACGATTGAGAGGGAAATACAGTTACGTTAATGTACATTATCATTTATAAAAGTGAATACTGATTGATATCACCACGTGCATCACCACACTGGCATTAGGATGCCCAGATGTCAAATAAATAATATAAGCTAGTGAAGATTTCTTATCTCCTATACAATACTTCTTTGATATCATTGCATTTATTTTGCTGATGGCACAAAAAGTTCCATTTTTCAGGAAGAAAGCACATTTACGGGTTAGGTATTTTATTGTGCTTATGTCAGAGTTACTAACATTTTTCATTTTCCAAACTGTCAACATTAATGGGAAAAATGAGACAAGGCACTTCAAATAGAGATTGATGCTCAATTTATCTTTAATTCAATAATTTATGAGGTATTCATTCAATTAGGTTATGTGGGAGAGCCACAGAAGTCTTTATCCTCTATATACTTACTGGAGGGAAGAAAAGAAAACATATTTACTATAATTTGTGGTTGAAAGTGTTACATTCCATGAGAAATACTGGTATATTGTTCTGAGACTGAAGTGGAAGGGGAGAATACTTCAGCTAAAGGAACTGAGTATGTTTTTATGATAGAACAGTTGATGTGAGTTTTGACATGTGGGTGAGGTTTAAATATTGAGAGATGAAATAGAGGATATGAAAAAAGAAACCACGTGAGATCTTCTTTCTTCATTCTTAGTTCATGTGCGTTGTCTGAGACTGACCCTACCTCAGGTTCAGGCATGAACTGTAACTGTACTGCCATGCAGTATACGTTTCCCATACTCTTCTTAGTTAAGGTCTCAGTGCTACTGATTGGTTTACTCTGTGGGGCTGTGTATTAGGTTCCTGTCAGGGCATGTGCCACCTGTGAGAGTGAAGGGTCAAAAGCTCTAAAGTAGGGGCCGGATTCAAGATGGTGACCATTTCTGCTTCTGCTTCAACAATTGTCTGGTCTCCTGCTACTTTATGGACCACCCCTTCTCAGTCTCCTTTGGCTGGATCTTCCTCCTTCACTCTATCTCTCAATACATATCAGAGCCCCAGGGCTCTACCCAAATAGATCATTTTGATCAGTGCCTTTAAACACCATATTTGTGCCAGAGCATTCTTGAATCATGTGTCTCCAATTGCATAGCAGAGAATATTTTACCATTTGGATCTATTAAGTGCCTGTACTTTGGATTTTTAAAAAATCTCTGGAACTTTTCATCTATATGATCTACAATTATCTTTTGGATAAAACCACTTTGAATTTGCCTTCTGTCATAGGCAACCAAAGGAATCCAGGTCAAAAACACATAGTGATAATGCTGGAAAGCTAGTTCGAAGCATGTTTTCAATAGTCTCCAACTCCAGCTTCACTCTTCCAGTCATCCAGTCATTGGACATTTATTGAGAAAATACACTAGAATCTGTGTTCAACATGAATCATATCTATCAGGGGAGACACATATAAAATGATGAACTAAAATCATTTCAATTGGGAAAAACAATTTTTGAGGGAAAAAAAAGTGATATTAACTAGCTTTCACAAAATCAGGAATGGTCATGGGCTTGGTGACATTTGATATGTGTGATTCTAGAATCGGTATGATTTACCAGGTATAATTGCCAAGTGTAGGATAGAGGGAAAAGTCACTATAACCTAATATATTCCTTAATTTACTTCAGTGTTAAGGTATTGTTGACTTTAATTTCTAAGAGTTATTTTATTCATAGCAGTTTGGAAGGTTCTTAAATGTTAATACTATTATCTTTAGTAGTAAATATTCAGTGGCTTTACATATAGGAGATCAGGATTTCACCAAAATCATATAGTTGAATAATATAAGTCATGGGGAAGTTATATAGTGAAGAGCAAATGCCTTAAAGTTAGAGCTGTGCTCAAGACCCAGGCCCTCACTAACTGACTATATAATATAATCTATGTTCTAGACAGTGTTCTAAGGGGCAGGAACCCACAGATAAAAATCCCTATCATTTTAGAGCTTATAATCTAGTATGGGAGACAGACAAAAAGTCAACAGAAGAAATATATATATTGGGTGGGCCAAAAAGTGCCTTTGGTTTTTTAAGCAAAAATAAAAGACACATTTATCACTTTCTCCAAGAACTTTATTGAACACTGTATTCAGCCTTTTGTTCCACTACCTTCTGCCATTTTTCAGGCAACTTCATAATTCCATCTTCCCAAAACTTTTTATCTTTTTGAGCAAAGAACTGTTCCAGGTGCCTTTTAGAGTCTTCCAGGGAATTAAATTTTTTTCTATTAAGAGAATTTTGTAAAGACTGAAATAAGTGGAAATTGGAAGGTGCAATGTCTGGTGAATATGGCAGATGAATCAGAACTTCCCAGCCAAGCTGTAACAGTTTTTGCCTGGTCATCAAGGAAATATGTGGTCTTGCCTTATCCTGATGGAAGATTATGCATTTTCTGTTGACTAATTCTGGACACTTTTCGTCGAGTTCCACTTTCAGTTGGTCTAATTGGGAGCAGTACTTGTTGGAATTAATTGTTTGGTTTTCTGGAAGGAGCTCATAATAGAGGACTCCCTTCCAATGTCATCATATACACAACATCACCTTCTTTGGATGAAGACCGGCCTTGGTCTCTGGTGTGGTTGGTGGTGGTTCATTTCACTTGCCCCATGATCTCGTCCCTCCATTCCACACTGCTGTACAGTATCCACTTTTCATCGCCTGTCACTATTTGTTTTAAAAACAGAATGTTTTCATTACATTTCAGTAGAGAATCGCATGTGGAAATATGGTCAAGAAGGTCTTTTTCGCTTAACCTATGTGGAACACAAACATCAAAGCAATTCATATAACCAAGATGGTGCAAATGATTTTCAATGCTTGACTTGGATAGTTTGAGTATATTGGCTATCTCCCTCATGGTATAACATTGATTGTTCCCAATGACTGTTTAGATGTGATCACTATTAACTTTAACTTGTCTACTCGACTGTGGAGCATCGTCCAGTGAGAAATCTCCAGAACAAAACTTTGCAAACCACTTTTGACACATTCGATCAGTCACAGCACCTTCTCCATACACTGCACAAATCGTTTTGTGCATTTCAGTTGCGTTTTTACCTTTCTTGAAGTAATAAAGCATAATATGCCAAAAATGTTGCTTTTTTCTTCCATCTTCAATATTAAAATGGCTACACAAAAATTCACCAATTTTGATGTCTTTTTTTTAAATGCATGCTGATCTGACAGCTGTAACATACAATCTAACAAAATTGTTTTGAATGAACTTAAAGACAGCTAAGTGTTACTAGAGCCATCTTATGGGGAAAAAAACGAACGAAACTTTTGGCCCACCGAATATATTATAATATATATAAGATATACATATTATAATGGCAATGAATATTATAAGAGACAAGCCAGGGTAAGGGATACCTGATGTGCAGAGGAAGGAATAATGGGTCATCATTTTAGTCAGCTCAATTGAGAGAATTAGATTGAGCAAAGAAAGAAGGAGGAAACCATGTTGTTCTCTGGGTCAAAAGAGTTTTAGACAGGATGAAGAGTCGATGCAAAAGCCTTACAGCTGGACTATTTTTACAAGATTCAAGAAACATCAAGAAGATAACTTTTATGAAGTATAAATTGGATATAGAGCTGATACTGAGACATAGCGTTGTAAAATATTACATGTAAAGTCCTTGGAACAGTGCCTAGTAGTAGGTAGTATGTAATTCATGCTAAACAATATTAAACTTATTATCATCAATATTATTATTGTGTTACTTCTGTTAGGCAAAGATGCTTCTCTGATGGTTTTAGAATGCTACATAGCCTTTAAAAATCATTCACTTTGGAAGCTATTATTCTTTGATATCAAATGTGGGCAGAGCTCTGGCATTTGTCTGAATTAAATAATTACATTCAAGATGCCTGTACAATTATTTTATTTGGCTCCAAATGAGCTTGAAGAAAAGTTTCTAAGTCCAGCATATTTTACTATCAAGCTATTGTTTTCCCTAACATAAGAACTGTGGCAGGCATTTAATAAGTAGTCAAATATTTCTTGAATTAATGAATCATACCATCATTTTGGTCCAAAGGAAAAAAAGTTATCATGAAGGAAATGATTCCAACTTAAACTCTTTTACTTAACCCCAGCTGTTGTAATTCTGTTTATGAAGTTCTGTCCATTTATCAGACTACTAATTTAACTTGGAAACACTTTGAAAAAAGGACGTTGCCTTTTTATTTTAAATGCCTGGGACTTTTCTTGGTGTTTTATGTGCAATAAATGCTCAATATATGTTTGTAATGGATAATTGGGAAAAGTGTGTCATTTACAACATGTTAGACTTTAAGAGACTTGAAAAAAATTACGAAAGGCTAAATTTTAATATTATTTTTAAGTAACAAAAAACCCCAAAAGCAGTGTTTTCATAAATCTATTTTTTCCCCTAAATTTCTGACATGGTCTGAGTAACATAAATTTGTACTTAGCCTCCAAGTACAGTATTAACTGATTTCTGAAGAATTTTTTCCTCAGGAAATGATTTGACATTTCAAATCGATTGAGTTTCAATTGTTTAATGAAAGACAAAGGGAAACAGGATTTAGCATGTCTAACCACAGTATTTGAACATGATCAGAACAAGCAAGGGAAGATTTTTTGCCTAGAAAATAGTTAATCCTTTTTATAGGCATTAAACCACTCCTTAGACTAAATTTATCATATCAGGAACATCACAGAAATAAAGTCACATATTAATAGCCTTAGAATCATATCCAAGACTAAGCATCTTGAAGGATTCCTTCTGCCCCTTCAGGAGCTATAAGTTTTTTTGGGTTTGTTTTCCAATTTTAAAATTGGCAAACAGCTTTACCTTTTTTGTGTTTATATGAAAGATAAGTACACATAAGTGTGGGCATGCATGTGTGTAACATGTGTGTATCTTTAACCTCTCAGTGTACATGTGGAATTAATTGAAATAAAAAAGCAAAGCTCTGAAATTTTCTTAAGATTTAATTAAGTTCATAAGTAATAAAAGAGACAAAGTATTAAAATATATTCTTTTATCCCAGGGTGTCTATATTGAGCAAGTTTCAAAGAAATAGTTTCTGTACACTGAAAGATGTTTTCCTATACAACTAAATCCTGTTAATTTAAGCTTTATATCAGACTAAGAAAGTGTCCAGTAGTCAAGTTTCAGAATGAGGTCCCAAGTTTAAGATAGGGACACAGAAAAAAAGTCAATCTAATAGTATCAATGATTGTCTTCAAAGGAAAGAAAAAGAGAAGGTCAAAGTAGAAGACTTTCTCAAACATGTAACTAAAATAGTGTGGAGATGACATCATTGGTTGAAAGACTGATTAAACAATTTATATCTATAAAATCGTATATATAAGAGACAACCTCACAAAATTAGGTTATAATAAGAAAGTTATCAATGTGCAGTATCATTACTGATGAAAAATTAAAAAACAATTACAAAAAAACAAAAAACAATTACAACATGCTGTGCATATTAGGAGGTTTAATTTATATTCAGCCCACGGTAATTAGCTCATAGTTTGCTGAGAACAAGTCAATTATTTTGTAGTCCCATGAAAACACCATTTACAAGTAATAGAAAAGAAAGTAAAAAGGATAGTCTGAAACCTGCAGAAAATGCTCTACGGAATATTTAGCACCTTTAAACAAGATGGTCACATGATTTCTAAAACTGATAGAATCCTAAGATGTTACAATTCTTTGTCATTTTTTAAATAGAACTTTCTCCCTTCAGGATCGATACTTGTCTATTTTATTTTAACTGTATCTAGGTAAGAAGACTCCAAGAGGTTTCTGCATAATCAATTTTAGCCTAAAAAGATTAGAAAGTCTCTATATTTAATTTATTTTTCATTTTCAATGTATTTTAGAATAAAAAAGTTTATTGCCTTCTTTGAAATAGATTATTCTCATAGTATTCAATGTGTTATATTCCTGATATTTTTCCTTTGGTCTGAATAAAAATTCAAATTGCCAGTGAATACGTATTTTCAATACATAGCTGCTTCTGAGCCCAAATGATGATATAAATTGTCAATGAATATTACATACAGAGGATAGTAATATATTTGCAATATATCAGAATTAAGTTTATATCACCACTGAGTTAAATTATTTGTAATTAAAAGACATTTTACGTAAGAACAAATATCTGGTTTATAATATATTCAAGAGGTTAAAAGGTGATATAAGAGAGTAAGTTCAAAATGAGAGTGGAGTCTAAGTGTTGTTATGTTTTTGTGTGTTTATCAATCATATTTTAGCACAGTGAAGAGGGAGAAATATATATAATTCAGTGTCCTTAGAACATTCCTAGAAAAGCCTTTTTTTCAATAATTTGTTATTGTTTAAAGATAACTCCCAAATTTGTGTTAGGCTTTGTCCACATCTCTTCATTTAGTTTTTCTTTTATTTGACAAAACTTTACTTAGTTAATCAGTATACTCTATGTACTAAGAGGTAGGTTCAATTTTCTTAGTCCCAACAAAAATTGCGAAGTTCATTGCCTTGAATGAGATAGGAAAAGCCTTTTTAGAATCATATCATTTAGCTTTTGAATAAGTATGTTTATATAATACAAACATAAAATAACCTGTTTATGAAAAGTAAAATAAAATGGCCAAATATATTTCTTTTTTTTCTTTTGATTGCCAGTTAACTTTATTTATTTATTGGGAATATACATATCAAGTATATAAAATGGAGTTTAACAAGCAATTACAAAGGAAATACTTTGTACAACTACCACCCAAATCAATAACCCCTAAAACCCCAAATATGCACACCCCATTTACAACTTCACCATCATCTTTGTCTGTAGGCAGCATCTAGTTGGGTTTTGCCTTTTTATTTAAACTGACAGTCTCTTTTTAATTGGTATATTTAGATTATTCACATTTAATGTGATTATTGATTGGATTAAAATCTACCACTTTGCCAGCTCTTTTCTATTTGGTCCAAACTTTTCTTTGTTTGGCCAAATATATTTCTATCATAAGACAAATGCCCTTGAAATTCAAGAATGTGCATTCAACAAAATGAAGTAAAAGTTTGGTGCAAAGAATTTGCTGGTAAAAAAATTATAAATCTCAAATTGATTTTTAGTAAAGTGTATTTTCCTTTAAGTTGCAAATTCCTAGTCTCAGCATCACAGTCTGTGTAATTAAGAAAAAAATTAAAGTGAATAAGCAATGCACAATTTGTAAGGTATTGCTATTTTTAAAAAGTAATATACTTCCGTAAGACAGTAGATCCAAAATTATCTTACCATGTCTTGGGTTTAGTTATGCTGAAAATTAAGCTTTGCCTTTTGGGTATAGATGTCATTTTTATTTAACTGAGAAATATACTAAACATTTCTATGTACTAAAATTTAGTTATTCTTCTATGGTATTTTCAGATAGATACGGAATTCATGTGTGTGTGTGTGTGTGTGTGTGTGTGTGTGTGCATGTGTATGTGTGTGCTAAAGCTATACTCTCCTTCAGCTACCAAATAGGAGGTAGATTGAACCTTCTCTCACTTTGTCTAATGCTGCAGATGTAACGAAGTGAATTGCTTTTAAGCCAATTTTGTATGCATTAGGGAAAAAATGGGGGGGGCAGGGGCTGATTCATATATAGGTAAGCGAGAATCCTTAGCTGAATGTCATCAGTAAATTCACATTAACAATACTTAGGTTAAACAGATAAAGTGTGCTAAGTCTACAATAAAATACTTCCTATACTTTATTTGTTCTTTAATAAACCTTCAAACACAAATTTATTGGCCTTTAGACATCTGCTCTTTCCTCCATTTTTATTCAGTGGACTCAACAAATAATATCTTCTTATGATCCCCATGTTCCTAAATATAACTAACGCTTCCGGATTTATTGGAAAGGAAGAGGCCAACCATTTCTCAGAAGTAAATAATGATATTACAAACCAGCTTTGCAAATGTATCATAGTTATCCACCCTTCTGGGGTAGAAAATACACATTATCTCGTGGTAGTTTTCTTAGTAGTTACAATTCACTCAATTCAATTATCTTACTTGATCGAAACCTGAGCAAAGTTTTTATGACAAGACTGGTGGAATTAGCTTATATTCCAGAAAGCAGGGACAATGGTAGAGCATTCTCCCAAAGTGACTTCAGAGGGAACAGATCAGTGGGGCACGAGCTAGCCAGCCTCTGACTGGGGAGGGCTGGCTGTCCTCAACAGAACACAAACTGCTTCCCAGTTTGTGGGAAGAATTTAGAATTTAGCAATTCTAAAAATGTGTCACTGCTATTCTAACATTAAAAGTAAGCAATGATTTCTTAGGAAAACTTTCAACACTCAAATGAACAAGAACTAGAAGAAAGGGAATTTTCAGAAAAGAGAAAGGATGTTCAAAGGAAGTAACAGTGTTTTATTAAAATAAAGTGTCACTACTGTAATTTAAGGATGTAGTCATAAATCTTTTCAGAATACAATATGCAGTATATTGAAAATGTCTAATTCTATATATTTATGAGTTGAATAGGTGCTGAAGAGTCAAAAGTAAATGAGTAAAACAGTACAAAATCAATATGAATATTGATTTCATGACTTTTTTTGGACCTTATAGTATATTTTTGTGTATTTGTGCAGGTTTAAATATCTTCATGAAGATTTTCATGAGATTTTCTATAATAGTCTAACACCAAAACATTTTCAAATGGACAGCTCTCATTATGGAATATCCCTTCTAACAGTGGCCTGGATGAAAAATGAAAATACATTTGTTGTAGGAATAGAACACACTCATGCTCTTATTTGCTTATTTTTTTAGGAAGGTTTATTATGCTCAGCTCAATGTCAGGAGATACCTTCTACATAAGCTCTTGCTGGGGCTCTACCTCTTTTATTTTTGTTCAAAATGAAAAATGTAGATAGGTAATACATATTAATGTATCTATTGATATAACATTCAATAAAATTCACTTTAAATCAGTATACACTATGATTGATGTATTCAGGTTGAAATCATTCAGAAGCTGAAAATAAATGCAACCATAAAAAAAGGGTGGTTATTTGTCAAAATGCTTGTTTGCAGGTGTGTCTGCTTTGTATCCATCACCCTGTTAGGTAGAACTCTGGCTAACTAGAATTATTAGTTTTATTCTTCTAAAATATCAGACACAGACACAGGCCTTCCCAAACACTAAAATTGAAGCTTTTGAGAGGATACGTCAATACTTTTGAGAGGAAAAATAAAATTCACGTTAAAATAAACTATATCAGAAAAAGATATGGTTATATTAACGACATAATAAATAATAACAAGTTAATACTATTCTTGTGTAGAGAGTATACCTGGAAAAGAGGAATTGTGCACTTAAAAGTTAGCACTAACATGGACAAGGTAAGGCTTGAGAAATACATCCTACATACAGGTTATCTACTGATATATTGCTCGCCTCATTTGTTTCAGGATGTGCTTAATAGCCAAATGGTCAGATCAAGGTAAGGAAGAGATCAGCTGCAAAAGTTCAGAAGCACAGCTTCCTGTCTTACCTTCCACTGAGGAGGAAGCCAATAACCACTGCCAACAAAATGACTCCCACTGTCACAGACACAGCAATTATAGGAATCTGGCTTTGATCGCTGGATGCTGCAACTGCTGATAGGAGACAGAGAAAATGTAGCCTGTGGTTACAGGGATCATATGCATTCAAATAAGAACTGCTTAATAGTCAGTAATTAATGCAAGGTTTAAGCAATTCACCCACACTTGGCTGAGATTTCCCCTTATATCTCTTCTCAATGGTGTGTAATTGAAAAGACATCTTTAGGAGAAAATATTTATTCTCCAAATGGAAATTTGAAAGAACCACTAAGTCACTGATTATTTCCTTATCATAAAAAAGAATGTCATTGTTTGTATAGTATTAATTTAGCAATCTTAGGTTTGCAAGACAAAATGGAACTTTGTTTTTGATTTCAAACACCTCCTAAATAGGAGGTGCTAAGTATATGAGATTTGACATTTTTAGAGTTTGCATGTGGCTGTTCTCTAGGAAAAAAAAATGTCTCATTATATTAGATAGGACTTTCTCTTATAGATATAGGTTGAAATGTCCAAAATGATGTGGCTATGACCTCGTATGATATCACTATTTTGAATATAATTTTAAAAACTATAATTTCAAGCAGAATATAATCACTAAATATACTTTATTAGTAGGAACGCTTTTTCAAAAATATCAAGGCATACATTTAGAACTTTGTATCTACAGTAAGATTAGTTTACATGATCTTTTTTAAATATATGAATTTAGATGAAATATTTTATATTTTAATAACACAATTACTATCATAAGAGGAATATGGACATAAGTAGATAGTTGTACCTAAAAAAGCAAGGGACTTTTTCTTTTGTGCTGATAGCTAAGTTGATTAAAATAAGAAACTTATAGAACAAAATAAATTTTATTAATGTTCTCAAGAAACCCTCAATAGGATAACTTAGCATGCTTACTGTTTAATGACATTATCATTTTGATAAATTCAGAGTGGCATGATAACAAATTTTAAGTCACCAAAACTAATAACAAGTATACATCCCATGTTTTGTTTTTCACAGTCTCTTACATGATCTTGGCCCTATCAATAGTTTTGGGACATTTAAATGCTACCCTTCTAGTCTTGTCACCTCATCATTGATTCTTTTAATGAAAATTGACTGACTCTCTGACAACCTTCTTACACTGATCTACATTTTCAGCCCTTTCAGATCAGTCTTCAAGAGCAACCATCGGCAACTAGTGGTTCATGTATGAGGAAAACTACTACTTACAATAGAAATCTATACTCTTCCCCTCCCTCTTCTTGGATAATAATAGTTGCAATTCAAGGTCCCTTTACCCTGCTTTTTCCTAGCCTCTGATGCTGAGGTCTGTGGTAGAGAATTTATTCCTGGTGAACAGTCTAAATGTAGTAGGGCAAAGCTACCCCACTATCACTAGCAGTAGCCTTCCCCAAGATTTGCTTTATTAATTTCTAAATTCAAATTACTTATTTTCTCAGTCAACTTTCTTTTTGGCTGGTGGCACTGTTGCTAGAGAAAAACATGCAAATTTGGTCCAAATAAGCTCAATGTTATTTCATTTGTGCTCCAAAGCTTTTGATTCTCTCTTTCAATTTCCTTACAAAGTCATCCCCATAATGAGTCTTCCTCATTTTCTCAGTAGACTAACCCATTCTAACTTCCCACATTTTAGAAATGTTAAACTTTATAGATAAAAGAGAGTGATCAAGTCTGAACTCCATGGTTAAATACAACTCTATACCTTTCTTTTGCTTTACATAGCTCGCCTGTTAGAATCTTTCTTGTCTCTTCCAAGATAATGATCTTTAAAGATCTGCCTCCAGGGGCTTCCCTGGTGGTGCAGTGGTTGAGAGTCCACCTGCCGATGCAGGGGACACGGGTTCGTGCCCTGGTCTGGGATGATCCCACATGCCGCGGAGCGGCTGGGCCCGTGAGCCATGGCCGCTGAGCATGCGCGGCCGGAGCCTGCGCGGCCGGAGCCTGTGCTCCAAAAAGGATCTCCCGCCAGGAGAGATTATCATTTCCTTACAGACTGCCTTTCTGCTACTTACAAGCCTAAACAGATAATTTCTCTTGGAGAGAACAAATTCTTATACATAAACTTACTGATATTATTAGTTCAAACTGAATTTGAAAACAGATCCAACATTTACTATACATTTGGGTTAAGGCAAATTATTTAACCTTGTAAAGTCTCATTTCATTAATCTCCAGTTAGGGATAATTTCCCTGGATCATTATATTTCTGTTTAGAGATAACACTTAGCATAGTGCTTCAACTATTGCCAGCCTTATTTAAATGAAAGATATTACATATACATATTATCTCCTGTTTTATTTGTCATTCTTTTTCTCTCCTATTTTTCAGCATCTTGACTGAGTCATCTAGAACCAGCCTCATCTTCTGAGAACCAACATTACTAAATTTCCTCTGAAACCTCTCTTCTGCCTTTGAGTTCTATGCGTGATATATTTGCCATATGTAATGAGTACTTCTCCATTTACCTTACCATACACTATAATGAGGTATTTGACCTTGTTGAACACACACTCCGCCTTTTAAACTCTCCTCTTGTTTCTATACATCAGATGAGCTCTTTTCTCTTTTTCCCACTCTGAAGCACTGCTTCGTCAGTTCTATTGGCTCTGAATTCTCTTCCAACATTTTATGTGTGAGCAATTCCTGATGAATGCTGGTTCTTAATCCTTCCCACTTCTTTCCATCTCTCTTTCTCTTTCCACCTTTCTCCCTTTCTACCTCTTTTTCTCCCTACCTCTCATAGATATTTCTTTGCTCATGGCATCAGTTAACTATAAGCTGAAGAGTCCCACATTTATATCTCCAACTATTATTTGTCTTCAGAGGATCATTCTATTAAAAAAAAACAAACTCTATTCCCTTTATTTGGATTTTATTTTCACATAAAAATAAACATGTTTAAAATCGACCCTTATACCACATCTACCCCTAATGGCATTTAAAAAAAAAAAAAAAGCATGGGAGGGGGACCTTGAAGATGGCGGAAGAGTAAGACGTGGAGATCGCCTTCCTCCCCACGGATACACCAGAAATACATCTACACGTGGAACAACTCCTACAGAACACCTACTGAAGGCTGGCAGAAGACCTCAGACCTCCCAAAAGGCAAGAAACTCCCCACATACCTGGGTAGGGCAAAAGAAAAAAAGAAAAAACAGAGACAAAAGAATAAGGATGGCACCTGCACCAGTGGGAGGGAGCTGTGAAGGAGGAAAAGTTTCCACACACTAGGAAGCCCCTTCGCGGGCGGAGACTGCGGGAGGCGGAGGGGGGAGCTTCGGTACCGCGGAGGAGTGCACAGCAACGGGTTCGGAGGGCAAAGCGGGGAGATTCCCGCACAGAGGATCGGTGCCGACCGGCACTCATCAGCCCGAGAGGCTTGTCTGCTCACCCGCCGGGACGGGCGGGGCTGCGAGCTGGGGCTCGGGTTTCGGTTTTGGACTGAGCGCAGGGAGAGGACTGGGGTTGGCGGCTTGAACATAGCCTGAAGGGGTTAGTGCACCACGACTAGCCGGGAGGGAGTCCGGGGAAAAGTCTGCACCTGCCTAAGAGGCAAGAGACTTTTTCTTCCCTCTTTGTTTCCTGGTGCGCGAGGAGAGGGGTTTAAGAGCGCTGCTTAAAGGAACTCCAGAGACGGGCGCGAGCCGCGGCTAAAAGCGCGGACCCCAGAGACGGGCGGGAGACGCTAAGGCTGCTGCTGCCGCCACCAAGGGGCCTGTGTGCGAGCACAGGTCACTCTCCACACCCCTCTTCCGCGGAGCCTGTGCAGCCCGCCACTGCCAGGTTCCCGGGATCCAGGGACGACTTCCCCGGGAGAACGCACGGCGGGCCTCAGGCTGGAGCAACGTCACACCGGCCTCTGCCGCCGCAGGCCCGCCCCGCACGCAGTGCCCCTCCCTCCCTCCCCCCCTCCACCCCTGGCCTGAGTGAGCCTGAGCCCCCGAATCAGCGGCTCCTTTAACCCCGTCCTGTCTGAGCAAAAAACAGACGCCCTCCAGCGACCTACACGCAGAAGCAGGGCCAAATCCAAAGCTGAGCTCCTGTGAGCTGTGAGAACAAAGAAGAGAAAGGGAAATCTCTCCCAGCAGCCTCAGAAGCAGCGGATTAAAGCTTCACAATCAACTTGATATACCCTGCATCTGTGGAATACCTGAATAGATAAGGAATGATCCCAAATTGATCGCTTTAGGAGCGAGATCTATGATTTATTTCCTTTTCCTCTTTTTGTGAATGTGTACGTGTATGCTTCTGTGTGAGATCTTGTCTGTATAGTCTTGCTTCCACCATTTGTCCTAGGTCTCTATCCGTCCATGGTTTTTTAAAAAAAAATTTTTTTTCTTAATAATTAATTTTAATTGTAATAACTTTATTATACTTTACCTTCGTTCTTTCTTTCCTTCCTTCCTTCCCTCCTTTAGACAACGAATCACCCCAAATTGAGGAGGTGGTCTCTGAGAGCAAGATTTATGATTTTTCCCCCTTTACCTCTTTTTGTGAGGGTGTATGTGTATGCTTCTGTGTAAGATTTTCTCTGTATAGCTTTGCTTCCAACATTTGTCCTAAGGTTCTATCCGTCATTTTTTTTCTAAATATTTTTTAATTCAATAACTATATTATACTTTATTTTATTTTTACTATATCTTCTTTCTTTCTGTCTTTTTTCCTTCTTTCCCTCCCTCCTTCCTTCCTTCCTCCCTCCCTCCCTCCCTCCTTTCTTTCCTTCTTTGCTTCTTTCTTCCTTCCTTCCTTTCCTCCTTTCCTTCTTTCTTTCCTCATACTTCTACTAATTCTCTCTACATTTTCTCCCTTTTATTCTGAGCCGTGTGGATGAAAGGCTCTTGGTGCTCCAGCCAGGAGTCAGGGCTCTGCCTCTGAGGTAGGAGAGCCAACTTCAGGATACTGGTCAAAAAGAGACCTCCCAGCTCCACATAATATCAAACGGCGGAAACCTCCCAGAGACCTCCATCTTAACACAAGCACCCAGCTTCACTCAACGACCAGCAAGCCACAGTGCTGGACAACCTATGCCAAACAACTAGCAAAACAGGAACACAACCCCACCCATTAGCAGAGAGGCTGCCTAAAATCATAATAAGGCCACAGACACCCCAAAACACACCACCAGACGTGAACCTGCCCACTAGAGAGACAAGATCCAGCCTCATCCACCACAACACAGGCACTAGTCCCCTCCACCAGGAAGCCTACACAACCCACTGAAACAACCTTAGCCACTGGAGACAGACATCAAAAACAACGGCAACTACGAACCTGCAGCCGGCAAAAAGGAGACACCAAACACAGTAAGATAAGCAGAATGAGAAGACAGAAAAACACACAGCAGATGAAGGAGCAAGATAAAAATGCACCAGACCTAACAAATGAAGAGGAAATAGGCAGTCTACCTGAAAAAGAATTCAGAATAATGATAGTAAGGATGATCCGAAATCTTGGAAATAGAATGAACAAAATGCAAGAATCAGTTAACAAGGACCTAGAAGAAATAAAGATGAAACAAGCAACGATGAACAACACAATAAATGAAATTAAAAGTACTCTAGATGGGATTAATAGCAGAATAACTGAGGCAGAAGAACGGATAAGTGACCTGGAAGATAAAATAGTGGAAATAACTACTGCAGAGCAGAATAAAGAAAAAAGAATGAAAAGAACTGAGGACAGTCTCAGAGACCTCTGGGACAACATTAAATGCACCAACATTCGAATTATAGGGGTTCCAGAAGAAGAAGAGAAAAAGAAAGGGACTGAGAAAATATTTGAAGAGCTTATAGTTGAAAACTTCCCTAATATGGGAAAGGAAATAGTTAATCAAGTCCAGGAAGCACAGAGAGTCCCATACAGGATAAATACAAGGAGAAATACGCCAAGACACATATTAATCAAACTGTCAAAAATTAAATACAAAGAAAGCATATTAAAAGCAGCAAGGGAAAAACAACAAATAACACACAAGGGAATCCCCATAAGGTTAACAGCTGATCTCTCAGCAGAAACCCTACAAGCCAGAAGGGAGTGGCAGGACATACTGAAAGTGATGAAGGAGAAAAACCTGCAACCAAGACTACTCTACCCAGCAAGGATCTCATTCAGATTTGATGGAGAAATTAAAACATTTACAGACAAGCAAAAGCTGAGAGAGTTCAGCACCACCAAAGCAGCTTTACAACAAATGCTAAAGGAACTTCTCTAGACAAGAAACACAAGAGAAGGAAAAGACCTATAATAACGAACCCAAAACAATTAAGAAAATGGGAATAGGAACATACCTATCGATAATTACCTTAAATGTAAATGGACTAAATGCTCCCACCAAAAGACACAGATTGGCTGAATGGATACAAAAACAAGACCCTTATATATGCTGTCTACAAGAGACCCACTTCAGACCTAGAGACACATACAGACTGAAAGTAAGGGGATGGAAAAAGATATTCCATGCAAATGGAAACCAAATGAAAGCTGGAGTAGCAATTCTCATATCAGACAAAATAGACTTTAAAATAAGGACTATTAAAAGAGACAAAGAAGGACACTACATAATGATCAAGGGATCGATCCAAGAAGAAGATATAACAATTGTAAATATTTATGCACCCAACATAGGAGCACCTCAATACATAAGGCAAATACTAACAGCCATAAAAGGGGAGATCGACAGTAACACATTCATAGTAGGGGACTTTAACACCCCACTTTCACCCATGGACAGATCATCCAAAATGAAAATAAATAAGGAAACACAAGCTTTAAATGATACATTAAACAAGATGGACTTACTTGATATTTATAGGACACTCCATCCAAAAACAACAGAATACACATTTTTCTTAAGTGCTCATGGAACATTCTCCAGGATAGATCATACCTTGGGTCACAAATCAAGCCTTGGTAAATTTAAGAAAATTGAAATTGTATCAAGTATCTTTTCTGACCACAACGCCATGAGACTAGATATCAATTACAGGAAAAGATCTGTAAAAAATACAAACACATGGAGGCTAAACAATACACTGCTTAATAATGAAGTGATCACTGAAGAAATCAAAGAGGAAATTAAAAAATACCTAGAAACAAATGACAATGGAGACACAACGACCCAAAACCTATGGGATGCAGCAAAAGCAGTTCTAAGGGGGAAGTTTATAGCAATACAAGCCCACCTTAAGAAGCAGGAAACATCTCGAATAAACAAACCAACCTTGCACCTCAAGCAATTAGAGAAAGAAGAACAAAAAAACCCCAAAGCTAGCAGAAGGAAAGAAATCATAAAAATCAGATCAGAAATAAATGAAAAAGAAATGAAGGAAACGATAGCAAAGATCAATAATACTAAAAGCTGGTTCTTTGAGAAGATAAAAAAAATAGATAAACCACTAGCCAGACTCATCAAGAAAAAAAGGGAGAAGACTCAAATCAATAGAATTAGAAATAAAAAAGGAGAAGTAACAACTGACACTGCAGAAATAAAAAAAATCATGAGAGATTACTACAAGCAACTCTATGCCAATAAAATGGACAATCTGGAAGAAATGGACAAATTCTTAGAAATGCACAGCCTGCCAAGACTGAATCAGGAAGAAATAGAAAATATGAACAGACCAATCACAAGCACTGAAATTGAAACTGTGATTAAAAATCTTCCAACAAACAAAAGCCCAGGACCAGATGGCTTCACAGGTGAATTCTACCAAACGTTTAGAGAAGAGCTAACACCTATCCTTCTCAAACTCTTCCAAAATATAGCAGAGGGAGGAACACTCCCAAATTCCTTCTACGAGGCCACCGTCACCCTGATACCAAAACCAGAGAAGGATGTCACAAAGAAAGAAAACTACAGGCCAATATCACTGATGAACATAGATGCAAAAATCCTCAACAAAATAATAGCAAACAGAATCCAACAGCACATTAAAAGGATCATCCACCATGATCAAGTGGGCTTTATTCCAGGAATGCAAGGATTCTTCAATATACGCAAATCTATCAATGTGATAAACCATATTAACAAATTGAAGGAGAAAAACCATATGATCATCTCAATAGATGCAGAGAAAGCTTTCGACAAAATTCAACACCCATTTATGATAAAAACTCTCCAGAAAGTAGGCATAGAGGGAACTTTCCTCAACATAATAAAGGCCATATATTACAAGCCCACAGCAAACATCATCCTCAATGGTGAAAAACTGAAAGCATTTCCACTAAGATCAGGAACAAGACAAGGTTGCCCACTCTCACCACTCTTATTCAACATAGTTTTGGAAGTTTTAGCCACAGCAATCAGAGAAGAAAAGGAAATAAAAGGAATCCAAATCGGAAAAGAAGAAGTAAAGCTGTCACTGTTTGCAGATGACATGATACTATACATAGAGAATCCTAAAGATGCTACCAGAAAACTACTAGAGCTAATCAATGAATTTGGTAAAGTAGCAGGATACAAAATTAATGCACAGAAATCTCTGGCATTCCTATATACTAATGATGAAAAATCTGAAAGTGAAATCAAGAAAACACTCCCATTTACCACTGCAACGAAAAGAATAAAATATCTAGGAATAAACCTACCTAAGGAGACAAAAGGTCTGTATGCAGAAAATTATAAGACACTGATGAAAGAAATTAAAGATGATACAAATAGATGGAGAGATATACCATGTTCTTGGATGGGAAGAATCAACATTGTGAAAATGACTCTACTACGCAAAGCAATCTACAGATTCAATGCAATCCCTATCAAACAACCACTGGCATTTTTCACAGAACTAGAACAAAAAATTTCGCAATTTGTATGGAAACACAAAAGACCCCGAATAACCAAAGCAATCTTGAGAACGAAAAAAGGAGCTGGAGGAATCAGGCTCCCTGACTTCAGACTATACTACAAAGCTACAGTAATCAAGACAGTATGGTACTGGCACAAAAACAGAAAGATAGATCAATGGAACAGGATAGAAAGCCCAGAGATAAACCCATGCACCCATGGACACCTTATCTTTGATAAAGGTGGCAGGAAAGTACAGTGGAGAAAGGACAGCCTCTTCAATAAATGGTGCTGGGAAAACTGGACAGGTACATGTAAAAGTATGAGATTAGATCACTCCCTAACACCATACACAAAAATAAGCTCAAAATGGATTAAAGACCTAAATGTAAGGCCAGAAACTATCAAACTCTTAGAGGAAAACATAGGCAGAACACTCTATGACATAAATCACAGCAAGATCCTTTTTGACCCACCTCCTAGAGTAATGGAAATAAAAACAAAAATAAACAAATGGGACCTAATGAAACTTCAAAGCTTTTGCACAGCAAAGGAAACCATAAACAAGACGAAAAGACAACCCTCAGAATGGGAGAAAATATTTGCAAATGAAGCAACTGACAAAGGATTAATCTCCAAAATTTACAAGCAGCTCATGCAGCTCAATAACAAAAAAATAAACAACCCAATCCAAAAATGGGCAGAAGACCTAAATAGACATTTCTCCAAAGAAGATATACAGACTGCCAAAAAACACATGAAAGAATGCTCAACATCATTAATCATTCGAGAAATGCAAATCAAAACTACAATGAGATATCATCTCACACCAGTCAGAATGGCCATCATCAAAAAATCTAGAAACATTAAATGCTGGAGAGGGTGTGGAGAAAAGGGAACACTCTTGCACTGCTGGTGGGAATGTGAATTGGTTCAGCCACTATGGAGAACAGTATGGAGGTTCCTTAAAAAACTACAAATAGAACTACCATATGACCCAGCAATCCCACTACTGGGCATATACCCTGAGAAAACCAAAATTCAAAGAGAGTCATGTACCAAAATGTTCATTGCAGCTCTATTTACAATCGCCCGGAGATGGAAACAACCTAAGTGCCCGTCATCGGATGAATGGATAAAGAAGATGTGGCACATATATACAATGGAATATTACTCAGCCTTAAAAAGAAACGAAACTGAGCTATTTTTAATGAGATGGATAGAACTAGAGTCTATCATACAGAGTGAAGTAAGTCAGAAAGAAAAAGACAAATACCATATGCTAACACATATATATGGAATTTAAGAAAAAAAAATGTCATGAAGAACCTAGGGGTAAGACAGGAATAAAGACGCAGACCTACTGGAGAACGGACTTGAGGATATGGGGAGGGGGAAGGGTGAGCTTTGACAGGGTGAGAGAGAGTCATGGACATATACACACTAACAAACGTAGTAAGGTAGATAGCTAGTGGGAAGCAGCCGCATGGCACAGGGATATTAGCTCGGTGCTTTTTGACAGCCTAGAGGGGTGGGATAGGGAGAGTGGGAGGGAGGGAGATGCAAGAGGGAAGACATATGAGAACATATGTATATGTATAACTGATTCACTTTGTTATAAAGCAGAAACTAACACACCATTGTAAAGCAATTATACCCCAATAAAGATGTTAAAAAAAAAAAGCATCAATAAATAAACATACCATAAATCAAACCAACAAACCAGACGAATTTTATCTTTTTCTGGTTTCTTTTAAGCAGCACTGAATTTTTCTTAACCCCTACTTACACTTAATCACCAAATATTTTTGTGTTTCTTTTATGTTTCTTCCCATGCATTACTTTTTATTTCATCCAACACCTATTTGATTCAAATCTGCTGGAATATGGTTCATATATTTTTTAAGTGCTCCCTTTGACTTCTATGTACTCACATGAAATATCAGAAAATATCACTTTGATCATGTTTCTCTGAACAAATAGTTAATAGATACCTACTGCCTATGGAAAAAAATTTCCAAATTCTCCATCTAGCATTCAAAAGCCCTTCTAATCTGACTCTAACAAATCTTTCTGGTCTCAATGTGCCAGTTTGGGACTCTGAGAGATAGGGTTTTGGAGGAAGCAGGCATGATTAATCAGAAGTAGGGATCAAAACAGGGCAATTTCAGACTAACTGAAGTATTAATTTTGAGAAAAAATACAGTGCTTAGAAGTGTGAAATGCTTCATTTGTTAGTAATTGCCAAGGTCTCTAACTTAACAATGTGCTAAAATGTGCATGTAGGTATAGGATAATATCTTGCAATAATAATGGCATGCCAAAATTTTTTTTAAATGTTTAAATTAATATATTTTATGAAAATACTTTGTAAGTAATGTCAAATCACAAATGTTCATATTTACATGTTTTTATCTGCTGTCCACCGAAATCAGATCTTTTTGTATAACAGGCAATTAAATAAAGGAGCTGTGAGAAAGAATTTTAAAAATTTATTTTTATTTATTTATTTATTTATTTGTTAGTTTCTGCTTTACAACAAAATGAATCAGTTATATATATACTTATGTTCCCATATCGCTTCCTTCTTGCGTCTCCCTCCCTCCCACCCTCCCTATCCCACCCCTCCAGGCAATCACAAAGCACCCAGCTGATCTCCCTGTGGTATGTGGCTGCTTCCCAGTAGCTATCTACCTTACGTCTGGTAGTGTATATATGTCCATGCCTCTCTCTCGCTTTGTCACAGCTTACCTTTCCCCTTCCCCATAACTTCAAGTCCATTGTCTAGTAGGTCTGGAATTTAAGAAGACAGGAATAAAGACACAGACCTATTTTCATTTATTTTTTAAAAGTTTGCAGCATTCTTTTCTGAAGTTACTTTCCTTCCTTAGGCTTTCTTTCTATTTTTATTTTTTGAATTGTTGAACTTTATTTTCTTTTCTTTTTTTAAACAGCAGGTTCTTATTAGTTATCCATTTTATACATATTAGTGTATACATGTCAATCCCAATCTCCCAGTTCATCCCACCCCTGCCCCAACCCCCACTTTCCCCCCTTGGTGTCCATACATTTGTTCTCTACATCTGTGTCTCTGTTTCTGCCTTGCAAACTGGTTCATCTGTACCATTTTTCTAGGTTCCATAGGTATGCATTAATATACGATATTTGTTTTTCTCTTTCTGACTTACTTCACTCTGTATGACAGTCTCTAGATCCATCCACATCTCTACAAATGACCCAATTTTGTTCCTTTTTATGGCTGAGTAATATTCCATTGTATATATGTACCACATCTTCTTTGTCAATTCATCTGTCGATGGGAATTTAGGTTGCTTCCGTGACCTGGCTATTGTAAATAGTGCTGTAAAGAACATTGGGGTGCATGTGTCATTTCGAATTATTGGTTTCTCTGGGTATATGCCCAGTAGTGGGATTGCTGGGTCATATGGTAATTCTATTCTTAGTTCTTTAAGGAACCTCCATACTGTTCTACATAGTGGCTGTATAAATGTACATTCCCACCAACAGTGCAAGAGGGTTCCCTTTTCTCCACAACCTCTCCAACATTTGTTGTTTGTAGATTTCCTGATTATGCTCGTTCTAACTGGTGTGAGGTGATAAACTCATTGTAGTTTTTTGTTTTTTTTTTTTCGGCAAGTGGGCCTCTCACTGTTGTGGCCTCTCCCATTGCAGAGCACAGGCTCTGGATGCACAGGCTCAATGGCCACGGCTCACGGGCCCAGCCACTCCACGGCATGTGGGATCTTCCCGGACCGGGGCACGAACCCGTGTCCCCTGATTGGCAGGTGGACTCTCAACCACTGAGCCACCAGGGAAGCCCTCATTGTAGTTTTGATTTCCATTTCTCTAATAGTGATGCTGAGCAGCTTTTCATGTGCTTCTTGGTCATGTGTATGTCTTCCATGGAGAAATGTCTATTTAGGTCTTCTGCGCATTTTTGGATTGGGTTGTTTGTTTTTTTAATATTGAGCAGCTGGAGCTGTTTATATATTTTGGAGATTAATCCTTTGTCTGTTGATTCGTTTGCAAATATTTTCTCCCATTCTGAGGGCTGTCTTTTCGTCATGTTTGTAGTTTCCTTTGCTGTGAAAAACCTTCTAAGTTTAATTAGGTCCCATTTGTTTATTTTTGTTTTTATTTCCATTACTCTAGGAGGTGGATCAAAAAAGATCTTGCTGTGATTTATGTCAAAGAGTGTTCTTCCTATATTTTCCTCTAAGAGTTTTATAGTGTTCCATCCTAAATTTAGGTCTCTAATCCATTTTGAATTTATTTTTACAGATGGTGTTAGGGAGTGTTCTAATTTCATTCTTTTACATGTAGCTGCCCAGTTTTCCCAGCACACTTATTGAAGAGACTGTCTTTTCTACATTGTATACACTTGCCTCCTTTGTCATAGATTAGTTGACCATAGGTGCCTGGGTTTATCTCTGGGCTTTCTATCTTGTTCCATTGATCTATATTTCTGTTTTTGTGCCAGTAACATATTGTCTTGATTACTGTAGCACTGTAGTATACTCTGAAGTCAGGGAGTCTGATTCCTCCAGCTCCATTTTTTACTCTCAAGACTGCTTCGGCTATTCGGGGTCTTTGGTGTCTCCATACAAATTTTAAGAGTTTTTTGTTGTAGTTCTATAAAAAATGCCATTGGTAATTTGATAGGGATTGCATTGAATCTGTAGATTGCTTTGGGTATTATAGTTATTTTCACAATGTTGATTCTTACAATCCAAGAACATGGTATATCTGTCCATCTCTTGCTATCATCTTTAGTTTCTTTCATCAGTGTCCTATAGTTTTCTGAATATAGGTCTTTTGTCTCCCTAGGTAGGTTTATTCCTAGGTATTTTATTCTTTTTGTTGCAATGGTAAATGGGAGTGTTTCCTTAATTTCTCTTTCAGATTTTTCATCATTAGTGTATAGGAATGCAAGAGATTTCTGTGCATTAATTTTGTATCCTGCAACTTTACCAAATTCATTCACTAGCTCTAGTAATTTTCTGGTGGCATCTTTAGGATTCTCTATAAATAGTATCATGTCATCTGCAAACAGTGACAGTTTTACTTCTTCTTTTCCAATTTGTATTCCTTTTATTTCTTTTTCTTCTCTGATTGCCATGGCTAGGACTTCGAAAACTATGTTGAATAATAGTGGTGAGAGTGGACATCCTTGGCTTGTTCCTGATCTTAGAAGAAATGGTTTCAGTTTTTCACAATTGAGAATGATGCTCGTTGTGGGTTTGTCCTATATGGCCTTTATTGTGTTGAGGTAGGTTCCCTCTATGCCCACTTTTTGGAGAGTTTTTATCATAAATGGGTGTTGAATTTTGTCAAAAGTTTTCTCTGCATCTATTGAGATGATCATATGTTTTTTATTCTTCAATTTGTTAATATGGTGTATCACAATGATTGATTTGCTTATGTTGAAGAATCCTTGCATCCTTGGGATAAATCCCACTTGATCATGGTGTATGATTTTTTTAATGTGCTGTTGGATTCTGTTTGCTAGTATTTTGTTGAGGATTTTTGCGTCTATATTCATCAGTGATATTGGTCTGTTTTTTTCTTTTTTTGTAGTATCTTTGTCTGGTTTTGGTATCAGGGTGATGGTGGCCTCATAGAATGAGATTGGGAATGTTCCTTCCTCTGTAATTTTTTGGAAGAGTTTGAGAAGGATGGGTGTTAGCTCTTCTCTAAATGTTTGATAGAATTCACCTGTGAAACCATCTGGTTCTGGGCTTTTGTTTGTTGGAAGATTTTAAATCACAGTTTCAATTTCATTACTTGTGATTGGTCTGTTCAAATTTCTATTTCTTCCTGGTTCAGTCTTGGAAAGTTATACCATTCTAAGAATTTGTCCATTTCATCCAGGCCGTCCATTGTTTTGGCATAGAGTTGCTTGTAGTAGTCTCTTAGGATGCTTTGTATTTCTGCAGTTTCTGTTATAATTTCTCCTTTTTCATTTCTAAATTTATTGATTTGAGTCCTCTCCCTCTTTTTCTTGATGAATCTAGTTAATGGTTTATCAATTTTGTTTATGTTCTCAAAGAAACAGCTTTTAGTTTTATTGATCTTTGCTATTGTTTTCTTTGTTTCTATATCATTTATTTCTGCTCTGATCTTTATGATTTCTTTCCTTCTGTTAACTTTGGGTTTTGTTTGTTTTTGTTTCTGTAGCTCCTTTAGGTGTAAGGTTAGATTGTTTATTTGAGATTTTTCTTGTTTCTTGAGGTAGGCTTGTATAGCTATAAACTTCCCTCTTAGAACTGCCTTTGCTGCATCCCATAGGTTTTGGATCATCGTGTTTCCATTGTCATTTGCCTCTAGGTATTTTTTGATTTCCTCTTTTATTTCTTCAGTGATCTCATTGGTTATTTAGTAACGTATTGCTTAGCCTCCATGTGTTTGTGTTTTTAACGTTTTTTTCCCTGTAATTGATTTGTAATCTCATAGTGTTATGGTCAGAAAAGATGCTTGATATGATTTCTATTTTCTTAAATTTACTGAGGCTTGATTTGTGACCCAAGTTGTGATCTATCCTGGAGAATGTTCCATGCGCAGTTGAGAAGAAAGTGTAATCTACTGTTTTTGGATGGAATGTCCTATAAATATCAATTAAATCTTTCTGGTCTATTGTGTCTTTAACACCTGTGTTTCCTTATTAATTTTCTGTTTGGATGATCTGTCTACTCGTGTAAGTGAGGTGTTAAAGTCCCCCACTATTATTGTGTTACTGTCGATTTCCTCTTTTATAGCTGTTAGCAGTTAGTTGCCTTATGTATTGAGGTGCTCCTATGTTGGGTGCATATATATTTATAATTGTTATATCTTCTTCTTGGATTGATCCCTTGATCATTATCTAGTGTCCTTCCTTGTCTCTTGTAACATTCTTTATTTTAAAGCCTATTTTATCTGATATGAGTATTTCTACTCCAGCTTATGTTTGATTTCCATGTGCACAGAATACTTTTTTCCATCCCTTCACTTTCAGTCTGTATGTGTCCCTAGGTCTGAAGTGGGTCCCTTGTAGACAGCATATATATGGGTCTTGTTTTTGTATCCATTCAGCAAACCTGTGTGTTTTGGTTGGAGCATTTAATCCATTCACGTTTAAGGTAATTATCGATATGTATGTTCCTATGACAGTTTTCTTAATTGCTTTGGGTTTGTTTTTGTAGGTCTTTTTCTTCTCTTGTGTTTCCCACTTACAGAAATTCCTTTAGCATTTGTTGTAGAGCTAGTTTGGTGGTGCTGAGTTGTCTTAGCTTTTGCTTGTCTGTAAAGCTTTTGATTTCTCCATCAAATCTGAATGAGATCCTTGCTGGGTAGAGTAATCTTGGTTGTAGGTTCTTCCCTTTCATCACTTTAAGTACATCATGCCACTCCCTTCTGGCTTGTCGAGTTTCTGCTGACAAATCAGCTGTTAACCTTATGGGAGTTCCCTTGTATGTTATTTGTCATTTTTTCCTTGCTGCTTTCAATAATTTTTCTTTGTCTTTAATTTTTTTGTCTTTAATTTTGCCCATTTGATTATTATGTGTCTCGGCACGCTTCTTCTTGGGCTTATCCTGTATGGGACTCTCTGCACTTGGGTGGGTATTTCCTTTGCCATGTTAGGGAGTTTTTCGACTATAATATCTTCAAATATTTTCTCAGGTCCTTTCTCTCTCTCTTTTCCTCTGGGGCCCCTGTAATGCTAATATTGTTGCATTTAATATTATCCCAGAGGTCTCTTATGCTGTCTTCATTTCTTTTCATTCTTTTTTCTTTATTCTGTTCTGCAGCAGTGAAATCCACCATTCTGTCTTCCAGGTCACTTATCCATTCTTCTGCCTCAGTTATTCCACTACTGTTTCCTTCTAGTGTATTTTTCACTTCAGTTATTGTATTGTTCATCTCTGTTTGTTTGTTTGTTCTATAATTATTCTAGATCTTTTTTAAACATTTCTTGCTTCTTCTCGATCTTTGCCTCCATTCTTTTTCCAAGGTCCTGGATCATCTTCACTATCATTATTCTGAATTCTTTTTCTGGAAGGTTGCCTATCTCCACTTCATTTAGTTGTTTTTCTGGTGTTTTATCTTGCTCCTTCATCTGGTACATAGCCCTCTGCCTTTTCATCTTGTCTATCTTCTGTGAATATGGTTTTTCTTCCACAGGCTGCAGGATTGTAGTTCTTCTTGCTTCTGCTGTCTGTCCTCTGGTCAGTTTGAACCATTTTATAAGTTCCTTGCAGTGATTCATTTGTGAGATATTTCTTTTTTTTAATATAAAATTCAGTATTATTTTATAATTGGTTTGTAACAGGAGTATGATTGCTTTACAATGGTGTGTTAGTTTCTGCTTTATAACAAAGTGAATCAGCTTTACATATACATATATCCCCATATCCCCTCCCTCTTGCATCTCCCTCCCACCCTCCTTATCCCACCCCTCTACATGGTCATAAAGCACTGAGCTGATCTCCCTGTGCTATGCGGCTGCTTCCCACTAGCTACGTATTTTACATTTGATAGTGTATATGTGTCCATGCCACTCTCTTCTCATAGGAAACAATTCATCAAGATTTTTTACTATTTATTCCTTTGTTTGCCCTGACAGCATCAATAATATCTCTAACTACATCAGCTAAATTTAAAATATATAGAATTTATGGGATACTATCAATGCCTTCATACTTGTTCATTCTTTAGCAGTGGTTAAAAAAAAAAGTAAGCCCAGTATGATTCATGATTATCCTTTTACATTTTGTTAAATTTTTTAATATTTAAAGATATGAACCTCTAGTCACGCATATTGTCTATTTTCCTATATATGTTTGTTAAGAATTAGTTGATTTATAATGTAGTTTTGGAAGAATAGTTGCAGGATATTTTGGGAATATTTAAAAGTAAATTTTGGAGCAATGAAACATACTACTACTAAAAGGATGTTAATTGTGAAAATTAATATTCTTTAGTAAATAATATGTTTCTTTTTGTCAATTATTATATATTTACATCATCCCTGGAAACTTTAAGATAGTATCTGTTGAGAAATAATATTGTTTTCCCGTATTTTGCTTCCCCCACTCCTGGTTACAAATCCATATTACATAAATATTCTCTAGATACTTGCTACATATTTGAATCATTGATTTAGTCATTGAGACTAAAGAGTTTTGTTAGAGACAGATTATAAGGGTTTCTAAGGCCAGGGTGAGAATTTTGGATCTTTCTCACACAGCAAAAAGTATCTGTTAACTTTCTTGATCAGGAGAATGTGATCAAAGTTATAGTTTTTGATTTGTAATATGAGTACACAGGAGTTGGGAAACTTAAAACAGTATGGCAGTCAAATAAGCACATGAAACGATGTTGAACATCATTGGCTATTACAGATCTCAAATAAAACCACAATGAGATACGACTACTCCCCTGTCCAAAAGGACAAAATAAAATAGTGACAACACCAAATACTAATAATCATGTGGAGAAACTGATCACTCATACGTTGCTGGTAAGAATGTAAAATGGTACAGCCACTCTGGAAAACATTTTGTTGGTTTCTTACAAAATGAAACATGCAATTACCATAAGACCCAGGCAATTGTATTCTTGGATTGTTATCCCAGGGAAATAAAAACTTAGGTTGAAACAAAAATATATAACTGAATGTTCATAGCATTTTTATTGATAATAGCAAAAACTGGTATCAGCCCAGATATCTTTCAACAGGGGAATGGTTAAACAAACTATGGTACATACATATCATGGAATACAACTCAACAATGAAAAGAAACAGATTTGATAACTTGGATGAACCTACAGGGAATTATGCTGAGCGAGAAAAAATTCCAAACTTAAAGGTCATGTACTGTATGACTCCATTTACAAAACATTTTTAAAATATCAAGATTTAAAAATGGATGTTTAGATTTTAGTGGTAGCCAGAGATTAGTTATGGAACAGGAGTTGTTAGTGAAGGCAGTAAGTGTAGTTATAAAAGAAACAGAAAATATGAACAGACCAATCACAAGTAATGAAATTGAAACTGTGATTAAAAATCTTCCAACAAACAAAAGTCCAGGACAAGATGGCTTCACAGGTGAGTTCTATCAAACATTCAGAGGAGAGCTAACACCCATCCTTCTCAAACTCTTCCAAAATATAGCAGAGGGAGGAACACTCCCAAATTCCTTCTACGAGGCCACCGTCACCCTGATACCAAAACCAGAGAAGGATGTCACAAAGAAAGAAAACTACAGACCAATATCACTGATGAACATAGATGCAAAAATCCTCAACAAAATAATAGCAAACAGAATCCAACAGCACATTAAAAGGATCATCCACCATGATCAAGTGGGCTTTATTCCAGGAATGCAAGGATTCTTCAATATGCGCAAATCAATCAATGTGATACACCATATTAACAAATTGAAGAATAAAAAACATATGATCATCTCAATAGATGCAGAAAAAGCTTTTGACAAAATTCAACACCCATTTATGATAAAAACTCCCCAGAAAGTGGGCACAGAGGGAACTACCTCAACATAATAAAGGCCATATATGACAAACCCACAGCCAACATCGTTATCAATGGTGAAAAACTGAAAACATTTCCTCTAAGATCAGGAACAAGACAAGGATGTCCACTCTCGCCACTCTTATTCAACATAGTTTTGAAAGTCCTAGCCATTGAAATCAGGGAAGAGAAAGAAATAAAGGGAATCCAAATTTGAAAAGAAGTATAATAGTCACTGTTTGCAGATGACATGATACTGTACATAGAGAATCTTAAAGATGCCACCAGAAAACTACTAGAGCTAGTCAATGAATTTGCTAAGGTTGCAGGATACAAAATTAATGCACAGAAATCTCTTGCATTCCTATACACTAACAACACAAGATCAGAAAGAGAAATTAAGGAAACAATCCCATTCACCATTTCAACAAAAAGAATAAAATATATAGGAATAAACCTACCTAAGGAGGTAAAAGACTCAGAAAACTATAAGACACTGATGAAATAAATCAAAGATGACACAAACAGATGGAGAGTTATACCATGTTCCTGGATTGGAAGAATCAATATTGTGAAAATGACTATACTACCCAAAGCTATACTACTATCTACAGATTCAATGTAATTCCTCTCCAATTACCAATGGTATTTTTTACAGAACTAGAACAAAAAATCTTAAAATATGTATGGAGACATAAAAGACCCTGAATAGCCAAAGCAATCTTGAGAAAGAAAAACAGAGCTAGAGGAATCAGGCTCCTTGACTTCAGACTGTACTACAAAGCTACAGTAATCAAGACAATATGGTAGTGGCACAAAAACAGAAACATAGATCAATGGAACAGGATAGAAAGCCCAGAGGTAAAGCCATGCACTTATGGTCAATTAATCTATGACAAAAGAGGCAAGGATATTCAATGGAGAAAAGATAGCCTCTTCAATAAGTGGTGCTGGGCAAACTGGACAGCCACATGTAAAAGAATGGAATTACAACACTCCCTAACACCATACACAAAAATAAACTCAAAATGGATTAAAGACCTAAATGTAAGACCAGACACTCTAAAACTCTTAGAGGAAAATATAGGCAGAACACTCTTTGATATAAATCACAGCAAGATCTTTTTTGACCCACCTTCTAGAGTAATGGAAATAAAAATAAACAAATGGGACCTAATGAAACTTGAAAGCTTTTGCACAGCAAAGGAAACTATAAACAAGACAAAAAGACAGCCCTCAGAATGGGAGAAAATATATGCCAACGAATCAATGGACAAAGGATTAATCTCCAAAATATATAAACAGCTCATGCAGCTCAATATTAAAAAAAACAAACAACCCAATCCAAAAATGGACAGAAGACCTAAATAGACATCTCTCCAAAGAAGACATACAGATGGCCAAGAAGCACATGGAAAGCTGCTCAACATCACTAATTATTAGAGAATTGCAAATCAAAACTACAGTGGGGTATCACCTCACACTCATTAGAATGGGCTTTATTGTAAAATCTAGAAACAACAAATGCTGGAGAGGGTGTGCAGAAAAGGAAACCCTCTTGCATTGTTGGTGAGAATGTAAATTGGTACAGCCACTATGGAGAACATTATGGAGATTCCTTAAACAACTAAAAATAGAATTACCACATGACCCAGCAATCCCACTACTGGGCATGTACCCAGAGAAAACCATAATTCAAAAAGACACATGCCCCTCAATGTTCTTTGCAGCACTACTTATAATAGCCAAGTCATGGAAGCAACCTAAATGCCCATTGACAGATGAATGGATGAAGAAGATGTGGTACATATATACAATGGGATATTACTCTGCCATAAAAAGGAATGAAATTGGGTCATGTGTAGAGATTTGGGTGGATCTACAGACTGTCATACAGAGTGAAGTAAGTCAGAAAGAGAAAAACAAATGTCGTACATTAACACATATAGGTGGAGTGTAGAAAAATGATACAGATGAACCGGTTTGCAAGGCAGAAATAGCGACACAGATGTAGAGAACAAACGTATGGACACCAAGCAGATGGACATGGGGGGCGGGGGTGGTGGTGGTCAGATGAATTGGGAGACTGGGATTGACATGTATACACTAATATGTAAAAATAGATAACTAATAAGAACCTCCTGTATAAGAAATACATAAAATAAAATTCAAAAATAAAATAAAATAAAATAAAAAATAAAATAAATGGTTATCCCTTGGGGAAAAAAAAAGGGGGCAACAACAGAGATCCTTGTGAGGTTGATACTATTCGATATCTTGACTGTGATGGTAAATACACGAACGCTCACAAGTGACCAGATTGTACAGAACTTAATTCATACCTGTCTACACACATACACACAAAGTAGTATGAGGAAATGTAAGACTGGTGGATTGCATCAATGCCAATATCCTGCTTTTGTTGTTATACTATAGTTTTGCACAATGTTACCATTGGGGATACTGAGCAAAGTGTGCAAGAGCTCTCTGTGTATTGTTGCATGTGAATCTACAATTATCTTGGTAAAATTTTCATTTAAAAAACAGAATAGCATTATTCTAGCCGTTGGGCTATACAGATTTTTGAATCAAATAGGTAAGAATTAGATGAGAGAAAGTATATTGAGGAAAAAAAATCATAAAAGAAACACAAATGTGTTCAGTAAATCTTGGGCAAGTAGAGACTAAGAAAGATTCAGTGATGTTTCCATATTTTCAAGACAATTTATATTAAGGAAAAGAAACTAAGAAAAAGAGCTAGCTACGTTGGCTGGATGGTTTCATTCATGCTAGGTGTATTTGTTGGCATGTTTTTATCATCGCCGTTGGGAATAGGAATAATAAAAGGGGTCAATTTTAAACACATTAATTGTATGCACAACAAAATTAAAGTGGGTTACAGTCAGTTATAAAACATAAACTAAAACCTGACAGAAAAAAAGCTGGAAATTTTCCACCCAAATCCTCATGGTAAATAGTTTTTCTAAAATAAATATTTTGCATTCTTGTTTTTATTATTTGCATTTGGTTTTAGGGCTATATTTTTAACATAGAAGATAATGTAGATGAAAAAGGAAAGCTCTTCATAACAATTTTGTAACTGAAGTATAATATAAATTAATAAGTTTAAAAAATTAAGCAAATCAAGATCATATGTCAATATATCATATCATGCAATTATGAACTGAATAATCAATTGGAAAATTCTTTGTAAAGTTTAAGTTCAAAGTAATGACTTTCAGATAATTTTTTGTCCTAATATACCTGAATGATAAGGTAGACTTTCCTTAACAATGGTGACTCATTAAAGCCAGGTTAACTGTCACCCACCAAATGAAAATTGCCAATAGCTTTGACAGCAAAAATGTAAATATGTTTAAGATACCATAACTCTTGACTCTAGTATTTGCAGATTGTGTTTTGGAAATAATATATGTATGTGAAGAATTAAATTATAGTATTAAGTAAATAATTGCCCAATAATATAATTGAAGTGATTTCACAAAATACTGCACAAATAGTTGTCAAATGAATGGAATATAACACAAAATGAAGTGTTATTTTAATAATAATTGTGTATCTTCTTTAACTCTCTATTAGAGTATAATCCTGGAGAAGGGAGGGATTATGCCTTAAAGTTATTTGAGTCACTCACAGTACCTAGCATGAAAAATCTTTTGATGTGTAGGGAGTTAATGACAAATTTAAAAATAATGAACAAAACTATTATCCTAAAATGGTTCTTGACATAAACATTCTAATCTTCAGAAGATTATTTTCTCTTATTCTTAGGAGAGAAGTTTCCACGTGTTACTCATGTATACTTCTCCAGAGTCTAGCAAAGCCAAGCACATAACAGGGGCTCAACACATTCTTCCTGAATTGTATCCAGAAGATTCCTACATGAAGGTCAAAGGGGGTTGGTATGTAACAGATACTTGGTACAAAGAAAAATTCATTCTTAAATTGTTTGCAAATACATGTACACATAAGCAAGTAAAAATAAAATTCCACACTAAAGTTGAGGCAGTACATCCCTAAAATATTTTCATTATCTATTAATAATAACACTAAAATCTGATTTTGTAATAAAAATATTTGTGATATTTCTTTCCATCTAGAAATTATGTAGGAAAATATTTAAAAGAAAGTTTCAGGTGAGACTTTGTAAAATTATATGGAAAATGACCTCATTATTTCTCTCAATGATCAGATTGATGGGTATTGGCATACCTGGAAACTACTATTAAAAAAAAAAGTAAGTGAAAGAGCATCAAATAGTCTGAAGAAAAACTAGTTGCTGAACATGCCAACATTCTAAAACTAAGTATAATTTTGTAATCTTTTAAAGTGAGATTTTTCATTTGTAAAATTATCCAAGCACTCGAGCATATTGTGAGATATTATTTACTCTATGGCTTTGTTCCCAGAGTTGGTAAAGCACATAAGCATAAATAGAAACAAGCCCTATTAGGATGGCCAGCTTATATAATACATATTTCATTATAAATCCAGATCAGGGTCCAAGGTATGAGAGTGAATAATCCATTGCCAATATTATGGAAATTTTATGACTAATTACATTAATTCATATGAAACTTATTTTAAAAAGCTTTTCTAAATAGCATTAAATATTTAAATTTCAATATGTCAATTAAACTTCAGACATGGGACTTTCCTTGCATGGAAAGAAAATACTTTATCATTTTTCACCATGGCACCCTAATCTGTATAAAATCAAGTGAAGTCATACTTAGCTATTTTTAAAGTAATAAAAATTATTTTTTAGATAATTCAGTTAAACATGCTTTAAACAGAAATATATCTTCATTTTCTAAAGAGCTGTATTATATAGGTTTATGAAAATTTTAATTTAATAGCTCTCCTAATCATTACAAAGTAAATCTGATAATTAAGGTCTTGTTTTGTTGGTTTTCAAAGGGAGGAAACATGCATTTTATTTTCTTCATTTAAAAATAAGTAATTCTTACAAAACTTGACTTTAAAAAAGTATATATATGTATTGTATATGTACAAACAAATACATTTACACATACTTGACATTTCATACTACTTCTCTGTGTTATTTTCTTCATAACAAGACATTAATAGTGTCAGTTCTTTCATCTATAAACAAGGCAAGTTATTGCTTTCTCCTAATCCTGCTTTAAATGTGTGCTTTAGTACAAGTAAGTAATCTAAATATTTTGTTTGACATTAAAGAAGAAAAAGTTTCATGCTATTTTTACTATGTTATGAAAAGAAAGGTACAAGAAGGGTTTTCCAGAAATATTTCCGGACCCTCCACTCAGAGATGTTGCCAGAGATTTTGATTTTTTTCAAAACAATCAGACTGGTTCCTTAGAGCACCATTTTCTTGCCAAACTCAATACTAATGAAAGTTCCCTGTGGAATTTTCATAAAAAGACTAAGCCTAGTAGCATTGTTCAATAAAACAAGTAAAAAGTAAATGGCAATAATTCAATAAAGTATGGCAACAGTGGAAAGAAAGTCTTTAAAAGCAAGGTTTAAACAGTTCTTAAGGATCTGATGTTTCATCTCCCTGTAGACTAAATGCTATAAGGATCGGAGACCGATGTGTTAACCCGCTAACCTCCCATAATAGCATGACAGATGTTTCCTACCTGAAGGAGTAATGCCTGGGAGAGAGAGAAGAAGATGGAGACTGACAGAATGCCCAGGGAGAGTATTGATCAAATGACTCTTTTCTGGTAACCATTACAGAGATATGAGTTGACAGTAATTAAAATGACTTACACACTGGGATGGTTTCAAACTCAAATCTTTGACTGAAGACACCATAGCCTGCTGCTGTGCGTGCTCGAATTTGGAAGACATATACTGAAGCTGGTTTCAAGCCCTCTGCAGTTATAGTTGTCTCTTTAGATTTGATAATTGTATAGCTGGTTTCTTGGTCCTTGGATTACACATGTATATGCAATAAAAAGAAGTCAAAATATGAATTATTAATGACAGCAAAACACAGAATCAAAGATAAGAAAAAAAATCAGAAACTAATAGATTTGCTATTAGTACAAATATGATACTTTACAAACAAAATCCTACGCATCCTAGTTGTGTTAGTTATATAGAACCTTAAAGTATTTTCTAGAACTCATAGATGTAAAATATGTTCTCCACCCATCCGCCACACTTGCCTTGGGCAGAAACAGATATGTAAACTTTAAAAATAAAATTTCCAGGAGATACACTATTTTACAGGCTCTAATTTATTATTGCTAATTGTGAGCTTGTTTTTCTCATAAATGATTTATTGGAGTGCAACTAACATGCTGCTTGTTTATAGAGGAAGGTGACAATGTCTGATATACAGCCAGGTAAGACTTATGCCTTTTATCTTCAGTGAATTTGATTTCTTTTTAAATTTTATTTTATATATATTTTATTTTTTTAACATCTTTATTGGAGTATAATTGCTTTACAATGGTGTGTTAGTTTCTGCTGTACAACAAAGTGAATCAGCTATACATAAACATATATCTCCATATCCCTTCCCTACTGCGTCTCCCTCCCACCCTCCCTATCCCACCCCTCTAGGTGGACACAGAGCACCGAGCTGATCTCCCTGTGCTATGCGGCTGCTTCCCACTAGCTATCTATTTTATATTAGGAAGTGTATATATGTCCATGCCACTCTCTGACTTCGTCCCAGCTTACCCTTCCCCCTCCCCGTGCCCTCAACTCTATTCTCTTCGTCTGTGTCTTTATTCCTGTCTGGCCCCTAGGGTCTTCAGAACTTTTTTTTTTTTTTAGATTCCATATATTTGTGTTAGCATGAGGTATTTGTTTTTCTCTTTCTGAATTACTTCACTCTGTATGACAGTCTCTAGGTCCAACCACTTCACTACAGATAACTCAGTTTTGTTTCTTGTTATGGCTGAGTAATATTCCATTGTATGTATGTGCCATATCTTCTTTATCCAGTCATCTGTAGATGGACATTTAGGTTGCTTCCATGTCCTGGCTAATGTAGATAGCCCTGCAATGAACACTGTGGTACATGACTCTTTTTGAATTATGATTTTCTCAGGGTATATGCCCAGTAGTGGGATTGCTGGTGCATAGGCCCATACTGTCCCATAGTGGCTGTATCAATTTACCTTCCGACCAACAGTGCAAGATGATACCCTTTTCTCCCCACCCTCTCCAGCATTTATTGTTTGTAGATTTTTTGATGATGGCCATTCTGACTGGTGTGAGGTGATACCTCATTGTAGTTTTGATTTGCATTTCTATGATGATTAGTGATGTTGAGCATCCTTTCATGTGTTTGTTGGCAATCTGTTTATCTTCTTTGGAGAAATGTCTATTTAAATCTTCTTCCCATTTTTGGAATGGTTGTTTGTTTTTTTTTGATATTGAGCTGAATGTGCTGCGTGTATATTTTGGAAATTAATCTTTTGTCAGTTGCTTCATTTGCAAATATTTTCTCCCATTCTGAGGGTTGTCTTTTCGTCTTTTTATGGTTTCCTTTGCTGTGCAAAAGCTTTTAAGTTTCATTAGGTCCCATTTGTTTATTTTCGTTTTTATTTCTATTTCTCTAGGAGGTGGGTCAAAAAGGATCTTGCTGTGATTTATGTCATAGAGTGTTCTGCCTATGTTTTCCTCTAAGAATTTTACAGTGTCTCGCCTTACATTTAGGTCTTTAATCCATTTTGAGTTTATTTTGTGTATAGTTTTAGGGAGTGTTCTAATTTCATTCATTTACATGTAGCGTCCAGTTTTCCCAGCACCACTTATTGAAGAGGCTGTCTTTTCTCCATTGTATATTCTTGCCTCCTTTATCAAAGATAAGGTGACCATATGTGTGGGGGTTTATCTCTGGGCTTTCTATCCTGTTCTATTGATCTATATTTCTGTTTTTGTGCCAGTACCATACTGTCTTGATTACTGTAGCTTTGCAGTATAGTCTGAAGTCTGGGAGCTGGATTCCTCCAGCTCTGATTTTCTTCCTCAAGATTGTTTTGGCTATTCGGGATCTTTTGTGTTTCCATACAAATTATGAACTTTTCTGTTCTAGTTCTGTGAAAAATGCCATTGGTAGTTTGCTAGGGATTGCACTGAATCTGTAGATTGCTTTGGGTAGTATAGTCATTTGCACAATGTTGATTCCTCCAGTCCAAGAACGTGGTATATCTCCCCATCTGTTTGTATCATCTTTAATTTCGTTCATCAGTGTCTTATAGTTTTCTGCATACAGGTCTTTTGTGTCCTTAGTAGGTTTATTCCTAGGTATTTTGTTCTTTTTGTTGCAATGGTAAATGAGAGGGTTTCCTTAATTTCTCTTTCAGATTTTTCATCATTAGTCTATAGGTATGAAAGAGATTTCTCTGCATTAATTTTGTATCCTTCTAGTTTACCAAATTCATTGATTGGCTCTAGTAGTTTTCTGGTAGCATATTTATGATTCTCTATGTATAGTATCATGGCATCTACAAACAGTGACAGTTTTACTTCTTTTCTAATTTGGATTCCCTTTATTTCTTTTTCTTCTCTGATTGCTGTGGCTAAAACATCCAAAACTACATTGAATAATAGTTGTGAAAGTGGGCAACCTTGTCTTATTCCTGATCTTAGTGGAAATGGTTTCAGTTTTTCATCACTGAGAACGATGTTGGCTGTGGGTGTGTCATATATGGCCTTTATTATGTTGAGGTAAGTTCCGTCTATGCTTACTTTCTGGAGAGTTTTTATCATAAATGGGTGTTGAATTTGTCAAAAGCTTTTTCTGCATCTATTGAGATGATCATATGGTTTTTCTCCTTCAATTTGTTAATATGGTGTATCACGTTGATTGATTTGCATATATTGAAGAATCCTTGCATTCCTGGGATAAACCCCACTTGGTCATGGTGTACGATCCTTTTAATGTGCTGTTGGATTCTGTTTGCTAGTATATTGTTGAGGATTTTTGCCTCTATGTTCATCAGTGATATTGGTCTGTAGTTTTCTTTTTTTGTGACATCTTTGTCTGGTTTTGGTATCAGGGCGATGGTGACCTCTTAGAATGAGTTTGGGAGTGTTCCTCCCTCTGCTATATTTCGGAGGAGTTTGAGAAGGATAGGTGTTAGCTCTTTTCTAAGTTTTTGATAGAATTCGCCTCTGAAGCCATCTGGTCCTGGGCTTCTGTTTATTGGAAGATTTTAAATCACAGGCTCAATTTCAGTGCTTGTGATTGGTCTGTTTATATTGTCTATTTCTTCCTGGTTCAGTCTTGGGAGGTTGTGCTTTTTTAAGAATTTGACCATTTCTTCCAGATTGTCCATTTTATTGGCATATAGTTGCTTGTAGTAATCTCTCATGATCCTTTGTATTTCTGCACTGTCAGTTGTTACTTCTCCTTTTTCATTTCTAATTCTATTGATTTGAGTATTCTCCCTTCTTTTCTTGATCAGTCTGGCTAGTGGTTTATCAATTTTATCTTCTCAAAGAACTAGCTTTTAGTTTTATTGATCTTAGCTATTGTTTTCTTCATTTCTTTTTCATTTATTTCTGATCTGATCTTTATGATTTCTTTCCTTCTGCTAACTTTGGGGTTTTTCTTCTTCTTTTTTCTCTGATTGCTTTAGGTTTAAGGTTAGGTTGTTTATTTGAGATGGTTCTTGTTCCTTGAGGTAGGATTGTATTGCTGTAAACTTCCCTCTTAGAACTGCCTTTGCGGCATCCCATAGGTTTTGAATTGTCGTGTTTTCATTGTCATTTGTTTCTAGGTATTTTTTGATTTCCTCTTTGATTTCTTCAGTGATCTCTTGGTTATTTAGTAGTGTATTGTTTAGCCTCCTTGTGTTTGTACACATTTTTTCCTGTAATTGATAGCTAGTCTTACAGCATTTTGGTCAGAAAAGATACTTGATACAATTTCAATTTTCTTACATTTACCAAAGCTTGATTTGTGACCCAAGATATGATCTATCCTGGAGAATGTTCCATGAGCACTTGAGAAGAAAGTGTATACTGTTGTTTTTGGATGGAATGTCCTATAAATGTCAAATAAGTTCGTATTGTTTAACGTATCATTTAAAGCTTGTGTTTTCCTATTTATTTTCATTTTGGATCATCTGTCCACTGGTGAAAGTGGGGTGTTAAATTCCCCTAGTATTATTGTGTTACTGTTGATTTCCGCTTTTATGGCTATTAGCATTTGCCTTATGTATTGAGGTGCTCCGAAGTTGGGTCCATAAATATTTATAATTGTTAATGAATTGATTAATTGGATTGATCCATTGATCATTATGTAGGGTCCTTCTTTGTATCTTGTAATGGTCTTTACTTAAAGTCTATTTTGTCTGTTATGAGAATTGCTACTCCAGTTTTCTTTTGATTTCCATTTGCATAAAATATCTTTTTCCATCCCCTCATTTTCAGTCTGTGTGTGTCCCTAGGTCTGAAGTGGGTCTCTTGTAGACAGCATATATATGGGTCTTGTTTTTGTAACCATTCAGCCAGTCCATGTCTTTTGGTTGGAGCATTTAATCTATTTACATTTAAGGTAGTTATCAATAAGTGTGTTGCTATTACCATTTTCTTAATTGTTTTGGGTTTGTTATTGTAGGTCTTTTCCTTCTCTTGTGTTTCCTGCCAACCAAGTTCCTTTAGGATTTGTTGTAAGGCTGGTTTGGTGGTGCTGAATTCTCTTAGCTTTTGCTTGTCTGTAAAGGTTTCAATTTCTCCATCAAATCTGAATGAGATCCTTGCTGGGTACAGTAATCTTGGTTGTAGGTTTTTCTCTTTCATCACTTTTAATATGTCCTGCCAGTATGGGGATTCCCTTGTGTGTTATTTGTTGTTTTACCTTGCTGCTTTTAATATTTTTTCTTTGTATTTAATTTTTGATAGTTTGATTAATATGTGTCTTGGCATGTTTCTCCTTGGATTTATCCTGTATGGGACTCTTTATGCCTTCTGCACTTGACTGACTATTTCTTTTCCCATGTTAGGGAAGTTTTCAACTATAATCTCTTCAAATATTTTCTCAGTCCCTTTCTTTTTCTCTTCTCCTTCTGGGACCTCTATTGTTCAAATGTTGGTGCCTTTAATGTTGCCCCAGAGGTCTCTGAAGCTGCCTTCAATTCTTTTCATTCTTTTTTCTTTATTCTGCTCTGCAGTAGTTATTTCCACTCTTTTATCTTCCAGGTCACTTATCCATTCTTCTGCATCAGTTATTCTGCTATTGATTCCTTCTAGAGAATTTTTACTTTCATTTATTGTGTTGTTCATCATTGTTTGTTTGCTCTTTAGTTCTAGGGCTTTCTTAAATGTTTCTTTTATTTTCTCCATTCTATTTCCAAGATTTTGGATCATCTTTACTATCATTACTCTGAATTCTTTTTCAGGTAGACTGCCTATTCCCTCTTCATTTGTTTGATCTGGTGGATTTTTATCTTGCTCCTTCATCTGCTGTGTATTTCTCTGTCTTCTTATTTTGCTTAACTTACTCTGTTTGGGGTCTCCTTTCTGCAAGCTGCAGGTTCGTAGTTCCCCTTGTTTTTGGTGTGTGTCCCCAATGGGTAAGGTTCGTTCAGTGGGTTGTGTAGGCTTCCTGGTGGAGGGGACTTGTACCTTTGTTCTGGTGGATGAGGCTGGATTTTGTCTTTCCGGTGGCCAGACTGCATCCAGTGGTGTGTTTTGGTGTGTCTGCAACCTTATTATGATTTTAGGCAGTCTCTCTGCTAACCGGTGGGTCTGTGTTCCTGTCTTGCTAGTTTTCTGTCATAGGGTGCCTTGCAGTGTAGCTTGCTGGTTGTTGAGTGGAGCTGGGTCGTAGCATTGAGATGGAGATCTCTGTGAGAGATTTTGCCGTTTGATATTATGTGGGGCCAGGAGGTCTCTGGTGGACCAATGTCCTGAACTCGACTCTCCCACCTCAGAGGCTCAGGGTTGACACCTGGCTGCAGCACCAAGACTATGATTGTGGAGGCTTGGTGATTCCAAAATCTGATATAGTAGGCCAGCAGGCCAGAGACTCTGGGAAGAGTTTCAGCCCAAATGAAGGCCACTGGCAGAATCCCTTGAATTTGATTTCTAATCATATTTAGGGGTTGGGAGAAGGAGTGTGAACTTCACTGGAGAAATTTAATTTTAACTCACTAAGCCGAAACAGTGAGTTTTAAAGAAAAATTTCACATAAGCAAAATATTTTTTCCTTTTTTAAAACTTCATTTTTTCACTCTCATGTGTTTGGGCTGGGTTAGTAGTGAATGGAGATGAAGGGGAAAAAGTCACCTAAAAGATAGCTTGGAAAGTGAAACAGAGAGGAACTATTCCTATTTTGACTGCTAACAAAAGTCTAGACAAACATCTATAACTCCTCATTATCTCTGAAGTTACCACTCTGAATATAAAGTGTTAGATACTTAAAGATTTAATACACATTCCCTGCTTTGAACTTTCTCTTCCCTTATATTTTTCTGTGTGAATTTTTGGCTAAGCTTGTTTTTTCCTTAAGGTCTTTTCACATGTATTAAATTTCTGATAGATATTATAGGATGAATTAAAGATAGGTTATGGTTAGAGATTTTATTCCCCTTTTTTAAGAATTGGGCTTTACTTAAAATAACTTATTGATGCCTGTAAATCATTATTTTCTAAATATTTCAGGGAATTTTGTCTTTACAAGCAGAAAAAATGTATTGATTTTTTAAAAAGATCCAAGGGAAACAACATGCAAAGGATTTATTTTTCCTAAATGAGAAAAAAAAATGAAAACAAGAAAATAACATTTACTTCTCAAGTATTCTAGTAGGAATAAGGTTATTATTTAATGTTCATAATGCTATTAAAAAGTAAAACAAATGCAAACCACACTCCTCGTCCCTTGAAGTTTACAGCATGCCATGCTGTGCCTTTAGTGTGAACATTGAAATCACATGCTAAAACACAGCAAACCCATTTTTACTTTATCCTCAGTTTCCTTATCTGTAAAATTGGGATAAAAATTGGTGGCTGGATATTCTCACAGAAATGTTGTAAGAATGAAACAGATAATGCAAGTGAAAACATGTATTAAACTGTAAAGCACATGTTTTAATTGTCATAATTATTATTTTAATTTTTTTCTAATTTGACACATCAAAGTCAACTTCTAACCATATTTTATGCTACCACCAATACAATGTACAATAAACAATGGGTAAATATTCTTCCCTTAAAGCAGTTTACCATTCCTCATTTAATACATTCAAACATATAAAATTTTCTTAGGGTTATGTATATCCATATTTCTCTATAGATAGGTATGGTTTAAATTCTAATCCAAATAGGTTTTTCTGATTCAGTCTACATAAACAATTGATCTTTGTTTTTTTTAACGTTCACGTTAGTTTAAGTGCCTAGTCTCTAAAGTGCTTAGGAAACTTTGTTAGAGTTTTCAAAGAATTTAAAGTAGAAAAATAAATTGTATAAAGTTTTACCTAGTAATGTCAGTCATTTTCTTCACTCAGAAATATTTATTGACCTTGTCTACTCTATTACCCCTTCTGTTTGCTAGGGGTAGAACAGTAAAAAAAGCAGGCAGTTTCTTGATGTGTTCCTTTTAAAAGGGGTAAATAGCTTCTATAAACTATTGTAGTTACTGATAATCTGAGTACACTCAAGTTTATGACTGAATGTGTAAGACTTTCTTAGTAATATTACCCTTTCCAGTTTGGCTGTGATTGAATCAGTAATTTTCAGTAAAAAATGATAAAATATATGTTCGCTGCTATTTGCATTTTGTTTAAAGGGAATTTGAGTTCATGAGAAAAATCTAGACAAAACTGAAGTTATAATTCTGGTATATTTGATATAATTAGGATTTTTACATGAAGTATTAACATTTATATGTAAAGTAAGATTATTTTTTTTAATGAAAAATAGCATAGGAATATCAGGGTTAGAATTCCAACCATGTTATTAACTAAGTACATGTGTAAATGTGGGTATGCAACTCAACCTAAGTTTTTTTCTTCTTTAAAATAGGATGAAATTATTTATCAAGACTCTGTGAGGACACAGAGATAGAGATAATATACATAGCACCCAGCACAATCTTCTGAGCATTAGAACTTCTAGGTATATTTGATTTTACCCTATAGCATGATGGCAAATTCTTCTACTGAAAAGAAAAAAAAATTGTTTAAAGCTTACATGATTGTAACTCTTAACTATTGAAAAAGTAGAAATTGATAATTTTGTCAAAAATAGAAAAAAAAATCATTGCAAGGAAACTGGAATGCTGTTCCTTGAAATAAATGTATAATCTAACATCAGTTGATTATACAAAATTATACAGCATTCCGTCTGATTTATCTGTTAACATTATGTATGTCTCAGTGGTTCCTTATTGCGGGTCTAATGGTACGTTGTCTCTCTGAGTTAGTTGAATACTATATTATTGAAGAGACTTAGCGAATATATCTAAGGGATCAAAACCCATAAATACACATTTTGAATCCTCGAATTATCTTCTAAAATTTGCTTCTGATCCACTCCTTTAAATCATCCTCATAAATTTCTCCATTTCACAAACCTATACACACATCTTCAACACCCACAACCAAATGTTGCCAAGTCCTTGGTCAGGGTAGTGGTTTGCCGCCTTCATGGCCCAGCTGAGCAAATGGGCTACATTCCCCAGCTGCTTAGCAAACACTGTTCACAGGCAGCGAGGGGAAGGAGCCAGCTGGCAAACACCCTGCCAAAGGGCAGCTTCCCTTTGCCTCTGTGTTTAATTAAGAGATGGCAATGGGCCCATCACCATGCAGGAGCAGAGAGGCCCAATGACCTCTATTAGAGCAGGGCAATCACAGGCAGAAATGCCAGCTGGCGAATGTGTGAGCCCTGGAAAGCTCTGCCACCTGTGTCTGGCCAAGAGCCATCCAATAAAATGGTGGTATCATTCTGAAGATTCAAAATGAGCCCTGGAAACCTATCAGGACCCCCACCTCAATACATGGTATAAAAGCTTATTATCCTTTTGTTTTCCTTCTTAAAGTGTTAAAAAAAACCCAACCTTTTTGTGTATTTTACTGGTGTGCTCAATAATTTTGCTTGGCAAAAAAGTCGGGAATTAGTATCTTCTCTGTAAAATGGAAAACACTGACCAAAAGTTAACTTCCCCAAAATAATATATAAGGGTTGCTGCATTAAAAGCATGTAGGTAGGCAACTTGTTATTCATTTATTGAGAATATGAATAGAAATCTTTTCTCCCCAAATCATTTTTTCTTACTTTCAGTTATGCAGATAATAGAATGTATTAATACAGCTTTAAATATAAAATATTAAGTGTAAAACCAAATCTTACTGAAATAAATATAAACATGAACTATAAAGAAAATATTTCTACAACATGGATAAAATTAATTAGAATCAACATGAATAGAAAAGGACTCTGCCCCACCACTTGTTGAGTAACTCCTTGTTTTAATAGAAACAGCTTAAAAGAAAAAAAAAAAAGATAAATCCTTGCTCTTAATGAATATTATGTATATGAGACTCATGCATATGCTGGGAAGTAAGAGTAAAAACAATCGAAGGTTACTTATAAGGGGAAAAAAATCAGGACAATTTCCTTAAAGACAAATAAAAAGGATATGGGAGGGGGAAGGGTAAGCTGTGACAAAGCGAGAGAGAGGCATGGACATAAATACACTACCAAACATAAGGTAGATAGCTAGTGGGGAGCAGCTGCATAGCACAGGGAGATCAGCTCAGTGCTTTGTGACTGCCTGGAGGGGTGGGATAGGGAGAGTGGGAGGGAGGGAGACGTAAGAGGGAAGAGATATGGGAACATATGTATATGTATAACTGATTCACTTTGTTATAAAGCAGAAACTAACACACCATTGTAAAGCAATTATACTCCAATAAAGATGTAAAAAAAAAAAGAAAAGAAAAACAAACTCATTGGTCCATCTAGTTGCTTCAGGTAAAGAAAAACTATGCAGGAAAACAAGTACTTGTTAAACTTTTAGTTGATCTGCTGTTGAACTTTATTTCATCTAAGATATGTATATTCAAATATATAGTTTTCATAGTACAGTTATTTTAAAATGTCATTATGCACCTCAACTTCTTTTAAAATCAATTTTAATTACAATAAAAATCTGGAAACTTAAAATGTTTACAAAAGAATTCATAAAGATATATATATATTTGCCTAGCTTTCCATTAGTATGCAGTAATAAAGCTTACAAAAACTTGAAAAAGGAATGTAAACATTAATTTAACCAATTGTTTTTGGATACAGCATGTGCTTAGATTGTAGACTTCTAGCATTGGCAATTCAGTTTGGACCACTACTCCCAGAGTAACGGGAATCAGTGAGGGTATTAATATTATAACATTTTATTTGGTTTACCCTATTTTTTTTCGGTAAACACTGTAAATCTTATTGCAACATAGCTTTCTCTCAGAGGTATTTTCTTAGGACACTCTTGGTGAATAATGTATTAAATAATATATATATTTTTGAAATATAAGTATCTTCATTTGTGTTCCATAATAATCCACTAGTTACATGTAATGCCACCAGCAAATCATTCCTAGAGACAACTATTTCAAACATGATAATTGAGCTTTTATTTATCTATTTATAAAATGAATATATGAATATTGTATAGACATCCAAAACCTAAAAAGAATGTAGATAACCTCACTCTCCCCCACATAAACTTGGCTGTTTTGTTCTCTGTTGTATCTTTACACAGGTAATTGTTGAATCAATGATGAATGAAGCAATTAAAAAGTGGGACTTCCCTGGTGGCACAGTGGTTAAGAATCTGCCTGCCAATGCAGGGGACCTGGGTTTGAGCCCTGGTCCAGGAAGACCCCACATGCCGTGGAGCAACTAGGCCCGTGCACCACAACTACTGAGCCTGCACTCTACAGCCCGTGTGCCACAACTACTGAAGCCCACGTGCCTAGAGCCCATGCTCCACAACAAGAAAAGCCACAACGAGAAGCTTGCACACTGCAACAAAGAGTAGCCCCTGCTTGCAGCAACTACAGAAAGCCTGTGTGCAGCAACGAAGAACCAATGCAGCCAAATAAATAAATAAATAAAATTTATTAAAAAAAAAATCAGTTGCAAGAAAGTTTTTTAACAAATACTATGAATTACTTCAATGTATTTCAATGTTTTATCTATAATCTTTCATCTGTGCATATAAATGGAATGTTGAATTTTTAAGTAACTTTCATTAACAGGATATCAGTATTTCTCATGATACTTTTGCATTAGTATAAGTGGGACCATTCATTCCCCCTCTCGTTTCCAATGTTCTACCTTGGACAATTTCTTAGGTATTGCAGAGTAAGTTTTTGAACTTCCATCCTTTTCATTCTTCCCTAAGACAGAAGGAGCGATGTCTCTGGGAGTTTGGGAGAAGCAACTGGGTAAGTGTGGCTGAGCCCTTCCTTCCCTTCTCTTTTGGGATCTGCTTCTCTGCATTATGTCAGCAATCTTTTATACTCCTACCTCCATAGGACACATATGTCTGGGCCAGGATCTCCTATCCACCTCTTAGAGACTAGTTTGGGCACTCATCTATCTTTATCTGGTCTATTAGAACTCAGGTTGTTCTAAGTAGTGTATGCCATTCAGATCTAGTCTGTACAAAAAATCACAGTAAAATAGGGTGGGAGTTGTCGCTTCCAACATGGAAGCAACAAGGTGGCTACATATCTAAGCCAAATATTCCAGTCCAGCTTTAGAAATTATAAGTTCATCTTTAGTTTCCACCTGTTTATTCCTTTATCAATAGCTCATTCAGTTGTGGATTCAGCAAAGAGGAAGAGGGATGATTATTGCCTTTAGATTTCAACAACTATTATGGCAAAACATGTGAGAGTGGACCTAGGAGCCAACTCAGTGAAGAAGAGGAAATCAAGAAACTATAGGGAATGTGAAGCATACACTTCCAATTTTATGCCCTCAAATTTTTAAAATAAATTTTATGCTACAGTGTTAGATTTTTGTTATATTTTAAAATTATAAGGTACATATACAACTTATCTACCTATACTTCCTTAATAGTATAGGTATTATGCAGGGTTACTGGCCATAAGAATGTGTTTTTCCCTGTGGTACACTGCAGTTACTACTGAAGGTTAACAACTCCAGTGTTTGGGACACTTTGAAAATGTCCTATGACTTCATCTTTTAATGCTGTGAACCCTAGTTAAGCTAATGTTAGACTCTATGGCAGTATCCTGGCGGTGTAAACTATTTGGCAGCAGCAGAACACAAATAAAGTACTCCCTGTACACTTCCAGCTTTCATAATCATGACTGCAAGTCAATTGTCATTGATTTACACATAAAATTCCAACACACTTTTCTATAAATTGAATAACTGCAGTTGCTAAAATTAAAAAAGAAAAGAAGAAAAGATATTCTTTATTCTTAGTCCCACCTTTTCAAAATATTTGATTTCATACTCCAGGATGATTCCATTGGGGCGATCTGGCTCTTGCCAAGACAAAGAGATGCTGTTTTTTGCAATTTTCCCCTTTTTCACATTGGTGACTGGAGAGGGAGCTGCAAAATAAAGAGTAGCATGATTAACAGAGCCTTGAAATTACACCTGTCTATAATGTATATTGGGCATTCTTGACATGTAGAATAATAAAAATCCCAAATAATTAAATTTTCATTTTACTTGGAAATAATTATACTTTATATACAATTTTTACAGATTTTGAAGTGTTTTAAAAAAATATAAATCAACTAATATCCTGAGAATTTTCTATAATAAAACTGTAGTTACATAAAATCTTAAGTCTACATTTTCTCTATAAAGTTTAGATACATAAACTATCTCACTTTTGATAAAATAAAGATGTTCTTGACGACCTTATGTATATTCTATATTCCTAAAATTTGTGGACTCTGTATAATATATCCCATTACACTAATAATACATAATTATCTATATTACCACATTTTCACAGCATTAAAACTCTTATAATTTCTTATTTTTGAAATCATATGGGTCCTATAACCACTGAAATTCATACATTAAATATAGTGGAGTTTTTCTTTAAAATATGCTATTAAATGTGTTAATATATTGAAAACAATAGCAAATAAAAGAGACATTTTCCTTCATTTCCATTTCCCCAAATATTTTAATAGAAATCACAATTGCTTATGGTGTTCATTGCTATTTGCCAGTGTCTATTAAATGACACTGATGAAAATAGAAAAAAGATATGCTATTTTAGATATATCTGAATATTTTGAATTTGAAGTCACACACATATGAATATTTATTTCAACATCCATTTTTTATCAGTTTGCTAAGACTTGTATAGACTCTCGGTTTGACACCATAAAGAGGTATTGACAAATACTTTTCTTGATGTAGATAAACTTTATTTTTGTAGTTTTCAGCTTTTATAGACAACCAAGGAAAAAAACCATCATGGACTACTGGATGGTATATATATATATATATATATATATATATATATATTTTATATATATATATATACACACACACACACATATATATATGTGTGTGTGTATGTATGTACAATGAGATAGAGAAATAATATATAATATACATATTTTATATATAAAATATATATGTATATACATATTTTATAACGTATATACATTATATATACATATATTTATATAATGTATACATATAATAAGATGGAAAAGAGGTCAGCCATAGTGAGTAGTGTATAACCACAGGCTTAGCCCTATGTGAACAGTATTAGACATCTGGTGAGATTAAAATTTAAAGATATATTATATACATATATATGTATAGTATTTCTAACTATTTTAATTTCCAGCAGTGTTCAGACAAAGTAATACACTCTAATTTGTTATGTTTAATTATTTTTTCTACACCTCCAAAAATGTAATCTAATCAGAGGCACCACTTTGAGCAATAGACCGCAAGAACAAAGTTTAGAACTGTTTGGTGAGCCCCATACTGGTGTGACAAGTGTGTGGGGAAGAGGCTCATCATTTAAAAACAGAAGTGAGATCCTGTCACTCCTCTGTGTCTCTCTGTTTCACTGCAGAGTGAAAGCCAAATGTGCAAATGCATACAAGCATCACTACCGTATGGCTCTCTACATCTCTGACCTCATCATCCCCTGCTACCCTTCTTCAGCAGCTCTACCCAGGCTGGCTGTCTTTAGGCACTTCTGACACACTACTGCCTAAGGATCTTTGTATTTGCATCCTATTATTCAGAGGTGCTTCTCACCCTGACTTCTCCAGGGCTTTCTCCCTGCTCCGGGTTTCTCACTGAGACCTTTCTTGTCTGTTCTTTAACTGAGCCCCCCTCACCTCGCCATGCCCTCTCTTTCTTCAGTGTTTTATTTTTCTCCCTAGTTCTTGAACTTCCACCATCTGATATTCATATCTTAATTCTATATTTACTTTTTTCAGTCCTCTCAAGTAAAATGTAATTTTTATGAAAGCAGGGATATCATTTATTTCATTCACAGCTGAATCCCTAGATCTAGAACAGCACCCGAACAGAGAAGGATTCCATAAATATGTATGGAATAAATGACTGGTGGTAAAAAATCAAATATAGAGAAAACCTTTACTTTTTATTATGTATTATGTCAACAAACTCATCTATGAAACGTGTGAAGTGTCTTTCAATAAAATTAAAACAGAGACAGATATACTCTGTAAGAGCAAAATTTGTTAACTAGTGTTTTCTAGTGTTTTATATACTCATAAAAGGGTGATAATGACTTTGGTACTATAAAATGTACTTTTATTCTTTTAATCATAGCACTTTTGTGGTATTCAGATTCAGAGGATGCATAATTTCAGCCTTATCTGTTTTTCTTAAACATGTCCAACTCCACACATTTTCTGGACTACTACAGAACACATAGTGTGCATATAAAGCTAAAATTGTCTGAAAGAAGTTTTGAAATTGCAGTGTATTTACTTCCACAGAAACTTTACTGGACTGGTGGTTCTCACAGTCACATTTTGGCATAAGTTCAAAGTCCCTATTGATTCCCTCATGAGGGAAAAGTCATGCCATATTTGGTATTGTGGACAAAGCATTCAGAAGACATGGAAACAAGAAAGAGGAAGCTATAAGCCCCCTAGCTCATCATAGTGTTTGTAGCAAAATAGCAAATTTACTGACAGAAACAGGAACAGAGAATTAAGGAAGACAGTAGAATTTTTTTAATGTACTTTGTTCAGTAGTGAATATCTTTATGAATTATCTTAAATTATAAACTATACTCACTTTCCCATTACCACTACATATTTTTTGCATTATACTTTAGTAAAGATCCAGACAAAGACTGTCTTTAAAGTTCTTCACTCATTTTACTACATTGCAAACATTCTCATTTTGATTGATGTATTTCTTGTAGGTAGCTATCAGTTTTCACTTAATAAATTGATAGTGCTGCCAACTTTCTATTCATAATTGCATTTAACATGTATGCTCCATGAAGACAGGGATTAATTTGGTTTAGTTCACTGCTATATTCCCAGCACCAGAAAATTACTTGGCATATAGATATTTCATAAATTTTTATTGAATGGAAACATGCATGAATGAATGAATGGGAAATACACACATCATCATGTATCATTCAAAACCGAGTTTGTCTCATCTTACTTGCATATACTGGGATCTTATTATTTGGAGATTTATGCTTTATTTTAAAGCAATCAATTCTTTAATAAAATAATCAACCATTTCAACATGAAGCTATCAAATAAACATCAGCACAGACATAACCAGCCTAAAGTGGAATTCTTTGTTATTTACTTACATCCATCAAAGTTAAACATAAACTGTATGGCTTTCAAAGACTGTTTGATTTAATAAACACCATTGTTTTCCAACTTTGTTGTCTCAGAGGCTAAATAATATCCTTTAAATCATGGTTCAGAATGGAGGGAGAAGAGGAAACCACTTCTCAGCTCAGAGTAATTCAAGAATAATTTGCTCTGTGACGAGACCATTTCTGCATTATTTGTGTAAAGCTGATCAAAGTGGGGACACTGACAGCTCCTGGAGACACAATGATGATGTGCAAATTGTAAATGTAAGCACTCTTACCCTACTGCAAAGTATTTTACAGATAATATGTACATTAACATAACTGTAACCAGATTTGTCAATTGCAGGGCATGTTTAATTTATTTCATTCATCTCCCTCACTAATACTGTCTGCTCATTCTTTATCTACTCAACCATTTATTAAGTAAGCCTGGAACAAAATGAGAATTATGACACAGAGCATTGCTGCTTGTAAAATTGCACTGAATGATGTTACATCATAAAACTATTACCATCCTAGTGTAAGAAGAACAAAAATACTAGGAATCGAGTTGTGAATAGAACAAAATAATTTACATAGCTTCTAAGTTTCATCTTATGTGGAAACATCCCAAATTGTTTCTGTATTGTAGCTTCTATATTGGAGGTGAACTTTGAATACCACTATAATAAAGCAAGATATTTATCCCTTAGTAACATTTCCCATTATGGGCTAATTTGTCTAATTGAACTTAAAAAACTTAAATTGAGAATGGTTTTATATTTATAGAAAGGTTATTAAAGTAGTAAGAGAGATTCCCTGTATCCCACACCTAATGTCCTCTATTAGAAACATCTTTTAAAAAAAGTGGATATATGTATATGTATAACTGACTCACTTAGTTGTGCCACAGAAACTAACACAACATGGTAAATCAAATATACTCCGATAAAAGTTTTTTAAAAAGATGTTGTAAGATGTTTCCTACAACAGTACAGTATATTTATCACAATTAATGAACTAATATTGATACATTATTATTAACTAAAGTTCATTTTTATTCAGATTTCCTTATTTTTACTTATTATCCTTTTTATACCCCAGGATCACACTCAGTATCTGCCCAAATTATTGTCTCTTCAACCTATTTACTTATTTGTTTAATCATTTATTTATATTCATGTGGAGTATGGACACATGGGTTTTTTATACTTTAGCTTATAATCTAATACTTTATTTTTTACTCATATTGTTAAAGGTTTGGCCACTGATTACTCTTTCAGTTAGCTCCTATGTCTCTTTGACATACCCCTATCATCCCGGGTTTTTCTGTCTGTTTTCTACATCACTTTCTTTCCCCCTGGCACTGCAAGACCAGATGCGCTAGGTCCATCTTGTTTATTTACTGTCCTCAATCTTAGAATAAGTAATTTCTCCTAGGAACACTGGTTTCTTTTATTGGAGAATTCCAAGGTCTGGATAAGTGTGCTCCTTGCTACTGGGGTTTTGCTTCTTGGCCCTCTCAGCTGGCAAAGCCAGGAAATAAATGGGTGTATGTTAACCTGTGTATATCTGTAAACATTTCTAAATATAACTATATGTGTATATATATATATATATATATATATGTTAAGCTAAACATAAGTATAAACTGATGTCACCAACTCTAATCACTTATCACACAGATTATTCTAGCTTCTTCACCCTAACTTATCTGTAACCTCCTACTTCAACAGTGGCTCCCACCATCTGCCATCCATTTACTTAATTGTTTAATTCCAGTATATATGTCTAGTGGTTAAAGAATTGCCAATCTGTGTCTGTTTGACTTATTGATAATTATATAATGTAGAAATCTCTAACATCTCAATGGCACAAGCAATGACATACAAAAGTCTGCTGTTATGTAAAACAGCATATCATCCTAACTTTTCAAATATAGAAGCTAGTTTAGGGCACAGTGTCCTTAGATGGGAAGGGATGCCATGACACAGACAGCTTTGAAGTCAAGCAGAATTGGCTTCAAATCCTTTGGCAACCAGCCATCTCCTAGCTGAGTGATTCTGTTTCAGTTACTTAACCACTATGAATGTAAATTCTATCTTTAAAATAGGAACAATGATACAAACTTTTTATAAGACTGCAGTCTGATTCTGTATTACAGTATAGGTATAGGGTAGGTACAAATTAAGTACTGTTTGTATTAATAGTTTTAAAATATTAGACAATTGTTTAAGAAGACTTCAATAACAGATTCTAACTCCTTAATCCTTTCAACCTTTCATCAATCAAAATTATATGTAGCCTCTTCTCTAAACTTGACACTGTTCTAAATGTTGGGTGGGTGAGATTAAAAGACAAAGTACCTATACAGTTAAGATATTTAATTTTCAACATCCAGTGGATTTCACAACTCTACATGAATAAATAGTTATAGGTAAACTTCCTTCATCATCGCAGATTTTTTTAAAGACCTATAAGTGTTGAATTTTTAATTGCTAATTAAATGACTAATAATTCACTTAATATAGATTAATGTGTGTCTCATTATTCAAAAGAAAGTTATCATGATGAAAACATGAAACTTAATTGTGTTACATGGAATAAAAAAATGCCATTCATCAGTCCCTGTACACAACGCTATTTGTGTAGACAAAAATAAACTATAGATAGACTCAAGTATTGGTTACTTACATTTAAAAAAAACAAATAATACATCTCTATGTATCGATATTTGACCTATCCACATAAAATTTGAATCTTAAAGCACTGAGAAAGATAAATAAGGTAATATTGAAATCTTTTCAGTCTGTGACAATCCACAAATGTGTTAAAACTTTCTCAGGTGGCACTTCTTTTACTTTCCTCCAAAGGTCCCTCCACATGAGTAATGTATTAGTTTATTTATACACAAGCTTTAAAAATACATGTATCTTATATTTAATTCCATAGGTCAAAATCTGGCCAAGTGGATTGTCAATATCTGCCAGCTGGAAGCTCCCACTCATCTCTGCCACGCAGTTCATCATATTTAGGTGTTTCTTTTTACCCAGATGGGTCTGGGAGAGTGTTTTTTAAAAATACAGATTATTAGGCTTCACTCCAGGAAATTCTGACTCAGGAGGTCAGAATGGGCCAAGGATCCTGTGTTTTTAATAAACACTCTACGTGAATTATTTTTTCAGTAATTTTGGGAAATATTGAAGGCAACCATACTAGGATCAATTCTTTTAACAAAATTATACAAACCTGGAAACCTGAGGCAAGAAACTGGATCAGTGTTGTTTTGTGAACTGTTGACTTCTTAAACCTTTGGCTCACTCTAACTGCCTTGTTATCTTGATGTCTGATACCATATTTGCCTTTCTTCATTTGGGAATTGTTTCTTTTTATATTTTCCTGACCCATTAGTACTTTTTTTGTAAACTGGTTTGTTCATTCAAGCAATCTGTTTTAGTTCAACCAGACTATAATCTCCATAAAATTAGAAAACTCTTGTGCCTTTTTCACTATTGTCTGCTTAGTTTTTAGAACAGTTTCTGGATGATCCTAGGCACACACAAATTTTGATAAGAGGTGAATACTTATCCACGTTCTATTACAATAGATTTTCTAGAGTTTTAAAATGAAGTCACACCGTATGTATTCTTTTTAGTTGGATTAATAAGGGACATGAGTAAACTTGCTGAGAGAAATGGATATGATTGCTGTCTTATTTGTAGTGATGTTTCACAGGTATGTAGATATGCTAAAACTTATCAAATTGCACACTTTATGTGCAGTTTATTGTATACCAATTATACACCAATAAAGACACTAAAGTGTATGTGCGTGTGTGGGTTTGAAGTGAAAAGCATATGTGCCCAATGCCTCCCCAAGACTATTTATCAAAATGTGAATTAGTTAGAAAAGTGTAATAAAATAATATTGAAAGTTTTATTTTTGGGAAAAATTTGAATTTATTTTTATAGGTTAGTTATAATTGAAATTTAGTGGCTTTAATAAAAATTCTATATGGATAATTCTTTGCTGCTTAGGTAGACTGAAATAAATATTATAAAAATTAATGACTACAATCTCTTGTTACAGACTTGATATTTTTGTCTTTGTATTGTACCATACTCTGATGATACAATATAAATGAAAGTTGTAAATGTATATCAAGCTATAATAGACTCTTAACTTAAAATCAATTTTAAGGAAAATAAATGGTAAATGTTTAAATCATTCATGAGAAATGGCAGGAAGATAAAATAAAATAGAAAGAAGTGTGACCAAAATTATGTTGCCTCGGTGTCTGATGCAAACTGACACTATATCATCATCTATCCTCAAATTATGAACAAGCATTTGGAATACTGTGCTTACTTGAATTTTCCCTATATGTGAATTTTCACTTATTTTCTTTCTAAAACAAAACATCTTTTAGTCTCACTATTAGCAAAACTTCCACATTTTTTAAAAAGGTAGAATCATCTAAATATTTTACATTATCTGATTTTTACATTATCATAACACTTCTATTTCTTTATATAATTTTAGACCATCTTTTGAAAAATTTCTACCCCAAGGTAAAAAGCAAAAATTGATTTTATTTATATGGTAGTGCGCTTAGTGAGGGCAGGGACAATTCCTTAATTGTATGGTTTCCTTCCAAGTGCAAAGTGCTGACTGAAATGGACCGAACTGACATGGCAGCAATTACCAAAGGAATGGTTAAGAATGTCTACATATAAAAGAGCTGTCTGTCGGGCTCAATTCATCCTGGAAGACTTTTAAAAGTTTGTGTTTTTTTTTTAAACTGAAGTTATTTAAAAATTTGTTTGATCCTGATCTTGCATTTGTACCATCTGTTGGACAGTAATTTCCCCATCGTTGGTCGCTTTGTGCCATTTCTGTTTTTTTTGTTTTGTTTTGTTTTGTTTTTTTGCGGTACGCGGGCCTCTAACTGTTGTGGCCTCTCCCGTTGCGGAGCACAGGCTCCGGACGCGCAGGCTCAGCGGCCATGGCTCACGGGCCCAGCCGCCCCGCGGCATGTGGGATCCTCCCGGACCGGGGCACGAACCCGTGTCCCCTGCATCGGCAGGCGGACTCTCAACCACTGCGACACCAGGGAAGCCCGCCATTTCTGTTTTTATAATTAGGTGGGGGAAATCATAAACATATTTAGAGATCCCCCCCAAATCTCAGTTTTAGCTAATGTTACTATTATTATTACTATTAAAAATATGATCTATGGAGAGTAATTTGTCAGCAATTGCCTTATATATTAAACCAAAGTTTGGACAGAATTTTACCTCTGTGTACATGAATATGTGTGTATGTGTGTGGGTTTATGTAGTTTAATGAAATGTAGATACATCCTTATTTCATTATATTTTTATATATGTGTATATAAAATGTGTATATTTATATATATACATATGTCTATATCTATATCTGTATATATAACACTCTATATATACATATACATATATACATAAATAGCAAGAGAGTAATGTGCATCTTTTGTATAGCTGGTTTAATGAAACTACATACAATGACTACTCTGCTATACTTGCTTTTGAGTACATATATATCATTTGAACGTAAAAAGCAATTAGATTTCCTAACGTAAATGAGAAATGCAGCTTGCTGAATTAAATAATAAACATATCTGAAATTGTCAAAATGGAAAAGTGGGACAGATATTTTTAAATATGTACATGTTCATTGAGTATTATATCGTATATTTTATATTTCATACTATATGTAGCATATAAATGATAGATGTATACACTTATTCTATACTTAATATATATTTATTACTATGCTGTCATTTGATACCACCAGACTAAGAGAAATAACTACAGTGCATTCTCATCACACCTGGTATCCATGGTCTCTTCTAAAGAAAAAAGGCATTTTAGAGGTTTCTTTCTCAAATAAAAATTCAATCTGCTCATTTAGACAAAACCTACAATCCCTCCATCTTAAAAGCCTGCACTGGATCTTTTGATATATGATCAAAAGACCATTCCAAAAAAACTGGCTTTAAATGTCAGTACTTATAGAGAGATGACATCCTTTTTAATAAAAAGAACCTATGAACTGAAATGTCCCATTAGGTATAGTTCATTTTTTTTCAAAAACTTGAAAATCATAAGATACTGAAAATAAATTGTTTTCAGTAGGAAATAAAACAACTTAATTGCAAAGAAGTAATTTTGATGTGATCAGACTTAATAGTATTAACCATATGCATCAAATACCGTTTTGAAGACATGTGCACAATGATGCTAATTAGAAAAGAAAATGGCAATAATAAAAAGAGAGAACTATATCACTGGCATTTATAGTCAATGTTTTTCCGATACAATCATGCAAATTACAAAACAAATATTAAATGTAACAATGTGTAAAATGACACATGCCTCTTTATGAATTAATCCCACACCAAATAAACTATCATAGAATTTGTTTTTCATTTATTACTTCTTATTACCCTATAATAGAATTTTTATTACACAAAATGGCCTTACTATCAATGACAATTTAATCTTAACCACAATATTCATTTTATGATAAACAGAATTTAAATAGTTTTTACAATATCCTTTTAAAATAAAGTGGGGTTATATTTAGCAAGTAACATGGCACAGTTGGAAAACTTTAATCAACACAGTATTCTTCATATACATTATATCCAAGGGAATATAGTACCATATTTAATTTTAATCAATTTTACCAACTTTAATCAATGCTAAACCTCAATTATAGGATATGACAATTAGTCTTATAAAGTGGATAAATAGTAATTAGGTCAATAAACACACTCATAACTCATGTTTTTTCATAAGAGAAAAATTAATCTCTTCTTATAAATCCATATTATGTAAAGTCTTGTTTACCACAGAATAAGCCATAAACAATAACAAAACCATTAACTGGTAACTTTAATTCAGTTCTTAATTACTTCAAGATTTTCATAATATAAACTGATCTAGCATTTTAAAAAGCAAAATAAACACATCATAAATATAAACAACCTATTTTTTTCCTTTATCACTTCCTATTGGTCTTAATCTTATATAGCTATATAAACAATAGGGATTATTTAATTCAACAAAGACCATGATAATAAGTTATCATTTATCTATTGACTGTTTAAGCAATCAGATTAAATTTCTGTTATACCCTTTAAGTTCAAGGCCATCACATCTTCTTTCCCTAAATATATTTTCTCTGAGGCCATCTGACAGGATTCTGTTAAAATCTGAAGTTGTGCTGGTAGAAAAGAAATTAAATTTTATGGCTATCAAACAACCAAGGAGATGTGAGCAGTGTTTATCAGCTGACCTCATAAACATCACAATTACAATATCTTGAAATAGTATAATTCCTAGCAGCAACAAGAGAGGCCAGAAGAAAAGGCAAGGTTAATGATTATAGGTAGTCAACATTTTAAAGTCCAGAAAAAAGCCAAATCAAGATATTCTGTTCCAAGTTAGTAATGTTATCAGATATTCAATTCTTCATCTCTTACCATGAGACCAATTTTAGTGAATGCAGCCACATGTTTCCCAAGTGGTGGGAAATCTCAGCTAATATTGAATTTGCATGTGAGGCCATTTTCTTTTGAGAGTGACCACACAGAGAAATATCTAAAGCCAACAAAATACAGCACTATATATTTGTCATTAGAAGTTCAAATAGCATGAGGTTCATATGTTTTGTTTTATTGGAGCAGTAGTTTGTGCTCATATTTTCCAGAAAAGAAAAATAAAAGTACATAATCCTAGCTGTAAAATGCCCAAGATGATGCATTTTGCAAAATTTCAGTTATTACTCAGAAGGGATTAAGTCTACATTTTACTTTGACAAATGTTTAACAAATTTTGGCTAAAAAAAAGGAGCAAGTACATTCATGGATGAATAGATGGATAAAGGAGTTATTGTAATTACCTGATAATACATTGCATTTACAGTAAACATTACATGCCCGGTACTTTGTAGTCTGAGTACTTTATACACATTAACTCATTAAATATTTCTAACATCTCTAGGAAGTCCACACTATTATCATCCTCTTCTGAAGCACTGAAAAGTTAAGTAATGTTCAGTCAACCCACCAGGAATTGGTAGACCTAACCAGTCTTGCTTCAGAGTTTGTATTCTTAAGCATTACACCATAGAATAATAAAAGAATCCCTCAATAAGAGAGATGTTGCACTTTGTACTTAATTGGACATCAAATTATGTTAAAGATTAGTCAGATTACCTAATTTTTCCTTGATATGGCCTAACCTCTTAATTTTTGTTCAACTTTTTAGTATCTTCCAAAGCTGATGACAGAAAACAAAATAAAAACAATAATCTCATAAAAGATTAGGCAACTCTACTGTCATATATACTGTATGCATTTTGTGATGTATAATTGTATCTACTCTGAGTTGTATTACCTAAAGCAATGGCTTTACAACCATTTGACCTACCATTTTTAAATATGTATTTTAAATATATGTAAGTTTAAAAAAATTTTAAACACATGTTAAGTCAGAAAGAGAAAAACAAATATATATTAATGCATATACGTGGAATTTAGAAAAATGGTATAGATGAACCTATTTGCAAAGCAGAAACAGAGACACAGATGTAGAGAACAAATGTATGGACACCAAGATGGGGGTGTTGGGATGAACTGGGAGATTGGAATTGATGTATGTACACTTTTATGTATGAAGTAGATGGCTGGTGGGTGCCTACTGTATAGCACAGAGAACAAAAACACTAATTCATAAAGATATATGCACCCCAATGTTCACTGCAGCATTATTTACAGTAGCTAAGATATGGACACAACATAAGTAGTCATCAATAAATAAGTGGATAAAGAAATTGTGAGATATATATGTGTGCGTGTATATATATATGTATATGTATGTATACATACATATGTGTACATATGTATACATATACATATGTACGTATATATACACACACATATATATCTCACAATCACAAGATTGTTGCCTCACATAATGTTGCAACTCCTCTCACTAACAAATTGCAACTTTGAAACCAAAATGTTGACTATTTTTTATCTGACCACAAAGTACTCAATCCAGGGCATGCTCTTCGGAAAGAATTTATGTGACTTCTCCAGCTTGTTCCGGAAAATGCTCCAAGCAGACACAATGCTTTGTAAAGATACAGTGATTAAAATAAAGCCTATAAATGAGACAACACACAAAATATAGATTCCTATATTTTCTCCATTGCCCTCCTGTGTGCAAATTGTGGTATATGTAGGTAAAGAAATTTACCATTAACAGTCTATATTACATATAATAACAACATAAAAGGAAGAGCAAATCACTTATAATATCCAAATTCTGACTAACACTTAGTCATAAACTAAATATACACCCTGGGCAAGTTCATGAATGTTTTATTAGCACACATGAAAACCCAACTTACTATCACTGAGAATTTTAGAATTTAAGATTTGTGTAATAGGTGTTTGAGGTCAGTACATGATTTGTATCCCCGTTACAGGTTTCTCGGCCCAGAGTGGAAGCAGTTGCATTGATTAGACCACACTGATATGGGCCAAGGATAATATTTGCAGCACTCAGATGAAGAAGTATGCTTAAAGGCATAACAAACAGTCATAACATTTATTGGGGCTCTTTCATCTTCAAAAGATGATTTTTTAAAGTGTAGGAGAAATTAAGAAATCAAAATATTACAGACCTTGATGCTGACTCAAAGGGCAGTAAGAAGAGATCTCTTAGCAGTCTCTAAGATCTCTAATTAGATTGACAGATTTTAGAATTACTCTCAAGAAATTAAAGGTTTATAAACAAAGAATTTTTCTAGATGTGGGTTGTTGCACTCCTTATTCTCTGAAAAGTTCTCGTGATTGCTGGAAATCTCAGATCTGGGAGCAAGGAGAGCTTCTGTTCTGGCTCTGCCACTATCCTTTTAGCATTAGGGGCAAATCATGGAGCCTTTTTATGTGTAAAATTAGGGTGCTGGAGCAGACTTTATATTATTCCTTCTGACACAAAATATTCTATAAGCATAGAAATGAAGCACTGGGGGAAAAAAAAAGTCCATCTTGAATTGAGCAGAGAAGTCCTGACACATGGTCATGTATCTTGAGCCTCAGTCCAATTAAATGCCTGAATTAATACAAATTACCTCTTCTGTAAATTTTAAATGATTTTTTTTCAATTTTGGGGTCCTAAAAATTCATTATAATGTTAAAATTGAATTCAAAGCTTTTCCTTACTTGACGGTGGACATTATAATATTCTCAATGGACAAAGATAGCAACAGTTAATGATGAAATAACTGTATATAAGTTCACATTATGTTTGTTGAGAACTAAACTGTTTAACATGAGAATTGCTTAATTCCACCTTTATCTATAGGAGGTGGGTCATTGGGGGCAGCTTCACCTTTTGAGGCAGAATTGTTCTGATGAAATTGAACTTGGGAAATCTGAAACTCTATATAAATAATTTTAACTGAATGATCTATATTCTCCAGACAGCATTGAATTACTTTGGAGAAAAGTTTCTATGTTTTCTGACCAACTACTTCAAGGTCTATTAAAGTAGTGTTACAAACAAGCACCAAAAACTGTAATTAATCATTAGTGATACACAGTTCCTTGGGGGCACTTTTATGTTAAATCTTGATCCTTTCCTTTATATTTTAAAACTCCTCTTTACTTAGAGGATCCAATAGATTATACCTCCTTTTGTCTAAATCATCCTCAAATAAGATAACAGAGGTACTAATGGAACAATCCAAAGAGTCTGGTAAAAAAATGATAATCTGGCACTGCATGTGTATTAAATGTTGTCTAACTTGAGATTCAGTTTTTTTTGTTTTTGTTTTTTTCCATTTCTGAATATGGACAAAATTCCATGAGAAATTCTTAGATTCAGATGCACAGTGCCTATTTTGAATGTGTATATTTTAAAGAGTGAAATCAGCATGAGACTACACTAATATAAGAATTACTACAACAATAATTACCTGGCTATTTAGACATGAGATTATCTATCCACAACTAACTCACACCTACTGGGACCTGGAAAGTTTAATGACTTTGTGATCAATTATATAATGCCAAAGGTTGTTTTACAAGAGAAAACATAAAAAGCAATGTTTTCTAATAGGAAAAACTAAATACTACCACTGTTATAATTTATTTTACTTTCACTTTCCCTCTTCACCCATGCATTACAAAGGCATTTTTCTCAAACTTATCCCACAATCTCAGCTCATAATATTGTTGCAAAGAAGACGAATAGAGCACTCATACTGGCTTACAGGCCCTCAGAAAGAACCTCTAGCTTCCTGCCAATCAGGGTTTTTTCTTATTGTACTCAGTGGCCATTCTTCTTAACAAGTTTCAAAAGTTTAAAAACCTTTCCAATGGGTCTTAAGAATGTCTATCATCAATGTCTATCATCATTAGGCATCTGCTTCTTCAATTTATTAAAAAAGATATATCAAATTTTGGACAATCCATAAATAGTAATAGAAGTCTATTCATTTTTATTAAATATTAAAATAAAATTGATTGTATTTTATAAGAAGTGCCAAGTAAAAAAGCAATTTTTTGAAATCCATAATCATTAGGGAATGGCCCAAATTTCTGATACAGAAGCAAAATTACCAATCCCACTAACTACAAAGTCATTCATAGGATTACAAACCTGTTGTTTTCTATTATAAAATTTGATTCAAAATTTTGAATTCTAGAGTGAATCTGGAATTCAGCTCAAGTTCTTTCAAAATATAGTAAAGTCAGAAAATTCTACCAGTGCCTCAGTATATTCATTTGTAAAATTGGGATTTTATCTCTCTCCCACCTAACTCACAAAGTCACAGGGAGTCGATGCCATATTAAATGTAATATTAAAATCATAAAATCTCTATATCAAAAAAATCATGAATTTACAGAGTTAAAATTAAGCATCCATTTCCTTTGTCTCTCCTGTGGTGTCTTATCAAATCTCAAAGGCTTCACACTGCATTTTTAAAAAATGTGTCAGAAATGGTCCTCTGGTTTCAGAGTTGAAAACAGTATTTATCTGTTCATAAAACACCATAGTAGAATCATTCTTCCATTTAATTAAATACTTGCAGACAGACTACCATGTGGCAGGCACTATTTTAATTGCTGGGGAAACAGCAGTGAACAACATAAGCAAGTCCATTCCTTCTTGAAGCTTACATTTAAAATGTTATCAATTTATCTATAAACCTATTTATTTAATGAGCAGGAGGTACCAAGAATAATCACCCCAATACCTCAAAATATTCCACTGAACTCAGATTATTACAAAAGTCTCACATCCATCTTTTCCACCTATTTTTTCCTATGTGAATTCCCTGCATCAGTTAAATTAATTACTCAGTTAAACCCATTTACTTCTTGGAATTATATATATATATATATATATATATATATATATATATATACATGAATAGTAATGTAAATGTGAATACACATACATATATGTATATATTTTCATATTTTCATCTTGTTTGGAATGCCCTCTCACATCTTTCTTCTAAAATATGAGCTGAAAGCTATGGAAACAAAAAGAAGACAGTAAATAACCATGTGGAGTTGAAGAACATTATGAAAGGATTTAAATAAGGAAATATATGGGCTAAACCTTGAAATGGAAAATTTTCTATTGGGTAAAAACGACAAGGACCATTTGGGGTGAAGGAATATAAGTATAAAGACTAAGAGATAAGAAAAAGGTATATCATTCTCAGTGATGTTTGATGTTATAAAGGATATGTGTGGTGGGTGAAAGCAGAAAAAGAAGTTGGAATAAGTGTTGAAAACCAGAATGCTGTTATCACTGATTTTATAATTAGGATAGTTTGTATTGTTGTTATTATTATTAATATTTTATATTTGGTATAAATTCAGTGTCTTCAAATAGATATTGCGCTCTTAAAAACAGTGACCAGTGATCTGCAACTTTTTGCCCCTAATCTCAAAGCAATGGGAATCACTCCACAAATGTTTGTGATTGCTATTGCTAACACTGCTATTGTTGGTGCTGGCAGTGCGTGGTAAATATAATACTATTTAATATCAGTGAGAAAATCTATAGGAATTATAGAAATAGAGATCACAATGGCCTGGCAGATACTAGATTTTACCTGGGACTTGAATGATAGGCTATGAATGGATAGGAAATAAGAAAGAAAGGAAATTTTACCAAAGAAAATGTCCAAAGGCTCAAATGTGCAAAATAGAAAAAGGCACTAAACTATGGGGACATTTAATCCTCTCTGGATTAAAGGGCTTGCACTAACATGTGTTTGGATAATAGGCTTAAATACTTATGCTAGGACCAAAATACCAAGGACTTGTAAGTCAAACTGATACTCAGTTATATTGGAGGCATAGGAACTAACATCATGAAAGTGGTACGGTAGGAAGATATCTCTGCCAAAGTATGTAGTATGTCTGGGATGGGAAGAAGGCAGGAGGGATCTTATGAGATCGGTTTTCAAAGGAAAACAAAGAAAACAAAATGCATGAATGATTGTTTTGCCATCTCTTAAATAAGTTGTTTTCTTTTTCCAAGGGAATTACAATGCTATAACTGCTCAAACTCAAACCCTACAACCACCACCCCATGCTATCCTTCATTTATGTTAGGAAAAATGAACATTTACTCTGTTGAAAACCTTAAGGATCTCATACTCCCTGTATGGACATATTAAATTGATCATGAATTAAATTAGTTGCAAATTGAATTAATAATTAATCACAAATGTCCACTGATTCATTTCTATTATATTTTTTAAAACTTTCCTCATCTCTATTACAATGCCACCATAGATCAGGGTCTTACAATCTTGCTGTATAATTTCAACAACCTCTAAATGGTGAAGTGCTACCATCACCTGAAAAGTAGAAGCCCTTTAGTCTGCACACAAAGATCTTGACCTTTCCTCAGCCTGTGCTTCTGGCCTCACATTCTTTCACTATCCTAACAGATGTATATCATGCCAGCCATCCACATTTTCCTGTGAAACACTGATTGGGAGCAACATTTTAAAAGTCTGGAGGCCAATGGTAGAGACATATTTCACAGAGACATCAAGCAGGCTGCGAAATGGAAACTAACTTTTGGAGTTAGCTACAAGACGGCTAGTGGATTTATTTAAAAAAATAAAAAACACAACACACACACACAAGAATATCAGCTCAAAGTGAGTAAAGAATAAAAGGAAGAAAGTTAAAGGTAAGTTGTAACTAAAAGAGACTATAGTAATATGTAACTATGAAAAAAGTGAGAACTCATAATTCTAGTTGAGGAAGAAAAAGGAAATAAAAAAGAAGGGTTCAGATGGCTTATATTTGAATATAGCTGTAACAGTTAACACTGATATACAGTTGTCCCTCGGTATCTGTAGAGGATAGGTTCCAGGAACCCCCCTCAGATACCAAAATCTATGGACGCTCAAGTCCCTTATATAAAATGGTGTATTGTTTTCATGTAACCTACACACATCATCTTGTATACTTTAAATCATCTCTAGATTACTTGTAATACCTAACACAATGTAAATGCTATGTAAATATTTGTCAGTGCATGGTAAATTTAAGTTTCGCTCTTTGAAACTTTTGGATTTTTTTTCCCAAATATTTTCCACTGGCGGTTGGTTGAATCCATGGATGTGGAACCCATGGATATGGAGGGATGACTATGTAGCTTGTATAACTCCATACACTGAATTCATTAAAATGTACTAAACTGTTACATATACTAACTGTTATAAATCTCATAACAACACTATGAGGTAGATGCTGTCACCATTTCTATTTTACAGACAGGAATACTGAGGCAGAGAGAGGGTACAAATAGCATTGGAGATGGTCAAACCCAGGGAATCTGGGTTCAGAGTCCACATGGTTAACCACTGACAGTACTATACTATGTTACAACAGTTGTGTCCTAGAAGAGGCAGGAAAACTTGAAATAACTTAATACTTTCATGTATGTAAAAACTGCTTTACCCTTTTAAGGGAAATCCAAATATTTAGCATTGTTGTTTTGCTTGGATTTCCTGTACAACAAGAATTTAGGTTAGTCAATAGATGTTGTATTTGTGTCTAATTTCTAAGATAAATGGTGTACAATCTTTGTTCAACATAGAAAATTTTTTTTCCTATGAGACATAATCACTGTTTAAAGTTCTTGATAGTCTGAGAGTTCTTGCCTTGCAAGTGCTGGTTGAAAATTCCTTCTTAAATCTAGGCAGAATTACAAGATGCCAATATTAAGTGACATAAAAGCATTTGCGTTAGAAAGAAAATGTATACAAATCAATGATTAAGTAACCATAAAGTCAGATAACAGGGTATTTTAACTTGTCGTCTTAGCGGTTTGAACTGAGGATTCATGATCTTTTTCAAAAACTCTCTGATTTATTTTAGCAATTCCAGTAGCATAGTTTATTCTGTATACAACATAGCTATATTTAATCTATTTTCTTTTATGTTTGCATTTGCCAAAAGGAAAGCCAAATGCTTGGAATTATCTGTATTTAATTGATTCAGGTAAAATGATGCCCTTGATGTTTATAAGAAGTAGGAAATATGCTTACATTATGGGGGTTTTTGTCATCTGTGTAACTATGGTATTAATTATACTTTATTTCATTTATCTTTTTGCAATGCTTATAGGTTGTACTAGTTGCTTATTTCTTAGTTATCAAAAAATAAATAATATTTCTTTTTTGGAAATACCACTAATATCATGAGATGTTCTCTCATAGAGTCTTTGTGAATGAATATTTATTTATATAGATATTTAAAACCAAATAGAGTTCTTTGTTTCTTAATAGTTCTTTAAATGACTATCTGAACATAATTATTTCTAATTTCAGAAATGTTACCATTAACCTCATGAAGCATTTGCACATAATCAGTATGAATATTACTAAAAATTTGCATAGATATTATCAAACAAAACAAAGGTATTCTCTGGCTTTTATTAATTCATTAAAAAGATTTTTTAATACATATATGAGTAATACACTAAGGGGGGAACACTGTGATAAAAGAGGAGGTTCCAGAGGAGACCCTGAGAGCTGGATAAATATTGAATTTGGTATTATACCTACAGAATTTCAGTAATATTTATGCAAAAAAATATGGAAAATATGAATTTACTATATTTTTATGCAAGCTATTAAAATTATTCCTAAAGCTTTGCAAAGAAAAACAAACTCAGGATAGAATTCTCTGTTCTTGTCAGAATAGAGATGAATTTATTTTCCATTACTTTATCATATAAAAATATACTTCAATTTTTTTCTATGGTATTTCAATACATATATGTCCAATATTTTTTATTTGGGATTCATCAATGTTAAGGTGCAACCCTGCCCAATTCTATGTCTGCAGATCCCTCCCTCTTAAAGTTTTTGGATATCAAAACATCACTCCAAATCTAGTAATTATAATTCAAAGTCTTATTACTCACTCAGACATATGCAAAGCGAGGAATGTCTTTGGGGAAGGGAAGGGTACCACCATGGGGAGGATTCTCATGTCTGGAAGGAGAGGAAGGGGGAGAGGAAGAGGAAAAGGTAAAGCCTGGTCTCAGGAGCCATTTCTGGTGGCCCATCTCTCTGTGGGTGTGTTTAGAGGGGGTGGTAGTTGGGAAGGAAGATCAGAGGAATAATGTGGGTAGCCTTGTGTATGACTTCTCAAGCATAGGAAAAGTAAGTACGGCTGGGGCTTCTGTCTGTCCTTGTCTGCACAGGCCACTGTTAACTGTTCCACCAAATGCCATTTTGCTATGAGTGACTTATTGCTTCCAAACTTATTCCTCCACAATTTAACTATCAGAAATATATTCATTGTATGATACACAAAATGTTAACTTTGAAATTAATAAATACTTGTCAATATACCTGCTTATTGATTTTCTAATAACTTCAAGTCACCATATTATATAACACCATTAGGACATTTAATACTTTATTATAAAAACAAGTGATATAGAGTAATTAATTGAAGAAAAATGCAAATGACCAATAAACATGAAAAAAGTGCTTAGTTTCATGTAAATTAAAGCAACATTCATACCACTGGCAAAATTTTAAAAAAATTTAAACACATCTTATAGTATTAACAGTGTAAGAAAATTAATGCTTCCATGACTTACTTATAAAACAAGAAGTTTTTGAAAAGTAAGTTTACAGAATATCTTGAATTTAGAATGTACATCCCTAGAGAAATTTATCTTTACTACTAGGTAAACATATGCATAAAGTAATGCTTACTCTAACATTATTTATGAGGAAAAAAAATAAAGAGGGAAGAGGGAAGAAAGAAAAAAATCTCAAGGGATGGAGGGAGGAAAGGAAAAAGGAAGGGACAGAGGGAGGAGGAGAAAAGGAGCAATTTGCATGGCGTAGAAGAGTAATTAAGGTATATCCATTTTATGGAATACACTACAACTGTTAAAAAGGACAATGTAAATTACATATAAACACAGCCTTGGAAGGTTCTGCAAAAGGTATTAAGAAAAAATAGTAATTTGGAACATTTGGAAAATCAAGCTGCCAGAGTGGAAAAACTGTCTCCAATTCAGAAATATTATCTAAGCCAAATGAAGTAACTATCAAGAAAACCCACTGATTAGCCAACTCAGTTGAACTTATTGGTTATATCTTTCTGTAATGTACTTCAGACATATGATCTTTTTATTCTAACATACGTAGAGATTTCACTGGTCTGTCATTACTCTGCTAGGCATTTTACATGGATACCTCATTTAATCTCCCGTATAACCACATGAATTAGATACTATACATCATACCGTATAACAGATAGTATATAGGTTAAGTAAGAATTCCTAAGTAAAATGTTTAATATCATTCAGTTTGTAAAAATTTCCATGTAGTCTGACTACAGGGATGACTACACAAATCTTTAAATTAGCTTTGCCCTGTGTACCAGTCAGTGTACGTGTGTGTGTATATATGTGTAGGAACTGGGCATATCATATGTACACATGCTCATACATTTAAATAATAATAGTTATTATATACTACATATATATTGTGCTGTATTTTTTAAAATTTTGAATTTCTAAAAGCAACAAAGTGGATTAAAATTAAATATGCCTATCACAATCATATTTTTTCTTAGAGATGGCAACAAGAAATTTTGCAGTCAACTTGTATCGCCTAGAAAATCATTGTTATTCAGCAATTCCCTGTAAGGTGAGAAGAACTGAGATGCAGCGGAGGGTAAGTGACTTGTCTGTAGTCACACAGTCACTGCCTAACACTAGGGATGACAACTCTCAAGTCTCAGATCTCTACTGAGTTCACCAGATCACCAACGTTTATACAATGAATTTCAGAAGTTAGAAACGCTTTAAAGTTCCTATTGAACAAACTATATTTTCCAACAGTTCCTTTCAAAGAACAATGCTAGAAACTTCAAACACCTCAGTGACTTGCTTTTTAGAAGAGTAAATCTGAAAATGTCAGGTGTAGTGGATGAGAAGTTTCTGCTGCAGTATCCTGGGGTTTGCCCTAGTTATTTCCAACTTGTCTAGACTGAGACATTGTAGTTCATAGTTGTGTCTGCTTTTCATTAGTTTTTTAAAGTGTATCCATGTATAAATCTTTCTATCTGAATTCCATAAAGCTGATCAAGTTTTTCTAAAATGTAAATTAATATCATCTGCACAAACTATATCAATAATTGCATTAGCTGGGGTCCATTTAGAAAAATAGAAACCATACTAGATATTTCAACAGAGGGAATTTAACATAGGGAGTTGTTTATACTGGTGTTGTAATACTGAAACAGATAAAAGGAAATATTGAGGCATTCCACTGGTAGGTGCTACAAAAGCAGCTATCATCCTTACATAAAAGAGAAAGAAATTTGGGGATATCAGAACCAAGAAGCCTTGCTGCTGCTAGTACCCCAGTGGTTTGGAGAAGAGCCTCTGAAGGGGTGTGATAAAGGTGGTTCTGGAATGCCTACAGAAATTAGAGGCTGAAACAAACTGCTGTTGTGGAGACAAAGCACTAGTGGAGCAATGCCTGAAACAACAAGCAAATAAGAAGGATAATTTCCCATCTTCCAATCTCCCTCTATTGACTGCAGTTGGTAAACTCTGACAGGAAGCCATCTGGCAAAAAGCAAAACCTTTTTTTGCTGGATCTCAGTACGAGGATGACAAAACTAAATATAATATAGTGGAATTCCATTTGAGAGACAAAGATTTAATTGCCTATTTCCCCTAACGAAAGTTTATGTTTCTAGGCTTTTGGGGTGTGTGTATAGGGGGAGGGGCTTGGGGGCGGTGAGGAATACATATGTATGTGTACAGGCTTTCTGTAGCTTTGGTTTGTACTGTAACAGTAAACATCACTTAGTAACTGGTTGTTGACTCTTACTTGAAGCCTTTCATGGTTGACTTGTATGCTTAAGTAATGATTTACTAATGTTGCCACCAAGTAATGAGGATGTATACCATAGTGAAAAGAGTTTTAACTTTGGAATAGCACAAACAAGCTTAAATTTCAGTTCTGCAACTTTCTAGATGAGTAATTGAGAGAAAATTGCTTACCCATTCCGAACCTCTTTTCATCTGTATAAAATCAAGATAATATCTGTCTTTAAGTTGTTACAGAGATTAAGGATATCATATTTATCTAATCTAGCCAATGCCTATTATATAGCAGTGCCCAGTATAGTATTATTACTGTAGATACTGGGAGCTTTTATTTGAATAATCTTATTTAGTCATCATAAAATCTCAGTAGAAAAGAGGAAATCAAAGCTCTATGAATGCTTACTATGCACAGCACACTGATCAAATTTTTATAGAGATGATCTCTTTTATAGCTATGAAATATACATTTTGTCTTGGTTTTCTAAATGAGAGGTATTAATTTTAGACAGGTGAAGTGACAGCTCAATTCTGCACAGTTAGCATTCAAAGCCAGTTTGTTTTTACTTGTTTTCTGGTTGTTTTTATCACAGGTCTAGAAATACTACAGACGTCAGCTTAATTCTCATGAGTTTAGTTAAAATGGTTAGTGTCCAACCGGCAGATACACTTTCTCCTTCCAGATCAGGAGCACACTTAATCAGTTTGTTTTTCTTGCCACTGTAGCCAGTATTTACCTTCTTTCTTGGTAGTTCTGCTATATTATTCATTAGCCACCTCATCATTATTTACTGAATATGAAAATAGCCACACCAATTACTGATACATTTTGCTTGGGTGCTTTTAGGAGTATTTGTGTCATTTTTCTCAAAAGCTTCAAATTCTTCCATCCTTAGACATTTCTTTTGCCCAGCAATAACTATAAAATAGACCTTTAGTCTTAATTTTTGTTTGAATTAGCCATTTAACACATTTTATTTTGTTAAACCTATACAGAAAAACAAGCAAAAAAATAGAGATGGGTTTTAGAAAAGTTGTACACAGCTGTCAATTTCACCATGTTTTAGCATTTATCCTATACTTCTAATAAATAAAATATTTCCTTTGGATTCTCTTCCTACTTCATAAATGTTTCTTATTCTCCTTGTCTATATTTTAGATATATATCTTTATATAATATAAACAAACCAAAGATGTAGTAACTTTAAATGTCTTCTTTTTTTAACACTTTGGAGTTTAGTGTTTGGATTGACGATTTAAACTGTGGTATATATACATTTTAAATTTATATATAAATTGTTCAAAATGCTTTAGATTTTCTTCTTTTAATGCAGTATGTGGCTACAGAGTTCATAACTGAATTAACAAATATATTAACATTTTAAAACAGGAAATGTTATCTAAGCAATTTACTTATCAGTGCGGGAGTGTTGATAATCACAGATGGAAGAAGTCAGCTTAAAACAAATAATGAATAGCAAGAGGCCTTCAAATATTGCTGCTTTATAAGAAAATTTAAATGATCATACAGCTTCCTGGATAGTGAAGATGCCAAGAAGATTGTGAATATTCTCAAGTAAATTTATTATTAAGAAAGTTAACTACATCTGAAACTGCTGCTTTGCAGACCAAAATTTTTGCTATTCCATAAAGAATCAGCCATAAAGATGAAACAGTAATATATGATAAGTAGAGGTTCATCATTTTTTATTACAAGCAGTTTTCACTTCACCACACAAAAGGATTATCTTGTACTCCAGTCTTAACTTGCAAGTTTAAAAGAAGTTAGTTGTGCCATTTAAAATTTTAGCATTTTTTTCTATAGTTTGGCAGGTGATTCATATACTCAGCGACCTTCTCCTTGCCAGACTATACTCACTGCATTCATCTTTCAAACTAACAAAAGCATTAATGTTCTTGTACAAAAATATTAATCTTAGTTCAAATAGTTGTGCTTCAAATCCACTACTTCAAATACACAGACGGGTAACAGACACAGGAACAAGACTAGCAATTTCTTCCATCAATTCCTCTAGTAGCTCAAGGAATAAAAATACTTCAATCTTCTATTAAATACTGAGTCCATTTTAAAATGTAACATTCAAAACATGCCACCTCTTTTGCTACTGTTGTTGTCCAGCACAACAACATCTCTTCCTGGATCCTGTAATAATATCCTAACTGGTGTCCCTTCTTCCAGTGTTGGCCACATAGCTATTAACTACCAAGATGTCAAAGGAATCTTTGTAAAACAAAACTCATATCATGTCAACCCTCTATTTAACATACTCAGGTTAGTTTTAATAAAACAGCAAACTTCTCAACACAGCTTACAAGGCCTTTGATGAATATATTTGTTTGACTATTTAAGTTGCACCGGTTATTTGTTTTTTACTTTTTAAATATATTACTATTAACAACTTTATTGTCTTAGTATGAATTATTTTATACAATATTTACAAGTATAAGGCCAAAAATGTCTATTTGGCTAAGAATATTATAATCAGTTAAAAAAAACTTGTTTATTCATTCATTCATTTACTTATTTAATAAATATTTTTCCCCATATTATACTAGAAATTTTGATGAGTACTAGGACACTACAGCAATACACAAGAAGACACAATCATTGATGTCACTGAGTTTAGACTCTAGTGAGGGATACAGGCAAGTAAAAGAGGCTATTACAATGTAGCACTGTGGGAAATAACTACACCGGTAGAATAGTGTACCTTGGGAAAACATAAGTGGAGTACCTCTTCCTGACTTGGAAAGTCAGGTGAGTTTTACCAGAAAATAACTTATAAATCAAAATATTAATAATATCCAGAAATTAGCCATTTAAAGGAGTGTAGGGAAGTATGTTATAGACAAAAAGAACACTGTGTGTGTGTGTGTGTGTGTGTGTGTGTTAATGAGCATATGATGTTTCAATACGGCTGCAACACAAATTGTAAATTTGGAGAATGAGACATGAGGTTAGTGACATAAACAGGGGCAAGTGATGTAGAACCAATAAACTATATTAAGGAGTTTTTGAATTTATCTAAGACCAACTGGGGATATTTAATAGCTACAAATAAAGAGTCATACTGCCAAGCCTGCATTTTTAAAAGCTTACTTTGTTTACCTTGCAAATGATGGATTAAAAGTGGCGGGGGGGGCAATATACCAGTTAGGTTATGAAAGTAGTCCCCAATCAGATATATGCTGTTTGGTGGGGATCATGATATTCACTTAGATATTCCAAATACTTCTGCAAAAAATAAATGCTACCAAATTCAAGATTCTGCAGCCATCATTATGGTCAATGTCAAAGAAATGTATTATTCTTTTTGTCCTAGTGGTTTCTCGGAAAATGTAGTTTTGGAGGAGATATCTATGAGATAGATAAGTAGATAGATAGATAGATAGATAGATGATAGGAAAAAAGAAGGAAAGAAAAAAAATATATATATGATCTAATTCTGAAGGCTGGACTTGAGAGTGACAAAATTTTGTTGGCAAAAATTGACAAAATCTAGAAGACTGCTGAATGTTACTAAATATTATTTTTACTTAGACAACCTTAAATCAAAATTTTGCCTTCATAACCCATTCCTTGCCAACACAATCAGTTGCAAATGTTGAATTCTTTGCTACAGAGGATTCCATTGACTTGCAAAAAGTGCAAGATTGTATAGGAAGTGATTTAAAAAGTTGTTAGGAATTTCTGGTATACCTTGAATAAATTTTTCCTTGTCTGGCAAAGAAATGGCAGACCAAGAAAACTCTAGAAGATAGATCTGAGGAAATTACAACAAAATGACAAATATTAAAAAATACCATGTAAGAGAAAAGAGATATGCGATATTGAGAAAAATTAGAATTTTCTAAAAGAAGTTCCAAAAGAAGAAAGCAAGAAGTGCCAGAAGACAAGAGTTGAAGAGAAAATGATGACCAAGTTCCAAAATAGGTGACTATCATATTTCCTCATTTCGACAACTGTGTTCCAAGAACTATTAAAGAAAATAATCTCAGCATCAATTTCTTGGCATATGGAAACTTTAAAAATTGCAACGATAAAAACTTAAGAGACTTTAGAGAAGAAAAAAAGACAATTTACAGATAAACTACAATGTACACCAATAACAGGCCATTCTACAGAACAAGCAAAAGTATACCAACAGAAATTTTAAAAAAAACATTGTCAACCTATTACAAAAGCAGAGAAAAGCTACAATCGCCCCCCCTTGCCAACCACCAAAAAAAGAAAGAAGATACAGATATTATGTATATATTACAAACTGATAAATTATTCCATTGTAATTATAAATAAAAGAAACACAATGAAGAGTTTAGGAAAAGAGCCATGTATATATGAGAGTCTTTATTTATTTATTTATTTATTTACCCTTCCCCCTCCCCGTGTCCTCGAGAGTCTTTATTAAAAGCCCATAAAAATGATAAACATTTTTAACAAATGACATGAGAGAACAAGCCATTTGTATTAAAATAACTCCAGAATCATAATATATCAGAAAGCAAATTATAGATGAACTAAATTATGTGAAAATCCAAATACAAATTTTGAGATGAAAATATATGAGAATATTTTTGTAGCACACACCAGGAAAGGTTTTTTTTTTTTTTAAATTGACACAGAAATTACAAACCACGCAGAAAAGACTGATAATTCTGAACATGTTAAAATAAAAAGTAATGTGTAACAAAATTTAAAAACATACTACAGGTTAATAAAAGATATATGTATTGTTTAAAACCAACAAAATTACTATCTAGTGAATGTAAATTTTAAAAATGAATATTTCAATATAATAAATGGGTTTAAAATTACTAGGTCACTCATAGAATAAACCTAAATGCCCAAAAATATATTAAAAGTTTCAGTACTTTTTCAAAAATCCAGAAAAATGCAATTAAAACAAAAAAGAATACATTTAACACCCAAAATTTTAAAATCTAATAAAACCCGTATTAGTGAGAGCTTGTTGAAAAGGTCCTTTGCATTGATTTACATTTTTGAAAGTATATACATTGGCACACTTTGAATTTTAAGAACAGGAGAAAATTTAAAATACAAGAATTTAAATTCTGTGTTTCTGGCCCAACAAAACTCTAGGCAGAAGAGGTATGTACAACGATAGTTTGTATAGAAAAAGAAGTTGAAAAAAATCAAACTATTATTCAGTGAAAGAATGGATATACTGTGGTATAATCATATAGCAATTATATTCAGTAAAGTTCATATGCAGGCATTGTTACGGGTTCGATTATGTCCTTCAAAAAATGTTGAATTCCTAAAACCCAGTACCTGTGAATGTTATCTTCTTTGGAAATATGGTCACTAGTACTGACCTTAGTCCAAAATGACAATGTCCTTATAAAAAGGAGAAATATGGACACATTGACACACACTGGGAGAACCTCTTATGAACACTGGGGTCATATTGCCCCAATCCAAAAAACTACCAGAATCTAGGAAGCCTAGAACAGATCCTTCCCTAGTGTCTTCAGAGGGAGCATGGTCCTGTCAACACCTTGATATTGAAATTCTAGTCTTCATAACCATGAGACAATAAATTTCTTTTGTTTAGCCACTCAATTTGCAGTATTTTGTTAGGTTAGCCCTAGCAAATGAATACAGGTATCAACACAGATAAGTCTCAAAAACACTAAAAAAGCAAGATGTTAGAATGTACATCAAGAGTGAACCCTAAGGTAAACTATGGACTTTGGCTGATTATCATGTGTCACTGTGGGTTCATCAGTTATAATAACAGTACCATGTTGGCAAAGGATATTGATAGTAGGGGAAGCTGCACATGTGTGGGAGCAGAGGACATATGGGAGACTGTTACACATTCCTCTCAATTTTACTGTGAACCTAAAACTGCTCTAGAAATATTTAAATGAAAAGCAAGATGCAAAAAAGTCATGGTATATCAAATTTTAAAGTATGGATTTTTATAGTAATGCCTACATTTGCAGTAAAACTACAAAAAACGTAGAAACAATATACACACATACTTTACGATCATTGTTTCTTCTGGGAACAGGGTGAGGGAGAAGGAATGGGAGTCAGAATTTAACTGTAGAAATTTTAGTGTCTTTTTTTAGAAAGTGAAGGAGAATTTAAGCTACCAAGAGGAAAAAATTCTGTGCTTCAGCTTACTAGTATCTTATATCGTTTTATGTATACTTTGTTTCTTTGAATTGTTTCACCATTACAAAGCGGAAAACAGAGCACTTACATTACTCCACGTTTTAACATCCAATAACCCAGATCCATATGCAGTATTCCACATGCAAAGCCATTATGACCATTACATGGAAGGGCAGACATTTAGACCAATGTAAAACCTGATAGTCACCTGTTTCACTTGCACATTCAAGGCAGAATGGAAAATGTGTGATCATGTGAAATATTAGAAGTAACATCTTTTCTCTTTCTAATTATGAATTATATCAAATCATTAAAATTGGAGGTAGCAATTAAAATACTGGACCAATGCTTAGATTAAAAAATGAAAGTGACATCCTAACAAATCAGTCCATTCTTCTTGACAGAATAAAGTTACCTACATATTGATTTCCCCATTAAGTTCCCCCCAAATTTGTTCACTTTCTAAACTCAGAGCACAGTTTCTCCTTAAGAACCTCAGAAATAATTGTGACAAAGAATTCATCAGTACAAATTCTACATTACTTTTTCCTCCTCTGTCCTCTCTCTTAAAATTGAAATGAGTAGTGCTTTGCATCTTTAAGTATAACTTTATACAATCTCAAAAGTGTATTCGTGCATGAGACTGCTTTGACTAATGCCTGGAGCATGAACAGTGAAAGCTTATTCCTTACCACAGCCCTTCTAATGATACTTCAAAGACTAACCAAGCACCCTAGAGGCTGTTCAGAATGCCCATCCTTCCATGATAAAGTTTGGCTAATAGAACAGATGGCTTCAATCACTTTCGAATGAGAAGTAGCTTCTTTCTGTGAGATATTTTGCATCAGATACACTGACTATCCAAAAGTCAGTAGCAGTTAAAAAAAATTTTTTAAGAATAATTGAAGAAAAAATGGAAAACCATATTTGTTTTTACAATATAATCCCAAGTATCTTCAACTCACCATCTTTTTTTTTTTCTATAAAGGAAAACAAATAATTTTGGACAAAATTCTGAAAAACACACCATTCTATTACATCTTAATCACACTTATCACACTTTGCAATCCCAGATATCTACCAAAGTAAACATTTTCATTTTTGCTAGTCATTCATTATAGCCTATTATGGATACATTAATTCCAAGTTATACAAAAAGCATGTTTAAAAAACATAATTATGATACCTAAATATCACATTCAAAGGATAAAATGGCTCTTTTTTAACAACTGATTCATAGTTAAGAAAAAATTAAACAATATAAAGTAAAACTCAAATCAAATACATTCCTGAGCATGGCAAAACTATTTTATCAAAAGTATTATTAAAGTTATGGCAACTTTTCATAACTACATTCAAGTGCTCTTAACATTAGATTTTATTTTTCCCCTATCTAAGAGCATCAATCTAGCCAGATTCCTGGAATAATCAAAGTAGGCCTGACATTATGGTCAGGTACATATAAATCAGCTATGTCAGATGTTTAAGGCTGATTGGGTTTTGTTGCCATTTAAATGGAAGGATTCCTGAATGTGAGCAGGAATGGCAGGAGTCTGTAGGAGGAAGCAGACACGGTCTGCTTCAAGGAGGATTGTTTTCTTCTTGTTTAATTATTATCATTTTCTCCTGTAAATTTCCAACAGTCATTTTACTTTTTTAATTTAATGATATTTTCTCAGCTTCACTGAAGTATGATTGACAGATAAAAAATTGTATATATTCAAAATGTACAATGTGATGTTTTGATATATGTATACTCTGTGAAATGATCACCACAATCAAGATAATTAACATATCTATCACAAAGTCATATTCTTTTGATAGTTAAAGCTCATTTTTTTTTCTTTAAAATTATTTTACAGGTAAAGATGAGGTTTGAGTAGGTGGAAAGATCTATCCAGTGAAATATTTCAGAATCATTAGAAGAATGGGTTATGGAGAGAAAAAATAAATTCTACTGAAAAGTTTCATGTACTTTTAGCTTTTATTCAAAATGCTGTTGATCCTGTTCATATATATTTTACTGGTAAGTTTTTTAACCACTTCAGTGCTTGCTACTTACTGTGGCAGGAGTTAAAATTCATAATCTATTCTGTATAATTATTTAAACAAAGAGAGATTATACATATTTCCTTCCATGTGAAATATTGAACTTTTGTTATAAACATCAAATAAACATGCCCATTTTTAATGTTAGTGAGAATGTAATTCATAAAAATATTTTAAATGCCAAGGTATGTCAGAAAACTTATCTGCAGTATTCTTCATTAATTTACACACACACACACACACACACACACACACTTGCACAAGGGAGGGAAGGGGGTACCTATTCCAAGTAAACTTGTGACAGAGACAGATCATTGCTTAAAACAAAGTACATTACCTTGCTCAACTAAAATACAAAAGAAATCAATACTGAATGGCTGTGAGAGCTCATAAATTAAAAATTAGACAGTAAAGTGTTAATGTTTACAAATTCACTTAAAACAATTTTTGAAGTGTCATTTTCCATGAATGCAAGCAAAGAAATTAAAATGAGTAACGTTTGTCTTTAAATTTGAAAGTAGAGCAGAAACAAGGAGGAAATTAGAGTGTTGAACTGATTCATAACTAGAAACAGCTGTTGCACTGTATTAACTCTGTGTTCTATTTAACACTTATGTATTTGTAGTACAATAACAAGCATTTTTAAATAAGAAGAAGGAAAAATTCCCTCCAAAAATTGAGAAAGTTTTCCTGAACTGGTAATCGTTATTTTTCCTTCCTATGTTTTCCATTTTCACTGAGTCACAGTTTTTAGGAAACTTATTTCCTCAGTCTTTGTGCATATAAACAATGGTTCTAGTAATTTAGACAAACTTAAAGGAGAAAGTTTGTGGTAATAAATGAGCATAATCTTTTGAACCGTAATGGAAAAAAATTGCTTTCCTTTCAAATGCCTTTGCTTTCCATGCAACCATTGCAAGTTAAATGAAAGCAGATTTGCACAATTGTGTTTCATGGTTAATCATTTCTTAATACTTATAATGTAAGCTATTTTTCTAATTTTACTGTATCAGCACACATGAAAAATTATACTTACTTAAAAATCCTAATAGTGGAGAAAGATTAAGTGGTTTTATGTGTAAAAAATTATAATGCATGACTAACAGTAAAATTCTACATGTCACTAGATATCCCACTAAGTATGAGATTTTAAAACATATTTGTACAATCTGTTATCTACCTTTCTCTCCAAAATATGTGAAAATGAATTAGTGTTAAGACTTTTAATTCTCCACTGACTCTTTAGATCAATTAAAACTGCCCTGAAAAAGGCACAGGATTCTTTAAAAATAACTAGCTATTCGAGAAGAAATATTAAATTTATAGAACTAATAATACCTAAATTCAGATTACTGTGAAAAGCATGCTTACATCATAAAAACAGCATGGCTTTTCCATCAAATCCTAAAACACTCTAGATTGTAGATTTTTAAAATAGATAAATGTAAAGATGTTATATTTTTAAAGCAAAACTTGGCCAAAGTGTCTCAAAATTTTCTGATAAATGAGAAAAATTTTAACTGAAGTTTACATGTAGAGAAAAAGAATAAGAGAGGGTAGAACATAATAATTTGATCAGCTATTAGGTAATCAAATCATTGCTTTTTCTATCAAGCTAATTTTGGTCATGTAATTGTGAGTTAAGAACTTGATGTGAACAAAAAGCTAAGTTCTGGTAGCAATAGCAGTTGTGGGCAATCACTTAAGTAAAAGTCATTGGGTTGCTAATTGTTGCTCATGTTTCCTGGGCATTTGCTTAATTACAATATATGTCAAGTACATTTTAATCTCATGTATTTGATTGCTAAAGAAATGGCAGCAATAGAAGTGTTTCAAAGAAAGATACATAACCTTTATGGAAAAAAAGAGATTAAAAAGTTAATGATGACCAAAAAGGAAAATATTATATATTCATATGTATTGAAATAATTGGATACTGGACAGCAGGAAAATTCTGAAGGACAAAGAAAAATTCTGCATCATGAAAAGTGTTGGTCCTATGCAACATTCAATGGACCCTCAGCAAAGATGGAAGAAAGGTAATTCATCAAAAATGTAAAATCTTTCCAGTGTGTGTTTAGAAGCATGTCAGATAGATACCCATTAGACAAATGTTAATGCAGGAAAAGGCTAGGACTTGTTCTATTTAAAGGCCACGTATGGTAAAAAAATCTACACATCTTTATTTTTATCAACTGAATTTTGAAAGACTTCTTTCCCTCCTCTTCAAGGAAAGATCAGATTTCACAGCCATTCATAAAGGCATTATTTTTCCTACTCAACTGGATAGTAAAGGCTGCCGAAAGGAAAGTTGGGAGGAGAAAGAAACTTGTTAAAAAGAAAACCATGAATCAGTATGAATAACTACTATGCAAATTTGCTTGAAAATAGGAACAATGAAGAATGAATGCCTGAACAGTGCTCTGCCAGTCTGTCATTGAAAGAAAGGAGACTCTCCGAAGACAGCAAAGGGAGTTTCTGTACCAGAGGCCTATCTTTACTGCCTGTGCCGACTCTGGCAGATTTCACAGCATTAATTTCTCTGGTTCTATTTCTGAACTCTGCTTTCTTCTGCTCTTTAATTTTCTTTCCCTTCATGGGAATGGGAAAAGAGGGAATAGTAGCATAAAATAATCTATGATTCTAAACATGCTGTGGTAGCTGTGCTGTTTTCTCCAATACGTTAAAGACCAGCAAAAAGGAAAAACATGCACTTTGTTTTAGAATCACTGATGAAATGTTAATGCTGATTAGTGTGTCACAAGAAGACTGTATTTTTAACTAATCACGTATGCTGCTCAATTTCTGATGGGAGAGCTTGAAGGGAGCCAAGTAATTAATGGGTCTTGGAAATGTTTAATTAAAATTTTAATCAACATAAAGTTACATAAAAACACAATTATTTTAGTCAAATATGATTCCATTGAAGTATATCAGCTATGAGAGGGAAAAAAACATGTAAAATAAACACACGTTATTAGCTAATTTATAATATGTCACCTACCCACATTCTCAAACTTGATTAGCAATAAATGAAAATTTTCTTTCCATTTCAAGCTATGGAAACACATTGATATACATGAAGGCATTATTTTCTTCCTTTCAGTCTGATTAAACTGCTTAGTACATGAAAATGCATAACCCCAAGAGTTTATTTGCTATCTCACTGCAGCAATTAATATCATTCACATTATAAATTTCATTATTTTATTAGGGTATAATGTAAATCAGTGTAACCAACAAAGAATAGATAGAAATGATAACCTTAGAACTGGCCTTCAGAATACAATAATACTATTATTATACTTAGAGGTAGGAAAATAGACATTTTAATAAGCTACATGTACTTTCATTTGTGAACTGAAATAAACATACCATATTCATTTCTCCTGTAAGAATGGAAGAGGGAGGAACACACTGGAGAAACTGCATCTTGTTTGGTTAATGGAATGGAGTCTGGCTTGTATACTGGATTTAGCACTGTGACTTAGGCAAGTTCTCTAAACTCAGTGTCTTAATTTGTTAAATGAAGAAAACTTTATACCTACAAATAGGGTCGTTATAAGGATCAAATGGCTTAATTTGTGAAAACAATATAGTAAGCATTTTATAATTTATATATAAAATAAATAATAATATTTCTCCCCCATTTCTTCTTCTGTTAAAATAGATTTCTCTTTGATTTGAGAATATATTCTATATGTGGACTAATATTTGCTAATAATCACTTTTAAATGTATATCCCAGAAGAGGAGTCAAGAACTCACAATTTCAAATCAGTAAGTTTTTCTACAATGCATTATTGTTTTTCTGTTCAATGAGGAGTCTCATGGCCTAAAACAGTGGTTTTCTAAGCATAGTTCATCACCTACCATATCAGAATTAGTAGGTATAATTATTAAAAATGTAGATACTTTGACCTACGCTATATCTATTGCATTGGGGGCCTGGATTTTTTGATATGCCAATGTAATGTACAAATATATGCTATTTAGATTCATTGTTGAGGAAGGTTGCTTAAGAACAATCTTCTTGAAGGAGGTTCCTATAATATGATAAATGACTGCATAAACTTCCATTGTAATGAATTTTTTCACATTTAAAATTTTTATTTTCAATTATTTTATCTTAAAAAATTTGAAGCAATGAAGTTAATTTCATACAAAGAAACTTTAATGGCTCTTCAATGCATAGAAAATTAAATCTTTTTACTCTGGTATTAAAGCTTTCCAAAATCTTGCCCCAACATAGCTTTCCAAATTTATAGTCCCACTGATTTACATACAGCACAAACTGGACCATTTGAAGTTCTTCACATGCATCTTTGACAATACTTCTCTGATTTTACTCAACATATTTCTCCACAGCCCAGCATGTTCTTTTCAGTCTCAACATGTCCAGATTCTACCTACATTTCATTACCTTATTCAGACAGTATTTCCTTCATGAAAAAAGGAGATTTTTGATTTTCTTACCTGGAAATAATTATTATTTTTTCTGAAAGTCCACATTGATTTATTAATCTTCTTAATAGACCTACTTTTAACTTTATCTTATAGTTGCTTGTATACATACATAATTTCTCACATTAAACTTTACACTCACTGAAGGCAGGAATTATGATTTATTTCTCTAATTTGAATATGGCCTAGAATAGTGTCTTTTTAATAGCAGGTGTCAAAATTATTATAGACTAAATGTATTAATAGAAACAAGGCTAAGGTAAATGTCATATATACATGAATTTGTTCAATCACTTATTTAATTAGCCATTCATTGGTAAGATTTATTTATGCCCATATTGCTCCATGTAGGATATGAGATTAATATCACCATCAGTAAGTGAGTTAATATATTCATTAATATGACTTTGAATGTTATTCTTCTAAATATCCAAAAAGTCTCTTTCATTAATTTTAAGTGCCTATGCCATACAATGAAAATACATGTGAATTTTCACATCTGTTTTTTTTTTTTTTTCTGTACGCGGGCCTCTCACTGTTGTGGCCTCTCCCGTCGCGGAGCACAGGCTCCGGACGCGCAGGCTCAGCGGCCATGGTTCATGGGCCCAGCCGCTCCGCGGCATGTGGGATCTTCCCGGACCGGGGCACGAACCCGCGTCCCCTGCATCGGCAGGCGGACTCTCAACCACTGCGCCACCAGGGAAGCCCACATCTGTTTTTTTAAGAGACTAAGAATCAGTTACAATTTCACATTCTAATGCCTGCAAACAATTTAAGCGAGGAACATAATCATAAATCTGAAGTATTGTGGTTCTTGCCTCTGGAGATTAAACAGGGGCCAGCTATGCACTATTCATATCCAAGGAATATAATAATCATGTTCAGTACTTTAATTCCTAATTCAAATTGGATCTAGAAACAAATTAAGAGAAATATTACATCTTACCAGTGGGCTTCAACTCAAATTTTGTGATCTAACGCTTGTAAATTATCATATCCCATCACTACAATGAAAACTAAAGGAAAAGCAAAACAACAGTGATTAAAAAATTAACTCTGGTTTATGGAAAACTACTTTCCCAATCTTCCTCAATTATGATATATAATGCAAAAATCACTGCTCTTTGGGCATTTTCATATTTCTTATAATATTTATAAATATTTCCATTTCATCAATTGCACAATCGAAGTATGAATGATTACCTGGAGATAAGGTTTTCAATTGTAGTAAGGGTATCAAGCCAGTGATCTTAACTAGTCATGTATGGGAGATTTACTTCTAAGGCATGATTATCTACAAATCTTATTGTAACTTCTCACATGCATGATATTATAAGAGGAAAATATACAGCATAAAAATGTATATAGTTTACTAAGTTTATTTATGACTACAAAATTTTCCTAACTTAGGAAAAATAAAGTAAAACTCCAAATTTATCTGCCTATGCATTTTCAGTCTGTCTTTTATTAGAATGGAGATGAAAAAAACACTAAAGCCACTAGAACCAATATTGAGGACTTTGTAATTTTGATAAAAGAAATCTAAAGAAGAACTATTCTGAAATAGAAGAATCTATTAAAAATGTATTTGTTGATTCTAAAATATTCTGCTATCCAATCCAACATAAATCACTTGGTTGGTAACCAAAGAAAAAAGGGCTTTGTATCAAGGGCTAATGTTGTCGATAGAAAATCCTACCCAAATCCTATTTTGAAATGATCTACTCTCTGTATGGAATTATCTTTGAACTTCAGCCTGAGAAATTTGAAAATAATGTATTTTTGACCTTTCCAGTTTTATTGTTTGTTGTAATGTTAATGTCTTGAAAATAAATAAACATGATTTACTTTTTAAAATAATATATATACAGATATGTATATTGATTCTGGTTATAAAAATAGATTTAGGAAAATTAAATATATATGGGTACAGAATTATGTTTATGTAGAATTTTAATACTATACAGTCTTAAATTTCAAATGCATAATATTTTATAATACATTTCTATTTCCAAATATGAATTTAACTATGTGACTGGAGATAGCCAGACATGATTTGAATCTCAGTTCCATCAATAACTATAATACTGAATAATTCTTAGTTTCCATTTGCCTCAGTTTTCTTAGCTTCAAGTGAATATTCCATGGAGGATGCTGGAGAATTAAATGAGTACTGAATGTAAATTATTTAGCTTTGTGCCTGGAATATACTAAACAACTGTTATAATAATGACTTTTCAAGGTCAACAGCCAGATAGAGGAAATATAAGATAAAAGCTAATGAGGATATAGTTTCATAAAAGAAACTCAGGCCAGGTCTCTAGAGACACAGAATCTCTAGAGACACAGGTCTCCAGAGACAGAATACAATTGATGTTGAATGATTATGCAGTTAACCAAGTACAGCATGCTTGCTATGGGAGGAATGAAGCATATACACACTTAAGGTGATGGCGAGATAGGTAGACAGCCTGATAGACAAATAGATAAACATCACAATTCATACATATTCATACATAAAATAGGACTACTGAAGAAGTTTGGTCTTTTGCATTTTAAGAAAAAATCAGGACTTCCCTGGTGGTTCAGTGGTTGAGAGTCTGCCTGCCAATGCTGGGGACACGAGTTCGTGCCCTGGTCCAGGAGGATCCCACATGCCGCGGAGCGGCTGGGCCCGTTGAGCCATGGCCGCTGAGCCTGCGCGTCCGGAGCCTGTGCTCCGCGACGGGAGAGGCCACAACAGTGAGAGGCCAACGTACCGCAAAAAAAAAAACCAAAAAAAACACAAAAGAATAAATCATCTATGTTGATTTCTGAATTATCTTTTGAGAATGAATACAGTGATGGTGGTCAATGTGATGCTCCTGAAACAAAATTGCCTGGATTCAAATTCTGATTTCTCTACTTATTAGTTCTATGTAAGTGGACTCAATTTTTTTTTTTTTTTTTTTTTTTTGCGGTACGTGTGCCTCTCACTGCTGTGGCCTCTCCTGTTGCGGAGCACAGGCTCCAGGCGCACAGGCTCCAGACCCGCAGGCTCAGCGGCCATGGCTCACGGGCCCAGCCGCTCCACGGCATGTGGGATCCTCCCGGACCGGGGCACGAACCCGTGTTCCCTGCATCGGCAGGCGGACTCCCAACCACTGTGCCACCAGGGAAGCCCGGATTCAATTTTTATATGTCAGATTTCTCTTCAGTAAAAGAGGAATGATGAAGGTGATAATGAAGTAACGTTCATTAAGTATTCAGAGCACTTCTAGGTATTTGTAAGTGTACCACAGATGTTGGCTATGTTATTAATTTCCAGTTTCTGTAAGGAAACAGTCCCCAAATTTGGTGAATTAGATCAACAGTGATTTACAATTTCTCACAATTCTAGGCATTGGCTGGGTGATTCTTCTGCAGGTCTTATCTGGATTTACTCACATGGCTGCATTCATCTCCCAGAAGGCCTGGGCTCTAGGCTTGTCCCAGAAATCCTTATCCCAAGTGTAGGGCTTTCTATGGGAAGGGTGGAGCCCTGTCTCTCCAGGTGCTCTCTCATCCTCCAAAAGGCTAGACCAGGCTTCCTCAGAAAACTATGACCTCAGCGTTCCAAGAGGTGGGGGATGGAGCTACCGGCCTTTAGAGGTCTAGGCTAATGAATTCACATCTCACTTTTGCTGTATTCTATTACTCAAGGAACATCACAAGCTGGTCCAGATTGAAGAGTTGGAAAAACAGAATTCATCTCTTGATGGAAGGAGCTTTAAGTGTTTTTATACCCTACCATAACTATTATTTTTATTCCAGGACCTGGAAGCTTAAATAGAAATCTCTATGTCTGCATATAGAAAGAATGAAACAAATTCTTTAGCCAGGTCTCCAAAAAATTTATGATAATAAATGCAATCTTGAGAATATAAAACTATACTTAATAGCCATAGTCTGTAAGTAAATAATATTTTTAATTATTTCCCAGGAGGTCAGTGTATAGTACACAGAGGTATCAGTCTGTATTTTTACTGTTAAAGTTGTAACTAATGTTTAATCTAGTACCTGACAAAGAAGTCATATTATGAATGCAAACATAGGCATATAATTTATATTTGCAACAAAACTAAACAGTATTGGTAACATTTTTTTTTCTTTTTTTTTCTTTTTTAATGAAGATAAGATCTCTCTGCCACTTACAATATATGTGCCCTTGTGGGATGTTGGTTCATTCTGTATCACAGCAGCTTTCTATTTGGAAAACCATTTAGGACAAATGACTCAAGCATTTAGTAATGACATTCACAAGAGGAAACCTTATGAAATCTATCTCTTATATTAGGCATGGAATTTGTAGTTTTAGTGATACCAGTGAAGAAAATCCTTTTATTTAAACTGGATTTCAGTTGTTTAGTATGTTACAGTCATGAGTTTGAAACGATTTTACAAAAGTTATGAGAAATATCACTGCTATTAATAAAGAATCTTTGAAGCAATAGGAAGCTCTTTACATCAGTGGTTGCACTATTAGAAATGAAGAACACCAAAGAATCCACAAGGTTAAGTGTGAAGAGCACTGGATAGGGATTCTAGACATCCACATTGCAGCATAAAATCTTTCAATGATTAAGCAGCCTTTGACAATTACTTCATTTTCTACTCTCCTCATTTAAATATCAATCCATTCAGTTAAATATAAATCCATTTGGATGTTGTGAAAATGTCGTCTACAATGTAAATCATATGCAAGTCTTTATAGAATTTTTCTTTTGTCATTATTTGTTTAGGATTGATATTAATATTGATGCTTACATGTACAGAGATCCTAAGAAAGAATAAAAAGCTATAGTCACAACTCTTAAATGTAAACATCAAAGATGATTTAGCAAATAAATGAACAATGTTTCCTGGCGCTTAAATTTAAAATCTATCCATAAATTTCTTTCTCCCTAATTAAGGTTAAGCAAATGATTTATTATTCTATTTGTTTTCCTACACTAAAAAACTCCACATCCATTAACACTATAACAATACGAAATGTAATTTTACTTAGAGACCTCATAAAACTTTGCCTTTCACCTACTCTAAGAAGAAGAAAATTGTAGCTGCAGAATATCATTAAAAATATGAAAGAAACTCAGGCATATGCTAAATAAAGTAATAACTTCTTATAAAGTACAGGTAAGAGTTCTGCCAATGTGCATTGGTTGGGACTCAGTTTTGTTCATTTTAAATAATTAAGTTTCAAAGCTCATCAGTCTTTCCATATGCAGATTATTTTCTACAATTTTTTTTTCTATTCAGAACCAATATAAAATTACTGGCATGCCTAGAAATTTAAAAAAAAAAAAAAAAAAGCAAGAATATACTTGAAATTTGCCTCCAGAAACTGATAAAGCAACACAAAGAGCAACTAGGCACTTTCATTTTAAGACATTCAATTAACTTAATCTAAATAGATAATAATTTACAAAATCGTACAAAAAAACCTGAAAGACCAAAAGCTGTGATAGTTTTAACTAACAATTTTTTTTCTTTTGTTTTGTTTTTTGCGGTACGCGGGCCTCACTGTTGTGGCCTCTCCCATTGAGGAGCACAGGCTCCGGATGCACAGGCTCAGCGGCCATGGCTCACAGGCCTAGCCGCTCCACGGCATGTGGGACCTTCCCGGACCGGGGCACGAACCCGTGTCCCCTGCATCAGCAGGCGAACTCTCAACCACTGCGCCACTAGGGAAGCCCCTAACAATGTTTTTGATGTAACAAATTACAAAATAATTAAACTGTAAGGTCGAATAATGTACACACACATGAAGAAGCACAACAGTATTTTAAGAAGAAATCAGACAGGATTATTTACAACATAGAAATTATGACCAAATGTGAATGTTGTCAAAATTAGGATAATTTCATCTGAAAAGCGAAATTGCTTTTGGGTTCTTGAAGTGTCAGGAAGAATTGATATTAGTATTGAGAGGAGATCAGTTTTCTATTAATAATATTACATAAAAAACTCTCCTGATTTTTGAAAACTAATACCATTTCACTTAATTACATTATTTATTTAATCATTTATGAGCACCTGTTATATGTTAGAACCATACTAGTCAGTGAGAATTCAGTCATGGATAAAACATGCATAATCTCTGCCCTCAAGGAGTTTATAGCATAGTGGAGGAAATAAATAAGAAAGCAAATAACGACATACTTGCATGGGAGGGATGAGTGTTTCAGAGCACTGAAGAGAAGCACCTATCTCAGGTTTGATGATTCAAAGACAGCTTCTTGAAAGAAATCATCTTAGCTGGGAAATAAAGACCAAGCAGGAGCTAACCAAACAAAAAGTGGAGGTAATGGGGACCTAAGGGATGTCTCCCGTGTGGGGTCCCATGCTATCAGCCAGTGTAATGACATCTTTTAATGTAGATCAGCAAATGATTTGAGAATTAGGAAGATGTAACTGTTTTGTTTGATAAAACTGTAAAGTTTGGAATTTTCTAAGACGAATACCTATTTGTAAAAAGATACCTTTCAAGAATTTCCATCATTTTTCATTCACTCACTCTTCCAACAAATAATTATCAAGTTATCTCTACATGCAGGTGCATTTCTTGGCAAGAAACAATAGTAACATTCCTGCACTTGATGGAACTTACATTCTCAGGGAGGAACAAAAAAGATATACAAACTAAGTAAGTTATATAGTGCTATAAAGCGCTATGTGCTGTGGAAAAAAATAAAAGTGGAAAGTGGGATAAGAAAGGCCAGGATGAGGGCCCTGTGTGTGAGTGCAGGTGTGTGTGTACTTGCATAAGCACACAATTATAAACAGGATGGTTAGGAAACACTTCTGAAAAGATATGTAGGCAAAAGGCATTTATCATGCTAAGGTAGGGAGACATATGGAAGTTTGGGAGAAGACGGTTCTAGGCAGAAGTAACAGCAAGTAGAAAAGTCCTGAGACTGGTACATATCTGGAAAGTTCAATGATTAGCAAGGAGGCAAGTGCATCTGGTAAAGTGAGTAAATGAGAAAGTACTGGGAGATGAGGTCAGCCAAAGAAGTGGTAAAGGTCTGGATCCTGTAGGTCTGTGTCATTTACTCTGAGCGAGATGGGGAGTCATGAGAGTTTTGAGCAGGGAAGTGATATCATTTGATGTATTTTAAAGAGATCCCTGTGGCTGCTTTGTGGAAAATAAACTGTGGAAGTCCGAAGGGTAAACAAAGGGATTCATTAGGAGACTATTACAATAATTTAATTATGAAATAACAAAGATTTGAATCAAAATGTTAGCAATGGAATGGGTGGGAAACAACTGAATTATAGATTCATTTAGGTGTAGAATAGTTAGGATTTAGTGATGGTTGGATGTAGGATGTGAAGGTGAAAAAGCATCAAAACGGACTCCAAGATTATGTCAACTCTCAAACATTACCTGGTAGTATCTGATTGTAAACACAGACTCTTTGTCCAGGTTGCTTCTTTTCCTTAAGATTTTATGGGCCAAGAATCTTGTTATTAAAGTCAGATACTTAAGATGGAGGCATCCTTTCTGTAACACTTCCCTTTCCTTCTAGGCAAGTCACCTCGGTGCATTTGAGCCTATAGCTGTCCACATGAATTCCCCACATCTTTCCTGCATCTGAGAACAGAAGGCAGAAATGAGACACACAAAATCGATAGCCCCTAAATCACCAAAGGGACAAACAAGATAGTTATTTTATTTAAAAAATATATAAAAGAGATGGCAATAAAGATGAGTGAAATTTAACTGTCTCACTTGTTTCTAATGGAACACACTCATAACAAACCAAAATACAAAGAGATTATGAATTTACTTCTACACAATGGGATGAGCAAGGAAAAGATGGAGCAATGCCAGCTACTCAGAACAATATATGAAGGTCAGAAAGCAAAATAGAGTTTTCATGCTTAGAGAGTAAATCATGGTGATTGCAGTCTTTCTGACTGGGCAGGTCTTTTGCCTTGTTTCAGCTAGTAGAAAGCAATAAATGTGATGATGTGTAATTTTTCTTGGAAACCTGACTTCAACAAACTGCAGTTTGAAAACCATATGGAGAAAAGTTGAGTTATCCCAACCAAGGCCTTTCTAAATAAGCCAGTTTGCTGATCTTCAGATGTATAAGACAGCTCAGACAAAACCAACAGAGTCACTGTGGTAGGCAGAATAATGGTCCTTCAAAGACATCCATGTCCTAATTCCCAGAATCTCTGAATATGTCACATTACATGGCAAAGAGAAATTAAAGTTGCAGATAGAATTAAGGTTGCTAATCAGCAAATAAGGAGATTATCCCGGGTTATCTGAGTTTGTCTAATGTAATCACAAGGGTGCATGAAAGTGAAGAGGGAGGCAGGGCAAGGCAGTGTAAGAGGGACTTGAGTCACCATTGCTGGATTTGAAGTTGGAGAGAGGGGCTCACAAGCCGAAGAACGCAGGTATCCTCTAGAAGCTGGGAAGACAAGGAAATCAATTCTTTCCTAGAGCCCCCCAAAGAAAACAGCCTTGCAGACCTTGATTTTAGCCTAATGAGACCCTTGTTGAACTCTGATATAAAGTATAATTATCAGAGATAATTATATCGAATGATAATAAATTTGTGTTGTTTAAGCCACTAAGTTTGCTTTAACTTGCTACAATAGCCATAGAAAACTAATACAGTTACCTACCCAACATGCAGCTGACTATACATGGATGAATAAGCAAGCCAAGGCAAGATGGAACACCTAGCAGTTATAGACTCTTGAGCAAAAATAAATGGTTATTATTTTAAGTTACTGAGTTTGGGGGTGGTTTGCTACATAGCACATTGCCAAGCATGCTTGTGGAATAAAATGTCAAAACTTTTTTTTTTTTAAGTGAGAAGAGAAAAGGCTCTAAAGTAGAACTTTGAGGAATAAAAATGTACAAATTGATGGGAAAAATAAAATAATTTACAAAATAAAATGCAAAAGAAGATATATTTTAAGGGAGGGTTGGGTATTCCAAGAACAAAAAAATTTTACTCATAAAGACACTTGAAATACTAATAGACAAGCTTTCACAAAACTTTTACCAATTAGAACAAAGGACACTGCACATGGGCAACAAAACAGAGTTTTAATCCTCAAATCCATCTATCCTTTTTTGTGCCACAGTTTTAGAGTTTTGATGGGATTGACTCTACATCTGGGTCTGTGGTGAGGACCCTGCGAAGGTCCCTAGGGAAGCCCATGGGGAATGAGCCAGCTGGTCTATTCCCGACCCCTCGTCACAGCAATGGGTTCCATAGTATCCTTCTCTCAATCTGGCCCTTGTGCTTGAAGTCTAGGGCTGTTAGTTGATAAATTGAGGAAGAGAAGTTTTCTTTCCTTCTGGTATGATGTGCTATAAATGTATGACGTCTGGAATCGCTCTAGCCATTTTGCTACCTTGAAAGAATTCCATCAAAACAGACCCAGAGGGCTTCCCTGGTGGTGCAGTGGTTGAGAGTCTGCCTGCCGATGCAGGGGACACGGGTTCGTGCCCCGGTTTGGGAAGATCCCACATGCCGCGGAGCGGCTGGGCCCGTGAGCCATGGCCGCTGAGCCTGCGCGTCTGGAGCCTGTGCTCCGCAACGGGAGAGGCCACAACAGTTAGAGGCCCGCGTACCGGTATATAAAAAAAAACAACAAAAAAAAAACAGACCCAGAAGAGGGTAAGCTCGAAAAATCTCAGAGAAATGAAGTCAGATCCGTGATCAAACTGTTTCTGAAACTGGTGCTTTTCAATGATAAATATGTTCCCTGCATTGCTTAAGTACATTCTAGTTGAATTTATCTTATTTGCAGCATTTTGGCTGCTGTAGAGTCATACAACTATGAATTTAAATCTATAATCTATTAAGATAGGTAATACTGTGTAAAATAGGGATACAACTTACATACTTCAACGAGCTGGTGTGAGGAATACGTAAGATAATGGGTGATACCTTTGGTTGTTCATATTTTAGAAAATATTGTGTAAGAGAAAAGAATTCTTGTGTATGATAATTAAAACACCAAAGCCATGGCTGGATTAGATGAAATCTGAAATACCTTGAATTTCTCAAAACAAAAGGCCAGGGTTCGATGAAGGTGAGGAATGCAAGGGCTATTTAATAGTTATTTGGGAAAGAAGACCAGATTCAGGGATAAAAGGCAAACTCTGTCTCTATTTCCAATTTCACCAAAATGATTTTAGATATTTTGCTAAGAAATTTAGTTAACATATCTCTATAAAACTAGAACTTGGCACATAGTGATACATGTTTTTGCTACAATCATCATTATTATTATCAGCTTCTTTAAAATAAGTTTAAGGAGCATTTAATTAAGAATTTAAAATAGATTCTGATTAAATATGAAAAAAACTATTCATATTAGTAAGACAAAAACAAATAAAATTAAGGGAGGGTAGATTGTCATTAAACCAGAGTCTAGTTGCACCACTGATGTGACTTGCTAACAAAATAGTCAATAGTTGTTTTTCAAGACAGTACAGCTAGCCCTTTTAAAAGTTCATACTTTTGAGTTGAAGAACCTCATCTCACATGGAAGTAACTGCAGAAGCCTTCGAGGGATTTTCTAAACACTTAATAGTAGAACATTTATTTTCTCTGCTGACTTGTAATAACCAAGTTCGTGAATACTATCTCCACCAAAAGCAGCACAGTGACATACAGTGTTAGATTTTTTTCTGTAAGGAAAATGTAACGGTAGGACTAGAAATAATTGTAGTGCTTTAGAAAGTAGAGAAAAAAGTCAGACTACTTGACATTATGATCCTTTACCAATTATGTAAGTGCGTGATTGCATAGATTCAGGACGCAAGCCACTAATATTTCCAGTCCAAGTCCCTGGAAAAATAGACTTAAGTCCTGTGAAAAACTGAATGTTTAGCTCCCTCTGAGAGTACCAATATTAGCATCTTACTGGAAAATGTGTAAAATGATTCATTTAATCTTTGAGTCCTTTTATCCTCAGACGTAAATTTTAAATGTGTAAAATGGACCAAAACAAAAAAAAATAGAGGAGTCCCTCCCCCCAGCCTTATCCAGTTTCACTTTTCACGGTTTCAGATGCCCCCAGTCAACAGCAGTCCAAAAATATTAAATGGAAAATCCCAGAAATAAACAATTCATAAGTTTTATCTTTTTTTATTTTTCTTTTAAACTGAACTATATTTTTTTATTATTATTTTCTTATCTCTACATCCCAGTTCTTTTATTTTTTATATTTTATTTTTTTAAATTTATTATTTACATCTTTATTGGAGTATAATTGCTTTACAATGGTGTGTTAGTTTCTGTTTTATAACAAAGTGAATCAGTTATACATATACATATGTTCCCATATCTCTTCCCTCTTGCGTCTCCCTCCCTCCCACACTCCCTATCCCATCCCTCTAACTGGTCACAAATCACCGAGCTGTTCGCCCTGTTCTATGCGGTTCCTTCCCACCAGCTATCTATTTTACGTTTGGTAGTGTATATATGTCCATGCCACTCTCTCGCTTTGTCAGCTTACACTTCCCCCTCCCCATATCCTCAAGTTCATTCTCTAGTAGGTCTGTGTCTTTATTCCCGTCTTACCCTTAGGTTCTTTATGACATTTTTTTTTCTTAGATTCCATATATATGTGTTAGGATACGGTATTTGTCTTTCTCTTTCTGACTTACTTCACTCTGTATGACAGACTCTAGGTCCATCCACCTCACTACAAATAACTCAATTTTATTTCTTTTTATGGCTGAGTAATATTCCATTGTATATATGTGCCACATCTTCTTTATCCATTCATCTGATGATGGACACTTAGGTTGTTTCCATGTCCTGGCTATTGTAGATAGCCCTGCAATGAACATTTTGGTACATGACTCTTTTTGAATTATGGTTTTTTCAGGGTATATGCCCAGTAGTGGGATTGCTGGGTCATATGGTAGTTCTATTTGTAGTTTTTTAAGAAACCTCTAAACTGCTCCCCATAGTGGCTGTACCAATTCAGATTCCCACCAGCAGTGCAAGAGTGTTTCCTTTTCTCCACACCTTCTCCAGCATTTATTGTTTCTAGATGTTTTGATGAGGGCCATTCTGACCGGTGTGAGGTGATATCTCATTGTAGTTTTGATTTGCATTTCTCTAATGATTAATGATGTTGAGCGTTCTTTCATGTGTGTGTTGGCAATCTGTATATCTTCTTTGGACAAATGTCTATTTAGGTCTTCTGCCCGTTTTTGGATTGGGTTGTTTGTTTTTTTGATATTGAGCTGCATGAGCTGCTTGTAAATTTTGGAGATTAATCCTTTGTCAGTTGCTTCATTTGCAAATATTTTCTGACATTTTGAGGTTTGTCTTTTGGTCTTGTTTATGGTTTCCTTTGCTGTGCAAAAGCTTTTAAGTTTCATTAGGTCCCATTTGTTTATTTTTATTTCTCTAGGAGGTGGGTCAAAAAGGATCTTGCTGTGATTTATGTCACAGAGTGTTCTGCCTATGTTTTCCTCTAAGAGTTTGATAGTTTCTGGCCTTATGTTTAGGTATTTAATCCATTTTGAGCTAATTTTTGTGTATGGTGTTAGGGAGATCTAATCTCCTACTTTTACATGTAGCTGTCCAGTTTTCCCAGCACCACTTATTGAAGAGGCTGTCCTTTCTCCAATGTACATTCCTGCCTCCTTTATCAAAGATAACGTGACCATATGTGCATGGGTTTATCTCTGGGATTTCTATCCTCTTCCATTGATCTATATTTCTGTTTTTGTGCCAGTACCATACTGTCTAGGTTACTGTAGCTTTGTAGTATAGTTTGAAGTCAGGGAGCTTGAATCTTCCAGCTCCGATATTCTTTCTTAAGATTGCTTTGGCTATTTGGGGTCTTTTGTGTTTCTATACAAATTGTGAAGTTTTTTGTTCTAGTTCTGTGAAAAATGCCAGTGGTAGTTTGATAGGGATTGCGTTGAATCTGTAGATTGCTTTGGGTAGTAGAGTCATTTTCACAATGTTGATTCTTCCAATCAAAGAACATGGTATGTCTCTCCATCTATTTGTATCATCTTTAATTTCTTTCATCAGCGTCTTATAATTTTCTGCATACAGGTCTTTTGTCTCCTTAGGTAGGTTTATTCCTAGATATTTTATTCTTTTTGTTGCAGTGGTAAATGGGAGTGTTTGGTTAATTTCACTTTCAGATTTTTCATCATTAGTGTACAGGAATGCCAGAGATTTCTGTGCATTAATTTTGTATCCTGCTACTTTACCAAATTCATTGATTAGCTCTAGTAGTTTTCTGGTAGCATATTTAGGATTCTCTATGTATAGTATCATGTCATTTGCAAACAGTGACAGCTTTACTTCTTCTTTTCCGATATGGATTCCTTTTATTTCCTTTTCTTCTCTGACTGCTGTGGCTAATACTTCCAAAACTATGTTAAATAAGAGTGGTGAGAGTGGGCAACCTTGTCTTGTTCCTGATCTTAGTGGAAATGCTTTCAGTTTTTCACCATTGAGGATGATGTTTGCTGTGGGCTTGTCATATATGGCCTTTATTATGTTGAGGAAAGTTCCCTCTATGCCTACTTTCTGCAAGATTTTTATCATAAATGGGTGATGAATTTTTTCAGAAGCTTTCCCTGCATGTATTGAGATGATCATATGGTTTTTCTCCTTCAATTTGTTAATATGGTGTATCACGTTGATTGATTTGCATATATTGAAGAATCATTGCATTCCTGGAATAAACCCCACTTGATCATGGTGTATGATCCTTTTAATGTGCTGTTGGATTCTGTTTGCTAGTATTTTGTTGAGGAGTTTTGCATCCATGTTCATCAGTGATATTGGCCTGTAGTTTTCTTTCTTTGTGACATCCTTCTCTGGTTTTGGTATCAGGGTGACGGTGGCCTCGTAGAATGAGTTTGGGAGTGTTCCTCCCTCTGCTATATTTTGGAAGAGTTTGAGAAGGATAGGTGTTAGCTCTTCTCTAAATGTTTGATAGAATTCGCCTCTGAAGCCATCTGGTCCTGGGCTTTTGTTTATTGGAAGATTTTTAATCACAGTTTCAATTTCAGTGCTTGTGATTGGTCTGTTCATATTTACTATTTCTTCCTAATTCAGCCTTGGCAGGTTGTGCATTTCTAAGAATTTGTCTCTTTCTTCCAGGTTGTCCATTTTATTGGCATAGAGTTGCTTGTAGTAATCTCTCATGATCTTTTGTATTTCTGCAGTGTCAGTTGTTACTTCTCCTTTTTCATTTCTAATTCTATTGATTTGAGTCTTCTCCCTTTTTTTCTTGATGAGTCTGGCTAATGGTTTAGCAATTTTGTTTATCTTCCCAAAGAACCAGCTTTTAGTTTTATTGATCTTTGCTATCGTTTCCTTCATTTCTTTTTCATTTATTTCTGATCCGATTTTATGATTTCTTTCCTTCTGCTAACTTTGGATTTTTTTTGTTCTTCTTTCTCTAATTGTTTTAGGTGCAAGGTTAGGTTGTTTATTCAAGATGTTTCCTGTTTCTTAAGGTAGGATTGTATTGCTATGAACTTCCCTCTTAGAACTTCTTTTGCTGCATCCCATAGGTTTTGGGTCATCGAGTCTCCATTGTCATTTGTTTCTAGGTATTTTTTGATTTCCTCTTTGATTTCCTCAGTGATCACTTCGTTATTAAGTCATGTATTGTTTAGCCCTCATGTGTTTGTATTTTTTACAGGTCTTTTCCTGTAATTGACATCTAGTCTCATAGCATTGTGGTCAGAAAAGATATTTGATACGATTTCAATTTTCTTAAATTTACCAAGGCTTGATTTGTGACCCAAGATATGATCTATCCTGGAGAATGTTCCATGAGCACTTGAGAAAAATGTGTATTCTGTTGTTTTTGGATGGAATGACCTATAAATATCAATTAAGTCCATCTTGTTTAATGTATCATTTAAAGCTTCTGTTTCCTTATTTATTTTCATTTTGGATGATATGTCTATTGGTGAATGTGGGGTGTTAAAGTCCCCTACTATGATTGTGTTACTGTCATTTTCCCCTTTTATGGCTGTTAGCATTTGCCTTATGTATTGAGGTGCTCCTACGTTGGGTGCATAAATATTTACAATTGTTATATCTTCTTCTTGGATCGATCCCTTGATCATTATGTAGTGTCCTTCTTTGTCTCTTCTCATAGTCTTTATTTTAAAGTCTATTTTGTCTGATATGAGAATTGCTACTCCCACTTTCATTTGGTTTCCATTTGCATGGAATATCCTTTTCCATACCCTCACTTTCAGTCTGTATGTTTCCCTAGGTCTGAAGTGTGTCTCTTGTAGACAGCATATATAAGGGTCTTGTTTTTCTATCCATTCAGCCAGTCCGTGTCTTTTGGTGGGAGCATTTAAACCATTTACATTTAAGGCAATTATCGATAGGTATGTTCCCATTCCCATTTTCTTAATTGTTTTGGGTTTGTTATTGTAGGTCTTTTCCTTCTCTTGTGTTTCTTGCCTAGAGAAGTTCCTTTAGCATTTGTTGTAAAGCTGCTTTGGTGGTGCTGAACTCTCTCAGCTTTTGCTTGTCTGTAAAGGTTTTAATTTCTCCATCAAATCTGAATGAGATCCTTGCTGGGTAGAGTAATCTTGGTTGTAGGTTTTTCTCCTTCATCACTTTAAATATATCCTGCCAGTCCCTTCTGGCTTGCAGAGTTCCTGCTGAAAGATTAGCTGTTAACCTTATGGGGATTCTCTTGTGTGTTATTTGTTGTTTTTTCCATGCTGCTCTTAATATGTTTTCTTTGTATTTAATTTTTGACAGTTTGATTAATATGTGTCTTGGCGTGTTTCTCCTTGGAGTTTTGCTGTATGGGACTCTCTGTGCTTCCTGGACTTGATTAACTATTTCCTTCCCATATTAGGGAAATTTTCAACTATAATCTCTTCAAATATTTTCTCAGTCCCTTTCTTTTTCTCTTCTTCTTCTGGGACCCCTATAATTCGAATGTTGGTGCATTTAATGTTGTCCCAGAGGTCTCTGAGACTGTCCTCAGTTCTTTTCATCTTTTTTCTTTATTCTGCTCTGCAGTAGTTATTTCCACTATTTTATCTTCCAGGTCACTTATCCGTTCTTCTGCCTTAGTTATTCTGCTATTGATCCCTTCTAGAGTATTTTTAATTTCATTTATTGTGTTGTTCATCATTGCTTGTTTCCTCTTTAGTTCTTCTAGGTCCTTGTTAAATGTTTCTTGCATTTTCTCTATTCTATTTCCAAGATTTTGGACATCTTTACTATCACTATTCTGAATTCTTTTTCAGGTAGACTGCCTATTTCCTCCTCATTTGTTTGGTCCAGTGGGTTTTTATCTCTCTCCTTCACCTGCTGTGTGTTTTTCTGTCTTCTCATTTTGCTTATCTTACTGTGTTTGGGGTCTCCTTTTTGCAGGCTGCAAGTTCGTAGTTCCCATTGTTTTTGGTATCTGTCTCCCGTGGTTAAAGTTGCTTCAGTGGGTTTTGTAGGCTTCCTGGTGGAGGGGACTAGTGCCTGTGTTCTGGTGGATGAAGCTGGGTCTTGTCTTTCTGGTGGGCATGTCCACGTCTGGTGGTGTGTTTTGGGTTGTCTGTGGCCTTATTATGGTTTTAGGCAGCCTGTCTGCTAATGGGTGGGGTTGTGTTCCTGTCTTGCTAGTTGTTTGGCATAGGGTGTCCAGCACTGTAGCTTGCTGGTCATTGAGTGAAGCTGGGTGTTGCTGTTGAGATGGAGCTCTCTGGGAGATTTTGCCATTTGATATTACATGGAGCTGGGAGGTCTCTTGTGGACCAGTGTCCTGAAGTTGGGTCTCCCTCCTCAGAGGCACAGCACTGACTCCTGGCTGCAGCACCAACAGCCTTTCATCCACATGGCTCAGACCAGGTATGTGGGGCATTTCTTGCCTTTGGGGAGCATTCAGTGGGTGTTCTGTAGGAGTTGTTCCACATGCAGATGTATTTCTGATGTATTTGTGGGAGGAAAGTGATCTCCGTGTCTTACTCTTCTGCCATCTTCCCCCTCTCCTGAACTAATTTTAAAGGCAAATGCTCAGGGGTGTGAAGAGAGGCAACCATCAAGAAAGAAACACTTGAAGAAATGGCTTCCAACAGAAGTTCCACAAGACTTAAAAGGAAATACAACTCGGTCACCTTGTGGAAAGGCTGTAATGTGTGCGAGGGCTATCCTTTGCTGTGCATGACACTCAGGTCCAGCGTGGTGATGCCTCTGTCTCAGACGAGTGCTGACAAGTGACTCACGGTGTGTACACCGTCCCCAGGGTCCCCAGGAACTTCCTTCTCCTGGCTCCACCCCTCACAGGCCTCACCCACGAGCCAAGCATAAGTTTTAAATTGCCTACTCTTCTGAGTAATGTGATAAAATCTCTCATTGACCCGCTCCATCCCACCTAGGATCCCCAACCATCAACATCCTCTGCTCCTGGCATCCAAAAATCCACTTCTTCATGGCTCAATGATCCAGGACCACCTGAAGCAGATGATCTTCCTTCTGACAAATCATCAGAATGTCAATAGCAGCCTAGCACTATGTTACAATGCCAAGGTCATTCATTTTATGTCATCAGATAGGCATTGTATCAACTCACATCATCACAAGAAGAAAAAAGGTGAGTACAAAAACATATTTTGAGAGAAAGAGACCACATTGACATAACTTTTATTACAGTATATTGTTACAATTGTTCTATTTTATTATTAGTTATCATTGTTAATCCCTTGCTGTGCCTAACTTATGTATATATGAATATATAGGAAAAAACATAGTATATGTGTATAGCACAGGTCATCAACCCCCGGTCCACAGACCTCTACTGGTCCGCAACCTGTTAGGAACTGAGTCACACAGCAGGAGGTGAGTGGCAGGCAAGCCAGCAAAGCTTCATCTGCCAGTCCCCATCATTCACATTACTGCCTGAACCATTGCTCACATTACCGCTCACACACCCCCTCCACCATCCATGGAAAAACTGTCTTCCACAAAACCGGTCCCTGGTTCCAAAATGGTAGGGACCGCTGATGTATAGGGTTCCGTACTATCCAAGGTTTCAGGCATCCACTGGGGGTCTTGGAATGTATCCCCTGCAGATAAGTGATATTTTCTATTTGCATATGCAATCCTACGATCAATTCCCAACAAACTAGGAGGAGTTTTAGCACTACTACTCTCAATCCTTGTTCTAATATTCATCCCAATACTACACACATCTAAACAATGAAGCATAATATTCCGACCCTTCAGCCAACTCTTATTTTGAGTACTAGTCGCAGATCTCCTAACTCTAACATGAATTGGAGGCCAACCCGTAGAACACCCATACATAATTGTAGGCCAAATAGCATCCATCTTATATTTTCTCTTAATCCTAGTGTTAATACCAGTAACTAGTCTTATCGAAAATAAACTCCTAAAGTGAAGAGTCTTTGTAGTATAACAAAATACTCTGGCCTTGTAAACCGGAAAAGGAGAAACCCACACTGCTAAACTGCTGCCACCATTCCTATTACTACCAATAATAACTTAAAAACACTACTAATTTACTTTCTACAAACAAAGGTTTTTTTCTGAAATAGAACTATTTCTTTCTATATCTATAGTGTATAAAGGGTTAATTAAGTATAAGTAATAACAAGTAAAGTCTTATTAATATGAGTATACTGTTGATGACAGAAATTATAACTTGAAAGGTTAGTAATTTATAGGATAATGAAAGTTTTCATCTTCAAATGTCATTTACTGTTTTATTAGGGAAAAATAAAGATTGTTTAAAAAATAGATAGACACCCTCTAAATTCATATACTTTAAATACATAGATGTAATTAAAGCAGAGAAACTGCACTATTTGGAATAATACTGTATTTGTATTTGGTTCTCTACCACAAGCCTAAGGGAAATCATTGCTTAGTTTAAGCATCGGTTTGCAGTACAGGTCATATCCTCAGGCCTTTTAGGCTTGAAGATTCAATAATCTAGTCTCTCTTTTCTTACTAATGGAAGAAAATTTGTAAAAAGTGAGATCAAAAAGCCAGCACTGCAAGCATATTTTGTTTAATGGAAAACATTTCACATCTTCAAACACATTCTTCAAGCTAGATGCTTGTTTTGACAAAGAAGATATTGGTGTTTGTGTGCCAAGCTACAAATAGGTAATTTGCTCTGACTGAATTCCAATAATGTATTAAATGGACTGTCAAATATTAATAAAATTAGATATAACAGAATAAATTAAAATTATCCCAACAGTTAAATAATCTCAAGATAATTTTTGTCACTTCATTTTGTGTTAATATATCATTCAATAATAGGTCATTATCAGCAAAGATTGATCACTCTGGTATTGATGTTCACCAAACAAGGCATGACTATTGAAATAGATGTAAGGGCAGTTACAAAATGGTGTATCATCTATTTTTAATAGATGCAACTGTATATCCTAAGTGGATTTGAATAAATGCCTCTACAGACATGTATGTGTGATAAAGGAAGCAAAATACAGAGAAAAACAATGTGAAGTCAACAAGTCAATCCATATCGTCATCCAAAGGTAATGAATTTGATGCTATTGCTGCTGCGCTTAATACTCAAACTGTCATTAGTTCTCTTCTGTTTTATTTTATTAGACTTTATTCTTCAATTCATTAATTCTCTAGCAAGGAAATAAAAACTTCTAAGGTTGGGGTAGGATGGAGTACTTCAACTGCTTTTGTATCTTTCAGAATGCTCAGTAGCATATGATGAATGCAGGAGGTGCTGAATAAATACTTGATGTTTGAAAGAATGGCAGTCAATTTCAGGAAAATCACATGAACAAATCATTTCGACATGCTGTACAAAAAACATCTCAGTATTCTAAGTAAACTTCATTTAGAACCTAATAAAGGACTCATGGATATGCTTGATTTAAACATGATTTCGCATCTGTATTATGCTACATCTAAAGAGCACACTAAGAAGTTTTACATGATGCCAGGTCACTGGGAATGCTTTCAGAACTTTGTTCTCAAGGACTAGAGAGCAAAAGCACTTCAGAGTGAGATTTTAAACAACTTGATATTCTATGCATATCAATTTACAATAGGCATCTTTACACAAATAAGTTCACAGCATACATGCCAATGAGATGAATGATTAAACAGTTCAAATGCTGAGTGAGTTGCTCTGATTCTGAACTGAACCACATGACAGTTCACACTTGAAATGGATTTTTGACCATGTTTCTGTTAAATAGGGAGTGAGTTTGCAACCAGAATTACACAAAAGAGCAGAGTTTAAAACTAGCTTCCAGGTGAGCAGTAGGCAGAATAGAGTACCCACATTAGAAAGAAAGAAAATAGTATTAACAAAATCATTGCTGGCACAAAAACAGAAATCAGCAGGTAAAGAGCTTTTGAGAAAAGCAACATCAAGCAAACCTGATTAAGCGTTGTCACCATTTCCCTAGAGAGGAGGGACAGGAAACAAATATCATAACCTCCTGCAAGTGTAATTTTTCTCAAAATGTGGGCTAAACACACCCTGCAGCAGAATCACTGACTGTGTGTGTGTGTGTGTGTGTGTGTGTGTGTGTGTTAAAATATGCAGATTCTCGGGCCCTCCCTTGGATATAATGAACTATAAATGCAGACTGTGCAGTTCATGAGTAAGTAAATCATAAACACACTATAGATTGAAAACACCATGCATTGCTCTTAAATAGCACAGTAATCATTATACAAAATTCCTCTCTGGAATGAGTTCGGTCAATTGCAGTGAATACTTTTGTCAAGATTAGAGTGTCTAAAGAAACAGATATTAAGAAAGTAGGAAGGCCAGCTAAGCAGTAGACCTTAAATAATAATGTCTTATTTCAGAGTTCCATAAAACCTAAACCTATGAATTACAATTAGGGCTCTGTGTCTGGATCCTGAATTTAAAAGAGAGGGGGTGGGGAGAGGCACTCAACAGAAATAAGAAAACAAAACCTTAGCACGTAATTATTTGAAGAATTACAAAAAATTTAGAAACACATTACACATCACACCAGTAACTGAAATTATAACATTAATTCAAATAATAGAGAAACAATTGAACTCATTACTTTAGGTAATATTTTAAGAAGCACAGGTTCCAGGCATTATTGTGATCCCCAGGGGAAGATTCCAGAAAAATAGATAAGAAAGCAAATAGTTACACTGCCTGTGCTCCAGGTTACCTTAGAGAGGCAAGCCCAAACTGGAGAGCAGAGCAAACTTTCTTATGGAAGCAGAGATTTAAGCAGATCTGAAGACTGAGCTATCTAGGACAATGATGTAAGAAATAGGCTTCAGGCAGAGGAAACAGCAATATGTACTAGTGATTCAGAGCACAGTAGCTCTAGAGTAAGAATTTCATGGTTTGGATTCCTATTCCCTCACTTACTAGATTTGTGACCTTGGGCAAATCACTTCAGATCTTTAAACTTCAGTTTCTTCATCCTAAAAATGGGAATAATAATAATATTATGTCATGAAGATATTGCTAGAGTCAAATAAGAAAATGCAAATAAAGTTCTTCGCATAGCAATGTGCACACACTAAGTGCTGAAACATGCTAGCCATCATAGTCTCTGTTATTGGTACCACAGTAGGTAGAAAGGGAAAAAAAGAAGGAACAGAAGTCTCTTTTAGAAACCAGAGAAGTCTCTAGAAAGATTCTTGTCAGTGAGCTAGACAAGTATTTTGAGGATTTCTAAAAATATTCCACCCCATCTGCTAATCCTTATTAAATACACTAGAGATGAATTATGGAGAAATTCATCAGATTAGTGTCTCATTTTTGAACTATGTTTTCAAAACAGCTAATAGGCATAGGAAAAGCTCAGAACTTGTGCCTCACTTAAGCCAAGTTTTGATGTGGATGGGCAGCTTCAATTGGCAAAATTAAAAGATTTTTGTTGGTAGTATGAGGCCAATGTACAGATATTCATGATATGTAATTAAACAAAACATTTGTCTCTAGATATATTTCCTTAGAAACTTCAATAATTGACAAATTAATATTTGTCCACAAACAAAAATGATGTAGCTAACAAAATTTGTATTTTTCCAAATACATTTTGATGAAAATGAAAATTATGACTATTTTCTATACACAAAGTATTTTCCCCCTTTTTGCTCTTACTTTGATGCTGTTATTCTCTTGTTTCTTTATGTTATTGCTGTGGATATTTTATTGAATTGAAAAACTTCAATGCCAATATAAAACTCAGTGTTTTAAGAAATCATTGAAGATAGAGTCACCACTGGAAAATGAAATCTCAGTTTACTCCTCCAAACTTAAAGCAGTTGCTTTTGTTACCTGTAGCATCACTGATTCTATATATTATTTTTCACTTTTGAATTTTTTTTCTTTTTATTTTACTTCACCAATGAGTTTGTCTATATAATACTCATAAAGTCTAAAAGCTATTTATCTCATAGTTTCTTCTATGAACCCACACTATTTGGAATACTACTGAAAAGTTTCTTAAATACTACTATAGTAACATTTATCAATACCTTATTATGTGCTAAGCATTACTCTGTTTTATAGATATTAACTCATTTAATTCTCACAACCAACCAATGTTATAGATACTATTTTTTTTTCCATTTTACAAGTGGATAAACTGAGATTCTGGAAGGTTTCAGTAACTTACCATGTCACATAGCTAGTAAGTGGCAGAGAGAGCATGGAAAACAGAAAGTCTGGCTTCACAGTCTAGATCTTTAACCAACACACTAATTTGCTGCTCTGTGTAACAGATTAAACGCGCACGCACACACATGCACACAGTTTCTGCTCTGTGTATTTTATTTGGAAGACAATGAAATTATATTAGGTACACTGTGTAGGGAAATTGGAAAAGAATTGAAAATGTGACCTACAGTTTTATTGAGTTTTTTTCCTTTTTTATAAAATAAAATTTGGGTATACTGAATGAAAATCACTATATTAGGGCTTTAAATTGAATAAAGAATGCCCGCAGATTGGGTAGTCAAAGGATCTGGGTCTCTGTCCCTGGGTGAATTAGTGTGTAAAGTGCAGTGGACGTAAGACAGTTATAAGCAGCACATTAGGTGGCCAAAAGCAATATAAATGGATCTATAAAATATTTTGATTGTGGTGAAAAATTTAGTAGTCAGAATGAGATATTTAACATAACGATTACATGAAATTAAAAACACATGCATCCAATGCTAAATAAACTTTTAATAAGAATACCTATGAATAGAAATAAACAATTAATCCATGAAAAGGCTGCTGTTTAGGAAAATGGATTTGGGATAAAAGCAGTACATAAGAAAATATATAAACCAGGTGAGGACCTTGCATAGCTCAAAGATGGTAATGTGCCATGAGTTAAGGCATATTATTAACTCAACTCACATCATCTGAAATACGAAGAAAATACAGAATGAATGAAAGAAAGAATAAAGGAAAGAAAGAAGGAAGAAAGGAAAGAAAGAAGGAAGAAAGGAAAGAAAGAAGGAAGAAAGGGGGAAGGGAGGAAGAAAAAGAGAAAGATAGATAGGATGAACAAACCTTAATTACTTGAAAAAACAGATTTTTTCAAAATAATGGAGATAACTTGCTTAACAATTTTATGTAGAAATTTTCATTCAAATTCGAACAAATTCATTGGATATCATAGTTTGAATATGGTGGCAAATCTGAAGATTTTTCAGTAGCTTCAATTTGAGATTCCGAAATAGCAATGCTACTAATGGCAGCAGCAACTGCAATAAAGTAAAGTGCCTGCCATTTATTGCTTGACAGCTGCAGTGGCAATGTTTCGCTTCATCAGGCCAGATCTCTGGTAGAGTACTGGGCATTTCTCCTGAAACTTGCCTCTAATATTTGAATCTATTTTTCTCAATGATTGTATAAGCCACTTAATACCTTTTATTAAAGGGCTTTTCTGTTTAAACCAGAGGAAGTTTTGTTTGCAACTAAGAATATGGACATTAAAACCAAAAAATGTTCCCCAAAGAGAAGTGTCACAGGCAACAGTCTTTTAAAGGAATGGGGATTTGGACCAGTGGTTTGACTGGTTGAATTTCATTGTAGCAAGAACCTATGTAGTTTTAAAGGATGGTAATCTAACAACATGGGGCATATGTCTTACCACCTCTGGTCACCTCAAATAAAGTGATTCTTGAGGATAATATTTTTGGTGACCAAATTCCATCTGTTTTAGTACCATAAAAGCATGAGAAATATAAGAAATATAGGAAGGATAGCCTGTGTCTAACTGCACTGCAGAATTTAAAGAAACAAAATTAGCTTCTCAAAGTTTAAATTATCTGCTCAAGTCATATTTAGATGATCAGAGAGTCTCCATTGCCGTATCTCACGTCCTCTTAACGGTGAAAAGGATGACAGAACTGCACATCAAAAACAAGTATTATCCCACAGAATTCCTGAACTGCTAAAATGATTGACTTTATTGCCTTGTCTTATGAGAAAATGAGGCCACTGACGGGAAAAAAAGAGTGAAACCCTGAGCATTGGAATGTGGATATGTAGGAGAATACAGATGATTCAAAATATTCTCAACTTCTAAATCTTATTGAGTCTCTCCTGCTACCATTAAGCTGTCCCACACTTCACTGAAGAAGCTGTTCCTTCATGTCTTCAGTACCTTATCTAAGATCATTAACTGATAGAAGGAAGTACTTGTCTTCCTGCTCAAACTTATTACTCCATCTGAACTCAAGATCCCAACATCCTCTTGGCAGCCAACTACCTGGTCAATACTGGAGACAAGAAGTTCCTTGAATATGAGTCTCACAAGATTCTGTAACTTAAATCTTCAAAAGCATAGGAAATATGTGTGAAAATGGATTCTATGTGTTCCTTACAGAGAAGCGAGAAACAATTTCATTCAAGCTGGTATAAATGCATGATTAGAGATTCTGGATCCAATGTCATTCTCCAGGTAGCTATCACAAGTGCTAAATGCTTCTTCAATTAGTTGACCAAAATCTGGACTGAAAGGTGGGCTAAGTTTTTAAATAAAGTTCAGATACTGGGAATTCCTTGTTTTAATGTAGAAGAAGGGATTAAATGACCTACTGAAACTGGAATGTTAAAGTGGATTTATTTTCCAAGACCTATGAAACTATCCACTAATTACATCTTCAGAAAGGATCCAGAAGACAATTTCATTACCATAATGATGAGAAATAAATTGATGAGGACAGTGCCACTTTTATAAATAAAATCTCTAAAATTTCTGTTCTCTATACTTGAGAACACAGAGGTTGAAGATGCAGTGAAATGATTTCTTGATTTCTTTAGGGTTCAGGTATGGCAGAGGCCAAGTAGTAGCACTTTACCACTAGAAGGAAAGTGGGAACAGATTTCATAATAGGCAGCAGATGTGAATGGAAAAAGTCTAGTACGATGGCATTTAGTGACTGAAATAATGGGCCATTTGATCTGTACCACTAATGATATGAAAGTCTGAGAAATACAAATCAAAATTTAGTGACCTAGTTAGTCATGGTCTCTCACAAATTCCTAGACCTGATTTAGTTTACTTACCCTATAAGCCCTAAAAAAGAAGAGAAAGTTGACTGTCCTTAAGAAGGACTGTGCAGTAACATACGTTAACATTATACATTTTCCTTTTCAGTTTATCTGAGAGGAATCTCTGGCCATTCTAGATAAGTGGGAGGGGGCGTGTTACCACCCAGATTATAAAATGTAGATTTCTGGATCTAAATTTAGATTTGCAAACTAGGGTATAGAATATAGATTCCACAAATTATAGAAAACTGCCTCTGAGCTAACACTAATCCAAGTGAATCCAGAATACCACTAAGAAACCCTGATCTGAGTGGAGGCTATGATGGTAATGTGATGAATGAGATTTTGTCCTGAGCCCATATTACAACTGGCACATTCAATTCTTTGATTATTTCACCAGGTTACTGGTGTATATTTGGAAGATTTTCTCTTCAACTGAAAGAAATGTCTCTTTGTCTCTGAGGCTCATGCAGTAAAAGCTGTAAAACTGTAGTAATGACCAAACTAAAGCATCTCCCTCCTGCCAAAAGAGTAAACACACACCTTTAGTGGATCCATGGGGGAAATGCAGCAATTAGTGTCACCATAAAAAATAAAGGAATAAAGAGTGGGGATTACCAACATGCCGATTTAAATTACCTGTTTAATCTGTATAGAAGACAAACTAATCCTGGCAAACAACAATACATTTAATCAAGTGGTGATTACAAATACAGCCAATAAGTTCTCTCCACTGAAGAAAATCAACAAAGACTCTCAGAATGATTATAGTAATAATCTAGCAAGTGACAATGAACATTTTTTTTAACATCTCAATCAATAGAGACCAACAGAAAACATTTGTTGCCCTCTTCTCAGGAACAACTATGTACTTTTACCATCTCATTTCAGCATTCTCTTAAATTTCCAACTCTACAGCATAATTTAGTCTCAGGAACCCTGATCATCTCCACATCCTGTGAGACATCATGCTGGACAACTACACGAATGGCATCAAGTTGAAAGTACTTGATGAAATGGGATTATCATGTCCCCCAGACACCTTTGGAAGAACCAAGAAATAAAACCCTTCTAAATACAGTAATCACATTTCTTAGTGATATTTCTGATAGTCTGGGACAGGTTGGGACATTCCCTCCAAAGTGTTTGTTGCACTTTGCAACTCATATCATGTTAATCAAGTGCTCTGAGGAAAAAGCCCAAGAGTCTAAGACTATTTCAAAACAATTAAAATTTGGTCTATTTCAGCTCAGAATTAAGATTCTGTACCTTTGCAAATTAAAGTGTTAATACTTTTGGGTTTTCAGTTAGAATGAGCTTATTCTTTCTAGGGATAAAATATATATTTGCATATATTAAAAGATCTTTATGATTTAGTTCTTGATAAAGTATGCCTAGTGCAAAATTATTTTAAAGTAAAAATGTAAAATATATGTTTATAGAAGAGCATCATAAATGCACACTCTTTTGTAAGCAGTTAATGAAACATTTAAAGTAACTGTTTCAATGGGATTTTTAATTTTCATCCTATGTTGATGTATCACCCTCCATCTATCCATCTATCTAGCAGATATATACTTTTAGACGCCCTAAAATAATAAAACAGAAGAACAACAGGAGAGAACAACAGAAGCATTGTCATGTAAATAACTTAAATGCTTTTTTCTATAAAGAAAAATTACTAAATGTACATCAATTTTTTAAAACAAGGCACTGCATAGAAAGACAAAATCACTAGAAAACTGGAGGAGCTCAATGAATTTTATTCCTTTTCTAAGTTTGAGTTTAATAAAGCACGGCTTATATATCCATTATTTTATCCACTTTGCAATTTGACTATTAGAGTTCTTTATGTGATTAAAGTATTCACATTTCAGTGAGATGTTACGGAAAAACCCGAATGAATCTTTTGGCCAACGCAGTATTTTCCTATCACTTTCCCCTTCTCACACTGTTCTTTTATCTTTTTGTCTTTTTAAATACATCTTTATTGCAGTATAATTGCTTCACAATACTGTGTTAGTTTCTCTTGTACAACAAAGTGAATCAGCCATATGCATACATATCCCCTCCCTCTTAAGCCTCCCTCCCACCATCCCTAACCTACCCCTCTAGGTCGTCGCAAAGCATCAAGCTGATCTCCCTGTGCTATATTGCTGCTTCCCACTAGTTATCTATTTTACATTTGGTAGTGTATATATATTTCGATGCTACTCTCACTTTGCCCCAGCTTCCCCCTCCCCCCACCCTGTGTCCTCAAGTCCATTTGTAAATTACTTTTTTTCCTCAGTTTCCCCCTTCATATGTGTTTATATTTCTTGACCATGATAATCCCCACAATAACTCTGTAATTCTTTCCTTGTCAACCTAAGTACTTATGCTGCATTTTACAAGGCCCATAAATTCCAACTAATTATAGTATTTAGCTTTTCTTAAAACTTCATCTTTTGACTTGACTATTAAATTACATGCAAAAATAGTATCATTTGAATTCAGGCAACTCGCAAAAGCAAGATGCTAGACTCCATAATGATTTAATAGCTGGAAAAATGTCTTAAATGCTGTATAAACATCCATAAATTAATCATTTAATCACTAATCTCAGCACGAAATCATTATTTCCTTTTATAGACTGAGCCAGGGTTACCTAATCAGTTTCAGTTTCTAGCTTAATGCACGATTCTCATCTTGAAAAAATTACTATTTTTTTTCTTCTTGTACTTGTTGAATATAATTTTGAATCTGGACAGTTCATATATCACATTTTGTCACAAATATAAATCAATCAGAAAATGACAAAAAATTATAAAGTTGAGATAAATCAATTAAGAAACAAATGCATTTCTCAAAAAACACTCCTTAGAGGAGAATAAAACTAATGTTGGAATCTGCTGAAAAAAGTTTTATATAAAAACCGCATATGGTACAGATAACTTTCTTCAATTTAATGCTGAAGAAAAATTCAGACATTAAAACCAACTACTACAGTCCACTTTCTATAATGATGGTACTTGATAAATGTCCAGCATAGTGGCATTGAATCTAAGAGCTTTTAGGAGCTACTTGAAGTTAATAATTTTTGTGGAAATTGAGACTTAGTTGGTCTGAAATGTCAGATACTGCGAAAATCTCCCTTCTTATTTTGATTTTTTTGGGGGTAGTTTTGTGGTGATTTTACACTATGTGTACTCTGAGAACTTGGGGAAAAGAAGCAGCAACCAAAGGTTTCTGCTCTGAATACAAATGTTTGTTTTACATTACAGCCATGCCTTGAACAGCTGGATAAAAATTATTCTTTCTTGATATTTAAGGTATTTATAGTTGAAAAAACAAAAAACACACTTTGCAGTCCTAACAGGCCAGCAAGTCAAAGACAACTAGACCAAACATTTATTAATAACATCATTTAAAAAATAAACGGTCATTTCTTACATCTAGTTCATCAGAGAAATATCTTTCAAAAAAAGTTATGCAAGCTTAGAAAATGTCCTCCCAAAGGGATACAACTCTTAATGATTGTTCAATATGCTTTCAATATGTTAATGAAAGATTCACAGGTAGAACCAAGTAAGTTTGAAAGACGTTGCATATGAAGCCTGAAATCAAATGTTTAATGACAGTATTTTTCTGATGTGGGAAGGCAGTTCACATTCACAGTGCACTTGTGGCATCTAGACACTGCGATGGAAAATCAACATACACTAGTATTGCCAGAAGCTGAGTCTATACTGAAGGAAAACCTAATTTTCACTATTTTTGTCTAGCTCTTTTTAGCACTTTTATTAGTTCAACCTTAGGTTAGGGAGTAAATGGAGAAAATATAAAGGATTCACTGAGGACAGTGGTGTATACATGTACCGTGTTTTTTCTCATGGAATAAAAAAATGCTACTGGCATGTATTCAACATGGATGAGAACATCTAGAGTGCTTAGAATGATTCTTAGTGAATTACGCACATACCTGTATATTATCTGGGCCACTTTTGAATGTTTTCTTCAGTTTTATCACTCAAACATAACTATGAACTCAATAGCATGTGTTTTCTTTTTTTTATTCTCAAGAGATAACCACGTCATTTACCTGACACATCCAATAATTCAAATTATTTTGGCCAAAACTTGATTACCAACAGCATTCTCTTGTCAACCAGATCATTCCACCACCTACAAACTTATACTAACATTATATGAATTAAGTCTGATTCGATTCAGTCAAACACATCCTATTGCGTTGTGAGCTCTACCGGCAAAGATGTCCTCACCCACCAAAGCCCACCTGAGGTAATTATGAGGTAACAAGCTTATGCGCTTGGACTGAGAGTTTTGGCCAAAAGATAGAAGGAAAGTTACATTTAATGCCTCTTTCTGCCCATGTACTTGTTGTTGACAAAAACAAGTTATAAGTTACTCATAGGCTTTGAATGACTCTTGCCACATAATGAGTTATTAATTCAGCCATAGTTTATCTTTGGTTTTTATTTTAACAGAAAATAATTTTTCTATATTGTTTACTTAAAATTAAATATTTGAGGGGAAAATTTAGGGGAATTAGTAGTTCAAGCAGAACTATTTTCCCTACTCCTTAATAATTACTCCCTAATATTTCCAAGATCTTCATATGGCATATAGATGTATCTTCACATGTATGGTGGTTATACAATGGTTCATAGTTATTTTAATTTTGATAAGTGGATTTATCAAAAAATCATCTCATGCATTTTTATTATAATAATAATAGAAATAATAAGAAAACCCTATTTCAATCTGCAAAGAAAATTCAGATATGGTGCCAAGCAAACAAACCAACCTGCCAGATTACCTGCTAAATTAATGAACTAAACAAAAACACCTGAAGTAAAACAACAAAAATGTAGATCTGAGCTGTAATTATTGCACTGTGTGAAGTTATGAGATAAAAAATTTTGCCACAAATGGATTTGAGCCAGAAATGTATTTTTTAATGAAAACATTCAATTAAAGCCTATCTTTTTTTTTTTCTGTCCATGGATGTGTCTGCTAAGAAAGCCTTAGCTTTTATTTGCTTAAAGCTAAGATAAAGCATTTCAAGATGTATTTTACTTTAAGTCCTAACCCTCTGGATAATGAGAAGTCATCTCTCATGTCTCAGGCAACTTTGCCCTGAGCTGTGGAGATGACTGACAGTGCTCGGCCTAAGGTACATGATTTGGTTAGACATCACACTTACCTGCTTGATTTGTGGTTACATTTACAGACACATACTGCCGGGCTCCTGGGCTCAAGTCGGACACTCCATTCACTGCCTCAATCTCAAAGGTATAGTTTGTGTGAGCAAGCAGATCCACCATCATGACAGAGGTGTTTTTCAGGCCGATTTGCTGGGGGAGGTACCTGACATGACCGCCACACTCGTCACACACACCTGCATGTGAGTTGCACTTCTTGCATGCAATATAATATGACACATCTTTCCTTCCACCAGTGTCAGCAGGAGGAATCCATTCCAGAAAGACACTAGTTTCATTAACATTTGAGATGGCATTCCGAGGAGCTGAGGGGGGTCCTGGTTTGCAAAGTAAAGTGAAAAAAACAAATTTTGAGATGATAAAATTAAGCATTGTTTACTACACAAATCTCTGGTCTGAAGGAAAAAAAATGGATTTGCAATCAATCTGTTAAGCAGGGAGAATGCAAGAGTCATCAATTTGTAATAATCTTTGAAAAATCTTGTTTTACCTTTGTAGAAACAATAATGGGGTTGGTATACTATAGAAATGACTTATCTTGGCAAAGTTGCAAATTCAAATAAAGATGTTTTGCTTAGTGTATATGTAAAGAATTATGGAGTAAAAATATTTATGCAAAAAATGTTAAATAAAATTATGTATTCAAATAGTGACAAGTTCTTTGGCAAGTCCAAGGACAAATTCTCCTTGGGGATTGAACAGATTACTTCCTCAATGATACTCATCCCTGAAACCTAGGAAGTAAACATGAAGGATTTACTAAGCAATGAGCACAGGTAGAAATAGAATTTATTAGTGTGGCTCTTGACTACAAATTCCACAAAAAGTAGAAAAAGTAGCCTTAGTTTATCTCAAAATAAATTGCATAGCTACTGATAAACCACCAACAGAATTTGGAACCTCCCTTATATGTCAAGAAAGAACTAGGATTTAAGTAGTTGATCAACATTGCAATCTGTAATAAGAGTTTGCTTACTTTGATATTGTTTTAATATTGTGTTTCTGCAAAATTGTGAATTTTACTTAATTGGAAACCTAAAATTTATTTTAAAAATATTCTCAAAAACACAATAAGAGGAAAAATGAACATGTTCTGACCTTGAAAGATCAGCAGAATAAATTTATATATAAATAACAAATAATATTCATGTGTATATTGCTTTATTTCTGAAATAATAGCAGGCTAAAGAGAATTAAACTTGTTTACATATCAATTGTAACAAATGTATTACTCTGGTGGGGGACGTTGATAACGAGACAAGCTATGAATGTGTGCGGACAGGGGATACATGGGAAATCTCTACACCTTCCTCTCAATTTTGTTGCGAACCTAAAACTGCTCTAAAAAATAGAGTCTTTAAAAGAATTCATTGCATCATGTCTGACTCTATAGTAGATTTTTAGATACTCAGAGTTACAACTTCAGTCAGCTGTTAATATTATATGATCAGATGTTCTCAAAGAGAAAATACATTTATATTTGTTTCAGACGTAGTAAAGATTTCCCAACAGGGAATAAAATGGACTGTGATGGTAGCTGAATGGTTCATAAGCATAAATTAAGCTACTTAGGATGACATAGCTTAGTTATCTTAATATGTGCTGTCTGTTCTAAATATAGAAATTAATGTTAATTTCTACCTAACATTTATTAAGCCATGACTACTGAGGACTAAATTTAAAAGTAATAAGAAAGCTACGTACAATTTATAAAATGTCACTTAAAATTAAAGAACCCCATAACGTAAAAGCTGCCAGTTTTGACAAAACAATCTCCACTTTAGTTATATTTGTGGTTGAACCCTGTGAATTTTTCCATACAACCTCACACACTTCGATATAAAACAGTCACTTTTAAGTTGAAACAAATACTTAAGATGGAAATACAAGTGTTTTTTTTTTTTTTTCTATTCCCTCTACCTTATTTATTTAATAGTGGAAGGTTATGGAGAAAATGTAATTTGAGATCAAAATGTTACAGGTCTACTTGTAAGAAAAAGGTAAAATATACTTGAAATTTGTCTACTTCAAAAAGATATCAAACTTCTGAGGGTTTTTTTCTACCAACTGAAATACATCCCTCAGTTACCACCTTTCCTCTAAATCTGTAAAAACTGCATCAGAGTCTGACTCTTTTTCTTGACTCTGCTACTAACAGCCCCTCAGCATGTGGGTGGGGGCACATATGCCTTTCAAATTCAAAATAAAACTCATATTCAAGGGAAGCCCTAAAGTAGAGGTAACCAGTGGAGACTGAGACTGACATGCACCTAAAAATAATGTAATGAAATTTCACTGTCCTGCTAATAGATGTGATGCATGAACCAAAGTAGAGCTGTGAGAAGTACCCTCAATTTGAACAGATTCATTAGAATCTGAATTTTGTTTGATTTTCTTTTCCTACAGGTTTATAACATTTTGTTGTCCAGAGTACCAGAAAAAAACATTAAAAGTAGTTGAAACCATAAATTTAATAGCAAAGAGCCAAAGAGACATCAATCAAGCCATCTCATCTGTTCAAGGGTATCATCATATGAAGAATTTGTGTTATTATGAATGCAACTAAGAACAGAACACACACACTCACAGATTATATATTAGAAAGATCTTCTACAGGACTCCCAATAGTCTTTTTTGAGAAATGCATACAAATTAGTGTTCTTTTGAGACACAGTATTAGAAATTCACACACCTGGAGACAGAGAAAATATAAAGCCTCAGGTCCTAAAAGAAAGCTAAGCAGTCCTTGCCACCAGAGCAGGGTTCTCCACCATTCCCAAACCTAGTAAATTTACAGAAAGGGGGGCTCACATTTGTGCTGAGAAAGATAAAGGTCATGCATGGACTACTTAAAGAAAGAATACTTACAAAATTAATAAAATTTAAATAGGTCAAGATATGGTTTTCTCTCCCTAATTTACCAAACTACAGTCTAGCCAACACTCCCCCCCACTATTTGGGCTTTCTTTTGCTCTGAATAATTGAAGCAATTTCCACTGAAACCAATATGCATCACATGCAATCATTGTTTATATCTCCTCAATTCAAATGTATCCTCTCAAAAAATGTATATAATAATGTCATTTACTTATTTGAAGAGGATTGTTTATAATTAGTAATCATCTAACCCATAAAATTATCAGAATGTGATAAAGAATGATCTTTAGCAATATAGAGTTAATTAACATCAATGATTTGAGAAATTATGAAAATATGTTTCACTGACACGATGAAACTGACACTGAAATTCAGATAAAATTTCAGTTTGTGATTATTTAAGTAAAGAAATTGTATGTCTTTATGTATGATACCCGTGAATACTAAATTTCAAAAAAATTTGTCTTCATCTTTGAAAGCACCTACAACTTACTGGGATCTAAAATAGTAAAACATGGGACGTCATGGAAACTGAATGTTATGGGGAGATGGGATTCACTGTTCTTCCCTTCAATTTTCTGTTTTTGTTTGATCTGCTATAGAAACTATGGTAGAAAAACTAAAGAAGTATTGCCATGAAGCAAACTAACACATAAATTTGTTTCCTTCCCAGAAACATGTGGAACACTAGAAAAACAAAAACACCAAAACATTGATAGATGTGGATGTACCCACTGCAACTGTTGGAATTAAATGTTTAATATTCATCTACTCATTATAAGATTACCTGATCATATAATTAATAACAGTTAAGGACACTCACTGTTAATAAACACAACAGCTACTTGAAAACCCTAGTTGACAACTGATTTTATATTTGACTCTTAAATATGATTTGCCAACCCCCAGTTCTCCATGTTTGTGTAGAGTTTCCTGTCTTCTTTTATAAATGACCTTCTCATTGGTCTTTGCAGCTTAGTGGGGCAGGTTAGAACGAGAAGGTAGAAGTGCCATGTACTGCATGTTTTTGTGATCAGAAAGCTGCCTTAGAAGACGAAGAGGAAGAAAAATAAAAAAGGTTTACCAGAAATGGGGAAATGGATTTGTCAAAGTCATGTTTGGCTATCATGAACACTAAAATAAATCATAAAATAAAAGGAAAAATTCCATATTTGTGGCTCAGATGTTGAATTTGAAATGAGGGAAAATGGATGCTTCTCACAGTAAGTGATAAAAAAGACTCAAATTTCTCAATGCTTACTCAAGAAGGTTGAAATCTGGTGAAATACTACATTGGAAGATTAAACACTATGCCTGTTTTAGGGGAAATGGTAATAGAATGTAACAGGCTCCATCATGCTCTTTCTTCAAACTGGTGAAAGTTAGCATCACCAAATGTCCATGGGTTTCCTTACTTGTGCATGCCATTGTGGGTGGATCAGACTCCCTCCTGAAATAATCCTTTTCACAGACACAAGAGGTTGAAGCTTCCTCATGGGTATAACTGTGAGGTGGACATTTGCTGCAGCTCTGGCTGTGAGGTGAAGCTTTGAAGAACCCAGGTCTGCACACTGTCAAAAGAAATAAGAGACTAAGCTTTTCCCTGGAACAGATGCAGTGTTTGTTTTGTGAATAATGTCATTATTTTGACTAGTATACACAGATTACATATAACACCATCTTTTCATTAATTTCAAAAATTTTTCATCAGTTTCTGAATCATAAATAACAGGCTATTCATTCAGATAATTAAATATGTATTTTAAGTATTTAAATTACACATGTTGGAATAGATATATTTTTAGTGATTTTTATGCTACAGGAGCTTATAAGAAATTATATTATAAAAGGTAAATACTCATATGTATTTAAAACTGAAGAAGTGCTTTGAGTATAATTTTCATTTATGCTATTATTAATACAACTTACGTTGAAGAAACACAAAATTTCCACTATGCTCAGAGAATGGCATGGTACACAGTAGTTACTTAAAATTTTGTTGTTGAATTAATAAATAAACCAATTAGTAGGTGCTAAAACCTTCACAAAATTCTGTTAGAATGGAGAGAATGCATAATTGAGCTGGTATATCATTCACATTATTATTAATTCACATTATTATTATTATTATTATTATATTGATTCCAGGAGGAGTCAGATTTTAGGCATTTGTTTTACATTTTACTCCATTTTAGAACTTTTCATTGAGATTCTTACTGATTCAACATGCATCTATTCTAATATCAGTCATGTTTATACTATAAAAATTATAATGCTCTACAAAGGGGAAAAATTGTGCCTTATTCAATTTTGCATTCACAGTACTCATCGCAGTGTTTGACCACAGAAGGTGTTCACGTATTGTTATGTAATGCACACATGAGTAAATGGCATGGCACGAAAAATGTCACTGAACTACTTAGAATCACATGAAGAAAATGTTCTCCGATATTTTTCTTAAGTTGGTGGTCAGGTAAGTAAATGCTAACAAAGTAAGTCTCTTTATTCTGTAGATTCCCTAGACTTTTGTATCGTTCTTTCTTCTCAATGGGTAATAAAGCCAAACTTCAATATTCCAATTGCCCATTATGGACAAAGTAAAGACCATCAAACTGATGGTTTGATTACTTTTTAGAGCTTAGTTAACATAAAGCTAATCAACCATCTATGTTTTTTCATATTTTGAAAACTCACTATATATACTTAAGAGCATTTATTCAAGTATCAATGAACATTTGCTAAGCTTAAAGGTAAACTTGTATTTCAAAGGAATTTTTTGATAGACATAATGAATTGGAGCCAATTTTCATGTGCTATAAATGATCTGGGGTTTTAGTAATCCATGCTAAGGTTTTCTGCCATCTCCATGAATAATCAGGAATTGACAAAAATGAGAAGGTACTTTTTCAGTAGATCTAATTATAGCTATAGTAAAGCCTTAATGCTCTCATAAATTCAGAGCAAATGTGAAGGTATTTGAAAGATAAGAAGAGCTTTTTGATAATATTAGGGACATTCTTGTAGTTAAATGATTAGGAGACGATTTAAAATATTCTTTTTCTTATAATAGGATTGCTGTAGCAACCAGTACCATTCTTAGCTAAGTTACCCAATTTTTCTTCTTTCATCATTTTTAGTAAAACTATTCTCACTTCAAACATGATTTGCTCTCAGACATGAACTGTCGATCTACATATTCTGCATATTTGGAACTCATTTATCACTCATGAAACAAAAGTCATTTCTTTTTAATGAGTGCCTTTTAATTTAAAAACTTTATATGATATCACATATTACACTATTTTTCAACCCTCCATGGGAACTTTGGAAATAGGAAACAATATAAATGTAAGTAAAAAGTAGATAAATGTATCTTTCTGTTCAGTAGTTGAACAAAATGCTTTCAGCAGGTGTGGGCCAGAAAGTTTCCTTGCTACTGGGTTATGAAGGTAAAAAAGATAGATATGGCCCTGCCTTTATGAGTCTTAAAGGTACTGTAGGAATAATTATAAATATGATTATTCTAGGAAAGAGAAAGAGCTTGGGAGTGAATATGGACACTTAATTTAGACTGGGATGTCAAAGAAGACTTCCCTTAGGAAGCAGAGTCTCTGCTGAGATGTAAAAGATTAGGAAAATTATCCAATTTGAGGAGTACTGCAGTGCCTTCAAAGGACCAAAAGAAGAGGAGGACCAATAGGGATATGAAAAACACTAAAATATTGATCAGGGAGATAGTAGGAATAAAGAGGCAGAGATGAAGTTAGGGAAGAGGATACCAGGTCAGAAACACCTTATGGCTTCTATTATTTGGGACTTTTATTTAACGGGTAAAAACAGGTCATTACAATGTCTTCAGCATGGAAATAATAAGATCAAAGTAGTGTTTAAGAGATCATTTCACTGTAGCACATGCAATGGATTGGAAAGGAACATGGTTGGAGGCATTTGGCCTTTTTGTTTCGTTGCATTGGTCCGAAAACGGACAAGAGTGGATCCAATGGTGATAGATAAGAGTAGGTAAATTCAGGAGATGAATATGAGGTAAAATCAGCAAGATTTCATGATACATTTAATTGATCAGATTCATGAGTGATAAATCTTAAAAATGACTCTAAGGTGCTTGGCTTAAACCGCACTGGCAATACTGGTACCATTTTCTCAGAGCACACTAGATCTGAAATGTATTGGGGGAAGATAATAATTATGTCTAAAGCATTATTTAATGAGGTGGCTAAAGAAACCCAAATAGAGGTATAGAGAGGAAAACTGTAGGGTTTAATGTTGTCCAAGAAAAATATCATAAAACCATAATTATCCATTGCCTTCAAATCATGCCCCTAAATCCAAGTGAGACATGCAATGCTGCTACACAATCTTAGTATTATTTTCTTAGTTAACTTCAGTTCTCACTATTGAAAGAATTATTTTGTAGCTTTTCCTCTTTCTCCTAAGTCCTTACAAGCTCTGTTCCTTTGTGACTCTCATGGTATATTTGTGTGTGCACGCTGAGAAAATAGAAGTCATCAGAGAGGAACTTTCTTATTTTCCTACCACCAAATCTCCAAACCTATATGCACCTTTCTTCCGGTTAAAATGGAAATGTCTTTGCTCTTATCAAAAAAAAAAATCTTTATTTGAATTAGGAACTGTAACTCTTTGAGAGTAATCTTCCAAGTGTCTACTATCCCTTTTACATGCTCAGGGGCACTCTCAATCAATCTCTCTCCCGCTCGCTCACTCTCTCTCTCCCCCTTTCCCTCCCTCCTGTAGTCATTAACAGGAGCCTGATACAATTTCCAGAACTCATCAATGGAAACAAAGTGAAGCAAAACAAAACACATAACAACAACAAAACTATCAATCTCGCATGACCCCATTTCTCCCCATTGTAAAAGTTACCAAACAGTTTAGTTTCCATGCAGAACACAATTTCTAAATTATTTTTCCATACATGCATACCCACCTCCTCATTTTAAGTCACATGTTGACACACTCCACTCCACTGCCACTGCTTTTATTAAGAATGTAGCCTACTTGTTGCCATACTTCTCCACAGCATTTGATCATGTCCTCTTTTGGGAAACTCCAGTTAATTTTCCTACAAAATGCTAGCATAGCCTACAAGTTTCCACACAATATTTAAGAAACCCTTTAAATGTGACCTCCTTCCGCACTCACTATCTCCATTCATACTAACCTGCTTGCAATTTCCAGCACTTGAGAAACTCCTTTATCTGCCTCTGAATATTGCAGGAAAAGCATTCCAGGCCAAAAGACAAGAAATGTAAATTGGGAGGGGGAGGTAAAAAAGCTTGTAGTTCATGATAAACTTGGATTTAATCTGAACACATTTGGAAGGCTCTGTGTGTATTATTATTTTCTTTTTTTGAGGACATTCTTTCTGTTAAGAACTGTGGCAGGGAATATTTGTACTGTGGTGAGAAAATAAAAATTATACTCTGTACCCTGAAGCTATGATATATTTGGGAAACAGAAAATAAATAGTCATAAAAAGTAAAATTTACTTTTTACATTTTAATCATGACAATATTCAACAAAAATTATTTAGGTAAGCAGTAAAATTTCTCTAAATTCCAACTTGATATAGTTCATTCAAAATAAAGAAAGCTTCTGGAGCAAAGCTGTTTCACATGACACATCACCTAAATATTTGAAAATACTATGCAAGTTCACTCAAGTTGGACAAGAAACGGGAGAAAAAAATGCATCCTATGTTAACATGTTTCATTAAGATTATCTTAGCAGTCCTCTGGAGGCACAGAAACTATTTTTAATAGTTCTTATTCTGTCCATGCTTCAAGTCTCATTTTAAGTGCTACGTTTTTCTTTTTCTTTTTTTTTTTTTGCGGTACGCGGGCCTCTCACTGCTGTGGCCTCTCCCGCTGCGGAGCACAGGCTCCGGACGCGCAGGCTCAGCGGCCATGGCTCACGGGCCCAGCAGCTCTGCGGCATGTGGGATCTTCCCGGACCCGTGCGTCCCCTGCATAGGCAGGCGGACTCTCAACCACTGCGCCACCAGGGAAGCCCCAAGCGCTACGTTTTTTTTTTTCTATGATGCTTGTGCTAAATCCATGATTACATATTGTTTCCTTACACATCCTTTAGAACTTTGAACCATTTGTTTAGCGTCTCTTTTATGGTAGATAGAAAATATTTTGCCAAAATTCTATGTGTATGAATTCTTATCTACTCCCAACCCATATAAACATTCTGGAGAATGGAAACTGTTCATTTGATTTTCATCACATGAAGCATAGTTCTTCGTATTGAGCACATATTCATCAGTATTTACTGGTATAAGCAGTACATTTGCGTCTTTCTTAGGGTCTAAATGGTATGGCAGGAACTTAAAAAAGCTGGTAATCAGAGTTGTTTAAATATTAAGTTCTGGCAAGTAGAAAATAATATTTCATCTTCACTCACTACTTTAGAAGTTTTGCACAGATTACCAACACTAACTCTCATATGTATCACTTTAAAAGCAAAGATGTTATAGTCAGTTTTTAAATTTAAACATAAGATGCATGTCATCTATTTTCAAATTAATGAAGGCTGTCATTTGTTAAAAGTGTGAAAAGGTGCTGTCTACTCTGATTAGGAATTTTTTAAAATCCTCAAAATTACCAAAAATGTATAGTTGACAAGTTAGGATTTTTTCAACTATTTCTTGTCATTTAAATTACTTTTAATGTTTCCAAAATATTTTCATGTTAAAGGTCCTTCACTCTTGGGATACTTAAATGAATCCACTTTACAATTCAAAGTCAATACTCCAGAAGCATGGTCACCAAGGAAAAAAATTATTTAAGTAATGTAAAAAATACTGTTTTAGTAATTTATAATTAAATTATAATTCTCCCCATTAGAATTAAAATATACAGATCATTTAGATATATATATATAAATAAATATATATGTGTAGAAGGAAATGAGAATAATAAATGCACAGACTGCTGTTGTCTATAGAGTTCAAGATATAATTAACCTTCAAAAATGTCATTAGATTTATCCAATTATACTTTATTAAGAATGACAGAAAATCACTATGAACAAGATTTATACCATAGTTCTATCATATGTGAATTGTCAGAGAATATAAGCTATGTCAAATTCGCTTTTTAAATAGATTTTTCAAAATAAGGTGCCCACAAGATAGTTAGCTGAATTTTAAAAGATGTGTTAATTAAGAAAAACAGCGTAACACAACATGCTAGAAGGAAATTACAACTCAAAATATATCCAATAATATTTATACCAAAATTTAACAGTAATAGCAGATTTATCCTTACATTTAAAATATATGCTCAGTAAAAAAATAGGTACTGTGTTAAAACACTGACATTAAAATAGATTTTCAACTAGGTAACATTTCTTGAATGCTTGCAAACAGAAACATGAGAACTAACCTATTTTAGAATCTAGAATAGGCTAATTAGAATCTAAGTTTAAATGATTGAAAGCAATAAGGCTAATTTGAATATTAGAAAACAATATCAGAGAAGAACAAGAATACTATTGATAAATACTTTAAGTATATCTCTTTCTCTAGATATATATATGTGTACATATATATATAAATTAGGCTCACCAAATACTGATAGACGCTCAAAGGAATTACATAATATTTATAAATAAAAAGTAAAATTAATTGCTACATATCCTTTACATATTCACTCATTCAATATATGTATTAAACCAAGCTTGTATGTCATAAATTGTACTGGACATATAAATATAAGTAAAAACTACTCATTGCCATTATTCCATTAAATAACTCAGTCATGTGGCTATTGCTTACGTGTTGTCTGGCACATATTTAGGCATTCATTACTTGTTTAATGTTTAGTATTAATACACACATTTTTAAAAGACACTCAAAATGACAATTTAAAAATAGCATCCTGTGTGTGTGTGTCTGTATGTGTGTGGAGACAAAAAATTTTTGTCTCTCAGTGAAAGTTATATACACACATATTATTATAAATTATAGTCATATATAAAATTATAACTTTTCTATATTTATTAAGTTATACTTTATATTGTAAATTATAAATAAAATATAGATGTGTCACTTTAGAAATTGTTTAGGATTGTATTACTCTCAGATTTTTATGTTCTAAATCTATGTCATTTATAGAAGTGCTGTATCATGTAGGGTCAATGATCAATTCTACTGAACTGAACTCCCTCTCATAGTCTAGGGTAAGACACCTCCCCTATAGGTCACAAAAGAGCAGAATATCCTTAAATTTAGTAAAAAAAATGTATTATGTACCAATATTACCTCCTATCCTACTTTATTTCTAAGATCAGAACTTCCATACTTCATAACTAACAGCTAGCAACATTAGAAAATACTTAAAATTTGAAATATACTGAATAAGTTATGTATAGATAATATCTATGTACTAAAAAACCTGGGATGGAATATTTGTCATGCTCAAGTAATGCATGTTGATTGAATTATTACTTAAAATTATTCCTTGATGATGATATGGTTTTCTAAGATAAAACAGTTAAGCTAAACTAATTTCAGTTTCACAAGTTTAAATACCAAGAGTCCTGTGGAGTATTCATGAAAAGACATTATGCAGTGATATGATGATGTATCTTTCCACTTTGGCAACATGGACATTTTGAGATATAATAACTAACCCATGAAGCCCTCTGTGGTTTGGAATGGACTGACACATGGCCCCTAAACTGTGTACAGCTGTAATTCACAAGACTACCATTTTATATTTATCTAACAATCTCCACTAAAATAAAGGCCACAGAATTTCAGTGACTCTTCAAAGACTTCCATAACCAATGTATACAAGGATGAACATTTATTGAAAATAATAGAATCCATGATATCTCTCAAAGCAGAGGTTATAATTTCCCTTTAATTTTTGATTAACTGGATTTCTCTCCAATAACAAATTGCTATAGATAATTTTAAAGTTGTATTTTAATTGTTAATTTACTGGACACATTTTATTGCTGTAATTTCAATAGATACTTAAGATGCTGAGCAGTTTTGTTCTCCCAAACAAATACCAACATGCTTTAGTAATAGTGTGTATAGGATATGTATGAAAGTGTATGTGAATGTGCAAAACACTTGATATTTGGTTATATATTTTCAACTTCATTTAAAAATTAATTAGATAAAATTAATTTAAAATTTTAATCAGATAAAGATTTGGGAGTTAAAAAGTATTTATGTTGTTAAAATGAACAGAATCCAACACAACATTTGTTTTGAAGTGTATGCACGGTCTGGCCCAGGGTCTTGACCTTGACAGCTATGATAAAAATAGTGCTTTCTGTTATGAACATTTCACCTTGTACCACTGGGCATTACATCTCCATTCACTAACTCAGAAGATGATACCACCAGAGTAACAAAATCATATATCCTTTGATATGATGATAAAGTACAGATTAAGTATGTACCATTTTGAAATAAAGAATAAGCCACTCTTTGTAGTATAAATTAATTAGTGATAATTTTCTCCTTAAAAATCAAGCAACAACTACAACAAAGGAAACTTTACTCCTCAGTCCATTAAGAGAATTGCTCCCCAGATTGGTTATAATTTGACTTTAACTAAAATGTTAACAATGCAGTTCTCTTTAAAAAGCATAGATATAGAGAGATTAACTACAGTAAGTATTTGAAAACTTTAATTTACATTAAAACAAAAGAAATATTTAAAAATTGCCCTGATTATTTGCGAGAAAGTGTGCTTGGATATAGGAGGTAGCTGGTTTATATGAACATAAATACAATGAAGGCAGTATAAAGGATACACCTAAGACATGCAGTCATTCTAAATTTTCTCCAGATTGCACACTGAGACTTAAACTGAATCAAGCCATTTTGCAAATGTTTAATCCATATCTATGAAATGTTGTCCTTTTAAATTGAAAGTCTGTGAACTAGCAAAAGCAACTGGCTAGTGCAGTTAATTTGGCAAAAGCAGCCACATATTTACCCCTAATTTTCAGTGTTCAAGTGTCCTATTGGGTTTCAAATTAAACAGTTTCAAACGTCAACATTAGGGGCACAATGCTTTACTCACAGAATAGAAAATTCATGCCCAAAATAACTTAGTAAAGACTGTCCTTTAATAATATACCTTATTTCTAGAAACTTCAAGCAGGCAAAATCTGAAATATATTTCATAGCATTATATATTACATTATCTTTATTTGTCTATGTTTAGCTCACATATTTTTTCTTCTTAGTTTAATGTGATTGGTGCTATAGAATTTCTCAATCTTTCCCAGAGTTTATTTTTATGTCTTAGCTATCTGGTGATCTCAATTTCAAAACCAGAATGAGGCTTGGCTTTTTTTCAAAAGTCAAAGCAGAAAGAAAAAGGAAGCCAGAAAAAGAATAACTAAATGGCTGGTCTCAAGGATGATTACAAAGCAGGTTCTTTACTTCATAATATGAAAATTTAGACTTCAAGATTATAATCTCAATTAAAATTAGATTATGTTTTAAAGCATATTCCTTTCCACTGTCACTTTATGGTTACCATCCTGCCAGCATCTCACCAAACATTTTCTTTTATAATTACATGATATAGAAACAATAATTACAGTAGCCATACTAATAAAATGACATATATTCAGCATGACCACTAGTGCCAGTCAATAAGTGGAACTCTACACAGATCCAGATCACTTAATTAGGACAATAATAATACGAAGTCAGTGCTATTAATTCCATTGTATAGGTACCAGGCTAAGCAATGTGCCTAAATTCTTAGAACCAGCCAGTAAGTAAAGAATCTGGAAGTTCAGCACCGGAGTGTCTGGTAACACAGCTAAGCTTTCTCACCATTATTCTGTTGAGAGCAGGCCTTGAGGCACCATCTTTCTTGTTCCTGGATAATAGTCACTCTCTATGTAATGAACCATTCTCAGGGTTGAGGATTGTGGAGAACATTTCAAGTGTATTCTATGCAATCTCAGGTAACCCAGACTGCTATTAATAGGACTTTATTCACTACTTGTTTCTCATTACTGTGTTCTCCACAGTTCCTGTTTTTAACTCTTTCAGTCCATGTGGCCACCTAATATCTCTTCTTTGATTAAAGAGCTTGGACTTATGAGGTTATTAGACTTGAGCTCAAATCTTGACAATTTTATATTGTATCCATATGCCCCTTGAGATGATACATTACAAACCTTGAAACTAATTTTCCATATCTGTAAAACAGTAGCTCCTTTATGGATATTTGTAAGGGTTTAATTGGAATACACACATACACAGGTATAGATCCAAATATAGTATAGGTATAGATATATACGATGTGTAACATACACACCCATATATGTGTAGCACTGCGCTTGGCAGAGAACACTCAAAATGATAGCTTTTTACTAATATGAAGAATACTGTGATTAATACGCCAATGGTCATCAAGTCTTGAGCTACCTCTATGTCTATCCACTTCAACTCAGAATAGATTTACATCTCATAATCACAAGATTACAGAACTGGAAATGACCTTACACGTGGCTGTCACATGCCAGACATAATACATGCACATACCAGGCTTGTGTATAATGAGTAGCAGTAATTCCTCTCACCTCCCTTTGTTTTTCCACAGAAGAAACCATACTAACACTTGAGTGAGAGTAAAAGACAAGGCTTCATTAAAACTAACCTGGGCTTCCCTGGTGGCGCAATGGTTGAGAGTCCGCCTGCCGATGCAGGGGACACGGTTTGTGCCCCGGTCCGGGAGGATCCCACATGCCTTGGAGCGGCTGGGCCCGTGAGCCATGGCCACTGAGCCTGCGCATCCGGAGCCTGTGCTCCGCAGTGGGAGAGGCCACAGCAGTGAGAGGCCCGCATACCGCAAAAAAAACCAAAAAACAAACAAAAAAAAACTAACCTAAAATCTAAATTAAGAAAGACATTTCAGAGCTTTTAACTATTTAACAGAGAAGCAAAAAAGATTAAAATAGCCTGCCTAAAATTACAGAGAAATTTAGGACTAAAACTTTGGCCGCTGCTTTTTCAAGTACATTCTTGAACTATTGTCAGAAGGATAATAACTCACTTTTAAAACAAAAATAAACCTCATAAAACCATGCCATGGAAAGCAGTTGTTCGTGGTGGTTATGGTGTTAGACTTCACCTCTTCCACTTTACTGTGTTACCTTGAATATCTCACAACTGTCTTGACTAACATCATCCACTGCAGACTTAGATGGTCACCACACTCTGGGCAAGTCTTAAAGTAGTCTCAAATTAGATAAACAAATTAAAAATATTCACTTCATTAGAATATAAAGCTTTAAGAGACTGCCAGCATTTATCTTTTTTAATACAATCAGGAATAACCTTTTATAAGGCTAAAATTTGACTCATGATAATTTTTCCTTCCTTAAACAACAGACAATCTCAGAAGTTCGATAATCTTTGTCTTTGTGAGTGCCTAGAGATGTAGGGTATATTAATATTCTTACAGTTTTGTAGAATAATATCACAATTTTAGGGAAACACTTTCTTCTAAGAAACTACAATTTGAATAGTATGAATGACTAACCTAAAAGCTACAGATGATGGAGGCTGATGAAAGCATGTGCAGTGCATTATAGAACCCCAACTTTTACATTTCTTTTCTTCTTTCTTTCCTTTTTTTACATCATGAACATATTACTGTGACACGTTTTTCAGCACAAAACCTACAAAATTGATATTGAAAAGATAGCATTTGTTATGGACTAAATGTTGTTTGTGCCCTCAAAATTCATATGCTGAAGCCCTGACTTCCAATGTGATGGCAGTAGGAGGTGGGGCCTGTGGAAGGTAACTAAGTAGATGAGATCATGAGGGTGAGGCCCTCATGATGGAATTAGTGGGAGATGGGGAGTGGCTGGAGCAAAGTTAGTAAAAGTAAGTGTATTAGGGGATATGGTCAAACAGGTGGTGGGCAACAGATCACAAAGGGCTTTGAAGGCTGTTGTAAAAACTTTCATTTTTACTCAGAGAAATGACATAGTTCAATTTTAAAGGATCACTGTGGCTTCTGTCTTGAGAACTGACTTTAATGGATAAAGAGGAAGAGCAAGGGGAACAGTTAAGAGGCTACTACTATAATCCACCAGAAGGATAATGCTGGTTTGGTCCAGGTTGGTAGTAGTGGAAGTGCTGTGAAACCAATGTATGCTGCCTATAATTGACGGTAGAGAAAACAGCATTTGCTGACCGATTGGATGAGAGATATAAGATAAAGAGAGGAGTAAAGCATGATGTGAGGAACTGAAAGGGTGAAACTGTTCTCATCTGATATAGAGAAGTTTGCAGATGGTGCAGGTTTTCAGGGGAAGATGGGGAATTCAGTTTGGGACATATTTACATTTAAGAACTATGAGAAATTCAAGAGCAGATGTCAACCATACAGCTGCATAGATGAGTCTGGAGTTTGAGAGATAACTCAGGGCTGAAGTTAAGAGTATTTAAGGCCATGGGACTGAATAAAATCTCCATGGGGAAGAGTGTTCATGGAGAAGAGAAGATGGTCCTCCACACTCAGTATCCAACACAAAAAATTCCAGACATTGTTGGTTGTCTTTGGCTGGGTGCTCAGGATACAAAGATACTACCAAGAGACTAAAAGCATAGCTTTCAGCTATTTATTTACTAATTATTGTGCCTTCAAAGTTCCGGGCAATTTACTAAGACATATTTTAACTTCACTTCCTCAGTTAAAACTCAAGAAATCCATGAGGTAAATAATATCATCCATTTTACACTTAAGTAAACTGTACCCCTGAAATATACCCCCCAAAAAGCTGAGATTCAGACTCCATTCTGTTCACTGACAAGTCTGTCCCCCAATCTCCTACTTCTTTATCCTTGAAGGGATTCTGGCTCTTTATTCTTGAAAGGATTCTGGCTCTGTCAGCCTTCTTTCCCAAGAAGAAACTCAGCCCCACTTTCTCTCTCCACCTTTCCTTTTGGTTTCTGAAGGAAAACCCATATTTGGTTGGACTAAATGCCACCTGGCTTTGTACCATCCCACTTCTTATTCAAAGATGACCAAAATTAAGTAATACATTATCTGGGGGAACATTTTCATTTTTTTCTCTGTAAGATGTAAATTTCTTTCTAGCTCATGATGGCATTTTTATCAAAATTATGGTAAAAATCAACAAGGACAAAATTAAAAATCATCTTTTGGAAAGTAGTCATTATGTTGTGATACTTAAAGCTTCTTATTAAAAATACACTAAATCCATCATTAGCAGTAGTTACTATTAAGAATATTTTACATATAAGTAAGCATGGCATTGCCAGTGGTAGGTGAACATACAGAGAAAAAAGTATAAGAAATAAATGTCATGAATTATGTTAATTTTAATAAACTTTTAAAAGACATTTTAAATATAAAGACTATAGTGTTTTACATAGATTTTACAATGAATCATTTAAACATCAACTGATATATCATAAACATGAAAAATAAATTAATACACCTAACTTTTTCAAAATCTATCCTGTATGCAAAATTTAAAAATTAATCTAGTGGTGAAATCTGGGGGGAAAAAACCCTGACTTTTCAAAAGTCAGATGTGTGATGGCTTACTAGAACTGAGTCTTCAGTCCTGTGATCAAGCCTGCCATGCAGATTTGTCACTGAACCTACAGAGAAAGAGGGATTCTCAAATTATGATCTGGTTTAAACAACTGGAGTAATTTGTGGTTAGGAAATATGAATTTGGGAGAACTTATTTTGATTTATGTTGTGTGTGTTTGCCCTACCCACATTTTAGTCCAAAGCAGTAATAAGTTACAAACATTGTTCTTAAGGAGTCACTAAATATTCTTGATAGATTTTCATTTATGTAAGCACACAGATAGTAGGGAAGTCTCTATTTTTTATAAACTCTTCCCCAGACATATTAAGTATTTAAATTAAAGTTGAAATGGAATCATTCCTAGTTCTGACAAATCATATTTTTTAGTGGAGTACTTCATGTGAAGATTTCTAAGCACTTTTGAATATTTCACATACTTTGTGTGCTTATTTTCTTTAAGGTATTTGAAACTATGCCTAGAAACAAGGCATTGACTGAATCAACTTTTACACATTTTAAAAATTTTGGAAAGGTATCTCAATAATTAATCTTTGTCTGGTCTTTTAAATTATTTTAACACGTATTATGATTTTGTCATGAGAATCAAAAAAAGTCAGTAGGAAACAACTTTCTATTCTTAGCCATATAATAAAAGTCAAGATTTAACACTTATTGAGTGCCTACTGTATGCCAGGTCTTGTCATAAATGCTTTGCATATACTATCACACTTTACCTACCATTTTATCCCTTACCTCATGAATCATCTTCTCTATACAACTCTGTACATCCCCCCTTTTATTGATCCCATGTCCCTCACTTCTGTAACACCTGAAAACCTACTATTATAATTCTTAGTCTATTTTAAATTATCAACAAAATCTCCTGCATCCTCAATCTTTTTTCATATTCCTTTTACTTTTTAGCTCTAGCAAACACATGGTTCTCTCCTGAAGACAGTAACTGCCCAGGGGTAACGGTTATCTCATATGCCCTCCTACCAGTTGGCTTCTAAACGGGGCAAGTGTCCCTCGTGCTCTACATTGCACTTCCCAGACCATTCTCCCTATAGTAGATTTTATTTTTCACAGTGCCTGCTGCAAGATCTCCCATGATATCTTTTTAAATTTATTTTTGGTGAGCGCATTTAAGTTCTACTCTCCTGGTAAATTTCAATCATACAGTTTAGTGTTATCCACTGTAGTCACCATGTTATCTTTGAGAGTAAGAGCAAAAGGTGAAACCTGAAATGTATAAGTTTTTGTTTCATATCCTAGAGCCTACTGTTTTTTCCAACATTTATATTTACTTTTTTTATGTCTAAGTTTCTACCAAAATTAAAGAAAGCTGAGCTTGTGAAGTAAGCTTTATAGAAATGCCAAACCTAAACTATTCAGGTCCTAATCATTTGAGAGTCACTGTTGCATAGGTTTGCCCCAAAGGGAAGCACAAGTAAAAATTTCCCTTCCTCTTCTTTATGTAATCCATCTACCATTCCCACCCTGACAAATCCATTTCCCATTGCCTGCCATAAACTTGAAGTACTAGCCTGCAGCAAGTTCAGCAGCAGCTCTTAGCCCACTGTCTGTGCTTCTCAGATTTAGAGCTTCCAGAGCTTGATTTGTGAAGCTCTATTCTGAAAATCGTTATGTAACAACTTTTCCCTTCATTTTAAATTTCACAGTCCATCTGAAAATTCTTTTTATTTAACAAATAGCTATAAATCTCAAAACACCCATCTCTGGTACTCAAACCAACAGAAAAAGGTCTAAGATCTCACTAACTGATTTATATTTGCTAGGGGTGCTGAAAAATCTGAGGTCTGTCCCAGCACTGCCTCTAACGTGTTCTGTATCTTCCAAGGAGGCTCTGGTTCTTTTGTGTCCCAATTCTTTGAGAATATTGCAGGATAGGGATTTTCTGCTTCATCCTTGGTCTGCTGGGCATTTCTAAGTAATTAATAATTATAGATGAACTATGTAAATACACAAATTTTCAATAATTGCACTTGACTTACTCAAAGTCAACACCCTATTTATTTTCCTCATCATTTTCATCTTTCATACCGGTAAGCAAAAGACTTCTCTGTATTTAAATATAATTAAAAGAGCAACCTTGACCCTTCTCCAAATCATATCTGCCATCAAAATTAGTTTTCCAGAGTATGGAGACTTTTTAATAACATATGATCTGAGCTCTGTGGTTAGTGGAGAACAGATTTAAAGTGTCATCCAGTTTATCCAATATTTACATTACAGAAACCTCTGTGCTTCCTTAATGTAAATGTATGAATAACATAAGACTTTGAGTTAGTGTAACTGAACCAGCAGAGGCCCAATTTATTTCATGATTGATGTACAGCTCTTCATATCACCCCTGTCCTCTACCAACAATGCTTTCCTTACACAGTGTGCAACTGGTGCTTTTTTAACTCTTCATTTCTATTTTCTATTCTTACAATTCACTGCAATTGAAATGATTCAATATAAATTTTACAACAATCTGAATAAGGTGGTCTCACATCACACATTTTATTTTAAATCACTTACTATAAGCAATACCCTGGGAATTGAGAATATATTAAGGGAGTCTAAAAAGCATGATTAACAGAAAGAGGCAAAGGATATAAAAGAAAAGCATTATCAGGTGGCTGCTAATTTAGTTAGTGGATTTAATTTTTTTCATACTCTATCTTTTCCATTCTTAATATTTAATCACAGAGCATCAGTAGGTAGACTAACACAAAATATATAATTGAAATGTATACTTAATATGATACATGATAAAGTATGTAGTATAATATTTAATATAATATAACATAACAGACATCATGATCTTTTGGGATCCCACAAAAGTAATAAATATGCATAAGACAACTATGAATATTTTTCCTTTGTACCGTGGTTTTTCATGTAAAATAAGTTGGAATCATACATTGTCACAGTGACCTGGTGCTTGAGCTTTGAAGCAACAAAGTATGGAAACAGAGATTAGGGGTACATTTTCAGTTGGCCTGATATTTCATTTCTCTTTGCTATTGTAAATGGAGGGGACTGGCTAATTTTCCTACAGTGTGTGAGAAGGTGTCCAGCTGGCTGGGATAAAAGACACATTTTAAGAGAAAAAAACTTGTTTTGCTATATGATGAAAAACATATTTTATAACCAAACGTGAAAACAGAAAACAGTTTTCAAATGAGCTTACAAATCTGATGCTCTACAATATTTTCCTTTATGAAACAGTTTGGATATCAAAGGCCAGGAGCTATCAATGTGGAACCGAGGTTTTACAGAGAAAATAAAAAGGATGTTCCAATAGCTTTGTTGAATTTTCAGAGTCTTCTTGATTTTTTTAGTTGCTTCTAGCTCCTCCTGAGAAAAAGAAAACTACTGAGTAAGAGGTTCAATACACAGTATGACTAGAGGCAAGTTTTCAAGTTCAAAAGTGTCTTTTTCCTAACCTAGAACAAAGAAGGGGGAAAATGGTGGATGCCTTACTTCCACATCAGAATAGCTAAGGTGATTAAGCCAGCACCACAAAAACTCTTCTGAAAACTTCAGAGTAAATATTGAACTATGAAATGCCTAGAAATAATTTTAAATGATTGACTAGAAAAACAACTTGGTCTCCCCTTCCAAGCAAAATTGTAAACATTCATAAACAATTTCACTGCTGTCTACATTGCTTTCACTGTATTTTTTCATTCACTACAGTTTTGATGGACCACAGTACTCAAGGAAGTCTATCAAACAATTGGAGCAGGACTGTCATTAGAGTAGTGAAATTGAAATAGGTAAGTATAAAATTTTTAAAAAGATAAAATATTTTGAAGTGACTCTGTCGAAGGAGAAAGGAGTCTAGAGGCAAAGTCTAGAGAGCAAAACAATCAATGTGCTTTGTCTACTGAGCCAAAGATGACTAGGTAGACAAAGATGTGATTCTTTCAAACGTTAACACATCATATCCTTTATTGTAGCCTTATATTTTTATACCAGACATGTATTTCTATGCTATTTATGGTGTGTACATTTACATACCACTTGTCCCATTGCTCAGTTTTGTAATTATATCTGTAGCTGTATTTTTGCTCCAAACTGTAAGTTCCTAGAAGATCAGAGTTGTGTTGTATATATCTCAGCATACCTGTTTGGACCCAGTCAAACTCTGCTTGGATTAGCCAAATGGAGTATCAGAAAATAGCCTCTAGATAAAGAAATTTAAATATTAAATATACATATGTATCACACTTTATGTAGCTGTGCATTTTCATTGTGTTTAATTCTGAATAAAATCCTGGTAATTTTCCATATCAATAAACAAGCTTTTCAAGTACTTACACCAATATTTTCCCAAGAAAAAGAACAGATTGTTTGGCAGCTGAAACACTGAGGACATAAGTAAATATAACAGATCCCCTAGCTACTCCTACAAAGCAAAGGAGGGGTACCTGAATTTTGTGTTTAAAAGTATCTAATCCTTCCAACAAAGATCTATTCTGTTCCACAATGATACACATCATATAAATGTCACATCTTCTTATGAGGCATTGTCTGTAACTTTTTCCTTTCTTAAAAATATCTGCCATACGATATTATCTCCTAAGTTCCATGTAGAGTCCTACAGTATGTATCCTGTGCCTTAAGAAGAGCCTGTATTTGAAGGTAGTAGATTTTTAAAGCTTACAATTATGCAATTTTCCATCTACTAAAAGACTATTAAGTAGATATGTCTTGGAACTGCTGTATTAATGGAGTGGCATTTGCCAGGTAATGCTATGATTTATTTTAAAAGTTGCCTTTATGACTGTGTCTAAGAAAGAGAAATAATTTAATATAATTTCATTCATTCATTCATTCACTCACTCACAAGTTTTTGATTATTTTGTCCCAGGGCTATGAAATGATAATGATACAATTTAAAAAGACAGGTTTAAAATTTATCATGAATTTAATATATAGCTTTTCATATTTTAAGATGGAACATTTTTATACAATGTATTCTTTCTCCTGTCTACAGCAGTTATCAATCTGTTTGCTACAAGTGTCCTTATGCTCTTAAACTGTACAGATACACATTTGTGACGCATTCAAGTAACCTACTACACCCTTTGGAACCACTGAAAAACTATTTGCTATACTCTAAAGAGCAGTGATCTGCCTTAAAGTGCTCACATTTAAAAGTACAGACTTCCTCAAATGAAAAACATAAAGAAATAAAAACACAATGACCTTACTAAACACACAGACTCATCATTTTCTCAGAGAGAAGCCCCCTGGCATGAATAAACCATGAATGTACTGTTGAAGGAATAGTATAAGAATAGTAAAAGTTAGAGCATATCAAATTTCTTTATTTTTTTGCTTCAAGCAAGTACCATGGAATTTTTCTGAATCTGTTCTTCTATATCTTTCTCTCAGGCACCAAAGATGTTTTGAAAATCTCTTGGTAGCTGGCTATTATCTTAAGCACTGAGGTTATAGAGATGAGTAACACTTCCTGTAACTTGATTTTGCCGGTTATTGGACAAATTAACCTCTCTCAATTTCAGCTTCCTCATATAAAATATAGTATACTACTACTATCTACCTCATTGTATTGTTGTTATGAACCACCAATATTTAGCCCAGTACCTGTCATATAGGAAGTATTTGACTGATGATAGGTATTATTATTTTTCATTTATCAAAACTTATTGGTAGGGCTTCCCTGGTGGTGCAGCGGTTGGGAGTCCGCCTGTCGATGCAGGGGACACGTGTTCCTGCCCCGGTCCGGGAAGATCCCGCATGCTGCAGAGCGGCTGGGCCCGTGAGCCATGGCCGCTGAGCCTGCGCGTCTGGAGCCTGTGGTCCGCGACGGGAGAGGCCACAACAGTGAGAGGCCCGCGTACCGCAAAAAAAAAACTTATTGGTAATCTGATAAATTGTCAGAATTTATCACATAACTTGTCTAAAAAAAGACAAGTTAATTATGAAGCAATTCTCTCCTTAGTGAATTTCCATTGTTTGTTAGGAAAAAATATCTACAATAGTTCAAAATCAGTTAGGAAAATAAAATTAGCATCACTCTGATATCAGTTTAAGGAAACCAAAATGCCATGAAAGCTATACCTTGCATATTTGTAGATCATACCATCTAAATGCCAACTGCATCAAATTAAAATTTTGCCTCATTTCCACCTTCGTAGAAAAATGCAGGATCTCCCTCATTTTCTTCCTTATTATCTTATTATTTATCTTCAGTAAGGTAAAGGCAATAGATCCAGATAATAAAATTCCAAAATATATTAACAGGAATTTCAGAGAAGAAAAAAACCTCTATTGCCACCAAATCCACATTTTTAAAAAAAGTTCATTCTTACCCCTACTTGGAAAATTATAAATTTTAGCTACCAACTCATAGGTATCAGACTGCAACCATTTAAAATATTGATATTACTGACAGTTGGTGAGAAAGTGGTAACAATTAAATTTGTATATAGTGCTAAGGAAGCACACTTTGGAGAGAAATTTGGCAGTATCTGCCTAAATTCCACCTCTATGTATGTCTCTTAGAGAAACACTCACAAATATGCCAAGAGCCTTGCACTGATATTTATTGTGCTATTGAGACACAATCTATAGTAGAATACTATACAGCAATGAAATTTTAAAAATTAGATGTTTATTCACCAAAGGCATAAAACATGAAAAACTTATGCTGATAGGAAAAATAGCTGTAAAATTATACATAAAATATTTTCCAATTACCTAAATTTTGTAAAACTAAGAAAACATAATTATATACTGAATTGGAGATATGCACACACATACCCACAGACCCACAGACCCACACACGTAGAAACCCACACACAAAATACATATGAAGTACAAAAAGACATAACTAGAGGAGAGTATTTACTTTTGGAGAGGGTTAAGACTCAGTAGGAGTGGAGCCTCAACTTTATTTTTTTAATGAAATAATAATTTAAAAAGAAAACCATTTCTTTTTAAAATCAGACCTATATTTTCAATCAATAACCCCACGGGGTTTGGTATGAAAAGCTGAATGGTAACTCTGCTAGGACTAAGATGTGGTGGGAATTAAAGTTCTGGGCATCCTTAATTTTAAACATTTTAGTTACTTAAATAAATGTTCCAGGGTTTAGTATTATCTGCTCATCTCTCTCATTATGCTGATGGAAGTTTAAGCCATGGTCAGCTTGAAAAAAAAATCATTTAACCAGTAAATGGCATTACCAAAATGTTTCCTAAGACATTTCTTACATAATGAGATATAATCTTGCTGTGGATGTTTGCAAATATAAAAGGGGGACACAGTTAAGCATTTCACATTGATAAAATATTAAGTGCTGTGAGCCAAAACACCACAGAAGAAATGAGCAGCTTCTAGATTTAGCCTAATTAATCCAAAATTGGATAAAGAAAAAAATATACTGTGCTTTAATTTTGGCACTGATTTTTGCTAAGATTGAAAAAGAGGGATTTCCTAGTTTAAAGACTCTAATTATTCTCCTCAAGTACATTTTATGCACTCTTAAGAAATGTGGTTAAGTCACTTCCTCCTCTATCCTCCTTTTATCCTTAAGAAGTAAAAAGCATTTGGTTTTCCCTGTTGCTTAAAAAAATCTGTAGAAAATTCAATCTGCATAGACGTTCATTCATTAAAATCCATCTTTTAATGTTTAATTCAAGAATCCCAAGAGGGAAATAACTAGTTCAGGATACCCGGTGATTTACATACTACATCCTTGTCAACAAATATGCAGGGCAGGAATGAATTTCATTTCCTTTTGTTTCACATTATTCTTTCCATCTTTGGTTGCATTTGAATTTTAACTCTGTTCACATTCTGCTATTCATAGAAAAGTGGCCTGAAGCGGACAGCAAAAGAAGCACTAAATCGAACACGTAAATCACCTCCTTCCTAGTTCCACAGCCTATTTAAAGAGCATCCTGGCACTGATGCTTGGAAATAATATACTGTCGAACCCGACACAGCAGAAGGACTCTACTTCAAATTATAGGATAGTCCAGGTGACCGTGCAATTATAATTAACCTCTTGCCCACAATGTCAGTGATAAACAGTCAAGCGAGTGATGGATCTAAGAAAGTAATCAGGTAACTGAAAAAGCGATTTCTGAGGTTTTAGTGTTTAAAAAAATATTTTAAATTAAAATATCTCACAACTTCAAAAATGGTTTCCTGGTGAATGTAATAGTGTTCTTCCCTGTTAAAGCAACTATATCATATGACATAATAAAATCGACTAGAAGAATATCTGACACACAACAGGTGATCAAGAACTGTTTATGAAAACACTTGCAGAATGTTAATAAGCACATTTGCAGAAATCCACAATCTTTCTAATCCTCAAGCACTGGTCCAATGTTTGAAATAGTTTTTCAAAGCATACTTTTTCCCAATCAGGCTTATATGAAATAATAACTATACTGATATATTGACATCAATTATATATGAATATAATGCATGCATAAAGACACAGATATAGCATATCAGGTTATGTATACTCTTCATATAGAGAACCAGAGAACAAGAGAGACAGAGAAATGTTGTGTTTAAGTATACCTGGTCTTTTCACTATAGATATTAATAATTTTCATTGTGTATATGCCACATACACACATAATGAATGTATGTAACAGCTTATTAACAGATATCATGGTTTAACAAATCTCTGTAGAGGCAAGAATTTTCCAACCTTTGAATCACACGAATGTGCTTGCATATGTAAAACTGGAACTATGACATAGACATATGTTACCCTTACTCTACTAAAATATACTTAGTTCAAACTCAGTATATTAAATTAATATAGTGACGGTAATTACCATAAAAATTTTCCAAGGAATTCAGTGATCAATTCTGACAAAGTTCTGGTAGGTGCTATTAATGAACTAAAGTCTACTATTAAAAAGCAATCTTTTCTAATTCAAAATGACATTATAATCATACAAATTTAGAAACATTGATACTCAAAGTTAACACACATATATAAGATAATTAAGAAAGCAATTAAAGTATAAACAATTAAAAATAATACTATGTATTCTTTATTATGACAAGTGCCAGGTGAAACAGAGGTAGTATAATAAAATGACTTTAGTTTCATATTTCTTACATTCTAGCTGGGGAAAAAAGTCTATCATAGAGTTTTTAAAAAGAGAATTAATATAATTAGTACAAACTGTTGAAAGGATGAAACCCAAGAATAAATTAACCAGTTAGAGAAAATTTATGGAGCTGTTAGGATTAGAGCTATGCCTAGTAACACAAAAAAGAATAATCTTAATATTAAAAAAAACAAACAACCCAATCCAAAAATGGGCAGAAGACCTAAATAGATATTTCTCCAAAGAAGATATACAGATTGCCAACAAACACATGAAAGGATGCTCAACATCACTAATCATTAGAGAAATGCAAATCAAAGCTACAATGAGGTATCACCTCACACCAGTAAGAATGGCCATCATCAAAAAATCTACAAACAATAAATGCTGGAGAGAGAGTGGAGAAAATGGAACCCTTTTGCACTGTTGGTGGGAATGTAAATTGATACAGCCACTATGTAGAACAGTATGGAGGTTCCTAAAAAAACTAAAAATATAACTACCATGCGACCCAGCAATCCCACTACTGGGCATATATCCTGAGAAAACCATAATTCAAAAAGAGTCATGTAACACAATGTTCATTGCAGCTCTATTTACAATAGCCAGGACTTGGAAGCAACCTAAGTGTCCATCGACAGATGAATGGATAAAGAAGATGTGACACATATATACAATGGAATATTATTCAGCCATAATAAGAAACAAAATTGAGTTATTTGCAGTGAGGTGGATGGACCCAGAGTCTGTCATACAGAGTGAAGTAAGTCAGAAAGAGAAAAACAAATATTGTATGCTAACACATATATATGGAATCCAAAAAAAAAAAATGGTTGTGAAGAACCTAGGGGCAGGACAGGAATAAAGACGCAGACATAGAGAATGGACTTGGGGACACAGGGAGTGGGAAGTGTAAGCTGGGATGAAGTGAGAGAGTGGCATGGACCTATACAAACTACTATATATAAAATAGATAACTAATAAGGACCTACTGTGTAGCACAGGGAACTTTGCTCAATACTCTGTAATGACCTATATGGGAAAAGAATCTAAAAACGAGTGAATATATGTATAACTGATTCACTTTGCTGTACACCTGAAGCTAACACAACATTGTAAATCAACTATACTACAATATAACTTTTTTAAAAAAGGAATGAAAGCAATATATGCAGGATGGCTTTGCGGGATAACAAGGATCTTTGTACCTGATAGTAAAGAAGTATGACATCAGTCCTCGGCTGAATTCCCCCGGGCTTCTTTTGCACGGGAGAAAAACAATTATACTTATTTAAGCAATGAAACTTGTTTAGGCCTTTGAACTTTCACTTATATTCAGCAAAAGCTAATTCTAATGAATACTTAAGCCCACAGCACTTCAGGGCAAAAACTGCCTTCTCCTAATCTCTTTTGAAGCAAACAGATAACAATTTATCACTGTGATCTGACTTCTTTCAGTTCATTTAACTTCCCTGGAGTATGACAGGCATCAAAATCTCTTGTAATTGACTCCTTACTGACTGGCAAGGAAATTACTGCATCTGACAAGATCGTCAAGGAAAACAAATTTCCAATTCCATAATATGGAAGAAGTTCCATTCCTACTGAGCTAGTATATGAGTGAAACCATGTATATTTTACTAATTGTCTGAGATAAAGTGCAATTTTCTCACACACACTAGAAAGATTAATCCAGCAGCATCCTAAGCAGTCAATTTTACTGTACTTTTTGAGACAGAAATTTTACTTAAATCTTTGCAAGGTCTCTGAATTCTACATATATATTTTTTAAATGTTGGTGAAATAAATTAAATTTGGCTTTGAATCAAATTACAAACAATTCCAAAGCATATAAATTTCATTCAACAATTTCATCCACGTAAAATGAGACATTTGTATCTTTCAACTTGAATAAAAGGAAATCTAAAATACAGAAGATTTAAATCCGTTGTTCATATAGCAGAAGTTTTGGAAAGAGAAATCTATAAAAATCTTTATATTTACATCCCCGTTTAACAGCAATTCATGGCACAAAAAGGAAAATGAAAACTGAAATTAATTGTTCAGTTTCAAGTATTCTATACTTGATTTATCATGATACATAAAATTGGTGCATATCTTAGAATCATGTTTCTGTGATGACAACCCAGTTTTACATCCTTTAAATGGTAAATGAATTAATCACTTTTGTATTCTAATTGGGTCAGACTATGACTTAAAGGGACACATTTTTCCATAAAACCCCTGGGATTCAAAAATTAGAGCATATTTCTCACATGAGAGACAGAGTGAATATCTATATGCTCCCTGTAGTGGAAATAAAGGAAGGTGGTGAACTAAAATTTATTTTCAGTTATAAGAAACTGGGATATGGACCACTTATTTTCCAATTGATTCTTTACAACTCAACTGAGCATGTGCTTATATCTAAGTTGGAACATTATCATCTTAAATTTAAGGAATAAAACTAATGTGCATCATTAAGTCTTATAGTTATTACATAACTGTACGATAAGTAGGAGATATTTAGTGAAAATATATGACATAGAAAAATCCAAGTTTTTCAGATGGCAAAATTAAGTTGTACCTTGCTATTGTGGCACTAGCTCCCTGAAACTCAGGGGTGCCTGCAAGAGAATGTTTACTTACCCTATTAGATACATTCCCAAATTTTAAAAATGCCCAGAAATAAATATCTACAAAATAGGTTCAGGCTCACAGTCTTCATATGGGCTCAATTCTTTTTTTTAGTATAGAACCATTTCTTACTTGTATCATGTTAAACATGGACTTTTCTACATATTTGGTATATCTCAGAACCCAAAAGTGAATTTGTCTCAAAGCTCTAAATAAGGATAATAGTATCTTTCTCCTAGGATTTGATAAGATTAAAGATTTGATAAGGTTAAAAAGATTAATGCAGAGGAAAATAGAGTAGGGCCTGTCAAGCAGTGGGGACACAAAGATTTAGCGGTTACTATGATTGGCAGAGAAAAGTGAAGTTTCATAAACACCTGCTGCAGGGGCTCCCTGTTTCCCACTCTCCCTAAGGCCAGGTCCCTCCATTTTGGCTTGAACTCTAGTGATTCAAAGCCACATCCTAAATCCCCTTTCACTCTAGTAAGCGTAAGGCATTCTGTTCTTTGTAAACACAAGACAGAAAAACTGAGAGGCAAATTCTGCTTCTAGTGTCTACTTTTATACTAATTCAGACCTCATAGAGATCTTCATCCCAAGACATGATATAGACTAAACATACAGATAGCAATTTTTCAAAAGTTTAAATCAATGTATTAATGATAGACAGTTTTATTAAGGGCAACCATAAGGCTGTAAGAATGTGGAATAAGAATAATCTATCTTATACTGCTGAACAAATGGCATGAAGTATACAAACGGCTTCACCAAAGAGCATTTCTTGTCACTCCTACTAGATGTTTAGGGCTTGGCTGAAGTGCCCCTGGTCTAAAGAAAGATTAAAGACTTATCCTCCTTTCTTAGGAGCATAAATGAGACCCTAGCTTTGATAGGTATTACTTTTGCATGATCTTACTTGGTTCCTTCTTTTCCATCATTATTCTCTCCAGGAATGAGTCAAAGATGTTATTCTAGAAGAAGTTTCTTAAAAATATAATTAGAATTCTTAAAAGGTGAACAGAAAAAGGAGAAGTAGGAAATGGAGAAGGAGAAAGGGGAAAAAAGATGGAGAAAAGAATTTGTTAAAATATAATTTATTAAGGGAATGAAGATAGGCCTTTTATGTGTCACTTAGCATAAAAGAAGACAGAAATAATGTCTGAATATGACAAAAATGACCCTTTGTTAATTATTTTTAGGCAGATGTGAAAAAGAAACATAGTCATAATTCCATTTGCTTCTATAATCATGTTCAATAGCAGTTTGTTAAAACTGTACGGCAAGCAGATCAAGGGACTGGTATGTTCAGATAGCTGCTCCAAGAGGTTAAAAACAGCTACAATTTGATCAGTAGAGATGTTACAATCTCACTGAAAAAAAATTTCAAATTAAATGATATCATAGAGAGAGTTTTGGAAGAAACAAGGAGGCTTTAAATTAGGCTTATCCACTTCTCAAGAAAGTTTCTTGAAAGCATACTGTTTTCAAAATCTGACTCACTTTGCTAATGCTTCACTCTAGTTGTTGTTATTGTGAATCATGTTAGTGATGATCGCACCTTTTATTCCATTTTACAGTCATATAATATGCCAAATAATAAGCTAAATATCATTGCACCTTATTATACAATAAAATTCGCATGTGACTGCTGTATTTTTTTCCAATAAGTGCTTTTGAAAAACTATTCTATTCTGGGAGCATTCCTGCAATTTAAAATTTACAAAAAAAAAATAGGCAATTATGTAATGTGATTGTTCTATAAGGGTGTTCTACTGACAGGAAGAAAATACTGACAAAGTCAGCACCATGCATGAAATTAATCACAGTGAAACAAATGTCAGGAACATACAGACACTTATCATGAATGTCATAAATGAATGGGTGGCAACAAGACATGTTAACACTATATTTCACGGTATAGGCCAAAGGGTATATTCTTAAAGCCTGAGGAGTATTCTTAAAAGTTCTATTTTCCAAATGGAAGAAATATGATCATGAAAAGTTATTTCTTCTCAAAAGGATCAAATTGTCTCTTGTCTTGCACAGTTCATGTGAATAAATGGGATCTGACACCAGTCTAACTTTATCATTGACAATTCTATAGTTCAATAAGCAATCATTTTTTTCCTCTCTGAACTGCTTATTCTCCCGAGTTTGGTGCCCAGAGCATGTTTTTTCAGTGCATGTTTAAAAATAATTTATATGCTGACAATCTGAAAAATAATAGTAAAACAAAAAAGCAGGACAACAGGTTCATTTTTTAAAGAAGAGAAGCATTGCAAAAGATTCCTGCAAACATGAATTTAAGTTGGCAGGGTCCTCTTACACCACTAATCATACAATAATTAAAATACTGCAGGAATTTATTTAACACCAGGTTGGTTTCACCTAGGCACTTAGATTGCCACATTACAGGACAGAAAGTCAAGGGTGCTTAACACAGTTATCCCTCTTGGATGCCTTTTTTCTCCTTATTCTTTTTCTCTTTATAATGGTATGCGTTTCCAAGCCCCAACCCCATCCCATCCCCATCCCAGAAACTGACAGCAGTCACTTTTAGTGAAAAATCATTTTCAAGTGTTAGTCACTAAACACATTTAAGTGTTAGGTCTGGTTGCTGATTTCTGTTCAATGGAAGGAAAGGAACACTTTTCAGCAAAGGAAAGACTTTGAAAATGACGAGCCTGAGACAAAAATGACAGTACAACTACATGCCCCTCTCTCTCTTTCTCTCTAGCCCACATCCCTCTCTCTTCCTCTCTCTCCCTTTTCTCCTTGTCCTTTCTTCACCCCCCCCAATCTTCCCTTCCTTTCCTCCTTTCTTTCTATCTTTACCTTTTTTTCTATTTTTAAGAAAAACATCATTCAGGTTTTTTTGTTTTTTTTTCTCTCTAAGTCTCCAATCTGTCTTTTCCTCTAAGCTGTGTTTAAACAGACAAAGATAGAAAGTTCAGTCATGAAGGAAAAACTACTTTGTGGTCATAAAACTATGCAGATGCTATTCTCATTAATATATTTGTCATCAAAGAAGCACAGTTTTATCCAGGATCATTTTTTTCTGCCCTAGTAATGTTGGTATTTCTAATTGAAAGAAATATAATGTCAAAGAATCAGGCATCTGTGATTCTCAAATAAGTGTATTCCTGCTACTTTCTCTTCATTTAATTTGTCCCATTTCTCCTCTCCCTGCTTATACAGTTTGGATGGGGTTTCAAATGGGATCAGTTATGGAAAGCAGTACTCATGTAGCTGGTAGCCCCCAAACAGATGGGATCTCCATTTTTCCAAAATAACCCATTACTACTGATCAGATAACTACAAAGATCACTGTCTTGACTAATACATATGAAAGCAGAAAGATGGGATCAATACATGATACAAAGGCTTGAATAATGCTTATCAAAAATAAAACAAATTGTTATCAGTTATTTCTTTGACCTAAAAGTCCAGAAGAGAGATGAGGTTTATAGAACTTGACTAGTAGTACAACAATTTGACATAATGGGATATGAATAAACTAGAAAACACAAAACAAGGAATTCTGGAGCTCAGGCTGAGTGATTGTTGATAGAGAAGAAGGTGAAAAGGAAAGAACAAAATATTTTTAACACTAGGTGAGTTTCAATTTGACAAAAGACATTACATTGCAGCATATATAAGCTACCACTCTTTATTGATCCAACAGAAGCTTGCGTGTGAGGCCAATGATTTCATTTGCTAGGACCAGCTCACATGGTCTGGAACAAAAAAGGTCGGCAACAATAGAACAATGGTCTAACGACAGAAGTTACAACTTGACATATCTACTGTAGGAGTCAATTAATTGTAGACGAGCACTGGAATGATAGAATGTCACATTCACCATACTCAATGGTACTCTAACGCAGGGGTCTATGAGGACCACACAGTAAATATTTACAGCTTCATGAGCCACAAGGTTTCCATCACAGCCACTCAACTCTCGAGTTGTAGCTCAAAATTAGGAATTGACAATATGTAAATAATAAATAAATGAGCTCTGGGGGGAATTTGGCTCACGTGCCTGCATTTGAATGACCCCATCCCAAAGAATCACACTTGAGTAAACATTTTAAATTATTTTACTACTTTTTAATCTTTATTTTATAAGTAAATGGAGAGGCAGTGAGAGTTTGGAAGTGCTAGGATGCTAACTTCTGACTGCCATGTATTATACACAGCATTCATGGTAGAGGCACTTAGAAAATTTAATAACTAATCAAGTTGCAGCTATACTGGACACCAAATAAATATTTATGTGTCCCATCATTAATATTTCCTTCTATTCTGGGAATAATAAAAGGCATCAAGAACAGCTATGTGGAAAATTGAGAGTTGCATCAAAAGGGGGATGTGCTTGGTATTGCTTTAAAAACAATGTAGCTCTTTGCACATTTGCATATAAATTTTTTCCTGAATTTAAATAAACTATTTTTCTAATGGTTCTTATTTATTTTTGAACAAATATATTGCACTTATTCATTTTCTCTGTAGTTCAATATCTCCTGACTCAAACATACTTGCAGATATTTTAGCAACTGTCCAATGATTTGCAAAAATGATTTATAATGCCAGAGTTTCTGATTCTGTTCAAAGTTAGCAAGTGAAACTCTAAACTCTATGACACTAAGTTACCCAAAAAGCACGGACTTTCCTTTTTTTTTTTTTTTTTTTGCGGTACGCGGGCCTCTCACTGCTGTGGTCTCTCCCGTTGTGGAGCACAGGCTCTGGGCGCGCAGGCTCAGCGGCCATGGCTCACGGGCCCAGCCGCTCCGCTGCATGTGGGATATTCCCGGACCGGGGCACGAACCCATGTCCCCTGCATCGACAGGCAGACTCTCAACCACTGCACCACCAGGGAAGCCCAAGCACTGACTTTCTTAATCTCATCTGGATATTAAGAAGAAATTAAAATATCTAAGAACTTCAAGATCCCTAAAGTCTAATTCTACAAAAAAACATGTCAGCATTATTAAAAGCAATCATTAAGTTTCTACCAATCACCAAAAGGAATTTTATTTTTAGGAGGTAGCACTTTAAAAACTTTTTACTAATTCAAATCAACTTTGTCCCACTTGCAAAGTAACCTGTCTGCATAACACATTTATTGGAAAATTTCAACCTCTTCCCTAACAGAATAAGCATTCATAAGTCCCAATGTGACTAGAAGCAACAGTTCTGTAATGGAAATGTCACTGCAACCTTAAATATAGAGTTTGCCACCGTGAAAACTGTAATAACAGATGATCACAAATGACTGGTGTGATGAATCAATGCAGAGAAAGAAGGAGAGAAAGAAGTCTGTGTAGGTGTTTGTGTGGAGTTGGGGGAAGAGTGCCTTAAACACAGGAGTATACAGATGGCAGTGACAGAGGCATTCTGGGATAAATTTGACTTTTTACACCATGGGACTTCTCTGCTACCTGCAGTTACCTATACATCAACTGGACAAAATAATGAAGATTCAAAGGCAAGTGGAGAAAAAAGAAATTACAAGAGTGACCTTATTGCTTTCACTTTGGTGATGAGAACAAAAGAAAGGAGGAATAAAAAAGAGCAAATGAGACAGGCAAGCTGTTTTGAAAAAGGTCAGTCAATATATATTGACTGGGCTCTCCTGACATATTTCATGGTCTAACATAGTTCATAATTCATTAATTTTTTTCCTACTGTTGTATCAAATACAATGTTCTGGATAAGAGAAAACAGATTTAAAAAACTACTCTTGGGGCTTCCCTGGTGGTACAGTGGTTGAGAGTCCACCTGCCGATGCAGGAGACATGGGTTCGTGCCCGGTCCGGGAAGATCCCACATGCCGCGGAGTGGCTGGGCCCGTGAGCCATGGCCGTTGAGCCTGCGCGTCCGGAGACTGTGCTCCGTAACGGGAGAGGCCACAACAGTGAGAGGCCCGCGTACCTCAAAAAAAACCCAAAAAACAAACTACTCTTGGACTTCCTCTTTTTATTATGATGAAATAGGTAATTCAGGCTAATTTTCCCTCTTAGAACAAGTTTAAAAAGCAGAACAAAATACTTACGAATATCTCCTTGGTGATTGGGGACACTGTCCCTAGCAGTATTGTTGATCCCCAAACTGAAAGGCTAAGTGGTCCTTTTGACAGCCTCATAGGTTTAGGGAAAGAGAGATTGGAATCTAATGGCCATCCAGAGACAGGGGCTGAGGGATCCCAGGTAAATACAGTAGTACTGCATTGGAAAGTGACCCTGGAAGCCTGCAGTCTAGATAAAACCAGAGGCACTCTCATACAGGATTTTGCTCAGCTTCAGATTATCTCAATCATTAAAATGGATTGAGAAGATCTCAGATTATGAGTACCACAAATCCTGGGTCAAAAGCAAGCATTCTCTGTCGAGGAAAATATTATCATCCAGTAAATCAAATAAGCACACAGTTTTGCAAATAAAATATACAATACATAATCAAAAATAACCAGCACTGCAAGATAGGGCAATATGAATAAAAACTAGCCAGCCCCAAACAACAAGCAACATCAACTGATTCATGGAGACTACAGTATTGATATTAGCAGATGTAGATATTAAATAACTATAACTATTTTAAAATAGCTATATAAAATATGTTCAATAAGAAAAATACAAGAATAAGATTTTTTGTAGAAATTTGGAAATTTTATTTTAAAATGGTAAAATATAATAAAATTAGGAAATTAATGGATGGGGTAAGAGCAAATTAGACAAAATAGAAGAAAGAGTTAGTGGACTGGAACATAAGTAAGAGGAAAAAATTCCAGACTGAAATAAAAGGAGAAGAATGGAAAATGTAGAAGACAGGGTATGAGACAAAGATAATACCCTGGGAAGTAATAACATACCTCTAATTGGAATCAGAGGAAGGGAGGAAAAATAAGATGAGTCAGAAGTAATGTTTAATAAAGTAAGGACTAAGAAATTTGCAAACTTGATGAAAGATGTGAAACCACAACTTCAAGAAACTTTATTAATTCCAAGCAAGGAAATACAAAGTAATACATTTGGGGAGATTATTGTCTATGCTTCATGTTTCTGTATGTCCTACAAGCAGAAGCACTGACTGGCTTTGTTCAAGACTGATCTTTGCATAGATGTTTGTATAGTAAACATTCTTGGATAATAGAGTAAGTGCCTCACTCTACAGCAGAGAGGTTTTTCTGTATGCTCCAATGTAACAAAGGTACAGCTATAAAATCTCATGTTCCCTTAACACAATGCCTCTCACCTGAAATGCAACCCACTGAGTATGCAGGTGCCACCTGGCACTCTGCTTCTCTATCTGGGAATTGAGGCTCAGGGAATTGGCATGATGCTAACAACCTAGCTAGTGGTAATGCAGTGAATAATAAAGCTCTTTGTCTCTGACCTGGGAGTATCCTGTCTTCTACCAGTATCCATGAAACTTGGCAAGATAATTGTATTAGCTTGAAAATGAATTGAAAATAGCAGATCTTTCACAGTTCTTGATGTATATACCAAGTAAAAACTCAGAAAGCCAAGACAAAAATAAATCTTAATATCAGCCAAAGAAACCTGTCAGATTACTTTCAAATGAGAAAAAGTACACTAACAACTGAATTTTCAATAGAAATCATGGAAGCAAGAAGATAATGGAATGATACCAGCAAGTCTCGAAGAAAATTCTGGCAACCTAGAATTTATAATCAGCAAAAACACCCTCAATATTCAAGGTGATTTTCAGACAAATAAATTGAGAAAAGTTATTATCAGTTGACCCAAGTCTTCAGGAATTCTAAAAGGTATTCTTCTGGCAGCAGGAATATGATTATAAATGGAAGGACTCAGATTCAAGAATGATGATAAATAACAAAATATGTAAGTATACAGCAAATTTTAAATTAATATTTATACAACCATAATAGTTTGAAATATAGAGCCAATTAAAATAAAAGACAGCAATGGCTTCAGTTTGGAAAAGAGTCATAGTATTAAGCGTTCTAAGGCGATCTTTTTTCTGGAAAGAAGGTTAAAGTAACAAATACATTTCTTTAATATGAAAGAGATGCATGCTGTAATCTCTAGGACAGCCCTTAAACCCTAAAGAAAATAGAAAAAACAAAGAATTGAATTAAATTTCCTATTTAAAGTATGTCTTTCTATAGAAGAGATTAATAGACCAAGTAGATCAAGGTTACAGTATATATTTTTTATTTGTACATAAAAAGATTAATGTTAAAGTTTTAAAAATCATATATATGCCCAAACTTTGATATACAGGAATATTTCCTTTAGACACATAAAAATTAAAATTAAGTCCCTGCCATGTAAGGGTTACTAATAATCCCTAAGGTATCTGTCAACTATGCTGCCCAGAGCCCCCAAAGCGCACTTTACATTTATTTATAAAACTAAGTATATTACAGCATTTAAGACTGTGTATATGACTACATAGTGATGTTGTTATTACATAAGTATCATGTTTAAAACATTTGACATGTAAAACCAATATACAAAAATTCTTAGAAGTTTTTCTCAAAACATAACAAAGATGAATATTTCAAAAAATAATAATAATCACTGTTAAATTATTGTTTTTATTTGCTTTACTGAACTGGATAAAACATAAGAAAAGAGAAATAATAAACAGAAGTAAAAATTATTTTTAGACACAAGTTGCTAATTCTTCAGAACTTTTGTTTCATGGGTGGTGGGGGAGAAGTGCTCCTAATTCTCTTCATTCCAGTCATTACATCAATGTGAAAATATGTTGAAGCAAAAGAAATTGCTGATATTCACCTATTTTGACACATGAAAATGGATATTTCACTTGATTTATATTTTAGTAACATTTCAAATGTTAAGGAACTTCTAAACTTTTCTTAACTTATATATTTTTTTTGGGGGGTGGGGTACGCGGGCCTCTCACTGCTGTGGCCTCTCCCGTTGCTGAGCACAGGCTCTGGACGCGCAGGCCCAGCAGCCATGGTTCACGGGCCCAGCCACTCCGCGGCATGTGGGATCTTCCTGGACCGGGGCACGAACCCACGTACCCTGCATCGGCAGGCGGACTCTCAACCACTGCGCCACCAGGGAAGCCCTTTCTTAACCTCTAAATGTGTGCATGTTGTATACAGCACTTACATTTTTATTTTAGTATGTCAAGCATGTGTTATGACATATTGCATAAATAGCATTCTAATGTAAGTTTAAAATTTTGTGATATACTTATTGCACAAACAATAGTCAATATTCAATGCTAAATAACCAAAGTAGTCGTCCTCATTTTTACTCATACTGATTATACTACTCAGTAATCTGTATAATGAATAATGCTGATTGATTCTGATTGTAATTTCAGAGTTCTAAGAATGTAGATATTCCCATGCAGATAGTACAATTATTCTGAACATTGGAAGCTAGTGGTTAATAAATTACATGTTAAAAATTGTGGTAAAATACTTATCGTCTGTACTTGCAAAGTTATTTTGGCAATTTTCTTTTCCTTCTACAAACTTGTAGAACTGCAACACAAAACACTGTAAATGAAGCTCATCTTAAACAAGCTGAGCAATGATTTAGGCCTCAGTACATTTCTATCTGTTTCCTCAGTGATGCTATGTTTTCATTCAGAGCAGGGGGGGATAAAAATACCAACATCACTAATGAAGCTGTTCGGCCCTGTGGCCTGATGTTGGAACAGCAGACGCTGACTTCAGTATTTAAATTACAGGAGCAAAGAATGTTTTCTAGTTGAGCACTGTTCCAGTTCTTTGAACTGACTGCCATGGATTCCCGGAGCTTGACCGCATTACAATTTTCACACTTAGCAACTGTAAAATTGTTAAAGAGATATCTTTCCACACGGTTTATCCATTATTACTGCTAAGTTTGGCATACCACCTTAGTTACGGACTTTAAATGCCACTTTCATCACTTCCCAGGGTAACCTTGGCCATGAAATTGGAAAATCAGATCATTTTCTGGTCCGTTTTCTTCTTTTCCTTTGCATGAGATTAGATTTTGCTACGCTTTACTGACAAATCCCATTTAGGATTCAAGGAGAGGCCTGTGCCCGACCTCTTTAAGAAGTGGGAGGTGAGATGTCTTAGGCAGTGATGGGGAAGAAAGGACCAATTTCAACTCATCACACAAAGGCAATTAGTGATTAATTCACACTGTGAGACAAAAATACTTGTAAAAGTATAAAGTGTTTTAGTGTCAGATCACAACATTATTTAAGATTCTTTAAAAATACCAGTCATGTTCAAGGGTTTTCTCTGCATGTTTTTTCTTTCAAATTATATTTCTTGTTCTGTTACAGAGTAAAGCACAAGCTCAAATTATTTTTACCTGAATAATATGTTCCACAATTAACAGGAAAAATCATTTTTTAAGAAATAACCAATGTTAATCCAAAATAGATACATTTTTCATGGCATATTAACATAAGGTGATCGCTTTATTATTCAGGGATGTAATGCTTAGTTGCTTGGCTGTACAGTTCCAGATATTACCTGCTTTGAGGACATTTATCTACTGTTGATGTGGTGAAAAAGTGTGGTTGAAGAAAGGACGAAAATAATAATTGGTAAATGCCTCAGATTAATATTATGTATTCCAGACTTTGTTTTCTGAGTATATGTAATAGGATTAAAATCTCAATAATGAGTTTAGGGATGAGTTGGCATTTTAAAATCTATGTCCTGCTACATCACAAATTTACATTAAACTGATTGAAACAAACAAAAAATCAACTAGATACATTGTCATAAGAATCTGAACGAGCAAATGGATCAATGAGATGTCCAAGCCATCTTCTTGCGTTTAGAGACCTGTTCAACATTGAAAGACCATTTGATTTAAATAGGCAAACTTGGAAGAGTGATATCTTTAAGGATCAACAGGCTAAAAATGATTGTTACTTTATGTTGATTTCTACGCCTACTGTCCTGTTTCTTTCTAAACTTCTTTTTATCAATAGTTGCATTTCCAGGAATTATTATTGTATCACATTTTGCATCACTGAAGTTCTAGTGACTTCAGAAAGAATCTTTAGTAGTCCTCAATTTCTCTTTTAATACATTTAGTTTCTGATTTGTGTCCAGTCAATTTGGGGCTCTAGCCAAACACCTGGTAAAATAATAAGCTGAAATTCATTTCTAAACGTTATGTGGGAAGAAATGTGGATCACAGTACCTTGCATAAAGTGCAAATAAATATTTGTGAAAGACTAGGCCATTTCCCTTCATCTCTCTGGCTGTATAAATATTGCAGTGCATGAATGAAGTGTTCAGATGTAGGAACTCAAATGTTTTGAAATCAATTATAAAAAGAGATTCACAGCTGCCTAAAAATTTAAATAACTTGTTTTTCCCCAAATGGAAACTCTTTCAGTAATATGGAAATATGCACCATCCTAATAGAAAATTCTAGTGAAATTTTATTTTATATATTAGGTACATTTCTGAGAAGCTGTGCAAAGCAAGCAAGTGTATAAAAAAAAAAATTCTCAGTGAATTTCATTACATTTTCAGTAAGAATACCTCTTAGCAAAAGATGTTGTCTTTGGTACATGAGAAAAATTATTACATACCTATGAATTTCAATGTTCATTTCAAAAAGTACTCCTCTTTTATCCCCGTGCTTCTAATATTATATACCATTTGAAGATGCCAAGCAAATGAGAAAAAAAAAAAAAATCTCTGAAATTTGCACTTCTGCAAATCTCAAAGATACACACTCTCACTTGAAATCACTTGTATATTGATATATAACATACATATATGTATGTATGTATGTATGTATGTATAACATACATATATAACATACATATGATTTCCATTTTACTATTTTCATTCATTTCGTTGGATTTCATTACTTAGTTGGCTGTCATTTTGGCTATCCTTGTTGTGATATCAACAACATTCAGCTCTATTTTATTCACCAAATAATGATTACTTATTAAGTATGTGCAAATTAATTTTTATTAAAAGTTGATAATTTACTTTAGGAAATATAGGTGAGAAATAAAATAGTCTTTGAAAAAAATCTGATAGTTGGGCAAGGAAAAAGTGGTAAGACAAATATGTAGATAATTATAATAAAAATATACTACAGATTTGATTTCTTCTTAAACTCTACATTAGTTTTTTCAGGTAATGCTAGTACTTAGTCTACATTTAATTAATAAACTATTCCCCTATGTATGGTCAATGGATTTCTCATCACTAAATATATTTCCATGTTGAATTTTCTTTTTACTTGATAAAAAGTTCTATCATTCTGAAGACAACTATATGAATTATCTGATTATTTTTCATACGGTCAATATTTAGTGAGAATTTACCTTATGTAAACAATTGTTTTAAGGCTTGGTTATGTAATTGAGGAGTAGGTATCCTGGGTCTCTGGAGTCTCAGTATTAATAAATTTTAATGAAATTTATTTTAATTCAATAAAATTTACCTGTGCTTCTACACAGTGATAACGTTCCAGAGATGGGGAAAATTCATGCTTAGGTATAAAATGTCAGCACTTTCCCTCTTTACAACAAAGAATAGATTTTTTACATTGCTTTTGTCCATTTCAGGGAAGTTATATTTACTATACAGATTGTTTTAAAATAGTGAACATACTCTGTGACTCAACCATTTTACTCCTGGGTGCATCTTCAATAGCAGTGGATACATGTTTTCAGGTTTTGCAGACTCAGAATGAATAAGAAAAGGCTATGGCAGCTTGGAATCCACGGGGAAGAAATGTCCGAAGGCTAAATTTGAATACATCACCATGATTCAAAACACTGATTTGAAAATAGTGTTTTAAATATATACCATTGTTCCCAGATCCTAAATTCATTCTTAAAAAAATGCCCACCTATCTGTCTGTGGCTATCAACTCAAAACAAAAAGTTAAGTGAAACTCAATCACCTGTTTTTTCAAAGAAAACAAGATTTGCTTTATTTTAAATTTCACATAGTACACTACTCTGACACACTGTTCAAAGCTGGGTTACTTCATCAAGCTCTTAAGAGATCATTCAAATATTCTGACAATTGACAGTAATTGATTATTTAGTGTGGATTTTTTTACTCAAAACCATGAGGCCAGACTAATGCTACCAAAGAGATATATGCTGTATTCAGGCCGTCAAATAGGAATACTAGGATAACATCTGTTAATTTGACATTTTTCAAGCTGTATTTATTTCAAATCTCTTTTTATTTTTCACAAACTGTTATCAAATAATCTAAAAAAAACATGGAAAAGATATAACAACTTTCCAAAATTTCAGGATTTTGTTTTTAAAATCACTGCTTTTCTTAATCCAATTCCAACGACAGTTTTTAAAAATGGAACTAAAAGAACACGCTGATGATGAATGTGTGCAGACTTCACCAAATCCTATTGATATTTTATAATGTAAGAAAGACCTGTACCCTAGGTAAGATATCAGTAGCCATTTCTCATACAGAAAACACATCTGTCTACTGACATGTCAGTTTTGAAAAAGCATAAAGCCAATTTGATGGCAAGTGTGGATATGTGTTATTTCACCACCAGTCAGATTAAATGCAACAGGCTCAAGAGATCCTACAAGAACTGTTATGATGTCAATAAAACGTTCTGTGAGTGGCAGGGCTAAGCTGGGGACAATTCACCCACTCACTAGTGGAAGTCGAACCGCATGCTGAGAACACTCAGAGGAGTACTTGGCAGGATTAGAAATAGCCCCAGCATGACCAATATAATTTTTCCTCTCCACAAAAGTAAACAGCTAACAAGTGTGGACCAAAGAGAAATATAAAATTAGAAAGATTAAGCTATGTTTCTACCATTGGCAATTTGTGTTTGGTAGAAATAATTTATCCAACAATTGTGTACATAAGTGCAATTATGTACATGGCTATGGAAATCACATGGGGAACAATTTTCTATAATTTAGAGGATTCTAAGGACTTTTAGTATTACTACAATAATATAAATTGATATTGGTTTTATCTGTAATTCTATTTTCAGAGTATGGGTAAAATTTAGCAAATAAACTTTTAGCTTCAACACACCTCAATTTTAACTACTGACAAAGGCCCTATGGTACATAATAGCCCAGGAAAAGAACTGGCACCATTTTTGTTCCTTTGCATTGGCTAAGACCTGAATAAATATTTATTAAGAACTATCATGCAACTATATGTCAATAAAATGGACAACCTGGAAGAAATGGACAAATTCTTAGAAAGGTACAACCTTCCAAGACTAAACCAGGAAGAAATAGAACATATGAACAGACCAATCACAAGTAATGAAATTGAAACTACGATTAAAAATCTTCCATCAAATTTCCAGGACTAGATAACTTCACAGGTGAATTCTATCAAACATTTAGAGAAGAGCTAACACCCATTCTTCTCAATTCTTCCAAAAAATTGCAGAGGGAGGAACACTCTCAAGCTCACTCTACAAGGCCACCATCACCCTGATACAAAATTCAGACAAAGATATCACAAAAAAAGAAACTTATAGACCAATATCATTGATGAATATAGCTGCAAAAATACTCAACAAAATACTAGCCAACAAAATCCAACAACACATTAAAAGGATCATACACCATGATCAAGTGGGATTTATCCCAGGGATGCAAGGATTCTTGAATATATGCAAATCAATCAATGTGATACACCACATTAACAAATTTAAGAATAAAACCATATGATCATCTCAACAGATGCAGAAAAAGCTTTTGACAAAATTCAACACCAATTTATGTTAAAAAATGTCCAGAATGTGGGCATAGAGGGAATCTACAACATTATAAAGGCCATATATGATAAACCCACAGCAAACATTCTCAGCGGTGAAAAACTGAAGGCATTTTCTCTAAGATTAGGGACAACGCAAGGATGCCCACTCTCACCACTATTATTCAACATAGTTTTGGAAGTCCTAGTCATGGCAATCAGAGAAGAAAAAGAAATAAAAAGAATACAAATTGGAAAACAAGAAGTAAAACTGTCACTGTTTGCAGACGACATGATACTATATATAGAAAATCCTAAATATGCCACCAGAAAACTACTAGAGCTCATCAATGAATTTGGTAAAGTTGCAGGATAGAAAATTAATGCACATAAATCTCTTGCATTCTTATATACTAACAAAGAAAGATCAGAAAGAGAGATTAAGGAAACAATCCTATTTACCATTGCAACAAAAGAACAAAATACCTGGGAATAAATCTACCTAAAGAGGCAAAAGACCTGTACTCAGAAAACTATAAGATACTGATGAAAGAAATCAAAGATGACACAAACAGATTGAGAGACATACCATGTTCTTGGATTGGAAAAATCAATACTGTGAAAATGACTATACTACCCAAAGCAATCTACAGATTCAGTGCAATTCCTATCAAATTACCAATGGCATTTTTCACAGAACTACAACAAAAAATTTCACAATTTGTATGGAAACACAAAAGACCCTGAATAGCCGAAGCAATCTTGAGAAAGAAAAACAGCGGGACAAGTCAGGCTCCCTGACTTCAGACTACACTACAAAGCTACAGGAATCAAGACAGTATGGCACTGGCACAAAAACAGAAAAACAGATCAATGGAAAGGATAGAAAGCCCAGTCATAATCCCATGTACCTATGGTCAACTAATCTTTGACAAAGGAGGAAAGAATATACAACAGAGAAAAGACAGTCCCTTCAATAAGTGGTGCTGGGAAAACTGGACAGCTACATGTGAAAGAATGAAATTAGAACACTCCCTAGCACCATACACAAAAATTAGCTCAAAATTGATTAAGGACCTAAATGTAAGGCCAGACACTTTAAAGCTCTTAGAGGAAATCAGGCAGACCACTCTTTGACATAAATCACAGCAAGATCTTTTTAACCCACCGCCTAGATTAATGAAAATAAAAACAAAAATAAACAAATGGGACCTTATGAAACCTAACAGCTTTTGCACAGCAAAGGAAACCATACGCAAGACGAAAAGGATGGCAGAATATATTTGCAAATGAAGCAACTGACAAAGGATTACTCTCCAAAATATACAAACTGCTCATGCAGCTCAATATCAAAAGAACAACAACCCAATCAAAAAATGGGCAAGGAATCAGGAAGATGGCAGAAGAGTAAGACACAGAGATCACCTTCCTCCCCACAGATACACCAGAAATACATCTACACGTGGAACAACTCCTACAGAACACCTACTGAACGCTGGTAGAAAACCTCAGACCTCCCAAAAGGCAAGAAACTCCCCACGTACCTGAAGAGGGCAAAAGAAAAAAGAATAAACAGAGACAAAAGAATAGGGATGGGATCTGCACCAGTAGGAGGGACCTGTGTAGGAGGAAAGGTTTCCACACACTAGGAAGCCCCTTCGCCGGCGGAGACTGAGGGTGGCAGAGGGGGGAAGCTTCGGAGCCACGGAGGAGAGCGCAGCAACAGGGGTGCGGAGGGCAGAGCGGAGAGATTCCCGCACAGGGGATCGGTGCTGACCAGCACTCACCAGCCCGAGAGGCTTGTCTGCTCACCCGCCGGGTCGGGCGGGGCTGGGAGCTGAGGTTCGGGCTTCGGTCGGATCACAGGGAGAGGACTGTGGTTGGCGTGAACACAGCCTGAAGGGGCTAGTGCACCACGGCTAGCTGGGAGAGAGTCCGGGAAAAAGTCTGGACCTGCCGAAGAGGCAAGTGACTTTTTCTTCCCTCTTTGTCTCCTGGTGCACGAGGAGAGGGGATTAAGAGTGCTGCTTAAAGGAGCTCCAGAGACGGGCACAAGCCGCAGCTAACAGCGCGCACCCCAGAGACAGGCATGAGACGCTAAGGCTGCTGCTGCCGCCACTGAGAAGCCTGTGTGCGAGCACAGGTCACTATCCACACCTCCTTTCCGGGGAGCCTGTGCAGCCCGCCACTGCCAGGGTCCCGTGATCCAGGGACAACTTCCCCGGGAGAACGCACGGCGCGCCTCAGGCTGGTGCAACGTCACGTCGGCCTCTGCCGCCGCAGGCTCGTGCCACCCTCTGTGCCCCTCCCTCCCCCCAGCCTGAGTGAGCCAGAGCCCCCGAATCAGCGGCTCCTTTAACCCCGTCCTGTCTGAGCGAAGAACAGACACACTCCGGCGACCTACACTCAGAGGCAGGGCCAAATCCAAAGCTGAGCCCCGGGAGCTGTGCAAACAAAGAAGAGAAAGGGAAATCTCTCCCAGCAGCCTGAGAAGCAGCGGATTAAAGCTCCACAATCAACTTGATGTACCCTGCATCTGTGGAATATATGAATAGACAACGAATCATCCCAAATTGAGGAGGTGGACTTTGAAAGCAAGATTTATTTATTTTTCCCCTTTTCCTCTTTTTGTGAGTGTGTATGTGTATGCTTCTGTGTGAGATTTTGTCTGTATAGCTTTGCTTTCATCATTTGTCCTAGGGTTCCATCCACCCGTTTTATTTTTCTTTAAAAATTTTTTTTTCTTATTTTTTATTTTAATAACTTTATTTTATCTTACTTTCCCTTCCTTCCTCCCTCCCTCCCTCCCTCCCTCCCTCCCTTCCTTCCTTCCCTCCCTTTTATTCTGAGCTATGTGGATGAAAGCCTCTTGGTGCTGCAGCCAGGAGTCAGTGCTGTGCCTCTAAGGTGGGAGAGCCAACTTCAGGACACTGGTCCACAAGACACCTCCCAGCTCCACATAATATCAAATGGCAAAAATCTCCCAGAGATCTCCATCTCAACACCAGCACCCAGCTTCACTCAACGACCTGCAAGCTACAGTGCTGGACACCATTTGCCAAACAACTAGCAAGAAGGAACACAACCCCATCCATTAGCAGACAGGCTGCCTAAAATCATAATTAGTCCACAGACACCCCAAAACACACCATCAGACGTGGACCTGCCCACCAGAATGACAAGATCCAGCCTCACCCACAAGAACACAGGCACTAGTCCCCTCCACCAGGAAGCCTACACAACCCACTGAACCAACTTTAGCCACTGGGGACAGACCCCAAAAACAACGGAAACTATGAACCTGCAGCCTGCAAAAAGGAGACCCCAAACAGAGTAAGATAAGCAAAATGAGAAGACAGAAAAACACACAGCAGAAGAAGGAGCAAGATGAAAACCCACCAGACCTAATAAATGAAGAGGAAATAGGCAGTCTACCTGAAAAAGAATTTAGAATAATGATAGTAAAGATGATCCAAAATCTTGGAAATAGAATAGAGAAAATGCAAGGAACATTTAACAAGGGCATAGAAGAACTAAAGATGAAACAAGCAATGATGAACAACACAATAAATGAAATTAAAAATACTCTAGAAGGGAATCAATAGCAGAATAACTGAGGCAGAACAACGGATAAGTGACCTGGAAGACAAAAGAGTGGAAGTAATTAACACAGAGCAGAATAAAGAAAAAAGAATGAGAAGAACTGAGGACAGTCTCAGAGACCTCTGGGACAACATTAAATACACCAACATTCGAATTATAGGGGTCCCAGAAGAAGAAGAGAAAAAGAAAGGGACTGAGAAAATATTTGAAGGATTATAGTTGAAAATTTCCCTAATATGGGAAAGGAAATAGTTAATCAAGTCCAGGAAGCACAAAGAGTCGCATACAGCATAACTCCAAGGAGAAACACGCCAAGACACATATTAATCAAACTGTCAAAAATTAAATACAAAGAAAACATATTAAGAGCAGCAAGGAAAAAAAACAAATAACACACAAGGGAATCCCCATAAGGTTAACAGCTGATCTTTCAGCAGAAACTCTGCAAGCCAGAAGGGACTGGCAGGACATATTTAAAGTGATGAAGGAGAAAAACCTACAACCAAGATTACTCTACCCAGCACGGATCTCATTCAGATTTGATGGAGAAATTAAAACCTTTACAGACAAGCAAAAGCTGAGAGAGTTCAGCACCACCAAACCAGCTTTACAACAAATGCTAAAGGAACTTCTCTAGGCAAGAAACACAAGAAAAGGAAAAGACCTACAATAACAAAACAATTAAGAAAATGGTAATGGGAACATACCTATCGATAATTACCTTAAATGTAAATGGATTAAATGCTCCCACAAAAAGACACAGACTGGCTGAATGGATAGAAAAACAAGACCCATATATATGCTGTCTACAAGAGACCCACTTCAGACCTAGAGACACATACAGACTGAAAGTTAGGGGATGGAAAAAGATATTCCATGCAAATGGAAACCAAAAGAAAGCGGGAGTAGCAATTCTCATATCAGACACAATAGACTTTAAAATAAAGACTATGAGAAGAGACAAAGAAGGACACTACATAATGATCAAGGGATCGATCCAAGAAGAAGATATAACAATTGTAAATATTTATACACCCAACATAGGAGCACCTCAATTTGTTAGTTAGGCAAATACTAACAGCCATAAAAGGGGAAATTGATACTAACACAGTCATAGTAGGGGACTTTAACACCCCACTTTCTCCAATGGACAGATCATCCAAAATGAAAATAAATAAGGAAACACAAGCTTTAAATGATACATTAAACAAGATGGACTTACTTGATATTTATAGGACATTCCATCCAAAAGCAATAGAATACACATTTTTCTCAAGTGCTCATGGAACATTCTCCAGGATAGATCATATCGTGGGTCACACATCAAGCCTCGGTAAATTTAAGAAAATTGAAATCGTATGATGTTTCTTTTCCGACCACAATGCTATGAGACTAGTTATCAATTACAGGAAAAGATCTGTAAAAAATACAAACACATGAGGGCTAAACAATACATTACTTAATAACGAAGTGATCACTGAGGAAATCAAAGAGGAAATAAAAAAATACCTAGAAACAAATGACAATGGAGACACGACAACCCAAAACCTATGGGATGCAACAAAAGCAGCGCCAAGAGGGAAGTTTATAGAAACACAATCATACCTTAAGAAACAGGAAACATCTCGAATAAACAACGTAACCTTGCACCTCAAGCAATTAGAGAAAGAAGAACAAAAAAACCCCAAAGTTAGCAGAAGGAAAGAAATCATAAAGATCAGATCAGAAATAAATGAAAAAGAAATGAAGAAAACGATAGCAAAGATCAATAAAACTAAAAGCTGGATCTTTGAGACGATAAAAAAAATTGATAAACCATTAGCGAGACTCATCAAGAAAAAAACGGAGAAGACTCAAATCAATAGAATTAGAAATGAAAAAGAACAACTGACACTGAAGAAATACAAAAGATCATGAGAGATTACTACAAACAACTCTATGGCAATAAAATGGACAACCTGGAAGAAATGGGCAAATTCTTAGAAATGCAAAACCTGCCAAGACTGAATCAGGAAGAAATAGAAAATATGAACAGACCAATCATAAGCACTGAAATTTAAACTGTGATTAAAAATCTTCCAACAAACAAAAGCCCAGGACCATATGGCTTCACAGGCGAATTCTATCAAACATTTAGAGAAGAGTTAACACCTATCCTTCTCAAACTCTTCCAAAATATAGCACAGGGAGGAACACTCCCAAACTCATTCTACGAGGCCACCATCACCCTGATGCCAAAACCAGACAAGGATGTCACAAAGAAAGAAAACTACAGGCCAATATCACTGATGAACATAGATGCAAAACTCCTCAACAAAATACTAGCAAACAGAATCCAGCAGCACATTAAAAGGATCATACACCATGATCAAGTGGGGTTTATTCCAGGAATGCAAGGATTCTTAAATATATGCAAATCAATCAATGTGATACACCATATTAACAAATTGAAGGAGAAAAACCATATCATCATCTCAATAGATGCAGGGAAAGCTTTCGATGAAATTCAACCCCCATTTATGATAAAAACCCTGCAGAAAGTAGGCATAGAGGGAACTTTCCTGAACATAATAAAGGCCATATATGACAAACCCACAGCCAACATCATCCTCAATGGTGAAAAACTGAAAGCATTTCCACTAAGATCAAACAAGCCAAGGTTGCCCACTCTCACCACTCTTATTAGACATAGTTTTGGAAGTTTTAGCCACAGCAATCAGAGAAGAAAAGGAAATAAAAGGAATCCAAATCAGAAAAGAAGAAGTAAAGCTGTCACTGTTTGCAGATGACATTATACTATACATAGAGAATCCTAAATATGCTACCAGAAAACTACTAGAGCTAATCAATGAATTTGGTAAAGTAGCAGGATACAAAATTAATGCACAGAAATCTCTGGCATTCCTATACACTAATGATGAAAAATCTGAAAGTGAAATCAAGAAAACACTCCTATTTACCATTGCAACAAAAAGAATAAAATATCTAGGAATAAACCTACCTAAGGAGAAAAAAGGCCTGTACGCAGAAAATTATAAGGCATTGATGAAAGAAATTAAAGATGATACAAATAGATGGAGATATATACTATGTTCTTGGATTGGAAGAATCAACATTGTGAAAATGACTCTACTACCCAAAGCAATCTACAGATTCAATGCAATCCCTATCAAACTACCACTGGCATTTTTCACAGAAGTACAACAAAAAATTCCACAATTTGTATGGAAACACAAAAGACCCCAAATAACCAAAGCAACCTTGAGAAAGAAAAACGGAGCTGGAGGAATCAGGCTCCCTGACTTCAGACTATACTACAAAGCTACAGTAATCAAGACAGTATGGTACTGGCACACAAACAGCAATATAGATCAATGGAACAGGATAGAAAGCCCAGAGATAAACCCACACACATATGGTCACATTATCTTTGATAAAGGAGGGAGGAATATACAGTGGAGAAAGGACAGCCTCTTCAATAAGTGGTGCTGGGAAAACTGGACAGGTACATGTAAAAGTATGAGATTAGATCACTCCCTAACACCACACACAAAAATTAGCTCAAAATGGATTAAAGACCTAAATGTAAGGCCAGAAACTATCAAACTCTTAGAGGAAAACATAGGCAGAACACTCTGTGACATAAATCACAGCAAGATCCTTTTTGACCCACCTCCTAGAGAAATGGAAATAAAAACAAAAATAAACAAATGGGACCTAATGAAACTTAAAAGCTTTTGCACAGCAAAAGAAACTATAAACAAGACCAAAAGACAACCCTCAGACTGGAAGAAAATATTTGCAAATGAAGCAACTGACAAAGGATTAATCTCCAAAATTTACAAGCAGCTCATGCCGCTCAATAACAAAAAAACAAACAACCCAATCCAAAAATGGGCAGAAGACCTAAATAGACATTTCTCCAAAGAAGTTATACAGACTGCTGACAAATAAATGAAAGAATGCTCAACATCATTAATCATTAGAGAAATGCAAATCAAAACTACAATGAGGTATCATCTCACACCAGTCAGAATGGCCATCATCAAAATATCTAGAAACAATAATGCTGGAGAGGGTGTGGAGAAAAGGGAACACTCTTGCACTGCTGGTGGGAATGTGAATTGGTACAGCCACTACGGAGAACAGTATGGAGGTTCCTTAAAAGACTACAAATAGAACTACCATATGACCCAGCAATCCCACTACTGGGCATATACCTTGAGAAAACCATAATTCAAAATTAGTCATGTACCAAAATGTTCATTGCAGGTCTATTTACAATAGCCAGAAGATGGAAACAACGTAAGTGTCCATCATCGGATGAATGGATAAAGAAGATGTGGCACATATATACAGTGGAATATTACTCAGCCATAAAAAGAAATGAAATTGAGTTATTTGTAATGAGATGGATGGACCTAGATTCTATCATACAGAGTGAAGTAAGTCAGAAAGAGAAAGACAAATACCGTATGCTAACACATATATATGGAATTTAAGGAAAAAAATGTCATGAAGAACCTAGGGGTAAGACAGGAATAAAGACACAGACCTACTAGAGAATGGACTTGAGGATATGGGGAGGGCAAAGGTAAGCTGTGACAAAGCAACAGAGTGGCATGGACATATATACACTACCAAATGTAAAATAGCTAGTGGGAAGCAGCCATATAGCACAGGCAGATCAGCTCGGTGCTTTGTGACCGCCTGGAGCAGTGGGATGGGGAGGGCCGGAGGCAGGGAGACGCAAGAGGGAAGAGATATGGGAACATATGTATATGTATAACTAATTCACTTTGTTGTAAAGCAGAAACTAACACACCATTGTAAAGCAATTATACTCCAATAAATATGTTAAATAAATAAATAAATACACATCAAATGCAACTTCATGCAGGTGTGATATGTTATCATTATATGAATGTATAACTACGCTTATATACAGCTAATGGAGAAAGGTGGAAATAGATTTTCTGAGTAGTACAGTTTAAGAAGAATTTTGGCACAGTAGGACAGAATCCATTTGGGAATCTATCCTTATTTCCTTTTCCAAGACAAGAAAATAATTGTAGAGTATCTACTGCTGGGATTTAAACCCATGTTTCATGCCTGGAGACCTAACATTTTATTCAAGGTGCCAAAGCTTACAAATTTCTCATTAGAAAATTCTTCAAAACAGAAGATAAGGGTAGTGTCCCATTGTCCCTCTGTTGGGATGCCTCATTCATAAGCAAGGGCAGGTAGGGAGTAGACTGAGTACAATGTACTGAGGAATGGCACGACTTAGTGGGCAGGTGCGTTTCTGAATTTAGGCTGTTCAAGTGGTCCACTGATCCCATGGTCAACTTCTAATATCTCACAAGTATATATAAATTCACGCATTGGGTAAAAGCAGAAAGTGAGAGCAACAGAATCATTAGGCCACTGAAATTAAGACACATTGTATTGATATAAACTGTTTCAATGCCTCAACTCATCATCAAGTCCATGCACCTCCATTATGTTAAAAGCCAAATACATGTATTTGATCTGTGGTATATTTCTTGGAAACCATAGGGTAGAATGAACCACAAAAAGGTTGGGGGGAAAACCATTCTAGGAAATAATTTTTAAGCAAGATTGATATACTAGCAAATTGGAGATAAAAGGGCCTGGAAAGAATTGCTTTGCTGCTCTCAATACAGTAATAATTCTCTTCCCACTGGAGTGTAATATCTTAAGACATTTCTGGTGACCATCCAGTTTGACAATACTCATAATTAACCTGATCAATATCTATAATCTAGTTAACTGTGGTTATCAGAGTCAGTACCTTCAACTGAATACAACAGAGCTCTTGATTCTTTTGAATATTTGGAATTTTGAGTCAAGTTTGAAGGTCACTGGCCATCATTCCTTGAAAGAACCAGACATGTTAGGCATGAAAATTATGTTATAGACACAGTAGGATGGTACTTTTCAACTGTGTTGCAAGTAAGCTTGGAGGTCCATAATTTCAATGGAACAATTTTTGTGGTTTCATTTCAATGATAATTTAGGGAAATTAATATAATGAGTTCTAAATTTCCTATTACTACTGAGTAGTGCCACTTTTGGGTTTATGTTTTGGATTATATTGGCACTAAGTGACCAGAGTTTATATTTTAAATTTTAAGGCCACGTTTCTCAATTGTTTTTCTAACACACTTTGGAGACCTTTAGGGTTCTCCAGTATAACCTTGAATGCTTGTGAATGTTTGTGGACCTTTAGAGTATACCTTAATTTCCTCAAGTATAAGGGAAAAATATGTAATTAGCTCTTCTTGAAACTAGATTTCATATTAACATAAGAAAAAGAACTAGATATTTTGGGTTGGTTTCATAGCTATTAAGGCATTTTGGGAAAAGAGCACTTTAAATTTGGTGTCTAGTATATTCAGCCCAATTTCATTTCAATAACTCTATTCACAAAGTATTTAAGTTCTAAACTCATACTCTTGTATAAGAAAAAGACTCATGAATTTATAATTATGTGTTCCAGAAAAATTTAATAAGGGATTTCTAATATGGCCTTTTGTAATTTTCACTTTGCTCAGACTACAATTTACTTTATTCTACCTCAATGTATTTTGGTCAATTTCCATTTCTAAAAACTTGTGAATCTATTAGTTATGTTATTTTCATAACTAATAATTTAAATAATATTCCACTTTCACCAAATTTGGAAAACTTGCATATGTGTAAGGTGAAAGAAATAGTATAGCAAAAACAATAACTGAAAACAATAACTTTTAAAAGAACAAGATAATCTTTAAAGTTAAGAGAATTTTAAACTATAGTTAATGCACATATACAGTAAAGGTACATATATATATTTTAAATAAATAAATTTATTTATTTATATATTTATTTTTGGCTGCCTTGGGTCTTTGCTGCTGTGCGCGGGCTTTCTCTAGTTGCGGCAAGCAGGGGCTACTCTTCGTTGCGGTGCACGGGATTCTCATTGCGGTGGCTTCTCTTGTTGTGAAGCATGGGCTCTAGGTGCATGGGCTCAGTAGCTGTGGCACATGGGCTTAGTTGCTCCGCGGCATCTTCCTGCCTCAGAGCTCGAACCCATGTCTCCTACATTGGTAGGCGGATTCTTAACCACTGCGCCACCAGGGAAGTCCCAGTAGATGTATATTTGACAGTGAAAATATAACCAAAAAATTCTAAAAAGACTGGCTTATAATAGAAATAAAAATTGAACAGAATACAAGTAAATGTTAATTCTAATTAGGAATAGTCTGAGTTCATAATTTGAAATAAACTATGAAAAATTTTTATTTCCTATTGTACTTTGGAGACAATAACTAGAAGGCTATTTTTATCTTTTTTTTTTTTTTTTTTGCCCTAATGATCTTTACTTCAAATTTGGTTATGCCAGAAATGCTGTGATGTTCAATTTAGCCAATTCTTAGGTTATAACCTTGATTTCTCCACTTCCTTCAAAATATCCTTTCAAACTTGTCTTTCATAATCTCTCTGTCCTTTGCATTACAAAAAGACCTCTGTGGGGGCCCTACTTTTACCACATGGAAATATGGTAATTAAGAGCTTTGTGCCCCTATTTTCTCATGACTGAGTAACATGGAAAACAATGGGGTCTCCTCTTCCTGTTTAGCAATTCCATTCATGCAACAAACATGTTCAATGTACATGTCATAATATAATAACAGTCTAAATGGATTAAATTGCAGTGTGTATTAAGCACAATTCTCTCTGGCAGATGTATACAGATATTATGCAGAGCACCACTTAACACTCTTCATATCCAGTTGCAATGCACAAAGTAACACTTCACAGGGTTCCACAAAAACCCACTCCAAACGGCTTCCCTGATGGCGCAGTGGTTAAGAGTCCACCTGCCGATGCAGGGAACACGGGTTCGTGCCCCAGTCCGCGAAAATCCCACATGCCGCGGAGCGGCTAGGCCCGTGAGCCATGGCCGCTGAGCCTGCGCGTCCGAAGCCTGTGCTCCGCAACGGGAGAGGCCACAACAGTGAGAGGCCCGCGTACTGCAAAAACAAAACAAAACAAAACAAAACACTCCAAGAAACTAAGACTCCTCTGAAACACCTTTCCGTAACAAACTTTTTTTAGAAATTAAGGCTGCCATGTAAATGGTGAACCATTTTCTAAATCAATTTCATGCCCTCTCTTCCAACTCCACCTACCCACCTTCTTTTTTCCTTTTTTCTGTCATTCCTTATTATTATTATTTTTTTTGATGGAAATCCAGAAAAGCAGAATAGTGCTACTCCAGTTTAATTCACAGTAGCAGCACTGAGTGATTGGGCCCTAAAGCTCTGAGCTGGCTAGAAACATCTGCCAGTTATCAAGGCCTATTCTTGTCATTTGCAGGGCTTGTCTGTATTACACCATCATATCTGTAATGTCAGTAAAATGCAATTGACAGCTCACTAATTATAATAAATTGTTTTTCCTACCAAAACAGTAACATACCTAGAGACCACTTAAAATATACCATGGTGGTTGTGGAAAGCAGACTCTTTAAACATTTCTTTATTGGGGGGGAATTCCTTTATTTATTTATTATAATGTAGTTTCATTTTTTTAATGGGAATTTCAGGAATGTACGTTTATGCATGGTTATACTCTTATAGGTCTAACATACTTAATATAAAAGAATCACACACTGACTATACCCACTCACCCACCCACCCACCTACACTCACTCCACATTTCTATTTGTGTATTCATGAAACTGTTAATTTACAGAAGCTTGAAAATATTTATTTCTAATGTGCTATGAAAGCAAAAAAAAAAACCAGTTTTTTATAGATAGTTATAATAGATGTTTGCATTTCTTGAAAAGTTTTGGTTCTTAAAGCATTTCATTATATGAGGAATAAACGGATGAACTTGGTAGAATACCACCAAAAGTGAAGTTCTTAGCAACCCCCTACTTCCATCAGTCAACAAGGTTGCATCAGAACACTTAGGTTCTTTTTTAAGTTTTGATACTTCGTCTTGAAATGGTCATATGTCAAACTGACACTTATCATCATAGGAAAAACATATTTTAAACAGCTGACATATTGCCACATGTAAGCTAATATCAATAACATCAGAGTCTAGGTTCTCTGAGTATCTAACCTATTAAGGAAAAAGGACTGAAAGAAGGCCTCTGCTAGGAAGTAAATGTTCAAGTACAAATTGGTGATAGCCAAACTCTTGTCAGTGTATGACATTCTGCTACCAAAAAATGAATGAGAAAAAATGCAGCATGCTTTAAAATGATTCATACAAAAATGCAGCATGTAACATCGGAATGTATATGTCTAAAAGCATATTTTGCAGGAAGCAGTAAATACAGCCTATGGCTGTGCCTATTAACCAAAGAGCTTGAGGAGTTCACTCCACTTATCCAGTGAAATGCAAAATATGGATCAGTGAAAGTTTCTGTGTTGGAGTGGATAGGGGACTCTCATATAATAATTTATGTTCTTTTCACTGACGTTGTCCTGTCCTTTCAAATTCACATTCATACTTTGTTCTGACCCTCCTGTTTTAGATTCTGCCAACTGATAAATTAATCCTCCTCTGATAGTTTTTCATAGGTGTCATGAAGTACTGGCCAGTTTTCATACTCAAAGTCTTGGCACAGAAACAATGGAAATCTACTTACAATCATGAGTAATCAACATTGAAAATATATTTCTATTTTTAATCAAAAGTATATTTTACTTCAAGAAAAGACTCTCTTTTGTCATGGCAAAAATTTGTGGTCCTGACTCCAAAATCTTTTTATCTGCTCTAAAGAAAGTGTGACTTTTTGCTTCAAGTGACAAGTGTCTTTTTTCAAACAACTTTCAAACTTTGCTAGAAGTAGATCTTATTGGAAAAGTAAAGCACCCTTTAAGGTGTGATTCCAACAACAGTTGTTAAAGGAGAAGCACAGAAACTTATTTTATAAACTTATTTTGCTTCAGTAATAAGTATGAGAATTAAACATATAGCACTTTTGGGATACCTAACACAATTATATCTACCAAAATACTGTTGCATTTGATTTAATAATCCCCAAAGATGGAAAATTCTGTCTTGTGTTATGAAAAATTAGATTTACTCATGATTTGTCATAAAATATCAAATAATCACATACTATATTTGGACTACAATAATATTTTAAATACCAACTAAATACCAAATGTGCAACAGAAAATTAAATGTTTTTATTAATCATTAACACTAAATCTGCCTATTTTTATTTAACACCAAATCTTCATGCTTGAATATTGTGTTTTATTCTACTGCATGGAAAATACCAACATAACTTTTGAAATGACTATCATTCAGTTTACAGAGAAAACACTATTTCATGAAAGTACTTGTTTTGAAAAGCAAAAATACCATACCAATAGGAATAATATCCTAAAAATATATTTATTTTTTAAAGAAATCACTGTTTCTTGTAAAGAAAGAAAATAAATCTATCATCAATGAATTTTTCAATTTTACGAATATTTTATTACATTTAGGATCATGAGAAGTGTTTCTCTAGTGATCTTCAGCTTTAATCTACTGTTCTAATCATTAAGGTCTAGCATATATTCTAACACTAAATATGACTAATTATTTTCCTTTATCATCATGTACATAAAAAAATAATTTTGCTTAATTTTTCTAAGCATAAAAAAGAGCTAAAATGTTTAAATGTTTGAAAAGTAACATTCAACTAACTCACCAATTTTATTTCAGAGAATAATGCAAATACTTATCTACACAAACATGAAACTGTCATAAATGCACATCACAAACATATACTTTGAAGAAATATTTTAGTGAATTGTATAGTGCAATACAACAATATGAAGTGTGAATCATTTTTTTTTTGAGTCAAACACGACCCCTTTATAGAACTGTAAAGAAAATAAGTTTTTAAGGAGTGAAGGAAGAAAATAATTATTCAATAAGGGTAACTATGACACTTAGTTCTCTACCTTGAAGTGTGTTTTCTGTTTCATTTTACTGACTGGTGATGAAATTCTCACGTTCCTGTTTAAATCTCATCCCTAAATAATGATATGGCTTCTAGGTTCAAACCAAGAATATAAAGAATTTCTTTCATCTTCAGAAGATTCTACTCCCAAAACCATTCTGCAATTAGTTTTAAAGTATATACTTACAGATATAATAATTTTATTATTTATGATAATGTCATCATACTTTATTTAGTCATTTTATTTCTTTAATATATCACTCAACCTCCATAGCAGGCATTCTAGAGGTAAACATATGGACTAGAAACAGAATTAAGTCTCGATATTTAAACTTAAATCCTAACCACATCTAATATCTTGTAAGCATGAATCATCCCAGTAATATGTGAAATAAAGGGAAAAAATTTAGACAGTGTAAAAGTCATGATTATCAATTTCTATCACTTTAATAATAATGAAAGGTGATAGGAATTGATAAACATGACTTTTGTGATATATACTAGCTAAAAAGTTTATATAACTATTGTGGCTGCAAACCTAGTTCTCTGGCAGAGTTTCCCTCAGCTTATGTATATGGAGTATGATAAGCATGTGTGTGTAAGAAAATAGAAATAAAGAAAAGTACAATAGAGTGTGTCCTTTACTCTCGCTTACTATTTGTGTAATAATAGTTATCACAAAAATTCTGTAAGGTGGATTTGAATATATTTCAAAAGCTTTGAAAATACCCAGATACATTCATACTCTTAAAGCTCTAAATTAAGAGAATAATAAGAAATACAGTTAAATATTTGTTTAAATAGAAATTTATTGAAATCTTATTCCAAAAAGAAGAGAAAGCAGTCTAAATGTCCAGGAATAGGTAAATTGTTAAATAAACTACTTGTATTTTGGTAAAAATAAAAATCATGAAAAATCATTTTCTCATAAAGTACTGAATGCCATGGTAAAATGCTCCAATAATGCTCCAGAGATAATGAGTGTTTCCATCTAAATCCCCTAATTGACATTTCCTATAAATCCCGTGAAACTTCAGATGGATTCTCCAGCATCTCACCTTCAGTTCAAGATCAGAGTTATGGAAATTCTAATACTAACATCCCTGGTTTTACTGGACAGTGTTTCCCTTCTAGAGACAAGGCAAAGAGGCTGGTACAGCAACATAATTTGGATCAACACTATCCCGCAAAAAGGAAGATATAAATTGTGAAAAGACCATTGCTAGCCATAGAAAAGGATAAATCTAGGAAAACAGTAGAAAGAACTGGGCACTTTTAGGAGAGAGCAATAAATATAAAGCACATACCAACTAGAACAAGTGAGCAGATCAAAGAGAAGCTCAACATGAATCACCACAAGATTAATTCTTTCCCAGTGAAATTGAGTAGGCCATACTTTATAGCACCTCTGATGCTCAACACCTTGGATGGCCAGCAATCTAAATGTTTAAACTCTTACCAAGCTGAGTAGCTGTCCATGTATCTCCTCCTCTTGCTGCCCAAACCCCACCCCTCAGCAACTTTATGACAGAGAAATCATCTAGTCTCTCCACCTACTACCTCCACAACTCAACATGGAGATGTTAGTTTATCTGAATATTCTACTACACAGTGAAGCTCTCTATTTGAAAATGTCTATTCAGGGTCTCAAAGTTTTTACCCTAACATTCTCTGCCAAAGGGTAGAAGCATTATGTTTAATATTATAATGGTCTATTTCCTCACATGAATTATGCCACTTCTCCTCCTCTTCACCCTATAAAGGAAAAGGATCAAGTCTATAAGTAGATTTAGTTCTAAATATATGGCGTATTGAAAACCCAATAGCAATCTCACCACCACTATCCTAAGATAATGAGAACTCTATTAGAAATAACTATATAAAATTAGTCAAGGGAATGACATTTTCTAATTTTGGTCTGAACTTTTTCTAGAAACATCCCCATGGCAGAGCTCTCCATCCATGTGGAAAAAATGGCAAAGTATAATAATAAGACAAGTACGAAGTATGTAGTATGTGGAATGTGTGATTATGATTCACCTGAAGAGGTTTAGTGTCTTTAGAGTCATCTCTCTCAACTTTGATTCATCCAGTATTAGGCACCGTCCCTAAACTATACACGTATTTGAATGTAAAAGATAAAAACAAGGAGCTAAAATATCTTGGTACCACAGAGTTTGACATATTTTCTTTATTTTCTACTATGAATTGTCACTTACTCGATAACTCTATTCGCTTGGGAGATCTCTCACCCTAGACACACACGAAAAGTTCGCGAAGTTAGGACAGGTAGGCATTTGGAGTAGCACCACTGGGAGTTCAGGTCTTGACTTCATACTTGATGCAAATGTTCAGTCCCTTGCCACCTCGCTCCAAGTCCATCAGTTTGAATGACATTCACTCTCCACACCGAAAGAGAGAAAGTTTACACACCACAGAAATAGGAAAATGAGTCCTATTTTTCTTGAACACATGTAAATCTTTCTAACACTGTTTCTAATAGAATGTTTGAATGTGCATTTTATTTCCAATCAAGGAAACATTTGCTAAAAATCATATCTGAAGGTAAGGTTTATTTTTAATTATTATTATTTTATTGGCTGAACACAGACTTACGTTTAATTTGCTATCATTATAATTTTAGGGACTTGCCTGGTGGCGCAGTGGTTAAGAGTCCACCTGCCAATGAAGGGGACACAGGTTTGAGCCCTGGTCTGGGAAGATTCCACATGTCACGGAGCAACTAAGCCTGTGTGCCACAACTACTGAGCCCATGTGCCACAACTACTGAAGCCCACATGCCTAGAGCCCTTGCTGTGCAACAAGAGAAGCCACCACAATGAGAAGCCCTCACACTGCAACGAAGAGTAGCCCTCAGTCACCACAACTAGAGAGAAGCCTGCACGCAGCAATGAAGACCCAATGCTGCCAAAAATAAAAAAATAATTAATTAATTTAAAAAGTAATAATTTTAATCTATTTACTTAAGAGTAAATTTTTTATTAATTGAATATATATTGTTTTTCAAAATTTATGAGAATTCCTGTTTTTAAAACCATTTTATCTATTGGACCTCAGTATTTGGAGGGTACCTTCTTTAATACTTTCAGCTATGTTCATTCATGAGATAATTAGGCAGTTCATTTCAAAGCCTTTTATAAGTCAGTGACAGTTACATCATTTTTATGATATTAAAAAAGTCTGCTATATCATGTGTATGTGACAGTAGCACGTGAAGTAAGTTACTATGTATCTTGAGGCTACTAAGGGATTGATGTGGTGTTTAGAGACTAGGGCAGGAAAATCTTTCCACAGTCAGTTAATTTACGTTATTATAATTTAAGCATAATTTGTTTATTATTCCTCTGCTTGAAAGTTTTAAGCAAATTCTGCATAATACTATTATTTATATTTTAATTTGAAGCAGACTAGATTATTTACAAAGTAGGCTTCGTTTTAGACAAAAAGATTACATTATACATGAAGAAATACAACTACCTACCTAGACTCTAAAATATCAGTAGAAGTCCAGCGACAATTTCTTTTTTAAAGAAAAAAGGTTAAAGGGAAAATACGTACTTAGCATCAAAACTGAAGTGTATGTTTACAAAATTCAGTCACATTTCTCTCACACCAGACTGGTATGTTACCAAATATACTAGAAACAATCTCCACAAATTTAGGAAACTTTTGTTCTTTGTTCACATTGTGTCCCTTGTAGTAGAACATCTAGTACTTAACTGCCCTCAATTAATATTCATTGAATAATTAAATACATGCAAATTATAAATAAGTTTAATATACAAAAATGGGTTACTTCTTGAGATATCACTATATATCAATATACCTATATGTATATCTAATTTCTAACTCTCTATCTATGTCTAATCTCCACACCCATCCCAAATGTGTAAATCATTTGGGATTATCTATGAGTTTCTCCTATAAAACTCTTCCTAACATATTCTGCCCCAACCCCCAGCTGGTTTTTGCAATATATACATACCTCATATAACAAGCAGACTTGTTACTTCCAAACTTTTACACTCAGAAAAATGACAGCAGTGGTTTTTTCCTCCTCCCTCTCTCCCATGGAAGGGTCAGTAAACGACACTGCTGCTGGAGGAGGAAACTGGAAAGGCACAGGTAAGCCAGGGACTCAGTGCTCAGCCCCTCACTACCATCCTCAGGGGCAGGAGCCAGGGACACTGGCAGTTCACCTTTAAGGAACCAGGTAATAGTGGACCTGGACAGTCCCAGTAAGCAGAGGGAGACAGACATACAGGTCAGATGTCTGCCCCACCCGCATATGCTCTGCATGATCTGAGCCATTAATATATGTTCAGGGCAGAATGTTGACAGCAATTAATGTAGTGTAAACGTGTAAAGGCTTCCACTATATAAAGCATGTATGTAAATTAAAGTTTTATTTAGGTAAATATTTTACTGTTTGCAATGAAAAGTGTGTATGTTGTTTGAATTTTTTTATAAAAGAGGAAAAAAAGGATACATTAGAAAAACAGGTCTTTGAGGTTTACCAACAAATACACAGACAATATTAGTATCAAGACTTAGGCAATAATTTGGCAACAAACTAAAGAAAATATGAGAGAAGAACTACACAAAATGCCCTTAATGCTGGCTTTTACTCATTCTAGCATTATTCCTGAGCCTATAATTATAGCCTTCTTAAAGCTTAAGAAGCTTAAGCTTCTTAAAGCTTACTATTAAAAGCAGTGAGTATATTTTTGGAAATAATCAAATACTATACTAACTTGATCCTCAATTAGACCTTAAACTAGAAAATGCAGCTGAATATGGGAAGCAATTACTTTATTTGGTGTTTTGAAATATTAACCTAAGATAGAAATTGCTATATACAGCATACTTTTATAGCTGGCAGGTATCAGGTATGGTACTTCCAAAAAAATTTTTTTCAAAGATCATTAAAAAATTCTTATGGGAATTCCTTTTTCTTTAACTACAAAATAACTAAATAACCAGTTTAGCATGAGAATGTGGAATTTCTACTGTTTCATCTCCTTAGTTATGTTGTCAGTGTTTTTCTTCCCAGGTATTGACTGAATAACTAAAAGACAGAAGGGAAGTATTTGTATGTAGAGCTGTAGGTAATGGGGTGAAGGATGGATATACAGAGTCATTTCACACAGCCACTTCAGGGTTGTGGTAGTGTAGCCTAAGTAAAGTTTCAATGTGAGACACATGAATATTGGAACAAATGAGTGTAACTACATTTAGAATGTTTTACTATATGTTACTGATGGCTCATAATATTTTCAAAATATTTCCTAATTATAAAATTAGGAATATAATTCCTCTTATTACTCATTGCATTTGTTTTCCCCATATTTGCTTAAAAGAGTCTTCAGCTCTGTTGGGTCAAACATTCCAGTGCCTAATAGTTCCAGTCAGTGTGATTCAAATTTGACCATTTCCATTTTCTCGAGTTGATTTCCAACCAACATGTGTCAATTAAGAAAACTGAAATGATAAATTTTGATTTTTCTGAGCATAGTAATTTCAAAACAACAAGAATAGGACTTACTATTATTGAGTTAGCCTATCAATGAAGACACATACACAACTCAAAGTACTAAAAATAATTCTTCAGTGATTCTCATTTGAAGAGCAAGTAACTTAGGCAAATGCAAACACTTGCTTCTACAACAAAGATTAGAAGATTCCTTCATTTGTTTAAAAATTTAATCCACTCCATTAATATTTGAAAAAAAAAACTGAAGAGTATATAGTTGATGATAAATGTGTATAAGCTAAAGTTCTAAGCCTGAAAATAATCCAATGATTGCATTTTCAAGAAGAGCAGCTCATTTTAGCAGAGTTCTAAAACCTGAGTAATGCTCCCAAAAATTCAATCTCTCAGTATTTAATTAAAAAATTTTTCTATTACTACTTTATATATACAAATACAAAGCTAAAAATAAAATTATTAGCTTATAGTTGCTATACTTATACAATCAAATAATTTTACAAAGTCAAGGCAAACAAAACTACAGAACCAATAAAATCCAAATTAACAATACTATTATTAATGTCACAGATTATGATATTTTATCTGCAAGTAAAATACTATGTTTGACTACACTCTCTGTCATTACATGGGGAACTTTCAAGTTCAGTGCAAAGTGATGATTCAATCCTCTTGAAACTCTTCTATATTTAAAATGCTATGAGGGACTTCCCTGGTGGTTCAGTGGATAAGACCCCACGCTCCCAATGCAGGGGGCCTGGGTTCCATCCCTGGTCAGGGAACTAGATCCCGCATGCATGCCACAACTAAGATCCCACATGCTGCAACTAAAGATCCCATGTGCTGCAACTAAGAGCCGGTGCAACCAAAATAGATAAATAAATAAATAAATATTTAAAAAAATAATAAAATAAAATGCTATGAAACTTCTATTGATATAATGAAGATTATTTTCATTTGGATTTTGCTTGGTCATGCAACAAATTACTTGGCTCCATTCTTTTACCTTTACTCTGAATAATTAATATTTAAGTAAGTTAAATTTGCATAAAGGTTTATTTGGAAAAAGTGCATAAGTAGACCTAGAGAAAATGCATATTCTCCCAGTACTCAGATTTAAAACATAATTATATTACTTTTTGCTATGGTCTGAATACTTGTTCTCCCTCCCCAATTCATATTGTTGAAATCCTAACCCTTAAAGATGATGGTATTTGTAGGTGGGGCCTTTGGGAGGTGCTTAAATCATAGGGGTGGAGTCCTCATTAATGGGATTAATGCCTTATAAAAAAGAGGCTCCTCATGGCCGCTGAGTCTGTGGGTCTGGAGCCTGTGCTCCGCAATGGGAGAGGCCACGATAGTGAGAGGCTCACATACCGCAAAAAAAAAAAAAAAAAAAAAAAAAAAAGAGGCTCCTGAGAGATCCCTAGTCCTTTTGACCATGTGAGGACACAGGGAGAAATCAGCAGTCTACATCTGGAAGAGGGCTTTCATCAGACACCAAATCTGCCAGCATAGTCATCCCAGACTTCCCAGCCTCCCAGAAGTGTGAGAAATAAATGTCTGTTGTTTATAAGCCACCCAGTCTCTGCTTGTTTCTTACACCAGCCCAAAAGGGTGAAGACACTTTTTAAAGTTTTTTGTGGTAATTAAAACATAAAATATAAACATCCTAATAAAGATCTTTAAGGTCCAGAAGAACATGTCCAGGAAACCCATTCTGAAAAGCACCATACTAAGCCAATCTGTCACCTCAAAAAATGAACAACTGAGCTCTAGCAAGTAAAGTGACCTATTCACAGTCATCTGTTTCTGTCACAGGTTTTTGAAACACCATTAACTATCATTGTCTTCATTCATCAATCTGGGATCTTAGAAACTTAATCTGAAACTTTCATTCCATGAGTTTATATAGATTATGGAGACTAAAGGTAATGGGTTTTAAAATATATTAGCCATAGAGACATTTTTAATTCTTGCTTATTTAACTGCAGTAGGATAAAATTCTATATAGGGTCTTGAGTTAGAAAATGCCTTCAATGCATTTTACTTCCTTAAATGAAATATAGGTTATAAATAATCTCTTGACAAAATACCTATTTCAAACCAATTTAACAGAAGGTTTCTAAATGGGCTTTGTATTAAATGCTGAAGACATAACATAAATGTTCAAATTTTTAACACTGTTTTGTTTGTAATTTTTTACACTTAGACATTTAAAATTCTAACAAAATCATCTAAGTAACAAACTTTAGGTGAAATGGTGGCAAATATTCATGTCTGATTATGTGGGAGTGTATGTGGGTGTGATTCTGAGAGTATATGACTCTATGTCAAAAACCAGGACCTGAGCTGCAGTAAAATTTCCAAATTCATTTAGGAAAAAGAAATATAAAAAGAAATCCTGGATGTATTCTGAAAGAAAGAATAATTTAATACGTTGAAACTAACATTGTTAATGTGGTAACTTAGGTATGTGTAGAAATTTCTGTGAGACAAACAATTTATAACATTTTCTGGATGCCACAATTCTGTTCTTAGGCTAAGCCAGGGGAGTAGGTATTTTTGACTACACCTTGAATAATTTTCCATTTTAAATTTTAGTCTAAACTAGATGGAAAACTAGGCATTAGATAAGCAAATTTGGGTGTTCTGTACTCATAAAACATTTTATCTTATTTTTCTCTTCCTCTGGAGGACAAAGACTAAATTGTAATTGTTTGAATATCAGAAATGACTGGCAATTGGGAAAACAAAAGAAGAGAAAACAGTCTCAAAGATTTTCCTAAGCATTACCTATGGGGAAAAAAAGAGAATTTGTTTATGGACAAATTATCAAAAAGCAATAAAGTGAAGTGCCTTGCTTCAGTTGAAATTTTCTGATAACTGGTCTCCAGACAAATGAAGGTTACAGAGATATCTATGAAAGTAACCTGTGTAGTCCCTGGGGAAAGAGGAAAAGTTAAAATTGCATTGCAACATCTCTTGCAACTGGCTTGCAGCTGTGCTGTGTGTGGGTAATCTTAAGCATCTGATTTCTGAAAAAATGAAGAAATGGAGAAATTTAATAATTTACCGATATTTACTGAAGATTCAGTCTGCAGTGGTGCAGAATGAAGGGAAATGACAATTGAGACTAGTGCTAAATGACTTTCTGTTGATTCTACAACTTTGAATTACATAATAGATCATCACTCCTATGTCATCTTTGCCACTACCTCCACTCTTCCTTCCTTCTATCCTTGTCTCCTTTATATAAGAGGAGGAGAAATACAGGAACTAGAATTGAGACAAGGTGTTCTATTCCTTATTTTTTATTTATTTATTTATTTTTTTGCGGTATGCGGGCCTCTCACTATCGTGGACTCTCCCGTTGCAGAGCACAAGCTCCGGACGCGCAGGCTCAGCGGCCATGGCTCACGGGCCCAGCCGCTCCGCGGCATGTGGGATCTTCCCGGACCGGGGCACGAACCCATGTCCCCTGCATCGTCAGGCGGACTCTCAACCACTGCGCCACCAGGGAAGCCCTTTCCTTATTTTTAATTCTATAATAAAAGTCCTATTAAACTGTTAGGTTAACAGACTCATTTGCAAATGTACACACATGTTCATTAAATTCATTTTAAAATATGTCTTAAGGTAAAGTCATTGTTCTACGTGTTACTGTTATACAAAGTCCCTAGTCTCAGGGAGTTTATATTCTGCTGAGACAGAGGGAATTAATTAATTTTACAATTACAAGAGGAAAATGTATTTTAAAGATCAATATTTAATGAAAAACTATTGCCACTAAACATGATATTATTAAAGCTTTCTCTATAAGATACAGAGAAAATTAATTAAAAGAAAAAAAAACCTACAATAAGCAACAATAACTTATGTTCCCTGTCTTCAAAGTTTATGTCCTCCTACAAAAGAGGACGTTAGTCTTTAATCTTCCTATTTTTTTTTAGATGGGAATGACATCTTCAGAATAAAGTACACAAACTAATGTATGCATCACCAATATAATTCAGTGAAATTACATATGATAATAGTTTATCAAGGTTTTGTTATAAGAAGAACAACAATTTGCAGACAATAAAGGCCCAGCAGAATAAAAGCCTGATTGCAGCGATGAATAATGCACATCGCCTATGGTACTAATTAACCTTGTACTCCAGTAAGATAATATAGAACAATAAGGCTAATTTGAATGTGGTCCAGCACTTTTCCCTATGGCTTGTGGTTATCACCCTTCAGAACACGTAAAATTTTACTTTGTAAAATGAGAAAGATATATCTGTTATTTTTTACATAAAATAAAAAGTGAAATTATATTTTAATATCATGAATTTTCCGAAAAGGTAGATGAGACATATATATAATATAATGTACAAGATATATAGTATGCTAAATAAAAATAAAATGTGCTAAGTAAAAATAAACATACACTGTTTACTTATAGAGTAAATTATACAGAATATTAACAATACATATTAATTTGGCAAAATACTTAGCTAAAATATCAACGTATAATCAAGCCAACTAGACTCAGAAAATGCCTATAATTTATATCTAATCCTTCGATTAGTGTAACCAAGAATTTTCCCCTTCCTCTTAAAATTATAAGATGAATTAAATGGACAAGGTAAAACTAAAATCTGTAATGGGAATATTTTCTTCAAAAATAAACTCCTATGAATTTATTCAAAATATAATACTTTACTTTTTGTGATTAAATCACTGTTGGATGGACAGTCATAGTGATACCTAGAAGAGATAAATTATCTTCAATCGAAAATGCCAATCTTTAATGTTTTAATCATATTATTTGCTATTATTTAGGTATATTTAAAAATGAAAATAATAACATTTCAAATCCGTTTCAAAAAATCTCTTGCGAAAGTTTGATGATAGAGAAAAGATCTTTTTAGATTTTTAGATGGCATGACACAGCTTCCCCACCCCCCTCCAAAAAATGCTCAAAAGTGACAAAGCATATATATACACGAGTCTTGTCTCTATTGCATGTTTAAAAGTAGGCAGGAAACAAGAGAAACTGAATGTGAACAGAAACTGAATATCTAGTAGAAAAGGTTTTCTACCTTTTATATAAATACACTTCTGAATGAAAATATTGCTCTCTTAGTTCATAACAGTGTATGTTTATTTTTAGACAGAGTTTGCATATATATAAATGTCATTCTTGATGGAAATACTTTGTATTTGAACTATTCTCTTTTGTGAGAAAAGTATATTGTTAGGAAGTCTATTTAAATATTTATTTAGCATCCATATAATGATTACATATATGATCTTTTCTCTTTTGAACTGGTTATCTCTTGATGGGAAAAATCAAAGAAAATTTTGGAGAGAGGATAAAATCAATGCTTGTAAAATACAGTGTGCTGGTCTCTCCACTAACAGTGTGGTATAGAAGTTAAAAGCAGAAACTGAAACAAATGGCCTGGGCTTTCATCCAACTCCACTACTTACTGACTGTTACCCCTGTTATGTAAACTCTCTGTGTCTGCTTGCTTTTCTGTAAAACTTAAGAACCATACATGATTCATAGTGTGTATGTGTGCACACGCGTGCACACGTGCATGTACACAAGGACCAAATTATATAACAAATAAGCAGTGTTCAGTAGAGTGTGTGCCACATAGAACTTGCCATGGAAGTGTTGGGAATGTTATCATTATTATTTTAATATCATCATCAACAGGCTTATCACCATCTCTAATAACGGAGCAAAAAGGATGGATTTATTGTACAGAAAAATTCCTACACACACTTAACAAATATTTATGTCAGGCTATGTCTTTACATATCACAATAATACCCTTCTATGTCCTTTGGTTCTAAGTTAACAGAACCAAACATCCTCTTTTGGAAGAAAGAGGCAAAAGAAAAAACAAAGCCAAAATAGCTTTCTCTTAAGGAATTAACTTCAGGTTTCTCGAAGAATAAAGGTATTCAAATGAAGAAAATCAATTTATAACAGAAAAATTTATAATAGAAGGAGAAAAAAAAGGAAATTAGGAAAGGATATAAGTAGAATTAATCATAAGTAGAAGCAATCAAAGTAATACAAGAGAAGCAGCTTGTATTAGAAAAAAATAACTAAGAATTGGAGAAAAAAAAACCTAACCTAGTTTTAAATCTTGTTTGAGAGTTGGGCCTCAGAGTTTTTCAAGGTCAAATACCACTTCAGTGAGGAAAAATACATGCCAAGTGCATTTCAATGAACAGTAAGAGCTGAAGTCATCAGTACTTTCTTAAGTTTAAAGAGAATATATTCACTTTAGTAGTAGAGAAGCTGAAATGACAGAATAAAAGACAAATAGTTTTGTCTCCAGGACCAAAGTAAGTAAGATGTTTTCGGAAAGAACAGGGATATGTAAGGATTACTGGAGTCTGCAGTTACATTTAGTTGTGCATCTGACCTTTCTATACAGAAAATATAAAACTTTTGTTGTAATTAGCAGTTATAAATCAACAAGCTCTAATAAGCATTTAAAAACTATATTATTAACTAGAAACCAACTGAACAAAATAAAGAAAAAGAACATATATTTTTCTATAGAAGCTAGGGACTTATACCCCCTTCTTTTTTGGTCTTATTATGTAAAACTAGTAATATTTATCATACCAAAACTGAAAAAAATCCTTCCAGTATTACTTTTTTTCACTTGAAATACATTGAACACTCTGATAATTATCTTTGAAATGATGGAAATAGTGTCTCCCAAATAAAGAGAAAAAAAAAAAGAAAGAAGGAGAGAAGAGAGAGAAGGAGTAATGATGGAGAGAGAGACAGAGAGAGAAAGAGTATCCTTAGGGAATTTGAGTTTGCAGCCATATTTTCCTCAATTCCTGGGTTATTTTCCTGACATAAACAATGAAGAAGTAGCACTGCATATTAACAGTATTTGATTGCACATATATTGCTTTAGATCATATGAAACTGCCATCTTTTGTATTTCCAAAGTGGTCATGTACTAGAAATTTCGTATAATTGCACCCAATTTAATAACTTTTTTCCTAATGAAAGTCAAATATTTAAGTTATATAATAATTATACAATCTTGATTTGTCATGATTCTTTCAGCATTACTGACTACATATATATCTAAGCAGAATTAGTTCTTTTTGTACCTTTTCCTATAATTATTATCATATATTGTTCTTTGAATTTGATTTTTTAAAACAAGTAGCAGTTATTATTTTTCTTTACATCAATGCTACGATCGTCTCCATGCTTGTCCTTTGGCTGTACATTTCTCCCCCATATAACTCTAACAATTGAGTTTATCGATTTTTTAAATTAAAAAATAAAACGTGGTGCCTTCTGGGAATGTAGAATAGTCAGTATGTTTTTCTCTCAAAGTTTATATACATTGAAGTAAAAAAAAACTGTATTAGAAGCTAACTCAGAGTTCTTGGAAATCATACTTAATCTATTTCAGCTCCAATTTCCTCACTTATAAAATAGAAACAACAGTATATCTGTCAGAGTTACATTGTTTCTATATACCTCATACATAGCTGGGTCTAAAAATGCAGGAATATGTACTATTTTTTTCCTAGAACAGTTCTGTTTTACCTATTAGAACATAAGGATATTTGCCTTTATTATCAGGTTGACTGTTTAATTTAGATGAGTCAACAGAGAAGTAACAATTATTTTAATTGTACTATTTTATTTATGAAGATCTGTTTGCTCATTTTTTAATTTTTATATTATATTTCTTTTGTTTTGTATTCCACTTCTTTTCAACTTCCCACGATTAAGAATGACATGAAAATACTTCAAAATTGAAGTCTCCAGTAAGACACCTTGTACCTGAAAGCCATAATATCAGAATTGGTGGGGAGGTGAAGAATCATTTAGTTTCTTTATTGTGGACATGAAAATTCAAAGGCCACACCAGGTCCATGAGGTGCAGAGGCTTTTCCCAAGCTAGAATCTTTACAAAAATCTTCTCACTCACATTGTACAGTACAATTTCATTTTTCTTTTTTTTTTGCTTCCCTACCCCACCCCCAAAAGAAACAAAAGCAACAAAACAAACAAAACTTGAATAAAATCACACTTCAATACTCCAAAAGCTAAAACATGAAAAAGAAAAAGGTTTCCTGTACTACTTATGGGAGCAGACAAATAAGGCAAAGTAATTTATGTGCATAAGGATGCAAAAAGCAAAAAAGTCAGAAATGGATTGAGAGTTCTTAACCTACAACCCAATCTCCCTCTCTCTCTCTCTCTCTCTCTCTCTCTCTCTCTCCCTCGCGCGCGCGCACAGCACGTATATTGAGTTTATTCCAAAGGTTTTTTCTTCCCCTACTTTGAATATTCACATAGAAAACAGGTAATCAATTCTAGTTTGGTTCCTGATTATAGGGTCTCTATTGACCTGGGTAAGAGCTTCATGCTCTTGCAATTTCCTCTCACTCACACTTTGCTTTGCTCACACAGTCTTGCTTTGCTTTATTTGTTCCATTCCCCTGTCACTACATAATCCTTCTACCTTAAATTTCCTTTCCACATCCTCAGTTTGAGGTCTGAATATGGGGACAATAATCTCTAGGCGACTCTGGTGACTCCTAGGTCCCTCCAGGGTGCCTCTGCCTCTGATATACAGTGTAGTTCTGCTCACATAGATGTTAGATTACCCCACAAGGGATTTGAGTCGGGTGACAAAATTAAGTGGAGCTCAAGTGCATTTTAATGGAGAACATATAATACAGTGGGAAAACATAGATATGAAACAAACACACCTAGGTTAAAATGTCAGTTTGCCACTTTATAGTTTTAGTTAAAATTAACCTCTCTGAGCTTCAGTTCCCCCTGAAACTATGGCTCACAGGACACTGTCAAGCTTAAAAGAGAGAATGTCAATAAAACATTTAATAGTACCGGCACACAGCAGGTCTTTGCACATGTGTCAACCCTTCTTCTTGCCTCACCATCCCATATAAGATACCCTGACAATTCTGCCATTTGGAATTATCATTAATTGCCACTTTTTGTCATTTATCATTTATTGGCCTTATTTCTTGGAATCTCTATTATTTCTAGTATATTATTGCTTTTTACACTGACTTGAAAGTCAAACTATTCCCTTTGGCCAGCTTTTGTATTTTCAAGGAACAAGAATTTTTTCTCCTCAGCTTTCATTCCATTCTCTTCTAACTTCAGATGAAAACAATGTAAGTTCTGAGATCTGATCAGAGGAACACTCTGGCCAGTCTTCCCCTTGATGATGGAGGTTGCCCTTGGTTAAGACTTTTACTTTAGATTTTCCTAAAACTCAGATTTTTTTTGCCTAACTAACTCTGTGCCTCCTCAATGATTAATTTCTTCTTCCTTCAGTCCCTAATCAAAGTTTGTTACAAATGGACTCTCCATTCCTGTAATATACATTCAATTCCTTGCAACATGCCTGGTTGGCCCAGTTTATTTCCCTCTTAAATTGAAATTAAAATTTTCCCACTAATACTCAGAAACCTCCTCAGTCTTTACAGGCCGTGACCTGAGGAGATGACCCGGTACAGACTGGACTGGACAGAATGCTCCCCCCTCCCAGGGTTCCACATGTCCTAGGAGGATAGGTCGCCATCCCAGGGTGGTGAAAGCAACACAAGCAAACATTAGTTGAAAAAGCAGATACAAACAAACAAGCAAACCTCCAGTACTTTGCCTAGGGTTATTTTTCACTGAAATGGCTTTCAACTTTTAAAGTAACTAGCATGTACTGAGGATTTGCTCTAGGCCAAGTACTAAGCTTCATGAGCCTCCAGTCTTTAAAATCTAATCCAGGTTTCAAAATCATAAACAATACTTTTACTGTGAGAGACAGTGGAAAAACTTTTTTCCTATGGATTAGTTTCTAACGTTATGTACTGAGATCAATAACATCTCAGTGCCTGCCAATAAAACATGGAAGAAATCAAACTGTAAAAATAAAGTGCTATACTTGAGTATTATTTTGAGGCAACTACTAACAGATGTTTCCCTCTTGTCCATGGTGGGACAAAAGTTCCTATTTTGGATTTAACTTCATTTTCACCTGAATGAAGAGCAAAGTTCCTCCAAGTTTAAGTGCATTATCTGTTGCTGTTTGTTTGTGTGGGCCTGAAGAGGAAGGCCTGACTTAAGTCAGCTCTATTGTTACTGTGTAAATGCCCTCACCAGCCCCTCTCTCCAACCACTGACTGTGTCCAAAAAAGCTACTGCTGTCACAAAACAAGGAGTCCTCACTGTTGTGACATTTCATTTATCTGGGCAGCAACATGCTTGAAAGGAGACTGCCTCGTCTGAGTCAAGTATGGAAGACAATCAAACCCAGTTAAGCAAACCAGTGTTGACATATTAAATCAGGCTTGAGCCAAGAAAGCAAAAACAGGTGACACACAAAACCTTCTAAAGAAAATTTTAAATAAATAAATAATACAGGTCAGTGTAGTTCTAAAAAAAGAAGCTTTTAGCGTTGGAAAATACTGGGACTAGGTGAATACGGGGACATCATTCATAGGAGCCAGTGATTATGTGGCTCTCTGATTGTGAGGTGCAAAACTAGAGTTAGTGTGGTAAAGGGAAGCATAGGAGAATACTGGGAAGCTTTAGGGAAATCACATCACCTTACTTTCCAATCCATAAAATGGAAAATAAAATTTTGATAGTTCCATTCTTTATTTAAGAAATGTCCTAATAGAATCCTTTCCAAGCGCTTTGAATTCATCAGAGGAAAAGCCGTTATGCATATGGAGTAGTGTATTATTAATCTCCTGCACAATCACACAGCAGGAACTTTGGAGTGCTCATTCTCTAAGTCTGATTCCGGCTAACAATTCCATCAAAGAAATGGAGTTATCCATCAGTCAAATTATCATTTTCTCTAATTGTTACTTCCCCCAAACTGTGTCTCTTCTTTTTTTTTTTTTTTTAATTTAAACTATACCTTAACAGCACTCAAATGAGCAGGATATCTTCAAGCTCAGAAAAGATCAAAGCATATCAACAAATTACTTGAGTTCTTAAGGACGAACCCTACTGGTCAGCCATAAATGCAGACACAGTGTTTAAACAACAAAGTATAGAAGATAAGATGTGATCCACATCTATGACCAGAAATAATAAAGGATACAAAAGGCTTTTCATGTAATGATAACCAGTTATGAGATCATGAATAGCTTAGAATTCATAGTTTTATTTTTACAGCTAATTAATAATACATTCTAGAAAAAACTATGCGGAGCTAGTGGCTCCATGCCTTCCTGCTTTATAATAATTGGCATGTCCTTCTGGACTAACGTACAAACTAAATTTAAAGGCAATAAATTATACTGTTTAGGCAAACAGCATACTTAACCTTTTTTCCTGTGAGTAGTATAAACTGGATATATAAACAAATCAATTAAATAGATTGATACCTTCAAATTAAGCTAAGCTTCTTATTAGTTGCTTGGATAGTTAGCTTTCTGTGCAACCCTCCAAAGTGGTTAAGCAGATTTTTCAAGGCTTATCCATACAGGAGGTGCACTACATAAATCTAAACATGTCGAGCAGAAAACATTTGACATATTAATTATAATAGAAATATGGCCCTAAGAAGAATCAGTGCTTCTTATTCAGGATTATCATGGATGCTATATGTGATTACAAACTACAAATCAATTTGTGATTAAGTGTGTTTATATACTGTTCAAAGTACAACAGTAGAATGGAGAATCTGAAGTTAAATATATGATTCTAATGCCAAGTCTAAAACGTGGTGGCTGTGTGATACTGGGCAGGTTAATCTTCTCCCTACTTGCAACATTTGGACCCCAATTTATCAGCTTACTGACGATCATAATATTTGCAACTAATATATCAAATCCTGATTAGCTAAAGTCAAGCCACAGGCTGTGCTAATATTTAAATATGTTATTCCCACCCCCCCAAATTAAAGTTCTCTTTTTTCTGCAGAAAAGGATAATTTTGTTTTAGTTATTTTGTTGTAACAGAGAGCTTATGAAATACATCAAGATTTCCATCTGTATCATATCTCCATTTTTAGTACTATGAAAAAATATGATTATTCTTATTTCAATAAAGAGCATTAACATAGCACCTCTAAACTCCTGTCTTTAGTTTTCTTTTATTCAGGATGAAATTATTTATTATAATTACACTAAGTTGGCTAATAACATGAAATTAAATTTTGTGGTATCATTTAGTATCCTTTATGCTAAAATTGTTTTAGACAAAACAGTATAACTACTAGTTTGTGTTTCCAAGTTTCATAAATGTTCCTTTTATACTTCTTTCTCAAAGCCAGGATGTCCTTTTCCCTAAATTAATTTTTTTAATATTATTTTTTTGAAGAAGTTTGAGAGATTTTGATAAAAGAATGTGGAAAGAATTTAAGGAAATGCAGGAATTTTTTCTCTATGGTCTGTAAATCATTTTAATTCTAATGCTACTTGCAGAAGAAGAAAAGTAAAAGATAACTTTTTCTCTATTCATGTCAATGTTAAAATGTCAATTCTCATTTTAAAAAGTTACTTTACTTGACAAATGTTTCAGTTTAATTTTTTCAGCTATTAACTCTTTAGTAAAATAAAACATGTTGACTAAAACATAAATGAAATGTACTTTTCGAAAAATGAACTACTTTTTATTTCTGATAAAATGAATACCAATGAATTTTACATTTGGTGGGTGGAGAGTGTTTCAGACAGGGATGTATATATCCTTCACTAATTTTAGCTTCCTGTAGGTCAGCAATAATTTTACAAAATTAAAAGTTTTATATTTGGGCATTGTATACTTAGGGAACTATAGACTTAAGTTTAGCATTTACTAGTTCACCCAAGTCTTCTGGTTCCAACAACATGAAGGTCTAAGAAAACCTGGAAACGCTCCAGGTACAAGTACCTAGAAATTAAATTAAATAGAACAAAGCTTGGGGCTGATAAAGTTAATTCATATACTGGGACCCACAAAATTGAGGTCACCCCAGTGGCCCAGCACATGTCACAAATCTAAACCTAAATCAGCCTGCATTTAAGAGAAACCTAACATACACCAATCAGTATCCTCAAACTCAGCTTTAGTTAGCCCACCTTACCCTAGAAAGTAGGACCTGCTAGCCTTGTAATTAAATCCGGACCTCCTAGCCAATCATTCCCTGGTTCCGCATTGCCTCTTCTAAAGCTCTAAAAACCTCACTCTTGCCCAAAATCCCCTGGGAAGAGTGTCCCACTGCTGGTGAGGCACTGTACTCATGGATTATTTTGAATAAAGGATATCAAACTTGTTACTAAATTGTTTTAGTTTTGTCATTTAACAGGGCTCATTTTACTGTGTTTTGTTTTAATGCAGGGAAATTTTAAGATGGCAATACATTTTATAAATCTGGGGATGGAAACCCACAGGGGGCAGAAAAAAAGAGGGAACCAAAGCATGGAGTGCTGCCTTTTAGAGCTGATCCTATCCTGCTTCTCTGGAGGACAGGAGGGCTGAGAATGGGTGTGGGAAATGGGAAGACTTGGATTTTAATGTCCCAGGGTCCAGGAGAAAAAGCCATAGTAGCCTTGTGTCAAGTGGGGAGCCCTTCAGAGAGTCTGAAACCTTGAAAAACTGGCTGCACCCTCAAGAAGGTACTGGTTAATAGGAGGACGAGGAGAGGAGAATTTGTAGAGTTAGACAGAATAAGACAAAATATTAATATGCTTATCATTTCTGTGTTGTTTATACAGTTTCTTTGTATTTGGGTATAAAGCAGAAGGTTGGCAGACTACAACCTATGGGCCAAATCCTGCCTGTCACCTGTTTATGTAAATAAAGTTTTATTGGAATACAAAAAAAAAAAAAAATACAGGGCACTGGGTAAAACGTTGCCCATGTATACAAGGAGTGCCAAAGAGGCTTGTGGGAGGTGGGACCTCTTCATGGAGGGAAGAAATCAGTCTTCAAGAATCAAAATTTGTGGCCTTCCCTGGATGAGGTTTTGGGGTATAAATTTACACAATTTATAAAAGCCACCAAACCTTAATCCTAACTATCATAAAACTCCTTAATCTGGACTACACGTTACAGTCACCTAGGGAGCTTTAAAAAAAAATACTGACGCTCTGGCCAGCACCACACAATGGAATCAGAATCTCTCATAGGTGTGTCCAGCAACAATATGGTTTTAAATTATTAAAATTACTGTGTTGCACTATAAAAATGTTGAGAAGAGAAGAATTAGATAAAAACTGGTCCCAATAATACCTCATCAGTAGGAGGAAAGCTTAAATCATGTGAAGAACTCCTACAAGCCAATAAAAAAAGACAAGCACTCCAAAAATGTAATTCATAAATTGGAGTGATTAGGACATGGCTGCCATTTGTACTTTTTTCTCTACCTTGTTGTGGTTTGATTTTTCCCCTAATTTGCCAATATTGTTTACTTATGATAATAGTAGAATGAATTGATAGTAAATATGAGATTCCAAAGTCAAGAAGCAATTAGCAGAAATAAAAAAGGAAAGAATTTCATTAGGTCTAATACAATCAAAAGTTATATAATTACCATCTATATCAAAACAAGAAACATCTGGAGGGAAAGATAAATATATAATTAATGCGTAATAGTCATGAAACAACATGGAGAGTGCAATATTTTGATATTTATTCAAAGGGATTAAGATAAATACATTCCTTGCCCTTATGTAGTTACATGGCCCTAAAATTTATCTGTATTTCAGCTCCCTAATCTTTAAAATAAAGAAAAAAGGAGGATTAACTCCAAGAGTCCTTTATATTAGTGCTTCTCAAACTTAGATGCACATAAAAAACACCAAGGGATCTAGCTAAAATGTAGATTCAGATTCAGTTTTTCTATGATGGGGCTTAAGATTCTGCAGTTCTAAAAGTTCTCAGGTCATGCTGAAGTGGCTAGTCCATGCCCTGCTCCTGAAGTAGGCATACTTTATGTGCCTTTATAGGCTGTCTCTGCAGGTGCATGTTGTATTATTTAACATTTCACATATGAGGAAAATTGGGCTCAATCTGATTTTGTTTGTCCACAGTCACACAGCTACCAAAAGGAAAAGTGAGATTTGAACGGAGAACTGCATCACCTAAAGCCCACAGCTCTCTTTACTGCATAAAAAATCTGGTGGTGATTTCAGGTCGATTTTGAGGTTTTAAGTCTACTTAATGATTTTATGCCATTGGTGGCTACTTTGTTTCATATCATTTGCATTCTTTTTTTAACTTTTTGCTCTTAAGAATCTGAGAACAGACACTGAGATGTTTGCTGAATCACACTCAGTGAGTTTTCAAAATTAAATTTTCCTGTACACACAACTTTTCCCATGAGAGCTATACTGATTTATGTTATCAGACTTTGTAAAAATCCTTCTGCTGCTATCTGAATAACAAAAAAAAGCAAACAATAAAACAGAAGGAGTACGTTGTGGTTTCCCAGTACATTTAAGTATCATGGATTTTAAATCACTTCTGAATATATCAATTCAGATATATGATGATATATAATAGCCTTTATCTTTATCATTAAATTTTTCTTCAGAGAATTATCTTTCTATATTAATTTATTTCTATATTTGTTTGTTAATTTATATATTTCTATATTAATTTGTTATAATAAAAGTAGCCTATCCAATGCATATCCTTTTAATAAATGTTTTTTATCAGGAGATGTTTTGTAAAATATGAGACACTTGAACATAAATATAATCATTAATTCTCCATCCATGTGATCATAATGGAGCTCAAGATCAGAAATGCTAAAATTCCTTTGCACGGTAACAATACGGAATGTGCCACCATCATAATAAGACATTCTAGAGACTGACCCAAAGTAAAATGTACAAAGTAGCTATTACTATTACTGTAAATATGAGGCATAGTATTTATTTGTTACATTTATTCTAAACATGGCATAGGAAAGGGAGACTCAAGACTTTGCCTAATGTACCTTCTTTTATGAGTGAGAAAGTAGGAGTGCAAAATCAAGATCAAAAGCTTGTCTAGGAGGGATTATGGAGTGTTTGCTTCTGCTTCTTCTATTTCTTTTTCTTTATTGCCAAATCTCTCTCTCTCTCTCTTTTTTTTTTTTTACTGTGCACATATCCAGAAGATTCACTGGACCAATGAAACATTAAGTTCTTAAAAAAGAAAAGGCTTTCATTCTTTCAACTGGTATAATAATTTACAAGCTGCCATCCACCACACCAATACTCTCATAAATAAACTGAGTTGTTTCATATTTGATATGTATGTATTTGACCCTAGGTATTATTAGGAATTCTCTATCCTTAAGACAGTATAATATGTATATGAATAGCCTCTTTTAGCAGGTAATTTCAGGGAGTAGCAGCTCTATTATTTCTCAGATTTTAATATGCAAATACATTTTAATATAATTTTAGAGGGAAAAGAGATATATACAAAATTGATTAATATACTATGATAGATCTCTGCACTGAAAGCTTCCATCTGCTTGTTAAGCTGTTTCCCATAGTCTTCATGTGGCTTCTTTTTTCACATCTGTGTTAAACATCACCTTTTCAGAGAAACATTTTCTTACTACCCATTTTTTTGCACACTCACACTGCCAGTAACAACGCTCATAAACTGTAACTGTAGATGTGAGTGCATATGTATGTTTGTGAGCTATCTGTCTGCATTACTAGGATACAGGAATTGTATAGATAGACTACAGTGCCTAGTACAATAACTTAAAGGATGAGCGATCAATAATTTAAAGAATGAGTGATGATACCTAAGGAGAGAGCAAATCTCCTTCATAAAGTAGGTTCCAATATATTTACATAGTTTTGATCACCCAATAAATAAAAATGTAGGACTATCCTTTGATAAATGATTCTACTAAAGAATATACTCTCTAGTTTAAACAAATTAGAGAATTTTCTAAGCTGAAGCTACCCTGTATTTTCCAATGGACAGACACATATTCCTGTACATAATTTTATTTTTAATAAAATATCTAAGACATAGATAACGTTTATTGAATAAGTACTGTTTTCTAGGCATTATTCTAAATAATTTTCATATAATATCTCCTAGAATTGCTATGAGGTAGTTAGAGACGAGGAAAACAAGGAATAAAGAGATTCAACAACTTGGCCAGGGATACAGAGCTGATAAAGACAGAGGTAGGATTTGAATCCAGGCATTCTGGCTCAGAATCTGCATGCTTAAAACACTAGGGTATGTTGCGTCTCATCAGCAGCATATTTACTGATATACTATATCACTTTATCCAAGTTAAATTAGTCACATTTCAAAATGAATACGCATTTTAAGAAATGTACACTTCTTTCGTTCTGCAGAAAAATGTTCACTTTTGCAAAGGTAACCAGTCTATAAACATATTTAGCTTTAGCAGCACATCTGCTCACGTAGGCAGATGGAGTATATTTCAATCAGTGGTTCTCAGCTAAGAGGGATTTTTGCCTCCAGGGGTCATTGGTAATATATGGAGGCATTTTTGACTATGAATATCAGGAGTGGAGTATTAGAGGCCAAGGAAGCTGCTAAATATCCTACGGTGAACAGGACCACCCCTCCCCCCAAACAACTAGTTATCTGGCCCAAATACCAATAGTATCAGCGTTGAAAAACCCTGATTTAGAAAAAAAAAAAAAGCAAAAACAAAAAAAATGCAGAGTATGCTCTAACATTTTAATAGAACTAATCTAAAATTATTCAAGGGAGGAGTTGAAAAGAAAAATCTATTTTATTACTCTCATGTGTAATACCTACAAATAGATGAAATGACTTAACTACTTGATTGCCTTAGTGGTGGTTCACAGCAGTAGGTCACACACACACCATTGACACTCTACTTTCATAATTGCCATCTTTTGTTAAAATTTTTAAATTAAAATTAGTTTCCTTCTTTTGCATAAAATAGCATAACAAATAGGACCAAAAGTTCAACCCCTTTGAAGTTTTTTGGTAATGTGTCTAATTAAAAATAACTAGACTCTCCAATGCATAATTATATGAACACCTAATACCCTAAATTTCCAGCCAATTTTGTTTCAAACATAAATATGCACCAGAAGTTTGAATGACCGACATACTACTCCCTGCAGTATCTGTACTGTTTCTGAATCAAGGCTCTTTCTTGAGCTCAGTATTTTCACTACATTTCCTTGCTGTGCAATCATCTCCCAGTTGGACAATTAATGTGTTTTTTCTCCGCAGCCCTTGGCATGTGACACCCCCCCTTACCCTGTATTTGAGCATGCACCATATACCTTCTTCACTCTGACTGGTTTTGGCAGTGACCCACAATCTAAATCTCTTTCCTCCATTTGATATAAGTGAAACTATAATTATCTAGGGGTAATTTCAAATTACTACTTCATTCCGCTAGCAACTGATGAAGATTAGTGGTCTTGCCTTGCATCTGAGTAAGTCGGCAACATAATCACAAGAGAACTCAGCAGGCAACATTTGATTCATGTGAACTCAATTACTTCTGTCAAACACATTCACTTCAATAAAAAGCAGAAACTTCCAAAATGGGTTTCTGCTAACAATTTTGTGCTCAAAAAGATTTCATTTGACTCTTAAGGGAAAAAATAGTGTGAATTTCATCAGAAATAATAATAAATAACAAATATGGAAACATACTTGAATAAATGGATTTAATACATTATTAGTTCCTGAAAATAAAGAACATTTCAAGGAAATAAATTTGTATACTTAAGGCAGCTTATTATAGAAAATTCAGGCATATAAGTAAGCTTTAGAAAAATGAATTCACTCTATGTTTTAACGTAATACAATAGAAACCAGAGTACTTGCTTACCTTGTTAAAATCAGATTATTATGGAAAAGGTAGTCAAGTTCTCCTAAAGGAAGTTAAATATGAACTGCTAAATGGACAGGGACTCCTGAATCACTTCTTGGTTGTCTTCTGGGTTGAAGCCGCCATATGTTAATAAGCTGCCTAGCATTCTGATTCCTTAAGGTTTAGTTGCTAAAAGCCTCTCGGTCAAGTCTATCATGCCCTGCACGCATATCAGGTCACATGAACAAGATCCAACAGCAACTACCTGGTCACTTCCTAGTACAGATTCAGTAAATCTTAACATATGACAATCATTACAACAGGTTTACTCAAACTTCACCTTCTTATTACAGCCTTACTTAAATCCCAACATATTTTGATTATAAAAGAAACTGAGTTATTAAATGTAAATATGTAATAAGGCTATATTATAAACACTTTTCAGCATGTGATGTTTTGAGGTCTACAAAAATCACTAAGACGACCTCTATGATAGTTAATATATCATATGCCAATCATATATGATTTAATACCTGAAACTTGAAAATTTGGCCTGAGAATCTTAGGACTAAGTAAAGATTAATTTAAAAGACATATTTGTCAATTTTTATGACCAAGGATGTTTTCTAAAGATAAGTACAAAGGTAAAATAAACACAATTATTTATTTAAAATAAATAATTTTAAAACATAGTATTCTTTTATGACTTTGCTCATCCTATTTCCTCTTTTGAATTCATTTTCCTTACCTCTTGCCTTTTGATTTCCTTCTCACTTCTTAAGATTACATACACCACTGCTGTAATCAAGGAGTATGTAGTCTAATGGGGGTGGGGAGTGAATCATAAATCAAATAATAAGTTAACAAATATGTGCAAAATCATAACTCTAAATGGTTTTATGAAGGAAAATATGTGAGTAAATAACAGAGGGGGATGACCTAGTCTTCAAGGATCAGGGCCAGCTTCCTTGAACAAGGAGTGTTGGAGCACAGATCTGAAGGATTAGTATGAGTTGATCAGGCATAAGGGAGGTAAAAGAATTTTTCAGGGGAAGGGAACAGAATCATAGAAGAACAAGTAATGAAAGTGAGCCTTTGAGAAACTAAAAGCGAGCCAGTGTGGCTAGTGCATAGTTTAAGATGTGTCTAGAGAGCTAACAGGAGCAAAGTCATGCAGGATCTTAGGCTACTTTCAAAACTTTATTTTAAAGGAAACCATTGAAGAGTCTAAAGTAAGTGTGTTGGGACTAGGCAGGGACTGAAGAGGATAAGTGTGTGCAACTACCAGATTTGCATTTTTGTAGAGATGATACACTCACATGGCTCAAAAAACAAAACTACATAAAAAGTCATTCATTATATTTAAAAATAAAGTTCCAACAAGATATGCTTATAGATTGGAGGAAAAACGAAACAGAGAGAAGTGGGTGATTTTATGAGATAATTGCGTGGTAGTTTCTATAAATACTTTGGGATGGATTGAAAGTGGGAGGTGGGTAAGAAGGAGATGTCAAGAATGATTCCTAGATTTCTGGCCTATCAAGGATAGCACCAAAACATCAACGTCCCTACTTAAAGGTTTGGGGACAGTACATTAAAACCATAGAATGAGTTAGAGTTATGGAGGAATTGTATATGATACGCACACTTACACACATACATACATCTACATTTGCATGTACATATAATATATAGGTTTAAATGCATATATTTATTTATGTGGGACTATGTGTGATGCCTTAATTCTCCAAAACAAACCTTCAACATTTATTTATTCATTCAATAAGATATGTTATTTATAGAATAAACATTTGAAATTCCTCCTAGAGCGGCCACATATCATTTGTACATGGGAAAACACCAAGAGGCACTATTCATATAGACTGCACTGTGTAGAACAACTTCTGGTGCTGTGTCTACAGCCTTCATGACCCACAGCCTTTGTTCCTCCTACCAGAGTAGGGTAGTAAACACATTTATTGATGTTTCCTCCAAGGTAGCCTCTCCAGTTCATCCCTCTTTCTCTCAGGTCTCTACTCCTCAATTAGTAAGAGTACGAGAATAGGAAGTTGCAGTAAATGCATGCACTAAAAAACATCCTGTCAGAACACTACTTCCCTAAGATGTTTTCATGATAAGCACCTGCAGAATATTTTAAGCCCAGTAACAATCAAAAATTATCCTCTAAATGCAGAGATCCTTTATACTCTGTGTGGATACGGACGAAGACAAAAGTCACTGTGTTTGAACTAAAGCTACCACATTATCATTCGCTAAAAGGATATAAACAAATAACCAAATCAAGCATGCTGCTTTATAATAATAGTAAACAAATTCTTAGAAATAATAAGATTCATATTGTAAATATTTTAGGGAAAAGAATACAGTGTATTCAATGGATTATATTTAACTCCCACTTCTGATTCTACAATTACATATATCTTCACCTTATACCAAGAAGGCTGCTCAAAAAGAAAAGTTAAGTTAATGTTAGTTAGAACTTTCCTTTAAATCCAAACCTAAATAAAATCTGATTCATTTCCTTGACAAACTTAAAAGCTTATCTGAAACATAATTTAGATTTAATAAAACTTTACATATACATATAAAGGAATAGAGAATTGTAGATTACATGGAGAAATAATCATGCACTTGATTGTAGATGGTATACAAATATGAGGTGATGTTGAAAAAGGGAGTTTAAATATGGTGCAATGTGTTTCTAGAGAGAAATAATTAAGCAAAGTCAGTATGATTTACAGGAAATTTCCTAGTTTTGTTTCCCTGGATCTACGGTCAATCTACAGTCAGGCCTGAACAAACTGAGCAAGTTTGATCCACATTATATACTGGATTTAGAAAAAAAAAAATGCACCTGAAGCTACCAGTGGGATTAGGGGACTTCTTAGCATTTGGTTTTCTCCTCAGTTAATACACATTAACTCTCATTACCTATTTGGCATGTACACATCATGGTGAAAACAAGTTCAGGTTCATAAGGATGGGCTTTTCCTCTTTTAAGGAAAACGTGTTTTCTTCTTCATAAGCTGTTCTTCACTTTGCATAAAGTACTATCCTGTTCCAAAAAGCTATTGATAAAGATCCAAGTTTAAAAGGGCAACTCACCACACTGTGGGCAAAATGAGGGTATTTTCAGATGAAGAAGGAGGCATGCATGATCAAGTTTCAATTTAAAAGAAAAATTAAAACAAAAAAATTTCCAAGTGCAAATTGCTTTGAAATGACCTTTCTGTATTGGCTCTATCTCCAAACAGTTATTTGCTTGGGTTCTACTTATTATTCATTTAAAATTGACCTGGAAATTCTTAAAAGCAAGCATGTAATAGCCATCATATGTAAACAACACAGTAAACTAAGTCCTGTCACCTTACACATATTTTCCAATGAAGTTCATGTGGCTGAACTTATATCTGAAGAAATTTTAAAAGGCAGTTAAAAGCATGCCAAAACAAGTCTCATCGAAGGTTTACATTTGAATTTCATATAACGAGTAAAGAGTACTATTTTCTCTTCATGGAGATAAAGTAGCAATAAAGTAGCAGACACTAATCATACAAAGAAAGTTATATACAAAGAAATAATCCCTTGATCTGAGCTGTCCAAAAATAAAACTTCTGAAAGCAAAATGAATATGAAATATTACACTGCAAGTAAGACACTCTCTGATAATTATGTATATCCAATAAAATATTACATTAAATCTTTCATCATTGCCAGAAGTTTTAAAATTCTGAGAAGAAAGAAATCAAACTTGAAGAGAAATAATCTCCATAAATTAGCAAAGTAAAAGGTCGTTTGCTCATAATCACTGGAAGAAATATATATACATGATCCAACTGAAGCAGACAACCCCTGCAGATCCAAAGGTAAACTCTTACCTTGACAGGTGCCGTTTTTCTCTTCAAATCCTGCCTTGCACATGCATTTCCCAATGGGCACCAGCCACTCCCCTTCAGCGCTGCAGTGCATTTTGGGTGGTTCATCTGTCACAGAATGGTTGACACAGGAGCCCGACACTTCAAGCAACTGTGAAGAATCAGCTCCAGTGATTGTGTCAGGGAAGACAGCCAAGTGTCGTACCACAGAAGGGCATTTTTTATAGTAGACACGAACGGAAACGAGAGCAATGCAAGCACCCACATCTTGAAAAGCGAGATAAAATCCCTTTTTGCTTAGAGGTCCTACATCTCTGACCTCTGTATTCAGTTTCATGACACGGTCACCAAGATCAAGTTCTGTAAAGCTTTCATCGGCAGCAATGGTATCAATTTTGATGTACTGGTTTTCCTTGATGTTTCTCCCATTCTCATCTGACTCAAAGTAATACATGTTAAAAGTTTCCTTACAGGTCCCCAGCCCTCCAGGAAGACTGTTGCAGTCCCGCAGAGTAAACTTGAGTTCTATGAAGATTCTGGAAGCACCTTCGTTGGAGATCCAACTGGTCAAAAGCCAGTTATTTTGATTCTGTTCCATAACTTTGCATACTTGGTATGTGTGGATAGGGGCATAATTTTCATCAACTTCACCAATCTCTTCCCACTGTGTAATATAATAGAAGGACAAAAAAATTAAAAGACAATTAGAAAATAACCAGCAAATATAGTCAAAGAAAACTAATTCAGGTGTAAAATTTCTGCTTCCTCAATATACAGTATTGAGAGAAGGAGCTATACCGTGAAAATTTTTAAAAATTATTTCCCTTTTTAAATTAAGTAAAGTATTAGTCATTGTCTCCAATGTAACTCAAGCATGAAGACATGTAAATGATATTCCCCAGAAAAAAATCATGTATTTCAGAGTAATAGTAAAAGAAAATTCAGTATGGATGTGACTAACGAGAAGCAGTGAAAGGCAAGTATATATATTTGGAAGAAAGTTTGAAAGAAAAAGGGTAGATAAAGTTTGAAAGACAAAAGGAAGTACAATTTTTTTTAAAATGACAATGAGAAAAAAAGCAGTAAATGTGGAAAAGAAGGGATAAAAATGTAACGTGAATCCACATTTATTTAACCCTGGCAGGTTACAAATAACACAACAATGTAATAAAACTTGAAAGAAAATTCATCAGTTTAAAATTAATAATAAATGTTTATTTCATTGAACCAATCTGGTTAGGAATCTTTTACAGTTGGATAACTGTTTATTCATACATTTATTCACAAATATAAACCTAGAGACAGACAGAAAATAGAGATAAAAATTTTAGATTAGTAATACTGAGAGCCTTGTCATTTCAAATACTGAGATTTTTTTGTTATACATATCCTGGGAATGCATTATTCTTTCTTACCAATGCATTATTTTATGCACAATGACCTTAGAAGTTCTGAATATACACAGGATGTAGAAAAATTAAGTATGATTTATATAGCTTCCAAAATACTATTCAGCCAAAGAAGAGATCTAAACCTATCTCTTTCCTAGTAAAATACTACGGTTTTGAGAATGTCAATGCACCACACCACTTTCTAAACAGTGTAAAACCAGATTTTTCTTCTTCATAAAGGTTATTATAATAAGAAATTTTAAAAACCTGTCTACAATCTGTGTGAATAAAACTACATATAGTTTTAAATCTTTAAAAATTGTCCTGAAACACACAGAGCAATGTAACCATACACACTGGCTTTCAATAAAAGCAGAATGTGATTGCAGACATTAAGTATTAACTTCACAGAACCTCATGTAGTTAGACATGAAATTAAATGGAGCATTATTTTTTGATTCTGTTGAAATGACAAAGATATGAAAATGTGGCATCACAAGGGGTGCACATAAATCATAGACCTCAGATGGCCCCTCTCAGAGTTTTAGCTGCCATCAGACAGACAGAAGTAAAAGGTGTTAATGAGGGAAAACTGCTGAGCTCCTTAAAATCACAGAGACATCAAGGTTGTATCTTACCTAACAACTTTCACATTAGGGTGTTACATGAAACCTTAGTTCATTCATTTAATCTCACTTTTGTCCTCTTCCAAAATTTATCTAAATTGTACCTAGCCTCTGATTTTCTAAACCAGCTTTCTCTCTCATTAAACTACTTACAGTTTCTTCCTGAAGCCATCCAGGTATCAATATGTTTATTATAAATGCTTAATGAATGTCATGATTAATATTTCATGGAAACAAGCACCTCAGCTAACCAAATGAAAACAACAAAAACGATCAACTTACTGTAAGAAGATTAATTAAATGTATTTTCTTTGCATTAGTAAATTGGAAAAGAGCATCAAAAAACTCTTCTCTGAAAAAGGAAAACCAAAATGCTACGTTATCTCTGTTTTAGATTCTCTTCTTTTATAATAGTCCTCCAATGCAAAATAGAAACATATTTCAAATCCTTGGCCTTAAATCATTTATAGAAGACTCATTTCTGCATCACATATTCCAATAGGATCCTGCTAGCAAGTCAAAGGAATTGGACAAGTAAAAGGAATTGGAATAGAAGCATCTTCCAAGATTATAAGGCAAGCAATTCACAGTCTTTGTACAAAGTCCAAGGTACCACAGATATTATTAAAATGCAAGCCAAGCAGCACTTGACAAGACAGCTTAATAGTTACTGCTTCAGGTGATAATTTCAAAGTATGTGCATAGGCATATTACTTCTCTGAATATTCTCAATTAAGAAGAGGAAAAACTGTAATTTTCTTTGATGTTAGAATTTATCATGGTGGGATTTTATTTATTTTTCTTTTCAAGTGTCCAAAATATAAATGAAGGCTCACATTTTCTATTTCTAATGCATGAATAGGAGGACTTTAATTTAAATAATTATGGCTATAAGCCATTCAGAGAATCAGAAAGGTAATATATACACATTTCCAATAAATATCTGCTCCTATTTAGACAAATACATTAAGAAACAAGCAAAAATATTTCATTTATTTTAGATTGACCAGCTGAAATAAAACATTGAATTCTTCAAAGTTTTCTTCCCTTTTAATACAAAGGAGACATCCTGCTGTTCTCAGCAAATATCTTATTTAGGAAGAAGAAACAAGGAGATGAACAGAAAGTAATACTCATCAAGAACTTAAGATCACAGCAGGTATATTCCTAGATGCTTTCGCAAATGTCATGTCAATGAGATTACCGTAATTTAATGAAGGGCACAGACAGAAAACACAATATTTTCAGTTTAATTTTGTTGGAATTCCTATGATCCCATGGTTTAATAAAATATTTGCTGACTACTACAAACGAGGTGCCTGGACCTTTTGGAGGCATGGTCACTGAACATAATATAGTTGGTGTAGCTCTGTTCTTCAGGTCTGGCTACTCCTCAAGACCCACCCTCTGAGCCTTTTTCTTTGTGTTTGCTTCCTCCTCATTCCTATTTCTTTGCCTTAATATTAAAGAACTGGTTACACACTCAGCTTGGGCTGGCTTGATTTCTCTCTCAAATGCTTGGGCTTGCTCCTTTTCCCACTGGCCACTGAGAACTCCAAGTCAGTTGCATTCTAATCCCATCCTTGGCCAGGCATCACAAATCAGCCACATTGATCAGAGAAGTGCAAAAGAAAAAAGACTTATTTTCATATCCATATGTGTATAATGGAGTTACCCACTTATCCTACCCAAAGCCATTAAGAACTATTTTCTCCCTGCCTGCCTCTCTTTGCCCTGTTAGGTTTCTTGCCCCAAGCTCCTATTGCCTCTTGTTAGCATTGATTTCATTTTCAATCCCCTAGCCTATACATCACTTCTTTTGCTTTCACAACTTAAAACACTGATTCAGGAGACACAGCCTAAAGTAAAAACTCCCCTTACATTGTGTCCCCAAATACACATAAAGAATCATCAAGAGAACGGAGTCAATTTTGACCTTTCAAGTTATGGGGGTGCCTATTATCTAGTTCTGTTTTCATTATTATGCATCTATACAGAGATTAATTTATTAAGGCTAAAGTACAGTGGTCAGAAACTTTGTAGTAGAGCCCTGCATATAAATACTTGACTGGTCTTGTACAGAGGAAAGATTACCAGCCTGAAGCTCTAGAATTAGTCCCAGCTCTTATAGTATCTAGATGTATAAACCAAGACTTAACCACTGGCATACTGATTACCATAATCTCGAGTGAGAACTGAAACTCTCTATCCCGGTCATCTAATATCCAGTATAAAACATCAGAAGTGGCCTTAAAAGACCTGGTCCTATTGTTCATTTTAGAAATGAGAAAACCGAAGACCAGATTTTCCCAAGCTCACAAAATATCACCGTGATACCATCTGAGCATCCCCTCTGCCTGTCTGTACCTCTACCTTCTTATTAGCATGTTTCTGTCCTTGAAGTCTGGGTTTGCGTGTGGGATTCCTTGATTCACTGCATTGATTGCTACTCCACTCTGTTGATACTAAATTCACATTTTTTTTCAGACATGATGTAACCATGAATAATAATCCTTTCTTTCTTTTTCTTTCTTTCTTTCTTTCTTTTCTTTTTCTTTCTTTCTTTCTCTCTTTCTCTCTTTTTCTTTCTTTCTTTTCTTTCTTTCTTTCTCTCTTTCTTTCTCTTTCTCTTTCTCTTTTTTCTTTCTTTCTTTCTTTCTTTCTTTTCTCTCTCTCTCTCTCTCTCTCTTTCCCTATATATAACTTAATACTCTAAACATGGATATGAAGGAAAAGACAATTTTCTTTTTCTCTAATATACCTCAGAGTCTGACACCGCAGGACACAGAGTAGAGCACTCAGTAAATATTTTATAATGAATGAATTAATATCAAACACATACATATCCCTCCTAAGTCCAGAGGTATATGTTAATATGAAATCTGAAATAATTCAAACATGGTAAATAAATGACTATATGATTTGCCTTTTGTTTTTGTTTGAAGAAAAATAAATTTTATAAATTGTCTGAACTTTATATATTCAAATAAAGGAAAGTTTATAAGTTCATATTTTTGAAAATTAGTCTTCAGTAAAAACCTCTAGAAAATTTATTTTAAGACATTTGCTTATTCCAATCATACAATTATTTTTAGTTTAGTTTTGCATATTAACCTATAGAACTCTTTTTCTTTAGCATTACGTTTTCCCAGTTATAACTTACAGCTTAGTTTAGATATGTTAGATATTTTTTAGCATGAAATGTTTTAACATATCAGTTTTTATTTTTCACTCACTAGCCTTCTTCAACATTCGATACAAATTAAAAGCCCAGGATGTAGCATATCAGTTAGTGGCACTATACCTTCTCCCCTATTCCAGTCAAACAACATTAGGACCATCTTAATGATTTTCTTTGGCAGAGCGATGTTACAATATAGCTAGGAATCAACTGCTCCCAGCTTTACTCTGAAGTGTCCAAAGCATAACTTTGTAACAAACCTTGTTTACCACATAAATGCTTATTTGAATATAGGGATAACTGTCCATTATCCTTTAATATCACAATATTTTGTATAATGCATTTTGAAACGCTCCAAAAGAAACTAATTCTAGGCTTCTCATTCAAAATATTGTTAGATATCATTTATTTTTTATTTTCTTTGTGTGTGTGTAGTGTGTTTGCTAACTTCACTGAAGATATCCTGACCTCAAATTACTAATTACTGTTGTTCTTAAAACAGTAGTAGCTCTCCATGATCTTAGAAATTGCCTGGGAAAGAGTTTGACTATGTGCTCAAATTCGAAAGTCGGGCATTTTACCCATTTTAACTAGTGAGCAAAACATTCCAATTGCTACTGCATCATATGTTTACCTAAAGTCTAGAATTTCTGGAAGCTTCCTGCTCTTGCAAGAATCAAATGAAACACAACATAAAAAATCAGAAACTTCAAACACACCAAAGATCTTTTGTTTTTCTTTCTATTAATGTCCAGTTTTTTATAGTAATTTATATTTTTAATATCAGATTTTTAGTTTCATTATTTCATTTTTTTTCAATTTTGCTACCTAATTTTAATTTTGATTAAAATTAGGTAAAATATACTCAAATAAGAACCTAAATGAATTGCTTATTTTCTCATTTTTCCCATGTGCATGATAAACTATTATGAATATTCTTCCCCATAATACTTTATAAGACTTGCTGTGTTTACATAAAATCATTATGTTTTTCCTCCCTGCTGCATGTACAATTGAGCTCATTTGTCTGTGTGTGCATGCAGAAGTTTGCCATTACCTAATACATTCAATCCAGGACAATTCCTCTGAGAGAAAATGAACCAGAAAAATCCTTAAAGAATAAGTGACTTAGGAACATGATTAATGGCAGAAAAAGTGAGGAATCCTATTATTGTTGGGGTGGACTTTTTTGTTTGTTCTTACTACCTTTGATGTGTTACTGTCCACTAGAGGCCATTCCTCATTAGAAAGAAATACTGTATTATTAAGACCAGTGCATGTTGAACACAATCATGAGTGCCTAGTCCACCTGCTTGCCCAGCGGCTGCCCAAATGCTTAAACAGTGAGAGTTAAGTAGAAGACCAAATTTTACCTTGGGTCATAATGCTTTGAAAGAAATTTTATTGTAATTCAAAGGTAATCATGGACTGTGTGAAAACCTCAAGACTATAATACAATACAGGAAGAATAGGTCCAAGCTACAGCTAGTCAACCTACATTTGAGAAGATTAATTTTCTCATTACACACTACATGCGTGACATAATCATACAGAACACAGCCACATCATTTTGCAGAGGAGTAAACTGAGATCCAGAGAGATTGATACACTAATTAGTGCCAAATTAACGTCTAAGATCGGAAGTCCCCGTTATTAATTAACATTTGCTCCTTTTGAAGGGTTAAAATTTTAATGCATAAAATATACTGGCACATGAGGTCATTTTAACCAACAAAAGAGAAAATGTTTCGTTATCTAATGAACTAGGTATTTATGTTTCAAAAGATAAAATTGTGGGCCTTTCTTGTAGAATTCTAGCACCCAACCTTCCTTGGTCAGTTTACTGACTTTTTGATCAAGACCACACAAGTCCATTGACCAAGAGAAGTAGCTCAGTTTTTATGCACAATCACAAGGCAAAATGGTTTAAAAAGAAAGAAATATGTAGTAGTAGTTTCTGTTTCAGAAATTCAATCTCTTTAATAGCTATGTTTTTTAGTAAAATAAATATGACAAAATGTATCAACTTTCAGCAAAAATCATTTGAATTAACAATCTTGTTACATTTCCTCAATAGTATGTTAGTGGAAAAAAGGATTGCATCAAATAGGTGTTTGAGCTGTTTAAAGCATCTTTAAAATTCATGAGTATGATGTAGCAATATTGCTAGAAATGAGTCAATTAATTTTCTATGTATGAAATAAAGCTGAAGTCAATTACTTTATTGCCCATAGAATAGTACAAGTATTTATGGGCTCAAATTCAATTTGTGAAACGAAATCACTTGAGAAATACAGAGATGAAAACTTTCAAGTTTATATGAGTACTTTCACAGGGAAATTTGTAGACAATTGAGCATCTGCTTACAACACTAAATATGAATGGTAAAGAGGAGATTTTTTTCACCTGGAAAAACAATTCATATTTTTTTCTTCAATGTTGCAGTCAGTAATTTTTTTTTCAAAAAGGAAAGAAAGAAAAAATATGGATTCTTTCTTCATTTATTCTTTAAAAAATATCCAAGCGCACAAGAAATGACATAGAGACTGGAAAAATCAAAAGTACATTAGTAAAATGTTGACAGAGAAGTTTATGATTTAAACAAAAAGGTATTTCTTAGAAAAATATTATAATGAACATAATTTAAAAACAAAAAAGAAAATGTACATATAATAACTGCTTATATATTTGTTGTTATTCCACTTTTAAGATGGTATATATTAAACAGTTTCACATTACATAAAATGTTTAAATATACCATGAATACTTCAAGCTTTTATTTGGCTTTTTCCTGAAAAGTTTACCTAGGAAAACAAATTCAAACATCAACTTGTCAATAATAATTTTCAAAGGCAGAACAAGCTAAGTGAATAGGTATGTCTGAAATTAACAAATTAATAAACTGAATTAAAATCTTAAATGATCTCATCAGTGTTTAATCAAAAAGCAGTCACATTAAATATGACAAGTTATCTAGATTGTCAGTAATTTTGTGCCATGAACTAAAATTTTAAAAGGAGCAGCTAAAAATAGATTTATAAACCACTGATCTAGTTTAGTTCCATTTTATACAATACATTGAGACACCTCCATTTTTATGTGATAGTAGCTTACCACTGTATATTTTCTATCCTGTTATACCAAGAGGTAGGCAGTCCAACATTTGATAACTTGTAAAACTGTGGTAATACAGATAATCTTTTGTGTACGATTACAAAAGTTCACATAGTCTGTGAGTTTATATCTTTCTAAAGAGATGACTGTGATCTCAATTACATACTTAAATAAGTAAAAGTACAGATTTACCACAGAGATTTTAAGATCTAATGAGTCATGTTTCTATGTTGCACACACACACACACACACACACACACACACATACACTCACAATGAAGAATTCTTTCATGACAGTATTACAAGATGCTAGAAATGGTCCTCCGAGTGTTATTTAAATATACATGTTCTCAATAACACTTTAAAATTTTAGAGTGGCATTACTACTATCTTTAATATAAATAGTGTCCTATTATAAATAGCTAAGAATTATGTGGAGAAGCCTTCTTCTCAAAGCAATATGAAAGCTTCAGTAAATGAGGAAAAGCACTATTTCACTTGGGATTCAATTTAATGAAAATAAAGTAGATTAATCTCTGGTGCTAACCTCTGGTGCACTTAACATTTCAGGCAAAATAGATACAATTATACACTTGCCATTCTGGCAAAAAAAAAAAAAGATTTCAGTAAATCATTTGCAACTCTGGATTATTTATCCAGCCTATAAAATATACCAGAAAACATAATGTTATCTGTGGTCTCTGGTCTTTATGCTGCCCTCATTTTTCAATAGAAGATATTACATTTTTGGTGTAGGCCTTCACAACAGCACCCGTAATCAATTCCATATCTCACGTTAATCATGTTCTTGTAATCAGTGGCTATTCAACACAAATTTCCACCTCAGTTTTTGTTGGAAAACAGCCACATTAGGGCTTTGAGTTTATTCAAGTTTAAGTGATTACATTGCCATCATAGACTAAAGTTCACAGCATCCACTTGCCATAGCCATATTATCAACACTGTAGAAATGGAGGGCGTATACAGTTACTGTGTTGTCCAGTCAGAAGCTATAACTTCCATACAGAACAACTTTATTTTTCAGAATCCCAAGGCTTCTCTCTTTGAGGTGGAAGTAAAAGAAGGAACAGCCAGGGATCCACTGCAGTTTCTTCCTTCTGAATTTGTTGAGTCTTTTCTGACCAAAAAACTGCTCTCAACAAAAATAGCTCCTTAAGTAAAAGTACACATTTTTACCAAAAACTTAATATGAACATTTTCAATGTTTAGCGATAGTTCTAAGATGGCAATTCCAAATTTTTAGCATTCATTTTTACATGTTTTTGATCATTAGTTTACTGCAAATTTAATTTTGACCTACATTAAACTGTAGAGTTTTATAACAGGGCATGCTAGTTGAAGACAGTGATTGACTAATATTTATAGAAATTTTCTATTTATAGAAATTTTCTATCAACTCAATCTAAATATTTTGTTGCATTTTATTGTGGATTTTTTAAATTTGAGGATTACTGTGAAAATGCATTTTTCTGAGAATGCTAAGAGTTCTAGGCAAATATAAAACCTTTACAGCATTAGTGAAATTACAGCAGTAGGGAAGAGAAATCTTATGTTTGTTCTTCCTACTTGAATCTTCTGCCTATATTTTTTCTGTATCTTCCTAGATTGTCCCTTAATCATCTTGAGGCCTTTTTTTCCTTAGGTTAGTGACCACAAATGGGAATAGTGAAATTAATTTTGCATTGGGATTTTAATCTTAAAACTGAAACAAGTTTTTAATTGCCTTTTTCTCTGCTTATCAACACAATCCCTTTCACCAATATATTCTAGTAATAGGAAGCATAAATGGAGCAAATGTAGATAACAAGTAAGTCTAGTTATCGCACAGAAACATAGAATTTTTTAGCCTAAATAATCTTAGATAATATTTGATATTTCTGTGTCTACTTGTAGAGGAGCAAACAGGACTCTGTATATGATAAAGGATATATCCATAATTATAGGAAATAACTGTCACTGACTTCCATTTATTGTTCTGTTTGCTACACAACTAATAGTTAATAACTAACAGATATTCTAGAAAGCTAAATAAAATGTTCAAAACTATACCTTCTCTTAGTATAAGGCCCAGATGAGGCCCAGGTTTCAGGTTTAGAAATATACAGAAAAAAATTTTGAGTTGGATTAAAAAGAATTGTTTCCTTTCCCTCAATTGTAATCTAAATACACAGTGTTCTTTTAAATATACTAAAAATCAAATTAATGTGATGTTCCTTCATGATTCTTGAATCTCATTCAGTTTTTCTTTTCTGTGAGAAAACTACTACCATTTTAGTAGAGACCTAATTTACACTTTAATTTTTTAAAGTTTTTTAATCTACTTTTTTTAACATTTTGTCTATGACAGTTACACAGAATGAATGATCATTCAAAATCTCCTATCTGCTGGTCTATGTAACCCTTTTTTTTAAATAAAAATGAAAGTCAAAATAGTATTTCAGTTCTTGAATGCTTATACATCTATTACTGTAAAATGAAAGCAGCCCATGGTGTTGGCTGCAGTTTTGTTTGGCTAAAGACATGCTAAAACAGAAAAGAAATTAAGAGTTTCAGCAATAAGGAAAAATTTAAAGAAATGTACTCAGAAAATGACCCAGGAAACTTGAGGAATCAGATAATGGATTTGTATTAACTTATAAAGGGCTCAATGCCTTCACCATATGTGGGAACAAAGAAAAACACAACGTGATATGGTCTTTCCTCCTTACAGATAGGCAGGAGAAACAGCAAGGAGTAGCATGCTTCAATACTTACATGGGTATCACTATGAACCAAGTCTCCATTTTTTCCATGATATATTGAAACTCATTAGGAAAAGCAATAGAGTAATTGTTAACCTCAGACACCGGTCTTAGAAAAGTGATACTCCCCTTAATCAGAATATATAGCCCAGCTTGAATAATGAAGACTGCCATCATGTTTAATAAGGTTAAACAAGAAAAGATGAAATAAAACCATTGGGGAACATCACTTGTTTACATAAATGGCCTCCTTCTTCACTTATGCTGGCTATGACAATATGCACCAATCTGGAAGACATCTAAGCCCAGGAAAGGCAAATACTACTGCGGCCAGAAGTAGGATGGAACAAACAAATGTATTAAAATCTGGGCTTTAAACCATTTGAAAGTGGAGATAAGATATCCGTATTTGATTCTGCAATGCCAAATACAGTCACTGGCACATAGTAAGTGAATGATAATGCTTATGAATTAATAGGTACAGCCTGTCTTCTCCATTAGACTATGAACAGCATGGAGTTTGTCTTTCATTTCTCCATTTATAATGTACAAAGTACTAGGACAAAATAGATTTACAGTAAGTGTTATTTTGTTGAATAAATGAAAGAGGGCACCAAAAAGTGAGAAAGGTTCAGAAATCATAATCCAGGAAAAAAATTAAGATCCAGAAGTAGAAATAAAGTCAGGTTCCCAGGGATAAGAAGAAGAGTTCAAATACCGGTTTAATTCCAGAAAACCCTTTCACAGGGTTCTAGCATGTGATATTTTTATTATGACTCCTAGCACGTTGACATATTTAGTCCTGGACATCTTCTGAGTGTTTTTCTGTATCTAGTACTGGGTTATGCGTATCTGTGTGTCTGTATGTGGATGTGTTTCTGAGAATGTTAGAGATTTGGAAAAACAAAGGAAGAGTGCATCGGGCATGAACATTACTATCAGTACTCGGAGTTCAAAGGAGAGTCTATAGTCCATTAAGTTCTCAGATTAAAGTTTCACTTAGATTCTATTTTGCTGAAGCCTAAGGAGTACGATTAAACCTTAGATGGGAATCTTAAGGTTAAAATTATTCAGTCAGGCCCAACTTGCTCTAGACATCCTCATATTAGTCCTATGTAATTGTAGTGTGTTCAGATAGCTTAATTCTATAGAAAAATAACTTTTTTTTGCTTAGAATCAATTCTAAACAGTATTTTTTTTGTATACTCTTCAAAGATGAATTGTATACTTAGTACAGTTTTTTATTCAATCTACCAACTAGGTTCTGGGTGCATACCTTGAGTTAGAAAGAATGGTAAACACCTTAGCAATGTAAAGGTTTTCTAGAAAAACACTTACACTTTAATTTGTTTATATGTTCACATATGGACCGGGGTGAATTTACGTTCAAGTCAGAGGAAGCATGGCAGATTTTTAAAAACCCTGGAGAAGAAGTTAAGTGTTTCAGTCTGTAAGTGAAGATACAAATTTTATACCATTTCCAAATGTTAACCAATGATGGACTGTGACAAAGTCTTCACTAATTCTTAAAGAAATGAGAAAAATGTAGTAGGTATTTCATAAAACCCAATTTGTTCAATTTAATGGATTATTCTTTATTTGGGGATTATATGCTTATTATTTTTAGTATTAGAATTTTCTCTTTTAATGAAACATAAGTGATAATAGAGGGTAGTTTATGGGTTTTGATTTAGAGAGTGCTTTGAATTTAATTTTCCAATCACTGGTTGATGAGTGGCATAACTAGTCTATATTCTAGGAAATGCCTGTTGGGTTTTGCCAATGAAAAGGAAGGAATGAATGATGTCTCCTAGAATGGACTTGGTGTGGCTTCTGAAGTAAACTGTGCACAGTATTTGAACTTCAAGTTCATGTAATTTCAATTATTAATAAGAGAAGAATGGCTGGTGTGTCATGTAGAAACTCAGGAAGGCTACAAACAAATAGTGTATTAATATTTAATTTTAAGGGCATATAGTCATTTTATGGCAATTTATTAGCAACTGATATGGATAACATGGGTTTAGGCAGTTTAGCTTATGAAAAGGTAGCACTCCCATATTATTTGTAACTAACCTATCTGAATCTTGGAAATAATATCCCATAATAAAAAGCTTTTATTAAAAGAGGTTGGGCTCCTAGGTCATAAGTCTCACAAAAAGCTATCAACATACGTAATATATAATTAATATATATGATATTTTCTATGAGAAGAACATTTAAGGTATAACTGAGGAGGTCTGGTGATCATAGCTCTTTTGCGACAATCCCAAGGATCTAAATCCATACTCTTATAAATGAGGAAATGTTTCTCTTCCTACCACACATTCATTTATTTATTCATTCATTCAACAATTACATTGATCACCATATGCTCTGGAGACTCAACAGTGAACAATAAAGACAACTGCATGTTTCTTAAAGTATACCTATATTTAACATGCTATCATAGGTGGCATACAATCTTAAAATTAATATGATATAATATAATATAATTAATATAATATAATGTCAGGTTTGTGATAAGTGCTAGAAAGGAAATATTAAGTCTCTCTTATAGTCTTCCAAAATAGCTATATGAGGCAGGAGGCTTTAGGATTTTGGAAGTCAAAATCTAGGTATATTCAGAATAGCCACTCCATGGAGACTAAGGCATAAAAACTCTGAGGTCAGTAAAATAAATAAATGGACATTAATCAAACTTAAAAGCTTTTGCACAGCAAAGGAAACCATCAATAAAATGAAAAGACAACCTATGGAATGGGAGAAAATATTTGCAAACAGTGTGACAAAGAAGGTTAATGACCAAAATCTACAAACAGCTCATACAACTCAATAGCAAAAAAGCAAACAACCTAATCAAAAAATGGGCAGAAAACCTAAGTAGGCATTTTTGCAAAGACATATAGATGGCCAAAAGGCACATGAAAAGATGCTCTACATCTCTAATTATTAGAGAAATGCAAATCAAAACCACAATGAAGTATCACCTCATACCAGTCAGAATGGCTATCATCAAGAAGTCTATAAATAATAAATGCTGGAGAGGGTATGGAGAAAAGGGAACCCTCCTACACTGTTTTTGGTAATGTAAGTTGGTGCAGCCACCATGGAAAACAGTTCCCCCCAAAAATTAAACACAGAACTACCAAATGATCCAGCAACCCCACTCCTGGGTATCTATCCAGAAAAAAATGAAAACTCTAATTCGAAAACATACATGTACCTCAATGTTCATAGCAGCACTATCTTCAATAGTCAAGACATGGAAACAACCCAAGTGCCCATCAACAGACGACTGGCTTAAGAAAATGTGTTGTGTGTGTGTGTGTGAATATATACACACAATGGAATATATATACATACAATGGAATATATATACACATAGTATATATATATATACACAATGGAATACTACTCAGCCATAAAATGAATGAAATATTACCATGTGCAAGAACATGGATGGACCTAGAGAATATTATTCTGAGTGAAGTAAGTCAGACAGAGAAATTCAAATAGTATATGATATCACTTATATGTGGAATGTAAAAATAATACAAATGAATCTATATACAAAACAGAAACAGACTCACAAACATAGAAAACAAACTTATGATTACCAAAGGGGAGAACGAGGGAGGGAAAAATTAGGAGTATGGGATTAACAGATACAAACTACTATACATAAAATAGGTGAGCAACAAGGATTTACTATATAGCACAGGGAATTATATTCAATATCTTGTAATAACCTGTAATGAAATATAGTCTGAAAAAAAATAACAATCACTTTGCTGTATACCTGAAACTAACACAATATTGTAAATCAACTATACTTCAATTAAAAGAAAGACTTTGAGGTCAGTGGCTTCATGACTCCCTGATAGGTATGTTTCTGCCTTGTTATGTAAAGGATCATACCTATTATTATGAGTGCCATAGGACAATATAACAAAAATTCTTAATGAAATCACATTAAAGATTGTGATACAGAGTATCTCGCTCTTAGAAACAAATGAACTATGTGTTTTAACAACCATATGCTTTGATAGCACTATGGCAGCTATTATAAATAGCAATGAAAGTTTAAGGTTTTATTTGACAAAATTGCTAAATTCAAAGTAAAACTTTAGAAAATGCTAAAATTGCATATATTTGCACCATCGGTAATTAATGACTAATGGACAAAAAATTAAAGTAAAATCTATGATCTAACAGCTAACCTCACATTTCCCTATTACCAACTGTGATCAGATCAAAAACTAGGAAAACAGAATTTAGCCAAATAACCTATAGAGATTTATGAAAATACAGGTAAAAGTAAAGTGGAAATAATTGTTATACTTCAGGAAAATTTAAATAGAAAGAGATAAAATAATTATAAGATAAAAATTTTATTGAATTATTTCAAATACAAAAATAATTTTGGTGACATTCCAAAACTGAAAATGGAATGCTTTTAGGTTTACGTATCATTATTCAATGCCTTTCAGATTAATGATTCACAAATTCACTGCAGAGTATGTTTACTACCCATTGGAGTAGTAGATGGGGCAACTGATTGTAGATGGGGGCAAGAACTTTCATTTATTGCTACTAAACAGTGCATTTCCTTTTAAAATCATAACAAAATAAACCCCATTGTTATCTGTCTCATAATATTCTAATAAATTTGAAAGCAGATGTTTTTAAGGACACAGATTATTGAAAATAATTTCATCTGTGAAACAGGAACAAATTTAATAGACAGACATTTAAAAGCACCTGCTGAAAAAAAAAAAGACATGGTTCAAAAGGATGCACCCAATGTTCATTGCAGCACTGTTTACAACAGCAAAACATGGAAGCAACCTAAATGTCCATCAACAGATGAATGGATAAAGAAGATGTGGTACATATACACAGTGGAATATTACTCAGCCATTTAAAAAGAATGAAATAATGCCATTTTCAACAACATGGATGGACCTGGAGATTATCATACTAAGTGAAGTAAGTCAGACAGAGAAAGACAAGTATGATATGATATTGCTTATATGCAGAATCTAAAAAAGTGATATAAATGAACTTATTTACAGAAACAGACTCACAGAATTAGAGAATGAACTATGGTCACCAGGGGAGAAGAGGGGAGAGGGTTAGATTGGGAGTTTGGAATTGACATGTACACACTGCTATATTTAAAATAGATAACCAACAAGGACCTACTGTAAAACAAAAATAAATAAATAAAATAAATAAATAAAAACAACTGCTGTAAAAAAAGTCATTGATATAGATGAAATGACCACCTTGGAGTTCAGTGTTTATTGAACATGATTGTTTTTATTAACTACAGCAGTAAACATATTTCAGATTTAGATAACTAAGAAAAGATTTTCCCTTATGATATTAAGCTCTATTAAGATTTCCCTTATGTGATCTCCTACATAAATTACTGAATGTAAAAGAAAGACACAGATCTCTGTTATAGAGGGAAATCTATTAAATGTAATAATAGATAATAGAAGAAAAAGCTGTGTAAAGAGAATTATTGTGCCTGTGATCTATTTTTTCTGAAACTGCCAATTTATCAAACACAATATATAAGATGATTGCTTGCCTTTTTACATGTGTATAGAAAGCACACATCTATGAAGAATTTTCATATGTTCCATATGCACCTCTTGTCATGTGCAGAGGCAATCACATACTATGTAACACAGGAGGAAACTAATCTCCTCCAGTCATCAAGTGATACCAGCTATGACATTGAGAATATTAAGATATCAAGCATTTAAACAGTGCTTGTATTTCTCTCCCAGTTCTCCTATGAGGTATGTCAATATTCTCATCTCTAGAAAGATTTAGTAATTGATCTACTTGACCTAATTCACAGAAGGAGGCCATTGCAAAAATGAGCTAAATTTAAAAATCTGCTTGTCTCCGTGGTTGTAGCTACATGATAAGAAATTGTCCACAATATAATAGCTGATTCAATTTATAGTTAAAAATAAGTAAATCTGATTTTGGCATCACCAATTACACAGACAACATCCAGAATCCAGTATGTGGGTTTGTTAGCAGTTGTTTTAATATTTATTTAAAGAAAGTATTTCAATAAACGTTAACTGAATATCACATAAATATGTCACACTTTGAGTGACAATTTACATTTTGAAAAGAGGCATTATGTAAAACATGGCTTGACACAAATTTGTCACTGGCAATGGAGAAATAAAACATGAATTTATTGCAATAATGAAAAATACTTTTGAACTTCTGAGGTTTTATAAGTATCGCAGTAGAAGCCTAACATATCATTGAATATACAAATTGATCACCAGAGTCCACAGGCAGCATTGCTATTAGCTACTTCATTATTTTGATAGAATATTTAATGTTACACATCTGTATTTGGAGTTTAAATTTCATTGTTAAAAACTATTACAAGACTTGAACTTCTTTATGTATTTAATTGTATAATGATATAATCTCCAGCCCTACCACTTGTTTTTTAAAAAAGTCAATGAATAACTTGCATCTTTGTATCCTGAGTGTCTAGTATAATTCTAAGCACATAGTTTGATGGATAAATATTTGTTGGAGGAAATGATGAACAAATAAACTATTCAAGAAATTAAGTTCAAAAGCATGATTTCAAAGTTATATGCAAACTCATATAATCTCAAATCAAAATGTTATTTAGAAAATCCACTTGTGCATGTGTGATGCTCAGATTAAGGGAAAAGTTACACTATTTTTTTAGAAGACATTCACTCAATATAACTTTCTGTGGGATTTTACATGGCTTCATTCTCTATCCTACCATGTAGCAACAGATGATATTATATAGATGTGTAACTAGAGCTAATAAATTACTTATTTATGAGCTAAATAAATTATTTTGTTTCTCATTTATGTAAATGAAAAGGGAATTTCTCTCATTGACCCTTGGAAAAAGTAGATCTGAAATCCTCTCCAACCATAGCTTGCATATCTAAGTCACCTAGTCTCTGCAATAAGAATGTATAATAAGCCTAATAATCCTATAATAAGCCACATATTAGAAACTAATATGGTGGTAATTTCCAGTGACAGACTAGCTAGTTGCTATTATGGTGCCTTAGACAAAATTTCCAGGCATGTGTAAGAAAGTGATTCTTAGGCACTGTTCCATATGTCATTATGACAAAGGGAAAACATATATTTCTTTATTCTTATTTCTCTGTTATCACTGCATCCAGATGTTTTAAAAAGAAAACAAGTTCTTTGAAAAAAATGTTTCCTAAACTATGTTCCACTGAACATTCTTCATGAAGATGTTCATACATATAGTGGGTAAAATATTTCTTGATCAAATTTGGGAGACCTGCATGGTCATTAATCTACAAAGGCTTAGTATAATGCAATAAGTAGAGAAATATGCTAATTCTACTTCATTTAATATTTTTGAAACTTACTTGAGTATAGAACCCCTCTGGCTTAACACGTGAATTTCCTGTTTCAGACAATCTATTAAATCTACTACTCTACTAAAGTAAAACATCAATTTGGGAAACATGAAGCCTCAGTTGAGGAGTCTTAGCCCTCCTTACATTATCTGCATCCTAAAAGTCTGCCTTGTTTACTAAATACATATTCATTTTATGGGATGTGCAGTTTGAGCAGGAGAGAGAGATCTCCCATATTTTCATTGCCTTTTCTGTGGCTGACCACATTATACCTTATTACTCCTTTAGAAAAATAGAAATTGGCACCTGTCTTAGTTCAGTCTGCTTTAACAAATACTACAGACTAGGTGGTTTAAACAACAAATATTTATGTCTCACAGTTCTGGAGGCTGGGAAATACAAGATCAAGGCACCAGCAGACCTACTGTCTGATGAGATTCTGCTTCCTGGCTTGTAGATGGACACTTTCTTGCTGTATCCTCATGTGGCTGAGAGAGAAAAAGAGAGGAAGCAAACTTCCCCTGCCTCCTATAAGGGTACTCAACCCATCTTAAGGGTTATACTCTCTTGATTTTACCTCTTGAAGGTCCCACCTCCTAATACCATTGCATCATGATTTCAACATATGAATTTGAGGAAGACACAAACATTGCAAAGATGGTACATAAGAGAATCTTAATTTCAATCTTTTACTGACTGCGTATATGATATTGTAACTTCATGCTCATTTCTACTTTCAAAGAACAACACAACATATATTATAAGTACATGTCAGGAATACATTTCAGTGCACTAATGAATAAAGCTACCATGAAAATTACTGGTGATTGGCTAGCTAGGAAACACTATCAACATCTGATGACATTATAGCTACCTTCCACCTTCCAGATTAATGACATGCTAATATTACTTTTTGGAACCATTTTAATTTTCCTGACATTAGCATTGAAATTATATGCTACTTTTATCATAATAACCTCAATCTATATATTTTACAAATGTAGAAGTATTGCAAAATTATAAGATGATATAAATGCAATATACTTTCATTGTTAAATTACCTTTAAAAATCCCATTATTCAATCTGGCATCAAAATAAAGCAAACAGTAAACCAGAGAAGCTTGTTTAATGAAGTGACTTTATCTCTCAGGATTATACTCATCGTTATGCCTTTAACTGTGAAGACTGGAACTATTTGTGACACAAAGTGAATAATCCTCCATTATTTAAATAATTTGTAATCACAGCACAGCCCGTGATTCTTCGGCTTATTACATATTTGCATGTTATAACCAACTAAAAGTTCATGCATGCCCAACTATACAAAACTCTGTTTAAAATGAAACTTCTCCAAAAGCTTTGGCAGCTGTCCTGTCTGGATGTATATAATGTGGAGTGGAATACATGAAGGATTCATGAAGCATATGCACACCATTTCTATTATATATGTCCTAGATCGAATGTTAAGAAATAAAGCTGAATTGGAAGGTATATTCTGAATAAGTTCAGATTCATAACCTATGGTATTAAATATTCACAGTAACATTTTGGAAGTGTTGAAATCACATAAGGCAATCAAGAAAAGCATTAATTTATCTTAAAGATTGTAAAAACTATTACTCAACAGTAAAGACTGCCTTACTCTTTTGTTTCTATATTTTTGTATCTATAACTTGCTTCTAAACAAGCGACTTGGCTTATGATGCATAGGGACTTTCAGGACCAGGTCAGCAAACACAAGGGTGATTTTCTTGGCCTCTAAGGAAACAATGAGCTTATAGGATACTGTTAGTCTTCTTACTCATAATAACTAGATGTATACCAAAATACGCAAAGAAGCATGGAGGCACATGGATATTTGTCTTACAGAACAGAATGATGATAATCAAAAGATGTAGAGTCACTGATTACAATGAAGTCTAAAATATAAGAATAGTGGGACATATAATAGTAAGATTTTAAATAAGTCAAATAGACCAATTAAATATGATTATCAAATAGAATTTAAATAAATCAAAGAGACCACTCAAATAAAATTATTGAATGCTGGGTAAAATTCATACGCACTGTAGAAATCAGGCTTTAGAAACATGATGGAAATTATGTGCTGAAACAACTAATTTCACTGCAAATTTCTGGAATAAACATTTCACATTAGTAATTATTTTTATAACTAAATAAATTTTATATGAGAAAACAACTTTATACTTAGGGAAATGCTTCCTTATCAGAATTCCCAAGAGACACTAACTGAGATGACACCAACTTTTTTTTTTTTTTTTAAGCTGCTCTCCTTATAGCAGAGATGGTCACCAACAGCTAGAGCTACACTTACACTGTATGATTTTACCCTCCTTCCTCAATCCGACTGGGTGTATTTGAATAAGTGATGGTCAGCAGAACCAAGTGGAAATCTTTCTATGTGGAATTTGGAACATCTCCAGTCAGCCTGAGCTGGTCTTTTAAATACAGGCAATCAAATCTGGAACTGAGTGAAAGCCATGTGAAACTGAAGCAAAGAAATCTGGTTTGCTGAGAAAATAACAAAGAAATGACTAGTCAAAGGTAGGAACCAGAGAGAGGTGAACATCAGATCATGAAAGGTTGTCCAATCCCTTGGTTTCATTTTTTTCAAGAACTCAATTGATATTGGGTTCTGTGAGTTAAACAGGCATCGTGCTAAACATTGCATCATTACCTCATTCTAATAGGCATAAGAACATTGTGCAGTAGGTAGTATTATACATAATTTATAAATGAGGAAATGGAGACACAGAGTGATTAACTTGTTACACATTAGGTAGTAAGGTGTGGAGTTAGATTCTGAATCTAGATTAGCTGATTTCAAAGTCTCCATGTTTTTTTTTTTGTGTGTGTGTGTGTGTTTTTTTTGCGGTACATGGGCCTCTCACTGTTGTGGCTTCTCCCGTTGAGGAGCACAGGCTCCGGACGTGCAGGCTCAGTGGCCATGGCTCATGGGCCCAGCCGCTCCGCGGCATGTGGGATCTTCCCGGACCGGGGCACAAACCCATGTCCTCTATATCGGCAGGCGGACTCTCAACCACTGTGCCACCAGGGGAGCCCTCAAAGTCTCCATGTTAACCATAATGTCTTTATGGAGGCAAATATGTATACAAATTAGTAATTTGGATTGAACTCAATAGAGAGCGGGGCCCAGAGTTGTGTATATGTTTGTGCAGACTGTATGTTTCACAACTCTAGGAGACATTATTCAAACTTATCTGATTACCTGAGGAGAGGAAGTGAGTCCTGTATATCAATGTAATCTCACTATTTGGCACATAATAGTCTTTTGGTAAACTTAATTGTATAATAAAAATAAAGTATTCTTGGTTCAAGCTTACATGACACCAAATAAATAAGAACCCCTAAATCCAAACTTTGGTGTATCTTTTTACTATTCTATTTTAGCCAAAAATGTATAGCCTTTTGCATCTAAACAACCACCACTTCCGACAGATTCAGATGCCTAGTTATGTATCAATCAGTGGCAGATGCGATTAGTGTGAATTTATATTTGAGGCATAGAGCAACGTGCTAGAGATAACAACATAAAGGTCTTTACACTGGAGAAGCTTACAGTAGTCATACACAAACACTGGTAACACTATAAATATCTAATTTTTAGTGTGTTCAATACACAGGAAGTGCTGGATTTTGATTCAGCCTAGGAAGTGGTCACCCTTCCAGGCGGTAATGGAAAAAATGATTAGTATTAAGATGGGTTATATGGAGGGTGGAAGGTGGAGTATTTCAAGCAATCCGTGCAAAACATTAGAGGTAGAAATTTATATGAATCTTTTGGGGAGTTACAAAGAGAGAAGTCAGTTCATTTGGGGGGAAGCGTGTTGGTATATAAGATCACAAAGATACCAGCCCCAGGCTCCAGAGGACAGAGATTCCAGGCTGAGCAGTATGGACCATCATTTTCTGCATTAGTGCAAACAGTGAGTGGCATAAAAGAAAAATAAAAGAGTGAGAGAGAGAGGGAGAGAGAACAAGGCAATGAATAGCAAAAGCCTCAAAAAACTTCAAACGCCAGAGGAGTCTTGAGCATTCTCTCTCCCTGTGCTGCCTTTAATGGAAATAATCAACAGGAATGCTGGATGATTACAGTATATATTTTCTCTGTGGGAGAGGGAGATTATCTACTCAGAACCATAAAGCATTTTGCTTGCAAAATTAATTCAAATTGACTTGCATGGGAGCAGTCATATGAATTGAAAACAGCTGAAAAATGGTTAAAAAAAATCATGATAAACAGCAATCAAACCACTAGGAAAATACCTGGTGTTTGGCCCCTGGGGACCTCCGCAAAGCTGTTTTATTTAACATCTTCATTAATGAATGGGAAGATGAAAGCAAAAAAAAAAATCATTATAGTCACATATGGAAACTGGAGTAAATATCAATGAGAGCAGAGAATTTTTTTTTCAGAAGAAGGAGGATTTTAGGTCCAGATTTTACATGGAGTAAATCATTTCACAGAGAACCTCTAGATAGAGACCCAGAAATCTCCATATACGTAATGGGGGAAAGGAAAACATGAGTACCCAATATGAAACAGGTGGGAATAATATTGGGAAATGGCTGTTTGAAGTAAGTGGGTGCACAGGTGTCTGACATCACAGGTAAGGTGACAGTAACATATATAACCCTTTAGAAATAACCTGAAACTCTGCTCACATGTATGCTCCTGGCTTCTTATACAGACCAAGAGAGAATGTCATCTAAAAGGAGCGGATCAGGAGAATTAAGTGTTTGGATAGAAAGCTAGTCTAGGTGATGAGTATGGATAACATAGCTGTACACACTGTGATCTGGAGAAAAAATAGATAGGGGTTGGGATGGAGAGAAAAAGGATTTCACAGCATAATCTGCTAATGGAAGAACAGTTAATCTTTGAACCATACTTTCCTGAGGAAATTAAGACTTAAACTGCAGTTTGAAGGATGAGGTCTTTAGCTAGCCTATTGCAGTTAGGGTAAGAAGAAGGATTAACAAGAGGATATCATGAATAGAGGTCATTTTCCAGTTTATGTTTGTGAGTTTCCCTATAATGCAGGAGTGTTTTGAGAGACTGTAAAGAAGAAAATATAGGCACTGTTTTATAGTGACTTTAAATATATAAACAGAGTGACACCTAGTAAACAAATAGTGTATGCATGTCTCAATCCTACCTTGAATGAATACACTGTGACTGTTGCTAATACTTTCAATATATAGCAAAGGCAAAATACAACATTTGTCTCATGGCAAAGCAGAACTGCACATTTTAAAAAACTTTCTTCATAATTGCTTAGTTTCTATGTGGGAAATCTAAATGTGAAACTGTGCTTCATCTAAACTTCAGTGTATGCTAAGTGACTGTCTTGAATTCCTTAAATTATTTATATTATTTACCTTAAATTATTTATATTAATTACCTTACGGGTTGGGTGTGCTTTCTGTTTTTCTAAAAAATAATGGATACAAAGCTACTTTGGAATAGGATTGTTCTTCATTATACTGGCATTTGCATTATATAGTATAATATCCATTCCCTTTAGAATTCTCTTCTATCACTGTCCAAATAAAGAGCTTTTCTATATCCACTAACGTGCTCTTTTTTCCCCTTCAGCATAACTTTAATCTTTATTAGCCTCTCCATGCTCAGTGTGGGCCTCAGTGCTTGTCATTATCTTTCCTCTCCTTTGGTAGAAAGCAAAGCCAAAACAAGGTTCTGGCAAAACACCGTGATCATAACCATAATACATGAGATTAGCAGTGTTCAAATATTTCTCCTCATTCTTTGCCTTTAAGTTTGGGGAGGAGGAATCACACACAAAACCCTCACATACACTTTTACCAAAATCTGAGTATCAGAATAGATAATCCAGTTTAAGTTTCTCTTGATTCAAGAGAATCCACATAAAACGCTAATGATGGATTCACAGTCCATTCTGAGTGATCTAAACTTGAGTTATTTTCAACTTCAAAAGTAAACACAGGTTCTCTGTCTCGAAGAAATCAGAAAATAGAACAAACTGACACTAAAACAAGAAAAGCCATAAACTCCTGTTTTGAAGTGACTTTATGTAGGACTATTGCTTGCTCTTTCTCCCCTAGGCAGAGAGCAGGTTACTCTGTCTCCATTTTAGTACAAATATGATTTAAGTCAATATTCTGAAATCTCTCTCAAATGAATAAGTTATTTTGAATGATCCTAATACCCCCTAAGATCAGCATAAGAAAAGACTGCAAAAATAATGTTTATCTTCTTTGAATGGAATAGGAAAAGAGAGCAAAAAATAAAAGCAGAATTTGCAATACGATTCAGAGGTGACAGCCAGGGGAATGTGGTGGCTTGCCCACTGTGTGAACAGGAAGTACAAAGGACTCAGTGGGGAAAAGGCTTTCTGCCAAAGCAAAGAAGGCAGGTCTATCTTGTGATCTTTTGTAACAACAACATATGGAAAAAGAGCAATAGTGAAATTTCTAAGACGTTAAGAGCATAATCTGCTCTAAATAAACACGATAGCCATTCATTTTATTCTTATAAGAATGTTTTGAAAACCCTTGCTCAAAATTTCCATGAAACAATGCTATTAACATGAATGATTAGACTATATAAATTAATCAACATTAAATGTTCCAGAAGGTGAATGAAATAATGCTACTGTAATGAGAAGGAAGCAAAGTACATCTTCAGGGTGTGTACAGATAGGACAGGGAATGTTCTGTATGATACTGCAATGGTAAACACATGTTATTATGTATTTGTTAAAACCCAGAGAATGTACAAGAGAAAGAGTGAACTTTAATATAAACCTGGAATTTACCTAATAATAATGTATCAACATTGCCTGGTCTATTGTAACAAATGTACCACACTAATGCAACATGCTAATAGTGAAAAAAGGGTAAGGAGGAATATTGAAGTTGTGTATAAGAACTCTGCATACCTTCTGCTCACTTTTATGCAAACCCAAAACTTCTCTAAAAAAATTAAGTATATTAATTTTTAAAAATAAGGCAATGGTTAAAAAAGTAACAAGTATTTTAAGACAAAATCTTATGTAAATATAAAAAAAGACAATAGAGTCAATCATGAAATAAATTAATTCTCAACGCCTCTTTATTATTCCTTATTCACAATTACGAATTACAATTACTGTTAGAATTATGTCCTAATGGGTTGAGGCTGAAAAAGTTTGAGAACCTCAGTGTAAAATACGAACAAAAGGTGCTCTGGAGGAAAAAAATATTTACTCAAATAGGCAGTGAAATTTAGAATTGAGGGTAACTATGCACATTTTACATCAATTAAGCCAGAAGTCAGTCTGTGTTTTGCTTGTTTTTATTTCTGTCTACAATTAAAGACCAGTTCTGGGAGAAAAAAAAAAAAAATTGACAAACCTTCCCCTTAATTTTATTCAAAGTGAAATTAGAGTACTGAGTCCCACATTTGGGAGTTGAGGCATTAAAACTCTTTAAGAGTTTACTTACTTCATTTGAACAGTCAAATGCCAAAGAGATAGTTGAGTGATTGTTGCTTTTAACTACAAAACTGTTGCTTTCTGGTTGTGTTTGAAAACAGCAATACAAAAGTAGCTTTTTAACCAACCATCATCTTTTCTACTTCTTTAGTGGTTGAGTGATGATGTGGTGCATTCAAATACATTATCTTATTTTATCCTAAAACAACACTGCAAGATAGATGATATAATAGCCACCCATCCTTGCTTAACAGACAGGAAAGCAGAGATTCACACAGGTCCCAAAAATAATAGAGTGAATTACAGATATAGCTGGGAGTCAAGTTAATTCATCCTTTTCATTATCTATCTACCTTTTATATAATCATTTAATTATATATATATTTGTTATATACACAATATAACAATGCAACTTATATATTTGAGCACCTATGTGCTATACATTTTTCCAAAAATGTATTATGATCTAGCAATTAATAGCACGTGACCCACTCCACCTCATTTAAAACTTTCTTTGAGGTGAATTTTCTCTTCAGCATGAATTCCTCTCTTACATGAACTAGAAGTCTGAGAACCATCCAGAACCTATGTCTCTGGAGACCTAACTATTTGTAGGAGTTCACCTCTGGTTTAAAATAATCAGTATCCTGGAAGACCTGGGTTTAAAATGGCCTCAGTCTCTTACCAACTGCATAACCTTGGGAAAATCACTTACCCTTACTGAGACTCATTTTCTTCATCTACAAAAAAATACTAAATATCTCTTTTTACATTGTCATTGTCAGTACTAAATGAATTTATGTACTAAATGAAAGAGTATTTTTTTTCATGGCAAGACAATGAGAAACAATGATATGACAGCACATGTGCCAAATGCAATACACGTGTTGCTCCCAGTTATGTCACAAGCTACTTTAATGACCTTGAGAGAATACTGTCACCTCTCTGACACTTTCATACAAGTATAGAAAGAAAATAATAGAATGCATTTCATTTATCACATTGCTCTAACACTCTGGTAACTCATTCTCAAAATAACAACACTGCCCCAAGCTCCAGGGTATCAGGGACTTTTGCTTGTTTTCTTCACTTACTATCTTCACTACCGTAACCCTGGTTATAGTAGGCACTGACTCTTCTTCACTACTATAACTAACTACCAAAACTAGGCACAAACTAAGTAAGGCACACTCTTAGAAGAGTTCAAGCCACAAACTAAGTGTCCAATATATACCTGTTGAATGAACAAATGCAGCAAATTTGCATGAAAGCAAACTTTGCTGTAACATAGTACTCATAGATATGTACAGAAAAAAAAAAAAGGAAGGAGGCTTCAAGTTATTACCATGAGGCAGAAGACACTCACACATACACCCACTGTCTACCTCATACATTGTAGCTACAAAGCACATGCTGAAGCCCAAATTCAAATGATGTGCCGTAACTGAGGTGAAGTACTCAAACAAAAACTAGGAAGAAACAGTCTCAGCATGTAACACAAGAGAAGTTTTTTAAAGTCCCTCCTAAAACAGAAGAAAAAACCGATGCTTGTGCAGTATTAAAAAATGACTCTATGATAATGCCAACATTGCAGACCAGCAACTTAAATGACCGAAGAGCAGCAGGTAGAAATTGAGTCAAATAGGAGAATTTGTTTACTCTCTTCCAATTGCAGCCTTTACTCAGCTTTGGGCTGTTGAGGTCATAGAAAGCTGCTAGCTCTGGCTTTCTGAAACTTCCAACTAAACAGAGAAGCTGGAAATTCAGACTTTATATGAAATCTCCCAATCTTTAAATGCTAACAATGAATTCATACAGATATAGTCAAAAAACTAACAAAGAAACACAAAAACATGATTGACTGATGGATCTTTTAATATGAAGAGAACAGAAATGCAGCAGAAGATCAAAGAAAGGATGTTTACTGGGTGCCAACACTGTGCCCATTTCTACCCTCAGTCCCACTTATTTAATCTTCATGCAAAACTACATCTCAGTAATGTATGTCCCATTTCATAAATTAACAAACAGTTATCCTTCTAATAAATATTTATTGAAGTTCTATTATACGCCAGGAACTGAGCCTAGTTTTAGAAACACTGTACAGTGGTAAATATGAGATTGCCATAAGACATCTAAAAGCTTAAAAGCAAAGAAAAAGTATGACAGGTGCAATGATTGTTTCTAAGAGGTGTATGGAATGTGTGCCTGACTACAAGGGATGAATAGGGTTTCTCCTAAGTTACTTGCCCAATTCTTAGGCCTAGATTTAGGGTACTATTTTTATCGGTCTAAGAAATAAAATAATAAAACATTCATTCTTAAGGCCTGAGGTTCAGGAAATGTTCTGAAAAAAAGAATATTCTTCTTTACTTAATACAGTAAAGGCTTTCAGACTGGGGGGGCTCTAAGTCAGACAAGTCAAGACAGCCTTACAAGAGCATTCTTTCATGGAGTTATCAGGTTATATATGACAATCCTCTGAGATCAAGTCTTTAAAGAGTCTCCTACCTGACTCTGCCCACCCTAGTGCCTGCCAGACTGCTGTTTTTCACCCTGACAACAGATTTTTGGTTTTGTCCAAGGTTACACTAAAGAGCTAGAGTGGCAGAAAAGGACACAGGGCACCTTGAAATGCCACAAACTTGTTGTTCTAACAAGATTTAGTCCTTTTTCTTGACTAAATATTCCCTGGATTGCTCCAAGATTTTGGTTAATTTCCAGAGTTCTGAAAAGTTGATTCTTATAATATTTTCCACTTTTCTCATGGCTTTCATGGAAGAGAAAATTTTCAGATGCCCTTATTCTAAAATTTTTGCTGATATCACACCAATGATCTACATTTCACTTAGAGTTAGATTTCTTATCTAATCCTAAATGACTCAGCCTAATAACAATATATAAAAAGTATATATATACTTTCTTCATTTTGCATTTGGGTGACATAACATCAATATAACACCTGAATTCCACATGCATTCCTCATACTCGGATAAGTGCACATTCACTAAGTTTCTCTAGTTTAACTTCTTTTTCTTCAGTATTAACATCAGGCATTAGCTATGTCAAAAGAAACATCACTCAAAAAATTACAAGAGTTTTGAAAAAATACTCATTTAAAAATCTGAACAAAATTAACACTATACTAACAATTATATAGAAAGTAAAAGAAAGGAGGAAGTTGTTAGAATGACTGGAAATAGCCCATTTTTGATAAAAAGATTATGTTTTTATAAAGGAGTCAATTGTGCTTTACGCAGAAATCACATACAGAATTGAGTAATTTCCCTAAAAATGTCTAGTTACAAGAACAACTACAACTTCAGATTTACCCTCAAAGTTACACTCTGTCAAACCTTGTCTGAATAACTTCTGAATGGAAAAAGGAGGAACACAAAACTAAACTCAGAGAGATTCAAAGAGAATATGACATATTTTCTCACTTTTAAAAAATTAATTTCAACCCAATATGTCAGCCATCTTCTCAGGAAGGGCAATTTAAGATATTTATGAAATAAGTCATTTTTGATATGTGAAAAAATGCAGAGTACAAAATATATTTACAGGTTCTCATAGATGGATGTTAGCCAGCCATCTTCCTGTATAGGGGTGGTGAAAGATGAAAGAAAGACAGTAACTCAGAGGTGGTGACTGAGGGGAAGGATAAAGAAAGAATGGAGAAAGGAAGAGCATAAGAAAGATAAAAGACAGATTAAGAGAATATATATACCTTCATGTTGGCACTGGCTATATCTGAGTAAGACAATTTGTTTTTCATTTGACTTATCTTCATGTTTTAATATCTTAACAATCTACTTGTATTACTTTATTTATATTATACCTCTAAATGTAACCATAATATTTACAACCAAAAAGAAATACCAACTTAATGAAAAAAGAGAAAGCACACTGAGATGAGGATATTAACATATAAATTATTATGCATTAGAACAATTAATACTACTTGTCTTATTTCCACAGAAAGAATGTTCTAAGTAAAGGACCAATTAAAACATCTGTTATACTCATCAATTAAAAAAAAAATTTAAGTTTTTGTTATTTGGGTTGTTATAACCAGATTTGGTATAATATTAAATTACTTAATTAAATTGAAATTAACCTTCAAAGTCATATGAAGTATTACTAGTGTGCATAATCTTCTAATTAATTGCATATATACACTGTATAATAAAGTTTTAAGCATTCAAATTGTTTAACAATACTTTTCCTTTAAATGGAGGATTGAAAATATTATTTGTTTTTGTCACAAGGTGATTTATTTTTACTTTTCTTTTTTATATATTTTATTTTTTATTATAAAAATCCATGTGTGTTTTATTTTATTTTTTATTTTTATTTTATATTGGAGTATAGTTGATTAACAATGTTGTGTTAGTTTCAGGTGTACAGCAAAGTGATTCAATTATACATATACATGTAACTATTCTTTTTAAAATTCTTTTCCCATTTAGGTTATTATAGACTATTGAGCAGAGTTGGTTCAATAATGATGTTGGGTAGTTTTAGCTTGAAAATTAAAAAAATATTTAAATATTAAAGTCATTATATAATAAAAATATTCTATCAAAGTCTAGATTGTTTTCAATATAATAGTCATGCAATACAGTTAATGTTTTCTATGTAATACAATGATTTTATGTCACAATATTTTACTTATGTTTTCATTTTCCATCTGATAATATGGATGTGTTTTTAATTAAGTACGAGATAATGGAATACTTTTTATATAATCTATGTATTAAGATTCTTAGTACTATAAATATATTAATAGGCATATTGTTAAAAAATGGCTTACCTAATTTTCATCCCAAAGAAGTTATTTTTAATGTACACCATAAAATAATTTAGTAATAAAAAAACAATGGTTGATTATAAAAATCTTCCAATGGAGCATCTTTTCTGAAAGTTCTCAATAGAGAAAAATTCAAGAATTAAAAGAAAACCTTTGAATGATGAATAATCTGATAATCTGAGACATTTTTAATTTCAATGGAATTTAAAGGAATTTCTTATAATATTTTAATTCCCTAATGTAGTAAATTAAACACATAATAAGTTGGTTCCAGTGTTTGATTGAACACTGTCATTGACACATGAACTTTTATTTCCTATTCAATATAAACAAGATAAGGGCAAATTAGCAGCAAATCTTTGCTTTTTTCTTAGCTCTTCTTCTTTTTTCTTTTTTTAAAGATAAACCAATTCTAAAAATGTGTTGGTTGCTTCAATCTGAAACTCTCCTGAATGCTGAAGAAACTTCACATTTCTTTACAGAGAAATATTCAGAGAGGAAAATAATATATTTGTTTTTCAGTCATAAAAATCTCTTCCCAATTTGCTTGCTTTTCCCAGTCAAACCTAATTTGAAGTCTCCTCACTCCCCTTCACACACACCCCTCTTTTCTTAACATCAAATATGTCCAGAGAATTTACAACTATATGATATTTAAGATGATGTCTATTCAAGTAGTTTAAGTTGTAGGGAAAATTTTATAAAGGCTTACCCCATTTTTTGGAAAAGCAATCCATCCCAAGTCCCCCATGACAGTCCGTGAATCCAACAAATTCACTAAAAGAGAAAGAAAACAAAACTGAGTCAAATATACAAAAATATATCACTATTTTCATAGTGTTATTAAAAGCACATATTACATCCATAACTGAAAGTAAATTGAACATTCATTATGATGAATACAAGAGTTATAATTTGAAGAAAACATTATTAAGATGCAAGAGAATAAGTGATTTTGAATAATTATTTGGAGAAAAATAACAGCAAAAGTATATAAACAAGTTATTACCCTAAGTGCTTTTTTTTTGGTCAAACAGGAATAAAGGAAAAGAATTAATAAGAAAAAGAAAAAAAGGAAAGGTCCACAGAAAACCATGAGGACCATGTCTATTTTTTAAAGATGCTGGTTCTTGGGATTAAGCTGCAGCTGTAAAGTTGGTGCTAAATATACTCTATTTTCTTCTGGAAAGCTGTTATAAAGGCAATGAACAAATAATTTACATTAAACAACAATAAACTATTCCCAAGTTTGTAAGATTTTTTGTGATATTAACCAAAATCCATAATCCAAATTGCAAATTTAATTAAGAAATAAATCTATACACTCTTAACCAAGCCTAGGAAATGCAGCAGCTCTGAAGGTTGTTGCAATAGCTAAGTGCTCATTGCGTTCCCAAAGATACTTTCTATTTATATATAACTATAGTCCAAAATGTGTTTTTTACAAAACTGTTAGCTACATTTTGAAAGGCAGAACTCAATTAGGGCTGGGTATCCTAACATATTAGTAACTCCCAAGATGGAAGTCCGAACATCATCATTGCAAAAGGAAGCAATGGAAGAGTATGCACATGCCCATGCACCAACATTCGCACACTCACAAACTTGCACATACTCACACACAGATACATAGACACTCAGGGAGTTTATATTTCAACAGGTTCACCTACTGTCCCTCTGAAATTAAAGTAGTTTAAAAGTGTGCTAGGCAGAGAGGCTGCCTAAAATCACACTAAGTTCACAGAAACCCCCAAACACACCACTGGACGTGGTCCTGCCCACCAGAAAGACAAAATCCAGCCTCATCCACCAGAACACAGGCACCAGTCCCCTCCACCAGGAAGCCTACACAACCCACTGAACCAACATTACCCAATGGGGGCAGACAAAAAAAACAACAACCTGCAACAAAAACCTGGAGCCTGCAAAAAGGAGACCCCAAACACAGTAAGTTAAGCAAAATAAGACAGAGAAATATGCAGCAGATGAAGGAGCAAGGTAAAAACCCACCAGACCAAACAAATGAAGAGGAAATAGGCAGTCTACCTGAAAAAGAATTCAGAGTAATGATAGTAAAGATGATCCAAAATCTTGGACATAGAATGGAGAAAATATAAGAAATGTTTAACAAGGACCTAGAAGAACTAAAGACCAAACAAATAATGATAAACAACACAATAAATGAAACTAAAAATTCTCTAGAAAGAATCAATGGCAGAATAACTGAAGCAGAACAACAGATAAGTGACCAAGAAAATAAAATAATGGAAATAACTACCAGAGGGCAGAATAAAGAAAAAAGAATGAAAATAATTGAGGACAGTCTCAGAGAACTCAGCGACAATATTAAATGCACCAACATTTGAATTAAAATGGTCCCAGAGGAAGAAGAGAAAGAGAAAGGGACTGAAAAATATTTGAAAAGATTATATTAGAGAAATATTTGAAGAGATTATTTGAAGAGAAAACGTCCCTGATAGGGGAAAGGAAATAGTCAGTCAAGTCCAGGAAGTGCAGAGAGTCCCATACAGGAGAAATCCAAGGAGAAACATACCAAGACACATATTAATCAAACTATCAAAAATTACATACAAAGAAGAAATATTAAAAGCAACAAGGGAAAAGCAAGAAATAACATATAAGGGAATCCCCATAAGGTTAACAACTTATCTTTCAGAAGAAACTCTGCAAGCCAGAAGGGAGTGGCAGGACACATTTAAAGTGATGAAAGGGAAAAACCTACAATCAAGATTACTCTATCCAGCAAGGATCTCTTTCAGATTTGCCGGAGAAGTTAAAAATTTTACAGACAAGCAAAAGTTAAGAGAATTCAGCACCACCAAACCAGCTTTACAGCAAATACTAAAGGAACTTCTCTACGCAGGAAACACAAGACAAGGAAAAGACCTACAATAACAAACACAAAACAATTAAGAAAATGGTAATAGGAACATATATATCAATAATTACCTTAAATGTAAATGGATTAAATGCTCCAACCAAAAGACACAGACTGGCTGAATGGATACAAAAACACGACCTGTATATATGCTGTCTACATGAGACCCACTTCAGACCTAGGGACACAAACAGACTGAAAGTGGGGGGATAAAAAAAGTATTCCAGGCAAATGGAAATCAAAAGAAAGCTGGAGTAGCAATTCTCATAACAGGCAAAATAGACTTTAAAATAAACACAATTACAAGAGACAAAGAAGGGCACTATATAATGATCAAGGGATCAATCTAAGAAGAAAATATAACAATTGTAAATATTTATGCACCCAACATAAGAGCACCTCAATACATAAGGCAAATGCTAACAGCCATAAAAGGGGAAATCGACAGTGACACAGTCATAGTAGGGGACTTCAACACCACAGTTTCACCAATGGACAGATCAACCAAAATGAAAATAAATAAGGAAACACAATATTTAAATGATACATTAAACAAGATGGACTTAGTTGATATTTATAGGACATTCCATCCAAAAACAAAAGAATACACTTTCTTCTCAAGTGCTCATGGAACATCCTCCAGGATAGATCATATCTTGGGTCACAAATCAAGCCTTAGTAAATTTAAGAAAATTAAAATCATATCAAGTATCTTTTCCGACCACAATGCTATGAGACTAGATACCAATTACAGGAAAAAATGTGTAAAAATACAAACACATGGAGGCTAAACAATACGCTACTAAGTAACCAAAAGATCACTCAAGGAATCAAAGAGGAACTCAAAACATACCTAGAAACAAATGACAATGAAAACAAAATGGCCCAAAAAAGCAGTTGTAAGAGGGAAGTTTACAGCAATACAATCCTACCTCAAGAAACAAGAAAAATCTCAAATAAACAACCTAACCTTATACCTAAAGAAATTAGAGAAAGAAGAAGAAGAAAAAAAAAACCAAAATTAGCAGAAGGAAAGAAATCATAAAGAATAGATCAGAAAAAAATGAAAAAGAATGGAGGAAACAATAGCAAAGATCAATAAAACTAAAAGCTGGTTCTTTGAGAAGATAAACAAAATTGATAAACCATTAGCCAGACTCACCCAGAAAAAAAAGGAGAAGACTCAAATCAACAGAATTAGAAATGAAAAAGAAGTAACAACTGACACTGCAGAAATACAAAGGATCATGAGACATTACTATAAGCAACTATATGCCAATAAAGTGGAAAACCTGGAAGAAATGGACAAATTCTTAGAAAAGCACAACCTTCTGAGACTGAACCAGGAAGAAATAGTAAATATGAAGAGACCAATCACAAGCACTGAAATTGAAACTGTGATTAGAAATCTTCCAACGAAAAAAGCCCAGGACCAGATGGCTTCACAGGCGAATTCTATCAAACATTTAGAGAAGAGCTAACACCTATCACATGGCCATCATCAAAAATATCTACAAATTATAAATGCTGGAGAGGGTGTGGAGAAAAGGGAACCCTATTGCATTCTTGGTGGGAGTGTAAATCGATATAGTCACTATGGTGAACAGTATGGAGGTTCCTTAAAAAATGAAAAATAGAACTATCATATGACCCAGCAATCCCACTACTGGGCATAAACCCTGAGAAAACCATAATTCAAAAGGGTCATGTACCACAATGTTCATTGCAGCTCTATTTACAATAGCCAGGACATGGAAGCAACCTAAGTGTCCATCAACAGATGAATGGATAAAGAAGATGTGGCACATATATACAATGGAATATTACTCAGACATAAAAAGAAACAAAATTGAGTTATTTGTAGTGAGGTGGATGGACCTAGAGTCTGTTATACAGAGTGAAGTAAGTCAGAAAGAGAAAAACAAATACTCAATGCTAACACATATATATGGAATCAAAAAAAAATGGTTATGAAGAACCTAGGGGCAGGACGGGAATAAAGACGCAGATGTAGAGAATGGACTTGAGGACACGGGGAGGGGGAAGGTAAGCTGGAACGAAGTGAGAGAGTGACATGGACATATATACGCTACCAAACGTAAAATCAATAGCTAGTGGGAAGCAGCTGCATAGCACAGGGAGATCAGCTCAGTGTTTTGTGTCCACCTAGAGGGGTGGGATAGGGAGGGTGGGAGGGAGATGCAAGAGGGAGGGGATATGGGGATATATGTATACATAGAGCTGATTCATTCTGTTATAAAGCAGAAACTAACACACCATTGTAAAGCAATTATACTCCAATAAAGATGTTAAAAAAAAAAGGTGCTATGTAGTCAAAATGCTTTAGACCTAGATCATAGACCATTATCTTTCAAATATATTATGCCTAAACCAAATGATCTACCTGGTGTGCTGTGCCGCTGAACCACTTTGAATGATGATGGTATTTGGACCCAAAAGGGAAACGACTGGGTTAACCCTCGTCAGAGGTACTGAAGCTTTCTCAAACTACATTCAAGAGTCAGTATCTTGAAATGCCCGCAATTCTAAAAAGATGGTTGGATCTGCAAGTGTAAGCCTAGGGTACTAATGGTTTAACATTAGATAGGCTGAGAAATGTGTAAAACTTCTACAAGAGACCGTACTCTGAAATTATTTTGATCAAGGAAATCAGGATCACAACTGAAATAGAAATTTTTGGCATGCTATGGAAATTATGTGCATTTTACCCTTATTATCCATCATTTTATTTCGTATCATATATGCAAACATACATATCTTACACACTAAGGTAACAGTCTGTATTAAAACTATTAATATGAAAATAAATCAAAAACTTTAAAATCTTAGAAAACACAGATATATACTCAGTACTGTAACCTACCCTTAAACTTGTCTATTTTCCTCATTAAGTTCTGAGCTCTTTAACTATAAAAATGTATGCCTACAGAATGTTTGTATCAACTTTAGCCTACATACAGCGTGTTGGCTTTAGGGAATAAAACAATAAATATGTGGAATTATTATTTTTTAAAGGAAACTGACCTAACTCAAAAACTATTGTTTTAAAACAGCAAAAACCAAAAACAAACAGACCAAAACTATTTCACTACCCACTAACCTTGCAAATCCTCGAGTCAGTCCACTAAATTTAATTTTTCAGGTAGATCCGTACTCTTTTCTTTTTACGCTACTGTTGGCTCTTCTGGTTTCTATGGGAATAAGGCTACATTAAACTTAAATGTCCTTGTCCTCATTTTAGTTTTTCTGGGGCACTAGGTCTGTGTCTAGACATGACTAAATATCAGGGAAGTGCAGAACATAAATCCTTCTGTTTATTCATCTTTATGATTCATTTTACTCACCTTTGATATTGAGCAGCGGCATATCTGTGTGGACTAGATAAAGTAGAGCAAATGAGCAAACTAAAGGTCTTCTGCTACGATGGCAGTCAAATTGAACTTAATCCTGTGGTGGCAAAGTGATGTGCATAGGAATTCTAGGAATTCATAACTAGCCTGCCATGAGAAACACAGCATTCCTTGTAGACTTCTTAATAATATGTGCATCTTTAAATATTCATTATTATCAACAGAATTCCAGATGTCTTTCTAAAATTTAATTGCCCTCATTTGAATTAACTTTAATTAAAATTACTATTTTTACTCTTCTTGGCTTAGAAAATGTGTAAGTGTGAAAGTAAATGAAAATACTAGCTTCACTATTTTTACAATTTATTGGGAGTTTCCCATACTGGAATACATTACTGAACACATGGAAATAACTACAATAGGAATGTGTATCATCTTTCTTTTGATGATCTTGTCAAAAGGTTTTCTTCAGGTAAACAGATTAGGAGTTTTATAGGAAATACATGCATGTCACTTTTCCATACTGCCTAAAATTGCTTTCCTCCTAGAAGATGGTTTCATAACATTCACAGTACAAAGCAGATATTTACATATACCATTACTGAATTGGAAATTGAGGAAAAAAAGAGAAAAATTAGGTGTTTTAGGTAATTACCTGCAGATTACTACTTTATAATTTTGTTCATGTAATGCAGAGTAAATTGGGATTTGATGCCTCAGGAAAAATAACTATCTAAAATTATATCTACATAAAATTAGATATACAGATAGGTACAGATAAGAGTAAGAGGGCTTTCTTATACCTCCAAGTCTTGCACATGCTGCTTTAGCTATCTCAAATACCCTTCTCCCTTTGTGAACTGCTAAGTCTTCATTTGTACTTCAAAACATATTTCAGAAACTGTTTTCCCCAGGAAACGATCTCTGATTCTCCTTTTCCTAAGTGTGGGTAAGGTAGTATTACTGAATATTTTATTAACACCCAATTCTTATATCCAAAACATGGAATACATAGAATTTTATTGTTCCCCTAAAAGAACACTATGTTTGACTCATGCCTATGAACCTAGCCTGCATTCAGAACAGCTGAATAGCTGTTTGTCTTATGAATGAATCATTTGGTCAGTAGACAGATCAGGAGAGTGTGGCTGAATCAACACACACCAGTAGTTCTCAACATGGGCATCTGATAATGTCTGGAGACATTTTTGATCGTCAAAACTGGGAAGTAGGGGAGTATCTGCTACTGGCATCTCATGGGAAGAAGCCAGGCATGCAACTGACTAAACATCCTTCAGTGAATAGCAAAACTTCTTCCACCCCACAGGAAAGAATTATGTGGCTCAAATTTCACCAGTGCCAAATCTCAGAAACCCTGGTATACACCTATGATGCTTCCAGAAAATCTCTACTTCCACAATTCCTTGAACAATGCATCAGCAGCGTGATCATCATTAATAGAAGTTAACACATTTGGAAGCATTCCTTATGAATGAAAATACTACTCCTATTTAAGGAAATGAAAGTAACAAAACTTGACATCTTATTTAGAGAAAACAGAGTATTCTGAATACCCAACGCCTATACATTATTTTTAGTAACCAAAGTAACTATTATTATAAGTGTAGTCATTCATGCTCTAATAATTTCTCAACATTCATTATGGCATGCATGAAAAAGCTTTATGCCCCTGATATTATCAATGCTTCCATTCCCCCCATTACTTAAGCTACTAACATAAAAACCAGTTTAGACATAGCATATATATAAATGTGAATTTTCAGAATTTCCTTTTCTAATTTCATTACTGAATTTATTAAAAGGCGGTTTGGCAGTAATGCAGCACAGTCACTAAGTATCTTCTGTGCTACAATTACAGTAATTAAATTGTTCTGAACAGTATATATGCTTGTTGTAAATTGCAATGAATACACAATGAGTATTGATCTTCATTGTACAACTTAATTAAAACTTGTCCGGGAGAAGCCACTAATGAATATAATTAGAGGAAATGTTTGATACCACAGTTACTCTGAAAGACATTAATTAGATATCAGAAATTTTATGGAAAATGTTTTTATTCTATTATTTATATTTTAAAATAAAGCCATACCATTAAACTGAGAGACAGCCTTCAAGGTCATTTTCCCTCAGCCACTCTATAATTACAATGATGATGGGCATATTGGTTGGTAATCTAATCATTAATTTAGAAGACTGATTCTCCAGGAGAAATCACTCTGTAGAGGTCAATGAGTATTTAGTCTATTGCAAATTCCTAAAGTTAACATAGGAAAAACAATGACTCACAAATACAGGAACTTTTTAATAAGTAAAAATCAGTTAACTGCCTAACCAAATAACAATTATAATAGAAACTATTTCAAACTAATCTTGTCTTAATTTTATTACTACATACTAATAAATTTAATGCTTTCTTGAACAGAGAAAAGCTTTTAAAAATTTTACTTTCAGAAAAGCCAGAGAGTTGCTAACTCATTCTTTTTGCTGGGATTCAAGAAGGACAAAGGGAGGGCAGAATGAGTAAAATGGAATATGCACAAAAAGTTTCGTAAGCCTTCAACTTCAAACATTCTAAAAATTAAAGAGTAATTGGAGTTAATTATTCAAATATGCTCTTTAACTTTCAAAGTTATATCCCTCTGTGTATCCCTCTGACTCCATTGCTTCCTCCATAACATCTTGCTAATATTAGGCAAAAAAATGTTATTGGATTTTCCAGGAAAATGATGCATTGGTATGAATGTGTTTTGAGACTTTGAAGAGTCAAAAGACAGCTGAAGGCGCATGGTTCCACCACCATCAGTGGGTAATGCCTTGAAAGAATGTGTGATCCTTGATGACATGAAGGTAAAGGAGACCCAAAAGGCATATTTGTAATTTTACATTGTTTCTGTTTTTCCCATGATCTTCACATTAACACACCAACACAATTATAATGGTAGTCAGACCTCCATCACAGTGTGAAGAGAGAATACTTTGGATTAGTAGCAGATAAGATGGCATTCTCTCTCTCTAAAGGCATTGAACCAAAGTCCCATTGAACACAGTCGAGTTTTGATGTTTGCTTGCTTATTGATTTCCATTTAACAATACCAGAAAAGCTACTGGATTCAATTACAGCACACGTTTAACTAATCTGTGGGACTAAACCCCAGATATACAGCTGTCCAGCCTCTCTCCATAGTCTCATTCAGCACAGATGTGATTTCTTGCTTCTGGGCTAAATTTTATAATGAGACAACTGCTTCAGGGAACAAAGAACAGTTGGCAACAGGAGTGCAGAGAAAGAAGACATGTGTTTCCCATTGGAAAACTAAATTTGTAAATTTGGTAAGAATTATGTTTTAGGTTTAGGGGTGTTACATAGATTTCTGTCGTCTTTGCTTGAAAGCAAGAATCTATAACCAACTGTATTTCGAAAATGAATGAGGGAGTATTCATTTCTTTTGTAATTCTGAGAAACATAACTGTACAACCTTTTTTTAGAAAAAAAAAGGAAGAATATTAGGAAAGAAACTTATTCAGTGTTTACTATGTGTCAGGTAATCTACCAGGCAATTTATATATATTCTTTAATTTAACGATCCCAGCAAACCTAGAGGATCAACACAACACTGACAGTTTGCAGTATCATTCAGAGCCCCAGCAGGGAAATCAAGGAAGGAAAAGAACATGAGGCAATACCTGAAGCCTTCATGACAGACCACAAGCCTTGCTTATGGTTTTTCCCATAACCAAGTCCCGCACTTAAGAGCCTAGACATCATCAAATACCTTGATTACAGCAACCTATCTCCCCAGGGCATCCAAAGGCCAAGAAGTAAACCCTAATCATGAATGAATCTACTTTATTTGTACATGAACCATGGCTGTCAAACACTGCCTGTGGAAAATCTCACCAATCTAAAAGATTGGTTATAAAAATTGTGATAATCATGTAGCTCTGAGTTCCTAATTTTCCTTACGTTTTGGTAGCATATGATCATGACCCCCATGGACACTCTCTCTCATCTTTCATCTTCAGTGACAATGCATTTCTGTGGTTTTCTTTAACCTCTCTGGCTATGTGTTTCCATTATAAGCTACTCTTCCTCTACCAACCCTTCAAACCTTGGCTTTGATCAATACTCTATTTTTGTAGACTGTCTTCACTTATCACTCTATACCAATGATTCTTGACTAGGACTTAAAATGGGAATAAGAAAAAAGAATCTTTGGAAAGAACAAATGTCTTAGCACCAGTCCATTCATACTGAATCAGACTATTTAGGATGGGGAATGGCTAGGATATTTAACTTTTGTTTCTTAGTTGACTGGTTTTAGAGGTGATATTAGCAAATACCCCTTATGAAAGAACCTCTGTAGAGGAGCTCATGAACTTCCAAGTCTTCAGTTGTAATGTAAATATTAATAACCCCCCAAATCCATATATTTTGTCCATCTCTCTCTCTTGAAATTCCAATCAACTTATAAAACTGTCTGCTATTTACTAACACATTCATGACTTGCAGTCATTTCAAATTCAACCTGTAGCAAAGTGAACAAAGTATCTTCCTTGTACAAAAAAAGCCTCCTCCTATGTTCCCTATCTCAGTGAATGCAATGTCATAGAACCAGTTGTTCCATCCAGAAGTCTGTGAATCACCTTTGTCTTCCTTCACATTTACCCCCTACATTGAATCAGTAACCAAATCCCACCAGTTCTAACTCTATTCTGTATATAACTCTCTGAACTGCCTTCTCTGTTTCATTCCACAGCAGAACCAGTCCAGTCAAATCTGTGCCATAATTTTTAACTTGAAAAATCTCCTAACTGGTTTCTCAGTAGAGAGGCATGATCCCTGAAAATGTCTACAACACACTGCATCCAGAAAGACCTTTCTAAGCCAACAATGTGGTCACGTCACCTCCCTACTTCAAACCTTGTAGTTGTGTCTTGTTTTTAATATAAGTTCTTCCAGAAAAATTGGTCTCTATTTTCTTCTCCAGTTTCATTCAGGCTTTTCCCTCCTTCTTCCACAATTTAGCAATGCTGAACTTATCTCAGTTCCAATTATGTGGTCTTAACTATTGTTTCAGTTCTGTCCAATGAGCTGTGAAGGTGATCTGCAAAGGAAAGGAGTTTTTATGAAGAAAACAGTAGAAAAGGAAACTCCTGGATGCCTTGAAAGTTGCTGGGTATGAGCATATTTCCTGGAACTGATGCAGCCATCTTGAGCAAACAAGGAGAATCAGCAGGAGAGCAAAGCTTATAGATTAGGGTTGGCAGAGTGAAGGGATGAGAAGTATCTGATTCAAAATTGTATCACAGAGTTGCTAATCCACCTAAATTTGAAACTTGCCTCTCTTAGGACTTCCTGTTATATGGGAAATAATCAGATTTGTTGCTTAATCTAGTGGGAAGTGATTTGCTATTTGCAGAGGAAGACATCCTAACAAATACAACTGCTAAGTGGCAGAACTTGAAGGCAGACTTTAGTCTCTCTTATGCCAGAAGTCTGTTCTTCTTCTATCATGTCTCGATACTTCCCATTTAAAGATATTTGACTTAAAGAATTCCAATGACATTTCAAATTGAGTTACTTACACCATCATATTCGTTATCTTTGAAGTGATAAGTGATATCAAAGATAGATGATTTTTGTTGTCTCTTTCAATCTTATTACTCTCATTGTTGACTATGAGCAATAACCACTGCCTTTAATTGTTTGTTTCAAAATACATTCACCTATGCTCATTTTGTTCTTTTTGTCTCTTTTTTTCCATTTTGTTACAAAATATTTTTCATCATCATAAACAAAGAAGTTTTAGCCACTGCTCTTTGAAAAGTAAGCAGTAGCGTAGTCATACTATGAAGCATACAACTCTGAAGGAAGCAAAAATCAATCAGAAATGTATGCTAAAGATTTTGAATTGTTAATATACTCTAAAATTGTAAACTCATGGAGGTGGCAAAGAGGGATTGAGAATTCGTATCCACTGGTTAGTCTATACAGAGTGTTTAGGCAAAGGTAACTCTGAAATCTACTGAGCGAAATTATGACTAATGAGCAGTCTGCTCCTCACAGGACACACTGCATGAAAAGAGCAAAAACATGGTTTTCATGGCTACCTTGTCAGGTGTGGTAACCAAACTTGTCTAGTTTTACATATTGTTTTTATTCTAAAAAGAAAAGTCAAAATTAGATGACATAATGGGCTTGAAAATTGTCATATTACAGAATATGCTCACTCAATTCCTGTTCACCACTCTACAATGTACGTAGATAGTATATGAAGCTCTTCCTTGCAAAACAGTGCAAATCCTCAACATTTGAAATAAATGTGCACATTCACAATTCACTTTGAGAATAGTTCACTGCACAGAGAATATTCATCAGTCCTATGCTTCTGGTTTGCTACTGTGTGAGCTTGTGGGAGTGATTTTATTTTGAGGTCCTCTATTCTCATATTTGTAATATCAGCGATTAAGACTAATAAAATTATGTGTATCTGTAGTTAATACACATTATATCACTTAATCCTAACAATGATCCTGTGGTATGTTATTTTCCCCACATTACAGATAAGGAAATTGAGGTTGAGAAAAGCTAAACAGGCAGTGGTCTAAGGTCATGGAGCTGATAAGCACAAAACCAGAATCTAAATCCAAGTCTATCTAACTCCAAAGCTCTTTCTCTTGCTCCTATATCACACTTGCCCCAATATCAGACTTACTGAATCCAAAGGTTCCCTCCTTTGAAACTCTTAATTTCTACATATCAAGGAGTTTTACTAAATCAATGAATTTTGAATAACATGTTACAGAAGCCAGCATCTCCCATAATGATCTAGTAGTACTCTATATAAAATGGAAATCCTCAGATCTATTAATCTAAACAGAGCAGATACTAGTTTTTCCTGGAGAAATCAAAATTTAGTATCAAATTTCCAACAGTAAGTTACAAGATCTCAGAAAGCAAAAGGGTAACTCTTATTTTTTTATTTTATTATTCATTATGCTTTAATAAGCATGCTAACTGGGGCAAAACAGGGTATAAGTTTGTAAAATATACTTTGTCCTTAAATGTCAAAAAGCACATCAAAATAGAAATGGGAAATGTATGCAAAGTTGATTCTTCATTTGGCATGAATCCTTACCCCAGTCCCTAATTACCCCTAATGTGTGACTGAAATATACCAAACTGCAAAACAACCTATATAATAACTAGCTTTCCAGCCTTCAGCGTAGGATAAAATGATGATTAGATCTGAACATGCACTAAAACAGAAAGAAACTTGCACAATTTCACAGTCTGTATTTTAAGGTGATGGCACTTCCAAAACAGCACAAACAACTGTGTGGCCCAGTAGCCCTTATTGTGACATGAGAAGTGACCCAAATTTATGCTAGCAACTTCAGTCATTATCCCATTATCCCTTATTGTGACATGAGAAGTGACCCAAATTTCTGCTAGCAACTTCACTCATTATCCCATGTCAGTCTTGTGGCTTAATTAAAACTGAATTCTGATGTAAACCCTACAGAATGGCTTTGTTATCCAAAATGGAAAAAAATATATATATATTACAAGAAATCCTTGGATAACAATTTGTCATCAAAAGCTAGTCAAAATATAAAGCAATATTGACAGAAGTATAAATAAATATTGTGCCCAATAATTTTAGGTGACTGAACATAAACATTTTAGTACCCAGCTCTAATTATCCATTTCAAAATAGCTAGCAAGATTCACGACAGCAGCAAAGTAATTATTAAGTCATTTTTTAGAAATACAATAAATTATGTATCTTTATAAGGTATAAGATTGATGATCTAGTAGCAATCATTTTTGCCTAGTTAACCTGGTACCTAAAATATATTTTTGGTCAAAATATAACCCCACTAGTTGGCTGCTTCTCCTTTTACAATGTGTATAAAGGAAAAGAAAATAAAAGAAAATAAAGTAAAATAAAACAAGATAAAATAAAAGTATTTTCTCTTTTCAGTGGTATTGTATCACTTCAGTGATATTGTATTGTATTTTATGCCCATTAATTACTAACATCCTTTCTCCTTCCTTCATATCAGAATCTCACTTGTGTTTAGAGGGGCAATGTGCCCAGCACCAGACAATGGTTCATAACTGGCCTTACCAAATAATGATCATTATGTTTCTATAATCTTAGCCTCCACTGAACTGGGGGCCCTTGTTACATAAGTCTGAAATCTCCTTGTCAGCTTCTGGGAAAGTTTTGCTGTCCTAGCTGAAGGAATAGTGCAGCTGACATGATTCTTGGCTCTTCTCTTTCCCTTTTTCTTGTTCTGAACTGGATGTGATGCTTGGAGATGCATCAGTCTTCTTGCAACCATGAGGCAATAGGCTTGAAAGTAAGGCCAAAAAAGTCACAGTGATTCCTATCCTGACATCATTAAGCCACTGAACCCAAACCACCAGACATCTACCCTGAAACTTCTTTCTCAAACATTTTTTTAACCCCTCTACATTGTAAGTCACTGTTGGATAGTTTTTCTATTACCTTCAACCTAATAAATTACATGTAATACAAATAGTATGTAAAAAGGAGAAAGTCTAGCTCACTGCTTTAACTTCTATTACAGTTCTATGGACACTTGCAGTGAATGAGCGTTCATTCTTTCAACAAATGTTTATTAAGCATCTACTTAAGTACCAAGAATTGTTCTAGGCCTTGGGGATGCATCAGTGCATAAAATAGGAAGTATCCTGCTGATTGTTCCACCTTCCAATTGCTTAGCTCTAAGAGTAGACACTTGCTTGAATTTGCATTACCTGTGAAATAATCCTTCTGTGTCCCCCAAGTCAGACTCTCTTAGGGTATAATTATCTGAATTAACATTTGACACTCAGGGATATATGGGAACACATTCAAAATGAAGATAAAATTATGTAGGAATATAAAGGGGAAATATTAATCAAAGCATACACTTTGAGGATCAGTTCTGAAATCAATGGCTCTATCATTGACTACATATCAAACCATAATTAGAATAATTTTGGATTTTGACATTTGTTTTTACAATTCTCTAACATTTTGTATGTCCTTATTGTACACAGTGTTATCTGATAATATACATTACCTTTAGCCTTAGCACATTTTCATATTGTCCTTGAGATTAATAATAGAAAACATTTATATAGTTTTATATATATATACATACATATATATATATATATATATATATATGTATCTGTACTTTTAGAATATATATTCTAAAAGTACAGATTCCCAGGTTCTAAACTTACAGATTTCCCCACAGGACTTGCTTTAATGAATTTTGACTCAGTGAGTATAGGAGGCTCCAGGCATGGTATATTTAACCATGTTTTGAGGTTGGCTCTGATGAGTGCCTCTGGGTTAGGAACCACTGGTTCAATGTAAACTTTACTAGATATTATAATTTATTTTTTAGCTAGATTGTTACAAAGCTACAAGTCAGGATCATAGCACACGGATCTTCTATACAACATTCCTTTTATATTTTAACACAGTGGTTTTCACACTGAGCCCACAATGGCCCCTGTGGTTCTAAAGAGATATCTCAGAGGCACAAGAGATGAGGGGAGCAAGGAGGTAAAGAAAGAGCCAGGAAGCCCAATAACTCTGTTGTTATCTGCTTCATGTATTGGGCTTCCACAGTGATGAGAGGAATTAGAGGTTCTGAAACTTAAAAAAAAAAGAAATTTGAAAACCATTTTTAACCTTTTGTCCTTGGCTTTCAACAGTGACTTACATAAGAACATATTAGCTGGTCACAGTGTTGTTTGTGTTTGAACAATGCCATGAATAATAATTCCTACCAATTTTCAAAATATACAAAACTGATTTTCATCTAATAGGTTCTGACAGGTTTTCTGCCAGGAAACGAGAACTGTGTAAATCAAAGCTTATACTTAAGTTTTCTATTCAATTGCTTTAGCATTAATGATAGTGAGATTTTCTTGATATAAATTTTCCATGTCCCCATATACTTTGCTTATATTATTCTTATATTAATTGATTTTCTTATAAAACATGTGGTTTTATAACAAAACATGATTCCTTCCTTGAACAATTGTATATGTAAATAAAATACAAATCATAATACTTAAGTACATTTAAATAAATATAATCTCTAGATAGTGGGTGCAACCAAGAGCTTCTGCATCAAACACACCTGGTTCCTATCCTATCAATTTATTTGTTGTGCAACCCAGTGCAATTTACTTAATTTCTCCCCAGCCCCATCTCCCACTAGTAAACTGAAATAATATCCAGCTCACAGGGTTATTGTGAGAATTAAAGGAGATTATGTGGTAATAGTTTTCAGAGCAGTTATCACTATTATCCCTCCCATCTAGAAGAAAAATTCAGTTCAAAGAATTCTTAGCTCAGTAGAATACAATATTAACCCACTGACACTTCTCATATATTTGTTAGAATTTTTAGAGTAAATAAAAATATGTTCAAAAGGGATAGTTAATTAAATATACTAATCAGACACTGGGTAGAATTAAACACACTAACCAGACATTAACCAAGCTATACTTAAAAAGCCATTCATCATTACATTTTAAACTTTATTCTTTATAAATCTATTTTTTAATGTTACTCTGTTCACATGGTTGATGATATCCATTTTCCTGCTCCTTTCCCTGCATTATTAAGAATTCCTACCAAGTTGTAAATCTAAAGTGCTTCATAAAGTAAGTGACAGTCTAAATTATCCAGGAAATCTAGAACAAATGAAAGAGTAAATCCATCCCCTCCCCAGAAATTTAAACCATTAAGAAACAGATGTTTTATATTAATTGTTTTTCTAGAGATAAAATTAAGTCATGCTTAAAACAGAAAAAAGTATTTTATGTTGGCTGATTGTGGCTCAAGTCATGAATTCTGAGAACTTATCATATGAAAGAGGGGGAAAACAGTAGTTGATTAAATCACAAAAAGATAGTGACCACAGGATATATCCTATTTATTTCTTAGTGGTTTGGCAAACTTCAGTAGAACTTTCCTCTCATTGATACTTTTGTTAAATATAAAATGAAGTATTTTACTGCCAAATTTCTTGGTATTAATTTGTTTTGGTGGGCAAATCATACACTCTTTTAGTTGGCAAAATCTCCATTTAGAAAAGACTCTATAATACCAGAGATTCTAAACTCTATTAGTTATGAATTTAGGACAAAAGCTACATAGGCTCTACCAGGAAAAAACAGTAATGTGGTGAGACTGGGTGTGTTTAAAAGCAGAAACAAAACAAGTTACTTAATATAATTTATTCCTTAAAAGTAAATTTACAGGGCATAACATACTTCACTGATACATACGTAATATCAGGTATTGGGGTTACAGACAGGCAAAGCTTTCTTCATACTGAAGCATTTGGTAAATGCAAAAACAGAAAACCTGCCAGTGTTCTTGGAATCAACTTGCTTTAGTTGGCAAATCATACCAAATAACTCTTAGTAGGGATGTCTCAGTTCAGAAGAGAGCTTTTTCTCTGGTTAACCTTTATTTTTTACAGCGATTTCTATTCTTATCAAATTATCAGAAATGTATAAACAAGGGAAAACTTGATTCCAGCCCAGCGTGATATGCTACACACGGAAAAAGAATGGGCACAGAATACTGGGAAAATTGGGGAGGGCTCTTACCCTGTATAACTTAGGCATAAGATCAAGGTAACCTAGGTGCAGGAAGGAGCTGAGGGTTTCCTATTGAGCACCCAGAATCCAACTGTGCTGAGAGAAGGGCTCCCCCACAGAAGCACGGAGTGCAGACATGGAGGGAAGCAGCAGGAGAGGTGGGCCAGGAGCAAATCACTGAGTGCTTTGCACTCTGGCTCAAGGAATTTAGATTTTATCCTGAGGGTACTGGAGAGCCGTTGAAGGGTTTACCCAGGGAGTACACAAGGGCTGCTTGAGCAACTGAACTGAAGTCAAGTGCTTTTCTTGTGATATTTCCATATACAATAAATATTAGACAGTACTCACTAACTAATGTCGAAAATTAGACCCTGCTAAATGTCAGAGTGCCAACCCACACTACTTTTTAGCACGTGGACTATTTAACACTTATATAATGCTTCCTGTGTACCAGAACTTTTACAAAACACTTTATTGATATGAACCTAATCTTTACAACCCCGAACTGTATGAATATTCCCATTTTACAGAAAAGAATGCATAGACACAAGGAGGTTTTCTAGCTTTCAGCGTTTTCAAGTTCACACAACTCTAAGTGGTTCAGCCAGACCCCAGAGCCTGTGCTCTTACCACTCTGCCTCACCGCCTCCTAAAGTGGAACGCTGATTCTGCAATCATGAGACTTTGGCTTTGAAACCAGTTCTGATTTTTTACTAGACCAAATTTTCTTGTTTCAGTTCCTTTGTTTATAGCAATGATTTGTCTAATCTACCCTACAGGTTTTTATGAGATTCTCGTGGAATAAGGTAGGTTAGCACATTCTGTAAACTACAAAGCATTTTAATAACATAAGCTACATAAAAGTGATTATAAAATATTTAATATTGCCATGTATATAAAGAGAAAAGAAAGCACCCAAGAAGTTGCCTTGGATAGGAGACTAAAGGTGAACACATTTTCTACTCAACCCACTGAACGTTTCAGTACCTTCACTTGTTACAAAAAGTAGTGTTGCCTAAAAATTATAATGTCATGAGTTTAAGGCAAAACTTTATCTCAAAACTGCCCTCTCTTTCCAACAACGCAAGGTGTAGTGATCAGCCACAAATAGCACTTCGCCGAGAGAGTTTCTGAACGGGATTACAGATATACACAGCTAGGTCTAGCGTGTAGCCTGGGCTAGAGACTGAGAACTGGGCTGCTTATACATGAAAGCAACAGAAAACAATTTAAAAACTAAAAAATACATGGCCTAAAATTAAAAAGACATAATGTGGAGGAAGAGATCTTGCCTTGTGCTAGTGGGCAATGAAGAGGGGAGATGTCAACATGGGGCTCAATCAGTGTGTAAAAGCCCAATGACAAGAAGCGGATCAAGTATTTAGTGAGAAGGAAAAAAAAAAATTAGAGGTATGAGTGAACATGAGAACAAATATCTTCAGGACTCCACATGAATTTTTGTATGCACTTTAACCGTACCTCCCACTGTCTGTGGAATGAGCCATTATTTGGATGGTGAGGGCAAGAGTGACTGTGGACATCTGAAGGACTTTAGTCAACAGTCTCCCCTTGTGTAGAAGAGTTGAAAAGAGCAGTGCTGGGGTCAGACTGCCTAGGCTTGAATGCAATTTCTACCACTTTTGGATGGGTAACCTTGGGCAAGTTATTTAACTGTTCTCTTCCTCAGTTTCCTCATGTGTAAAATAGGAATAATATATAATAATAATAATACATATTTCCTAGGCTTGTTTTGAGGAAACTGAATCAGTATACATGTAAACCACTTAATGTTTGGCACGCGGTATGTCAATAATGAATGTTAGCTATAATTATTGTATACAGGTGGGTGTACTCATGCACGCAGATACACACATACATTTCACAAGCAGATCTAAATACAATACATTCTAAACTTCCTTATACCTGTTTATGTTACCTACATAAAAAAGATAAGCTTTCACAGAATTGTATTAAAACCTTTCTAAAAATGTAAAAGCTCAGTTATATTTCCAAGTAATATTTTAAAATCTGAATATAACTGAGCAGATGAGAAAATCGTATACTTTAAACCAAAACAGAGGTGTCCAACTATAGTGTCAGACATATGTTTCAGGAAACTTCTAAGGATTTAATTCTCCCAATTATCCACTTTCATAGCACCATAAAGGTCATTTAAATATATATATTATATATTATATTAAATACATATATATAAGACTTACTATGCCAGTACTAAATATCCAAAACATTTGAAATCTCTCTTGATATGTTTTGTGGCTAATAAGAAACTTCTGACCCCTCCTTGGGGCATAATGAGATAAAAGGCAACATTTACAACCCATGATCCTTGTACTGATGATTTTCCCTTTATTTCCTAATCAAATCCCAGTATTCAATATTAAATAATTAGGAAACCAGCAAGAAAATAGGACAACATCATGCGGTTGATTTTTATCTTTGATTGCTCTATGGAAAATTTGCATATGCAATTCTTTTTGTTAGATTATTTTCCTGTCCCAGATTCCCTTTGATCATCCAATGCAAGGAAGACAATAACCTGTGATTCTGAAAGCTTATCTCAAATATCCCACATTTGGTGTGGGGAAACCCCAGGGACTAACATTTGTTGGATACCTGTTTTGCTCTAGGAATTTTACTGAGCAACATACATACTCTGCACATTATTTTATTTTCACAGTAACGCTATGAGTGTGTGTTAACACTTAACTTTAACTATGTGGAATCTGAGGTGGATGGTTCAAGAACACATCACTCACACATAGCAGGGCTCACTTCATGGTCTTTACATGTTCCCATTTTGCACTACCCAGTGAGAGGCAGTTATCGCAAAGTTAATTAAAATTAAGCTACAGGACCCTCAATGACATGGGTCACTTCCATGCCACTAAGGCACCAGCAAAGTGTTCACTAAATCCGTATTTCTGCTACACTTGCAAAACTAAAATTTTTTTGTACTCCTTTCCTTAAGGACGATTCCTCACATAGTGTAAACTTAGATCCACAAAACTGCTGCTCCCGATGCTTCCTTGTATCCTAGTCCTTACCTGGCAAGAGAAGCATTAACATACATGGACTTTGCAGAGCTCTAACCAGCCACACTCCCACAACTTACATATGCTCACCAATTAGAAAATTATCTCATTTTGATTGTTCTCCACAACAAGTATGTGAAGTAGTACCATGCTACAGATACATGAACTGAGGCTAAAAAAAATAACACAGTGAGTGTCCACAGAATTCAGAGGTAGTAAATGATGGAGATTAGAAAAAAAGGAAAGAAAACAAAACAAAACAGAAACAAAAAATAACTCCACAAAATACAAAAACACAAAACAAAACAAGACTACTTTCTTTCTGAATTTCAAAGCCAGAAGTTTGGATTTGTTTTTTTCTTTTCTCTTACTTTTCTGTAATTCCATACCAGAAATCCTTTCCCTGCTTCGTTTTGCAGGCTTGAATCAAAAAACAGTGGCTCCAAATCTCCAAGATTAAATGGTTCTGTTGTTGTCGTTACTCCTACCCCCAACTTCCAGAAAAATCAAATATGATGGTTTGAAACTAGATATGGTTAAAATCCTTCAGACACAACAGTTCCCAAGTATTTTCTACTTTTCTCAGAAGGCTGGTTGTACCCCTTTTAGGAGACTCGTGACAGCATCACTATACTGCCTAGACTGTAGGGAGAAGACAGACCACTGTCATCTTCCACAAAACAGGGCAGTTGAATGACCTGTCCAGCTAGCAGCACACAGGCCAGGGCTCTGCGTGAAAGCTACAACTTGGCTCAGAGAAAGCGTGCCTGCTGCGGACTGCTGGGCTGAACCGGTGCCAGCCGGACCTACCTGCTGAGTTTGTCTTTCCACAGAAGTCATTAACAAGCATCCTGGAACTGGAAGGGACAGCCAGTGCAAAGTAAATAAGTGAGCTATCTTATAAGAAACACAAAACTGACAGAGATACCTTAAACTCTTGGACTTCTGACTTAAGAATCAAGTAAAAAATATATAACTTGGTTTGCTACGATCTACTCTTTACCGTTAAGGACTGGGTCCCATGATTTATTTAACAGAAGACTATATTGTCTGATCGCCCCAATACTTCCTTGGAGGCAGGATGTATGGATGAGCTCTTACAGGCATGGATGAACTCTTACCCTCTTATCTTGCTTTGACTTTGCATAAATGGAGTCTCTGATAGGGGAGGGGGGAAGAAAGAAGAAGGGAAAGAGAGAGAAAAGGAGGGGTAAAGGGGAAATGAGATGTGACAGATGAAAATAAGAGTGTGAAATTATCATAAGAGAAAAAAGACACTACCCATTTCTGAGTAAAAGAACAGACTGTATTTTCTCTAAATCGTCCAATACTGAGCCGGAAACATGTTTCCAAGTAGGAACATTTTCTCACAAAGCATATGCAAAATATTTCAACCCTCTGGTTTTGGCTCTTTGATCATTATTATTATTTTTTTTTTACCAGATCATTTACTTAACAGAGTTATGAGCCCAGTTTAGTTAGAAACAAAGACGTGTGTGATGGATGGAGAAGATAGCCTGGGCAATAGTCCAGCAACTATAACAGAATTAGACTCATCACAGACACTTTAATCCCAATTATTTAATCTGCGAGGTATCTAACGCCACAAATATTTGCCATGACTCAAGAAAACTGTACAACTTACAGAGAAATAAAAGAAAAAAGAACTAAATGGATGAAATAAAATGAACTAAAGAGTTATTTTTTTCCATTAGGCTGGGATTTAAATCTTCAGAGTCAGTAAAACAAATATAAAATTAGAATGTGTGTGTGTGCTGGTATGGGATTTTTTAAAAATATAAAAAATAAAACCCAAGCGCTTTTATTAATATCTAGTTCATAGTGATACCATCATGACATCCCTCATCACTCTTTCTCCCAGCTTCACCACAGCCTTAACACACAACCCAAAACGTGTCCATGTGCACAAACACAATCCTCAGGCCAAGTTCCTGCACTCTACTTAATAAATGCACAGCAATTAAAGCCATGAATACTGAATCACCGGAAGATACAGAGGAAAGAATGCATGACCTAGGGTCAACTTCTGATCAACAAAGTTTTGTATATTCTCCAATAGTTTAAGAAATAGTTTAAATGATACTAATAAAGTACTACATAAACTGATCAGAAACTAAAGGCTGTAGAACCTACAGGGAAAAAAAGAAAGAGCTAAACCAGTGCTTTAAGAACAGAGCTTACTAGGTTTTCTTTAACTGAATACATTATCAATGAGATTCTAAAGACAAAACACACACTTTTTTTTAGAGGATTTTGCGGCATTCTTTAAATGGTAGAAATGACTCCTTATGGTTTCTTTAAATTGCTAAAGATTAAAAAAAAACATTAAAAATTATACCCACTTAAAATGGCAGCTAGTAATAATAAAAGTCATCATGCTAAACCACAGAGTTTTCAAAAACTCCAAGTGGTGTAACTACTAAATTACAGTTTTATTTTATAACTTTGTAACACCTAGAATTCTCATTAGAGATACTCGATGACAAGTTTGAACTTTTAGAAAAAAAAAAAAAAGCCAGACCATAAAGTCCCACACATTTCACTAGACACAATTTAAATTATTATGTACCTTACAGCATTTTTTTCCTTTTTATTTATTTATTTTTTGCTTTACACTAACATTATATAGGCTAAGAATTTTTTTTTTTTAAGGCTAAGGAATTTTTAAGATGGTAATGAAATAAGTTAAAAGGTAATTTAAAAATCTATTTCTCAAGAGATTTGTTGATTAGATTTATGTTTTAAGTCATTCAATTAAGTGTTTTCTACTGCCATTTTAATATGAATTTTAAATTACAGCCATCTCTTATTTTATGGGATTAGAATGAGTAAAGTGAATAAATCCTATACATGTGAAATCTACAGTGTCAATAGAAAAATGTAAATTCCAATCAAGTTTTAATACTCAAGAATACCTGTACCACTGCCTATTTGTAATTTGATTTATAAATGGCTATTTCATAGTATAATTTACGGCATCAGTGAGCCTAGTATTTTGGTGGAAAGTTCTTTATTACAACATCTTGCATGTTACCAAATATATTCTAAAAAATGAGCTGTTGTTCAAAATTTGGATTTAAAATTCTTAAACATTTTTTCTTGTTCAAAAGTAAATTTTTGTCTTGTTCAAACACTTTAAAATCTATTTCATTAACTCTGAATAAACAAATGTCTATAAAGGCAGAAACTAAAACAGGAAAAGTAAATATATGATAAAGGGAGACTCCTTAAGCAGTCATGCTGTTTTGGAAGTTAACAAGCAAATACTTAAAAATGGATCATTTACATTTCGACTTAAACATTTTCAATGGAACCAATAATTCAGACAAGATTTTCACAGTGAATAACTATCAAATCTTCCAGTTTTCTAACTGCTATATAATATAATAATAACATAATGATTTGGAAAATGTTATGAATAGAGAATCTCCAGTTATTCATTTCCTATATCAAATATATCTTACTGAATAACCTATTTTGTTTATTATTTCAAAGTTATGTATTATTAAACTTTTTGTAAAAAACATGAACTGTTTAAATCTGTGTTTACAAAGCCTTTAGCACTTATTTTATTTTTTAGTCACTTTTGTATACATTCATAGAAACGTAAGTGTATCATTTAGTCTGGGATAGAACATATGATATATTTTTAATGTCAATTAAAAATACCATTAGGTGTGTTTATGTATACAATAGACTAGGATAACTCCTTTGAAGAAATCACTATCTAACAAACTGATAATATACATTTTGATAAAATAACTAAATATGTATTTACCCAGTAGAGCATGCCAGCAGGAACTATTCTGCTCTATAGATAAATACATACTCACCAGAGATATTAGAGCATAAAGAATCACTGAGTCTCTAACGTAACAATTTACATTTTTAGCTCTCATATTGATTTCATAGTTAAAAGTCACTGTTTCTGGAAAGAAAACAAAAGGACAAATACTGCAATCAATTTTAGTGATTCATAAGCAAGGCTGAATATTCAAACTTCAGTTAATTTTGATGTTTTATGAAAACTATTGTAAAAGTATTTTAAGATTGTTAAAAATGCCATAATCATCTTTGAATAATCAGATACCTCTGCTGACTTAAGTTCATGTTATTCATTAGTAAAATGAAATATATCTGCTAATTTAAATTGAAAAAATAAAGTATAAAGAATTATCATTACTTTTACAGTAGCTATTTCTTCAAGATATTAACAACACAATTTTCTTTTTAAAAAAAGTTGTTTGACTCATAAAAGGAAAAATAACTATAGCTAGTTAACATAATCATGCACATTACCTTTGACTATTTTTACAGTCAAAGGTAAAAAGGTTTCTTCCAAATGAAAGAGAAATAAATTGGTCACTCAAGCAAATACATAAAAAAGCACACCAAACAAAGGAGATTCAAGTGAATAAACGAAAATGTAGTGAAAATAACTAAAGCATACTCATTTTCTCAGCAGTAGCAACACTGAATAAAGTCTAATATTTAATTAAATAGACTAGGGCTGTTTTGTCTGTAAATAGCTATATCATCTCATTTTTATATTTCATGTGGAAACACTCTAAATGGTCACATTTTGTAAAGCAGAGTATTAATAATACAAATAATGGCAAGTAATACATTTCTAAGCATAAAAAATGAATCTTTTCCCATACCAATTATATCCTATGTGAACTTACATAAAGAATTAATAATATTTACAAGTGACAATATTATAATAAGAATATTTTCAATCAAAGGAGAAATACCCATTAGAAATGCAGAAATTGTTCAATCTCTTCCCTGCCCTAAATGAGGAAATGAAATCCCCTTACATGTCACCCTGACACCCAAGAAGATCTTTGTCTACCTCAAAAAAAAGGCTTACAATTTTAAGACCCAACCCTCTGCTCCCCATTCATGGTTTATAAAGCAAAAAGCCTAAACTCATGGTGGCTTCCTAGTTCCAACAATCTATGATTCAAACAGGGGTAATGGCTCTCTTTTTTTCTTCAGTAGTGTCCTGGTGAGGGAATAATTTTACTGTCCTTTTTCTGTGGGGTCCTGCCTCTTTATCTAAAAGGAAATGAATTACAACCAGATGACAAGGCCACACAACAAAGCCATTTGGTTTTACAAATCTATTATGTCTGTCGTCCAATCGTTTTTATGGGCCTGGTCCTATTATAAACCAAGAAAAACCCTAAAACAAACTTTCTTCCTTTTCTTTCTTTCCACTGAAAACATTTACAATTTTATAATTGTTTTTCAAACAGTTTAGCCCCCCAGTTTTTCCCCTCATGTGGTGTTTTTTTTCTCCCTCAGAGTCCCTCCATTCCACTTTCTCCAACATACAAAACATTCAGAGACAAGAAACTGGACTTTTCAAATACAAACTGCTGACAACTGTCAGAAGCACTTTACTGGGACATTACTGACTGTAGCTCAATGAATTTAGCTTGATTCACTGCGGGTGAATCATTTTCAGTGCATAGCTGTTCAGCAGTAATTGGCCAAGAATCCCTACTGCGAAAATCACTTGTCAAATAATGCTTGTTTACAAATATATCTCCAGACAGCAAAAAGTGGCAGTTACTGAATAAGTTCAGGGCCACCTCCAATATTCATAACAGTGGACATGCTCCCTTTACTTATTAAATCTATTAAAATTTTCACTTGTTGATACACTTGCTAACATTTGTCCTGCCTGATCAGTCTTAGACAATTTTTTTGCTTTATATATGCCTTGGAATTATTTTACAATAAAAGTCTTGTATATTACACTGTAGTTCAAAGGTTTCTTCCACATGTTATTTATGCCTAATGTGTGTAATAAGACAACTAAAGATATATTTACATTATCCTAGAATTCAGGCTAAAGAGTAAATTTTCCTCGTCTATTATCCAATGTATTCTAAAATTCATTTCATATCAGTCCAAGATTCTAGACACATATTTGACTTTTTCTGTTCAATTCTGCTTATTTATGTCTACCAAACTTAAATTTTAAACATGACTGGAATACCAATTATAAATGTAAACTCACATTTATTTCTATCTGCCTTGAAAATTTTTTTCTCACATAATGGGAGCATTCATATCATACACACATATAATGTATATACACACTATAGTCTGAGAAATTACTAAGCATCTATAGCTTGCAGAAAGCAAAGTATAGGAGAGCAAGTTATTAATGGAGTCAGGGCATACATAAAATCTTTCTGCCCCTGATCTTCCAAAGTTCCTCCAAAAACAATCAAAAACAAACTTAAAATCTCCAATCTGAATCTTTAAATAAATAAACTGACTTCTGTTATAAATACCTTATATTCTTGTTCTTTGATTTAGAAGAGCAGTATCATGGAGAAACAAAAAGAAGAGAACATAAATATTAAAGGTCTGGGATGACACTAATGGAAAGATGGAAACTGTTGGGCAGAGACAGGATGAATGAGAGGAAGTGTGTGTGTGTGTATAAATTTTATTTCTAGTTATGTAAAATAATGAAGTTACAAAATGTACCCCAAACAACAGACACGCTTTTACTTTTAGCGTCTTCAGAACACTGGCTGGTAAAGTACCGCTGATTGCAGGTTAGACCTCGGCAATCCCCATCTCACTGAAAACCAAGTTTTGCTGTGTGTACCACTAGCTGGGGTAAGGACAACACAATCTGTGGGTGTTAAGTCTGTAATATCAGCCAGTCTACCTTCCACAAGACTCCAGCTCCGCTTACAATAGGAGACCGATGCTATTTGCTTGCTTCCCTCCATCTCCTTTTGCCTCTTTCTCCCCGCACAGTCTCGACCCTTGTTTCCATTTAGCGCCACCTTCCCTGAGACTTCATTTCTTCCATTCTCTAACCAAGAGCTACTACTCCCTTTCACCTCTACATAAGCCCCTTCCCCCATCACACCTGGAAAAAAGAAACAAAAACTGAAACATAAAGGAACACACGAAAGGATAAATTATATTACTACTACTATTACTCTTTAAACCCAAACCAGGATGCCCCTTTTGGTGGAATAAGACAGTTAATGAAAGGACTCCTAACCCTGTCATAATCCTCCGGACTTCTAACATAATGAATCTAACATGAGATGTCAATAAAAGGACTACGACTTCAGAAAACACTTTCTCAACTTTGTCTGGAAGGTAAAAAATGTAGACTGCTTGTGTTAAGCATGGGAGACTTTAGGTAGGTAAATAGATAGGTGGATAGATCTATCTACATGTAATCCTTAAATCAGATTTTTTTAAAAAAATGTAGGGGTTAAAGAGAGAAATTCATGGGGTGGGGTGAGGAGTCTCGATCTGCCCTGCTTTTCACACGGTTCCTAGGGAGCTGGCAGCACTCCCAAACCAGCACAGCGGCTTCTCCTACAGCCAAGACACAACCCGTGCAAGTCACGAAGACACACAAGACTCCGCCGTTGCTGCTTCATCTTTCCGGTCCGGCATCCCCTGCCCCACGAGTGGAAGGAAAATGTTAAGGTTCTGTGCCTCACTCGAGGCATCCGGAGCCCCGAATCGAAACCCCAACCTCGCAGTCAAGAGGGTAGGGTTTTCGATGTGTTCGTGATGGAGCTGACCGATATGAGATGCTGCCCGCCCGCGCATTGGGCTGTGCCCTTAAGCTCGGTCCCGGCGTGTAAGAGGAGCCAGCGCGGCAGAGCGGACCCGGAGGCCGAGGGCGGCGGGCTGAGGGGCTGAGCAGAGCTCGGAGAGCCGCGAACGCCGCGCAGGTGCTGCTCCCGCGCCGACCCTACTCTCCCAGTGCAAGGCGGGGACAGTCTTCTGGGTCCAGAGCGCAGGATTGGGGGTGGGCAGGACAGTGGGGACTCGAGATTCCGGAGCGGGGCTATTCTTTCACGGAAACATGGGAAGACCTGACCCGGTGGATGCCAGTAGCGCCTTCCCGGAGGCGACACTCCCCTCCCCCCACGAACCCTCCGCCTCCCGCGGCGTCCCACCTTCCCGCCTTCTTCCGATTTCTCCTCAGTGTGATTATGAGACCCCCAAAGTGAGCGACACCAGCACAGTGTGGAGCGCCTTCCTTCCTTCGCCATCTCCCTCCCTCGAGAAATAAAAGCTCTTACCACCCACCCCAGAATAGCAGCGGGTGATGCCCTAAATAACAGCTCCCAGAAAGCACTCCCCTCTCCCCCAAATAAAAGCATCCAGCTACCCCCACTGCCTCCAGTTTCCCATCCCCGGCCTCAAACAACGGTTTCGAAAAGCCCCACCGCTCCCGAGATCCCTGCCACTGCTCTTCAAACAGTTCCCACTCTTTCAAGCTCGAAATGTCACTTCCCCACGCGCTTCAAGTGAGACTCAGCCGCACCCAGCCTCCGGGCGCGGGTCTCGGAGCCCTCTTTCCTCCTGGTTTCCAACTTCCCAACCCCCCCAAGCAGCCTGTGTCCACAGGCAGGTTCCGCGCCCAGCACTCCGCAGCTAATGTCAAACAATGCAAGCAGAGACGGCGGGATGCGAGCGAAAAGGCTAGCGAAAGCGGACGACAAATGTTGGTTCGAGAGGAGGGGTGCAATTTCATCCGCGGCAGCCGCGTCCAGCGCGCCCGGGCCCGCGCCTCCAGGCCCCGCCTCGCCCCTCCGCCCCTGGTTGCCGCGGTCCCCACCCCCACCGCTCTACCTTCGTTGCTGGGGCTGGCCAGGAGGGTCCGGAGCGCGGCGCACAGGAGAAGGCAAGTCCAGAGGGGGGCCCTGCGAGGTGCGGAGTAGCATCCGGCCAGAGACGCGGGGGTGCTGGGGAGGTCGTCGCCGCCGCCCGGGGGCCGCCGGCGTCCCGCACCCCGGGGCCCCGAGCTCCGCATCTTCTCTTCGCCGCCTCCGCCGCCGCTGTCCCGCGCCGCTCAGTTCACGGCTCCTGCCTCGCGGAGGGGGCGAGAGAGGCTCGCGCTTGCTTCTCGTTCCCCGTGGGCTCCTTCGCCTTCTGGCTCGCGGCTCGTCCAAATGCGGGAACCAGGGATCCTCTGAGACGGCTGAAGTTTGCTCCCGGCTTCCTACTCCCTCCTCTACACTGGGGTTAAATGAAATACTAGTTACGGTTGGTAGTGCAGTTCGGGACCGGACTCAAGGGTGTCGAGAAGGTCCCGCGTCCTGTTCTTTACCTCTTTAGACTTTTAAGGATGGGAGTCTTTTAAATGCCACTGGGGGAGAGATAAAGGCTCCTTTTCAGTCTTCAGGGCTGAAATGGACGAAGGTAAGGAAGACAAGGCATCTTAAGAAGAAATCCTCAATAAAAAGAGGAGAAAAAAGCAGGATGGCTAAGGGGAAAGGAAGAGGAGTTGAGAAAATATAGGGTGGGGAAAATACGAGAGAGGCGAGCGGAGGAAAAGACCCAGAGTTCAAAGAGGCCGGCAGAAGGAAATAGCTGCGGGCTGAGCCCTGACGAGGGAAGGACTGGCGGCGGCTAGTGGGCAAGAGCGCAGAGCCCTGCGGCGGCGGCGGCGGCCCGGAGCTGCGGCGGTTCCCGGTGCTCGGGAGGAGGCGGTGTGTGCGCCGCAGGGCAGGCGAGCTCGGAACTGCACCGCCACGGCGCGCTCCTGCTGAGTCTGGAGCTCCGCGGTCTCCTCTGACTGCCCGCTCTGCGCCTCCCACCCTCCTCCCTCCTCCTCTTCCCGGCTCCCCCCGCCCTCTGCTGCTCGCAGCCTCGCCAGTGAGAATCTACTGTAAGTGTGAGTTGCTTAGACGAAGTCACACACCCACGGAGGGAAGTAACCAGGAGGCTGCCGTGGCGAGTGTTGCCTAGCGTTCTCCGAGAATGGCGCGTCTTTCTCCGAGGATAATTAGAGCGAAGAATTCTCCTGACGACGCCTGCGAAGACCCGGGCTCCCAGGAAGCTGAAGGGAAATCAGACCTAGTTGAGCAGCAAGCCCTTAGAAGGAGCGGGTCCCTTGTTTGGCATATTGCCTGCTGCCCATCACAGGCTTGTGGCATCAACAACCTTGCCGTCACATAGCCAAGCATTCGTAGGCTGTGCTAGTCCGTGGCTAGTTTCTTAAATACCCTTATTGCTCACTGCTACTGACCCTTGATATTCTTCCAATATTTTGGCGGCTGGAATGAAATAATTAGTCAACATTTTCTTCAAAGTAAATGGTAGAATTTCTAAATATAGAAACGTCAGCTATGATTGCGATTTCAGGAAGTCAAAGAATTTGGCAATTGAGAATTGTGGTGTTCCAGTTACTTTAAGATGTGATGATTTAATTAACTAATTTCATTGATGGAACGTTTTATACTTTAGAAATGATATGATATGCAGATATATGAAATTAATTCCAGTGAAATTAATTGCAGGATATTTTTAATTAAATTCGTTTTAATGTCGTATTCTGCTGCATTGAGAGACACAAATAATTAAGAAAAACGGTTTAAAACAATTAAACAATTTAAAACAACTTTCCATGTTTCACCCCTATTATGTCTTCCCTTGCTTTATTATTTTTTCCTCAATTTTCTCATTCATTTTTTCAAAGAGATACATCTGAAGGGCAAGTTTTAGTATACTGGCATTAAAAAAACAAAAACAACAACAACAACAAACACTGCAGATAAAGCATCTACCAAAAAGTGTAATTTTAGAAGAAAGGTATCTCATTTAATTTGCTGCAGAGTATCTACTGTGAAAACTGGGTTTACACTCATACCCAATAAAGTTGGTTCTGCTCACCAACTTTAATATCAAGAGCCCTGTTTGTCTTCACAATAAATTTCTCATAATCTTTAGCTGATGACATTTGTTTTTTGTTTAAATATTTGCAATAAAGATGAAAGAATAAAGCGGCAGTGATGCAATTTCACGAAGAGGTGGAAGCTCATCTTTGATTTTCTTTTCCCTGAAATGTTTTGGCACCAGAAATCTAAAAGCAGCTTCTTTCTATTATAATGTGCTCCAAATGCATGAAGCAAATATAGAGGAATGGCAGTGAATCAGTCTCTCAGTTTGGCAAAAAGCCTCACAGTGAGATGAAAAGTTAAAATTTATGTTTCTATTTGAAGACCATTCAGAATGTAAGCTCCTCTGCCCAAATTTATAGTTGAGTTACTTAAAAGTATCTAAACAGAGCTTCCCTGGTGGCGCAGTGGTTGAGAGTCCACCTGCCGATGCAGGGACACGGGTTCGTGCCCCGGTCCGGGAAGATCCCACATGCCGCGGAGCGGCTGGGCCCATGAGCCATGGCCGCTGAGCCTGCGCGTCCGGAGCCTGTGCTCCGCAACGGGAGAGGCCACAACAGTGAGAGCCCCGCGTACCGAAAAAAAAAAAAAAAAAAAATCTAAACAGAATATCAAGGAAGTTATCTACAGCCTATGAACACATAATAATGCTATTTATGAAACATAGGAAGTTTAATGGGACTTTGAGCTTGCTGTTTTACTTCTTTAGGCCTCAGTATCCTCATCAGTAAAAGAGGGATTTGGAGAAGATGATCTTCAAGTTCTCTTCTCTTCCATATCCTTTGCATTTCTGTTACTACTCTGTTCATCTGTCTCCAATTATTTACCTTTGACTGCAAAATTGCCAAATTTCTTCAGGCTATCTTTGAAAGCCTTCTACTACAAACGGCTTAAACAATTTTTCTATTTTATTTTACACTAAAATTTTGAATTCAGTGTTACCTAAATTGTCTCATACCTCTCTGCTTTTACATCTGGCACTCCACTCTACAGAAGTTCCACCAGCCTCTAAAAATATTTAACATTTCCCCCACCCTATTCCCTCACACACATCTCTCTCATCTAAAACCCTACTCAGTGTCCAAGGAGAGTCAAGCATTCAAGACTGATTTTTCACTTCCCAGAAAGAAGTGATTTGGTTCTCTTTCTCCAAGTATCCATAGCTTGTGATTTATGTCAATCAACACAATGACAATATTTCGTGAGTGAAAAACTGGAACGAATGATCTAACTATAGGTATATATATATATATTGGTATAAAGAGACAATTTAAACTAGGTATGTCAAAGAAAACCTGGGACACTGTTCCCTATGGTGAGAATTATTCTACCTTCTCACTAAGGGACTGAGAATACAGAATGCAAAATACTTTTTATTCTCCACCTTACAAAATCCTTTGTATTCTCCACCTTGCTATTCTCTGTCTTTGTCATGGTTGTTAAATAGTATTTATTACATATCTTTGAAAGAATGAACAGCTGTAAAATGAAGCCCCAGGGACAGCAATGAAAGTCATTTTTTGGTCTAATGAAGGTTAATCAGAGAAGACAATGAGGGTGATTTGGCTTTGGCCTCAATCTCCAAGGAAATCTTATATTTGACCATGTGTTGATTTCTTGGCACGGACATACTCTTAGCATACTTACATTGGATGATGGCATTGCATGAAAACTAGATTTGTCTTTTTCTGTCATACTACAGCTTTGCACAAGAAAGGCTACTATGTTTGCATTTCTCATTGCTTGGGATAACTGCTGTGGCCTCAAAATGGTGAAAGTGGCTCGTGTCTCCCTAGATCTCTACTTGGTCTGGCTTTCGTACTAATAAGCTTTCATGAAGAAAAGATATGAAGAATCACCTTGATATGACACATTGAATGGTTACTACCCTATAAAAGGTATTATAGTTAAATTCAATGTATTAATAAACCTGAATATATCTTCATTGCATTCAAAGTAGAACAACAACAGAAGCATTTTTAATAAGCAGACTTGCTAGTATTTACTGATGACTTGCTATGTATTAAGCATCATGTGATGTTTTACATCAATTATTTTATTTAATGTTGACACTCCAACCATCATGTCTGTGTAATTATTGGCTGCATATTGATGATGAGAAGACTGAGGAAATGAAGTAGGCACCCTGAGTAGTCCAACAGCTGGTAAGATGTGGAAATTTTAACCCATGGCACTGACTCTGTGTGAGAAAATTATAATGTAACAGAAGTAAAGAATAAATTTGATAACCAGTTGTTCAGGAAAAAAGAGCAGTACCCAAGAATTCTCCATTAATGGAAACAATTAATGGAAAAAAGTATTCCAATTTTCAGGTTTATTTAAATCTAAAAGGAATTAGCCAAATAATACAGTACAGGTCAGTTAAATGAATAGGAGAAAACAAGAAAGGAAGGATCCTAAATGAGCATTACATGGAGAAAAAGACTGTCTCATGTACACAAAATCATGTACACAATTTGTTTGTGTATACAATGGAGACAATGGACCAAATCAAGAAAATAACAAAACTGAGGTGTGTGGACAGATAAACAGACAACACAAACAGATGGCAGGAAGCTCACGTTAACCATGGAAGAAAACACAGCAACAGTCTTTATAAAAATAATCTAAATAAAACTCCATAAACCAAAGAACATGTTTCCCTAAAATATTATGTAATCTTAGCAATTTTTTACATAATTGTTTTAAACGTTTTTGTCACAGCTACATTCTTTCTTTGGGAGAATTTGGGAAAAACAAGAACAAAGCAAAATTTAACCCATGGTAGATGTTATATTTGAAATTATAAGATACCCTAATGAAACAATAAGATACTCTAATGAAGTTACTTTTTCAGATCCATGATTTCCTGAAAATACATATATGGTGATGTCAATTATTTTGATCCCAAAGGTAAAGATTCATTAAAATATATTTATATATATTAAATGTATATATAATATATAAAAATATATATTATATATATATTTAATATATATAATATATTAAAATATATAATTTTATAATATATAATATAATATATATTAAAATATATTTAAACAATCAATAGTAGCTCTTGAAGTTCACAACCAGATTAATGCTAATATATTCATTATTTTATATGTTGCATTTTAATTTAATTAACATAAAAACAAAATTTTTTTCATTATTGTTTTTTAAGAATTTTTTTTAAAGTCCTAGAATCCCGGGCTTTCCTGGTGGCGCAGCGGTTGAGAGTCCGCCTGCTGATGCGGGGGATGTGGGTTCGTGCCCTGGTCCAGGAAGATCCCACATGCTGTGGAGCGGCTGGGCCTGTGAGCCATGGCCACTGGGCCTGCGCGTCCGGAGCCTGTGCTCCGCAACGGGAGAGGCCACAGCAGTGAGAGGCCCGCGTACCGCAAAAAAAAAAAAAAAAAGTCCTAGAATCCCTTTGTCTATTAATGCCCCAAATTTTTATATAACAATGTTAGATTTAATTTTATTTAAATCTAATTGATTATCAGTTAGGTATTTAATTTTAAAAATAATGAATTAATAGCATTTTAATAAATTAATGAAGGTTTAAATATATAAATTATTTCATTACTATACATTAAATGTAATGTTCATTACATTAACAATACATTAAAGCACTACTCATCAGAAACTTCACTTATTAAACAGGTTCATATTATAATCAGCATTCTTTTTTTTTTTTTACTTTCTATGAATATCAAGAACAGAGTAAAATCTTCCACTATCTGTATTAGTAGACAGCTTTATAGCAAAGAATAAGGAACAAGATATTCAAATAAATTATAGTGATCTAAAGAGCTACCGATTTTTATTGTTGTTGGTGGTGGATGGTTTATTCTCTAATGATCCCTATATCAATGTGCTACAAGTGCCCATATTGCAGTGCATTAGGAGGCCAAGGCTGCTGAAGTTGATGAGGAGCCATACTGATTTGCCCAGAAGTTCGTCGGCTGCTCTTTGCCTCCAGCATCTTGAACAACTGGCATCATACGAAGACGTAGACAATGAAATAACAAGGACTCTTGGGGCTGAAGAAGTAGGAAAAGTGTGCTCAGAAGAGTCACAAGATTGAAGTGATACATTGTGAGAGTGACTCACTTCACTTAAAATTCCACTTTTCTAACCATCTTCTGGACTCCAGAAGTCTTTGCTGATATGTGAAAAATAAGCTGTATTATTTTTCATATTCAGAGAAAGGTTTTTATTAAATTCAATGCATATACTGACTTGAAATTCATAAATAATCCACATATGAGAATATATTTTATAATATAACTAGCAATAGTTTGCTGGGGGGAAAACTGATACATTTGCTCAATGACGTAAGTAAGTAAGGGGTACATTTGCAACCAGGCTTTCAATACCACTGTTGATTGTCCATGGAACCGGCTTCTAAGTAAAACTTGGCAGTGATAATCTCATGTACTCTCACACTCTATGGGTGAGAAGTGAATCTGGAACATCTTTTGTAGGGTGGTTTCACAATATTATTGTGCCTTTAAAATGTGGGTAACATTACATCAACAATTACACTTATTAAAATTTAAGGAAATAAATTAATAAAAATGGACTAAAAGATTAAACATAAAGGTATTTTTAATGGATAAAAATCAGAAACTCTAATATTCAATAAGAAGTGCTAAATACATCTATATAATAGACACCATGGAAACATTTAAATGCTTGGAAGAATATGTACATAAAAAAGATTGTTCTAAAGTATCAAATTATAAAGGCATATACAAAGCAATTTTTTAATATGGAAAGAAAGTGTGTTCCATTAATGACATTTGTATATGACTGGTGAGATAATTTCTGCCTTTTATTTTTCTATTTTCTACCATTAGCATTTATTATTTGTATAAAAATACAGATTTTTTTTTTGAAAAATCAAAGTAAAAAAATTCCAGAAGAAAATGTGTATGTACTTATACACACACACAGAAAGAAAAAATAAAATAAAGAAGGAGAAACAGAGGAATAGAAGAGAGTTGAAAGACGGTGATAATGAGTAACCTTATACTACCATAAATTTGTAAAATAAAATTATTTCAGTTGGCCCCTGCCCCTATTCTAAAAACAGGGGTAATCATTTGTTTGATTTAATCGCTTTTGGCATGTCCACAATATTTCCAAGTATTTTGACAATTCTGGTAGGCATAATTTCTATCCACTACCTCATGTTTCAGTGCATTTCCTGCTGAAATCTCCAATGTCCCCACTTGGTTGATGGCACTTCTGTTCCTGTTTTCTTTCCACACTGACTTACTTCATAATTGGCAAAACATCCCTATAACTTTGCTACAGAATGTGTAGGTTCTGAATAGGATAGCTAATTTTCTTAAAATACATGAAAAAAGAGGGGTATTTTTTTCACAGAGTCAGTGAAAATTGATATTTGACTTCAATGTCCTATAATTTTGTGGCCTGGAATATCACAGAGAATTTCTCTGGAGCAATACTTTTCATCAGATTCTTTCTGAGTGTCTATTTTTCTGATTTTCTTCTTTCCACACTTCTTCATCTTTCCCTTTACCATGCACCTAAATTTCCATTTTTTCAACTAAGCAAAATAGTCCCAAAGTCATTTTCTTCAGTAAACTTATGCCACAGATTCTCAACAATCATAACTCAAAAAATCCATGAAGGGCTTTCCCTAGTCATATTGGCTCAAAACGGAGCCTTCTGAAAAACAATTTTTCCTTCATGTTCCCTCCATGTTACTTTTATAAAAACATGTCTTTCCTCCTTGTTACTCTTATAAAAACATGAAAGCTATGTGGATAGGACAAATATATATTATTAACTATTTTAAAGTGATAAAAGGACATAAGGTAAATGTGGAAATGTTAGTGATTGTAGTAAAACTAGTTGACTCCATTAAAGATACTATCAGACACCATGATCAGGTGAGATTTATCACAGGGATGGAAGGATTCTTTAATATACACAAACCAATGTGACACACCATAATAACAAATTGAAGAATAAAAACCATATGATCACCTCAACAGATGCAAAAAACGCTTTTGACAAAATTCAACACCCATGTATGATAAAAATGCTCCAGAAAGTGGGCATAGAGGAACCTACCTCAACATAATAAAGGCCATATATGACAAACCCACAGCAAGCATCATTCTCAATGGTGAAAAACTGAAAGCATTTCCTCTAAGATCAGGAACAAGACAAGGATGTCCACTCTCGCCAATATTATTCAACATAGTTTTGGAAGTCCTAGCCACGGCAATTAGAGAATAAAAAGAAATAAAAGGAATACAAATTGGAAAAGAAGAAGTAAAATTGTCACTGTTTGCAGATGACATGATACTATACACAGAAAATCCTAAAGATGCCACCAGAAAACTACCAGAGCTCATCAATGAATCTGGAAAAGTTGCAGGCTACAAAATTAATACACAGAAATCTCTTGCATTCCTATACACTAACAACAAAAGATCAGAAAGAGAAATTAAGGAAACAATCTCATTTACCATTGCAACAAAGAGAATAAAATACCTAGGAATAAACCTACCTAAGGAGGCAAAAAATCTGTACTCAGAAAACTATAAGATACTGATGAAATAAATCAAAGATGACACAGATATACCATGTTCTTGGATTGGAAGAATCGATATTGTGAAAATGACTAGACTACCCAAGGCAATCTACAGATTCAATGCAATCTCTGTCAAATTACCAATAGCATTTTTCACAGAGTTAGACCCAAAAATTTTCCATTTTTTATAGAAACACAAAAGACCCTGGATAGTGAAAGCAATCTTGAGAAAGAAAAACAGAGTTGGAGGAATCAAGCTCCCTGACTTCAGGCTATACTACAAATCTACAGTAATCAAAACAGTATGGTTCTGGCACAAAAACAGAAATATAGATCAAAGGAACAGGATAGAAAGCCCAGAGATAAACCCACGCACCTATTGTCACCTAATCTATGACAAAGTAGGAAAAAATATACAATGGAGAAAAGACAGTCTCTTCAACAAGTGATGCTGGGAAAACTGGACAGCTACATTTAAAAGAATGAAATTAGAACACTCCCTAACACCATACACAAAAATAAACTCAAAATGGATTAAAGACCTAAATGTAAGACTTGATACTGTAAAACTCTTAGAGGAAAACATAGGCAGAACACTCTGATATCAATTGCAGCAAGACCTTTTATGATCTGCCTCCTAGAGTAATGAAAATAAAAACAAATATAAACAAATGGGATCTAATTAAACCTAAAAGCTTTTGCACAGCAAAGGAAACCATAAACAAGACAAAAAGACAGCCCTCAGAATGAGAGAAAATATTTGCAAATGAAGCAAATGACAAGGGATTAATCTCCAAAATATACAGACAACTCATGCAGCTCAATATCAAAAAACAAACAACCCAAGCAAAAAAAGGGCAGAAGATCTAAATAGACATTTCTCCAAGAAGACATACAGATGGCCAAAAAGCACATGAAAAGATGCTCAGCATCACTAATTATTAGAGAAATGCAAATCAAAACTACAATGAGGTATCACCTCACACCAGTCAGAATGGCCATCATCAAAAAATCTACAAACATTAAATGCTGGAGAGGGTATGGAGAAAAGGGAACCCTCCTACACTGTTGGTGGGAAGGTAAATTAGTACAGCCACTATGGAGGACCATATGGAGGTTCCTTGAAAAACTAAAAATAGAACTACCATATGACCCAGCGATCTCACTCCTGGCATATACCCAGAGAAAACCATAATTCCAAAAAGATACGTGCACCCCAGTGTTCATTGCAGCACTATTTACAATAGTCAAGACATGGAAACAACCTAAATGCAAATTCCTCCATCAATGGAGGAATGGATAAAAAAGATGCAGTATGTGTATATATATATATATATATATATATATATATACACAATACAATGGAATATTACTCAGCTGTAAAAAGAACAAAATAATGTCATTTGCAGCAACATGGATGAACCTAGAGACTGTCATACTGAGAGAAGTAAGTGAGACACGGAAAGACAAGTATCATATGATATCGCTTAAATGTGGAATAAAAAAAAGAGTACAAATGAACTTATTTATAAAACAGAAATTAGAGTCATGGATGTAGAAGACAAATTTATGGTTACCAGGAGGGAATAAGGGGGTATAAATTGGGAGATTGGGATTGACATATACACATTATTATATATAAAATAGATAACTAATAAGAACCTGCTGTATAGCACAGGGAACTCTACTCAATACACTGTCATGGCCTATGCAGAAAGAATCTTAAAAAAAAGAAAGAAACTTATTCACTTTGCTGACACCTGAAACTAACACAACATTGTAAATCAACTATACTGCAACAAAATTTTTTTTAAAAAGATACTATCAGTCCTTTTTGGCTGTAGTTGAACATAGATTTAACTGTCAGTACTGATCACCTCTGAGGAAGAACATGATTCACCAAAAGGACTAAGCATGAACATACATCACAAATCAAAACCTTGGTTTAGAATTCAACAATAATTTTTATCGTTAGACTGAATTTGTTTATTAAATATAAATTACAAAAAATATGAAAATGGGTGTATTTCATAAATATATTATTTTAAATATTAAACATAATTTTTCCAGAGAACAAAATGTCTAGGGGAAAATAACTTCCTTTTCTTTACTTTTATAAAATATATTCCCAGCATTATTGTGTCTTAGAATCAAATTCCATTCCATGTTTAGAATAAATAAAAAGGAATAATAAAAATGCCCAAAACTGCAGAATGGAAATGCCCCCATTTATTTTAAAAAATCACTTCCAGTCACTTGCTCATAGCTTGTTTGTGAAGCTTCCCTGCAGACTTACACAGTGGACTAGTCTGAGGACAAAGGTTTTTGTAGGCCCGCCAATGGGAGATAAATAGTAGAGAACAGTAGTACCTTGAAAATGTGACAGGGTCCCAAAACACAAACTTCTAAAACACTGCATTTTCTCTTAAGGTTTTGCCTGTTAAAACTATTTTACTACAAGTGCATTTTTGTAGACATTTCATTTTGAAATAACTATAGACTCATAAGACATTGCAAAGAAATGTAGAGAAGAGTCACATTACCCTTCCCTAAATCCCTAAATCTCCCCTAATGTTAACGTGACACATTTATAATACAAAATCGAAACCAAGAAATATCATTGGTACAATTTATAGAGCTTATTCACATTTCAACAGTTATAAATGCACTCATTTGTGTGTGTGTGTGTATGAGCGTGTATGTTTATGCAATTTTTTTTTTTTTTTTTTTTGGTACGCGGGCCTCTCACTGCTGTGGCCTCTCCCGTTGCGGAGCACAGGCTCCGGACGCGCAGGCTCAGCGGCCATGGCTCACGGGCCCAGCCGCTCCGCGGCATGTGGGATCTTCCCAGACTGGGGCACAAACCCGTGTCCCCTGCATCAGCAGGCGGACTCTCAACCACTGCGCCACCAGGGAAGCCCTCTATGCAATTTTATTTCATGTGTATGTAGCCTTGTGTATCCTCCAGGAAAATCAGGATACTCATACTGTCACTAAAATATTCCCTCATGTTATCTTTTATATCCACACATATCCCTCTACCCCATCCCCTGGAAACCACTAATAAATCCTCCATTTACATTATGCCATTTTACAATGCTACATAAGTGGAATGATATAATATGTACCCTTTTGAGATTGGCTTTATTCATTCAGCATAATTTCCTTGAGATTCTTCCAAGTTGTTGGCATATCAATAGCTCATTCCCTTTGATTGCTGAGTAGTAGTCCATGGTATGGATGTACCACAGTTTGTTTAACCGTTCACTAATTGAAGGACAGATGAGTAGCTTCCAGCTTTGGGCTGCTACAAATAAAGCTGCTATGAACATTCGTGTACAAGTTCCTGTGTGAAAATAAGTTTCATATCTTTGGACTAAGTGCTCACAAGTGCAATTGTTAAGCCAAATGTTATGCCATTTTCATCATTAATTTTTAAAGATATGTGGTTTACAGCCACTCCATTTGCACCTCCAACTTATTCAACAGAAACAGGATAAATCATATCCAACTGTATAATAAATCTCTGTAAAAAGAAAATGTTAGGACACACAAAGATATTCAACATGTACACAAAACAGCAAGTGAAATAGTCAATGGAATATTAAATAAATAAAAAAGAATATTTGAAGGGAAAATTTCAGAAAATTAAATGAATATCTTGATATGCAAATTCCACAATAACATTCCTATATTGAAACTTTAAGTATCATAATAATAACTATCTTAATGAAATAAGTCACACAAACTTTTACTTCCTTGATTTATTCAAAATAGACTCTTCAACCTCATTATTTCTCCTTAAAAATTTTTAGACTCTTTACACATATTCCAGTACCTGAATGAGTAACTCATATCACTTCGTCCCAAACTGACATTTCAAAAGATGAGTTCAAATACATTTGCAGAGATATTTTTGAGTTCACTCAAGCTGAGCAGTACTTCTTATATTTTGAAATGTCAGACAGCTGGTCTGAGGAAAATGGAAACAGATCTCTTTTTTAAACATCATCATACATGTGGGCACAGGATTATGATTTGGTTTCTCCAAGCACCCTGTGGAAAAAATTACATATTTATTTGTGTGCAATGGTTTTCTTTTCCAGAAAAAAAAAAAAAGTGAAAACACTAGTAAAGCAAGAATCAACTATTTTAATTACTTTGTACTGGGAGTTTTACTTGAGGTCCATTTTTATATCTTCCCACTTTGGATTTTCTAATTGTTTTAAATGGGTTAAAACTTTCATTATCATGTAGTAATATAGTACTATGAAAATTCAAGAACTCTATTATGTAGACCAAATATCTTAATAGGATTTTTGAAACCTAAATTTCACATTAAAAATATTTTTAAAAATTGCAAACAACTACATAAAATATTCATGTACCCTTAATTCCACATCAATAAACTTTCACAGCTCCCAGATTTGCCCAAATTAAAAATACTGATGAATTTGTGTGTTGTATAAAGGTAGCAGATAGAACTCAAGCATCTGCTTTAGATTACCTCTAAAACTCTACTAAAGTTACTAATAAAGAGATTTTAAAAAACGAACAGAAAGTCGTAATGAGCAAGAGAACAGGCAAGGAGACAACAGAAAACTATCTTGGAAGATAAGACTGCAAACGGCTGTGTGATAAATAATTTAAGAGGCTCAAGAAAGTTGAATCCTAAATCAACAAGTGGAAAAACTAATTAGCTACCTGATTTTTATAAGTTCCAAAAAGAAAGGTTGCTTTCAGAAGATAAAATTAATAGAATGCCTAATGCATTTTAATACAAGGAGAAGAGTAACATAATTAGCAATTTTTTGGAGATATTTTACTGATAGGTAGAAAGAACAAGACTGTTATTCAGGGAAAACATAGGCTTAAGGAAAAGACAAGTGATCATATGATAACTCTTGAATGACCTGTTGATAGCAATCACATAGTAAGAACAATGCAAATGGTGAATGTAGATCTAATAAAATTTCTGATAAATAGATGTGATGGATGGATGTGAGAGAATGGTTATAGAGGGGAATTATTAAAGAGAACAAAATCCTTATCTTTATTATTACAAAATCAATAGATAATGCATAAACCTTAAATAGAGATGCTGAAGTATTTACATGTTATTTAGAAATACAGTGTTAACATACAAAAATAATCAGCTAAAAGGGTCAAAATTGTTGATTTTGGAGATAAAGATGTTAGGTGCAGAGACACGGAAGCACTGTTTTATTAATAAATTTTATAGGGATTCCCTGGTGGCGCAGTGGTTGAGAGTCTGCCTGCCGATGCAGCGGACACGTGTTTGTGCCTCGGTGCGGGAGGATCCCACATGCCGCGGAGCGGCTGGGCCCGTGAGCCATGGCTGCTGAGCCTGCGCGTCCGGAGCCTGTGCTCCGCAACGAGAGGCCACAACAGTGAGAGGCCCGCGTACCGCAAAAATAAAAAATAAAATAAAATAAAATTTTATAACTATGTGTCTTTAAATTATACCCATGTATAACATTTATTAAAATAAAATAATATAGTTTATGTGGTTTTAAATATTTCAAAAATATTTAACATATCATATGTAGTATTCTTCAATTTGTATTTTTAATGTCAGAATTATATTTTCAACTCCTATACATGTCAATAAATATACATCTTTTTCAGAAAGTTATCCATTTTTTCGTTATCCATTTTTTCTACTGTTTGCAATTTAATAAAAATTCTTGCACATGCTTGTAAGAGTTTATTTAAATTTACATACTTAGAACTGGAATTAAAGGATTGTAAGATTCAAATTTTAATCTTACCTAGATATTGCAAACTCGTTCTTTATAATGTCTGTAAAATTTTTCAATTGAAATATTCCGAATTTGGCAAGGGACGAATATTGTTACCACTCCCCTCTCCAAAGAGGGAAAGTGATTTTCCTTTGACCACTGACTTCTGAGAAAATGGTTTATTTATTGGTAAGTTCTATAGTGACTTTATTGCTATATTTCTTTTTTTATTAATTTTTAAATTTTTGATGTGAAACATTTTTTTTAAGTCTTTATTGAATTTTTTACAATATTGCTTCTGTTTTATGTTTTTGGTTTTTTGGCCCTGAGGCATGTGGGACCTTAGCTCCCCAACCAGGAATTGAATCTGCACCACCTGCATTGGAAGGCGAAGTCTCAACTACTGGACCGCCAGGGAAGTCCCTATTGCTATATTTCTATAGTGACTTTCCTCTAAGGAGTTCATGGGGTTTCTTTTTTGTTTTGTTTTGTTCATGCAGCAATGCAGGAGGACAGTGAAGCAAAGTCAATAGAAGTTTAACAGAAAAACAATTTTAATTCAGAACCGTTTTGTCCAGCAAAGACATTGTTCCTGTGTGGAGGAAACATTCAGAGCCCTGTATAGCTTCAAAAGAATAACACTCAAATATATTTTCCTCAAAAAATTTCTGGAATAATTTTTCCATATCACCAAGAGTTGAGCAAAATATGAACAAAGGAATGGCTATGAACATTTAACAGCTAAAAACCAAGATAAATGTGTGAAGGTATTAAAGTATATTGGAAAGCATAGGGTTTTAATGCATTTAAATAACTATTGTAATTATAACTCTAAAATAGAATGTTTAAGTATAAAAAAACTTAAAATATAAATTTATTTTTTAAATATGTTGCTTGTGACCTCAAGATAAATTACATGTGAACTGAGGAAAATGTTAGGAAAGAAATGTAAGGAAAATGAGTAAGAGACTAAAAATAAATGGTTTAATTTTAATACAAATAAACTCAAGTTTTTTAAAAAAAATTCAAAATCTTTAATTGAAATTAGCACCCTAATTTTTAAATCACTGCAGAGAGAAGGGTCAGTAAAACAAAAGATGGAACAAAAAGGAGCCCAAAACAGCATAAAATAAAATCATACATTGGACCAAATATAAAGTTATTTAAGTAAATATGAGCAGCTTAAATTATTTAATTAACATTTAAGATACTCAAACTGAATATAAGGAAAAACTATTCAATGTTGTTGGTTCATAGATGATCTCTCGTAGAAAATTATCTTTCAAACAAAACCTGAGGGATAAGAAAGTTTGAAAATGATTTAGATAATATTTGAAATGATGGAAATACAAGAGGAAATGAGAAATGAGAAAATAAAAGAAGAATTCAGCAATGGGATAGAATGTGATATCCTTCTGACTTCTCTGCCTGTGAAATTTCTTCTCATTCTATAATGATCTGCTCTAATGTCACTTCTTCAAGTATTTATAAATAGGCCACAACATTAAAAAATGAATGATGCTTTCCTTGCATTTTTGTATTACTTCCAAGGTAGCATTTAGATTTGGTGATACTTATGACTCCTGTACCATATAAAGTCTTTAGTGGCAGGAAACATGCACTAGTAACTTTTGCTGTCAATGTCTACAATAATTTGAGGTGTGTATATATGCAAACCATGTTTTTGAATTGAGTTAAATTGATTTTTTAAAAGTTCTCAGCCTCCTTACTCATAGGTAAGAACTTTTCATACTTTGTGATTGTGTGATAACTACTTTATGTTAGAATTATGTCTAATTCATATATCCTTGGATGTGATTAGGAATGTTTTTAAACTCTAAGATCATCGTATATTTACTTGCAAAATGCTAAAAATAAAATGCATATTTTTAAGTATCTTTGCATTTAGAAGAAACACAGATTTTCAGTCTGGCAACACAAAAATATATTAAAATAATATAGATTTTATAAATAAATACACAATGCATTTTCCCTGTATTCTTTACTTTCTCCCATCTTCTTACTAAACAACCTTTAATGAGTTATATTTTAGAATAGTAGCAAAACTGAGACACAATTTGAGGCAAACTGCTTGAAATCTTTTTAGCTTAACCTTAATGAAATCACAAAAACAACTTTGATATCAAGGATTAAATCTACATTGGTACTTGGACCTGGGTTTATGTTTGTTTGCTCTGAGTGGAATACATTTTTCCTTTCAGGTTATTGGAAAATGTTTGATGGTATCCTGAATATCAATTTTGAATAGAAGTCTAAATTAAAAAGCAGAAAAGAAAAACTAAACCTTGTTTTAGTTATGAGTAACTGAAATCATCTCACTATTTTATTTAAGCAAAAAGCAGTTAACTTTTAGTTAATAATGTATTAGAAAGACATGCATTAAATTCTAATGAAGCTGTGCATGTGTATAATTACTATTCAAATTTGCACACAACTACTGGTAAAATTGCTATAATTGTGTTTGCAAGTGTGGCTAAAAAATGACAAATGAAAATCCATTTTCACAATTTTTACAATTCTTTCTTATAACCATTTCTAGAACTGAGTTTTCCATTGTTTTCAAGTCAGTTTCAGCCTCAACATTATAGTCCAGTCTGTTCACATACGGCTTAGGTTGGAAATTGCTAATTAGTGCAGACAAATTCATTTATTCATTCTGGTTCTTTTTCAGGTGTTTAGGTGTTCTAAGTTGAGGGAATTTTACTTTGAGTTGTAAAGCACTTTCTTTGCATTCTTTCTGTCTGAATTGCAGTTCTCAGATCTGAAATAAGGAACTCAATTAGAAGACATTTTAGGTACCCATCGATTATTTAAAGCACAGTGGTATTTCAGGTCATGCATCTTTCAGAAATGAAGACTCTATAATTTGGTTAGCAATGAAAAGAAAATATTAATTGTTCCATGTTTGTTAACCTGAAGCATATAAATTAATGGTAATGTTATCCCAAAATTGAACACCTGCCCAGAGCTATAGGACACAGACATAAAAAATCTTAAATGCAAACTCTGTATCTGTGAAAGAATTGATGAATACAGCTAAGCCCAACTTGTAAAACTGGTGAAGATTTGTTTGTTTCTGCAGAGGTCTCTGCTTCTCTGTGGAATGCCTACTTAAGACAAAGATGTATTCAGCTCATGACTCAAATATTTTGGAAGTTCTGCTGGAATTTACATTGACTAAGAATGCTGTGGGGAAATGATTCATCCTGAAAGAAAATTGTGTCTAATTATGTACCTTCTCACAAACTTTATATTCTATCATTCAAAAAAAAAATCATTGTCTTTAGTTATTTAATTATGAATTACCTGAAAATCATAATATTATTAATACTATTTATACATGTAGAATAGCATAATTATGTTATCATAAGCATTATTGGAACCTGACTGTTTCTTCTATATTTGCCATTTAGTACAAAATATACAGAGGAAATAATGCTGACAAAATTTCTAAATAGGCAGGTGCAGAGCGATTGTTCTTTCTATCATATAGCAAAATTAACCCTAGGCTTTTTCTAGACAATGGATCCCCCAATTTTTTTGATAATACAACCCACCATTAAAATATTTTTGGACAAATATCCCCAAATATGTTTAGTTATTTATAAATTATTTACACATACTTTTTTTTTTTTTTTGGTACGCGGGCCTCTCACTGTTGTGGCCTCTCCCGTTGCGGAGCACAGGCTCCGGACGCGCAGGCTCAGCGGCTATGGCCCACGGGCCTAGCCGCTCCGCGGCATGTGGGATTTTCCCTGACCGGGGCCCGAACCCGCATACCCTGGATCGGCAGGCAGACTCTCAACCACTGCACCACCAGGGAAGCCCCACATACTCTTTTACTGATGCAGTATGTACTACATTGTAAACCATCACAAAATACAAAGATGTTATAAGTGATTAAGTTTAAAGATTTTAATAATTACAGATGTACATTTATACTTCAAATTGTCTTTTTGATGACTTTGAAGTTTTTTACAAACCCCTTGTCATATTTAGACCATCACTGTTTTTAGGTGGCAGGGTGGCAGACCAGAAGATTGAACTTGATTGATAAGTATCAGTTCTGCCATTTTCTGATATTTGCTCATGTTTGGATTATTAATCATATATTATATTTAATATATGTTTATTTGGCAGAAATATTTGTAGGCCACTTGTCCATTTGTAAGCATTGTATTAATTAATTAAGCCTATAAAATATATAGTATGTAAGTCCATTCAACTGTGCACATGCAAACTTCAATAAGTCAGAAAATTCTCAGCAAATAGAAGTGTGACTCTGTCAGTCTCTCCAGGATGTGGAACTTCTACTGTTTACGCAGGAAGCATTGCATGCCATCTGCGATATGTGACAGAAAAAAAAAGGGACTAAGTAAGGAACCAGTGTTAGTCTGCGTATTCAAACTCTCCAAGGGATTGTCCCCAGTTTGCAGGCAGCCTCCTTAGACCATTTGTCTTCCAATTGGGGTACAGATAGCCTGGGGTTACAAGATACAACAAGCTCAGATGCTTTTAAGGAAATTCATTTTCTGATCCTCACTTCCATATGGATTCTTTCCTAAGACTGATTAAGGTTTCTGAGTCAAGCAGCTTCTTTCCTACACCTCCCTTCTGTAGTACATTTAACCACACCTTATATTAAAAGGATAGGTTTGCATAAAATTCTGTGGAGGCACTGGGATTGCACATGATCTAAAGAAGTAAAGACCACATAGTATTATACTTGTTCATGTATTTCTTTTTAATTATTAATGTTGTGTTTCAAATCATTATTATATTTAGATCTCACTGTATGTTATTAAAAGACTGACATAACCTGTTCATTTTAAAATGGCAATATTTAATGAGCAAAATTTCAAAAGTTTTAGCTATTTAAACTGTTAGAACTTAATTGTCAACCTAAAAATTTTCTTGAAAATACTTGTTTTATTCTAAATTATTGTAGGGGATATATGAGGGGAAAATACTTTTAAAAGACACTGCTTTAGCCGGGCACTATCATTTTAGCATCAGCGTATATTGGAAGTTAATATTTTTGAATGATAAGATATAGTCAGATTTTAGCCACCAGATAATAGTGTCCTGGTAGGAGAAACAGGGAGGGATGGAGAGAGAAAGAGAGAGAAAAAGAGAGAGAGAATAAATATGAGAGAAAGACAGGAGGCTTTTAGAGCTGAGGTAAAACTGATAGTTATTTATAGGTTTAATTACTGATATGCCTGAATGCAATCAACAATAATTCTGTGTCATGTCTCCTAGATCTTCCTAATGGATCACGTGTTTGAGGAGAGTCTTCTATGTCAAAGTGATTTTTAACGTAATTGTTTTATTACAATTATAATTACTATTATCACTGTTACTGTTACTACATGGATGTTTAGGGTATAGGACAATTGACCAATTTTTCATGGGTCATTATATGCCACAGTCCATATAGTCAAATTTGTAAGACTGTATGTGAGTTTTGCATTCATTCTGGATATGCTAACAACTACTACATTATCTTTAACAAATTTTTTTTTATTGTAAAATCTTGCTTTCATCATTGATGCTTCCAAATAGTTCCAGGTAGCAAGTTGCTATTTTCATAACACCTCTGCATTAAATTAAAAGGAAAACCTCACTTTAAGCTCTCATTGTTTCTAATTAGCAAGAAAAAGAAAATTTTTCAATAAATAGAAATCACACAGATGCATGCACATATTGCATTTTAGAAGGAAGACATAATGAACCAGAATTATTCACTTAGGGAACATGGAAAAAATAAACGATTAAAAATAATCCCATTATCCAAATGCCATGGTCTACGTTGCTATACTCCATGAGTATGTAGGAAACCAGAAAATATGAAATTCAATTCAAAAGGTAATATTTTAATAAAAGAACATTTTGTTATGAAGACTTTGTCCTAGTGATGTTTACTGAAAAGCTTTTTGATAATGATGACAGTTGTTTTTTTTTTTTGCCATAAGCGGGCCTCTCACTGTTGTGGCCTCTCCCGTTGCGGAGCACAGGCTCCGGACGCGCAGGCTCAGCGGCCATGGCTCACGGGCCCAGCCGCTCCGCGGCATGTGGGATCTTCCCAGACCGGGGCACAAACCCGTGTCCCCTGCATTGACAGGCGGACTCTCAGCCACTGCGCCAGCAGGGAAGCCCCCCCCCCCTCAATATTTTGATGTTTGTTTTACTCACTTCTTTTTCAGGTTTCCCTCATCTTGGAGTCCCTGCCTTTTCTTCTCCTATACAAATCTCAACTTTCCGTCCAGATTCTAATAAAGTTCTGCAACTTTTCTAAGCCTTTCCTGACAATCCCCACCCCTTTTTCATGTCAGACCCTTCTCCACAAAATCCCAGTCCCATCTCCTATCATACTGACCCCTCACTCACATTGTCCTTCCCTGCTCCTTTTCTGATATGCCAAGCTTACTTCCCCTGATGCTTCTTCATTTATTTACCTATATTCCTGAAACTCTATTAACCCTAAAATCCCTCATAGTTTTCATCCTTATTTCATTCAGATCTCTTACTATGTGACATGTCTCAGAACAGAGTTCCCCAATTACCCTGCTTAAATTAGTTCTCCCAAAGGCTATCATTCTGCATCCCCTTATTTTGCTATATTTTTATAGTGTTTACAATCTGATCTGATATGTGATATATCTGTTTATTTATTCATTTTCTGTCCCCTTCCCTAGAATGTAAGCTTGCCAAGAGTAGGGGATTGGTCTATTCTATGCTCTATATCTAGCCATAGAACAGTGCCTGATATATAAATGGGGCTCTATAAGCATAGGATGAATGAATGAATCAGTGAAGCACCCTTCTGAAATTTTATATTAATGGTGGTTAAAACCAAAACCACTTTTAGTACCTTTCAGATGCATTGCCTCATTTGAGCCTCTCTCTCTCTCTCTCCCTCTCTCCCTATTTCTCTTTCACATGTTTTATTTAGAGATGAACACAACAAAACTCAAAATTACCCTCTTATGAAATTGCAGAGGTAGAGTCCACGACTTTTGACTCTGGACCCTGAATGACTACCACAATGACATACACACACCATCAGACAGTATGCAGATTCAGTCTTAAATGTAATACCTAATTATTACTTCTTTAGCATTTGCCCATTATGTTAATATGCTTGCTTCTTTATAACTACATTGTAACCCTGTTGAAAGAAAAGATCCTAACTTAATATTACAGCAAGAGCTTGCATTTGCTCAAATATTTCCACTGTTTTACTCACTTATTATTTGTTCAGAAAATACATTCCTTATAGCTCAACATAGTATCAGTTAAAATTTTTGCTTTAAATATAACATGATTCCTTGATTACATACAATATACGTTTTACACTTTAACAACTATTTTCTAACCATTGTTTAATTAAAATACAAACAATGGCAGTGTTTTACATTCAGTGGACAGCAATAAAAACTGAAAGCTCTTACTTGTTCTGTGGCATATTTACTTAGTCTGAAATGAATACTGTTTGAATAAATTCATTGAATAAATACATGACTAAATGGAATTTTGTCATGCCTTTTCTTTCTTTGAGCGACACACCATGTGCCACAAAATGCTGCTACCTTTCACACATTGGGTGGCCTTCATTTATATTTGAACATTTTCTTCTCATACAAAATGTTCTCAAATAGTTGTAAAGCAGTAAGGAATAATTTAACATCATGGTAATAATTTATGCTGCACTTTTTAAACAAAATGCTCTTTTCTCCATTAAGTCATGTAAACTATGTATAGGGTTTGCATTAAAATACAACGCTTGCATTGAAGCACAATAGAAAGCTCTCCTAGGGATTGGCCTGTTTGAGATTTCTTACATACTTTTATACTCTGCTTTCGGATTGTAGAATCACGTACTTTTTGATTCTTAGGGATGGTTTCTCTAACTAGCTTTTGCCAGGCAGTGTTAAAACTTTAACCATTCAGGATGTTTTCTAATCACCTTTTCTAAAAGGAAAAAGTGACTATATATTTCTTTAATCTTTGATTCCAATTATCAATTGTGCTTGAGATACAATTTTCCACTCAATAGGAAACTTATTCCCAGATAGATTTTTCTAAAGTAATACCCTCTTTTGCAACTCTTATCCCCACATCCTCCTTTATTTCCCTTCACAGCCCTTATGCACCTGATATATATTAACTGTTTTATTTTCTTATTCTCTGCCTCCTCTTCTAGAATGATATGCTGCGTGAAACCAGGCACTTTTGTCAGTGCTTTTTCAAAAAATTATTTTATCTCTAAGTCCTAGCATATAGTATGATCCATTAACATTTCTTGAATGAAAGGATGAATACATAGATGAATTCAAGTTTCATTTCTAGTGAAATGAAAATTAGCTATGTTGAATCTACCAAGTTTCAAAAAGATTCATCACACTTGTATGCTATTTCAATCCAGAATGAAAGCTAAGTTACACATACTTTTAAAAAATATGATTAAAAAGGACCGTAAACCTGTCCTGTAATTATTTAATTGCATAATCTTAAAATTTAAATAAATCAGTTAACTCATTTTTTAATATTCTTTAAAGTCACATGTCATAGCTTATTCCTGTTCTGTCACATACATTCCTTGCAAAGATGATTTGAGTTCTCATTTAGAAACACTGGCAACTTATTTTAAAATAGCCTATTTGTTCTTCTCTTGCTAGATGTGTGAGACACAGAAATAGAACACTGTGTGATGGAACAGATGCTGTAGCAATGGTGAGTTTATATGAGGATGCTGATGACAGATGCCACCTTAAAGCATTAGCCAATAAAAAACATGGGTATTACACTACTCACAATTACTCATATGAGCTGGGCTGTGGGCAATCCCAACTGCACAATCTCACTCTCATGTGCTGTAAGTGATCTTGTATTATGGATATAATAAATATCCAAAATTAATTTAAAAGGAAATAACAAAAATTGTATTTTAAGGCATGTAGCATGAATCACCTCAGGTTTTTTCTTAGGGAAGTGCTTTATTCTCTACGGCAAGAAGAAAGAAACTAAAACCAAAATTTATTCAAAACAGAATCCACTGGAGATAGTTAAGTAACTTTGAAGATTAAACCAAGAACACATTTTTCAACAGAGAATATATTAGTTATAATAGTCAGGAGTATATTTACTAGGATTATTTTCCCTTTTTTTGAACAACTTACAAATATGAACAGTTGAAATCCTACTAAAATTAATTGGAGGGAATCTCCAATTATTTTGTTAGTGAGGAATTATGTTTTATTCTACATCATTAAAAATAAATGTGCATTTCACTTAAAGTAGTTTTATTTAGATAGTTTGAAAATAGTGGTTCAAGGACACTTTTCAACCTGCATATGTAAAATAATTAACTTGAAAACCAGTCAATATATTTTGGTCATCTTACAGTCCTGTCAGAATTCCATTTCACCAGGTTTTCTATTTCTATTATTGATTATTTCAGCAGCAGAGGTAACTCAAATGAACAAATTATATTTGCCTTGTTCCATTATGTCAAGTTTGGATGGCTCAAAACACAGATTCAGAGACAAGAATTTGGGTACAAGGAATGTATGTGAGAGAGGATCCCAGGAAGTGCAAGTAAGAAAGTGTGAGGCAGGGAAGAGAAGCTTGGGTTATGGGCACTTAGCCCTCTAAGACCCTCTGGAAAACGATATAGAACAGGCTTCAGAATCTTCCTTCCAGAAAAGGGAAATCTTGTTATTATTCATTGACCACCCCATTCCCCATTGTTTCAAGGTCCAAGCAAGTTCTTAGGTACCAATAAAGTCTTCAACAATAATGTATTGTATCCTTAAAATTCACTAAGGGGATAGAGCTTCCGTTAAACATTCTTACCATCATGCACCTACAAAATCATCATCATCCGCATCTAGGGGACGGGAGGAAACTTTGGGAAGTAATGGAACTGTCTATGGCATTGAGAGTGGTTCAGTGATGATTTCATGGGTATATACTTATCCCAAGACTCAAGGAGTTGTGTACATTAAATATGTACAGCGTCTTATATGTCAATCATACCTCGATCAGGTGATTAAAAAAGTCCTCACAAGACAAAACTAAAGAAGGTCTTACCTAAATAGACATTTCTCCAAAGAAGATATACAGATTGCCAACAAACACATGAAAGTATGCTCAATATCACTGATCATTAGAGAAATGCAAATCAAAACTACAATGAGGGATCACCTCACACCAGTCAGAATGGCCATCATCAAAAAATCTACAAACAATAAATGCTGGAGAGGGTATGGAGAAAAGGGAACCCTCTTGCACTGTTGGTTGGAATGTAAATTGATACATCCACTATGGAGAACAGTATGGAGGTTCCTTAAAAAACTAAAAATAGAACTACCATACGACCCAGGAATCCCACCACTCAGAATATACCCTGATAAAACCATAATTCAAGAAGAGTCATGTACCACAATGTCCATTGCAACTCTATTTACAATAGCCAGGACTTGGAAGCAACCTAAGTGTCCATCAACAGATGAATGGATAAAGATGATGTGACACACATATACAATGGAATATTACTCAGCCATAAAAGGAAACAAAATTGACTTATTTGTAGTGAGGTGCACGGACCTGGAGTCTGTCATACAGAGTGAAGTAAGTCAGAAAGAGAAAAACAAATACCATATGCTAACACATGTATATGGAACCTAAAAAAATAAATGGTTCTGAAGAACCTAGGGGCAGGACAGGAATAAAGACGCAGATGTAGAGAATGGGCTTGAGGACATGGGGAGGGGGAAGGGTAAGCTGTGACAAAGTGAGAGAGTGGCATGTACATATATACGCTACCAAATATAAAATTGATAGCTAGTGGGAAGCAGCCTCATAGCACAGGGAGATCAGCTGTGTGCTCTGGGTCCACCTAGAGGGGTGGGATAAGGAGGGTGAGAGGGAGATGCAAAAGGGAGGGATATATGTATATGTATAGCTGATTCACTTTGTTATACAGCAGAAACTAACACACCATTGTAAAGCAATTATACTTCAACAGAGATGTTAAGAAAAAATAAAATAAAATAGATTCTAAAAAAATAAAGTATTAAATGAAAAGCCGAAGGTAGGCTGGAAACTGTCAACTAAAACCACTGGTGAACTCATTTGGGGTGAAAATATGTGGGATGGGGAATGAATGGCATCTACTACAGAGGTTTTTATCTTTTTGTGTCATGCATCAAGATTAATGACTCTGTGTGTGTGTGTGAATGCATATGTTATGATATCTGTATGTTTGTGTATAATTTAATTTTGCTTCAACACAAACATTTGTTGAAGACTTAAAAATCATTGTTAGTAAGTTTCCAGAAATTAATGAGCTCAACACAAATGGTAGCATATGAGACTAGCTCTTGATATGTTAATTTTGCTATTAACATTTTCTTCTTATTATAGAAGTACAATACTTGTATAGAAAGGTCTGTTAAAAATTGAGTTATCAGAAACATCATCACTGAATATAAAGATGGTTTTCATTTTAATTGTTTTCATCCTGGTGTTCCTTAAATTTTTCTCTCTAAAATTCCCCATGAAGAATTTCTTCTTTATCAAATGAGCAGGATTAAATTCAAATTAACTTAATTGCCTTGTAGGTTATTAACAAAAACTAGATTTTTATCTGCCAATATAGAATTTAGAATATATTGTTAGTTTCCTATATTTACCTTGAGACAGTTCATTTCTTTTTCCTTTTTCATTTGTTGTTAGTTTTTTGTTGTTTTGTTTTGTTTTTGTTTCTTTCTTTCTTTTTTTTGGTTATGTCAGGGGTCAGGGAGAAAATTTAAAAAAACTTGCTAATTTCTTTGGAGCAAAAAAGAATCAGTATAGCTTGAAGTATGCCCAGATCTGCTTTCTGCCATATCTGGAATACTTGCAGTCTAAGCTCATATAAATGCCACCCAGTGAAGGGAAAAGGTCAGGAGTGAACTTGGGGTTGCCCCTTTGTTCAACTTTCAGTCATGCTAATCTGTATACAGGCCTATCCCTTGAGGCCTCAACTCTTCCTTGAAATTCTCTGCTTCAGGGCTTCCCTGGTGGCGCAGTGGTTGAGAGTCCACCTGCCAATGCAGGGGACACAGGTTCGTGCCCCGGTCCGGGAGGATCCCACATGCCGCAGAGCGGCTGGGCCCGTGGGCCACAGCTGCTGAGCCTGCGTGTCCAGAGCCCATGCTCTGCAACGGGAGAGGCCACAACACTGAGAGGCCCACGTACCAAAAATAAATAAATAAAATAAAATTAAGAAAAAAGAAATTCTCTGCTTCAGTTTCATTCATTTTGAGAGAAAGAATATTTTCTGAAACTCTAGGATATATTTAAGGTCAAAGGCAAAACCAGACAGGTAATGCCGTCAGGTCCTTTCCAGTAATAGATACAAATTTACTATGAGCCACTGTACTTTCTTCATATCTCTTTTCTTTCTTTTAATATCAAAAATATAAAGAAGGAAGTAACTATATTCTATGTTCCTCACAATCAACAGGATAATCACTTTTTTTAAACAATACCAAAACTTTCAATCAAATGACCAAAACTTATAGAATTTTTGAAAAAATTATCAGTAGTTTCTAAAAACACATTCGAGGTATGAGTCTCTGTTATAGATGTTGTGTACATGTCCAGATGATCCCTTTCCTATTGCTGTCAGTCCACATGGAGTGTTATATTATTTTTAAAACAAATCTTTTGTCTAAAGTGTATATTCAAAGGATTGAAAGAGATTCAAATATAAAGTCAGCCAAGTAATCTGCAACTCAAAATTAATCTTGAAGAGCTAAAACAACTCTACTTAAAACAAGTAACAGCTAAAGCGCTGAGTCTGAGCCGTAGTCTGAGGGTTAGGGTTACAGAACTAAAGTACAAATACAAAATTGTCCAGGCAGTAGTTGGGGTACAACAAGGATACAATTAGAAAATAATTGGAATAGGTCAAGATTAAATGAAGTGGTGCCTGGACCAAGAAAGGACATACAGGGTTTACCACTTGCTTTGTTCAGTTATTGAACTTGCTGATGCATCGTCTTAAAATAACAGGAGATTTGAGGTGAAAAATTTGGATTATTCTAAACAATTAATGAAAGAATGTGGGGATTTTAGGAGTTTGAGATTATTTAGAAACCCAATGAATGAATTGAAACAATGATTGGACTTATAGTCAGGGAATGTCTATCTCAGGGTGACTATACTTTTCTACTTTTCTGGAAGCCTATATTGGCCTTCCTAGAAGCACATCTCTTAAAGGTACGGACTAGAAATGAAGAATGAGTGGGGTTCTGCCTTTCTGATATTCAAAATTCTAGGACCCAGTGTTCTTCTATGGAGAAGAGGGTTTAGTGAAGAATTTTTCTGAAGTACTGTGTCACTTTAGCTCTCATGGAAGAAGACAATCTCTACTCATAGCTTTCACTGTAAAATTGTTTTTAAGCACTAACAGTGGGTGCATAAGACCAGCAAAAAAGGATTGCCGATAAGGACTTTTTTAAGTTAAAATTTGAAGCCATTAACCTATGGCTGTTATAATTGTTATAGCTTCCAGTTAAAAAGATGACATACTTCATAATAAATATTACACATATCATTTGGAATGGGCAAATAGAAACAGTTTAATGAATTCATAAACAACACAACCAATAAAGAACAAGAAATTAATGAACTTAAATGTGAACATATATTCCAATGATAAAAAAAACAGTTAAACTCATTGGGGAAATCAAATGTGTGAAGCATGGCACTATTACATATACAAATAAGATAGCACATCCACTGCATATCACTGTTATGGTTAATCTTATGACTTAATTTGGCTAGGCTCTGATGCACAGATGTTAGGTCAAACACCAGTCTAGACATTTCTGTGAAGGTATTTTTTAATGTGATTAACATTTAAATTAGTAGGCTTTGAGTAAAGCAGATTATCCTTCATAATGTTGGTGGGCCTCATCCAATCAGTTGAAGGCCTTAAGAGAAAAAGATGAGGTCCTCTGAAGAAGAAGAAATTTTGTCTCCCAACTCCCTTAGGACTCAAGACTGCAACATCGATGCTTTCCTGGGTCTCTAGCCTCCTGGCCTGCCCTGCAGATTTCAGGCTTGCCAGTCACCGTAGTTGCCTGAGACAATTCTTTAAAATCTCTGTCTCTCTTTCTCTTTATTTCTTTATCTATGCATCTATCTATCAACATGCACACATACACATACATTGGTTCTGTATCTCTGGAGAATTCCAACTAATATGATCATTATTAAGTATCATAACAGTAAAATAAAGGTGACTAGAACTTCAGAGAGGCACTGTGAGGTAGGGAAAGAGCCAGTAGACCTGAGTTTAAATTCTGCTTATCTTTTACTAATTAAGTGTTTTTGAGCAGTTTATTTAGCCTTTCAGAGGTATAGATTTCCTGATCTATAAAATGAGATGGTAGGTAAAGGGTGGGGAACAAATGCTGCAAGAGATATTAATAATATGTTTTGAGGATTGACTGGGAAAAACACATGAGAATTCTTTAGAACAGTCATTTTGTACAGTAGGTGATTAGATGTTATTCCTTTTCTCTATGGTAGAGAAGAATCATAAATACTTATACTCTTTTGTTAAAATTATTAATTCTAGTCTCATGAGATCAAAACATCTTAGAATTGTAAAGGTGTTCTTAAATTACTGATAACAATGACTTTAGTGGCAAATAGTGGAAACTGTTGTAAGCAGTAAATGAGTACATTATTTTGATTGTAGCAGACTGAATTAAAAATCCATGAATTGATAGTAAAGGTAAATATATATATATATATATATATACACATATATATATGTGATGAAAGAAAGCTCTTTTCAGAAGAATGAGACATATATGATGATTTGTAAATCACCATTTTTAAAACATTCTATGCTATAATCCATTTAATCATATATAATTAGTGGATGCCAAAACCATTACATGAAAATGTATTAGAAAGCAAGATATGAATGGGGTGCCCATTATCACTCCACATATTAATTGCAAAATATAAATTAAAAAAAACACCTTCTAAAGTGATCAAATTCAAGATCATTCATAGAATTGCATCCTCACACCATGGTATTCCTGGTTAGTGCATTATAAAGTATCCAAAATCACCTATGAAATATTCATCCCTTAAATGTTTAATCTGAATCTATTCTGGCCTCAAGGTCTAACGTTCACTTATTGGGAATAAAAGAATGAGGCTAACATCAACATCAAGCAACATATTCAGAATATGGGATATTCTCCAAAATAACTGGCCTGAAACAGTCAATGTCATTAAAAAAAAATGAGAAGACTGTTACCTTTTGGGACAAGATGTAAAGGTAAAGGAGACTGTTACAATAGATAAGATTTTATATTATTAATAATTGAATCATTTAAAATTTTGGAGCAGAGAACTGACATAATCACTTGTGCTGTTTTAGAAATGTCACTCTTACAGCAATATGGAAAAAGTAATAGATTCTATTGAAATAGTGCTGTAAGAGAAGAAGAAGGCTTAAGTTAAGTCTAAGTCAGGAACAATTAAGATGTGAGATCTTAGATTTGGTGCTGGGTTTAATGTGATTTTTGAAGAAATGGTGAGTCAAACATCTTAGAATTGTGCCAGTCACTAAAACAGTAATGCAGAGGGTGCACAAGTCAAAGTGAGAAACGATTTCCATTTTGGACCTTTGTGCTAAAACTGCCTGTGTGAAATCAAGGTGGAGATAACTTACCCCACAGACAGAATGTGAGCATCAACTGCTTACAGATGGCGGTTACAAATTCAGGTGAGGATGGAATCTTCTAGGGCTATATAGAGCTAGAAGAGGGCTAAAAACAAAACTTTGTAGCACGTTGTATTATTTTACTTGTTGCTGCTATAACAAATTGTCACTAATTTAGTGGCTTGAAAAAGCACAAATTTATTCTCTTAAGGTTCTGGAAGTCAAATGTCTGAAGTGAGTTTTATAGGATTAAAATCAAGTTGCCTGCAGGGTTGTTTCCTTCTAGAGGTTCCAAGGGAAGAATCTCCTTGCCTTTTCCAGTTTCTAGGAGACACTTACATTCCTTGGCTTGTGGCTACATCACTCCAATCTCTGCTTCCCTCATCACATTCTCTTTCTTTCTCTGACACTCCTCTTCTGTCGTCAAATTTCCCTCTGCCTCCTTATGTAGACCCTTATAATTACGTTTAACCCACCCAAATAATTCAAAACAATAGCCACATCTCAAAGTCCTTAACTTTCATCATATCTGAAAAGTTCCTTTTACTATGCAAGGTAACATATTCACAGGCTCTGGGGGTTCAGATGTGGACATCTTGGGGAGACCATTATTCAGCCCACAACACACATGCAGATTCATGGATTAAGATATTTTCTTTATGAAGACTCATAAATAGAAGCCAGAGAAAAAGGAAAAAGAAAAAAACAGAGATACTTTTGCCATATTAACCAAAGGTGGTAACATTACAACAGAGCACTTTCCATACAGCTGCTATTAGACATTGCACATATGCTTCCTGATAATACTGATAACACTCCTCTGCAAAACTCTTAGTGGATCTGAATTTAGTTAACTGGAGTTTTCTCTCATTTTCACGAACATTTCTAAATAGAATTTATATACTCTTGGGATGCAGGTCATGGAACATGTTCCAGGATTTACTAGATTATTCAAGTACAGGCACTGGCATTCCAATGAGACCGCACGCATCCACATATATTACTATGAGTAGCATTTTATTTAGCCATTTTACTAATGACTATTGAATAGCTAGTAAGTGCCAAGTATGCTAGAGACATAACGTTCACTCTCATTAAAAAGTTTACATTCTACAGGATTTGACCAAAAACCATGGGTCATACAGACACACACACACACACACACACACACACACACGTATTCAAATCTAAGATGCCATTGATTGTAAAATACAGACTTCTTTTATGTAACACTAGGAAATTAAAACTTATATTATTGAACTATACCACAACACTAAAACACCATTCCATTTATATTAAGATAAATCTCCAATTCCAGAGATATTGTGGGAATTAATGTGTCCTGAAATTGATAAAATGTTGTGATTCAATATACTGTGTATTGCTGTGCCCATATTAATTGAAGTAAGGAGATTAGTGAAGTTTAACAGGAAAGGATATTGTCCAGTTCTACTCAAAGGGAAAGAAGTTATCAGGCCATGACCAAAAATGTTGCTTTTGCTTGTTTGGTTGTTTATCTGTTTTGTTCTCTTGGCTACAGATTCAAAGATATATTATACCAAAGAGAAGAGAGATAAAAAACTTAGATCTATACTTGATTTAGATCTAATCTCCAGAATTTAGACCTAGAGAATGAGAGAGATGTAGCAATATACAACTGGACAAATGGGGACATTGAAGAGTCAATAGTACTTTGTATACTTGGTTTGCTTAGATTCTCTGGGCTCTGAATTGACTCTCGCATAGGTTGAGTCGGCTAGACAGCATTGTGTGAGCATGGGCTTGAAGGGTGAGAAAGGAGAAGACAAAATTCAAAGAAAACCATTGACAAATGCGTGGAAGCATGAAAGAAAAGGCCTCTCTGGAAAATTTAAAGATTTTGGTATTGTTGATACATCCACTGTGCCAGGCCCTGGGGGGGTGCTCAATATTAATGATGTTGCTGATCATGGCAAGAGCACACTGAGATTCGCAGCCTTTGAAATGTTGTATTTTTGAAAACTACATGTGTTTGTATTCAAAATATAAAATCACGTTATTCAAATAAGCTTTGGAAAATGTAAAATAAAAGCTGAATAGTCTAACTGTAGTCAGTGTTATTGATCATATGGAAAACACCCAATTTATTTATTTATTTTGAACTTATTTTTAGTAATTTACAATTTCAGAATGCAATATGATAATATATTTACAGATAGTAGCAGGGGAGCTGGGAGCAAAAACCTAGTCTCATTGGTTTCCAATACCTAAGCCCTTAAACTATGACTTCTCAGTTCCAAATTCTAGAATGTTCAATTTCAAGTCAGTTCTGTTTAGGAAAAAAGAGCAAAAAAGAAATCCAATTAAAAAGGGTAATAAAAGACCTGAAGTTATTTCTGTTAGAGGATTTATTAATCTAACATGAGTAATTAATTAGATTTGATGGTCTCTGTTTCACAGAGAAGAAGTGGAAGAAATAGAATTAGTTCCTACGAAAAGAGTATTCTCTCTGTGGCTCTATCATTATCATCATCATGCCTGTGAGTACCTATCAGGAAACATTACACAGTGAACAATAAGGAGATAATTTAATATTATATGTCAGGTAAGCTTCTCTGGGAGATATGCTGGAACAACAGGAAGACATTAGGCAGGTAAAACAATGTTTAGATTGGTAGTAAAAAATGCTAAATCCATTGTCACAAAGGTCATATTCATAGTCAACAACTGTTCAAATAGAAGCTTTAAAGCAAGGCTCAACTAACTTTTCTGTAAAGAGCCAGACAAAATATTTTCAGCTTTGTGGCACATATGGTCTGCACTGAAACTACTCAAGTCTCTCATGGTAGCATGAAAACAGCCATAGGCCATATGTAAATAAATGGGCACGGCTGTGCTCTGAAAAACTTTATTTATAAAAATGAGGGAGAATTAGATTTAGGCTTCATACCTTAGTTTGACAATTTTTGTTTTAAATGATTTAGATGAATGTAAGCTATATCCAAAACAGAAGTAAGAGCCAGAAAGGTGAGCAAGCCATTGTAGTAAGTGGTCAAATAGACTAGGCAGTAGTGATTCTCAGAATTAGATAGATCTTAATTCTGAGTGAACTATCAGGTTTGGCCAGGGAAGTTTTCTGAATCCTAGATGAAAAAGATAGGCTAAAATTTAGGATTAGACTCTAACCCCAGTTGGGGACAAAATCATCTAAATAAAAAGTCCATGTTAAGGACAGATAAAGAAGACGGTAAGCTCATTAGAGTACATTGAGGACAGTGGCTAATATTGAGAAGAGAGGTACACTATGATAATTGCAGCTAAGTTTGTTTTAGATCCCATCTCCTGCTAGCACCATATACTAATCAAACATGCCTTTTCAGAAATTGGTTAAAGGGAATTCCCTGGCAGTCCAGTGGTTAGGACTCGGCGCTCTCATCACTGGGCCCCTGGGTTCGATCCCTGGTTGGGGAACTAAGATCCCACAAGCTGTGTGGTGCAGCCAAAAATAGAAAAAAGAATAATCCAAAGAAAAATCCTCAGTATGCACCAGAGTAAGCAATTTTATTTATATTAAAAAGATGAAGATCTGAGTCGACTCAGGCAGGAATTGAATATATTATTTTACAGAGTCTCAAAGTAACAAAAATGAAACAATTGTCACTAATCCACCTTGCCAGCTTATACAGCTTTTGAGAGTGAAAGGTTCTCAGTAATAACATTAATTATTATTAAATATTACTAGCTTAGTGTTGTAGAGAATATAAACACCAATACTTACAGCCTTTTGGCAAAATGTACTTTAATTTTTTTAGGACATTGTACAGTTGGCTATCAATTTCTAACACAACATATTGTAGAATTGCCATTAAATAATTTTTAGAACTAATTAGTGCAAGCCATTTTCTCTCAAAATGCGGCAAATGTTCCATTTTCTGTACTTTCCTCATCTTTACCACCTGCTAGCAGTGTTTTAGGTAACAAAACAGCAGTGTTCTCAGCAGACAGTAGAGCCTGCTCCAAAATGTTAGCTATTCAGATGGTTCACAATAAGATAAAACCTTGAAGACTATGATAAATGATTTTTATTTCTTTATTTTCATTCTTCCTTTCCTCTTTAATGTTCAAACACTGAATTGTAAAGGTGATTAAAACTCTGTTTGGGGTGTACATGTGAACATATAGGAGTATAATTTTAAAAATCAGATTAAAAATATAATTAAATATATCTTAATCTATACATTTATTTGTTGAAAAAATCAGATTAAAAATATAATTAAATATATCTTAATCTATACATTTATTTGTTGAATCAATTCTCTGACATCCAAAAATTAACTTTCCTTCCTTTGCATTATTTTATGTTTCCTGGTTTTCTAATTATTTTTTCCCCCTGTGAACAGGGGTTCTTTTTTCTCCAGGTGGAAAGTGTTCAGGCTGCTCTAAGTAAATACCATACATTGGGTGGCTTACAACAGCAGATTATTTATTACTCACAGTTCTGGGGCTGAGAAGTCCAAGATCAAGGTGCCAGTAAGGACCCTCTTCCTGGTTCATAGACAGCTGTCTTTTCACTGTGTCTTCACATCGCATAAGGGCAAGTGATTCCATTGGGGCCTCTTTTATGAAGGCACTAATATCATCCATGAGGGCTTTGCTCTCATGACCTAATTAACTCTCAGATGTGGTACCTCCTAATACCATCATATTGGGGGTTAAGATTTCAACTTTTGAAATTTTGGGAACACAAACTTTCAGTTTAGAGCAGAAAGTTATCCTCAGTATTATGTTCTTTTTCTTTAAATGAAAATCTTTTATCAGTTATAAGACAATTTAATAACATGTAAACATTTTGAAAGGAGTAAAACAACTAATAGTGAATAATGGCTCAATTTAACAATTATTTTGAATACTGAATGAGTCTGTTTAAACAATATGTTTAGAATGAATCGTTGGTAGAAAAATGTATTCATGACTTTCTAAATTATTGATATCTTATATGTACTGTTTATTTTGTATTTCAAAGGAAGGTAAAACTCCTGATTAATTTTAAGAAAGAGCAGAAGGCAATGTTTTAACCAATATATAAAATAAGATAAAATATTTGAATTGATCTTTATACTAGTAAGGGAATAAATGAAATAAATGGTCACACAGTTTTAAAAATCTAAACAGTTATAAATGCCCATTTTTCTTCAAGGAAATAAACATGACTACAGATTGGTCAGAGTAGGACAATATTCACTTGCAACTTTAAAAATAAAACTGTGTGGGTAAGTTTCATTATTTTATTTGAATTCTACTAGAATGAAGTAAAGACTTGAATGAACTAAGAATGTAAAAAATTACATTATACTGCTTCAGTATTTTGAGATGAAGAACAGTTAAAAGAAATATATTTACAAGGGCAACTCTGAAAATGTCCAAATATTCATTTTTTTCCCACTGACCTAAAAATTATATGGAGAAATTACAAAACAGATGATATTATTCTACATACTGAAAGTTCAATTTAATTAAATAAATTTATTTAAGCACTTACTTTTCAAAAATAATGTGCTAAGTGATGGGAATTTAGAAATGACTCAATGCCTGACCTCAAGGAATTCAGTCTATCAGAAAGACAGACAAGTTAAACCAACCAATACATTACAGTGTGATAAATGCTGAAAGGAAGGGAGGAAGTAGTCTAAAGGTCCATAAAAGAGGTACCCCAAACAACTTTTGATAGAAATGGGATAGCTTGGGAAAATATTCCTAGAAAAAGTCAACTGAAAAAAGTTTTAAAGGGTAAATGACAATCATTTAAGCAGACAAGTGGAGAAGAAGTTTCCATTCCATGTTGAAAAATGTTTCCCAAATAAAGGCAGATATATTTATATGGATCTATAAAATCATGTACATGGTAGTAATTATTTTTCAGGGAAAAAGTTGACAGGTGCATTTTCTTTCAATTGATTTTGGAAATATTTAAATAGCACTGATTTGGGTCCTTGCAAAATAAGAGGCACTCAACCGATTTGGGAGAAAAGGAAATTATTATAAGAGATTAGTGACAAATTAGGATACTTTCTTATTTTTACCTGGATTACTTTACAAAATTATGTGGAGTAGCTTATATGCAAGTAAATATTTTTAGAGGTTAATGGAGTTCAAGTTTTTGCAGTTTAGTTCTCCTAACCCTCTTGCTGAGAGAAATATAAGACAGAAAGAAAAACATCTATTTGAAGGTAATGTAGAATGATCAAATCTAGCAGAAACTGGAGGGGAGTCTGTCCTTAAGTAGAAAATGGAACAAATGAGATTTTCAAATTTGAAGGTTTTTCCTGAAGGAATCTTCCATTTGAATACTGCTCCTGTGGTGGAAAACCATGACCTTACTAGCTTAAGGTGTCAGAGAACAGAGCATGGGGTTGGGAAAGCATTTGGAAACATATGGAGGAAACTCTGGAAAGAGGGAGTTGGATAGGAGATGGAAACAAAAAGTGTTTAAAAACTGCAAAAATCCTAATAAAACACTAAATTTTTCATGCATGAAAGAGAATGCAGAACACCCTCAAAATGTGGTAGTTGAAATCTGAAAGATCTGGGTGGCTGTTTCAGTTGCTGCCCATGCAAGGGAGACACAAGCTGAGTTCAGACAAGTGAAATAACTGCTTAAAAAAAAATCAATCCTCTGAAGAGAACTATAACAAAATGTAGAGCCTCTATAATGACATAAATATAAATATAAAGGTAATATCCATTCAGAAATCATGAGAATGCAAATAAACATTAACATTTGAACAGAGAAAAAATGTAGTCAATAGAAAACCTTCCTGAAATTATCAGGGTATTGCAATTAGCAACTAGGAGTCTAAAGTAGCTATTAAAATATGCTCAGTGAGTTAAAGAAAACTATACTCATATGGTTAATCAGATGAGAAATCAACAAAGAAATAGAACTATAAAAAAGAACCTAATCAATGTAGTGAGGCTAAGAAGTACAACTAAAATAAAGATTTTACTGCATGAAATTGATAAAACAAAATAGGAGGCTGCAAAAGAAAACAGTGAACTTGAAGATAGATCAGTCGAAAGTATCTAATCTGAATAATAGAAATATTAAGTACTCTAAAATATATGTAATTGAAGTCCTATAGGAAAGGACAGAGGGAATGGGGCAAAAAATTACTTGAAAATATATTATAGCCCCAAATTCATAAATTTGGAGAAAAAACATAAAACTACAGATACAAGTACTTCAAAAAATCACATCATTGTGAAATTATGGATATCAATAGATAAAGATAAATAACTAAAAGAAGCCAGAGGTATATGACATATCACAAACACAGGAACAGGAATTAAAATAACTGCTGACTTATTAGAAAAAAGGTGGGGTTTAGACTACAACAGAACAACATATGTAATATGCTGAACAAAAGATACTGTCAATGGGAATGCTGTATCTAGAAAAATAAGTCTTCAAAAATGAAGTAAGGGGCTTCCCTGGTGGCGCAGTGGTTGAGAGTCCACCTGCCGATGCAGGGGACACGGGTTCATGCCCCAGTCCGGGAAGATCCCACATGCCGCGGAGTGGCTGGTCCCGTGAGCCATGGCCGCTGAGCCTGTGCATCCGGAGCCTGTGCTCCGCAACGGGAGAGGCCACGGCAGTGAGAGGCCCATGTACCGCAAAAAAAAAAAAAAAAAAAATGAAGGAAGAAAATGACATTTTATTGTAAACCCAAACTGAGAAAATTCATTCCATTCAAACTTGCATACAAAAATGCTAAGGAAGTTAATTCAGAGTGAAGGAAAATAACACCAGATGATAGCTTGAATATACATAAAAAGGTACAGATGTTAAATGTGAGTAAATAAAAAAACGATTTTGTTTCCAGCCAAAATGGAGTAAAAGGGACCAGATTTACCTTCCCACCCAAAACAACAAAGAATCCAGACAAAATAAATGAAACAATGAAACACATCCAGCAAGGTAAAAGTGATCCCTGAGAGATGGGAAAGAAATGAGATGTGCCATATAATTGCCTCAGCTTACTGTCTGAAGAACATAAACTCAGGCAGAACTCAACTACCTCTCACTAGAGGAGATAGATCTGGAAGTCCAGGAGTCTAAGGCAGCCAGAGTTCACAGTGCACAGTACAAGAGAAAAGCGAGCGAGAAAGAGAGAGAGAGAGAGAGAGAGAGAGAGAGAGAGAGAGAGATCTGGATTTCTGCAGTGTCTGTATAATACTAACTGGTGAGTACACATACGGAAAATACCTGAGTTCAGAAAAAGAACCACCAAAAACGATTAGAAATAACAATCTGCAAAGCTCAGAGTGAAGAATATTGCTTGTTCTCTAAAACCAGTGTGGAGAGCCTCATAATTCATGAAGTAAGAGATGGAATACTAAAAAGATCTTACTTAATGGTTGGTAAAATTAACACCTGGATAAACACTGATCTGCCTCTACCTAATGAAATTTAAAGACAATATCCACAAAGATCAAATGGTTTTGAGTAACTTAATTGTGTCCTGGAAGAAAGCTCAATATTCACAGGAATACAAAAAAAATCCATCATCCAACAAGGACAAACACACAATGTCTATCATCTTATCAAAAATTATCCTGCACCCCAGAAGCAGAACAATCTGCCCATAGCAAAAAGAAAAAAAAAATCTATCAAATAATCCTGGGTATGACACAGATGATAGTAGATAAAGATGTTGAATACATAGTGACAGAAAATATCCAAAAATGAAATACAGAATAAATAAAGCAATATTATTTGCAACAACCAAAAACTTGGAACAGCTCTAACGCCCATCAAAAATAGAATGGTTAAACAATCATACAATAGAATGCTACTCAGTATCACATAAGAATGATAATATAAAACTGATATATGGAATGATGTGGATGAATATTAAAATAATTGTTTCAGTGAGAAGCTAAACAATATAGTAAATTCTGTATGAATCCACTATAGAAAAGTTTTTTAGATGCACACTAATCTATAGTGTCAGAAAGCAGATCAAAGGTTGCTTGTTTGGGGACGGCAGCAAATATGAGGGCAGAATTACAAAGGGGCAAAAGGAAACTTATGGAAGTCTTGGACATATTTATTATTTTGATTGTCTAAATGGTTTAATGAGTATATACATATGTCAAAGCTTATGAGACTGTATAATTTAACATGTGCAGTTTATTGTATGTTAATTATGCATTAATAAATGTGATGAAACCAAACCAACCAAAGACCAAGAATACATTTTTTAAAATTTATTTAAAACATATGTCCTGATATAATGTTATCAGTCATAATTCTAGTTATTATCCTAAAATATTATATGTCACAGAAATATCCAAGTTTCCTGCTAATTTCATTGTACTCAAATCTTTAACCATGCTATTTTAAGTTTTGGCCTCTACAGACAGTCATTATTTTATGCTGATGTTTTTAAAAAATGAAGATTTTCAAGAAGACTCATAAAGAGAACTTTTTTTTTTCTTTCAACAAATATAAGTTTCTGATAGCCTTTAGGTAATACCACTGAACTGGGTAACAAATAACAAAACTCTAATGGAAAACCAGATTACTTCATCCAAATCAACAGAATTAATTACATGGGACTGAATGAACTGATGAGTATGGTTTATAACTTTATGACTTTTTGGAAAATATACTAGCTTTAATTTTTTGTTTTCCAGAAAAAAACTTTTCTCTTATGCTATGATCTAAAACAAGTTGATAAAGTATGCATTTGTAAACAAAGGTAAAACATTTATCTTTTTCTCTCTACCTGATCCTGCTAGAATCTGGTTTCTCCAGCTGGCTCTCTTATGGACTTGATGGTTTACTGCAACTGGATTACAACTAGTTATACTAATCATTGCTTTAATTTGTTCTTTGTTTCCAAATTGTTTATGATTTGAGTCTTCCTTCTGCACTATCACTTTGTCAATGTTACTACCTACATTTCTTATATCCTATCTATTTATAAGATTGTTGTCTCTTACAGTGTTTAATGTGTAATCAGGCCTCCAACAAAATTGACAGCTAAACATCTTGAGGAAATAGATCACATTTATAACTCCATAAAATAATTGTAATAGTGTGATTCTAGGTATGGGAAGAAGCAATAAGGGAAAATACCTCCTGGATCATAATGGCCTAGTAAGACAGAGGATCCAGAGAATCTTTAATCATCAACAGGGTTAATCCAGAAATTAGCACCTGGGGTGTCATATCAACAAGAATTTTGCCTAATCTGGGATGAGCCTCACAGTGCTAGGGGACAAAAATTGGTCATGAAATATCTTCCAGATATTAGTCAAATTTTGGGCCAAGAGGAGGATCTGAGGAATGGAATATTTCTTGCCATATCAGTAAACTCAGGGTGTCACAGTCATCAGAAATTGCAACCACAGCCTATGGTGAGTTGGTGAGCCCTGAGGGAACTCAGGAGGGAAAGAATACCTGCCATCTAGCAGCTATCAGACTGCAGCCGCTCCCTGTGGTGAGCCCTGAGGAAACTTAGGATATGAAAACACAGGTTACTGTCCCCAGGTAGCTGAGGTGCATATCAAAGGAATGATTTTCAGTGAGCCTAGACTCTTGCATCTTCCTATACATAGAAAAGCACTAAATTCCTTAACTTGACATATCTGGTTTCCTTTAATTAACAGTAGTATTTTGATTTTCCCAACTATCTGCGCTTTGTTGCAAAACTCCTATATATCCTAGCTCCCCCTCTCCTCCTGGAAGCAGTTCTTTTAGGGTTGCTTGAGATGCTGTCCTGTCTCCTGGGCTTGAAGTCCTAAAAATTCCTGCCAAATAAAACATAAATCTCAGAAACAACATGTGACTATTTAAAGTAAAAATTAATTATTTAAAAACTAGCACTACCTTGAGGTTCACAACATAAGTGGATACCATATATATAATGTAAATCACACAATAGACAGTGCATGAGACCACACTGTTGCAAGGCTCCTATATTTCACACAGAGTAATATAATTTTAACTCAAAATGCATATTGTGTTATGTAGAAGGTGTACATTATAATCCCTACAATATGTAGTAAAAAATTACGCAAAGTGGTTCAGTGAAAAAGCCAAAAAGAAAGTGTGATTTTCAGAATTAGAACAAGAAATTTCACAATTTGTATGGAAACACAAAAGACCCAGAATAGCCAAAGCAATCTTGAGAAAGAAAAATGGATCTGGAGGAATCAGGCTCCCTGACTTCAGACTATACTACAAAGCTACAGTAATCAAGACAGTATGGTACTTGTACAAAAACAGCAATATAGATCAATGGAACAGGATAGAAAGCCCAGAGATAAACCCACGCACATAAGGTCACCTTACCTTTGATAAAGGAGGCAAGAATACAATGGAGAAAAGATAGCCTCTTCAATAAGTGGTGCTGGGAAAACTGAACAGTTACATGTAAAAGAATGAAATCAAAACACTCCTTAACACCATACAAAAAAATAAACTCAAAATGGATTAAAGACCTAAATGTAAGGCTAGAAACTATCAAACTCTTAGAGGAAAACATAGGCAGAACACTCTATGACATAAATCACAGCAAGATCGTTTTTGACCCACCTCCTAGAGAAATGGAAATAAAAACAAAAATAAACAAATGGGACCTAATGAAACTTCAAAGCTTTTGCACAGCAAAGGAAACCATAACCAAGATGAAAAGACAACCCTCAGAATGGGAGAAAAGACTTGCAAATGAAGCAACTGACAAAGGATTAATCTCCAAAATTTACAAGCAGCTCATGCAGCTCAATACCACAAAAACAAACAACCCAATCCAAAAATGGGCAGAAAACCTAAATAGACATTTCTCCAAAGAAGATATACAGATTGCCAATGAACACATGAAAGAATGCTCAACATCACTAATCATGAGAGAAATGCAAATCAAAGCTACAATGAGGGATCACCTCACACCAGTAAGAATGGCCATCATCAGAAAACCTACAAACAATAAATGCTGCAGAGGGTGTGGAGAAAAGGGCACCCTCTTGCACTGTTGGTGGGAATGTAAATTGAAACAGCCACTATGGAGTACAGTATGGAGGTTCCTTAAAAAGCTAACAGTAGAACTACCATATGACCCAGCAATCCCACTACTGGGCATATACCCTGAGAAAACCATAATTCAAAAAGAGTCATGTACCGTGATACTCATTGCAGCACTATTTACTAGCCAGGACATGGAAGTGACCTAAGTGTCCATCAACAGATGAATGGATAAAGAAGATGTGGCACACATATACAATGGAATATTACTCAGCCATAAAAAGAAGCGAAATTGAGTTATTTGTAGTGAGGCGGATGGACCTAGAGTCTGTCATACAGAATGAAGTAAGTCAGAGAGAGAAAAACAAATACTGTATGCTAACACATATATATGGAATCTGAAAAAAAAAAAAAAGGTTCTGAAGAACCTAGGAGCAGGACAGGAATAAAGACACAGATGTAGAGAATGGACTTGAGGACACGGGGAGGGGGGAGGGTAAGCTGGGACGAAGTGAGAGAGTGGCATGTACATTTATACACTACCAAATGTAAAATAGATAGCTAGTTGGAATCAGCCACATAGCACAGAGAGATCAGCTCGGTGCTTTGTGACCACCTAGAGGGGTGGGATAGAGAGGGTGGGAGGGAGATGCAAGAGGGAGGGTATATGGGGATATATGTGTATGTACAGCTGATTCACTTTGTTATACAGCAGCAACTAACACAACAATGTAAAACAATTATATTTCAATAAAGATGTTAAATAAAAGTATGATTTTATCCTAAAAATAGATTTTAAAGCCAATGATAGTCATTTGAAAAGCCAGAACTATAGCCACAGTTATATGGGTCTTTTTAACAAGTGGTGTTGGGCTCACTGGATGTACCCATATGGAAACAAAATCAACTATAACCCCTATCTTACTCAAGCACATAAACTAATTCAAGACAGATAAAAGGCTTAACTGTAAAGACTAAAACAATAAAGTTTTAGAATAAAAACACAATATCTTCATGACTTTACATCATAAGTCATCAGAAGAATACTACAAATTAAAATTACAATGAGATACTGCTAGACATCCACCAAAGAGGTTAAATTGATAATGGCTAGCAACAGACAAATGTCAGTGATGATGTGGAGCTACCAGAACTCTCTTATCCACTACTGATGGGAATGTAAATGGTATAATCACTTTGGAAATAAAGGTTTTGAAATACTTAAAAAATAAACATTTAATCCAGCACTCCCATTTCCAGATATCTAACCAAAAAAAAACCTATACAGTTGTCTACAGAAAGATTTATGCCCAAATATTTATAGAAGCTTCATTAATAGCAGCCAAAAACTATAAAAAAATTATGCCAATCATCAAATGGATAAATGATATGTGGTATATTTTTATTATGTATCAATATTATACCAAAAAACCCAACTACAACAACCGAAACTCAAATGATTGATACACACTACAATGTGGATGAAACTCACTGACATTATGGTGAGACAAAGAATCTGGACAGAAAATAGTACATACATGTGATTCCATAAATATGAAGTTCTAGAAAGGGTGAAACTAATATGTGGTTAAAAAGCAGAACTGTTGTTATCTCTGGAGTTGAGAGTAATTGACTGACAGGAACATGAGGAAATATCTGGACTGATGGGAATATTCTATGCCTTTATAGGAAATATGGACTATATGGGTATCTATTATCAAGATTATATATTTAACACTTGTGCATTTTATATAAATTTTATCTGAAAAATTGAAGGAGAGAGTGAGGAGTGGTTGGAAGCATAGATTAAACAAGAATGTTTATCACAAATATTGATGTTTTTTGGAACTGGGTGATGAATGCATCATGATTCATTATACTATATTTGAAATTCTCCATGTTAAAGTGTTTGAAAAGCTAAAGCCTATGAGTTCTACTAGGAAGAGCATGTGTGTTTTTGGGGGGAACTGGGTGGCCATAATAATTACTGCAGAAAATCAAGGCTAAAAAAGGGAACTTTATGGAGAATAAAACCGGAAGCCTTAAGAAAAAAGACCATACAAATGATTACCTCTTCTTTAGTACAACACTCTAATCAGGAGGAACATCGTTGTGTGAGTAAGAAGGCAGAGAGATTTATGTATTAGAGAGACTCGGGTTTACATTTTTGTTCTTCTTTATTAGCTTTGTTACTTTGTGCAAAACAATTAACCTTTCTGAGTTTCAGTTTATTCAACTCTAAAATGAGATTAATTATCTCTAACTCAAAAGGTAGCAATGAGAATTTGGCAACCTTAATATATTGTAAGCATATTCTACATTGCATGAAATTGACTATATGTTAAAGGAAATTTTGTTTTTCTTATTGCACAGCCCACCTTTCATTACAATCCCTGGCCTTGAACAACTTAGCTTTGTATATATTTGGCACTAAACACATTGAAGCTACTTTTATTATTAGCATCAGATAAGTGTTACAGAAAGTCTTATTTTGTGACCCATCCAAAGTCTACAGCAGAATAGAAGTTTCAAAGAGTAGTCTGTGTGAAGTACTTTCATTTGAGAAAATGAGTCCTAGAGTTTTGTGAGAACCAAGGGTATATATTTGTAATTTTGAATAGAAGGAGTTTCCCTCACTAATATGTAGGACAAAATATCCTTTATGTCAGTTCTTAAGGCATTAAATCTGTGGACTTAGAATAATTTTGCAAGTATAGTGACTCACATAATTTAACTAGAGTAGAAGCAGCAAAGCTACCTGTAATTTAAGAAGATTTATATGATCATGCATATTTAGCAAAACTGCAGTCCAAGAGTGAGAAATTTGTTCTGATGCTGAAGGCTGTAATTCTGAAGAATTGAGCATTGTTATAAAGGCAGCACATTAAAAAAATATTTCTGAGCTATCATTTAGGATAAAGTTGGGAAGAAGTCTTAAATTTGTAAGAATATCGTAGCACATGTGTCATTTGTTGATACACCCTGCAACACCTTAAATAATGAAGTTCATTTTTATCTTTTGTAATAAATATACAGCAGTACCGGATTTCTGATTTAGCCATAACTTTTAGGACTGAACAGAAACTCTAATGTCTGAAACACTTTTGCCTTATCCATTCTTAAAAATATATTACATATATTATATTAAAGCATATAGTTATAGTATTATAGCATAACGTTATAATGAATCAAGTGACTGATACTAAATTTCTTTGGGGATGTGTGTCAGATATCTAGCAAAAATGAGACTCCATAAAATAATGAATAAATAAGTTAAAGAATTAGCAAATATAAGAACACCACAGTTGAGAAACAGGAGGCTTGCATGATGTATCTTGTAATATGGAAGAGAATTTCTAGGTTTTATATCTCTTTATTGTCATAAGTTTGTTTATTTGTTTGATTTTTTGTTTGCTTGCTGATGTTATTGTTTTAAGAAATTATATGGAAGGAAAGAGGGCAATGACAATGAATCTATGACTAGGGAGTAAGGAGATTCATTTGAGAAATATTTAAGGTAGAACTGACAAAATTAAACCGACTGAGAATACATAAATGTTCCTAAATCTTCCAGCAGAAAGAGACTACAAAGAGGTATACAGCTTATTTATCCAGCTAGTGCTACAACTAAGCTAACAACTATGAATTTTTTAAACCTGAGTTTTGAAGTTACCCAGTGCTAGAAATTTTAAAACTAGCCTTAATGGATAAATTTAAAACTTAAGAAAAATTAGGTTGTTATAAATAAACTATATTATTTTATTACTGTTATATATTTTTATATTATTATGAAATCATAGCCTTTTAAATGTGGTAAGGAACTTTGAGACCATATATATTTAAATGTTCACCTTAGTTTTGAAGAATCCAGATTAATGTATATCTTCTTTGTATGTTATTGTATAGTTCTATGATTGAATTTCCTTTGAGAACTGAAGAAATTAATATGGTAAAAACTTTAAGTAGCATCATATTATTATGATGATAGAAAATTTAAATATTAATATTTGAATTTTATTGTTCATTTCTGTATACATAATGATTGGTCTGGGGAAACACTGCAAGGGTAAATTTTATTTTCTCTTTGAAAATGAGAAAAGGTAGACAAGTACATAATGGTTCAAAAATTTGAATATTATTTTATTTTATAATTAATTAAAATTGCATTTAGGACAAATACATATAATCTTCTTTGAAGTTATTCAATGACATGGTTTTCTTTCTGAACTTTAATTTTTTCGAGCATGCCTAATGGATTAGATTTCAGAAAGCCACTGGGACATTTTTATGTGGTGACATTGTGTTTCCAGTGCCATTTATTCCACAACTATTATGTGCCTGTTATTTGCCAACAGTAGCATATTATTTGACCTCCTCCTATATATAAAATGGAGATTTCACTTTGTTATATTTTACATTGTGTATTCATTAAAACTTTGCCAATAAATTAATACAAGCACTGCTAAGCTCAATTAACATTATTGAGCACTTATAATGTTGTAGTCTAGGTTCTCTATTAATGACTTTACATGTATTTTCACATTTGTTGCTCACAACTCTCTGGGGTAGTACTTACCTTAGTTTTGTAAGTGAAGAAGTAGAGACTAAGGGCTTTCAATAATTTGCTCAATGTCACAAGGTAGCGAGTGACTGAAGCCACCATCAAAACCTAGCTCTATTGGATGACAAATGCATGATTCTATTGCTACTCTAAGCTCCTTCAAAGCAAATTAAACACGAATATATAATAAATTGCTCATTTTTTATGTGAGAAACATCATAAATTCATCTTACAAATCACAAAGAATATAGCATTTTTGGAAATCTACATTTTCTAGGAGGAGAGGTCAAAAGTGACAGGTGGAGATGATGCTGCCTATTAAACTGCTTTTCTGTTTTTTCCTGATCTGTGCTAGTTTTGTGAGGGAGAAATAAGGCAAAATTTAGTTGATACCAATAGCTCGTTTGCCATGAATTTCACATGACAACATGTGTTTTATCCATTGACCTCTAAAGAGTAATTATTAACTTGAAGTAGCAAGTTCTCTCAGTGCAAGTCATTGAAATGTGTTTAATGAGATGACAATAATGACAAAGACTAATAAATGCTCAATGTGCATTATGTATTATTCTAAGGACTTTACAAATATCTATTTAGGTAACCCTAACAACAATCCTGTGAGATAGGTACAATTATCTGTCTCTATTTTTCAGATGAGGAAACTGAGCCACAAAATGGTGAACTAACTTGCTCAAGGCCACCTAGAACTAAGCAGTGATATTTTCATAAAGGTTACCTGATTCTAGAGTCTGTGATCTTAACCATTATTCTTTTTTTATTTTTTAGTATCTTTATTGGAGTATAATTGCTTTACAATGATGTGTTAGTTTCTGCTTTATAACAAAGTGAATCAGCTATACATATATATATATAGATAGATATAGATCCCCATATCTCCTCCCTCTAGCATCTCCCTCTCACCCTCTCTATCCCACCCCTCTAGGGGGTCACAAAGCACCTTATTCTTTAACTAATCTCAAATGAAAGGAAAGATCCCTCAGTGACTTCTCAGACCAACCCCAGTGCCTACAGCGCTCTCAGGCACTATATAATATCGATCATCCCTTTTGTTTTCTTTGCCTCTTTCTCCAATTTACTAGATCCTTCTTTAATGGCACTTGGATGTGTTCAAGTTTCCCAAATCTTAACAATATAATTGCCTCCATCTCAATTACTCTTATAACTAAGTAACTGCCACATTCTTTTCATTCTCTTTAAAGCCAAACTTCTTAAGAGAATTGTCTATACTAATTAAACCTACTCCCTTGGAGTTATGTATTCCCCAAACACATTCCAATACGTAAAATGTAGCTACAACTCCTCTGGAAGATTTTACTTTTAAGTTCATTATTGCCCTTTGTCACTGAACATGATGAGATTTTTTAAAAATCCTTTTTATCTTGACATCTTAACACAGTAAAGTTCTTAACACAGTAAAGTCTTTTGTTCTCTTGGCTAAACTGGTTTTCTTGTCTACTTCTTAACAACTTTTTTGTCACCTTTGCTGGCTTATCCCTCTAAAATGAACTTGTAAATTATAAAGTTATGTGAATTTTTGGTTTTACATTTGTTAAGTTTAACTACCATTTAAAACTATTTTTTTAAGTGACACTGGTTTGGCAGTAAAACAAATTGGACATTGTGAATGCAGAAATACATGAGAATAGCAATGTGGCATGAATTTGATAGTGCGGCAAAGGTAAGTCAATGAAGGAATCACTGCCTCTCCACATTTACTTGCAAAGTAGCAGTGAATTTTTTTATGGTACCTGAAAAAGAGATCCCAACAATAGATGGAGATGGGTTATATTTTGTTACTGAATTCTGTGCACAAAGATTGCCTTTCACATGTTAAGTTGGAAATTACTGGCACCAAAATTGCAGAATGGAGCTCAGTGTCTTGAAAGAAAATTTGGGAAGCAAAGATAGGGTTCCTTTGTAAGAAATCCTATACAATTAGCATTCCTGATAACACAGAGAATGATTGTGTGTGTGTGTGTGTGTGTGTGTGTGTGTGAGCATGTGTGAGAGATGACATCAATACCACTAAAGGGGAGGTTGTTTGTGAATAGAAAACATTTTTAGGAAAACGTTATCCACTTGATTTCACTTGTATGCACTTTTTCACATGTGACCAAGAGTAAAATATGATGAAATTTATCTAAAAATCTTAAAAAATATGAAATATAAAAATCTATGTATAAAAAGTATTGTATGATAGTTTAATTATCCTTTATTGTTGTTTGCTTTCTTAGTGAAAATAACACATCTTACAATTGATGGATATTTAGATTTGATGAAGTATAATATCATAGTATATATAATGTGTGTCATTATTTGATTACTCTTCATCTTCTCCTCTAGATTATAGACTCCATAAGGAGGATATGGGCTCTGTTGTTTATCATTCTATCCCAGAGTCTGCAAAAATGCTTGACACATAAAATGGATGAACTTTCTATCATTAGCAAATAAAAATAAAGATCAGTTTCACTTATTATTCTAATGCTTAAATCCAAATCTCTCCAGGATTAAAAAACACTTCCCCACCAAGGAAGTGATTCCATCTTCTAGAGCCAGTTGGTGTCTTGAGGTTCCTATTGACCGCAGGCCCATGCCTTTGGTATAGTATGGAGCTTATGCTATTGTTATGTATGGACATTTCAAGTTCTATGTATAGTGACATCAAAGGAGACTTCCTAAATTTAAGAATTGGGAACTATTGTGGCCCACATTCCTGAGCTTAAGTCACGTCATCAGCCATTTCTTCTGACATTATTTACTCTCACAATCTTTCAAGCACTCCTAAGTTTGCATATAACTCTCTTACATCTTAATTATCTGTTGGGCTTTGCATTATTTCTGGTTTTCTTGAGATATTTAAAATGTCTTCCTACCTATCTCTAGAGAACCACTAATGCCATTTCATTGGAATCCTTATACACATATGAATTCTGTTCTACCTCTTTGATTTTTTGGCAGAATTCTGTTCTCTATCTTTATATATATATATATACATATATACATATATATATATATATACACACACACACCACACACATATATATACACACATATAAGTATATGTATATATATTTTTTCTTTCCAATAATTCAGCATCTCAAGTATTATATACATTAAAATTACATCTGACTGGATTCTGGATAGCTTTTATAAGATGGGTTTATCTGGCTCAATAATTATAACCCTGAAATCTTGCTAATGATGTATTACACAGCACAAACTTGTTAAGGTTAAAATAAGTTGTAGTCATCACATACATAAGAACTGGTTAACTTCCAAATATACAGAAATCAGCAATGTTACCCTAATTCTGCCTTTACCTTGTCTTTCTAAGTTTCAACAGCCGGTGAGCAGATAAGGAATCCCACTGGCTACTTACCCCTAGAGCAGATGGGAGAATTTTATGCTCAACAAAGGTCCCTATTTGGTATTTTAGAGAGTGTCTCACATTTTCTTGCAAAAAAGGCTGCTCCCACCATCTGCAACCGCCAGTGCTGCTGTCTCCCTCCGGGGATTGGCACTGACCTACTCATCTTAGAAGTCCATTTGGGCTTCTATGAAATGTATTCCTGCTTTACTAGGTACTACAATCCCTTGCCATGAGCTACTGTCACTGTGCCAAATGCCTCTGCTTATGTACAAAAATCTTAATGCCCAATGAACAAACAAGGTGGTTTGGAGGGATCTGAGTGAACATTGTGTGATCCTCTGAGTTATACCGTGTCAGAGTGGAGAGGAAGCCCTGCTATAAATCTTTTAGTTAAATACCTTTGCCCTTTTAACTTATTATCCGTGTCTTCTTAGGACTTTTAGGCACTGGAGTGGAGGACAGATCAGAGGGTTAATATTACAGGATCATCAGCTCCTTAATGACAAAGCTGACTGTGTGTAAGTGGGTCTAACTCCTTGTGTCTGGCTCCTTTTTTGCTAAGGATGGGCTGTCCCAGGAGGCTTCTCTAGACCTTCCTCAACTGTTCCTAGAAAACCTTTAGTGCTTTGATTCAAGCTTGCCTCCTGCTCAGAACTTAAAATTATAACATGGAAAATGCACAATGCTGGCTGACTGGGTGATACAAAAAGTATATTTACCTCATTTTTTGTGGCTTAATTCTAATTGGACAAAATTCTCCTAAAATCAATTCTGAAAGATTTTTTAAATGTCATCTTTGTGCATCATTCATACTTCCTTTTTACCAGGAAATGTGGTTTTCCTTTGACTTGCATGCTGATATTAGGCTAGAAATTCCTTTTAGTTAAAAGTGCTTTTTGTAGTTAATAGTGTCACTTCACAGTGATTAAGACTGACACAGGTACTGACACAGGCTCCTGTTTTGGGCACAGGCTTGTCTGCACACGCTCTCAAGTTCTGACAGTCTGGTGTAGATTCCTAATGTGGCCTTAGACCACTCAGTCTCCCTTTCTGTACTGAACTCTACCTATAAAGCTGGGCTAATAGAGCTCACAACATTTCTGAGAATTAATTATTTACTTTTCATACAAGGTTCAAAAGCAGTACAGAAGAATGGATGTGCTCAATGTTATCATCTCCTTATTCTGTAAAATGGTAGGTTTTTAGAGTTAAAACAAACAAGGCCAAGCTTGATCAAGAAAAAATCCTCCCCTACTGATTTTGCCTACAATAGCTTTGGCACTTCTGTGCTAAGGAAATTCATGTAACTAGGCACAGTCAGACAGCTAGAGCCAGTTATTACCCCACCTGCTCTCCCTCATTATATTCTCATGGCTTGCTCTCTCATTTCTTTTGGGTCAGAATTCCTCTGACCACACTACTTTAAATTAATTTCTCTCCTCACTTTCCAAACTCTCTATACCCTTGCCCAGTTATATTTTCTACATTATAACTTATCACTGTCTAACATTATATATGTATACATAATATATATATATAATAAACATAATATATGTATATATACAAGTATACATATATATTTATATTTTGGTCTATCTACTCTCCCTCTCCAATAATATAAGCTCTATCATGGCAGTGTTTAAACTGTTTTGGTCTCCACTGTATCTGCAGGATCAGACCAGGACCTGGCACATAGTAAATTTCAATAAGTGCTTGTTGAGTAACCAAATGAATGACTAATCACTTAGCCATATCTCTAAGAAGTTAGTTAGCCCAGGTTACAGAAAAATTACTGTTGTTTATTAATGTATTTTTCCCATGAAAAATAAATGGATTTAAACCTGGCCTTCTGTATATAAAAATGTGTTACTTCACAGTTCCTGATCTGAAAGTCCATTAATTTTCATCATAAAACAATAATTTAAACAACAACAACAGTAACCATCATTGGAAGAAAACTAGCAAAAATATGTGAGTGATTTCTTTGGACCAGGCATTAGAAGAAATGGTCTCTCTCTGTCTCTGTCTGTGTTTCTCTCTTTCTTACACTCTCAATATTTTTTCTAATTGAATGTATCCAGCATTTCTATGGGTACCCTTATATAGATGAGAAAACTGAGGGTAAAATTGAAATGTCCAAAGTCTATGAGTGGTAAGTGACTGAATGATGACAAGCTGACCCAAGAGTCTGAGCTATGACAGTAATCCAAGGCAATTATTATTTTGTCCATACTTGAAGCGGTTTCTAATTTTATGCAAATTTTTTCTGTCTATATCTTAGGGAACGAACTCTTTATTTTTCTAGTTACATGAAGCAATGAGAGAAAGAGAGGGAGAGAGAGAGAGAGAGGGAGAGAGAGATGATAGATTTTCTAAGTTAAAAAAATACTCTAGGAGAGACCTTCAAGATGGCGGAAGAGTAAGACGTGCAGATCACCTTCTTCCTCACAAATACATCAGAAATACATCTACATGTAGAACAATTCCTACAGAACACCTACTGAACGCTGGCAGAAGATCTCAGACTTCCCAAAAGGCAAGAAACCCCCCACGTACCTGGGTAGGGCAAAAGAAAAAAGAATAAACAGAGACAAAATAATAGGGACAGGACCTGCACCAGTGGGAGGGAGTTGTGAAGGAGGAAAGGTTTCCACACACTAGGAAGCCCCTTCGCGGGCAGAGACTGCGGGTGGTGGAGGGGGAAAGCTTCAGAGCCACGGAGAACACAGCAACAGGGGTGCGGAGGGCAGAGCGGAGAGATTCCCGCACAGAGGATCGGTGCCAACCGGCACTCACCAGCCCGAGAGGCTTGTCTGCTCACCCGCCGGGGCGGGCGGGGCTGAGAGCTGAGGCTCGGGCTTCGGTCTGGTGGCGTGAACACAGCCTGAAGGGGGCTAGTGCGCCACGGCTAGCCGGGAGAGACTCTGGGAAAAAGTCTGGACCTGCCTAAGTGGCAAGAGACCATTGTTTCCGGTACCCAAGGAAAGGGGATTCAGAGCACCGCCTAAACGAGTTCCAGAGACGGGTGCGAGCCACGGCAATCCGCCCGGACAACAGAGACGGGCATGAGACTCTAAGGCTGCTACTGCAGCCACCAAGAAGCCTGTGTGCAAGCACAGGTCACTATCCACACCTCCCCTCCCAGGAGCCTATGCAGCCCGCCACTGCCAGGGTCCCGTGATCCAGGGACAACTTCCCTGGGAGAACACATGGCACGCTTCAGGCTGTTGCAACATCACGCCAGCCTCTGTCGCTGCAGGCTCACCCCGCAAGCCGTACCCCTCCCTCCCCCTGGCCTGAGTGAGCCAGAGCCCCCTAATCAGCTGCTCGTTTAACCCCGTCCTGTCTGAGCGAAGAACAGATGCCCTCAGGTGACCTAAATGCAGAGGTGGGGCCAAATCCAAAGCTGAACCCCAGGAGCTGTGCGAACAAAGAAGAGAAAGGGAAATCTCTCCCAGCAGCCTCAGGAGCAGTGGATTAAATCTCCACAATCAACTTGATGTACCCTGCATCTGTGGAAAATCTGAATAGACAATGAATCATCCCAAATTCAGGGGGTGGACTTTGGGAGCAATGATATATATTTTTTTTCCTTTTTCTCTTTTTGTGAGTGAGAACGTGTATGCTTCTTTGTGTGATTTTGCCTGTATAGCTTTGCTTTCACCATTTGTCCTAGGGTTTTGCCCGTCCTTTTTTTTTTTTTTTTTTTTTTTTTTTGGCTTTTCTTTTTAGTACAGTTTTTAGCACTTGTTATCATGGGTGGATTTGTCTTTTGGTTTGGTTGCTCACTTCTTTCTTTCTCTCTTCTTTTTTCTTTTTTTATTACTTTTCAATTTTTAAAATTATTTCTTAATTTTTATTTTAAGAACTTTATTTCCTTCCTTCCTTCTTTCCTTCCTTCCTTCCATTCTTGCTTCTTTCCTCCCTCCCTCCCTCTCTCTCTTTCACTTTCTTTCTTACTTTCTTGCTTTCTTGCTTTCTCCCTGCTTTTTTTCTCCCTTTTCTTCTGAGCCGTGTGGCTGACAGGGTCTTGGTGCTCCAGCAGGGCATCAGGCCTGTGCCTCTGAGGTGGGAGAGTCGAGTTCAAGACATTGGTACACCAGAGACATCCCGTCTCCATGTAATATCAAACAACAAAAGTTCTCCCAGAGATCTCCATCTCAACGTTAAGACCCAGCTCCACTCAACGACCAGCAAGCTACGGTGCTGGGCACCCTATGCCAAACAACTAGCAAGACAGGAACACAACCCCACCCATTAGCAGACAGGCTGCCTAAAATAAAAATAAGGTCACAGACACCCCAAAACACACCATTGGATGCGGTCCTGCCCAACAGAAAGACAAAATTCATCCTCATCCACCAGAAAACAGGCACTAGTCCCCTTCACCAGGAAGCCTACACAACCCACAGAACAAACCTTAGCCACTGGGGGAAGACACCAAAAACAATCGGAACTATGAACCTGCAGCCTGTGAAAGGAGACCCCAAACACTGTAAAGTTAAGCAAAGTGAGAAGACAGAGAAACACATAGCAGATGAAGGAGCAAGGTAAAAATGCACCAGACAAAACAAATGAAGAGGAAATAAGCAGTCTACCTGAAAAAGAACTCAGAGTAATGATAGTAAAGATGATACAAAATCTTGGAACTAGAATGGAGAAAATACAAGAAACGTTTAACAATGACCTAGAAGAACTAAAGAGCAAGCAAACAATGATGAACAACACAAAGAATGAAATTAAAAATTCTCTAAAGGAATCAATAGCAGAATAACTGAGGCAGAAGAACAGATAAGTTACATGGAAGATAAAATAGTGGAAATAACTACTGCAGAGCAGGATAAAGAAAAAAGAATGAAAATAATTGAGGACAGTCTCAGAGACCTCTGGGACAGCAATAACTGCACCAAAATTCGAATTATAGGGGTCTTAGAAAAAGAAAGGGACTGAGAAAATACTTGAAGAGATTATAGTTGAAAACTTCCCTAATATGGGAAAGGAAATAGTTAATCAAGTCCAGGAAGTGCAGAGAGTCCCATACAGGATAAATCCAAAGAGAAACATGCCAAGACACATATTAATCAAACTGTCAAAAACTAAATACAAAGAAGAAATATTAAAAGCAGCAAGGGAAAAGCAAGAAATAACATACAAGGGAATCCCCATATGGTTAACAGCTGATCTTACAGCAGAAACTCTGCAAGCAAGAAGGGAGTGGCAGGATATATTTAAAGTGATGAAAGGGAAAAACCTGCAACCAAGACTACTCTACTCAGCAAGGATCTCATTCAGATTCAATGGAGAAATTAAAACCTTTACAGACAAGCAAAAGCTGAGAGAATTCAGCACCACCAAACCAGCTTTACAACAAATGCTAAAGGAACTTCACTAGGCAGGAAACACAAGATAAGGAGAAGACCTACAATAACAAACCCAAAACAATTAAGAAAATGGTAATAGGAGCATACATATTGATAATTACCTTAAATGTAAATGGATTAAATGCTTCAACCAAAAGACATAGACTGGTTGAATGGATACAAACACAAGACCCATATACATGCTGTCTACAGGAGATCCACTTCTGACCTAGGGACACATACAGACTGAAAGTGAGGGGATGGAAAAAGATATTCCATGTAAATGGAAACCAAAAGAAAGTGGGAATAGCAATTCTCATATCAGACAAAATAGACTTTAAAATAAAGACTATTACAAGAGACAAAGAAGGACACCACATAATGATCAAGGGATCGATCCAAGAAGAAGATATAACAACTGTAAATATTTATGCACCCAATAAAGGAGCCCCTCAGTACATAAGGCAAATGCTAACAGCCATAAAAGGGGAAATCGAGAGTAACGCAATCATACTAGGGGACTTTGCACTCCACTTTCACCAATGGACATATCATCCGAAATGAAAATAAATAAGGAAACACAAGCTTTAAATGATACATTAAACAAGGTGGACTGAATTGCTATTTATACGACTTTGCATCCAAAAACAACAGAATACACATTCTTCTGAAGTGCTCATGGAACATTCTCCAGGATAGATCATATCTTGGGAAACAAATCAAGGGTAGGTAAATTTAAGAAAATTGAAATCGTATGAAGTATCTTCTCTAACCACAATGCTATGAAACTAGATATCAATTACAGGAAAAATACCTGTAAAAATACAAACACATGGAGACTAAACAATACACTGCTTAATAACCAAGAGATCACTGAAGAAATCAAAGAGGAAATCAAAAAATACCTAGAAACAAATGACAACGAAAACATGACAACCCAAAGCCTATGGGATTCAGCAAAAGCTGTTCTACGAGAGAAGTTTATAGCAATACAACCCTATGTCAAGAAACAAGAAATATGTCAAATAAACAACCTAACCTTATACCTAAAGCAATTAGAGAAAGAAGAACAAAAATACCCCAAAGTTAGCAGAAGGAAAGAAATCATAAAGGTCAGATCAGATATAAATGAAAAAGAAATGAAGGAAACAATAGCAAAGATCAAAAAAACTAAATGCTGGTTCTTTGAGAAGACAAACAAAATTGATAAAAATTATCTAGACTCATCAAGAAAAAAAGGGAGAAGACTCAAATCAATAGAATTAGAAATGAAAAAGGAGAAGTAACAACTGACACTGCAGAAATACAAAGGATCATGAGACATTACTACAGGCAACTATATGCCAATAAAATGGAAAACCTGGAAGAAATGGTCAAATTCTTGAAAAGCACAATGTTCTGAGACTGAACCAGGAGGAAATAGAAAATAGAAACAGACCAAACACAAGCACTGAAATTGAGACTGTGATTAAAAATCTTTCAACAAACAAAAGCCCAGGACCAGATGGCTTCACAGGCAAATTCTATCAAACATTTAGAGAAGAGCTAACACCTATCCTTCTCAAACTATTCCAAAATGTAGCAGAGGCAGAAACACTCCCCAACTCATTCTACGAGGCCAGCATCACCCTGATTCCAAAACCAGACAAAGGTGTCACAAAGAAAGAATACTACAGGCCAATATCACTGATGAACATAGATGCAAAAATCCTCAACAAAATGCTAGCAAACAGAATCCAACAGCATAATAAAAGGATCATACACCATGATCAAGTGGGGTTTATTCCAAGAATGCAAGGATTCTTCACTGTACACAAATCAATCAATGTGATACACCATATTAACTAACTGAAGGATAAAAAGCACATGATCATCTCAATAGATGCAGAGAAAGCTTTTGACAAAATTCAACACCCATTTATAATAAAAGCCCTCCAGAAAGTAGGCATAGAGGGAACTTACCAAAACATAATAAAGGCCATATATGACAAACCCACAGCCAACATCGTTCTCAGTGGTGAAAAACTGAAACCATTTCCTTAAGATCAGGAAAAAGACAAGGTTGCCCACTCTCACCCTATTATTCAACATGGTTTTGGAAGTTTTAGCCACAACAATCAGAGGAGAAAAAGAAATAAAGGGAATACAAAACAGAAAAGAAGTAGTAATGCTGTCACTGTTTGCAGGTGACATGATACTATACATCGAGAAGCCTAAGAATGCTATCAGAAAACTACTAGAGCTAATCAATAAATTTGGTAAAGTAGCAGCATACAAAATTAATGCACAGAAATCTCTTGCATTTCTATAAACTAATGATGAAAAATCTGAAATTGAAATTAAGGAAACACTCCCATTTACCATTGCAACAAAAATAATAAAACACCTAGGAATAAACCTACCTAAGGAGACAAAAGACTTGTATGAAGAAAACTATAAGACACCTCTGAAAGAAATTAAAGATGATACAAACAGATGGAGAGATATACCATGTTCTTGGATTGGAAGAATCAACATTGTGAAAATGACTCTACTACCCAAAGCAATCTACAGATTCAATGCAATCCCAGCAAACTACCAATGACATTTTTCACAGAAGTAAAACAAAAAATTTCACAATTTGTATGGAAACACAAAAGACCCGGAATAGCCAAAGCAATCTTGAGAACGAAAAACGGAGCTGGAGGAATTAGGCTTCCTGACTTCAGACTATACTACAAAGCTACAGTAATCAAGACAGTATGGTACTGGCAGAAAAAACAGAAAGATAGATCAATGGAACAGGATAGAAAGCCCAGAGATAAACCCATGCACATATAGTCAACTTATTTTTGATAAAGGAGGCAAGAATATACAATAGAGAGAAGACAACCTCTTCAACAACTGTTGCTGGGATAACTGAACAGCTACATGTAAAAGAATGAAATTAGAACACTCCCTAACACCATACACAAAAATTTACTCAAAATGGATTAAAGACTTAAATGTAAGGCCGGACAGTCTAAAACTCTTAGAGGAAAACATAGGTAGAACACAGTATGATATGAATCACAGCATGATCCTTTTTGACCCACCTCCTAGAGTAATGGAAATAAAAACAAGAATAAACATATGGGACCTAATGAAACTTAAAAGCTTTTGCACATCAAAGGAAACCATAAAGGAGACGAAAAGACAACCCTCAAAATGGGAGAAAACATTTGCAAATGAAGCAACTGACAAAGGATTAATCTCCAAAATTCACAAACAGCTCATACAGGTCAATATTAAAAAAACAAACAACCCAATCCAAAAATGGGCAGAAGACCTAAATAGACATTTCTCCAAAGAAGATATACAGATTGCCAACAAACACATGAAAGGATGCTCAACATCCCTAATCATTAGAGAAATGCAAATCAGAACTACAATGAGGTATCACCTCATACCAGTCAGAATGGCCATCATCAAAAAATCTACAAACAATACATGCTGGAGAGAGTGTGGAGAAAAGGGAATCCTCTTGAACTGTTGGTGGGAATGTAAATTTATACAGCCACTATAGAGTAAATATGGAGGTTTCTTTGAAAACTAAAAATGGAACTACCATACGACCCAGCAATCCCACTCCTAGGCATATACCTTGAGAAAACCATAATTCAAAAAGAGTCATGTACCACAATTTTCATTACAGCATTATTTACAATAGCCAGGACTTGGAAGCAACCTACGTGTCCATTGACAGATGAATGGATAGAGAAGATGTGGCACATATATAGATTGGAATATTACTCAGCTATAAAAAGAAATGAAATTGAGTCATTTGTAGTGAGGTGGATGGACTTAGAGTTTGTCATACAGAGTGAACTAAGTCAGAAAGAGAAAAACAAATGCTGTATGCTAACACATATATATGGAATCTAAAAAAAAAAAATGGTTCTGAAGAACCTAGGGGCAAGACAGGAATAAAGTAGAGAATGGACATGAGGACATGGGGAGGGGGAACGGTAAGCTGGGACAAAGTGAGAGATTGGCATGGACTTATATATACTACCAAATGTAAAATAGCTAGTGGGAAGCAGCCGCATAGCACAGGGAGATCAGCTGGGTCCTTTGTGAGCACCTAGAGGGGGTGGGATACGGAGTGAGATATGGAGATATATATATATATATATAGATATATATATATATGTATAGCTGATTCACTTTGCTATAAAACAGAAACTAACACATCATTGTTACGTGATTATACTCCAATACAGATGTTAAAAAAAAATACTCTACTCTTCATAGTCCAAAGAATATATTTAACTATTTTCTTTAAAGAAGATATATTGTGGTTTTAGATTAAATCACCCATGGAACCCAACTAATAGCTGCTCTGTATTATAATCAAGTCTAATAATTTTGTATTTAAACTCCCTTTGATTGGGTCTAAAATGAACCCTGCTTATTTCAAAATTCCAAATTTCTAATAGGATACAATCTTTGTGTCATAACCTCTCTGATATTTGTATCATAATTTCTCTGAAATTATTGTGATGAAAAAATTTCTTTGATTTTAATTTTCCATCTTTATGGCAGAAGATACAGTTCTTCTCTAGATGTATGGGTTTCCTGTAAAGAAATTCAGCAAAGATTTTATTACTCTGTTGTAAACCTGTCTATATATTCACGCATTTTTTATAAGCAGAAATAAAATGTTTTAATGATATACTTGTCTGCTATATTTTGTGACAGATGTTCTATGATGACCCAAACTGTAGAAATGTCATCCTTTATTTGGGGCCTGATTAGCAACAGCATGGCTTCCTCATAACATCTTGTATTATTCTTCTATATGACAAATGTAATAGACAGTTCATTTTTGTATATTATTTTGCACATAGATTAACATTTAAAACTATTTTTATAATTAATGTATTTAAATTTACCTCTTCCTTTAGGAATTTTATTTTCCCCTCAATAAAAGCTTATCATTCTGTTATTAGAGAGTAGCAGATAATAGCTTTCTTGGGAAACAAATATTTGCATGAGAGTTTAGGAGAACAAGACCACTATAACTGAAAAATAATTTAACTTTGAGGCCTTTATGCAAGTATATTTGTATTATTTTCTCTACTTATATGGGAGAAAACACAGATTAAGATATCACAGAATTTGGAGTTCTATTTTAAGTTTATTTATTTGAATATTATTTATTTGATAAAATTTGCAATATTTATCTTGTGACTTTAGTTTCATGGTATTAATTTCTTTTGTATTTAGACTGAGTGATGTTTAGTTGCTAACTGATCAATTTAGTTGAGAAAATATACATTTTTTGGTATCTATAATGTGTAAGCACAGACAGCAAAATAAAATTGGAAAAGATTAATCTTTCTATAACAGAGGTTTATGTTATGATGAAGAAAATTAACACATACCAATAGGAGACCTTGGTCTGTATAGTAAACTGCGATGGGGTGGGTTCAACTCTAAACAATCAGAACCTTAAGCCTCAGCTGGACATAGATGCTATTTCCAAAAAGACACTACTCTCATGGGATTGACACTGTTCAAAAAAGAAAAGTTTGGCCTTAGTGGGACTCCAGCAGAACCAAACAAAGTGGCTCCCACAAAATGCCCATACAACCCAAAGTCTGTGGTACTCCCATGAAATTAATAACTACTGAGGATGAACTCACTACTTAAAATTACAAAACAATAGAAGAAAAAAAATAACCATGTCAAAAAGAGTTTATGGATACAACAAAACAGAGAACAGAACTTAAAAAATCTGTTAAACTAAAAAAGGAATCGATTAAACAAAAGATGAAAGAAAACAGATATAAAAGAAAAATATATCAAACTAAAATTTTAGAAATGAAAAACACAGTTATTAAAACAATAGATACAAGAGTGAACTATATTTACAGAAAAAAGACTTAGTTCTCATAAAAATTTCCTCAGGGAAATTACCAGAATATAACATAGGAAGATTAGATACTTATTAAGACACACTCCAACTTGTATTTTATAGGCGTTCCAGAAAGGGAAAAAATGGAAAAGAGGCATATTTGAAAAATATACTGACTGAAATCATTTTATAATAGAGAAAAGACATAAACTCTCAGATTGAAAAATCACCTCTAATCCTAATTAGGGGAAATGAAACAAAACACATGGTTGAATAAATAGCAGTAAATCTTCAGAATATCAACGCTAAATATAATTTTTTTTCAATCATATGGAGGAAACAGAATCCCTAAAATGAAAAGTTTCTGACTGGCTGCACACTTGTCATGAGCAACAGGGACCAGAAGTGTCTGAAGATATTAGTCCACCCAGAAGTCTGTTATGAACTAAGCTTTTATTGAGAAGAAAGGTGAATTTTCAGATTTACAAAGACTAATAAAATTTATTACTCTCAGATTCTCTCTGAATAAAGCACTAAAGGGTATATTACAGCAAGAAGAGAATCAAGGACAAAAAGAAGGTCTGGTGCACAAAAGCAAGGGTAAACAAATAAGTAAAATATTTGGTAATCTAATTTTCACTATGATTTTTAGTATTGGTATTACTATTACAAATATTTTAGAACAAAAGTAAGTAGATCTAAATTAATAATCAACAATGCCTTGGAGGATATAGGAATGTGTGCAATATTCTTATTGTGCAGGGGAAGAATAGAAATATTAGCTAATTTTGAATATTATTCAGTTAAGTATGCATGCTAAAATTTTTATATTCAATCAAATAAATAGAAAAGGCATGTAAGTTTGAATCCAATGAAAGGCACACACACAAACACACACACAGATGTACACATAGAAAAGGAAATAGAAATAGAAGGTAAGAATTCTGAAAATTAATACAAAGGAAATTTTGTTAAGTAGAAGTTACAAAGTAAAATTAAACAAAAATGTATCTTTAATAGAAATTGGTATAAATGGATTAATACACCTCCTTATATTAGAACTTACTTTGATAGAAGAATATGATATGCTACATCTGATTTACACACAACATACCAAGGATTAAGGAGGGAAAATCAACATGGAATGACTTCTAGGAGGTGTGATTTTGTCTTAGGTTTGACAGAAAGGGCAGAATTTATCTGGGTCATACTTGGGATATGTGTGTGAAATGGATAGTCTAGCCAGTATGAAATAATGTAGTAACATGCTAGAGGGGCAAAGTGCAAAACATATTTGTTGAATTGTGGGAGAGGTAATAAGCACATAGTGTATTTGAAGCAAAACTGTATATGATGGAGAGAGAAACAGGATTCTCTTACTGGAAGAATTTGCATTAGAAGACTAGAATTAGTGGTGGCAACAAGTTGGTACCTGTAATAAAGTCGAGCTAAGTTTGTGCACTGAATAAATGTGAAACTTTTTATATGTTACTGAAATGATCTAATCTACAACCCATTCATATGGAATATGAAGAAAATAATATAGATTTCATATATCTATTTTGAGTATTAAGTTAGATAATTTTTGTTAAGAGCTCAGTTTATTATCTGGCAAGTGTTAGAATCATAGAAAATGTTAACACTCATTACTTTTATAATGAACTTTCTTCTGTAATGTAGTGGTTGCAACTCTCCACTTTTTTCCTTTGGAGAGGAGTAGAATGGTGTTTTCTGATGGTAGAGAGAAAGGTTGGTTGAGAATGAGATCAAGAGATCTGTGTGTTTTGAATGAACTCTAGACACTTTGTGATCGATTGAACCGCTGGCCTGAGTGCTCCGTGAGGGAACCTAGTTCGCTTGTGTGTCTTCCATTCACTATAATGTCATCTTATAGTATGTGACTAACGATTAATTATCATTATAAACAAGCATATACAAGAGTTGAAAGAGAGGATAACCTCTAAGATACGATAGTTTCCCTCAAAATGTTTAACATTGGGGCTTCCCAGGTGGCGCAGTGGTTGAGAGTCCGCCTGCCGATGTAGGGGACACGGGTTCGTGCCCTGGTCCAGGAAGATCCCACATGCCGCGGAGCGGCTGGGCCCGTGAGCCATGGCTGCTGAGCCTGTGCGCCCGGAGCCTGTGTTCCGCAGCAGGAGAGGCCACAACAGTGAGAGGCCCGCGAACCGCAAAAAAAAAAAAAAAAAAAAAAAAAGTTTAACATTAAACTGCAGCATTATGATAGTGAATAAACCATATTAAATGAATATTACTTCAAAGAATTCACCAGTGGCAAACACATAAGCACATTCATTCATGTATTGAAAAACCACAAATTCTTTATAAGATTTTTCTATAAAATAGGAAAACCTATATCATGTTAATTTGTAACTATTCAGTCTCCCAGAACCTCTAATTTTGGACGCAGAGAAGGTAAAGGAATATGTGCTATTATAGTAGTGGTCTTCAAACTGACACAAACCTCTGGTTTTCCAGGAAGTATGTGGGCATGAATAATTTAAAGAGAATAATCATCCAGACCCTCAACTTTTATGTGTACCCTTTCCTAATTTTAACCTACTTCTGGTCCTCATTTTCCTTTCCAAACTCTCCTTTCACAATAACCCATTTTCCCTTTTGTAATAAAAAGGAAATCCTTTCATCCAGCAATGAGGCATTGCCATAGAGGAGAAAAAACCAAAAATTTCTAAAGAAGAAAACATAGAAATGATTGATAAAAGCCTGAGCCATTGAGGAGATCCCTGTGACCATAAAGTCCATGTAAGATATATTAAAGTGAGCACATTATGACAATATGCTCTACAGTGAAAATTTTCACATGGTTACAACCCTGTGCATTATGTATGTGTGTATGTATGTATGTATTTATTTATCTTTATCATCTTTTACTTATCTTGATACTCAGAAATTAGAGTGTAATAAATAAGCATATTAATGTACTTACTGGAATTGATTAGGGAAGAGAGATTTTTCTGAAAGAAATTGTCTGACTTGCAGATTGTTTTAATAATGAGCACTTCATTTCTCCAAAGAAACATACAGATGGCCAAACAGCACATGAAAAGATGCTCAATATCACTAATTATTAGAGAAATGCAAATCAAAACTACAATGAAGTATCACCTCACTCCAGTAAGAATGGCCATCATCAAAAATCTACAAACAATAAATGCTGGAGACGGTAGGGAGAAAAGGGAACCCTCTTACACTGTTGGTGGGAATGTAAATTGGTACACCCATTATGGAGAACAGTATGGAGGTTCCTTAAAAAACTAAAAATAGAGTTACCATATGATCCAGCAATCCTACTCCTGGACATATATCCAGAGAAAAACATAATTCAAAAAGATACATGTACCCCAATGTTCACTGCAGCACTATTTATAATAGCCAGGACACAGAAGCAACCTAAATGTCCATCAATGGAGGAATGGATAAAGAAGATGTGGTACATATATGCAATGGAACGTTACTCAGCCATCAAACTAGAATAAAATAATGCCATGTGCAGTGACATGGATGGACCTAGAGATTGTCTTGCTGAGTGAAGTAAGCCGAGAGAGAAGGACAAATATTGTATGATATTGCTGATATATGGAATCTAAAAAAAATGGTATAAATGAACTTATTTACAAAACAGAAATGGAGTTACAGATGTAGAAAACAATCTTATGGTTACCAGGGGGAAGGGGAGCAGGGATAAATGGGAGATTAGGATCGACATATATACACTACTATATATAAAATAGATAACTAATAAGGACCTACTATATAGCACATGGAACTCTACTCACACTCTGTAATGACCTATATGGAAAAAGAACCTAAAAAAGAGTGGATATATGTATATGTATAACTGATTCACTTTGCTTTACAGCAGAAAGTAACACAACATTGTAAATCAACTATACGCCAATAAAAATTTTTTAAAAAATGAGCACTTGCTTTATCATTAAGTCAAATTGTGCATGTATTCACATATAGGAAGATCTAGACTTGCAGCTCAAAATACTTTCATTAAAACACATGTAAAGTACACTTGCAACAGCAATATATATATTAAGGCAGAAATACATACTTGGAAAATATTAAACTTAGACATTTTAATGTAGAATATGTTTGCTCAGGAAAACAGAAACCACTCTACATACTTTAAGCAGGAATGAAATTAAATGGCAAATTAGGTGCTTACAAAACCATTGAAAGAGATGGGTGATGAAACAGTCAGGAAAATCTCTACCAGTTTCAGATTCACTCATAGCTTTTAGAGAATTAAGAAATTTCAAGAATCTCAGAAAACTGCACCAATGACTATAGCTTCCCAGAGCATTAAGGAAGTTGATTTGTCAGGAAATGTCTTGAGCTTATGGCAAAACCTGTGGCTACTGCAGCTTCAACCTCTGCTAGGGAAACAATAACATAGCTTCTGTCCTTCTTATGCTTTCTAAGCCTCCTGCAAATGTATCTCACTGGCTGAATGTACCTCAGGACTCTGCTGCCAACTACTTAAAAAAAAAATGTATTTTCAAGGTTTCCAGCCTCTTTGATGGAGAAAAAGAATAAAAGTGAACAGGAATGGTGCTTACTTACCAGTAGGCAGTCTGGCACAAATGTTAAATTTTAAAATGTACTTCTTTTCAAAAAACACTTTAAAGATTAATCAGATAAGAACTTTGAAGGCTAGTGTTCTAGAATGTCATAATCAGCTCTGGCTGTCATAATAAAGTACCATAGACTGTGTGGTTTAAAAAACAGACATTTATATCTCACATTTCTGGAGGCTGAGGAGTCCAAGGTCTAGTGCCAGCAGATTTGGTCCTCAGTGAGAACCTTCTTCCTGGCTTGCAGATGGTCACCTTCTCACTATGGGTTCACCTGGAGGATGTGGTCTCTCTTCCTCTTCCTGTAAGGACAATAATCCCATCATGGGGGCCCTACTCTCATAACTTCATCTAAACCTAATTACTCCAAAAGGCCCCACCTTCAAATACTATCATGTTGGGAGTTAGGGCTTCAACATATGAATTCTGGAGGGACATGGATATTCAGTCCATAACATAAGAATATTCTCTCTTTTCATCCTCTACCACACTTCTGGTTTCTGTTATGTCCTCTCAGCCATTCCATCAAGTTGGCCATTTCCCTTTTAATTTTATTTCTGGCTCCTTGATATGACCTCCTGCTAAACCTTTTAACATCTAGAAAGTTGTCTCAAATTTCACAGCTATCAACGTTTTGTGCTTGGGCTTCCCTGGTGGCGCAGTGGTTGAGAGTGCGCCTGCCGATGCAGGGGACACGGGTTCGTGCCCCGGTCTGGGAAGATCCCACATGCCGCGGAGCGGCTGGTCCCGTGAGCCATGTCCGCTGAGCCTGCATGTCCGGGGCCTGTGCTCTGCAACGGGAGAGGCCACAGCAGTGAGAGGCCCGCGTACCGCAAAAAAAAAAAAAAAGTTTTGTGCTTGACCCTGAGTTTGTTGAGTTACTACTGCTTGTCAAGGTACAGTTTCTTGCTATATATGTCCAGTGATTTCTGCCCAAAGAGCTACCAATCATACTTCCTAATTTTTTAAAATTTGTTTATTTTTAAAAATAAGTTAAAATTGACTTTTGTGGTGTATGTTCTAAGATTTTTTATTGAGGTAAAATATATGTAACATAAAATTAACCATTTTAACGTACAATTCAGTGGTATTCAGTACATTCCAAATGTTGTGCAGCCATTCCCTCTCTCTACTTTCAAATCATTTCATCACCCCAAAAGGAAACCCCACACCCATTAAGCAGTCACTCCCCATTCTCCTTCCCTCCAACCCCTGGCAACCCCTAATCTGCTTGCTTTCTTTATGGATTTATCTCTCTGGATATTTAATGTAAATGGAATTATATAATATGTGATATTTTATGTCTGGCTTCCTTCACTTAGCATAATATTTTCAAGTTTCACCCACACTGATCCACAATGTATCAATACTTCATTACTTTTCATGTCTGAATATTTCCTTGTATAGCTATATACATTTTGTTAATTCATTCTGTTGTTGGGCATTTGGGTTGTTCTAACCTTTTGGCTAGGGGAGCAGTGCTACTATGAACATTCGTGTATCAGACATGTTTTCATATTGAGAGAACTATCTGCTGTGTCTGAACTCTATAATTTTTCACTGGATGCAAAAGCTGCTGGGAGCACCCTGTTTTATAGATTTTAAAAACAAAAATTTCTGTAGAGTTGAACCTGATAGATAATATTAACTAATATTTTGTACCTGATCACCTGAAGCTATGAATAAATTGTCATAAGAATAGCATTTCATTCCAAAACTTTTAGTAAGTTAGTAAATAAGTAATAACAGTGGTCAAAATAACACTAATGAAATGCTTAATATATGCCCAGTAAAACGTTAGTTATTTTGATTCACTTATTCTTTACAATAAACTATTATTATCCTAATTCTGTAGATGAGGTCACTGAGTTAGAATAACCTACTCAATGGCACAGCTAGGGAGTGGTGAATTCAGAGTATGATTCCAGAAAACATTGTCCCAGAAGCCAACATTGCACTATTTTTTTTTTTTTTCTACTAAAGGGCTCAATCTCTCCTCTCATTTAATCATATGTTTTAAAGCAATGCTGACTTGATCTCACTCGGTCATTAGTTCTTGTCTTCTTCCACAGATTTTAGTCTCCTTATCTCACTAACATCAAACTTCAAATTCTCTGCAGTGGCCTAAGTGCTCCTTTATGATCAGGCCCTTGGCAGCATCATTCACTCTTCCTTTCACACATTCTGCTCCTTAAGGCTTTGCATTTTCTGTTTTCTCTGCCTAGATGAAATTTAATTTAAGCACTGTTCAATTGTCACTTCTTCACAAAGGCATTCCAAGTCAGCCTTTCTCTAATCACCAATCACTAACCTATCCTCTCACCTTGCTTTGTTTCTTTTATAGAAATTACTACCACCTGCATATATATATATATATATATATATATATATATACACACACACACATATGTTTGTAATTGTTCGTGCCCCACATGCTACCCACCCATGTAAAGCTTCTTCAGAGTAGAGACTTTTAAAAAATTTGCTGGTGCATTTCTAGTGTCTACTATGGCACCTGGCAAATGTATCATATGCAGTAAAGATTTGATGAATAAAGGGCTTCATTGAGTGAATTCCATGGGAGCTCCCCTGTATATTATCTGACTCCAGAATACACTGAATATACTTAAGATATTCAAGTATCTTCCCCAGCATTAAACTATCATCTTGGTTCAACCATCTAAGCCTTGACTACCTCTTATTTTTTAATGAGTTTTTCCATGGAAGACATAACATAATGCAGCTGGGGACCTGACTCATGGACCCTCTACTTATATCTAGACATGTCTATTTATAGGACCAGCAGAGCTTATGCTCAAGTTAAGATTCTGCTTGGTTAAGCTGAGGTAGACCCAGAAAAGTTGATTTTGATTTTTTATACCTTTTGAAAATTTTCCTTTGAAGTTGCTTCAGATGATTTGTAATTTGCTGGTCTAGTTCACTTATAACTGGCTTCAAGGAAAGTACATAATCTGCTTCCTGGCTTTGAACTGGGATCAGTGGTGCACTGGTCAGGTGCATACACTTTTTCCTCCTTGTCACTTATTGGCCTCTGGTTTTAATTATATGAATTTTTTATTTCATTTGTTTTTTGTTTTATTTTGTTTGTTTTTCCTTTCTCTCTGTTCATATATATTCTGATTTGTTTCTTTGTGGGAAGGAGGCACAGATGGCCATTTTCCTCCGTGTTACTTCTCTGTGTAACTTTTCTCCTTATCCTTTAAGGTGATCATTGTAACTTGGTAGAGTAGGATGAAAATCCTATGGAGTTTAACTCATCTTGCTTGAGGTGACCTAACAGATTCTATTCCTAGCTCTCTGAATCAATGGAGGAAAATCTGGGTTGAATATTAATATCTAATTTTATTTTTACCTACTCAAATATTTTTCATGAAGGTATATTATCAGTTACAGATTTTTTTTTTCAAAGTTAGATCTATGGATTCATTGTACTGGAATAACTAGTGGTTCTTGTTGTTGAGCTCTGCTGCATACAGAGTTAGTGAATCACTAACTCTGGATAATAGGCCCAGAAATTTAACAAACTTCCTAGGTGTTTCTCTGTCACTCTAAACTTGGGAATTATTGATCTACAGATATATTATTATGAAAAAACTTTTAACATATTTGGTTTTTTGGGGGCATCTTACAAATTTGCAACATGGTTTCCAAACACTCCATTACTTCCACCTGAAATTATTTTAAAAATGTATTAAGGTGGTATTTGAAGAAATCTACATACCAAAATGCAAGAATTTTTTTTAATTGTACTTTTTTGGTCTTGAACTCAAAATGTTCTATTTTCTAGTTGGTGTAATACTGGATTGAAGCTGTATAGATTCCATGATATTTAACATTTCTCATCAAACTGTTGCTATTTTCATCTTTACTGTATGAGAATATGGAATATATTTATGGCACTGTGTTGTATTGTTTTTGGCTACCAAACATACTTCCTGTGGAACAATAAATTGGTAGGCATCAATCATCATTCATTGTAGAACATTCAATATATCAATCAAGAACATGATGTTCTTGTTTGTATGGTATAGACAGATTCCAAGAATCATCTTCCCTCATTTATCATCTTGAGAAAAATATAACAAACCCATATCTCATATCCCATCTGTAATATGTAGCAGCATGTAAAATATATCTTCAATTTATTTGGATGCCTATATATGTCGAATGTTTTGATATAATATCCTCTTTTTTATTCATAAACCTATGGCTTGGGGGGATTTTTGTAAATATATTTGATTGTTCTATTGAAAGAATTTCATTCAGCCTCCCTTAATATGAAGCTAGCTTGCATTGCTTTAACTCTCCCTCATTTTTAACATTCACTGATATTAATATTAAAATTAGCAAATGATGGACATAAAATTATAATAACAAAAGCCACTTTCTGAGATTGTATTGCTGATACAAACATGTAGCATTTTAAATAATATTAGTGGTCATTGGGTTACGGTTTACTAGATGTATTAGGAATACACTTATTAATATGGCTTCAGTCAACTTGTGACCTGACAATCTAATTCACTTAGAACTAGTGTAGTGTTATTTGGGCTCAGTAACTTGGGAGAGTATTGGGTACATCATGGCCTGGGAATGCCATGTAGAAATATTCTGTTATACCTGTGAGGTATAACAGAAACTAGGTTTTCTACCTGAATATCAAGCAATTCTTTCTTTTTCATCTTAACAGTTATAAAAGTTTAGCATAAGCTGCCCCAAACTATCCAGCTGTTATTCTCCCTTCTTTTCATAGAGTCAGAGAGGTTTGTCAGCTCCCTGAGCTGTCAGGGAGAGATTTAATGGCTTCATGGTGTACTCTGTGACATCCCCAGCACCCTTACTTTCTTTTTTTTTTTTTTTTTTTTTCGCGATACGCGGGCCTCTCACTGTTGTGGCCTCTACCATTGTGGAGCACAGGCTCCGAAAGCACAGGCCCAGTGGCCATGGCTCACGGGCCCAGCCGCTCCGCAGCATATGGGATCCTCCCAGACCAGGGAACGAACCCGTGTCCCCTGCATCGGCAGGTGGACTCTCAACCACTGTGCCACCAGGGAAGCCCACACCCTTACTTTCTGTGTGGTGAAAACCTTTTCTTTCCCAGCTGCAGGAATAGTATTCTTCAAATAGTTTCAGTTATTACATACTATTACTAAATTACATTATATTGCATTATATTTGTTATATGATACTATTTTAGGTTATCATTGTATCATACCAGATTTTAATAGAAGTTTGATATATGAAAGAGAGTCCTATGTTAAGAGAGGCTCTAATGCTAATTCCATGTCTTTGGGAAAATATTTTAGCATCTCTGAATACCTGCCCTGTCTATATTTCATGATTCTTGTGAGTTTCAAAATAGAGTGTGTATTCTATAGAGCTATAGAGAAAAAAAAAAAAGGTAATTTATAATAGTAATATTATGCTATATTTTACTAATTAAACACTTGTATGTTTTAGGTTATTTCTTCTGCAGTGTTGAAACATCTTGCATTCTCAGGAAAACAAGCTAGAATTGCATTTGGTTATCATGGACAGACCTAGTTAGCATAGACACAGTTACAGTTTGAATCCTGATAGATTTAACTGTCCACTGATGTTTTATGAACTGAGTTTCCTCATATATTTATGATTCAATCAATCTCAAGGATTCTAAAAGGGCTTTTGTAATTTTACATGAAGTATTTCATACTGACCCTTGAGTAAGACACACAATTTAAGAGAGCTAGCTCACATGAATAAAATGTAGTCTATAAGGAACCATCTCTGAAATAAATTTCCTTTCTCCTTTATGCTAATCAGCCTATATAAGAAAAAAATTAATAGATGCTCCCACATCATAGTAAAATATTGAATATTGAAAAATATTGAATATTGAAGTAGCAGTATGATAACTATTTAAAAATGAGTCTTCAGGCTATGACAATATAAGCAACATTATTTACTATGTTAATCGTAACCATGTTTGAAATTATGTGAATAAAAGGATGTTTCTAAGGTTTGTTTTCTATTGTGGTACATGGAATAACATGATTAATTCATAACTGTGATTTTGAAATCTGAAGGAAGAAGTTTTAATATGTAAGACATCAAAATTAGGTAGTTTGGTGTCAAAGCAAGCAGAAGCAGATATGGAAAACCTGGGAGAACACAAACAAATAAGCTGGGATAGGCTTTGGCTTCTTGAGCTTCCTCTCTGTCTCAGGTCTTTCTCACAGTCTGTACCTGTTCCTGGGATTTGTCACTTTACCCTAGATCCACAATGGACTACCCAACATTATAAATGTTTTGTCCCATGACTTGATTCAGCATGGATATCAGTTTCCCACATTAGGTACTGGGGGTGGTCTGTGGTATCTTGGCTTTCATTCCTGCAAGTGAATGTGGCTCTATCAGGGCCTTCAAAGATGGGTGTAGATGACCGATTTCATTCCCAACTTCCTAAGAATTTGTTGTACTTCCTCTATAGATTTCCAGGGTCCCATATGTCCAAGAAGATCCCTATCATTAAGCCAAGCCTCCCTGTAGGATAGAGTAATGCAATCAATAAGGAAATGAGTCTCTTGAACCACTCCAGCACCATGTGGGAGCTACTGGAGGGCAGGATATGTGGTGATGTTGCTGATTTTCCCTGCCTCCTGCCCAGTCAGAGAAATGCCACTGTTTCCTGTATCCCATAGCTGAACATACCATGCCTGGATACTTTCCCTGGCCTTTTGTTGGAACTTGGCAGCTATATCAATAAGCTCAGCAGGCATATATTCTCTCATTATGAGCATTTCTTGAATTGGGGGCTGGGGTTGTTGTTGATGTGTTTTTGCTTTCCCTTGTATTAGGGGTTGGATGGCACCAGACGTTTCATCTGTTTCACTGTCAATCACAACACCTTCTTTCTCTTCATTTTACCAGGGATTCCACCTCTTAGCGATCCAATCAGTCTTTGTCACAAGCACTTGGATTTTAATCCACAGTGGTTTGCACTCTCTTAGTTTTGCAAAAAGGCATGCATGCTAAGGTTTCCAACTTATCACCCTGTTCTTGCATCTTGTGTGCCAACAGAGTAGTGGACACCCTAACATCCTTCTCTAACCTCAGCTCTTCTTCTAACTTTCTAACACCAGCTTCAGCCTCTAGTTGGGCAATTCAGTGGCCAGCTGAACTGTCCACAGTAGAGGCCAGCTCCCTGTGCCAGCCATTTGTTTTTCTTTTTTGCTGGAGTACACTATGTGCAGTTTCTCAAGCAAATGCATTAAACCGCCTGTTGTCATGCATCAGGACACAAGCATCTGACATATGGGCCACTTCTCCCTACATAGGGATTGCCAACCTGAGATTTCCCCCAAAGATGCCTCTTTTCCATTTCTTTAATCTTTTGACTGGCTCACCAACTGCTGTTTGAAACCTTGGGAGTTTAGATGAAATCCAAAATTGGCCCCCATAAAGGGAGGGCAAGGAGAAATGAAGAAAGAAGCAGATCTCTCCAGATTGGCAGGTGGCAGGTTTTTTTTTTTTTTTTTTTTTTTTGGTACGCGGACCTCTCACTATTGTGGCCTCTCCCGTTGCGGAGCACAGGCTCCGGACGCGCAGGCTCAGCGGCCATGGCTCAGGGGCCCAGCCGCTCCGCGGCATGTGGGATCTTCCTGGACCGGGGCACGAACCCGTGTCCCCTGCATCGGCAGGCGGACTCTCAACCACTGCGCCACCAGGGAAGCCCAGGTGACAGGTTTAATAAGCAGAGTACTCACATAGGAGGCTTGTCTTGGGCAGCTGCAAGATGAGTAGGTCTCTGCACCCATCTACCAGAATTTTAAGAGTTTATATAAAGGCCTTAATGGGATTTAGTCATTTATACAGTCCAGATGGTCTCAGTAACATATTACTCTCTCAAAGCTGCATCCTTGAAGTGGCTCCCAGTATGAAAATGGTAGGCAGAATGGACATTCCAAGGACACTGGACTGGATAAGGAGCCTCTGATTGCCTCAATCCAGCTCATGGGTCATACAGTTGTCACATCCCCTCAATGACTTCTTCCAACAGAAGTATAACTAAATGCAAACAAAGTTGGATTAAGAGGAACAGACTGTTTTATTAAATTCTCTCCTTTTTGTTCTTGATTTTGCCCTGTGTGATACAGTGTCAACTTCTTTACTAAGTACTTAATTAATATTAGCTAACTGGATGAATTTATAAATATAGCAGTTAAAAGAAATAGACACCTGAAGAAACAGTATTTTCAATGTGATTATTATGGAGAGTTGCTGATCTGAGCACAAACTGGACACTTCCCAAGTACTTGTCCGTAATAATTTTCTACTAAGTGTTCCCTACCTCATTGGGGATGACCTCATATGTCACTGACAATAGAGATTCATTCATTTAATTATTCATCGTAGAATGAATCACTCTGATCCCTATTGAACTCCTTAGAGGTGATATGGTGAATGACAGTCTCAAATACCTTTTGCTTATTTTCTTTTTCAGTTTGAAAAATCACTTAATTATAGAAAACTCCCTTGAATAAATACTCATACATAAAAAGGACATGTGTTGTCTTAAGAATCATCACCTTGTTGAAACTGGTGATTTCAGACAATTAGTAATTACCTTCTATTCACTTTGTTCCTAATTTTTCTACTTGCCTGTGAGATATATAGTCTTTGCAGAAGCACACTCAAAACTAACAAAATTCTTGTCTAATAAGAACAACTTTTAATAGAGTAATGATATATGGAAATAATCATTTTTTTCATTCTATTTGTAGAAAACTAGGTTTTCTGTATTACATTCTAAATACCTTCTGAGGGCTTTTGTTGATTCAAAATAAAAGCCATATACAATTTGATCATCTTGATCCCTTATAAAATTTCCTAAGGCCAATTTGTCTCTTTCTCACTGGCAATGAGGGACTTTCTTGAAAAACAGTGAGAAGAGTGTTAAATATTCTTGTTTTGCACTTTAGTTATTATTTTTCCTAGGTTTTATTATACATCATAAGTTGGCAAAATTTTTCTGTGAAGGGCAAAATAATAAATATTTTTAGGCTTTGCAGGTTATTGGGTCTCTGTTACAACTGCTAAATTTTGTCACTGAAGCACAAGAGCAGTCATAGACAAAATGTAAATGGTCCAGCATGGTTGTGTTCCAATAAAACTGTATTTGCAAAAACAGGTGGAGGGCTGGATTTGGCTTGTGAGCTGTAGTTTATTGGCCTCTGATATGTAGAGCATTTAAATATATAATATGAAGACAGCTGTTTTTCTATCTTCTAATTTAAAATTTATAAAAGAGTTATTTAAGCCTTAGAATTATTGTCTGTTAGACTGTTTTCTCCACTAGACTATGAATTCCTTGAGAGTAAGGACTCTGTCATTAAATTAAACTCATTCAATTGAATGAGTATCTATATTTCATTGAAAAACATTTTCCATTTTAGAAGTATTGAATCTATTTTCTCTTTTCAGATGCATCTCAAGTATCAAAGGTTCTTAAAAACTTGCATAATGAAGCATGGGCTATATGGCTATATAGCTGAGGAAGTTGTAATCTCTTATCATCATTTAAGATAAATATTATTACCAACCTCCTCTAAAAGATGTATTAAGCTTTATCTAGACCCATATTTTAATTTATTACTCTCACCATAGTTAGAGTCATTTTATCTTCTCCTTAGACTCAAGACTTCCAGATATTGCCACACAACATAAAGCCTTTAGGCTCAACAAATTGTTTTGCTGCTGGTCCAGTCTTGTGCATCATTTGTGATATTAGGAATGTAGGAGTGAGGTATTACTATGGGCTCTGATACTTATTAATTTTTCTACTTAAACTTTTTTTCTGTTGAACAGCTATCCTCAACCTGAACCACTACACTTTCCATTTATGAGTTATTCTCCAAAAGCATTGAGAAAGTATTTTGCCTTTATCCATATTGTAAAATGGGACCTTACTACCCTTTTATAGGATGCCCAATTTCTGGAACTTGAATTGCCCTTTCAAGATGAGTTAATGCTGAGTTGTATGTGTATGTTGGGGTTTTTGCTATTTTATCTGACATTTCTTGTTACTTATTTGTTTGCTCCTATATCATCTGAAGATCCTTTTTTTATTGATCATATCTTCTCACATTTCAAACACTAGGAGCCAGTTCAGCTGAGGAGTATTTGTTTGATTCCATTGGATCAATCTAGTGGTACGTTTTGACCTCTTGCTAAAATCTTGTTTTAATTTGATAGCATTTCTATATGTGTCTCAAGGTATATATAACAATTTTGGTATTATAAGAAATAGAATTCTACACTATTTTACCTCCCTACAACTTTATGGTTCAACTATTTTCCCTAGCTATGGAAAGTTTGAATCACTGACATATTTGAAATGAATGAACCAGATTTTTCTTAAACTTTTAAAATTAATTCTGATGATCTTGTCTACCACTGAATACCAATGAGCAACATTTCACCACTATTGAAGACATTAACACACATTACAACTGAAGACAAAAGAACAAATGCATTATTTGTGATATGGGAAAACCAGCACCAATATTCATCCTTACTTCCTATTCCCTTGTTCAAAAGTTTTTGTCATTATGGAAAATAGTATGGAGGTTTCTCAAAAAACTAAAAATAAAGTTGCCATATGATCCAGCAATCCCACTCTTGGGCATATATCCCTATAAAACTATAATCCAAAAAGACACATGTACCCTTATGTTCATAGCAGCACTATTCATAATAGCCAGAACATGGAAACAACCTAAATGTCCATTGACAAACTAATAGACCCATGTATAACATTTCTATTTTTATATTATATAATAAATTAGCTGTATGAATTAGAGCTCACTTAGGTAAGAAATGTATCTCAGAGAAACTGTTTGAACGCACAATTCTCAGAGCCACCATAAAAACAGTGGCTCAAACTTAACATTTGTGTTCATTTCCTTTATCTACCTCCTTCTGTCTCATCAGTCTAATTATTTTACGGTAACAAGGCAAAGGCAAATTGCAACTCAAATATGCCCAAATGCATGTAACTTGCAAACTTACTATGTATTTGAAGTTCACTTCATATAGTAAATCACTTAAAAGACACAGTATGTATATATGTCTTTGTATATATATATATATATATATATATATATATAGAGAGAGAGAGAGAGAGAGAGAGAGAGAGACAAACAGACAGACAGACAGAAAGGAGAGAGTTGACTTTCCTCTCCTCCACATACTATCCTATTTATTTATCTGTTTCTCTTTAGAGCAAAAGATCTTGCAATAGAAATCTCTATTTTTCTATAATTATTATTCTTTTTCAGATTTTGGGGGGATAATTTCCATCAAGTTTTTATTGCTAGTATCCTACCAAAATCACTGTTATTAAGGACATGAACAGCCTCCACTTTGATAAATGCAACAGTTAATTCCAGTCCTTATTTTATTTCAACAGTCAATGAAAAATTCAAAGTGTCAGTATAGAAGTAACAAAACATATGAAAACAAATGGCTGCCAAGTATTTAAAGAAATATTTAGATTCACAAAGAATAAAACAGAGCAATTATAAACACCAATAGGCATTTAAAAATTTCCTATATTAGGGAACTTCTTACTATTTTCAATGATAACTCCACTTTTTTTTTTTCCACAGAGGTACATATGTGTGTGCAGTAAATATCACTGCCCGAGAGGAAAAATAAATGAATGAATTAATTTAATAGCAATGTATACTACAGGTAGGCATACACATTTTAGAGTCCTTATTAAAAGTAATTAAAATGTAGAAATGAGGAATCTTAAAATTATGTAGAATTTGTAATTTGAACTTAAGAAATTTGCAGAAATGTAGAAATTACTATATACAAATAATGTTCATTGAAACATTTTAAAAAACAAGGGAATAATAAAAGCAAATTTCTAACATGCTCAGTTAAGTATGGTATTAGGTAAAAATTATACCAATAGAAAGAACAGCAATTCTCAGGTGGGAATAAACTTGCTATATTTTAGAAATTAAATGAAGGCCAGAGAAGCTGGGAAATAACATTCAATGGGAAGAGTGTTGTAAAATGAGAGCAATCATGCAGGGTTTAAAATCTGTTTAAAGCACTGGAATTTATCCAAAGAGCAATGAGAGGCCATTGAAGAATTTTTAAGCTGGGGATTATGAAATAAAACTTTTTTTTTCAAGTATTATTCTGGTTCCTGTGAGGAGAATAGATCATAGAAGGGGGAAGGGAGGCTACAAGGAGACCAGGAATATGGTGATGCAGTTTTCCAGGTGCGTAGGCATCATTTTTTTTTTCAAATTTATTTTTATTTATTTTTGGCTGCGTTGGGTCTTCGTTGCTGCACGTGGGCTTTCTCTAGCTGCAGGGAGCGGGGGCTACTCTTCGTTGCAGCAAGCAGGCTTCTCATTGTGGTGACTTCTCTTGTTGCAGAGCACATGCTCTAGGTGCATGGGCTTCAGTAATTGCAGCATGCAGGCTCAGTAGTTGTGGCTCACAGGCTCTAGAGCGCAGGCTCAGTAGTGTGGCGCATAGGCTTCATTGCTCCGCGGCATGTTGGATCTTCCTGGACCAGGGATCGAACCCATGTACCCAGCATTGGCAGGTGGATTCTCAACCACTGCACCACGAGGGAAGCCCTAGGCATCATTTTTTTCCCGTGTTTTCCCTCTTTTGTGCCCATACATGGAAGACTTGTAATTCTCAAACTCTTGCAGTTGACTATTTCTGGACCATATATAGGTGCATATATCCCTTCTAGGCAGATGCATTTGAATTCTAGTTTGAAATTCTCCAGTAATCTTTTTCTTACCATAGTGATTGAAGAAGACTGTATTAGAGTTCTCTAGAGTAACAGAACAAATAGGACATATAGAGAGTATATAGAAAGAAATTTATTATGAGGGATTGACTCACCTAGTTGGGGAGGCTGAGAAGTCCCGTGATCTGCTTTCTGCAAAGTGGAGGCCCAGGAAAAATGGGGGTATAGATTTAATCCAATCCTGAAGGTATGAAAAACAGAAAAGCCAATGATGTTAAGTCCCAAGTCCCAAAGGCCTGAGAACTAGAAGCTCTGATGCTCAAGGGCAAGAGAAGATGGATGTCCTATCTCAAGCAGAGAGAGCAAATTTGTACTTCCCTTGCCTTTTTGTTCTATTTGGGTTCTTAAAGGATTGGATGATGTCCACCCATATTGATAAAGGAGATCTTCTTTACTAAGTCTACCTATTCACAGACTTACCCAGGAATGTTCTACCAGCTATCTGGGCATCCCTTAGCCCAGTCAAGTTGACACATAAAATAAAGCATCACAAAATCCAATTATTAAGATGGTGCAGCCATGAGACTGAAGCATTTTCAATCAGTAATTTGTGGCATGGGGCAATTGTCTGGCAGAGTATCTAAAGCCAGAGCCTACTTTAAATGAGCAAGAAAGAAATCTTTGCTGTGTCAAGCCACTGAGCTTTGGATGTTGTTTGATAATTTAGCCTATCTTAACTAATATATCAGGCGGGAGAAGACGATTTCAATTTGTGTAGGAATGGAAAATCATGGGAGTAGATGTGACAGTTTAAGGAGAAAACTAAGAGGAAGAAGAAAAGACACCCTGGGACAGGCCCCAAGAAATTCCTGTGAGGGGCTGCAGAGGTGAATGACACAGATGTCAGGTAGATAATGTGAATAAATGAATTTGCAACATGAAGCATACATTGATAAAAACTGGAAATCAAGATACTCATCTAAATTTGATACTTATTCAATATGTTCACATTTTGAACTCTTTTAGTTTTTAAAAGCTGCCAGTTAATTTTATTAAAAAGTAAAGATAAAAAAAGTCAATATATTGTGTCAGACAGACTGGCGGCCTGATTAAATAAAGACTCTGAACCACTGGTTCACATCATCTCATCTTCTAAATATATTCAAATTTTATTCCCCCCCACCCCCCACACACATTATATTTTTTCTGTCTTAAGTCTATTCAATTCTTTTTTATGTTAGAAAAAAAAGAGGGAAAGTAGAGAGGATGAAAGAGAGAGAGAAAGAAAATCAAAGCAGGCATTGTTTTTGAACAAATGGTCAGAAAGAACTAATTTCCTTAAGAATATGCTGCTCATTTACACAGCCTACCCAGCAAGACAGAGAAGCAGGGGACTGGATGGTGATAATGGTAATTTCTCACATTAGAGATGTGATAACCTGAATTCTGAAATTGTTATGTGACTATAACTTATCTGCTTAAAGTAGTTTGTATGTTCAGATTACTCACACTTAGTGTGTACACACGTAGTGTGTATATGTGTGTGCATGTAACTGTTCCATCATGAGCATGTAGTCATTTCAGTGTACTCTATGTAAGGCAATCAGAGGTGAATTAAGGGACAGAATCTTATTCTTAAGTTACATATTTTTTAACAATATCTTCAATTGTTAAAAGTGATTGAAATAAAAATAGATTGCTATTGAAATACACATTTTCAGCAGTTCTTTTAGATGCTTCTATGTCTATGGTCGAGTAGAGGATTGAAATAGTACACAACAAAACAGAAGGAAACTGCTGGTCCAACACAGACAGATAAAAAAGAATGTGAAAGAAGTTGAGGCATAAAGGATAGAATGAGAAGCTAAAAAAAACTGAGTAAGTTTCCCAGAAAGAAAGAATAGGGGGAATGGAGAAGAAGAAAGATTCAAATTGAAAACTGCTGACAATTTTTCCAAAATAGAAGATCCATATTCTCAAATTATTTCTCCCTATTGAGTGCCAAGTAAACCACTAATAATTAAGAGATCCACAGCTCAATACAAATTAGTGAACATAAAAAATTGTAACAAAAACTTACAAAATACTAAAAGGACCTAAAAGGGAAAAAAAAGTACCCAACAAAATATGGCAATAAGGCAAAGATTAGAAGAAAAAAAGAAGGAAAAAATTATTTTAAATTGCGATAGTCCATTTAGAAGTCCAATAATTTACGTCAAAGTCATAGAATATTTACATGGATCGCTTGGTGTCATTTCCCACAATTGTTCCAATGGCCACATTGCTAATCAGCCATAGTGCACTTCCCCTGAGCTGAAATCCTCAGCACTTTTCCCAACAGTGTGCTTGGCATTGAGATAAACCATAGTTTCCATTCCAGAATGGCTAAAATAGAGTGTGGAAGATGGTAGATTTTCAGACAGTGACAATAAAATTTCACCTCTATGCAAAAAGAGGATCTTCTCTTGCCTGGCATGGCCATTTGTACAGGTTTCATGACCCAGTAATGTCTGTGCTTCCTCCTGGTGGGATTTTCCAGCCATGGGGCAGCCTCACTAAGCTGTGACTCAGCCCCCTTCTCTCTGAGTTATGGGTATCCCTGCTTTTCATTCTTCTCTTCTACTATGTTCTAGTTCATAAGACGAGAAGTAAAATGTTCTCACTTTTACATTTCTTTCAGTACTGTTTTTAATACAGTATATATAAAAGATTTTCCTGGTTTACATCACTGATGCAGGTTTTTTAAAAAAAAATTTATTTGTTTTATTTTACTTATTTTTGGCTGCATTGGGACTTCGTTGCTCTGTGGGCGCTTTCTCTAGTTGCGCTGAGAGGGGGTTACTCTTCGTTGCGGTGTGCAGGCCTCTCACTGCAGTGGCTTCTCTTGTTGCGGAGCACGGGCTTTAGGTACGCGGGCTTCAGTAGTTGTGGCTCAAGGGCTTAGTTGCTCCACGGCATGTGGGATCTTCCCGGACCAGGACTCAAACCCATGTCCCCTGCACTGGCAGGCAGATTCTTAACCACTGTGCCACCAGGGAAGCCCCACAGATGCAGTTTTATCCTAATTTTATAACATCTATTTTCACAAAAATGTAGGAATTAGGAGAAATGCTGCTATCTTCCTTGAAAGTTCTGCCAATGTCTACTTTTAATACTCCTATACTATGTGAGGTTTTTCTGATGATCAAGGTTGGGAGAAAATTTTACTATAAATCCTAAGACTACGGGGACCCTGGGATTATAATACTACAGTGCTTCTCAAATACTTTCATCAAAGTAGTTGTTATGATAGGAGAGAAGGAATGCTTACTTCCTGTTGTCTTGAAGGCATGTCCTAAACATCGTTAGTGAACATAACACTTTTTTTGAAATTATAAGGTTTAACATATAAAGCATGAAAATATTTCCAAACAGATGCCACATCAATGTAGTTTTAATATAAAAATATTTCAAAATTGCCACTGACTAAACTTGACACTCTAAAAGGAACACTGTATTTATTCTGAGAATAGATATACTACTCTGTCATGCGCCATCAGTTAACTCTCTTCTTGAAGGTGCTCTACATTAGTTTGAAAAAGCCAGTTCTATGACAATCATTAAATATAAAATATATATTTATTGTAATGTCAAATAAGTTTTTCTGAAATGACAATAATAAAAATAATCTCAATTTTATGAAAGACATGACAGTCCATTCAGAAAATCTTTGAAGCTGCAATTACTGCTATCAAGTCCACATTAATTTAATATAATTTTTATTTGTCATGTATCGCTACTTACAGTGTAGGATAAAAATGTAATGGTAAAATATACCCAAACACCTGGGCTTTACTGACAATAATGACAACAAAATCAATGGATTCTATCAGTTGTACATAAGTTATTGTTTTCAGAATAGTTTCCTTAATTTATTAATAATGCAAAATAATACCAGTACATACAAACTATACACAAACATATGCAAGATAATTAAATCTCTATAGATCAGTTCACAATTGTGTACACTTTAGAGTATGGACACAAAACAACTGGCAAGGAGTGAAAAATGAGATTGCCTAATACCATTTTCCAAGGTAGATAAGAAATCTTTCTCCCAATAGAACCTACTATATATGTCCTCTATTCTTAACTTTTATTTAGTAACAGCATTTGGAAGTATAACATCCATTTATATGATTTATTCACATAGGATATAAAAACAAACCCTTAAATAATGTATTTTTTAACTTGTAAGCAATTTATTAAACATTTTATATGGTCTCTCTTTACATTCTTCTTTTTAATCTGTCTTTTGGCTTGAAATCGGACTTATTTCTAAAAAACAAAACAATGCAATCAGCTCAAAGTTCTAACTTTGTTCTGCTTTTTCTTTTTTTTGTCAGTGATCCATACATAGTTTGGAGCTTTGAAAGAGAGTGAAGGTCTAAAAATTTATGTTATTGAAAATAATTAAATTTCAGAAGCAGCAGTGTGAAAAAAGACATGAGTGAACTAGAGCTCTTATAAGCTCTATTGCAACTATATAATTTTACAAAATCATTTGACCTAAATTCTAACACTTATAATGTCATTAGAGATGAGCTTTGTTTCCCTTTTAGAACTAAATTCTATTTGTTGATACAATCACACTCTGTGGCATTGACAAATTTTCAGCAGCTGGATGAGTTACAGTACATTGTTTCAAGAAATGTAAATCATCAAAAGAATTTCACAAAACCTTTTTTTTTGGCACTTTTCACTGCTTATTGGAAATTTCTTGACAGTTGAGTTCATCAAAAGTGACAAGTAACAATTAATTGTATTTTTCCTCACTACAGATTTGAAGAAAAATACTGACTACAACCAGCATTTAAGACCCCAGGAAACATTGTTTTTTCTTCAGAAAGCACAGAATTGGGATTTGCCAAAGCAGCATGGGTTAATATCTTGATAGGCACACTTAAAGGAATATGTGAAGGTCTAAAGTAAATCCACACAATAAGAAAGAGTTAAGTAGATGTTGCACAGTTGAAGTCTTCAACATTACTTTGAATCACTTTTTGTTTTTTAAATAGAATGTAATCGTATGAGAAAACTTAAGCCTATTCAGTATTATTATAATCTTATTTCATCTACTGTCCTTTGACAGACAATTTGGAAATTTTAAAAAACTGTCCTTTAAACTTTAAAATGTAAATAATAATTTTTCACAGCACATGATGATAGCACATCAGTAGAATCTACGCTTGGATTAGAATGCAATGATTTGACTTTGCTGATATAGGCTGATCTAGCATGCTGAACTGGGTGTTCTCTATGTGAAGGTTATTACTGAAAAAACTAAAGGTTTCAGATATTTGTTGTCAGGATGGGCTGCAGGCATTTTATAGAGCCATATGTATTGAAACTGAAATTTCTGCTGATATGGAAGATTAGTAATACCAAATTTTACTTTGATTTAGAGGCTAGTTTTAAAGACAAAGGGAAATTTGGAAATGATGCTACAAGCAAATTTCTACACAGTTCATCGTAGCAAAAAGATAGGAATAATATGATCTTATAAAATCTAACAGCGTTAACTTAGTTGTCAGTTGTTGTGGTCTATGGATGGGAGTGCAGAATGACAGATAATAATAATAATAATAATAAATTTAGTTAAACCCAGTGTTAATTCATGTGTCTCAGGTGGTTTCCTTCTTGTGTTCTATAATTGTATTAGAAGATAGTGATTTATAAATGTAAAACTCCACTGTTTTAAAAATTCCTTGAGACAATGTCTTAATTTGTTTTGTCTTCTCTATCCTTCTCCTCTCTTCACGAGCACACACACATGCACACTTACACACATACATATGAACACACAGAATCTTACAAACCAGCAGGGGTGCAACCACCATATACACCTTAACACAAATCCTTCATTTCTGCCTTTGTATCAGAAATAAAGCTTGACTAAGAACAGATGAGAAAATTCAGATTAAATAAAAGAGAGACAAAACAACAAATACAAAGATTAAAAATATTAAAAGTGGTTCAGCAAAACATATTTCTCTGTTTATCCCCTTTTCAAACTCTTACTTTTTTGATGCTACTGTTTTTACTGCTCTAAATATTATATTATGTGTCAGTTACATCTCAATAAGGCTGGAATAAAAAGAAACATTCAAGTTTCCCCCACTCTCTTTTAAAAGTTTGAAAATGCAGTTTTCTATTTTTTGTTTTATTTCTTATAGTAATAATTAAATTCTAAAATTACAAAAGAAGTCATGAAAGAAAGCAATAGATAATTGAAATATATCTGGGGGTAAATGTATTGTTACAATTTGGTGAATATCATTACAGATATTTCTTTATGCATCTGTACATGGAGAATGATGTCTATATCCATGCCTGCATGCCTGCATGGATAGATGGATGGGTAGTTGCAGAACAAATAGTCAGACTGATAGATAGATTTTAAAATAAGCTCATACTTTTAAAGATATTTACAGTAAGAATCATTAAATGGAAGCAAATAATCTTTTTTAGCATGAAAGTATTTGGGTAGAGTATTATTTTCTAGACAAATTTATTTGATCTATGCCATATACCTCTAAAACACATGGGTTGGTGAAAGAAGGAGCTTGGTTTGTGTGTAGCTCCTGAAAATTCCAGAGAAATATACACATTATCTTCTAAAGAGCTGTTTTTGAGGTGAGGCAATGCTATACCCCCGCCTGCCCTGCCTTTCTGTGCTATTTCTTTCTAGAGATTAAATATATATATATATATATATATATATATATACACACACACCACTGTTTATTTCATTCAGTCAGGGCTTATTTCAGTCCCATGAGTTTCTGCTCACATTCCCAATTCGTAAACATGACTGAAAAACGCCATAATCAGAAGCCATTCATTCCGGCACCTTCCTGGGTACCATGAATATGCAGCACTGTCTATGCTTAATGTTTTTGCCACAGCAGTGTATTCATAACTCACCCACCTCCAACTCAATCAACTCGGAGATAGAAAAGCATTGGTAAGAATTCTTAGGATGAATTCCATTCTCCTCCTCTCAGTGCTGTTTGGCTGGAGGAGGCCAAGTAGTTCTGATATAAAATCTTTTGTTTCTTTCCCTTATAGCTACATTTTCCTCCCTTAACAGTTCATTTATTTTTCTCTTGTCTATTTGATACTGGTACATAAATGAAATTTTATTTTAATATCTTTATTTCATTGTGTGTTGGAAAAGGGAGCATCTATACTTCTGTTTTATTCTGTCTGACCCACTCCAAGTCCAGATTTTAATATCATATTACATTTGCATGCATGCAAGCACATGAACACACACACAGAAACACACACACCAGTAGAAGATATGTGTAGGTTAGAGATATAAAGTACACTACTTGCTAAATCTTTTTTCAGACATTCATTATATTAAACTTTCATTTTGTTCAAAAAGAAAAATGCTTACCAAATTATAATTTATGCTTCCTCACCATTTTATATACTTGTGTTGTACATCATTTCAGCCAGGTGTTGGCACATTAATCATAATCTCAGCATGCTTCGCTAACTTTAACATTATTTCTGAAGTATTGTAAATTCTTTCCCTAATCTAGATCCTCTACCCCAGCTCCAAGAATAATATATAGCAAACCTTCAAGCATTCATTAGCTAAATGTTCTACAATGAGTTATTTTTTAAACCTACAGTTTATTACCGTAAATAATTGCTGGATTCACCAAGTAAACAAAGAACAATAAAAGTCTATAAAATATAATATTAAAATTAAATAAAAATCCCATAATGAGTGACAGCTGATGGATAATAGTGGATTATATTACACTAAGGCTGTCACTAGTCAAGGAAATCATTTTTCAGCTTTAATATTCAAATCACATAGCAGAAGCTACATGTACCTTATACCTATATAACTATTTTGTACTGATACCATTAATCCACATCAAACATTATGACATTATAAAACTCTTTATCATATAAAATATTACTGTCACTTGATTGAATAGATTTTTATTTTTGTCCTTCTTCTTCATCTTTTTTTTTCCCTGAAAATATATTGGTCAAATACTTGCTTGATATATGTGATGCTTTATTCTCTAAGCTCTTTACATCAAAATACTAGTGTTCCTCTAATGTTAAGCATGTAAATCATTAATACATGTTCTACCATTAGTTAACTAGGTTGGGGAGACACTGCCTGTTGAAATCAATGCTTGAATATTTACAACTCTCATTAGCATATTAAAAAGTCAGAGTAGGCTTACATTAAAGAAAAATAAATGTTTAACTTTTTGTTAAATCTGGTAGTTACCAAACTTTTTGGACTAGCTGATTTTGCATATTGTAGAGCTAATCAGGAATGTGTACTTTGTTGTTTTAGAGAAGTGGTCATAGAGGGATTCTCGGAGGATATCTAAGGTGAAGGATAAAGAAGAATTAGCTAAGGAAATACAGGCTGAGATAAAATCTGTATTGGCAGTTAAAATGTTTAACCAGCTGTCTGCACAACTTCACTGGCACTGACCAGTCAAAGGATACTCATGCTGTTAAACCAGACCTGGACCCTAGAAGTGAATCATAGAAACCCTTCTGTCCTGGCACTAACCCTTTTATTCCTGGATCATGTGGCATTTTGAAGTCCCAGGGAGGATGTCAAAGTAACTCAGGCAGCAGAGAGTGGAAAGCCTAGGATCTCAGGAGATGGATATTTAGCAATCAGCATTAAAAATTTGAACATTTTAATAGAAGTAATAGTTTGTGGCTGAACTATTAATACAATCCTGTATAAGACTGACCTCGCCTTAAGGACAAATCTGAGAAAAGGAACAGAGATCAGAGGAGATATGTTGTCTTTTTTAGTAAGTTCTTATTAAATTAAACAAGCTGAACTTTTTCATCTTGTAAAAGTTCAGTAAGAAATTCCCTTTTAAAGGCAGATGTAGAGGACATGGCCAGTCACTATATTTGGATTATAGTGTAAGAAAATCGTTTCTGATTCTATCAGGGTGTCACTCCTTGAGATTCTTTCTTCTCCATAATCCAGAATCTTGAAATAACACTTAAAAACCAATGATAAGAAAGATGGCGGAAGAGGAAGATGTGGAGATCACCTTCCTCCCCACAAATACATCAGAAATACATCTACATGTGGAACAACTCCTACAGAACACCTACTGAGTGCTGCCAGAAGACCTCAGACCTCCCAAAAGGCAAGAAACTCCCCACGCACTTGGGTAGGGTAAAAGAAAAAAGAAAAAAAAGACAAAGAATAGGGGTGGGACCCGCACTACTGAGAGGAAGCCATGAAGGAGGAAAGGTTTCCACACACTAGGAAGCCCCTTCGCGGGCGGAGACGGCGGGTGGTGGAGGGGGAAGCTTTGGGGCCGCGGAGGAGAGCGCAGCAACAGGGGTGCGGAGGGCAAAGTGGAGAGGTTCCTGCACAGAGGAGCGGTGCCGAGCACCACTCACCAGCCGGAGAGGCTTGTCTGCTCACCCGCCGGGGCGGGCGGGGCTGGGAGCTGAGGCTCGGGCTTCGGTAGGATCTCAGGGAGAGGACTGGCGGCGTCAACACAGCCTGAAGGGGTTAGTACGCCACAGTTAGCCAGGAGGGAGTCGGGGAAAAAGTCTGGAGCTGCCGAAAAGGCAAGAGACTTTTTCTTCCCTCTTTGTTTCCTGGTGCGCGAGGAGAGGGGATTCAGAGCTCCGCTTAAAGGAGCTCCAGAGACAGGCGCCAGCCAGCGTGGACCCGAGAGACGGGCATGAAACGCCAAGGCTGCTGCTGCAGCCACCAAGAAGCCTGTGTGCAAGCACAGGTCACTATCCACACCACCCCTCCCGGGAGCCTGTGCAGCCTGCCACTGCCAGGGTCCCGAGATCCAGGGACAACTTACCCGGGAGAACACACGGCGCGCCTCAGGCTGGAGCAACGTCACGCCAGCCTCTGCTGCCGCAGGCTCGCCCTGCACTCCGTGCCCCTCCCTCTCCCCGGCCTGAGTGAGCCAGAGCCCCAGAAGCAGCGGCTCCTTTAACCCCGATCTGTCTGAGCGAAGAACAGATACGCTCAGGTGACCTACACTCAGAGGCGGGGCCAAATCCAAAGCTGAATCCCGGGAGCTGTGCAAACAAAGAAGAGAAAGGGAAATCTCTCCCAGCAGCCTCAGGAGCAGCGGGTTAAATCTCCACAATCAACTTGATGTACTCTGCATCTGTGGAATACCTGAATAGACAATGAATCATCCCAAATTGAGGCGGTGGACTTTGGGAGCAACTATATATATATATATATATATTTTTTTTTTTCCCTTTTTCTCTCTCTGTGAGTGTGTATGCTTTTGTGTGTGATTTTGGCTGTATAGCATTGCTTTTACCATTTGTCCAAGGGTTCTGTCTGTCTTTTTTATTTTTTACTTTAGAAAATTTTTTCTTAATTATTTTTTATTTTAATAATTTTATTTTATTTTTTAATTTAATTTTATCTTCTTCTTTCTTTCTTTCTTTTCTCCCTTTTATTTTGAGCCATGTGGAGGACAAGCTCTTGGTGCTCCAGCCAGGCATCAGGGCTGTACCACTGAGGTGGGAGAGCCAAGTTCAGGACACTGGTCCACAAGAGACCTCCGAGCTCCATGTAATAACAAATGGCAAAAATCTCCCAGAGATCTCCATCTCAACGCCAAGACCCAGATCCACTTAATGACCATCAAGCTACAGTGCTGGACACCCTATGCCAAACAAGTAGAAAGACAGGAACACAACCTCATGCATTAGCAGAAAGACAGGAACACAACCCCATCCATTAGCAAAGAGGCTGCCTAAAATTATAATAAGGCCACAGACACCCCAAAACACACCACCAGTGTGGACCTGCCTCCCAGAAAGACAAGATCCAGCCTCAACCACCAGAACACAGGCACTAGTCCCCTCCACCAGGAAGCCTACACAACTCACTGAACCGATTTTAGCCACTGGGGACAGACACCAAAAACCATGGGAACTACGAACCTGCAGCCTGTGAAAAGGAGACCCCAAACACAGTAAGCTAAGCAAAATGAGAAGACAGAGAAACACACAGCAGAGGAAGGAGCAAGGCAAAAATCCACCAGATCTAAAAAATGAAGAGGAAATAGGCAGTCTACCTGAAAAAGAATTCAGAATGATAGTAAAGATGATCAAAATCTTGGAACTAGCATGGAGAAAATACAAAAAACGTTTAAAAAGGACCTAGAAGAACTAAAGAACAAACAAACAGTGATGAACAACACAATAAATGAAAGTAAAAATTCTCTAGAAGGGACCAATAGCAGAATAACTGAGGCAGAAGAACAGATAAGTGACCTGGAAGATAAAATAGAGGAAATAACTACTGCAGAGCAGAATAAAGAAAAAAGAATGAAAAGAATTGAGAACAGTCTCAGACACCTCTGGAACAACATTAAATGCACCAACATTCGAATTATAGGGCTCACAGAAGAAGAAGAGGAAAAGAAGGGGACTGAGAAAATATTTGAAGAGATTATAGTTGAAAACTTCCCTAATATGGGAAAGGAAATAGTTAATCTAGTCCAGGAAGCACAGAGAGTCCCATACAGGATAAATCCAAGGAGAAACACGCCAAGACACATATTAATCAAACTATCAAAAATTAAATACAAAGAACAAATATTAAAATCAGCAAGGGAAAAACAACAAATAACACACAAGGGAATCCCCATAAGGTTAACAGCTGATCTTTCAGCAGAAAATCTGCAAGCCAGAAGGGAGTGGCAGGACATATTTAAAGTGATGATGAAGGAGAAAAACCTACAACCAAGATTACTCTACCCAGCAAGGATCTCATTCAGATTTGACAGAGAAATGAAAAGCTTTACAGACAAGCAAAAGAGAAGAGAATTCAGCACCATGAAACCAGCTTTACAACAAATGCTAAAGGAACTTCTCTAGGCAGGAAACACAAGAGAAGGAAAAGACCTACAATAATAAACCCAAAACAATTAAGAAAATGGTAATAGGAACATACCTATCGAAAATTACCTTAAATGTAAATGGATTAAATGCTCTAACCAAAACACACAGATTGGCTGATGGAGACAAAAACAAGACCGTAAATATGCTGTCTACAAGAGACCCACTTCAGACCTAGTGACACACACAGATTGAAAGTGAGGGGATGGAAGAAGGTATTCCATGCAGATGGAAATCAAAAAAAGCTGGATTAGCAATTCTCATACCAGACAAAATAGACTTTAAAACAAAGACTATTACAAGAGACAAAGAAGGACACTATATAATGATCAAGGGATCAATCCAAGAAGAAGATATAACAATTTTAAATATTTATGCACCCAACATCGGAGCACCTCAATACATAAGGCAAATACTAACAGCCATAAAAGGGGAAATCGATAGTAACACAATCATGGTAGGGGACTTTAACACCCCACTTTCAACAATGGACAGATCATCCAAAATGAAAATAAATAATGAAACACAAGCTTTAAATGATACATTAAACAAGATGGACTGAATTGCTATTTATAGGACATTCCATCCAAAAAGAACAGAATACACATTTTTCTCAAGTGCTCATGGAACATTCTCCAGGATAGATCATATCTTGGGTCACAAATCAAGCCTTGGTAAATTTAAGAAAATTGAAATCCTATCAAGTATCTTTTCCAACCACAACGCTATGAGATTAGATATCAATTACAGGAAAAAATCTGTAAGAAATACAAACACATGGAGGCTAAATAATGCACTACTTATTAACCAAGAGATCGCTGAAGAAATCAAAGAGGAAATAAAAAAATACATAGAAACAAATAACAATGAAAACACAATAACCCAAAACCTATGGTATGCAGCAAAAGCAGTTCTAAGAGGGAAGTTTATAGCAATACAATCCTACCTTAAGAAACAAGAAACATCTGAAATAAATAACCTAACCTTACACCGAAAGCAATTAGAGAAAGAAACACAAAAAAAACCCAAAGTTAGTAGAAGGAAAGAAATCATAAAGATCAGATCAGAAATAAATGAAAAAGAAACGAAGAAAACGATAGCAAAGATCAGTAAAAATAAAAGCTGGTTCTTTGAGAAGATAAACCAAATTGATACACCATTAGCCAAACTTATCAAGAAAATTAGGGAGAAGACTCCAATAGAATTAGAAATTAAAAAGGAGAAGTAACAACTGACACTGCAGAAATACAAAGGATCATGATAGATTACTACAAGCAACTATATGCTAATAAAATGGACAACCTGGAAGAAATGGACAAATTCTTAGAAATACACAGCCTTCTGAGACTGAACCAGGAAGAAACAGAAAATATGAACAGACCAATCACAAGCACTGAAATTGAAACTGTGATTAAAAATCTTCCAACAAACAAAAGCCCAGGACCAGATGGCTTCACAGGTGAATTCTATCGAACATTTAGAGAAGACCTAACACCTATCCTTCTCAAACTCTTCCAAAATATAGCAGAGGGAGGAACACTCCCAAACTCATTCTATGAGGACACCATCACCCTGATACCAAAACCAGACAAAGATGTCACAAAGAAAGAAAACTACAGGCCAATGTCACTGATGAACACAGATGCAAAAATCCTCAACAAAATACTAGCAAACAGAATCCAACAGCACATTAAAAGGATCATACACTATGATCAAGTGGGGTTTATCCCAGGAATGCAAGGATTCTTCAAAATAGGCAAATCAATCAACATGATACACCATATTAACAAATTGAAGGAGAAAAACCATATGATCATCTCAATAGATGCAGAGAAAGCTTTTGACAAAATTCAACACCCATTTATGATAAAAACCCTCCAGAAAGCAGGCATAGAGGGAGCTTTCCTTAACATAATAAAGGCCATATATGACAAACCCACAGCCAACATCGTTCTCAATGGTGAAAAACTGAACCCATTTCCACTAAGATCAGGAACAAGCCAAGGTTGCCCACTCTCACCACTATTATTTAACATAGTTTTGGAAGTTTTAGCCACAGCAATCAGAGAAGAAAAAGAAATAAAAGGAATCCAAATTGGAAAACAAATAGAGCTGTCACTGTTTGCAGACTACATGATACTATACACAAAGAATCCTAAATATGCTACCAGAAAACTACTAAAGCTAATCAATGAATTTGGTAAAGTAGCAGGATACAAAATTAATGCACAGAAATCTGTTGTATTCCTATACACTAATGATGAAAAATCTGAAATTGAAATTAAGAAAACACTCCCATTTACCATTGCAACAAAAATAATAAAACACCTAGGAATGAATCTACCTAAGGAGACAAAAGGTCTGTATGCAGAAAATTATAAGACACTGATGAAAGAAATTAAAGATGATACAAATAGATGGAGAGATATACCATGTTCTTGGATTGGAAGAATCAACATTGTGAAAATGACTCTACTACCCAAATCAATCTACAGATTCAATGCAGTCCCTATCAAAGTACCACTGGCATTTTTCACAGAACTAGAACAAATAATTTCACAATTTGTATGGAAACACAAAAGACCCCAAATAGCCAAAGCAGTCTTGAGAATGAAAAATGGAGCTGGAGAAATCAGGCTCCCTGACTTCAGACTATACTACAAAGCTATAGTAATCAAGACAGTATGGTACTGGCACACAAACAGAAATATAGATCAAGGGAACAGGATAGAAATTCCAGAGATAAACCCAGGTACATATGGTCACCTTATCTTTGAAAAACAAGGCAAGTATATACAGTGGAGAAAAGACAGCCTCTTCAATAAGTGGTGCTGGGAAAACTGGACACCTACATGTAAAAAAATGAAATTAGAACACTCCCTAACACCATACACAAAAATAAACTCAAAATGGATTAAATACCTAAATGTAAGGCCAGACACCATCAAACTCTTAGAGGAAAACATAGGCAGAACACTCTATGACATAAATTACGGCAAGATTCTTTTTGACCCACCTCCTATAGAAATGGACTTAAAAACAGAAATAAACAAATAGGACCTAATGAAACTTCAAAGCTTTTGCACAGCAAAGGAAACCATAAACAAGATGAAAAGACAACCCTCAGAATGGGAGAAAAGACTTGCAAATGAAGCAACTGACAAAGGATTAATCTCCAAAATTTACAAGCAGCTCATGCAGCTCAATATCACAAAAAGAAACAACCCAATCCAAAAATGGGCAGAAGACTTTAATAGACATTTCTGCAAAGAATATATACAGAGTGCCAACAGACACATGAAGGAACGCTCAATATCATTAATCATTGGAGAAATGCAAATCAAAACTACAATGAGATATCATCTCACACTGGTCAGAATGGCCACCATCAAATAATCTACAAACAATAAATGCTGGAGCGGGTGTCGAGAAAAAAGGAACCCTCTTGCACTGTTGTTGGGAATGTAAATTGAAACAGCTACTATGGAGAACAGTATGGAGGTTCCTTAAAAAACTACAAATAGAACTACCATATGACACAGCAATCCTACTACTGGGCATATACCCTGAGAAAACCGTAATTCAAAAAGAGTCATGTACCAAAATGTTCATTGCAGGTCTATTTACAATAGCCAGGACATGGAAGCAACCTAAGCGTCCATCAGCAGATGAATGGATAAAGAAGATGTGGCACATATATACAATGGAATATTACTCAGCCATAAAGAGGAATGAAAATGGGTTTTTTGTAGTGAGGTGGATGGACCTGGAGAGTGTTGTACAGAGTGGAGTAAGTCAGAAAGTGAAAAACAAATACCATATGCTAACACATATATATGGAACCAAAAAGAAAAAAAAGTAGGTCATGATGAACCTAGGTGCAAGATGGGAATAAAGATGCAGACCTACTAGAGAATGGACTTGAGGATATGGGGTGGGGGAAGGGTAAGCTGGGACAAAGTGAGAGAGTGGCATGGACATATATATACTACCAAACATAAAATATATAGCTAGTGGGTAGCAGCTGCATACCACAGGGAGTTCAGCTTGGTGCTTTGTGACCACCTAGAGTGGTGGGATAGGGAGGTTCGGAGGGAAGGAGACGCAGGAGGGAAGAGATATGGGAACATATGTATATGTATAACTGATTCACTTTGTTATTAAGCAGACACTAACACACCATTGTAAAGCAATTATACTCCAATAAAGATTTAAAAAAAAAAAAGAAAAAATAACCAATGATAAAAAGACCACCCACTATAAAAATGTATAAAACTTGGTTATGCTTTCCTTGAGGAAGATAACTCAATTATTAAAAATCATTAGTATGTGGCTTAGTATGTAGGGGAATGCAAACTAAAATTACAATGAGGTATCACTACTGCAACAACTTAAGGGGTTAACATTAAAATTAATCACAATATTCAGTCTTCTGAGGATGTACAGAACTAGAAATTTCCATGCACTGGGTTACAAGAACATCTCATATATGTCTAATAAAATCTTGGCTATAGCTAATTTCCCCAGCATGATTTTTAAAGGGGCTACTTTTTAAATTTTCAAAAGTATCTTATTTGGGACAATAAATTACATGGATAAATTACCTGACCCATTGGATGGAGTGGAAATTGATACAACTACGTTTAAAAAGTTTTGCATTTTCGACTATATTGGAAGTGCATAGCCTATATTCCTTTTCTTCCTTTCCTTGTTTATTTTTCTTCTTGAAATTTTCTTTCTAAAATTCTTTAAGTGAGGGCAAGGAATCTGCTGCAGATGAGAGAACTCTGTGGCCTAGAGTGGGATGTAAAAGCCCACGCAGGGAGAGGGGGAGCACCTGGGATGGAGAGTGCTCTGCCTTGGGGTGCTGAAGCCTGAAGAGTGTAAGAAGGTTTCCATTTGTGGCTGCACTAGTGTGGAGTGTTGGAATCCGAGTGGGGTGATGAAGGTATTTGGATAGGCGGATAGTACTCCAATAGGAGTACCATTGGTGGTAATAGTTTGGTTATAACAGAGACGTGTAATCTTACTAGTTATTTTTTTATTGGAGTATAATTGCTTAATAGGTTATTAAGGATAATTGGAGCAAGATTTTTTCACTGTCAGAAGGGAGTTAAAATATGGAAAGGGAAGAAAACTAGAATAAACCTTGGGAACTGGATTAGAATTGGAGTGATCTCATGGTTTTTAAATCTGGAAAGAATTTAAATGTCCATCAACTATTGAATGGATAAGTTATGTTATAGGATGGAATACTAAACTGCAATAAAAATAACTAATTCTCAGCTATACGCGACAATATCACTGAATTTCAAAATATCTTTGAACAAATTATGCCAGACACAAAAGTATATATACAATGTGATTCTACTTATGTCATATTAAAAGTCAGGCAAAAATAGTGTTTAGGAATGCATATTATGCTGGTAAAAATATTTTTAAAATTTGGAAAGAATTAAAATCAAGTTCAGAATAGTGGTTACCTTCACAGGGATGAGGTAGTGATTGGAGGAAGAGGCATAAGGGGGGTTTCTGAATTTCTGTCAATTTCCTCACCTGGGTGAAGCCTACATGGGTGTTTGTGTTTTGGTAAATTACTGAATTGTACAGTTTTGTTTTAGGTACTAGTTTTAAATATGGTATATTTTACAAGCAAAATAAAGGTAATATGACTGTGAAATGGAGTAAATGGTTATATTAAAAACTATAGTAGGGCTTCCCTGGTGGCGCAGTGGTTGAGAGTCTGCCTGCCGATGCAGGGGACACCGGTTCATGCCCCGGTCCGGGAAGATCCCACATGCCGCGGAGCGGCTAGGCCTGTGAGCCATGGCCACTGAGCCTGCGCGTCCGGAGCCTGTGCTCCACAACGGGAGAGGCCACAACAGTGAGAGGCCCGCGTACCGCAAAAAAAATAAATAAATAAAAAATTAAAAAATATAGTAATCTTATGTTTGACTAGGGTTTTACAGCTTTCATAGATTCTAACCATTTAGGATCTAAATCAATCTTCAGGATGAACTTATAATTAGATATTATTATTCCTGTAGTACAGATGAAAAAAAGAATTCTCACAAAGATGAAGTTGTCTATGATTTTTCATCTAGGAAGTAGTAGAGCTGTATATAAAACTTAGTTGTAAGACCCAAATTCAATATTCTTTTTATTATAATATGTCTAGTGCAGTGCCTGATATATAGTGAGCATTCAATGAGAATTGTTGAGTTAAAATACAAGATATGGATGGATTTCTTCTTCTGGGCTCCAGCAGTGCTCTGTTTATTCATCTATTTCTGTAACTATAGCGCTCTATAATAGAGTATTGATGTCTGCCTTCCCTACTGTACTGAATTCTTTGGGGGCAAGGACAGCACCTAGCACCTCTGCATTATTGTTGCCTAGCATGTCTGCCATAAAATGAGTGTCCAATTAATAGTAGCTGAATTTATAAATAATTACTTGGAAAACCAATAGTTACATGCATTGAGTAAAAGCAAGAGGAAATAATTGCTTAGCTTCATGGTGCTTACTTTAAGTGTGTAAGTATATGGGCACTCTACAAAGTATTCCATTCTCCTAAGAAGCACTTCTCAATTAAATCCTTGCTCAAGGCTTGGTATAGAGATTTGATTCTTAAACTTTATAAAAACAGTGATGCTATGCTAGCTATGTGCCAATAAAGCCTCTTCCAACAATTAAAATCCTATAATTGCTTTGTTTCTTAAATTCTGCAATTAAAAATCCAATTTTTTCCAGTTTGAAAAAAGGAGTGAAAATGAATGTAGAATTAAATTAAAAACATTTTTTTTTGCAAATGTGCTCAGATTTTTACTTCAGCTTTTTATTTGTATACAATGGTATATGAATGCTTAATTGTATTAGAAGAAACTTTACAATAGACCTTTAGTATCATGTTTATCAAATGACAGTTTTTCTTTTCCTTTGTTCTTCATCTTTAAACAGAATCTACCTGAAATGAGTATTAGGGGAAAAATCAAAGCAAGGAGATACGCTCTACAAAATTTAGGTCAATATTATTTAACACCAAAAAAACCTTGATTGTATCCAAATAGTGAGAGATATTATAATTGATATAAATTTTCCCTCTGGCCCTCAAAGTATCAATAAGAAAATGTTAAAACATAATTATAAGTGTATTAATACCAGTGACAGTGTTGATCAATATGACATTTATAGTGTATTACCTATTAGCACAAAATTACTACAAGTTAAAGTAACAAGGATATAACTAAATAGTAACAAAATGCATTTGCATTAGAGATATTGCTTGAAAGTTTCTTAAAATTATCCTTATTTCACTGAATTAACAACTGATGATGGCTTCATTTATATAAAAAGAAACAAAATTTTGAATGTGAAAATGCTTATTGCAATGAAGATAATCTTTTCATATTCAAAATTTTATCTCTTTTTACCTATAAATGAGGACTTATAACTTTTTTCCAGATGTTTCCAAAGCATTAATTAGACATTTATGGTTCTGATCATGTTGGACATTAAATGTAACCCATTGCTGCAAACAACTATAAAACTGGACAAAATCTATTTTTTTTTTGGCATTGGGCAACACTGGACAGCATAGGACTGTGGTCCCTGGCAAAAGGGAAACAGATGAGGTGACCTCTACATTTATCCAGGCTTTTTGCATGGGGGCACATTTGAAAACACAGTATGGCATAGTGAAGCTTAGAGAGCAGTGTTCTTGCTGGTGGAGGAAACAGACTGGAGTTCATGGCAGCTGAAGTTGATGTAACTTATAAGAGTGGCTAAGAGAGAGGAGATTTCTGCATAGAAAATGAGCCACATAAATTTTTACAGGGGATCCTTTGAGTCTTTGGCTAAATACTCTTTCACATACCCAATACAAGATTCTGCTAATCCTTGTAGAAAGCAAGTACTTGGGAACTGTGAGCTGAATGGAGATTCTGGAAGTCATTTATTACTGGAAGAGGTTAGATTTCTGGCCTACCAGATGAAGAAAACAGAAAGAAAACTCTAAGAATTCCATTAAAACATCAGGAAACCCACTCCTAGGGAACAGGGCTATTTATCGTGAGAATATGTGTTACTATAAACCCATCCAGTCACAGCTTAAAACCCAAGCTTTGTCAGGATCAATATGAGCCATCGTATGTTAACTGCTTTCCAGAAATAAATTTTATAATTACTAGTAGAAAACAACAAAATTTATATTCTCAAAACATAGCAACTACAATATCCAGCAAACGATAAAAGATTCCTAGATATGAAGAGGCAGGTAAATGTGACTCATAACCAGGAGACAAAAAGAAGAGAATATATGCAGAACCAGCAAGAAAATATCAATAATCCTGGAGACAGTTCAATAGGAAATATGCAAACTGAAGCACAGAATATTCAAAAATACCTTTAAAAACATGAATAGAGCCTCAGTGTCATGTTGAACAATACCCACAGTCTAACAAATGCAATCTGAGGCTCAAAGCAGAGAAGAGAAATGGGAGCACAAAAAATATCTGAAGAAATAATGGCTAACTTTTCCCCAATTTTGATGAAAACATCAACACAGATTCCAGAAGAACAATGACTCCCAAGCTAGAAATGCATAAAGATAACCACAGATAAGCATATCACAATAAAATTTCCAAAACAAAGATTTAAAAAATTTGAAGGCAACTACAGGAAAAAGATTATACATAGGGTGGTAACAAAATGAAAGTTTACTAGCTTCTTTTCAGAAAAATGTAAGCAAGAAGGCAATGAATGACATTTTAAAGGGCTAAAAATAAAATGAAATGAATCTTATGCCCGATGACAATATTTTTCAAAAATAAAAATGGAATAAAATATTTTCAGATTAAAAAATAAAAAAACTCTGGAATTTGTCACCAGTAAAACTGCCCTACAAGAAATACTATGTAAGTTAATCATGCTAATGGGAAATGGTACCACAAAAAAATTTGGATCTATTTGAGTGGTGAGTACTGAATCAGGTAAATATATGAGGAAATGTAACAAAACTTTTTCCCCTAATTTCTTAATTTCTTTGAAATAAAATTGATTGTTTGGAGTAAAAATATGAGTGAGGTCTGGGGCTAAGCTGGGAATAGAGAGCTGAAATGGTGTGCATACAAAATGAGGGAATCTGAATTTTGTTTTCTTTGGGTGGGGAATGGAAGAAGCAAGAAACTCAAGAGTGAGGGGTGCTGGGAGCTGGGAAGAAGTCGGAGCTGGATAAGGAGACTAGCAACCTAGATAAAGAATTTCTCCCTTAACCAAATAATGCTTTACACACACATATTTGCCTAGTTTTAGTGTTCCATTCTTGTGCTTGTTGAAGTGTTTAATTTTAGTCATGGAAATAGAATTGAGTTCCATACCTTAACTTCTAAACAGAAGAAAAAAGACAGCCACAAAAAGGGCTGAGGGGAAAAAGGAATTGGGTCCTTGTCAAGAGCAGGAACTCAGAATCAAAAGTAGTTGTATTAACCAGAGGCCTTTAAAAATGCATGGAAATGTTGAGAAGATCATTGTACTTCCCATAGGAAGTTAGTAGATGGATATATCCAATTTTGTTTAAATTTCCAAGAATAGGTTAACACTGATTGATTCAATGTATCACAGGAATCAATTTGACCCATCACTGTTAATTTCCTTCAATTTAACAGACATTTAAATTTATTAAATAGAATTCTAATCTTTTGTTCATTTAGTAATTTAATATTTTTTGAGAGACTAATATGGGTAAATGCTATGGGGCAAAGATAATTTAATCAGAATTCTAACAATGAAAATAAACCATAAAATAGAGAATATCCCATAATTTTATCAAATGATAACATAAGGCAGAAAGAGTTAAGCAGTATGAAAAGGAATAAATGAAGTGTTGTGGATGTTTAGAGGAGAGGGAAATTTCTTCCATTTGTAGAGAAAAGGAGATCTTGATAGAAAAAGTAGAATTTGCATTGGGCCCTAGATGATAGGAAGGATTTGATCACATTGTGACGGGATATATATTCTATTCAGAGTAAAGAGGTAGAGAAGAATGGATATAGGAAGGTGCATGGGGAATATGGAGAACACCAAGCTCTCACATGTTGTAGTGCATGAAGAAGAGTAAAAGGTGATGAATTATAAGGCTAGAAGAGAGTCAGGTTTCAGAAACCATGACCGTCAATCAAAGGAGCTCTGTTCTTGGCCAAGAGGCATTCTTTGCAGGTTTCTTTTATTTTTGGGGGGGGGTACTTCTGGAACTCTACTTCAGCATTATGAATCCTTAACTGTATTTTGAATACTTTGCATAAGATTATTTGGGAAACCATTGCTAAAGTCCTTGAAGAACTCACTTGAATTAAGGAGATTGCAAAGAAATGGCTTGTGGTGTGGGCGCATGTCTGAAAGATTTCAGAAATAGAATGTATAGAACTTGGCAACACCCATTTTCTCCCTCTGTTAATGTCTTTCTCTTTCTGACTTAACTTCACTCTGTATGACAGACTCTAGGTCCATCCACCTCATTACAAATAGCTCAGTTTCGTTTCTTTTTATGGCTGAGTAATATTCCATTGTATATATGTGCCACATCTTCTTTATCCATTCATCCGATGATGGACACTTAGGTTGTTTCCATCTCCGGGCTATTGTAAATAGAGCTGCAATGAACATTTTGGTACATGACTCTTTTTGAATTATGGTTTTCTCAGGGTATATGCCCAGTAGTGGGATTGCTGGGTCATATGGTAGTTCTATTTGTAGTGTTTTAAGGAACCTCCATACTGTTCTTCATAGTGGCTGTATCAATTCACATTCCCACCAGCAGTGCAAGAGTGTTCTCTTTTCTCCACACCCTCTCCAGCATTTATTGTTTCTAGATTTTTTGATGATGGCCATTCTGACTGGTGTGAGATGATATCTCATTGTAGTTTTGATTTGCATTTCTCTAATGATTAATGATGTAGAGCATTCTTTCATGTGTTTGTTGGCAATATGTATATCTTTTTTGGAGAAATGTCTATTTAGGTCTTCTGCCCATTTTTGGATTGGGTTGTTTGTTTTTTTTGTTAATTGAGCTGCATGTGCTGCTTATCAATTACAGTTTTAGTTTCTCTGACCCTCTAGGCCCTGGTTCCCAGAGTGCCTAGAGCAAGAGTGGTCTCATGGCCTATAGGACTGCATAGGGGCTAATGTAAGGCACCATGGAAAGTGTGGGCACTGTTAATGAAAATCAGTATGGGATGGTTAAGCATAGTGGAAACTTGTTGCTATGCATAAGCGTGTAGGAATAACAGGAGAGAGCAGCTGTCTGGATGCAGTTAACCTGGTGTTCAGTAGGAAGGATGCTAACAGAATAAAAACCTTCACTTCATTCCTCTACTGTCCATGATGAACTGATGATACTGCTCATTGGCCAACCCAACCAGAAACCAGAAGTCAAGAGAACCTCTTGCCTTATTCTATAAAATTCCACCTCCTAAGAGGCAGAGAAGAATTAAGTGTCATGAAGTTCCAATATTTTGTCTTTATCTATACCCACAGAATCTAGGAAAATGCCTGGCACATAGTAATTCCTATTAAGTGTTTTAAAAACGAACAGATGAATGACTATAAATAGGATGTCATCAAACAAAGAAAAGTTATTTAGAGCTGCTACAAGATATCCTGTCACGGTGACTAGGAAAATAATAATAATATCTGAGGGTATTTGAGAGGCAAATGGAAATTATCTAGCACAATTTCTCTTCTATCAGCTGTAACTAATTCAAATAATGTATTCCTGTAGGTACCAGTTAAAGAGTGACTGCTATGTGCGATGCATTATTCTAAATCCTTTGCAACTCAGTGAGACAGGAAGCTGAGGAACCACAAAAGTGGTTGTCTGTTCTAGGTTGCACACATAACAAGTGTTGGACCTGAGACTTGAACTCATGCTTTTCTAATTCCAAAGTCAGTCATTTTCACAAAGGAATATTGCATACCAACCATCCCTTTCTCCCTATGGTTATTAATTTCCCAAATTATTTTGTCACTCTCATTCTCCCTTCCTTCTACAAAATGAAAAATTTAGATAAGATGAAGTCTATGATTCATGCCAATTCTGGGATTCTGTTTATTTAGATAGATTATAATTATTCGTGTAATACGTTGTTATGAGAAAATGAATAAAAATTTGGAGGCAAAACATGCAAAACACTAAGGGAACACAAAAGTAGTAATAATTACTCCTCAATATAACTTGGATTCCCAAAGATATACTCAGGAAGGAAATGCCAAAGGATAAGTCAATAACACCTTTACTTCAGTGGAAATGATTACATTACAGTGTGGACAATGTGTTCTTTTATGAGTTGAAACTGCTTCTTTACTGGATGATTTATCACATACACAATGAAGCTATCTAATGAATAATGAAATAGATATTAGCAAGTTTGAATCTCACCGAAGCCTGTCCTTTAATTATAATGGTTTTCTGAGGTTGGCGTCATGTGATATCAGAGGGTCTATCTAAGAGACTCATGGACCAAACAATATTGAGAGTGAGTTATTGAAAAATAGGAATGTTTCCATATTTTCTCATGTACATTAATATGAGTCATGGAAAAATTCCATAAATGGGTAAAAGTAAGAGAAGCCTGTGTTTGGAGGTAAGCTCTACACTTTCTAGCCCAGTAATGCAGAACATTTTACTTAACCCTGTAAGCATACTGTATTAGGTTTTTTTGAGGGTAAGATTACATAAATTGCTTAGCATTGTGTTTGCTCTATAGAAGTCATTTAATAATTGGTGGCTACAATTATTATTATTAATATAGGATGTAAAATATCACAATTGTAATATATAAATACTTTTTTATTATTTAGCATGAATTCTTACAATTTACGTTAATTTCCCATGGAACTGACTCAGTTAAGCAGCTGAGTGACATCATACATTTAAGGACTATCATTTGCTTAAATACAATTAAATCATCACTCTAATGCTCTTTTTATGATCTGCTTTTGCCAGCATCTTCTTTCATAGGATTAAAAGAAATAAGCAAACCTTACTTCCTTTAGGGTTCTTAGAAATCTTTAAGTAACTCCATTTTAGTTCATTTTTTTCAGTTAATTTTTATTTTACATTGGCGTATCATTGATTAACAATGTTGTGTTAGTTTCAGGTGTACAGCAAAGTGATTCTGTTATACATATACATGTATCTATTCTTTTTCAGATTCTTTTCCCATTTAAGTTACTACAAATATTGGGCAGAGTTCTCTGTGCTATACAGTAGGTCCTTGTGGGTTCAAGATATGTAGGGATAGAGGCTAAAACAAGATAATAAAAGTTCTTCATAGTTTTAAAAGCTGGAGATTTATCTCAGAAGAGAATGGGGTAAAAATAGTAGTAGCAAGGTAAATATACCATACTCATACTTAGAGGGAGAAAGCATTAGATGCAGAGAGTAAGAAACTGCTACAGACTGTAAGAGATGATCTATCAAACATTGACATATAATATACATGAAATATGGGTCATTTTTATTATAAAATAACATGCTCAGTGAAAATATTCCTGTAATACTTAAATATATAAAGCAAAAAGTGAAAGTGAGAGCCCACTTCCCCAAATCTCATCTGTCCATATATCATATATATAGTCCAGTCTTGCTTTAGATTCTCCCTCTCAAATATTTCCAGGAATACCAGGATTATTTTTATGTGTCATCTGATATAACCTAGACCTCTCAAGACTATAGCAGAGAAGGTAATTTTCCAGCTGTGAGTCCAAGTGGTGGTTGTATAGGTATGTTTGTATAGGGCTAGTGATGCCATCTCCAACATAAAATTAAAACACCTGCTTGCAGATCCTGTCCTCTTTATGCTATGTTGAACATTGTTGATGTCACTCCTTGTTGTGGACAAGGTGAACTTATTGTGAAAGGTGAACTCCAGTGAGTTATGTCCTATATAATCTCCATCCCCTGAGTGTTGAAGAACCTATGACCTGCTTCTAGACAACAGAAGACAAAGGTGATAGTCACTCCTGTCATGATTATGTCAACTTTTATAAGACTCCATCTTAGCAGACTTGAGGGGGAGATTCTTCTGTGGGCCTTGAAAAAGTAAGCTGCCATGATATGAAAAGACCTATAGGGGGTCATATGGTAGGAGCTACAGCTGGCCTTTAGAAGCTGAGAGTGGCTATACCTGACAGTCAGCAAGAAAGGTCACCTAAATCTTGCAGCTGAAAGAAACTGAATTCTGCCAACAGCCACATGTACTTGAAAGAAGAACCTGAACTCCAGAAAAGAATGGAGGCTGGCCAGTATCTTGATTGACTGAAGTCTTCTGCTGTGAGATACTAAATATATGTTGTTTTTAAGCTGCTGTGGTGTGAATTCTACTGATGATCTCCAAAGGCTAGTAGCCTCTGGATAACTATACACATCTTCTAATTTTCATCACTGAATTCCACAGCATAATGATACTTTTCTGTCCTCCTCCACATAGATGCTCACATGTGGTGATGGTGGGAAGAGTGGTAATAAACAAAAGAAAGTTCAAGTTGGCTACATATTGCACCTAGAGCCAATTTAAAGACCAAACTCTGCAGTTTAGTCCCACCAAATTCCTGTGTAGAGGGTGATTTTCTCTCAGAGGCCCAAATGAATGCATTTCCTGATTTTGTTTGAGGCTCTCCAGTAAATCATATAGGTATGTTGGTGTAAACCTGATCCAACTGGAAAACAGATCAACTTCTTTCTCAAAGAACTTTTTACAGATCAGGATATTGGATTATTCATTTTATTTTTAATTTGTAATTAGAACTTATTATTAGAAATTAAGTTTATATTATGAATTATAAGAATTAAGATGTGAGATTTGTCACTTTTATAACCTATAGTTCTCCTCATTTATTCTTGCTGATATTTCTAAATGCTTTGGCTAAAACTTTATTATACATATAATCAAATATGTATCTCTTATATAAAAATGGGAAAATGCTATACACTTTTGCCAGCTACAAATACATTATAGAATTTTTCTAGGTTAGTATAAGTAAATATATGCTATGCTGTATTCTTGACTGCATTGTAACTCACTGCAAGTACTTACATACTTATGCACATACACACATGTGTTTGTATATGTTATTATATATATATTATATAATTTAGATTATTTTTATGGCTTCTTTCTCTCTCTGAAATACATAGTTCTTAAAAATGGGATTAATTATGTATTTTTTAAATGCAAAAAAAGTATGCTTCCAAAATTCAAATAATATACAAGAATATGGAGTAAAGAGATACTTCCTTAAAAGAGAAATAACATGAGTGAGATATTTTATACACTCTTAGTAAAATATTGTTTCATCCAGAAGTTGTTAGCTTTACATTTAAAAGACAATGCTTAGGAATAATAATTATTCCTTTGTACAGACCTCCTTGGACAAATTAAATGTACTCTCTTCTTTTCACTATGTACTATTTTTCTTAGCTCATTTTTGAAATATTATGTAAAAGATTTTTGGTAAATTACTTTATGCCAAGTGCTGGCAATATCTGAATAGCAATTTCAGCCTGAACTTGTCTATATATTGACTTTAAGGGAGGTGTATAATTCTAGCTTCAGTCACAACCTGTTGTCTATTAGAGACAGTTCTCAGGATTGTTCAATATTTGAATTACACAAAGGAGTATGATATATTAATTGTCTTGCATTTGTAGAATATGCTTATGCATCATTCTGGCATGTTTCTGGGAAGATAATAAAAGGTTCACATTGCTTCTCAGTTAATCTTGGATGAGAAGCATAATTTCTGGCACCACTAGCTGAAAATTTCTCTTGGGCAGTCATTTCTCTTTCCATGCATGGTGAAGGAGTTTACCAGTATCAGAAAGAAACTTAATCTCCAGACCCTCTCCAAAATTTCAATTCTAATCAATTACTTAAATCAACAACCATATGAAAAGCTGCTGAGAGGTCTCGGAAAATCAGAACAGAAATCAATCTCAGAGTATTGCTAGTAGAGAAAACTAATTTGTATGCTGTAGTTGAGTGTAGAATGTGCATTGAGAATTGGGATAGCTTTGCAATGTGTCAACCAAGCTAGGCTGAACTACATTTCCCAGAATTTCCTTTATTGTATATTTCTATTAGAGTGAGCAACAAGGGAGAGTTTGGGGAGATTTGAAAGCCAGAAGGCAAGCAGCACCTACTCTGTAGCTCACACACTTATTGTGGATCTGCTAATTACCCTATTTGGTGTGAAGCATCAGCTGGCCTGTAATTGTTCTATTTTCTTGAAATTCTTCTTCAGCTTTTCTGACTAGCTGTGTATGTTTAGCTTTGTGACAAAGGCTCCAGTTTCTGCAAGTTATCCTTTCCACCAAGGACAGAGGCAACAAGAAACTACATGAATTTCAGTATGTCTTTGTGGGGTTCTAGCTCATGCTTGGGGGTTCTAACCTGCTCATGACCTTCCCTTCTTCACTGCCTGCCCTGTGGACTTCAAGTTCCAGCACAGACAAGGAGGAAGCAGCAGCCTTACAGACAGCTTAATCAGCTTACAGAATTGAGTAAGCAAGTTCCAGGTCACACACACACACACACACACACACACACACACACACACACACATATCACTGGTTCTGATTCCCTGGTTGAACCCTGACTGATACATGCAGTAAAGACAATAAACATGGACAACTCTTTCATTAACTTTTCTATGAAGGGGAGTAGAGACAATATCTGGAGATGGTATGAAGTTAAAGGATGATTATAACAAATAGAGAGTTTTTTATTCCATTTCTATGTTTCTGTTTCTATAAGAGAAGAAAAGCTGGTGAGGCAGAAGAGAAAGAATATGATCAATATAACCAATACCAAAAGGAGAAAAGGCAGAGAGTACAGGCACAGAGTCAAATGAGTTAGTAGTTATCTTGTTCTTTCCCAGACTTATTGAAGTATAATTCACAAATAAAATTGTATGTATATAAAGAGTACACGTGATGATTTGATATATGTACCCATTGTAAAATGATTATTTAACACATCTATTATCTGACATAATTACCTTTTTTTCCACCTGTGGTGAGAAGCTTAAGATCTACTCTCTTGGCATATTTCAAGCATACAATAAAGTATATTTAACTGTAATCACTATGTTTCATGTTAGATCCCCAGAACTTTTACATCTTATAACTGAAAGTGTGCACCCTTTGACGGGCATCTCCCCATGTTCCCATACCTCATCCCCTAGCAACCATATGTGACTCTGTTTCTCTAAGTTCAACTTTTACTTTTTTTTAGATTCCACATGTGTGTGAGATCATACAGTACTTGTCTTTCTGTGCCTGGTTTATTTCACTTAGCAAAATGTTCTCCATGTTCATCCATGCTCTTGCAGGACTTCTTTTATGGCATAATGATATTTCATATATCACTTTGGTTATATATAATTAATGTTTAGATGTATTACTATATATTAATATTATATTAGTATATACGTTATACAAATAACCAAAGTAAATATATACATAGGCATAACCAATAGTTATATATACATATATACTATATATGTGTGTTTATGTGTGTGTCTATTGTGTTTTGCAGTTCATAAAATAATTTACAGCCATTAATTATGACTATAATCTCTGGCAGTAGGTATTATTTTTTATCTTACAGAAAAAGAAAAAAAATACTTAAAAATTTAAATGAGCCCTGTAAATATCAAAGCTAGAGCACAAACTCAGATATTTTAACTGTTATTGCTTAGAATATAGTAGAGTGTTCAGCTTTTAAAAAGCAATGCCTAAAAGCAACAAACACCAAACCAAACCAAAAACTAGTGCCTCTGACACTATTATGTGACTGACCAAGTGATCTTTTTTTTTTTTTTTTACAACAGGCTGTTTCTTTTTCTTACATTGGGCAATAGGAACTTCCCATTTGGTATAATTGTCAATTATATTAAGCAGTCGGCTAAAAGATCATGATGTCTTAATCATTATCACCATCATTATTATCAAAAGATTCCAAAAAATATTTAATGTACTAGACTCTATCAAACTGAAAAGAACTGAGGCTAAATGGAATCTTTATGTTAAAGGAATTTGGTTTTCTTCCATCTCTTGTTGGTTCCTGAGGCTTACATAAACATGGCCATTCTAAGAAATTGTTTCTACTAATGTGAGGTTGAATGGTTAGGTAGGACAAATAAAGTTCTAGAGGGACTCTAGCAAAGAAACCCCCCCATTCCATTTGAGTAAATAAATTTCTGCTTTTTATGATAGAAATAATAATTTGTAATGTTAACTAATACTTTATTTATGCACCTGAATAAAAGCCTATTGGCTAATTTAAATGTAGATAGTCAAAATCATTAAAACTGAGGATTTAATCAGAATATTGTTTTATGATTTTAGTTTCTACAAAAGGACTCATAAATGAACAGGTCATCTGATTACCAACACCCTTCCCAGCAAGCCCCCTTTGAAACTGACAAGAGAATTAAAATTACCCTTCTTCTAATGGAATTTAGTAAGGAAAATAAAATAAAATTATAGGCATAACCAATAGTTATTTACTATACACATATGAAAGGATGATAGACTCAGGCATTGACTGCTTGTTCCTTATTGATCTATACAGAATTATGAAACAGGGTCCTTGAAAATAACTTACAAATTTCTTTTCAAGCTGACTCTTTTCAACATTCTGTCACATTTTACCTAATCTAGAATAAACAAATCTGACATTTTAATTAAAAGAAAAACTGGAATAATATATATTTTTTTACTTAATTGAGTCAATTAAATATCTAGAAGTGTTAACTCTGTTTCAGAAGATCCAAGGGTATCCTATGTAAAATATAAAGTGATGACCTGAGAATTAATTGACTGAACATGGTATTTCCTTATCAAGCTAAACTGTAGAACCCTTAATAAATACGATTTTATTTTTTTAACCTATTCTATACTTTTTAAAACCTATATTCTATCCTTTACATTTAACTGTCTCTGAATTATATTTCCTTGAAATTTTATCAAGAAAGGAGTATTGAACCAGTGTGATGCTGCACTACAGACCTCCTGGTTGAACAAGTATAATACTTTCTGTCCCTATCTATCATTGTCAAAGATCCACAGATTCATTATTGACTCTGCTTAAGAAGACTCCCTCTGAAATGGAGTACATGCCATAAACTTATCCCATAAAGCAATCTTAGTATCAAAATGAGTAATAAATATAAATTTTATTATCATAATAATTTGTACTTACCTATTATGTTACTTATTTAATTCAATGAGAATGCTGAATAGTAAACAACCACAGTCTCAATGGTACACGAGGATAAACGTTGATTTGGCTCACACATCTGTATAGTGCATCTGGTTTAGCTGGGCTCACTTACGAATCTGCAGTCATCTGCTGAAGGTCTTGTAGGTAGCTCTGTGGATCCCAGCTCACACACAAGTGTGGGCGGTCAGCTGGCTGACTGCTGATATAGGATGGTCTCAGCAGGGATGGCTTTGGGCACTTGGATCAGTCATTCCTTTCTCTCTAGCTTTAGCATGCAAGCCTGGGCTGTTCTCACATTAATTGCAGAGCAGGAGGAACAAAAGGACAAGCTCAATCACTCAAGGGCTTTCCAGTGAATGCTTCTGTCAGATTTACTAACATCCATTGGCCAAACCACAAGGTTGAACCATATGGCTGGGCCAAATCATATCACATGGCCACCCATCTGAGTGGGAGGGCCCTGTGTGGTGAATGGTTTTATGTGCTACTCAGATTCCCCTGGAATGAAGGACAAGATATCTCAGTTGATGTGAGTGTTACTAGAAGGCATTCCTCAAATTTTAGCTCAGTTTGGGAATTGCCTTGACTGAAGAAAACCACCTCACCAAAGATCATGCTTCCTCCCTGGGGCAGCTCTATTCAGTGACTGGTTGACACGAGAGTGTTAAAACCTGGCCCTTTTACCCCAGCTGTAAAGTGTTCCAAATAGCAATTCCATATTCCCATTTCCCTGTAGGGTCAGCTGTGGCTTCCATAGGGACTGCATTGCAATTCAACTTCTCCTTCTGTCCAATCCTGCTTCTTTCCATTCCATTCCACCAGTATTGAGCCCAGGGTCATTCCCTAATGCACTTACTGCCACTAATCTCCACCTCAGAATCTATATCCCAGGGAATCTAACTTGTAGCACAGTTCAAAATTACATGAGAAAAGGCACAGCTCCAGGGAAAGAAGGTAAATTGAAGTTATGAACACCATCAACTCAGCAAAACTTTCTAGTTTAACAATCTAACACTGTAAGATTCAATCATTCTTAAAATAGTATCAGAGAAAAGATATTTTTCTCTTAATTATCCTTCTTTTTCCCAATTCTCTTTTGGTACTAATATTCTTGTCACCCAGTATAATAGCTAACCTGTGTTCACATTATCTTGCTTTTTCTTCTTGGTCATGTTACTGTCTTTGTTAGAATGTCTTGTTTATGTTGATTTGCCTGTCAAAGTTTAACTCTTTATTCAAATTTAAATTCAAATCTTACTTTTGACTTGGTACCTCTCCTGATTATTCCCAGTAAGAACTAATCCGATACCTCCCAGCATATTATATCTCACTTTTTGAACTTACCATGTCATGCTTGATAATTTACAATTATGCCTCACCTTCTATTGAGATCCTCAAGAGTAATAATTCTATCACAGTCACCTTTTTTCCCCTTAGGTTATCTAGCAAGGTGACTTAGCACAGTTTCTTTTTTAATGTAAAAATCTGAATGATACAGGAAAAGCCATGTGTTACTCACTGTCTTACATTAAACTTTCTCATATGGAAATATGTATCAACAAACATAAAATTTAACAACTCTTTCTACAAAGAAAATGCATGATTTTTCACAGGAAAAACATATCAAATGCAAACAATAAAGAAAACTTCAACAGCACTCAAGATATAGAAACTAAACAGATATTTTGATCTCTTACTTATTGGCCTATAGAGTTATATATACATCACGACATACACACACACACACACACACACACACACACACTCTCTTTCTATATATATATATATACATATATATATAGTTTTAAGTGTACCCAGGATTTGTTTTAATCAGATATAGTAAGACATGCAGATATAGAAATGACTATCATGAAATAAAAAGTTTTCACTCACAGCTTCCTAGAAATAGGAGGCACTGCATGATACTCAAGGCCACAAACAGAAGGAGCAGGGTGGGTCAGGAGTCAGAGGGAGTGAGAGGAAAACATGGGCAAGGGCCCTTATTATGGTTTCTGTTGGGAGGACTGGATGAAGCAGGGAAAACGGTCTAAAAAGATTGGCTACTTTGAATAACTTTAGTGGGCTCCAGGGTATATTTTCTGTCCCTACCTGACCCTATGATTAGGGCAAGGGAATTGTGATTCAGAGTGTAAAAACCCAATAAAGGAGATGTTTGGGGGTGTGAGCTCTGGATTGGTTGGCTTACATATAGGCACCCTCCCAGGTGAGTTGTTTACTATTCTAGGAATTGGTTAGCCCTAGAGGAGTCAGTCCCTCCAGGCTCAGCAAAACCCCAAAATGTCAAAGCATAAAAAAAAAAGAAAAAAAAAAGAAAGAAAAGAGTTAATACATACAGAAACATGCACATATGCAATTTTTTTTTGTACTCTTCTTTTCTGGACCACATGGGCCATAGTTTTACAACTCCACCATTATGTTAATGCATAGACTGTTCTCAAGAAATATTTTCATTCTGTATTATTTATTCAAACCAATGCAAAAAACCTATGCAAGCTGTTTACACAATCTACATTCCCCCCAGAAATCATTCTAAACAAGAAGCTATTCTCCTCATTAATAGCTAATATACATAAACTTATTGCCCTTTGGCTTATATTGTTGATTTATTTTATAATCAATCGCAGCCCACAAAATAACTTACTTGACAAGTCGATAGTTATATAACAGTTTTTTCCTTCAATACCCACATCTCACAAACTCTCCATACTCTTAACACAAGAGCAGACAAATTTATTTTGCTTCTTTTAAACTCCAAAGTATATTTCATTATTTCAGTTATTCATCTGTTTTCAATTCCTTAAGAGTTTCACCCTATAAACAAGTCAATATTTCACCAATTCTTTTTATTAAAAAACAATAATATCATTGGGATTTAACAACTATAAATCCTAACTATTTGTGCTCTTATATGGAATGGTTTAGAGTGCAAAGCATATGGTTTTTAGGTTGGGATGCTAGAATATATGTCAAATACATCTTGGGGCATTTGATATCATAGGCATCTTAAAATCATTAACATTAAAAGTGCAATATTATCAATAATTTCTGTATGTAGAGGATATCAGTGAAAATGGTATAGTAAAAGCCTCCAAAAATTCTCTCCTCCATAAAAGCAAAGAGAACACTTGCAAAAATCATCAGAATAAACATTTTCAGAACTCTGAAAATTATTCTAAGCCTTGCAGCAATCTGGAGAGCATTAATGCAACATAAACAGCTGAATCTCAGCAAAAAACATGAATTTTATGGCACTCTAACTTGCTCTATTCCCATCCCCCAGCAGCTTCTCAATAGCCTTGAAAACAAACATACCAAAATCAAGGTAAAAATCAACAGATTTGCAGTAACTGGAGAAGGCAAAATGAAGTTGGAGCTCCCCAACAGCTCTATTCTTAGAGAATTGTCATTATTTGACTTGTTTGTCTTGTTTCCTTGGAAGATTCCACTTGCAAGAGTCTCTTTATTTGACCTGACACTGAGCTCATCCAATATTAATAGTCTTTGGCCCCAAGTTGTCAAAAACAAATAGAGGCAATTGTTTAACTTCACAGCTGCCAAGTAATAGTTGGGCAAACAATATTTAAACCAAAAAGCTTAAAAGGAAAAACTGGAGAATGAGATAAACTCTGATACATACCTGGGAACCTAGAAAGCCATATACATGGGTAGGGCAATGCACATGTCATGAGCTTTACTGAGCTCCCCTCTGGCTGACCTTGAGGCTCTATTTATTGAAAGAAATAAACACTAAGGCACCAGTTTCAACTGCCTGGCTGACAGTTGAAGGTATGCCTTAACTCAAACTCAGAAACTCTCCCAGAAGACTGAGAAACTTATTGGTTCCAGGTGTTTATGGAAATCTCTATTCAATCATTAGTGAAGCATTAAAATATTGGTTTAATAGTTTAAATAACTGAAGAGAGATTTAAGTGGTTACATATGAAAAAGAATATAAACTTTGTAGAATTGGTTCATAAAAGTATCTAAAAAAATACAATAAGAAGAAACCCTGCAGAGGGGAAATAATCAGATTTTCAAAGTTGATACATTGTATTATTCATTGTGTTCAGTTTCCAAAACAAATATTATAAGACATGCAAAGAAACAAGAATGTATGGGAAAGTAGGGGCTTCCCTGGTGGCGAAGTGGTTGAGAGTCCGCCTGCCTATGCAGGGGACACGGGTTCGTGCCCCGGTCCGGGAAGATCCCACATGCTGCAGAGCAGCTGGGCCCGTGAGCCATGGCCGCTGAGCCTGAGCATCCGCAGCCCTGCTCCACAGCGGGAGAGGCCACAATGGTGAGAGGCCCACGTACCGCAAAAAAAAAAAAAAAAAAAAAAAGAATGTATGGGAAAGTAAGAAAGGAAATCAGTAAAAATGTCCTGAGGAAGCCAACATGTTGAATTTACTAGACAAAGAATTTCAAATTCCTCTGAATTTTGGTAGTTCCTTAAAGTTAATCACAGAAGTATCATATGACTCAGAAATTCTGTCTCACAGAACTAAAAAAATGTGTTCACGTAAGAATGTACACACAAATGTTCATGAAATCATTATTCGTAAGAGCTAAAAAGTAGAAACAGCTCAAATGTCCATCAACTATTGAATGGATAAAGAAAATACAGTATTTATACAATGGAAACATTTTGTATAATAGTCATAAAGTCAAATTTATACAAACTACCTCATTTATTTCTGCTATTTCTCTTGAGTTAATGGTTGTATATAAGAACTCAACATCATTTTTTCCTACTAAAATTACAGGCCTTCATAGACAGATAGATTATATAATAAGTGTACTTGTATTTATACACATAACTCTGCTTTATTTATCAGTGAATGTGCTTTTATGTTAGATTATTAAGCAAGATATGGACTTTTTTTCATTTTTGATTGGTTTGAATAATATACTAAGCAAAATCATTATGGAAAAATTTGGTGTTCGTTTAATTAATGTATGGAATTTAAAAATAAAATACTACTCCAAGGTTTTTAATTAAAACTTCCTCCATGTCAATCTTATTTCCCAACACTGTTAATTGTTTCCTTAGGTATCTACCACAAAATTCTGTATTTTTATACTACTTCTTGATACCTAATGTTAGGATTGTTTAATGACTTTCATTTATAAACAATAAAGTTTTAGGTTTAATGTTTTTCACACCTATGCTCATGCATACTTTCTCTATTCATATGCTCAAATATAATCATACATCACATTTTGTTTAATTTAGTATTGGTTTTACATCATCATGATTATGTTATTATTTCTCATAGATGAACCCTGTACTAAACCATGATATTTCTTCCATTCTTGAATAATTGTTTTTGGAGCTAATAATTGCCTTGTTTTCATTTGCTTAGGTTTCTCAGTACTCAAGTTTCCCCAAACAAAATTATAAATCTCTTCTAATATGGTTAACCACATCAGGGAATCTATTATTCTATTTTTTATCTTGGAGATATCCTTCTAGGAGTCCTCTGTTCTTCAGCTCTTACACATACTGATTACTTTATAGTCCTGCTAGAAATCTGCCAGCTTCACAATGGACATCCTCAGACATTCCTTCAGCATCATTCTGGAAAATTCTTTAATTTTCCTCCGGTATTTGATCCCTATTTCTGTTTAATTTATATCTTTGTATCTAAGAGTACATGAGAGACAAATATTTTGAGATCTTCCAGGTCTGAAAATATGTATATCCTACCTTACTTTTATTTGTTAATTTATCAGGCTTTATTAGTTTGTTAGGGCTGACTTAACAAAGTACCAAAGTTGAGTGGCTTAAACAAGAAAAATTTATTGTTTCATAGTTTTGAAGGACAAAAGTCCAATAACAGGTATTGGCTGGGTTTCTTCCCTCTGAGGTCTATGAGAAAGAATTCTTTCCATGTCTCTCCCCTACTTCTGGTGGTCGTTGGCAATGTTTGGTGTGGCTTGCCTTGTAGAAGCATCATCCTGATCTCTACCTTTATCTTCATGCAGTGTTCTCCCTGTGCTTGTGTATAAATTTCCCTCTTTTATAAAGACATCAGTCATATTAGATTAGATGCCTACCCTTCTCCAGTTATGACTTCATCTCAATTTAACTAGTTACATCCTAAATAGTACTTTTTTACAGATAAAGTATTGGGAGTTAGGACCTCAACATATGAATTTTGAGGTGACCCAATTCAACCCAAAACACAGATTATGCTTTTTTTTTTTTTTTTTTTGTGGTACACGGGCCTCTCACTGTTGTGGCCTCTCCCGTTGCGGAGCACAGGCTCCGGACGTGCAGGCTCAGCGGCCGTGGCTCACGGGCCCAGCCGCTCCGCGGCATGTGGAATCTTCCCGGGCCGGGGCACAAACCCGTGTCCCCTGCATCGGCAGGCGGACTCTCAACCACTGTGCCACCAGGGAAGCCCCGAGACCATGCAATTTTTGTTTGTAAATAATTTTACTTCAGATAATTGAAGGCATCTTTTTATCATATCCTATATTTTAATATTGTTGTTGAAAAGTTTAATGATATTTTAGTTCCTGAGAACTTGTGTATGTACAATGTTTTTTCCTCTCCTTTCTCTTTTCTGATTTTTCTTTTTTTCCTGGTGTTCTGAAATTTTCCAGTGGCATGTGCTGATGTAAGTGTTCATTATTCTGTGAACGAAGTCTCTAAATTAGCCCATTCAATCTGTGTATCAGTCAATGTTCAATCACAGAAGCAGAAAGTAGGAGAGGGATATGTGCATATATACACACATATACATATGTATATACATACATATGCATATAAAGAGATCTATTCAACTGAGGAACCTAAGTCAAAAATCCACTGGGAAGCTAGCCACAAAAGGAAGATCATAAACTGTCATCTATGGGAGAAATTTCTTCTCTCCTTTGCTGCTTAGGTCAGTGCCACTTAAATTATCCAAGATAATCTCTCTTAAAGTTATCTGACTAAGGGCTTTACTTACATTTCTAGATTACTCCTTGAATAACTGGGACTAAATGGAGCCTAGACAAGCTGAACATCAAAAAGTCTATCACAATCTGTAAACAGAATTCTCTTGGTTTTGAGGAACTGTGTGAAATATTTATTCTGCAAAATTCTTTTCAATATTTCTTCATTATATTTCTTTACTTTTGGAACTATTATGAGACAGCTTTTTGGAACACTTGGTTTGATCTCTACATTTTATAAATTCTATTTCCCATCTTTTGACTTTTGGCTCTATTTTCTACACTAGTCTTTCAATTTATCTTTCACTCTCTTAGCAATTTTTTAAAAAAAGTCTATCTTGTCCTCACTGAACAATATTTTAATTTCTTGTTCTCTAAATTTTCCTGTCATAGTTCCTCAGGTGCACTAACTTGTCTAATCACTCTAAGGTTATTCTCTCTCTATATCATATATCAATATTAATAAATACATATGAGATATGTGTAGAAATATTCATATATATTCACATAATATATATAATTATATTCTTCTACTTGTGTGGTCTCTTTTTCCACTAATTTTTTTTAACATAAGCTTTGGTTCCCTGACTTCTACATTGGAGGCTTTCCTTAATCTCAGGATGCTTGAATTTTTGCTGATATTTAAGGAGATACACAAAATAGATTAAGATATTTATGTTTGTATGTACCAAAAGTGTCTACTATTTAATCTCCATCACACCTAAGAGCTGGGGATCCTACCACTTCACCGGCAACCACCCATCCCCATGGTTCTTTATTTCTAGAGTTTTTTCCTTAGGCCAGTCAATTTTCCTAAGAAAATAATTCTTCAATCTTCTTCCTGAAAGGATATCAGCCTGGCTAACAATATGCTTGAAGTCTAGTGGACAAGGAAACCAGGAGGTCTCCCTGTTCACTATGTAGACTTCCATTTTATCTCTGTATTCATTATAGTGCTTTACCTCTGACTTCTTATATCCCTGACCAGGTTTCTAATTTCTCTGTTTCAAGCTTTTTAGAAATAACTCCCTATATTCTACCAGAGTACAGATGGAGGAATTAACTCTTGATGTGGGGAGGGAAAGAGGACAGTAGTGTCTAACTTCTTATTGTGATGATATTTAACCAATTCACTTCTGTCAAGTTTATCCCTTCAGTCTCACTTTAGGAAGTATTATACTTGTTGACTGCAATTGCTAGATCTTCCTAAGATTCTGTGACTTGAATTCTTATCAGATTCCCACCACTTCCAAACCGACACTCTTAGATTTCAGCTTTTCTACTTTGATTAGTAAAGTACTGATAATCTTTTGCTTCCTTCCTAAAAAGTGTTATTGATATTACTGCTATACTTCTTTTTGTATTCTCCTTGACCCTACGTCTTTAAATATTTTTTCTTAATTATATCGTTTTGTGGGTCTTTAAGAGCTGTTAGAAACAAACTCTTGTGTTCAATTCTCCAAATTTACCCAGACAAGGAATTTATTTGGGTTGTATTTTCTAATCCAATTTCATGAGATTTGTATTTTAGCCAGATATTTATTTTCCTAATTGTGCTGCATGTGTCATTAGCACATGACATGAAATCATCTGCTGACAGGGACTGCATGAGCTGTTTACCACCTCTGCTGACTCTGTGTTCCCAGCTGATATGGTTAAAGAACAGTTCTAGGGCTGCAGCGGAACATTTCTGAGGTAGTGTACAGCATTGTCTAACTCTTTTTCAGATACTGATGTAACATGGGTTGTTGAATGGTGCAATTTCCACTGTACAGTTGCTATTGATCTCTTCCAGTGAGTCAATATGTGCTTGGTTTATTCTGAAGTCATTTAGACAATTGAGGATGACCAGAGATTTCACAAATTCTGCCCTTTGGTCTACTAATAATGTGCAAAAGAACAATGTTTAATATTCTATACTCTCTTTATTTAACAGTCAAGACTAGGTAATGGAGTTCTCTGGTTAGAATCATAAATCAAAATTAAGATTGAATGCCATGTGGTCTTCCCTAATGCTGCTACTCATGAAACCACAGAGCGGCTATTAGGAATGAGGCTCTGAAGCAAGACTACAAATATTACAATTCTGACTCTGTCACCTACAGCATGCAGTATTGGTACTGGGCAAGTATCCTCATCTCTCTGGCTTTAATTTCTTCATCTGTAGAATGCAAATAGTAATAATAGTAATGATAATAATAATACCTTCTTCCTGTTGTTAAAATAAATGGTTATATGTTGATTAAATTATGCTCTTGTGACATGGTATATCTCATTATTATTATTATTAAATGGGAAAAGAGTTCAAAAGCTGATAGACAGGCAGCTGTAGAAAATTTCAAGATTGACTGTTATGTGCAGCAATCATTTTTCTGGAAGGAAAGCCATATTTCTGTCTCCTCTGCTCTGGTCTTGTCAAGCCTTTCAAATTTCTAAACATTTACTCCAATAATATTGGAAATTCTTCACATAATATGGAGGGGGCTATTTTCAGATGGATTGTTGAAAGGCAGTCAATGTTTTTGTTCCTTTGGGAGTAGAGAAGACAGAAGAGAGGAAGAAGAAAGAGTAGTGACTTCTAATAGCAACTCCATTCTTTGTTATATCGTAGTCCCTATAAAGCACAGATGCAAAACTGAACAATATGATACACAGCCCGAAGTGTTGCCAGCCGGTACACGACAGGCCGCCCTGTCAGCCCCCGGAGTTTGTCTGTATTCTGCGGGCCGGGACTGGGTCAGCCTCACTCACCTCTGGGTCCCCTGAGCCAGGACCTAGGCCGCTGGAAAGTTCTGGTCCTCGCCCCTGTTTTCAGATGAGCGGTGAGGAGGTGCTGTCCTCCCTGGATGGGATGTCTGAGGTCGGCAGGTGAAGAAATCGCTCCGAGCGCAGTGAGGGTCAGGGCAGCGCTCACCCAGTCTGCCTTGTAGGGAGCTTGGGGTTGTTTGCCCCTCTCAGGCCAGCACCTCGCCGGCCTGCGGAATCTACCAGGGGCCGTGGGGAGGACTGTGAAGAAGCGGTGAGTACAGGAGTGCCTGGTGGCCAGCGTGCAGGTGGGCCAGCGGGTGCACGGGCAGGGTTTACAGTTCTAGGGCTGGCAAGTACTGGCTTCCCGTGGAGCCTGGGCCCTCGACGCCCAGCTCCTCAGAGGGTAAGTGCTGGGCCTGCTCATTGCGGCGGGGGCGGGGTCGGGGTCGGGGGCGGGGTCAGATATGGAGCTGGCTGCCCCGACCCTGGGAAGGCGCCTCTTGGGTGGCTTCAGGCTTAGCCAGACGTTCAGACCACCCCGCTGTGCCACGCACAGGCTCCTGATGTCCTGAGCACCGGGTTCGGAGAAGCTGGGAAACCAGAATCTTAATTGTTTGGGAAAGTTGGGGGGTAAAAGAAAGGAAGATATAGTCACTCAGATTGTTATGGAGAAAAATACTACTCTGCACCCTCACCCCGGGCAAACAGTTTTGTAGAATGACCAGGATCAGAGAGCTGATAGCAAAGAGGCAAATTACCCACAAAATTACCCACAGTTACTCAGCATCTGTTCATGTTACTTTTAATCACATCACATTTTTCTCTCCATATTCAAGATGGCATGCAGTAACGACATCATTTTTCCATTTAAAACAATGCAAGGATCACTTGTATAAGACACTGTCTCCTTCCAAAGAGGCTAAACACGAAGTTAATCAATCTCCATATTCAGCTCTGATTAACGTTAGTTCTTTGAGTTCCATCTGAATACTTTTTAACCCCAATGTGTAAAGATAACCAACACCAACATTTACTCTATGAAAATAAAAAATTGGGGGAGGGTGTGGGAGGAATAATTGGTCAATGTGTGCATATGTTACTTACAGTTCCCATTTCTGAACCTAACATGAAGTCATAATTGCCATTTGTTGCTTTGATCTTCTATTTTCTATTCATGATGCTTTTACCTTCAGTCAGTAGTTCACCTGCTGGGGGATATTTACCTGTTGGGGTGACAAAACTTTTACTGCTGAAGACTCTGTATCCTTAGTTACCTTTGCATGGAAGTACAGGCTTGTAAAAATGACTACAAGCTGAATTTTTAAAAACTTAAATATAATGTTTTAAAAATTAATTTTAAAATATTATAAAAATTTAAATGAAAAAATATAAAGGTCACAGAATAATCATAACTTTGCAAGCAGATATATCAGCTTGAAAAGTTTTAATTATCCTGTGACCTTTAAATTTTTGTCAGAACATTGTAAACTCTCTACTGTTGGTTAGAAAAGTACAGGCAACTGAAAAAGTAGTAAAACTGATATGTAATTAGTACAATGTAGTTTAAAACATTAGAAACATTGAAAATTAGAGTGTTTTATTTCTTTGCAAATCTCACCAAGAATAGTTTGAAATTCTACTTAATGCTGTGTAATTTACAACACAGAGTGAGCATCTTTGTAATACATGGGTGAATTGTCATATTTCTTTTTGAATTTGTATCAGATCCCCAAATTTTATCCTAGGCACTTTTTAAAATTTTTAAATTTTTATTGAAGTATAGTTGATCTACAATATTGTGTAAGTTTCAGGTGTACAGCAAAGTACATCCGGTCCTTGTTGTTATGTATTTTACATATGGTAGTGTGTATCTGTTAATCCCAAACTCTGAATACATCCCGCCCTTCCTTTCCCCTTTGGTAATCATAAGTTTCTTTTCTATGTCTGTGAGTCTGTTTCTGTTTTCCAAATAAGTTCCTTTGTATTATTTTTTAAATTCCATATATAAGGGATATCATACAATATTTGTCTTTCTCTGTCTGCCTTATGTCACTTAGTGTGATCATCTCTAGGTCCATCCATGTTGCTACAAATGGCATTATTTCATTCTTTTTTACGGTTGAGTAATATTTCATTATATTTATATATATGAGTAATATTTCATATATATATATATATATATATATGCCACCTCTTATTTATCCATTCATTTGTTGATGGACACTTACATTGCTTCCATGTCTTGGCTATTATAAATAGTGCTGCTGTGAACACTGGGGTGCATGCATCTTTTCAAATTGAAGTTTTCATCTTTTCCAGACATATGCCCAGGAGTAGGATTGCTGGATCATATGGTAACTCTATTTTTAGTATTTAAGTAACCTCCATACTGTTTTCCGTAGTGGCTGTATCAATTTACATTCCCACCAACACTGTAAGGGAGTTCCCTTTTATCCACACCTTCTCTAGCATTTATTATTTGTAAATGTCCATTCTTCGATGATGTCCATTGTGACCAGTGTGAGGTGATACCTCCTTGTAGTTTTGATTTGCATTTCTCTAATAATTAGTGATGTTGAGCATCTTTTCATGTACCTATTGACCATCTGTATGTCTTCTTTGGAGGAATGTCTATTTAGGTCTTCTGTCTATTTTTTTGATCTCTTATTTTTAGTTGCATAAGCAGTTTGTATATTTTGGAAATTAAGCCCTTGCTGGTCACATAGTTTGCAGATATTTTCTCCCAGTTCATAGGTCATCTTTTCGTTTTGTTTAAGGTTTCCTTTGCTGTGCAAAAGCTTATAAGTTTTATTAGGTCCCATTTGTTTATTTTTGCTTTTATTTCTTTAGCCTTGGGTGACTAATCTAATATTGCTACGATTTATGTCAGAGTATGTTTTGCCTATATTGCCTTTCAAGAGTTCTATCATGTCATGTCTTATATTTAGGTTTTTAAGCTGTTTTGAGTTTATTTTTGTGTATGGTATGAGGAAGTGTTCTAACCTAATTGATTTGCATGTGGCTATCCAGCTTTCCCAACACTACTTACTGAAGAGACTGTCTTTTCTCCATTGTATATTTTTGCCTTTGTCAAAGATTAATTCACCATAAGTGCGTGGGTTTATTTCTGGGCTCTCTTTATTGGTCCATTGATCTATATGTCTGTTTTTGTGCCAATACTATGCTTTTTTGATTACTGTAGCTTTGTAGTATTGTCTGAAGTCTGGAACGGTTATGCCTCCAGCTGTGTTTTCTTTCCTCAGGATTCCTTTGGCAATTCTGGGTCATTTATGGTTCCTTATAAAATTTAGAATTATTTGTTTTAGTTTTGTGAAAAATGTCATGGGTAATTTGATAGGGGTTTCATTAAATCTGTAGATTGCTTTGGATAGTATGGCCATTTTAACAATATTAATTCTTCAAATGCAAGAGCATGGGACATCTTTCCATTTCCTCAATCATCTTTGATTTCCTTTATCAATGTTTTATAGTTCTCAGAGTATAAGTCTTCACCTCCTTGGTTAGGTTTATTCCTATGTATTTCCTTTGATGCAATTTTAAACAGGATTTTTTTTTTTACTTTCTCTTTCTGATATTTCATTGTTAGTATAAAGAAATGCAACATTTCTGTGTATTAATCTTGTATCCTGCTACCTTGCTGAATTCATTTATCATTTCTAATCGTTTTGTGTGGAGTCTTTAGGGTTTTCTATATAGAATACCATATATCAAAGTTCACTGTTGATGGCACTGCCCTTGGGAGCCGCCTCTGCTGTGGGAGTGCTGGTAATCAGCTCGGATGTCCCTCAGGTGCCTATGCACTTTCAATATTGTGAAATATCTATGAAAATCCCTTTAATGTGGAACTTCCCCAGGGACCTCATCATCCTTTTAATCACTTTCTTCATTTATATCAGTGATTTCACTTTCTCCGAGTTCCACATGTGTAGAGATTTTCCAATGGCGGCAGTGTCAACATGAGCTATTTCTTCTACAACTCCATTTATGTCCCGCTCGAATTTTACTTCTAGCGATATCACTTTTCTTTACTTTGTTGCACTTTCATCTTTGTTGGGCAGTTACCTTTTTAATTACCAGTTTTTGTCTATGATCACATAGCTCTGCTACTAGTTACAATATAACTACTTTCTTTCATGTCTGAGTATGAACTAAGTAACAGACACACAGTAACCGATCATCAAACTTTTAAAAAAGTGACATGATTGGTTACTGGTCATAATGCACATATTATTTACATAGTGATTTGTGGGTTGCAGATCTGACAGTGAAGATTGTATTTCATACAGTTACTCAAAGTTAATATAAAATAGTACTTGAAATTTGAGCTGTGTTTTTGGGAGACCAGTTCTTAACTAAACCATAGCAACTAAAATTTGACATATTGGAACTGCGCAAAGTGAGGACTGTTTTGTACATACTCCTTCCACTTGACGTTGCTGCACATTCCATATTTATGACTTTCTGGATCAGATAATACCCAGTTCATAAAGAAAAGACCAGTTTGCAGAATTTTAGATTCCTAGCCAGGGATGAACAGCAAGTCAAAATCTGTTTCTTAAAAGTAGAAGAGTGATTTGCAGAAGATTCACAGTTTTGTTCAAAACCCTAGATCTCTGAGATATTGAGACTTGCCAGAGGCTCTATACAGATCCCTAAAATCTTTCAATTTGCTTTCTCTTCTGCAACTCCATGGGCTGGCATTGTTTCCATATGCTGACAATCTTAGCTCTGAATTTCATGATTTCTTATCTTGAGAGAAGAGTCAGCTTCCGAAAGATGCTTCCTGACTCCCATATTTTCAGTTGTCATGTTTATGTCATTGTGGCATTTATAAAATGAAAATCTGACCATGTAGCTTCTCTGCTTAAAATATGTCACTGTTTCCTTACAACTTTTAAGACTAAGCCAAAACTCCTTAACATAGAATAGAGGGTTGTTCATAATATGGCTTCCATTTCATTTTCAGCCTCTTCTCTTAGAGTCCGTGATCCATTTATTTTGAACATTTGTAGTTTCCCAAACTCTAACTTTCTTACACCTGTTCTTTCCTCCAGGTGCTCTCACAGCTTAAACCTCCAGCTTTACTTGGACAACTGTTGGTCATCTAACACAATAGTCCTAATAATATATCTCTGGGCATGGCTTTTATGACCCATCTAGCTGGAACAATTTATCTTCTAATTTTTTGGCTATCAGCAATTTAAAAATTTATGACATCCTATTGTGCTTTATTCCTATTTTCTTGTATCATCCACTGATTTTTGATAACTGAAAAAAATATATTTTTTTCCCTAAGACTTAGATAACAAAGCATATGTTCTGTTTTGAATCTCTTTTTCCTCCTGTCTTCTGTGACAATATTCTCTCCAGTCTCCTCTTTTGTCTTTAGTTACTGCTATTCATTATTCTAAGTCTCTGGATCTTCTCTTGTGTCCATTTCATCGTATTGGTTTTGCTGAAGCTCTCCTATTTTTGTTGATTTACATGTTCTTCCTTAGTTATCCCATTTAATCATCATGGCTTTATTATCTTTGAGTTGGTGATTTCTAAATCTATATCTTCACTCTAAACATTTTCAAATATCCTAGGTGGTACTCACAACTGTTTATTTGAAATATTTATTTTAATGTTCCAAAATATTCATGAAAGACAAAAATAAATACCTCTGTCCCCCACAACATATTTCTCCTCCTTATCTTTTAGGTAATAGCATCATCACCCATTCAATTTTTAGAGTCATTGATCCTTGAAATTTTTCATTTACTCAAATAAGTTTCATCCATGACAAAAAATTGAGTATACTCTATTTCCTGTACAGCATACTAAATTATAGGAATAAAGAGTTGAAAATCATAAAAATATCTGCCTTTAAGGAGTCAGAAGATCAGTGGCAAAAGTGCTGTAATGGAGAAATGTTTCTTTTTAAAGCAGTGCCCCATTACTTATTGGGGGCTAAGTGGTTATCAGTATCTTTAGAGAAGAGATACAACTTGAATGTCAAATTTCCCAAGTGATAAAACAGTACAGGCAAAAAAAAAAGTTGTGTAAAAATATTTTACATTGTTTGATCTCCCTAAATTCAATAGATATCTAAGTCCTTTCAACTGCACCTCTGAAGCTTCAGTAAAGTTCATTATCTGCTTTCTATAAGGACCATAGTCCTCTGTACATCTGTTGTCATCTTATCTTTTAACTTCTGGTTTTGCTCCCTTCTCCTCTATCCTAAATATTTATAGAAATAACTTAAAAAACAGATTGTCATTTTATTGCATAAAAATGACCATTAGCTCCTATTTTCTAGAAAATAAATGCAAATCATTTACCTGATATGGACTTTTAGATAGAGCATCATACCTTTTTCTTCTCCACCAAAAACACATTCAAAAGCTGGAATCCAAGGTCTCAATGAGAAGTGCATGGGCTTTAAAGTAATCAAAACCACTTAATGAGTAACCAGTGAACTGTTCACTATATGACCTTGGAAATGCACACCTAGCTCTTTTTGCCCCCTCACCAACATTTATCAGTCTATCTACCTATCTATCTATCTATCATCTAGCTACATATTTATTTATCTATCTATTTAATACATTCATTCTCCTTATAATTGTTTTTCTCTGGGATATTTTTAGTCTTCTTAATGGGAATTGTCATTTATTTAAGATTTAATTGAATTCTTATGACCTACGTGAGTACATTCACTCAACAAACCATGATTTAATTTTTGTTATTTCTTTGAGACAGTTAGCTCTATTTTCCTCTGAATAGTATTTTACTATAAGGATAATGTCTTTTATTACATTGCATTATAATTATTTGTTTACTTATTTTTTGTATGGTAATTTAACTCCTTGGGGCAGAACACTATTCTAAATTAGAATAATGGCTGGTTCATAGTTTATGTTTAATAAATATTTGTTGACTAAGCAAATAAAATTAAAGTTTTGACCTAAATTGCTTATAGAAATCAACAGTAAATTTTCCCATAAATATTCAAGTTTTTTAAACATACAGCATCTAACATGCTAAAAGTAAAACACATTTTACAAAGTATCCCAAGAAAGAATATGCCTTAAAGAAGATGTGCTAAAAACCAAGCTAGGGAGTCCTATCTAAAATATTTAATATTTTTTCTGATATACATTTTTTTCTCATTTCTAATTGGCATAATGGAAAGTGATATATAAGAAACATTAAAACAAAACAGAACTAACACACAAAGAAATTGAGGCTCTAGAGGTAAGAGTTTTAAAATTTGCCCCAGGTTATAATGGGTATAGTATGTTGGAAGGAGTGTTTCTTTCTGCACTCCCATAGGGAGCTAGAGTGGTCAGGAGATTACACAAATTCTATCCTGTCACTTTGAATTGTAGGTGAAAAGTGGATGCCCAGTTACAGGTAAAGCAGGTCCTCATTCCACAATTTTCCCTTCTTCCGCTGGGATAAAGCCATCATAATTTGCTTCATAAGAACACTTGGAGGAGTACTATGAAAGTTCTGATAAGTGACACACTCACTGCTAGTGTCTATTCACCCACTCACACCATGGACTTTCCCTTCCACATGGTTGTATCAAAACCAAATTCTTTAGATGGTCTGAATTCCAGAATCTGTAACTTTTTTCCTGTCAGCAGTCTTCAAAAGCTGCTTCAACTAAGAAAGATGAGCAAGGACCTCAGGGTGAGAGCAATCACGAGGACATTTTCTTTGAAGACTTCCATTCTCTAATATTTCTCTTGACATCTTAGGTCATTTTTCTGAAGAACCATCAGTCTACACAAGTGCAGATTTCCATTCCTACAATACTGATTTAACCAAGGCAGAGTAACTATATAAGTTAGGTAGACTTTTTTTGAATTTAAATTTCTATGTTATGTATTACTTAAATCAAATTTCTTAGAATAATATGCTTTAAGAATCTGGAGCACTGAATTAAGTTGTACTCTATTATGCATCAACCAGCTCAGAAATAATTCAAGGAACTAATTAACATCTTATCAGATTTGATTGTAAATAGAACATCACATTCTTACAGGAAGAGCCATTCATTCTTAAAGTTAGTACCTTTTTTTGGCTACAAAGGTAGCCCTATGAATAATTGTGTAGTAGAATATCCATTTTAGCAGAATTGACTCATCAATTTAAACAGGCAACTGATTTGACTGACATTTTCAGTGACCATTTGTTTTTTGGCAAGCTGATTAAGCCAAAAAAAATTCTATGACCATATTCAATGAATGAGAATTGTGAGAAAGAATGCAATTATTAAGAGAAACTAACACATTTCCTTTTATGAGCAATAATACATTTAAATATATTATTTTATCCATTTTTACTAGCAAAATTTTAATCAGACTGGGAAGAAAATATTGAATTAGTCAATTAAAGAGTAGGGAAAGACTACAAATGAATGAAAAGAACAGCAAAGCTATCCATATTATTTGAAAATGGACAAAAATTACTTTGTTTCCCACAGATAATGTGTAATTTCTTGTGTCATTAATTCATTCTGTTTCTTTTAGCCAATGCCTAATTCAAAACTATTTCATGAGTGCCTAGTGCTCTTGAGTACTCTATTGTGTATTATAGGGTATACAATTACTAATAAGAGATACAAATCTATTTGGAAGAAGCTCTATTTCAGAGGATATATAAATGATATTATGGTCATATCCTATAAGCAAAGAAAAGAACTTTTTGCATTGGGAACTGGGACATAACCTTTCTCTTCCACTATTCCAGTCCTTCCCTTTCCAAAACTTCATGAACACAAGAATAAAAATGTGCTAATTATTCCTGGTAGTCATAAACATATGTTCTCAGTATAAAAGTTCAGTCCTACGGGCTTCCCTGGTGGCGCAGTGGTTGAGAGTCCGCCTGCCGATGCAAGGCACACGGGTTCGTGCCCCGGTCTGGGAAGATCCCACATGTGGCGGAGCAGCTGGGCCCGTGAGCCATGGCCACTGAGCCTACACATCCAGAGCCTGTGCTCTGCCACGGGAGAGGCCGCAACAGTGGGAGGTCCGCATACTGCAAAAAAAAAAAAAAGTTTTGTCCTAGTGTGCACCAAAATCTGGGAGCACTTGATAAAAATTATAACATTAGCACAGACAGTGACCTTGCATCTCTCTTATTCCTTGTATTTTCTTCCTTGCATGTAGAGTTGAGTACAGTCCACATGGGCTTGGTAAGTGAGAATGTTTGTGTGTATGGGCATGACAAATAAACAACATATTTAACAGAGTTATCCTTTGTGTGAACATGGCTTCTCTCATGCAGGAATCTTGAGTGGATGCATAATGCAGTAAACACAGTACTGATAAACATTTTTCTTCTTTTTTTATATCATCAAAAATCCATAGTTCACATTAGGTTCCCTCTTGGGGTTGTATGTTCTATGGGTTTGGACAAATGTATAATGTAATTTATCTATCATTATAGTATTATACAGAGTAGTTTCACTTCCCTAAAAATCCTTTGTGCTCTATGTATTCATCCTTCTCCCTTCCATACCCCCAATCTGTGGCAATCACTGATCTTTTTATTGTCTCCATAGTATTGGCTTTTCCACATATAGTTGGAATCATACAGTATGTAGTCTCTCGAGATTGTCTTCTTCTACTTGGTATTATGCATTGATCATTCCCCCATGTTTTGCCAGCTCATTTCTTTTTCATTTATGAGAGTTTTTTAAAATTGAAATATAGTTGATGTACAATATTATGTTAGTTTCATGTGTACTATATAGTGATCTGAAATTTGCATACATTATGAAACAATCATCATGATAAGTTTAGTAACTCTGTCCCTACATAAAGTTATTACAATATTATTTACCATATATCTTATGCTGTATATAACATCCCCATGGCTTATTTATTTTATAACTGGAGGTTTGTATCTCTTAATCCCCTTCACCTATTTTTGTCTACCCATCTCCCTTTTGGCAACCATCAGTTTGTTCTCTGTATCTATGAGTCTGTTTTCCTTTTGTTTTGTTTATTAATTAATTTATTTTGTTTTTAGATTCCACATATAAGAGAGAAATCACGTAGTATTTGTCTTTCTCTGTCTGACATATTTCCCTTAGCATACATAATACCTTCTAGATCCATATATGTTGTCACAAAAGGCAAGATTTCGTTTATTTCATGGCTCAGTAATATTCCATAATGTGTCTGTGTATGTATATCATATCTTTTTTATCCATTTATCTGTCAATGGACACTTAGGTTACTTCCATATCTTGGCTACTGTAAATTATGCTGCAGTGAACATTGGACTGTATATATTTTTTCAAGTTAGTATTTTTGTTTTCTTCAGGTAGATACCCAGAAGTTGAATTCCTGGATCATGAGGCAGTTCCATTTTTAATTGTTTGAGGAGCCTCCACACTGCTTTCCATAGTGGCTCTACCAAATTACATTCCCACTGACAGTACACAAGGGTTGAGGGTTTCCTTTTCTCCACATCCTCACCAACACTTGTTCTTTGTTGTCTTTTTTTTTTTTTTTTTTTGCAGTACGCGTACCTCTCACTGTTGTGGCCTCTCCTGTTGCAGAGCACAGGCTCTGGACGCGCAGGCTCAGCGGTCATGGCTCACGGGCCCAGCCGCTCTGCGGCACATGGGATCTTCCTGGACTGGGGCACGAACCCGTGTCCCCTGCATCGGCAGGCAGACTCTCAATCACTGCGCCACCAGGGAAGCCCTGTTGTCTTTTTGATGATAGCAATTCTGACATATGTGAGGTGGTGTCTCACTGTGGTTTTGATTTGCATTTCTCTGATGATTAGTGATCTTGAGAACCTTTTCATATGACAGTTGGTCATCTCTGTGTCTTCCTTTGAAAAGTGTTTATCCAGGTCCTCTGTCCATTTTTTAATTAGGTCGTTTGTTTATTAGATGTTGAGTTGTATGAGTTCTTTGTATATTTTGGATATTAGCCCCTTACTGGATATATTGTTGGCAAATATCTTCTCCCATTCAGTAGCCTGCTTTTTCATTTTGTTGATAATTTTCTTTATTGTGCAAATACTTTTTAGTTTGATATAGCCCCATTGGTTTATTTTTTGCTTTTCTTTCCCTTGCTTGAGGAGACAAATCCAAAAAATGTTGCTAAGACCAATGTTAAGAAGCACACAAGTTATGTTTTCTTCTAGGAGTTTTAGGGTTTCTGGTCTTACATTTAAGTCTTTAATTCATTTTGAGCTTATTTTTGCATATACTGTGAGAAAGTATTTCAGTTTGATTATTTTTTATGTAGCTGGTTGGTTTTCCCAACGCCATTTATTGAAGAGGCTGTCTTGTATATTATTATTGTATATTCTTGCCTACTTTGTGATAGATTAATTGTCCATATAAGCATGGTATTATTTTGGGGTTCTCTATTCTATACCATTCATCTATGTGTCTGTTTTTGTGACAGTACCATAGTGTTTTGATTACTATAGCTTTGTAGTGTAGTTTCAAATCAGGAAGGGTGATATGTCCACCTTTGTGGACATATCCTAATTCTCAAGATTAGAAAAAATAGCTTTAGCTATTCAAGGTCTTTTGTGTCTCCATTTAAATTTTAGAGTTATTTATGCTAGTTCTGTGAAAAATACCATTGGTATTTGATAGGAATTGCATTACATCATGTAGATTGCCTTGGGTAGTATGGCCATTTTTATTATAATTCTTCAAAACCATAAGCACAGTGTATTTTTCTGTTTGTTTGTGTTATATTCAATTTATTTCATCTTACATTTTTCAGGGTACACAGTTTTTATTTCTTTAGTTAGTTTTTTTAAGGGATTTTATTCTTTTTTGATGCAAATGTAAATGGGATTGTCTTCTCAATTTCTCTTTCTGATAGTTCACTATTAGTGAATAGAATGCAAAAGATTTCTTCATATTAATTTTGTATTCTGAAACTTTATTGAATTTTTTTATTAGTTCTAATAGTTTTTGGTGGCATCTTTAGGATACTATATATAGCAACATGTCATCTGCAAACAGTTTTACTACTTTCTTTCCAGTTTGGATCCCTTTTATTTCTTTTTCTTATCTAATTGCTATGGATAGAACTTCCAACACTATGTTTAATAAAAATGGCAAGAATGGGCATTCTTGTCTTGTTATTGATCTTAGAGGAAATGCTTTCACTGTTGAGTATGATATTGTCTATGGATTTGCCATATATGGTCTTTATTATGTTGAGGTATGTTCCCTTTATACCCACTTCGTTGAGAAATTTTATCATGAATGTATATTAATTTTGTTAAATGCTTTTCCTCCATCTATCGAGATGATCATATATTTTTATTCTTCCATTGGTTAATGTGGTGTGTCTCATTGATTGATTTGCAGATATTGAGCCATCCTTGCATCCCTGGGATAAGTCCTACTTGATCATTGTGTATGGTCTTTTTAATATATTATTGAATTCAGTTTGCTAATATTTTGTTGAGGATATTCATATCTGTATTCAGCAGTGATATTGGCCTGTAGTGTGTGTGTGTGTATGTGTGTGTGTGTGGGGGGCATCTTTCTCTAGGTTTGGTATCAGGGTGATGCTGGGCTTGTAGAATGAGTTCTGAAGTTTTCCATTCTCTTTGACTTTTGGAATAGTTTGCTAAGGACGGGTGTTAACATATCTTTAAATGTTTGATAGGATTCACCCATTAAGTTGTCTGGTCCTGGACTTTTGTTGCTTGGGAGTCTATTATTATTAATTTGATTTCATTAATAGTAATTGGTGTGTTCATATTTTCTACTTCTTCCTGATTCAGTCTTGGGACATGGTACATTTCTAGGAATGTATCCATTTATTCTGGGTTGTCCAGTTTACTGATGCATAATTGTTCACAGTAATCTCATAATTTTTTGTATTTCTGTGGTATGACTTTTCTTTTTTATTTCTAATTTTATTTATTTGCACCCTTCTTCTTTTTTTTCTGATGGGTCTAGCTGTTTAACAATTTTGTTTATCTTTTCAAAGAACCAGCTCTTAATTTCATCATCTTTTCTATTTTTTTTTTTTTTAGTATTTATTTACTTTATTTCTACTCTTTGTTATTTCTTTCCTTCTACTAACTTTGGCTTTTGTTTGTTCCTTTTCTAATTTCTTTAGGTGTAATGTTAGATTGTTTATTTGAGATTTTCTTGTTTCCTGAGGTAGGTTTGTATTGCTATGAACTTCCCTCTTAGACCTGCTTTTGCTGCATACATAGATATTGGATCATTGTGTTTCCCTTTTCATTTGTCTCCAGGTAAAAAATGTTTTGATTTTCTCCTCTTTCCTTTTTCTTCAGTGACCCTTGGTTGTTTAGTTGCATGTTGGTTAGCATCCATGTTTTTCATGTTTTTTGCAGTTTTTTTTCTTGTAGTTCAGATCTACCACATATCATACCATTGTGGCCAGAAAAGATGCTTGTTGTGCTTTTAATTTTCTTAAAATAAGTTTTCTGTCTTCTTGTTTTGAGGCCTAGCATGTGATCTATCCTGGAGAATGTTTCATGTGCACTTGAAAAGAATATATTCTGCTGTTTTTGGATAAAATGTTTTGTATATATCTATTAATTCCATTTGAACTAATGTGTTATTTAATGTGAATGTTTCCCTTCTGATTTGATATCTGTATGATCTGTCCATTGATGTAAATGGGCTGTTAAAGTCCCCTACTGTTATTGTATTACTGTCACTTTCTCCCTTTATGACTGATAATATGTGTTTTTTGAATTTAGATGCCTCTATGTTGGGTGCATAGACATTTACAATTGTTATATCTTCTTGTTCAATTGATCCCTTTATCATTATGTAATATCCTTCTGTCTCTTGTTACAGTATTTGTCTTAAAGTCTATTTTGTCTGATATAAGTATTGCTACCTCAACTTTCTTTTTGTTTACATTTGCATGGAATACTTTTTTCCCTCCACTCTCTTTCAGTCTGTGTATTCTTTAGATCTAAAGTGAGTCTCTTGTAGGGATCATATTTATGGGTCTTGGTTCTTATATCCATTCAGTCACTCTATGTCTTTTTATTGGAGCATTTAGTCCATTTACATTTAAAGTCATTATTGATAGGTATGTACTTAATGCCATTTTGTTCATTGTTTTCTGTTTGTTTTTTGTAGTTCTTTTTGTTTCTTTCTTCTTTGTCATCTTTCCTTGTAATTTTATGACTACCTTTAGTGTTATATTTGAATTCTTTCTCTTTGGTGTGTGTGTGTATCTATTATAAGATTTGGTTTGTGGTTACCATGAAGTTCACATATAACAACCTATATTTATATATGATTATTTTAAGCTGATGATCTTTTAAATTTGACCATATTCTAACAACCCTGCATTTTCACTCCCCTACACACATTTGATGTTTTTGACGTCATATTTTTGTTTTGTGCATCCCTTAACTACTTATCATAGATACAGATAATTTTACTCCTCTTGTCTTTTAACCTTCCTACTAGTTTTATAAGTAGTTGATCTACCACCTTCACTGTATATTTACTTATGCCAATGAGATTTTTCCTATCATAATTTTAATAATTCTAGTTGTGGTCTTTTATTTTCCACTTAGAGAAATGCCTTTAAATTTTCTTGTAAATCTGGCATAGCCATGCTGAACTATTTGAGCTTTTGCTTCTCTGTAAAACTATTCATCTTTCTTTCAAATCTGAATGAAAACTTTGACAGGTAGAATATTCTTGGTTGTTGATTTCTTTCTTTCATCACTTTGGTTATATCATGCCACTCCTTTCTGTCCTTCATTGTTTCTGCTGAAAAGTCACCTGATCTGATTGTCTTATGGGAGTTCCTTTGTAAGTTCCCTTGTAACTAGTTGCTTTTCTCTTGCTGCTTTAAGATTTTCTTTTTATCGTTTATTTTTTCCATTTTAATTATAATTGGTATGGAACTTTTTGCCTTATGTTGTTTGCTACTCCATGTGCTTCCTGGACCTGGATATATGTTTTCTTCCCCAGGTTAGGGAAGTGTTCAGCTATTATTACTTCAAATAAGTTCTCTGCCCCTTTCTTTCTCTCTTCTCCTCTGAAACCTCTGTAATGCAAATGTTTTTATGTTTGATGTTGTCACAGAGGTCTCTTAAATGATCTTCATTTTGTTTGGAATTCATTTTTCTGTTTTCTATTCAGCTTGGGTGATTTCCACTACTCTGTCTTCCAAATCACTGATATGTTTCTCTGTTTCATCTAATCTGCTGATTCCTTCTAGTGTTTTATTTTTCAATTTTAGATATTTTATTCTGCAGCACCGTATATATATAATATATCTCTTTATATTTCCTAACTCTGTTGAAATTTTGAGCATTCATCCATTCTTCTCCTGTGTTCATTGGACACCTTTATTATCATTAGCTTGAACTCTTATTTGAGTAGATTGCTTATCTCCACTTTGTTTAGTTCTTTCTCGGACGTTTTCTCTTTCTCCTTCATTTATAACACATTTCTCTGTCTCCACATTTTGCTTAATTTTATGTTTTTTTGTACATATTAGGTATGTCAGTTACATTCCTTGGTCTTGGAGAAGTGACCTTCTTTAGGAGATGTCTTGTATAGCCCAGCAACATGCCATATGTTCCCAGAGGCATATGTTCTTGGGGTGCCCTCTGTGTGAGCTGTGTGTGCCCTTCTATTCTGTTGGCCAGGGCTGGTCTGTGGCCTGGTTGGTTGTGAGGACTTGCCTTATGCAGTGGCTACAGGCCCTCTGTGGGGGAGGTTAGGCTTCCCACAGGGTTGGCTGCATGGCTTGATGCTGTGTGGCTGTTGCGGAACTGCTAAATGTGGAGCTCAGCCCCTGCATGACTGATTGTGTGGCACAGAGGATGCAGGGCTGCTGCTAGGCCTCTGGGGGGTGGAGCTATTTCCCTCTGTGGCTCAGATTTCTTCTTAAGTTGACTTTCCTTTTCAATTCTTGTTACCTATTTTACTCTCTTCTTCCTTGAATTTCATTGATCATTTTATTTCTAACTTTTTGGTGGCACTCAATATATTGTACAGTACTTTATAATTAAATTAATAAAAGTTATTAGCTATATGTTTGATAGAAAAATATTTGAGCAATATTCCTGGGTCTTAGACACCTAAGAAACTGCCAACAAACCTTCTAGATGCCTGATATATATTTCTAGCACTGAATTAAATTCATTGATGATTATTTCCTGGGGTTTTAGCTCCAAATTGCTATGTATTTCCATTCTTTCCTGAATTTCACTGAGATGTGATTAAACCATGGAGAATATTATTGTCCTTTAGAATAAGACTGATATAAAACTAAACTTAAGTAATATTTTCCTTGAGGAAAATCTAGAACTCTCATTTCTACTTGGACATTTAGTGTTTAAAGAGGGAAAAGAGGATGTACCAGGCTATCTGACTGCACAGCCACACTGGGGAAAAAGCCTAAAATAATAGTGACACAAAGTATTACAGAAAACCATCTCATTGTAAAACAGCACCCAAGTCATCATGGGTGTTTCTATCATGATGTTTGATATAAAATCTTATCTATAAGAAATCATACCTTTCACCAATTCTACAAACTGATCTATTATCTCTTTGACTATTGATTTTGTTGTATTATTATAACTATAACTTTTTAAACTTGCCAGTTAGTTTTAGGACTTCACATGTATGAAAGAGAAGTTCTTTGTATGTGCAGTCTTAATTTTTATCCCAGTTTTGTATTCACAAAACACAGGGAGGAGAAAAACCATATATCACAAAATAAAAAGATACCCAAGGGGAGGAAAGAAATGTACTTCTGTACTTATCTTCTTCAGGATGGTAAGTCACTTTTAGGCTATGCTTCCCATAATATGAGAGAATACAGTCTCGGGAGTGGAGATAGGTGAGATGGAATATTTTCCTTCCTCTGAGACAGGGAAATATATTCTAAGCTAAACTGAGGAGAAGAGAACTTGTTATTCATAGCATAGTGTCATATGCCCTGTAGGCTTTCAACAATATAATTGATGATGATGATGATGTGACAGTCTTATGTGTACTTCTCTTTAGTCCTTGACATTATAGCATTCATTATTCTGCCTACATGTAACAGAGTAGACTACAAAGTCAGTCAATACAAACTGAAATTTCAGGAGATAAAAAGATGTCAGATTTCAAAATAATAATACTTTCTTTCTTCTGGATTTCTCCTTTATTCAAAACCACTTTCAGTGACAGCTTTTCTCTTTATTATTCCTTTACAGAAATCATCCCTGATTGCAATAAGGTCTGTCTCCAATTTTTGTGACAGGGATCTGAGAATTATGGCACTAGCATTTACCCTCTTGTTCATGTTAAACTGTTCCTTCTGTTCTTGGAATAATTCAGAAGATATGATATTTGAGCAATGCAGGCTTAAAGGACACAGGCAGTTTATGTTGATGTCAATGATAGTGACCTCTTGTTCTTGAAAGAAAGGCCTGAATCTTTAGACCATTGCTAAAGCTAGTGTGGACTCTGCTTTAAAGGCTAAAACCAAGATGACTCATAGGATGGAGATATTTCAAACCTCACATGTACCCTGAGATTTTATTCCAATCCTTTCATTTTATGTATTAGGAAACTAAGTCTACAAGAAATTCTAATTTACTCAAAGGCACAGATTTATTTAGTTGCTAAAATTCTTATTCTTCACATCATAATAAATCATTTAATACATCAGTTTTACAACATTCTTTTTTTTCAGCACAAATAAATGTTGGGTAAGTTGTTCAATACAGAACATATTATAAATTAGAGATTGATTTATAAAGACGTAGAAATATATGTTATCCATGTTGTTGCTGCCAATAGCCTAATTTGGCCAGTGATGAGTATGAACAACTCTTTTTCACACATCGACCCATACTTAAGCATTTGTCTCAATATTTTTCATGGATCTTTTCCAGGTAAATGAAACAATAGATCACAGACCTTGGAAAATTGTTTCACACTCTTGTCAATTTGCCTGCATACCCATTTTGAAAGATAAAACAAATATTTGAGGAGGAGGAGCTTCAGGAAGGCGGAAGAGTAAGACACAGAGATCACCTTCCTCCCCATAGATACATCAGAAATACATCTACATGTGGAACAATTCCTACAGAACACCCACTGAACGCTGGCAGAAGACCCCAGACCTCCCAAAAGGCAAGAAACTTCCCACATACCTGGGTAGGGCAAAAGAAAAAAGAATAAACAGAGATAAAAGGATAGGGACGGGACCTGCACCAGTGGGAACGAGCTGTGAAGGAGGAAAGGTTTCCACACACTAGGAAGCCCCTGCGCGGGTGGAGACTGCAGATGGCGGAGCGGGGAGCTTCGGGGCCAGGGAGGAGAGCACAGCAACAGGGGTGCGGATGGCAAAGCGGAGAGATTCCCGCACAGAGGATCAGTGCCGACCCGCACTCACCAGACCGAGAGGCTTGTCTGCTCACCCGCCGGGGCGGGCGGGGCTGGGAACTGAGGCTTGGGCTTCAGAGGTCGGATCCCAGGGAGAGGACTGGGGTTGGCTGCGTGAACACAGCCTGAAGAGGGCTAGTGCACCATGGCTAGCCAGGAGGGAGACCTGGAAAAAGTCCGGAGCTGCCGAAGAGGCAAGAGAATTTTTCTTGCCTCTTTGTTTCCTGGTGCGCGAGGGGAGGGGATTAAGAGCGCTGCTTAAAGGAGCTCCAGAGAAGGGCGCGAGCTGCGGCTATCAGCGCGGACCCCAGAGATGAGCATGGGATGCTAAGACTGCTTCTGCAGCCACCAAGAAGCCTGTGTGCAGGCACAGGTCACTATCCACACCAACCCTCTCGGGAGCCTGTGCAGCCCACCACTACCAGGGTCCCGTGATCCAGGGACAACTTCCCTGGGAGAACGCATGGTGCACCTCAGGCTGGTGCAACGTCACACCGGCCTCTGCCGCCGCAGGCTCGCCCTGCACTCCATACCCCACCCTTGCTCTGCCTGAGTGAGCCAGAGCCCCCGAATCAGCTGCGCCTTTAACCCCGTCCTGTCTGAGCAAAGAACAGACGCCCTCCAGCGACCTACACGCAGAGGCGGGGCCAAATCCAAAGCTGAACCCCAGGAGCTGTGCGAACAAAGAAGAGAAATGGAAATCTCTCCCAGCAGCCTCAGGGGTAGCAGATTACATCTCCACAATCACCTTGATGTACCCTGCATCTGTGGAATACCTGAATAGACAATGTATCATCCCAAATACAGGAGGTGGACTTTGGGAGTAACTATATATATTTTTTTCCCCCTTTTTCTCTTTTTGTGAGTGTGTATGTATAAGATTCTGTGTGTGACTTTGTCTGTATAGCTTTACTTTTACCACTTGTCCTATGGTTCTGTCTGTCCTTTTTTTTTTTTCTCCTTTCTTTCTTTCTTTTTTTTTCTCCCTTTTATTCTGAGCCGTGTGGATGACAGGCTCTTGGTGCTCCAGCCAGGCATCAGGGCTGTGCCTCTGAGGTGGGACAGCCAACTTCAGGACATAAGAGAACTCCCAGCTCCACATAATATCAAACGGTGAAAATCTCCCAGAGATCTCTGTCTCAACACCAAGACCCAGCTCCACTCAACGAGCAGCAAGCTACAGTGTAGGACACCCTATGCCAAACAAATAGAAAGACAGGAACACAACACCATCGATTAGCAGAGAGGCTGCGTAAAATCATAATAAGGTCACAGACACCCCAAAACACACCACCAGATGTGGACCTGCCCACCAGAAAGACAAGATCCAGCCTCACCCACCAGAAGACAGGCACTAGTCCCCTCCACCAGGAAGCCTACACAACTCACTGAACCAACTTTAGCCACTGGAGGCAGACACCAAAAACAATGGGAACTATGAACCTACAGCCTGTGAAAAGGAGACCCCAAACACAGTAAGCTAAGCAAAATGAGAAGACAGAGAAACACACAGCAGAGGAAGGAGCAAGGCAAAAATCCACCAGATCTAAAAAATGAAGAGGAAATAGTCAGTCTACCTGAAAAAGAATTCAGAATAATGATAGTAAAGATGATCAAAATCTTGGAACTAGCATGGAGAAAATACAAGAAACATTTAACAAGGACCTAGAAGAACTAAAGAACAAACAAACAGTGATGAACAACACAATAAATGAAAGTAAAAATTCTCTAGAAGGGATCAATAGCAGAATAACTGAGGCAGAAGAACGGATAAGTGACCTGGAAGATAAAAGAGTGGAAATAACTACTGCAGAGCAGAATAAGAAAAAAGAATGAAAAGAATTGAGGACAGTCTCAGAGACCTCTGGGACAACATTAAATGCACCAACATTCGAATTATAGGGCTCCCAGAAAAAGAAGAGAAAAAGATAGGGACTGAGAAAGTATTTGAAGAGATTATAGTTGAAAACTTCCCTAATATGGGAAAGGAAATAGTTAATCTAGTCCAGGAAGCACAGAGAGTCCCATACAGGATAAATCCAAGGAGAAACACGCCAAGACACATATTAATCAAACTATCAAAAATTAAATACAAATAACAAATATTAAGAGCAGCAAGGGAAAAACAGCAAATAACACACAAGGGAATCCCCATAAGGTTAACAGCTGATCTTTCAGCAGAAACTCAGAAAGCCAGAAGGGAGTGGCAGGACATATTTAAAGTGATGATGAAGGAGAAAAACCTACAAAAAAGGTTACTCTACCCAGCAAGGATCTCATCAGATTTGACAGAGAAATGAAAACCTTTACAGACAAGCAAAAGAGGAGAGAATTCAGCACCACCAAACCAGCTTTGCAAGAAATGCTAAAGCAACTTCTCTAGGCAGGAAACACAAGAGAAGGAAAAAGATCTACAATAATAAACCCAAAACAATTAAGAAAATGGTAATAGGAACATACATATCGATAATTACCTTAAATGTAAATGGATTAAATGTTCCAACAAAAACACATAGTTTGGCAATGGATACAAAAACAAGACCGTATATAAGCTGTCTAAGAGACCCACTTCAGACCTAGGGACACATACAGACTGAAAGTGAGGGGATGGAAAAAGGTATTCCATGCAAATGGAAACCAAAAGAAAGCTGGAGTAGCAATTCTCATATCAGACAAAATGGAATTTAAATAAAAACTATTACAAGACACAGTAAGGGAGAGTCACAAATTTGAAACACAGTATATGGGCTAAAGTGAAACATCTCAACTCTTAATTAAATAATTACATAAAAATTGTATATCTTGACCTAATAAACAAAAACTGTGGTTTTTAAAATTTTATTTATTTGCTTTTTTTTCTCTTTTGATTTTTTTCCATGAGCTTTCCTTTTATATAAAATATCCTGGTACACTTTTCTCTGCCATTCAAAAATAGCTTTATATAGAAGCTTTTCAGGGAAATCTAGTGTCTCTCAAACAGGTACTTTTAACAACCTAATTAGATTGTCTGAGTGCTTCACTGTTACAATGATAGACAATATATAAACACCCGGGCTGTCACCTGAACACTCAGCATAGCCAAATTTGCATCTGAATAGTTGACACAATGTATTTTTTGCTTTTGGATCCACTGCATCATGCATTCTTTTAGTCTTTTGTAAAAGAAAAATCTGCAGCAAAATTGCAGAAAGCCTTGTTAATTCATTTTTTTAATGAATAATGCCTTTGGCATTCTCTTTGATGGTCATGGTTTGCTGGAATGAACAGCGTACACTTCTCTTTTTGGATTACTACAGCCCTTTTCAAGCTTGAATATGCCTTGGGGGTAAAAGAGAGAGTTATCCATTGGTACACAGGAGGGAAAGTACTTAGATGAATACCAAAATAGAAGTATTGGGGTGCATAACAAATTTGCTTGGTGGAGATTGAGGGCTAAATGACTTTGTCTATGGAATAACATTTTAATAGGATGTATAAATTAAGGTTATACCTTAACATACAATGTGAAATAAAGAATTTAAGTAGTTTCTACGACAGTATAACAAATAGTAATTTCCAAACTATGTTTTTCTTTGTTTTTGTATACTTTTATGGGCCAAAGTTGAAGTCATTTTAATAAATATTCATTGAGTGGGTACAAAAATCCAGTTACTATGTAAAGAGCTGAGGATATAGGCAAGCATGGAATGTAATCTCTAATTTTGGGATTTATATACTATTAGAGGAGACGGACAAGTACCTATGATAAAATATGATTAGTGGCATAATAGAAACATAGCAAGTACAATTATAGCTAAATGGAAAGAGCGATTCATTTTGTATGGAGGGACATCTGGACAGATTTTACAAAACATGTAACACTTGAATTGAGAATTTTGAAGCACTAGTTGTCTTGTGTAAAGGGGTGTCAAAGGCTTTCAACAGAGGGAGCACAGCAGGCAAAATGCTGGGTCAATGGAAATCCTTGGGTAATGGTGAGGATGAAGATAAGAGGCAGGCCTGGAGGAGTCTGGGAAATGGCAAAAGATAAGGCTGGGAAAATAAGATGTCAGGATCAGTTTCAACTTAAATTTGCCTTTGTAGAATAGTCTATTCCAGGATCTGACAATCTGAGGCCCATGATGATTCCTGGACAATTATTTATAGGTGTTCATCAATTGTTTTGAAACAGTTGTCATTGAATACCAGTGAATATTTTAATAATTTGGAATCAGAACAAGGTTTTAAATTAGTTCCTTATTCTGGCATTTCCTTTCTGTGTTATTAACTGGTCTATCCCAAGAGTAATGTCAATGAAGCAAGAAGATAAAAATTACATAAATATAATAGGGTTTATAGGTGTGGAGTTAAAGATTCCATCCCATCAAAATGTTCAGTCAAGGATGGAGGATTCCAAGGTCAATTAAGTTTGGGAGAGTAAATAATAAATTTTCTTTTTAAAAGAGTCACATTCAGAATGAAGTTCTGAAAATTTTGAACTAGACAATCTTATATAACTTTGTTAAGCTCACCTGTTTGAGCAAAAATATATATTTTTCCTTAACGTTAAAAATGAATGACAGGGCTTCCCTGGTGGCGCAGTGGTTGAGAGTCTGCCTGCCGATGCAGGGGACACGAGTTCGTGCCCCGGTCCAGGAAGATCCCACATGCCGCGGAGCGGCTGGGCCCGTGAGCCATGGCCGCTGGGCCTGCGCGTCCGGAGCCTGCGCTCCGCGACGGGAGGGGCCACAGCAGTGAGAGGCCCGCGTACCGCAAAAAAAAAAAAAAAAAGGAATGACAGATATCAGAGATGCACCATTTACCAGGCACATATGTGAAACATGAAACAATTTTTTTTTTCTTAAATCCATTTTCTTGCCTGTCTGTTGCTGGGCTTTGTATAACAGGGGGCTGACTATATAGGCTACATTGTCCAAGTTCCTGTAGTAGCAAACTTGTGGCTGAGTTAAATCAATTAGGAAGCAGTGGTGCTGGATTAGAGGGTGGAACTAAGGGAGATGCCAGGGTATTTCTCTTCCTTTCTCTGGCAGATCCTATATTCCCCCTTTGCTCCAACTCTGAGTAAATGGTCTCTAAATGGTTCCAGCAGCTTGTGGTTCACCCATTTTCTAGGTGCCAGTGTCACCACCTCTTGACTTTATAATACACTTGGAGATTGCAGTGTCTCCTGCTGTTGCTGGTACTTCACCATCCCCAGTTTGACTTCACAGCTCTTCCATTATCAGTGTGACAGACTCCTTCTATATCAAACATTTTGAGAAAGTTTCTGTTTCCTTAGATGGAATCTGACTGATACTACACCTTAAAATTTTCTTCTCAGATGTTAGATTTCCACAATTGCTTTAAAAGGTTAGTATTGTATCCCTTCCTTCCAGATAAAAGACTGAGATAAAGAGTCTGTAATTCTATCAAGTTTTAGTGAATGCTGCTTCACATTAAAAATGTCATTTTGCAAAAGCCCTCTCTAAGGAAGCAAGGAAACGAGGAATATGAATATAAAGGAGTACTTGAACTCCCAGCTTCAGTCATCTTCCTCATTACCAAGATGCACACTAAATCTCATTACACCTCAGGTTTGAGAATCTTGTCTTTAAGGTCTTCGTCAACAGCATCTACAACCTCCTTCCCTTATCATAAAAGTCAGATGGAGGAAGGGCATTTTTTCCTCCTAGTCCAGATTTTTAAGATGACAATCCAACCTACACTTTTGTTGAAAGCTATTTGAAGCTATGTAAGCATATTTAAAAGCTATGATGGATACAGTATTGGCACAAAGCCCAATTTTTTTCCTTGTATATCTAAGTCTGTGATAAGAAATAATGCTGGTTTTTGGGAATTCCCTGATTGTCCAGTGGCTAGAACTCTGTGCTTCCACGCAGGGGGCACGGGTTCAATCCATGGTCAGGGAACTAAGAACCTGCAAGCCGCGTGGCATGGCCAAAAAAAAAAAAAAAAAAGGAGAAAATAAAGCCGGTTTTAGTGTTGTATGTATGTCTTCTACCCTGTTAACAGTCTAATCTGTTAGCATTTAGTACTAGTTCTATCTAGGCAACATTAAGTGGCCCCTGCCTCCTTTTGGAAATTAAAAAAAAAATTTTTTTACTCTTTTAACCTAGACAAAAAATTCAAGCCATTAGGAAATACTGAGAGAAGACCATTATAATTTGTTTTTATCTAGGTCTTTTTCATACAGTAGTGTTTTCTTTTTCATTGTGTCTTCCCACCCACTACTCAATGACACAATAAAAATTAAAACATCAAAATCACCTCTTTAGGGACTTCCCTGATGGTCCAGTGGTTAGGACTTTGCCTTCCAATGCAGGGCATGCGGGTTCGATCCCTGGTTGGGGGCTAAGATCCCACATGTCTCGCGGCCAAATAAACAAAACATAAACAATATTGTAACAAATTCAATAAAGACTTTAAAAATGGTCCACATCAAAATAATCTTAAGAAGAAAGATAAATGTTAAAAAATATAACTTCTTGAAAAATACGCAATATTCCTAAGCAACTTGAACTTAATAGGAGTAAGATCTTCAGAAATTAATGCCAAGTCTCTAATTCTTGACCTCTCTCTCTCCATGATTAATAATAGTGATCCTATTCTCTCTTTCTTAATTTAACAATTCAAAAACAATGGTGGTATGTATTTTATTTCTTTTGGTGAATCAGTACACAAAATGCTTTTCACTGACATCAAATCTCAAAACAGTGATTTCAAGGATATGTTTTGAACAGGAGACATTCACTGGAAAAATAGCTGTGTTTTTAGGTAGCTGAATTTTCCCCAAGCTTTGATAGATATTTTCTTCTTTCTTTTTAGTGTTCTTTTCAGGGAACAGTAAACTTTCAAAAACATGTCAGAAACCACTGAATTTTATACGTAAGATTCTTAGGCTTTGAACAAAGTGATATTTTATAGGATCAAAAGTCTTGTAATTTGGAGGATTAACAATTAATTTTCTCAACATTTACTGTACTGGAAACTCTCTTTTGAGATGTAGAAGATGCACATATGAAATTAATTAACCATGAAGTAAAAGTTAAGCATGCACAGGGACCATACAGCTTTCAGTTAAGGCAACTTCAAACATTGGAAAAGATGGAGTATCAACAGAAAGGAACATCTAGTTAAAATCTGAAAAAGGAAAATGTATCTAAATTTGATGCAATTTCAACATTTTGTTTGAACTACCCTTTCAAATACTCATTCCAACAGAAAGTTATATGCAATGAGATAACACAGAATGGAAGTAAGAAAGCCACATGGTTATACAGAACCCGTCTAGAAGTATTATTTTGGGGATCCTAATAACACGCACCTTAAGATCAATAAAATCTCATTCTAAGCCCTTAAAAATTATGTTAAAAAATCTGTGTATACATATGTTCATGTTTTACAAGGTGATAGGGACAAATTGAAATCCAATAGACTAGACTACTTTGGTCTTTAGGGAGATATTAGAAAAATTTTGTTGTTTTAGTGCAGCTAATTAATTATAACTCCAACTGTAAGTATAGCTTTGTGCTTGTATTTTGTATATGCAACATGTATTTAAGGTTGTGCCTACACAGTGCATTTTAGGCAATAATTTATTCAGTGTAATGAAATAAAAATGAAAGTTAGTTATTCTCCAAACAGAGAGGAATCTAACTCTCTAATGTTCAGCACAGGGTCTTTTCATTAAAGACCTCAAGTGACGTATGTTGAGTTCATGTCTGAACTCTGGTACTTACTCTGTATGTCACTTTGAATATATGGTTTGCACTTCACTTTGGAAATCATCTAAAATAGCTTCTTCATAACACCCTTAGAACATTAAAGAAGGTAACGTAAGTTATAGGACTCAAAAGACTAAAACATTGAAATTTTAATCCTTTTTTATTCAAAATCTGCTTGTTCAGTTTAAGGTGCTTTTCATTACAATAACACAAACGGACTTTGTAACTTTGACAGTTTAAAATTCTTAGATATTTCTGAATGACAACAAATAAAGTATTGTATTAGATTTATTTAGCAGCCACGTTACTCCAAAAGCAATAATTGTATGGCAATTTATTCCCAGAATTTTACTTTCCAAAATGAAAAGTAAAGTGTTCATTTTCTTCTTATAGTTTATCAAACAAATATTTAATAATAAATGTTGATGTGGATCTGAGTTTTTTTTTTTTTAATAAATTTATTTATTTATTTTTGGGTGTGTTGGGTCTTCGTTTCTGTGCGAGGGCTTTCTCTAGTTGTGGCAAGCGGGGGCCACTCTTCATCGCAGTGCGCGGACCTCTCACTATCGCAGCCTCTCTTGTTGCGGAGCACAGGCTCCAGATGCGCAGGCTCAGTAGTTGTGGCTCATGGGCCTAGTTGCTCCGCGGCATGTGGGATCTTCCCAGACCAGGGCTCGAACCGTGTCCCCTGCATTGGCAGGCAGATTCTCAACCACTGCGCCACCAGGGAAGCCCAGATCTGAGTATTTATTTTACAAAATAAATTGCAGAGTCACTTCAGATGACTTATATACTTACTTCTTTAGAGGTACAGATTTTATACACTTGTGTGAAAACAAAGCCTAGAAAAATAAGTGTTGGTAGAGCTAGTGGAAATGTAATCTGTCAGAGGGATTTTATTAAAGTAAAACAGCTATAATCTATTCGTTTTGCAAGATCTCCTCCAAACTTATACCAAGGTGGCTACAATCTTGGATGTACTCCAAAACTAATAAACAGAAATGGAAAATTCAGAGGGATTATGGGGTATCAAACAATACCTTTCAAACGTGGTAATGACTAAAACAAGGACACTCCATGTACTAATAATGAAAGTTATCTTTCAGAATTCTCAGCCTCCTGGATTTGGAAAACAAGCAGGATAGCTATTCTTGTTGGATAAAAATGTTCTTTTATATAAGTGCTGTCTGAGAGGAGGTGCTTCACAAAAAAGCAAACAAAAAAAAATGAACTGAGTCAAATCATTTTAGGTCCTTATGTAGAATGATAAATAATAGAACAGAGTTAATGCTTAAGGAGTGTATTATAGACGCAACTTTAAACCACTGAGCAAAACTAGGAGGATTTTTCTTAAATTCTATAGATGAACAAATTAAGCCATGGGTTTATTAAGAAACTTGCTCAAGCTCAAAAACCCAAAAAGTAAGAGAAATAATTTATTTATTTATTTATTTTGGAGAATAGCTGCTTTATAATGTTATGTTACTTTCTGCTGTACAGCAAAGTGAATCAGCTATACATATACATATATCCCCTCTTTTTTGGATTTCCATCCCATTTAGGTCACCATTGAGCACTGAGTAGAGTCCCCGGTGCTATACAGTATGTTCTCATTAGTTATATATTTTATACATAGTATCAAGAGTGTATATCTGTCAATCCCAATCTCCTAATATCTCCCACCCACTTCCTTTCCCCTTGGTATCCGAAAATTTGTGCTCTATTTCTGTGTCTCTATTTCCGCTTTACAAATAAGATCATCTACACCATTTTGCTAGATTCCACATATATGCGTTAATATACTATATTTGTTTTTCTCTTTCTGATTCACTTCACTCTGTACGACACTATCTAGGTCCATCCATATATCTACAAATGACCCAATTTCATTCTTTTCTATGGCTGAGTAATATTCCATTGTATATATGTACCGTATCTTCTTCATCCATTCCTCTGTTTGTGGACATTTAGGTTGCTTCTATGTCCTGGCTATTGTAAACAGTGCTGCAATGAACATTGGGGTGCATGTATCTTTTGGAATTATGGTTTACCTCTGGGTAAATGCCCAGGAGTGGGGTTGCTGGGTCATATGGTAATTCTATTTTTAGTCCTTTTCAGAAACCTCCATACTGTTCTTCATAGTGGCTGTATCAATGTACATTCCCACCAGCAGTGGAAGAGGGTTCCCTTTTCTTCACAAACTCTCCAGCATTTATTGTTTGTAGATTTTTTGATGATGGCCATTCTGACTGGTGTGAGGTGATACCTCACTCATTGTAGTTATGATTTGCATCTCTCTAATAATTAGTGATATTGAGCATCTTTTCATGTGCCTCTTGGCCATCTGTATGTCTTCCTTCATGAAAGGTCTCTTTAAGTCTTCCACCCATTTTTTGATTGGGTTGTTTGTTGTTTTGATATTGAGCTGCACGATCTGTTTATATATTTTGGAGATTAGTCCTTTGTCAGTTGGTTCATTTGCAAATATTTTCTCCCATTCTGAGGGTTGTCTTTGTGTCTTGTTTATGTTTACCTTTGCTGTGCAAAAGCTTTGAAGTTTCATTAGGTCCCATTTGTTTATTTTTGGTTTTATTTCCATTACTCTAGGAGGTGGATCAAAAAAGATCTTGCTGTGATTTATGTCAAAGAGTGTTCTTCCTATGTTTCCTCTAAGAGTTTTATAGTGTCCGGTCTTACATTTAGGTCTTTAATCCATTTTGAGTTTATTTTTGTGTATGGTGTTTGGGAGTGTTTGAATTTCATTCTTTTACATGTAGTTGTCCAGTTTTCCCAGCACCACTTGTTGAAGAGACTGTCTTTTCTCCATTGTATATTTTTGCCTCCTTTGTCATAGATTAGGTGACCATAGTTGTGTGGGATTTTCCTCTGGGCTTTCTATCCTGTTCTATTGATTTATATTTCTGTTTTTATGCATGTACCATACTGTCCTGATTACTGTAGCTTTCTGGTGTCATCTGAAGTCAGGGAGCCTGATTCCTCTAGCTCCGTTTCTCCTTCTCAAGATTGCTTTGGCTCTTCCAGGTCTTTGTGTTTCCATACAAATTGTAAATTTTTTTGTTTTAGTTCTGTGAAAAATGCCATTGATAATTTGATAGGTATTTCATGGAACCTGTAGATTACTTTGGGTTGTATAGTTATTTTCACAATATTGATTATTTAAATCCAAGAACATGGTATATCTCTCCATCTGTTCATGTTGTATTTGATTTCTTTCATCAGTATCTTATAGTTTTCTGAGTACAGGTCTTTTACCTCCTTAGGAAGGCTTATTCCTATGTATTTTATTCTTTTTGTTGCAATGGTGAATGGGATTGTTTCCTTAATTTCTCTTTCTGATCTTTTGTTGTTACTGTATAAGAATGCAAGAGATTTCTGTATATTAATTTTTTACCCTGCAACTTTACTAAGTTCATTGATTAGCTCTAGTAATTTTCTGGTGGCATCTTTAGGATTTTCTATGTGTAGTATCATGTCACCTGCAAACAGTGACAGTTTTACTTCTTCTTTTCCAGTTTGGATTCCTTTCATTTCTTTTTCTTCTCTGATTGCTGTGGCTAGGACTTCCAAAACTATGTTGAATAATAGTCGTGAGAGTGGACATCCTTGTCTTCTTCCTGCTCTTAGAGGAAATGTTTTCAGTTTTTCCCTATTGAGAATGATCTTTGCTGTGGGTTTGTCAAATTTGGCCTTTATTATGTTGAGGTAGATTCCCTGTATGCCCACTTTCTGGAGGGGTTTTATCATAGATAGGCATTAAATTTTGTTAAAAGTTTTTTCTACATCTATTGAGATGATAATATGGATTTTATTCTTCAATTTGTTAATATGGTATATCACACCAATTTCTTTTTGGATACAGACAAATCCTTGCATCCCTGTGATAAACCCCACTTGATCATGGTGTATGATCCTTTTAATGTATTGTTGGGTTCACTTTGCTAGTATTTTGTTGAGCATTTTTTTGTCTATGTTCATCAGCGATATTGGCCTATAATTTTCTTTTTTTTTGTGATATCTTTGTCTTGTTTTGGTATCAGGGTGATAGTGGCCTTGTAGAATGAGTTTGAGAGTGTTCCTCCCTCTGCAATATTTTGGAAGAGTTTGAGAAGGATAGGTGTTAGCTCTTCTCTAAATGTTTGATAGAATTAGCCTGTGAAGTCATCTGGTCCTGGACTTTTGTTTGTTATAAGATTTTTAATCACAGTTTCAATTTCATTACTTTGATCGGTTTGCTTTTAGTTTCATTGATCTTTGCTATTGTTTTCTTCTTTTCTGTTTCCTTTATCTCTGCTCTGATCTTTATGATTTATTTCCTTCTACTAACTTTGAGATTTGTTTGATCTTCTTTCTCTAGTTGCTATAGGTATAAGATTAGGTTGTTTATTTGAGATTTTTATTTCTTGATGTAGGATTGTATTGCTATAAACTTCCCTCATAGAACTCTTTTTGCTTCATCGCATAGGTTTTGGGTTGCTGTGTTTTAATTGTCATTTTTTTCTAGGCATTTTTTATTCCTATTTGATTTCTTCGTTATTTAGTAGCATATTGTTTAGCCTCCATGTGTTTGTGTTTTTTACAGTGTTTTTTTCCCCTGTTATTGATTTCTAATCTCATAGCTTTGTGGTCAGAAAAGGTGCTTGATACTATTTTAGTTTTCTTAAATTTACTGAGGCTTGATTTGTGACCCAAGATGTGATCTATCCTGGAGAATGTTCCATGTGCACTTGAGAAGATGTATTTTGCTGTTTTCCGATGGAATGTCCTATAAATATCAATTAAGTCTATCTGTTCTAATGCATTATTTAAGGCTTGTGTTTCCTTATTAATTTTTTGTCTGGATGATCTGTCCATTGGTGTAAGTGGAGTGTTAAAGTCCCCCACTATTATTGTGTTACTGTTGATTTTCCCTTTAATGGCTGTTAGCATTTGCCGAATGTATTCAGGTGCTCCTATGTAGGGTTCATAAATATTTACAATTGTTATATCTTCTTCTTGGATAGACCTCTTGATCTTTATGTAGTGTCCTTTCTTACCTCTTGCAAAAATCTTTATTTTAATGTCAATTTTTCTGATATGAGTATTGCTACTCCCACTTTTTTATGATTTCCATTTGCATGGAATATCTTTTTCCATCCCCTCTCTTTTAGTCTGTTTGTGTCCCTAGGTCTGAAGTGCACATCATATACATGGTTCTTGTTTTTGTATCCATTCAGCCACCCTGTGCCTTTGGTTGGAGCATTTAATTCATTTACATTTAAGGTAATTATCAATATGGGTGTTCCTATTACCATTTTCTTAATTGTTTTGGGTTTGTTTTCATAGGTCTTTTTCTTCTCTTGTGTTTCCCACCTAGAGAAGCTCCTTTAGCATTTGTTGTAAAGCTGGTTTGATGGTGCTGAATTCTCTTAGCTTTTGCTTGTCTGTAAAGCTTTTGATTTCTCTGTTGAATCTGAATGAGATACTTGCTAGGTAGAATCTTGGTTGCAGGTTTTTCTCTTTCATCACTTTAAGTATGTCCTGCCATTCCCTTCTGGCTTGCAGTTTCTGCTGAAAAATCAGCTCATAACCTCATAACGATTCCCTTGTATGTTTTTTGTTGCTTCTCTTACTGCTTTTAATATTTTTTCTTTGTATTTAATTTCTGTTTGGTTGATTAATATGTGTCTCATCGTGTTTATCCTTGGGTTTATCCTGTATGGGACTCTCTGCGCTTCCTGAACTTGATTATTTCCTTTCCCATGTCAGGGAATTTTTCAACTCTAATCTCTTCAAATATTTTCAGAAACACTTTTTCTTTCTCTTCTTCTTCTGGGACCCCCATAATTCAAATGTTGCTGAGTTTAATGCTGTCCTGGAAGTCTCTGAGACTGTCTTCATTTCTTTTCATCCTTTTTTTTTTTTTTATTCTGCTCCTTGCAGTTATTTCGGCCATTCTATCTACCAGGCCACTTATCCATTCTTCTGCCTCAGTTATTCTGGTATTGATTCCTTCTAGTGTATTTTTTATTTCAGTTATTGTGTTGTTCATCACTGATTATTTATTCTTTACTTCTTCTCATTCATTGTTAAATGTATCTGGTATCTTCTTGATATTTGCCTCCATTCTATTTCCGAGATCTTGGATCATCTTTACTATCAGTACTTTGCATTCTTTTTCAGGATTGCTTATTTCCTCTTCATTTATTTGGTCTTGTGGGTTTTTACCTTGCTCCTGTGTCTGAAACGTATTTCTCTGTCTTCTCATTTCATCTAATTTACTGTGTTTATGGTCTCCTTTCTGCAGGCTGCAGGGTCATAGTTCCTCTTTCTTCTGTTGTCTGCTCCCTGGTGGGTGAGATTGGTCCAGGGCCTTGTGTAGGCTTCCTTGTGGGAGAGACTGGTAGGCACCAGCCTGTGCTCTGGTGGGTTGAACTGAGTCTTTTCCTTCTGATGGGTAGGGCCGTGTCAGGTGTCTGTTAGGTTAGTATGACTTTAGGCAACCTGTCTGCTGATGGCTGGGGCTCTGTTCCTGTCTTCCTGTTTTTTGGTGTGAGGTGTCCAGCACTGGAGCCTGCAGGCAGTTGGGTGGAGCCAAGTCTTGGTGTCTAGATGGATACCTCCAGGAGAGTGCATGTCAGTTAATATTCCCTGGGCCTGGGAATTCTCTGGTGGTCCAGTGTCCTGGGCTCTGTGCTCCCACAGTGGAGGCCCAGGCCCAACCCCTGGCTGGGGAACCAAGAGCCTGCAAACTGCACAGTGTGTTCAGAGAAAAATGAAAGAAAGAAAGAAAACAAAAAGGAAAATAAACCAAACAGACAAACAAAACCCAAGACAAATAGCAAAAACAAAAAGAACAACAACACAACACACACACACACACACACACACACACAAAAAGAAGAAAGAAAACAAATAGATACACCAAATCCAAGACAATTGATAACAACAAAACCATACTAACAGAAACAAAGAACCAGACAGAAATGAAAAAAATAAAGCAAAGAAAACATAAACAGATAAAACAAACAAATAAATAAGTAAAAACAAAGAACAGAAATAAGAAAAAACCCACAAAACAACAAAAAGTAAAGTAAAAATAGAAAAATTTTAAAAAGATATATTAAAAAATAAAAGTAATAAAAACAACACCACCAACTGAACAAAACAAAACAAATGAAGAAAATAATAGTAATAAGAATATTTTCCTGGGACCTCCTCTGTCAGTGTCCTTGTTCCCACAGTGAGCCACAGCCAGCCCCCACCTCCCCTGGAGGCCCTCCATTACCTCTAGGTAGGTCTCTGGATCTGCTGTGGTCACTGTGGGAACAGCTCAGACTCTGACCCGACCCAGCTCAGACTCTGACCTGACCCAACTCCCATGTGTACTTGCCCCCAAAGTCCATGGCTACTAAAGGCAGACCAGTCTCACTGTGAGAATACTTGTTGTGTATTCAGGTATTCCACTGATGCAGGATTTACCAAGCTGATAGCAGGGATTTTATCCACAGCTTGTGCAGCTGCACAGAAAGATTTCCGTTCCTCTTCCTTAGGTACACAGCCCCTGGTGTTCAGCTTTGTTTTTGGCCCCACCCTTGCATGTGCATCACCCTTAGCTGTCTGTTCCATGCCCAGGTGAGAAGGAGTGAAAGCAGCATCTGATTGGGGCACACTTACTCACTTGGACTGGGGAGGGGTATAGCAGCTACAACCAGGGTGTGTACAAATTGCCTGTGGCAGCGTAGACCAGCAGGCAGTTGCAACAGACTGGGGCATGCTCGCTCTGGTGGGAGTCCCTCCCAGTGCCCACAGAGGCAGGGGCTGACATGTGGGTGCAGTGGTGGCCACCCCCCTTACATGCCACTCAACAATGGTGCCTCATTTCCTAGGTAGATCATGCTTCCTCTAGGGGCATTCCCAGCTGTGGAGCCTTTCACTCCCATCCCTTCTGTTGTATCTGCGCAGCCAGCAGTGGTCCTCTCCCCAGATCTGCTCTCTTAACCTCGTGCTTTTTCACTCAGCCCCTGTCATCACTAGTGGATTCCCATCTCATGCAAGGGCACCCAGAGCTGATTCCCAAGGAGGCTTTGGGATGAGCAGTGCACAGGACCCTGGAGGCTATGCAGGTGAAGGAAGCCTTGGCTTGAGTGCATGCTCAGATGTGTGCCCTTCTCAGTGCCTGCATGGGCTGAAGAAGCCAGCAGGTAGGGAAAAGGGTTGCAATGTTTGCCCCATCCCTTGTGTGCCACTCAACAATGATGCTTTGCTTCTATGGTAGCCGGGCTTTTTCTGCAAACTTTCCTGGTTGTGGAGCTCCTTACTCCTGTCCCTACAGGCTGTCTTTTCACAGCCAACAGCTGTCCCCTTTCTGGATCTGCACGCCAGACCACCTTTCCAGCACCAAGTCCCCCTCTGCACCAAGAGACACACAACTCAGGCTGTGGTGCGCCAGGCTGCGGCACAGACCATGCACACAATTCTTACTTTGTCCTGCCTTTCATAGACTGTCCACTGCATTCTCCTTTGATCCCATGAAGGTCCCTTTCTCTCCCAGCTGATTTGCCCACCATGAGGGCGTTTTTCTGAGTGCAGGGACATCTCCTCACCTTCACCTTCCCACTAGGTTTGCTGTTCCCTTTTTTGATTCCTCTTTTCTTTTTTTCTTTCTTTCATCCTACCCAGTTGAAAGAGGATTTTTCTTGTTCTTTTAGGTGTCCAGAGTCTTCCACTAATGCTCAGCAGGTGCTCTGTGAGAACTGTCCCTTTTGTAGATGTATTGTTGACGTACTGTGAGGAGAGACGTATCCTGAGTCCTACTATTCTACCATCTTGACTCCTCTCCCAGGAGAAAGAATTTAAACCCAGGTTGTCTGGCACAAAAGTTCATGCAGTTAGCCACTCTCAATGCTGTCTCTATAGTTCATGAGTTAAGTTTAGCCAAATAGGTTTCTTATTGACTGTTTTTAATGTCTGGAGAAAGAAGAAACTAACCTTCATGATACTTTTTTTTTTGGCTGCATTGGGTCTTTGGTTGTGGCACATGGGATCTTCGTTCTGGTGTGTGGGATCTTTTGTTGAGGCATGTGGACTATTCGTTGCAGCATGTGGGCTTCTCTCTAATGGTGGCATGTGGGCTCAGTAGTTGCAGCATGCGGGCTCTCTAGTTGTGACGTGTGGGCTTAGTTGCCCCGCAGCATGTGGGATCCTAGTTCCCTGACCAGGGATCAAACACACGTCCCCTTCATTGGAAGGCATATTCTTAATCACCGGACGACCAGAGAAGTCGCCCTTTATGATATCTATGTTCTGAAGGAATAGAAGAAAAGATAAACAGTGGATCTTGAGGATTCCTTTCATTTTATGATGAAAGAAACTATGTCTAAACAAATGCAAGAATTAAACAGAAAGAATATTGATTTTACTGTTTTCAGGCAAATCTCAACATACTAAACACCTTCTTTGTGTATAAAATTGTGCTAGATACACATGACCCAAGTTCAAGTTAATTTGTATGTCATTGCAGTAGGACATATACATATGAAGTAAAAAAGTAACAGTGCAAAGTAGGATTCTAGTATATTCAAAAGACAGGATTAACTATAAATGTTCTAGAAATTTGGAGGAAGGTAATGTTACAACATGATAATAGAACAGAAATAAAGTAACTATTAATTGAACCATGTATAATGTGTGAGCTTCAAATTAATAAAGAGAATGGGGGATGGTATTTTGAGTGAGATGGCTATGAGAAACAAGGTCCTAAGACAGACTTTGACTTTGGACATATGGGTAGGTATGGAGAGAGAACCTGAAGAGAAGTGAAGAATGAATCACTGCAAGATAGCTGGTACAATCAACATTTATCAAATTAAAGCACGAAACATCTCCAATAAGAATTTAAAAGCAGGCTCAACAAGTTAGTCATACTATAGTATCCATAGAAAACTGTGACAGGCACTAGGTCTGAAATCATTCATGGCTCCAAGCTGAAGGGAAATGAGACCTGAGAACATATATGTCATGAGAAGTCATAGAAAAGCTACAAAGAAAGCTAGACCAAAATCTTTAACCTGTTAGCAATGAGGAACTGCCCATGTTTTAGATCAGAAAAATGGCATTATGAATAATATTTGAGGAAGGAAGAACTTGCAGTTAATTTTTAGGTCAAGAACTCATTTGAAATTTTGAGATTTCCTTGAAAGCTCAGGAACGTTTCTCCTCAAAATAATTATATGCATTTATACAACATTTCTTGCTATATTACAGGCATTCAGGGACACTTAGAATCCAAGTTAATAATAACTTTTTATAGGATAGAGTATATGTGGCGTGAACTAAAGTAGAGATGAGATATGAGGCTGTAGCAATCCAGGTATGAATTGATAAATGTTCCAAGTAAGAATGGAAAAGAATGAACAGATCTCAGATTAAAGAAAGAAGACTCCAAAAGACTGTGGTTTTTTAGTGTTATTTCTTAATTAAATTAAAAATGTAAAGCTAATTCATGTTATGGTTTAGCTAAGATGTTTTTATTTTATCTATTGAGTAATCCCATGTTTAATAACAGGTAGGGTTTTAGGAATAAAAACAAATAGTTTTAGTAGGTTTTTTTCAATATATGAAAACTGGAGCTCATATAAGTTTAATTATTGCAATTTTAATCTTCCTAACACCAAAACTCATGACTTTTCCACTTACATGCCTAAGATGCTGACTCACTGATTTTTTTGATCCATTAGGTCAAATAATTTTTCTGTTCTAAGAGAATTAGAAAATTCATGATAGAGATATGCTGTAAGAAGAGAAGAAATTGAGTCTACATCATGAGCTTAAAGCAGTGCAGCTTTACCTCATGATTTGTGTAGGACACAAAGCAGGTACAGTGTGGCTGGGTTCTCTGCTCAGGTGTCTGTTGTTTTAAAACGTTGGGTACTTACTTGGGTGAAATCTGAAACTGGTCACCATATATGGAGGGCAAGAGGAGACCTAAGAAAGGGGCAGACAAGTCCAGATTAGTAGGTAACTTTTATAATAAGCAAGGGAATTTACATCTGACATTTGCCTTGGACAGCTGCAAAATGAGTAGCTCTCTACCCCCAGCCACCAGAATCTTAAAAGTTTATATAGAAGCCTTACCTGAGTTCAGTCATGTATTCAGTCCAGATGATCTCAACAACACATTTTTCTCTCAAAGCTGCATCCTTGAAAACAGCTCTTTCTTTGAGATGGTGGGAAGAATTACATTTTAAGGACAAGGGAAGGGGTGAGAAGCCTTTGATTGCCCTCATTTAGTTTTGGGGTCAACTGGTAGTCAATTCCTCTTGATAACCTCCTTCAAACAGTGTCATTAGGCTGAAATCAAGGCCAAGCCTATAGTTATCATCTGGGACTTTTGGTCCTTTTCCAGCCTTAATGGTTATTGGCAGAATTAACTTCCTTGTGGTTGTAGGACTGAAGTTTCCATTTTCCAGCTAGCTGTAAGCCAGGGATCACTTTAAGTATCTAGAAGCCACCTTTAATTCCTCGCCATGTCATCCCATAGGCAGTTCACAACATGAAAGTTTGTTTTCTCCCATGCCAGCCAGAGTCCAATTTTTGACATTCTCTGCTGTGACTGGCCAGAGAAAACTTTCTTTAAGGGGTTCATATAAGTCAGTCAGGCCAACCCACATAATTTCCCTATCTTAAGGTCAACTGTTTTAGGACATTAATTATATGTACAAAATTCCTTCAAGCTGCACCTGGATTAATGTTTGATTGAATAACAGGGAGAAAGTGTGTACCTAGTAGGAATTTTGGGTGACCATCATATAATGCTGCCTTTTATAGTCACTAAAATATGAATATAGCTCAATAAAGTAAATAAAGAGGTGCAACAATTTTCCAAATTTTCATCTTCCTCAAGAAATAATCAAGTAATCTATTAATGCTTATCTCATTTTAATACATTTATTTTTTATTCTTGTCTCTCTCCAACATTAATAATGATGTTTCTGAGGAGAGAAATTGTGTATTATGCATTAAGTGTCCCCAACAAGTAGCACAATACCTGGTAGATAAAAGGTACTCAACATGAATTAATAGAAATTATACTTAACATCAATAATTTCAAAATATTTAAAACACTTATCCATGTATCTCACTGTAGACAGCCATCCTTTTCTGAGGAGATGGTTTTGTGAAAAATGTGAATGTTAAGAATGCAGAAACTTAAAAACAATATTCAATGATATTTTACATAGGAAGAAAACCAGACCCTATATTCTTTGTATAGTCAGTTAGAAAGTGGCATTTTGTGCTTTAATTTTAGAATAGATCTTTCTGACTAAGGAAACATTTGGATATGTTTTTAAAAATGTCAACAGTACAAGAGAAAATGTCATGTCTGTTTTTAATCTTTCCCCCCACTACATTTCTGACATCTAGAAAAGACCCACTAAAGCTAGCAAGAGTAAAAGGAAGAGGTGTCTTTGAGCCATCTCCATTCTTTGCTCTAACATGGGTCTGTCACTGCCCCAGCTTCACTGAACATGTGTAAAAGTGTTAATATGTCAAGAGTTCTATCACCATCTGCCCCTAATCTTTATCTTTCCTTTATTAAGAAATGTGGGTGAACAAATAAAATGTAGGGACATATAAACCAATACTTATTAATATATTTATTCAAACTATCCATTACTCTTTTCAAGTTACAAAGAGAGCCAAATCATAATTTCTAAAGAGTTGTCTGAGCAATACTGAGAACCAGAAAAATCAAGTGGATTTTTTCTTACCTTCACATTTCTTTCTTCTAATTTAATATTTAAAAAATTTCAGTACAAATTAAAAAAGATCTTAATAAAAACTATATTGTACAAGTATTTTTTCTTCTTCATATCCATAGCTTGTATTTTCACATCTGGAAATAAAAATTTGAATACAACCTAAGATGTACTTCTACTGCTGATATGAACTTTTACCTCCAACTCAAGTACAGTCTTCAGTCTTAATGCAGTTTTGGGCTAACTATCAGACACATTGTTTCTTTTTCCTTCTTCCTTTCTTTTTAGGTTTGTACTTTTTTCTAAATTTGCTAGAAATTGTGGAAGTTTTGTTCAGATAACTGAAAATAAGTGAATTTTTAAGTTTTTAATTTGAATGTGAAACAAATTCTACAGCTATTCAAGAAAACACTGAATTTCTGAGTAGGATCCAACATGCAGTTACCATGGAACAATACTAAATAATCTTTAAAAAATTTTATTCCAAATGTTTGAAGATAAAAGTAAAAATGCGGTTCAATTTATTTTATTTTTAATAGCATCTTTACTCTGTAGGGTGTAATAGTTATCTTCTTTATGTTTGGGGTAAAGGTAAAATAAATTAATTTTAGGATGAGGTCAAAGCATTTTAAAAAAGGAAATAGGATTGAGTTTTCCCAGAGATTAATATGATTTTAATTTGAAGTGGAGAAACATCACAGCCTCCTTTGGGCATAATTACAAGGTCATATTAACAAACCCATTTAAAAAATAAATTAATTTGAAAATATACATCTTTCTATACATCATATATGGGAATAAAAATTGTTGTTACTACGTGCAGAAAACAAGGGAACAAATAAGAGCTTGAAAGAAGAAATAAGGAAGGAAGAATAATGCCTAAAATGAGAATAAATAACAGTGCTGTTTAATATTAAAAAAATTGATAGCTATATGTTGCAATAAACCAGATTCTGTACTACTTTTGGGCATGCGGAAATTGCTCTATCATCTTCCTCATGCAGCTAGTACTCCCTACTTTGAATAGCCAGCTTCCTCTCCACCTAGATGTTGTAAAGAATCCTCTCTCAGCTTCCTGGACTTCATCCATTATCTTGGAGAAGATAAGTGTAGCAATCCATCAAAAAAAACCTTTGTTCTTTTTCTAAAATTGAACACAGTTGATTCACAATGTGTTAGTTTCAGGTGTGGAGCAAAATGATTCAAGTATATATATATATGTGTGTATGTATATACATATATATATGTATATATATATATTCTTTTACTCTTTTCTATTAAAGGTTGTTACAAGATACTGAATATAGTTGCCTGTGCTATATAGTCGGTTCTTGTGGTTTATCTATTTTGTGTATGGTAGTGTGTATCAATTAACCCCAAGTTCCTAATTTATCCCTCCCCTGCTCTTTCCCCTTTGGTAATCATAAATTTGTTTTCTATATCTGTGAGTCTGTTTCTGTTTTGTAAATAAGTTCATTTGTATCAGTTTTTAAGATTACACAAGTGATATCATACGATATTTGTCTTTGTCTGACTTACTTCACTTAGTATGATGATCTCTAGGTCCATCCATGTTGCTACAAATGGCATTATTTCATTTTTTGTGGCTGAGTAATATTCCATTGTATGTATACACCACATCTTCGTTATTCATTCATCTGTCAGTGGAAGCTTAGGTTGCTTCCATGTCTTGGCTATTGTAAATAGTGTTGTTGTGAACATTGGGGTGAATGTATGTTTTCGAATTAGAGTTTTCATCTTTTCTGGATATATGCCCAGGAGTGGGATTGCTGGATCATATGGTAACTCTGAAAAGGGGACCCTCCTACACTGTTGGTGGGAATATAAATTGGTGCAGACACTAAGGAGAACGGTATGGAGGTTCCTTAAAAAAAACTTTGTTCTTCACTTTCATTAACTTTGTTATACTCAAACAGACTGATATCTTCTAACTTCAGCTATAGAGGCAAGAACTGAATGTCAAATCAGAAAAATGTTGAATTCCTCCATAAGTCAAATGGTATATGGGTATGCCAGATATTTCCAACTTTTAGCCGAAAGTTTATGTCTTGTAAATATATGGTACACAGAGTGAATCAAGAGATAAAAACAAGACCCTACAAAAGTGAGCTCATTGTTATACCCAAATGCTTAATCTAGGTAGACGTTGTAGCTATGTATTACTTCTGGCCTTACCTGAAATGACACAGGCATATTATCAAACTGGTAAAACTTTAGTTTTATAACATTCTTAGTATACCTATGTTTTCCTCACTGGCAATTATTAGATGATAGAAGGAACCATTCTACAAAATATCACAAAGAACTTGGATAATTAGCCTCTTAAAAAATAGTCTTTTTATTTTAAATTATGACATTTCAAAAATTTGTAGATCCCAGAGATCCATTCTTGATAAACATTTATTTGCCTTTCACATACTTTCTGAGAAATATTGCTTAATTGTGTAACATCAAGATCAATTTTTGTGGTTACTCCCTAAAAAACATCTCTCATGTCTAACATCTCTCCCTTATTGTCCCACCGCCATTTCCAAATAATGTCCAATCTTTATTGTTTTCCTACATTCTCCAAAATCTGTTCTTTTAGCAGAGAAGATAGCCTCTGGCATCAGGAATTTGACAGTTCACAGGAGAGAAAGGAGCTTGATAATTAGTATATAACTTTATAAATGCTATGAGAAGTGGAAGTAAAAGTAAATTAAAAAGTACAATAAATATACTGAGGAGGAAACTTTAACTCATATTAATCCAGATTTGTGATTTCAAGTTAAAATGGTTCTTGACTTTCACATTAGTCATGCAATTATATTTACATTTTTAGCATGACACCCACAACTCCACACTCTTTCATCAACCAAGCAGGCCAGTGTCATATCCCATCAATTCCTTTGCCTTCCCCCTTTTTATATGCCAATTACATTAATATGGCTATTCTTATATCATTATACCTCTTATACCTTTGTACATACATATCATGACTTAGCCTAAAATACTTTTATCCACCAGTTGGGGCCACTGGATCACTTGTTAATGCTCAGTTCAAATCGTTCTTCTACGATACTTCTACCTTTCAAGGCAAGACTTAGATCCAACAGTTCCATTATTCAGTTTTTCTTATGGTATGTGAATATATATAAAATATATATTTTGTATATATATCTCACTTATTTGGTATATATATATACACATACAAATTATATAACATATATATAATATATTTTAACAGACCTTACAATATTTTATAATTATTATTTTATTATTAGACACAGTCATTGAGCCCCAATTGCTGCATTTACCCACTATTATAGCTTTATATAGAATACATGCTTTATTAATGTTTCACTAAGTTTTATGTATCTTTTAATTCCAAGTGGTGCTTGCTTCTGTAAAATATTTTTTGAAAAACATAGAAGTAAAAGTAGCTGGTGCATTGAACAAGTGTTTTTAAAAATGTAAAAATAATCAAGATATGACATTTTGTTTTGGTCTCCCACTTGTCTTTTCAAACTTCTCACTGGGGTAAATGCTTCCAGTGGATAAAAACTCTGAGAGAACATTCATCTTCTCTGGTTATTCTTAGGTAATAGTCAAATAGTTGAAGTGGTACAGCACAGTCTCAATTCAGATCTTAGAGCATCCATCTCAATATATTAATTGATACTTCTATTTTCATTCCAAGGTAAACTTTCTCCACTTCTCTTCCATTTAGAGCCTGCTCCTTGCCGCCTTCATTTTTTTTTTTTTTTTTTTTTTGCGGTACGCGGGCCTCTCACTGTTGCGGCCCCTCCCCCCCTGGAGCACAGGCTCCGGATGCGCAGGCTCAGCGGCTATGGCTCACGGGCCCAGCCGCTCCGCGGCATGTGGGATCTTCCCAGACCGGGCCACGAGCCTGTGTCGCCTGCATCGGCAGGCGGACTCTCAACCACTGTGCCACCAGAGAAGCCCGCCGCCTTCATTTTTGAATTTGGTGAGGAGGATGCGTTTACTTCTTTCATTTTAATTACTCCATACTTTTGACTTAGCTCTCCAAAACCATGAGGGGGAAGAATCCAGGGAATAATAAGCTCCTTCTTGAGTGGTAGGTTTCTTATTCCCAAGTTAGCTTTCCACAGTCTGGACCTAGCTGTGCTTGAAGCAGATCATTCATTCCCAGGGATATCTTGCTGGGTTTTTTAGAGGCTCCCCAGCTGGAATCCTCCAGCTGTACGTTTCCAGAGGCTGCTGATGGTTTTCAGCAGTTAACTTCACACAAAATCTCTCTGCTGAACTTTGAAAAAGTGACCCCAGCCCGATAATTACTTTGAACACTTACTTGGACACCTTGATTGGAGTTTCATATCAAGTGTGTCATGGCCCCACAGTGAAAAATTCCAGTTACACATTAAATTTTATATAATAAAGAAAATGAAATTAGATTCCCAGTGCCAAATGACCTACACAGAAATAAAAACAGTTAATAGATTTATGCATATTTTCCAAATATTTTTATGTATATAGAAACATATCTGTGCACACTCACATGAACAGACACACAAACACGTATATGAGTGTGTATGTATGCATGTGTATATCTGCCTATGAACACTGTATATGCATATATACCATATATGTATATATTCAGTGCACACACACAAATATGTATAAATCTATATATAGACTTTAGCAACTTTAGTCACGTAGAATCTGTGCACATCTAAGTCTACATATTAATTTGCTTGGATGTTATAATATCTGTTATAATCTTTACTTTTCTTTTATTATTTTATTTTTTCAACACCTAAACAGGGAACATATTTGAGAGAGAACATCTGTTACTTGGGTAAGCCTTGAGTGACCTGCTTAACTGGGAAGCACCAGTGTCCAGGTGGACAGACTGTGGCAGTTGTGCTAACAAGCGCTAATGAATGAATTTGGCTATAACTGTCCTCTGCGTGGAAAGGACACAAATATTAACACAATGTGAATTGCTGCATCTTCTCAGTGGGCTCCACAGGTCAGAGAGGGTGCTGACAACCATATGCACCATCTTATATCTCTTTAAATTGCTTATTTTAGTATTATACAGACATATCTTATTTTTAGAATAAGGATGTGGGGGATTTACATATGAGATAAAATTGTATAAAATCTCTCTCCCCCTGAACACACAAAAACACCCACAGACATATACGCACACACATACAGATGACACATAGCATCTTTTTGATTTTAAGAGCTTTTCTTCATTACAGAATTTTGAGATAATCCACAAATAGGTCAAATAAGATATCTAAAAATCATCCTTTCCACTATCTGAGACATCTTTGTTAAAATTTTGATATGTTTTCTTCCCTGTTAATATGTCAATTATATTTTAGTTAAAAAATAAATAAAATATACATTATACTATTCAATACTACCTAAAATTATAATAATTTTGGTTTCTTAAGATAGCATTGACCTCTGAGGTACTGTTTAGGATTACCATTACAAATAGTAATGTAGAAGTCTCTTTGTCCTTTTATGAACTCTGATTTATTTTTCAGTATTTTAAAGATGTATAGCTAAGTAAAGGAATTTTATTTGCTTTAATTTTGGCATATTTTGTTACAGGGGAATTTGAAAAATAATTCCGTAAGCCTTTGCCTTTCCTTGTTTTTTATTTTGTGAATGTTCTACTCTGTCTTCTATAACTTCATAGCTGTAGATCTCATGTTTTAATATCTCCCAGGTTTGTTTCATCTCAGACTATTGTCTTTGTTTCTATTTGTGTACTCTATTTTTCTCTTGAATTGGTGTTTCTTTATGGAGTTGGCGGCTTCTGGATCTACTATCATCATGCCAAAGAAGAGAACTTCTCTGATCATTAGGCCCAATACCATCCTCTTCCATGAGACAAAATTCACCCTGCATTTCATTCAGGTTTTCAACAATTAACACACACAAACATACACACATTATCAGCCCTAACCCACATCCAGCCATCTAACCTCTTCCATTCCATAATGTTCTGTATTCCCTTGCTGCTAATATCACTTACCTTTTAACACAAGGTAACTTTTCTCCCCCAAACTTCCAGACATTTCAGTGCCTTCTGCTACTGGTACTCCATAACCAGCAAAACTCCCCTTATTCTCATGCTGTATTATAAAAAATCGCTCACTTCCTTGGCTTACAATGATCTAAAATCTAATCTCAATCCCACAGTGGGTGATTTCATCATTGATGTGGACAACCCATTCAATACAAGAGCTTCCCAGTTACTTGATTGACTTTCCTGTACCAAACTAATTATACTAGTTTCACCTCAGTTACTGACTGCCAAAATACACACTGGAGTTTGTTGCAATCTGGCAGCACCAAATCACTAAAAGAAGTATTTTGCACTGTAACCACAGGATCCTGTTCCTACAGCTTGTTTCAGCTATTCTCCAAATACTTTTTTTTTTTAACCCATTGACCTCTGTAAATTGAAGATGGAGGAAAGCTCCCACTTTACTTATTCTATTTATGTCTGAGGTAATTCCATCTCACCTGTCCCTTGTACCATGATAGAATAACACATGAGCCCTCCAACCCAGCCATATATGCTTTTGGACACTATTCTGTCCTGTTTTTTTGGAAAGCGTACACTATCATTTTTACTTCTCTCTCTTGATCTCTCTCTCTCCCCTGAACGATCTCACTCTCCCTTTCTTTCCTCCCTGTATATTGTAAATATATATATTTACAATAAATATATATATTTATTGTAATATATTTATTTTATATATATATTGTAATATATATAAAATATATATAAAAATATATAAAATATATATTGTAACATATTTATTATATAAATTATATATAAATATAAAAAATATATACAATAAATATATATATTTACAATATTGTGTAATATTTGTAATACTTACAATATTTACAATAATTACAATATTGTGTTAGTTTCAAGTGTACAGCAAAGTGATTCGATTATACATATGTATATGTATATATCTATATTCTTTTTTTTTGATTCTCTTCCATCATAGTTTATTACAAGATATATATTTTTTATATTTGTCCTTTGTCAGTTGGATACTTTCCATTGCTTTAACAAAATCTAAAATCTCTATACTGAATGATAAAATGAAAAGAACTAAAACAAACACACACGCACACTCCTCCTCTTTATACCCTTAATTAGGCTAACCCTCATTTTCTCCCCAATTATTCTCTTTAATTTTTTTTCTGAGTTCATTCTTTCCATTTCTTAACTCTCATATTCCCCATTTACTACCCAAATCACTCTAATTAGGTTTATCTCCTCATTGCCATCCCCAAGTAACTTTTGCAAAATTCTTCATAACCTCCATGTTGTTAAATTCAAAATCCACTTTTCAGTCTACAAATTTCATACCCTTTTAGCAGCAATCAATTTTGTTAGCAAGTTCCTACTTTTGTAAACCCTTCTTTTAGGTTTTATGACGCCGTACTTTCATAGACTTTCTCTGACCTTTTTGGCAAACAGTTTCTTCCTTCTTTCACCGTCTTTTTCTACTCAGCCATTTAATTTTGGGCATCATCAATCCCTATTTTCATATTCTCTTCTCTTCACTTCTCCTTCAATGTCTTTCCCTAGATTATCTCATCCATTTCACACTTTTAATGATCTCATATATGCTGATGATATGTAAATTTATACTTCTAGCCTAGATAGTTCCTCTGAGCTCTAGAACAGTATATTTAAAAACCTACCTGACATTTGCACTTGAATGTCTTAAAGATAGATCAGAATTTTATGTCCTGTAACAAACTAAAGATTTTTCCATATTAAAATACAATTTCCAATCTGTTTCCTCTATCAGTAAATGGTAACAACATTCATCCATTTATGCAAACCAGTTAACTAAAATTTATACCAGATAATTTACTCTCTTTTAACCAACATCTAATCCACTATAAATTCTGCAGATTCTATAGTGGTAGATTTGTCATTCTGAATATATCTTATTCTTTCTGATTATCCCCAGCTTCACTGCCAGCATCCTCATGCAAGCTCTTGAAATGACTTTTTGACTGGTCTAGCTTCCACTGTAGTCCATCATCCATTCACCCTTTTCCCGTCTGTTCTTATTATGAAGTGATCATTTTCAAAATATATCTCAGCATGTCTTTCAGGTACTTAAGTTAAAAGGCATCCATTTGCTCATGGAATAATAATTAAAATCACTAATGTGTTCTTTAATATCTCTCATGATCTATCCTTAACTAGTTTTTCACAGTCATCTCACATAATGTCTTCTCTACTCGACCCCCAATTCTCTGTACTCAACTCACTGGCTTTCTTTTAGTTCCTTAACCACTTCATGCAAATCTTGCAATGGTGTCTTTCCACATGTTGTTTTTTAAAAACTACTTAGTTCATTCCCACTCTTACTTTAGATGCTTCCTAACTCAATTGTTGCTTCCTTTGGGAGGCAGTTCTGTTAGACACACACATTTCATAGCGCCATCTACTGATTAGAGTGTTAATTTAGTATTCATTTTATGACAATTTGGTCACTGTTATTCTTCCTGTGTAAACTCCATAAAAGCAAGAGCTCCCTCTCCACTTCTGTTCACTCTTTCTTTTTTCGCTGTACGCAGGCCTCTCACTGTTGTGGCCTCTCCCGTTGTGGAGCACAGGCTCCGGACGCACAGGGTCAGCGGCCATGGCTCACGGGTCCAGCCGCTCCGTGGCATGTGGGATCCTCCCGGCCCGGGGCACGAACCCGTGTCCCCTGCATCGGCAGGCAGACTCTCAATCACTGCGCCACCAGGGGAGCCCTCTGTTCACTCTTGTAGTCAGATGCCCACCAGAGTCTTAGATATATTGTAGACACTCAATAAATGATTTTGTGAAAAATATATGTCTTTTATCTCTTATTTCAGAAAGCTCACATTTCTTTTATGTTATTGAGGATGCCAAGCTCTTTTCTTTAAAACTGATTTCAATAAATAATTTTCTGAAAATTCAGTAGAATGTGTTCTTTTTCCCTTTGTCTAGGGGATTTGTTTTTCCAATAGACCTAAAGTTTGGGTGTTTTCTCTTTGCTCTTTCTAGAATGAGGGGAGATACATGTAAATACAGTATTTATCTGTAATTTCATGTGTGTGTCCTGGATTCATCATCTTGGTTATTTTGGAATTCTTCATCAGTTCCACAGCCTGGAAGCAGGCTGAAATGCAGAGCTGTTAGACTAATTTCCAGGTCCAGAGATGTTCATCAAGTACAATTTTGATTGGCCAGACTTTACCACATCACTTTGTTTTTTTCCTGAAGCTTTGTTCAAATAAAAAATTCTGCATTTTCCAGTTGTACAAGTATTCTTCCTGATATTGTTCCTCCAAGGGAGATCTACTTTTGGAAATCTCTCACTCTAAAAAGAAGTGTCACTCCAAGTTTTCTTGCTAATTTTATTCGATATTTCAATCTCTGAATGGATAAATAGAAATAAATGAAAAAAAAGGAGACTGTTTTTTGCCTTCCTCATGAAAGAACAGTAAAATAATAAAATAAAATAAAGACCAAATCTTTATTTTATTAATATAAAATGAGTACTCACAAATCAAGGAGCAAAAGGCAAATGAACCTAATAGAAAACTAAACAAAGTGTTTGAAGAACAATTTTACAAGAAAACAATTAAAATTATTGCTAAACGTATGGATAATAGAAATTTGTTACCCCTTTCCAATCCAACCCAACATGGATCACGGACTTATGTGTCAAACATATAACTCTAAAACTTTTAGAGAAAAAAACATAGGAGAAAATCTTAGACTTGACACCAAAAGTACAGTCCATGAATGAAAAACTGATCCATTGGACTTCTTTGAAATTAAAAACTTTTTGTCTGCAAAAGACTGTTAAGAGCATGAAAAGGCAAGCCACGGAGTGGAAGAAAATATTTGCACACTACATATCTGACAAAAGACTAGTATCTAGAATATATAAAGACATCTCAAACCTCCACAGTAAAAAAAAAAAAAAAATTCATTAGAAAATGGGCAAGAGACGTGAAGAGACATTTCAAGAAAGAAGATATAGAGATGACAAATAAACACATGAAAAGATGTTCAACATTATTAGCCCCTAGGGAAATGCAAATTAAAACCACAATGAAATAGGCTACACAGAATGGCTAAAATAAAATATAGTGACAACACCACATGCTGGCTGGGATACATGAAACTGGATCACTCAGACATTGCTGGTGGGAATGTAAAACAGTACAGCCACTCTGGAAAGTTTGGCAGTTTCTTTTAAAACTAAACATGCAAGTACCATATGACCCAACAATTACACTCCTGGGCATTTACCCAGAGAAATAAAAACTGATGTTCACATGTTCACACAAAAACTTGAATGTACATGAATGTTTATAGCAGCTTTATTCATTTAGCCCAAAACTGGAAATGACGGAGTTGTTTTAAATGTCTTTTAACAGACAAATTGTTAAACTAACTGTGGCACATCCATACTACAGAATTCTACTCAGCTATAAAAAGGAAGGAATTCTTGACACACCCAACAGCCTGGATGAATCTCCAGGGAATTACGAGTAAAAAGACCCATTCCTGAAAAGTTACATACTGTATGATTCCATTCTTGAAATGACAAAATTATAGAAATGGAGAACAGATTAGTGTTCCAGGGGCTGGAAGGAAGGGAGAATGGGGAGTTATTGTTTAATGGGGATACAGTTTCAGTTTTACAATATGCAAAGAATTATGGAGATGGATGGTGGTGATGGCTGCACAACAGTGTAGACATAATACCTCTGAACTGTACACTTAAAAAATGGTTAGGATGGCAAATTTTGTGTTATGTGTATCTTAACACAAATTATTTCTTCCAACTACATATGAATCTACAATGACCTTGAAATTAAAAGTTTAATTTAAAAAAAGAAAAAAAACTAAAGTCAGAATTCCAATACAATGCAAATGGAACACTTGCTGGAAAAATACACAGGAAATATTAACAGTTGTTACTTCTGGACAGTACGATTTGGAAGTTTGGGAGAGAGAACTGTACTTTTCACTTTCTACATTTTAGTACTATTTAGATGAGTGTGTGTGTGTGTGTTTGTTTAATCATAAACTTAATACTGTTGGAATTAAACTGTACATACCAAATTATGTAGAAGAAAAAAATGAAAGAAAGAAAACAGGCATGGTTGACCTTGTGCTGAAGAGACAGGTGCTCAGTTTCTCATTTTTGTTTGTTTGCTTTGTGTTATTGTCACGCTGGTTATCTATGTCTGAGCAAGAGGAGGTGGAAGTTGGGGACCTGGATAGAATAGGGTATTAGACTGACAGAGAACCATCAGTCACCAGTTGTAATTTTTAATAATATTGTAGTTGGAGGATGTACTGAGATTTTTGCAGCAAATTGGCTATTTCACTGTTTGCTTTATTATGTTTTTGACTATTTTTATTTGTTTTTTTTTGTTCATATAGGTGTCCTAGTAAATATTCAGAGGCACAGTATTAGGTCGAACTAACCAGATATCATTTTAAACAGAAATCAATAAATGTATCAAATTAAATATTCTAAAATAATAGAGTTTAGACTGAGGGCACCTTAAGCTAGTTATTATAGGCACCCCAGGACTTGGTGTATTTAGGTATATATTTAGGATTAGGAAGCAAGAGGACCTTCTGTGTCACAGTCTTCACATTGTAATTAGCCGTGGATAGGGCACTTATGTTCCTATCTCAGTTTTAGATTTGTAAGATAAAGCAATAATGCCAGTCCTGCTAACTTCAATGCATGACATTTTTGAAAAAATGTAATGCACTCCACAAGGGCACAGAAGTTATTAACAGTGGAAACTGGTCTTCACCGGAAGGAGAGGACCTCCAGTTGTCATGTGGATATGGCAACAGCCTCTTGACTGGTGTCTTTGAGTGTAATGCTTCCTCCTTCAGGCCATTTTCCATACAACGATTTAATTATATATATATATATATATATATATATTTTTTTTTTTTTTCGGTACGCGGGCCTCTCACTGTTGTGGCCTCTCCCGTTGCAGAGCACGGGCTCCGGACGCGCAGGTTCAGCGGCCATGGCTCACGGGCCCAGCCGCTCCGCAGCATGTGGGATCTTCCCGGACCGGGGCACGGACCCGTGTCCCCTGCATCGGCAGGCAGACTCTCAACCACTGCGCCACCAGGGAAGCCCTAATAATATTTTTTTAAAAAATGAATTACTTCATATTACTTTTATGCTTACAAACCTCTGATTGTTTCCTATCACATTACAGTGAAATATAAACTCCACCATGATTGATGACCAAGTTCAATCCCCCTGCCTAACTCCTTAACCCCATCTCATATTCTCTCCATTGCTTCCACTACTCAAGGCAGCTAAATGTACTTTAAGCACACCAGTCTCTTTCTCCATGTTCTTCCTCTTTACACTCCCTGGAATATTTTTAACTTGGATATTTGCATTGTTCTTCTTCTCACATTATTTATCTCTGCTTAGATACCATCTTTTCTATAACTGCTCTATCAAAATATTTCTGCCTATCAGTCATTATCACTTTACCCCTAAATAATGCTATATATTTAAGTGTTTAGTTGCTAATTGTCTGAATGATTCTACTAGCATGTAAGTTCCATTTGGGTGGAGACTCTGTTTTCACTAATTTATGCACTGAGACTAAAACAGGCAAATAATAGGTTCACAATACATATTTGTTGAAAGAATAGATCAATGAGTACTTGGCTGAATAAATGATATGTGATATAAAAACTACTTAGCTGTCCTGCTTTCACTATGTTTTACATAGATTTTTTCTTTTTCCTTGACATCTAATTTATAAAGACAAAATTGCATCTCATTTTAATAATCCATAATAAATCACTCTAAAAATTGGTGATTATTGATTCAGGCTTTAACTGAATTAGAAAAATGCAAAGCTACATTTGCCATCTGATCTGCCATCAGGACACACTGACACTTCTTTACCTTTTCTATAAAGTAAAATTTTTATTTATTTATTTTTTTTTTACTTTTATTTACATCTTTATTGGAGTATAATTGCTTTACAATGGTGTGTTAGTTTCTGCTTTATAACAAAGTGAATCAGTTATACATATACATATGTTCCCATATCTCTTCCCTCTTGCGTCTCCCTCCCTCCCACCCTCCCTATCCCACCCCTCCAGGCTGTCACAAAGCACCGAGCTGATCTCCCTGTGCTATGCGGCTGCTTCCCACTAGCTACCTATTTTACGTTTGGTAGTGTATATATGTCCATGCCTCTCTCTCGCTTTGTCACAGCTTACCCTTCCCCCTCCCCATATCCTCAAGTCCGTTCTCTAGTAGGTTTGTGTCTTTATTCCTGTCTTACCCCTAGGTTCTTCATGACATTTTTTTTTCTTAAATTCCATATATATGTGTTAGCATACAGTATTTGTCTTTCTCTTTCTGACTTACTTCACTCTGTATGACAGACTCTAGGTCTATCCACCTCACTACAAATAACTCAATTTTGTTTCTTTTTATGGCTGAGCAATATTCCATTGTATATATGTGTCACATCTTCTTTATCCATTCATCTGACGATGGACACTTAGGTATAAAATATTGATTTGGTCAATCTGGAATCCTTCTACGTTTCCCACTGATTATTTTTTGCCAACAGCACAGTCAAATGCAATGATACATGTAAGCTTCGCACACTAACATAAGCATACAGGCAGGCACTCATACTCTACAATTTCCTAATACTTCCATCTGTTGTGTTGTGAAGTTAGTAGACAGAGGGTACAGCAGTCCACCAGGCCTCTGAAGAATTTCTCTTGTTTTCACTTAACAGCTTTATGTAGGAGCCTCAATGTTGGCCTCTGGACAGCATGTCTCCACATGAGCTCAGTGCTGCTTTATGAACCTGATAACAATAAATTTGAACTTGGTGGCTTCTTGTTTGTCCACTTGGCTTAGTTTTATTTGGTTTTGAAATTTATACACACATGCAGAAATGTCACTGTCTATCCTATATGCAAAGTAAGACTTCTTACATTTATTTATATACTTAAGAAATATAGATCTGAATAAAAAACTGTAAAATGTTGGTGAATTAGTTAACAAATATTTAATGAAGATAAATTAAGTACATTAAACCAAATAGCTTTATGATTTCTTTTTGCTTTTATCAATGTGCCAGGAATTCTAGGTTAAGTGCTTACAGGCCTTATTTATTAATCATGAGGACAACCCTATAGAGTGGGTATGGTGTCCTTATTTCTTAGATGAAGTGAGCGAGCCTGAGAGAATTATAATAACTTTTCCAAGTGCGCACAGCTGATAAATGATAGCACTAGGATACGAACTCATGACTGACCTAAAGCCTATAGGCTACTCACTACTACCACTATATAACTTTGGAAAACTCACTTAGCCTCTTTGAGCCCAGGGTTACACACCTATAAAATGCAGTATTTATACCATTCTTATCTGTTCCTGGATAGGGTTGGGGTAGTGGAAGGCTTTGTCCAGCATGGACTTCTATCCTTGCCTCCTGACAACCTGATAAAAGATTAGCTCTTTTCAATGTCCTGTTGCTTTTTCTTTTTTTATGTGTTTGGGGGCATAAAAAAGTAACAATTCCAATACTTCTCACTTAGAAAATAAGAGATTTGCTACATTTAACTAAAAGGATTCTCATAAAATTAAATGAATGCAACACACATCAGCTAAGAGAGAACACCACTTTAAGTGTCTCAGCAGAACACAAGGCTCTCACCATTCATACCCTCTTCAACCATTTTGCACAGTCTTTGATGATCTGACTTTCTACTTCCAGAGGGATGAGACCAAGGAACAAGGGCGCTGAAGATGAGGTGACAGCAGATACATAGTCCCTAATCTAGTGACTCCTTGAGATTTTATTTCTGCCAGTTCCTGAAGAGTTGGAAATCCGTCAGTCAATTGTTCATTTGTAATGTTAAATATGTTATATGATTGATGCTCCAATTGCTGGTAAGGGAGGAAGGGGCAAAACGTCAGCTATTGGCTTTATTTCAGGAATCAGGGTATGGTTTCCATTGCAGTATGGATTGGCAACTCAAAAAAGCATAAGTGTTTAGATTAAAACTTCAAACTGATTTTGAAATGCATACAGAAAATTATGTCTTAGAATAGCCAACACAACACTGAAAAAGAAGAACAAAGTTGAAGGACTCTCACTATCTAACTTCAAGACTTACTTTTAAATGTCAATAATCAAGACAGCATATTATTTGTGAAAAAATAAACAAATAGATTATGGAAAGGATGAAAGAGCTTAATAATAGAACTATACAAATATGGTCAGCTGATATTTGACAAAGGAGCAAAGGCAATTCAATGGAGAAAGGATAATATTTTCAACAAATGGTGCTGGGACAATTGGACATCCAAATGCAAACAAACAAAAACCTAGACGGAGACATTATGCCTTTTAGAGAAATTAACTAAAAGTAAATCATAGATCTAAATTTAAAATCAAAAGTATAAAATTCTAGAAAAATACTTAGGAGAAAACCTATATGACATTGAGTTTGGTTATGAGCTTTTAGTTCATTAAAAAAATTAATAAATATTTTAAAAACTTCTGCTCTGTGAAGTCTCTTTAAAGAGGATAAAAATATAGTCCATAGACTGTGAGAAAATATTTGCAAAACACATATCTGATGAAAGATTGTCATTCAAAATATACAAAAATCCCTTAAAACTTAACAATAAGAAAACAATCAACCCAATTAAAAATGGGCAAATGCTCTGAACAGACTCCTCACCAAGGAAGATATACAGATGGTAAATAAACATATGAAACAATGTGCTACATCATTTATCATTAGAAAATTGCAAATTAAAACAAGAAGAAGATACCACTGCACATCTATTAGAATGTCTAAACTCCAAAAACTGACAATACCAATTGCTGGTGAGAATGCACAGTGACAGGAACTCTCATTCATTGCTAGAATGAATGCTAAATGATAAGACAACTTGGGAAGACAGTTTGACAGTTTCTCACAAAGCTAAACACAGTTTTTCCTATGATCTAGCCATCAAAGTTGGGGATCGGTATGAACTGATGTTTGGCTTAATATGGCTGTAGAAGGTTACATATAGAAATATTTGAAGATATGCATATATGCACAGGTTAGTTTGCACACATATAATTCCTTGTTCTGGCAGCTGAGAGGGCCTAGAAGCAACAAAATCCCAGTGGTTACAAGTACACTAAACACCCAGATCTTGGTTTTTAATACCACTTTCCAATAAAAGGAGGGTTCCTTGGAGAAATGGCTGATTCTAGAGCTGGGGTAGGAAATACACAAGATGGGCTCATAGCATAGTATAGTAACAGAAACTAAGGAAATGCTCAAAAAACCAAGCAAACAAAAAACACCACAGTAATAAGAATATATCAACCGGACATAGGGGCCAATAGTCAAAGCTGCAAGAATTTGATCAACAAAATAAAGTAGTTTTGGATTATAACCCAAAATTTAAAATAAATATCTAGGAGCCCATATTAAATGAATAAATGATTGAAAAAATAAATAAGTGTGGGATAATAGAAAAAAATGCTGTGCAGAAAAATTCCAAATAATTTACGTAGATAATTAAGTGAAGCATAACTATTGGGCTATACATAGTGACTTCCTTCTAAAATGCAGAGTATGAAACGGGGACTAGTGGTGGTTACAGTAGCTTTACAATCAAGAAACCTGATAGGGCTTCCCTGGTGGCGCAGTGGCTGGGAGTCTGCCTGCCGATGCTAGGGAATACGGGTTCGTGCCCCGGTCCGGGAAGATCCCACATGCCGCGGAGCAGTTGGGCCCGTGAGGCATGGCCGCTGAGCCTGCGCGTGGAGCCTGTGCTCCGCGGCGGGAGGGGCCACAGCAGTGAGAGGCCTGTGTACCGCAAAAAAAACCCCAAAAAACTAGTACTTTTAAGAGTGAAGGAATATTGTGAAGAGGTTCAATTTATTTGCAGAGTAATAAAACATGATAGTGATTGACTCCATTAATATTAATTCTAGAAATATTTTCTAACGAAATAAATTATATTTGAATAAAAGTCATATGCATGATAATGTTCTTTGCTATGATATTTAAAAAACAAAAATATGAAAATATCCTAAATGCACAATTTTAATAGTATGAGTTAATAAATTATGGTTTGTTCATTCAGTAGAACATTATGGAACCTATAAGATAGGCATAACATAGTCTAATCCATGTTTTAAAGAGACCACTCCAATTGATTCATTGAAGATATTCTGTAGATGGGAAGCAGCTTTCCATTTAAGATACATGGAAAATCCAGGCAGAAAATAATGGGCATTTGATATAGGAAAGTGAAATTAAAGGTACTGAGAAGTGGTTATAATTTGGATTTACTCTGAAGATTGGTTTGAAAATTTTTTCTGATGAGTCAGATATGAGATGTGAAGTAAAGAACAGGTCAATTATTACTCCAAGGATTTTGCCAAAAGCAACTGAAAGAAAGGAGATAGCATTCAGAGAGAGGAGAGATCACAGAAGAGCAGGTTTGGGAAAGGAAAGCAAGAGTCTGGTTTTGGAAATTTTAAGTTTGAGATATTTATAATTTGTTTTGAAGAAGAGATATTTTACATCAGGTATGAATACTAATGGGAATGATCCATAATTGGAGAAAAAACTCATATGATTCAGAAAAAAATTGGAAATAATTGTTTGAGTTATTTCCTTTAGTAAGTCTGATGATTAGGACACATTTTACAAGTAGGGTATTGATTTTAAACACGAACCAAATATTGTTTTTCAGACTAACAGGAGGGAAGACAAAGTAGATAGACATAGATGCAGGTATGTGGATGGAGGCTGTGATTGGGGCATGGGGGTGTTCTTTTCTTATTGCTTTATTGTCAGTAAGTGGTAATGTGAGAAAGAAAATTGGTGCACATGTGAGGGAGGATTAGAGGGAAAATGTTTATCTAGGAGAGTGCAAGAGTAAATGGAGTAAGGCTAGAGGAATAACAACTCACTAATTTTAGTGGTGATAGATTTAAGGAGAGAGCAGTAAACTTGCTTGTAGATTTCTCAACAGCATGGTCAGCATTATGGTTGCAGGCTTGAGTTAGTGGAGAATTAGAATTGACAATGGTTAGCATTGCAGGTGTAAGATGTGAGACTAGAGGATCAAAGGAATTTTGGTGTTTCCAGGAAGTGAATATATTCATGAGCCATGGCACCAGCAATGGGTAAAAAGTAAAATTAGGACATGATGGTAAATGAGAAATAGAAAAAAAGTCGAAGATAAACGGGTGATAAGAATAGTTTCACTGAAGAGTTATTGTAAAGAATGTATTAAAAAGATTGAAGTAAAGAATTTAAGAATGGAACACTTGACGTTGTAAGGGAAGTAGTGCAGCTAATGGCAATGTAAAGGTGCAAGCTGTTGGGATGGCATGTAGGGTACATTAATTTATTAATTAAAGGAGAGAGTGGAAAAAAAAGAGAGAGGAGTGGGGAGAGAGAGAGAGAGAGAGAGAGGAAAAACTTGGCAATAGGAAGAATTATTTATGTGATATTGAAATTACTAAAATGTATGTCACATTTAGTATTGGAGAGTGGAGCTGTGTTTTAGAATCCAGATCTTCATGGAATGATGGGCAACACTTGGGATCCTATAGGTCTTAAAAATAAAAGAAAGATTAAAATAAATGAGGTAAGCATTCAACATAAAAAGTGCATGAGGGGACTTCCCTGGTGGCGCAGTGGTTAAGAATCTGCCTGCCAATGCAGCGGACACAGGTTCAAGCCCTGGTCCAGGAAGATCCCACATGCCGTGGAGCAACTAAGTCCATGCACTACAACTACTGCGCCTGCGGGCCACAACTACTGAAGCCCACGTGCCTAGAGCCCGTGCTCCGCAACAAGAGAAGCCACTGCAATGAGGAACCCATGCACCACAACTAGAGAAAGCCTGTGCACAGCAAAGAAGACCCAACGCAGCCAAAAATAAATAAATAAATTTATTAAAAAAGAAAAAGTGCATGAGAAGATGGCCAATATCTAAAGAAAAAATGGTAACGCAAATCCAAACTATTTCATAGTTATTCAGTTCACACACACACACACACACACACTCACATACACACACAGTGGTATTACCAATATCTGGAGAATTATGAACTCACATACACTGCTTGTGGACCAATAACTACATGACCACTTTGGAAATAAATTGATTTTACTTAATAAATGTGATGATGGACATCTTGTCAGACAGGCCCTGTATTGGAGGGGGGCATGGAGATAATATGACCACAGGTTGACCCAAGAGCTGGACCAGGGCAATCACAGGCTCCTCACTCCCTCGTCTGTCCTTGAAATGTACTTCTGCCCACTGTTCCCACAGTGGGAGTCATTTTCAAGGATGCAGCCTTAAGTGAACAATGTGTTGAGACCATCTGGATAGTATACATGAATGAACCCATAAACTTTTAAGATTCAGGGAGGTGGCAGGGAGATGCAGAAATCTACCTGTCTTGTGGCTATCCAAGACAAGGCTATTATGTAAGTTCCCTTGCTTATTAAGCCTGCCACCTACCTATCTGCAGTGGTCTGCCTCTTTCTTGGGTCTCTCATTGCCCTCTATGTATAGGGTCCAGTTTGCCAGCTAACAAACACCCCTGTAATTCTACTTATAGCAATAGGTTCATAAGCTGCATTTCCCGTGCTTCCTTGGACTTAAAAGATATCCAGATGACTCAATTGAAAAAATGGTCCCAGGCTCCTCTGGAGAGATCCTGCAAAATTTGTTAAGAACATTCCCCAATTAAGGAATAATAAAATGGTTCTTATCACTTGAGACACACCACATTAGTCAAACCCTAGCACATGGGAACAATGGGAATTCAGACATCTGTTGAAACTTAGTTTATCACAAATGAGTCAACTGAAATATCATAAATAAAGGTACATTCAGATAACAGATTAAAGTTCTTAAAAAGAATAGGTAGACATAATTTAAAGGAGTAAATCTCAAAAACAGACTCAGAATAAGAAAGACACTATATTTCCCTAAAACAAGACAACAGGAAACATGTCAACTAATACTTTATTTTCCCTATCGATACATATATACATAAAATATGAGAAATCCATGAAAATGATAAACATCATATTCCAGACAGTGGAGACTACCTCTGGAGTGCATTAACAAAGAAAAATGGGGTGGATAGAATACACGGAGTTTCAAATCTATCAATAATGTTTCATTAAAAAATAAAAATCTGAATATGTCAAATAGCACTTTATGAAGATGTATAAGAGTTTTATATTTTCAAATTTATGTAGTTTATATATACCTACATTATGTAGTTTATATAAACCTATATTTTTAAAACTACATATTTATATTTGGACTCTTTCATTAACATTTTACATTCATTAAGTATAATAACTTAAAATTCGCTGTACCAACAATGGCCACAAATAAAGAATATGCTCCCTGATACTGATGATTTTTATCTTTTGTTATCAGGAACACTTTCTATATCACTTTATTATTTTGTTGCCCAAATATAACAACAATTAAATAAATATCTAATTAATCATGGTTAGTCTATAAAATAGTTGTTACTCGTGTACTAGAAAACAAGCACTATAAAAGAGGATCTACCTATAAGCTAATAAGCAATCAAAATCTTGCTATATACATGTTTTTAGATTATTGAAAATGGCTTTCAGAGTTTAGAGGCAAGTTGGCTACATAAGTAACATCACGTTAAAAAAAATGTAAAAGGAAATTTTTCCCTCCCACCAAGTGTTATGATATGGTAGTTATGATATTCTCATGATATTGGTATTTTGGACACAACATTATGCAACTGTCCTTCCTGCTTCATTTGGAGGTCCTTGAAGGCAAAGGTTGGATCTTTCATTTTTGTGATCCAAGAAGCTAGACCCCTGTTTAACACATACTAGTGGCTCAATATATGTGTGAATTGAATTCATGTCAGATGCAGGAACAAGAAAAAAAAAAAGACAAAAAAAGGATAACAATTCACAAAGGATTCCATATTCTAATTCTTGCCTATGGTAATAGATGATCAAGTGTTGGAAGCTTGAATTAGGAACAAAACACAATACAAAAAATAACTATTTCATTCGCTCCCTAGGGACTGTCTTTACACTGACATGTGCACAAGATCACAGCTGAACGTAAAAGACCCTTTTGCTATTTAAAAAATTCAGATTATCGTTGTGCTTAAAAATATACTCAGGCTATCTTTACTATATTTATTTCAATATATAGTCCACATGGTTACTATTTTCAAAAAATATAAATTTGTGACTGGCACTGCAGGTAGAAATATGAAGAAAAGATACTATCTTGTTTAAAGAAGAAAAATGAAGGCTAAGAACTTCCATCCCATAAATGGAAAAACAAGTGATATTCTTGGGATTAAATAGGTTTTCTTTCTCCCCTAATTAAAAGCATCACATCTCCACCAGCATAAATTTTCTCAGTGCACAGAGATGCATGTTTAGTGACATTCAGAAAGTTTACCCACAGAATAATTGGTCACAGACACTTTATTCAAGGATATACATGGGACCGTAAGATAAGGCAAGTGAATGTCTGCAGAGTTTGCTCTTAAGACTAAAATGTAGTGTTCTCTTACTGCAAGTATTAGACAGCTAAACGCCACTTACTCTTGAATGTTCTTTTGCTTTCTCTTGTCCACTAGGTAATTTGCTCTATTAAGACAGTCTTTTACCATCTGCCTCCAAATACTTAGTTAACACTATCTGCAAGGCAGTTGTTTAACATTCTGAACCATTTCTAACCAACAGTAGTAAAAAACAATGAATGCTGTTTGACAAGCTTAAAAATTATCTTTTCAGAATGATTCCCTGAAGGAATACCTTTGTATAATATGGAAGCAAAAGCTAAAACTATTTTTGATTACTTGGCATATTTTCTCCAAAACTAGATTTATTTTAAAGTGAATCCTTGTTTTTCTTTAAAAAAGCCTCAGCAATGTCTATATAACTTTTGACTGATTTCAATATTGTAAATTGTGGGATAAATTTCAGGGCAGATCATGAAAAATCATAGCTACATCTAAATGAAGGATTGCTGATGCATCATCTCATTTCCTTAACAAGATGGGAAATAAAATGCCTTTTTTCCTAAAAGATGCTAGATTTTTTAGGAACTCATATATGCAGAGTCTCCTGATCTAAGATACTTTGCTGATTTCCTTTTCTTTTGCTCTGCGTATTTGATCTCATTATTAAGGCTTTACTAACAGGTCAAGTTTAGGTTCAAATTTAATAACTTCCTATTAGTCCCAAGTATTAATATTTTCTGTACAGATGCCAACACCAGGTGTGTGTGTGTGTGTGTGTGTGTGTGTGTGTGTGTGTTACCTACGTGGTTAACTACTGGTCTTCATTTCTTTCTAGGAGAGAAAGATAGAGGACACCCTGATTATAGGTAGTTATTTAGCATTTTGTGATAATGTTGACTTATTACAAATTAAAGACTAGATCTGCTAGGAAATCTAACTTATATTTAATCCAAATTACATAGTTGGGAGCAACTCAAGGGAAGTGTTTTATTTTGACGCAATAGGTTTTTGTTGTTTTTTTAACTCCATAGTATTATAGAGATAATGACTCATGTAACACTACTCCATGAATAGGACATCAGACAATTTAAGTTTAGGCTGTCTCAAAATGAAATAATCTTGGAACTTTAATACCTAGTCTTTGGTTAGGTTCCACATCAGATCAGTGTTCTATTAAATGTAATTTGATACAGTATAGAATTATAATCAGTCTTACAGACACACACACACACACACACACACACATTATTCCATGTTAAGGAATAATTCTTCAAAAGTATTGTTTAAAAAAGTAACTATGCTTTGTGTTTTTAAGTCAAGGAACCACCTTAGCATATGTTCCTGCTAGGGAGAAATAGCAAATGTAAAAATAATTATCTAGAAGATAATTATATTTAATTTATTTGTAAATTTCCCACTTAGTTATTAATATATGTATAGGAATGGAGAGCATCAGAAGATATCTGCATGATTAGAATGATTGCAACAATTAATAATCAAAACTTTTTATCTTATAGCATTTGAAGAGCCTTATGAGCAAATGGTATTCAAAAATATAAGCATACTTCTTCCATGGAGAGCATTATAATAATTTAAAGTTGCTTATTTCTCTTCAGAGTCTACCAATAATCAACAAATTACTGGCAAGTCAAAAGTTTTTTTATGTGTAATTAGAATTTTCAAGGCATCATCTGCTTATGGCTACAAAAGAAGTCACATAAGAACAAAACCCAGCTTTGACTGGTGTATTGCTTCTGCATGTTAATTCAAAAAACTCCCTCCATTTTTGAGGGAGTATCTGAAGGGATCTTATGTATACAGAAATCCCATGTTGCCTGCAGGAATAATGTTCTACTGCCCCACACCAGTACCCCTCAAGTGCTGCCTCCACCCTGTACTGCCCCACTAGGTATAAAGGGTCCTGTCATTATTAAGGAAAATTATTCTGCTCCTCTGTGCAGAATAGTTCTCTTCCAAGATCCACAAAATGGAAACCTGAGTATTGGTCTGAAAAAGTCAGAAAATGGTCCTCCTCATGTTGTGTTAATGGCATGCTATTCAGGCCATGTGGTTTTGCCCATTTTAATGTCCAGGGCTAGATCCAGGTGTATTATAGTGACTGAAATTTACTTTAAAATGCTTCAGTAGGCGTATGCACGTCACACATATTTTTCATCTATATCTTTTTAGTAGTTGGTTAATAATTGAACTACCTTAAACTAACAGCGAGCTCCCATTTCAGAAGAAGCTACAAAAGAGCTTCAGCAATCTTTATTTCTGACCAAGCAGAAGTTTTAGTAATGAGCATAATGGATGTAATAAATTATTTTTGTTGGTTTAAACATAGATATTCAAAATGTAGAACTTAGATATAACCATTGCTCTTCGTATGGAAAGTAGATGGCCAATGCTCTTTGGAATGAATCTCCTAAATTAGGATTCAGTCCAACTCTGTGTACAGATGCTTACTGGAGAATTCTGCTGCCTAACTCTGGCTATAGATTTAGGTGTATTGTGCCTGAAGTATGGTAATGTACCTGCCTCTAGTGAAACTTTCATTCTAGGCATTCTCATAACACCTAAAAGCACAGAGAATTGAGATTACGGAACAGGTCGTTTGGTTGTTTCTGTGCGTGCTTACTAACAGATGTTTGTGTAGCAGAATTCAGTCTGTGACTTAGTTCCATTCCACATAGTTGGAAAAGGGGAGGAAAAGGAGAAATAGAGAGAGTGCATATATGGTCCTAATTTACTTCTTATTGTTCAAGGTTAACAGTATTTTCCAGCAAGAATTATAATAATCCTTACTGTTGGAAATGGCTCAGGTCAGTTTGCACAAGGTAACAGCCAACAAGCATTGCTCAAAAGCTCTTGAGAGTTGTGTTGCTGGATTTCACTTTTCCCACCTATTTTCTTATTTTCCTAGGATGAATTCTCTTGAAGGAGGTTCCATAGCACCCCTGTAAATTAAACAGAGTTGGTCCAATCCACAAATATATGCCCCAGTGTATACTTGGCTATATTTGCATCTCCAAGGGAACAAAGCCTATCTCCTTTTCCTAGCTTCTCTATACACATTCAAACCATTTTTAAAAGACCATTTCCACAAGTTTTCCGCATAGGTCCAGGGATGACTAAACCCCTAACAAAGACTTAGTATAAGTTAATATCTCCACCTAATAAGAAAAAACATAAGCACTATTCTATGAGTTATATGTGATGTGTGGTTTAGTATTTATTCAGGGTGATATGGAGATACACAATTTGGGGGAATCATTAGTTTTTTTGTTTGTTTGTTTGTTTTTTTTGTGTGGTACGCGGGCCTCTCACCGCTGTGGCCTCTCCCGCCACAGATCACAGGCTCCGGACGCGCAGGCTCAGCGGCCATGACTCACGGGTCCAGCCGCTCCGCGGCATGTGGGATCTTCCCGGACCGGAGCACGAACCCGTGTCCCCTGCATCGGCAGGCGGACTCTCTCTTCCAGCAGGTGGAAGCCCGGGATCATCAGTTTTTAAAGGGGACCTCTGATGAACCAGACTCCTGAAGAGTACTCCTATTAGTTGTCAGATTTTACACCTGAGGATCTGAACTAATTTCAGCTAACAATTTAATTGATAAAAGGGGTCTTTTTGGTGTCTCTACCTTTTAAGGAGCATTTATGTCAATTACAAATAAACACATGAAACATCTTTTTTTCCACAAGTTTTATTTTTTTCTTTTTAAGTATTTGTGAACACTGGAAAATACTCCTCCCCAACATTTGTACCAAGTGTCTATCTTGGTGTGTCAGATAATGCCAGATACCAGTTAAATTTGAATTTCAGATAAACAACAAATAATGTCTTACTATAAGTATGCCCCATGCAATATTTGAGATATACTAAAAATCATTTATCAGAAATTCAAACTTAAGCAGATTTCTTATATTTTGTTAAATATGGCACCCCTAGTCTATAAACAACCAATAATTATATGAGGAATAGGGTAGTATTATGGAGCTGATTTATTTCAGTAGCAAGCTACCATATGTGTTCATATATATATATACCATATATATGTACACACATACATATGTATATATAAACACATATCTCATATATGTGTATTATAAACACACAAAATAATAGTTTTAGGCAATTTAGGCGTTAAAAAATTCATGTCGAAGGAAGTGTATGTTATATATTTTTCCGACCTACATAATTTGAGGACATGTTCTCTTTGTGAAGACATTGTCTACTGCCCCAAATCTGAAGATAAACAGCACACATTTCTCTTTACCCAATCCCACTTTTTCTGAATCTTTTAGTTTAAAAAACTGATTTGGAAAGCTCATATTCCTGTCAGCTAGCAAGTCTTTGCTGAAAGAAACTGAAGAAAGAAGAAACTGAAGAAACAAGAAATTTTCAGTTTCTTTCTTGATTCACTTCCTGTATACTGTATTTTAAGTCCTCTCCTCTTAATTTTGTTAGCTGGATTAGTTCACAAGAACTGATTTTCCATTTTTTTTTCTGGGTTTTATCAGTGAGATTTATGAGTCTAACTGCAAATGTAGACTGTCCATAAAAGAAAATGCTCTCTGTATTAGACCCCATTTTTCTAGTGCCTCTCTACTCTCCTTCCTTTGCAAATGTAAGATATTCTACATTCCCATCAATCATGTTGGGGACCAAATGAGCCTCAGTGCACTTGTTTTTAATATGTTGCTTTCCAAGACCTTTCTCTAAGGAGCTCAGTGTACATCACTAACATTATCTAATTAGTTCTCACAGCATCTATGCGAGGCTTTGGTATCCTGCTCTTGTAGCTTCCAAACAGTAACATGGCTGTAAGATCATATAGCAAGTTTTGAAAACCTCTCAAATTGTTCAAAAGAGCTTATAAAAATTTTCATCCTTCCCCACCCTCACTTCACTATGAATCCACACCTGCCTCCTTTCTCTTACCTTCTCCCCTAGGTTTCCCCCTTTCAGTGTTCTAATTCTAAATACCATATTATTTTTCTTTTAAATATATATCTTTGTGATGTTAAGGATTTATAGATTCAAATGCCAGCTCCTCAGTTAACTTAGCTCCTATGGGCAAGTTATTGAAGCTTTTTTGAGCCTGACTTTTTCAAATATAAAAAATACTTTTTTTCAGTGTTATCATAAGAATATAGAGTAATGAATATAAAACATTTGACACATTACCCAGCGTTTAGCAGACATTTGGTAGCCTTCCTTGTTATTGTTAGAATAAATAGATTGAGGCCTGGTAAATAGTTGCCGCATAGAAAGTCCTTAGGGAATTTTTATGGACTTCAACATTGGACTCTCCTCAGTTACTGCCTTCATTAGACAGCATACTTAATTTATATACCTGAAATTTTGGAAGATAAAAATAATAACTTCTAGACAAATGATACTACATTTTGGCCCTTCCAAATTTTATCAAGACATTAAATTGCTTCATATAGAGGAAAGAACATGGGGAGACTTCAGGGTTGAATTTGCTATGTGATTTTGGGTTCATTATTTAATCTAACTAAATCTTAGTTTTCTCATCTATAAAATAATTGAGATCATAATCTATACTCTGCAGTTGTAAGGATTAAATGAAATAAATTTTAGGATGTACCCAGTATGTTGTTGGTACTTGCAGGTAATAAAGTGTTAGTGACACTATTAAGGGAGAGAATATCTTTAGGAAATTTTAATGGCAGGCTCTTAAAAGCTCTTACTTATCAACAAGTCTACTTGTAGATATTCTTGAGGGCACTAATCATTAAACACTAATAATAATTTTTGTTCTTAAAACTTAATTATATAATTTATGTATTATTTAAATGATGATTCTTTATTACACAAAATTCAGTTCTCTGGAAAATCTTAAGCTCCTAAAAAGGTATGTCCTAATTCCAACATGCAGAAGTAGCAAAATAAAATGTGTTCATGCTTTCTTCAAAGTTTCTCCAGTCTCTTTGGTCATTTGGAAATGAATCTGTGTGATCACCTAACACATTGTACCTGCTGCTAAGTACTTTAATAATATTAGTTCCCTGTGCTAACTGTAGGGTCATCTATAAGATTTAATTCCTCCTGCTTATTTTAGTGTTCACTACAATACTTAGAGTACTTTAGCTTGCCTATTTTATATAAAGTCCATGTATACCACTTTCATTTTGACCTGTCACCTTAGAGTTTCCATTTCAATTTTAAAAATTAAAATTGTTTTTTATGAGTATTTCAAATTACAGGTTTAATACTTTGCTCTGAACTTACTCCAGGTTTTCATAATTCATATGAGGATGTGATGGTCAAACCACCATTTAAATAAAAAACAACAAAAAAAGAGTTCATCTTTAACCTCAGACAAAAATGAAGGACCAGTGTACTGATTTATTCCTACCTTATGAAATTTAATTTATTAATTTTTCTTTGTGTTTTAAGGTGACATATATAAACTGAGTATTGAAATCAGAATGAATGGATTTAAATATCATAGTGAAATTTGCTCCTTTACATGCTCTCCTAGGCATTTCTAAACACTCTAACCTCCTTGAACTGTTTTAGTAGAATTTTTATGCCTAAGAATTTTCATTAAAGCTATAAATTTTATATTTGAATAGCACCTGTCATGCATTAGATTGACCCAGTGGAGTGGTTTTGCATTACAGGCATGAAAGATAAAACTTTTACTCAACTTAAATATGCACAAGATGTTTTTAAATCACACTCTTCACTGAAGTTATTGGTAAACTTTAAACTCAGCCTTAGAGTAATAGAGATGAGAAAATGGGCTAAATTCTACCCACAGATATTCATACAAAACCCTATAGAAATCAATTACATTTTTATTAGAGTTCTGTGTGATTTTCTGAGAGTTGAAATTGGCTTAACCTTATTTAAATAACTTCAGTCCAGCATGGAAGGTGATGGGAAAATTAGTACATTTACTCGTGAAGATAAAAAGATAAAATGGAAAACTAGTCAAAAATGGAAAATATTCCTATTTTTTACTCTCTTCTGTCTTCTTGTTGACTACCTTGTTGAATATATGACTTTCTCCTGCACTAACTTAAATTAGTGATGAGCATCTTTTCATTGTACATTTTTCTGGTTTTGAATGACTCAAAATAAAGTATAATCTGCTATAGACCATAAGCAGACCATCTGTAAACCAGATGATACAGTAAGAAACGGAAAGTATGTAACTCTGGGTGTGCCTCTTCTCACATGATATACAAGTAGTAAACCAATTTTTCTAGCTCCTCTAACTTGGCAATTTCCTTACAATCACTACAAAAATCAAACTTCAGGGGATTCATGGAGACCGAGATGCTTCACCAGACCTCCCCTATAGGACTGAGGCATACCCCTAGCGGCTGGGAGTGTTGGCTGGCTACATAGCTGTATCACATCTCTCTCTGAGTTTCCCTCATAGAAAAAAAGGTGCCTCTATTAATGTTATGACCCCTTCCTGAGGCAGTCTATATCCAACGACTGGTCAATAAAGAAGATACAAAGCCTGATCCCCTTACATCATTTTGAGGCAACTCTGTAGGCCATTCTAGTCTCAGAGCTCAATATGAAATCATCTGAGCTTTATATTGAAACACTTCATATTTCAACATCTCTTTCTGCTTAATCTTGCTTCACTTATTTTATTTTAGGTATAGATATTGAGTGCACTCTTAAATAATCTTCCTGCATGCAATTCAGTACAGTTTCTGGCTCTTATTCTTTAAGATACTAAAACAACAGCATGGTGGGGAGTACCTCCATTGAAGAAATGGGGAGGCACCATGACCTGTATCCATTCTTTCACTGTGGCATTATCTGGAATATATTCTGTGAACTGCTTGATGGTTGATTTGGTAGCAAATCTGTGGAACCAGCATTGAATCAGTTCTGAATAATTATTCTCTCTAGTCATCAGGCTAGGCCTTTCTAGTGTGGCTTACTCCATACTATTCATGGCCTGGTTTCATTTATCTTGTACTTTAAAATCTCTAAAGATTAAAATAGTCTGTGCTCTGTATACAAAAGCAAGCAATCAATTAATCTAGGAACTATTCTAAATGTTCATGTGAATGAACTCATTTATCCATATCAAGTATATACTATTTCTATCCCCATTTAACAGATGAGGAACCTGGAGCACAGAGAGCTGCTATTTTAATCTACATGAGTATAGTCAACAACTAAATTGTTTTGAGAAGGGAACTGAGAGGATAACCAGGGTGTATAAGGAAATAAGATTTAATTTTTTTCATAGCCATTATTTGAGAAATTGGCTTCACTTAGAAATCTTTTGAATCTAATAAATTTTGTTGTAGCCTGCTCTAACTCTCTCTTTCCTCTGTCTTTAAAGTTTTTGGGTTAATGCCGGCTCTTCTTTGACTAGGACAAAGCTGACACATTTGAGACTGTCATTTTTATACATTAATTACTTCAATGAAGGCAAATAAATTTTAGAGTTGGAGAAATCAAGGCCGTTATGAGTTAAATAGCTCATTTGGAGATTTACTTATTTTATTTTAATACAAGCATTGGGCTGGATATTCTCTTGAAGAAAGATAGCATGAGGATGGCTGTTCCTCCTGAACAAAGGACTACATAAGAATTAATGTATTCCTGAAAAAAATCAAGTACCAAGAAACTGAGTGTTAAAAAAAAAAAGAAACTTTTGGCAAAGAAATACCTTTGGAAAAAAAATCCACAGATTATTATTGAATTCAATCTAAATTCACTTTTGCTATAAAAGTCTGGGTGTGCGATTGGTTTATCTTAAGGAAAACTCATGAATACCTTGTGAGGTATAAATTAAAATGAAATGTAAAAAATTTTTATTCAAATAGAATCTGTTATATTTTCATTTCTTCTACTTTCCTACTTTAATAATTTCACTGAATTTTTCTTTTCATCTGAAAATGACAACTCAGTTCGCCCAAAGTGATTGATTCTAAAAGTGAAAATAAACATACAAACTAATAATAAAAATCATAACAAACCACATTGTGGTAAAAGATGAATAAGAATTGATAAATTCTGTCCTTAAACTTACTTATTACCTTTAATTATGGAGTATTATACAAAGGTGAAATTCTTCTTTGTTATAATTATAAACACATAAAATAATTTACCCTTAGTGGTTTGAGGATTTTAAAATAAACCATAAACATTGACTTAAATGCTGCAGCTGGATACTTGGATTTACACCAAATTCTGTCAGTTTTCAATTTCTGTTAATTACTATAAAAATCTCCTTTCATTAGAACTAAGTGTTTATGACCATATGAAAATGCCTGATTCTATCCATCTATCTCATCCTGACCCTTCTAACTTTTTTTTATCCTTGACTATGTTTGAATCATTTTTTATTTATATCACTAGTATTCTTACACCATTTTTTCTTAGAGCTTTCAAAGTATATTTACAAAAAATGTATTTCTGATTTGTGTTATTTTATTCTGTCTTTTTATTTGTTTTATATTGTTCTTCAACTTAAAATACTCACCCTTAACCTCTTTCTACTATAGAATTGTTTTCTGTGTTTCTTTTCCTCTGTGCTCTTCAAACTCAGTTAAATATATTGCTTCTTAGTCTTATTTGTTCTCTTTTCCAATTCGCAGACCACAGATTATTCCACAGTGTCCTAAACCAACCTCCTGATTCAATTTCCTCATCAAGACTCATTTATGCATTCCTCAAGGAGAAAAATTAAAATGGCACTAATAATGGAAAATTCTTCACAATTTAGGATGAATTTTTAGATGGTTACATCATATTATTAAGCTAAGTATTTACTAAAAACTTATTATATGGAAAATAGAGTATATGATCAAAATAAATTTTGTCAAAAGTTGGAGACTTGTCTGTATTTTTTTCTTCTAAACTCAGTTTTAAGGCAGAATAGTTAGATTTAGTTAGATTTAATGCTAGTATAGTTTATTTGAAAATGTCAAAACAGTGTAATTATCAGTAACCAGTTCTATATGTTGAGTTCTTCTTTTTTTCTTTTTTTTCCCCATTTTTTTTGCCTTTATGGTCACATGCTAAGAGCATGTATTTGGGAGAGATTTGACTGGAGGTGTTGTTTTTATCTTTAGAATAAATTTCTTGTTTCTCATGCAAATTTAACAGGATAAGGGAATCTCCTGTCTCATTGGCACGGGTATTCAGGTTGATTTGAAATATTTTAAAGCATATTTTAGAGATGTGCTAATTTTTAAATTAAGGTATAGTTGATCTACAATATTTCAGGAGTGCAGCAAAGTGTTTCAGGTATACATATATCTATATCTATATCTATTCTTTCTCAGATTCTTTTCCACCGTAGGTTCTTAAAAGATATTGAATATAGTTCCCTGTGCTATACAGTAGGTCCTTGTGGTTTATCTATTTTACATATAGTAGTGAGTATCTGTTAATCCCGAATTCCTAATTTGGTCCTCCCCCCTCCTTTTCTTGTTTGGTAACCATTAGTTTGTTTTTTATGTCTGTGAGTGTATTTCTGTTTTATAAATAAGTTCATTTATATCAATTTTTAGATTACACAAATAAGTGATGTCATATAATATTTGTCTTGCTCTGTCTGACTAGTATGATAATCACTAGGTCTGTCCAAGTTGCTGCAAATGTCATTATTTCATTCTTTTTATGGCTGAGTAATATTCCATTGTATGTGTGTACCACATCTTCTTCATCCATTCACCTGTCAGTGGGCATTTATGTTGCTTCCATATATTGGGTATTGTAAATAGTGCTGCTATGAATATTGGGGTGCATGTGTCTTTTCAAATTAGAGTTTTTGTCTTTTCCAGATGTATGCCCAGGAGTGGGATTGCTGAATCACATGGTAACGCTATTTTTACTTTTTAAGGAACCTCCATACTATCTTCCATGGTGGATACAACAGTTTACATTCCCACCAACAGTGTAGGAGGGTTCCCTTTTCTTCACACTCTCTCTAGTATTTATTATTTGTAGATTTTTTGATGATAGCCATTCTCGCTTGAATGAGGTGATACTTCATTGTAGTTTTGATTTGCATTTCTCTAGTAACTATCGATGTTGAACATCTTTCCATGTGCCTGTGCTAACTTTTAGTCAGTAAGGATGTCTTTATATGTAATAATAATGCTAATAGTGTTTTCAGATAGTGTTAAGTTCACTGTTTCAAGGTTGTGGATTTTTCTTTTTCATTTAAAGTTTGCATGAATCTTTAAAGAAGGCCAGATATTATTTGACACTTACAATCTGATAAATAAAATAGGTATTTTTATTTTGGCTTTTCTTAACTTGAAAATAAAATATGTAATTTACTGCAAGTTTGATACTAGGCCATCTTTGTGAAGTGCTCTTATTAACTCAAGAAAATTTCAGTTATAAAACAACAAAATCCAAACAATTAAAGATTTTCCAATGTGAAAATTCAAAGATCTTTTTTTTTTACACTTAACAATATCCACCTTTTTACTATTTTCAGATGTGGTATATTTAACTAGTTAATAAGTATTACTATTAATAATATTATCAGTTATATGTATATAGTTAATAGTATATAATTAGTAATTAATAATACTATAGGGCTTCCCTGGTGGAGCAGTGGTTGAGAGTCCACCTGCCGATGCAGGGGACACGGGTTCATTCCCCTGTCTGGGAAGATCCCACATGCCGCGGAGCAGCTGGGCCTGTGAGCCATGGCCACTGACCTGCGCGTCTGGAGCCTGTGCTCCACAACGGGAGAGGCCACAACAGTGAGAGGCCCGCGTACCACAAAAAAAAAAACAAAAAAAAAAACGATAATTAAATTTAACATATTTAAGAACATGAAATGTGCTCTTGAAGATATTGAAATATGCATTTAAAACTAAACATCCTCTTAAGTAAGATCATTCAAATCAACAGAGCCCATAATGTGTTGATTTGAACTAGCTAATTAATGATGGTTTATATTATGTGAGTATTTTATATCTTTGAGGAAGTTTTGTAAGGTCCTTTTAGATAAATTAATCTATTCCGTTCATACAAGAACTAAATGAGTTAGGTGCTATAATTATCTCCATTTTACAGTTAAGGAAACTAAGTCACAGAATGGTAAAGTAATGTGCAGAAAATCACAGAGCTGTAGAAAGTGAGAGAACTATAATTTGGCTAAATAAATATTGATATACAAATACATATATTTCTGGATATTATCTTTTATTCTGGATATTGCCCATTTTGCATTTTAGTGGTTTCTTTCCTTCATGTGATTACATTGTATTCGGAAGGCATTTAGATCTTTTTATTTTAAGAGAGACGACTATAGTTAAGCATGAACATTATATTCTATATTACTGAAAGTAAGGAGCTTGACATATATGCAGGTCATATAAGCAAATTAATCAACTTAAGGCATTGTAATGGAGGCTGTGCAAATAAAAAATGTCCAACTCAGAATCCATTTACATAATCAAAGAAGAGAACCTTGTTGTATAATTCATAATTCTCAGTTAAAAACATGTGAAAATAATTTTCTTTATCATTGGCCTAGCTGTGAAAATCAGAGAATTTGAGAAATCTTTCAATAATCACTGAATATTACTATTTAAGGCTAAGCACTATTTCAGGTAATGGACAAAATAGATAAGTAAAATAGTTATTTCACAAAAGAACCTCACTCTCTAGTTGGGGACATGCATATTTAAACAATAAAGTCATATCACTTTATAAACATTTTCTACAATAGAAGAAGGCACTAGTGGTATGAAAATACAAATATGATCTGTGTGATCTGGCTGGGTGACTCTGGAAGGTTTTACTCTTTGCTTTCACAAATAATATTGAAGATCTACTGACATGACATACTGTCTTTGTCTGTTGGGGTACACAAAAAAACAAGGCAGTTTTCCTGTACTTTCCTGAACTATGTCTTACAGACATAGTTCATGGTCTAAAAGTCAAGAGGGAAAAGTATGTAGAAAAACAAATGAGTGATGTAATAGAAGGTCATATAAAGACTTTTGGGGACAAACATCAGTATCAAAGTAGAAGACTTCCAAAATAACATGGGGTGATAGCAAAAGGACATATGTGAAAAAACAAAGTATAGGAGAATGCAATACACAAAGAATTGTTTCCCGTAGAGCATACCTGTATGGATTGACAGGGTGAAAACAGGAGACATAGGCAAGGCCAAATCAGGAAGGCTAGTAAAACAATTACTAAGGAATTTGGACTTTTTCCTTACGTCATTGATTTCTCTTTATGTCATTTATTCTGAAACTTCCATTTATATAAGAAGAAAATATTCTGATTCTCTGTGTTCAAGTTATACCTTTGAGAAAAATTTTCTAAGTGGTGGGAAAAACTGAAATTAGATTATTAAGGAAGCCAAGATAATAAATGATTAACAAACCTGAGCTGTGACAGTAGGCAGGAGAATCAAAAACATGGAATCATTTGAAACAATCAATATTATTAAAATTTTAGTGTCTGTTGGATGAGCTGATGAAGGAGAAAGGAAATGAACATGATAAATTTATTTTTAATCATTTCTCCACCATACTCTTTGCACTCATATGGTCCTGTTGATATTTTTTAATGGTTTTTATGCATAGATAGCCTAGGGGTAAACCACAGCTTCTGACCTTCTGCGTGACCCATGTTAGAGACTATGTAATGTGAAAAAAATGCTTTGTGGCAATAGATAAATAGCTCAGGGGTAAATCACACTTTTTCACTTACTATTTGAGCCATATTAGAGACTATGTTATGTGACAAGATGTGCTTTGCGATATCTGATAAATTTTACTGAACTTTTGTCTTGTATAGAAAGAACAAAAATTGCAAGGCCCCCCATTCTTGGCCTTGCAATTGGAAAAAAAGCTTTGAAACATATTTTGCCATGTAACAAAAATACAGAAGTCTACAGCTGACTTCTGAATTTGGAGTACATCTCCAAACGCTGTTATAGAGCGCTAGGGTGACAATTGAATAATATTTTAGCAATGCCATTAGTATGGATTAGCCATACAAATGAATTTACAGTTTTCGTTAAGAATATTCTGATATTCTGCCCTCCTGCCACCCCTCCTTGTGTTATTTTATACTCCCTCGCATTTATCTGTTGAACAATCTGAAAAGACACCTGCTAGTCAAAGAAGACATACATAACAAGAATATGGGAAAGATGTGAATGAAAATAGAAAACTACATTAATTGCTTCACTCAATTCATTTAGTGTTTGTATCAAGCTGCTTATTCTTTAATAAAATTAAGAATTTAACTGCTCTCTAATTGGGTCATTCTAGCTGTAGTAATCACGTGTGTTTTATGCAGTTCATATTTTCTATTGTTGCTTGTTTCTGAGCACATTATAGTCATCTATAAATTAAACAACGAGAAAAAGCCCAAGGCTTCATGATTAAAACAAAAAAAAAATGAAAGTTGTGCCTTGGGAAAAAAGTTTGAACTGAAGGTCTAGGATTGAACTTTTCAATTAAATTGGCTCTTGTTTTCTTTCTTTTCTTCCATATGTTTCGTTTATATTAAAATTTGACATTTTAATCATGCTGTGAGTGAACCCAATGTACATAAGTGATAAAAGATATGAAAAATGTCACATATTTTCCTTCCAAATTTCAAAAATTCATTAGGCACTATTTCCTGAATTTATAACTGCTTAAATGCATTAGATTGGAGTTATGTATAATTTAAAATTCTTTCAGCACTTCTGTGTGAATAGTTTTTAAACAATGCACTTGTTTGCATTTTTATTTAATATTTTTATTGCAGTGCATTCTAGTTGTGAAATGATTTTGATTATTATATTACCAGAGCTGAATGACACAGAACACTTTTCATTAGCCTCCTCAGCCAGGAATTTAAGCATTCTTTGTTACAACCTGAGTAAATGCCTGAGAAATTTTCCTTCTACTACTGTGTAACGTGTAGCCTATACTCTAGCTAAATTCGACTCATTATTCTTTGCTATGTATGCCTGGAACTTGCCTTTATGTTTTCATTTATACTATTTTACTGATTGCCATGTCTCCCTCCACTTTAATTCCTTCTTTCTACCATGTTTCAGCTTCTGTCCCAGATTTTTAAATGCTTAATAGTTTCCTAACCAAAGTTGTCCTCTATCTCATGAACCACAATAATATGATACATATGTAAATTATACAATATTATAAGTCACGTTACTTATATGCATACCAATTTTGAAGTTGTCTCATTGTCAGCTTCTTCAAGTAGACTATATGCAATAACAAAGGCAATGTGTTATTCTTCTTTTAATCTAATTAGCACAGTGGGAGAAAAAATCTTTATAAATAAATATTGGAATTGATTTATTCTTGCCTGAAAATTTTATTTTTTGTTCTCTTTGTTTTCATTCCGAGCCTCTTCTACTTTTCTTAGATATATTATTTACCACTTATTTAACTTATTGATATGTTGTGAGCTTTCTAAAATCAGAGAATATATCCTGTATTTTGATTTGATCCACTCAAGTCCATAGCATATTATTGAACATATAATAGATGCTCAGTAAAATACTGTGGATTTACTTAATTTCTTTGACGATTGTGATTTTATCTAGAACATAAGAAAGCCCATCTGATACAGAATCAAAGTTCCCCTGGTATTTTTAAGCTAATGCAGTATTATTCAGATCATACGACATGAAAGAACTTAAGAGTAGAATGGCTAAAGGTAAAATAAAACATTATAATGAATATTAAATTATACAAATACTATAACCAATTTATTATTAATACAATATATTTATATTATTATGGATTAAATGCTAACTTCTTTAATGTTATGCTTTTTCAAGTTATGTACAGTGAAATGTTGTATAGGAAAGAATCAGAGTAAAGTCTGTATTATCCAAAAAATCAACATAAAATGCTAGATTGCTAACATTTTTCTGATGGATTTTGAGTTAAGGGTAGCAAAATATAAGTCATTTGGTTAACCACTGTTCACTATTTTTTTACTTTGGTAAAATATAGTTGAAAGAGATCATAACAACTTAATTTTCCTGTGAAATCCAAAAAGCAAGCTAACTATGAATCTGAATAGATTCTGGAAGCATCAGGTTTACATCTTTTCTTTCTGTGTGTTGTTGAGCTGTGATTTCTTTGTTTTTAAACAATGTGTTTATGACCTACAGCTTGCCAGCCTCAAAGCAACAGCCCTTTTAGTCTTTTTTAACCTGCAGTGGTATCACTTCTACAGAATTACGACTTCATTCATCAGCAGGCTTGCTTTAAGACTACAAGAGTCCAACTTCCTGCTCAGAAAATGTGCTAAAGCTTCTGGCTGAGCCTTAAGACATTTTAGAAGCAATTCTTCACATGACAGAAAAGGCACCAAGCCATTCTACACATGCATAAATCTGTAAATTATCTAAGTCTGTCACAAAATTCATGTCACTTAAGGGAAATGTATGCTGAGAGATTGCAGTTCCAGCACAGAAACTACTATTTTTTTGTTTAATTTTGTTTTTATGTAAAAAAGCTTGCAGTTGATCCTTTAAAATTGATGGGGGAGGGGAGAAAGAAATGGAAATAAAAACAAAAATAAACAAATGGGACCTAATTAAACAAGATGAAAAGACAACCCTCAGAATGGGAGAAAATATTTGCAAATGAAACACCTGACAAAGGATTAATCTCCAAAATATACAAGCAGCTCATGCAGCTCAATATCAAAAAAACAAACAAGCCAGTCCAAAAATGGGCAGAAGACCTAAATAGACATTTCTCCAAAGAAGGTATACAGATTGCCAGCAAACATATGAAAGAATGCTCAACATCACTAATCATTAGAGAAATGCTAATAGAAACCACAACGAGTTATCACCTCACACCAGTCAGAATGGCCATCATCAAAAAAATCTACAGACAATAAATGCTGGAGAGGGTGTGGAGAAAAGGGAACCCTCTTGCACTGTTGGTGGGAACGTAAATTGATACAGCCACTGTGGAGAACAGTATGGAGGTTCCTTAAAAAACTAAAAACAGAGCAACGATATGACCCAGCAATCCCACTACTGGGCATACACCCAGAGTAAACCATAATTCAAAAGAGTCATGTACCACAATGTTCATTGCAGCACTATTTACAATAGCCAGGATGTGGAAGCAACCTAAGTGTCCATCGACAGATGAATGGATAAAGAAGATGTGGCACGTATATACAATGGAATATTAGCCATAAAAAGAAATGAAATTGAGTTATTTGTAATGAGGTGGATGGACCTAGAGTCTGTCATACAGAGTGAAGTAAGTCAGAAAAAGAAAAACAAATACCGTATGCTAACACATATATATGGAATCTAAAGAAAAAAAAAAAGGTTCTGATGAACCTAGGGGTAGGACAGGAATAAAGGCACAGATGTAGAGAATGGACTTAAGGACATGGGGAGGGGGAAGGGTAAGCTGAGACAAAGTGAGAGAGTGGCATGGACATATATACACTACCAAATGTAAAATAGATAGCTAGTGGGAAGCAGCCATATAGCGCAGGGAGATCAGCTCGGTGCTTTGTGACCACCTAGGGAGGCGGGAAAGGGAGTGTTGGAGGGAGACACAAGAGGGAGGGGATATGGGTATATATGTATGTGTTTAGCTCATTCACTTTGTTATACAGCAGCAACTAACACAACAATGTAAAGCAATTATACCTCAATAAAGATTAAAAAAAAAGAAATTAGGGGAAGGTTATAATTTCTTGAAAAAATGATAAATAGAAGTTTAATTTATGAAATATGAATATATGTGAATTTTTACAGTGGATGAAAGCAAACTGTGGTGAAGTGAGCCTCCACTCTTTTAAACATTCTTAATAGCTTTTTTCTTCTTTGGTGGTGATTGTCATTTTGAATTGGCTTAGTGGTGATTTTGCTCATTTAAGTAGAGAATGCGTATGTAGTGGCATATTGGGTGAGGAAGGTGGAGAAGCTAGAGCAGAGGAAACCAAAGCAGACACATTTTACTATGTGAAACGGTAGATGGGTACTATTATTGGCACCTTTCGTAACTAAAATCAAAGGCTATCACATCCTAATTTAGTCACATGCTTGAGGTACTTAACCTCACAGCTATCAAAGGTCTGCACTGTGGAAAACCTCAACACTTCCATACTATAGAATATTCTGGTTCCTTGTTTCTGTGCCCAGTTGTGTAGCTGCATTCCAACTTCAGAACTCAGTACTTTTATGAAAATGCAGCTTTTGAGAGTGCTGAAAGATACAGCATCTTATGCTGCTCAAATGAGGAGAAAAAGAAATATTTCTAAGAAAATTATACTAAGTACAGTTAGCATGTAATGGTCAAGATAAGCTCTTCAAAGCTTTTAGGTGTGAATCCAACCTCCTTAAAGAGTAAGCTTGCAAATTATTCAGTACTATACTTGGAGGAATGTATTCCTAAAGCTGAAATTTAAGACATTTTCCTGCAAACTTCTTCCCTGATTTTCTCCATTTTATCTAAGTTGCTAGACAGTTGATGATTCATCCTTGAGTGTTTGTTCTTAGTAAAGTTCCTAACTTGATGGTAATTTCAAAAGTAAGAATACAAGCCCTGCTTCAATAGTGAATCCTCAAGTTCTTTACTTAAGCACACTTCATTACAAATGGTCCAAAGTAAAATTTAATTCAAAGTTAGATAATTTTTACCATCCAACACATTGAGGAAATTATACTTCATACTTCTACCTATGTTTTTAAAAAACATTCTAGAATCAAACACTTTTAAAAAATTTCCAATATCTGCCTTTGGGGTTTATTCATGCTTTTGTTCATTTCAATTAATTCAAATAAGTGAGACAGATTATTATTACACCACAAAAAGATAAAATTTTTAAATAAAAAGGTATGTTAAAAATAATTAAACTGATATGTCTTAAAATTAATTGTTGTAAGAAATAATACTGGGCTTCCCTGGTGGCGCAGTTGTTGAGAGTCCACCTGCCGATGCAGGGGACACGGGTTCGTGCCCTGGTCCGGGAAGATCCCACATGCTGCAGAGTGGCTGCGCCCGTGAGCCATGGCCACTGAGCCTGCGTGTCTGGAGCCTGTGCTCTGCAACGGGAGAGGCCACAACAGTGAGAGGCCCATGTACCGCAAAAAAAAAAAAAAAAAAAGAAATAATACCATTCTTTATCCAGTTTCCTTCAGTGCTAACATCTTGCAAAACTATAGAACAACATCACAGCCAAGATATTGACTACGATACAGTCAAGATACACATGATTTCCATTACCACAGAATCTTTCATGTTGCCTTTTTATGGCTATGCCCACTGGCCCACTCTCATACCATGAATAATTTCTAATCTGTTCTCTATTTCTATAATGTTGTCATTTCAAGAATGTAACATATAGTAAATATATGTATCTGATGAGTTCTTGACAAGAATGCTATTCTGATATTGTTGGATGGAAGCATTCTATAAATGTCAACTACATCCTGTAGGTTGATGTCATGCTTGATTTTCTGTGTACTTGGTCAATCAATTGTTGAGGGAAGGATGTTGAAATCTCCAAATATATTTGTGGATTTGTCTATTTCTCCCTTCAATTCTATCAGTTAATGCTTCACCTGTTATGCAGCTCTCTTGCTTCCTGCATACACGTATAGGATTGCTATGTCTTCTAGGTAGATTGATGATTTTATTATTATGTAGTGTCCCTTTCTGTCTCTGGTAATTTCTTTGCTCTGAAGTATACTTTATTTGACATTAATATAGCTAATCTTGCTTTATTTTGATTAATATTTCATGATGCTATTTTTCATGCTTTTACACTCAATGTAGCTATGCCATTAAATTTGAAATGAGCTTCCTGTAAACTGTGTACATTTTTAAAATCCAATCTGTTAATGTCTTTCACTTCATTGATTTATTTAAACCATTTATATTTAATATAATTATTGGTGAATTAGGGCTTAAGTCTCCCATTTTATTTTTTGTGTTCTGATTGGTCTTGTGTTTTTTGTTTCTCTCTTTCTTTTCTGAGCCTATCTTCAGGTCTTTTGAATATTTTTAGTGCTCCATTTTGCTTTACTTAATAGTGTTTTCGAACATACTTCATTATATAGATTTTATAGTGGTCACTCTGGGTTTTAAACTATATTGGGCTGGCCAAAAATTTTGTTCGGGTTTTTCCATAACACTGTATGGAATGAACTTTTTGGCCAACTCAATAGATACAAAACTTATCATGGTCTACTAGTGTTAACATTTTTCCAGTTTAAGTAAAGTTTTGAAACCTTACCTCCCTTTATATCTTCTTACTCTCTCATTCATAATATAAATATCTTAAATATTTCTTCCACTTTTCTTCACTTCCTCCTTCCTTTTCTTTCTTTCTTTCTTTCTTTCTTTCTTGCTTGCTTTCTTGCTTTCTTGCTTTCTTTCCAATACACTTTCTCTCTATTGTTCAGATTGGGAAATTTCTGTTGTTTTATTTTGAAGTTCACTGATCTTTCCTCTTTCCTCTTCATTCTGCTCCTGATCTTATCCATTGAGCTTTGATTTGTTATTATATTTTTCAGTTCTGAAATTTCCATTTCATTATTGTTTATATCTTTAGGTAGAAGTAGAAGTCCAAGTTCCCCACTAAGCCTCTGTTATCCCTTGAGGGGCATAAGTGCTTTTCATTATTGCTGGGTGGGTGTGGGATTTCTTAATGTCCACTATGTGTCTAATGGTAGCACCCTGGCTATAAATAATGGGAGTACCTAGTTACGGCTCTCTAGAACTCTGCTGACACCAGGGTGGTGATGAAGTTCACGACTCTCCACTAGGCTTCCACTGACACTACTCCAGTGGAAATGAGAAGGTGACTGTGTTGCTTCTTGGTAAGCTTGGAATTTTAGTCTCCCATGTAATTCTATCTGTATGACAAGTTGGTTGGGTGTCTCCTTTCTCTCTGGTAGTGTGAAAGTTTATGCTCTTCAGACTCTGCCAGTATGAGTGGGAATGGGACCAAAGTATTTTTCTGTGAGGTTAACCTCACATAGAACAGCTCTTATGTAAATGTATTCTCTTTTACTAGGCTGCCCATTCCTGGTCCTTTGGAACTTTTTATATCTGTGCTTGTTAGCATTTCAAGTTTGTTGACTTCTTCAGCTCCAAGTCTAGGATATATGAAGTAAAAAGAAAAATGAAAATTTACTAACTTGTGCAGTTAATTTAAGAAATTCATGGAAGTTGATATTGGAGGATCAAAGAGAATACTATTTGTGTCATGGCCCATGAAGAAATGCCTGGATTTTGGTTATTTTTTCCAATAATTAGGATACTTCAATGATTGTAGAGAGTATTCTATAAGACATTCCTACTCATTTTCTTTTTTATGTTTTCAAAAGAGCTGGAAAAAATAAAGAAACACAAATATATAACTTAAAAGATATGTACACACACAAAAGATATTCTTATCAAATATCCCTAGAGTGACAAGAGAAATCCCTGCTATTTTCCAATAATAATATGCAATCATCTTGCTACATTTTCAAACATTTAAATATTATACAAGTTAAAAAAGCCTGCTTTCACTCTTTAAAAATGATATAGCTGTTTGTTCTGAAGGTCTTATTTGTGATATAACACTTCATCTTCTAACCAGTAGAATTGCTCTGTGTACTAGTTGAAAGCCTTTTGAACTGACAATCCTTTGTGCACTCAAATTCTCAATACTGATACCAGTGGTAATACCCATGCTTAACTTCATGGAGAACAAGGAGTAGATTATAACAAGATTTCCTTTGTATGATAATTGAAAAGTAGAGGAAAAAATACTGTATTGACAAGAGATTAAGGGCATATTTTGTACTTTTACCTGTTGTAAGGTAAATCTATTAAGAAATGCTGTGATATAATTGCACTAACAAAATGGCTTATAATTATATGCAGCATGTTTTATTTGAAGATAGCAATAAATTAAGAATGGAAAGTATACTTTCTTCTTTGTAGCAAAAGAGGTGTTAATGAGTTAAATATCTCATTTAGTAGAAGTAGTAAATAGTGGTATTTCTTTACAAACCTTAATTTTCTAGGTGACTTTGTGTCTATAGGCTGCATATATTTTTTATTTTGTAAAGACATGATACCACATTTATGTTTTCAAATTATATTATTGCTGCATGTTGCACTACAATCTAAATTGTCATGAACAGTAACCAATTTATGGATAACTGAAATAGATCTTACACATTTCACATGGTAGAAATAAAAACATTTACATTCGCACAGGGTGTCAATATATATTTAATCATTTTTGCCATACTATGCCCTTGAGTCTCAAACAGATGGGCCATCACTGTGCTGCATATGGGGCTATATACATTTAAAAGCTTACTGATACTAAATCTAACATATAAGGGGAAATTCAACTCCTAGGTACTGTCAGAACTAGGAAAAATGTGTTCCTGAACAGTGACCATCTGTCAAAGAAAACTGTACTAAAGTAGTGTGTGGTACCCACATGATAGGATCTCATTTACTGAAATTGAACTGGGAACACTGCATGCATTTCACATACAGAAGGGTTTCAATTTGACCATGGAGAGACATATAAAAGAAAAAATTCACTTTTCTTTCAGATACATTGCTTGTATTGTCCTCATTATCCTACCAAGATGTTTAGCAAAGGAAAAAAGTAGAAGGATGCAGGGAATCATAAAAACAAGTCTTCATGCACATGAACATATTTGTTTAATTTATATATAGCACCTACTGAAATAGTTTGTATGTGATAGTTTGGAAGAAATACCTAATAGTCAGGTTCACTGTAACACACACAGTACATTCAGGAATGTAAGAAATTCTTTGAAACTAATAGGACCACACCAACTTTCTTCCCATGTCAATGGTACAATATATAGACTGATTTTTACCACTTCAGCTTTATCCTCAGACTCTATCAGCTGAATGATTTAGATGAATTCTATGCCCTCTGTATGCCAAATCTATTTTGGTCCCTCTGCTATTTAACATTGGGTTCCTGCAGAGAAAGTATTTTGAAGTCTTGATGTTTTTTCCACATGTATACATAAAACAGAACTTGTTTTGTTTCTCCTTTATCCAAATATAGAGATGGTTAAGTAATTTTCTCCTTCAAAAATTGATGTTACATAAATGTAGTTATGAAAATTTGTTATAAGCCAGGCCCACCAGAAGAAAATGAAAACAAATTATTTGATATAGCAACTCTCTCATAAAATAGTTTTCAGTGCATGCTTTATCTATTTAATGTAGTCACCCCTATGTTTTGCCATATCTGTTGGTTTTTACTTAGAATTCATGACTGTCGCTCTATTGCCAAAGGTTTTATTGAAAAGGGATGAAATATTGTTTGATTTCATTCCTCTGACTTTATATTTTTACACTTGCACATACAAAGCCCACACATTCTTTGGTTCTTTTAGTTGGATCACTGACATTTCCTTCAATTTTATTTTTCCAGGGCTTTTGTAGTGTCTCCAGTTTATTCAGAGTATTAATTTTGCAGCAATTCTTGATACTCATTCTAAAAGGTATACTAACTCATTCTCCATATGGAAATATGTTGCTTTTTCTTCCCTTAAAGTTCAACACTGATTATAAGTGACTTGTTATTACTCTTCAAAACATAGTTCCTTCTTCAGGTAAAATTTAAAAGTCCTTGACATGCCTCTCATCAACACATCTACTTGGTATCCAGTAACCTGTCTGTCATGATGCAGACAGCCGTTGGATGTTTGTTGAATTAATAAACTAACAAAATAACTGAATGTTAGCTCATGAAAAGACAAATTAGGTGAATTTTAATCTTTCACTTGTCTTTTAATAACCTGTTGAAAAAGCACCTCTTTAGGACTACTGATGATCATCTCAGCTCTACCTACCTCTTGCTTCAACTGGGAGAGAGTACTGACTGATCTCATCTGCACTTCTGGTACCTTCATACAACTCTCACCTGCAGGCTGGGGACTCTGCTGATGATGTTGTCCATGATGCTCTGTGTCCTATCCCATGGCTCTGCTTTCTGGGGAACCCACACTTAGTGAACTCATCTCAAACCAACCAAAAATTTCTCTGTGCTTCTTATCATCTTTAGGGTTTGTACTGTTATTTTAGAGACCTACTTATGTTTCAAATATACTCTTCATTACATCAAAATAGTAGTTAATAAATTTATTTACTACAACTTTTATATGCCCTTCACTCTATTAAGTCATGTAAAGTCAAAGATGAAAAGACATTCGTCACATTAGGGAGAAAGGAAAAATACAAAGACAAAACAAAGACAATGTCTTATGGAGCAACATGCAATGATATAGAGAGGCTGAGATACCCAAAGTCCTACAACTATTTAAAAAAAAAAGAGCCAAGATTAAATTCAAATAGAAGAGCATGTATTTAGTATTTTTTATGCATCAGATTAATGTTCTTGGTCTCTCTACCCTTGGACTCAGTGACTATTTGTGTAAGGGTTTCTGTCCACAGGATAGTGGGAGAAGAAACTGGACATATGTGACTCATCCTCTCCCTGAACTGTCTGCTGTCAGACAGAGTATTTATGCGGTAAGCATAGAAGGGCAAAATGATTTCCTGAGTAGAGGAAGCCATGGTTTCCACTGAAGCCTACAACTGTTGTGTAGACTGCATTAATGGGGCGATTCTTCATTTCTCTCTTCAACTACACCCTCTGCCATGTGACTTTGTAGTTCCTTTCACCAATGAGGCAAAGTGTATTTCCTAACCCTTAGATTCTGAGTTCAAACAAGTGATGCACTTTGACAAAAGTGATGTTAACAGATGTGATCCACATATAGGCTTGAAAAAGCATGTGTTTCCACTCTGAACTCATGTCCTCTTGTCACCATTATGATCACAGGAATGAGTTAGTGTACAATAGGCTGAGATCAGGTGGCCCAGTAACCCTTGTTATCCCAGATGACTGTCTACTAAAATCCAGAAATATAAGCACAATTAAAGCCAGAAGAGCCACCCAGCCTGAATACTGAAACACAGTCTCATGGGATAAATAAGAGCTCTTTGGTTTATGCCACTTTTGGGTGATGATTTGTTATGCAGCATTATTGTGGCAATAGAAAACTGATGCAGAAGTTGGTGCAGGGGTAGAGCATTGCCATAAGAGAAACCTAAGATAGGTGGCATTAGTTTGGGGCTGGATGACAGCAGAAAAGAAGTGTCAGTAGAGACTGGGAAAATAGTGAGAAAATTGTTAGAGAAACCTGGAAAAAATGTCAAGGCAACATCTAAAAGTATCTGAAAAAATGGCCACCTATGTTGTATCTTTGTAATCATTTGGTAAAAATGTTGCCTCAGGTAAACTAGGCTTTTTATTTTAATAGTCCTAAAGTTCTTTTGGATTTGAGAAGTGTTGTCTAAGTAAAATACTGAAAACATGTATTTATCTATTTTAGCTATTTATGAAGAAATGTATGAAACAAACAAAAAAATAACTGGACACTTTGAAATCAAATTTATAAGAGAATACCGAGATATCAGAACTTGTTAGGTTGTAAAATAAAGCTATTTCTCATACCTAGTGAGCCAAAGATTCTAAAAGAAAGACATAGTGTCAGGATAGAGATCAAATCAATTGTGTTGTCATGAGATTCTTTGCTAAGACCACTCAATGAATAAGGTGATGCCTAGCAGATAGTCTCAGCTTGACAAAAGTGCTTTTAGAGAATTCAAAGTTATGAGCTTTAAAAAGTCTGAACTATGGGCTAGCCTGCTAGTAAGAGGCATTTATCAAAAACTGCTGTTTGTATGACTTTTGGAGCATGGGTGAGATATAATCAGATACATAGAAAACCCATTAAGATTTTAGGGCAGCTGTATGTATAAAATCTCTACCAACATGGGACTGATTGTTCAAATTATAAAATTACCACTGAACCTTCAACTTCCTATGGGAAACTACGATTAGAAAGTTGCTTTAGATAGATATTTTACTAATTAATTTGTTGCTTAACTTACATTTACTGGAATGAGGAAAACCTTAACTAGTTTTGTTTCTTCAAAATCTGGATATTTAGCTTTTCCTTAGATTTAGTGGTTCTTGGTGTAAAGTTTGTACCTTGGACTCTGTGACTATCTGTTTGTGTAAGGCTTGTTGGTAATTTCAACACAAGCTAGGACAATTGAGCCTAACATTCTCATATTCAAGGAACAGATAAGTGCAATGACATACAAGCATCAGTAAATTTTTCTATTAAGAGTCAGATGGTAAATACTTTAGGCTTTGTAGGGCATAAGGTCTCTGTCACTACCACTCAACTCTGCCATTGTACCTAAATGTGTCATAGACAATATGTAAATAAGTGAGCATGGCTATGTTCCCATAAAACTTTATCTATTGGATTATGAACTATAGTTTGCTGAATTCTGATTTAACTAAAACACAAAAATTGAGAATAGAAGCACATTTGTTACATAATAGCATTCTATTACTTTTGCAATGAAGTGCTCACGTAACTTGAGTCAAGTAAATATGGAATTCTGAGCAGCCTTATATTTGAATATTTGTAGAATTCCTTTGTAAATTTTTAATCTGATGTAGATTGAGATTTACAATTTATGACTCATGGTATAAGACCTATGAGGATTTCATCTAGTATGGTTATTGAATACTGAGAAAATTACAGTGCACCTAAATGCACTCTTAGCAATATTCTTTCTGTAACATTTTACTTTAGAAATTTGTATCTTCCTAAATGGAATGTGTCCCAAAGTGTACATCTATATACTGCAAAGTTAAATTATGTGAACTGAAATCTCAAAATGTATGTTATTGAACATACTGAGACAGAAAATCCTTTTTTCATCTTAGGAAATAATATCTGTGTATTAGAGAAAACTAACCAATTTTCAAGTTGGTATAATTGTAATTCTGCCAAGCATAACTTATTTTGTTTCAAGCAGGAAAACAGGTCATCTGTCAAATGTGTTTCTCATTGTAATACCATTAATGTTGTAATTATAGGAGATTTCATACAAATATCATATGTATATTGATGACTGATGATTTTTGATATGAACATGATTTCATTTTTTTCTGGGTTTTCATTTTTAGGAAAAGTTGGGGAGAAGATGAAAAGTGAATTGTAATTGGAATACTGTTTTAGACTAAAATTCTTTTTGTGTTTTGGTTACAATAATATTTTTTAATAAAAATCATTTTATAATTTTTTGTCTGTATATTTTAAAAACCTATTTAAAATCCTTCTACTCTTCATTTGGGCAATTTTTTTTTAAAATGGAAGATTTCTCAACAACTATCAATCAATTTTTTGATCCCAGTCTAGATTAGAAGAAGAGAGTTAGATATTCAGAGACACATATCCTATGATCGGCTGACAATTACCCCCTTATTTAGTTTTCTCCTATCCATATTGATTAACTTAGTCATTCAATCATGTAATTTGATACTACTTGAGAACCTACCATGTGCTATATGTTGTGTTATTGACAAGATAAGTAGACTCTGTGAACTCACAGAGATTACAATCTACCAGCCAAGACAAATTTTAAACAAATAAATTTGAATGTACATAGCTTGAAGGAAAATATCATGTATAATAAAAACATAACACTAAGAACCAGTTTTTTATGGTCAGCAAAGGAAGGCTCTTCTAAGTAAATTTGTTTTCTGCCTATATCTGAAGAATGAGTAGGAACTAGGTAGTTGAGAGATTGTGTGAACAGCATTTCAAGCAGAGGAAAGCAATTTCAAGCATAATGCAAAGGACCTATGGAAAAGAAAATTTGGCATACTTCAGGTAGTGTAAGAAGATCAATGTGGCTGTAGTATGATAATACAGAGTGAGAATGTTAGAAAGTAAGACTAGAAAGTTAAATGGCAGTTAATTAATGCCGGTGTTGTCATGTTAATTTTCAACGAATGAAAATGGGTATCCATCAGAGGGATGTAATCAGCTTCTTTATAGTGCTGCATTATATTCTATTATCTGGATATACCAGTTTGTTTGCTTACCTACTGAAGGATATCCTGGTTGCTTACAAGTTTTGTCAATTTATAAATAAAGTTTCTTTAAAGATCCTTGTTCAGGATTTTGTGTGGAAGTAAAATTTCAATTCCTTTGGGTAAATACCAAGGAGTATGATTGATTGATTATATGATAATATTATATTTTGTTTGGTAAGAAATCGCCAGACTGTTTTTCAAAGTGGCTGTATCATTGTATTCTCATCATCAGTGAATGAGGGTTCCTTTTGTTCCACACCCTTGCCAGCATTTGGTGTTGTCAGTGTTCCAGAGTTTGTCCATTGTAATTGGTGTGTAGTGGTATCTCACTGTTGTTTTAATTTGAAGTTCCCTGATAACATGATATGGAGCACCTTTTCATATGCTCTTTTGCCTTTTGTATTTTTTGTTTAGTGTGGTGTCTGTTAAAGTTTTTGGCCCATTTTAAATTAAATTGGTTGTTTTCTTATTTTTGAGTTTTAAGAGTTCTTTGTGAGGATATGGGGAAGGGGAAGGGTGAGCTTTGACAGGGTGAGAGAGAGTCATGGACATATACACACTAACAAACGTAGTAAGGTAGATAGCTAGTGGGAAGCAGCCGCATGGCACAGGGATATTAGCTCGGTGCTTTGTGACAGCCTGGAGGGGTGGTATAGGGAGAGTGGGAGGGAGGGAGACGCAAGAGGGAAGACATATGGGAACATATGTATATGTATAACTGATTCACTTTGTTATAAAGCAGAAACTAACACACCATTGTAAAGCAATTATACCCCAATAAAGATGTTAAAAAAAATAATAAAAAATAAAAAACAAAACAAAACAAAAAAAACACTCTCCAATGTATATGTGAAAATAAATTTTCCAATCAAAAAATACAAATCAAACAATAATGAAAGCTATTTTTTGGCCAAGTAAAAAAAAAAAAAAAGAGTTCTTTGTATACAGTAAGTTTCCTATTTAAAAACTTTGTGTGAAAACTTTGTGTCTCCTAAAAATGTGCCAAAAGTGAATATTAAGAGACTGTGATTTCTTTGGGGAAATAAAGTTGATGTCATATATTCTGTTGGTGCTAAGGAAAGTGAAAGAATTATGTATATATATATATATATATATATATATATATATACACACACATATATATATTTGAGAAATGTGTAAGTGATAACAATTGACCAGAATTTGTGGTTTGAGTCAAGCAGTGGATGGTGAAGAACAGGAAGATTGTTGACATGAGCCACTGTCTAATGCTGAAAAAGGAAACTTTGAAATTCATAACACTAAAGCAGGAGTTGTTTCCTTTCTCTTAGATATAAAACCTCACTATCTGGATTTTTCCTTTCACATGTCCATGCTGAACTTCCATTTGATAGAGAATATGTCACTATTTCTGTGGGTCTGTAGCAGAGTGTCACTGTAGTATGGAGGATCATCTCTACTCCACCAACCAACCATATCAGCTTCATAAAAAATGGTGTCCTCAGTTGGAATGGGGTCCTCTGAGTCATGGCAATGACAGATAGTGGCAGAGGCATTCTTCTGTTTCTTCCCTGCGGTCATTTTTAGTAGCACTAAAGTGGTCCTATTTTTTGTTCTTTTTTTCTTTCCTAAACCAGACTGTAGAGACCATGGATGACAGTGCTCTAGTATCACTACATATGTGTGAGATGGGAGGGAAGAAAGTCACATAGCACTTTACAAATGCAGATATATCTTTTCATGGCATAAATAGACTTTAAAAAAATACTTTATAAATGTGGAATATTTAGTGATTCATATTAGTGCATAAAGGGCTAAAAAAGCCTTGTGATAACATTTACCATGAATTCTAAAGCAATGCTTTTAAAATTATTAACAATAATTCTTCACAGATGCAAAATATAATGGCAGTAGTTATATTTAAAAAGAAAATTTATATGTTTTTATATATTTGAATAACTTAAGAGTGAACATTTTGTTGTTATAGGATTTTTCTAGGATCAAAACAATAATTCATTTATTTACAATACCTTCCAGGATGATTATAGAAATCATTTATTAATCCTTCCTAGGCTCTGGTTAAGCATTTTACATGTATTAACTTACATAATGCCATAAATTATGAAGTTGGAATGATTGGTCTCACTGTTGTACATGTGGGAAGCTCATATACTGAGATAGTGAGTCTAAATTGCCAAAGGATACCCAGACTGTAATTGGAGAAACTTGAATCAGAGCCAGAGCAACATGAGCTAAGGTCCTAACTCATCCATTAAGCCGTACACAACAGGGAACTCAGATCTCAGGTTCATGATCAGAACAGATTTGATTTTTTAAAAATCTTAAATTTAATTCCATTGGGTTTTCTCTATCAATAGAGCAGGACTCAGGCACTCTGTAAATATTATCTCTAGAAATCATTCCAGGATGAGTGTTCTATTTTACTGGTTTTGTGTACTTGCTTTGCCTTGTGTCTGGATGCCTTCCGATTGTTTTTAACAAACTGTTCTTCCTTTTTTATGGTACGTTGGAATGATGCTTTTCTCAGGCTATGTGTTGTGGGTCCCAATACCACTGTCAATTTCAGTGATTTGGTAGAACTCACAGAATTCAGAAAAGCTGTTATACATGTGGCTATGGCTTATTACAGCAAAAGAATACAGATTCAAATTAGCAAAGGAAAAAGATGTAGAGAGCAGAAATCCGTGAGATACCGAACACACACTTTCAGTTTTTCTCTCTCAGGTAAGTTGTAAGGATAGAACTTAATTCTCCAAGGAGTGATATGTGACAGTGTGTATATAGTATTGCCAATCAGGGAAGCTCACCTGAGAGTCTGCATCCAGGAGTTTTATTGGTGGTTGGTCACATAGGCACGAATGAAGCACCTCTGTGACTGTCCTTAGTTACTCAGTCTCCAGCCCCTCCAGAGATCAACTTGATACCTCATGACAAAATACCACATTGCAAAAATATTGAAAAGCTATAAACAAACAAGCTTTTATTTACTGAATCACATTTATAAAACTTCTGGTTATTTATGCGCCTCACCTTCGCTATATATATTTTTTTAATTAATATTTTACATGACTAACTGCCCTTAATTTGCCTGTACTTTCCAAGATTAATCTGTTTGGAAAAAAATTTACTCACATAATTCTCTTTTTTTTTTCTTTAAAGTTGAAATAGTTATAATGATGTTTTTTGCATTTTTACTGCAGTAAAGTATACATAACATAAAATTTACCATTTAAATTACATTTAAGCATACAATGTACTGGCATTAAGTACATTCACATTGTTGTTCAGCTATCACCACTGTCCATCTCCAGAATTTTTTCATCTTCTCAAATTGAAATTCTGTACCCATTGAATAATAACTCCCAATTTCCCATGGTAACCACTCTTCTACTTTCTGTCTCTATGAATTTGACTACTGTAGGTGACTCATATAAGTAGAATCAAGCAATAGTTGCCCTTCGTGTTCTGCCTTATTTTACTTAACATGATATTTTTAAGGTTCATCCATATAAATTGTATAAGAGTTTCATTCTTTTTAAAGGCTGCATATTATTCCATTATTTGTATATTCCACTTTTAAAAATCCATTTACTTGTCAGTGGACATTTGGGTTGTTCTCATGTTTTGGCTATTGTAAATAAAGCTTATATAAACATTGGTGCAAATACTGGCTTTCAGATATTTTGGGCATATACCTAGAAGTGAAATTGCTGAGTCATACGATAATTCTATGTTTAATATTTTGATAAACCACCATGCCATTTTCTATAGCAACTGTACCATTTAGTGTTCTCACCAGCAACACACAAACATTCCAATTTATCCACATCCTTACCAACACTCATTATTTTTTGTTTTCTTAATAATAGTCATCCTAATAAATATGAAATGTTATCTCATTGTGGTTTTGACTTGTATTTCCCAAAGATTAGTGGTGTTGAGCATCTTTTTCATGTGTTTATTGGCCATTTGTAAATCTTCTGTGGTAAAATGTCTATTCAAATCTTTTGTTCATTTTTAAATTGGGTTGTTTGTCTTTTTTGTTGTTGAATTGTAGGAGTTCTATATATCCTGGATATAAATCCTTAACAGGTATATGATTTGCAAATATTTTTTCCCATTCTGTGGGCTGCCTTTTCATTCTCTTGATAGTGGTTTTTTTTTTAAATTAATTAATTAATTTTATTTTTGGCTGTGTTGAGTCTTCGTTTCTGTGCGAGGGCTCTCTCTAGTTGTGGCGAGTGGGGGCCACTCTTCATTGCGGTGTGCGGGCCTTTCACTATCGGGCCTCTCTTGTTGCGGAGCACAGGCTCCAGACACGCAGGCTCAGTAGTTGTGGCTCACGGGCCCAGTTGCTCCGTGGCATGTGGGATCCTCCCAGACAAGGGCTCAAACCCGTGTCCCCTGCATTGGCAGGCAGACTCTCAACCACTGCCCCACCAGGGAAGCCCAATAGTGTTCTTTTTTTTGGTGGCACACGGGCCTCTCACTGCTGTGGCCTCTCCCGTTGCAGAGCACAGGCCCCGGACACACAGGCCCAGCGGCCATGGCCCACGGGCCCAGCCACTCCGCGGCACGCGGGATCCTCCCGGACTGGGGCACAAACCCATGTCCCCCGCATTGGCAGGCGGACTCCCAACCACTGTGCCACCACGGAAGCCCCCCAGTAGTGTTCTTTGATGTACATTTTTTTTTTAATTCTAATTCCAATTCCTCTATTTTCTTTTGTTGCCTGTTCTTTTAATGTCACAGACAAGAAATCATTGCCAAATTCAATGTTACGAAGCTTTTCCATATGTTTTAAGAGTTTTTTATTGTTATTTTTTTTCCCCCAGTTTTATTGATAAATAATTGACACACATCACTATATAAGTTTAAGGCATACAGCATGGTGGGTTGATTACATATTTTGTAATGATAATATTTCACAATAGGTTCAGCTAACATCCATCTTCTCATATAGATGCAATAAAAAGGAAAGAAAGGAAAAATAAATCTCCTTGCGATGAGAACTCTTAGAATTTACTCTCTTAACAACTTTCCTATACATCATTCAGGAGTGTTAGCTATAGTCATCATGTTGTACATTACATCAGAAGTATTTATTTTATAACTGGAAGTGTGTATCTTACATTACTTTTCTCCAATTTTCCCTCCCCCTACCCTCCACCTCTGGTAACAAGTCTGTCTGACTTATTTACTTAGCATAATGTCTTCAAGGTCCATCCAGATTGTCACAAATGGGAGGATGTCCTTGTTTTTTGTGGCTGAATAATATTAATATAGATAGATAGATATCACAACTTTTGTACCCATTCATCCATTAATGGATATTTAGATTATTTCCATGTTTTGGCTATTGTAAATAGTGCTGCCTTGAATATGGGGGGGCAGATATATTTTTAATTTAATTTTTTTATCTTTAGATGTATTCCCAGAAGTGGAATTGTTGGATCATATGGTAGTTCTATTTATAAATTTTTGAGGATCCTCCATACTGTTTTCCATAGTGGCTGTACCAATTTACAATTCCTTCGACAGCATTTGTTATCTCTTATTTTTTTGTTTGTTTTATTTTTTTAAATTTTTTATTATTATTTTTTTTTTTTGCGGTATGAGGGCCTCTCACTGTTGTGGCCTCTCCCGTTGCAGAGCACAGGCTCCAGACGCGCAGGCTCAGCGGCCATAGCTCACAGGCCTAGCCGCTCCGTGGCATGTGGGATCTTCCCGGACCGGGGCACGAACCCATGTCCCCTGCATCAGCAGGCGGACTCTCAACCACTGCGCCACCAGAGAAGCCCTGTTTTTTGTATTTTTTAAATGATGGGCATTCTAACAGGTGTGAGGTGATTATCTCATTTGGTTTAACTTACATTTCCTTAATAACTAGTAACATTGAACATCTGTTTATGTACCCATTGGCCTTTCAATATATCTTCTTTGGGGAATTCCCTGTTCAGATTTTTTGCCCATTTTTAAATTGGGTTAATTGGGTTTTTTTGCTATTGAATTATATGAGTTCTTTATATATTCTGGATATTAACCTTTATCATATATATAATTTGCAAATATTTTTTCCTATTCCATAGGTTGCACCTTGTTGATGGTTTCTTTTGCTGTGCAAAAACAATTTAGTTTGATCTAGTCTCACTTATTTATTTTTTATTTTGTTGCCTTGCTTTAGGGGTCATATCCAAAAAATCACTACCAAGACACACACCCAGCAGCTTTATTCCTAAGTTTATTCCAGGAGTTTCATGGTTTTAGGACTTACATTTACTTCTTTAATCCATTTTGAGTTAGTTTTTGTGAGTGATGTAAAATATGGGTTAAGTTTCATTTTTCTATATGGCAATATTCAATTATCCCACAATCATTTATTGAAGAGATTATCTTTTCTCCATTGAGTATTCTTGGCTCCCTTGTCAAATATTAGTTGACTGTATATGCTTGGGTTTATGTCTGTGCTCTTGATTCTGTTCCATTGGTCTATTTGTTTTTATGCCAATACCATATTCTCTCAAGACCTGCTGAATGATATGCTCTACTAAATGAGGAAGGAAAACAAGAAAGTAAAAGTCATGGTACCCAGGAAACAAGATTCACTGTGACAGATGTAAAGGGAGTCCCTAAGATGGTGGTGAAGAATTTCTAGGAGGAGAGTTAAGCAGTCAGATTTCTATATTTAGATGGAGAAGATAAGTGATTTGAGAGGGTTATCTACAAGCATGTAAAAGGAAGTGATCAAAAAGTTGATGAGTTTAAATATTCTGTAAAAGTCTGGGAGAAATTAATATAACTCTGCTAGCAATTAAGATAAAGAAAATTAGTAATGCAAGAGAACAAAAATTGTTCAGGAAAGTAAATATGAGAACAGTACATTACAACGTGGATATCATATACATTGTTATGATAATATATGCCTTCTATTTATATAATTCAAAATTGTGACTTTGAGATTTTGGGGAACTGGGAGTTTGACTCTGTGTTGTGATGAAAATGGTGACTGGTGCTTTTGGTTGTAAGAGAATTATAACAGAATCCTCAGCTTCTAGTATAGGAAATTAACAAATAATATCTAAAACTAGAAAAAAAGAGACTAATATTTGTAATTTATACTTAGAATAAGGAACTAAGTACTAGAAGGAAAGTCAAGTACAGCTAGATGTAACAGCTTTTGAAGAACAGGAATTAATAGTGGGGAATTTGGGAACAGAAAATGTTTTTAATTAAGCTTTGTAAAATTATTTGACATTTTAAAATATGTGCATGCATTGCTTTGATAAAAGAAACAGTTTAATTTAATTTGGCATTAATATTTCACCATATTTTTCTGACTTCTGAAATCTGAAACCTAGAGCTAAGAGAGGAATTTTTAGGCCTAATTTAATGCTGTAGATTTCCTCATAAGAAAAACACTTTGGTAGGGATCCAACATAACCAAGTCATGGTATAGAAAGCTTTGCAAAATAGCATCTATGACCAGTAACATATATCTTAAGGGAGAAGAGTAGAAAGCAAGAGCCTCCTGCCTTTGAGAGACCTAGAAAGGATGATTGCTACGACTGCTACTATCCTTTTAAAATAACAACTGGTCAGTTCAAGCTTGAATGAGTAGTTTGAGAACTGAACTACATTTTTGCTCCTCTTCCCTTAATTTTTCTAATTAGCTCGAGACCCACATTTCTTCATCTCATTAACACTTGAACAACATGATCTTTGAAAATTTGGTAATTTCTAATGCATATATTTCTTTTTTTTTTTTTTGCGGTAGGTGGGCCTCTCACTGTTGTGACCTCTCCCGTTGCGGAGCACAGGCTCCGGACGCGCAGGCCCAGCGGCCATGGCTCACGGGCCCAGCCGCTCCGCGGCATGTGGGATCCTCCAGAACCGGGGCACGAACCCGTGTCCCCTGCATCGACAGGCGGACCCCCAACCACTGCGCCACCAGGGAAGCCCAAATGCATATATTTCTTAATTGAATATGAGAGAATTGGAAAAGAGTGAACTTTGATTATAACTGAGTTATCTATTTGTAACAAATTAGGGTATAAAAATTCTGCAACTCAGAATAATTCAGTGTGAGAACATTTGGATTATATATTGCCAGACAGTTATTTAGTTTTACTAAAGATCATTAATACTGTCAGGAATCTAATCTGTAAGGGTGAACCAGGGACAAAAATAAGAACTGGGGGTTGATAATCATAAAATTAAGGTGCTACCCTTTCCAAAATAAATTACAGTCCCTGTGTGTGTCAGTGATTGGGAAATCAATACTTGTTAGCATTCTCGATGAGGAAAAAGGCTTTGCTACTATTCATCTGTAAACATATATTGTACAATCATCAGTCATGGGACTACATCGTAATATATGTACATGGGAGGTTCAGCTCTGTATCTGAATCTTTGAATTAGTCCCAGCATGACAGAAAGCAATTCCTGCAATTTTGGGGTAAGAAGCAAATAAATGCAGGTTGGATAATTATTACTGGAGGAAAAAAACAATGTATCTCTTCTCTAATGATGGAAAAAAACAACACAACATTTGAAGTGCACTGTGCACTTGCCTATTGTAGTTATTTTTCCTTTTAAGATCCATTGGGTGGTATGGATGAGCAACAGTACCTGCAACTACAGAGATGTGTCAGTCCTCACAGCTGTCAATAAAGCCTACACTAATGTGTCCCGAAAGAGTGATTAATAGGTTTTGACAATATCACTGCATTGCATATTTAATCAGATTATACATCTGTTAGAAATGGTTTACTTCTAACATCTGTAATCAAAATCCACTGTCGGTATTCAGATCATTGCTTCAGCAGAAGCATGAAACTACTATCTATGTCAGTCTCACTGTTGACAAGCTAAAACTGCATGCCAGAAACAGATGAATCGTGACATTTGCTTGATTAATGTAATTATTTTTTTCAAAATTTCCTAGAAATTTATCTGTACCTAAGTTAATGCTCATCGACAAGGAAGGAGATGAATATATGTAATTGTAAGTTACACTCTTAAGAAAGACGTACAGTGGCTTGATGCCACCCTAAAGTTGGTACTACCTGGTTATAGTTTCAAAAACATATTTCAAATAATAATTCTTGTCTAAGGAGATAGATATTATGAGACCGATTTTCAGGCTACAAAAATCTAATCTGAAAATTTGTATTTCCAATGTGATTATTATATAAAATGTTGAAGAAAGAAATGTATCCAAAATTGTGAAAGTAAGATTTAGAATTAAGCCCTATTTTCTTCTCAGTATTTATCAATTTGCCATATGTAGTTGGAAAACATTGCTTTTAAACAAGAAACAATTTCAACACTAGTCTTTTTCATCTCAACCCAACAGAAACCTTGCCATAAGAAAGTATGCTCTGATATCTTTCATCGTCTTGTCTCCAGCATTCCATCAACAGCCAAGTCACATATTCTTTCTATATGTTATTAACATTCATTCCTCAAAACCTGCAGTCTGCTTTGAATTGACCAGTGTAATAAAATTCCCTGCCAAAGCTATCAATGACACCTAGTTACAAACCTAAGTGATCGCTCTCTAGGCCTTATCTTACTTGATCTCTGTACAATTTAGCAATGTTACTTATTCCATTCTTGAAATTCTGTTCATATTTTTTTCTCTGTGATCTATACATACCCCTTTTCTTTCAGATTCTCTGAGAATTTCTTCTTTGGTTTGTTCTGCATCATCCTCTCTCTGACTTATCCTTAAATATGCTATTCCAGGTACCTTCACTGATCATCTTTTCTGTTATGAATAAAGCTGCTATAAACAGTTTTTTCTACACAGTTTCATTAGAACATGCTGGTACTTTGGTAGTATAAATGCAACTAAAGGATTGAAATTGATGGTTCATGGTATTTGTAAATAAATATATTTTTAATTATAATAAAGTATCAAACAGTTTTCAAAAATGTTTTACAGGGTTTCCCTGGTGGCGCAGTGGTTGAGGGTCTGCCTGCCGATGCAGGGGACGCGGGTTAGTGCCCTGGTCCGGGAGGATCCCACGTGCCGCGGAGCGGCTGGGCCCGTGAGCCATGGCCGCTGGACCTGCGCGTCCGGAGCCTGTGCTCCGCGGCAGGGGAGGCCGCAGCGGTGGGAGGCCCGCCTACCGCAAAAAAAATGTTTTACAATTTTACTCTCCCACGAGCAATGCATTAGGTGTGCTGTAACTCCACAAGCTCACCAAAATTAGTATATTCAGTTTTTAAAATTTTAATTTCAGTCTTCCTAGTTGGTGTGTTGTGGTAACTGATTGCTCGTTTTTTCCTTTTCTAATATAAATATTTTAAGTTATAATTTCTCTTTTAATCACTGCTTTAATTTAAAAAATTGAACATGTTGTTTTAATTTGCATTCAATACAAAATATTTTCTAGCTCTCTTCTGAATTTTTATTTATTTATTTATATTTATTTATTTTTAAAAATTTTATTTATTTATGGCTGTGTTGGGTCTTCATTTCTGTGCGAGGGCTTTCTCTAATTGTGGCAAGCGGGGGCCACTCTTCATTGCGGTGCGCGGGCCTCTCACTATCGCGGCTTCTCTTGTTGTGGAGCACAGGCTCCAGACGCGCAAGCTCAGTAATTGTGGCTCACGGGCCCAGCTGCTCCGCGGCATGTGGGATCTTCCCAGACCAGAGCTCGAACCCATGTCCCCTGCATTGGCAGGCAGATTCTCAACCACTGTGCCACAAGGGAAGCCCCTCTCTTCTGAATTTTTAAACCACATGTTGTTCAAAATGTATTTTAAAATAATTTCTATGAATTACTGGGGTTTATCATTTCACTTCATTTGTTAAGAGAAGATGTTCCAGACTATTTCAGACATTTTAAATATATTGAGACATTTACTGGTCCAACAAATGACCTCTCTTGTTCAATGCTCCATTTCAACTTAAAACAAAATGTTATTTTTAGGTACTATGTTTTATAAATGTTATTTAGTTCCAATTTATCTTCTATATCTCATTAATTTTCTATCGAGTTTTTATGATCAACAGAGAGAAGTATTGACATTATCAATATAATTGTATATTTTTCTATTTCTCTCTTCAGTTAGACTTTGTCTTAGGTGAATATGTTTAAAACTGTTATTTCTTCTTGATGACTTGTCCCTTTATGAATATGAAATATTCCTCTTTATTCCTGAAAAGATTTCTTACTCTGAAATCTAAATATCTTGATACTAATATAGTCATTCCAGACATTTTAGGGTTAGTGTTTAGATAGCATATCTTTCTTCACTTTTTTAACCTCTATCCTTCTTCATATTTAATGTAGCTTTTATATAGACAACATCCAGTCTTGTATCTTGTTATTAATCCAGTCTTTTAAGCCTTCTATTTTAATTGGAGTGTTTAGATAATTTCTATTTAATGCTATTATTTGACTGGGGTTAAATCTTCACCTCACAATTTTGTCACATCTTTTCTTTTTTCTTATTTTCTTCTTTGCCTGCCTTCTTTTGAGTGAGTACTTCTAGCATTCCAGTTTCTCTATTAGCTTATTTTTATTTATTTATTTATTTATTTATTTATTTATTTATTTATTTATTTATTTATTTTTGGCGGTACGCGGGCCTCTCACTGCTGCGGCCCCTCCCGTTGCGGAGCACAGGCTCCGTCCGGACGCGCAGGCTCAGCGGCCATGGCATGTGGGATCCTCCCGGACCGGGGCACGGACCCGCGTCCCCTGCACCGGCAGGCAGACTCTCAACCACTGCGCCACCAGGGAAGCCCTCTATTAGCTTATTTAACTATCCTTTTTTGATATGTTTTAATGGATGCTCTATTGTTTAGAAGATGCATATTTTAGCTATCACTGTCTCCCTTCAAATAATTTTAAGCAACTTCAAATGCGGTTTAACAAATTTTCCGGAGTATAAAACAATAAACCATAGTCTATTATTCTCTCCCATCCTGATGTTGTCATACCTTTTCTTTTATATGTAAATATCACCATACAATTAAGAAATTCTTCACAAAGGGAAAATGTGAATTTACTCACATATTTTTTATTCCATTGCTCTATAATTTTCTGTGTAGATTCAAGTTTTCACTTGTTAATTTCTTACTGCATGAAAAAATGTCTTTAATATTATTTGTGCTGAAAGTTTGCTGGCAATAATTATCTCATGTTTTACTTGCTGAAAAATACTTATACCCCCTTCCATTTTTGAAAATGTATTTTTGCTAAGTTTAGATTTCAGTTTGACAGTTTTTATCAATGTTGAACGTTTTACGTTGGTCTGTTGTCTTCGTGCTTGCACTGGGTGAGACAGGAAGTACAAAGTTGTTTCTTTTTGTTTATTTTTTTCTCAGTATATATCCCCTTCGCCCACCACCTACCAAGGCAACTTTCAAAGCTTTCTTTTTATCACGTTTTTTCAGCAATATTTTACTAACTTACCTTGACATGATTCTCTTTGTGTTTATCTGTTTGAGATTGGTTCACTTAGTTCAGTGAATTTATACTTTTCAAAAATTTAATATATTTTGAACATTATTTATTCAGTTTTAAAAATTTTCCCTCCCTGCTCACTCTCTTCTTTTGATTCTAACCACATATACATTTGAATTTATATCTCAAGGCCATTTAAGCTCTTTTCATTGGTTTCATTCTCTCTTTTTCTGTATCTTGAATTTTGATTAGTTTTTATTGCTATATTTCCAAGTTTAGTGATCCTTTCTCTTTTAGTGTCTAGTTCAGTCAATCCTATCAAGTGAAAATTTCAAATTCTACATTGTATTTTTGAAATTAAAACTTTATTTTTTAGGGTGGTTTTATATTCACATTAAAATTGAGGGGAAGGTGCAGAGATTTTCCATATACTCTTCTATCCCTGCACAAGCATAGCCTCACCCATTATCAATATTTTCCACTGGATTGGTACATTTGTTATAATTAATGAACCTACATTGACAGAACATAATCACTAAAAGTCCATAGTATAAAGTTCATTTCGGATGCTGTACATTCTACTGCTTCAGACAAATGTATGATAACATGTAGCTGTCATAGTATCATACAGAGTTTTATACTGTCCTAAACACTCTCTGTCTCCACCCATTCATCTCTCTCCTTCTCCCAATCCCTGCCAAAAAAGCTGACCCTTTTACTGTCTCCATAGTTTTGTTTTTTGCTGAATTATATATTATATATATTATTATATATTATATAATTATAATTATATAATATTCCAATTATAATATAATTGGAATCATGCAGTGTGTAGCCTTTTCAGATTGGCTTCTTTCACTTAGTAATAATACTGAATAATATTCCATTGTCTAGATGCAGTAAACAACAGTTTATTTATCCATTCATCTACTGAAGGGCATCTTGGTTGCTTCCAAGTTTTGAGCAATTATAAATAAACCTGCTATAAACATCTTTGTGAAGGTTTTTTTGGACATAATTTTTAAACTCCTTTGGGTAAATGCTAAGGAGGGCGATTGTTTCATCATATAGTAAGAATATGTTTAGTTTTGTAAGAAAGTGGTTGTACATGACTGAGTACTAGAAATATTGTAAATTCATACTCTTGAGGACTGGATACTGTATTATTACAAATGGTGTTGAATTTTGTTTTGCCTACTAGCTACGTTACATGTGGTTCAGCTAGACTCAATTGGGGCATTCTTTCAAGGTTAAAGGGGCAGTTTTAGAATATTTTTTCTATAGTTACCCCGCACCTAAGGCGTGGCATCTTGGGGGTCTGCACTGAAGGCCTGAGTATTTCACAGGCTCTTTCCACTCTAGCTTATTTCTAACCAAACATGTTCCAGTCCTGAGTGAACACTGGGATTTTTCCAGCTTATAGTTTCTTAGTTTCTATTTGACTTGCCTCATGAAGTTTTCACGTTATTCGTATGAATAAATGGGACTTTAAGACTTTCCTCTGCACACAAATTTAGTATTCCGCTCCACAAATTATTCCAACTCTCTTTATCAGATCCTTATCTCTATTGCCTCAAGTCAGAAAGATCAATCTTCTCTGCTTGAGGTATCCTTCCTTACACCAGAATTGGGATTTAAGTCAGAAGCTAAAATTTAAAGGGTTCATATAATTTGTTTCCTTTTCTCAATTATCTAATATCTGAAACCCACTAGTTCACATATTTTGTACAGTTTTCTATTTTTTCCTAATTGAAAGTTAAATAAATTCTCATTCAATCCACTGTGGCTGGAGGCAGAATTTTATTTCATTGTGTTTTTATTTACATTTTCTTAAATTAGTGATACAGTTGAACTCTTTACAATATATTTGTTGGTTACTTGGATATGCTTTATTTGGAAGTTCCTATTTCTATTCTTGTTTATTGTTGGGGGTTGTCTATCTTAAGAAAAAATATATATATAATCTTGTCTGCTGCTAAGTGTAAGAGCTCTAGTATTTCTTTTATGTTGACACATTGCTTTTGCTTTCATATGATTTTGTTTGGTGGAAGGAGATTCTTGTTTTTAATGTAGTACAATTTATATTGTTTTTTTTATGTTTAGTGCCTTTGTTCTTGTTTTAAGAAATTATTTTCTGCAATAGGTAATCATGGAATCATCCTATATAATCTTCTCAAAGTATTACTGTTTTTGCTATTTACCTTCAGATCAGCAGTCTACCTGGAACTCATTTTTTATGAGTATTGTGGTGAAGTAGGGTCATGATTATTTCCACATGTTTCTACTGCCACTGTTAATTAAGAAGACCACTGCTAATTAAGAAGTGCTACTTTTGCTGTGAGCAAAGCGTCCATTAATGTTCAGACCTGTTTCTAAGCTCTAAGCATTTTGTTCTGTTCCACTGATTCCTTTGTCTATTCTTCTGTCAAAACAATCCACTCATTACTACAGTTGTGATAACTGGTAATTTAAGACCACTTACCTTGTCTTTTTTTTTTTTTTTTTCAATGTTATTTTACCAAGTTGTTATTTGGCCCTATTGTTCCATATATAGTCTATAATTCGTTCTTAATTACATATGAAATAGTAGTTTATTCTTTTTTTTTTTCGGTACGCGGGCCTCTCACTGTTGTGGCCTCTCCCGTTGCAGAGCACAGGCTCCGGACGCGCAGGCTCAGCGGCCATGGCTCACGGGCCCAGCCGCTCCGCGGCATGTGGGATCTTCCCGGACCGGGGCACAAACATGTGTCCCCTGCATCGGCAGGCGGACTCTCAACCACTGCGTCACCAGGGAAGCCCTGAAATAGTATTTTGATTAGGAATGTATTGAACATATATTAATAGATTAGTTTAGCAGAACATGTATGTATTTTTTAATTCTTGAGTTTTCCAATCCATGCACCCATTTTACTGTTATTTGAAAACTCTTCAAATTCTCCCAATACTTATTTGATAGATATATTTCCAGACCGTTTACATTTCTGGACTGTTCTTGGAAAAATATAAGATGAGCTATGTAAAGCCTCCTGGAAATAGTAGTCACAAGTATTTCCTCATTAATGTTTGAGAGGCAGTGTTAAGTACCACATTGTTCTTCAAATTGTGCTTCTAGGTGCTTCCTCTGAAGGGAGAGGGAAATAATTTGTAGATGCCATTGTGAATCTCCCTTCTTTTGCTGCAATTAGAACCATCTTGATTTTATTAGGGCAGGCTTTCACACCGCAACTTCCACATAAGTCTTTTGAAACAAGACTGTATTTAAAGTCTTCAGTAGCATAAAGTTTATTAGCTTTGCAATATAGTAAGCCTAAATTTGAATTCCAATTTTTTATTTACCAGTATTGTGTAGCTGAGCCATGTAGTTTCCCCTGTCAAACTTTAGTTTGCTCATATATGAAATGGAGACAATGAAAGTTACTTGTATTTTATAATAATTTTAAAATATGAAAGTGTATAGCATGTGGTAGACATTCAATGTGAATGGTAGCAACTTTATTTTTATAATAAGGTATAAATGGTAGAACTCTAGAAATCACTTACTGTAACATATTCACTCTGTAGCTGAAAAACTGAAACTCATTCATATACTTGTTCAACAAATATCCATAAGTTATTTACTACATGCTAATGGGGGTAAAGAGTGACAGGCAGTAAAGGTGCTATTATAGAAATGGTGCTCAGGGAAAACTTTAAAAGGAAGAAATATATTAAGTGACTCCAATGAAATGATACAGTGAGTCATGCAAATAGCTGAACAAAGATTGGAAACAGAAGGAACCATACATGAAAATACCCTGGGGAAGAAATAGTTTGATAGGTTCAAGAATTGGCAAGACAGCAGTGAGCCAAGAGTGGAGTAAGCTATGCTACGTGGAGAATGGTATGAACTGAATTTAGAGACATAAGCTGTGGCCATATACTGAAAGTGGGATAGGTTGTATAGGGGAAACCCCTGGAGAGTTTTGAGCAAGGAAGTGAAATAATTTGATTTAGAAGTTTTGTGTTTAACCCAAAGAGCTCTGTAAGTTTGTACCTCTCCACTACCAAATGTAAAATAGATAGCTAGTGGGAAGCAGCTGCATAGCACAGGGAGACCAGCTCGGTGCTTTGCGACCACCTAGAGGGGTGGGATAGGGAGGGTGGGAGGGAGATGCAAGAGAGAGGGGATATGGTGATATATGTATACGTATAGCTGATTCACTTTTTTATACAGCAGAAACCAGCACAACATTGTAAAGCAATTATAATCCAATAAAGATGTTAAAAAAAAAGACTTAAATATGATGATGTTCAGGACTTTGAAATGGCACTAAAACTCCCTCAAACCTACTTGGTTAACAAAACACAAAATAATTTAGCTTGCTTGTAAAATCAGTATGCTCTTTGCTAAAGTCATAGTTAAAATCTGTCTAATTTCTTATAACTTATCTGAAAAGATCAAATTAAAAAACACTTTCTATATATGTTTATTTCTCTCTTAATAATATTTTGTAGTATTGATATATATTGGTCTTTCTGTACATATGGATGCCTATTCAGATATCAGTACTTTCCATTTATCAATTTTTTAATTCATTTTTGCCTCAAAGCTATTATTTTAGTTGAAATAAAATTATTTTAATGAATTTAAACTGATGATACACAGTAATCAAATTGATAAAGATTCTATAATGGACACAAAAGTTTGCTAGTATCTGTCCTAACTAAATTTCTGGCCAGTCTCACAAAAGATTACTTAACCTTTATCTCAGTCTCTGCTGAATAGAATAGGTTAATGACAGTATCTAGCTTCAAACCTGCTTCATACCAATAATGTATTAGAAGGTACAATGGTAAAGTGTACTTTAAAAACAGTAATCTAAAATATTTATTAGAGTTCAGATATTGAAGATAGAGACTTTCACAGCATGCCCTAATTTTGTAATTAACAATGAATCAAGCTATTAAGCTTCTGTTGCACGTTTATTCTTAATAAACCACCTGCTGGTTAATGCTCAAAATTCTGTTGTCCTCTTAATATGTTTATAGATTTTATAGGATCAAATACAATAGTATGTTTGAGGGATAATTATTTTCATAAACATTTATAAAGATTATTTCAACATTTTCCTCTTTTCCTTGCCATTATAGCTATTTAACATTCCCCTGCATGTTTTTGTTGATGTGAAATATTGTCCAGCAACCATGGGACAATTTCAGTGGGTATCTTCCTTTCCAATATGCTAATCTATGCAGCATATGTTCAAATTTCCCAGGTTTTTGTTTGCAGGCAAGTCTGGTCAATGTTTAATTTTGGCAGACTTCATTAGTTTTTCATTGTACTGACTTATTTTTTTCTGTAAAGAACAGCTACATTTACAGGGTAAGCATTTTCAATCATGCAATGAAAATACTGCTCTATTAAATTCACTCTAACACTAGCATGTTATTTAAATGCAAATGCTGACACCATCATAATGCAGCAAAATTTTCTTGCTGAGAAAATGATAGATATTAGAATAGAGCATTTGGCTAAAGTAGGTATACTTTAAGAGATAAAAAAAAATGATTATGTCCATTTCATTGTCCACTAAATCAGGGGAGAGAAAGTGATAACTCCAAATGTGTGTCGTGCTGTGCTTCAACTGGTACATCCTTATACTGTTGATGACTTTTAAAAACACTGCGAAAACAGAAAGGCAATATTCAACTCATAGCTATAACCCAGGAGTCTCACTCTCGGAAATGTAAGTTAAAAGATAATTGAACAAAAAACAGAAACAAAAACTTCCCTTATAAAAATATACATGTTGCATTTTTTTCCTAGAATCGAATCCTGCCCCAATCTCCCATTCAAGAAGTTTGGAATTATAAGCCTGGTGAAAAGCCAGGTAGCTTTTTCTGTTATTCTCTGTGTCCTCCTGAATATACAAGAGTATAAAGGGGTAAAAAATCTCTGAATACTACATGGCATATTTATTATATGGCATACACAAGAATAGTGTACTAGTCAGGTGCAATTTTAGAGAATGCACTCTATTTTAAACAAAATACGTTTTATTAGAACGGTATTACACAGCTTGTGTAATATATGGGCGGACTCAAAAACACACTCCAAGGTAATCTTCCAAAAAAGATGCCCAAAGTCATGAGGCAGTTCTGTGCTGCCAAGATTTTGACTGCCTCTCTAGAGCTACCAGGAAATGGTAGGATCTGAAAGTTCTCACCATAGCAGCGTGCTACTCCTGCCATTACCAGGAAGCCTTGTGCTAAAATAGGAAAATGGTGGTACAGCTACCAGCTACAGAACTATGCCTCTTCTGCTTCAATATGCAGCAGAAAAATAAATGCTCACACACTGCCTCCTGATGCCCTTAAAACCAGGGAATGGGTACTAAGACCTCTGAAATAGCTGTTAAGCAGGATGGGGGAATGGGGGAGGGAGGCAAATGCATTTTCCAGAGAAAACAGCAAAAGTAGCAGATGTTAGGCAGACTTCTACCTTGCAGTGCTCTATTTCTGCTTTCCAAATATTTTGCAGATGAATTTGATAGGTGAAACTTCAAACATATCTGTAAACTGAGTTATAAACTTTCTAGCATCTGCCCTCTGTAGTGTAAAATGCATACCAGGAAGATGTTGGAACGAACACTGAGTCAGCTGATTGACAGTATCTGCCAAAATAACATTGCTGAGGAAGTTTGTCTATACTTGCTTTTGTGAGATGGTAAATACTCTGAGAGAATTTGTTGGAACATAGTTGAGAATTTTGTATTTGTACTTAGCATAGAAAATGCCTAACTGGTTTCATCACCCAAGAACTATTCCTCACTATCTGAGTATTTCAGTGAACTATGACTGATGGTTAGTTTTGGCCCTGAAGAGATGACAAAATATTGTTAAGTTTTGGGATATGAAATCTTGACTTGAATATCAAAAATGAAAGTCAAATATTGGGAACTATGCTATTTAAAACAATGCTAAACAAGTGGATGTACCCTTGGAAGGTTAATAGTTTACTCACCCATTACAAAAATATTATTATCCACAAAATCTCAGAATGTCATAAATTACATGGGAAAGAGAAAAAGAGTTATAGTACTTAAATCATATTTCACATTTTAGAAATACAGTCTTTCACTTTAACACCTCAGGAATTCATACACTACTTAAAAACATTTTATGCAGACAGCATTTATGGTATAGATGTCTTTGTCTCCAGGTATAGAAACTTAAAGATAGTTATTAAAACTATTATCTTCGCCTCATTTGAGTTCATTGTATTACTATACTATTCGAATTTTAAAATTAAATTGGCATTTAAAATGTCTTGCCACACTGTCTAGATATTTGATAATGTTGGAGATATACTCATATTTTAGTTGTGATACTGATATTATTATTATGTATTATATACCTCAAAAATGTATTTTAGAGATATAAGTTGAACTATACATATATATTGAACTATAAATAAATTACATTATTTACTTTATGTATTCTAGTGAAAAAGAAGGGAAATGAACGAAGGTAGAAGTGACATCATAGTTATTGAATCTGAGTGAAGGATGCACCGATTCATTATAATTATCTCTCTACCTTTGTATATATTCAAAGTTTTCCATAATAACAGATTTGAAGTCTTCAAAATTTAGAAGCATATTTTCATATTGAAAGCAAAATTTATTGTGTTTACAGAATGGAACAAAAATAATTATTACTCATGTGATAAAAATGCATGTCTTTGTAACTGTAAAATATTGTCAATAAGATAAAAATGAATAAAATTTAAAACAAAACAAAAAATATAAAGTGATAAGAAAGAATTGTATATTTTAACTGGCAGCATTTTATTCTTTCCTAGTGGTACCCAAAATAATGGTATCTTACATTATATAAAGTGTATAGACATGATTTCCATTTGTAATGTGGCTTTTATAAAGAAGCAAAATACTTCACAAGCTAATACATTTAAATTGACCCTATTGGATTTTTACAATAAAAATGTAATGTTAGTATGTTATCTTTTTACGTTATTAGACATAGTTTATAGACTATATCAACAATACACTATAGTCTGGAATTATCCTCATTTTGCATATAATAAGGGAATGAATTGCAAGCCCAATGATATGTTTAGAGGTTCCACAATGAATTTGACAGTGAACTAAGATTAAGACATTTGAACTCAGACTCTTACCAGAGTTCAGCTAAGCTTGAAGGATTTTACTTATTTACAACAGGCTTACTCTATATTTGTATTTTCTGTATTTTCTTATAGATTAGTCTAATCTACCTTCTTACTACCTCATGAAGTTCTGAAATGTCAATTGCTTTAGAAGAGGAGGCATTTGCCCTGTTTGGTTCCTGTGAATTAACTCAGCATCTTAAAAATAGCTGCCATCTGAGACCTTCAAGATGGCGGAAGAGTAAGATGTGGAGATCACTTTCCCCCTACAGATACGTCAGAAATACATCTACATGAGGAACAACTCCTACAGAACACCCACTGAACACTGGCAGAAGACCTCAGACTTCCCAAAAGGCAAGAAACTCCCCACATACCTGGGTAGGGCAAAAGAAAAAAGAAAAAACAGAGACAAAAGAATAGGGACGGGACCTGCACCACTGGGAGGGAGCTGTGAAGGAGGAAAGGTTTCCTCACTCTAGGAAGCCCCTTCGCGGGTGGAGACTGCAGGTGGCGGAAGGGGGAGGCTTCGGTGCCGCGGAGGAGAGCGCAGCAACAGGGGTGTGGAGGGCAAAGCGGAGAGATTCCCGCATGGAGGATAGGTGCCGACCGGCACTCACCAGCCCGAGAGGCTTGTCTGCTCACCCGCCGGGCAGGGCGGGGGCTGGGAGCTGAAGCTTGAGCTTCGGTCGGAGCGCAGGGAGAGGACTGGGGTTGGCGGCGTGAAAACAGACTGCAGGGGGGTTAGTGCACCACAGCTAGCCGGGAGGGAGTCCGGGGAAAAGTCTGGACCTGCCGAAGAGGCAAGAGACTTTTTCTTGCCTCTTTGTTTCCTGGTGCGCGAGGAGAGGGGATTCAGAGCGCCGCTTAAAGGAGCTCCAGAGACGGGCGCGAGCCACGGCTATCAGCGCGGACACCAGAGACGGGCATGAGACGCTAAGGCTGCTGCTGCAGCCACCAAGAAGCCTGTTGCAAGCACAGGTCACTCTCCACACCGCCCCTCCCGGGAGCCTGTGCAGCCCGCCACTGCCAGGGTCCCGTGATCCAGGGACAACTTCCCCGGGAGAACACATGGCGTGCCTCAGGCTGTTGCAACGTCACGCCAGCCGCTCACCCTGCACTCAGTACCCCTCCCACCCCCCAGCCTGAGTGAGCCAGAGCCCCCGAGTCAGATGCTCCTTTAACCCCATCCTGTCTGAGCAGACGCCCTCAGGCGACCTACACTCAGAGGCGGGGCCAAATCCAAAGCTGAGCCCCTGGGAGCTGTGAGAACAAAGAGAAAGGGAAATCTCTCCCAGCAGCCTCAGGAGCAGCGGATTAAATCTCCACAATCAACTTCATGTACCCGGCATCTATGGAAAACCTGAATAGACAACGAATCATCCCAAATTGAGGAGGTGGACTTTGCGAGCAACTATATATATATTATTTTCATTTTTCTCTCTTTTTGAGTGTGTATGTGTATGCTTCTTTCTGTGATTCTGTCTGTAGAGCCTTGCTTTTACCATTTGTCCTAGGGTTCTGTCCATCCTTTCTTTTTGTATAGATTTTAGCCCTTGTTATCATTGGTGGATTTGTTTTTTGATTTGGTTGCTCTCTTCATTCTTTCTTTCTTTTTTTTAGTATTACTTTTTAATTTATTTTATTTTTAATAATTATTTTTTATTTTAATAATTTATTTTATTTTATTTATTTTCTTCCTTTCTCCCTTTTCTTCTGAGCCGTGTGGCTGACTGGGTCTTGGTGCTCTGGCCGGGTTGTCAGGCCTGTGCCTCTGAGGTGGGAGAGCTGAGTTCAAGACATTGGTCCACCAGAGACGTCCTGGCTCCACGTAATATCAAACAGCGAAAGCACTCCCAGAGATCTCCATCTCAACGGAAGATGCAGCTCCATTCAATGAACAGCAAGCTACAGTGCTGGACACCCTATGAAAAACAACTAGTAAGACAGGAACACAACCACACCCATTAGCAGAGAGGCTGCCTAAAATCATAATAAGGTCACAGACACCCCAAAACACAACACTGTACATGGTCCTGCCCACCAGAAAAACAAGATCCAGCCTCACGCACCAGAACACAGGCACCAGTTCCCTCCGCCAGGAAGCCTACACAACCCACTGAATCAACTTTAGCTGCTGGGGGCAGACAGCAAAAACAATGGGAACTATGAACCTGCAGCCTGCAGAAAGGAGACCCCAAACACAGTAAGTTAAGTAAAATGACAAGACAGAGAAACACACAACAGATGAAGGAGCAAGGTAAAAACCCATCAGAGCAAACAAAGAAAGAGGAAAAGAGCAGTCTACCTGAAAAATAATTCAGAGTAATGTTAGTAGAGATGATCCAAAATCTTAGAAATAGAATGTAGAAAATACAAGAAAAGTTTAACAAGGACCTAGAAGAACTAAAGAGCAAACAAACAATGATGAACAACACAATAAATGAAATTAAAAATTCTCTAGATGGAATCCATAGCAGAATAACTGAGGCAGAAGAACGGATAAGTTACCTGGAAGATAAAATAGTGGAAATAACTACTGCAGAGCAGAATAAAGAAAAAATAATGAAAAGAATTGAGGACAGTCTCAGAGACCTCTGGGACAACATTAAATGCACCAACATTCGAATTATAGGGGTTCCAGAAGAAGAAGAGAAAAAGAAAGGGACTGAGAAAATATTTGAAGAGATTATAGTTGAAAACTTCCCTAATATGGGAAACGAAATAGTTAATCAAGGCCAGGAAGCACAGAGAGTCACACACAGGATACATCCAAGGAGAAACACGCCAAGACGCAAGAGCATTTCTATCTTCTGTATAGAACAGTGGATTCTTGGTTGATTTTCTTTTAAAATATTTTGGTTTTAAAACCATTATTATAAACATTTGTAAGTTCATAAATAGTTTGGGAAGTTATGACTAAGTTTTAAAAATTGTTTAAAGCATGGGATACACAGAAACACAAAAAGGCTCAAATGACAGTGATCTTGGCATAGATATATAACATTTTGAAATTCTAAGTCAAAAAGTTCCTTAATGGTATATATACTTCTTATTTGTTTAGTGTTTTTCAAAGGTGTTAACCTAAATTAACATTTTAGAAGAGAAATGAATAGACAAACAAGCCAAAAGTAAAAAAAAAAACAAAAAAGTTATAAAAGTTTAAATTAAACAAGTTTGCTAACTTTAATACAGTCCCAAGGAAACTATATTCTTAAAAGTTTAGGGCATTACTAGTTTCTTCTTAATGCTTAGCTTAAGATTTGAGATTTTTGGATGACCACAGCCCCTATTATCCTACTTCCTTTCAATATAATCATGCATTATGTTAGGTCTTACCTGTTTTATACTATTAAAAGTGATGACAATAATGGGGTATGATTCAGAGATTCAAATTCAGGAAAACCTCATCTGTTCTGAATTATATAATGGGGTTTCCAAGATGCTTTTATTTAAAAATTGGTTTCTTTTTATTATTTAGCTGGTTACTGAGTTGGAAATTTTTGAAAAAGAATATGAAATAGATCTGACCTTAGGGGAACAATGAATTGTAATTCTGTTTAAAAATCAAATTCGTTTAACAGAATGATTAAGTTGATATTGAGTGAAAAGGAGTTATTAGGTATAATATATATATATAATGTTTTATGTATATAATGTTTTACACCTTTTTTAAAAAATATGGGGCATACAAGTACATAGGCAAATTTGTTTTTGTTGTTGTTAATAGGTCTACATTTTAGTGACCTTTGTAATATAACTGAAAGACATGTGGAGAAAAAGATAATGGAAGAATTTTTCTCATTTAAATTTAAAAATACGTCATTTATTAAGCAATTGCTAAATAGGAAAAGATTCTGATTTTTTTGTTTTTCATGGAATTCCCATAATCAAGCAATGTTATATGTGGAAAGACCCTTGTAAGGATCTGATTAATCTGTGTCACTGTATTTTCCACCTGCAATACTTCTTCAATTTCTTTTCTGGCCTAAAGCCAGAAAAATATAAAAATTAATATTTATATTAATATTTATATCTTCCTTGTTATCTTTACCCTACCATGTTTCAAAATTCAAACTTATATGCTTCTCGTCTATAAAGTCTATATGGATATCTGTTTATATATCTCTCTGCCTTGTATAAACTCTGAAGTCAGTTCTAACACTTAACTAAAGCTGTGACCTTGGGGAAGTTATTAATACCTCTGTGTAATTCAGTTTCTTCATTTGTGAATTCGAAGTGTCAACAGAATTATCTACCATATAGTGTAATATTAGAATTAAATCAGTCAGTATATTATTGGAAGAGAATAAGACTTCAGTAAGGGTTAGCTGTTAACTACTAGTAATATTCACAATTCCACTATTGTCTCAGATCTACTATAACTTTTCCAGTCTACACAAATGAGTTGGCAGTAGTATAATATAATATAACATACTCATATTGTGAATCTAATGTTAACAAATGTTTTATTGATGATAATATTTTTATGATTATCTTTTCTTCTCCCAATATATGTTAAGGTTCTTGAATGCAGAGATGGAATGCTCTCTTTTCTCTGCATAGATGGTATAAATTGGTGGAGTACCTCAAAGGTATCAACAACAACTTAACCTATAAATATTTATCATGTTTATTGTTAAGGGAAGAACCTTGGAGTATTGAAACTGGGATCAGTATTATTTTCACTAATTATGTGGAAATAAATCTGTAAAATTGATAAAAAATTATTGTATTTGTCCAATATTTGGAACACTTCAAAATAATTTCATTCATTTGAATTTAGGGAAACTTCTAACCTAATGTCTTTTCATGTTCTTCAAATTATTTGCCTCTGTGCTATCTTTGGCCTGGAGTCCACATCTTTCGGATCGTCTAGTGGCCTGTTTCTTCTTACCTGACAGATATGTATAGCTCAGATGTCACCTTATTAAATGAGGCCTTTTGGATGACCCTCTCTAAAGCAGGACCACTCCTATCCTACCCAGTTCCACTATTTTTTTCTACTATTCTGCACAATTTAAATTACTATCTGAAATTACTTTGTTTAAATTTTTTCCCATTTTTATTTTTTTCCTTCCACTAGCTCTATCATATCAGAGACCAGGTCTGTCTTACCCATATTTTTATACCCAGATTAGAACAGCAGCCAGAACATTATAGATGTTTAATAAATATCTTTTAAAAATGAATTAATAATTTACATGAATTAAAAAAAAATTTTTGGTGATATAAAATCAAGAATATTGTGACTCAAAGGGATTAAGGTGTTCTGTCCCAACTGTTGTCAGAAGCTTAAAGGAAAATAATATTATCTAGATGTATAAGTTGTCCTTAAATCTTTTATATTAAAAAGTATCAATAGAAATAAAAATTTATCTAGAATATCAAGATGAAATAAGTCACCTAAACGAGGGGAAGTTTAGAAACATAGCCAAAGAGATCAAAAGATTATAGTTATCTGATGTGAACTTTGAAATAATTATGATAAATATGTTTAAAGGTTGTAATACAGGTTTCACCTTCTGACCAAAATATATTAACAAGAACTAACTTTACTCTTCCACTCCCACAATTATAAACCTGCAAAAAGTATATGAGGTAACACTTTTCAAGACCAGACAATATAAATAGTCATAAAATGACTGAGATGTTGATATAAGAGACACGAAATTTAAAATGACTGTTTAAAATACATTCAATAATTGGAAAGAAAGAAGTAGTGCTAGTTTGCTAAATCGATCATAACCAAGTGTCACAAACTCGGTGGCTTAAACAGCATACAAGTATTGTCTCCCATTCTGGAGGCAAGAAGTTTAATTAAGATGAAGGTGTTTGCAGGATTGATTTCTTCTGAGGGCTATGAGAGAGAATCTGTTTCACTCCTATCATGTAGCTTCTAGTGGTTTGCTACAATCTTTGGTATTCCTTTCTTTATAAAAGGATATTCCCAAACTCTGCCTTCATTTTCATATGGAATTCTTCCTGTGTTCATATGGCATCCTTCCTGTGTGTATGGCTATGTCTAAATGTCCTCTTTTTATAAGGATAATAGTTATATTGGACTATGGTTCATACTAGGGACCTCACTTTAGCTTAACTAATCACATCTTCAAATAAGGTCACATTCTGAGATTAGAGGAGTTAGGACTTCAACATGTGAATTTTGAGGGAACATAAATTATCTCATAACAATAACTAAGTCGATTTAGAATTTCAGCAAAGGAATTAAGGTCATAAAAATAAAATAAAAATTATAGAAGTTACAGCAAAATTAATGGAATGAAAATTAGCTGGATAAGTTTAACATTAGATTGGAGACTTCAGAAAAAAATCTGAATACAAGCCAATAGGAATTCAATCTGAAGAATAGAGAAAAAAAGCTAAAAAATAACTAAACAGAACCTCAGTGACTTGTGGGGCAATATCATTTAATCTAAATATTTGTAAATGGAGTTCCAGAAAAAGGAGAGAAAAAATTGAGCAGAAAAATATTTGATAGAATAGTGTCCCAAAATATCCCAAATTAATGAAAAACCACAACCTGCAGAGCCAAGAATCTCAGCAAATCCTAAACTGGATAAATAAAAAAAATCCTACAAAAAATTTCTCTTTGAAATTATCAAAGAGATTAGATAGATGATAGATAGATAAATAGGTAATTTTCCACTCATTTTAACTATATCCACAGCAATGCTATATCTTTAGCAGCAAGAACCATGCCTAGCACCTAGCAAAACCTGAAAGATCATTGAATAATTAAATAGATGAAAAACTAAAAAGAAACTAAGTTGTTACTGTGAAATGTACAAAACACACATAGCAATGGAAACACTTCTCATTGTTTTTTTTTTTTAATGAACTGAATCTTTAAGAAGTTTGTCTCATGACCCATGAATAGGGTACAAATACACCAAGGGCCTGATGGAGCTAAGCAAAATCAATTTACATTCAAAATTCCAAGAATTGCCTGGGTAATATAGACAAATTTCAGCAGGTGTTATATCAATATGAATTTTGTAGATGGTTGCCCAGAGAGCATGAGATATAATTTTAATGTTTGCCATGTTGTTTGCTCAAGGGACATCTCATAAGGAATATGTTTAAAGAAAATATGTAGGTAGCAAACTCTGCTCTAAGAGTTAACTGAGTAGGCTGAGACAACTTAGATACAGAATTTACCCATTCAAGCTAATGTGACAGGATGTATAGCAAGGTATTTAAGGATGTAGCAAAAAGAATTAGTCAAGATCTACTTTTCTATGTCCAAGTTTTTTCTCTGATAATTTTACTCTTTGTACTCAAAACATCATTACTTTGTTTAGTGACTATTGATTAGGAAGGCCATACATACAAATAAATGGACAATACTGCAGTTTTCCAAAAGAGGTAAGGACCCCAAGACTAGGGGAGAAGCCAAGAGTAGTCTGCTACAATAGCAACTGATTGGGGATTCAGGATCCTGAAAAATAACTCTACACAATTCCTATTAACTGAGTTTCCATTTCAATAATGTATTTAGATAAGACAAACAAACAAAAAACCCTCCATTCTCTAATTTATGACTAGAATATGAATGTTAAAATTAAATTGTTCAATAGATTAATATGTAATATGCCCTGGTATCTTAGAGCCACAATTTCTCCAAAATATTGCAGTTGGCAAAGACATGTTAATGTTTAATATACATTATTTTTAAAAAATTTTTATTGGAGTATAGTTGATTTACAATGTTATGTTAGTTCAGGTATACAGCAAATTGAATCAATTATACATATTCATATATCCACTCTTTTTTAGATTCTTTTCCCATATAGGCCATTACAGAGTTGTTTTTTTTTTTTTTTTTGGGGTACGCGGGTCTCTCACTGTTGTGGCCTCTACCGTTGCGGAGCACAGGCTCCGGACGCGCAGGCTCAGCGGCCATGGCTCACAGGCGCAGCCGCTCCGCGGCATGTGGGATCTTCCCGGACCAGGGCACGAACCCGTGTCCCCTGCATCGGCAGGTGGACTCTCAACAACTGCGCCAACAGGGAAGCCCCATTACAGAGTATTGAATAGAGTTTACTGTGCTATATAGTAGGTCCTTATTAGTTATCTATTGTATATATAGTAGTGTAATACACATTATTTTTAAAAATCAGATAATCAAAGGTTTATCAGGACATTATGTTGGTCACTGTTTAACCAAAATTCAAGAAATGAGTGAACTTTTGTGTTCATGGTGAAAGGAGTCTCGTGGTATAACTTGATGAGCTCTGAAACAGAACCTCCTCAAATATATTCTTTCACTAGTGCCTGAAATTCAATAAGCAGACATTTATTTCTGAATCCTAAATGTTGTTTTTCTCTCTTCATGTTTTTTTCTTTCAATGCAAATGCTTCTAAAATGGTACATGTACTACATTCCTTACGCTTTAGTATACAGTGACTCTTTAGAGAGACCAAGCAAGTTAAATTGCATCAGAATCAATAGGAGTGATTTGAAAAACTATACAAGTTTTCTTGTCCAAACTGTGTCATGTATTTATTATATTAATTTTACCTTGGTTAAGATAACTAGAACAACATGAGCAGACTAGACATATGAAGAGAGTATGTGCTGATGGGAAGGGAGGGAAGAGTATACATGGAATGATGTCATGGAATATTCACCAAAATTTATCTCTTCATTGTCCTATATTATTGTTTTGTCTAAGTTGGAGTCTGTCATCAGACACAGTTGAAAATCACGAATATCTGTATATATGTAGAAGCACAGTGGGTAGGAGAGAAAAGAAATGAGCAATGTAAATGTTAAAGATATGTGTGTAAAAGAATGTCATAAAGCCCCTTCTGAAATTATTTTTACTGAAAAAACTGCCAGGTTTTAAAATTACAAATAGGGTCCTCAATTATTAGAGAAATCTCTGCTTGGTGATCCTTCAGGAAGGAATAATGCCTCAAATATCACATGCTTTCTTTCATAAGAATCAAAAGACTTGAAATAAAATTTTTCTCCCAAATATAGCACTTTTATTTATTTGCATGATTATTTTCTTAATTTCAATTATAAGTCACAATACATCTTCATACTTGATTTGGAGGTCAAACTAAATCTTTGTTGCTGTTCCTTGCTAACAGCAAGTCATGCAATTGAGACATTTAGTTTTGGAACACAGCACTCATTTGATGTTTCATCACAATAAAAAAAGAAGCAGGATTTTACCCTATGAAACTGAGGGAAGATTCTCAAATATCAATTTTATAGATGAAATTTTATTTGAAAACTTTTATAGCCCCGTTTAACATTTGGAAGATTATCATTACTGCAGCTTTTCTGTGATTTTCTAATAAAACAAATAAATCAAAATTAAATGTGTAGAAATTATAATATGATTGGAATAACTTTTGCTCTGTTTAATGGTGCCCTAGATTGTGTTCCCTGGAAACAGACTATCAATTTGTTTCAGGATGAGTTGAATTTAGAAGGTTTATTGGGGAGTTCTCTCAGGAGACACACTTGTGAAAAGATGGAGTCTGTACTGGGAAGAGGGAGGAGCTGATCTATAATGTAGTGGGAGCTGAGCCTTCAGCCAGTCCCAGAATCTGGTGGATCCTATTGCCAGCAGCTGGTATCCACTCTGAAGAAAGGCAAAGAGGGATATGTTTGGTGGAAGAAAACTCACCACGATGTGTCTTGGAGCTCCCAGTTTAAATAATAAATAAGGATATGCAGCAGCCACTGCCTGGTCCTTATTCAGAATTTAATATATAATGACTGTTCTTGTAGAAACCTGAATATCTTAAACCAAAATCAAAATGCAAAGCAGAGTTGGTTTTTGTAATATGTTAAATTGTGAGACAGCACATGACAAACCAAACACTTCCAATATTTTCTCAACTCCCCATAGCCAATATTAAGTCAGATCTGCACAATGAAATTTTTACTCCTTAGCTCTTTCAGGAGCATGTTTTATGATTTCTGAAACTTTTCTGTGGTCGCTGAAAGCTGAGTTGCCGCAAGCAGCGAAGAACACATTCTTACTTGTTTTCTTCTCTCTGTCCAAACCGTTTTGCCTATTGGGCTGCCTTACAACTTATATGAGGTTTACCAAGTCACCCCCCTTGCCATAGCTTTATTTCAGTGCTGTACTTTGCTTCCTGGATTTTAATAGGAAGCTGGCTAGTGATTTGTCACATTATGGATCCATACCCTAATTGGAATTTGAGACTAGAATGTTTTTTTATTTTTACTTCCTATTATAGACACCCATTACAAAAGTGTTACTTGGTTGATTCTTTTCTCAGCTAGTTAATAAAATCCAAGATACTTGCATTGTCCAAGAAGAAAGTTCTTACTCAGAATTCCAGAGTCCCAAATCACTAAATTCTCTGTTGCTTAAGAGACTAAAAAGATGAAAAGGTGAAAATAGAGTTTCAGTGCCTGATTGTTTATCAGCTAACAAAGTTGTCATTATATGTTGAGAGAGAGAGAGATAATTTGAAATAGAGAAATATTTATAACACTTTGCAATCACAGTAGGGAGAGTTTCAGACTTCCCTAAGTAATATCTGAATTGTGTCATTTTTTGAGTGTGTAATGCTGTTAAAGCAGTAATACAGTGTGTATCTATGCCAAAGGTAACTGCTCTGTCTATGCTTGTGCTTATTTTTCTCTTGAGATTTTTGCAAATAAAAAATTTCTCTTTGCCAGGAAAGTAACAGCTTCAATCAATTTCTCTTTTAGGTTATGTAAGAGATACTGATTAAAATAAGGATGATTCACAGATGGAACATGAAGCACACTGTTCCCCCTGGATATTAAAGGACAAACAAACAAGGCTTTTCAGACTTCAGTTTTCTGTCAGAATGATCAGAGAACGGTAGCTGAATGGCATCCATTAAGGAGAATCAAGGCCAACTATGGCAGTAGGTTTTGGTAAGTGCCCAAAAGTATCTCATGGGAACTATGAGACTCTGACAAAACAGGGCTCTCTTCCTGTCATGTCAGGTATCCGAATGCTGGCCTTTATTTAAGACTGACATTTGGGTGATTAACTATATGTTGAACTTTTGTAGTTGTTCTTTTTTGCTATGTTCTCATTCTTAATCAAAGAGAAGTAATTTCCCTGTTTGATATGGTATGCAGCATTTTAACATCGGTTTCAGACTTTCTTCTTAATTACACCCGACTCTAGGTGGTGCAACATACTGTTCCCAGTGCTCATATCTAGCTACCTGCCTGCTTTAACAATACTAGACATTTTATCCAAATTCTGACTTTTCAGTGCTAATCAATTGCTAGACTTATCACTACTACTTCTTTAAACTTCTCAAGTCTCTCTCCCTGTTCCTTACCTCTCTCTGTCTCATTCTCTCCCTATCATTTCCATTGAATTATTTTAATCCATAATCCCATGTGACCTGAATTATTTCAAGAGCTGCCTATCTGGTCTCTCTGCCTCAGGCTGCCCACGCTTCAAGTTGTTTCCACACTATAGTCAGAGTAGTCACTCAAAATTTCAGCTTTATTTGTATGACCCCAATGTTTGAAAGATTTCAATGACTTTGCTTTATTTTTAGTTTTAGATTTGACTCATTAAAATGATATAAAAATTCTGTATTCTTTGACCTAGTCTTGCATCTCCAGCTTTACCTCTCATTAATCTCTCAGCTCTACCTCTTGTCCTATTTAATAACTTACAATTCCACAATACATTGTAGCCTCTGTCACCAGCCCTCATTTACATATGACAGTACCTCTACTTGAAATTACTTTATGCTTGAATAACTCTTATCTACTTCAGATTTATTTTCACATATTATTTCCTTAGGGATATTTTTGCTTCTTTCTCTAAGACTAGATGAGGTGGCTCTCCTATAGCTACCCAAGCCTGTGTTCTGTGTTTTACCCCTACAGTAGAACTTATCAAGTTGTATTGTAATTACTTGCTTTCTTGCTGTCTCATATTCTATACAACAAATTCTTTCAGGGCAGAAAGAATTGTTGGCTTCTTGAGCAGTTAGTGGATGCAAAATAAATATTTATTGGTTAACTAGATGAAAAAATTAATATTGTTTTATGTATATATGTGATGAGATTATATTTTCTAAGAAATGCTTTCTTTTTTTCTCAGACTTTGACATTTGTGAGCCTACATAAACTTAGATGCAATTTTGAGGAAATGCTCAGGGGAGGTGGGGGAGATCTGAAATTTACTAAAATACTCAGAATAAGTTTTTCCAAATCCTTAAAGAATGCATAGCAGGGGCTTCCCTGGTGGCACAGTGGTTGAGAGTCTGCCTGCTGATGCAGGGGACATGGGTTCGTGCCCCGGTCCGGGAAGATCCCACATGCCGCGGAGCGGCTAGGCCAGTGAGCTATGGCCGCTGAGCCTGCGCGTCCGGAGCCTGTGCTCCTCAATGGGAGAGGCCACAACAGTGAGAGGCCTGCATACCACAAAAAAAAAAAAAAAAAAAAGAATGCATAGCAATATGGAAACTATATAAAACTATAGAGGAAATTTAAGTTTCTTGCACGAAAAGGGGGTAAGTAAAAATAGGTGACAAAAAAAATACCCTACCTTATAAGACTTCTGGCCACTTCATGATACAACTTTCCGTGAAGGAATGAATCAATTCACAGAAGATATTTATGGGACGTGTTAACAGTGAGGTGTTTGAACAACATAGGAAGTCTTCCTTACCTCCATCCCTAGATACTGAGAATTATCATAAACTGTAAATTTGGGAGATAATGGGGAACTTGTCACATATGTTTTTAGGGCTTCTTCAGGCAGGCAGTTATGGGATTATTTTGTGAAGTATATGCTTGGAATCAACTAGTTAACCCTTTTAGGAGAAACTATAGCTGCCACTAGGAATCTTCACTTCTACACCTTAGACCAAACTTTCTACAACTACTGGGTTTCCATTTGAGGGAAAAGGAAATGTGACAAGAAAAGGAAAAGTTATTCCTATGACTTATCTATTCTAGTAAATATTAAAAACTTGTGAAAGTATTGAAAGAAAGCTGAACTTGGATTGGAAAGGCTTGATTTTTAGCACAAGATTTGCTATTTAGCTGTTGTACTTAAAGAAAAGTTGTCACAGAAGAGAATTATCTGAAGATTGTGGAAATTAAAATTTTGATCACTGTTTTTTTTTTTTTTAAAGAGTAATTTAGCAGAATGAGCAACAGAATAGAAAAGGCATAAGGGCAACTTAATAGTGATGTAGCTCAGCCCCAAAAGCCATCTGTTAGAAATTCCAGCAGAGAAGAGAGACAATGTGGGGTAGGAAATTATTCCAAAATAATAAAGGGAACTTTCTCCAATGTAAATTAGACATTATTGTTCTGAACTAAAAGCCAAGGAATATATATATATATATATATATATATATATATATATATATATATAGAATTTCTACTCTTTGTCAGCTACTGAGGCCTGTAATTTAATCATGGGTTTAAAATCAAAACAAACTAAACAAAAAGAAAATATTGCTGTTATCATGGAACTTACAACATAGTGGAGGGAGAGACTAAAATAAAAATTAATAAACATGTTCTATTTTAATAAACATTAATAACATTTTATGTAATGATAAAAACTATGAGGAAAATGGCACAGAAATGAGAATAATGAAAATGGGGATCAAGAAGGTGACAGAAAGGCAAGGGTTGCAGATGTTGTAAAATGTATAATGCCCTAGGATGAAGTCTAACAAAGAGGGTAGTGCACTGGAGCTGAGTGATCCGAAGGAAAATGGTGTGATAGGAAACAGGGTCTGAGTGACTCCATGGTAAAACTGGATTAACTTAATCCAAGTTGAGTATGCAGTCAAATTTTGTGGCCCATTCAAACTGTTACTAATATAAGAAAGGTAAAATATATAGATATCTGCTAAACCAAAGCAGATAAATTGGCAAATTTATCAATTTTGCCAATATGGTGCACAGTTGATTATGTGACTGTGGAATATATAATCATACCTTTTGATTGAAGTGCAAAAATATTTCATGTCAGAGTTTTAAGTATATTTCCCAGAGTTCTTTGTATTTGGATGTTTCATTGTTAGCAGTTTGATAATATTTCAATATTTTTTAATGCTTTAAAATTCTCAACCCACTTGAAATCAAAATATCCCATTTTGATTTCACAACCATCTTGTTAGATGGATTAGCATCCTAGTTCTACAACAGAGGAAACTTTCAATCAGATAATTAAAAGACTTTACCAAAGATTTTTAATCCCATGTTCAATTCAATATTCAACTGCATTAGGCTGTCTCTTTAATAGGTTAATTAGGTGGTGTCAAACTGAATATATATATATATATTTCATAAAAATATAGTTGATAGATTGAATAGATACTTTCTAATCACTATTCATATACATCTTCTGATTTCTAGCAAGTATTTAAAATTTCAAATATGCTATTTGATTTTCCAATTTTGAAATGTCTATTTCAAAATTGACTTGAAACTGGTTTTCTAAACACCCTTTTTTCCTGCAATTTCCACGAGGAAGTTTTCTTAGTTCACATAGCTACCTTAGGCAGTATATCCAAAAGTATATTGGTCAGAAACCCCAGCTTAGTAGCAGGCCAACATGAGGCATTCCTCTTCATCGGAGATCCTTGCAGCAGTCATTCAGCAGACAGCTGAGGTACAAGGAGATGGAATCCAAAATCTCACCTGGTTTAAAACCTCCATGCATCTCAGGAGCTAGTATTCATAATGGCTTCATACCCAAATGTAAGATCCTTGCAGTGGTCATGTCAATTGCAAGAGTCACTGCCCTTAGGAAAGCTCAAAGTTCAGAGTTCCTCTCACAGCGCAGAAGCAGTTCGTAAATCAGGAAACACTTTTCATATAAATACTCTTGCTTAGTACTGTAACTGGCATTTTACATTTTTCATGTGTCCCAGGGAACAATGAAAGAAAGTTAACCAAATTTTGACTACTCTTGCAGCAGAGGCAAGGGTTTTCAATCCTTACCTACTCGGGGTTGGGGAGCTATGCTTGTGTTGGGCTAGCTCAGATAGAACTACTGGCTAATGTTGTTTAGGTCTCAAAGGCCCACTAGTAGTGGAAAAAGAATACCTCATCTACGGTTTTGGGCTTTCCATTCATCCATTCATTCAAAAAATAGCAACACTGAATATTTGCTGTTTGCTAAAATCTCTTCCAGACTAAGGGCATAGTCAGGGAGCAAAACATCACAGTCTTGTAGGAACAGAGAATAAGAGTGTTGAGAGAAATATTAGGTGGGATGTCTGGAATAGATTATTTATACCTGCTGATTAAACATAGGATGGGTTTTATGTAAAGTCTAGAGACAGAGATGTAAAACCATGAGTTCACAGAAATTGAAAGGTAAAAATGTAATAGCAGATCCTGTGAGGAAATGGGAGAATAGTCTGGCTGAATAGGAGGTGTTATCAGGGGCTTTCTTGTATTCTGGTTCCTACTGTGAGAATTATGGCAGACCAGTTCTGACTGAAGGGCCACAAACAGGATGACAGACATACAAGCACCATTCACAGGAGCGTAGATGTAAGCATGATTCCTCAGCTACCCAAGTACGTGTATGTGGGCTTGAAATAGTAAAGTTATTACATCCCAGGTTAAAAATTAATTTTGCCCTAAAAAAATCTTTTAATTCTAGCTTCTAAATATCCAAAGTGTCTGATTAAGGAAAATAATAGACAAATATATATCTTTTTTCTGAGACAACTTCTGAGCAATAGGGGAATCTTTCATAGAAAATTGAGGTTAAAGATACATATTATCATTTTCCTATACAACCCACTGAATATATAGAAATAATCCATAGGTGTTTGAATTCTTTCTTAAAAATCCTTCAAATAAAATGTTTACATATCTTTAAGACTACATATTCTAAATTTGTCAAATTTTCACAGATTTCTATAAAAGGAACAAATACTGCTAAACTATTAAAATGTCAAGGAAGTCTGTAAAATTGAGACGGAAAGTCTCTATATTCAAAAGATTCAGTATTAATCAATTTTATACACAGAGACTGAGGTCTGCTTCTACAAGTTGAGTGACAGAGTTTGGAATGTGTACTGAGTCCTAAAAGACTCAACCTTCATTTCACAGGCCACAGACAGCCACAGAATATTATAAGCTGGTGGACAACATGATCAGATTTGCATTTTTGAAAGATCACTCAGTCAGCAGTATGAAGGAAGAATAGAAGTTGACAACACTACAGACTAGGACAAAGTTCAGTATGTGGAACAATCCATTGCCAAATGAGTACCGTGGGCTAGAATGATTAAGCAACATAAGTGAAATAGTTCAAGTGTTGTCCTATTAGAGCTAAAAAAAGAAAAAAGAAGAAACCCCACAACTGGAAGCATAATTTGGCTGAAGGAAAGTCTTATAACTGGAGGTCTCTAAAAGGTTGAAGAAAAATGTTAACTAAATGAAAAAAATGGACTTTTTGTAAAGATGGAAGTAAGGATTACAAGCTTAAGTGTTAACAGTGGCCATCTTAATAATATAAAGCAGGCCTTTGCTTATTTTGTTAGGAATAATCTCCTTTACAACCACCAAGAGATTTAGATAGATAGATATATAGATAGATAGATAGATATCAACCATATATATATAAAAAAATGCAGGCATACTTTTTTGACCCCTGTGAAAGGATGACAATGAGAAGTAGTAGGGATTGTGGTGAGCTTCCCAGGGTATGACATATCTAAAGGAAGCAAGAAGTACTTAAATCCGGCTTATTTTGTCATAGAGAAGCATCTAGTGCAGGGATTGAGTTGTCTGGTTGTCTGTCTCTCTTCCTTATTAGGACAGTGACCTCTGGCAAATCACTGAACCTCTCTGCCTCAGTTTCTTTGTCTGTAAAATGGTGATTATATTTCCTACATCATAGTGCTTCTATTACTATTAAATTTCTTAAATCGTAAACATTTAGAAATAAACCTGGAATATAGTGGGCATGCATTCAAGGAATACACAGTTTCTTTTGACAAATGAGTTTCTTCTTGTGAGACAATACTGAAGTACTGGTAGTAGTTGCTTGGATCACTGTATTGGAAATGATTGGATACTGACTCAGAAGATCCAAATAGATAATTGAACACCATCATATAAACTTTCAGAATTTGAAGTTTTGTGGGTGTAATATAGTTCAGAGTATGGCCATTGAAATGACTTGTTGAAGTTAATTATGGGTAAAATTTCAAGAAATTTTGGAAGCAAATTTTGTCTTCTATCTGAAAGTAGAAACTATTCAATATCATGGATTATATTTTTCTATCAGTATGTTTGCATGTAGTGTACATGCATGTGTGCATGTATGCATGTTTGTATGTTTGTAGTCCCTTATATTATAGGGTAAACTTTAGAAAGACTATCAAATAGAAAATAAGAAGATCTGATTTCCAGGATGATGCAAATAAATTTAAAATTTTTAAAAATTTGAGTGAATTATTAGATTGTTTATTAAATGAGATTTAGAATTTTTCTTTTTCAGATTCTAAACTTAAACTCGGGAGAAAAGGAGCATAAACACCTCAACTGCAATTCAAACTAGAATTTCATATATACGATAGAAACAATGACTTCTTGATATGAAACTGGTTGAAATTTTGTTGAAATTGAGAAGAAAATGAAGTTTTTAGTTTGCTTCACACCTTACTGATGAATGCACTGTTTAACTATGGCAACTGACGATTATCATATTGCCAGTGACCTTCAGAAAGATTCATCCAAACCAGGCATCAAATTATTTTACAATAATATTACAGAAATGCTAGAACAAGTAAGATTAGCTAAGACTCAACATATAGGATGAGTTAAAGGAGATTCAATGTTGTTCATGTTTATTTGATATAGTTTTCATTTCCCTTGGATATATATATATATATATATTATTTTTTTACATCTTTATTGGAGTATAATTGCTTTACAATGGTGTGTTAGTTTCTGCTTTATAACAAAGTGAATCAGTTATACATATACATATGTTCCCACATCTCTTACCTCTTGCAACTCCCTCCCTCCCACCCTACCTATCCCACCACCCCTCCAGGCGGTCACAAAGCACCGAGCTGATCTCCCTGTGCTATGAGGCTGCTTCCCACTAGCTATCTACCTTATGTTTGGTAGTGTATATATGTCCATGCCACTCTCGCTTTGTCACAGCTTACCCTTCCCCCTTCCCATATCCTCAAGTCCATTCTCTAGTAGGTCTGTGTCTTTATTCCTGTCTTACTCCTAGGTTCTTCTGATATTCTTTCTTTTTCTTAAATTCCATATATATGTGTTAGCATACGTTGTCTTTCTCTTTTTGACTTACTTCACTCTGTATGACAGACTCTAGGTCTATCCACCTAATTACAAAGAGCCCAATTTTGTTTCTTTTTATGGCTGAGTAATATTCCATTGTATATATGTGCCATATCTTCTTTATCCATTCATCTGATGATGGACACTTAGGTTGTTTCATCTCCTGGCTATTGTAAATAGAGCTGCAATGAACATTTTGGTACATGACTCTTTTTGAATTATGGTTTTCTCAGGGTATATGCCCAGTAGTGGGATTGCTGGGTCATATGGTAGTTCTATTTGTAGCTTTTTAAGGAACCTCCATACTGTTCTCCATAGTGGCTGTACCAATTCACATTCACACCAGCAGGGCAAGAGTGTTCACTTTTCTCCACACCCTTCTCCAGCATTTATTGTTTCTAGATTTTTTGATGATGGCCATTCTGACTGGTGTGAGATGATATCTCATTGTAGTTTTGATTTGCATTTCTCTAATGAATAATGATGTTGAGCATTCTTTCATGTGTTTGTTGGCATTCTGTATATCTTCTTTGGAGAAATGTCTATTTAGGTCTTCTGCCCATTTTTGGATTGGATTGTTTGTTTTTTGGTATTGAGCTCAGGAGCTGCTTATAAATTTTGGAGATTAATACTTTGTCAGTTGCTTCATTTGCAAATATTTTCTCCATTCTGAGGTAGTCTTTTGGTCTTGTTTATGGTTTCCTTTGCTGTGCAAAAGCTTTGAAGTTTCATTAGGTCCCATTTGTTTATTTTTGTTTTTATTTCCATTTCTCTAGGAAGTGGGTCAAAAAGGATCTTGCTGTGATTTATGTCATAGAGTATTCTGCCTATATTTTCCTCTAAGAGTTTGATAGTTTCTGGCCTTACATTTAGGTCTTTAATCCATTTTGAGCTTATTTTTGTGTATGGTGTTAAGGAGTGATCTAATCTCATACTTTTACATGTACCTGTCCAGTTTTCCCAGCACCACTTATTGAAGAGGCTGTCCTTTCTCCACTGTATATTCCTGCCTCCTTTATCAAAGATAAGGTGACCATATGTGCGTGGGTTTATCTCTGGGCTTTCTATTCTGTTCCATTAATGTATATTTCTGTTTTTGTGCCAGTACCATGCTGTCTTGATTACTGTAGCTTTGTAGTATAGTCTGAAGTCAGGGAATCTGATTCCTCCAGCTCTGTTTTTCGTTCTCAAGATTGCTTTGGCTATTCGGGGTCTTTTGTGTTTTCATACAAATTGTGAAATTATCTGTTCTAGTTCTGTGAAAAATACCAGTGGTAGTTTGATAGGGATGTATTGAATCTGTAGATTGCTTTGGGTAGTAGAGTCATTTTCACAATGTTGATTCTTCCAATCCAAAACATGGTATATCTCTCCATCTCTTTGTATCATCTTTAATTTCTTTCATCAGTGTCTTATAATTTTCTGCATACAGGTCTTTTGTCTCCTTAGGTAGGTTTATTCCTAGATATTTTATTCTTTTTGTTGCAATGGTAAATGGGAGTGTTATCCTGATTTCACTTTCAGATTTTTCATCATTAGTGTATAGGAATGCCAGAGATTTCTGTGCATTAATTTTGTATCCTGCTACTTTACCAAATTCATTGATTAGATCTGGTAATTTTCTGGTAGCATGTTTAGGATTCTCTATGTATAGTATCATGTCATCTGCAAACAGTGACAACTTTACTTCTTCTTTTCCGATTTGGAAACCTCTTATTTCCTTTTCTTCTCTGATTGCTGTGGCTAAAACTTCCAAAACTATGTTGAATAAGAGTGGTGAGACTGGGCAACCTTGTCTTGTTCCTGATCTTTGTGGAAATCGTTTCAGTTTTTCACCATTGAAGACTATGTTGGCTGTGGCTTTGTCCTATATGGCCTTTATTATGTTCAGGAAAGTTCCCTCTATGCCTACTTTCTGCAGGGTTTTTATTATAAATCGGTGTTGAATTTTGTCAAAAGCTTTCTCTGCATCTATTGAGATGATCATATGGTTTTTCTCCTTCAATTTGTTAATATGGTGTATCACGTTGATTGATTTGCATATATTTAAGAATCCTTGCATTCCTGGAATAAACCCAACTTGATCATGGTTTATGATCCTTTTAATGTGCTGTTGGATTCTGTTTGCTAGTATTTTGTTGAGGATTTTTGCATCTATGTTCATCAGTGATATTGGCCTGTAGTTTTCTTTCTTTGTGGCATCCTTGTCTGGTTTTGGTATCAAGGTGATGTAGGCCTTATAGAATGAGTTTGGGAGTGTTCCTCCCTATGCTATATTTTGGAAGAGTTTGAGAAGGATAGGTGTTAGCTCTTCTCTAAATGCCTGATAGAATTTGCCTGTGTAGCCATATGGTCCTGGGATTTTGTTTGTTGGAAAATTTTTAATCACAGTTTCAATTTCAGTGCCTGTGATTGGTCTGTTCATATTTTCTCTTTCTTCCTGATTCAGTCTTGGCAGGTTGTGCATTTCTAAGAATTTGTCCATTTCTTCCAGGTTGTCCATTTTATTGGCATAGAGTTGCTTGTAGTAATCTCTCATGGTCTTTTGTATTTCTGCAGTGTTAGTTGTTACTTCTCCTTTTTCATTTCTAATTCTATTGATTTGAGTCTTCTCCCTTTTTTTCTTGATGAGTCTGGCTAATGGTTTATCAATTTTGTTTATCTTCTTAAACAACCAGCTTTTAGTTTTATTGATCTTTGCTATCGTGTCCTTCATTTCTTTTTCATTTATTTCTGATCTGATTTTTATGGTTTCTTTCCTTCTGTTAACTTTGGGTTTTTTTCTTCTTCTTTATCTAATTGCTTTAGGTGCAAGGTTAGGTTGTTTATTCGAGATGTTTCCTGTTTCTTAAGGCAGGATTGTATTGCTATAAACTTCCCTCTTAGAACTGCTTTTGCTGCATCCCATAGGTTTTGGGTCGTCATGTCTCCATTGTCATTTGTTTCTAGGTATTTTTTGATTTCCTCTTTGATTTCTTCAGCTATCACTTCGTTATTATGCAGTGTATTGTTTAGCCTCCATGTTTTTTTTTTTTTTTTTTTTTTTTGATATACGCGGGCCTCTCACTGTTGTGGCCTCTCCCATTGCAGAGCACAGGCTCCAGAAGTGCAGGCTCAATGGTCATTTCTCACGGGCCCAGCTGCTCCGTGGCATGTGGGATCTTCCCAGACCAGGTCATGAACCCGTGTCCCCTGCATCGGCAGGCGGACTCAACCACCGCGCCACCAGGGAAGCCCCTGTTTGTATTTTTACAGATCTTTTCCTGTAATTGATATCTAGTCTCATAGCGTTGTGATCGGAAAAGATACTGATACAATTTCAATTTTCTTAAATTTACCAAGGCTTAATTTGTGACCCAAGATATGATCTATCCTGGAGAATGTTCCATGAGCACTTGAGAAAAATGTGTATTCTGTTGTTTTTGGATGGAATGTCCTATAAATATCAATTAAGTCCATCTTGTTTAATGTATCTTTTAAAGCTTGTGTCTCCTTATTTATTTTCATTTTGGATGATCTGTCCATTGGTGAAAGTGGGGTGTTAAAGCCTCCTACTATGAATGTGTTACTGTCGATTTCCCCTTTTATGGCTGTTAGTATTTGCCTTATGTATTGAGTTGCTCCTATGTTGGGTGCATAAATATTTACAATTGTTATATCTTCGTCTTGGATCGATCCCTTTATTCATTATGTAGTGTCCTTCTTTGTCTCTTTTAATAGTCTTTATTTTAAAATCTATTTTGTCTGATATGAGAATTGCTACTCCAGCTTTCTTTTGGTTTCCATTTGCATGGAATATCTTTTTCCATCCCCTTACTTTCAGTCTGTATGTGTCTCTAGGTCTGAAGTGGGTCTCTTGTAGACAGCATATATATGGGTCTTGTTTTTGTATCCATTCAGCCAATCTGTGTCTTTTGGTGGGAGCATTTAGTCCATTTACATTTAAGGTAATTATCCACATGTATGTTCCTATTCCCACTTTCTTAATTGTTTTGGCTTCGTTATTGTAGGTCTTTTCCTTCTCTTGTGTTTCTTGCCTAGAGAAGTTCCTTTAGCATTTGTTGTAAAGCTGGTTTGGTGGTGCTGAACTCTCTCAGCTTCTGCTTGTCTGTAAAGGTTTTAATTTCTCCATCAAATCTGAATGATATCATTGCTGGGTAGAGTAATCTTGGTTACAGGTTTTTTCTTTCATCACTTTAAATATGTCCTGCCAGTCCCTTCTGGCTTGCAGAGTTTCTGCTGAAAGATGAGCTGTTAACCTTATGGGGATTCCCTTGTGTGTTATTTGTTGTTTTTCCCTTGCTGCTTTTAATATGTTTTCTTTGTATTTAATTTTTGACAGTTTGATTAATATGTGTCTTGGCATATTTCTCCTTGGATTTATCCTATATGGGACTCTCTGTGCTTCCTGGACTAGATTAACTATTTCCTTTCCCATGTTAGGGAAGTTTTCAACTATAATCTCTTCAAATATTTTCTCAGTCCCTTTCTTTTTCTCTTCTTCTTCTGTAACTCCTATAATTCGAATGTTTTTGCATTTAATGTTGTCCCAGAGGTCTCTGAGACTGTCCTCAGTTATTTTCATTCTTTTTTCTTTATTCTGCTCTGCAGTAGTTATTTCCACTATTTTATCTTCCAGGTCACTTATCCGTTTTTCTGCCTCAGTTATTCTGTTATTGAACCCATCTAGAGTATTTTTCATTTCATTTATTGTGTTGTTCACAGTTGGTTGTTTCACCTTTAGTTCTTCTAGGTCCTTGTTAAATGTTTTTTGCATTTTGTCTATTCTATTTCCAAGATTTTGGATCATTTTTACTATCATTATTCTGAATTCTTTTTCAGTAGACTGCCTATTTTCCCTTCATTTGTTAGGTCTGGTGGATTTTTATCTTGCTCCTTCATCTGCTGTGTGTTTTTCTGTCTTCTCATTTTGCTTATCTTACTGTGTTTGGGGTCTCCTTTTTGCAGGCTGCAGGTTCATAGTTCCCGTAGATTTTGGTGTCTGTCCTCAGTGGCTTAGGTGGATTCAGTGGGTTGTTTAGGCTTCCTGGTGGAGGGGACTAGTGCCTGTGTTCTGGTGGATCAGGCTGGATCTTGTCTTTCTGGTGGGCAGGTCCATGTCTCGTGGTGTGTTTTGGGGTGTCTGTGGACTTATTATGATTTTAGGCAGCCTCTCTGCTAATGGGTGGTGTTGTGTTCCTGTCTTGCTAGTTGTTTGGCATAGGGTGTCCAGCATTGTACCTTGCAGGTCGTTGAGTAAAGCTGGGTGCTGGTGTTGGGATGGAGATCTCTGGGAGATTTTTGCCGTTTGATATTATGTGGAGCTAGGAGTTCTCTTGTGGACCAGTGGGCTAAAGTTGGCTCTCCCACGTCAGAGGCACAACACTGACTCCTGGCTGCAGCACCAAGAGCCTTTCATCCACACAGAAAAAGAGGAAAAGGGGAAAAAATAAAAAAACTTGCTCTCAAAGTCCACCTCCTCAATTTGGGATGATTCACTGTCTATTCATGTATTCCACAGATGCAGGGTACATCAAGTTGATTGTGGAGCTTTATTCTGCTGCTTCTGAGGCTGCTGGGAGAGATTTCCCTTTCTCTTCTTTGTTTGCACAGCTCCCGGGGCTCAGCTTTAGATTTGGCCCCGCCTCTGCATGTAGGTCGCTGGAGGGCGTCTGTTCTTCGCTCAGACAGGACTGGGTTAAAGGAGCAGCTGCTTCGGGCCTCTGGCTCACTTAGGCCGGGGGGGAGGGAGGGGCATGGATGCGGGGCGAGCCTACGGCGGCAGAGGCCAACGGGACGTTGCTCCAGCCTGAGGCGCGCCGTGCGTTCTCCCGGGGAAGTTGTCCCTGGGTCCCGGGACCATGGCAGTGGCAGGCTGCACAGGCTCCCCGGAAGGGGGGTGTGGATAGTGACCTGTGTTCACACACAGGCTTCTTGGTTGTGGCAGCAGCGGCCTTAGCATCTCATGCCCGTCTCTGGGGTCCGCGCTTTTAGCCGCGGCTCGCGCCTGTCTCTGGAGCTCCTTTAAACGGCACTCTGAATCCCCTCTCCTTGTGCACCAGGAAACAAACAGGCAAGAAAAAGTCTCTTGCCTCTTCGGCAGGTCCAGGCTTTTCCCCTGACTCCCTCCCGGCCAGCCGTGGTGCATTAACCCCCTGGAGGCTATGTTCACGCCGCCAACCCCAGTCCTCTCCCTGCGCTCCGACCGAAGCCCGAGCCTCTGCTCCCAGCCCCGCCGGCCCTGGCGGGGGAGCAGACAAGCCTCTTGGGCTGGTGAGTGCCCGTCAGCACCGATCCTCTGTGCGGGAATCTCTCCACTTTGCCCTCCACACCCCTGTTGCTGCGCTCTCCACCAAAGCTCTGAAGCTTTCCCCCTCCACCACCTGCAGTCTCCACCCATGAAGGGGCTTCCTAGTGTGTGGAAACCTTTTCTCCTCCACGGCTCCCTCCCGCTGGTGCAGGGCCCGTCCCTATTCTTTTGTCTCTGTTCTTTTTTCTTTTGCCCTATCCAGGTATGTGGGGAGTTTCTTGCCTTTTGGGAGGTACGAGGTCTTTTGCCAGCATTCAGTAGGTGTTCTGTAGAAGTTGTTCCACGTGTAGATGTATTTCTGGTGTATCTGTGGGAAGGAAGGTGATCTCCACGTCTTACTCTTCCGCCATCTTCCCCTCATCCCCTGTCCCTTGGATATTAATCCCATTTTTTTTTTAGATGTTGGGGGTATGAGTTTATTAATTAATTAATTTATTTTTGCTGTGTTGTGTCTTCGTTTCTGTGTGAGGGTTTTCTCTAGTTGTGGCAAGTGGGGGCCACTCTTCATCGCGCTGCACGGGCCTCTCACTATCATGGCCTCTCTTGTTGCAGAGGACAGGCTCCAGACGTGCAGGCTCAGTAGTTGTGGCTCACGGGCCTAGTTGCTCCGCGACATGTGGGATCCTCCCAGACCAGGGCTCGAACCCGTGTCCCCTGCATTAGCAGGCAGATTCTCAACCACTGCGCCACCAGGGAAGCCCCTAATCCGTTTTTTTAAACGAATTCCAGTAGCTTCCAAGTATAACGTTTTAATATTACAACTACAACTTTCCAGAATCAAAAGTAATGTACAAAATGATTTTAATCTACTCAAAGCATTATGGTTTCTTTTTAATTGAATATTTTAGTCTGTTGGGCAAATATATATTTAAAGTATTATTTTTCTAACACATTCTTGCGAAATGAAGCATTATAGGGATTTAGAATCTTAGTGTTCTCTGTACCATTAAGTGGCCATATTTAGTGAAGCGCTGAGTAATGGAATAATTTTTTTAGGTTAAATATGCAATTAATACTGGAGAATAGCTATTTTCAAAGCAATAATATAATCACTGCTATTTTGGTTTGATTTTCCTGTACTTTAAATTTTAATACAGAAAATAGGAAAACATTGGCTTCCACTTTGAAAAATTATTTTATGACTTATTTTTTCAGTAAATCAAATGTGGGAATATATCTTCAGAAAGTTCCCTTTTTTGTAGAGAAAATTTGTGATCTTAATTCAGTGTCCCAATGAAACTAGTCTCTTCATAAATTTGCAATGGTTTATTAATTTTAAATCACCAATCTGTACAATTGAATAATACCCCAAAACATGAATATATCAGAAAATTTAACAATAAAAATAATATTTCTATCGTAAGAGCTACTCATATATTCTGAAATTGTATTTATGATTTGTGTAATGTGAAATTGTCCTGTGCCCTTTCTCTGTATGTTTCAAAATGCCAGAATGAAAATTTCATTTCTATTATGGACAAATTTACTAAGATAAGAAGAAAGTGCATATTTATGGTAAAGATAAAGCTTTCCACAAAACAAATATTTTTCCCATGCAGCTAGGCATTAGATGTGAACTACAGTACCAAGCACGAGCTACTTAGCTGCTAAGTGATGGTTTATAGATAGTGATCTTACCAAGCTCTGGCTGCCACTTTGAGAAAGCCATTGCAAGGGGTGAGACTGATTTTGTCTAAGGGAGCACTGGAGTTAGACATAGTGGCCATCTGAAAGACACTTGTTCATGACTATGAGTTTTCATGAGACTTGTTCATGAGACAATCCCATGGGTAACAGAAATATGGGGAAACTCTTTAAGGACAGAGGGGTCAATAGGCATAGATACAGATATAGATATGGATTTTTTTAAATGTTAAAATATATATCTGAAGTTAATTTGGGCTTATTTGGGCCTGAAGTTATGCATGGTATAATTTTTTTTCAAAGTTGACATCTTATTCAGATAATGCTTTCAAGTTCAGAATGAATTTTGAGCATTTCATTAATTGTTCCTCTAAGGCATTATTTTACGGACTATATTATGTTACACTGCATACCTAAAAAATATTTCATTTAAGTAATATTTTACTATTTAAATTTAGATTGTCCTGCTTTCTTGAGATCATAAATAGTACACCATGAACTGATATCATAGAAAATGTCTTCATAGCCTCTTTCTGGAAGTGTAATTGCTGATCACAATGTAAGTATATATCTAATGATTTTGATACAAGTTGCCCTGTACTTTCTATAAATAGTAAGAAAATTTATACTCTAACACATAGTATATCAGAGTGACACTGTCACCATTCCCAAACTGATACTAGAATATTTTTTAATGTGTGTATATGTGTATTATCAATGTATTAAATGAAAAATTTTATCATTTTCATTTGTGATTAAAATTCATGTGACCATTTTTAATATGGTTGGTCTTTAGAATTTCCTTTTGCATAGTTTTAGTTATGTCTTTTTATTTATTTTTCAATTAGGTTGTAAAAACTATTAAAGGTATTAATAATTTGTAGCATATATGTATCATATCATACATATTAATAATTTGTATCATATGTGTTTTATGTTTATTTTCCTGATTGCTTTTTATTTAAAATTTGTATAGAACTTTAAACAAATGTATACATTTGTTTTACCCTTCTATATATATTTTTTATTTTAAAGTATACCTAAATTATACTTTGAAGTATTTATGCTCTATTTTTATCTTTAATATATCAAATTTAATTTTATATATGGTTTGAAATAGGCTTTAAATTATATTTTTTTCTAAGAGTAACCATTTTCTTGGAGTTAACTTCACTGATTTGGAGTGCTTTGTTTATTATTTACTTCATTCTGTATATATATAACACATATATATATATATGTGTGTGTGTCTGTATGCATAGTACATTGCCTTGAAGCTTTCTACACTGTTTCATTCTCTATTAATGTTTTGGTAAGACAATTATTAAAATATTTTAGACTTAAAATGCTCTTTAATATTTGATAATGCTAATGTATTCCTTTTTTCTCTTATGTTCTACTTCATATAGATGAAATTTAAAATCTGTCAGTGTCCATTCTTCACACCCCACACCTCAGTTTGGGAGGACTTTTATTGTGGTTGTATTAAACTTTAAGAAAATTAGGGAAAATTAACATCTCAGTAGTACTTGATACACCAATGCATAATGTGGTGCTTCCATTTCGTAAACTATTTTTTATAACTTTCCTTAACATTTTGAAGTTTTGGATTTATAGTAAATTTGCTTTTCTGCTTCGGTTTTTCTGTGGTTTTCCAATGTCAGTTTCTACTTCACATTACTTGCTTACTCTAAGTTCATGAAGACTGTTTTTATTTGTACTGTAACCAGAAGCTTTTAAGAAGCTTTCAATTCTAGTTGTTTTCTAAATGATTCTAATTATTTTTTCAATTAGACAATGTATGTAGGATAAAGACTAATAATTTCCTTCACCTTTATAATTATAAATTCTTATTTACTATCTTATTGCTTCTTGTTATAAAAAATTGTCATTTAAAAGATCCCTAGTCATCCTTTCCTTCCAGAATTAATGTTATTAGATGTGAATTAGTAGTATTTCACTCTGTTCTTTGGGACACCAGTTCTCCATCACTTAGAGTCCATGCGGTTGCGTGTACTGGGTTCCCTGCTCATGTTCCAGGGGTTAATGTGGGACACAGGCCTGGACAATCAGCACATCAAATCTCTCTCACACTGACTAGATCAAGGATGACCACGTGAACAATTCTTCATTCATCATATGATATTTTCTCTGTGTCATCTTGTCATCTTTGGTTTTTGACTCAGAATTTAGCATGTGAAAAAAATAGACCTGAAAAATTCAATTATGAGACATTGATCTAATGTTACAAAGACAGAATCTTTTCTCCAGCCATAATTCAATGTGGGAGCACTCAAGCTGGAAGCAACTGGATAAATCTAGATAAAGAAAAACTTGCAGGAATCAAACAAACACTAAAAGTAGAAGAACTAAAATATAGAGAATAATTTTCTTGAACGCCAACTGCTTACAGGGAAATTTCTAAAACGGATGAGTTTTTCTTACATATCTCTGGAATGGTAACATGATGATGTGCAATGGAACCTGTGAGTATGTGAAGGATATAGATAGACATTTGAGTTATATATGTCAAAATACTCTAAGATAAGCAGATGTAAAGATTTATTCTGCAACTCCCAAGGATCTCTCTTTTAATCGCTTTTCTATACAATGACATAAGGATACAGGCCAATTCTATCTACAAGTTTGAAATCTCAGTCCATATTCCCTATTTTTTCCTTACAGGCTAACAATTCTCAGCTTGAAATATTACATATTATTTCTGTTTACATGTAATTGTCTAGAACTGTTAACTTGATTCATCCTGATTTGAGGAGGCTAAGAAGTCTACATTTCTTATGTTCCTGGAAAATGGAAGAGAACAGAATAAGGGTAAATGGTATTAATTCCTCTAATTAATTAATTAATGGTTTATGCATTTACTCACTCAGAGAGGAGAGGATGATTCCAAAGTTTGGTCTGTGTTAAAGCCACTATAGTTCTCTTGTTATTTTTAAATAAGACCCTCCCACAGTTGAGGTCAAGGCTGAAATTCTGTAAGTTGATTGTAAATACATAAAAAAGAGAAAGTGTATGGCAATAATAAACAGAAACATGCCTGCTTTGGAATTTAATAAATGAAAAAAGACATTTCATGTCAATAGAGAAAAGACCCATTTAGTATTTCTGAAATAACTTTAGTATTACAGAACCATATGCATTTTGTATGAATTGTGTTACTTTTTATTCAGAAAATTAATGACAATTACTAAAGTATATAACTAATATGTGGACTAATCTTATCACTTTAGAAGAATTTCACATCTAAAATTATGCCTCTTGCATTCCTATACACTAACAATGAAAGATCAGAAAGAGAAATTCAGGAAACAATCCCATTCACCATTGCAACAAAAAGAATAAAATACCTGGGAATAAACCTACCCAAGGAGGTAAAAGATCTGTACTCAGTAAACTGTAAGACACTGATGAAAGAAATCAAAGATGACACAAACAGATGGAGAGATATACCATGTTCTTGGATTGGAAGAATCAATACTGTGAAAATGACTATACTACCCAAAACAATCTACAGATTCAATGCAATCCCTATCAAATTACCAATGTCATTTTTTACAGAACTAGAACAAAATATTTTAAAATTTGTATGCAGAAAAAATAACCAAAGCAATCTTGAGGGGAAAAAAGTGGAGCTGGAGGAATCAGACTCCCAGACTTCAGAATATAGTACAAAGCTACAGTAATCAAGACAATATGGCACAAAAACAGAAATATAGATCAATGGAAAAGGATAGAAAGCCCAGAGATAAACCCATGCACCTATGGCCAACTAATCTATGACAAAGGGGGCAAGGATATACAATGGAGAAAAGACAGTCTCTTCAATAAGTGGTGCTGGGAAAACTGGACAGCCACATATAAAAGAATGAAATTAGAACACTCCCTAGCACCATACACAAAAATAAACTCAAAATGGATTAAAGACCTAAATGTAAGACCAGACACTATAAAACTCTTAGAGGAAAGCATAGGAAGAACACTCTTTGACATAAATCACAACAAGGTCTTTTTTAACCCACCTCCTAGAGTAATGGAAATATGAACAAAAATAAGCAAATGGGACCTAATGAAACTTAAAAGCTTTTGCACAGTAAAGGAAACTATAAACAAGATGAAAAGACAACCCTCAGAATAGGAGAAAATATTTGCAAATGAAGCAACTGACAAAGGATTAATCTCCAAAATATATAAACAGCCCATGCAGCTCAATATTAAAAAAACAAAAAACCCAATCCAGAAATGGGCAGAAGACCTAAATAGACATTTCTCCAAAGAAGACATATAGATGGCCAAGAATCACATGAAAAGTTGGTCAACATCACTAATTATTAGAGAGATGCAAATCAAAACTACAGTGTGGCATCACTTCACACCAAATAGAAATGTCATCATCAGAAAATCTACAAACAACAAATGCTGGAGAGGGTGTGGAGAAAAGGGAACCCTCTTGCACTGTTGGTGGGAATGTAAATTGATACAGCCACTCTGGAGAACAGTATGGAACTTCCTTAAAAAACTAAAAATAGAACTACCATATGACCCAGCAATCCCATTACTCGGGACATACCCAGAGGAAACCACAATTCAAAAAGACACATGAACCCCAATGTTCATTGCAACACTATTTACAATAGCCAGGTCATGGAAACATCCTAAATGCCCAATGAGAGACGAATGGACAAAGAAGATGTGGTACATGTATACAATGGAATATTACTCAGCCATTAAAAGGAATGTAATTGGGTCATTTGTAGAGATGTGGATGGACCTAGAGGCTGTCATACAGAGTGAAGTAAGTCAGAAAAAGAAAATCAGATATCATATATTAATGCATATATGTGGAATCTAGAAAAATGGTACAGATGTACCAGTTTGCAATGCAGAAATAGAGATACAGATGTAGAGAACAAATGTATGGACACCAAGGGGAGAAAGCAGGTGGGGGATGGTGGTGGTGGTGGGATGAACTGGGAGATTGGGATTGACATATACATACTAACTTGTATAAAATGGATAACTAATAAGAACCCGTTGTATAAAAAATAAACTTCAAAAACAAATAAAATATTATGCCTCTTGTTTCTCACATCTTTTTTTCACTCCTGTGTTGAGTTTATTTATAAAAGAAAACACATTTTTGAAGTGCTAATAATTTTGTGCTGTGATGGAAAATATTTTTTTAATATTTGGATATGTTTTGTACTGTATGTAATCTATAATACGGCTGATGATTTCCTGGAGCAAATTGGGCCACTAGAGTTACTACAATGTTTGTTTTCAAATCTATATAAAATGGATTACAAAGGAAATACGCATGTATATGTGTATGTATAAAAGCAAATATGCATGAGTGCATGCACACACACAAATACAAGTATTTCAATAACCCTGGCTGTGCAGCATTTTTCTGTACTGTACAGTATGTTTACATTGACTATAGATCTAATATATATATTAAATATATACTTATATATTTTATATATTATGTTTACATTGTGTATATATGTTAGTACATAAAAAAATTGGAACTAGTGGATTTTAACCATTAATTGGATATTTTGAGGATCATGAAGTGAAGTAAGTTTAATTTAATTATTATTCCATTACCAAAAATTTACAATATTTAAACTTGTTCAAATAAGTTTAAATAGTGATAGAAAAAGGAGGGAGATGGGAAAAAGCAGATACACAAAAACAGATTGCACAAAATGAAGAAAGCTAATATGAGTATCTTCATAGATTGTTATGTGATATTATCTTTATAAAAATGAATTAGATTTTATCTTAATTTCTGTTACTTCCTAATAAGTCACATTCATTAACTTTTGTGTATCTGAAGAGAGATTTTAGCTTAGTTTTAAGAAAAACAGATGGGGCTTCCCTGGTGGCACAGTGGTTGAGAGTCCGCCTGCCGATGCAGGGGACACGGGTTTCTGCCCCGGTCCGGGAAGATCCCACATGCCGTGGAGCGGCTGGGCCTGTGAGCCATGGCCGCTGAGCCTGCGCGTCCGGAGCCTGTGCTCCGCAACGGGAGAGGCCACAGCAGTGAGAGGCCCACGTACCACAAAAAAAAAAAAAAAAAAGAAAAACAGGTGGACAGAATGCAGGATGCCTAATTACCTGATTTAGGAACCAATTTTAGAAAGCTGACTACTTCTAATTAAGTATTTCTCAATATGTCCAAATATAAATAAACTCTTGTACAGAAGTTGTAGCTCATTACAGATTGTACATCACAAGATTTAATACTAAGTCAAAATGTATTTTAAATAGCAAGGATTACAGGCAAGAAATACTGAAATTATGGAGATAAAAGGAGCAATTCTTAGAACACTTAAGCCAATTAAGTGGTATATGGAGAATACATAAATAAATCCTGGCCACAAATTTCCAAGAATTAGAATAATGCAAATAAATGAATATCAATAGTATCATTTAATATTTTAACTAAACTTATTTACAGAAAATATTAACACAAAGCTATGATACATTACTAATTACACAGAATATATAAATATTAGACTAAAATAATTTAAAACTCCAGTCTCTTGTGGCACACTACTTAGTGTTACATGATTTAAAAAATAAATACCATTTTCCCATTACTAAATTATTTCTTTATTTTTTAACTTAAATCACTATAATAAAATGTATTCATGAGGTAGTATATAGCATTGGAGATGCAGAAAACTCTATGAATTAACGTTATTGTTTTGTGTCTGTTCATCACCAATTTAGTCTTTTATAAACTGAAAAACAAATAGGGAAAATGGGGAGAAAGCTCTTAGGCCTGTCAGGATTAATTGCACTGCCAGTGTTGTTAATCTCTCTCTATTCAAAAGAGTACAAAAGAGAAAGCTCCTAAAACACAATTAGATAAAATCATAGTCAAGATTCCCAAAGGTGCTGGTAGAGTTATTGGTAAAGCTCTAATATCTACTCTTCAGGGACAATTTTTAACATTTAAACTTCAGAATATCCTGAGAGGAGGCTTTTTAGGAAGCAAGCTGTGGACATCTGAAGTCAGGGTTTTGCATTAACAGTGTTAGATGAAGTGTGGGTGGACGTTAGCATCTCTTTTCTTTAGAAATGTTTTGGAACGCTACTGTACAATACTCTGCAGAACAGGCAGATTCCTGTAATTATGCCACACAAACCCTCCCATTGCAGGCAACGGAGATTTTACACACAGAGCAAGTGAAAGGCTGTTTTTTCAGGGACCGTTTCTTTAGTGAGTAACAAGAGTGGTGAAATAATAGGGTCTTTTATTTGTAGAGTTCCTTAGTTCAAAGAACTCAAAGGAAGCTGTAGTCATGATCTCATTAACGAGCAAAGCAGCTCTGTGAGAAAACATAGAACCAATAACCATATTCTGCATATAAGGAAACTTGGACTAGAAAGTTGTGTGTGAGATCCAATTATCTTCATGTTTGTATGTGATGGGAATAGTAATGGGAATACAACGCTGTGAGACCTCCACGGCACAAAGCAGTAGCTCAGCTGCCTCCCGGGCAACCTCCTGCAGGTTGCTTGATTACACACGGTGGTTGTAACTTGCCTTAGTTTCCTTCCTAGTCCACCTAGTTACTCCCACAAACCCATGGAATTTTTTCTATATAAGACAAAATCATAGTCATAATAAATTTTCTAAAGGTGGTTTCCATCCAGGCTTAAATATGATCTTTCCATCAAGGTGATGTTTTTGTTCTATATATGCTGTCCAAGACGAATTGATGCCAAGATTTTGATTGGGTCAACAAAACAGTGGTAGTATTTTGCTATGGTTATAATAAATCTCAAATTAGGATAAAGTCAAAGTTCTGAGAGAAAAAGAAGTAGAGATGCATTTAGGAAATGTTGTGCATGTGCTTTATTGAAAAAGTACACTTTCATTCACTTCTGTGTATTTAGGAAAATAATTGTAAAATTCCAAGTTAGTGATGATATGTCCTAAATATGTAGATCAAATATGAAGAGTACTGATAGGCAGTTCATTCAGCTGATGAATTTGGGTTCCTATTGGTGCTCCCTGCCCAAATGTGAATGAACAAAGACAGCAGCTCTCTCTCTAGGAAGTTGAAGAATATCAGGAGCTCAGCCATCTCAGGAATGAAGGGTGTTTTTACACCATCAGACAAAACAACTGAGATGGTAACAGAGGGTGAGCAAAAGTTGGATGAATAAGTGTAACAGACAGATCTTCCTTCAGAATGAATAGCTTACTCTGGAGGAGTTGTTTTTAAAATATGCATGGAAAAGTGGATCTGTGTTGCATAATTAAAGACTTACTGCTCAACCACAAGAAATATGCTTAGATGACAGTTTCTAGCTCTTAGTTTCATCAGGGAGTGCTTCAGTATTCAAGATGAAGCCATGCTCTTCCAGGGGTATCCCTCTAATCAAAAGCTGATCATGTTGGTAGCAGCCAAATTCAAGCTCATGTGTGGGTGGCACCCTTGCAATAGTTGAGCAAGGAATCAGTGCAGTGGCATAGTCATTCTACCCAACACAAGACTCCTCGAAAGGTCTTTTCTTTAGAGCTCATGGTTGGGTTGCTAGATACACAGTTAGGTTTATTCCTTGGTTGACAGTACCTCAGTTGAAATTGCTGCCCCCCTTTTCTCCTTTCAGAAGTTAACTCCTCAATAAACCTTTTGCCCTACTAACTTTGACTCAACATTGGCTTCTCAAAACCCTAACCTCAATGGCCTACTATAATCAATTGTTATAAATTTTCATTTTTTATTACAAAGAAGTTTTATGGCATGTACATTCAGTTATTAATTCATTCTTTTCTCTATAAATTTCTCAAAATATTTTTCAGAATCCAAAGCATGGAACTAGATTCTGCCCAAGGCAGTCTGTTATATACACTGACTATTCCCACAAGAATCTTACCCTTAAAAAATTAATAGAATATAAACCAAACAAATGAAGAGGAAATAGGCAGTCTACATGAAAAAGTATTCAGAGTAATGATAATAAAGGTGATCCAAAATCTTAGAATGGAGAAAATACAAGAAACGTTTAACAAGGACCTAGAAAAACTAAAGAGCAAACAAACAATGATGAACAACAAAACAAATGAAATTAAAACCTCTCTAGAAGGAATCAATAGCAGAATAACTGAGACAGAAGAATGGATAAGTGACCTGGAAGATAAAACCATAGTGAAAATAACTACTGCAGAGCAGAATAAAGAAAAAAGAATGAAAAGAATTGAGGACAATCTCAGAGACCTCTGGGACAACATTAAACATACCAACATTTGAATTATATGGGTCCCAGAAGAAGAAGAGAAAAAGAAAGGGACTGAGAAAATATTTGAAGAGATTATAGTTGAAAAATTCCCTAATATGGGAAAGGAAACTGTAAATCAAGTCCAGGAAGCTCTGAGAGTCCCATACAGGAAAAATCCAAGGAGAAACACACCAAGACACATATTAATCAAACTATCAAAAAATAAATACAAAGAAAAAATAGTAAAAGCAGCAAGGGAAAAATAACATACAAAGGAATCCCAATAAGGTTAAGAGCTGGTCTTTCAGCAGAAACTCTGCAAGCCAGAAGGGAGTGACAGGACATATTTAAAGTGATGAAAGGGAAAAACCTAAAACCAAGATTACTCTAACCAGTAAGGATCTCATTCAGATTCGACAGAGAAATTAAAACCTTTACAGTCAAGCAAGAGCTAAGAGAATTCAGCACAACCAAAACAGCTTTACAACAAATGCTAAAGGAACTTTTCTAGGCAGGAAACACAAGAGAAGGAAAAGACCTACAATAACAAACCCAAAACAATTAGAAAATGGTAATAGGGGCATACATACCTATAACTACCTTAAATGTAAGTGGATCAAATGCTCCCACCAAAAGACATAGACTGGTTGAATGTATACAAAAACAAGACCTGTATATATGCTGTCTAAAAGAGACCCACTTCAGACCTAGGGACACATACAGACTGAAAGTGAGCAGATGGAAAAAGATATTCCATGCAAATGGAAATCAAAAGAAAGCTGGAGAAGCAATTCTCATATCAGACAAAATTGACTTTAAAATAAAGACTACTACAAGAGACAAAGAAGGACACTACATAATGATCAAGGGATCAATCCAAGAAGAAGATATAACAATTGTAAATATTTATGCACCCAACATAGGAGCACCTCAATACATAAGGCAAATGCTAACAGCCATAAAAGGGGAAAATGACAGTAACACAATCATAGTAGGGGACTTTAACACCCCATTTAATGGACAGATCAACCAAAATGAAAATAAATAAGGAATCACAGGCTTTAAATGATACATAAACAAGATGGACTTAATTGATATTTATACGACATTTGATCCAAAAGCAACAGAATACACTTTTTTCTCAAACGCTCATGGAACATTCTCCAGGATTGATCATATCTTGGGTCACAAATCAAGCCTTGGTAAATTTAAGAAAATTAAAATCGTATCAAGTATCTTTTCCGACCACAACACTATGAGACTAGATATCAATTACAGGGAAAAAGCTGTAAAAAATACAAACGCATGGAGGCTAAACAATATACTATTAAATAACCAAGAGATCACTGAAGAAATCAAAGAGGAAATCAAAAAATACCTAGAAACAAATGACATTGAAAACACCACACCCCAAAACTCATGGGATGCAGCAAAAGCAGTTCTAAGAGGGAAGTTTTTAGCAATACAATCCTACCTCAAGAAACAAGAAACATCTCAAATAAACAACCTAACTTTATACCTAAAGCAATTAGAGAAAGAATAACAAACAAAAAAAAACCCCAAAGTTAGCAGAAGGAAAGAAATCATAAATATCAGATCAGAAATAAATGAAAAAGAAATGAAGGAAACAATAGCAAAGATCAATAACACTAAAAGCTCGTTGTTTGAGAAGATAAACAAAATTGATAAACTGTTAACCAGTCTCATCAAGAAAAAAAGGGAGAAGATTCAAATAAATAGAATTAGAAATGAAAAAGGAGAAGTCACAACTGACACTGCAGAAATACAAAGGATCATGAGGGATTACTACAAGCAGCTATATGCCAATAAAATGGACAACCTGGAAGAAATGAACAAATTCTTAGAAATGTACAACCTTCCAAGACTTATCTAAGAAGAAATAGAAAATATAAACAGACCAATCACAAGCACTGAAATTGAGACTGTGATTAGAAATTTTCCAACAAACAAAAGCCCAGGACCAGGTGACCTCACTATCAAGCATTTAGAGTAGAGTTAACACCTATCCTACTCAAACTCTTCCAAAATATAGCAGAGAGAGGAACACTCCCCAACTCATTCTATGAGGCCACCATCACCCTGATTCCAAAACCAAAGATGTCACAAAGAAAGGAAATTACAGGCCAATATCACTGATGAACATAGATACAAAAATCCTCAACAAAATGCTAGCAAACAGAATCCAACAGCATGTTAAAAGGATTATACACAGTGATCAAGTGGGGTTTATTCCAGGAATGCAAGGATTATTCAGTATATGCAAATCAATCAATGTGATACACCATATTAACAAATTGAAGGAGAAAAACCATATGATCATCTCAATAGATGCAGAAAAAGCTTTTGACAAAATTCAACACCCATTTATGATAAAACCGCTCCTGAAAGTAAGCATAGATGGAACTTACCTCAACATAATAATGGCCATAAATGACAAACCCACAGCCAACATTGTTCTCAATGGTGAAAAACTGAAACCATTTCCACTAAGATCAAGAACAAGACAAAGTTGTCCACTCTTACCACTATGATTCAACATAATTTTGGAAGTTTTAGCGACAGCAATCAGAGAAGATAAAGAAATAAAAGGAATACAAATTGGAAAAGAAGAAATAAAGCTGTCACTGTTTGCAGATGACATGACACTATACATAGGGAATCCTAAAGATGCTACCAGAAAACTTCCAGAGCTAATCAATGAATTGGATAAAATAACAGGATACAAAATTAATGCACAGAAGTCTCTGGCATTGCTATACACTAATGATGAAAAATCTGAAAAAGAAATTAAGGAAACACTTCCATTTACCATTGCAACTAAAAGAATAAAATACCTAGGACTAAACCTACCTAAGGAGACAATAGACCTGTATGCAGAAAACTATAAGACAGTGATGAAAAAAATGAAAGATGATACAAACAGAGGATAGATATACTATATTCTTGGACTGGAAGAATCAACATTGTGAAAATGACTCTACTACCCAAAGCAATCTACAGATTCAATGCAATCCGTATGAAACTACCAATGGCATTTTTCACAGAACTAGAACCAAAAATTTCACAATTTGTATGGAAACACAAAAGACCACAAATAGCCAAAGCAGTCTTGATAAAGGAAAACGGAGCTGGAGGAATCAGGCTCCCTGACTTCAGGCTATACTACAAAGCTACAGTAATCAAGACAGTATGCTACTGGCACAAAAACAGACATATAGATCAATGGAACAGGATAGAAAGCCCACAGATAAATCCACATACATATGGTCACCTTATCTTTGATAAAGGAGGCAAGACTATATACAATGGAGATAAGGCAGCCTCTTCAATAAGTGGTGTTGGTAAAACTGGACAGCTACATGTTAAAGGATGAAATTAGAACACTCCCTAACACCATACATTAAATACACTCAAAATGGATTAAAAACCTAAATGTAAGATCGGACACTATAAAACTCTTAGAGAAAAACATAGGCAGAACACTCCATGACATAAATCACAGCAAGATCCTTTTGGACCCACCTCCTAGCGAAAAGGAAATAAAAACAAAAATAAACAAATGGGACATAATGAAACTTAAAAGCTTTTGCACAGCAAAGAAACCATAAACAAGACGAAAAGACAACCCTAAGTATGGGAGAAAATATTTGCAAATGAAGCAACTGACAAAGGATTAATCTCCAAAATTTACAAGCAGCTCAATATCAAAAAGCAAAGAACCCAATCCAGAAATGGGCAGAAAACCTAAATAAACATTTCTCCAAAGAAGATATACAGATTGCCAGCAAACACGTGAAAGGATGCTCAACATCACTAATCATTAGAGAAATGCAAATCAAAACTACAGTGAGGTATCAGCTCACACCAGGGAGAATGGCCATCTTTAAATATCTACAAAGAATAAATGCTGGAGAGGGTGTGGAGAAAGGGAACCCTCTTGCACTGTTGGTAGGAATGTAAATTGATACAGCCACTGTGGAGAGCAGTATGGAGGTTCCTTAAAAAATAAAAATAGAACTACCATACGACCCAGCAATCTCACTACTGAGCATATACCCTGAGAAAACCATAATTCAAAAAGAGTCATGTACCAAAATGTTCACTGCAGCCCTATTTACAATAGCCAGGACATGGAAGCATCCTAAGTGTCCATTGACAGATGAATGGATAAAGAAGATGTGTCACATATATACAATGGAATATTAGCCATAAAAAATGAAATTGAGTTATTTGTAGTGAGGTGGATGGACCTAGAGACAGTCATGCAGAGTGAAGTAAGTCAGAAAAAGAAAAACAAATACCATATGTTAACCCATATATATGGAATCTAAAAAAAAAAAAAAGGTTCTGAAGAACCTAGGGGAGGACAGAGTAAAGACACAGAGGAAGAGAATGGACTTGAGGACACGGGGAAGGGGAAGTGTATTTCTGGGACATAGTGAGAGAGTGGCATGGACTTATATAGACTACCAAATATAAAATAGATAGCTAGTGAGAAGCAGCCTCATAACATAGGGAGATCAGCTCAGTGCTTTTTGACCACCTAGAGAGATGGGAGGGAGATGTAAGAGGGAGGTTGTATGGGGATATATGTATATGTATAGCTGATTCACTTTGTTATAGAGCAGAAACTAACACACCATTGTAAAGCAATTATACTCCAATAAAGATTAAAAAAAGAAATTAATAGAATAATACACATGATAAGACAGATTTATAAACAAAAATATGGTCACTGTTACCATTAAAAATTTTAGAAAAAATTCTTGTGTGTATTCAGTTTGGAAAGTCATTCTCTGTTGGGAAGTAAAAGCAGGGATCATGAAGTACATGGCACCTGGTCTTGGCTGGAAAGCAGGAATGAGATTTGGTGTCCAAAATAGTAGGGCAGGATCGATGTGGACAGAAGACACAAGAATGGCTTCTAACTTTTCACATATCTGGACATATAAAACTAAATATAATTGGTCTGTAGTTTTATTGAGTTCAGAATTAAACATATAAATTATGTCTTTTAGTGTGTCCAAGGCAATAAATTTATTGTTTTAAATAAAAATAAAACTGAAGGTGTACAGGGGAGAGTGAAAATCTTTTTCAAACCAGACATAGTTGGAGTTGAAACTTGACTTTCCTGCTTACATTGTACGAGATCCTCCTATCTGATCTCCTTGACTCCAGTTTGTTTCCTCCAATCCTTCTGCTATAGAGCTGCCAACACCTCCTTTGTGTAACCTTTGAACACTTTAACATGTCACAGAAGGCCCACTCTGCCACCATGTGCAAGCATTAATGTTCTTGACATAGTTATCTTGCAGTTATTCAATCATACCATGCTTTTTCAAATGTCCGACATTTTAACCAACCTCTCCTGTTAAGTTTTAACTTCTTAAAGATTAGATTAAGGTTGGAAAATCTGTTATCCCTTCTTTACTTGGGTAACTCTATGTTTCCTTCTAGATTCACTTTAGTGTCATCTTTCTTGAGTGAGTTGTCCTTTCTCTGAATATGGGCTAAAAGTCCCTTCTCTGTATTTCCATAGTCCTGTTGAACACATAGCAGTTACCATTACTTCTTCTAATAATTGTATTTTTGGTCTTTTGTCTTCCCATCACTCTAAATGGCAGAGACTATTTGTCGTCTACTTCTATGTCTATTTAAAGGCTTGTAGACTAATACTTTGCAGGTATTCAGAAAGAGCTGTTTGAATAAGAGCTGTAGAGTTTTCAGCATATAGGCATTGGAAGTCATAAATGTGTATAAGAAAACAAGATGAAGAAGGAAAAAGAGATACAGTCTAAAAGTGATGTTCTGATCAACACCACTACTTAAATAGTAAGTAAGTAAAGGAGTCTTGTGAATATTTTTCAACTTTTGACCCTGGAGCATCTGAAGCCCCTTCTTTCACTGGGCAATTTTTCAACAAATGAGTCTTGCAAGGAGGAAAAGCCCATATCTCACTGTGCAAGTCAAAGCGTTCGCTCTCCTGAAGCAGCAAATAAAGCAGTACCAGCTGCAGCAGGCCAGCTCTGTCCTCACGGGCCTGATTCTGGCATCCCATTTGCATGAGTCCAGCAGCTCCCTCATGTCTCTTGTTTCTGACCATCCCCAAATTTGGTTTACCACCTTTCCAGTGACACTGTTAGTCGTCAAATACTCACTCAACAAATTTGTGCTCTGTATAAATATGGAAGAGTTATTTTCTGTTGTTTGCTTCAAAGAACAGACTGATGTGGAGAGATGGTGTGTGAAGACCCAGATGAATGAGGAAAAATAGAAAGGGTGACCTTAAGAGAAGTGAAAAACTTAAGTGTAACCCTGTATTCCTTCTTGCTTTCAACTTTCACATCCAAATTTCTAGCTAGACCTGCTGTCTTATCCTCTAAAACATCCTCCAAATATACTTTATTTTCCATCTCGATTAATGTGACCTCAGTCCAAGTCACATCTGTTGTTTATTTTTAGCAAATGTTTGTGTAAATGTCCTGTCTAGTTTGAAAATTAATTAAAGGCTTTTCATAAGCCAGTGGCTGAAAAGTTGGAAATCCAAGAGAGAGATTAGAAAGTTTTTTCCAAAAGCTTTATTTTCTACTTAAGAAAGAATTAAGTATTTAATCAGATATTAACTGCAATGGATTTTCAGCCCTCTGTCTTTTTTCAGGACTTGAAGTTACAGGAGAATCACAAAAGCCTATTTATCCCCCACTTTCTTCTACCTATGGAAAGCAGAGATAAATTAAGTTCAAGTGTTGTCAAATTCTCTGCAAACAATTGGGTTACTATTTTTTTCTCTCTTGTGGTGACCAGGCTCCTTCAATTGAATGATTGATGGTGATATCATATTATATTTTTTTCCTTTTTCGTTTTGAGCATGTAAAGACCGTCTTCCTATATTTCTTAGAGAAGAGATTGCAATGTAGTAAGCCTGGAAAATTCTCATAACACAGTTGATATATAAAGACTACAGAACAATTTCTTTCCCAGTTATTACTTCTATAACTGGTTTACAAGCACATGAGGTAAACAACTTAAACTCTTCTCCTATTGCTCTGAGAAAACTTGGAAAGTTCACTAGTTTGGAAGAGCTATAATTGAATCTGTCTGTGCCTGTGAATTTCAATTTCTTTTTGCTTTCTTTATTTTCATTTTTTATCTTTTTGTGGAAGGTTCTAAACAGCAGATTTGATTTCTTTAATAGATATCAGACTATCCTAATTTGCCATTTCTTCTTTTGTCATCCTTTTTAAGATGTATTTTTCCAGGTATTTGTCCATCTCTTCCACATTGTCAAAATTTTGCCATACATTTATTATGTCCTTTCTAAATATCTTTTTGATGTCTGAAGATTTGCAGTGATATTAGAGTGAGATCATCCTTAATGTTAAGTAATTTCTTTTTTCTCTTGTATCAATATTGGTAGGCATTGATCAATTTTAATAATGTTATTTCAAACAAATTTTGGCATCTTTTCTTTGGCACATCTATTTTCATTTTATTAATCTCTGTTTTTATTTTTTTAGATTTACCACTTTTATAAAAAGTAAAAACAAAATTAAGAACAAAATGCTTTTTTAGTATAATGAGTATGATAATATCCAAGTATTATTTTTGAATTTAGGTTTACAAGAAAATGGAAGAGACAGGAGATGAGTTTGTCTCTTCTCATTAAGAACATTCCTCTGAATTATCACATAAATTTCTGCTTGTATTTCAGAGGACAAATTTTAATTAAATGAACTCCTCCATGTAAGACAAATTACAAAATATAATCTTTATTCTTTGGCAATAGATCTAACTGAGAATAAGCCAGAAGATGGTGAGAACACACATTGGGGTAAGTAGCAAATAACCTCCACCACACGTCAAAAGAACAATAAGGAGAAATACTTAAAAAGGATTACCTCTGGACTAGAGAGCGTATGGGTTGGTGGTAGCGGAAAACATCTACTTTTAATTACCACTCATAGAAAAACTATAAGGAAACATTCAATAGCTATTAAACTATGTAGAATAAGGATATATAATAACATAGAACAGCATCGATAATACATATATTAGTAGAATACGTGTAACAAAATAATCAGCATGACATATTTAAATTACATATATGTACACATATATGCATACATACAAATAAATAAGCATACACATAAGATTTCTCGAAGGAAATATATCAAATATCTCCTTAATTTACTTTTTTTACCCATTTATCCTAAAATAGTGCACTATTTGCATATGAATTAAAAATTGTGTGTGTGCATATATATAATACAGAAGTTTATATAACCTAAGCCAATCATTTGAAAATAAAATCATTTGAAAATAAAATAAAAAAAACGGATTCTAGGCTACTATCATTAAAGGAATCCTCCTCTTTTCTGTTTAAAAGAATATTACATATATTTCATGCAGAATGTTACATTTCTGCATAAAAGGGATATTACAACTTCATGAAATATTTTTGAAGCAACAATGGTAGTGAGTGACTAAAGTTATTGTTCAAAAAATCTTATAAATTGAAATGATTTTAGTCTCTTTTTGTTATTGCATCATTAACTCCACCATATCCAAATGGTAATAAATTCAAATATAAGAAAATGATTAATTACCTGTGTAAGCTCTATATGAAATAATGATTGAACTAGATAGACTAGTGAGGAATTCAAAATGACTTAGTGAGAAGCCATCTGTATTTCTGTCTAACTTTTTAAAAGCATTTCTCCTGCTGTCATTATCACAGTGTTCAATAACAATGTAACAGAAGCTTTATCACCAGGAAATCATGGATGTATTTAATGCCCTCTTGATATGCTTCTATTGCCTCTTGAAACATTTCAGGGATAATTGTCTTTATTAGGCGTATTTCCATATCTTCTTCGAATCCCACAACATGGAATTTTACAAATCTTTGAAAAGACATCAGTATATCAGTCTAAAACCAAGTCATATATGCCAAAAAGTGAGAAATGGAAAATCCTGAAATGAATGCTGCTCTCAGTATCAAACCAATGATTCATCTGATTGTGTTTATATAGTTTATTATTTGACTGATAGATGCTTTATATATAAATTGATGAACCACTTTGCTATGTATGGTCAATCCTTATTTCAAAAGATTATTTGTATATTAAAAGTTTAGAATAATGAACCCTATCAGGTAGCTATCTCTAGCTTTAATAATAATGTTTTGCCAATTTGTCTCCCTTACCTAATTAACTGTGGGGTTTAGATAATTACATACTCATTTTTTGGGTGCTATCCATTACTATAAAATATGTGTTAAAATATCCCATGAAACTGTAGAGATCTAATTCTGCCAAGTTTAGCTTTACATATTGTGGGCTACTTTATGAATAGCAGACAAGTGTAGAATTGCTCAAACTCCCTGGTGAATTTTTTTTCTGTTATTATGTAAAGATAATTTTTTAAAAAATCTCAAATAATGAAAATGTTATAACTATATAAGGAAACAGATAATATCAATATTTTGCTATTCATCAGCAGTCCAGCATCCTCCTGAGAGATTTTTATTTTATTTTATTTTAAATTTATTTATTTATTTATTTTTGGCTGTGTTGGGTCTTCTTTGCTGCACGCAGGCTTTCTCTAGTTGTGGCGAGTGGGGGTTACTCTTTGTTGTGGTACGTGGGCTTCTCATTGTGGTGGCTTCTTTTGTTGCAGATCATGGACTCTAGGTGTGCGGGCTTCAGTAGTTCCTGCACATGGGCTCAATAGTTGTGGCTCGCAGGCTCTAGAGCACAAGCTCAGAAGTTGTGGTGCACGGGCTTAGTTGCTCCATGGCATGTGGGATCTTCCTGGACCAGGGCTCGAAACCATGTCCCCTGCATTGACAGGTGGACTCTTAACAACTGTGCAACCAGGGAAGTACCTGCTATTTAAATTGAGTAACTTTGCCTATCTTTTACTTTAAAAGTTTCTGAGAATTTATATTTTATTTGTGTCATTGTAAACGGTTTGTATTTATTAATTCTAATTTATCTTGTCTGCAGATCTATGTCTTTAAATTAGTAAGATTAGTTCAAATTGCTACTTTGCAGCCAAATGCTCACCCTCTGATTTACATTGTTATTACGATTACCAGTGTAATAAGATTTACTTTTAACACATTTTTGTACTTTCCCTTTATTCAGTTCAATCTCTTTTTTCAACTTTCTTTTCTTTTCTTTCCTACCACTTTTGCGGGAGGTGGTGGGGAGACAGGAGTAATCAAAGGTTTTAATTTTTATTCCTTCCTATCTACTGGTTATATATTTTATTTATATAAAAATAAATTTTTATATAAAATTTTATTTATATTTTAATGATATGCATATTTAACAAATTTTCAAGATAAAACTTAAATATCCAAACACTTTAATATTAAAAATTAAAGAAATAAATGAATTAACAAATGGGTGAAGTAATGGGTGTGGGACAGAATCAGCAAATGGGTGCTCAGTTTAGAAATGCTGTTTTTGGGAAGAACATGTGTATTCAGTCTTGTGTTCTCTTTAATCTGTGTAATATTTGAAATGTTTTGTCTTTCATCTCTTTGGTGTTGATATCCTCAGGAAAATGGAAGAACAAGAAACAAAACTTGTATTAGCTTCATTAGTAAACATGCCATTTAATTGCCATTTGGGATAAAAATAAGTTTTTAGTTTTTTTTTAATGTACCATTGCCAAGTCAGATCTTCTCCTGTGTGATAAGAATAATAGGTGGTTATGTTAAAAAGTAAGAAGACCCCACTTAAACCTAAGTTATGGCTCACTTTCAAATTTTAGAACATAATATCAAGCTATTTTAAGTATATATGTGTAAACACTGGAGCTCTTTACCTATTTATAATTTGGTTTTCAATAGTATATTTGGATTATATTATAAAGCTTAAAAGAAAAAAAAGTTATTTATGAAAAAAATTCCTTTAAGAATGAGGTGGTTTTGAATTAAACTACGAAGAGCTGACAGCTTCCATGGTCTTATATATGGCAGTCACAATAGCTGGATTTCTTGAGGTCCAAGAGGAAAGCATTATACGATTTTTGTCATGTAACCAGTTGACATAAATGTACAGGCATTAAGGGATCCATCATTTTAGGTACACAGCAGAATGAGGGAACACATCTTCCATAATGTAACAAGATTTCCTGATTAGCTGAAGGATGACCTTATTACATCATTATTTACCCCAAATAAGAACAATATTGTGATTACTTTCAGGCAATTAGTTTTAATGTTTTTGGCACATAAAGAGTTTTATGACTACTTCTGTGTGGCAAAAGTGATGCCACAGAAGGCAAAAGTGTATCTAAGTATTGAAAGTCTTCCCATTAAGACATGTAGGGGGAAATAATATTTACAACCCCTATTTATTAATGATTTGTGTCCAGTACTAGCATTTTACATGCAGAACATAAAGCTGGTGTAAATAGGAGATAGAAGAAATTGGATTCTAAACCAAATTTCTCTTGATGTCAAAGGCAGTGCCTGCCACAGTACAAAAGCAGTAGTGTGGGCAACTTTAGATTACATTCTACATTTCAAATACTGTTTTTCTGACCATTTGTAAGTTCATGTCTGTTTTTATTTGCCTTTCCGTTTTTGTTTTTTTTTAGACTCATTGATTACCTGGTCCTAATTCTCAGACAGACTCTCATGTCTATGTTCATCCATACAAACTTAACTCACTCTTCCTGCTCTGTTACTCTTAAACCTACCCTGGTCATGTTCTTATTCCATGATACCTTTACTTCTCTTTGGCTACTTGACTAAAACTTTAGATAATTTTGCACATGTGTTGCTCAATCCTAATCTACCACAACTGGAATTTCTAGCTATTATTCAAGGTTATTATGCTTTCAAGGTTGATTTTCTCTTTCTCTACTTTCAAGGTTCAGATTCATGGCTTGAAATATAATATAAATGAATCTTGTGCTTACAGTCAATACCCTATGTAAATCATTCCTAATTTACACTTTCATATGTATCATCTAGCTTTCCATATGACCACTTTGATTCATGGTTAATACAACATCTAGGTATTTGCTCTTTTTTGTTTAAGCTTTTTATTTGATCAAGTTGGGATTAAAGGATTCATATTGAGGAATGGTTATGACATTTGCAAAGGATTTGAAGGTTTCCTGTAAGCAAGGGTAGAATTTCAAGCATGCAAAAGACAAAGTTTACTCCTAAGGTATTAGAACCACTACTGAGGTTTTTTAATTAAGGAAAGTAATACAAAATTATTTTGTGAAAAACTATCCTAAAAAAATGTATTCACAATGGGTTGACCAAGAAGAAAGAACAGGCCAGGGCCATAAAGTTGGGATCTACTTCAATAAACTGAATGTATAAAGTGGGAGTCCTGAGCTAAATTTGTAACACTGGGAATTAGAAGCAGAAATCATCGGGGGTGGTCATAAAAAGAGAATACATTGGTTTATAATGTCTTATTTGCTATGGGAGATGAAGAGGTAATGATTAAGGAATAAAGTTTTCTGGTGACTGATTAAAATGTGTTTAATTTGGAATATTAGAAGGATAGGCATGAGTTGGGGAGTGGATGATGGGTTCCAGTTTAGATATGTTGTAATTGAAGGTACTAAAAAATGTTCATATGGAAATATGCCTTGAAACCAGTTGAAAATGAAGTGAAAGTTTAGGTGAGACGTCAAGTTTAAAGATAGTAGTTTTGAAACTCATCCTCCTGATTGTGATAGTAAATATTTTAAGATTGGTTGGATCTCTTAGGGAGAAAAATGTTTATCAGAAACAGAAACCTGGCAAATGCTCATATCCAGAGAGCGGGAGGCAGGAAAGGACAGATGAAAGCAATGCCTACTACAAAGAGCTGCTCTGAGCTGTCTCTTACTTCCATATAGAGACTGTGGGCACATTAGTTAGAATCCTAAATTATATATACCCACATGGCTGGCACAGTATCCTAGGTGTTTAAGACATTTTAGCTGAAATAAAATGAAGTTGCCAATAGGGAGTTAGGAATAGAAAAAGACAATGTGAATCTAGGGAAAGAGAATTTCCCTGAGTGGAAGCCTACGTGGCAAATTCTGGCAGGGAGGATTCTAAGAAAATTAACAGAGAAAATATTAAATATGGCAATTAGACTATCAGTGACTTTTGAGACCACAGGGTAAACATATTCAAATTTAGCAAAGTATTAAGAAAATAGTATTTCTAGAATTTACAGCCATAACTCCAAAATGTTCTTTTCTCTTTCTATGGTCACTTTTAATATTTTGATATGACATATAAGTGTCATTAAACTTTTATCCTCATTTGAATAATAGAGAAACTGTGTCAGGGAATGAAGATACATATTTTACAAATGTTGGATTAAAGGCCAGAATTTTAAATTTGGCATACTGCTCCTTGGATATCAAACTAAATGTTCTTTAATTGAGGCCATGGAAAGTAGTTTTTCTTTATGATGTGATCAGCTCATGCATGTAGTTAAGTGGCATATAAACAACAATCAATTCAAATTAAATCATTCCATTTTTAGATGTAAAACCTACCAAGGCATTTCATATCACATAACTGTATCATTCACTGTAATTACATAATGCTCATATGGTGCTAAAAAATTGATAGGCTGACATTAAAGCAAAATGACTTAAACCTATCTTAATCTGAAATGCAATGATCATATTACTAATAATAAGATTAGTGCTACATTTTGGAATTGTATCTCCTAGGAAATTTATGAGTTTTCTCTTAAACAACTTTAAGAACATTCAGAGGAAACCCCAGGAGAAAATGCAATAGCAAAATATCTATTTATTTATCACATATTTTTAATATTTCTTGATTAAAATTTCTTTATTTCCAGTCTGTTAAGATTATAAATATATTTGGCCACATATTATGGCAATGATTTTTTATAATTAGCCTCATCTTTAGTGATTTATTTAGTAATCAAATAAGCCAAATTCTGCAACTTTGATCACTTCTTAGGGAGTCAAATCTGGCATTACCAAAGGCTTGAAACTGACTGAAAAAAGACAAAATTCCTGCTATCCTGTTGCTGCATATATTACAGCTAAAGTCAGATGGGACTTCCTAATTTAGTTATAACCCGAAGATTTCAAGGCAACACTTAGGACAATTTTTGCTGGCCCATGATATATTTAAAATGGGCTTTTAATGAAAATACCTCACTTTTCAATACTGAACATAATATATTTATTCAAATAAATGTTGCCCACAAGACACATGCCTGGAAACAAGGTGGCCAGCTTCTTTGAGAAAGTAAAAGCTATGCCAAGGAAGGTTTGTTCAGTGAGGAAAGTATGTGTGGGAGATTAGGCAGAGTGCAGTCCTCAGGCCCGCTGGGGGGCAATGTGTCAACTGGGAGTACACAAAACAGAAAGGCAAGATTATCATCTTAGGAACATTCCAGATGCTTCCCACAACCCTTAACTGCTACTTCTACCAAAAGATTTTCATATGCTTTTGCCAGAGGAAACAAAAATGTGTTTTATTTTAAGATTAAGTTTAAGTACATATTTTTAAAAAGTTAACTTACTTGATTTGATTTTCTTCAAAGTATGCCTCAAAACATTAATCGTATCTGGACTCGCTATATTTTTATCACCAATAAATTTATCTGAGACCCTCAAAAATTTTCATTTTCTACAATTATCTGAGTTGAGTCGATGTCTCTAAATCTAACTTCAAAAATTTTCTTTCATTATGGAAAATTTCACACACATAAAGTAGGAATACCAGTATAACGAATCCCGATGGATTCATTTTAATTTTGTATAGTCTAACAACAAAGCCACCTATATCTCCAACATCCCCCAATTTTTTTAATGTAAATTTTAGATAGCACATTATTTCATCAGCAAATGTTCAAGTATATATTGCTAAAATGACTATTTCGAAAACATAACCATAAGATTAATGACAATAATAAAATGCCCAGTTAGTTTTCATATTACCAAGATTGTCCTTTATTTTTTCTACCATTTATACAAGTCAAGGACAAATTAAGGCCCATATGTTACAATTTATTCATATGTATTTAAATTATTTAATTGTTTTCTAATCTGTAGCTTCTATCTCCATCTTCCCCCCTTGCCCCAGAAATTATTTTCCTCTAACTAACTGCCCTATGGGATTTCCTCAAACTCAGAGTTACTAATTTCATTGCATTGGCTTCATAATTTAACATCTTCCGTGGTCTTCTCTATTTTTCTACACATTCCTATACATTGGCAGTTAGAAACTCCATCAGATATGATTTTGCGGAAAGTTTATTTTGTAGGATTTATTGTGTATGTACATTACATCTATTTTTACTTTGAGACTGCAATTTTTATTTATTTGAGAGATGCATTTTAAAATATATGAACTAAAATCTTCAAAATAAAGGTAAAATATGTACCATTATTTCTCAAACAATTATATTTGGAAATATACTGACATTTTTGCCTTGTAATGCCCAAATTTAAAAAAAAAAATGATTCCCAAATACATGGAAAAAAAAGTAATTTCCACCTAGCTTCCTGCTAGGAACTGCTTTTATGGTTATTTCTCCTTTTTCACTCCTGAAATCCTTTTTGAAAACCTGCAAACCATAATAAATCTAAGAGCTGTGGAAAGAAAGTAGAATGAGTTAAAAGCATGAGGAGGCATGGGTAATCTTACATTTTAACAATATAGATAAATAAACTAAGCTAATAAATTATAAATTACAATGTAATTTATAAATATATCTAAATAAAATATATATTTTTGTTCACAATATTTTATACAATTTTAAGAATCAAACAACACATAAAGCATGTGATTTTTTTTCTTATAAAAAGTCATGGCCCAAGAAAATTTGAGGAATATGACTTTATAACCTTTAGTTTGACTGAAATTTTGTACTGAATTGTACAACAAAATATTTCCTGTCTATTAAAACCTCCCTATGTATATATCATAACAAATATATTACTAACTCACAACATAATTCATTCACCGATTAAGTGGAAGGTCAATCAGTCATTAAATAGCTCTCATTGATGTACCAGCTATTCTGAAGTTATGTTTAGAACAATTTAGGACTCTGTTGGCACTCCACCTAATATAGCTCAATAACTACACATACCAAAACAAATTTCTGTTTTATTGCAATTATTGACCAAAACATATTTTTGGAAATTGCCACTCCATTTCGTAAGTGCATATTGTCCACTTACAAACCTTACACTAGTGCCATTCATAATTGCTAAGATGTTTATAATTCTGAAATATTTGTTAATATGTAGCAGTGACCACTCTGTAATGGGAAATCTTTGCACTTTACCAAAATAAAGTTCAATATAACCTCAGGTTGTGCTTCTTAAACTGGGGGATACAGTGATTTATCAAGAAGTGTCCAAAGCCAAAGGATAAAAATGGTGCATCTATCTGGAGCACTGATTTTACCCAGAGATTCAGTTAAAATATTTGAGTTTTTATCTTGTTAAAAAATCATCACAAGAATGGGCAAGTGAAATAGCATATAATATGTCAGACAATCTTATGTTTTATGGGGCGTAAAGTAATTTTTAAAAAATTTACAAGACTCAAGTGATTGAAAATCGTGTGTGTGTGTGTGTGTGTGTGTGTGTGTGATGTTACTATTTGAAAATTCAAAATCTGGTAATCTTAGTACAGAAATATATTTGAAGTGAGAGGAATAAACTGACAAATCTCAAGGAAAAGTTATTCTGTTGTCACCAGTGTCCTTAACTGTTCATTCTTTGTCAAAACAATTATAGCATCAAACTATGCACTGTAATATGTTGAGTATCAGGTTTACACAACCCATTGCGTAAATATGTTTAAACTGTTTCTGAACCATATACTTGGATGAGTGTAAGTAACTCTTATTGGTCTCAGTTACTTTTAGAATAATAACGTCTCTGAAGACAAGTAAATATCACAATTTTTAATGTTAAATTAACTGATGAGGATACTTTCAACCAGGTGTTGCAATTTTATTTTTTTGAATGCAAGCTATTTTCTGGATAATATGTTTTCTATAACCAGATCACAAGAATAGAAGGAAGATTGTTAGTTTCTTGAAGATAAAAAATGATAAAATCTGTAGTTAAATTCATTCCATTAGCAGTTAAGTTTCTTCTTGGAAAACCTTTATTTGGAACTATTTCCTTGAAAGAACAAACTGTGAATGAGGGGCCCTTTGACCTCACAGGAAGAAGATACACTATTTGTGATTTCTATCAAGAGGAACATGAAAGTATGCCCCATGCCAACACTTTGGCATCACTCTGTGCATCTCTTTGTAGAAATTCTTTTGCTATAGATCAAAAAGTAGTAAGAAAAATATTTGTCATTTGGTTGCACTTACTTGGAGAGTCTGTAATATTTCTGAAATATTACAATACCAGTATTATGAGATTTCCCAATTATTGAACGTGACAGACTATTCATCTTTTTAATTGAACCAAACATCTAAAATTTGTAAACATGCCACAGCAGCATTACATCTAAACCTAAAACACATGAGAATGAGTAATTTGAAATCTGTTTGTTTATGTTATGTTATTTATGTTATATAATAGTGTATATATTATATTGTAGTATATATATTATATTGTAGTATATATATTATATTATATTATATTCAGAGTTAATAGAATGAAAAGTTTGCATTATTTTTTTATTATTATTATTTTTTGCGGTACGCGGGCCTCTCACTGCTGTGGCCCCTCCCGCTGCGGAGCACAGGCTCCGGATGTGCAGGCTTAGCGGCCATGGCTCACAGGCCCAGCCGCTCCGCGGCATGTGGGATCCTCCCGGACCGGAGCATGAACCCGTGTCCCCCGCATCGGGAGGCGGACTCTCAACCACTGCGCCACCAGGGAAACCCTGCATTATTTTTAAGAGATAAAGAAGAGCCCTTTCAGGACATTTCTTCAGAGTCCTAAAGGGTGTGGCTCCATCTATTCTACCTTTAGTGGTCTCTCATGGAAATGTCTCTGAAACCATCTATACCATGGTCCATATTTTTATCTAGGAAAATTTTTTTTCTATGGGGAAAACACAGTTCTCTGACATTACATAAGTGTCTCTGAGATAATTAATTTTGTGTCAACTTGTCTGGGCTAAGGGATGCCCAGATAGCCGGTAAAATATGATTTCTGGTGTGTCTGTGAGAGTGCTTCTGAAGGAGATTAGCTTTTGAAGTGATACACTGAGTAAAGGGATCCACCTTCACCAATGTGAACTGGTATCATCCAATCCCTTAAGAGTTTGAATGGAACAAAAAAGGAAAGGAGGGACGAATTATCTTTCTTTCTTCTCCAGCTGCAAAGTCCATCTTTTCCTGCCTTTGGACAATGGAGCTTCTGGTTCTCATTCCTATGGACTCGGGCTGAATTAAACCACTGGTTTTTCTAGTTCTCCAGCTTGCGTGAACCAATTCCTATAACAAATTTTTATATTGGTTTTGTTTCTCTGGAACACCCTGGCTAATAAAATCTCCTTTCTCCAGAGTTTTCACCATTCATTAGGCTCTGGGAGGTTCATTCTGGGAAGTAAGGAATAGTAGGTAAATAGGAATAATATATAATAATAGATCTCATGCACTTTTTATTCTTTAGTAATGAAGAAAGTCAGGAATACTATTAGAGAGAATATTCATATTTTGGCTTGGAATAGTTTTTTTTCTCTCAAAACAATTGAATTATCTCTATGGTCATTTAAGGTATTAAATAAAAATAGCCAATTATGTATTAATAGCAACTGTTAGTTTGGTAATCATTAAAGGAATTTCTGCAATTATAGATAAACATGTTTGGAAATTAGCAGAGACTTGATAGCATGTTAGCTAAGCATGGGGGTAAAAATACAACTAAGGGGTAACACTCATGCCACCAGCATATTTTAGGGTCCTCTCTCTCTCTCTCTCTCTCACTGTCTCTCTGTTTCTCTCACTTTCTCAGCAGTAGCAGCCCAGATTTAAGGATCTAAAATTATTTTATGATCTGGATGATTTTGAACTTTTGTCACAAGGATTTGATAGATATTACAGTAAATTTATTATGCTTTATTCTGTGGTAATGATGGTTTAGAATACAAATATTATCTCATTGTTTTTGCCATTGATTTAAAACCTATTTAATCAAATTATTTAATGTTACTGCTGAAAAACAATTTGAAACTTTGTGTTTCTTACTTCTCTTAAACAGCACTTTGTGAAAAGCTTCAAATATTGTTTAAAAGACTGACCACAGGATGCAAAATAAGATAAATTTGTTGTCAATAAAGTTATAGTTGAATCTAAACAATTAAAACTTGGTTTAGTAGTCAACAATTTATTTTCTAGAGTAATAATTAAAAAAAATAAAGCCTTGATTTTATTATACAGTTTTTAAAGTTTATAATTATAATAAGTTTAGAGGGGCATATTTCTTTCACATTCAAAGACACTTAGCTAAACAAATATTGAAATTAAACTCTGAAAAAATATGAATATAAAGAAAACTGCAGACATACAAGGATTTTGCATTTTGATTTTTCTTAGGTCCATTTTTGGTGAAAATATAACTGAACCTTGCTCTGAGAAGCAGGCAGAGGAGTTACAAGAGGAATCAAAGGAAAATTACCCCACCTTCCAAATGTAGCCACTCACGAAGAAATACAGATAGCTTCTTCCTTGTTTTATGTGGTGCCAGAATGTTGCAAAAAGTTCCCTTCTTAGATATAGCTTTTTCTAGTGATTTTCACAAGAAACTGCATTTTAGATAAATGGGTTTCCCATTGTTCTTCTGAAATTTGGAAGATCACAAAATAATGGTCACTTTTGGAAAAAAGTATTTTTATCTTGGTTTATAGACTTTTCCTGATTGTTTCTGTTTTAAATCAGTGGAGCCCCACACATAAGATTTATAGGGTCTAAAGACAGTGGGTGCAGTGTCAAATTAATCTGTGTGATTTATTACAAGTCCAAGGATGACCCCTGATCACACAGGGTCTGAGAGCATGGCCATAATGGTTTATGTGCCACTACTTGATTCATTGACCTTTCACCCTTGGGGCTTTAAAGTCATTTTGTGGAAATCTTTGAGGACACCATTAACCCCAACAAGCTCTGCATTCCTTTCTTTTGGCTTTTATGTTAAGCTGCCATTTTTCAAAATATCCACACAAATAATGGTGTGTCATGAAAACAGCTGATTATTAAATAAGTTATCTGGGCTTTAATCAAATAAAATATTTTATAAAGAATATATTAGATTTTAATTGTCCTTCGATGGATATAAAGTTATAATTATACAAGATGAGTAAGTTTCAGAGACCTACTGTACAACATAGTGCCTATAGTTAACAATATGGTATTGTGTACTTAAAAATTTGTCAAGAAGGCAAATTTCATATTGTGTTCTTGTGATGATGGTATCACGGGTGCATGTTTATGTCCAAACTCACAAAAAATTGTATGCACTGACTATGTGCAGTATTTTTGTATACCAATTATACCTCACTAAAGCTAGGGAGAGAAAAGAAACAATACTTACAGCTAACGTGCAATCTTTATTACCTTTTCAGAAAAAATAGTAGGAGGAGGAAGGAGTGGAGGAGGAAGAAGAGAAGGAAAAGAAAAAGGAGGAGGATAAGGAGAAGGAGAAGAAAATATTTACTATTTAGAGTCAAAGAAACAACATTCATATAACCAAACAAATTACTGTGAGTCAATACCCAACCAACTGGAACTGTCAAACTAATTATTCAGTATCAGATAGTTCATAGAAATGCATTTTGTTTAATTTTTACATATGTCAATGGCCAAAGACCACCAAGAACATACTATAGTTGAACAAGTTGGGCTTATTACTCATTGCAGTGGGAGAGAAGGAACATGGTGAGAAATTGTGAGGCATCTTAGAGGACATTCAAAATAACTTGTTATGGGATTTGGAGTTGTGTTACCAAGATTTGGGGGAGAATTTAAGGAAGCAAGGCTTTGCTCTGTATTGGATGTTGCCAGGAAGTGGAGCAATTCTATTATTTGGCTATCTTAATATATTATATCTCGAAGGAGTAAAAACTAAACCCAAGTTAAAATATTTGAGTGTTCAATAAAATAATGGATGCAAAGGGACTAGTAATTCTTGTCCAGTTTGCTTATAATAATGATTACTACAATTATTTTATTCATTTATAATTCTTAAAATGTTAAAAAATACTTGGGCATTAAGTATGTCCAAAAGGATGGAGGATAAGTTTGTGTATTCTGTTTCTTTGTGTGTAGTGATTACTCTTTTGCATGCACAGTGACCCTGACTTTATTGAAAGGAGGAATATGTTCTCAGAGTTTCATTCAAAGCCACATTAAATAAATGATGGCCTAGCATTTTAGATTTAAGTTGCTTCATGTTTCACCAGAACTAGAAATAGAATCACAGAAAGAGTTACTTAATAGATTTCATAGTGACTTTTAAACTAAGTAAATCATATACATACAACATCCTGGGAGAAGTAATTCAGTAACATAGAGTTAAGTGTATAATAATAATAACAAATTTTCCACTTGTAATAGTAGAGTGGGGGAAGAACAAATAACAAAAAAAATGATGAAATTATTTGGTTTTTGGCTTTAGATTAAAATCTGGGGAAAACAATTGGAAACAGACATAAACAAAGCAATTCTCCCTTCCTCTATTCTTTACTTTTATTATTTATTAATCTATTCATGCATGCATTCTACAAATATATATCATGCAAGAGGAACAAATCTAGCAGTCTTATATGAACAAAACAGATGATATTCTCATGGAACTTATGCTTAGTAGCCTCAAACCTTTTCTGGCAACATTAAAGAAACCGTTTTCACATACCTGGCTGGGAGGGGAGTCTGTGGGAGAATGGATACATGTATATTTATATGTATGGCTGAATAGCTTTGCTGTGCACCTGAAGCTATCACAACATTGTTAATTGGCTATACTCCAATATAAAATAAAAAGTTAAAAAAAAAAAAAGAAACCGTTTTATGCCCTGGTGGCTGACCTAGTCACCAAGAAAAAAAGAATGGAATATAGAGAAAAAAAAATTGCCAATTTACAGTTTTTATTTTATTATGCTATTTTTAAACTAAAAGTCTTTTAAAATACTAAAAATGTTTTAGAAATATTTTTATAAGCTACCAGCCTAATCTCTTTGGGCTTTCTCCTTCCTCTTGTCATGGGTATATATTGCACAGAGTTGTAGATATAAGCCATCAACATCAGTTGCATCTATTTAAACTTACTATCAAAAGTTAAGATCATTTTAAACACTTACAAGGAGTATATAAATTTGAAAATTCTTTAAGGGAGGACAACTTCACAGACCACCATCTTAAATAAGGCCTTTATCTATATATTATTATGTTTATTACTACAACAATCTCCAACCAGGATCTCTGACACTTACTGGGTTTATCCTCTTCCAATCAATTATTTAGTGAAAAAAATCCAATATTGCTGAAGCAATTGTGTCACCTCTTGCATAAAATCCTACATGAGCTTTCTTGAATCTTCTGAGTAAATTATACATTCCTGCTCTTTGCTTATGCCTTATCATTTTGCTCTCTCACCCCCTATGTTCCAACCTGACTGATCTACTTGGGAGCTGGATTATCCTTATCTGAGCCTCAACACCCAATATTTGGTCTCACTAAATCTAATTAGAACATCTGGCCCAGTCTAGATTTCAGTTCTCCTGAGACGTTTTCCGTACTTGAAAGGGACCTCCCCATCGTCCACTGTCCCACAGGCAATGTTAAGGGCTTCCTAACCCCTCTGTTTTTTCCCTATCCTAGTACTTGCCATAGTTAAAAGCACTTCTGTTTGTATATCTATTTTCCTTTAGCCTGTAAGTTATTCGAGGTCTGTTTGTTTTTCCAGTGCCTAGATCATTCCTTGGGAGGTAGTAGGTACAAAATATATATTTGTTGAATGAATACTGAATGAATTTTTTAAAATACCATTGTACAATGCCACTAACACTCCACAGGTCCACAATCCTTTATATGAAACTCATAGAATCAGAAGTGTTTCAGAATTCAGAACTGTTTAGACAGATAATCTGTTCAGAAAGGTAATATGGTGCAAATAGTACAGATTATATAACAACCCAGTGGATTCAGGGACAGCAATAAGTAATGCAATAGGTTAATATTTTTGAAGCAATACATGTGAATGGTCCTACTAAGTGGAGCAAATAAATACTAGTAAGTAACCTCACATCAAGTTGGAATAAGTAAATACCAGTAAACAGATATATTCCATTGAAGTCAGATTTTACTCTCAAGAGTTTAGAGTAGATCAATTTGGCTGTCAATGAGCCAAATAGATAAATAGATAGATAGATCAACCGATCTTTGGTTTCTAAGCCTTTCTGGATTTCAGAATTACAGAAAAGAGATTGTTAGTGTATGAATTTTGCCACAGCTTAATAATTACTAGGTTTTATATGTTTGAAATGTGTTCACTTTCTAGGTATAAAAATGTATCTCAAAGAGTCAGTCTTTGTATATTTTGCTCACTAAGAGATACATTTTTCTTATGACTTACAAGACCACCTGAATTAATTTTTTCCTAGTTATTTTCCTTCAAAATTAAAATGAGTTTTCTGTATATGGTAGATATGTTAACCATTTTGCATATTAGATGAAAATATTTTAGAATATGTTTTTCCTTCATTTCTGTTAATTTATCACATAAACATTCAATAATTATTTTATTTCAAAAATGTCTTCCTTTTAAAGTTATGTGTCTGTGAGATACACACACACACACACACACACACACACACAAATAGATTATTTTCCTTTTATTCTGATGCCAGTATTTCAAAACCCAGAGTCTGAAATTTCTTTAGGAATGGATTCCAGTTTTCTCTGTGGCATGTTACTCATAATTTCTTCCTTTCATCCATGTATTCACTCATTGTGTGAAATGAAGGGTAATTTGTCAGACACACTAGTGCTCCTGACACATGCCACTCACTTGGAGCAGTCCCTGTCATGTGGTATATTCACAGTGCAACTCTTAACCAGTTTTCTCTATACTTATTAAATTTGAATTTGGTCACTAGAACCCTTGTAGTTAACTTATAGACAGGGGTGATTTTTGCAACTTACTTCACTGCTACAGTGACATGGTCTTGAAAATATTTTACTATAGTTAAAGATATAAAAAATTTTTATTAAAATCAAAGATATTAAAGTCCACATTAAACCCTTTCCATGTGAGATTGAAGGAAAGGAATTAAGCTGATTCAGCTTGCCTCCAATAAGTGGTTGCAGACAACCAGACTAGTAGCTCAGGTTTGTACATACTGCAATTTGATATAGTAGTTGAAAAGTGGCCAGCTAACAGGGAATTGCAGTAATCAAGTTGTTGGGGGAAAAAAATCAATGTACTGAACAGACTTTCAATCTTATTATTGTAAGACCAACACAAGTATAAATACAAGCAGTATGTGGATAGGAGGAGAGAGAAAAAAGGAAAGTGACTTCATAGCTCTAAAGGAAAAAATATCATTCAAAAGGCCACTAAGTGTCTACATAAATCCTAAAATCATGAAATTGAAATTTGCCATTTCTGCCAAGATGTAAAATGAAATGACTTAATTATAAAGCCACTTAAATGAGTTAATAGAATTTTGTTCTTATTTGTATAAGTTGACTTATAAGAAATTTGATTATGTGACAAAGTTACATAAAACCCAGGAAAAGTAGCAAGCCTACAAATGTTTAAATATAGGTAAATGCCAGTGAGTTACCGTACACAGGTCAGTTACATAAACCTTTTCCAATATGAGTATCCAGAATAACTTGAATATTGGAAATTAAACCAAACCAGATTTGGGATCTTTCTTTGATTCACTGGTATACTTTGTTTCTAGGAGTAAAAAGGAGGAGGAATTAGGTGAAGGAGGATCAGTAAAGAGAGAAAAAGAAGAAAAAAGGACATAAGACTTATACACAAAACAGTGTTGACTACTCTCTTGGGGGCAGCTAAGGCCTAAATCAATCTGAGACTGCTCTTGAAATGTAGGCCTACGTTTCCAAGAATTATATTAAAATTTCATGATCAATAATGCTGAAAGCTGCAGAACATACAAGCAAAATAAATGCTGACAAATTCACCACATCTGAATTTAGTAAAATGTCATCCTCCAGCCTCAGCAGTAGTGCCAAGAGGAGATGGCCCTCCTGATTAGAATCTGTCAAATGAATCTCCATTTGTCAGGTAATAATAAACTCAGGATAGTACCTTTTGTTCCAGGTTGTGTTTCTCTCCAAAATATAGCAGTCAGTTCATATTCTAATATAATTCTACTGTTTTCTATACCAAGTCAACAAATCAAACAAAGACCTTTTTTTTTCCCTGAGGGAAAAATCCAATATTATTTACATATTTTAATTCTGTACATAGATAACATCCAGACTTGAGGATTATCCTCTCTCCATTAAAGCAGGTTTGGTTCCAGGGGCTCTGCTTATGTATTTTTATTTATTTATTTATTTATTTGCGGTATGTGGGCCACTCACTGTTGTGGCCTCTCCTGTTGTGGAGCACAGGCTCTGGATGCGTAGGCTCAGCGGCCATGGCTCACGGGCCTAGCCGCTCCATGGCACGTGGGATCTTCCCGGACCGGGGCACGAACCCACATCCCCTGCATCGGCAGGTGGACTCTCAACCACTGTGCCACCAGGGAAGCCCTCTGCTAATGTATTCACACACCACTCATCTAGCTTTTGTGTAGTTTCTTCATCTTTGGAGTCTTACTTGTTATTTGTTAAAGACATGGAAAATGTTACTTTTCATACTTACTGAAAAAGTCAATATCACTTAAAATTTAAGATATTCTGCATGGAACCAGACACTAAGAGGTAAATATTTAGAAAAATCATCAGTTTTGGCCTAAAGGAAACTTCCACTCATTTGAAGGATGACTCATAATGCCAGATTAAACCTGAGAAAAACATTATAATCTAGAAGATATCACATATGATTGATTAGCCAGAAATATGATTTCTGCTGTCCTTTTTGTTACTGAATAAATGGCTTGAGAAAGAATGAAAAAGAACTGGTGAGTTTTTTGTTTTTTTAATATTTGCTTCACAAAAATGCTGTGTTGCTCTGTTTTTATATATTGTTAAATATTGCTATAATCTTGTAATTACTATTAACACAGGGTAACAGAATAGTCCTTAGAAGTATATTAAGTGCTTAGAGTTGCCCTTAAGTTGGTATACCTGCCAATTCACCATCCTCTCCATGATTATCTTTCTATTCAGTTTATTCTCTTCTATTTAGCCAGGGATTGATTAAGTTTTACATTTATTTATTTCATTAAATTAATCAATATTCATTGATAATCTGAGCAACTCTGTGCTCAGAACCTGAAATATCCTTGCATTGATTATTGCTAAAAGTTTTTGACATTTGCTGTATCATTTGACCTGTATTCTGAACCCACCCATTGTTTTATCTGTTTCATTATGGCTAAAGTTTCATCTAGAAAATAAATTTCTGAATTTGTGAGGGTGTATAACCGAGATTATTTAGAACAGATTCAAACAGTAGATTTAAGTTTACAGAGAGAACTTTTAACTCTGAAATCTGTGATTTTATAAAAAGAGAGCTGTAAGTAATAACATGGGGTTTTTTTTCAATTAAAATATGGAATTCACTTAGTGTGATTTATTTTCAGCCAACAGTATACATGTTTTAACTGTTTGAGTCCACCTCCAGGATGAAAATAAGTGTTACAGTTTCTCAAAAACAGTTATGAAAAGTGACACTCGATTGGGCTCTGGTTATGTGAAGCTTTGGAATGTGTTGCATGGAAAATTTACCAAGAATAGCAAAGTGAGAGGAGATAGAAGTATGCCATAACTAATGAGGAGCATGAAAACAGAAAACTACAAGTCACTAAAAATAAACTCAAGTTGCAACCTTATTTCTTTCCTTTACCAAAATATGCTCTATTACAGGGGTCCCTACCCACCCGTGTCACAGACTGGTACCAGCCCATGGCCTGTTAGGAACCAGACCACACAGCAGGAGGTGAGTGGCGGGTGAGCGAGCGAAGCTTCATCTGCCTCTCTCCCTGCCACTCCCCATCACTCACATTACCTCCTGAACCATTGTCCCCCCTCCCCAGTCCACAGAAAAATTGTCTTCCATGAAACCAGTCCCTGGTGTCAAAAACGCTGGGGACCACTGCTCTATTCTATCCGAGAGGGTTTTGGATATGGCATTTTGACTTTTCTCCTCTGGAGTATAACCAAGTCATAATTAATCAAGCATAACATATTAGAAAATGAATACTTTTTAATCAAAGAGATGTTTGTGAGGTGGATGGACTTAGAGTCTGTCATAAAGAGTGAAGTAAGTCAGAAAGAGAAAAACAAATACCGTATGCTAACACATATATATGGAATCAAAAAAAAAAAAAAAGGTCATGAAGAACCTAGGGGCAAGACAAGAATAAAGAGGCAGACCTACTAGAGAATGGACTTGAGGATACGGGGAGGGGGAAGGGTAAGGTGTGACAAAGTGAGAGAGTGGCATGGACATGTATACACTACCAAACGTAAAACAGATAGCTAGTGGAAAGCAGCCGCGTAGCACAGGGAGATCAGCTTGGTGCTTTGTGACCACCTAGAGGGGTGGGATAGGGAATGTGGGAGGGAGACGCAAGAGGAAAGAGATATGGGAACATATGTATAGGTATAACTGATTCACTTTGTTATAAAGCAGAAACTAACACACCATTGTAAAGCAATTATACTCCAATAAAGATGTTAAAAAAAAAGAGAGATGTTTGACATCATTCTGGTTTAAAAAAGTCTTAATTAGATGTGACTCGACTTATTCATATTTTGCTAGGTCAATCAACAGGTTGAAATATTTTGGTTGTCATTTGGTTTTGCAACATATGGGATATGTAGTAAACCTGTTATCCAAGTTTTCCTCCATTTTTGCTTGTACTAAAAATAGTAAGCAGCAGGGTATAAGGCTGAAACACTAACTCTAAAAACGGTTCTTGCTGTCTATTACTATTCCTATTACTTATTTCAGGTGAAAGGAAAACCAAGTTGGTAACTGTAAATTGATCATTTATTAACCCCTCCTTTTCACAAGTGCTTTTATTTACTGCCTCTTTCAGCAGAGGTGGCTGCCATTAGTGACTAACAGGACAGAACAATAATAAAATTTCTTCACTAGTACCTATTATAGATGACTCTGTGACAGTTTGTGGGTCACAAATGGAAGGCTTGCTCCTTGAATGGAAGTTTTACCATTTTGTTATTTTAAAGAATATACCAGGAATTTGAGTATTAAGTTAGGAAGACTAGTTTAAAACTCTGAAATTTATAAACATTAAGATTTTGGCAACATAGCTTATTTAGGTAAAGACAAGTTTGTATATATACTTAAATTATAATTGTACATTTTAGATACATAATAAAGTATATTTAAATTGGGCTTCATTTTCAGGGTTGGACAATGGAGAATAAAACACAGCATGGACTAGTCACTTTTGTTCCTAAACATTTCTTGTTTTTTTCTCTTTCTCCTTCTTCGTTTTCCAATTATTGTAAATTTGTGTGAATATAGTTATTACACATATTCCCTTTGTACTTCTATCTATAGCAATATTTATACATTTCCCAGCCATTTCTAACTTTCATACTGAGAGCAGCAGAGTTATAATAATAGTGCATCTGCAAACAGGTTACAAAGTTCACACAGCTTTGTTGAATCCAAAGTAATTTTTCAGTTATAACGACTGTCTGCCTAAATCCATGTAACTTACTCTTCCGGGTTTATATGAAAATATACTTTCCTAGTTGTCATGGATACCATTTAATTAATAACCCTACCACATCATATGAATTAATCTGTGAGAAATCTATTCCATTCTACACAGAAGGCTAAATTTTAAAGTTAAATTTTTAGTATACTGTCTATCAATAACATACAAGTTAGGTTAAGCAGAAGTGTGCAACATTAGAGAAATGTTTGAGAAGACCAACAATTTGGAACATATTTAGTTTTTATAACAGCAGTCGCCAAACTTTCTTGGCACAAGGGACCGGCTTCGTGGAAGACAATTTTCCATGGACCAGGGATGGAGGGGATGGTTTGGGGATGACTCAAGCACATTGCATTTATTGTGCACTTTATTTCTATTATTATTACATTGTAATATATAATGAAATAATTATACAACTCACCATAATGCAGCATCAGTGGGACCCCTGAGCTTGTTTTCACTTGCTGCTCACTGTTAGGGTTTTGATATGAGTCTGCAAGCAATTGATTTATTACGGTCTCTGTGCAGTCAAACCTCTCTGCTAATGATAATCTGTATTTGCAGACACTTCCCAGTGCTAGCATCACTGTCTCAGCTCCATCTCAGATCATCAGGAATTAAATTCTCATAAGAAGCGTGCAACCTAGATCCCTCGCATGCACAGTTCACAGTAGGGTTTGTGCTCCTTTGAGAATCTAATGCTGCTGCTGATCTGACAAGAAGTGGAGCTCAGGCAGTAAAGCGAGCGATGGGGAACAGCTGTAAATACAGATGAAACTTCGTTAGCTTGCCTGCTACTCACCTCCTGCTGTGCAGCCCAGTTCCTAACATGCTACGGACCAGTAGCAGTCCATGGCCTGGGAGTTGGGGACCCCTGCTTTATAGTACAAACTATCCATACGTTTATTCTTTACTCTTTCTTCTGTGAAGCTAAAAGACTGTTAACTTCAATGAGTAGAAGAACTGTATTCAGACATTTGATTTCCACTCCATCTTCTAAAGCCCAAACGAAGTTGAGGTAAAAACTAATTTGAAAAGGTGGAAATATGCATACAAGAATATATTAAAATTATTGAAATATAAAACTTGATTTTAATTTTTTTCTTCTGCCTGTATTATTTCAGATTATGTTTACATAGACTGGGTTTCAAGTAAAAGAAAACCAATTCAATATATTTGTGAAAACAAAAGAGATTCACATGAATCAAAAACTTGGGACTTAAGGAAGTAACCATTTTTAATAAAAACATAGGCAACAGATGTTACAGATCAGTATTGTTTTATAAATAGAATGTCAAATATACCAAAATTGAGTGCCAGAGAATAAACATTAATATTTGGGTGATTAAAAATAAGAAAATAATGCTCATTGAGCAAAATAAATGAGGAAATATGTCCCAAAATAACTGTGTGTTATCTGGAAAAGTAGAACAGAGGTCTGAGAAAAGAGAAGAAACCCAGGACTAACAGAATGGATGGCATTATCTAGATATCTTCCCCAAAGATCCTTCTGAGGATTGTATTGAAACAGGGTAAGTATACACATCCAGTAGTTATGTTTATTTCAAACAGGCATTGAGATAAATGAACATGGAGTTACCACTTCTTGGCTGTTCAATGGAACCAAACAGTATGATTTGCCAACACAAATGACAGGAATGAGTTATATCTAATTAACAGGTAATAATATATTACTATGGTTCAAAGTTGATTTCATTAAAATATAAAAGAGGTAATAAATAAATAATTTCTTCATATCAGACAAAAGAAGTCACTTTATTTACCCAATCACTAATAGTGTACTAGAAAAAATTATAAAATGTTTGAAAGAAAACATTGTAAGGATAAGTCTTTTTGAATTTATTTGAGGGGAAAGCAATATGAACATATCAAATAATTCTGAGGCTGAATAAATATCAATAGTGTATAAATTAAGTGGAGGTGCATTGATCTTTCCAGAGTAATAGCTTAACATAAATCTGATTGAAAAATAAATAAATCATAACCGTGCCATAGTGGTATGCTACAGAACATTTAAAACTACTCCTAATAAGGCTAACAACTTCACACTATAGTTAGGTTGCAGTGGGTCCCAGAATGTTTTACTTTCAAGCTGTCTAAGAGATTTCAAAGGGTTGACTACAAAATATGTTTATTGAGGTCCCCCCTTGTCTTCTGATGTGGTGTCTTCTAATGAGAGTATTTCTCTGGCACTCTTGGTGAGCTCAGCAACCACTCTCTGCTATATTTACTCAGGCCTAATGTCTTTCTCTCTAGTAGCTATGGTAGTAGTCAGTACTGCAGCTCTTGGACTGTTCTTGCTCTCTCTCATAATTAAAGGCTCAGTAGGAATTCAAGGAAATATCATAGTCTTTAGTGGGCAGGAGTTGTATTTCTCACTCTGAGGCTTTAGCTGGATTAAAAGGTAGTATGAAACCAATTATTCTGTTTTTAAGTTGTAATTTATAAAGGCTGTAATGGTAATTTAAATGCATTGTTATTTTAATTTTAGTGATTTATTTTCACAGTTAAACCATAAGAAGATAAACCTTAATTTTATATAATTTTACATTGTTATTACTATTATTGTTATCATTAAATATCATTTATCTGTGTCTCTATTTTGTTCCTGACAATATGCAATATGACTTACCTGAAAAGCTTACTTAATCCCTCTGAATTCTATGAGGTAAACAATATTACCATTACCATTTGGAATTACCAGCTTATTAGCAAGAGAGAAAAGAAGTCAAGGGTTTTTATATCATGCTATGCGTCAAAAGTATTAAATGACAGAGCAAGAAATGAATGTGTCTGACTGATATGTCAAAAACAAACAAACAAACAACAAACAAACAAAAACTTGTATTCTTAAAGAAGAGGTAAAGAGTAGGAAAATGAGGGGATAAAATCAGGACCAAGACTGCTTTTATATTGATTTGTGAAAATAGTCCAGTCTATTTTTTAAAACAAATATCCTAGAACTCTCATAGCTTCCACTATTTGTACTTGATTTTGAGCAGAAGTTTGAGATGAACAAACAATATTCTTAAGCCTCTTCAGATGAAATTAACCATCTGTAATCTCCTCTATACATTTTCTAGTAAAATATTTGTGCAGTGAAATAAAGCTGGTTTAATATTTTACTTTGACCCTTTTATAATATTGAATACATTTTGGGGAAAAAAACCCTGAAATATATATCCAAAGTTTACCTAGATGTTTATTAATAGAAATATGGGCAAGATGCACCCTAGATTCTAGAGTCAGCACAACTGACTTCAAATCACAATGGTTACTTCAAGCTGTGTGACCTTAAGCAAGATATTTCACCTCTCTAAAAGCCCATTTCCTCATTTTCAAAATGGGTAGACTCATAGAGTCAGAGTGTATTATATAAGTTAACACATGTATTGCACATACAACAGTGCATGACATGTAGTAAGCCCTTGAGTGAGCATTAACTGTTATTATTATCATATATGCAATAGAAAGCAAGACACAAACTAGATATTTAACACAAAAATGCACTGAAACAGTTTATCCAATCCCAAAATTAATATTTTATCTTTGATTACAATATAAAATTTTTCTGGGGGGAAAAATGTTCTACAGAATTGATCAATGAAATGTTTAAAGCAACTTGGAAACCTAATGGTAACATTTAGCAGTTTTATGTGTAATATAAAGGCACTGATTTAATCTAAAACTTGTATATCTTTCACTGACACACACATATACATGTACATTTATGACAGGATCGAAACAAAGCTTCAAGAAACAGATGTCCATCACTCAGCTCTCAATGTCATAGAAAAAGAATCTATTGGCCCTTTCAGAAATATATCTGTATCCAGCATCACTCAACAGGTATATGACTCCAATTTACTTACTTTCTATGAATAGTTCATGAAAATGAGTCTTTTATGATATGTTATTCCCTCTACATTAATGATTTGATAAATGAAGATTGAATACTAATAATAAATTATTAACTTCTGGCTGACAAAGTATCTCAAATGCTGTTGAATACTTACAAGCAGTGCTAAGGTCTATATGATTACTTAATCAGATCTCAGGGGATTATTGAGAAATCCAATGAAATGAAAATTAGCTATGTTTTTTATCTTAATATACAGCGGGTTCTCCTTATTGTTACCATTTCAAGCAGGGGTGATTTGCAACCATTAATTAGATAATTGAATACAAATTAGGCTCTTTTTCCCCAAAGGAAAAGGCTTAATTTTCAGATATTCAAAAGCTGTTGTCCATTTGTTGTATTTGTGGTTTGATTTGAACTTCCCACCAATTAATGTTATTATGTGGTAAAACAATCATTCAGACAGGAGAAAGAAATGAACTAATCACTGTTCCTCACAAAATCACAAAAACTTGAAGACTGAAGAGGTAAAGAATATAAAATCCTTAAGCAGACAATTTATAAACCATCAGTTTTCCAAGGATCTCACAGATACTGCATTAGCTGTTTAGTCAAGGCTGTGGTAATGAGTAGAGACCAAAATTTCAGTGGCTTATAATAGAACATCTGTGTAGGTATGCAGGTCATGGGGGGGCTGTTCTCCAGACAAAATCTTTCAGTCACTCAGTTTGCTAGACATTTTGCTATCTTCAGCATTGGTTTCCAATGTCAGACTGTTCTTATTAGCATAATCAAGTCTAAGTTGCCAAGTCGGTTTCTAGCTACAGGAAGAGGGAAGAGAAAGAATGAGAGTGCATGGGAGATTTTAGTGTTCCACTGTGGAAGTAGCACTTATCATTTTTTCTCAAATGCAATGGCCTGGATTCAATCACAAGGCCACACCTGAAATGCAACCTGAACAAATATAGTATGGCTGTGCACCCTAAAATAAAAGGACATGGCTTTTGATGCAGTACTAGAAATCAGTGGTGGAGAATGTATTTATCTGAATATGGCCATTAAAGGAAGGATATTAAATAGTCTACTGATGAAAAGGATAAAATAAGTTCAAGTAAAAGATTGAACAGAACTAAACATAATTAGAAGAAGACTGAATCAGGAAACTCTCATTGGACACTGAATCTCTGGCACATTGTATTTGTACTTCTAAGCCTCCAGAACTGATCCATTCCAGGATCACACATTGCATTAAATGATAACAATGTACAGCTGTCAGTGGATGACTGAGGTAGAAAGGTGGTGAAATCACATTAGAGAAGATCACAGAAATTCAGAATACCATTCATTTCTTCATTCTTTCATTTCTTCATTCTCTAATGGAGGAGGAGACAAGATGGAGGAGTAGAAAGAAGTGGGCTCACCCCTTCCTGTGGAAACACCAAAATCACAACTAACTGCTGAACAACCATGGACAAAAAAATGCTGGCACCTACCAAAAAAATACCCTGCATCCAAAGACAAAGAAGAAACCAAAATGAGATGGTAAGAGGGTGCAATATTGATAAAATCCAACCCATACCTGCTGTGTGGGCAACCCACAAACTGGAAAACAATTAGATCACAGAAGATTTCCCACAAGAGTGAAAGTTCTGACCCCCACAGGTGGCTCCCCAGCCTGAGGGCCTGATATTGGTAGAAGGAGCTCCCGGAGAATCTGGCTGGGAAGACCAGTAGGGTTTGATCTCAGGAATTCCAAAGGACTGGGGGAAACAGAAATTCCACTCTTGGAAGGTGCACACAGTGTCTTGTGCACACAGGACCAGGAGGAAAAAAACAGTGACTTTATAAGAGACTGGGCCAGACCTACCTGCTAGTATTGGACAGTCTCCTTTGAAGGCGGGAGGGTAGGGGATGGCTTTGGCTCCCTGCAGGGACAAGGACACTTGTTGCAGCTGTTCTGGTGAGTACTCATTTACAGGAGACCTCTTGGAGGCAGCCATTTTCTCACCAAGACCTGGCCCCACCCAACAGCCTGTAGGCTCCAGTGCAGGGATACCTTAGGGCAAACAACCAAGAGGGCAGGAACACAGCCTCACCTATCAGCAGACAAGCTGCTTAAAGTCTTCCTGAATAAACAGCTGCCTGATAAACACACTCCCTCACACAGCCCTGCCCACCAGGGCAGACCCAGCTCCACTCTTTTGTGGGCAGGAACTACTCCCTCCCAACAGGAAGCCTGCACAAGCCTCTTAGAAAGCCTCATCCAACAGGGGGAAGATAGTAGAAGCAGGAAGAACTACAGCACTGCAGTCTGAGGAATGAAAACTGCAATTAGAGAAAGTTAGACAAAATGAGATGGCAAAGGAATATATCCCAGATGAAGGATCAAGTTAAACCCCAGAAGAACAACTAAATAAAGTGGAGACAGGAAACCTACTGGAAAAATAATTCAGAATAATGATAGTGAAGATGAAAGATGAAACAGGACCTCGGAAAAAGAATGGAGGCAAGGATCGAGAAGATGCAAGACATGTTTAACAAAGACCTAGAAGAACTAAAGAACAAACAAACAGAGATGAATGATACAAGAACTGAAATGAAAAATACACTAGAAGGAATCAACAGCAGAATAACTGAGGCAGAAGAATGGATAAGTGACCTGGAAGACAGAATGATGGAAATCACTGCCACAGAACAGAATAAAAAACAAAAAGAATGAAAAGAAATGAGAAAAATCTGAGACCTCTGAGAAAGCATAAAGTGCACCAACATTTGCATTATAGGAGTCCCAGAAGGAAAGAGAAAGAGAAAGAACCTGAGAAAAGATTTGAAGAGATATTAGCTGAAAACTTTCCTAAAATGGGAAAGGAAACAGTCACCAAAGTCCAGGAAGTGCAGAGAGTCCCAGGCAGGATAAACCCAGGAAGGAACACATTGAGGCACATAGTAATCAAATTGAGAAAATAATAAAGAAAAATATTAAAAGCAACAAGGGAAAAGCAACAAATAAAAAACAAGGTACCTCCCATAAGGTTATCAGCTGATTTCTCAGCAGAAACTCTGCAGGCCAGAGGGAGTGGCACAAAATATTTAAAGTGATAAAAGGGAAGTACCTAAAAGAAAGAATACTCTACCAAACAAGGCACTTGTTCAGATTCAATGGAGAAATCAAAAGCTTTACAGACAAGCAAAAGACAAGAGAATTCAGCACCACAAGACCAGCTTGCAATAAATGCTAAAGGAACTTCTCTAGGCAGAGAAGAAATGGCCACAACTAGAAACAAGAAAATTACAAATGAAAAAGCTCACCATTGAAGGCAAACATACGGTAAAGATAGGAAATCATCTGCACACAAATATGTTATCAAAACCAGCAAGCATGAGAAGAGGAGAGCACAAATGCAGGATACTGGAAATGCATTTGAAATTAAAAGCCCAGCAACTAAAACATCCTTGTTTGTATGTAGATTGCTATGTTAAAACCTCATGGTAACCACAAACTGAAAGTCTACAATAGATACACACACACACATACAAAGGAATCCAAACACAAAACTAAAGTTTGTCATCAAATCACAAGAGAAGATAACAAAAGAGGAAGGGAAGAAAAAGGACCTACAAAAACAAATCCAAAACAAGTAACAAAATCCAATAAGAACATGCATATTAATAATCATCTTAAATGTAAATGGTTTAAATGCTCCAACCAAAAGATATAGACTGGCTGAATGGATACAAAAACAAGACCCATATATATCCTATCTACAAGAAACTCACTTCAGATCTAGGGACACATACAGACTGAAAGTGAGGGGATGAAAAAATGTATTCCATACAAACAGAAATCAAAAGAAAGCTGAAGTTGAAATGCTCCTATAAGATAAGAAAAAATAGACTTTAAAATAAAGACTGTTATAAGAGACAAAGAAGGACACTACATAATGATCAAGGAATCACTCCAAGAAGAAGATATAACAGTTGTAAATATATATGCACCCAACATAGGAGCACCTCATTATATAAGGCAAATGCTAACAACCATAAAAGGAGAAATTGACAGTAACACAATTTAGTGGAGGACTTTAACACCCACTTTCATTAATGGAAAGATCATCCAGACAGAAAATTAACAAGGAAACATAGACCTTAAATGACACATTAGATCAGATGGGCTTTATTGATATTTATAGAGCATTCCATTCAAAAGCAACAGAATACACATTCTTCTCAAGTGCACATGAAATATACTCCAGGATTTATCACATGCTGGGAGACAAAGTGAGCCTCAGTAAATTTAAGAAAATTGAAGTCATATCAAGCATATTTTCTGACCAAAACACTATGAGATTAGAAATCAACTACAAGAAAAAGAACTGTAAAAAACACAAACACATGGAAGCTAAACAGTATGCTACTAAACAACCAATGGATCACTGAAAAATCAAAGAGGAAATCAAAAAATATCTAGAGACAAAAGAAAATGAAAACATGATGATCCAAAACCTATAGGATGCAGCAAAACAGCTCTAAGAGGGAAGTTTAAAGCAGTACAATCTTACTTCAGAAAACAAGAAGGATCACAAATAATATAAACAACCTAACCTTACACCTAAAGCAACTAGAGAAAGAAGAAAAAACAAAACCCAAAGTTTGTAGAAGAAAAGAAATCATAAAGATCAGAGCAGAAATAAATGGAATGGAGACAAAGAAAATAATAGAAAAGAACAGTGAAATTAACAGCTGATTCTTTGAAAAGATAGATAAAATCAATAAACTTTTAGCCAGACTCATCAAGAAAAAGAGGGAGAGTGCTCAAAGCAATAAAATTAGAAATGAAGAGGGAGAAGTTCAATGGACACCACAGAAATATAAAGGATCATAAGAGATTACTACAGGCAACTATATGCCAGTAAAATGGACAACCTAGAAGAAATGAACAAATTCTTAGAAAGGTACAATCTCCTAAGACTGAACCAAGAAGAAATAGAAAATATGAAAAGACCAATCACAAGTACTGAAATTGAAAGTGTGGTTATAAAATTCCCAAAAAAACAAAGGCCCAGGAACAGATGGCTTCACAGGCGAATTGTATTGATATCAAACCTTTAGAGAAGAGTTAACACCTATCCTTCTGAAACTATTCCAAAAAATCTCAGAGGAAGGAATACTCCCAAACTCATTCCATGAGGCCACTATCACCCTGATACCAAAACAAGATAAAGATACCACACAAAAAAAGAATATTCCAGGCAAATATCACTGATGAACATAGACGCAAAAATCCTCAACAAAATACTAGCAAACTGAATCCAACAATATATTAAAAGGATTATACACCATGATCAAGTGAGATTTATCCCAGGGATGCAAGGATTTTTCAATATACACAAATCAATAAGTGTGTTACACCATATTAACAAATCGAATAAAAAACATATGATCATCTCAATAGATGTAGAAAAACTTTTGACAAAATTCAATGCCCATTTATGATAAAAACTCTTCAGAAAGTGGGCATAGAGGGAAAATACCTCAACATAATAAAGGCCATATATGACAAACCTATAGCTAACATCATAGTCATTGGTGAAAAGCAGAAAATATTTCCTCTAAGATCAGGCACAAGACAAGTATGTCCACTCTTGCCTCTGTTATTCAACTTAGTTTTGGAAATCTTAGCCACAGCACTCAGAGAAGAAAAAGAAATATAAGGAATCCAAATTGGAAAAGAAGAAGTAAAACTGTCACTGTTTTTAGATGACATGATACTATACATAGAAAATCCTAAAAATGCTAGCAGAAAGCTACTTGAGCTTATCAATGAGTTTGGTAAAGTTGCAGGATACAAATTAAATATACCGTAATCTTTTGCATTTCTATATACTAACAACTAAAGATCAGAAAGATAAATTAAAGAGACAATCCCACTTACCATCACATCAAAAAGAGTAAAATACCTAGGAATAAACCTACCTAAGGAGATAAAAACCTATACTCCAAAAAGGATAAGATGCTGATGAAAGAAATCAAAGATGACATAAACTGATGGAAAGATATACCATGTTCTTGGATTGGAAGAGCAATATTGCCAAAATGACTATACTACCCAAGGCAATCTACAGATTCAATGCAATCTCTATCAAATTACCAACGGCATTTTTCACAGAACTAGGACAAATTTTTAAATTTGTGTGGTTACACAAAAGACCCTGAATAGCTAAAGTAATCTTCAGAAAGAAAGGCAGAGCTAGAGGAATTTGGGTCCCTGACTTCAGACTATACTACAAAGTTACAATAATCAAAACAGTATGGTACTGGCACAAAAACAGACATATAGATCAATGGAACAGGATAGAAATCCCAGAAATAAACTCATGCACCTATGGTCAATTAATCTACACCAAAGGAGGCAAGATTATACAATGGAGGAAATGCAGTCTCTTCAATAAATGGTGCTGAGAAAACTGGACAGCTACATGTAAAAATATGAAATGAGAACAGTCTTTAACACCATACACAAAATTAAACTCAAAATCAATTAAATCCTAAATGTAACACTGGATACTATAGAGCTCTTAGAGGAAAATATAGGCAGAAAACTCTTTGACATAAATCTCAGCAATATATTTTTCAATCCATCTCCCAGAGTAATGGAAATAAAAACAAACAAACTGGACCTAATTAAACTCAAAAGCTTTTGCACAGCAAAGGAAACCATAAACAAAATGACAACCCACAGAATGGGAGAAAATATTTGCAAATGACACGATTAACAAAGGATTAATCTCCCAAATTTACAAACAACTCATGTGTCTTAATATCAAAAAAACAAACAATTCAATCACAAAATGGACAGAAAAATAGACATTTCTGCAAAGAAGACATACAGATGGCCAAGAAGCACATGAAAAGATGCTCAACATAGCTAATTATTAGAGAAATGTAAATCAAAACTACAATGAGGTATCACCTGACACCAGTCAGAATGGCCAGTTTAAAAAAATGAAAAAATCTGCACAATCACAATCTGGTAATAGATAAAAATGAGCAGCAAAGAAAAGTTAAAAAGTGCATTAAATGAGCCTGTAAACTAAAATTCTAATACATGTAAGGAAAGATAGTAAACAAAATCAATAAACGTTCTTAGACAAAATGAAAATAATGGAACAATCTGAAAAATGAATAACTCAGAATCAATATACAATTAGTTTCTAGTCACCATAACTATTTTTATTCCTGTATTCTATAATACACTTTTGTGTACTAGATGAGTTTTGAAAACTTTTTGGCACATGGTATATGTTCATATTGGGGTATTATTTGTTTTTGTCACATTGTGTATTCTTTTCATTATACTGTGGAATAAGACTTGCTCTTTGTTTTTCTCAATTAAAACTGGTAACTTTCCTTGATATCAACTAAAGGACTAACTATCATATACAGTGTTAGAAAATGTATTACTACATATGCAATTCATCTTACTTGGATAGATTATCATAGTTGCTGCTGAATTTACTCAAGGAAAATTACTTTTTAGCCATATTATATGAAAATTGAAATCAGAGGAACAAACATGTTGAATGCCAATTGCAGCTTGGATTTACTGTGTTAATCTACATGTTGTTTACATAAATAAAGGGATATTGAATAGAGGAAAAAAAACATGTGTTTGGCATTCAGTAAACCTGATGTCAAATATTAGTTCTTTAACTTAATCATGTGTCTTTGAATAAGTTGTTAAAGCTTCCTGAATGTCACTTGGAAACGAATTTCCTCATGTCTAAAGTAGTTGTGATATTGCATGAGATAATAAGTGTAAGGTAGTTTTTACATTGCCTGACACTTCCTGGCTGCTTGATAAATAGTAGTACTTATTGTGGATATTTTATTATCTTTGTGATTATTACCTTATCTTACCACCTCTTGAAATATGCATATAATTTCATCTTTGGTTTGTTTTCAATATTAAATTAAAAATTTACCTTTAAAAAATACATTTAGTAACCTATATTCTTCTGAGCGTTGACACAGCATTAAGAGGTACTGGAGTAAAGAGACTAACTACCCTGCCATTCAGTCTAGCACTGTTGTTTGAGCAAAAAAGTGTATGTGTTGGTTTTCTACATGGTATCAGGCATTGGCCTTAAAACACAGAGCTTACAGTGCTTTGTCCACATGGTAGTTTTGTAAGTGCCAGATTTCACAATAATGAACCAGTTTGATCTAATGTATATGCTTTAGATCCATGTAAAGAGGATATAAATCCATATCACATTCAAAAATGGTATGTAATAAAAAATTGATTCATTATTAAGTAAGTTGTATAATTTGCAACCACTTCTGAAAATTGGTTACTTATTACTTATTCTGCAATTTTTTGTTTTAAAATAGTAGTTATTTTCATATTGTATTATTCTTCCATTGATAGTACATTTCAAATTTTCCTTTATTATGGTAGCAAATGGGAAATAAATTTCATCCTAGAGATTACTACTAGTGAAAATTATTGAATAAGTTTAGGATACATTAATGGATAACGCAACATCAGTTGGTTTGTACAATTTGTTTGGTGTATATCCCTTATCATTTCAGGCTGGCATAATTGTGCTAGTAGGCATGTCTCTGACAAAAATCTGTATATGGTAATTTCACAGACAAAATTTTAATTTGCATAAATATGATGTCTCAACTTAAACAGCTTTACTTATGTTCTTGATGATGCCATGACTTTCTTTTCCACATTAGAATACCGAAAGACAGATCTTTATTTATTTACTTATTTATTTATTTTTAAATCTATTTATTTATTTTGGAGGAGGAGCCAATGTAATGGCTAGTCTTTATTGGAAAGAAGAAACTGTACCTCACATTTTGAGTGAGTTAGTGCAGGGGGTCGGTGGGCCAGCTGGTGGGGCACCAGCTTGTAATGGGTTTCACAGCTAGGGTATTGCTGGGCCTGGCCTTTGTGTGGTCAGAACCAGATAACAGCACAGTTGTCCTCTTCAAGGATGTAGACCACTATCCGCTTGTTGGTGATGGAGGGGACTAAATTAGGGTATTCCTTGCTACCTGAGGCTGGCTTTGGGGCAAACATTTTATGGGTATGGTCCCTGACATGTGGCCAGCATGACCTCCCTCTCCAGCCCAGTCGCCTGCTCATGACCAGTAGGAACACCACCTCCAGATGCCATAGACCGCACTGCGGCGACTCCATTGGGAACGCAGGCCCCTAGGGCCTGCGCGCCCAGCGCTCCAGCTCTGCGGAATAACCTTGAAGCCATCGTGCCTAAAACAGATCTTGAATTGTCTGAAATCACAGAAGAAGAGTAGTTGATTCTACGTCATTGAAGCTAGGTCATTCAGCTCATCTGGAAATTCTAAAAAGCTTTCCTAGGTTAGTATGAAGTTCGGAAAACCTAGTGAGAATATATAATAGTTCTAGGAAATGAGAATAGAGAACTTTTAAAAGATTATTCTAGGACTGCTCCTACAACACAGTTTTCCTTAAATGGATCTTATGAGCTATCCAGGTAGATTGAGCCAAAGCTTTGGGTAATTGCTAGCGTATCTGAAATGCTGCTTTCATTTAGTACTCAAGTGGCAACATTTTTTGTAGTGTATAATCTGTTTTCTATTTATCCCTGTCTATTAAAAAACAAACAAAACAGGAACTATTTCCTTAGTAGCTTTTATGTCTTTGTTCTGTTAAATTTGCCTCTTATAATCTGCTGAAAGCTAGCACTTAAAACAGCATTCATGGTTTGTGTGTAAAATTGATTGTTTTAAATTACATTTGACTTGAATTGGAGAGTTTGAAAGGTGGCAATTGGAAATGTGAGTCTAAAATTATTGTGTTCACATTAGTCTGGACTTTAAATCTTAACAGTTCCTATGTTCTGTGTAAAAGCCACCAATAACAACAAAAACAAAAAAACAACAAAAAAAGAAAAGTATCTTATATATGGTTGGAGGCGTGCAGCAGGTAATACTCTCCAGAACAACATAATCTGGAACATTGCTCAAAATTCTCTTCATTTAATGTGTATGCCTTTATCCCATATCTATTTATTTATATGAAACAGAATAAAATTCATATTAAATGGCTCAACATTTCTGATATTTCTGTTATAAATGTAGAAAAGACATATGAAAATATATTTTAATAAGGATGAAACAAAGCTTATTTTTTTCCCCTGCCAGTTCTAAGGGGAAAAAAAAAACAAAGGCAAAATCTTAACTACCACCTACTATATAGATTCCCTAAACTGTATTGCGATTCTTAACATATTCCATTTCTATCACAATAAATCCATTCTTGATTAACTCCTCATTCTTTTAGCAATTAACACAATTTATCGGGTCATGAATATGCAACAAAAATAACGCTTGACAGATTTTTTTCCATCCTAGTTATGAAACCAGGTTTCATTTTTCCATATGGCATTCCAACTGCTGGCACAATTGTTTTATTTCACTTGGCATTGACTGCCCTATTACTGTCTTCCATTGCCTTTTCTTATCAGTGTTTGTCCAAATTAAACATTTTTGGCACTTAAAGCAGAATTATTCAATCATTACATTTTTAAAGTAGCAAGAACTTTTGAGCAATTGAGTGAGTTTTAAGCAAAGAACTGAAATTAGATGTAGGCTGCATGACAATCTAATTACATAAACGCAGTATGGAAGTACCACTCTACATTTAATGCCTAAAATGTATAAACCTTTTCTTACTGCTACAGCCTCTACCTTGCATTGTTAACATGGATAATAAAGTTGAATGTAAAGAACAGGAGAATTGCAAAAGGAGGTGTGAATTTGTTCCAGTACTGTTGAAAGCCAGCTCTGTAACCACTGGTAAGCCACACAGCCCTTCTGTGTCTCAGAGTACTTAGTGTGTGTGTGTGATATCTGCTCTGTGTACTTACAACAGAGTGATGTGAAGGAACTGAGGCAAACAGATGAAATGTTTCTGACTTCTCTGACATTTGGAACAGCAAAAGCCAGAGACGCTGTAATGATTAGTCTGGCATATTTTGAATAATAACAGACCTCCATGGTGCTATTTCTTTACATTTAGTTTACAATTTGGATGAAAAAAAATAGTACAACTTTAGGAAAAATATAACTTTTAGTCAAATTTGAATGTATTTAGAAGCTCAACTGTTCTAATTCCCTATTCATATATATTAAAATCAATGAGTTTGGGGAGAACTTTTGGTATCCTGGGTGGCCAGATTTTAAAATTCCATCTTGTTAAGTTTTTAAGATTATTTCATAGTCTTGGTAACAAGTGGCAAAATAATATGATATGAACAATATTTTGTAAAAATTTAACCAAAAATTAATGGTTGTCTAAAAGCTCCATATCAATGACAAAACATTGTAACAAAAGAAAAATGAGATAGATTTAAGAGAGAATATTATAAAGAAGACTATATAAACTGGAACATCCCTAGTGAAATAATTGTCTTTTGTAATGCCTCCTTGAAATGACTGGGGAAGATACTCACACTTGTGCATAAAGAGCTTGGTACATGTAGATGGAATCTGCTCACTGAACCTTGTAGCCAGTGAAGATGTGCAAAGATTATGAAGAAGCTATGCACATCAACAACACAACTTAACTAATTTTTTTAAATTTTTATTTTAAATTGGAGCATACTTGATTACAAATGTTTTGTTAGTTTCAGGTGTACTGCAGTGTGATTCACTTATACATATACATGTATCTATTATTTCTCAAATTCTTTTCCCATTTAGGTTATTACAGAATATTGAGCAGGGTTCCCTTTGCTATACAGTAGGTTCTTTTTGGTTAACTAATATTAAATCCTAATGATAAACTACTCCTACGAGTCACTATCCCTCTGCAGTGTTGTAATATTCTACAGTTACTTAATATCTGACTTGCAAGCAGCTAAGCATCCATGCTGTCATAGCATGCTACGAAACATGTGGTATTCAACATGGCATCTGACGGTTTCAGGGAATGTACAGTCTTCCTAAGTGCTTTCAAATGTCAGATTTTGTTTATACTTAATATGAGTTTTTAGTTGATTCTTGAAGCCACACCATGGTGTGCCCTCCTGAGTAAAGACTAAATTTCAAAGGGAGAAGAATAGAAAGGTTTATCCTTGCAATGAACAATTTGACAATTTTATCTCCTAAGAAAATGTGGCCATCATGAGTGGTCTCTTTTCCCCTTGTCTTGTCTTCTGCCCTGCTTGGATAACAAGTGCCTAGGAAGCAGTTAAGACTGAGAGAGTGACTGCTTATTCTCTGGTTAAACTCTCTGATGGTCTCTGGTTTCTAGCAACCAAACTGGAAGCAGTATATTCTCATCTAATTTAAATATTTCCTTCATTCTCAAATGTACAATTTCCACTAGCTGAGTCCTAAATTGTATTATTTCTTACCATGGCTTAGACTGCTAATAATAATATAAAAAAAAGAGAAAAAGGGGAAATAAGAGGAATATGTTAACTAGCTAATCAATTGATTCAAGATACAGTGCTTGAGCAAATTGACAAGGCCATTGTTTCCTGACATTTTGAATGTTTCTACCAAGTCTAAGAATTAGAGTCTTTTATTTATTTTTTACAAGTAATCTATCTTGTTAGGACTTATCAGCTATCAAATATTCAAATAAAACTCAGTAAAGCAAATAAATCAACAAACTATGCAATGATGTAATAAATCTTAAACACACAAACCCAATGTTATAATCTAGAGCAGTGCAGTCTTAGAACAATGTTAGAGCAACCATGTGTCTAGTTGAAGATTGTGAGAGTGAAATCTCTGGATTCATTTATGAGAGATGGTGAGGTGAGAGTTAATTGGAGCAAACTACAAGTGTGTCCATGCTTCATCTTAATTCATGAATCTAATTTGAAACTTCAGCATAGTTCCAATTAAGGGAGAAAAGACCCTATTATCCCTTGAAAACATGGATTACATTACAACACGTTTCCTACCAAAGGGGAAATTTTTTCATTACTTAACACTAAAGTGCTGAAACCATTAGTATACCCTTTTAGACTTAAAGTAAACATGTGTATTATGAGCATGTATCTCCCAATGGAAATCACAAGTGGTGTCACATTGCACTGTGGATCCATTAGTACCATAATGGCATCCAACCACAGGCCTTGCTAATGGTTTAAATTGGAAATCAGGTTCTTTTTTTTTTTTTTTAATTCAAAATAGGAAGAAAGAAAGAAAGAAAGAAAGAAAGAAAGAAAGGGAGAGGGGAGGGTGGAGGGAGTAGGAAATAAAGTGTCTCTTGCTCTTTTTAAGTACACAGTCAGCTTAAAAATGTGTTTCTGCTGAATATTTCAGATGTGACACTTCAAGAAAAAAAAGAATGAATCAGAAGATCCAGTACTTTTGAAAAATTATGCAAGAATTAATAAAGGGCGTGGCCCATGTAAACTCATTGAACAAGATGTTTTTCTCATGAGACAAAGGAGAAATGTAACATTTTAAAATTGGGAGATGTGACCTAATTTGAGATAAATATCTCAGGACATACTAAAGCTTGTTTGCATAAATCATGTACAAAAAAAAGCTAATTGGCTCCTCAGGGTGACTTACAATATCATTCTTCTGGCAATATTGCTTTAATTACTAGAAAGAAAAGGGGAGTAGAAAATTTATAGTCATGAAAGAGATGAACAATTCCATTACTGGAAAAATAGAAAAAAATTCTACGGTCAGGTTTCAAGTATTGAAATAACTTGTATTATGAATTCTCTCTGTTTTTTCTTACTATATTTTGGGAAGACATGAAAAATAAGTAAGAGGACAATTGATTAAAATGTATCACACTATAAGTAAGGCACTGATCTCTCTGACTGCTAATATAGCAGTCAGGATACTTAAAAGGGAATTTGTTGGGGAGACATCTGGCTTACAGATATGTTTTTTAATGTAGAAGCCAGAGTTTTTCCAAGAAATTTAGCTGCATTCTTTGTTACTGACAGTGTCCTGAGGCCACCAGGCTCCATTAAATCTGTCTCTGTTTTTTTTATAGAGCCTTGCTGACAATAGTAATTCTGATCATTATTTTCTTAGGAAAATATAGGCATATGTTCATTCATTCTGCCATGTTGCACTTAAGTGATTAAAAATTCATGTTCCAAGTAAGAAGCTGTTAAGGAGCTAATTATTTATTCTGTTTACAAGATATGCCCCAACTGGTTAGGGAAAATGGATGCTGGAGGCTGAAGAAAGCATTAAATATATTTAGGGTGAGAAGGCCAACCTGTCTCCTGGTGGGTATATTACCAAGTGGTACAAATTGAAAGAGTGCCTTAAGCAAACAAACCACTCACTAAATAAATGGAGTATTCATTTTAGGAAGATCTGGAATATCTTTTACCTCTTAATAATTCCACACACAGAATCTATTAGAAATTCATTGTCAGAGAAATTCAATTCATTATATACCTCAAACTAGCTTGTTGGATGGAAGAACATTTTACAATTGAATACATATCATAGAAACGAGTTTTTCAAAAAAGAAGAATCAGGAAGAAAAAAGAAGTGGACTTAAGATGGGATAAATATTATATTAAAAAAATTATAAATGAAAAATATGCACACTAAACTGTTAAAGAATATATTTAGAATAAAATTGCAAATGGTCACTGAAAACTACTAATGAAAGCCATTTTTATAAATCCCTCAAAATTAGTAATATGTTTACTTGATGAAAGCCTTATGAAGGAATAAATTTATATTCTGTAAAATTAATTCATTAACACTGTCAACTGTCATATTATTCTTATGATTTGCACACAGGATATACAAGCTGTAGAAATAATGGTAATAAAGTGTGCTGTGGAGTACACATTAAGATGTTGTGGAAAGTCTGTCACTGGGCCTTACAGAAAGCCTGTTCTGAAGAGAGAAGTGCATGAATGAAAATATGAGCTTGAAAAGGTGACTGCAAAATCTGGAAACACCTAAATGATCATTTTATGAGCTTTTAATCTTTCTTGAAGCTTCAGTTAGAATGTTGTATGTCACAGGACTAAGATTTGTGCACCAATAGTGTTAGATATTTCTAAACAAATATATGATTAAATGTTTAATGAGAATATTTAAGGAATAGGTCATTCTTATTAATTAAATAAACCTAGCTAATAAACCACACATAATTAACAATTTTTATAGCGTTTCATGTAATAGAATATACTTATATAAACCATAATGATAATATCTAATCTTTATTATATTCTTGATAATTCAAGACATTGTCTCAGATCATAATTATGGGGATTTATTAGCATTACAACTACATTATTTTTTCCAGTCAAAGGAAATAATACAGAATAGACTTTCATCACACTTGGTTTTCTTTTGGATCCTACAATTTAACGCTGCCAGTTTTTGTTATTTCTGATAATATAACAAAGGACATCATAAACCATAGATAAAGTTATGGCTTAAAAAAGTTGATCCAGGTTTTGTTACAAGTATCTCAATATTCTAGTCATTGCACAATTTATAGGTTTGTTATGAGATTTATTTCCCCAAAATGACCAGGTTAGTACAACATAATATGCAAATGTATTGGTTAAAATTATAATTACTACTAATGTTCTGGGTATAATTTTTTTTGCATCTTGTTTAACATTGCTCCATTTAGTTATTAGCTTTTCAGCACCATGCAAACAACCATTTTATCCTTTGTCCTTACACGTTTAGAACTTTTGAAGCATTTATTATAATACTGATTGAATGGTTATCTCCCATTAATGTACATTTTATACTGCCATTTTTCAGTCTAGCCTTCCTGTAAAACTAATGCCATTGCTTAAGTAATTAGATGAGATGTGAATGTGTAACAAATAAAAATATCAGAATAATATTTCCATTTTTATAAAGGTTCATGCTATACTGATTTCACCTGTAATCATCTGGACCAGCAGTTTGACCTCAAGGTAAAATTCATGCCACCATCTGTTTTTATAAGTAAAATTTTATTGGAACATTGTTATACAAAGGCCTCAAGCAACACTTAATGTGAAAGAACCTACAGGCAAAAAGCCTGGGAATATATAGCCAACTATTCAGGGGGATTTCATACATGCCAGATCTGGCAATCCCTGATGTAACTTGATCTTTCAAACTATATTTTTTGAATCTTTCTCAGTGGTTGATGTAGGGATTAGAACATACATTTTAACATCATATTCTACATCATTGATTCCAGTGAGGAATAGAAAATCTCCACTTTGTACTATTATTCATTTATATGTAAATATATTTGCATACACGTATGCACACACACATATACATGTTTATACACATATACGTATGCATGTGTATATACATTCTATACTTGCTTTGGGACATACTCATATAGAAATTATCTACATATACACACATTTACATACATAATTATGTAAGTATATATACATACATAGTTTCTATATGAATATCCACTCATATCCACATACTTCCAGTGCCATATACTTTGGAACATAGTTATATAGAAGGTGTATATTTATATACATATGTATATATATATACACATATATGTATATACATGAGCATTTCCCAAAGCACCTTGAACTGGAAGTGTGTGGATAGTGGAGGAGAAATAAGATTTAAAATTTACATAACCTGAAGCTAGTCTATGGAAACTTCTCCAATATTTAGATAAGGTTATAAGTGAAAAAGTTTGGTTCTCACAATAGTCTAGTCAAAATGGAAGTTCTTTCTGGTTAGAAATATACCTGTTTATGCAGCATATATAATTATAAATGCTTGATACATCATTTTATCAGTAGCAAATAATGCATTTTATTAATAGTGAATAATAATGCCACAGGAAAGATTGATTTATCTTTTCCTTTTCACTTTACAAAATTTTCAATTTAAACTTTAAATTATACTTTGTACAATTACAATTTTTAATTACAAAGTTATTGTCAAATAAAGAAGCAATCAGGGGCTTCCCTGGTGGCGCAGTGGTTGAGAGTCTGCCTGCCGATGCAGGGGACGCGGGTTCGTACCCCGGGCCAGGAAGATCCCACATGCCGCAGAGCGGCTAGGCCCGTGAGCCATGGCCACTGAGCCTGCGTGTCCGGAGCAACGGGAGAGGCCACAACAGTGAGAGGCCTGCGTAACGCAAAAAAAAAACCCTTCTACTTATGTTCTTCCCTGGTGGCGCAGTGGTTAAGAATCCGCCTGCCAATGCAGAAGACATGGGTTTGAGCCCTGGTCCGGGAAGATCCCACATGCTGTGGAGCAAGTAAGCCTTTGCGCCACAACTACTGAGCCTGTGTTCTAGAGCCCACGAGCCACAGCTGCTGAACCCGCGTGCCACAACTACAAAAGCCCACACACCTAGAGCCCGTGCTCCACAACAAGAGAAGCTACTTCAATGAGAAGCACATGCACCACAATGAAGAGTAGCCCCCGCTCGACACAACTAGAGAAAACCTGCATGCAGCAACGAAGACCAAACACAGCCAAAAATAAATAAATAAAAATAAAAATAAAAAGAAGCAATCAAAGAACACGAATTCAAAGTATAGGGGGCACTGACTTAGAGAACGAACTAATGGTTACAGGGGGGAAGGGTGGCAGGGAGAGATAGATTGGAAGTTTGGGACTGACATGTACACACTGATGTATTTAAAATAGATAACCAAGAAGGACCTGCTGTATAGCACAGGGAACTCTGCTCAATACTTTGTAATAACTTAACTACGAAAAGAATTTGAAAAAGAATGGAAACATATATATGTATAACTGAATCACATTGCTGTACACCTGAAAATAACCCAACATTGTTAATCAACTATACTCCAACATAAAATAAAATTTTTTAAAAATAAAATAAAATAAACAGAGCTTGGAGACCACTGCCCTAAAAAAAAAGTGTAGGGGGAAAATGTTATAAAATATGCCAGGAATTTAAGTATTATGTCATTTTTCTGGATTTTGAGCTGTTGGTTGAATTTTCAGATTAATGGTAAAAACGAAAGATGCCACCTTTATAAGGCTGACAGAGTAGACAAATACCTGCATGGGGAGAATAGTTTTTAATCCATACATCAGGTAAAATAGTATTTCTCTTACTTGGGTACTCCAGTTACCAAAATAGAACAATTTTACATTCAGTCTTTTGGGTGAACCCTTTTCCTGTAATTTTCTTTAAATTGCAAATTTGATATCATATGATATTGCTTACATGTGGAATCTTAAAAAACAAAAGGGTACAGATGAACTTATTTACAAAACAGAATTAGAGTCATGGATATAGAAAACAAATTTAGGGTTACCAGGGATGGGGGTGGGGAGGGATAAATTGGGAGATTGGGACTGACATATACACAGTATATATAAAATAGAAAACTAATAAGAACCTGCTGTATAGCCCAGGGAACTCTACTCAGTACTCTGTAACAGCCTATACGGGAAAAGAATCTAAAACAAAACAAAAAAAGGATAGATATATGCATATGTATAACTGATTCACTTTGCTGTACTTCTGAAGCTAACACAACATTGTAAATCAACTATACTCTAATACAAATTAAAAATAAATGAATGAATAAATAAATAGCAAATTTGTCTGGAATAAATGAAAAAATATCATTTATAACTAGGTGTGGATTATCAGAGCATTTGTTTTATTTATTCATTTAAAAAAATTTGTTACTTATGGCAGATAAAAGAATAGGGCAACTTGTGATCAGTAAGGGAGAAAGGAATTGTTAGGAAATAGCAAAGAAAGAAAGAAAGAAAAGGTTAAGAGGAAGTATCGACAAAGACAAATTTACCAGCAATAATTGTGCCTAACTTCATCCTTCAGCTTTCAAATGCTGAGAGCTGCCCACAATACTTAAATTTGTTGCCTGGTGAATGGAAAAGATTTACTTGTTCTATGCAAAATAATAATATACCTTGTATATTCTTAGAGTCATTTCTCAGGAAGTCAAACACATGGGCATTAGTAAAAAGTCTATGAGTTTAATCAATTTTCACTTTTACAAATGAAGAATTTGAGGCAAATTAAATATTTTACTCAGGTTCTCATAGCAAGCTGGGGCATAACAAGGATGAGCTGAAATCTTTCAGTTCTGGTGCTTGAGCTGCAGCTGTTGGGCCTGGGCAGGGGTCCTCCACTAGTACATTTCCCTGAGGCTTAACCTCAATTACATCATCCTTTCCCATTTTTATTCTTTTTACTAAACTGGCACAAATCTTCATCTAAAAATTCCTTACACCAATTATTCCTTAGTTGACAATAGTACCAAAAGTCTTAGGTTATTTGCTTTAGACTTATTTTTAACTTTACAAATGTAGAAACAGGAGTGCAGATGAAAAGTTGATGAGGATTATTACTATGGACATGGAATTTTTAGGGTGAAAACTGCAGAGTACCTAAGCTCTCTGGAGACATAATAAAAATAGACTAAATTACACTTTAGTATTTTTCCAGACCCTCCAAGTCTCCTCGGGAGAACATGTTATCTTTTTTAAAAACTCCTATTTTTATTTCACATCCTCAATTATAAAAGGAAAAATTTTGCTTATTAGATGAAACAAGAACATAAAAAATATTAAAGTGAAACTTGCAATTTTGGGTTAAGAATAACTGAATACACACATTTATATTTCTCTATAGCATATTATCAGGATGTCATACATCAATGTGGTGTAAAAACAGAATATTAATCAAGTTATTTTAAGAAGTTGAATCAGAGTATAAGGTAGAAAAAGATAACCCATGAAGCTAATTATTTGGCATACATTCCAAAGTAAAACTACGTAAAATATTCTTATTTTTCAAAATACTGGAAGACTACGTATATGTTTATCCAAAACAATCGTGTCCCTCTCAAATATGTTTCTAAAGTCCCTGTGATACATTTTTTTTTCTGTTTCAGAAATCATGACACATTCTTTCGGTTATCCTTTGTGATAAAAAGTCTGCATTCATTGGTAATGAATTAGTTTTGGAAGCCATTAAAAGTTTAGAGTCAAGCCCCACGACTATATGCTTGTTAAACAGCCTAGTATCATTTAGTTCTGAAACACAGTATATTTATTTACAGGATTCTGAAAGTAATTTATTAAAGAACCCACTCCCCATACCGAACTACAGTACATTAAGCAAAAACATTATTATTATAAATGGGGCCATAGCTTTGAAAAGTTGCTACCTTAAAGCAAGATTCTAATGTCAGTTTTGCTGAGAAACAGAACAAACAAAAACTGGTTTCATTACAGGCAAATTTATATAATAATGTACATGACTATCATGGGTCTTATAGTGCCCATGACAGATTTTGTTCATACTGTTCACCCTATGTGTTTTGTGTTCACGCTATATTTCTTCCTGAAAGGAGAAACATATTTACTTTTCGTTTCAGTATTTATTAGTGTAAAATAGAAACAAAAATTTCCATATATCCTTTACACCTTTATAGTGTACTCACTAAATTTTAGGTGCCTCAAAATAGAGGAAAAATCTAAATGAGACCAAAAAGAAATAAACTAATAAAAATTCTACAAGTACTATTTTTCAAATAGCCTTTAGCCTATGTTACTATAAACCAGTAAAATTATATATATAAATTCTACGTACATCTATATGAAAATTATATAAATATGCATATATATACTAGAGTTTTTATATGCAAATTCCTTTAATGGGGAAAATTAACTAAAAGACTATTAATAGCTGTAAGTCAGTGATATATACCAAGAATTTAGGTGATTTTACTCTAAAGGATCAAATGACTTATTGCAGTCTCTTCTATTGTTTCTTCACACATTAATACATTTGCAGGCCTCTCAGAGTGTCTGCAGTTACTTCTGGCTACAGATGTCTGCCATTTCTGATATATTGTGATTTCTCTCCAACTGGAGGATTTTCTTCATTGCAGTGATTAGTTAAATGTTTTAAGCAAAGAGAAATAATTTCCAAATTAAAGAGATAAAGTGAAAAGGAACAAAAATAATGGCAAGTTATTTCAAATAATTGTGAAAATTCCAAGAAACAAATAATTGGGCTGAGATTCCTCAATTTTCTCTCCTCTAGGAAGACTCTCTGGTACCCTGCTGTGGGAATCTGTGTGCATGTATGCATATGTGTTTGTATATATATGCGTGTATGCATTTTAGTTCCTCTTATAAAATAAGCATTACTTAGGCACTAGTTATTTCTCCTTGACACTCAAGATCCATAAATGTCATTGTAAATGAAAGATGCATGACTTTAATATTTCAGTTAAATCTCATAGGTCATGATATAGCCAAGAAATTTTGCAGTTAAAAGAGATACTCCCCTAGCATGAATGCAAAAAGAAAGGAACTCTATGCTTTAATGCAAGTGGAGGACTGGGAGGTGGAATAATGAGTCCTTTTCAGAAAAATGTGTTATTTAAATGTCTTTCCCACAGCTTAGGACCTTATTCATGCACTGGACACATAATGATGATTATTCAATATGACTAGATTTAAACATGCAAAAAACCTACTTAGATGTCTCATAATTCTCCATAAGCCACATGACTAAACAGCATTTAAATAGTGAGAAAACAATACTTCAGTCTTGTGAGCCTCACTAAAGAAATGAATAATAAATTTTCAGAGAGATATTCTTGGGTTGCTAATGCATACTGGTTTCATTAATTTACCAACAGACTTTGCTTTGTTAGTTGTTCTTACCTTGAAGAGATTATAGCATAGAAACAGAATGAGTGCAGAAAGAATCAGGAAACAGAAGTGCCAGGTACGTGTGCTTTTTGGTTTTGTTTGTTTTTTAACATAGCCAGCAATTTCAGGATCTCAACCACACATTGAGAGATGTTACAGGTTCTCTGTTCTGGAGAAATATCACCTTAATAAACAATCTAATTACACTTAGCATTTTCTCCTTTCTTGTTTTGTTTTAAGTTGTTGCTTTAAATATTGCTGAGTGTGTGTGTGTGTGTGTGTGTGTGTGAGAGAGAGAGAGAGAGAAAGAGAGAGAGAAAATGTTGTACTTTACCTTTTTTTCCTTAATTAAGCATCCATCCTAATTATGTGACTTCAGGATGATATATAGCATTTTCTCTCTAGCAACCTACTTACTACTTCTAGTCTTCCATCATTTTCTTCAGCAGCCCTAACACTCTCACAGGTAAACTCATAGGGAGAGGCCATCTCTAGATGAATCATTATTTTTTTAATTTAAATGATAAATTGAACTCTTTAAACACAGCTTGATCACCAGTAAGTGTTAGTCAAATTTTAGCTGAATAAATTAACTAATGCATTTTAGAATAAAAAGGCAGTGATAATCTATGTACTTTCCTTTAATTCCTGGTTATATCCACCTGTTGTTATATATGGGAAAGTAGAAAGAAGAGAGGGGTAAACAAACAAACAAAACCTTTGAAGCAAAATTATAACCTTGAATTGCTACTAAGAAAACAATATTACATATGTTTCATGTTACAAAATTAGAATTCAAGTGTATGTCATTGAGCATTTTGAACTAGTATACTACTCAGTTAAATTTGGTGAAAATATTTATTCCATCTCAAGTAATATTTTGTATGACTTTTGTGAGCAACACACTGCCATTATTGTTAATGTGTTACATGAATAGAAATAATTCAGTATATAATTTCTACTTTCAAGGGTGTTACAATTTAACTAAAAAACATTTCCAGCCAAAAACTGGTTGAATAAAAGTGTTTATAAGTACTTAATAACATATGGCAAATTACATTATTTAGAATGAGGGACAACATGTAAGGGGAGGACAAGATGATCACAGAGGACATGCAATTCACTGAATGATGAGTAATCTCTATGAGACCACCAACTATGTCTATCTCATTCTCTGGCATTTTCCCAGTGCTTTTCCTATCACAGAAGATAAATAATTATGAAAAAATTAATTAATTTCTTAGGATAAATCTGATGATCAGAAGCTAAATTGTGTAATTATTTAAATGATTACAGAGTTAAATTTGGACACATTTTCTGTTTCAGCTGAGGCATGGAGATCATCAGTATCAAATGATACAATTAGTTGTTAGCAGATCACTTTGGAGGGGCTGCAAAATAATATTTATCCAAACATTGTATATACAACTCTTGAAATTTATCACCCAAATTGTGATTATAAAAGACTAGTGATAGTTTATGTGTCATCTTGACTGGAACAAGGGATGCCCAGATATCTAGTTAACATTATTTTGGGGCATGACTGTGATGGTGTTTCTGGAAGAGATCATCATTTATGTTGGTGGACTGAGTAAGCAGATAGCCCTCCCCAATGTGAATGGTCGTCATTCAATCTCTTTAGGGCCTGGATAGAACAAAAAGGCAAGGAAAGTTGACTCACTCTGTGTCTGTTTTATTGAGCTAGAAGATGGATCTTCTCCTGTCCTCAGATCCTGGTTCTCAGGCCTTTATTTTATTTTAGTTTTTAGTTATTTTTTAAAATGTATATGTAACTTTTCTATTTTTTGTACAAAAATATTCATAGAAAATTTATTTTATTTTTTAAAACATCTTTTTTTAAATTTAACTTAAAAAAGTTTTTTTATACAGAAGGTTCTTGTTAGTCATTCATTTTACACACATCAGTGTATACATGTCAATCACAGTCTCCCAATTCATCACACCGCCACCACCACCCGCTGCTGCTTTCCAACCTTGGTGTCCATACATTTGTTCTCTATGCCTGTCTCTCAATTTCTGCCCTGCAAACCAGTTCATTGGTATCATTTCTCAAGGTTCCACATATATGTGTTAATATGTGATATTTGTTTTTCTCTTTCTGACTTACTTCACTCTGTATGACAGTCTCTAGATTCATCCACATCTCTACAAATGACCCAAGTTCATTCTTTTATATGGCTGAGTAATATTCTATTGTATATATGTACCACATCTTCTTTATCCATTGGTCTGTCAATGGGCATTCAGGTCGCTTCCATGACCTGGCTATTGTAAATAATGCTGCAATGAATATTGGGGTGCACGTGTCTTTTTGATTTATGGTTTTTTCTGGGTATATGCCCAGTAGTGGGATTGCTGGGTCATGTGATAATTCTATTTTTAGTTTTTTAAGGAACCTCTATACTGTTCTCCATAATGGCTGTACCAATTTACATTCCCACCAACAGTGCAAGAGGGTTCCCTTTTCTTCACACCCTCTCCAGCATTTGTTGTTTGTAGATTTTCTGATGATGCCCATTCTAACTTGTGTGATGTGATACCTCATTGTAGTTTTGATTTGCATTTCTCTAATACTTAGTGATGTTGAGCAGATTTCATGTGCTTCTTGGCCATCTGTATGTCCTCTTTGGAGAAATGTCTATATAGGTCTTCTGCCCATTTCTGGATTGGGTTGTTTGTTTTTTTAATATTGAGCTGCATAAGCTGTTTATATATTTTGGAGATTAATCCTTTCTCTGTTGATTTGTTTGCAAATATTTTTTCCCATTCTGAGGGTTGTCATTTTGTCTTGTTTGTAGTTTCCTTTGCTGTGCAAAAGCTTTTAAGTTTCATTAGGTCCCATTTGTTTATTTTTCTTTTTATTTCCATTACTCTAGGAGGTGGATCAAAAACGATCTTGCTGTGATTTATGTCAAAAAGTGTTCTTCCTATGTTTTCCTCTAAGAGTTTTATGGTGTCCGGTCTTACATTTAGGTCTCTAATCCATTTAGAGTTTATTTTTGTGTATGGTGTTAGGGAGTGCTTTAATTTCATTCTTTTGCATGTAGCTGTCCAGTTGTCCCAGCACCACTTATTGAAGAGACAGTCTTTTCTCCATTGTATATCCTTGCCTCCTTTGTCTTAGATTAGTTGACCATAGGTGCGTGGATTTATCTCTGGGCTTTCTATCCTGTTCCATTGATCTATATTTCTGTTTTTGTACCAGTACCTTATTGTCTTGATTACCGTAGCTTTTTAGTATAGTCTGAGGTCAGGGAATCTGATTCTTCCAGCTCTGTTTTTTCCCTTCAAGACTGCTTTTGCTATTCGGGGTCTTTTTTGTCTCCATACAAACTTTAAGATTGTTTGTTCTAGTTCTGTAAAAAATGACATTGGTAATTTGATAAGGATTGCATTGAATCTGTATATTGCTTTGGGTAGTATAGTCATTTTCACAATATTGATTCTTCCAATCCAAGAACATGGTATATCTCTCCATCTGTTGGCATCATCTTTAATTTCTTTCAACAGTGGCTTATAATTTTCTGCGTGCAGGTCTTTTGTCTCCCTAGGTAAGTTTATTCCTAGGTATTTTATTCCTTTTGTTGCAATGGTAAATGGGAGTGCTTCCTTAATTTCTCTTTAAGATTTTTCATCATTAGTGTATAGGAATGCAAGAGATTTCTGTGCATTAATTTTGTATCCTGCAACTTTATCCAATTCATTGATTAGCTGTAGTAGTTTTCTGGTGGCATCTTTAGGATTCTCTGTGTATAGTATCATGTCATCTGCAAACAGTGACAGTTTTACTTCTTGTTTTCCAATCTGTATTTCTTTTATTTCTTTTTCTTCTCTGATTGTCATGGCTAGAACTTCCAAAATTACATTGAATAATAGAGAGATTGGACATCCTTGTGTTTTTCCTGATCTTAGAGGAAATGCTTGCAGTTTTTCAACATTGAGAATGATGTTTGCTGCGGGTTTGTTGGGTATGACCTTTATTTTGTTGAGGTAGGTTCCCTCTATTCCCACTATCTGGAGAGTTTTTATCATAAATGGGTGTTGAATTTTGTCAAAAGTTTTTCTGCATCTATTGAGATGATCATATGGTTTTTATTCTTCAATTTGTTAATATGGTGTATCATGCTGATTGATTTGCATATATTGAAGAATCCTTGCATCTCTGGGATAAATCCCACTTGATCATGGTGTATGATCCTTTTAATGTGTTGTTGGATTCTGTTTGCTAGTATTTTGTTGAGGATTTTTGCATCTATATTCATCAGTGATATTGGTCTGTGATTTTCTCTTTTTGTAGCATCTTTGTCTGGTTTTGGTGTCAGGGTGATTGTGGCCTCATAGAATGAGTTTGGGAGTGTTCCTTCCCCTGCAATTGCTTGGAAGAGTTTGAGAAGGATGGGTGTTAGCTTCTTCTCTGAATGTTTCATAGAATTCACCTGTGAAGTCATCTGGTCCTGGAGTTTTGTTTGTTGGAAGATTTTTAATCACAGTTTCAATTTTTTACTTGTGATTTGTCTATTCATATTTTCTATTTCTTCCTGGTTCAGTCTTGGAAGGTTTTACCTTTGTACAAATTTGTCCATTTCTTCCAGGTTGTCCATGTTATTGGCATAGAGTTGCTTGTAGTAGTCTCTTAGGATGCTTTGTATTTCTGCAGTGTCTTTTGTAACTTCTCCTTTTTCATTTCTAATTTTATTGATTTGAGTCCTCTCCCTCTTTTTCTTGATGAGTCTTACTAATGGTTTATCAATTTTATCTTCTCAAAGAACCAACCTTTTGTTTTATTGATCTTTGCAATTGCTTTCTTTATTTGTATTTCATTTATTTCTGCTCTGATTTTATGTTTTCTTTCCTTCTGTTAACTTTGGGTTTTGTTTGTTCTTCTTTCTCTAGTTCCTTTAGGTGTAAGGTTAGATTGTTTCTTTGAGATTTTTCTTGTGTCTTGAGGTAGGCTTGTATAGCTATAAAATTCCCTCTCAGAACTGCCTTTGCTGCATCCCATAGGTTTTGGATCATCGTGGTTTCATTGTCATTTTTCCCTAGGTATTTTTTGATTTTCTCTTTGATTTCTTCAGTGATCTCTTGGTTATTTAGTAACATATTATTTAGCCTCCATGTGTTTGTGTTTTTTACTTTTTTTTCCCTGTAATTCATTTCTAATCGCATAGCATTGTAGTCAGAAAAGATGCTTGATGTGATTTCAATTTTCTTAAATTTACTGAGGCTTGATTTGTGACTCAAGTTGTGATCTATCCTGAAGGGTGTTCTGTGCGCACTTTAGAAGAAAGTATAATCTGCTGTTTTTGGATAGAATGTCCTATAAATATCAATTAAATCTATCTGTTCTATTGTGTCATTTAAAGCTTCTGTTTCCTTATTTATTTTCATTTTGGATGATCTGGCCATTGGTGTAAGTGAGGTGTTAACGTCCCCCACTATTATTGTGTTACTGTCGATTTCCCCTTTTATAGCTGCTGGCAGTTGCCTTATGTATTGAGGTGCTCCCATTTTGGGTGCATATATATTTATGATTGTTATATCTTCTTCTTGCATTGATCCCTTGATCATTATGTAGTGTCCTTCCTTGTCTCTTGTAACATTCTTCATTTTAAAGTCTACTTTATCTGATATGAGTATTGCTACTCCAGCTTTCTTTTGATTTCCATTTGCATGGAATGTCTTTTTCCATCCCCTCACTTTCAGTCTGAAAGTGTCCCTAGGTCTGAAGTAGGTCTGTTGTAGACAGCATATATATAGGTCTTGTTTTTGTATCCATTCAACAGCCTGTGTCTTTTGGTTAGAGCATTTAATCCATTCACGTTTAAGGTAATTATCAATATGTATGTTCCTGTTACCATTTTCTTAATCATTTTGGGGGTGTTTTTGTAGGTCCTTTTCTTCTCTAGTGTTTCCCACTTAAAGAAGTTCCTTTAGCATTTGTTGTAGGGCTGGTTTGGTGGTGCTGAATCCTCTTAGCTTTTGCTTGTCTGTAAAGCTTTTGATTTCTCCATGGAATCTGAATGAGATCCTTGCCGGGTAGACTAATCTTGTTTGTAGCTTCTTCCCTTTCATCACTTTAAGTATATCATGCCACTCCCTTCTGGCTTGTGGAGTTTCTGCTGAGAAATCAGCTGTTAACCTTATGGGAGTTCCCTTGTATGTTATTTGTTGTTTTTCCCTTGCTGCTTTCAGTAATTTTTCTTTGTCTCTAATTTTTGCCAGTTTGATTACTATGTGTTTCGGTGTTTTTCTCCTTGGGTTTATCCTGTATGGGTCTCTCTGTGCTTCCTGGACTTGGGTGGCTATTTCCTTTCCCATGTTAGGGAAGTTTTCAACTATAATCTCTTCAAATATTTTCTCGGGTCCTTTCTCTCTATTCTCCTTCTGGGACCCCTATAATGTGAATAGTGTTGCATTTAATATTGTCCCAGAGGTCTCTTAAGCTGTCTTCATTTCTTTTCATTCTTTTTTCTTTATTCAGTTCCGCAGCAGTGAATTCCACCATTCTGTCTTCCAGGTCACTTACCCGTTCCTCCGTCTCAGTTTTTCTGCTATTGATTCCTTCTAGTGTTTTTTACTTTTCAGTTATTGTGTTGTTCATCTGTTTGTTTGTTCTTTAATTCTTCTACATTTTTGTTAAACATTTCTTGCATCTTCTCAATCTTTGCCTCCATTCTTTTTCTGAGGTCCTGAATCATCTTCACTATCATTATTCTGAATTCTTTTTCTTGAAGGTTTCTTACTTCCACTTCATTTAGTTGTTTTTCTGGGGTTTTATCTTGTTCCCTCATCTGGTACATAGCCCTCTGCCTTTTTATCTTGTCTATATTTCTGTGAATGTGGTTTTTGTTCCACAGGCTGCAGGGTTGTATTTCTTCTTGCTTCTGCTGTCTGCCCTCTCGTGGATGAGGCTAACTAAGAGGCTTGTGTAAGTTTCCTAATGGGTGGGACTGGTGGTGGGTAGAGCTGGCTGTTGCTCTGGTGGGCTGGGATCAGTATAACTTTAATCCACTTATGTGCTGATGGGTGGGTCTGTGTTCCTTCCCTGTTGGTTTTTTGGCCTGAGATGACCCAACACTGTAGCCTACCTGGGCTCTTTAGTGGGGCTCATGGCAGACTCTGGGAGGGCTCACACCAAGGAGTACTTCTCAGAACTTCTGCTGCCAGTGTCCTTGTCCTCATGGTGAGACACAGCCACACCCCACCTCTGCAGGAGACCCTCCAACACTAGCAGGTAGGTCTGATTCAGTCTCCTATGGGGTCACTGCTTCTTCTCCTGTGTCCCGATGTGCACACTACTTTGTGTGTGCCCTCCAAGGGTGGAGTCTCTGTTTCCCCCAGTCCTGTCAAAGTCCTGCAATCAAATCCTGCTAGACTTCAAAGTCTGATTCTCTAGGAATTCCTCCTTCCGTTTCCAGACCCCCAGATTGGGAAGCCTGATGTGGGGCTCAGAACCTTCACTCCAGTGGGTGGACTTCTGTGGTATAAGTGTTCTCCAGTTTGTGAGTCACCCACCCAGCAGTTGTGGGATTTGATTTTATTGTGATATCACCCCTCTTACCATCTCATTGTGGCTTCTCCTTTGTCTTTGGATGTGGGCTATTTTTTTGGTGAGTTCCAGTGTCTTTCTGTCGATTACTGTTCAGCAGTTAGTTGTGGTTCTGGTGTTCTTGCAAGAGGGATCGAGAGCACGTCCCTCTACTCCACCATCTTGAACCAATCTCTTAGGCCTTTAGATCCAGATTGGAATCTACACCATGAACTTTCTAGTTCTCAGGCCTTCAAATTTTACCACTGGTTTTCCTGGGTTCCCAGCTTGGAGATGGCAGATGGTGGGACTTTTCAGTCTCCCTAATAGATGAGCCTATACATTACAATAAGTCTCTTCATATTTATATATCCTATTTGTTCTATTTCTCTGGAGAACCCTGACTAATACATGACATAAAAACAAACGGTTTGTAGGGGATTTTATATTTTGATTTGGAGGGGATTTTATGGGGTTTTTTGTTTTGTTTTATTTAGATAAAATTCTATATTATTATCTGTTCAGGGTAGTTTCTATTGATGCATGTAATTATGGAGGAAAATGTTATTTGTTCCTCTTTCACTCCAAGCTGAAAATGTGGAGCTAAAAATTGGACTACTTGTAGAATGTAATATGAGTTATTTGCAATTGGAGGGGAATGGGAAGGGAAATTTAATGAACTTGTGTCTGGAAAACCTACAGATTAAAAGAGATATGGTTTTGCTGGGGAGCTGAAATTCCTCAAGTTTCTCAGGCCAAAATGATAATGTGAAGTTTTTCTAAGATTCAAACATAAACTACAGGGGCTAGAGGGACAATAAAACTGCAAGAGACAGTTTATACAGAAGGTACTACCTGAAAATCAGGTGCCAAGAAGGAAAGTAGAAGATAATAAGTTTTTACGACCTAGTTAAGAATGAAAATTTTTAGTCAAAAGATCAGCAGGTGAAAACAATTCTAAAAATTAGAATGCTCTAGAAAAATATACATACAACAGCTCATGAGAGAAAGTCAGTTGTGAACATATAAGTAAACAATAATGTGTAAGATCATTTCATGACAGTACCAGCAAGTTACACCTTTCCTGATTCTCTAAAGAGAAGGTAGGGGAGAAGTGGAGATTTAAGTCTGGCAAAGAAAAATATAGAAAGATAGTCACTTCAACCAGCTATTACAGATTTCTTGTTTACTGTAAGGTCCAGATGGAGCAGGAGGGAGAAATATAAATAGCAATGGAAACTTTGGTTGTATTGTAGAAGACTGGATAATTGAAGTACAGTTTTGGGTCTTTTTTATCTCTTTTTATATAAATTGATCATAGAAATTACACTGCATACAAATGTATATAATGCTGAACATACAAATGTTCAATGTGAATACAATAATAAACAGTATCTCACTGAGTGTGATACACAGTTTATGTGTTACTCTGCTCCCCAAACCAAAAATTAAAAAAATTTTTTTGATGGCATTTATCACCTTCAATTACATTAGTGCATGGTGGTATAATTGTAATAAATATATCAGAGAATGCATTCCATTGTTTGCTTTTCTGGTAGGTGCAAATGTAACAATTGCTTTTTAAACCAAAAAGGGGGGGATGGTGGTTGGTTAGTAAAAAGAAGTTTTTGTTTTTAAGTATGTAATTGCTCCACAGATTTCTTTTACTTTTAAAAAGTGATTTCTCATTTTAAAAAAGAACCTAGACAACCACATAACACAGAATATGTACATATATGTCTAGGTACCCACAGACAGGTATGCACATATATATTTAGGTACACACAAACATTTTCAATGAGGTGTTCTGCATTGGGGTGAGAATGCACTGCTGTTTTGAATGTAAGAGTTAGTTTCCTTTAACTTAATATTAACACAGCTTTGCACTCTTAAAGTCTACTTTCTAGGTCTTTATAGTAATTAAATTATTAGATATACTATTAACTTATTCAGATTTTTGTCATATTCTTTTAATGGCCAAATTCATGTTTCTGAAGTTATCATCCATTGCTCTTAGCAGGCTACCAAAGCTGCCAAGTTACTGATGAAGGTTTTCACAGCATACCAAATGCTGACTCTAAGATGCATGGCTTTTCCAATGAAAATTAAAATAAATATAAGATAATAGAATTTTCATTGGACATTTATAAAGAGCACAGTTTCTTCTGGGAAAATAGCTGGAATTCTCAGAAAGTAATCTAATAATTCAGCTTTAAATAATAAACATGGAAAGTAATATTTTATTATCTTGTTTTAAATTATTCTAAGGATGGCCATGTGTTTACCTCTATTCAGAGGGACTAGGATACTGGCAATTACTGGTATTCTTAATTTTTAAAAAACATGTTTAACCATATGTATATAGATTTTTCTAAATGACCAGCTAATTTAATAGAACAAAATTATGACAGAATGATATTTTATTTTAGGGCATATCACTCCAATGAAAATTTAGAAATTTTCAGTTTAGCATGATAATAAATAACATTTTTCAAATATTTTCCAATAAATAGGATTGTCAAAATCTCATTAAGAACAATTGACAGTCAGCAATAAAATCAGTTTTTAAATTTCTCTAAAATTATCTGGTTCTTTTGAGATTCGACATGAATATTTTCTTTCAATTATGGAGACAATGCTGTAAAATAAAAATATGAAATGCTCAGCCTAAAACCATACACTGAGACCAAAATAAACTTTATGAATCTCCAAACTTTTTTTATCATGAAAAGTCTAATGGTCTTTCACAATGCCTGTTGATACAAAGATGTTCATCTGAGCATTTTGTAGGTTAGCCATACAAAATATAAAAACAAAATGGAAACTCATGGAAATGCATGACAATAGAAAATTGGTTAAATAATGTAACATGAGGAATATCCATAAATAGAGCCATAGAGACATTTAAAATGTGTAGAAATATATTAGTAATGTTAGAAATGTCTACACTCTCAAGTAAAGAGAAAAGTTATAATATTAAATTATGTATGTGAAGCACTCTCCGTCATGTAAAATATTGTACAAAGAAAGAAAGAAATTTACCAAAAGTCAGTTAACTGTGGTCACTGAGGTCACTGTGGTTCTTTGGATGGATTTAATTTCTTTTACACATTTTTCTGCATTTTATAATGTGCATATTTTACTCATATAATCAATTCTTACAAAACTGCTTATTTTAGGCATAGTTTTGAAAGCACTTTAGCTGTAGGTTTTCATAAAAATTTACAAGTTAAATGATTAAGCACTTATCATTTAAAGAGATTGTACTGTGTAACATTCTGGTAATTTTATCAAATTAAACTCCCTATTAGCAGAAAAGGGTGAAAGTGCAAAAACTTTTGAAAGGACAATTTAAATTTCTACAAAATTTCGTACTGTGTTCTGACATTTGTTCCAGCCTTCCATTCTGATTAAGTACCCTGTTTTTCTCAGCTTTTCAGCTAATCTAACAAGAATTGATGAAAAGCAGCATAGCCTTTCCTTTTGTTTAATCACACTTGATGTATAGATTTGTCAGGTGTAGAATTGTATGAGCTTTAACTCTCTCTTATTAACCATTCTGAAATCCACTGAATTTAGGAATTAGGTTCAGTTAATAACCCACTGACATCTAAGGTAAAATTCACAGTCACTGTATATGCATGTCAAAATCTATTAAAACAAGTGAACAAAAGGTTTACTCTACAAAGCTTAATTAAACAAATAGATTTTCACCAAGCTTATTTCAGAGGAACGACTGTATCTAAATTGTGATAAAAGCGTTTCCATTAAAAAACTGTCATTCAAGTTGTCCCCAGTATATATTGTATTATCTCCTGTGGTCTGCAGCTATATCATCATGTTTATATTTATGAAAGGATTATATATTTTTCTACTATAGTCCACATATATTTGGGCCTAAATTCACAGTAAATGGAAACCCACAAATAACTATAAAAGACTACCTTTTACCAGGTACTCAACAAAATATAAATGAACACAGACTAGAGGTTTGACACTGACCACATTCAACTGGGAAACATAGTTAAGAATTTAATTCATTGGTGTCTCATGACAACTATTGGGAGTATTCTACATAATTAAGCTGTTGCTTAAAGTAACCATGGAACAGCCAACAGAAAATTGAGGTTAAAAAATCATTTTTCTAGCATTTACTTTCACGTGCTAATCTGTTATTCAAAAGTTATTGTGTTGGCCAAAAAGTTCGTTCGTGGTTTTCCACAGCACCTTACGGATGCCCAACCCAATATTTATTTAATATTAACTGTGTGCATACTGTTTACCATGCTGGAAGCTGGAGAAGAACACAGTCGCCCTGCCTTCCAAGTGCTTATTATTGAAATATGTTGAGATAGAGATAAGTATTTCATGGAACCCAAAATAGATAAAAATGGCTAAAATATAGGATGAAAGGGAGATAGTAAGAACTGAATTTTTTAATATCTACTACATTGTATAAATTTAAAGTTGTGCTATGTTTGATAATTTAATATTTTAACATTTGCAAAGTTGCTTCCCAAATTTCAGCATTTCTTTTTTTTTTATATTAAATATTAAGTGGGATGCTGTATCACTTCATTTGCTTGTAAAGTAATTGAAGTGTAGGGAAGGTAAACCCTCACCCTTTAACCTCATAGATAATTATGCCCTAGAAGGTATCAAAACCAGAATTTGAAACCAGATCATCTGACTAAACTTTGTATTGTTTCATTAAAATACTCTCTTCTGTCTCAAACGCAAAAGAAAATGAAACAAAAAATAAAGCACTCACGCACAGGCACGTATGCACACACACACACACACACACACACACACAACTATTCAAATTCAACCTGAACTTAAAACTCAATATCTTTGCATTGGGTTTAAATTGCACATAATTGTAACACTAGAATGTACAGACTTGACTGCTTTCATTTTTATAACTGAACCAAACTTGACTGTTAAGTTTTCAATTCCTTATAGAGTCATAAAACTTATTCTTGCCAAGTCAGGGTTCTTAGTCACTTCTAGTTTAAATTACAGTGTCCCTTGGTTAATATTGAAGTTCAAGGTTCACAAACTTATCTTATACCTTTCCTTCTTCCATGGTGGACACCAAAGCCCACAGAGAGCTCACTTATAAACCTGACATCTGGGGCAATGTTTCTAGAACATTTAGCACTGCATTGGCCTGCTGGCCTGCACTGTGGAGTAGAATGCCTCCTACTCAGTGTCTGTCTGACTCTGACTCTGCTTGTATCCACAGCTGGCAACCAGATTTCCACTATGTGATACCCGTTATGAGGGGTAGGATTCTTCTTTTGTATGTTAAAAGATAAACTGAAGCATATTAAAACTTTTAAGAGTTTGAGTAAAAGTCATTTCCAATGGGTCAGTGGCAAAACAGACATGGTTAGAACTCCTTGGACAGGAGCCAGGGGAAAGGTTTATATAGAGAAGGTGCAGATGCAAAGAAAAGAAATTATTTGATTGGATAAAGCTTAAAGCTGAACTGACTGTTTGTGATGGGTTGTCCTTAGGTTTCTATTTCATAACCTTGAGACATTTACACAATTATGTTTTGGTTTGCTTACACAGGCAACCACAACACTGGAGCCACCTTGGTCTAATGGCCTCCTTGTTTAATTAATTTAATAGGTATGTGACATCCCAGCTATTCTTCCTAAAACTTTCAAAATTTCCTCCATATTTCTCAGATAGTGGGTAAAATTTCCCTCAATGGTATATGTATAGTCGTCTCACTTATCTTCTATCCCTGTGGTATCATAAAGGACATGAAACCCTGCTAAATGATCTGCTGTCTCCCTCTTTTACAACCTTGGAAATTAATCAAAGTTGCCATGTACTTTGGGATGACCACAAATTGCCTGTGCCTTCTATTGCTTCTGATTCACTTTGGGAATAAGATCTGAGATGTAGGGACTTGAAGTCCCTATCAGCGAATAGATTTTCTTTATTCCTCTTCCTTTGTTTAAATTCTAACCCCAAATGCAGAAATGGTTCACATTTCCTCTCTGTGTGAAAGTTAAAAAAATAAGCTTTATGCAATCATGAACACATCTTCAATCTGTATGTTAACTGTGCTCTAAAATTCCTAGGGTATATGCTCTTGCTATTGCAAACCAAGATTTTTAGATTTGAAAACACTATTTTCTCTCTCAAGCACCTAACTCTTAATATTAAAATGCTAACCTTTTAAGACTATGTCTCTGCAAGACATTTAAAATAATCTATTTACATGTTCAAGTGACTTTGTTCTAAGTTATACCTGACAAGCTTCACAAAGCAATGGACGTCAATGAATTATTAAGTACAAAAGTGAAGGCAATAGAAAAAACTTTAGAAATGAAAAATATTGATTGCTAGCTGAAAAAAATTGTTTTTACATGTGTCATCAATATTGTTTAATATAGTTGCAATGATTATATCATTATAGAATATATGAGCTAAATTGTAGCACTTTATGAAAGCTAAGTAATCAGTTTACTAATATAATGACTAGTCAAGGACATTAAAGTATAAAGATACACATCCCTATACATATGTATATAAATAAGAGATTTTGTATAACAAATAGTACCATATAGTTAAAAAAAACCCTGGCCTTTTCCATATACCAATTACTAATCTGATACATTATATTAGACAATGCATAATTTTAAAAAATTTTATATAACTCAAATACATGAAAAGAAAATTAGGCCCATAAATGACTTAGAGAAAAATTGGTGCTAAATATGGATAGACAATTTAGGTTGAAGTGAATACATAATGAAATCTAAACATGTTGTCAAAATGGACAAAGAAATTGTCTCTGGTTCATCTGCTGACAAATTAATTTCTTTAAAATTCTTTTAAAATCACTATATCAATTAAACACTGCTAGGAATTCTAGGAAGTGATCTGATAGTTAGCCAATAGGTTTTCATTTAAACATTCCTTAAGTAATTTAATTTAAAGAATAAATTAACTTAATTTAATAATCCCCCTTGTTCTTTGTTTTTAAAGTTTTGATATTGTAGCAACTAGTGTTGTATAAGGTTAGAGCTAACAGAAACTCAAGAGCTCTGAAGCAGACCTGGTATGGATTTAGAGGTCCACTGATGTCAGAGTCAGTATCTCTGCAATTCTTTGAGCTTGTTTTTCCAAACTGTAACCTCATGGTTACAGGATATTCACTATTGTTCTAGAATTCACATTTATAGTAAAGGCAGGATAAAGAAGAAAAATATCATTTTCTATGTACAGCTCACCTATAATCAGCAGAGCAAAAGTTTTCAGAAGACCCTTCTTTCCAGCAGATTCCTGCTTAAGTCTAGTAAAGTTTAGGTCACATAGCAACTTCTAGCTTCAAAAAATAGAAAATGGGGAAAATAGGAAAATGGTTCTCATGACTGACTAAATTCAGTTATAATCCACTATTTGGGGTAGAAACATTAATCAGGGTTCTATTAAACCAAAGAAAAGGGAGAATGGATATCAAGGTGAAGACAAATTCTGCCACAAATTACCATCAGATTCTGACTGCAAATTGGGACAAAATTCCTCTCCTGATTATCTAAATTGATGTGGTATATCCTATTTGATGAGTGAAGGCTATGACCTAAGGTCACATAATTTCTTTTAAATGTGAAATTCAAAGCTTTTTTGTCACTCAATCCAAAGGGTCAGTTCTGTTACTCTTCTATGAAAACTTAGAAACTTGGTGACCACATTTGCATTGTACCACATTTGCAAGTACCACTGGCATTGGCAAATGATATCATCTAAAACAGGCTTTCCAGTAATCTGAAGACAGTGTTATTGACCATAGGAAGCATCATGGTTTCCAATGCCTTGTTTGTTACAGCAGTGAATTTTGCAGTAGTAACTGCAGTCTTCTTCGTGTGTGCTGTGGTACAGGAATACAAGATAGTCTGTAAGTGTTATCATCAACCCCTGGCACACAAAAACAAAAACTATCTGAGTTCCCAAAGTTCTAGTCTTTAGCTTTTTTTAGTTCTTAAATATATAGGCATTTTCTCAATGCCACCCAAGGGCCTGGAGTTGGGAACTTCCACGTACAGACTATGCTCAAAACAAATCCCTGCCAAAATTCTGGTGCAAATTATCCATCCAAACTTCTTTATCTCTTTTGGTACATTTCTTCTTAGTGAAGTCCTCCATTTGATATTATTCAGGGCTACATCAGTTTATTAAACATAATTTCAAATCTCAAGAGTCAGGAGTTGGTATCTTGATCATTTTCTTTTAAAGAGATATCTGTGTTCCTTATGCATTCACATTCTCCCTGAGCCATCATCTATCTTTAATACAACTTGATGAGAGGTAATGTGTAGGTGGGAGTTAATTTACCCTTCATACTTACAGAACCAAGAGCTAGGCCAGAGTTCATATTCAGCCAGGAAGAAATGGCATATCCACGCTGACTGGGAAAATATTTCTGCATTGCTCAATGTCCTCACTATTGTACCCTTGATTTCCTAGACACCTTTTCACTTTGTCACTGTCAAGCACATATGTTGTCTCTTGAAACAACATAGGTTCCCCAGGACCTAGCTCCACTGCTATGGCTTTTACCAGCTCTGATTGGTCCTTGTTATTATATCTGTGGCTCCAAAATACTTTCAGTATTACACCTGGGACTATCCCAAGCCCAAAACTATGAAGTTATGCCCTTATTCCAGAAACATGGGGATGAACTAGTCTTACATGTGTGTAACTGAAAGGTGTATTTTTTTCCCACAGAAAAATGTCTATTTCCAATGTTAAGAATGCTGCCAGGAATTTTAGAGTAACTGCTACTACTCTCTAGACTCTCACACTGGTACCATGCTAAATATTCCATTGCTGAAATTATACCTAATTATTTCCCCAAATGCAACATTTACCTAATCCAGTGGCCACAGATGGCATGTAGTAATATGCTTTTAAATGGCATCTTCCTAATAGAAAATGTTTATGTATATAGAAATATGAAGTAAATGCAAACAACACCTTAAATATCAATAATATCAATAATATTTCAAAACTTAAAAAGAATAAAAGTCAACAATTATTTCCTTCATACAGGCTAAATGGATTATGAACCCTATGTTCTAATCTTATGAATTCTCTAAACAAAATCTTCAAGTCCACCTAGGATTTGTTTAATTTTCTCCTGTTAACCAATTTATTGTATTATTTTGCCTTCTGTATTAATCGCTGAGTACTAAACTTAAAGTACTTATTTTTACTTAAATTTTTCAAAGATATTTATAGATTAAATATCTTTAATCTATAAAGATAGATTCTTTATAGATTTCTTTCTTTCTTTCCTGGTGACCCTTAACCTGTTTTACTCTACTGGTGGAGTTAAAATTATACTAGATGTCCTGTCTAAACCACTGAACACTATTTGGTCTCAGTCACTGTGATTCTCACCCAAACCCCAACCTACATTAAAAGGAAATCTTTCTAAGTAATAGACCTCTGTTTTGTTAATATTTATTAACTAGTTGTTAATGTTTATTCACTAGTTGTTAATGTTTATTCAGCAACTAGTTCAGTGGTTTGTGCTTAGTAGGGCTTTTTACAAAATGTTAATAAATCACACATTTTATTTTTACTTTTCACCTTATGTTTAACGAAATAATTAGAAAGTTTTATTTTAGTATAGTTACCATCGAATGTTGAAATTCTATGAAACGCCACTTAATAATTCATTATCTTGCAACAGGAACCAGACTTTAAGAATTTATTTGAAGACGGTTAATGTTACATTAGTGAGCATGTATAAATTTGGCATTAGCTCTTATTTCTATCTTCATTGAAAGAAGTGTCAAATAAGTTGATTTAGAATTTTTTTAATTCACATATTAATTTTCCACACTGGAGCTGATATGAGATTCTCCCTTTCATGTTCAATTAAAGTTGAATTGATCCTATTAAATGTGGCAGCTTTTATAATTAATATAAAACATTTAATTTATGGCTTCTCAAACATCAAACAAGAGGCAGATAGTGTAAACTAAATCTATTCTTTTTCCTTAAGGATGAAGAAGCACTGTAAGATGCAAGGCAAGGAATACCTATTAGGTTACGAGAGGACCAGGAAGCAAAATTTCTAAATTAAGATTGGGTAAATTAGACCCAAGAAGAGAAAAATCAAAGAAAACTTTCTTTTGAAAAGGAATTTGTTATAGCAGTCCTAGGAAACCAATACATATTGTAATATGTGCTATTTTGTGGCCACTGGCTTTCAAGAGCAAGAGGAGAGCCTGCAGGTGATAACTGGTTAATGCCTAAATTAGGGACATTCCTGAAGGGTTCTTCATAGGATTGCCTAATGCCCCTGTTGCAATTGCATCACAGTTCAACTTCCCCATCTTCCCAATCCTGCAACACTACTGTCTTACTGGTGTTGTTCCTGAGAACACTACTAAATACACCTCAGTCCATCCAAATCTTAGAGTCTATTTCCTAGGGAACCCAGCCTTTGGTAGTTGGTAGAAGTCTTGTTTTTAAGAAGCAGAGCCTAAAAAGAAATTTCAGAACTGGATTACCTACAGGCAAGCTAGAAATGAGAAGCCTAACACTGGAGGAAAGTAGCATATCATAGACATTGACATGCTGTTGGACCACAATTGCTAAGATGTTCAACAGTGATAGCCTTGAACAGAATTACTGTGAAAGAGATTGCACAGACTAGTATGTATTATCTCAGGCTTTGAGAGGCTGGAGATGTAATAATTATACGACTATTTTATGCAGAATAGTGAATGGCTTTGCTTATTGGTCAAGGCCTGGGAAAAGAGAGATCAAAAATTGGGGACATAGACAACTGGTAAAGAGACATACAGATGGAGTTATGGGAGAGGTATGACCTTTTATGGTGCTCTTTCCCCAATAAATAGAATTTGTATGTCTGAATCTAAGTGGTAGCCATATGAATTGTCCTTATTAGCCTCACTCCCAGTGACTTATCTGGATTATTTGTATTTCCTGACCCTGAAACTCTAATCTCTGCCATTCTAGATACAGTGGTTAGAGGTTGAATGCTTATAGGAATGTATTGCTGTCACCTGGTCACTTTGGGCTCTTTGTGCCAAAAGCCCTGCAGTCAATGAAAAGAGGTACTATGCTGACAAGGATAAGGATAATTGATCTTGACCATCAGATTAGACAGGATTTCTCTGAAATAATGGGGGCTGGGAAGATAGTGTTCACACCATGTTAATCCCCTGTGACAACTATTTGACTTCCCCTGCCCAATTTTGATGGTTAGTGAGCAAATGTAACACCAATGATCTAAGAAGGACATGAAGATCAAGGCTCAGGCCTCTCAGGTATGCAAATCTGATTCTTCTCAATAGGTAGCCACCTAGACTAATAGAGATTTTAGTCAACAGTAGAGGAAATCTAAAATATATAGTAGAGGGAGCAAATAATGAATAAACATTTGCCACCATGAGATTGGTTGTGATGGGGAGATTTTTGTTCCATTAACATTTCTTTTATAAGTTGTTCAGAAAAGAAGCCAGCCAGAATCTTGGAAAACATATTCCCAGATCAGGTGAAGTTATTATACAAAGCAAATAGATTCTCACTAGTCAAGAAAGAGACTGTATTGAATTGTAGATTTGTCTCAGATCCACTTTCAAGTCCAAAGCACTCAATAGTCTATCTGCCAGGACAGATGGTTACAGACAATCACAGATGAGACTCAAGGAATTTCCCATGGTTAAAGGTAACAACTTCCTTACTGTTACAACCTCTCTCAGGGGCCCCTCACTTCCAAAAACTGGTCTGTGCAGAGGTACAAAGACCCAACTTTCTTGCCTCCATTTGGGATATCTCTGAAGCGCCATCAGCTAAGGTCTCTGTTGCAATTGCATTGCAATTCAAATTCTCTCTCTGCCTAATCCAGCTTCCCTCACTCATAAATGGGTTGGATGAATGACAGAATGGCAATTACGAAAGTGTACATTTTGATCACAGGATAGTCTTCACTGAGGATCTGCATATCCTTTAAAAGCTATCCTTTCCTAAATATTTCATAGAAAAATCTTCATATACTTCCAGGTGTACACATTGAATTTGAAAAGGCTGATCTATTTCAGCCACTATTAAGTGCACTTTACATTTGTAATCCTCATTATAAATCATTTTGTGAAAAATAAATTAAAACATTAGATAGAATTAATCCTGGAATACTTTGTTTACATTTCTTTTAAATGTTTTATCAGATATGACAATTTATTTACTTCCCTGGTGTTCCATTAAGTGCCAGACATTTGCATTTTATTCAAAGTTTATATCAAACTACCACAACATCTTCCCTCTAATAACCAGTCAATATCATTTTGAAATGAACATATGAAGAATGTGTATATAAAAGATAATGCATTCTACTGAACTAGATGTCATTTGAAGTAAAATTATCAGTGAAAGAACATAAAGGTGGTATGATTCAAGCAACTTATTTTTATAAACAAAATCCTTTGTTCTTGCTTTAGGGGAAAGACTAAGAGTGTTTCTGACTCAGGCAACAGGATGATATTAGGTATGATTGGAATCTCACTAGGCAGATGTGCAGTCACTGTAAATGCCGATGATGTTCTTGTTTAGTACAGAATGTTTATAATTTCTCATGTAATCAATGACAGTCTGTGACAGATTTCTCACAAATAAAGGTCAAATTTTGCACTAGCCTGTCATAATTGATCTTTGCACAAAAATAGAAACAGGAAAGTACCAATAATTTTTGTAGCTATGTCTTTCAAGACTCCCTTTCTTCTCTTTAGAATGTTTTCTACATATAGGTTAAGAATGTAATACTTTTTTTTTTCTTCCTACGTTATAACAACACATCTTCAAAACAAGTAATATGTGTAAATAAATTTTGTAGGGATATGTTACAATATATATTATTTTAATAAAGATGTCTAATGTTTCTGGAGAATTAGCACACAATGAATGAAGCCACTTAGCCCTGAAAATAAAAGTCATAGTTATCCTCAAAATTGTAAAAAATAATTAAAGGTCATCTGGTATAATTATTCTCAACTGGGACAATTCCTGGTAGAGGCCAGGGATCCTGCTAACGTCATACAATGAATAGGAGAGATCCCCACAATGATTATCCAGCCCACGACATCAGTAGTATCCTGCCTGAGGAGACTGATCTAGTGTAAACTTTCTATTTAGGTAACATTCAGATACGTTTTCAATAGAATCATTTCAGTTTTCAAATGATTCAGAGAAAGGGTTCTACAACAACTTTAAAAAACAAAGTTTCATTATATTACCACTTTAATGATATAGAGCTGGAGAGGTATATAAATTTTCCATAATAGTTTTAGAAAGGAATCTAAATTAGGCTAAGTCTATGATTTCTGAGTCATTTACTTATGTTATTTAACTTGGAGAGAAATCAATATAAATACAAATAATATAATTATATGTAAATGATCTAGCTAGTAATTTAGGACAAAGTTTTTGTTTTGTAAACCCTTCATAATTTATGCAGATTTATAAAAACTCCTCTGCACAGATCTATTCAACTTGTGAAAAGAGAAATATAAGGTTCTTGTGACTTACATAATGTTAATTCTTTTCTTTTGAAAAATGTAATTGTATTCTACTACTCCTATTTTCTTTTCTCAACATCCATTACTCTTTATGTTTTTAGTGTTTATTTCTTTTTATGAGATGTGTACAAGTATGTGGTTTATTTTATATTACTCATATTATTACTCATATTATTATCTGTTTTCCGTGTACCTACATATTCCAATTTTTTTCTCATTTTGCCTACCTTCTGATTTAAAAAATAACTTATAATTTGTAAAAATATTTTCGCTTCTACTAATTTGACATGTGAGTGCATGTGTAATTTTACTATTCTAGAGATTAAAACTTTAACTTTTATCTATAACAGTTTTAACACAAATTGTTACTTTCACTGGTCTTGCTAGAAACTCAGAATATTTCATTCCATTTACTCCTCTATATTTTGAGTTATTGTTCTGAAAAGTTTTAAAGCCACAAAAATACTACTGCTGTTTTATACCTTCATTTACTTTATCACTGTTCATTTATATTTACTCTTTTATTTCCCCCATTGTTCTCTCCTTCCTGCATGGCTGTGTTTCCATGTGGGGTCATTTTCTTCAGTCTTAGCAAATCACTTTCAAATTCTCTTAGTCCAGGTTGTCTGATAGCAAATGCTGTCAGGTTTTCATTTGAGTCATTTTATTTTACCTTTATTCTGAAAAACATTTACTTGGGATAAAGTTCAAGATAGGTATTTATTTCCTTTTAGCACTTATAAATACCACTCCATTATATTCAGTTTTCCATTTGTTAAAAGAATATTTGCTGTCTTGATATTACGCTTTTGAAGATAATACAGACTTTTCTCTAGCAGCTTTTAAAATATTCAATTTGTTTGATTTTCAGCAGTCTTACTGTTGCGTGTCTCTAGGTACAGTTTTCTCAGAATTTATTTTTGCTTGGAGTTTGCAGAGATTCTTGAACATGTAACCTGAGGTCTTTACTCAGTTTGGGAAACTTTTCAGCAATTTTTCATTCCATATTATCATTGTCTCTATTCTTTTGTCTGTCTGGCACTCAAATTGCAAGTATGTTGGGTTTTTTCATGGTACCCCATCAATATTTAATGTTGTTTTATATAGTTTCCATTTTTTCTTTGTGTTTTAGTATGTATTCTATGGATATATTTTATTGGCATATTTTCCAGTTTACAAACCTTGAATTCAACTGTGGCTGATCTCGTATTAAAATGATTTAAAAATTAAACAAATATTTTAAAATTTTAGAATGTCATTTTAATGGATCTTAAAAATCTGATGAAATTCTTCATCTTTTATCTTATTGTTCTATCTCATTCTGTACTAGTTTTTACAAATATCTGTGCCATATTCTTGTCTGTTTCTACAGTACATTTTTTATCTTGTTTTAGTTACACAGCTTTATCTTTTGTTATATCTAGTAATTGTTTTATTAAATGTCATAGATAGTGTGTATTAAAAAATATAGATATTCTTATTAATGGCATCTTGTTCCAGAGAGTAGGCAATGTGGTATTGGCTGATTACCTTAATTTACTAAAGTTTATGCTCATAGAGGCTGGATCTGGTAGAACTTGGTATTTTAGTTAATACTAGGGTCTTTTTTTATTGAGATATAATTGATGTATAACATTGTATATACAAACATGAATTATATAGGTAAAGTTACATATGTAATGTATATTTTATATAAATACATGTAAAATGTATAAACATATATTTAAAATAGATAAATATACTTTTGTTTATATATTTTTGTATTTATAAATTTAAATATACATAAATTATATATATACATATTTCTCACTGAAATAAATATTTTATTAGCATTTGATAGTAGTAAGGAAGAAGATGTAAATGTAGATGAATCCAGGAATTCAGAGGCCAATCTGAGTCAAGGAAGTGGTCAAATAGAATATTTCCTTAAATATTTAAATTCCAGAAATAAACTTAAAAATTATTGCCAGTCTGTATTATATCATTAACTAATTCTTATATTACATCAGTGAGGAATACTTTTTCAGTAGGATAATTTTCTGTCTATATATCTATGTTTCTACTTATCTATCTATGGATATCTCTCAATATATATTTATCAGTTTACATATATCTAGAAAAGAGTACCCTATAAACAAATTAACCAGCCTGAATTATAACATATAAATTCAGACTTTTAAGACACCAAAGCTTTCCATTTAAAATTTAGAGATAAATTGCACAGTTTTAAAATTATATACCTGTAGCCTTTTTGAACACTCTTGGACTTCCATACACTATAATTTATAATATTACTTCCTTACAGTAATGACTTCTTTTCCCTCTAGGAATCTAGTTGGTTCCAAACTTGCCATATCCCAGAGGCACATATTGATGCCCAGTTCTCTTGAAAATAAAAATCTAAGTATTCATAACTTTGTACAATTTATTCTACCAGTAAATCATATTGTTTTATCTTTTCAGCTTGTTTTTTTCAAACACCATACACATAGTCAAAAACTTTATTCATCCACTATCAGGTCAGAGAAACCCTTCCTTTATGTAGAGTTGTATTCCCTCAATTTCCATTCATTACAAAACAAAAATCAAAAACAAACAAAAAAAACCCCTTAGTATTCATAAATCAGGCAAAACATCATAGAACTGTGGAAATGATGAAAAATTACAACCTGTGTTCAGTAATGGTAAAGCTATACCCATAAAAAAAACTAATAGAAGGCTGAATAATGCAAATACCATATTGATGACCAAGGGAAGTGAGAACACAAATAAAGAAAAGGATTTCAAGCTTGATGAACAGGGAGTGCTAAGTGAAAGTGTTGGTTTAAATTAATCATGTGAAATAAAAAGAATTTACCTGGATGTAAAGGCAAACTCCTTAGTGTATGTAATTCCTCTAATTGCTTAATTTACACCGTCTCCTAACTTAACTACTCATATTAATTTACAACGTTTTGGCAACCCCTGTACCATTAGTGAAATGTTGTATGGATTAACAGTTATATAATGGGGTTTGGAATGTTTGCATATATATATATATATATAGTATATATATATATATACTACACAGAAACAAAGACTGTGTTACCAGATCCCTTTGTTATTTCACACAATACTTAGTAACATATAAATCTGTTGTTCAATAAATGATACTACTGCAATCCGCATTACACAACAATAATAGTGTATGGAATTCAATTCATAATTATTAATAATTGATATCTGATATTTTCTTGAGAAAAAGTTTTCTAGGGAACTTCAGGGAAAGAAGTATACCAGCTTCTCAAATCTGAAAGGACTATCATGTACTGTGAAGACACAAGGAAGGAGAGAAATAACAACATAAATATACCCAGCATGCATTGAGCCTGGTATCTGGTTAAATACTTTCTGTACATGATCTCATTTTTGTCTCAGAGAAAAAAAGACCCGTTTGGCTCATTAATTCCTATTTCTATTACATATTCAGTTTATGAAATAACAGCAATTTAATTTTATATCTAGATTACTTTAGATAAACTTGTTCAAATGCTTCTGTAGTTGGGGAAACTGAAAACCTATTGTTCAGCATATCTGGTCACTAAAAATAAAGGGACATGCTTGTTTTCTGATTACTCCCAGGATCACAGGGAGTACTTATTTTTGCTTAAATTTTTCAAAGATATTTATAGATATATGATATATGAACCTTATTTATAGATATATGGTATATGAACCCTATGTCAATCTTAGGAATTCTCTTAAATAAGTATGCTAAATTCAGTACTCAAGGATTAATACAGAAGGCAAAAAATCCCATTCTGATTACTCCAAGGATCCCAATGCCTTATCCATTCCTAGGGACAAATCAAAGAAGAAAAATGGAAGGTCGCCTTTGGGTCACTGCTATTCAGTTTGCTGTGCCAAGCTGAAAACCCAGGTCATTAAATATGAAAATCCACTCATTATCTCAGACCTGATTGTATCCTGTCTTTCAGATCAGACTCACCATAGTCATAGCAACCCTAATGGGCGGATGTGCATTGGACCACATCAGTTGCAGGGTGTCTTTAACTGAGAAAATTTTGTTGAAAATATGTGTGATTAACGCCTTCAACTATTATCTCTAATTGAACAGACATGAAAGAGGGTCATTTTGTTGGCCCAGATAAGCCTATTGCATGGCTATTAAAGGCATATTTAGCCCTTGCTGAATTAATCTATTATTGCTTCTTGTCTTTGGTAACCATAACATGTCGTTGGAGGGCAGTGCAAAATTTGAGTAACTGTTTGAAACACAGCTCCAGTAATCCTCTAAGCATGGGTATAAGAGAAGAGGGAAAAGCTGTTTAGTGCATAATTGAATGTGCTGTGCTGTTTGCATTAATATTAAGGAGTGGTACTTTATTTTAATGTGTTTATAGCAGAGTGATGCATGACCTCAACATCAACAGCTACTCAGCAAGATTCATGGAGTTCCTCTATCCATAATATAACTAAAGGAGAAGATCAACAGAGAGCCTCAAACTCTGTGTCAGGGTGTGTGTGTGTGTGTGTGTGTGAGAGAGAGAGAGAGAGAGAGACAGACAGAGAGACAGACAGATAGACAGACAGATTGAGAGACAGAGAACATTCAACTGTAAAGAACCAAAAAGTTTTTCAGAGATGTGCAGCTGACAGTGGGTCAACATCTACATACTTCATATAGAATATGATTTATGGGAAGTTCAGATCTTGAGAAATAAATCAAATATTGATGGGAATCAATTCCAGATGAATAGACTGTCTGGCTGAACGTCGAATCTTGCAGGAACTTGGGCTATGATTAGATGGGCAAAAAATGATTCTTATATAGACTTAAAGGTAGCTGTGTCTAAAACAGGTAAAAACAAAAAAGTGATGAATATGTTCTGTTATTTTGAATAAGTAAGAGCAAATTCTGCTCTATTATGTGAACAATGGCATTTATGATAATTCTATCTGTGTTGAGCAATAAAAAATATAGAGAAATTAAATATAGCAAGTTAACGTTGCAGAAGAGATATGCTAATTATTAAAATAAATTTTAATGCATAATTTTTCATATCAAATATGGTCTTTTATAATTTGTTAACATCGAATTGACTATACATTTATAATATAATAAAATTAAATCTGCACATAACACATTAACACTTATGTGGATGTACATTCCAAAATGACCAAAGGGTCAAGCATAAACAACCAAATAAAAATGTATGGGAATAAATCTAGGAGAATTTGAAAAATAATCTTGAAGTGCAGGATGTCAACATAAGTGTCAAATTCTGAAGTAAAATATTGTCAGAAACTACATAAAATTTAAAATTTCCATACAGAAAGAAATTACATAAACAAAATTAAGGAAAAGTGAAAGTCTGCATGAAATACTTGTAATATAGAAAAATAGATTTTTTGGTCACAGTATTTGAAATATCTAACATTTAAAAAATCACATTCAATTTAAAAGAGTAAAAAGTTTTGAACAGTTGTTCTTAAAACCATTCAAATTTATTATGTAACGTTGCCTTTATAACGGACAGAAAAATGAAAAATAAATCAATGACATATTATTTTGTCCTAACAGAGTGACAATATTTTATATCCATTATCAGCTAGGGTATGCAGGTAAGAACATTTTTATATATTCCTGGTGCCAAGTAAATTGACCGGAGCTTTGAATGGGGACATTTTTGAGTATTCTATATCAAATTAAATATTTTTCACTGAAACATACTTTCAACATAAGAAACATGTTCCATAGAAATACAAGTCTGCACATTTCTTTTTAAAAATCACATACAGGTATATTAATAACAGTATAGCTTGTAATTATGACCAAATGGAAACAATTATAAAGCTCCACTGATAAAAGAAGAGTTAAATCACAGAAAAATGTATCCTCTAGAAAACTACACAGCCATTCAAAAGATATACTAAAATGAATAGATTTCTAAGACACAATGTAAAGTTAAAAAAAATGGACAGAAGACTATGTGAACTATTATTTACTTTATGTGAAGACAATCGGGAAAGTAGAACATCTTTCTACATGAGCACATACCTACCCATAGAAAGGGATCTGAAATATTCTAAAATAAATCACAAATAGCTATATGTGCATGTCATTATTTTAAAAATTCTCTCTTCCCTACATCTCAGTTACTTTCAGATCCTGGTTTCACAATCCCTTCCTCTGTAAACTTGAGAAAATTTCTTAACTTCCCTTACTTCAGTTACCTTACCCTTCATTGCTCATATATTGTGGTATACATGCACACACACACACACACACACACACACACACACTCACATACCCATACTGATCTTGAGTGGTGCAAATTTGCTACATTCACTCATTACTTCTAGAAATCTTTTGTAGATTTCTTAGTATTTTCAATATATACTACTGTGTCTTCAGTGAACAAAGAACTCTTTATTGTTTATTTTCCGAACTGTATGAGTTTTATTTATTTTCTCTCTGATTGAACTGACAGGATCTATAGTATAATATTGAATAGCAGAGGTAAGAATTGACATCAATGTCTTGTTGTTAGCCTTTGATAGAAAGTATTCAGTTTTTTACCATTAAGATAGTAGCTGTAGATTTTTCATATATGCTTATTATCAGATTAAGCATGTTATATTTGCTTTCTAGTTTTCTAAAAATTGTAGTCACAAACGAGTGTTGAATTTTACAGGCATGTTTCTGCATTTATTGAGAAGATTATATGCTATATCTTAATTTTATTAATATAGTGTAGAGCATTAATTAATATTTGGAAGTTAAATGAAGCTTAAATTCTGGTGATTAGCCCCACTTGGTCAAGGTATATATTTTTTATATATTACTGTATTTGATTTGCAAATATTTTGTTAGGACTTCTGTAGCCATGTTCATAAGTGATACATTTTCATATTTCTTTCCTTGCAGTCCTTTTGTCTGAGTCTGTATGAAGTAACACTGGACTCATAAAATGAGTTAGAAAGTGTTCCTTTCTTCTCTATTTTCTGAAGGTTTTGTTCTAGTCCATAATATTCCCTTATTATTCTTTGAATGCACTTATTACCTCTAGTGATGCCCCCTTTCATTTCTGATTCTGGTAATTTTTGCCTTCACTCTTTTGTCCTCTTGATTGGCTTAGCTAAATAGCTTACCATTTTATAGGTCTTTTCAAATATTCAACCTTTGGTTTTATTCATTATCTTTATCGTTAAACTGTTTTCAGTTTTATTTTCTACTTATTTTTCTTGTTTCCTTTTTTCTACTTCTCTTGGGTTTAATTTGATCTTTTTCTGAATTTTTATGGTGGGAGCTTAGAAAATCAACTTATTTTTTGAACATTAACATTCAAAAATATATATTTCCATCTGAACAGGCCTTTAATTTCATTACAGCACATTTTGATGAGTGTTTTAATGTCATTCTATTCAAATATTTTCTAATTTCTCATGTTATTTCTTCTTTAACACAAAGGTAGTTTAGAAGCATGTAGTTTGACATTTATATATTATTCCCTTGATTTTTTCCCCTGATTTTTGTATATAATTTAATTCTGGTGTCAGTAGAGAGCAAAGACTATATGATTCAATCCTTTTAAATTTTGAGAATTATTTTATTGTCCAGGATATATTCTGTCCCAGGAATTTTTCCATATACTATCTCCAAAAAAATGTGTATGGCTGTAGTGTTTTATAGATCTTTATTTGTCCAAGTTGGTTAATAATGTTTTCCAATTCTTGTATATCCTTACTGATTTTCTGTCTGGTTGCTCTGTCAATTCATAAGAAAAGAATATTTAAATATCCAATTATATTTATGTTTTTGCCTATTTTTTTGTTACACGTATTGTGGAACTTTCTAAGTGCACATACACTTATTTTTTTATGTCATCTTGCCCTCCTGATCCTCTTGTCATGATGAAATATCCTTCTTTGTCTGTAGTAGTATTTTTTCTTGAAGTCTATTGTGTCTGACACTAGTTTAGCCACTTTAGCTCTCCTATGTTTACTTTTTGCATGGTCTATCTTTTCCCTTTTGTCTTACTTTCAATCTATTATTTCAGTTTTTTATTTAATGTATTTCTTTCGTGGACCACTTTTAGCTCTACCTTCAGTCAGATTAATTTTGATTTTTGGAACACAGTGTTCAGTCTGTTCACACTTGAAATAACTAAACGTGTATTTGGATATATTTCTATCATTTGAATATTTTCTATTTGTCTCATCTCCCTCTTGTTTCCTGATTCCTACTTTTTTGATATCTGTTTTGCTAAATATTTAACATACTATTTTAATGGCTCTATGCATTTTAGTTATATTTTGTGCTATTTTTAGTAGTTGCTCTTAGAATTTTAATATGCATATTTTACTTACCACAATTTGTTTTGTTAATATGGACCTTATCCTAGTCATATTTTACCTATAATTGCTCCACTTCTCCCCTTCCTTATACTATTGCTACCATGTGTATTAAAATTTATATATGTTGTAAACTAAAGAATACAGGTATATGTGTTCCTTTAGGTAGTCATATGTCTTCTACAGAAATTAAAGAAAAACATACAACATATATAACGTATATATCTAATGGAACATTTTATATTTATGATCTTTATATTTATCCACATGTTTACTGGTTTCATTGCTCTCATATTGCTACTTATGGATCTGACTTACCATCTGGTACCATTTTCCTTCAGCCTGAAGGAATTCCTTTTTGCATTTCTTATAGCATGCGTCTATTGGCAATAGATTCTTTCAATTATTGTTTATGTAAACATGTCTTTATTGTGCCTTCGATTTGAGGGATAATTTGCTGAATATAAATTTACTGACTGATTTTTATTATCAACATCTTCAATATGTAATTCCATGTCTTTTGACATCAGTATTTTTTATAAGAAAATAATCATTAATTATATCATTGCATCCCTGTATATCATTTTTTATATCATTTTTTCTCTTGCAGCTTTCAAGACTTTCTCTTTTTATGTTGGCTTTCAGCAGAGTGATATAATGTGAATTTCTTTGTACTAATCCTACTTGGGTTCCTAGCTCCCTGGAGTTGAACTATTTTAGCACTGAGGCAATGCTAAATGTGGGCAAAGCTTATGATCAAAAACCTAAAGGCTGTAAAATGTTCACCCTTTGTTGTGAGTTGAATTCAGAAATGTAGCAAATTTGCATTTTTTTCTGGTTTTACATTTTAACTGGACTTCCTATGTTCTCCTATGTGCATATGTGTCTTAGCAGTAAGCCAGGGTTTTGTGGCAGGTTAATATCACAGTGCTTCATGGCTCTCTCACTTCCAAAATCTCTGCATTAAACTTCTCAGTGCTCTGTCACCTTCCCTGAACAAAAATCATCACTTCTGGCAGATAAAGCTGTGGGTTTGGGCACCCTTGGTAGGGGAATGGAAAGCTCCATCAGGTAAGTGGGTCACAGATTCGTGGATCTTATACAACACAGTAGCAGTTTTTTAATGAATAGATACAGTCAGTCTTCATTATTCACTGACTCTATATCTGTGAGTTTGCCCACGCACTAAAATTAATTCATAATCCCCAAGTTAATACTCATGGTCTTCGATGCTTACTCAGAAATGTGTGGAATGGTAAAAACTTTGAGTGACACACATTCCCAGCTGAGGTCAAAGTAATGCTCTGCCTTCTTGTTTAAAATGCATTTTTGTGCTTTTTTTTTTTTTTTGGTGATATCACTGTTCAAAATGTCACCCTAGCATAGTGCTGAAGGGCTGTCTAGTTTTCCTAAGCACAGCAGGCTGTGATGTACCTTACCAAGAAAATATAAGTTTAGTTACACAAACTTCATTCAAGCATGAGTTATAATGCTGTTGACCTTGAGTTCAATGTTAATGAATCAATGATATATATTGAATAAGGTATATTGAAACAGAAACCAATATAAAATAAGCTGTTGTACTGATCTGGTGATGAAAGTTGTGAACAGAGGCTAGCAGGAACCTAACCTTGTATTTTTCTTGAGGGTAATGATTCAGTATTCAACTTTCTAGAACATAACCATGAATAACAAGAATAAACTGTACTTCTCAAGTTGTTGACCACCTTCAATCATTTTCCAGTGTCCTGATATTGTTGTTTATGGTAACTTGGTTCAGTCATATTCTTTTCTCTTGAGTAGATTTCATTAAACTTCTCATGTTGCCATTTCTGGAAGTGGAGTCTGGAAGTGGAGTCTGCAGCTTATTTTTTCAATATTAATATATTAGATTTTATATTTTTTATAATTTCATTCATATATGCTTTATTTCCTCATTAGCTATGAAAAAATATATTGAAAAGAATGATTTATAAGATGCTCTGTATTCTCAGTCATTCTTTAATGTGGCTTTCATATACAGATGTTTTTCTTTTAGCTACTTGGAAAAAGAAGTCTAAACTATTCAGAAAATTTTCACACCAAAATATCTACATTTTATATAATTTTAAAATATATATAAATATAATATATAGAACAGAAAAGTGACTAGAACTTATATATCGAGTATAAATAAATTAAGAAAGTGAATAATCTTATGGTATATGGAAAAATAATAGAATATTATCAGAACTTCAGAAGCAACCCAGACTCCCTTCCTCTATCATAAATTTGATCCTTCTCCCAGAGTTAGCAACTATCCTAAGTTCTGTGATAATCATTAATCATTGCTCTTCTTTCTTTAATTTGGATTGATGTATGCATTCTGGAACAATGTTAAGTTTTACTTGTTTCTGAAATTTATAACAATGGACTCAGAGAGTATATACTTCTACTGCATCTGATTTCTTTTGTTCAAAATTATATTTATAAAATTCATCCAAATTGTTGCATGTAGGTTTAGCTTACTAATTTTTATTGTCATATGATCTCCTATTGTATGAATATACCATATATTTATTTAATCCATCCTACTGTAGGTGACCATTTGAGTTGTTTTATTTATTGTTTGTCCTAAATGATGCTGCTATGAATGTCCTGTATATTTTTTGGTGTACGTGATGGTTTATCTAGAATCTATACATAGTGGTAGAATTGCTGGATCAGAGGGTATGCAAACCTTATAATTTAACAGGTAATGTCAGAAATGTTCTAAAGAATATACTAGCTCACGATGCTCTGCATCCTTGTTACTAATTGATATTTTCAATAGTGGTATTGTCTTGAGGTTTTAATTTTCTTTCTCTGATTACAAATTTGATTACATACAATCACTACTATTATCTACTTCAGTTTCCTTTTAGTAAAATTCCTTTACAAGTCTTTGGAATTTTTTTTTTTTCATTTGAGTTAACATCTTTTTTTACTGGTTGGAAAGTGTTCTTTTCATATTTTGGACACTAGTTCTTTATTAGCTTTTTAAATTTTTGATACTTTCTCCCATGTTGCAACTGGTACTTTTATTCTGTTTATGGTATCTTTTGGTGAATGCAATTCTTAATTTTACTGTGTTTTAATTTATTAGTCTTTTACTTTGTGGTCAGTGTTTTATGTTTCTTGTTTAATGACTCTTTCCTTGCAGCCATTTATTGAAAATATTCCACTCTATTATATCCTAAATCTTTATAATTTTAGCTTTTCTTTACTTGAAATTGATTTTTTAATATGGCAGGATGAGAGGCTGTGATTTCATTCAATTTCATATAGATACCACTTGCCCTATTGTCATTTATTTCAAAGGCTGATATTTCCCTATTTGTCGTTTATGCCATGCCATCTTGCTCTTACACTAGTCCATACATCTATCAATCTTTTTTTTTTCTAATTCTTTGTTCCATTTACATGGGCAATTTTCTACACTTGAAATAATACAACATCATCTTAATTATCATAAGTTTAATACTGCCTTACTATTTTCAGAGTAAATTCTTCCACCTTGTCCTTTGATCAATGAGTATCATTATTGTCCCTTTAGATTCAGCTCTGAATTCTATACTAAAAAAATCACAATTCTGTGGATATTTTAAGTAACATTGCTTTTAACCTATTCTGAATCTTGGGAAGTTGCCATTTTTACAATATTGAGTTTTCCAGTCTAATAACATGAATGATCTCCCCATTCATTTAGTTCTTCTTTCATTTTATCTATGAATTTATATAATTTTATCTAATTATTAACTTGCCCAACCTTGAAATTAACTCCTAGGCCTTCCATGTGTTCAGATGAGATCACTATACATTATTCCTTTAAGTATCATTATGTTTATATCTGTATCTAATTACTTCCTGCACTAAATTGAAAGTATTTTTTACATATGTTTGTCTCTCAAGGACAGGGAATATGTCTCATTCATTTATGAGCCTAACATAGTTTCTCAGCATTAAAATGTGACAAATATTCAGCCATATGGAAATGGTTGTGACCATTTATAAACCATTTTAGCTTAATGTTATATAAGAAATGATTATACAGATGGTCATATCATGGAAAGACATCCATGGCATTTTAAATAAATAACTTGGAGTCATCCTCATCTTCCCTGACTCTCACATCTCTCATTAACTCCATCAATAGATCATGTTGGGCTCAGTTCTTAAACTACACCTAGAAATCCTACCTTTTACCTCTACCCTCTGCACTAAACACTAGTCCAAGCTTCCACCATTGTTAAACCCTCTTTTCACTCACTCAGTCTATTTTATAGAGTTATCAAAGTAATAATTTAAAACTAAAATGAAATCAAAAGGATACTCTGCTTAAAAATGCTCTAAAATCACTTTTCATCCACTCTGAGGAGTAAAAGTCGAAGTCTTTACAATAGTCCACAAGGCTATATATGACCTGTCCTTGCCTTATCTCCAAATGCATCTACTGCTTTTGGCATCCTGTACTATTTTTCATCTATAGTGTCCTCTGAGACATTCCTTGAACTCACTTCTGTTTCAACTCTGTATGCTTACTTTTCCCTCTAAATTGGACCCTTTCTTGGTATTCAAATTGATTTATTCCTTGCCTCCATTAAGTTTTTGATTAAATATCATATTTTCAGTGAGGCTTTCTGTGACAAGCCTATGCAAAATGGCACTGCTTCTTCTCCCTCCACCTTAAGTTCAGTCTTTATGCTTATTTCCTATTCTACTTTTCTTACAACCCTTATTACCATCAAACATCTAACATGCCTTATCATCCAACATGTCTTATCGTCCAACATGTATAATATTATGTAAACATTTTTTGTATAATGTACCTATTTAAATTATTTATTGTCTGTCTTTCCTCATTCTAGAATGTAAGCTCCCATAGTAGAGAAGTTTTGTTATGTTTTATTTTGTTTTGTTCTTTTCCCTTTTGTTCACTTCTGTATCTGTCGCTGAGAATAGTTATCTGGCACATGGTAGGAATTCAAAGTTACGTTGGATAATTTAAACAAAATTACATAAATGAACAATGTTTGAAAATTATTTTAAATGGTTTAATATGAAATTACAGAGAGGATATTTCTGTGTGTTCCTAATATGCTATGATATTTTTAGCCCCATACTTATTATCTGAGCTATTTCATTAAAGTATTAAGTATGTTACAAAATTTGGATTACAAATAAAATAATAGATATTGATTCATAAAAACAATAAATAACATGAATAACACAACTTCTCTATTTACATTTTAACAGATTTGTAATAGAGCCATCAAACCACACTCTTGAGGAAAAAGACCAAATAGGATAAGCATTAGTATATCCCAGACATAAGTGTTATTTGGAAGTCATTTTTATAATGCTGTATATGCTTGAAGTGGGATTTCTCTTTAATTATCATCATATTTCAGACACACTGAGGAGCCCATTAACTATGACCTTGCCAAAGAAAACAGGGGAATAGTAGTTAGAATGATAGAATCTCTCTTTGGAAGTACATAGCTAGCAGTTAGACCAGATTTTCCTAGATCATTAATAACACATTTTCCAGTGTTTGTCCTTTAATTATTTTAAAATCAATTTTAATGAATCACAGAGTCTCCCTTTAAAATGTCTGATCAACAATCACTGGCATAAAAACCAAAAATAAGTTATAGAAAATTACTTTTTAAATCCATAATATAATTAGTATTTTTAAATATTAGATTACTGTTGATGCAACACCAACTATCCCAAATGTTTTGGGTTAAACCTAATTTATTTCTCCCAATTCAGTTGTTTACTCTGTCATTTCTTCCATTGGTTGCACCTGGGTTCACTCACAAGTTTGAGGATCAGCTGGTCTGGGAGGTTAAAAATGGCTTCACTCACAAGTCTTGGAGCTGCTGGCTGGCTGTCCGCTTAGGTACCTTGGTTCTTCTCTACAGGGCCTCTCAACTTACCTGAGGTAAGAATATGATTCTTTATGTGATGGTCAGTACTGTTCCAAGAGGATCAGGTAGAAGTTACAAAACTTTATGAGACCTAGGCTTCAGAATTCACACAATGTCACTGCTATTCAAAGCAGGTTATAAGGGCTGCTAAGATTTAAGGGGTTGGGGAACAGGCTCCACTTTTAATGAGAGGAGCTACATACAATCTATGGCCATATTTCATTTACCATAGTACTGTAAGACTATTTTCATTGAATTTTGCAATAAGTTCTGAATCACAGAGGTAACGTTTAAGAGTTTACAACAGAGTACAGATTTAGATAGAGGGTTACTAATCTAATGAAAGATAAAAAGATAATCAACAAAAGAACCCAATGTGATGTCCAATTACGTAGTTCATTTTCCTATAGCCACTTGGTTTCATGATTTATTTTACCAGAAAATGAAGTAAAATAGGAACAAAACAATTGGTTAAATCAACATGGAGGTAAAATCAAACTTATTTACGCAGTGAATATATTATATGTCTGACTGAGCTTCAGTGTGCAGGTTAATGAATAAAATACAAGTGTATAGAGTGCAATCACTTCCCACACAGATTTTCTAATCTCTAAGGGAATACAATATACAAATATATTAAATGACTCAAACATCCTCTTTAGGTGCATAGTGCCTAGGTGTGCTACTAATAGTATAGCAGCCAGAGGATTAATTACTAGTTTCGGCACCCTTGTCAAGTCAGAGACAAGATACAAAGGGTAAGATGAAATCAGCAAATTTGAGCAGGATTAGATAAGAAGCAGCAGGTGAGGTTTAAACAAAGTGGGATAAGAACCAGGAGAGATGATTCGTAGGCTCATCACATACAGCTAGAAACCAAACTGAAAAAAAATCCTTTGGAATAAAGTTCAGATTCTTTTGATGGTTTTTATTGCTACATCTGTGGCTACTAGTTTAACCAGGCCAAGGTCAGTTAAAACTGCTGACATTATGCAGAGACATAGGAACCAATACACACAATACACTCATACATACATACTATCTAAGGTCTAAATTTAGTGTCAAAGGCAGTCTGAAATAGTGTTCTAAATCAGTGATCCTCAAACTTTAGTGTCCATTGGAGTCACCTGTAGAGCTTCACTGACTGCTGGGTCCCACTCCCAGAGTTTATTCTTATTTGGTAGGTCTGGGATGGTACCTGAGAATTTACAACTCTAACAAGTCCCAGGTGATGCAGTTGCTGCTGGTGTAAGAAACACACTTTGGTAAACATTACACTAAATCAAAACAGAGCACCACATCAGCTTTCAAATGCTACACCCTAAACTTTAGATTACCCACATCCAGGACCCCAGAAGCTCTATTAGCTCTGACATCACTGCTGTGCCTTAGAAAAGCAATTAATTTCTTAAACTACCACCAAGTTCTCCTCTGCAACACCATCCTATGATTCAGTGCACAGGTACCTGCATTTGTTTGGCAAAGCCTAGCTCCCATATTAAGCGAGCTGTAGGACAACTTGGGAAGGTAGCTCAACTCATATGTTCAGGGTTTCCCAAACAGAGTGGTTCAGATTCTGAAGAGCCAATAAGAATGACAAATATGTATTCTAGGAAATGAAATCTCAGTTAGCAAAGGCAAGCCTAACTCTTTCTAGATCTTGATCTCTTAGGTCTCAATTTGGAAGAATCTAAGATATACTCAAGTTAGTGTTATATGTGTAGATGAAAGGATGGCTTTGAAAAAGAGAGGCAGGCTGAACCCTAGGCAAGGAATTATTACCTTAGTGTAGTCCAAGTTAATAAGAAGTATTTAAAAATTTTTAAGAATCTCAAGATCTAACTTCTTTCTTGGTGTTTATTTTCATTCACTATCAACAAGTTGTTTAAATGATCCAACTTGCTCTCAGTTATCCTACCTGGAAGGCATTGACACTTATTCTGAAAGGGGGGGATGTCTAAGAACCAATGATGATAATGATAAGCAAGGTGGATATTAAGAGGAAATAATACTCAGATGAGAGAATCCAGGGTTGTAAGATCTAGCTGCCATTTTCAAATCCACAGGATCTGGGATTTATATTACAGGGTGAATAGTAACTTTAGTGTGGAAGGTTACATAGAAGACTATTTTAATAATGTAATGTGAGGGTTAAAGGTATGAGTTAGGATGATGACATGAGAAATGGACAGAAATATGGAAAAGGAATATCATGATTTGAAGGAAAATGATGGGTCTCTGTGGCTAAATTACAAGCAGTGAAATATTTGCTTCAAGGATAACTGGAAGCATAGGAGTACATTTTTAAAAGATAAGTTGGTAGAGAGGTCTTGTTTTAGGGAAAGAATAAAAAAATGTTTTGGAGTGATTGCATTGGTAGTGATGGGGAAATATTTAATACGTATTTTGAGATGCAAGACTGGAACATAGGGAGACAGGAGAATTTTAGAGATTACAATGCCATTCTCCAAAGAGAACAATTTTCAAAGACCTTGGTGACAATGTGATAAAAGGTAATAGGCCAGAAGTTTTTTGTAAAGAAAAATCATAACTGACATTCTCATCTTAAGAAAAACGTATTTCTTCTTTTTTCTAATTTCTGGGTACAGAAGTTGTGGGCATAGTGGGTAGCCAAAAACGTAGTCTTACTGACTAACTGAGCACTTAACTAAGGTTTGTTTAGGAGGAAGGAATTAATAAATATCACTGGAGTTAACTAAAATGTGTTCCAAGGGAATGAATATATTAGTGAGAAGAGGAAGATTAATACACGGAAGATATCTTGCCTTTTGTATCTTTACCACATTGTATGTTGCTATATAAACAGTACCTAGAAGAGTGCTCAGTGCATAGTCAATTCTTAATAAATGATTGTTTAAATAATCTGTATATGGTCTTTGAGCTCTGAAGCAGTTGGTGATGTTGCAATACTAAAGAGAGATCAAAGGCAAACCCAGACTTGACATTTGTATAAGTTGTTGAAATGGAATGCTCATTAATCTTCAGATGGTCACAATCTCAGAGTAGAACTGTAGACTCTTCATTTAAAATGTTTGACCAGAATTCAGAATAAGCTTGAATTGGTCTTTGGTTTTAATTATTTTTTTAACATCTTTATTGGAGTATAGTTGCTTTACAATGGTGTGTTAGTTTCTATTTTATAACAAAGTGAATCAGCTATACATATACAATATCCCCATATCTCTTCCCTCTTGTGTCTCCCTCCCTCCCACCCTCCCTATCCCACCCCTCCAGGCAGTCACAAAGCACTGAGCTGATTTCCCTGTGCTATGCAGCTGATACCCACTAGCTACCTATTTTACATTTGGTAGTGTTTATATGTACATGCCACTCTCACTTTGTCCCAGCTTACCCTTCCCCCTTCCCGTGTCCTCAAGTCCATTCTCTAGTAGGTCTGCGTCTTTATTCCCATCTTACCCCTAGGTTCTTCATTACCATTTTTCTTTTTTTTTTTAGATTCCATATATATGTGTTAGCATACGGTATTTGTTTTTCTCTTTATGACTTACTTCACTCTGTATGACAGACTCTAGGTCCATCCACCTCACTACCAATAACTCAATTTCATTTCTTTTTATGGCTGAACAATATTCCATTGTATATATGTGCCACATCTTCTTTATCCATTCATCTGTTGATGGACACTTAGGTTGCTTCCATGTCCTGGCTATTGTAAATAGAGCTGCAACGAACATTGTGGTACGTGACTCTTTTTGAATTATGGTTTTCTCAGGGTATATGCCCAGTAGTGGGATTGCTGGGTTGTATGGTAGTTCTATTTTTAGTTTTTTAAGGTACCTCCATACTATTCTCCATAGTGGCTGTATCTTTTAAAAATAAATAAACAGATGATTGATGATTCTACTTTATCCTAGAACCATCAGACTCTAGGGGATGTTACTTTTTTAAGGTGCACAAGTTTGTTTAGGCTCTCAGTAAGGTTACTGCAATGATTTGCCCCCTAAGAAAAACTGAAATTTGAATTATAAGAGAGAAGTCGGACCTTTATAATTTATTGTCAGCATCTACACCAATGTGATTCATAAATAAAAAATAATAATATAGAGAGAGGTCCTCAGAAGAAACAACCCTATTGACACCTTTATCTTAGATTTCTAGACTCCAGAACTCTGAGGAGTCAGTTTTTTAAGCCACCCAGTCTGTGGTACTTAGTTATGGCAGTCCTGGCAAACTTGTACAGACTCAGAGCCCTTTCCCCATGCAATGCATGTTTAATCTATGTATTCAGCAGCTCTGTACTATAGAGCTTTACAACATTGTAAAGCAATTATACTCTAATAAAGATGTTTAAAAAATAAAATTAAATAAATAAATAAATTACTAAAACACTGTTCAAAATAAAAACGGAATATAATGTTAAAATGTATACATAAACTTACAAATTTTACATAAATGTATTAATATGAAAATTATAGCAATTTAATTCTGTTTAAAAATGTGATCTTTGGACACAAAGGACATCTATGCTTTTGGCATTAGCTGTGAGAATTTGTGTGTATGTACACTCATGCACACATATTTCCCTCTGATTGAGAAATTATTTCTGACTCTGGTATAGTTGGAGAGTGTTGAAGTAGTAGATATTTATGAGCTAATTTCAAGTATTTTCCTCAAGTTCTTTCATCCTCAAATAATCCCACATTTTCCTGGCTAATTTGGGAAAAGTTTTTTTTCTAATGCAGTAATATAAATACTTGTATTTATTGTATAAATACTTGTATTGATAAATAGCAAAAACTGCTTTTTCCAACGTTTTCCAGTCAACTTCATTTTGCGTTTTGATCATCTAGTTTATTACTGTCATCATCATATTCTACTTGTCCAGAAAGTCTTATATTAGAGATAAGTTTATTTTTGCCTGATAGTTTTTTCCCTTGTCTTTATTTTACTTTTACTTTCTTTTTACTCCTTCTCCTCTTCCACATTCTTCTCCCTCTACTCCTTTTTACTTCTTTTGGCAATTACCAAAAGTGTACAGAAAAATCGACAAAAGTCTACAGAAATAATACTTTCCTCTTGCAATGATGTGAAGAAAAAGTGCATTAAAATGTATGTATGTAAGACCATGCAGTTATTATCAGATAGAATTTTACATATTGGTCCTACTTAGATAAACAATAATTGTCATTAATATCCCCTAATCATTCAAGCATATATCTGTAAAGAGAAGACAATACACTGGGAAAGGACTCTATTTGCTTTAGTTATAATATGATAGAGTTTTAGCAGTACATGAATATATAATCCTAAGCATTTGTATTTTTAAGTATAATATTTATCTACTTACTTTGAGTCTCTAGTCACTTATATAGGTTATGCTTTACTCTTGGGTAATTACTTTGGTTTCTGTTTTTGAATTCTTAATTAAAACTCCATTATGGACAGAAATTCATTACAAATATTTTATTTAGCTCATTGTTTTGGCTTCTGTATTCATGTAAAATAGGTCATATCCTTGAAAATTATTTCATTTTACATGGTCAGTATTAGAGATAGTTTTTGTGGCTCTTATTTTTTCATATATGTAATTTGAACTTTTTCAACAGCAGGAAAATTTACAACTCAAAATCAGGAAATGGACTTTCCAACATACAATTACTTCATAAAACTTCAAATACTTGGCAGAATGTTCCAGTGGAAGAAACTATCTTGCTCAGTACAATAATTCAGGAGTTTGAAAAGGATTGGGGGGGGGGTGCAATGCATACAAGGGCGATGGAATTGGCTGGCTGGTATTAAGTTTCATTGACATCCTACAGCAAATGAAAAGCAGAAATGTTAACAAATAATTGAAAACTAAGTCTGAAGGTTGAGGGCCTTTTGGTAGCTTACAAAGAAGCCCTTGTCTGCTTCTGTGGGAGAGCAGGAAAATGTGAAGACTAAACTCAGGATTTAATATTTAGAGTCCCTGAACTTCAAAGACCCATGGAATGTGCAGTTGATGAAGATCCCATATGCTAAAGTTAAGGTCCTGGTTCAAAAATTCAGACACTCTAGCACATGGAATGGGGTCAAAGGAATGCATGACATCCAAAATTTTGATTCCCCAGCCTTTTAAACCTTAAGTTTACAGAGATGGTCCACCTTTCCCTAATAAGACTGTCACTTTCCTAGAGTAGAAAGCACTGAAGAGGCTTCTCTCCCACAACATAAAAGGTTCTGCCCTGTTAATATCTTTTCCCAACTCCTTGACTACTGCCAATTGTAGCATAATCCAGTCAGGCATATGCTAGACCTGATGAGGGAGAAAAGGGTCAATGACCCAAAGGAGCTGCAAAAGTTAGCCAGCAGATTTCATCAGGAGCTGGGAGATTGCCAGTGTGACTATATTAAAAGGATGATTGATAATCAAGGGGACAGAAACTTAGGACTGGAAAAGAGAATTTATTAATTCGAGGATATTTCTGAGATATAATATATAATACCTTGGTAAGAAACCCAGGCAAAGGTGCTAATTAGCTGTTTGGATGACTTCTATAAACCTGGAGAAAATGTAGACACTGTTGAGTGATATGAAAATATTTATATTTCTATAGCAGATAGTAGAGAAAGGGATTAAAAGGTCCAGGAAAATGGTCATGGTGAAGTGTATGTATTACCTTAGGCCAGAAGAATGACCACACCATTCATTAAAGCCATCAAGAATGAGCTGGTGACAGGTGTATCAATTTCACTAATTTCAGTGGTGGTTGGCCCTTCTCTACAGTTAGGGCTAATGTCAGGAGAGGCTGTCACACAGCTTGGTTGGTTTGGGTATGATGGGCCTCAAATAAATAGTCATCAAGTTATCATGCTAAAATGTCAGACACTGGGTGGTCACAGTTACAATACCAGCACAGTCTTGAGTTGCTGTTAAGGGAGCATAGGATTATGCAAATGAATACTAGAATGTAACATCTCTGAGGGCAAAATAATGGGCAGCCCATGAGGTTACTGCATAATATAAATAAAAGAATGGAAAATGGATGAGTAGGAGTTCAAGGGTAGTTACTTCAATAAAAGTTCAAGGCTCAGCATTTATTGTTTGTAGATTTTTTTGATGATGGCCATTCTGACCATATATACACTACAAAATGTAAAATAGATAGCTAGTGGGAAACAGCTGCATAGCACAGGGAGATCAGCTCGGTGCTTTGTGACCACCTAGAGGGGTGGGATAAGGAGGGTGGGAGGGAGACGCAAGAGGGAGGGGATATGGGGATATATGTATACATATAGCTGATTCACTTTGTTATACAGCAGCAGCTAACAACTAACACACCAATGTAGAGCAATTATACTCCAATAAAGATGTTAAAAAAAATAAAAGTTCAAGGCCCTTTACCCAATTCCTGGGAATGAGACAAATTTCAGACCTCCAAATGTTGAATGAAATGGTCCTGGTCCCCAGGAAGAAGGACTCTGCAACCACAGAGCAAATGTATGTATAAATGATTCCCTAATCTTTTCTCCGTGGACCCTAAAGCTGTTCGCTTATGTGTAGGGTATGCTGGGGAAAGGAATAGCAGACATTTTAATAACTACTGAAAACTGTCTCAGGTGATATTAATACTCAGAGAATTTAAACATCATCATAGTTCTCTGATAAAATGCTGGCATATTAGAGTCATGTAAAACAAGAAGACCTGGCCAAAATCCAGCCTACAAGTTTTATATACTCACTTGTTGGTCAGTTCCCAAGACTCTGACTGTATAATTGAGACTGACATACTTAGCAGTTAAAGCAAGGTTTGTATTAGACTCTTGGTCTGTGGAGTAAAGCTATTATAGTGAGGAAGGCCAAATGGGAGCTTCTGAAACCACAACCCTTGAGGGAGTAAATCAAAAACAGGATAAGATCCTTGTGTGGCAGGGACAGGGGGAGTGAGGATGTTTGTTGTCACTTTTCAGTATCTCAGGAATGCAGGGTGATGGTCCTTTATATGCCTTCATTTACTTTACCAGTCTAACCACTGCAGTAACCAAATGGATTCTGGAGAATTCCTGTGGACTAGTGCAAGCTCAAGCCAATGACAGCCTCAATTTCAACAGTCAGGATATTTTCAGTATCTTTCTTAGAGCAGGTTAATACAGTTTGAGTACATGGTATGTGGCCTTTGAGAGTGTGTGTGTGTGTTTAATTTCAATGAAGAAAGAGGGACAGAAACACTTCTCATTCACAAGGCCTAACAGACCCACTAATGGAGTGTTTGTGGTGGCAACAGCAGAGACTGCATGAGCCCACCAGCATGGGTTCCTACTTACCAAGGCTTATCTGTTTTTTGCCACTTCTGCATGCACAGAATACCAGCAACAGAAACAAACGATGAACCTTCGATATGGCCATTCCTCAAAAGAACCAACCAGCTACTTGGTTGTAAATTTGCTTTTACCAATTCCCTTCCATTTTAAAGGGCCTGCAATTTGTTCTCAAAGCAATAGGCACCTGTTCTGGTTATGGGTTTGTATTTTCTGCTTAGAGAGCCTCAGCTAGCACCACTATATAAAGGCTTATGAAGTGCATACTTCCTAGGTATGGAATTTCACACAGAGGAATCGTATTCCTTCGGGAATGAAAATGTGTGACACTCCACTAGGTAAGTCATCAAAACCAGCAGAAATAGTAGCTGAGGGTGAAGGAAATTTAGAAGGAATATTGAAACACAAAGATGACTAGTAATAAGTAAGGCCCTCCATTTTCTAAGTCTCCCCTTAGGAAATGAGGCCCGCTAAAAACCTCTAGGAGTTTCCCTCCAAATGTATTGGGTTAACTAAAAATTTATTTGGGGTCTTCATAAGTTCTTACGGAAAAACCCGAACTTTTTGGCCAGCCCAATTTCATTTGGCCAGCCATATGGAGAAGTGGGTCTGTGCTTCACAAATGTTCACCTGTGGCAGTCCTGGAGGTGAACCACTCAATTATCCCTTCAAAAAAGAACCTGCCTCCAGCTGCAGCAACTTGAGAATCTTCTGCAGCTTTCCATCAAGGCCATGCTTTTCACAGGTACCAGATCAGAGTTGTTCCCTGAAACCTTTTGCTGAGAATCCTGCTTCCTCCCTCTTAGTCATTCTCAGATGTTCACCCAAGTGGACCTCTTGCATTCCTAACTCCATCTCAGTACATCTGCCTAAGTACTTTAAAGGAATACACCCAATGTCTTCATGTTGGTTCAATCTTTTTAAAATATCTCATAAATGTTCTAATAGTGTCAATTTGCTTACCATAAGTGTCATTTCTTAAATTATAAATCCAGTGATGTGACTTGTGACATTGAAAATCCTTTCAATATATTTTCTAAACTCAGAGGTTTTATGTGCTTTTCAATATAGGGTAAAATGAAGAGATAGTGTACGTGCATAGTTAAAGTCACAGGGTCACCACGATACATCTTTGCATATTTGTTTTAATTATTTTGAAGAAATTAAAATTGAAGTTACTATGTATATATTAAGGAATAAATGGGAAAATATGCAAAAATTCTAAGGGTAAAACATGAGTCTCAAAATAAATAATATTTTTGTATCAAAACGTTCTGAACTTTGAGCAATATTCCCAGTGCCCATGTAGTTCATATGATCTCAGCTCAGTCTTGAGAGGCACTTTATTATTTTTTAAAATTTATTTATTTGGCTGCATTGGGTCTTCATTGCTGTGTGCGGGCTTTCTCTAGTTGTGGTGAGCGGGGGCTACTCTTCGTTGCGGTGCATGGACTTCTCTTGGTGCAGAGCACAGGCACTAGGCGCGCGGGCTTCAGTAGTTGTGGCTCATGGGCTCTAGAGCGCAGGCTCAGTAGTTGTGCCACGCAGGCTTAGTTGCTCCGTAGCACGTGGAATCTTCCTGGACCAGGGCTCGAACCCATGTCTCCTGCATTGGCAGGCAGATTCTTTTTTTTTTTAATTAATTTTTTAAATTTATTTATTTTTGGCTGCATTGGGTCTTCACTGCTGCACATGGGCTTTCTCTAGTTGCAGTGAGCGGGGGCTACTCTTCGTTGTGGTGCATGTGTTTCTCATTGCGGTGGCTTCTCTTGCTGTGGAGCACAGGCTCTAGGCTAGCTGGCTTCAGTAGTTGTGGCACACGGGCTTAGTAGTTGTGCTCGTGGGCTCTAGAGTGCAGGCTCGGTAGTTGCGGTGCACAGGCTTAGTTGCTCCGGGGCATGTGGGATCTTCCTGGACCAGGGTTCGAACCCATGTCCCCTGAATTGGCAGGCAGATTCTTAACCACTATGCCACCAGGGAAGCCCAAGAGGCACTTTAGAAGAGATGTTTATCCATATTTAAATAGGTTTTTCATATTCTAGGATGTTTATTAAAACTCCCTAATCCAGTAACTATTTCATATTATACAATCCATTTTGTTTCTGAAATCTGTAATCTTGATTTGGAAGGGAAGGGATAGTATTTAGGATTCAAAATGGGAGATTTATTTTATCCTTGCAATGCCTTTCTCATCATTCCATTCCCCTCAGTTCTCACCATTATTGCCTTAGCTCAGGACCCCTATCATCAATTACCTATTTCAATACTGTAATATCTAGTCTCCTGACCCCAGTTTATTAGAAGCATAATAAACTCAGTGACTTTAAATTCTTTACTGTGAGTTAGGAAATGCTATTCATGAACAGGAAGCTGAAACAATAAATCAGTAACAGAACAAATTTGGATATAATGTTTTATCCTTTCAAAAGCCACTTACACCACATCCAAATTTTTACTTTCTAAATCTCCTTTTCATTCAGTTTTTTTTAACCTCTGTGCTCAGCTTTCTCTATTATGATATAGCCTGTCATGTTCTTAATGTTCATTATTTTTTTAAAAGTACAGAAAATATAAGACAATGAAGAACAAATAATAATTTATAGTAACAGTGTGCAAGTCACTCTTGGTTTGTAATTTGGTTTCTTCTCCTCCCAGACATTGGTTCTGCTCTCACTTACTAAACACAGTGCTGATTCTTGACACCCTGTCTGGCAACTAACCTTGTCATTTGACTCATGCCATTCAGAGTGCCCTGGAACTTGTTAGCATTCTCTTCCTTCTATTCAGCCTATAGCTGCTTATTATTATTATTTTTTTTCCTAAAGAGCAGTCATAAATACGTCACTGTCATTCACTCAATAATATCAACATCAACAGCAGCAACAAAAATGTTAAATAAAAAACACCCAAAACAGATGTTTTATGGCTTTCCATGTCTACAGAAAAAAAGTGCTGGACCATTAATTGACAGGATAGATTTGGAATCTTGGTGGAAGTAGATGTGACAATCCAAGTGTCTCCCCAACATGAGACCACTTTACTAGGATGATCTGATTTATACAGTAAATCAACTTCCTTCTCTTAATGTGTGAGGAATCAGAATGAGGTTGATATTGTTTAGGAATATTAGCACAATACAAAAACTGTTTTTTCTCAAAGTAAACTGCCTGGAACTCTAAATATTGTTACAAGTATTCCATGTACATTCCATGTACATTATGTACATTCTACTCTACTTTGCCTTAGAATCCTGTAGAGCTATAACCCCTGTGGTTAGTAATAAACATGACCATGAAGGAACCCTGTGAAATCTCCATCAAGAGAAGCTACTACCAAGAGAATAGCTCATTTATATCCACCACCTACTATCCCTTGGAATGTACATGGAATACTTATAACTTTTTCTTCCTTCTGATATCTGAATTTGTTTGGGGGCTAATAGTGTCTGGCAAATTCCAGTTCAGTGGAGATTGATGCCTTCCTAGGGTGCTCTTTGCCCACTTTAAAAAACCATATTTCAGTAGTTCTTGTAACAATGTACAATTACAGGTCATTGATTCCCTGATAATAGTTTTCACAGTTTTTCCCGGTTTTCACATTTTTTCCCACTTTAGTAAAATGATCTTGTTGTGGGCTCATGAATTATGCTTTTTTGTGTCTGCAATTCTTCCTTTCTTTCCCTCTCTATTCCCAGTGCAAATTATCCTGCCCCTACCTCTGATCTAAGGCTTCCAGCATCTGCTAAACCATATAAAGATGCAAATTCCAGTTCAGTGGAGATTGATGCCTTCCTAGGGTGCTCTTCAACACCCAATGGGATCAACTCCTCGATCTTGATCCTTGGCCCAGCACATTAGCCCTACAGGTTTGGGTTCACCTGATGGAAGTAGTTTGAGGATCAAGCTGGGTCTCCCACGACATTATCATAAAGTTGTATAGGATAGAAATAAAAGAAATAAGAAGTTACTTTCTCCATAGATATTGAAGACCACCAACCCCTTACATTAAATTAAGTGATTTTTTTTTTTTTTTTTTTTTTGCGTTACGCGGGCCTCTCACTATTGTGGCCTCTCCCGTTGTGGAGCACAGGCTCCGGATGCGCAGGCTCAGCGGCCATGGCCCATGGGCCCAGCCGCTCCGCGGCATGTGGGATCTTCCCAGACCGGGGCACGAACCCGTGTCTCCTGTATCAGCAGGCAGACTCTCAACCACTGCGCCACCAGGGAAGCCCAAATTAAGCGATTTTTTTCTCTGTTTCAGTATAGGGAATTTGTAATGCAACTCATTGGGTTGCTTTGATCTCTATCCTAATGACTGCTATAATAGATTAACTTATGCCCAGCATATATTGTTCTCCCCCATCAATGCTACCTCCATGCTTCATTAATTTTGGCCTTAACTATGTGGCTGACTGTGTCCAAAACCATGGGTGGAAGTGACAGTGTACCAATTTCCTATCCACATCTTATTGGCTTTTCCTCATCCCTCTGAGATTTATAGCTTTTATCATAAGAAAAGCAAGTCTCCATGGATGCTGACACTTCAGACTTGCCCCAGATGAGATCTATGTAGCCAACTGAAACTCAACAAAAATCCTGAAGCAGAGCCACACAAGCTAACACACAGATGTAAGACTGAGAAATAACTGCCTACTTTTGCATTGCTACTGAGGTTTCATTATGCACAAAAGTTACTCAAGTAAGTACTATTATCCCCAGTGTCATTGATAAAGAAGTCAAGTTTTTTGTGACTTTTTCCTTTTGGCTCTGAGATCCAATACTTGAGCCTCCTTCATGAAGGGTAGCCATTCATATTTGCTGTTATAGTCTTTTCCACTTGAGCTGCTTTGTCTTTCATGCTCATTTTCTTTGTGATTAGAATGGGTCATGGAAAATTCACACATTAAACTGAAAAAAAAATAAAATCAATAAGGAAAATAGTATTAGTTTTCAATTTCCAGTAATGAGATTTGGTGAGAAACAATGAACCTTTATCGTATAAATACATGCCATCAAGGTAGAATGATTTCCTAAAGCATGCACAGGGATGTGAAAGCTAACACATGGTAAATAGCAAGCACCTACTTTTGAGTGCAACATCACTCTCCTTTATAGATGTCTATTGAACATTTTGTAGGGAATTAATAGAAACGATGCAGATTGTTAATTTAGGGAATTGACCTAACAGGATTGAAGGAGCATAGGTACACAAATAAAAAAGGATACTGAACAACTGAATAGTTACTTTTAAAGTTTTTATTGGGAAAATTACACAAGCTTTAGCAAATATTGTCAATTCTGCTGATGCTGCCCAGCAAAATGCAAATTATAGCAAACTACAGTGATTTTTGAAGGTTGTTGAAATCAATACTAGAGAGAGGTTAGAAGTCTTAGACTAAATCCAACATGTTGATGAAGGGAGAACAAAACTTTGTAGCTTAGATATGATAATTTTTGAGGGCAACTTCAGAGTACCAACATTTTGTGATCCCACAATCCATTTAGGTGGCCACATCAATCTGCCTTATAAATTTCTATAGTAAATGGTACTCTAGAACTTTATACATCTCATGTTTGTTATTTTTCAATTTCATTGGATCAGTAATAGGTTAAATTGTACCTTTTCAGTTAAGAGGCATATGCTTAGATTTTATGTTTGTGTTTTTCTACCTTCATTCTTTTCCTCCAGTATTTCCCAGGCCCATACCCTCCCTGACTATCACAAATCTTTTGTTGTGGGCAACCAAGCTCATAAAAGCAGCAGACATTCTAGTTGTCCCTCAACTTGAATGCTGAATAAGTGTCAGAATAGATACAAAAAGGAATTATTATGCTAAATACCAAAAGTAAGTAAATTCTTTGAATACATGCAAATATTTTATTTCCCGGATGGGGAGAATGAACATAAATATATATTTTTAAAGAAAAATATCAATTGCTGATTATGTGTTCTATTTTTCTTTATTTAAAAAGTCAAAGCATAATATCATTTTAAAGCTCTACAGATAGTCCTGATCTTTTGTTGAATTATCTCAAGCCTCCAATATTAGAATTCTTAAGATGTGCATAGATATTTGTTTGCAGTCCTTATGAAAGAGAAGCTTTGGTTTGGGATTTTAATTTCAAACTGTGGCAGTAGAAGGTCCTTTAAAACATCTAGTTTCAGTTTTTTTAAAAAACACTTAAAAATAAAACAGGACAAACAATGCACATTTTTTATCTTTACAGTATATTGATATTCTGAACTTAGAGCTGTTGGAGATCACATTACACATAAAAAGCACAGCTCTGTCTCAGAAACCAAAAATGGCACTTAAGCAAAAAATGTATTTTTCATTTATCATTAAAAAATTTGATCTTTTTTTTAACAAAAGGAGTACTTTTAAGACAACATTGTTCAGCCAAATCAAAGAATGTGCAATTTTTACACTGGAAAAGTATAAAAACACTACCTTATACTATTATTTATGTTAAATTATCTTATGGATGGAAAACTTACTTTTTAACCTAGAGATAAATTCCTTATATCACTTTTAAACAAATGTTAAAATTGGCTTAAAAGATATTAATTGGCATGACTATTAAATACATATTACAATTTAGATTATCTTCCAAAATTAATAGTTTGCATTGTGTTCATTGATTTAAATAAAATACAGTACAATATGTTGTGACAAATAGAGTTATAATTATCTCCTACTTTTAAGAAATTCCGTTGATCTGTTATTGTCATTCATAGTAGTGATAAAGTAATATCATTCAAGATGGATTCTACTGCACAATCACCTGGTCAACAGTAAGGATTTTTAAGGTGAAAAATCTAACTCAGGAGCATAGGATTTTTCCTTGCTTCCCTTCCTCCCTACCTCATTTTTCTTTTTTTCCCTGTTTCTCCCTGCCCTCCCATACTTGTTCCTCTTTTACTATCTTTCCTTCATCCTTTTTTTTCTTTCATTTTTTCCCTTGGAAAATTTATTTCTTTTATATTAAATGAATAAAGTATATCTCCATCACAGCAATCACAAGAAGCCAAATCCACATTAAATATTGTGTTTTAACTCATCTTTATTTATAAATTTATTTTAAAACAGTGTGATGAATGTAAATGGTAAACACACAAAATATATATAATAATAAAAAAACAAACTTCCTAACTTCTCCAAATACCCCCATCTGCACTAGTATTATGTGATTGCTATTACCAGTTCTGTGTGTGTCTTTCCCTACTATTTGTATGCATGTACCAGCATGCATTTGATTTATATTTATGGCTTCATACTTTTCATACTCTTAAGCAACTTTCATAATTTTAATTTATCATTGACTTCTTTTTTTTAAACATCTTTATAGGAGTATAATTGCTTTACAGTGTTGTGTTAGTTTCTGCTGTATACCAAAATGAATCAGCGATATGCATACGTATATCCCCACATTCCCTCCCTCTTACGTCTCCCTCCGACCCTCCTTATCCCAACCCTCTAGGTGGTCGTAAAACACCAAGCTGATCTCCCTGTGTTATGCAGCTTCTTCCCACTAGCTATTTTACATTTGGTAGTGTATGTATGTCAATGCCACTCTCTCACTTCATCCCAGCTTACCCTTCACCCTCCTTGTGTCCTCAAGTCCATTCTCTATGTCTGCGTCTTTATTCCTGTCCTGCCCCTAGGTTATTCAGAACCTTTTTTTTTTTTTTTAGATTCCATATATAAATGTTTGCATGCAGTGTTTTTCTCTTTCTGACTTACTTCACTCTGTATGACAGACTCTAAGTCCATCTATTCACTACAAATAACTTAATTTCATTTCTTTCTATGACTGAGTAATATTCCATTGTATATATGTGCCACATCTTCTTTATCTATTCATCTGTTGATGGACGCTTAGGTTGCTTCCATGTCCTGGCTATTGTAAATAGTGCTGCAATGAACATCGTGGTACATGTCTCTTTTTGAATTATGGTTTTCTCAGGGTATATGCCCAGTAGTGGAATTGCTGGGTCATATATCATTGAATTCTTTACAAATCAACTTATACAGAATGATATTGTTTTCCAAGGAATAAAATTTATTTTATGAATATGCAATTAATTATTGAAACAATATTCCTATTGATAAACATTTGGACTTTTTTTTATATTTTCTAAGTACCCTGTTTTTTGTATGTTCCTTATTACTTAAACCTTTCCAGACTGATGGAAACATAGGCTGCCTCCATTTTTCTCTAACTACAACTAATATTGAAATGAATATGTTCACATAGGTAGTTTGCCACAGTTTTGCACATATATGCATAGACCAATTCTTACACTGGAATTGCTTTGAAATGACAAGGGTCATGTATATTTGTAAATTCAATAGATATTACCATATAACCCTCCATATTTTTGCATGATAGTTTTCATCTATCCATACTGTTAAAAGTATTAAAATTTCAAACTTTAAAATACGTTTGCAGTTCTCATAAATTGAAAAATGCTTTACGATTACTTTGATTTACATTTATTTTATGAGTAGGGATGAAGGTCACTAACCACTTTATTTTCTGTAAAATACCACTCATAGCATTTTTGAATTTTTTTCGAATTAAAAATATGCATTCTGACAAAACAAATGTAACAGTGGTGAAGACAAATTGAACAAAAATATATTGGGACTAATGTTACATTTTAGTATGATAAAGTTTAATTCTGTGCTTTTGTGCCTGATTTACACAAATGAAAATAGGTATGTTAAGAACATTCGGAAAAACCTTAGATAAGATTCTGAGATGTTAGATAGGAATGAGCTCCAGTGCCCATGCAAAGGATTATCCTCAGTAACAATAATAGTAGAAAAGGATATGCCTAAAAGGAAGATGAAAGAGATTTTGTTCAACATTTTCCATTTTCTCTGTGAGGCAAATATCAACTGATGGTCATGTGACATAATTGCTTCAGAAAGTAAATTTAGAAGTTTCCCTTTATTACATATTCTTTGGAACAATATATCATTGGGGCTATCTGGTTTTCAAAATTCCATTCTCCTGTGAAAGTAACTGGGGCTGGTGGTTTTGGAGATAATTCCTTGATAATTTTTCTCTATTCATTCTAATGAAATGAATATCTTTCAGTTTACCATTTCTATTGTGGTCAATTGGAAAAAATTGGAAAAAATTGCAGTTTTCAAGTAAATGTATGTGTTTGCATAGAATTCTATAAAATAGACACTTCTGGAATTTTTGTTTCTCCTAATAGTTATTTCCCTTGTCATTTCTTATTTAGCATATTTGTGATTTCTACCTTACTAAATGGAATACGTTAGCTACCAGTTGGTTAAACTTGTTAATTTTCCCCATGAACCAGGACTGTGTTTTATTATTAGATATACTCTTTTTCTATTCTATCAATTTCTTCTTTCTTACTTGCCTTTATGCTTCTCAGACTAGAACCACTGACGACAATATTCATGATTACATATGTAGTGACGTTATAGCACAAGGTGATCTCATTGAGGTTTGAGGTCTGTGTAACCAAGTTTTTCGACTTTATTAGCCTACATTACAGACTCTGGAAATTGAAAAAACAATAACTGAAAAGCAATCAGGAAAACCTATATTATTGTATTAATTTTAAAAAAAATTCCTTGCTATGTCCCATCCCTTGGTTGAATGTTTGTTTCTTCCATTATTTGAGTTATTCTGAAAATAGGATCTAACACATCATTGGCTACAAGGAAACCATGATCTAGCAAATATTGAGAAATCTCAGGAGAAAATATGTATATAAATTTGGAGTTGGCATGATTAAGAAAGTATAAAATATCAAATACATGTCAATAAATTAGTCATCTTTGAGCAGTTCTATCTAGTGCAAAAATGAGTCACACAATGATTTGCTCTAAAGTGTTCATAAAGTATCTTGAAATCTCTAATTTTAGTATTTTTTATTGCAAGTTTTGGAATGAACACTATTGTTTCAAAAATAGTTATACATTCCCACTTCATTAGAAACTTTAGGTTGAATTTAACATCTTTTGTCTTGCCACATCTAACTATGCATCCTTAAAGTACTGCGACTAGAGAGAATAAGAAAGCAATGTTTTGAAAATATTATTTATAGCTTTTTAAGTTTATAATCCCATCACATTGTATTGTTCTCCTTGTAAAAATATACTAAAAGAAAAGTTAAAAAATAGGCTGGACACCCACCCCTCAATCAAATCCACAGGGATTTTACATGGCCTATATAGAGCAGGTTCATTGCAATCAATGTTAGTCATTCTTATACAGAACAAAAATCAAGTAAAATGAATTCAAAGAATACAACACACAGGCTTAACATTTTTTTTTCTTGGAATATTATGGGTTTTTTTCCTGAAAAGTTAGAATATCTGATTTATTTAATCTTTATCTTTTCAGCAGAATGATATGGATGAAAAAGAAGCTCAATTTTGTAAATAATATCTTTAAATTCATTGCTATTCAGTATCAAAAAAAACCAACCTTGTACTGTTCCTCATCATCAAATTTTAATCTCTAAAAGGAGATTGAGATTTCAGTTTGTTTCCATAATGTTTCTACATTGAAACAAATATTCTCTATCATCATATTGATAAATATATAAGTGCAAACAATAGTCATAATTTAATATTTAAGTGATTATTATCTGCAAAACAGACCATAGTATCTAATAGATATCACCTTACCTAATACTGATCCTCTATTTTGAATGTACGTTTTTTATCTTGAAGTAGGTTTTAATTAATAGAGGAGTTAATTAGTCAGTCTATTTTTTTAAACATCTTTATTGGAGTAAAATTGATTTACAAGGTTGTGTTAATTTCTGCTGTATAACAAAGTGTATTAACTACATGTATACATATATCCCATATCCCCTCCCTCCCACTCTCCAAATTCCACCCCTCTAGGTGGTCACAGAGCACTGGGCTGATCTCCCTGTGCAATGCAGCTGCTTCCCAATACTTATCTATTTTATATTTGGTGGTGTATATATGTCAATGTCACTCTCTCACATCGTCCAAGCTTACTCTTCCCCCTCCTGTGTCCTCAAGTCCATTATCTACGTCTGCATCTTTATTCCTGACCTGCCCCTAGGTTCGTCAGAACCACTTTTTATTTTTTTATTACATTCCATATATATGTTTTAGCATACGGTAATTGTTTTTCTCTCTCTGACTTACTTCACTCTGTATGACAGACTCTAGGTCCATCAACCTCACTAAAAATAACTCAATTTCATTTCTTTTTATGGCTGAGTAATATTCCATTGTATATATGTGCCGCATCTTCTTTATCTCTTCATCTGTTGGTAAACACTTAGGTTGTTTCCATGTCATGGCTATTGTAAATAGTGCTGCACTGAACATTGTGGTATATGTCTCTTTATGAATTATGGATTTCTCAGGGTATATGCCCAGTAGTGGGATGGCTGGTTGTATGGTAATTCTACTTTTAGTTTTTTAAGGAACCTCAATACTGTTCTGCATAGTTGCTGTATCAATTTACATTCCCACCAACAGTGCAAGAGGGTTCCCTTTTCTCCACACCCTCTCCAGCATTTATTGTTTGTAGATATTTTGATGATGACCATTCTGACTGGTGTGAGGTGATACCTCACTGTAGTTTTGATTTGCATTTCTCTAACGATTAGTGATGTTAAGCATCTTTTCATGTGTTTGTTAGCAATCTGTATATCTTATGTGGAGAAAGGTCTATTTACGTCTTCTGCCCATTTTTGGATTGGGTTGTTTGATTTTTGATATTGAGCTGCGAGAGCTGCTTGTATAATTTGGAGATTAATCCTTTGTCAGTTGCTTCATTTGCAAATATTTTCTCCCATTCTGAGGATTGTCTTTTCAACTTGTTTATGATTTCCTTTGCTGTGCAAAAGCTTTTAAATTTCATTAGGTCTTATTTGTTTATTTTTGTTTTTATTTCCATTTCTCTAGGACGTGGGACAAAAAGGATCTTGCTGTGATTTATGTCATAGAGTGTTCTGCCTATGTTTTCCTCTAAGAGTTTTATAGTGTCTAGCCTTATATTTACGTCTTTAATGCATTTTGAATTTATTTTTGTATATGGTATTAGGGAGTGTTCTAATTTCATCCTTTTACATGTAGCTGTCCAGTTTTCCTAGCATCACTTTTTGAAGAGGCTGTCTTTTCTCCATTGTATATTCTTGCCTCCTTTATCAACGATAAAGTGACCATATGGGCATGGGTTTATCTCTGGGCTTTCTATCTGGTTGCACTGATCTATAGTTCTGTTTTTGTGCCAGTACCATACTGTCTTGATTAATGTAGCTTTACAGTATAAAGTTAGGGAGCCTGATTCCTCCAGCTCCGTTTTCCTTTCTCAAGATTTCTTTGGCTATTCTGGGATTTTTGTTTCCATACACATTGTGAAAATTTGTTGTTCTAGTTCTGTGAAAAATGCCATTGGTAGTTTAATCGGGGCTGCATTGAATCTGTAGATTGCTTTGGGTAGTAGAGTCATTTTCACATTGTTGATTCTTCCAATCCAAGATCATGGCATATCTCTCCATCTGTCTGTATCATCTTTAATTTCTTTCAGCAGTGTCTTATAATTTTCTGCATACAGGTCTTTTGTCTCCTTAGGTAGGTTTACTCCTAGGTATTTTAATCTTTTTGCTGCAATGGTAAATGGGAGTATTTCCTTAATTTCTCTTTCAGATTTTTCATCATTAGTGTATAGGAATGCCAGAGATTTCTGTGCATTAATTTTGTATCCTGATACTTTACCAAATTAATTGATTAGCTCTAGTAGACTTCTGGTAACATCTTTAGGATTTTGTATGTATAGTATCATGTCATCTGCAAACAGTGACAGCTTTACTTCTTCTTTTCCAATTTGGATTCCTTTTATTTCTTTTTCTTCTCTGATTGCTGCGGCTAAAACATCCAAAATTATGTTGAATAATAGTGGTGAGAGTGGAGAAACTTGTCTTGTTCCTGATCTTAGTAGAAATTGTTTCAGTTTTTCACCATTGAGAATGATATTGGCTGTGGGTTTGTCATACGGCCTTTATTATGTTGAGATAGGTTCCCTCTATGCCTACTTTCTGAAGAGTTTTTGTCATAAATGGGTGTTGAATTTTATTGAAATCTTTTCCTGCATCTGTTGAGATGATAATATGGTTTTTAATCTTCAGTTTGATAATATGGTGTATCACATTGATTCATTTGCATATATTAAAGAATCCTTTCATCCCTGGGGTAAATCCCACTTGATAATAGTGTATGATCCTTTTAATATGCTGTTGGATTCTGTTTGCCAGTATTTTGTTGAGGATTTTTGCATCTTTGTTCATCAGTGATATTGGCCTGTAGTTTTCCTTCTTTGTGACATCTTTGCCTGGTTTTGGTATCAGGGTGATGGTGGCCTCGTAGAATGAGTTTGGGAGTGTACTTCCCTCTGCTATATTTTGGAAGAGTTTGAGAAGGATAGGTGTTAGCTCTTCTCTAAAGGTTTGATAGAATTTGCCTGTGAAGCCATCTGATCTTGGGCTTTTGTTTGTTGGAATATTTTTAATCATAGTTTCTATTTCAGTTCTTGTGATTGGTCTGTATATATTTACTATTTCATCCTGGTTCAGTCTCAAAAGGTTGTGCTTTTCCAAGAATTTGTCCATTTCTTCCAGGTTGTCCATTTTATTGGCATATAGTTTCTTGTAGTAATCTCTCATGATCCTTTGTATTTCTGCATTGTTACCTATCCTCTTTGCATTTCTAATTCTGTTGATTTGAGTCTTCTCCCTTTTTTTCTTCATGAGGCTGGCTAACAGTTTATCAATATTGTTTATCGTCTCAAAGAACCAGCTTTTAGTTTTATTGATCTTGGTTATTGTTTCCTTCATTTCTATTTCATTTATTTCTGATCTGATCTTTATGATTTCTCTCCTTCTGCTAACTTTTGGGGTTTCTTGTTCTTCTTTTTCTAATTGCTTTAGGTGTAAGGTTAGGATGTTTATTTGAGATTTTTCTTTTTTCTTGAGGTAGGATTGTATTGTTATAAACTTCCCTCTTAGAACTGCTTTTGTTGCATCCCATAGGTTTTGGTTTGTCATGTTTTCATTGTCATTTGTTTCTAAGTAATTTTTGATTTCCTCTTTTATTTCTTTAGTGATCTCTTGTTTATTTAGTAGCATATTGTTTAGCCTCCATATGTTTGTATTTTTTATGGTTTTTTTTCCTGTAATTGGTATCTAGTCTCATAGCGTTGCATTCAGAAAAGGTACTTGATATGATTTCAATTTTATTAAATTTGCCAAGGCTTGATTTGTGACCCAAGATATGTTCTATCCTGGAGAATGTTCCTTGAGCACTTGAGAAGAAAGTGTATTCTGTTGTTTTTGCATAGAATGTCCTATAAATATCAATTAAGTCCATCTGGTCTAATGTGTCTCTTATTCCTTTTGTTTTCTTATTTATTTTCATTTTGGATGATCTGTATGTTGGTGAAAGTGGGGTGTTAAAGTCCCCTACTATTATTACGTTACTGTCAATTTCCCCTTTAGTGGCTGTTAGCATTTGCTATATGTATTGTGGTGCTTCTATGTTGGGTGCATAAATACTTACAGTTGTTATGTCTTCTTCTTGGATTGATCACTTGATCATTATTTAGTGTCCTTCTTTATGTCTTGTAATAATCTTTATTTTAAACTCTATTTTGTCTGATATGAGAATTACTCTCCAGCTTTCTTTGGATGTCCATTTGCATGGAATATCTTTTTCCATCCCCTCACTTTCAGTCTGTATGTGTCCCTAGGCCTGAAGTGGGTCTGTTGTTGACAGCATATATTCGGATCTTGTTTTTGTATCCATTCAGCCAGTCTATGTCTTTTGGTTGGAGCATTTAATCCATTTACTTTTAAGGTAATTATTGATATGTATGTTCCTATTACCATTTTCTGAATTGTTTTGGGTTTGTTTTTGTAGGTCTTTTCCTTCTCTTGTGTTTCCTGCCTAGAAAAGGTCCTTTAGCATTTGTTGAAAACCTTGTTTGGTGGTGATGAATTCTGTTAACTTTTGCTTATCTCTAACGGTTTTAATTTCTCCATCTAATCTGAGTGAGATCCTCACTGGGTTGAGTAATCTTGGTTGTAGGTTTTTCCCTTTCATCACTTAAATATGTCCTCCCACTCCCTTTTGGCTTGCAGAGTTTCTGCTAAAAGATCAGCTGTTAACCTTATGGCAATTCCCTTGTATGTTATTTGTTGTTTTTCCTTTGCTGCTTTTAATATTTTTTCTTTGTATTTAATTTTTGATAGGTTGATTAATATGTGTTTTGGCATGTTTCTCCTTGGATTTATCCTGTAGGGGACTCTCTGCACTTCCTGGACTTGATTAACTATTTCCTGTCCCATGTTATGGAAGTTTTCAACTATAATCTCTTCAAATATTTTCTCTAACATTTTCTTTTTCTCTTCTTCTTTTGGGACCTCTATAATTCAAATATTGGTATGTTTAATGTTGTCCCAGAGGTCTCTGAATCTGTCCTCAATTCTTTTCATTCTTTTTTGTTTATTCTGCTCTGGTAATTATTTCCCCTATTTTATCTTCCAGTCACTTATCCGTTCTTCTGCCTCAGTTATTCTACTATTGATTCCTTCTAGAGAATTTTAAATTTCATTTATTGTGTTGTTCACCATTGTTTGTTTGCTCTTTATTTCTTTTAAACCCTTGTTAAATGTTTCTTGTATTTTCTCTGTTCTATTTCCAAAATTTTGGATCATCTTTACTATCATTACTCTGAATTCTTTTTCAGGTAGACTGCCTCTTTCCTCTTCATTTGTTTCATCTGGTGGGTTTTTACCTTCATCCTTCACCTGTTGCATATTTCTCTGTCTTCTCATTTTGTTTAACTTACTGTGTTTAGGGTCTCCTTTTTGCAGGCTACAGGTTCATAGTTCCTGTTGTTTCTGGTGTCTGCCCCCAGCGGGTGAGGTTGGTTCAGTGGCTTGTGTAGGCTTTCTGTTGGAGAGGACTCATGCCTGTGTTCTGGTGGGTGGAGCTGGATCCTGTCTTTTTGGTGTGCAGGGCCGTGTCCGGTGGCATGTTTTGGGCTGTCTGTGAAATTAGTATGATTTTACACAGCCTCTCTGATAATGGGTGTGGTTGTGTTCCTGTCTTGCTAGTTGTTTGGCATGGGGCATCCAGCACTGGAGTCTTCTGGCCATTGGGTGGAGTGCGGTCTTGGCACTGAGATGGAGATCTCTGGGGTAGCTCTTGCCAATTGATATTTCATGGGGCCAGGAGTTCTCTGGTGTGGTGGTCCAATGTCCTGAATTCACCTCTCACAACTCAGAGGCTCAGGCCTGGTGTCAAGCCTGATCACCAAACCCAGTCAGCCACATGGCTCAGAAGAAAAGGCAGAGAAAAGGAAAAAGAAGAAAATGAAAATGAAAGTTTTAAAAAAATTATTAAAATAGAAAAATAAAAAATAATAAAAAAAAGAAGAGAGCAACCAAACCAAAGCAAATCCACTAATGATGACAAACGCTAAAATCTATACTAAGATAAACATAAAAATCAAAGTCAAATCATTTGCAGACAGCAAACCCCAAGTCTACAATTGCTCCCAAAGTCCATTGCCTCAATTTTGGGCTGATTCATTGTCTATTCAGGTATTCCACAGATGCAGGGTACATCAAGTTGACTGTGGCCATTTAATCCACTGCTCCTGAGGCTCCTGGGAGAAACTTTCCTTTCTCTTCTTTGTTCGCACAACTCCTGGGTTTCAGCTTTGATTTTGGCCCCACCTCAGCTTGTAGTTTGCCCTCAGGCTTTTGTTCCCACCCAGACAGGATGGGGTTAAAGCAGCGGCTGATTAGGGGGCTCTGGCTCACTCATGCCAGGGGCAGGGAGAGGTACGGTAGTTATAACTGGAATGCGGGGTGAGCCTGTGGCAGCAGAGGCTGGAATGACTTTGCAACAACCTGAGGCATGCCGTGTATTCTCCCAGGGAAGTTGTCCCTAGAACATGGTACCCTGGCAGTGGCGGTCTGCACATGCTCTCAGGTGGCAGGGTGTGGATAGTGACTTGTGCTTGCACACAGGATTCTTGGTGGCTGCAGCAGCAGCCTTAGCATTTCATGCTTGTCTCTGGGGTCCAAGCTGATAGCCGCTGCTCACGCCCATTTTTGGAGCTCGCTTAGGCAGTGCTCTGAATCCCCTCTCCTCGCTCACACCGAAACAGTGGTCTCTTGCCTCTTCGGCAGGTCCAGGCTTTTTCCCAGACTCCCTCCTGGCTTGCTGTGGTGCACTAGCCCCCTTCAGGCTGTGTTCATGCAGCCAACCCCCGTCCTCTCCCTGGGATCTGACCTCCAAAGCCCAAGCCTCAGCTACCAGCCCCCACCCACCCCGGCAGGTGAGCAGACAAACCTCTCAGAATGGTGAGTGCTGGTCAGCACCAATCCTCTGTGCAGGAATCTCTCTGCTTTGCCCTGTGCACCCCTGTTGCTGCACTCCCCTCCTTGGCTCCAAAGCTTCCCCCCCAGCCCCACCCCCCGTTTCCGCCAGTGAAGGGACCCCCTAGTGTGTGGAAAATTTTCCTTCTTCACAGCTCCGTCCCAGAGGTGCAAGTCCCATCCCTATTCTTTTGTCTGTTTTTTCTTTTGCCATACCCAGGTATGTGGGGATTTTCTTGTCTTTTGGGAAGTCTGAGGTCTTTTGCCAGCGTTCAGTAGATGTTCTGTGGGAGTTGTTCCACATGTAGATTTAATTTTGATGTATTTGTGTAGAGGAAGGTGATCTCCATCTGTTACTCCTCCGTCATCTTGAAGTTCCCCTCAATTAGTGTGTCTTATGTGGGACTTCTAAAAGATTGATATTTGGCACATTTATTTATATTTTACAAACAGTTTTGAGGAATTAATATGCCTTGTATTAATTTTGCTAAAGTTGGAGACACAAGACTAATTAAATAGCTTTTAATATATCATAGTTTGCTTTGATAACACAAAAAGCATAACTCCTTCTGGAGTTAGAAAAGATTTAATGAGGTGATATTTTTAACTTGGTTCTAAAGGAAGAGTAGGGAATTACCAAGGAATAAAGGTAGAGTCACTAAGCAGAAGAAAAAAAGTGTATATAAACAGAATACACTACCAAAAATAGATAATGTAAATAACAATAATAATACTAATAAACTCAACATGTGATAGTAATGAGGATAATTTCAGTGTGTCAGAAAAACAAGGTATGGTGGCTTGGCAAGAAAAGGGGCTGTCTGTACAGTTTGAGACAAGATTAGAGAGGGCCATATTTTTAAGACAGTCAGTAGTACCCACCAGGACATGTCTAGTTTTCTGGTAAGCTTGTCAGAAGAAATAGCAGCCCCCAAATAGGTTTAATTTTCTTAAGTTTAGCTCTTGTGTTTGGGCACCAGGGTATATCTAGAAGGGTCAGAGATACCATTCACACCCCTCTACAGGATAACTTACCTCCATCCACCTAAGGCTCTCTGTGACCTTCTAATTCTGTTCATTTGCTTGAGGCATTAGTGAGCTTTCTCCAGGCCTATCTGAAGGCCCAGAATCTCACCAGAAAATACATCATGACTGATCACAGAATGTGACTTCTTACTAACTATAGGTACTTCCCAGGAAATAGTCTGACTAATGTAAAACCTGTCACTGTAAGTGTAGTTGGGGTCTTTTAATTCCAGTGAGATACTTTGATTAAGAAGAAAATACCCACTAGTAAAAGAGCTGCTCCCCAAAGGAGTTTGCTCTCCATTAGGATTTTACTGGTGATCACTCATCAAGGACCTCTCTTTTCCAAGGCCCTTCAAATGCACAATCTGATGATGGAGTACAGAGTGGGATTCCTTCAGGACCTAAGTCAGAATGACTCCTTTTCTCAGGGACCTGCATGGGCTTCCAGCTTGTTGAGTGGTATGCTTGAACAAGATCTCTCACTTAGTGTCTCATTATGAAAGATTCCCTCCACTCAGGTTTTCTGTGCTCTTGGCATTTTACTCTTTGATATGGCCCTCAGAGAAGCTGAATTGTAATTAAAAATGTTTCTAATATGTGGAAGAAATGAAGACTGCTTTGTGTCTCTACCAAGATACAAAATCAAACTAAAAACCCTGTGCAGTTGTAAATTGCTAAGAGTAGATCTTAAAAGTTCTGATGCCAAGGGGAAAGAAAATTGTAAGGGTGTGCAATGATGGATGTTAACTGAACTTACTGTGGTGATCATTTCACAATATATACAAATATCAAATCATTACGTTCTACACTTGAAACTAATGTTATACGTCCACTATATCTTCATAAAAAGTTGCTTTTAAAAGAAAGCCAGTAGGAAATTTTAACCATAGGTTGATAACATCAACCTTTTTTTGTCATATAAGAAGATACAGGGCTTCCCTGGTGGCGCAGTGGTTGAGAGTCCGCCTTCCGATCCAGGGGAAACGGGTTCGTGCCCCGGTCCGGGAAGATCCCACATGCCGCGGAATGGCTGGGCCCGTGAGCCATGGCCGCTGAGCCTGCACATCCGGAGCCTGTGCTCCACCACGGGAGAGGCCAAAACAGTGAGAGTCCCCACGTACCGCAAAAAAAAAAAGATACACGTTTAACCAATTTACCAGAAAAGAAAAAACCTAGTATCAAGGAAAACCTTTAGGAGTCCTTTGCAACAATCTGAAGAGGCATGATGAGGGTCTGAACTGACACAATATACTGGAAGTAGAAAAGTGAGTCAGTAATTGAGACATTTCTGAGGTAGAATCAGCATATTTTGTTGATTTACTGAAAATGGAGGTGGAGAATAGAGAACCTAAGGTTGACATCAAGATTTTTTGGTCCTCTGATTGCGTGCATGTTGTTGTCACTATCCAAGTCTTAAAAGAACATGGCAGAAAAATGTGATGGGATGGGAAAAAGATTATTTTGTATATATGAAATTTAAAATACCTGCAAAAAATCTCAAAGGATGTATTGTAGAATTAAATACATGGTGACTTGGGATGACAGATGTAGTGATAGATACATATTGTAGAACAGCAGCTGAATTTATGAGAGAGGGAAACACAATAAAAGAAAAAAAAAGATTGAAACCTGTTGGTTCTAGGATTTAAGAGATACTCAGAGTAGGGAATTCTATTCTTAGACATAAGAAAACATCCATCAATTACAGTATGAGAGATATTATGAGTTCATAGAATTCCATATCTACCCAGAAGTATCTTTTATTGTATTCTATCTTTTATTTTATCAACTTGCCCAGAATCTTAAATTAGGCCTGTTAGAAATGTTTTCTATATGTGTATTTGAAGCAGTTTATAATCTGTCTCTATAAATATAATTTGAATCACGTTAAATTGACAATATCAAAACATTTTAGACCTAGACAAAATGGCAATTTTATGGTTAGTCTAATAACCTTAAAATATGAGACTCCAACTTAATTCATTAGTCTTAAATAGGGATTACATATGATTAGGTCAATTTTGGTACGTGGCTTAATATCTTAAAAAGGCTTGATCAAAAGAAAATTTTAAATTTCTGAAACATATATGAAATATTAGTTCACAATTTCTCTAGATGTTAAATTTAGCTATTTTGTACTAAAAGGCTTGGAGCGGAACTAGATTTTTTATGAATGTGTGTTTGATAGGTTATTTCTAGGAGTGTTAAAAATATGCTGGAAAACATGCAAATAAAATAATGCCTTCATAGACATCTATTTCCCTGTTAGAAAAAAAGAAATTGATAGAATGCCACTGAGTGACTCATCTGGGAAAAACCACTACAGGTAAATCCCTAAGATCTCATTTCATTTTCTAGAGGCTGTTACTATCACGGGGATTCAGTGTGGTAAACTCTATTGTAAAATAAGGGTTAAATACAAATTTAGACTGAGTAGTGTGGCTCCAGTGTCTGATTTTTCCTTAAAGAAAACTTGAGAACCTCCTTTAAACTGAAGCTCTTGTCTTCAGGGAAAGATTTACTTTGTATAACTCTTTACAATCTCGAAGAGATGCTGTGGAAATTGTTACAAATATAAATACTCCACTGAGCTCTAAAGTAGATAAAATTGTGAAAAAATACCTAAAAAAACTATAGTTCTACAGGAAAACAATGGGAAGGTAGAGGAAGGTGAGTCACTTATGGTGGCTTCTCTTCTCAAAAAAAGAAGAAAAAAATTATTTATTAAGACATTTATTTGAATCTAGGAAAAGACAAAATTGGCAAAAAGAATAGCACCTGAGTTCTAGCCACGATCTTAGCTATACTGGATTTCTGTATCAGCATTCTAGCTTATCTCTCTGCTTCCATTCTTACCTTCTACCCTCTGTAGACTATCCTTTACACACTTTAAGCCAAAACTTGATATTTTTAAATATAAATCAAATTATGTACATTTTCTGCTCAAAACCCTATAAAGATTTTCCATCACACTCAGAATAAGCTTTTAACTCTGAACCATAGTTCAAAAGGCTTTTCTAATCTAAGGCTGACTAATAATTATTGGGTGGCTAACTCACTCCCTATTCCTAGTATTTTTTTCTCCACTCTCTCGGGGACAGCAAGCCTAGAATAAAATATTCCTCACTTTAAGGGAAATAATTCTAATAAATTATATTAATGTTTATGTATAATATGAACAAAAACTTCAAGTGTTTAGAGGAGAGAGGTGGAGCGAAACAGACACTTAAGCAGACAGACGAGAAATAGAAAGGACAAAACTACAGAGAGAGACTTGAAAAAGTACAAATAGAAGAACAGAGTGGGAGAGGAAGCTTTCTCCCATCGACTCATAAGTTTGTGCCTGCTGGAACCATTTAGTGGAGCTGCTAAACAGCTTTGTTAAGGTGTTTATCCCCTAGACACAGTTCTGAGCTGTGTGTATTCAGCAGTATAGAAACAAATTCAGAGTATGCCAAACACCCAAGACAAGATTTCCTAGACAGACACAGTGTTATGACTCATCTGCATAATCCCTTCACCCTGCTCAAGAAGGAGGAAGGAGAAGACCACGAATCTGGGAATGTCAGCACTGACAACTTTATTACAAAGGAGGAGCCACTCAACTACTATGCATCTGGCATCGCTACTTCCAGGCTTGCTAGAGCTACCCAATTAAGAGGATATTCTGGTTGTTTATTGTTGATTTATTTCTCTCTAAGGCACAAAGGGGAGAAAGATGAAGATGATGAAATGGATCTGACTATATTAAATCACAGGTTCAATTTCATCAGCTTCTTTTGGCTACCCAGGACTATGGGAGATAAGGAGGTAGAGAGAATGGATTTTCTTTTTTCACGCCATACCCATCACTGCTACTTTTCAATACCTGCATTGTTACTGTCAGTGCTATTGTCCTCCTTCCTTTCCTCTCTCCCTCTTTTTCTCTGTCTCCATTTCTTTTAGTGGGGAAAATGTCCAATCATGGCCACTTTAGTAAAAACAAAAAACCTTTATACTGTAGTAATACATCAGCTATACTTATTTATCTATTTACTCTATTTACCTATTATATCCCCATATTAAGAAATAGGTAGGTATTTTGGTTAAAACATTACTTTGGCATTTTTTTTGTCTGAGCCAGAAGTGGGACAAGGGAAAAGCAAAATGAGGACATTAAAGAAAACTGCAATTAATTATTATGAATTTAAAAACCTGAAAAATGCATACATTAAAAACTAGTGGAAAGATGTATCTATTTCTGAATATGTTTCAAGAATTTTATTTCTAGATTAGACTACTCTCCTTGGCGTTGGAACTAGATTTGATCTAGGTAGGTGTAGATTCCATTAATCAAGAATAAGAATGTGGTAACAAAATTAGGCAACAGTCAGAATTAGAATTTTATTGAAAGTAGGATGGAAAAATATTAACAGAAGAATGGCATACTCTGATATTAAAAAAAAAATTCCTTCTGACTCTGTTGTAGAAAACCAATAGTGGACTCAGTGGGGTAAATAAAGTGATGATTATAGTAATTCAGTTAAATGATGGTGGTGGCTTAGACAAAAGTACAACAGTGGAATCCTCTAAAGTGACCATATTCTGGATATAGTTTGGGACAGAGTGCTTAAGAGTTTTTGTTGAATTGATTTGGGACTATAGTAAAAATAGATAAAAAGAAGAATATTAGTGTTAAATTTCAGTGGTAATGTAAATGGTGTTGCTATTTTCTGAGACAAAAAAAAAGTGGTTGTAAAGTAGATTACAGAGTGCTAGATATCAAGAGGTCTTTTATGAATTTGTTAAGCTTAGATATATAGTAGCCATTTTGTGTTCCACATTAGACAACTCCAGGAGTAATAATTTACATGGTCTTCAATAAAGACATTTTACTAGAGAAAATCAAATGGATATGTTAAGCTGGCTAAACAAGTGTGAAAATGGGAGATCATTTTAAATTTTACTTAATGTATGCATTTAAAGGCATATAACCACATGATATCAACCATCAAAAGGAGTAATAAGAAAAGAGAAGGGGGCTCAGGAGTAATTACTGTAACATCTCAATGTCTAGTTGATGAGCCATGGAGGGGACCTACTAAAAATATAAAGTCACTCAGATAAGAGAAAATCTGGAAAGCAAAAGAAGAAAATGTTTCAAAGAAGTGGTTTTGATAACAGTCACTAATGTGGCTAGAGAAATCAAACAAGATGAGGACTTGACAGCTAGGAAGCCAATGGAAAATTTGACAAGAAAAATGTCTTGCAGTAGAGGGGAAAGACAGCTAACTGTAGTGGGCTGCAGAGAGAATGGGAAGCAAGCAAAAGAGGAAAGCCACTAGAGAAAACTGTTTTAAGAGTTTTTCTGTGAAGGGAAGTTAAACAATTTTTATGTTGATAGCTAGAGGGTCAAGAGATTTTTGTAGTTGAGTTTGTTGGGTTTGTTTGTAATTATTATTTAAAATATGGGACCTGCTGAGGTGTTTGTATACTCTCCAGGATGATCCAGGAGAGTGAGATAAACTGATAAGAAAAAGATAGGGGGAAAAAAGTGGAGGAGAATATCTCTTTATAACGCTTGAGGGGCAGGATCCAGGACACAGGTGGGGGTTTTGGGCTTTTATGGTACATAAATGAGCCATTCCTTATAATAGGAGAGAAGGATATAAATGGCAGATTAGTAGATATGAGTGTAATAATATTAAATAGCTCTTGAATGATTGCTTATAATTTCTAAATTTGTATAGAAGGTCATCAGAGTTAGGTAAGAGAGGTTGCTTTTTATAGAGTGATTAAGAGAATGTGAAATGTTTATTTTGCAGAATGGGGGATTTACATTTTAGGAAGGGTTAGCAGAATTACTGGGCAAAGTTAAGTACCCATTTTTTAATTCTTGGCATAAATGTTAAATGAAAAAGGTCAGTCTTTGGGGGTTTTCTATGTTTCTCTTTGTTTTCCTGAAGAGTTCAACTAGTACAGTGAAGGTAAAGAATAGGGAGCTAGCTGGGTGTAATCAGGGCTAGATATGGTCAGGCATGATAGTTGTCAGGGCTATTAGTAACCAGTTTTCTCCCCTCACAGATAATTAGGAAAATTGTACTCCCTTGCCCCTTGAAAATAAGTGTAATTATGTGACTTATTTTTTTTCCAGACAGGTAAGCAAATTTGACATTTATCACTTCTGGATGAAGCTCTAAGAGCTATCACATAATTTCACACCTTCTCTGAAATAGTTACTGGAGATTTTGACAGTTGGAGTTCTGGAGTAAAGAGTTCTGCACCAAATCAGGAAGAGCAAGATAGGGGTAGGGGATTAAGAGGTACAAATTACAATGTATAAAATAAATAAACTACAAGGATATATTACACAGGACAGGGAATATAGACAGCATTTTATAACTTTAAATGGAGTATAAGCTATAAAAATATTGAATAATGATGTACACCTGAAACTATTAAAATATTGTAAATCAATTATACTTCAATTAAAAATAAAGTTATGTATCAGAACCCCAAAGGACCTGTGACAGAAATATAATAATTGCAAGGAACAAATTTTTTTTATTTGTTTTATTTATTTTTTGAAACAAGGAAAGGAGCTAACGAAGAGACTGATTTGAATGTTGTCACTGTAGTATAACTTAAACTACCCTATTACAAGAAACTAATATGAAGAAAAGAGAAGAAACTGAAGGAAATAGGGCTATTTATCAGGGAATGATTATAATACTGCACAAATGATTTAAGGTGCATAAGAAAAAGGTAAGTTAATAGAGAAATAACAAGGTCAATGGATTGGATGTCTGAATAAAGTTGAAATGTATTTTTCTAATACATTTAATTATTACTCCCAATTAAATTTTGGGAGTAATAGAGTAAGTGATCTAAAAAGCAGGTGATTGTTGGCACAAAGCTTGAAACGGAATTTCAGATAATTCAGTTGGGTATGACATGGTCTAGGTTATCACTCTGGGAATATGTTGTTGAGATTAGGTGGATGAAAAGATTATTAGAGTGAGGAGGTACAAGATCTGAGAGGTCAGGATATAGATGGATCATAGGCGTTTCAAATTTAACAAACTGTATTTACCATAAAAGTATAAATTATCTGCAAAGACAAATAAGAAAATGTATAACTTTTATGACCTTATTTCCTACTAAGGCCCACCAAGGAGGAGGAGGAGGCTTACTCCTTCAGGTTCTATATTCTAATCACAGAAGTATCCCCTTTGAATGCACTGTGTTGTCCCTTGAACCTAGGCCTTTGTACATGTTTTGTCCTATACCAGGAACTCTCTCTTCACCAGACTGACTGTTCCCACAAATTCTGGCATCGGTCAATACTTTATACTTTTCTTTAAAATTTAAGATTCAATGTCAACAACAATTCCAATGGAAATCTTTCTCATCATCAAACTTACCTACTCCCACCTTTAAAACTATGAGGATATTTATATTAATTTTCATAGTATTGTGCCATTTTTCCTGTCACATTATTCTGAGTACATATAACTTTTCTGTCCACCTTGACAAACTGAGATCTTTTTGATGGTAGGGAATATATTTTGCCTGATGTGTCCCACTTAGCAATGAAGTTAAACTAATTCAACAAGTTGGTTGCTCAAACACTATGGTTTTAAAAGTGTAAGATTATGAAAAACTTAAAAAAAGATCTTAGACCCAATGGTGAGATCCCGAGTATTTTTGTCTAAATAAAAAACACTTTTCTCTTTCAAGGAAAAAATTGCATACCTTGGAAATGAGAGCCTAAGTTAAAAAAAAAAAAAGTGGTGTCTAATTTTCTTTTGATAGTTTTCATCAGGGAATGGCAAATCAGAGATTCAGATCCCCAGTATAAATATCATCACTTTGACTTTCCTTTATCAATTCAAAATAATTAATTTACTTCTTTATCTATTCCTCTTTTTTGCCCCCCTTTTCAAAAACCATATTTTTTCTGGAAGTAAAACAAAATAGATTGCTGAAATAATAGTCTTAGATTGTGTTCCCAGTATTCTCAGTTCCTGATGTCCAAATTTTGGTTTGTTCTGTCTATGTTTTAGCAAAATTATATGTAGAAATAGATTAAAGATGTTCAGGGAATAAATAAGCACCGTAACTGAGTAATATTCCACTGTATATATGTACCATGTCTTTTTTATCCATTCCTCTGCTGATGGACATTTAGGTTATCTCCATGTCCTGGCTACTGTAAATAGTGCTGCATTGAACAAAAGAAGGGAATAATGCCATTTGCAAGAACATGGATGTACCTAGAGATTGACATAGTGAAGTAAGTCAAACCGAGAAAGACAAATATCATATGACATCGTTTATATGTGAAATCTAAAAACAGGCTACAAATGAGTTTATCTACAAAGCAGAAATAGTTACAGATGTAGAAAAAAACCTTATGGTTACCAGAGGGTTAAGCGGGGAGAGGGATAAACTGGAAGATTGGGATTGACATATACACACTACTATATATAAAATAGATAACTAATAAGGACCTACTGCAAAGCACAGGGAACTCTACTCAATACTCTGTAATGGCCTATATGGGAAACGATTCTAAAAAGAGTGGATATGTGTATATGATAATAGATTCACTTTGCTGTACACCTGAAACTAACACAACATTGTAAATCAACTATACCTCAATACAAATTAAAAAGAAACACGCTACACTGTTACCCACTTTGTTGACAGCTTTTAATGATAAATCATTGTTGAATTTTGTCAGGAGTTTTTTCTACATCTATTGAGATGATCATAAGGTTTTTATTTTTCAATTTGTATATCACATTGATTTGTGGATACTGAGCCATCATTCCATCCCTGGGATAAATTTCACTTGATCATGGTGTATGATCCTTTTAATGAATTGTTGAATTAGGTTTGCTAATATTTGGTTGAATATTTTTGCATCTATGTTCACCAGTGATACTAGCCTGTAATGTTTTTTTTTGGTGGGGGGGGAGGATATATTTGTCTGGTTTTGATATCAAGGATGTTGGCTTTGTAAAATAAGTTGAGGGAATTCCTTCCTCTGCAAATTATTTTGGAACAGATTGAGAAGGTTAGGTGTTAACTCCTCTCAAAGTATTTGGTAGAATTCACCTATGAAGCCATCTGGTCCTGGACCTCTGTTTGTTAGGAGTTTTTTTATTACTGATTCAATTTCATTACTGGTAATTGTTCTGTTCATTTTTTCTATCTCTTCCTAATTCAGTCTTGGGGGATTGTACATTTATAGGAATTTTTCCACTTCTTCTTGGTTGTCTATTTTATTGGCATATAATTACTCATAGAAATATCTTATGATTCTTTGTTTATGAGTGTTGGTTGTAAATTCTTGTTTTTTTTTTTAACATCTTTATTGGGGTATAATTGCTTTACAAAGGTGTGTTAGTTTCTGCTTTATAACAAAGTGAATCAGTTATACATATACATATGTCCCCGTATCTCTTCCCTCTTGCGTCTCCCTCCCTCCCACCCTCCCTATCCCACCCCTCCAGGCGGTCACAAAGCACCGAGCTGATATCCCTGTGCTATGCGGCTGCTTCCCACTAGCTATCTATCTTAAGTTTGGTAGTGTATATATGTCCATGCCTCTCTCTCGCTTTGTCACAGCTCACCCTTCCCTCTTCCCATATCCTCAAGTCCATTCTCTAGTAGGTCTGTGTCTTTATTCCTGTGTTATCCCTAGGTTCTTCATGACATTTTTTTTCTTAAATTCCATATATATGTGTTAGCATACAGTATTTGTCTTTCTCTTTCTGACTTACTTCACTCTGTATGACAGACTCTAGGTCTATCCACCTCATTACAAATAGCTCAATTTCGTTTCTTTTTATGGCTGAGTAATATTCCATTGTATATATGTGCCACATCTTCTTTATCCATTCATCCGAAGATGGGCACTTAGGTTGTTTCCATCTCTGGGCTATTGTAAATAGACCTGCAATGAACATTTTGGTACATGACTCTTTTTGAATTATGGTTTTCTCAGGGTATATGCCCAGTAGTGGGATTGCTGGGTCATATGGTAGTTTTATTTGTAGTTTTTTAAGGAACCTCCATATTGTTCTCCATTGTAGCTCTACCAATTCACATTTTCACCAGCAGTGCAAGAGTGTTCCCTTTTCTCCACACCCTCTCCAGCATTTATTGTTTCTAGATTTTTTGATGATGGCCATTCTGACTGGTGTGAGATGATATCTCATTGTAGTTTTGATTTGCATTTCTCTAATGATTAATGATGTTGAGCATTCTTTCATGTGTTTGTTGGCATTCTGTATATCTTCTTTGGAGAAATGTCTATTTAGGTCTTCTGCCCATTTTTGGATTGGGTTGTTTGATTTTTTGTTATTGAGCTGCATGAGCTGCTTGTAAATTTTGGAAATTAATCCTTTGTCAGTTGCTTCATTTGCAAATATTTTCTCCCATTCTGAGGGTTGTCTTTTGGTCTTGTTTATGGTTTCCTTTGCTGTGCAAAAGCTTTGAAGTTTCATTAGGTCCCATTTGTTTATTTTTGTTTTTATTTCCATTTCTCTAGGAGGTGAGTCAAAAAGGATCTTGCTGTGATTTATGTCAGAGTGTTCTGCCTATGTTTTCCTCTAAGAGTTTGATAGTTTCTGGCCTTACGTTTAGGTCTTTAATCCATTTTGAGTTTATTTTTTTGTATGGTGTTAGGGAGTGATCTAATCTCATACTTTTACATGTACCTGTCCAGTTTTCCCAACATCATTTATTGAAGAGGCTGTCCTTTCTCCACTGTACATTCCTGCCTCCTTTATCAAAGATAAGGTGACCATATGTGCATGGGTTTATCTCTGGGCTTTCTATCCTCTTCCATTGATCTATCTTTCTGTTTTTGTGCCAGTACCATACTGTCTTGATTACTGTAGCTTTGTAGTATAGTCTGAAGTCAGGGAGTCTGATTCCTCCAGCTCCGTTTTTTGTTCTCAAGATTGCTTTGGCTATTCGGGGTCTTTTGTGTTTCCATACAAATTGTGAAATTTTTTGTTCTAGTTCTGTGAAAAATGCCAGTGGTAGTTTGATAGGGATTGCATTGAATCTGTAGATTGCTTTGGGTAGTAGAGTCATTTTCACAATGTTGATTCTTCCCATCGAAGAACATGGTATATCTCTCCATCTATTTGTATCATCTTTAATTTCTTTCATCAGTGTCTTATAATTTTCTGCATACAAGTCTTTTGTCTCCTTAGGTAAGTTTATCTCTAGATATTTTATTCTTTTTGTTACAGTGGTAAATGGGAGTGTTTTCTTGATTTCACTTTCAGATTTTTCATCATTAGTGTATAGGAATGCCAGAGATTTCTGTGCATTAATTTTGTATCCTGCAACTTTACCAAATTCATTGATTAGCTCTAGTCGTTTTCTGGTAGCATCTTTAGGATTCTCTATGTATAGTATCATGTCATCTGCAAACAGTTACAGATTTGTAAATTCTTTTTTTTTTTCATTTTGTTGATTTGTCCCTTCTCTTTTTTTCTTGATGAAGCTAGCTAAAGGTTGATCGATTTAATTTATTTCAAAAAATAGTTCTTAGTTTCTTTGATATTTTCAATTTTTCTAGTGTATCATATTTAGTTTTGTTCTGATTTTTTAAATTGAAGTGTAGTTTATTTACAATATTAGTTTTAGGTGGACAACATAGTGATTCAATATTTTTATGGATTGTACTCCATTTAAAGTTATATAAAATAATAAAAAAACTTATGACTAATAGTAAGATAAAGACAGACACTGAAGTGAAGAATTTATTTCAATCATGAAATATTAATTTCCCCATGCTATGCTAAGTATTTGGGAGTATACATCAGAAGATAAGATGTCCTCAGAGTCTAAAATCATACAGGGCTCATTAGTCAGATGTCTCTCGAATTCTGACAAGCATCATTCAAGCAGTGGTGGAGTATCTGAGGATAAACCATACTCATCTCATTTGTAATAAGTGTCTTTTATTCTCACCAGCACGTTTCAAGTAAAGGTTGTGTGTCATAAATTATTAATAAAAAATTAAAAAGAGCACAGTGTGTCTCCGACTTATGATGGTTAGACTTAATGGATTTTTGACTTTACATGGTACAAAAGCAATATGCACTCAATAGAAACAATACTTTAATTTTTGAATTTTGATCTTTTCTCAGACTAGCAATATGCAGTATGATCTTCCCTCATGACGCTGGGCAGCAGCAGTGAACCACAGCTCCCAGTCAGATACAATGACAAGGGTAAACAAACAGTATAATTTCAACTGTTCTATATGTGTACAACTTTTTTTTTCACTTTAGTACAATGTCCAATAAATTACATGAGTTATTCAAAACTTTATTATAAAATAAGCTTTGTGTTAGATGATTTTGCCCAAATGTAGGCTAATGTAAGTGTTCAGAGCAATTTGAGTAGGCTAGGCTAAGCTATGGTTAGTAGGTCAGGTGTATTAAAGACATTTTTAACTCACCATATTTTCCGTTTATTATAGTTTTATTTAGATATTACTCCATCATAAGTAGAGGAAGATCTGTAATTTATACACAGAAAACAAAAGCTAGTTGGAAGGAATTCTAACTATTTGTAGCTCTCTACTGAATGGCCACTCGACTGGAAAAAAATAATTCAAGGAAACACATTATGGCATTAAAATAGCTCATTAAAAATGTTGCCATAATGACATATTGTTCAACAACTCCTTCCTTACTGAATGTCCATTATGAGTACACAGTTTGCAAATTACAATAAAAACTCTTGGGAATTCCCTGACAGTTCAGTGGTTAGGATAGGACTCAGCACTCTCATTGCTAGGTCCCTGGGTTCAATCCCTGGTCAGGGAGCTAAGACCCCACAAGCTGCACAGTTTGGGCCAAAAAAAAAAAAAGGAAAAATGTCAATTTAAAAAATAAAATAAAAAATAAAAGCTCTTCTTATACTTTTAATGTATATAAGTTAAGCTGGTTTAATTTATATCAATCATTTAATATTTGTTGATTAAGCATTCACTATATATAATTATTTTCTGATAACAATAACACATTACACATATATTGTTTTTAAAACTCTGGGAGCATATTCCCTAACTTGATACCTTTAATAATATTTTTAATTAAGTAGATAAAATTATGGCTTTTACTGAAATTGTGGTTCAGATTGGTTCACTGATTTTTCCAAGAACATACAGCTAGCATCTGATAACTTTAGACTTTTACTAATGTTCTGAATAAATGATGGAAAAGAACCAGAAAGTAGAAGTAGGGAGCGGGAGTATAAGTAACTGTATATGTCACGGAGACTACACTCTTTAAAAGGAGATACCCATGTATATACATAATGAAAATAGAAAACATAATTTAATGAGTGGACAAATATGGAAGATTTTATATGCTGTGCTGAAGTTATTATGCCACATTAGCCTTTATAGAGCAATTTTAGTTTTATTTTAATAAACGTTTTGAGATAAAATGAAGATTCACAGGCCTCTGTGAGTCATACAGAGAGATCACATGTACCCTTTACCCAGTATCTCCCAATGATAACATCTTGCAGAGCTGTAGTACAGTGTGTAAAGCAAGATATTGATATTTATGCAAAGATACAGAACATTTTCATGACTGCAAGGATCCCTCATTCTGCCGTTTAAAAGCCAAGCCATTTCCCTCCTGCTATCTCCTCTCCTTAACCCCTGGCAATCATTCATTTGTTCTCTATTTCTATAATGCTGTCCTTTCAAGAATGTTATAGAAGTGGAAGCATAAATGGTATTGCTTTTTTCCACTCAGCAGAATTCTCTGGAGATTCATTAATGTTGTCACATCCACAGATAGATGATTTCTTTTTATTGCTGAGTAGTATTCTATGATATCGGTGTACCAAAGTTTGCTTAAACTTTCACTTATTGAAGAATATCTGTGTTGATTCCAGTTTGGGCTAACAGAAACAAATCTCCTCTAGTCATCCAGGTACAAGGATTTATGTGAATATAGTCTTTATGTGAATATAGTTCCCTAGGACAAATTCCCAGAAGAGCGAATGCTTGTTCATATTTAGTTTTTAAAAGAAATTGCCAAACTGTTTTCCACAGTGGCTGTGCACTTTGCATATCCACCAGAAATGTACAGGTGATTCAGGTTCTCTGCTTTCTCACTAGCATTTTGTGCTGTCACTATTTTTTATTTTAGCAATTCTAAAAGATGTGTAGAGGTATTTCATTAGGGCACATAATTTATATTTCTTCAATGGCTGATGACATTGAACTTTTCATGTGCTTATTTGCTCTCTTTATATACTCTTCAATGAAATTTCTGTTTGTGCCTTTGCCCATTTTGAATTGGATTTTTTTCATTGTTGAGTTTTGAGAGCTCACTGTATATTTTATGCAATAGTATTTTGTTAGATATGCGGTTTGGAAACATTTTCTCCCAGACTGTAGTTTGAAGTTTGTCTTTTCATCATCTTACAAGGCCTTTTGCAGAGCAAAATTAATTTTGATGAAGTAGTTTATCAACTTCTTTGGCATCAAATAATTTCACCTACTTTAGATTTCAATTTTTTTCTATTTTTTAAAAAGTTTTACTATTTAATTTTAAATACATGACCTATATTGAGTGTGCTCCATATAAATGTAAGGTTTAGGTCAAGAATCAATTTTTGTCTTTGTATAGCCAATTGTTCCCACATGATTTAGTGGTAGGCTGTACATTCTGCATTGAACTGACTTTGCAACTTTATATAAAAGTCACTTGGGCATATCTGTGTGATTCTGTTTCTAGATTCTCTGTTGGATTCATTGATTTATTCGTCTAGCCCTTTGCCAATACCACACAGGCTAGCTATATAATAAGTCTTGAAATTGCATAGATGTATCTCTCCTACTTCAAATAGTCTAGTTTATTTTCCTTTCCTTATAGATTTTAGAATAATGTTATTTTTGTCTAGATAAAAATATTTCTAGTATTATTTTTAGGGATTGTGTTAAATAAACTCATAACAGTTTGATGAAGAATTGACATTGTAGCTATGTTCGGTCTTCTAGAGCATGAATACAATAGATCTATTTATTTAGATATTCTTTGATGTCTTTCATAATTTATAGCATACAAGTTCTGAATCTGTTTTGTTGGATTTGCACCAAAACGCTCATTTTTTGGAATTATTTTATTATTTTCAAGATACAAGAATGAATCTGAAATTTTATTTAAAATTATTGTTATTTTAGTTTTAAAATGTTTAGTTTTAAAATGTGGGATCTTCCCGGACCGGGTCACGAACCTGCATCCCCTGCATCGGCAGGTAGACCCTCAACCACTGCGCCACCAGGGAAGCCCAAACTGTTGTAATTTTTATAGCTCCAAAATAATTCTTGGTTTAAGTTAAACATTTCAATTTTTTATCACTGACAGGTTTCCATTTATTTTTCTACTTTATCGAGGTATAACTGACAAAATTGTATATAAAGTGTAAAATATGACGGTTTGATATACATATAACATTGTGAAATGATTACCTCAATAAAGGTAATTAATGCATCTATCACTTCACATGGATACTTTGTTTACACCAGAGAACTTAAAATCTCTTAGCGAATATCAAGTATTAAATACAGTATTATTAACTGTAGTCACATGCTGTACATTAGATTCTCAGAACTTATACATCTTATAACTGAAAGTGTGTATCCTTTGACCAACATTTCTCCATTTCCCCCATGCCTGCCAACCACTATACTATTCTGTTTCTGTGAGTTCAACTATTTTTTTGAGTCCATGTATAAGTGATACCATACAATATTTGTTTTTCTCTGGCTATTTCACTTAAAATAATGTTTTGCAAGCTTATCCCTGTTGCCACAAATATAAATAATTCATTCTTTTAATGGCTGAATAATACTACATTATATGTGTGTATATATATATATATATATATATATATATATATATGTACACACAACACATTTTCTTTATCCATTCACCCAAAGACATACACTTAGATTGTTTCCACATCATGGCTGTTGTGAGTAATGCTGTAATGAACAAGGTGGTGCAGATATCTCTTTCAGATACTGAGTTTTTCCCCTTGGATATATACCAGAAGTGGGATTACTGGATCATATGGTAATTTTATTTTTAATTTTTTGAGGGACTTCCATACTGTTTTCAATAATGGCTGTTTATGTTCCCATCAATTACATTCCCACCAAGAGTGTACAAGTGTTCTTTTTTCTCCACACCATCATTCACTTTTGTTATCTTTGGCTTTTTGATAATAAACATCCTAACAGGTGTGAGGTGATATCTCAATGTGGATTTGATTTTCATTTCCTTGCTGATTAGTGATATTAACCACCATTTCATGTACCTATTAGTCATTCATATGTATTTCTTGGAAAAATTTCTATTCAGATCCTTTGGCCATTTTTTAAATCAAGTAATTTGTGTTTTTCTATTAAGTTGAAATACTTCTTAATATATTTTAGATATTAACTTCTTATTGAATATATGGTTTGCAAAATTTTTCTCCAATTCTGTAAGTTACCTTTTGTTTTCATTAATTTTTACCTTTTGCTGTGCAGAATTTTTGGTTTGATATAGTCCCACTTGTTTATTTTTCCTTGTGTTGCCTTTGATTTTGTGTCAGCTCACCAAAATCATTGATAAAACCAATGTTAGGGAGATTTTCTCTGTTTTCTTCCAGGAATTTTGTTTTTAACATCTTATATTCAAGTCTTTAATCCATTTTGAGCTGATTTTTCTGTATGGGATAAAACTAGGGTCCAATTTCTTTCTTTTGCACGTGAATATTTGATTTTTCCAGAACCATTTATCAAAAAGACTATTATTTCCCCATTGTATATTCTTGGCTCTTTCAAAATTAATTAATTGACTATATATTCATGGGTTTATTTCCGGGCTCTCTATTCTATTTATTACCTGTTTTTATACAAATACCATACTATTTTGTTTTTTATAGTTTTGCAATACAGTTTGAAATCAGGAAGTGTGATTCCTCTCTCTTTGTTCTTCTTTCTCAAATTGCTTTGGCTATTTGAGGTCTTTGTGGTTCCATACAAATGTTAAGATTGATTGTTCTGTTTCTGTGAAAAATTTCATTGGAATTTTGATAGGAATGTGATTGAATCTATAGAGTACTTTGGGTAGTACAGATGTTTAACAATATTCTTCTAATCCATGAGCACAAAATATATTTTCATTTATCTGTGTCTTCTTTGATTTTTTTTCATCCATATCTTGTATTTTATCTCCTTGGTTAAATTTATCCCTAAGTGTTTTATTCTTTTGATGTTACTATAAATGGGTTGTTTTCTTAATTTCTTTTTTGGTTAGTTCCTTGTTAGTGTATAGAAATGCAACTGACTTTTGTATGTTGATTTTGTATCCTGCAACTTTATTGAATTCTGTTATTATTTCTAACAGTTATATGGAAGATTCTTTAGGGGTTTCTATCTATAAGACCATGTCATCTGCAAAGAGAGAAAATTTTATGTCTTCCTTTCTGATTTGGATGCCTTTTGTTTCTTTTCTTGCCCAGTTGCTCTGCTAGGACTTCCAGTACTATATTGAATAGAAGTGGTAATAGCAGTCACTCTTGTCTTACTCCTCATCTTAAAGGAAAAATTTTCAGCTTTTCAACACTGAGTATGATGTCAGCTGTGGGCTTGTCATGTATGGCCTCTAAGACATTGAGGTACATTCCTTCCAAATGCCTAATTTGTTGAGAGTTTTATTATGAAAGAATGTTGAAATTTGTCAAATACTTCTGCATCTATTGAGATGATTATATGATTTTTATCATCCATTTTGTTAATATGGTGTGTCACATTTATTTATTTGCATATGTTGAAACAGTTTCATCCCAGGGATAAATTTCACTTGATCATGGCATATTTTCCTTTTAATATACTGTTGAATTAGGTTTGCTGATATTTTGTTGAGGATTTTTCATCTATGCTCATCAAGGATATTGGCCTGTAATTCCTTCTCTCCCTCACCCCCTCTTTCTTCCTTCCTTCCTTCCTTCCTCCCTCCTTCCCTCTCTCCCTCCCTTCCTTCCCCTCTTTCGCAGGATCCTTTCTGGCATTGATATCAAGGTAATCCTAGCCTCATAAAATGAGTTGGAATTATAACCTCCTCTTCAATTTTTTGAAACAGTTTGAGAAAGATTGCTATTAATTCTCTAATTTTGGTAGAATTCAACAACGAAGCCATCTGGTCCTGATCTTTTCTTTCTTGAGATATTTTTGGTTATTTTTTCAATCTTCATACTCATTATTGGTCTGTTCAGATTTTCTGTTTCTTCATGATTCAATCTTGGTAGGTTGTGTGTTTTTAGGAACTTACCATTTCTTCTCTGTTGTCCAATATATTGGCATATAATTGTTCATAGAAGTCTCTTATATTTGTATTTATGTGGTGTCAGTTGTAATGTCTCCTTTTTCATTTATTTTATTTGAGTCTTCTTTTTTCATAGCAAGTTTAGCTAAAGGTTTGAAAATGTATCTTTTTAAAAAAATCCTCAGTTTTTTATACCTTTTCTGTTGTCTTTCTAGTCTCTGTTTCAATTATTTCCTGACCTAATCTTTGTTATTCATTTCTTCCATTAATTTTGGGCTCAGTCTTTTTAGTTTTCTTTTGTGTTTTCTCTTTCTGTAGTTCCTTGATGTGTAAAGTTAGATCATTAATTTGAGGTCTTTCTTTTTCCTTAATATAGGCATTTATACTATAAACTTCCTTCTTAGAACTGCTTTTGCAGCATTTCATAACTTTGGTTTGTTATATTTCCATTTTTGTTTGTCTCAAGATACTTTTTCATTGTTCTTCTTAGAACCATTGGTTACTCGGGAGTGTACTGATTAATCCCCATATATTTGTGAATTTTCCAGTTTTCCTCCTGTTAAAGATTTCCAGTTTCATATTATTGTGGTCAGAAAAAAAATTATTGGTGTGATTTCCATCTTCATAAATTTGTTAAGACTTATTTGTGGCCTAACATATGATATACCCTGGAGCATGTTCCATATGTACTTGAAAAGAATGTATATTCTGCTCCTCTTTGATGCAGTGTTCTGTATGCCTGTCAAGTCCTTTTCATCTAAGGTAGTGTTCAAGTCCAAAGTTTCCTTATTGATTTTCTATATGGATGATCTGTCCATTGGTTATAGTGGGAAATGGAAGTACCCTACTATTATTGTGCTGTTGTCTATTTCTCCTTTCAGATCTGTTAGTACTTGCTTAATATATTTAGGTACTCTGATGTTGTATGCATATATATTTATGATATATCTTCTTGATGAATTGATTCTTTTATCATTACAGAATGACCTTCTTTATCTTTTGTTTAATTTTTTGGCATAAAGACTATTTTATCTGATATGAGTATAGCTATTCCTACTCTTTTTTGGTTTCCCCTTGTATGGAATATCTTTTTCTACCCCTTCACTTTGGGCTTCTGTGTGTTCTTAAAGCTGAAGTGAGTCTCATGTAGGGAGAATATTATTGAGTCTTCTGGTTATTTTTTAAATCCATTCAACTACTATATGCCTTTTGATTAGAGAATCTAATCCATTTGCATTTAGAGTAATTATTGAAAGGTAAAGAAGTACTAACGCCATCTTATTGCTTCCTGGATGTTTTATAGTTCCTTATTCCTTTTCCCCTCTAGCTGCATTCCTTTATGAATTGATGATATTTTTAAATAGCAGGCTTTGATTCCCTTCTCTTTATCTTTTGTCAATCTATAAGTTTTTGCTTTGTGGTTGCCATGAGGCTTATAGCAAATATATTATAGACGTAACAGTCTATTTTATGCTGATAACCTCTTTAATCACATACAAAAACTACCCTTTTACTCCCCTCTGTTTTATATATATATATATTTTTTTTAATTAATTAATTAATTTATTTATTTTTGGCTATGTTGGGTCTTCGTTTCTGTGCGAGGGCTTTCTCTAGTTGCGGCGAGCGGGGATCACTCTTCATCACAGTGCACGGGCCTCTCACTGTCACGACCTCTCTTGTTGTGGAGCACAAGCTCCAGACGTGCAGGCTCAGTATTTGTGGCTCACGGATCTAGTTGCTCCGCAGCATGTGGGATCTTCCCAGACCAGGGTTCAAACCCGTGTCCCCTGCATTGGCAGGCAGATTCTCAACCACTCTGCCACCAGGGAAGCCCCCTTCTGTTATATTATTGATGTCACAATTCACCTCTTTTTATACTGTGTATTCATTAACAAATCTTGTAGCTATCGTCATTTTAATACCATACTATATATATATATATATATATATATATATTTTTTTTTTTTTTTTGTGGTACGCAGGCCTCTCACTGTTGTGGCTTCTCCCATTGCAGAGCACAGGCTCCGGATGCGCAAGCTCAGCAGCCATGGCTCACGGGCCCAGCCGCTCCATGGCATGTGGGATCTTCCCAGGCTGGGGCACAAACCTGTGTCCCCTGCATCGGCAGGCCGACTCTCAACCACCACACCACCAGGGAAGCCCCATACTATATATTTTTAATAACCATATTTTTTAACCTTTATTAATTAATGACTTTTTTGGACTTTTAAAAAATATCCTTTTTATTTTAGAATAATTTTGTCTTACAATACAGTCATAAAAAAGAGTAAAGAGAGTTCCCACCTACTGTTTACCTAATTTCCCATAATGTTAACATCTTACATTATAATACTTCTTTTTTAATGGAGTAAAATTGCTCCCCAATGTGTTAGTTTTTGCTGTACAGTGAAGTGAATTAGCTACATGTATACCAATATACATAGGTATACATGTATATATATGTATACCCTCCCTCTTGGACCTCCATCCCCCATCCCCCCCCCCAGGTCACAGCAGAGCACCGAGCTGAGCTCCCTGTGCTATATAGCAGGTTCCCACTAGGTATCTATTTTACACATGTTAGTGTATTTATGTTAAGCCTAACCTCCCAATTCATCCCACACTCCCCTTCCCCCCATGTCCAGATGTCCATTCTCTTCATCTACGTCTCTATTCCTGCCCTACAAATAGGTTTATCTGTACCATTTTTCTAGATTCCACATATATGTGTTAATATACGATATTTGTTTTTCTCTTTCTGGCTTCACTCTGTATGACAGACTGTAGGTCCATCCACCTCACTACAAATAACTCAATTTCGTTTCCTTTTATGGCTGAGTAATATTCCATTGTATATATGTGCCACATCTTCCTTATCCATTCATCTATCATTGGAAATTTAGGTTGTTTCCATGTTCTGGCTATTGTAAATACTGCTGCAATGAACATTGGGGTACATGTGTCCCTTTGAATTATGGTTTTCTCAGGGTATATGCTCAGTAGTGGGATTGCTGGGTCATATGGTAGTTCTATTTTTAGTTTTTTAAGGAACCTCCATACTGTTCTCCATAGTGGCTGTATCAATTTACAAACCCACCAGCAGTGCAGAAGTGTTCCCTTTTCTCTACACCCTCTCCAGCATTTATTGTTTGTAGATTTTTTGATGATGGCCATTCTGACCGGTGTGAGGTGATACCTCATTGTAGTTTTGATTTGCATTTCTCTAATAATTAGTGATGTTGAGCAGACTTTTCATTTCAGTTTGAAGAATCCCTTTCATCATTTTTTGTAAGGTAGGTTTAGTGGTGATGAACTCCTTCACTTTTTTTTGTCTAGGAATCTCTCTCCAATTCTAAATGACAACTTTTCAACAACTTTTCTTGTCTTAGTTGACAAGTTTTATTTTTTCTTTCAGCACTTTAAATATATTATCCCACTCTTTTTTTTCTGCAATATTTCTGCTGAAAAGTACACTGATAGTCTTATGGGGGTTGCATTGACATAACATATTACCTTTCTCTTGCTGCTTTCAACATTCTCTCTTTGTCTTTAGCTTCTGAAACTTTGATTATAATGGGTCTCATTGTGGATTACTTTGGAACCGTCTTATTGGTGTTTTGGGGGGGCTTTATGGATCTGGATATATATTTTTTCCCTAGATTTAGTAAGTTTTCAGCTTAATTCTTTAAATTCAATTTCTACACTTTCTCTTGTTTTCTGGGTCTCCCATAATTTTTATAATTTTCAGCTTGGTGATGGCCCAAATTTCCTTTAAGCTATCTTCAGTCTTATTTTTTTATTTTTCTTTTTGCTCCTCTGTTTGATTTCTAGTGATCTGTCTTCAGGTTCACTGGTCCTTTCTTCTGACTGATCTAGCCTGCTGTCCAAACCTCATATTGAATTTTTCAGTTTAGTTCTTATATTAATGAGCTCCATTATTTGTTTGGCACTCTCATATTTTCTCTGTGTTAAAATTCTCACTTTGTTAATATATTGCTCTCCTGACCTTGTGAACATCTTTGTGACCATTATTTTCAATTTTTGGTGTTTAACTCACTTAATCTCTTACATTAGGGTCAATTTCTAGAGATTTATCTTGTTCTTTTGCTTGGGATACTCTCCCTTGTTTCTTTGTTTTCTTTGACTCTCTGTATTGGTTTCTATGCATGAGATAGATCAAGCACCTCTCCCAGTATTAACAGACTGGCATCATGTAGGAAATGAAACTTCCCAGTTAGCCTAGCCCCTGATCCCAGGAACTTCTCAAACCTTTGTCCCTGTCCAAACCACCATCTTTGTTCTTAGTGGCTCCCAGGACTTTAGTGTATGTCAAATCCTGTCAGGGCTCCAAAAGCAGAGAAAATGCCAACACACCTATTTAACCTCCTGGAGTACTAATAATTTCCTGCCCTTTCAGCTCCCAGATGCAGGCTAATTGGAAGTCCAAATTTTTGCAGCAACTGGGAAAATTGGGACATTAGATATAGAGTCTGGCCCCTATTGGGGAGAAATTGTATGCTGGGTGTTTTTCCTACTCACTTTATATTAAGCCAGAGGGAGTAGCCACTGCTACTGCTTGTGTACCCATACAGAACTACTTCTTTGTTCTCTATTGTACCAGGGAAATCATGAATGCTGAGCTTGATCAGCTCCCAGAGATAAGTGATTTAGAAGTCTCTTGGGTAGAAGCTATAAAAGTTGGGGAACCAAATATGTAGACAAACTCCTTTCAGAGAAAAACTAAAAACAAATTGTTTTATTGTTCTGGGGCAAGCTGGGGAATGAAGGCACAGGAGTCCTTACATGCCCATTTAAGCTCCTAGAAGATTACTAATTATGGCTCCCAAAAGATCTCACATGCAGACTAATTAGAAGTCCAGTCCTTGGGCAGCAGCTGGGAAGTATGCAGGTAATCCCTTTCCAGGGAGAAACTGGGAGCTTTGAGTCTTTACCTTCTCCATTTGCTCTGAGCCTGGAGAAGTGCTTGTACTCCCATTTAAAAACCGTGTCTTTGTTTAATTTGGTTCTAGGGGACTTGCAAATGCTGAACCCCATGCCTCTTTAAGCAAAGTGTTTTGGGAGCCATCCTTTGGGTGACATACATAAAAGTTGGCGAGCTAACTATATGGTTCAAACTCTGCATTCCTCAGGGAGAAACTGGGAGTTGGGGGTTCCTTCTGACAATAAGGTGCTGTGCCAGGTGTAGGCTTATCACATGAATGTGTCTCACCTTTTCGTATCTACTTCAATATGGGTATTTTCTCAGTTATCTGATGTAAAGGAATCATTCAACTGGTTTCTGGATTTCACTGAGGGAATTGATCCATGTTTAGCTATATATTTGGTGTGTTCGCAGGAGGAGAGAAAGTCAGAAACCTCCTATCATCTTGCCAATGTCCCTCTTTGAATGATTTTAAATAGTATTATATATTTAATTTTGGTGTTCACATAATCATTAGTGAATACAGAAACACAATTGATTTACTGCAAAACAAAATCTGAACACTATTTTCAATTTTTGCCTTTTTCTATAAAAGTGAAAATCCTCTTTGGATTTCTTTCAGTAAGTGAGTAAATGTATTAAAATAGGTCTTTTTTAAAAGCAAAGTGACATAAAGTGTACTATAAAGATAATTGAGGGATACTAGTATTGGTGGGTTTTGAGGAATTCTTTCATCTCATTTGTGAAGTTTATGTTTATAGTAATGAGTGTTCATATTACGTCCTTACTACCTTTTTGATGTTGCAGGGTTTATAATAATATCAGTTATTTCATTCAGGATACTAGTAATTCTTATATTTTTGTGTTTTTACTTTGCCAATCATACAAGGGGTCTCTCAATTTTATTTACCTTTTCAAAGAATCAGATTTTGTTGCATTGTTCTTCTCATTTCAATTTTTTTTGATTTCTGCTCTGTTTTTCTTTCCTTGTGAATATTTCTGGGGATTTTGTTCTTTTCCTAGTTTCTTGAAGTGGGAGCTTAGATTATTAATTTGAAATACACATTTATTCTAAGTATACTTTCCTCAGTGGACATTATTTTGCAAAATTTTAAGTCAAAAAAAGAAATTGAGTTCTTTCCAATGTGCAAGACATTGTTTAAGCATTTAATACCATTTAAGAGGCAAAACAAATAACGTGGATGATCAGAAATTATATTTATTTTTGTTTTTTAATTGTTATGTGCTGAGATAATGAAAAAATTATAATTCAGTATATATTATTTTTTTAAAAACTATTTTATTCAGTTTTATGTTAATCACCAAATTTTATATACCTAAAAACTTTATTTTTTAAAATTAATTTTTATTGGAATATAGTTGATTTACAATGTTGTGCTAGTTTCAGGTGTACAACAAAGTGAATCAGTTATATATATACATGTATCCACTCTTTTTAAGGTTCTTTTTTCATATAGGTCATTACAGAGTATTGAGTGGTGTTCCCTGTGCTATACAGTAGGTTCTTATTAGTTAACTTTTTTTTTTTTTTTTTTTTTTTTGCTGTACGCGGGCCTCTCACTGTTGTGGCCTCTCCTGTTGCGGAGCACAGGCTCCGGACACGCAGGCTCAGCGGCCATGGCTCATGGGCCCAGCCGCTCCGCGGCATGCGGGATTCTCCCAGACCGGGGCATGAACCCGTGTCCCCTGCATTGGCAGGTGGACTCTCAACCACTGCGCCGCCAGGGAAGCCCAGTTATCTATTTAGTATATAGCAGTGTGTATAGGTCAGTCCCAGTCTCCCAATTTATCCCTCATGCCCCCGCCTTTCCCCATTGGTTGTTTTCTACATCTGTGACTCTATTTCTATTTTAATAAATAGGTTTGTTTGTAACGTATTTTTTAGATTCCACATATAAACGATATCATATGATATGTATTTCCCTGCCTTATTTCACTCAGTATGATAATCACTAGGTCCATCCATGTTACTGCAAATGGCATTATGTCATTCTTTTTTATGGCTGAGTGATATTCCATTGTATATATATACCACATCTTCTTTATCCATTCCTCTGTTGATGGACATTTAGGTTTCTTCCATGTCCTGGCTACTGTAAATAGTGCTGCAATGAATACTGACATGCATGTATCTATTCAAATTATGGTTTTCTCTGAATATATGCCCAGGAGTGGGATTCCTGGATAATATGGTAGCTCTATTTTTACTTTTCTAAGGAACCTACATATTGATCTCCATAGTGGCTGTACCAGTTTACATTTCCACCAACAGTATAGGAGGGTTCCCTTTTCTCCACACCCTCTCCAACATTAATGTTTGTAGATTTGTAATGATGGCCATTCTGACTGGTGTGAGGTGATACCCATTATAGTTTTGATTTGCATTTTTCTAATAATTAGTGATGAGCACCTTTTCGTGTGTTTGTTGGCTATCTGTATGTCGTCTTTGGAGAGATGTCTATTTGGGTTATCTGCCCATATTTTGATGGGGTTGTTTTTTTGATATTGAGCTGCATGAGCTGTTTGTATACTTTGGAGATTAATCCCTTGTTGGCTGCTTCATTTGCAAATCTTTTCTCTCATTCTTCAGGTTGTCTTTTTATCTTGTTTATGGTTTCCTTGCTGTGCAAAAGATTTTAAGCTTAATTAGGTCCCATTTGTTTACTTTTGTTTTTATTCTTATTATTTTAGGAAGTGGGTCAAAAAAGATCTTGCTGTGATTTTTGTTAAAAAACATTCTGCCTATATTTTCCTCTAAGAGTTTTATGGTGTCTGGGCTTACATTTAGGTCTTTAATCTATTTTGAGTTTATTTTTGTGTATGGTGTTAGGGAGTGTTCTAATTTCATTCTTTTACATGTAACTGTTAAGTTTTTCCAGTGTCACTTATTGAGGAGGCTGTCTTTTCTCCATTGTATATTTTTGCCTTGTTTGTCATAGATTAGGTGACCATAGGTATGTGTGTTTATGTCTGGGCTTTCTATCCTGTTCCATTGATCTATATATCTGTTTTTGTGTCAGTACCATGCTGTCTTAATTACTGTAGCCCTGTAGTGTAGTCTGAAGTCAGGGAGCCTGATTTCTCCAGCTCCTTTTTTTTCTCAAGATTGGTTTTGGTATTTGAGGCCTTTTGTGTTTCCATACAAATTGTAAAATTTTTGTTCTAGTTCTCTGAAAAGTGCCATTGGTAATTTGATAGGGATTTCATCTGTATATTGCTTTCAGTAGTATAGTCATTTTCACAAGATTGAGTCTTCCAATCCAAGAACATGGTATATCTCTGCATGTGTTGTGTCGTCTTTGATTTCTTTCATCAGTATCTTATAGTTTTCTGTGTATAGGTCTTTTACCTCCTTAGGTAGGTTTATTCCTAAGCATTTTATTCTTTTTGTTGCAATGGTAAATGTGATTGTTTCCTTAATTTCTCTTGCTGATATTTTGTTGTTAGTGTATAGGATTGCAAGAGATTTCTGTATATTACTTTTTTATCCTGTGACTACTAAATTCATTGATTAGCTCTAGTAGTTTTCTGGTGGCATCTTTAGGATTTTCTATGTATAGTGTCATGTCACCTGCAAACAGTGACAGTTTTATTCTTCGTTACCAATTTGTATTCCTTTTATTTCTTTTTATTCTCTGATTGTTGTGGCTAGGACTTCCAAATCTATATTGAATAATAGTGGTAAGAGTGGGCACCCTTTTCTTGTTCCTGATTTTTGAGGAAATGCTTTCAGTTTTTCACCATTGAGAATAATGTTTGCTGTCATATATGGCCTTTTTTATGTTGAGATAGATTCCCTCTATGCCCACCTTCTGGAGAGTTTTTATCATAAATGGTGTTGAATTTTGTAAAAAGCTTTTTCTTTTTCTATTTAGTCAATCATATGCTTTTTATTCTTCAGTTTGTTAATGTGGTGTATCACATTGATCGATTCATGTATGTTGAAGTATCCTTGCATCCCTTGGATAAATCCCACTTGATCATGGTGTATGATCCTTTTAAAGTGTTGTTGGATTTGGTTTGCTAGTATTTTGTTGATGATTTTTGCTTCTGTGTTCATCAGTGATATTGGCCTGTAATTTTCTTTTTTGGTGATATCTTTGTCTGGTTTTGGTTTTAGGGTCATGGTGGCCTCGTAGAATGAGTTTGGGAGTGTTCCTCCCTCTGCAATTTTTTGGAGGAGTTTGAGAAGGATAGATGTTAGCTCTTCTCTAAATGTTTGATAGAATTTGCTCATGAAGCCATCTGGTCCTAGAATATAGTTTGTTGGAAGATTTTTAATCACAGTTTCAATTTCATTACTTGTGATTGCTCTATTCATATTTTCTATTTCTTCCTGGTTCAGTCTTGGAAGGTTGTACATTTCTAAGAATTTGTCCATTTCTTCCAGGTTGTCCATTTTATTGGCACATAGTTGCTTGTAGTAATATCTTATGATCCTTTGTATTTCTGTGGTGCCAGTTGTAACTTCTCCTTTTTCATTTCTAATTTTATTGATTTGAGTCCTCTCATTTTTCTCTCGATGGGTCTGCATAAAGGTTTATCACTTTTGTTTATCTTCTCAAAGAACCAGCTTTTAGTTTTATTGATCTTTGCTATTTTTTAAAAAAATTTTATTTCATTTATTTCTGCTCTGATCTTAATGAATTCTTTCCTTCTACTAACTTTGCATTTCATTTGTTCTTCTTAGTTCCTTTAGGTGTAAGGTTAGATTGTTTATTTGAGAGTTTTTCTTATTTCTTGAGGTAAGATTGTACTGCTATAAACTTCCCTCTTAGAACTGCTTTTGCTGCATTCCATAGGTTTGGGGTCATTGTGTTTTAATTGTCCTTTTTTTCTAGGTGTTTCTTGATTTCCTCTTTGATTTCTTCAGTGGTCTCTTGGTTATTTAGTAGCATATTGTTTAGCCTTCATGGGTTTGTGTTTTTTAAGATTTTTTTTCTTGTAGTTGATTTCTAATCTCATAGGATTGTGGTCAGAAAAGATGCTTGATATGATTTCAATTTTCTTAATTTACCAAGGCTTGATTTGTGACCCAATATGTGATCTATCCTGGAAAATGTTCCATGTGCACTTGAGAAGGCAGTGTATTCTGCTGCTTTTGGATGGAATGTCCTATAAATACCAATTAAGTCTGTCTGGTCTAATGAGTCATTTAAGGCTTGTGTTTCCTTATTAATTTTCTGTCTGGATGATCTATCCATTGGTGTAAGTGGTGTTAAAGTCCCTCACTATTATTGTGTTAATGTTGATTTCCCCTTTTACGGCTGTTAGGATTTGCCTTATGTACTGAGGTTCTCCTATGTTGGGTGCATAAATATTTACAATTATTATATCTTCTTGGACTGACCCCTCAATCATTATGTAGTGTCCTTCCTTGTCTCTTGTGACAGTCTTTATTCTAGTGTCTATCTTTTCTGATATGAGTATTGCTACTCCAGGTTTCTTTTGATTTCCACTTGCATGGAATATCTTTTTCCATCCCCTCACTTTCAGTCTGTATGTGTCCCTGGGTCTGAAATAGTCACTAGTATACAACATATATATGGGTCTTGTTTTTGTAACCATTCATCCAGTCTGTGTCTTTTGGTGGCAGCATTTAATCCATTTACATTTAAAGTAATTATCAATTTGTATGTTCCTAATACCATTTTCTTAATTGTTTTGGGTTTGTTTTTGTGGGTCTTTACCTTCTCTTGTGTTTCCTTCCTAGATAAGTTATTTTAGCATTTGTTGCAAAGCTGGTTTGGTGGTGCAGAATTCTCTCAGGTTTTGCTTGTCTGTAAAGCTTTTGATTTCTCTATAAAATCTGAATGAGAGTTTTGCTGGGTAGAGTAGTCTTGGTTGTAGGTTTTTCCCTTTTATCACTTGAAATATATGCAGCCACTCCCTTCTGGCCTATAGTGTTTGTGCTGAAAGGTCAGTTGATAACCTTATGGAGATTCCCTTGTATGTTATTTGTTGCTTTTCCCTTGCTGCTTTTAATAGCTTTCTTTGTTTTTAATTTTTGATAGTTTGATTAATATGTGTCTTGGTTTAAACCATTTACCTTAAAAATATTTATTGATATATTAAACTTAATTTTTCCATTAATTTTTTGTTTCCTGTTCATTTTCTCTATTTTTCTGTTTCCTTTTTTGTGTTCAATTGTGAGTTACTTGGCCATTTTTATAATTCTTTTTTGATTTATTTACTGTATGTTTGAGTGTATCTCTTTCTATAGAATTTTTAGGGTTGCTCTAGATATTACAATTAATATGCACAAATTAACCAATTCTACTGTTATCAATATCCTGTCATTTTGAATTAAGTTTTGAAACCCTAACTACTTTTGCCTCCCTTTGCCCTCTCCATTTATAATTGTCTTAAATATTATTTCTGTGTACATTTAGAACTGTATGAGACAGTGTTAGAATTTTTTCTTCAACCAGCAAACACAATTTAAAAAACTCAAGAGGAGAAAATAATTTACTCATATGTAAAAATTTTCCATTGTACTTCTTTACTTTTTAATGTTCCAAGATTCCTTCTTTTATCAATTTGTATTTAGAAAATATTCTTTATTCTTTAAAGGCATGTCTATTGGTGATGCCATCTTAGTTTTCCTTAATCTACAAATGTCTTGAATTCCCCTTCATTCTTAAGCATATTTTTGCCAGACAGAAAATTCTGTGTTGACAGTCTTTTTTTCCAGCACTTGAATTATGTCATGCTATATCTCTTTGGCCTCCATAATTCCTTATGAGGAATCTTATCAATTGAATTTTGTTCTCCTTATAGGTAAGGTGTTATTTTTTCCTTCTGTTTTCAAGACATTTTCTTTGTCTGTCTTTAGTTTTCAGAAGTTCTACTGTGATTTGTCTTGATGTGGATTACTTTTGGTTTATCAAATGTGGAGTCTTTTCAGCCTCTTGAATCTGTAGGTTTTTGTCTTTTGCCAAATATGGAAACTTTTCAGACATTATTTGAGTAGTTTTCCAGCCCTGCGCATTTTTTCCTTTCCTTTTGGAATTCAAATGAGACAAATATTAGGTCTGACAGGTCTCTGAACCTCTATTTATTATTATTTTAGTCTGTTTTCCCAGATTGGGTATTTCTATCATTCTGTCTTCAAGTTCACTAATTCTTCAAGTTTACTGGATGACACCATTTTGGTGAGGAGGGATGCCTTGGTAGAGACAAGTGTCAGTTGAAGTCTGGGCTCCCTATGTGATCTTCAATGATACCACAAGTAGGGGAAGGAGGGAGTTATCTCACTGTTGGGGATAAAAATCCTGGCTCCTTACTCTGCCTTCTCTGACATTAAACTACTTGTGGGGTTATAGTGCCTTGTTACAGCCTAGAGAGAGTTCACATGCAGGCTTCCCACTTGGTCTTTGCTGGCATGGATGGAGTTTCACCACAGTTTCTTCTGTGGTGTTTGGATGGCATAGCGTGGTTATTATGTAGGGTTTTCTTTCTTTAGGCTGCCTCTTTCCTTGTCCTTTGGTGAGAGAAGGCAGCCTTTGGTTGGGACTTTTTGCTATGTCCATTGACATTTTGAGGCTATGGGCTTTCCCCTCTTAAAGTCTGCAGTATAAGGCAAAAAGAAAACTCAGGGAACTCACTACACTGTTATTCCTGGGTCCTGAGGTGCCTAACTGGTTTTCCTTCTCTTCTCTAAACTTCAGTCTTATATTTGTTTTAAATATAATGTCCAGGGTTTTCCATTATACTTATTGGGAGAAATAGTCAAAAGTATGTCTATTCCTTCTTTCCAGGAGCAGAATTTGAGATAATATAAGCTTTTTAAAAGTTCATATCTTAATACGTTTTGGTGAAGTTTATGTCTTGAGAAGAGGTTTACATATTGAGAAGTTTATGTCTTTATGTCTTTCATAGATATATATGAAAGAGGCTAATTATAATCAAGAAAAAGAGAATAGTTTAATTTGAATGAATATAAGAAAAATGAAAAGCACTAACTACATGATTTAAAAAAGTTTCCTAAGAATGTTTTTGTACTTTTTATGGGATGTAAAAGGACTAGATGAAGAAAGATACTGAAATAGAGGGGAAATATACTATGATCATTAAGTGTAAGGTAGTGGAGTTAGATTTATTTTGAAAAAATGGATAGAAAAATTTTAAATAACTGGATTATAACTTTCAAACTTCATAATCTATCCAAAAGTTATTGTAACACCAATACAATAGCTGTAGCAGCATAGTTTTGAGTGAATTCTTTAATCTTTCCAAATTTCACTTTCTCACAAGATTGTTTTAAAGATTATTAAAAATAATATAAAATGCTGATTTAATGTCTGAACATGGCAAATAGTGAGATTTTGAATAGAGATTCTAGGGAATATAGATAGGGATCACATCATTTCTGCAGAATTCAATGGGTCTAAAAGAACATTCTAGCTAAAATAGAAGTATAAACAGGGTAGAAGTTGAGATTTCATGTGGAACCAAACAAGAGAGTCTTGTTGAAGTGACTAAGCTTAGGAAAATGAATGGAAAATATATGGTGGGAAAGAAATCCTTAAAAAAATAGGTCAATATATTGCTCAAACTGAACCTAACTCCAAGCCTGGAAGTTTTACCGATTCTAATTGGAAAATCCTTTCTTTTGGAAATTTTTATACTAGAAATAATATCTTTTTGGACTCACACACCTCTAGCTTTAGAAGCCCAATCAAGTACTCCAGATAAGAAGCAGAAATGTTGTTTGGTATAGCTTCTATTTTTTCTGTATTCTTAACAAATAAATTTTTGTTTTGGTGTGAACATAAAAATAGTTTTAAATATGCATAGTTTAGTGTATAATTCTCTGTTCTCAGATAATAGAAACCTATTTCACATTCTCTGCCAACTGCCTTCTTAACACATAGTCAGGACTCTTTTTACTTCAACTCAGTACATTTTCTTGGGCTGAACTATTATTTCTCAGAAGTTATAAGAAACTGAGTTTGTACCCTAAATTAAAACATACTTTCCTGTCAGAGAGAAGAGTAGCCTATTAATGTACAACTTTGTGTGAGTAAGTTGGGCATTATCTTTCCTAACAGACATTATTAACATTTCTACCAGATAAAAATTATTTGCAAATTATCAATATTCTTCAAAGTAGCACCTAACCTTACAGACAGTGGGTCATAATAAACAGCAAACAAAATAATCAAATAACAGAGAAACCCCTTTGGCTTCAGATGACTTGAGGCAGAAGTTTTGGACAGTGCTCTAGGATAGCTTTGCAAAGACACACAGTGATCATTTGTCATGTTTTTAACTTTGGATAATTTTTATGAACATCTATGTGAGGGAAATAGTTAACTAGAGATTTCAATGTCTTAGTTTGATCTGAGAATTGGGAAATACCTACCTGAGGTTTCCTTTATGAATGTTTAAAATAAAAGAATAAACTGAATAAAATAATTTCCAAACATTGACTTTCATCATGCAAATAATTTCTTAAAATTGCTTTATTTGATGCACTAAAGTTTGTTATTTTGGTCTAATCTATTGTGGTGAATATTTGTGGTAATTTTCTTGACTACCCTGGTGGCCCTCAGAAATTAACTCTTCTCTTCATGGTCCATCACTTTAATCTTCCTAAATGCTATTTGGTAGATTCCAGATACACACACTGTCTTTCAGAGTCTTCAAATCTTGATGTGGCTACACAGTCCTTATTGAATCCTTGTGAATAAGGAGATTTGAGCTTCCATGGTTATTATCTTGGCCTACCCTTCACAACCTAGCATCAAGCAGGAATCTCTGAAGTAAAATCATCTGCTGAGCCATCTGTTAATATAGGACAGTTTAAAATATTATTTGCATTTACCATATCCCACAGGAAACCATGGTAAAATTCCCTCTTGGACAAATCTGTGACATAGATATTAGCACTGAATTTTTAAAGCCAACTATTTGTTTTAATAGGAGATAATATAACACCCATTAACTCAATTGGGAATATACTTGTAATCCCTATTCCCACATCAACTTGTCATCTCCATGAACAGATGTTAATACAAAAATAAAAATCACAATACAAAAATCACAAATCAACACTTGAATTAGTGGGCAAGCGTCTCCATACTGAAACACATCATTACCCTTTTTCATTATGAGGCTCTTTGCTGGCAGATCCCACAGAGAGATGGAAGGTTCACATAAGCTCTAGATAATAACTTGCTGTTTCAGTTCTAGCCTTTATTCCAGATTAGAGCTTGAAAAAAAAAATGTTGGTAAAACTAACTAACCTGTGGTTATAGATCATTTCAAGGTTTTAGTACTGGATGTAAAATACTTGAAATAATATATTCAAAATTCATTCAGTTTGCAAACAGAAAACCTATGCTAGTGTTCAGAATACTTAATTAAAGACTTCCAAATTCCTGTTTCATTATCCATACACAAAACATGATGTTATTTTATTATTTATAATGTGCCTCTGATTCTACATAAAGTGGTGTACACTAATCCCCCATAAAGAGTATTTAATCATAGCTTAAGTACTTTTGAGAGGAAAAAACATATAGTAGCTGGTGGTACTTTTAAAAAAAATCTGAGTAAATCAGATATGAAACCTCGTTACAATTGTTTTTTGTTGTTTTTGCTATTGTCCTGATTATTTCACAACAATCCAATTTCATGTTTACTTTTAGACTCTTTTTTAAATGTAATGAAATCCCTACTTTAACTCTTTTACAAATTTTTTTATATTCTCCAATACTTAAAGCAAGTCCCTGGCTGCTAATAATTATAATTATCACAAAAAAGTCAAGTTATTATTTTTGGAAAAATAGTAAATTTTTATTTTAGCAAATTGACTATATGGAATGAAAATAAAATTTAATTGATCTACTTTTCACTACCAGGAAAGAGGCATTATTATTAGAATTAGGTTAGTATCTTTCCAGAACCTTGATTTGCTTATAAAAAAATTAGAGTCTGATAGATTAAAATACTTCTATAAAATTTTGTCCATATTATATGTAGTTATTTGAAGATGGATTATTAAATTATATTTAAATTACAAGGACTTCCCTGGTGGTCCAGTGGTTAGGAATCTGCCTTCCAATGCAGGGGACATGGGTTCGATCCCTGGTGGGGGAAGTAAGATCCCACATGCTGTGGAACAACTAAGCCTGTGCACTACAACTACTGAGCCTGCACTCTAGAGCCGGCACGCCACAACTAGAGAGAAGCCCGCACACTGCAGCAAAAGATCCTGCATGCCTCAACGAAGATCCCACATGCCACAACTAAGACCCAATGCAGCCAAATAAATAAATAATTTTTTTTTTAAAAAAGGGGCAAAAAAATAAAATAGGCCTTCCCTGGTTGCTCAGTGGTTGAGAGTCTGCCTGCCAATGCAGGAGACACGGGTTGGAGTCCTGGTCCAGGAGGATCACACATGCCACGGAGTAATTGGGCCCATGTGCCGCAGCTACTGAGCCTGTGCTCTCAAAATAGAGAAAGCTGCACAGCAACAAAGACCCAATGCAGCCAAAAATAAATAAACAAATAAATTTTTAAAAAATTTATAGTTAAATTGAAAGTGAGGAAATGGCTAAAACTCAGTATCTGCAAGGCAAGGAATACTATTACTTAAAAGATTTAATTGTTGGTAACAAAATGTTATGACAAAAATTAATGTGGTTGGAATATCTATTTCTTTCAAATACATCTTGATTATAGGTATATTTGCCTCTCTGCTGTGATGAGGTCGTTACATTTCCTCCACCTCCTCAGCTCTGATTGTTAGCTACAGTATCATTTTTTTTTAAACTCCCAACCTTTAAAATATTTATTTTCTTAATAATAATTTGAACTGCTATCTAGAAATTCTAGTGGAATGACTACATATACTGGTTCTGTATCTATGGCTTCTTCATTTTTATGTCCTTTATTTTGATTTATATCTTAAATGGCTAGATTCCTTGGTCAGATTTCTTGCTTCCTTCCATCTTTCCTGTCACTTTTTAATGTTTATGTTGATGAGCAGGTTTCTTTTATTAAGTTGTTCACAGAAATTATTTATCCTCCCTTCTTCCCTCCCTCCCTCCGTCCCTCCCTTCCTTCCTTTCATCCAGCATTCTCTTCTTTCTTCAATTCATCCTTATTTATTTTTATGAGATAATGACAGAGCATTCACTGACCATTTCCTCAATATACTTTTGAAGATTTATATTTATATTTTGCATTTGCTCTGTTTTATTTTTAAATGAATAATGACATACAGTACAAAATAGTGTTACTACCTAAACTTTTTAACCTTTTATTTGGAATCTGGGAGAAAGATTAGTTTTTCAAATAGATGCTTAACTATGAGTTAATAGTATACAAGGAACTTGAATTTCACATATGCTTCAGAAAAACAACAGGTTCACATTAGTGTGTGTATGTCATCCCTTGCATAGGGATTACAAATAAAATACAGGCTCCTAGTTAAATTTGAATGTTAGAAAAAAAATGAATATTTTCTTTCTACATTAAGTATTCCCTGTGCAACATACTTATACAAGTAAAAAGGGAAGAAAATGTCCGTATATGTGACTTTCATATTGGCTGGGGACCTGTACTTTTATCAGATACACTCGCAACCCTATCCTTAGGAAGATGAGGAAAATATGAAATGGAATAAAATTAGAAAATGTGATGAAATACAAAATCATTGAAATTGACAGTTGATCCTAAGCTGTTATGGACTAGTGGACTAGATATTCATGTTTCTTCAAAAGTCATATGTTGAAATCTTAACCCCCATGTGAGAGAATATGATGGTATTAGGAGGTGAGGTCTTTGAGAGGTAAGTAGAAATTCGTGTCCATATAAGAAGAGACACTTTCACTTTCTTTTCCTCCACACTAGGAAACAAGGAAGAGGGCTCTTACCAAAGCCCCACCGGACTGGCACACTTATCCCATACTTCTAGCCTATGAAACAAATTTGTTGTTTAAGCCACCCAGTCTATGGTATCTTGTTATAACAGTCTGAACTAAGACAGAATCAGATTTCTTGAAATTTTTCTTTTATCATTTTTCCTTTTCCCTTTCATCGACAGTTCTCACTCACCTACTTTGCTGTGAAATTGAGAGAGAAATTGAAATTTTCCAATACTGCATTCACCTTTATAGTAACTTAATACTTTGACAAATGACTAAAGAGATCCATACCATAGAATATTATACAGAAATGACAAAGAAAAAACTGTGGCTACCAAATCAACATGAATGCAGGATACAAATCAAAATTGGGGGGAAATTTTGGGGAAAAAAAGTAGCCAGACAGAAAAGAATATTGACTAATCCAGACATACAATGTTCATATAATTATGAACATATTATATATATGTTATATATATTTATTATGTATATAAAATTTAAAAATTAGTGTTAGATATCAAGATAACTGTTACTTTGGAGAGGAGGAATAGGGTTAGGAGTGTTTAGGAAATAGGTGAAAAGGGTTTATGTAATACTGGCAATATTCCATATTTTAAGCTTCTCTGTGGTTTTAGCATAAATACTCATCTTGTGCAGTTTGTCAAACAGTATGTATACTTTTCTTAACATTATTTTGCAAAATTTTAAGTTCAGAAAAAGAAATTATGAATTCTTTCCAATGTGCTAGACATTGTTTAAGCACTTCATATCATTTGAGATAAAACAAATAATGTAGATGATTAGAAATTATAATGTTTATTTTTTAATTTCTACATGCTGAGATAATGAAGAATTTATAATTCAGCATATATTATAAAAATATTTTATTCCTTTTTATCTAAACCAACAAATTTTATCCACCTAAAAACTTTTTTTTAATTAATTTTTATTGGAGTATAATTGATTTACAATGTTGTATTAGTTTCAGGTGTAAAGCAAAGTGAATAAGTTATACATATACATATATCCACTCTTTTTAAGATTCTTTTCCCATATAGGTCATTACAGAGTATTGAGTAGAGTCCCCTGTGCTATACAGTAGGTTCTTATTAGTTATCTGTTTAATATATAGCAGTGTGTATATATCAATCCCAATCTCCCAATTTATCGCTCCCCCCCTTTCCCCCTTGATAACCATAAGGTTGTTTTCTACACCTGTGACTCTATTTCTGTTTTATAAATAGGTTTGTTTGTAGCAATTTTTTTAGATTCCGTATATAAGTGATATCATATGATATTTGTCTTCCTCTGCCTTACTTCACTCAGTATGATGATCTCTAGGTCCATCCATGTTAGTGCAAATGGCATTATGTCATTCTTTTTTATGGCTGATTAATATTCCATTGTATATATGTACTACATCTTTATCCATTCTTCTGTTGATGGACATTTAGATTGCTACCATGTCTTGGCTATTGTAAATAGTGCTGCAGTGAACACTGGGTGCATGTATTTTTTTGAAATATATTTTTCTCAGGGTATATGCCCAAGAGTGGGATTGCTGGATCATACTGTAGCTCTATTTTTAGTTTTTTAAGGAACATCCATACTGTTCTCCATAGTGATTGTAGCAATTTACATTCCCACCAATAGTGCAAGAGGGTTCCATTTTCTCCACACCCTCTCCAGCATTTATTATTTGTAGATTTTGTGATGATGGCCATTATGAGTGGTGTGAGATGATACCTTATTGTCATTTTGATTTGCATTTCTCTGATAATTAGTGATGTTGAGCATCTTTTCATGTGCCTCTTGGCTATCTGTATGTCTTCTTTGGAGAAATATCTATTTAGATTTTCCATCCATTTTTTGACTAGGTTGTTTGGTTTTTTTTGATATTGAGCTGTATGAGCTGTTTGTATATTTGGGAGATTGATCCCTTGTTGGTTGCTGCATTTGCAAATATTTTCTCCCATTCTGTGGGTTGTCTTTTTGTCTTGTTTATGGTTTCCTTTGCTGTGCAAAAGCTTTTAACTTTAATTAGGTCCCATTTGTGTATTTTTGTTTTTATTTTCATTAGTCTAGGAGGTGGATCAAAAAAGATCTTGATTTATGTCAAAGAGCATTCTGCCTATGTTTCTTCTAAGAGTTTTATAGTATCCAGGCTTACATTTAGATTGTTAATCCAGTTTGAGTTTATTTTTGTGTATAGTGTTAGAGAATGTTCTAATTTCATTCTTTTACATGTAGCTTTCCAGTTTTCCCAGCACCACTTATTGAAGAGACTGTCTTTTCTCCATTGTATATCCTTGCCTTCTTTGTCATAGATTAGGTGGCCATAGATTAGTGGGTTTATCTCTGGACTTTCTATCCTGTTCCACTGATCTATATTTCTATTTTTGTGCCAGTATCATGCTGTCTTGATTACTGTAGCCCTGTAGTATAGTCTGAAGTCAGAGAGCCTGATTCCTCCAACTTCCTTTTTCTTTCTCAAGATTGCTTTAGCTATTTGGGGTCTCTTGTGTTTCCATACACATATGGAAACACCTAAAAACTTTATCACTAATTTTTTTTTATTGAAGCATAGTTGATTTACAATGTTGTGTTAGTTTCAGGTGTACAGCACAATGATTCCGTCATATTTACATATATATACACACACATATATATTCTTTTTTCAGATTTTTTCTCTTAAAGCTTATTACAAAATATTGAGTATAGTTCCTTGTGCTATACAGTAGGTGCTTGTTGGTTATGTATTTTATATATAGTAGTGTGTATATGTTAATCCCAAACTCCTAATTTATCCCCCCTTTCCCCTTTAGTAACCATAAATTTGAAATTAAGAGATTAGATATCACTAATTTTTTTAAATGTGAATTTCAGAGTAAGGAATAGAAAGTAGTTTTAAGTATAACATTGTTTTTACTTGTTCTTGTCCTCTCATATTGCCGATATCTGAATCATACATTATATGAGCTCATAAACTTTGTTTGATAGATAATTATCTAATTGAATTTATTAGTATTCTCTTGTCCAACCATTTTCAATGTTTACCCAAACCCATTAACATAAAATATATATTCCCTTATCCAACAGGATAAGTAATGTATAACATGGCTTAACTCATTTTGGCAATGCATCTCCTAATACTCAGTACAGCCTCTTCAGTAACCTGTCTAGTCAGTGACTATAAACATGTCTTGCCTTACCATCATTGTAATCCTCATGCTCAGCATCATCGTCAGTCTAAGAGCTTGACATATAAATTATTTAATGTTATTAATAACTCTGTGAGAAAGGTACTATCCTTTCTCACAGAAAGGATCCTTATTTTATCCTTATTTTATATCCTTATTTTGTATGTGGGAAAACTGAAGTATAGCATTTAAATAACTTAAGGTTATATAGCTAGGAAGTAGCTGTTTTATAATGAGAAGTTATATGCAATAAGTTATTCACAAAAATACTTAGGCTTGAAACTTCTCTGTGAGAAAAACAAAAAAACATATTCTAATATGAACTTTAATTGTTCATCTTGTTTAAAGTACAATTTAAATGCGTTTTTTGTATATTATGTTTCTCTCAGTGGAGATACTATATGAATCTTAGCTATATAACAATCTATTTACAAAGAATCATAATATTACCACTACATCTTATGATAACATACTGGTACATTGTGACCTCAAAAAAATGAAAATGCAGGCTTATATCACAAATGTAATTATATGTAGTTCATTTCATTTTGAAAGATCATTGAAATATTGTGATAAATAATGTGGTTTTCTCCATTTGGATCCCAACATTTATTTTGATATGTTTCAAAATCATGCATCTCATGCATGCACTTAAGGCTTGCTGTGTAATGAATATGCCTATTTGTTCATGTCTAGATAAACAATTAAAACCTCATTTCCAAACTTTTATTAATAGCAGCAACCAAAATAATTCCTTCAGACAAGAGGCAAAAAGGAAACACGTAACTTGTTCAGTTTATCATATTTTAATTTTGCAGAATTAGTTTTATTTAGAAAAGTATGGAAACCACAAAATGCAAATTCTAACCCAGTGAATGCACTTCATTTTGAAGATTTCCTAGGAATAAAACAAAGCAGGCCAGCAATACATATGTGCATAGTCTTGAGCTGGTTTCTTTCCAGAAATCCTGTTTAGAGACTTCAGATCTGTGAGAACTGAAAACCAGCATTAAGTCCACCAAGACTGGTCGAGGAAGACTCCATGACAAAATGTAGGGCCTGAGAACTTAGATGCCTCCTGAAGTCTCTCTCTTTTCTTACTCTCTTAGGGAGGACCAGATAGTTTTTGTGTGACAGACTTTTGAAAGTCAGGGTCCTGGATGGGCAAGTTCTTACTTTGTATACACTGTTTAGCCATAGCAATTAAAGCATTCCCAGATGTGTTTGGGGGATTGATGTTCCAACTGCCACAGATAATGCAAAAATAAGTGATCAGGGAGGAGGCTAAGTCATAAGTTCTTGGGTAATGCGTTTCGTAGGAACTATGTCAGAGCTAGACCCAACTCTGAAAAGGGACATGCCAGTTTCTTCTTCTACATTCTTTCAGGACATGCACTTGAGTAGAATAGCATGAATAGCCAGTGGGGAGACATTATTTTCTCTCAGGCCCTGACATTAAAATCATGAGATATTGATCAGAAATGTAGCCTAGCACAAGACAGTCCTGGGGAGAATATTAAAAAGGAACAATATCATAGCCATTATGTATGGAACCCAGGAGACACCACTGATAATATCACAGATTAAAATAAATAAATCATTATTGTCCCATGAGAAGGCTAACAAAAAAACCTAAGGAACATCCTAAATGGATAATATTTATATTGGGGAAGAAAGACAGTAAGCAGGTCCAGAAGTAATATTATGGGTAGAGACAGAGAATTCCCAAAACATAGATTGGGTGTAGGCATAGAAAACAGATATGGGTGTAAACAGAGAATACCCAAAACATAGATTATCAGGAGCATGGCACAGAGGAGAAGGTACAGGCTCCAGATGAGTATGTCCATTTACACCTGAGGACTCTTTGCCCCTGAGGATATAGACAAAAGAATAGTGATTGCAAGTGTTCTAAAGACCAGGGCCCAGATCCAGGGTCCCAGGTGTCTGAGTCTAAGAGATACTGAAAAGATTCTGAGAATTTATTGTTAAATACATGTTATTATGGTGTAAAATTGGGTGAACTTATATATCAGGATGTTTTCATTTTACTACTTTGTCTTTTTTACTATTTAATCTGTGCCACTTTTGAGGCAATGATCAAAATATCAGCAAGGTATAACATAACTTTTTTTCTTTTGCTATAAGTAGGTACTTTCTCAAATGTAAAAGAGTTCTACAAGTCTATATATTAAAATATTCTATGAACAGTTACTGTCTCAAATATTGTGCTAGATACTATACTATGGAAATATACCGTAATTATTTCCCTCAAGGGATTTTCAGCCTCATGGGAGAGACAGAAATCAAATGGTAAATACATTGAAGAGGTTTGCTTAAAACTAGTTAGCACAAAGGCTACTATTTGTAATCTAATGGCAGGCTGAGGGAAGATTTCTCTTTTTCTTGGGGAATTCTATCTTAGTTTGAAATACATGTTAGCCAAGTAGGCGCTAGGCAAAGGAAGGAGGAAAGATTATTTTTGGCATAATGACCAACATATGAAGACAAAAAACATAACACTGCTAAATCTAAGATTAATATATTTCATATGGGATATTACATTGTTATACGAAATAAATGATTCTCTTCCATGCTTAGCCTTAATCATTGGATTTGTGTCACTACCTACCTGAAAGTTTTGAAATTCTTAGAGGAGCATGGTTGCTCACAACCTGTGTGTGTGTGTGTGTGTGTGTGTGTGTGTGTATGTGTGTGTGTGTTAGAATGTTTAATTGCTCAGAGGTCTATGAGAACAATTTCTCAATGGATGGGAGAAACAAGGTGCAACACTGAAGGTCAACTATTATGTATCTTTCAAATGGAAACAAGTGAAAATATGTTTGACAAAGTTTGCCTGGGCTAGTGAGGATCCAAGAGGGTAATAAGAGATTCACTACCTCATCCCATTATTTGCTCTGGAATTTCTTCGTTTCTAATAATATTTCACCTCTTACTAAAATAATTTTACAAATGGAATCTGAAGAGGAAATAAAAGTCCATTGTAAGTAAATATTTTCTATAGTTTATGTCCTTTCTGGCAGTTAAATATCTGTCATAGATACATTAATCAGGGAATAAGGCAGTTAGTGTGTGATAGGTCATTTTCTTCTATATATAAAATTATTTTGAAGTTGTACTACTAGTACTAAATAATGGTCATTATATTTAAATTTTGGTAATATATTTTAAATATGTACTCCAATTAATATATACCTGGCAAATCTTTTATTTTTATATTTTTATTGATGTATAATTGACATAACATTACATTAGTTTCACGTGTGCAACATAATGGCTCAGTATTTGTATATAATATAAAATGATCACTGTGATAAGTCTAGTTAACATTTGTCACCATACATTGTTATATTGATGCATTTTTGTTCTTGTGATAAGAACTTTTAACGTCTACTCTCTTAGCAACTTACAAATATACAATACAGTGCTATTAATTATAGTCACATGCTCTAAGTTACACACCCATGACTTATTTATTTTATAACTAGAAGTTTGTACATTTTGATCCCCTTCACCCATTTCACCCACAACCTACCCCATAACTTTGGCAACCATGAATTTCTTCTCTGTATCCACAAACTGTTTTTTTTTTTTTTTTTAAGTTTCCACATATAAGTGAGATCTTATGATATTTTTCTTTCTCTGTCTTACTTTACTTAGCATAATGCCCTCAAGGTCCATCCATGTTATCAAAAATGACAAGATTTACTTCTTTTTATGGCTGAATAATATTTCTTTGTGTGACTGTGTGTGTATATATATGTGTGTATACCTATATATATACACACATATATACACATCACATTTTCTTTATTAATCCCAATGGATACTTAGGACACTTAGGTTGTTTCTATATCTTGACTACTGTAAATAATGCAGAGTTGAACATGGGAGTACAAATATCTTTTTGACTTAGTATTTTCATTTTCTTCAGATAAATACCCAGCAGTGAAATTGCTGGATTATATGGTAGTTCTGCTTTTAATTTTTTGAGGAGTCTCCATACTGTTTTCCAGAGTGGCTGCACCAGTTTACATTCCCATCAATACTGCACAAGTGTTCAATTTTCTCCATGACCTCACCAACATCTGTTATTTCTTGTCTTTTTGATATTAGCCATTATAAGAGGTGTGAGTTGATACCTCATTGTGGTTTTGACTTGCATTTCCCTGATGATTAGTGATGTCAAGCACATTTTCATGTACCTGTTGGCCATCTGTATGTCATCTTTGGAAAAATATGTTTAAATTTTAGATTGTTTTTGTTCTGTTGAGTTGTATGAGTTCTTTATATGTTACTGATATTAAGCCCTTATCTGATATACAATTTGCAAATATTTTCTCCCATTTAGGATATTTTCATTTCATTTTGTTGATGATTTCCTTTGCTGTGAAGATTTTTAGTTTGATGTATTTACATGTGTTTATTTTTGCTTTTGTTCCCTTTGATTTTGGTGTCAGATCAAAAATATTATTGTCAAGACCAATGTAAAGGAGCTTACCACCTGTGTCTTTTTTTTTTTTTTTTTGTGGTACACGGGCCTCTCACTGTTGTGGCCTCTCTCATTGCGGAGCACAGGCTCCAGACACGCAGGCTCAGTGGCCATGGCTCATGGGCCTAGCCGCTCCGTGGCATGTGGGATCTTCCCAGACTGGGGCATGAACCCGCGTCCCCTGCATCAGCAGGCAGACTCCCAACCACTGCACCACCAGGGAAGCCCCCACCTGTGTCTTTTTCTAGGAATTTTATGGTTTCAGTTCTTATATTCAAGTCCTTAATCCATTTTGATTAAATGTATGTGTGTGGTATAAGATAGTGATCCAGTTTCATTCTTTTGCATGTGGCTGTCCAGTTTTTCCAGCATCATTTATTGAAGAAACTGTCCTTTCTCCATTGTATAGTCTCAGCTGCTTTGTCATAAATTAATTTACCATATATATGTGAGGTCATTTCTGGACTCTTTATTCTATTCCATTGATCTATGTGGCCGTTTTTTATGCCTATACCATACTGCTTTGATGACTATAGCTTTGTAATGTAGTTTGAAATCAGGACGAGAGATGCCTCCAGCTTTGTTCTTTTTTTTACAAAATTGCTTTGGATATTTGGAGTTTTTTGCAGTTCCATACAAATTTTAATATTGATATATTTTGTGAAAAATGCCATTGAAATTTTGTCAGGGATTGTGTTGAATCTGTATATTACTTTGGGTAGTATGAACATTTTAACAATGTAAATTCTTCCAGTCTGTGAGTATGGTGTATCTTTGCATTTATTTGTATCTTTTTCAGTTTCTTTCATCAGTGTGTTACAGCTTTCACTGTACGTGCCTTTCACCATTTTGGTGAAATTCATTTCTATATATTTATTCTCTTTGAGGCAACTATAAATGGGATTTTTATTTTATTTGAATTGGTATGTCTCTTACATTTCTTTTTTTTTTTTTATAAAAAAAATTTTATTCGAGTATAGTTTATTTAAAATGTTGTGTTAGTTTCTGCTTTACAGCAAAGTGAACCAGTTTTACATATACATATATCCACTCTTTCAGATTCTTTTCCCATATAGGTCATGAATAAATGGGATTTTTACAATTGAACTTTCTGATAGATGTTATTAGTTTATAGAAACTCAATAGATTATTATATATTGATTTTGCATTCTGCCATTTTACTGAATTTGTTTATTAATTCTTAGAGTTTTTTGGTGGCCTCTTGAAGATTTTCTTTATATTATATAATATCTTGTTATCTGCAAATAGTGACAGTTTTGCTTCTTCCTTTCAAATTTGGATGACTTTTATTTCTTTTTCTTGCCTCATTGCTCTGATTAGGACTTCTAATAGTATGTTGAATAAAAGTGAAAGAATGGATATCCTTGTATTCTTCCAGATCTTAGAGAAAGTGATTTCCTCTTTTCATCATTGAGTTGTGATGTTAAGTATGGGCTCATCATATATGGCTTTTCTTACGTTAAGATACATTCCCTCCATACCTGCTTAGTTGAGTTTTTATCATAAATGTATACTGAATTTTTAAAAATGCTCTTCTCTGCATCTATTGAGATGATTATATGATTATTAGCCTTCATTTTGTTATTGTGGTCTATCACATTGTTTTGCAGATGTTGAACCATATTTGCATTCCTGAAAAAGATCCCACTTGATTCTTTTAATGTATTGCTGAATTCAGTTTCCTAATAATTTGTTCAAGATTTTTTGCATCATTGTTTATCAGTAATATTGGTCTGTAAATTTTTTTTTTCTTGTGGTACCCTTCTCTGGTTTTATCATTAGGGTAATGTTAGATCTGACAAATCTTGAAAGAATCAATATTCATAGAAATTATGTAAAGAAGGCCCAAAAGAGATGTTTCTAGAGAATGAGGGAAAGTAAACACTTTGCCAGAAATTACAAGTAAAGTTAATTGGCCAAACATCTTCTGCTACTAATTAATTTGGCATTAATTTAGAATGTACAAACTGCCAAACACTCTTCTAAGTGTTTTACATATATTAACTTACTTGAAACTCATGCCAGACTCTATTAGCTTTAGTTATAGGGAATTGTGGAACAGGTAGATTTCATAATAAAAACATGTCCAAAGTCATACAATTAATGAGTAAAAGAACCAGCATTCTAATATAAACTAGAATCCAGTTACCTCTGTTACCATCTTTTTGAAGCATAAGCTACAACTAATGATCAGATAAATAGTTTGAACCCATAGCTTCTGAGGTCAACCACAATGCTTTATATCACCACATTAAATGATCTAAAGACCTTCTTGAGATTTATTAAAAATACATTAATTATATAATAGGGTTTACTGTAATCACTATAAAGAATTAATAATTTTTGCGTATAGTTGAATAGAGTGAAATAGTTTCTTTCATAGTAAAATACGTCCTTGTACTTGCTTAGGTGATCTACTCCATAGTATTGTGCTCTTTATGTTCTCCTTCTGATACATACCAATGTTTTATTTATTATAATAGGGATTTAAGAAGTGATACATAATCTATGTCTTAAAAGAGTGAAATAGTCAAAGACTCTTCCATATTTTATATCCCTTAATTGATGGTAAATCTTTATAAATCATTATTTTTTGAGTGACAACTATGTCATAGACAGTGATACCAAAAATGTAAATGCATTTCTACCTACAGGGACTTGTACACTAATTGGAAAGTAGTCATGTGCTCCTGAAGAATTTTTAAAAATTATCTTGATATCCCAACTGTTGATCTCCCCCCTCTTCTTTCCCAGTTTTGCAGCTTGCGTATATAGAATATATATATGCAATATATATATATATATAATATATAAATTCTTATATGCTTAAGAATTTTATGATGTGAATCTTCACTCTGTTTCCCACTTACTACTTTCCTCAGTCCTATCATTAAGTCAATCCTTTAAGGGGATGAAAATATGCTCCATCTCCTAAAATGAATGAGGTCCAAACAAGTATATATCACTGAATACTGATGGGACAAATGACATTGTGTTAAGGAGCTCAAATATCTATAAATGTATCTCTATCAGTATCATTATCTATGTCTATATATATCTACATGTACATCTATATCCATATTATTCATGTTATACAGGCTAAGTGAAAAATGGGCAGTGAGAAGAGACTGATATGACAAAAAAGCTTTTTATAGAAGAAAGTTATTTATTGATTGTACTTTCATGTATTTTATAAGACATGTGAAAAGCATTAAGCTAGTACTGGGAGCAGTATTGAGATTTATTGTTTACACTAAACCACACTCAATACAATGTCAATCCCCTCTTCTACATTTTCCTTTTTTCATAGCCTGTGGACTTCTAGACATATTATTTATTACTTTGTTCTTTTATTTTGTGTCTACCTTTACCAGAATATATGTCTCACCAAGTCAGAGATTTTTGCTTTGTTCAATGATAATATCCTAAGCATGTAAAAGAATACCTGGCACATATTGAGCTCTCAATAAATACATGTGGAAATAAATTGGATTTCTATGATGTAATTCCTCCTCTGAAGGGTTTTAAACTGTAGTTGGAAAGCCAGGAGAGCTTGTGAGAGATATTTCAAAGGAGTGAATCAGTTATTTCAAGAAAGAAAGGGTGGCCAATAAAGTCGAATGTAACTGAGGGATGAAAGAAGATGTGGAGTAAAATACATTTCTGGTTTTAAAATCAGACCATTTGGACGAGTTTAAAAGAGGAGCAGAATCAAAGGGTTTTGGGGTTTTTTTTTTTTCATGGTAGCAAATATTATTGTTGTAAATTTGGTAAACTCAGGGTTTTAAAAAGCAGAAGAAAAAAACCCTAGTTCCAATAGAGTAAGAATTAGTGTGAGATGGGTTATGTGAGAAACAGAATGTAACACTTGTTCAGGTGAAGTCCTTAAAAAGGGAAGATAGGGAAAGAGTGCGGTGACATTGAGCGATGTATAATTTTTGGGTCACTATTTTAACTGTTGAAAAGAAGGCAATATAGTCACAAAGGACAAAGCTAGAGGTCCATATCCTTCACCTAGGAGAAATAGTATATTCCTACATATATCTGTGTAGTGTGATGAAGGTTCAGTATTCCTTGGGCTATATGCAGTCAGAGAAAATTCAATGATAAAAAGGAATAAAAGTGAATCAGCAATAATTTTTAAAATAGATAAACTTCCCTGGACATCAAATTCATTTCTCTCTTCACAAAACAAGGAGACTCTACACATTAGTGGCTCTGCCAAGGTTTTAACATTCAGTAATATCCCACCAGTGCACACTAAAGAAAATGGAAAGCAAATGCCATGCCAAGATTAGGCGTTTGTAGTTCTGTCTGCTTTTCCAGCTCTCATCACATTCAGACACCAGGGACCAAAACAACATCATTTTAAACTTAAAAGTAAATTTTGTCATGTGAAAATTGCAGATGAAATAAATCCTAGATAAGCATGCTATTTTCTCTCAGGAAAAAAAAAAATGTAAACTGGATTATAAGGATCAAACTGTCCCACTGCTTTAAGACATGTTCAAATATTCAGTTATGCACTGTGCATTTACAATTTATGCATTCTTATTACATTCCTGTTTTAGTCATGTACTAATGCTAGATAAAAAGATTCTTTGCAAAATAAACTCTGCTTAAGAGATGTTAAAGTTAGTACACATGCATGCAAAAGCCAGCAAATGCAAATTAAAGCTACGTGCTTAGACTGCCCTGATGAGGCAAGAAAATGCATTCCCAAATGCAGGGAAAGGGATTAAAATTAAAAGTTGGCATGTCCTGAAAATTGTGTCTATTCTTCTTATCTTTGCAAAAATTAGAACCATCAAGTTCAGATATTCGAATTTTTTTAGTGAAAAAAAGTCTAGTTCTAAAAAGTATAAAAATCAGTAGCAGAGAAATACATGAAAGTGTACATTTTACATGTTTAATTAAAAATTACTAAGTAACTACTCTTTTTATGCCCTTTGAAAGTGATTCATGCTTTAAAAAAATTACAAGATGACAGTAGTGGCAACTGCATTGTATTTTATGTTTATAGTTCCCTAAGAATTATGAAAGTATGAACCAATCTATATTTTGGGGGTGTCTAGTTTATTGAGATATAATCCATATACCATAAAACTTACCCATTTGAAATCTACCATTCAATGTATTTAGTGTTAATTTAGTATTTAGTTTAATATTAGAATTCAGTGTATTCATAGTTATGCAAGCATCATCACAACCAATTCAAAAATATTTTTATCACTGCAACTCCAAACACTGTACCCTTTAACTATCACTTCCCAGCCCTAGGTAACCACTAGTCTATCTCCTCCCTTTACAGTTTTCCTATTTCTGTACATTTCATATAAATAAAATCATATAATATGTGGTCTTTTGTGACTGGCTTCTTTCACTTAGCATGTTTTCAAGGTATATTTATGTTGTAGCTTATATCAATACTTTTTTATGGCTGAGTGATATTGTGTATAGATAAACCACATTTTGTTTATCCGTTCATCAGCTGATGGGTATTTGGGTTTCTTTTTCACCTTTTGTATACTGTTGTCACTGGTAGAATGGCAATTTCCTCGGTTCTTGCCCTTCTCGAGGGAAAAAATTCAGTTGAGAGGCATACAGCAGTTTTAAGTAGCAGGAGTTTTATTAAGCAGAGTGAAAGTACAGTCTCAAGAAAGGATGAGAGCTGGCTGTCTGGGAACCAGAATCAGCTCCACAATGGGGTGGGGTTGGGTTTTTTAGAGTGGTGGTCCTTCCCTGTGTCCTGCGTCATTTGACTGATAAGTTGATTGACAACTTTAGGTTTTCTCTTAGTGCACAGGTGCTTACTCTTAAGTGCCCAAATGAGACCGATGGGGTGGGGGGGGAGGGGCAAACCCCACTAGGTTGATTTATTACAAATACAGCATAATGAGTCCTGGGTTACCTTGAGTCATCTTTCAGGTCTTGGTGCATCTGCGCCAACCTGTGCTGGCGGTTTTATCGTGCTTGGTCCTGATATGGCTGGAAACATAGTGGTGGTCCTTGACCACATGAGGGAGGATCTCTGGGTGTGCTCTGACCACCAGTGTCCAGGTGGAGGAGGGAAAGATGAACCATCCAGGTTGGGGAGGGACCTGCTCATGTCTGACTAGCTACCTAACACTGTGAATAATGTTGCTATGAAAATTAATGCACAAATTTTTGTGGGGACATATATTTTTATTTCTCTTAAGTATATACCTAGGAGTGAAATTCCTGGGCCAAATGATGATTCTATATTTAATATTTTGAGAAACTGCAAGACTGTTTTACAAAGTGTCTGCAACATTGTACATTCTCACCAGCAGTATATGAGAGGTCCAATCTCTCCACATACTCACCAATGCTTCTTACTATCTGTAGATTAATAATTTACATCAAATTTCAAAAGTAATCAGCCACTATTTTTTGAATAATTTTTCCTTCTCCTTTCTCTAACTCCTCTCTTTCTGGCACTTCCATTTAGTATATATCGGTGTAATTAATGCACTCCACATTTCTTTGAGGTTCTGTTCCTTTTTCTTCTTTTCTTTCTCTCTGTTCTTCAGAGTACATAATCTCTACCAATCTATCTTCAAGTTCACTAATTCTTTCTCCTTCTAATTCAAATCTACTAGTGAGCCCCTCTGGTGATTTTTGCTTTTTCATTTTACTTATGTACCTTTGAACTCCAGTATTTGCATTTGGCTCTTCTTTTTCCCCCAATAATTTCTATCTCTTGAATTGATATTCTCTATTTAATGAGATTTTTTCATCATATCTTCCTTTGTTTCTTTAAACACAGTTTCCTATATTCCTTTGAAAATATTTGTAATGGCTCCTTTGAAGTCTTCATTAAATGTGACTTCTGGTTACCCTCACAAGCAGATTTTTTTCCTGATCTTTTTCTTCTCATGTCAGAATTTCCTGTTTCTTTGCATGCCTCCTATTTGTTCTTTGAAACTAGATATTTTAGAAAATGTACTGCAGAAAATCTAAGTGTTATTCACCTTCCACCCAGGGCTTTTTATTGTTTGTTTAGTGACTGGCTGGATTATTGTAGTGCAGTCCATTTCCCCAGCAGTGTGGAGCCTCTACTGTTGTACCTTAGTTGTGCAGCCTTGAACATGCACAGTCACCCTGGAATAACAATTATTTTAGCAGGGCTTTCTTCGACTGATCCTGCCTCTTGGCTTTACCCATTAGGAGTTTAGCCTCCATCAGGTAACTGGGAGACAGAATGTGAAACATTGATTCCCCACCCCTGGCTGGGAGATGGGGGTGGAGGAAGCCCTTTGTTCCTGGCTTCTCCTGCCTGGTGTTTCCATCAAACTGGGCTGGGAGGGGAGAGGGAGAGAGGAGGCTGTTGTTCAGATGCCAGAGACTTTTACTGCTCTTAGGCAGTTTTAGTGGATTTTCTTGAATACACATTTCTTTATTTGTTGTGTATTATTGGGAACATTTCCAGAGATTGTTTTTGAATAATTTCATTGTTTTTTCTGGGTAGTGGATTTACAGTGCCCCTCATGGAGACATTCTAAAAATGGAAACCTCAACCTTTCTTTATAAGAATGCAGATAATTTCACACTTTAGTGTTTCAAATTATTAGAGATTTCAGTTGACCTTTCTAAGGCTCAAAATGATTAATCCCTAAATTGGAGTCTTGTTGCTGATCACAGATGGGTAACATTCCCAAAGCTATAAGATAACCAAAAGGAAGAACGCTTAGCTCTGGAATTGCTGGATTCTTTCTAGTAATAATAGTAACAACTTTCAAAAGCATGAATCTTTTCAAAGCCCAGCACATTGTTTTAAATGAATCTCAACAGTAAACTTTTGAGATGGCTATTACAATTCTTGTTTTACAGATGGGGAAACGGAGATAATTGTGCTTCTCCCTTATACCCCTCCCTTGCCTCTGCCTTGTTCTCCCCTGCATTGCTGAGGTTGACCTAAAGGCTACCTTCCCTCACTCCACTGTCAGCTGGATTATGGATGGCATCAGGCAATAGGGCAATACTGGGAGTTGCAAGGGTAGAGGAAAGAGATAATCCAAGTTATTTCTCCCCCTCCTTCTTTGCCTCTCCTTTCTCTCCTTCCATTTTCACCACCGGCAACATCTGTTTCATAGTCCTAACTGCCCCTGAATAAGACCACTCTCTTGCAACATCATCTGAGTGATCCATACCTTGCACTCCAGCAGCACTACTCCCTCCCTCTGATCTTCTGGTCTTGAGTTTCTAGTAATTTATGCTGGCATTCATCTGTAGTTTACCTTACTTTACCCTTTTTGTCCTCACATCTCCCTAATCATGCATGTAGCCACATATGCAAATTTTAAAACCCCTTTGTTTTAAATGTTCAAGTGGTTTCTGTTGTGGTTTAGGATTTATTGAAACAATTACTTAGATATTAGGTAGCAAAAATGAAACTTGAACCCAGAGTATCTGAATCTAATTCCAAGGCTGTTTCCAGTTCTATATCAGAGTAGCCATTGAGACTCAGTCCAATGTTGATCATGATCAGAATGAAGGTATTCTGTTTAATGCAGAGAGACAAAAAATATAACATTTTGTGGAGTGACAATTCTGGAAGTTTGTATGCTATACATATAATTAATGGTACTCATTGTTTTGTGATTATTCTAGAGATAATACTAAATCTTGTCATGTTTTCTTTATTGTTATCAACTATAACAAATGAAATAGTCATATTCTATCAAATAATATATTTATATTTATTAGAACATTACTTAGTAAAATGTCAAATCAAAAGTGTTCAGACATCTTTGTCCTGTATGACTTCTGATTTGTTCCAAACAGGTTGGTAAATGACTGTTTTTAAAACTCATTATCACAATTCATACACAGGGTATGGAACATATAGCTCATGAGAAAATAAACTACTTTGAATCTCTAAGTGCCAATGTTCTTCTTCATCATGAAATATATTTTAATATGTATTAATAGTATTTATATAAAAGTTTAAAGTATCAGATTGTATTTACTCATTTAAAAATGTACATCTTATTTTCTGCCATATTAACTTCTAAGAAATCAATTACTGATTATATTTGGTAATACATTTTTTTTCTATTTGTCTTTTCTGATTAATATTTGATAGAAGACTATCAAGAAACAGTAAAAAGGCTGGAGATATATACATATATATAGATATATGTAGATGTATATATCTATATATCTCCAGCCTTTCTGTTTATATATATATATTTCTACTGTTTATATATTTATACACACACACGTTTTCAATTAATTCCTGAACACTATGTCATTATAAAAAAGACTATAATGCACATGACTACATTAATCTAATTTACCTTTAAGCTCATTTTACCTTTTTCTTTTTTAACAGCTTAAATGGATGAATTTTATTTTCATGTTCTAATTTTACCTTTTTCTTAAATGCGGTATTAGTTTGGTTCTAATGGAACAATATCAGAGGAAACCAACACCCCATTTTTGCCCATAATTTGTCACTTTCCTTGCCTTATCTAGTAGCATATAATTTATGTCATTTAAAGCTTATTCTTTTTCTTTCTCATTATTATTATCATACCATCAACAAATATATATCAAGTGCCTACATATACACAAACTCTAGTTACCAGAAATGTATTTAATTTTAAGAGACAGTTAATATCCTTTCCCAGCTAACAGAATCAAATTAAAATCTATCCTGACAAAATAGACCAAACTGAGAGATAGCTGATATAATACATATCCCCATAAACACATAAGTGCAAATGCACAAACACACAATCACTCACTCACACTAGACACAGGCATACGTGATGACAATAATCCTAGAATTTTAAACCATATTTGTATGCTAAGTATCTATCCCAGAAAAGCAGATTAAATAAGCAATGACTTCTTATTATAGATTCCCCAATTTAAATAGCTACAATACAACCATCTGGGCATATCCACAGATGCACAGCTTGGCAGCGAGCACAGAAGTTTACAGAAGGTCATATGCTAAATTTGGACATCCCGGTATTCCCTTTGCACTAAATTTTCAAAGCCAGATTATGAAGAAAAGAGTTGTGAATTTAATGCACATGTATAGTTAGCAATATTTTTGCATTTGACATATTTGAAATCGATTGCATTTCAAGGATGCAGTTATGCGCTTTCTAACCCCATACTGAACACATCATGGAAGTCATTTGAGAGTAATTGCCTCATAAGACATAGTTCTATAATTCAAGCTCATTCCTTAAATATGTAATTCAAACTTGTGCCTTGACTAAGTTTGCAATTCAGTCCATGATTAGATTTAATTTCTCTTATTTTTGAAAGTCTAATATTTCCTCAATGAGTATACAGTTATGAGTAGAAATAAATTTTAAAAAAATTATTATGTAGTGGTGGTCAACTGAATGTGATTTTCTCCTGAGAGGACATTTGGCAATGTCTGGATTTTTAACTGTCACAACAGAGGGAGGGGTTTGCACAGGCATGTAGCACATAAAGGCCAAGTGGGCTGCTGAACTTTCTACAGTGCACAGGACAGTCTCTTGTTATCCACCCCAAAATGTCAATAATTCTGAAGCTGAAAATTCTGTTTTAGTGTAACGTTTGGTGATGACATATTATTGTCATGTCACTTCTTCATAAATACCCACATGACCAGTTTAGTGTTATGTGTAAGAATAAGAAGCCTTCCCTGGGTAGGCCTAAAAGTAGGTTGGAGATGACAGAATAAAGAGTCACTGAACCTGGAGTCTGGTTGATAGAACTTATTCATTCTGAAAAGTGAGACAAAAAGAGGTGGATTAATAATAATAAAGAGCACCTCAATGGCATGTGAGACAATATAAGGTCTCACAAACATGTCATTGGAAACCCAGAGGGAACGAGTAACTCAGAAAAAAATAAAGAGGATGATGGTCAAACATTTTCCAAATTCAGTGATAAACATCAACCTAAAAAAAATCTAAGAAGTTCAGTGAAGCTCAAGCAAGGTTGTAAACAAAGGAAATACATCTTAGGAACATCATAGTCAAATCTTTAAAAGTAAAAGAAAAAGAGAAAAATCTTGATGACAGGGAAAAAAAAGATAAATCATATACAGAGAAAGAAACTATAGAAGCCAGAAAAAAAAAAAAGACTTTTTAAAAAATACAAAAAGATAAAGAATTCTATTAGGCCATAATTCAATACTTAGCAAAAATATTCTTCAAAAATACAGGTGAAATTAAAACATTTTCCGATACATGAAAGCTGAGTGAACGTCTCTACTAGAGAAGTTGCTAGCAAACTTCTCTGCTAGAAATAAATAAGGAACTTAATCAGGTTGAAGGTAAATTATACCAAAATACCTGAAGAAAAACTAAATCTAAAAGAAGGAATTAAGAGCACCCAAAATGAGCACCCAAAATGACAAATAAGTGGTAAATGTAAAGAACTACTTTTTCTGTTAGGTAATATAAAAACAAATTATTGTTTAAAACAGAAAATAATGCCATTGTAATTGGGGTTTATATTATTTGTAGAACTAAAATACATGACAATAATAGCCAGTGCATGGGGGGATGATGAATGTAATTATACTGTTGTAAGTTTCAAATATTTTAAAACTCAATGTGAAGTGATAAAGTTCACTGGGATAAATTAAAGATGCACTTCATAATTCCTAGAGCAACCACTAAAATGTAATATTAATACATTTGGCTAAAATCCAAGATAGAGAATAAAATCCATTTTAATAATATTTAAATAATCCAAAAGAAAGCAAGAGAAAAGAAAGGGTGGAACAAAAAAGAGATGGGGGAAAAAATACAAAAAGCAAGTATTTAGACTTAAACATAAGATATCAATAGCTATGCTAGATGTAATGAGCTTAACATTTCAATTAAAAGGTCTAGATTATCCCACATAAAAAAAGAAAAAGACCCAACTACAGGTAGTCTGAAAGAGATGCACTTTAAATATAAAGACACACATTAAAGGTAAAAGTGTGGGAAAATTATATTATGCCAATAATAACCACAAAATAGTGTGGCAATATTAATATAAGAAAAGTTAGACTTCAAGATGAAGCGTATCATCAGAGATAAAAGGAACATTTTATGTTTATAAAGGGCTTGATTCAACAGTAAGACATAAAATCCCAAATGCATCTGCACCTAATAATAGAACTTCAAAATGGATAAAGAAAAACTGACAGCAGTAAAGGGAGAAATAGACACACAAAATTTTCAGAAGTTTCTATTTTGACTATATTTAGTCATCAACATATTGTACCAAATAACAGGTAGAAATGATATAGGCTCAGTGAATATACCTCACTTTTATTATTGTACAAACAAGCAGAAAAACAGATAATCAACCATAATCTCAAAACTGACATATTTCAATCTAGAGTTTTAATCCAGTGAGTGTGTGCGTTTTAACCAGGAAATTAATCCAACTAATATTATTTGGATCATGTTAAGAATATAAACAATACCAAATGGATTGGCATTCTCTGAGCACACAGTGAATGACAAAGTGTAAGGAAACTGTCCTGGCAAGCGGTAACCAGAAGCCAGCTTGGAATTAACCAATTTCCTTGGGGTAGATCAAAAATCTTTAAGAGAACACATGGAGATCATAGTTAACTGAATTAGAGTGGTCACAAAGACTTAAAGCAAAACAATCTGTGGCTTGCTAAATTTTTAACCTCAGTAATAGTTCTTTGTTTTTAACACCAATTTAACACAATAATATTGTGTTCCTGATATATTATTTTTACATGGTTAGTAACAGTGTGGATCCCAGTGTCTTCCAAAAAATTCTGGTCTGTGCCCCATAATAAGTAATACATTTAACATTGATATGCATAATACACATATACAAACATACATACTCATACAGAAATCTGGAATTTTAAAATGTTTCATAAAGTAATATACCCCCTTACAATGCATAATGGCAATCTGTTCTATTCAATTATATTCTATTCAATTCTATTTATTAATGCTGGGCTTCACCCATTAAACTGATTTCATGATCTATGAATGAGTCATGAATCACAATTTGAAAATTAACATTTAGACTATAAGGAGTATATTTGGTTAGATTAAGCAACCAAATGTAACATATTTTAAGAGGTGACTGCAGTCATTGTGTTAAATTAAGCTATTTAGGTAATCATATTATAAATAGAAATACTTAACTAGATTCTATTTCATTAAAAAAATTAACTTAATTCTTAATACTGTTCATCTCTGTGGTAGGCACGGTTTGCCTTGTGCTACTCAATATCCATGACCTCTTTTCCTCTTCAATTAAATGGGTTGTGTTTACAAAAAGCATTTCTTCAATGAGTTTTGAGAAGTCAATATGTAACAAGATGTATAATAGGAAGGAGAATTAGAAATATTGATGAAAAGAATTGGAGTAGAATAAGATCAAGAGAAGAAAATCACACAATAGAATACAAGACAGAAAAGAGGAAATAAGATAAATAAATACAAAATATTTGATAAATCAATAAATTATAAAAAGATAAGAAATGTGATGCTACCACTGTGAAATGAAAGAAATGTCAATAACAAGAGGCTTTCAAGGGCAACATTTACTAAAAATGATAACATAATTGTACTGAGCACTTCTTACTTGTCAGGTGCTTTCCCAAGTGCTGAACATGTGCTAAATCATTTATAGTCTTATAACAACCCCAGAAGGCAGGTGCAGTTATTATCCCCATTTCATATCGCAGCAAGCCAAAGCAAGGTTTTCAAGATCACACAGCTTGTGTTAGAGCCACAACAGGAGCACAATTGTCTAGCTCCAAAGCCCACACTCTTACCTACTACTTCACACTCCATGGTTACTACAGTGTGAGCTAGACACAGTTAGTTTCATGCTGTGAATAAGGAGAGTTTTTTCTGGAGTCAAAAAAACCAATAAATGACAGAACCATGCTTCACACCCACATGACTAAGTTCCAAACTTGTTCTCTTAAGAACTAGACTCTACAGAAATTTACTATGATCATTAACTGTACCCCTCCCACTCCTCTGCATGCTTTATCCTTTTTGCAAAATGCCCTGTAATTCTCACAAAGACCTTATGGAAAGCTCTTATCATCACCTCTGTGTTGTGTATATAGGAAGACATTCATATACAGATGGTTTAATAGCTTATATAAAATCACAAAGATAGTAAATAGAGCCTGGATTCAAATCCAGGCCACTGACTCTAGTGCATTTAATCTTAACCAATATGGTGTAAAGCTTATCAACAGGGATGTTTCATGGGATGTCAAACTTGCAGTACAGCATTTAAAATCATAGGTATTACATATTTTATGAAAACATTTTCAAATGGAGAGAATGAAGGATCATGGTTGAAGAAAAAAAGAACATGCTTGCTGAAGGATCATTGTACCTATTACATCTAACAGTGAAATATAGAACTGTGGGATATTATCAGAGCCAGTAAGAGTTGTAAATACATAGGTCTACTGTTCTGAAGTGACTATAAGTACAACGCAGAATGGTGGGCTTAGTTAGTGGAAGTAGTTCTTCACACACATGAACAAGAAGAGTCATGACTGGTTATTGGAGACAGTGAAAATCCTCTAAGTTTCTCATTTCATATCAAAGACCAAGATAAATTCCTGGTATATAGAATAGTTAACAAAGAAAATAAATCCAAAAATATGTGGTTGGATTTATATTATGACTGAGGTATTTGGGAGGCAAAGAAGAAAGTAAAAAAAAAAAAAAGTGTAAAAGAACATCTTAATATAATCAAATGCAGTCAAGCAGGAAACCTGGAAAAAGGAAAGTATTTGCAAATATATGACCAAGCAAGTGCTGTTAAGCTTAATCAACAAAATACTCATAAAAATCAATATGAAATACACTAAAATCCCATTAGGAAACTAGACTCTAAAAGGAAAAAGAGAGAAGGTGGTACTTTGGGAGCAGACACGATGATCTTTGATTATGCATGAACATAGGTCATAAAAGAATGAGGTGCTTTATGTGGCTTCAAAGTGAGTAAAAGTTTGAGCTTTGAAATCTGACAGACCTGGGTTTGAATCCAGTTTCATTCAACCTCATAGCAGCTATGTGGCCCTGGTCTAGTTAGCTTTAAATTCCTTCAGAAATGTGACTGCTTTCAACATTGATTCATTTATTGAATTTATTTTTTTCTGTCTCTGAGGCAAAATTTTTATTACAATTTCTGCATGTTTTTCTCATATTACTTCTTATTCTGTGGACCTGCCTCATATGTATTTCTTATAAGTACCTTGCATTCCCTCCTGTCTTCCTTCTGTTCTCTTGCCATCTCTTCTTCTTTTATTGGCCTATCCCTATATCTTGAAGATTATTTAATGGAGGAACCATAGAAAGTTAACATTATTAATACATATAAAAGAGACAATGTAGAACACTTGAGGGGGAGAGTCAAATTTGCAAATTCTCAAAGGTAGTTCTAAGGAAGATAGGGTTGCCATATATAATACCAACACCAGTTAAATTTGAATTTCAGATAAAGAATGAATATTGGGGACATACTTATACTAAAAATGTTTTTAGTAAATATGACAATCATAAAGAAAGGGTATGTACTAAATATAACAATATTAACATTGGAAAATTCAATTTAAAGGTGATCCATTTTTGAAATTAACTAAAATGACAAACTAGACACTTAAGGAGAAATGAAACAAAAACAATGTTAACATACATCAAGCCAGTAAAAAGAAGAATGTGGTATAAAGCATGGAACTGATGGCTGGCCCTAAGATATATCAGATATGACTTGGAAGATTTATTGCAAGGATGAGTCACCAAGGGAAAAAAAGATTAGATTTATGATTATGTATAATCCAAGGAGATAGAAGTCTAGAAAAAAATTTGTGTATGAATGGAAAGAGAAGCACAATGCAATATGTCAAGTCAAAAGTATGTCAAATGTATTAGTTGCAGTGGATGTTAAGTATCCTAAAATTCTGTTAGGACAATGTCAACCACCATGTGGAAGGGTATTTTTTATCAACTTTTATTAGAGCCAATGGTTGTGTCAACCTTTTTCTTTGGTAGGCATAAGAATGCTTTTTCCTAGAAGAGCTTATGTACAAGATTGATACATAAAATAAACAATGTAACTGCAGTGGTGGAAGCAGTTGAGAAGCTCATTGTCCCATTAAAAACCAGATGAGCAATTTAGCAGTCTCAAACACAGAAGTAGTGATGACTTTCCTTACTATGTAATAAACTCATATGCAGACACACACTCAAAATTGTAAAATACTTTGAAGTCTCAAAGCATCAATTTCTAATTGATTCTTATTTTCAAATATAATTAAAAAATTTTTTCCACCTTTTGGAGTACTTTCTTTACTGACAGTTTATACAAAGACACAGTACACATCCTGGATAACTCAGCAATGATAAAGGCTATGATATCTCTCCTGCTTCCTCCAAAGGGGGTTCTAAAGAACAAGGGACTTGATCAAGATTATATTCAAAGCAAAGACACATAATTTCAGTAAAAAATGACAGGAACTATGAGCAAGAAGGAGTAAAGGTTGTGAAGTGTGGAGTCAAAGATACCAGCTTTCCTGATTGTTGTGGTTTCAGAACTAAAAATTTACGTTTTAAAAACTAGAAATGTTACATAGAAATCATCTAATTCTTGTGATAAGAGGGAGTTATTACAGCGGAGATAAGAATAAAAAGGAACAGAAGCCCTGTTTTTATTTCAAAGTGGCAAAGTATGAGTACAATTTAAAATAGAATATAAAGACATCTCTCACAAAAAGGAAGTATAAAGCTCTGGGATTTAAGGAACATAAGTAGGTATTTCCAATTGCAAAATCATTTAATGGAGTACAAAGAGAGTAGAAATTGAAGAAAGAATAGGGGATAGAAATGCTTCATCTTCACCTACACTGTATAAGCATTTCTAGATATTCTGGTCACAGGCTTTTATTTATTACACTCTCCTCCTGGGCATTCCCACCTGCTCCCAGGACTTCAGATATCACCTCTATGTTGTTAGTGTCCATAAGTACAACAGATATTTCAAAACATTTCACAGGACTTTTGCAGAGTGGACTTGGTGGATGAGAGAGAGGGAGAGAGGGAGGGTGAGAGGGAAATGGGGGGAGAGGGAGGGATGAATGTGAGGAGACCCAAAGCAACAGGGATTGCATTTGCATTGCAACTCACACCTAGTTCTGAAACATTTCCATTCTCACCTTTGGTCTTTACTTTGGGAGTAGGTATGCTGTAAAACAGAAACACCATTTTAATTTATGTCTTAGAATTCTAGACTTGAAGATGGGGCTGTAGCATTCGCCTTGGGTGTGAGCAACTTTGGCAGACAGAATTTAAAGATTTGTCTCGCATTTGTGACCCTTAATTTTCATCTAGTAGTTGTTACAACTCCATGCTGAGTTGAGAGGTAGCAGGTTCACTGTGAAGTCTGCAGTGGCAGAGCAAGAAAGCCACTCTTCTCTCCCCAGCAAGAAGATGCTGAGGGAGGCTCCTCATCTGTGATTTTCCCTTATTGGGGAATGTTGCAGAAACCTAGGGCCTGGTAGCCTCCTAGAGTCTAATGGCATTTGGGTCAGCTTGAGAGTGCTAATGGGTTTTGTCCAATCCAAAAGAGAGATTAATTCATTAGCTATACCAAGCTTAGATTCCAGCACTAAAGACGAGCCAAGAGCTAGTTACCAAGACGATGCTGAGGACAATGCCTAAACCCCAAAGTGACATCTTCTCACTCTAGCTCTCCCAACTTTGCCCTATCTCTGCCCATCTTCCCCACCCATGCCAGAGGATGAAAAAGCCACATTCCGTGTCCAAGAACACATTTTATTTTTATTAAAATGAGACTGAATATTACTTAAGTAGACTCTTTATATTGTTATATAGGATTAGGTTTATTGTTTGTAACTAAATAAAGTTTTTTTCACATTAAACCATAAGTGAATTCTTATGAGGAAATAATAAAATAAGTAAATAAGATTAAAAAACAATGCTTTCTCAGCACATAAGAGTTATGGATAGGTGAATTTTTCCAACTCACTATGAACAATTCTACTCATTTTGCTGCATTTACTAACACCTGATATGTATCATACACATTCCCTGGCAACTATGCCTCCAGAATTTTGGTAATGGAGAAAATTAAATTAGACAATATTGTGAAAGGAAGGCTGAGGTCCTATCTTGAAAACTTCTTTGCTCTGAAAACATTCTTTTCACTTAGAGTGAATGCTTATTTAGTGTGGGTTTGATGGAATTGAATAAAACTTATTCAGTGCTTTTCCCAACGTCTTAAGGAGTGCCTATCTGAAACTGTTTATTATGCTTTCAGAGCAGATAAATACAGAAATTATGACTGGCAGTTATATGTGAAATTTTATTTATCCAGGCAATATGCAAGTTCAATCTCTGTAAGTTTAAATGTGTAGGTGTGCATTGCCAACTCTCTTAAGATTCAGATTCAGATAACAGTTACTGATTGTCACTTATAGACCAGAACTAGTGCAGAGCTCATTACAAACATTTTATCATTGATATCCCCTGAAAAATCTGTGAGGTCAATATTCTTATACCCAGTTTATAGATGAGAAAACTGATACTGAAAGTGGTTAGCTAACCTCTCAAGAATAAATAGCCATAAAGATGATAGAGCCAAAATTTGAATTTTGTTGGTCCTGTGATTTAAACTCTCATGCTTTTTTAAACTCTCATGTCATTGATGCTACTGCTGTTTTTCTTCTTATTGTTTTTATTATGCCTTTCTTAGGCTCCATTAGAAAACCACCCTCTGTTCCCCAGACTCTGATATTCAGTCATCTAACCCAGCTCCCAAAACCCCTGCAAATTAAACAGATTGGAGCTCTTTAAATAATGTTTCAAAATAAAAGCCAAAACAAACCCAGTTTAGTTTCACGGCAGATGTTCTGGTTCTAGGCTGAATTAGTCATCAAATCTGCCTCGCTTTGTATGTTTTTATTGTTGTTGATTTTGGAGAAAGACACCAAATTAATGAATTGCTTTTCAAATTCCCCTTGAAAGTGTGCTTATAACCTAAGATGGTAGGCCCAGGTGTGGTAGCAGAGTTAATTAGAATGTGCACATTAGATGCGTCTCAGAAGGCTGCATATCCAATGCAAATTTTCAAGCGCTTAATGCCCATTCAGATGTGTGTAGTGATTGCAGCATTACAGAGGACAAAGCTAGAATGCTGTGAGCTTATGAGCTTGGACAGAGCTTTCTTGTGTACTCGGGAGAAAACTGAATGGGGCAAGATGGCAAAATCTTTTACTGATTCCTTTGGAATTGATTCTTATTGCATTAGCCAGTAGGATGCACATCTTGCATAATAATAATTACACTGCAATAACAGGACACTCATTTTGGCTTGATTCAGTGCATAATATTCAGTATATGTTTATGTGTGTGCTGGTCCCTTTTAAAGTAATCATTGTCAAATGAAATGCTACTGTCACGTGACAAACATCTCTAATACTCTTGTTTATCATCTAGTGATTATCCCTTTAAGAAATTCCTATAATTTCTGTTTGCCTTTTATGAGTTAGTAAATCACACTTTTTGGAAACAAATTTGCAACAAATTGAGAGACAGAGATAAAAGTCAGATTTGTGACAAAAAGGACTCACCACTGATGTCAGAATTAGGTTTAAATTAGGTAGTCACAAGCAGCACTGGACACCAGACCTTCTCTGTCAGGAAGAGGCCTATGGCAAATAAAAAGTGCAGAATGAATGCATTCTACAGATAAGAATTTCCAAAAAGAGAATCAAAGTAGAACCTGGCCACATTTTAGTTCTCTCAGATTCACCAATCAAGCAAATATTTTACCATTTGAAAATGTCAAGTGCTCCATCCCATAGAATAACATCTTGCTTTGTAAAAACAAAACAAAAACAAGAATCAAAACAAACCACCAAAAATTTTTAAGTAGAAATATTTGGAAATTGAATTGTTGTAAAAAATAATAAAAATAATAAGTTAGGCAAGAGCTATAACCTTTCCGAGAGTCTTTCTCTCTCTTTTTCTCTCTGTCTCTGTTTTAAAGCATGAGTGTAAAGCTGCCTATCTCTGCAGGCTTGTCCAGCACACTGAAGTATTGTAAGGATTTAATGATTGCTGTAAGAAACCACCACAGTTCTCATTAGAGAAGGACCAAGAGACTTAGAAATTGTGAGTAAAAATATTTTCATGCTCCTGCACATTTAAGTTGAGGTGACCCAATCTATGTCTAAAGCATCTCATGTTTATGTTATGTCCTCATATATTAGTTTCCTATTGTTGCTGTAGCAGCAATAAATTTACCACAAATTTATTGGCTTCAAACAACACATATTTGTTATCTTATAGATCTATAGGTTAGAAGTATAAAATGAGTTTCACTGGGCTAAAATCAAAGTGCAGGCAGAGCTCTATTCCATCTGGTGGCTGTAGGGCAAAATCCATCCCCCTTTTGTTTCTAGCATCTATTCTACCTACATTCTTTGGACATGGTCCCTTCTTCCATCTTCAAAGCCAGCAACGTAGCTTCTTCCAATCTCTCTCTCTAAGGACATTAGAGAGAAATTCTCCTATAAATTTTTTTGTAAGTGTTTCTGACAAGGGCTCTGTGATTACTTTGGGCTCACCCTAATAATCCAGTATAATCTCCCCTTCTCAAGGTCCTTAATCACATCCGCAAAGTCAAACTTTTGCCATGATTAGGGTAACATATTCACAGGTGCCAGAGACTGGGATGTGGATGCTTTGGGGAGTCTGTTTCTCTGTTTACCTTGCCTAAGTGTCTTATATAGCTTATTGGGGAGACTTCTGCTCTTGTTATAACCCACAATCCTTGACAATAAGAACATAGAAGTAAAAACCACCCTATTCAGTTGTAAATTATAAATGTAGTTTTTAGCTTAGAGAAAAAGGCAAAGAACCACATGATCATATCAATAGATGCAGAAAAATACCCATCCATGATAAAAAAACAAACTATAAACAGAATTGACAGTCCATAAATAAATCATTACACCTATATTTAATTGATTTTTAATGAGGATGTCAAGGTAATTCAATAGGGAAAAATAGTCTTTATAATAAATAGTATTTGGTTACCTAAATATCTATATGCAAAAATATGAAGTACCACACACCATTTACAGAAATTAACTGAAAGTGAATCATAGAACTAAATGTATAAGCTGGTACTATTAAACTGTTAGAAGAAAACAAAGAAGTAAATGTTTATATCCTTGTGTTAGGCTATCATTAAATTTTAACATTCTGTCCTTCAAATGACAATCATAAAGAAAGTGAAAAGAAGACCTACAGAAGGAAGGAAAGATTGTCAGTGATATATCTAGTATTTGTTATATATAAAGAACTCTTAAAATTCAATAATAAGAGTACAAACATCCCTTGAAGTTCTTTAGATGAGGAACTAAGAATGGGACAAGATTGAAAATATTTTGCATAATTTTACAAAATTATGATGGATTAATTTAGCCTGCCTTGAAATAAAATTTTGTAAAGGGAATCATAAATTTCCCCTCTTCATCTCATTGCATAACATAAATAACAAGAGTGGTTATTGATATCCTCTTTAAGACAAATAACTATGAAGTGAAAATGTCAAGGAATTTAGATTCAGACAAATCCTGCTTAATTACCTAGGTGATTGTTGACAAGTCATCCTACTTTCATAGTACTTATTTTGTTTTTGCCATTAAGTTAAAGTTAAACTTAATCATATTAATTGTTTAACAAATTCTATAAATAATTATCAAGCACTTGCTACAAGCTTGTCGCTGTTTTAAGCCAAGGGGAAACAGTGTTAAATATGTAATACTTAATATATTTCATATACAATCAGGGTTACAGAAATGAGTTCACAAAATGATTTAAACTAATCTTCTTACAGTATCATATACATAATGGGCCTAAATAAAAAGTACATATCATTAATTTTTCTTTACATGTTAGTACTTACTTCACATTTGTAATATGGTCTGATGCCTTTGTCAGCTCAGCTGCATTTTTATCCACGAGGCATTAGTTAGGTAGTACTTGGCTACTGTATACCTTGAACAGGTCATTTATGAAATTCATAAATATGCTTGCTTCTCTAGTTTGTTAACAGTATTTAGAATTTGAATCTAGCTTTGGCAATTACTGAAAAATATATTGATCTCATTCACAACTGCATTATCTAATTTATTTATAAAAAAATGTACCCATCTCTGCCCACCAAGCTAAATTCTTTTTAGTTAACCAATCTTTCAATAGTTCTGACACCAATTTTATAAAATGACTTGTGATTTTTGTAGGTTTTTTTTTTTTGGAGATACAATAAAATAATTGCAAGAGTAGAAAACAATCTTTAAAATATGTTTTGTTTTTTTTTTTTCTCCTGGAAAAACACCAGAAAATTTTAGGCTACTGTGAGATGTATTATGAACTGGCTATTACAGAATGTCAAACAACTCAGTTTTTATTGTTGTTTCACATGATATTTATTGAATTTTAGAGTGTTTTTGTCTAGAGGTCTTCCAAATCAGAAAAAAAGGGGAAAAAAATATTGAGAACAAGCAGTTCTTGCAGTTAACAAGTCAGTGGGAAGCATAAAGTTCTGTCTCAATTTTGTTTCTTCAGATTGCTGAGTTGTTTCCTACAACTTTTGTTGACATTCAAAACAGAGCACTGCTAGTAAGGCAATAGAGTTCAAAGTTAGAAACAATTTTATAACATTTCTATAAAGTAGGCTGGGGAAATGCATTCTCAACTCTTCTGAAGTTAAAAAAAATGTTTTTTAAGTACAAGATTGCTCAAGTAATAGTTGATGGTTTAAGAATAGAATAAGGTAGAAATGTTCTAATTTCCATAAAGTTAACACTACTTATTATATAATTTCAAGTGGAACATAATGATATAAACTCTCTTGGCATTTATGTTCTTTTATAAAATTTTATGTTTTAATTTTTTAAACTGAAGTAGGGATTATTTTACTGAAAATCAGCACAAAGTATATGTGTACAGCTGCAGAGAGTTGAACATGGTAAATCTACCATTGCAACTGGCACTACCAGCTCCTTGGAAACCTCTTGCCCCCAAATCTGCTGTAAGTCACTATCTACCCCTAATCCTGCCCCAGAATAACCACTAACCTTAGAATTCGGTCCTTAAAATTAGAAGGATTTCTAATACCTTCGATTACTCAGAGCTGCTTTGAAATTTTTGTGTAAAGAACGATACAATACGTATTCTTTGTCTGACATCGTTCACAGAATGCTTTGTTTGTGAGATCCATCCATGTTTTGCATATATCACTCATTTGTTGATTTCCTTGCTGTACAGCATTTTACTGTATGTATATATTGATACAATGAAGTATCAATTCTACTGAGAATGGACATTTCTGCAGTTTGTTGTTGGGGGTAGTTAAAAATACTACTTCCCTGAACATTCTTAAACATAATTACATGTACCTCATACACATCACTAAACCAAAATGAAGAAGTAAATTGGAGAACTTACGCAACCAGATTTTAAGAATTATTATAATAGGCAATGTAGAACTAGCATAAGTTAGACAAATAGATCAAAGAGAAAGAATAGATCAATGAGAAAGAACAAACACACAAATATGCTCACTTGACTTGTGACCTAGGCACCACTGTAATTCAGTGTGTGTAGAATGAATGAATGATGCTGGAGCAATTGGATATACAGAAAAAAAAACACAAAAATTCATGCTCACCAGGTGATATGACTGAGAAAATATTTTAAAAAGTCAGACTTGGAGAAGATGTTCACGTCTGTATGTAGCAAAACACTCATATTATGTATATACACACATATATATACATATACACACAAATGTATTCATATACACATAATCATTATTATATACATACCATATACATATTATATATATATGTATATATATATATATATATAAAATGAGTGCAAATGAGTGAAAAATGAACAATCCAGTTTTTTTTTAATGGGGAAAAATTTGAACAGAGACTTTACAAGCGAATATTGAAATAGCTGAAAAAAATTTTAAAACTACTGGACATTGTTAATCATCTGAGAAATACAAATTAAGGCTATTATTTGCTGTACATGCATTAGAGTGACAAAAATTAAAAACATGTCAAATACCAACTATAGATGAGGATGAGGAGCAACTGGAACTCTCATGCATTTTTCATAGGTAGGTAAAATGGTACAAACACTTTGAAAATCTAGTTGTTTCTACATTCAGCACATGATTGGCAATTCTACTCCAAATTATATTCCCAAGAGCAATAAGGGCATAAGTCTGCAAAAATACATGCACAAGCATTCAGAGGAGATCTACTTATAATAACTAAAACACTGGAAACAAAGTGTACAACAAAAGACAATGGATAGATAGATAAATAAGTAATGGTATACTTAAAAATGACAATAACTCCACAAAACATTATGGAGGAATAAGCAAATCTTACGTGTAACAAGGTGGATGAAACTCATGAACATATAGTAATGGACAATAGAAGACAGACACAAAAACATACATAGATTTTTATTATTGTCACTTTTTTTTTGAGGACTCTGGGTTTAGTGCTTTATTCTAATATTCCAATAATTATCATGATCACCATATTATTCTATTATTTTTTATTGAATATAGTTGATTTACAATATTATATTAGTTTCAGGTATATAGCATAGTGATTCAGTATTTCTGCAATTTATACTCCATTACAAGATGACTGTAATTCACTTTGCTATATAATATATCTCTGTTATCTATTTTATACTTAGTAGTTTGTATTCTTTAATGCCATACCCTTAATGTACCCCTCCCCCTGCCCTCTCCCCTCTGGTAACCACTAGTTTGTTTTCTATATCTGTGGGTCTATTTCTGTTTTGCTACATATCTTCATTTGTATTATTTTTAGATTCTACATATAAGTGGTATCATACAGCATTTGCCTTTCTCCGTCTGACTTATTTCACTAAGCATATTATTCTCTAGGTCTAACCACATTGCTACAAATGGCATTATTTCATTTTTTTTTCTTTTTTTAATTTATGTTTTTAATTTCACTTCTTTGTATGGCTAATATTCCATTATATATATATATATATATATATATATATATATATACACACATGCACATACATAGATCTTCTTCATCCATTAGTCTGTTTACAGATACTTGGTTGTTTCCATATCTTGGCTACTGTAAATAGTGCTGGGATAACCATTGGGGTGTATGTATCTTTTCTAATTAACATTTTCTTTGTTTCCAGATATATATCCAGGAGTGTAATTGATGGATCATATGATGGTTTAATCTTTAGTTTTTTGAGGAACCTCCATATTGTTTTCCATAGTGGCTGCACCAATTTACATTCCCACAAACAGCGTACAAGTACTCCCTTTTCTCCACATTGTCACCAACATTTGTTATTTGTGGTAATTTTGATGACAGCCATTCTGACAGGTGTGCGATGATATCTCATTTTTGTTTTGACTTGCATTTCTCTAATAATTAGTGATGTTCAACATCTTTTCATCTGCCTGTTGGCATTCTGAATTTCTTCTTTGGAAAAATGTCTATTCTTGTCTTCTGTCCATTTGCTGATTAGGTTGTTTTTTCTGACATTGAGTTATATGAGCTGTTTATATATTTTGGATATTAACCCCTTGTCAGTTGTAATATTTGAAAATATTTTCTGCCATTCTATAGGTTGCCTTTTCATTTTGTTGATGGTTTTCTTTGCTGTGCAAAAGATTTTAAGTTTAATTAAGTCTTATTTCTTAATTTTTGCATTTATTTCTTCTGCCTTATGAGACTGATACAAAAAATTATTGATAAGATTTATGTAAAAGAGTGTTCTGCCTATGTTCTCTTCTAGGAGTTTTATTTCAGATAAAACTCCTGAAATAAAGGTTTCAGATTTTATATTTAGGTTTCGAATCCAGTTTTAGTTTAATTTTCTATATAGTGTGAGGATATGTTCTAATATCACTCTTTTACATGTAGCTGTCCAGTTTTTCCAGCACCACTTATTGAAGAGACTGTCTTTTCTCCATTGTATATTTTTGCCTCCTTTGTCATAGGTTAATTGACCATGATTGTGTGGGTTTATTTGTGGGCTCTCTATCCCATTCCATTGATCTATATGTGTTTTTGTGCTGGTAACATGCTGTTTTCATTACTGTAGGTTTGTAGTATAGTCTAAAGTCTGGGAGGGTGATACCTCCAGCTTTGTTCTCTTTTCTCAAGATTGCTTTGGCAATTTGGGGTCTTTTGTGGTTCTATATGAATTTTAGTAGTATTTGTTCTCCTTCTGTGAAAAATATCATGGGTATTTTGATAGGGATTACATTAAATCTGTAAATTGCTTTGGGTACTATGACCATCTTAACAGTAATAATTCCTCCAGTCTAAGAACATGAGAAATCTTTTATTTTCTTTGTATCATCTTCAATTTCCTTCATCATTGTTTTATTGTTTTCAGAGTATAGGTCTTTATAGGTCTTTCCCCTCCTTGGTTAAGTTTATTTCTAGGTATTTTATTTTCTATGGTCTGATTTTAAATGTTTTTCTTTTTAATTTTTCTCTTTCTGATTGTTCATTATTAGTGTATAGAAAAGAAGCAGATTTCTGTATATTAATATTTAATCTTGAAATTTTGCTGAATTTATTACTTCTAACAGTTTTGGGGTAGAGACTTTAGGGTTTTCCTTATAAAGTATCATATCATCTGCAAATAGTGACAGTTTTACTTCTTCCCTTCCAACTTGGATGACTTTTATTTCTTTTTCTTGTCTGATTGCTGTGACTAGGATTTCCAATCTTATGTTAAATAGAAGTGGTGTGTGTGGGCATCCTTGTCATGTTCCTAAATTTAGACAAAAGGCTTTTAAATTTTCACCATTGAGTATGATGTTAGCTGTGGGTTTGTCATAAATGGCCTTTATTATGTGGAGATATGTTCCTGCTATACTTACTTTGATGAGTGTTTTATCATGAATGAGAGTTGAATTTTATCAAATTATTTTTCTACATCTATTGAAATGATCATGTGGTTTTTATCATTTTTGTTAATGTGGTTTATCAGATTGATTGATTTGTGAATATTGAATCATCTTTATGTCCCTCGAATAAATTGAACTTGATCATGGTTTATAATCCTTTTTTATTGTTGAATTTGGTTTGCTAATATTTTGTTAAGGATTTTTGCATCTGTATTCAAAGATTTTGGCCTGTAATTTTCTTTTTGGGTAGTGTATTTTTTTATATCTCCATGGTATGGGTTATGTCTCCTCTTTCTTTTTTTTTTTTTTTTTTTTTGAGAAGGGGGAGGCTCTTCTTGGTGAGCCTGGGTAAAATTTTATCAGTTTTTTTTTTTATCTTTTCAAATAATCAGCTCTTGGTTTCATTGATATTTACTCTTGTTTTTTTGAAATCTATTTTATTTATTTCCTTATGATCTTTAATATTTCCTCCTTATGCTAATTTTGAGCTTTGTTGTTCTTCTAATTTATTTAGGCAGTAAGTTATGTTATTTATTTGATGTTTTTCTTGTTTCTTGAGGTAGGCCTGTATTGCTATAAACTTGCCTCTTGCTTTTGCTGCATCCCATAGTTTTTGTAGTGTTGTTTCTATTTTCATTTATTTCAACACATCTCCTGATTTTTTTCTTTGTTTTCTTCATTGACCCATTGGTTATTTTAGAAGCATGTTGTTTAATCTCCATGTGTTTGTTCTTTTCCCATTTTTCCATTTGAAATTGATTCCAAGTTTCTCAAAATTGTTAGAAAAAAATGCCTTGATGTTAATTTCTGTCCTCTTAACTTCATTGAGGGAGTTGTTTTCTGGCCTAATATATGATCTAACCTGGAGAACATTTCATGTGCACATGAAAAGAATGTGTATTCTGCTGTTTTGCTTTGTAACGCCCTCTTGACATCTGTTAAATCCAACTAGTCTATTGTGTCATTTAAGACCACTGTTGCCTTATATTTTGTCTGGGTGAATCCATTGATGTTAAATTCCCTGGTTATTATTGTATAATTATCAATTTCTTCTTTTATGTCTGTTAATATTTGCTTTATATTTTTAGGTGCTCCTGTATTGGGTGCATATAAGTAAATGAATGTAATATCTTCTTCCTGTATTGACCCTTTTATCATTATATAATGCCATCCTTTGTCTTTTGTTATAGCCTTTGTTTTAAACTCCATTTTGTCTGATAGGAGTCTTGCTACCCCTACTTTCTTGTCATTACTGTTTTCATGAAATATCTTTTTCCATCTATCACTTTCACTCTGTGTGTCTTTAGCTCTGAAGTGAGCCTCTGGTACATAGCATATAGAAGGGTCAGAGTTTTTTGATTCAATCAGCCACCCTATGTCTTTTGATTGGAGTATTTAGTTAATTGACACTTGAAGTAATTATTGATAGGTATGTACTTATTGCCATTTTATTGCTTGTTTTTTGGTTGTTCTTGTAGTTCTACTTTGTCCATTTCTTCTTTTTTTTGTCTCTTCCTTTGTGGTTTGATGACTTCCATTAGTAGTATGCCCTTGTTCCTTTCTCTTTAGTTTTTTTGTATCTATTGTAGATTTTTAATTTGTTCATATATGTTAACCTATATCTACTTGTTTTAAACTTCATTTAAGTGCAAACATATTTTAAAAGATCTTTTTTATTCCTCTCTCCCACATTTTGTGTTTTTGATGTCATAGTTACATCTTCATGTTTATCCCTTAACTGTTTGTTGTAGTTATAGTTGCTTTTACATTTTTTGCTTTTTGTCATTGTACTGGCATATTTAAGTGCTTGATCCTCAGTCCTTACTACACATTTGGCTTTCCTAGTGGGATTTTCCCTTTCTAATAGATTCTTACTTCTTGTTACAGCCTTTTCTTTTCCACTGAAAGAAGACCCTTTATCATTTCTTTTAGGGTAGATTTAGTATTGATAAGCTCTTTTACTTTTTGTTTATCTGAGAATTTCTTTATCTCTCCTTCTATTCTAAATGCTAATCTTGCTGTGTAGGGTATCCTGGGTTGCAGGTTTTTCACTCACAGCACTTTGAATACATCATGCCAGTCCCTTCTGGCCTACAAAGTTTCTGCAGAGAAACCAGCTCACAGCCTTTTGGGTGTTCCCTTCTATCTGACTTTTTGATTTTCTCTTGTTGCCTTTAGAATTTCCTTTAACTTTTTCCATTTTATTTATGATATGTCTTGATGTAGGTCTGTTTGGGTTCATCTTATTTGGGACGCTCTGTGATTCCTGTACCTGGATATTGGTTTCGTTAATCAGGTCTTGGAAAATTTCAGTTGTAATTTCCTCAAATACATTTTTGATTCCCTTCTCTCTCTCTCTTCTTCTAGAGATGTGAAGGTTGGTATGCTGACTGTTATCCTTGAGATCTCTTAAATTGTTTTCATTTTTTAAAAATTTGTTCTTTTTGTTGTTATGATTGGGTGATTTCCATTATTCTGTCTTCTAGATCACTTATGCAGCCTTGAGTGCAAGTCATCTTTGTTCCTCACAGTCAATCACTGCCCCCAGCCTCTGCCACCTCTGCTCTGGTGTGGACTCACCTTGCAGGATAGGTAAGGTCCATGTGGCCTCTCAATATGTATGGGGGGTGGTAAGGTGTGGTAGAGTGGCCGCCATCAAAGATCTGGGCTGCTTCTGAGGCAGTACTTGATTAAACGCTAACAGTGGCCACTGCGACCCCACCCAGGCTCAGCGCTGGGATTGGGCCACCTCTGCATCCAAAGGTCAAGGCTTTTCCCCAGTCTTGGCTGCCCAGGATCCAGTGTTGCACTGTGACTTAGACTGAGTAGTAGGGCTGGAGTCCTCACTCAGCTCTGGATGCGGTGCAAGCCAAGGCAGGGGCAGAAAACTAGCAGCCACAACAGCAGACCTCTCTCTGCCCTGCCTTCGAAGAAACCTTGTAAGAGTGCACTCCTCACAAGTGAAGTACAGGCTTCCCAGAGCTCTTCTATTAGTCTTAGAGTTTTCCAACCTGCCCAGGGTGATTGTCTTTCCCATGTAAGACCCCAGAACTGGGACGTCCAACGTTTGGCTCAAACCACTCACTCCCCAGGGTTGGTGTCCTACTGTGTAATCACACTTTTCCTCTGAGTCCCCTCCCAGGGGCACAGATCCTGACTCAATTGCTTTTCTTCCCTTTATACTCAATTACATGTGTATCTTTTTTACAACCTTGGTTGTACAGGAGTCCTGCCAATTTCCCGTTAGTTTTCAGTAAAAATTGTTCTATGTTTAGATGTATTTTTGGTGTGTTTGGGGGCTGGGGAGAGGTGATCTCCACGTCCTTTTACTCTGCCACCTTGATTCAAGCCTTAGCATACATAGTTTTATTCATATGAAGTTCAAGCACAGTTTGAGGTCAGAATAAATTTACCTATGGTGAGTGCTACAGACTGGAATGTATAGGAGGAATGTATAGGAGGAAAACATACAGAGATTCAGAAAACATTCTGAATCTTGATCTAAGTGCCAATTAAATAGGTGTTACATACATATAATATGTAAGTTATATATGTGAGATTAGTGCAATTAATGTTTTTATGAACATTATTTATCATTTTAAAATAAATAACCAGTTTCTATACAAGAAAGGAGAAAAAAATCATATTTTCATTGATTATATCTTCCAGTCCAGGTACATAGTCTAATGATTCATTCATTTAGGTGCTCTTTACTTTCTGTCAAATTTTTTAATTGTTCTCTGATAAAAATATTACACAACTTACTAGAATTTCCCAAGATATAATTTGGTTTGTATTGCTATTATAAATAATACTTTAAAAATTCTGCAACTAATGACAGTTTTAGATTTTTCATTTTCAGTTTGTATGAATTTATTTATTCACCTAGTAACTTTATCAGCTAGTAACTTCAAGATGCATCATGCAGAAATGGTTATATTGGGTATTCTTTTATTTTTTAATTTTATTTTTTATATTTTTTATTGACATAGCTGAATTACAATATCATGTAAGTTTCAGGTATACAGGACGTTGATTCATTTATATTCTTTTTCAGATTCTTTTCCATTATAGATTATTACATAATATGCAGTATAGTTTCCTGTGCTATACAGTAGGTCCTTATTAGTTACCTACTTTATATATAGTACTGTGTATGTCAATAACAATTTCCCAATTTATCCTTCTCCCATTTTTCTCCCCTGATAACCATAAGTTTGTTTTCTACATCTGTGACTCTATTTGTTTTGTAAATAAGTTCATTAGTAGTTTTTTAGATTCTACATATAAGTGATATCATATGATATTTGTCTTTCTCTGTCTGACTTAATTCACTTGGTATGATAATCTCCAGGCCCATCCATGTTGCTACAAATGGCATTATTTCATTCTTTTTTATGGCTGAGTAATATTTCATTGTATATAAGTACCACATCCTCTTTATCCACTCATCTGTCCATGGACATTTACATTGCTTCCATGTTTTGGCTATTGTAAATAGTGCTGCTATGTACATTGGGGTGCGTTTATCTTTTTGAATAAGAGTTCTCTCCAGATATATGCCCAGAAGTGGGATTGCTGGATCATATGGTAACTCTATTTTTAGTTTATTAAGGAACCTCCATACTTTCTCCATAGTGACTGTACCAATTTACATTCCCACCAACAGTGTAAGAGGGTTCCCTTTTCTCCACACCCTCTCCAGCATTTATTGTCTGTAGACTTTTTGATGATGGCCATTCTGACTGGTGTGAAGTGATATCTCATTGTAGTTTTGATTTCCATTTCTCTAATAATTAGTGATGTTGAGCATTTTTTCATATGCCTCTTGGACATCTGTATGTCTTCTTTGGAGAAATATCTATTTACCTCTTCTGCTGATTTCTTGATTGGGTTATTTGTTTTTTTTGATGTTGAGCTGTATGAGCTGTTTGTATATTTTGGAATTAATCCCTTGTCGAGTGTATTGTTTTCAAATGTTTTCTCCCATTCTGTAGGTTGTCTTTTAGTTTAGTTTATGATTTCTTTTGCTATGCAAAAGCTTTTAAGTTTAATTAGGTCTCATTTATTTTTGTTTTTATTTCTACTACTCTAAGAGACATACCCCAAAAGGTACAGTGAGTCCCCTACATACAAACAAGTTTTTTTCCAAGAGCACGTTTGTAAGTCCAAGCTGTCTGTAAGTCCAACAAAGTTAGCCTAGGTACCCAACTAACACAATTGGCTGTATAGTACTGTATTGTAATAGGTTCATAATACTTTTCACACAAAGAAACATAAAAACAAACACAAAAAAATGAAGAAAACATTTTTAATCTTACAGTACAGTACCTTGAAAAGTACAGTAGTACAGTACAACAGCTGGCATACAGGGGCTGACATTGAGTGAACAAGCAAGAAGAGCTACTGACTGGAGGAGGGAGTGGAGGGAGGAGGTGGTAGAGCTGAAGGATCATCAGCAATAGGAGACAGAGTGCAAGCTGCAATTTCACTCATGCCTGATGGCAGAGGTTCTGGTTCCTTGCTGAATTCAATTCTATCTACCCTCTTCAAAAAATGATCCAGTGATGTCTGGGTAGTAGCTCTTTTTTTCTCATCACAGATGATACAGTAGCACTGGATTGCATTCTGAACAGCTGCTGCAACCTTCATGTACCATTCTACCTTCAGGTCCTGTGACTCAAAAACTAACAGTGCCTCCTCAAATAAAGAAAATCCCCTTGCCATTCCCTGTGTCGTTAATCTCTTCAGTTCTTCAGTTACTTCTTCTTCCTCTTGTCTCTCTTCATCCTTTCTTGGGACCTCCAATTCCATCAGGTCTTCATTAGTAAGCTCCCCATGTTGCATAGCAAGGAGTTCAATGAAGTCGTCATCTTGCAGATCTATCTCCAGCTTCTCTCTGAGCGTCACTTAGTTGATGAAGACCTCTTTGGACTCCTCATCCACCTTCTCAAATCCACAAAAATTGTGAACGAACTGAGGGCAAAGGTTCTTCCAAACCCCATTCATTGTGAAGACCATAACCTTATGTCAAGAAAAGTCAATGTTTTTGGTGGCCTTGTAGATGTTATAGTCCTTCCAAAATTGTTGCAAGGTGATCCTGATTTGTCACTCACCTTTACTGCCTGATGAAAAGTGTTACATAAATAATATTTCTTGAAAGTTGCTATAACTCCCTCGTCCATAGATTGGATGAGCGACGTGGTATTTGGTGGCAGATGCCCTACTTTAACGTTGGCATGAAAGTCATCCATGAATAGGGGTTGGCCCGCAGCATTGTTGAGCAGCTAAAAAATGTTGAATGAGATGTCCTTCTCCAAGCAGTATTTCTCTAACTCTGGGATAAAGTGGTGAAAAAAACAGTCCTGGAAAATGGCCTGTGTAACCCAGGCTTTTGGTTACTCTTCCACACAACAGGAAGAGAGCCCTTGGCTATGTTTTTAAGGACTCTTGGTTTCTCTGAATGATAAACTAACAGAGACTTCAGCTTCGTATCAGTGAAAGCATTGCCACCAAACAACAGAGTTAGCCTGTCCTTTGCTGCTTTATAGCCTGGCATCAACTTTTCCTCCTTACTGATGTAACTTCTATCTGACATGCTCTTCCAGTACAGTTCTGTCTCATCCACATTAAAAACCTGCTCAAGTCAATATGCGCCTTCATCAATAATTTCTCAAGCATTTCAGAAAATTCCCAGGCAGCTACCATACCTGCACTCACTGCCTCACTACTTACTTTTACATTGTGAAGGTTGGCTCTAGTGTTGAACCGATTAAACCAGCCATGGCTGGCATTAAAAGATGTGTCCTCAGATTCTTCATTGTGTTTCTTCTTCAAGTCTTCATAAATGCTTTTAGCTTTCTCTTAAATCAGCAATAAGCTGAATGGGACTGGATGTTGATTCTGATTCTGTATCCACACACTGAGAAGTTTCTCCATCTCCTCCATCACTTTTCCACACTTCTTCTATGATATTATCATTGATATCATCGGCACAGCAGACTTAACACGTTCCATGATCTTGTCCTTTTTCTTTAGAATCATGCTGATGGTTGAACTATTCATGTTATAAGAATGAGTGACGTCTACCATATTTTTGCCTTGCTTCTCTCTCTGTTATTTTCACTTTTGTTTCCATCATTATTGCTTGGTGCTTCTTAGCAGTACCAGCTACATCAGCACTGCTTTTTCACTTGCTTCCAGACATCCTGGGCTTGAAATAAAGATACTGCACTACTGTACTCTATACAATACTGTACAGTATACAAAGTGCACAAGAGCACAACCACATGATGCACACATGTGACAAGCTACATGACTGGACATGCAAATGCACGTTCGCGTCTTTTAAATTTTGCAACTTGAAGTTTCCTTATGTAGAGGACTTTCTGTATTTCTGCAATTTATGTCAGAGTGTCCAGCCTATGTTTTCTTCTAGGAGTTTTATAGTTTCTGGTCTTATATTTTGAGTTTATTTTTATGTATGGTGCTAGAGAATGTTCTAATTTCATTCTTTCACATGTACCAGTCCAGTTTTCCCAGCACCATTTATTGAAGAGACTGTCTCTTTTCTCCACAGTATTCTTGCCTCCTTTGTCATATATTAATTTATTATACCATAGGTGCATGAGGTTATTTCTATCCTGTTCCATTGATCTACATTTCTGTTTTTGTGCCAGTACCATACTGTTTTGATGACTGTTGCTTTGTAGTATAGTCTGAAGTCAAAGGGCTTGATTCCTCTAGCTCCATTTTTCTTTCTCAATACTGCTTTTTCTTTTCGGGGTCTTTTGTGTTTCTATACAATATTTAAATTTTTTTTGTTCTAGTTTTGTGAGAAATGCCACTGGTGATTTGATAGGAAATGTATTGAACTGTACAGATTGAATTGAATCTGTAGATTGCTTGGGTAATATGGTCACTTTGACAGTGTTGATTCTTCCAATTCAAGATCATGGTATATCGTTCCATCTGATTGTGTCATCTTCAATTTCTTTCATCAACATCTTAGAGTTTCCAGGGTATGACTCTTGCATCCTTAGGTAGGTTTATTCTTAGGTATTTTATTCTTTTTGATGCAATGACAAATGGGATTGTTTCCTTAATTTCCCTTTCTAATATTTTGTTGTTAGTGTAGAGATTTCTGCATATTAATTTTGTATCCTGTGACTTTACTAAATTCATTGATTAGCTCTAATAGTTTTCTGGTAGCATCTTTAGAATTTTCTATGTATAGCATCATGTCATTTGCAAGCAGTGAGAGTTTTACTTCTTCTTTTCCAATTTGGATTCCTTTTATTTATTTTTCTTCTCTAATTTCTCTGGCTAGGACTTCCAATACTGTGTTGAATAAAAGGGGTGAGAGTGGACATCTTTGTACTGTTCCTGATAGTAGAGGAAATGCTTTCAGTTTTTCACCAATGAGTATGATCTCAACTGTGGGTTTGTCATATGTGGCCTTTATTAGGTTGAGGTAAGTTCCCTCTCTGCCCACTTTCTGGAGAGTTATTATCAAAATGGGTGTTGAATTTTGTCAAAAGATTTTTCTGCATCTATTGAGATGATCATATTGTTTTTATTCTGCAATTTGTTATTATGCTGTATCACAATGTTTGATCTGTGGATATTGAGAAATCCTTGCATCCTTGGGATAAATCCCACTTGATCATGTTGTATGATCCTTTTAATGTATTGTTGGATTCAGTTTGCTAGTATTTTGTTGAGAATTTTTGTATCTATGTTCAGCAGTGATATTGGCCTATAATTTTCTTTTTTTTGTGGTATCTTTGTCTGGTTTTGGTATCAGGGTATTGGTGTCCTTATAGAATGATTTTGGAATTGTTCCTTCCTCTGCAATTTTTTGGAATAGTTTCAGAAGGATATGTGTTAACTCTCACTTAAATGTTTGTTAGAATAAGCCATCTGGTCCTGGACTTTTATTTGCTGAGATTTTTTTAAATTACAGATTCAATTTCAGTATGTGTAATTGGTCTGCTCATATTTTCTATTTCTTCCTGGTTCAGTCTTGGGAGATTGTACCTTTCTAAGAATTTGTCCATTTCCTCTAGGTTGTCACTTTTATTGGCATATAGTTGCTCATAGTAGTCTCTTATGATCCTTTGTATTTCTGTGGTGTCATTTGTAATTTCTCCTTTTTCATTTCTGATTATATTCATTTGGACCCCCTCCCTTTCTTTCTTGATGAGTCTGGCTAAAGTTTTCTCATTTTTGTTTATCTTTCCAAAGAACCAGGTTTTAGTTTCATTTATCTTTTCTAATGTTTTCTTAGTCTTTATTTCATTTACTTCTGCTCTGTTTTTTATTATTCCTTTCCTTCAACTAACTTTGGGTTTTGTTTGTTCTTCTTTCTCTACTTCTTTTAGGTGGAAGTTTAGGTTGTTTATTTGAAATATTTCTTGTTTCCTGAGGTAAGCTTGTACTGCTATAAACTTCCCTCTTAGAACTGGTTTTGCCATGTCCCATAGGTTTTGGATTGTTGTGTTTTCATTTTCATTTCTATCTAGGTATTTTTTGATTTCCTCTTTGGTTTCCTCAGTAATCCATTTGTTGTCTAGTACCATATTGTTTAACTTCCATGTGTTTGGGGTTTTTGTAGTTTTTTTCCTGTAGTTGATTTCTAATTTCATAGCATTGTATTCAGAAAAGATGCTTGATGTGATTTCAGTTTTTCATAAACATACCAATTCTTCCTTTTTGACCCAGGACGTTATCTATTTTGGAGAATATTCCATGTGCACTTGAGAAGAATGTGTATTCTGCTGCTTTCAGATGGAATGCTCAATAAATATCAGTTATGTCCATCTGTTCTAATGTGTCATGTGTTTCCTTACAGATTTTCTGTCTGGATGATCTGTCCATTGACATAAGTGGAGTGTTAAAGTCCCCCAGTATTATAGTGTTACTGTCGATTTCTCCCTTTATGGCTGTTAGTATTTGCCTTCTATACTGAGGTGCTTCTTTTTGGGTGCATATATATTTACAATTGTTATATCATCTTCATTGATTGATCCCTTGATCATTATGTAGTGTTTTTCTTTGTCTCTTGTAATAGTCTTTATTTTAAAGTCTGTTTTGTCTGATATGAGTATTGCTACTCCTGCTTTCTTTTGATTTCCATTTGTATTGAATATCTTTCTCCATTCCCTCACTTTCAGTCTGTATGTCTTTCTAGATCTGAAGTGGGTCTCTTGCAGACAACATATATTCAGGTCTTATTTTTGTATCCATTAGACCAATCCTTGTCTTTAGGTTGGAGTATATAATTTGTTTACACATAAGGTAATTATTGATATGTATGTTCTTATTGCCATTTTGTTAATTGTTGTGGAATTGTTTTTATAGGTCTTTTTTCTTCCTTTTTTGTTCTTTACTCTTGTGATTTGATGACTATCTTTAGTGTTGTGTTTAGATTCTTTTTTCTTGTGTGTATATCTATTATAGATTCTTTTATTTGCAGTTACCATGACGTTTCCATGTAGCAGTCTATATGTATACATGTTTATTTTTAGTTGCTGATCTCTTAATTTCAAATGCATTTCAAATATCCTGCCTTTGTACTCTCCTCATCTCATGATTACTGGTTTTGATATAATATTTGTAGGTGGATGATTTCCTACCTTTATTACATGTTTGCCCTTACTAGTGAGTTTTCCCATTTTGTAATTTTCTTGTTTCTAGTCGTGGTCTTTTCTTTTCCACTTAAAGAACTTCCTTTAACATTTGTTGTAATGCTGCTTTGGTGGTGCTGAACTTTTTAGCTTTTGTTTGCCTGTAAAGCTGTTGGTTTTTCCATCAAATCTGAATGAGAGACTTGCTGGGTAGAGTATTCTTGGTTGTAGGTTTTTCCCTTTGATCAGTTTAAATATATCATGCCACTCTCTTGTGGCCTGTTGAGTTTCTGTTGAAAAAGCAGCTGCTAGTTTTACGGGGATTCCCTTGTATGTTATTTGTTGCTTTTCCTTTGTTACTGTTAATATTTTCTTTTTGTCTTCAATTTTTGTCAATTTGATTACTGTGTGTCTTGGCATGTTCCTCCTTGGGTTAATTCTACATGGGACTCTGCATTTCCTGGACTTGGGTGACTGTTGCCTTTCCCACATTAGGGAAGTTTTCAGCTACTATCCCTTCAAATATCTTCTCAGGCTTTTTCTCTCCCTCTTCTCTTTCTGGGACCCCTATAATGCAAATTTTGGTGTGTTTGTTGTTGTCCCAGACATATTTTAAACTGTCCTTATTTCTTTTCATTCTTTTTTCTTTATTCTGTTCTGTTGAAGTGATTTCCACCCCTTTGTCTTCCAGCTTACTGATTTGTTCTTCTGATTCATTTATTCTGTTATTGATTACTTCTAATGTATTTTTCATTTCAGCTATTGTATTCTTCAACTCTGTTTGGTGTTGTTATTTATATTTTCTGTCTCTTTGCTGAGAACTTCTTGTAATTTCTTGATCTGTGCAACCATTGTTTCCCCAAGTTCTTGGATCATCTTTATGATCATTACTTGGAATTCTTTCTCAGGTAGATTGCCTATCTCCACTTCACTTCGTTGTTCCTCTGGGGTTTTATCTTGTTCCTTTGTCTGGAACATATTTCTTTGTCATCTCATTTTGGTTAAATTTCTATTTGTATTTTTACTTATATAGTAGCTTATTTTTGTTTCTCAGCCTTGGAGAAGTGGCCTTTATAGGGGATTTCCTATTTGTCCTAGTAGTACACTACCCTCTCATCACCCAAGAGCCAGGAACCAGCCAGTCCCAGGGTAGGTTCTGACCTGCGTTTGTGGACACAGTTCCACAGGCTGCAGGGTTATAGTTTTCTTCCTTCTGGTGTCTACTCCCTGGTGGCTGTGGTTGGTCTAGAGACTTATGCAGGTTTCTTGGTGGGAGGAGCTGGTGCCTGCCCACTGGTGGGTAGATCTGGATCTTGACCCACTTGTGGGCAGGATGGTGTCAAGTCGTGTGTCTAGAGGTGGCTGTGGGCTCAGGAAGTCTTTAGAGAGCTTGTCTGCTGATAAGTGGGGCTGCATTCCTGCCTTGTTTGTTATTTGGCCTGAATTCCATCACTGGAGCTCCAGACTGTTGGGTGGGGCCAGGTCTCTGTGCCAAGGGATTCAAAATGTCTGTCTCTAGCCAGAGGTCATGTAGGTCCCTCCTATGTCTTCCACCAGCTTTTGTGACCCCAGAGAGAGCCACAGCCACCCCCACTTCCCCAGGAGATCCTCCAAGACCAGCAGGTAGGTCTGGGCCAGGCCCCTATGAAGTCATTTCTTTTGCCATGTGTTTCAGTACACAGTAGACCTTGTGTGCACCCTCCAAGTGTGGAGTCTCTGTTTGCCCCAGTCCTGGGATCTTCTGCATTCAAGCCCTGCTGACCTCCAAAGCAAACTGCTCTCAGGGCTCTTCCTCCTGATGCCAGACCCCTAGGTTGGGGATCCTGGCATGAGGCTCAGAGCTGTCAGTCCTGTTGGATAACTTCTGTGATACAATTATTCTCTGGTTTGTGGTTCACCCACCCAGGTGGGGTGGGGTTTGATTATATTGTGTGTGTGCCCCTCGTACTGTCTTGTGCTTTCTTCCTTATGTCTTTGAATGTAGCATATCTTTTCTTGGTAGATCTAAGTTCATTTTATTGATGGTTGTTCAGCAATTAGCTGTGATTTGGGTGTGATTATGAGAGGAGGTGAGCTGAGGTTCCTTTTAAGCCAACATTTTGTTGAAAGTCTCCCTTGCTGTTTAAAGTGCCCAAAGGTTTCTGGTACTCTAAAGGAAGGGCAAAAAATGGAGAGCACCTCTTCTAATTTCACACTGAAATGTTGCCCGGAGTGGAAACTAGAGGCTTCTGTAGTACTTACATACTTTGATCTCAACCATCATCCCTCAGCATCCTCTATTCTTCCACATATTCTCTGAAAGGCAGCATTCATGTTACCAGAGGTAAGCCTGAGAATCCCTGTTGGGAGAAATCCTCATTTCCTGCTCCTCTATTGAGTATTCTTTTTTGATTCCCAGTCTCCAGTTAAAACCTTTCAGTATTTGACCATTAATTATAATTGCTACTGTTCTTTGTAGATATTTTTTTAAGTGTGAAGGATGTCCTCTTTCAACTTAAATTTGCTAAGATTCATATTTTTATCATGAATGTATGTTGAATTTTATCAAATATTCTTACTCTACTATGAGGAGAATATGATTTTTACCCCTTATTATTTTAATATAGTGACTTACCTATCAGTTTTAATATGATAGATTTAGCTGTGGTTTTCTTTGTATTTATCTTACCTTACATTTTTAGGGCTTCTTTATCTTGATTTTACCTATAAACAGATTTGGAAAATTCTCATATATTATCTATTATGATATTGTTTCTTCCCCATTCTCACTTTCTGTCCTCTGTGGGAATCTAATTACATGTATGTTACTAATTTAACTCTATAATATATGTCTTCTCTACACTACTCTATATTTAGTATATTTTTTCATGTCCATCTTTTGTTTCATTCATTTTTTTTTCTTGTGATATGTCCAGGAGGAAAGAGGGACTGAGTTCACTGGAAGCTGTTTACAATTTTGTAGGAAGTACATACACTCCTAGTGGCATAGCCCACCTCTGCTTCTAACTGAGATCTGGGATTAATTATAGCCCCCACCATTTTTTTGGAAGATCTTTTGGAAATATCTAGCAATATTTTTTTCACCTCTGCACCACAAGACTGTGAAAAACTCAGGTCTATCAATCAGTGGCTCTTGACCTTACTTCTTATTCTACTGCCCTGTGCACCTCAAGGATTCAATATGCTTCATGTGAAAACTGGCAGAGTATCAGTATCACTTTGCTAGGTTTTCCTTATTACAAGGTAAATGCCCATCCCAGGAAATTTTCTGGCTACTTTGGTAGCCAACACTCACCTTTATGTCACTTCACCCAAGAAATTGTCAAAATTCTGCTTAATAACCAAAAGCCCTCCACCTGCACTCACTCTCTAGCTTCTTGGCCTTTCCAAAACAGCAAATAATAACAAAGGTACCGAGGGGGAACGTGGATACAGAATATTGCATCATCTCTTGCCAGTTCCCTTCTTTCTGATATTTTGGCCCCTTACTTGTTGTTTGACTACAGAGTTCTTTAGTTCCACCAAAAATATATTTTAAAAAAATGATATATAGCTTTCCTAATTGTTTGTAGAAATATTTCAATTATTTTGCAAAGTATTCCATGATGGGAGAATTTAACTTACATGATTTTTTAAAATTTTCAATTATTCAATGACTATTCTTAAGCTAAATATCAGATCCATAACTGTATATACAACTTAGAAAAATGATATGAATAAACTAAAATTCTTTACCATTCTTCTTGGTACTGAGTGTAAGTGTTTAAGGGAATGGAAAAACATGGTAGCCTCTTTGTCAATATCATGGTGGAAATAATCAGTCTAATCCATATCTGACACTACTACTCTGTTTGCTTCTCCACATTTCTATAGAATAAGTCTAAATAAGAGTTCTATCTACAAAACTCAGCAGTGCTGGCCCAAATGTTGTAGCAGAAAAGACAATATAGACTGGGCTTTTTGTTGCTAATTTTACAGTTCTAAGATTAGCACTATATTTTCTAGTTTTTAAGGTCAAATGAAAATATGAAATGACAGATATGTTATATTTTTTTCATGTAATCTAACTGCATTTTTTACATAAATCATTGTTTTCATTTGAATGACAGATATATCAAAGTTTTACTAGGATCATGAAATAATTTGAAAAATAGGTCTTCTTTTTTATTCTCTGGCATAGTTGTATAAGGATGGCAATATTTCCTTTTGGTTTGGGAGAATTCAGCAGTGAATCTAATTTGACCTCTGGGAAGATAGTTAATTCAGATTCAGTAGACATAAGACTGTTCAGATGTACTATATATCTTTTTATAGTTTTAGTAATTTTTATGTTTAAAGAAATTTGTGTATTTCATCTATTTCTTTGGATTCTCCTGGTTCTTTCTATGTGATATTTTTTGAAGTCTTTATAGGAAAGCACTATATATTAAATTTCATTATTACATTGCCCCCTAAAACATGAGATTAGGTAAGTCCCAGTCCTCTTGCAACATTTTTAATATGAGGACACTTATTGGTCATGCTAGGAGGAAAAACTTAAAGCAGTAAATCCTTCTAACAAATATCTTAGCGGTTGGCCCCATAACCCTTGAAACAGTAACACTCAATCACCATCACATAATCATAACAGCATAAAACTCTTACATTTTTCTCTGAAAAATCTAATAAAAGTAAGCAATTTCTAGCATAGAACATACAAATAAAGAGTTGTGAGAACAGAGAAACAAATGCCCTGATTAAGATAAGAAACATTTACATCATTGTTCTGTATGTTCAGAAGAATTCTATTTCCTGAAACAGAACTACAAACATTTAAAATTTTTAATGTTATCCTGTAGCATTTCTTCAGCCAGGGAGATTTTCCTGTGTATTTATAAGATAGGAGTCAGTGTTCTTAAAACAGTACACAAAGATGATGTCATGATAAACATAAAAAATAAAATAATGTCCACTCATTAATTATGCAAGAAATCTCTCTTAGAAACTGCTTGGTTAAAGTCAACAAAAAGAAGTAGGAAATAAAAACAAGATGCAATGCTATAGAAGAGTTTCAGTCCTAAGGAAAAGCCAAGGGAAATTTTAGGTAGCATTACAGTCAGTAGGAAAAGAGAAATTTGAATATATTTCCCAAGAGGAAAAAAGAGCAGGCAAAGAAGTACAGGTGAAATGGAAAGCAAGAAATTGTGTTCAAAAATGGAGGAAATAGGGCTTCCCTGGCGGCGCAGTGGTTGAGAGTCCACCTGCCGATGCAGGGGACGCGGGTTCGTGCCCCGGTCCGGGAGGATCCCACATGCCGCGGAGCGGCTGGGCCCATGAGCCATGACCGCTGAGCCTGCGCGTCCGGAGCCTGTGCTCCGCAATGGGAGGGGCCACAATAGTGAGAGGCCTGCGTACCGCAAAAAAAAAAAAAAAAAAAAGGAGGAAATATAATAGATTCCATGGCAAGACAGCTTCTCTTAATCAAACCCCAAATCGTGTTTCTTCTTTGAAATTTACCAACTTGGTCTGAAGTTTTAGCTCTTCAGAACATTTTCTTTGTGTGTGGAATTTAATGTAATTATCAAGTCAGAAGAAATAGAGTTCGAAATATTATAAAGTAGTAGTACGTTTCCAGGAGGAGAAAAGTTTTCGATTTTTTAGTGTTGTCATTTCACTTCTAACATGTTCTTACCTGTTTTATGACTTACTGATTAAAAATTGGGAAAAATGGAAACGAGGAAAGAATAGACTTTTTAGTGACTTTGGTCCCTGCTTTGTCTTGACCTCTAACTTTAATCAGGGCAATGAGTAACAGAGCAAAGAGAATCGCGAATCCTCAAGCACATGAAATATCTTCCTTGAATACTGCTATTAGAGTTACTGACTTCCAGATAAAAAGTTGTTTTATTTGCAAGCCTTGCTAGAAGAAATAAGACATGGTTCTAGGAATCTTGTAAGAAAGCATGTACTTAGGAAATTTTCAGCTCAGTTTTATAGCTGTGGCATATCACCTCTGTATAAGGTTGAAGAGTTTATCTGAAATGAGCTTCTGAACCTTTCAAGGTTTCTAACATAGTTTTGGTAAAAAACACATTTTCCTCTGCACGATCTGGAATGTGGAAATACCCTCTCAGTGAACCAATATCAAATGTGACAGTCAGTCTGGTATTAGCTAAACATTTTTTTTTTCTAAAAATCCGTCAAAGAAATGAAAGTTAGGCGAATTTATGGACTGTACCTAGATGGCAGTGTGCTAATGGATTTTGTCAATAATGAATACTCACAATCATGAGTCACTGTATGGGCTATATACGTGTTCTCTTTTTGAAGCAAAATTACTTTACTCTTTATCCATGTTTTTTTAATTCCACATTGTTTCCCCTATCAGTTCAGAATACCACTGCCCTTAGAGTGAAATAAAGGCTATTATTTCATTGAAAGTCAGTTTCATGCTCAAATTAAATGTGTTTGAAGATGTGGATGAATACATCAAGTTATGGAAAAATGGTGGTTAGAAAAGTAGTTCTTATGTGTTCAATTATTTAGTTCACATAATAGTTCTTATGTAGCTGAATAATAAGCATTTTATTGTCAAATAAGTTTAACTTCACAGAAGAATGGCAAAGATAATTATTCAGTTCTTACATGCCCTCCATTCAGCTTCTTCTAATGTTATTCTACATAATCAGAGTACATTTATCAAAACTAAGAAACTAATATTATTACAACATTAAACTACACATTTTATTTGAAATCCAACTGTTTTCCCACGAATATCCTTTTTCTGCTCCTGGATCCAATCCAGGATAAGACTGCAATTTTTTATTATGCCTCCTTTGTCTCTCTAACCTGAGACAGTTTCCTAAATTTTTCTTCTTTTTTATGATCTTGACACTTTTAAAGAGTACTGGTGAGGCATTTTGTGGAAAATCCTAAAATATGGTTTTTCTGATGTTTTCTCATGATTAGACTAAGGTCAGGTTAAGGGTTTGAGGATGAAGGCCACAGAAGTGAAGTACCATTCTTATCATATCATATCAGGGAATTAATGATGTCAACATGACATTACTGGTGACATTAAACATGACTGCTTGCTTAAGGTAGTGTTTGCCTATACTTTCCACTGTGAAGAAGTTACAATTTTTTTCCCATACTCTATTCTTTGGATGTGAGTCACTAAGTTTATCTGTCCCATACTGGTGGAGGGAGATGTGAAAGGGAAGGTATTAAATAAATGACACCTCCTGGAGGGGAGAGTATCAGAATATATTATTTTAAATTCTTCTGTAAGGATAAGTTGTCCCTTCTCCCATTTACTTTTATTCAATATTTTTATAACAGTATAGAGTCACACCTATTTATTGTATTCTTTGAGTTATATAATAATATTGTTATTTATATTTTTGTTCAAATTTTTCCAGGTTTGACCGGTAAGAGGTCTTTCATGTTGGCCCCTGTGTCCATTTGACAGATCCCATACCATTTACTCATTTGTTTATTTTATTTTATTGAAATATACTTGACATAACGTTGTATAAGTTTAAGGTGTACAACATGTTGATTTGATATATTTATATATTTCTGTACAGTTGTCATTGTAGTGTTAGCTAGCCCCTTATCACATTATATAATTATCATTTCTTTCTTTTCTAGTGAGAATAATTAAAATATAGTCTCCTAGCAAGTTTGATATTTATGGTACAATATTATCTATAATCACTATACTGTGCATTATAACTCCAGGAGTTATTTATCTACTAGTTGCAAGTTTGTATCTTTAAATAACATCTCTCCCATTCCCTCATCCCCAAGCCCCTGGTAACTACCATTTTACTTTCTGTTTTTTATGAGTTTGGCTTTTTTAAAATTCCACATATTCATGGAAATTCAGTACTTGTCTGCCTGACTTATCTCAGTATAATGTCCTGAGGATCCATCAGTGTTGTCACAAGTGGCAGGATTTCCTCCTTTCTCACGGTTGAGTAATATTCTACTGTAGTGTGTTGTGTGTGTGTATGTATATCACATTATTTTATCCATTCAGTTATTCATAGGCACTTAGCTTGTTTCTATATCATAAACATGGGCATGCATGTATCTCTTCAATATCCTGTTTTTATTTCCTTTGGATATAAATCCAGAAGTGGAATTTCTGGAACATATGGTAGTTCTATTTTTAGGTTTTTTTAGGAACTGCCATATTGTTTACCATAGTGGCTGAACCAACTTATATTCCTACCAACAGTGTATAAGAGTTCCCCCTTTTTTTCCCCACATTGTCACCAATACTTATTACCTCTTGTTTTCTTGGTGATAGCCATCCTAATAGGTGTGAGGTGGTATCTCATTGTGGCGTTGATTTGCATTTTCCTACTGATTAGTGATTTTGAGCTTCTTTTTATGTACCTGTTGGACAGTTAGATGTCTTCTTTGAAAAATGTCTATTGAATTCCTCTGCCCATCTTTTCAATCAGGTTTTTGTTTTTTCTTATTGACTTGTATGAATTTTAAAATAGTTTTTGGATATTAACCATGTAGCTAATAGTTTGCAAATGTTATTTTTCCTATTGTGTAGGTTACTTTTTCATTTTGTTGATTGTTTCTTATGCTGTGCAGAAGCTTTTCAGTTTAATGTAGTCTTATGTGTTGATTTTTGCTTTTATTAGTGCTTTTGGTGTCATATCCAAAAAATGAATGCCAAGACCAATGTCAAAGAGTTTCTTCTTTATGTTTCAGGTTCATCTTGTACTTTCCTTGCCCAAGTCCTAGTTCATTTTAATGGAGAATGGTATTTGCAGATTAAGATCTGGGTATGGGTATGCTCATAGTTACTGGGTTGACACTGCTTCTAGACCCTCTCAGCTGGCAGAACAAGCAAATATAACTGTATATACTAATGTACACATACACACAGAGACATCTATTTTTATGTGTATCTATATATGCCTTTCTCCATCTGTCATCTATCACTCTATTGATCTATCTATACTAATATAAACATGAGTTTATACAGATGCTTTACTCTAATGCAGCAACATGGGGTTCATTCTAGGCTCCCCTCCTCCCCTTGCTTATTTGTGACTTCCTTCTCTGACAGTGAAATACTGGGCTCTGCTTATCTATAATTTTATAAATTATATACTTATTTTTTCAACCTCGGATATATACAAAGTAATTTCAGAGTTGGTAACTCACACCCCTATATGGAAAAAAAAATCATATAGTAGGATAGGGGTTGGTAAACTTTGTCTGTAACTAACTAGATTTACATTTTACATTTTAAACTGTAAAATCACTCTTAGCTTGCTTGCCGTATAAAAAAAAAGATGGTGGCTAGATTTTGTTCACAAGTTAGTTTTCTCAACTCTAAAATAGAGTTACAGTATTTATGTATAAATCTTTTTTTATCCATTAATAACACCATTTTCCAAAGTCACTTAAGCTAGTTTATTTTATAGCTTTTTAATAAATTTATTATCAAGTTAATTCACATTGCACTCAAAGTAAAATTTCTGAAAGATTTTTTTTTCTTATTAGTCATCAATTTAATACACATCAGCCAATACATGTCACTCCCAATCACCCAATTCATCTCACCACCACCCCTGCTCCACCACTGCTTTCCCCCCTTGGTGCCCATATGTTTGTTCTCTACATCTGTGTCTTAATTTCTGCCCTGCAAACTGGTTCATCTGTACCATTTTTCTAGGTTCCACATATATGCGTTAATATACAATATTTGTTTTTCTCTTTCTGACATACTTCAATCTGTATGACAGTCTCTAGATCCATCCACATCTCAACAAATGAGCCAATTTCAATCCTTTTTATGGCTGAGTAATGTTCCATTCTAAATGTGTACCACAATTCTTTATTCATTCGTCTGTCAGGCATTAAGGTTGCTTCCATGACCTGGCTATTGTAAATAGTGCTGCAATGAATATTGGGGTGCATGTGTCTTTTTGAATTATGATTTTCTCTGGGTATATGTCCAGTAGTGGGATTGCTGGCTCATATGGTAATAATATTTTTAGTTCTGTAAGGAACCTCCATACTGTTCTCCATAGTGGCTGTATCAATTTATATTGCCACCAACAGTGCAAGAGGGTTCCCTTTTCTCCACATTCTTTCCAGCATTTGTTGTTTGAAGATTTTGTGATGATGCCCATTCTAACAGGTGTGAGGTGTTACCTCACTGTAGTTTTGATTTGCAATTCTCTAATAATTAGTGATGTTGAGCAGCTTTTCATGTGCTTCTTGGCCATCTGTATGTCTTGTTTGGAGAAATGTCTATTTAGGTCTTCTGCCCATTTTTGGATTGGGTTGTTTGTTTTTTTAATATTGAACTGCATGAGATGTTTATATATTTTGGGGATTAATCATTTGTTTGTTGATTCGTTTGAAAATTTTTTCTCCCATTCTAAGTGTTATCTTTTCATCTTGTTTATGGTTTCCTTTGCTGTGAAAAAACTTTGAAGTTTCATTAGGTCCCATTTGTTTATTTTTGTTTTTATTTCCATTACTTTAGGAGGTGGATGAAAAAAGATCTTTCTCTGATTTAAGTCAAAGAGTGTTCTTCCTATGTTTTCATCTAAGGGTTTTATAGTGTCCTATCTTACATATAGGTCTCTAATCCATTTTGAGTATTTTTGTGTATGGTGTGAGGGGGTGTTCTAATTTTATTCTTTTACATGTAGCTGTCCAGTTTTGCCAGCACCACTTATTGAAGAGACTGTCTTTTCTCCATTGTGTATCCTTGCCTCCTTTGTCATAGATTAGTTGACCATAGATGCATGGGTTTATCTCTGGGCTTTCTATCTTGTTCCATTGATATATGTTTCTGTTTTTGTGTCAGTACAATATTGTCTTGATTACTGTAGCTTTGTAGTATAGTCTGAAGTGAGGGAGTCTGATTCCTCCATCTCCGTTTTTTCCCTCAAGACTGCTTTGGCTATTCAGGTCCTTTGTGTCTCCACACAAATTTTAAGATTGTTTGTTCTAGTTCTGTAAAAAATGCCATTGCTAATTTGATAGGGATTGCATTGAATCTGTAGATTGCTTTGGGTAGTATAGTCATTTTCACAATATTGATTCTTCCAATCCAAAAATATGGTATATCTCTCCATCTGTTGGTATCATCTTTAATTTCTTTCATCAGTGTCTTATAGTTTTCTGCATACAGGTCTTTTTTCTCCCTAGGTAGGTTTATTCCTAGGTCTTTTATTCTTTTTGTTGAAATAGTAAGTGGAAGTGTTTCCTTAATTTCTCTTTCAGATTTTTCATCATTAGTGTATAGGAATGCAAGAGATTTCTGTGCATTAATTTTGTATCCTGCAACTTTATCAAATTCATTGATTAGCTCTAGTAGTTTTCTGGTGGCATCTTTAGGTTTCTCTATGTATAGTGTCATGTCATCTGCAAACTCTGACAGTTTTAAGTCTTGTTTTCGAATTTGTATTTCTTTTTCTTTTCTGATTGCTGTTGCTAGTACTTCCAAAACTATGTTGAATAGTGGTGAGAGTGGACATCCTTGTTTTCTTCCTGATCTTAGAGAAAATGCTTTCAGTTTTTCACCCTTGAGAATGATGTTTGCTGTGGGTTTGTCGTATATGGCCTTTATTATGTTGAGGTAGGTTCCTTCGATGCCCAGTTTCTGGAGAGTTTTTATCATAAATGGGTATTGAATTTTGTCAAAAGCTGTTTCTGCATCTATTGAGATGATCATATGGTTTTTATTCTTCAATTTGTTAATATGGTGTATCACATTGATTGATTTGTATATATTGAAGAATCCTTGCACCCCTGCAATAAATCCCACTTGATCATGGTGTATGATCCTTTTAATGTGTTGTTGGATTCTGTTTGCTAGAATTTTGTTGAGGATTTTTGCATCTATATTCATCAGTGATATTGGTCTCTAATTTTCTCTATTTGTAGTATATTTGTCTGGTTTTGTTATCAGGGTGATGGTGGCCTCATAGTGTGAGTTTGGGAGTGTTTCTTCCTCTGCAGTTTTTTGGAAGAGTTTGAGAAGGAGGGATGTTCATTCTTCTCTAAATGTTTGATAGAATTCAGCTGTGAAGCCATCTGGTCCTGGACTTTTGTTTGTTGGAAGATTTTAAATCACAGTTTCAATTTCATTACTTCTGATTGGTCTCTTCATACTTTCTATTTCTTTCTGGTTCAGTCTTGGAAGGTTATACCTTTCTAAGAATTTGTCCATTTCTTCCAGGTTGTCCATTTTATTGCCATACAGTTGCTTGTAGTAGTCTTTTAGGTTGCTTTGTATTTCTGCGGTGTCTGTTTTAACTTCTCTTTTTTCATTTCTAATTTTATTGATTTGAGTCCTCTTCATTTTTTTCTTGATGGGTCTGGCTAATGGTTTATCAATTTTGTTTATCTTCTCAAAAAACCAACTTTTAGTTTTATTGATCTTGGCTATTGTTATCTTTGTTTCTATTTCATTTATTTCTGCTCTGATCTTGATGGTTTCTTTCCTTCTGGTAACTTTGGGTTTTGTTTGTTCTTCATTCTCTAGTTGCTTTAGGTGTAAGTTTAGATTGTTTATTTGAGTTTTTTCTTGTTTCTTGAGGTAGGCTTGTATAGCTGTAAACTTCCCTCTTAGAACTGCTCCAGCTGCATCCCATAGGTTTTGGATTATTGTGCTTTCATTGTCATTTGTCTCTAGGTATTTTTTGATTTTCTCTTTGATTTCTTCAGTGATCTCTTGGTTATTTAGTAACATATTGTTTAGCCTCCATGTGTTTGTGTTTTTTAGATTTTTCCCCTCTAATTCATTTCTAATCTCACAGTGTTGTGGTCAGAAAAGATGCTTGATATGATTTCAATTTTCTTAAATTTACTGAGGCTTAATTTGAGACTCAAGTTATGATCTGTCCTGGAGAATGTTCTGTGCGCACTGAGAAGAAAATGTAATCTGCCTTTTTTGTGTGGAATGTCCTATAAATATCAATTAAATCTATCTGGTCTGTTGTGTCATTTAAAGCTTCTGTTTCCATATTTATTTTCATTTTGTATGAAGTGTCCATTGGTGTATGTGAGGTGTCAAATTCCCCCACTATTATTGTGTTGCTCTCAATTTCCTCTTTTAGAGCTGTTAGCAGTTACCTTATGTATTGTGGTGCTCCTATGTTGGGTGCATATATATTTATAATTGTTATATCTTCTTCTTGGATTGATCCCCTGATCATTATGTAGTGTCCTTCCTTGTCTCCTGTAACATTCTTTATTTTAAAGTCTATTTTATCTGATATGAGTATTGCTGCTCCGGCTTTCTTTTGATTGCTACTTGCATGGAATATCCTTTTCCAACCCCTCACTTTCAGTCTGTATGTGTCCCTAGGTCTGAAGTGGGTCTCTTGTAGACAGCATATATATGGGTCTTGTTTTTGTATCCATTCAGCAAGCCTGTGTCTTTTGGTTGGAACATTTAATCCATTCACGTTTAAGGTAATTATCAATATGTATGTTCCTCTGACCATTTTCTTAATTGTTTTGGTTTTGTTTTGTATGTTCTTGTATTCTCTTGTGTTTCCCACTTAGAGAAGTCCCTTTAAGATTTGTTGTAGAGCTGGTTTTGTGGTGCTGAATTCTCTTACCTTTTACTTGTCTGTAAAGCTTTTGATTTCTCCATGGAATCTGAATGAGATCCTTGCCAGGTAGAGTAATCTTGGTTGTAGGTTCTTCCTTTTCATCACTTTAAGTATATATCATGCCACTCTCTTCTGGCTTGTAGAGTTTCTGCTGAGAAATCAGTTGTTAACCTTAAGGGAGTTCCCTTGTATGTTATCTGTCATTTTTCCCTTGCTGCTTTCAATAAATTTTCTTTGTCTTTAATTTTTGCCATTTTGATTACTATGTGTCTTAGCATGTTTCTCCTTGGCTTTATCCTGTGTGGGACTCTCTGAACTTCCTGGAATTGGGTGGCTATTTCCTTTCCAATGTTAGCGAAGTTTTCAACTATAATCTCTTCAAAGATTTTCTTGGGTCCATTCTCTCTGTCTTCTCCTTCTGGGACTCCTATAATGCGAATGTTGTTGTGTTTAATGTGGTCCCAGAGGTCTCTTAGGCTGTCTTCATTTCTTTTCATTCTTTTTTCTTTATTCTGTTTTGCACCAGTGAATTCCCCCATTCTGTCTTTCAGGTTACTTATCCGTTCTTCTACCTCAGCTATTCTGTTATTGATTCCTTCTAGTGTAGTTTTCATTTCAGTTATTGTATTGTTCATCTCTGTTTCTTTGTTCTTTAATTCTTCTATGTCTTTTTTAAACATTTCTTGCATCTTCTCGATCTTTGCCTCCATTCTTTTTCCAAGGTCCTGGATCATCTTCACTATCATTATTCTGAATTCCTTTTCTGGAAGGTTGCCTATCTCCACTTCATTTAGTTGTTTTTGTGGAGTTTTATCTTGTTCCTTCAACTGGTACATAGCCCTCTGCCTTTTCATCTTGTCTATCTTTCTGTGAATGTGGTTTATATTCCACAGGCTGCATGATTGTAGTACTTCTTTCTTCTGCTGTCTGCCCTCTGGTGGATGAAGCTATCTTAGGCTAGTTTTTTACCCCACCCTTTCAGTGAATTTGTATTATATATTTCTGTTAATTTACTTTTGAGACCCATTTAAAGTCTCTAGTTTCTTTCTACTTTAGGCATACTCAACATCATAAAAATTGATCTCTTTTATGTTTCATGTTATTTCATAACTCCTTCAACCATGTAAGATGTGTAATTTGCTAAACCAAAAAATACGTTAAAAAAAAAGTAGAAATATCCCTATATGATGCAAGGTGAGTTAATTAGACAAATTAAAATGGTTTTCTCAGTCAGAGATTTGCTGAAGGAATTGGTAAAAAAATACTAGTAGCCACTCTATTTGTTGAGTAATCTGTTTTCCTTCAACCAAGTCCTAAGGGAAACAAGATTAAAGCTGTGATTTGAGACCTCTGAAGTGTGGAATCTTTACCCTAAATCTTGACTCTAAAGTTAACTAGGTATTTGTTCAGATAAGAAACTATTTGGTAATAAATCCATTTTACAGTAAAGTAAACATTTAAGAGATACTTTTGTTAGTTAAAATATTTGTTTCTCACTACTAAGATGGCAATAAAAGTGTTGTCTCTCAGTAGGAATGCCATTACAGTGGTATATATGATCATTTCAGGGAAAAAAAAATACATGCCTTATTTAGTCTTCATGTCTGCATCAGAAATAGCAGCAAGAGTCTTTATTTTTAAAAATTGAGATAATTGACAGATAACATTGTATAAGTTTAAGATGTACAGTATGTTAGTTACCAGGGGATGGAAGTTAGGGGAATTGGGAAGAAGTTTAGGAACACAAACATAAATAGTAGAGAAATTAGCATTTTTCATTGTGGTAGGTAGAATTTTAAGGTGTCCCTGAAGATTTTTTTATCCCTGGTGTACACTCCATGTGTAATCTCCATGTAAGTGAATGTGTATAATAGATTTCACTACCATGATTAAGTTGTGTTATATGGCACAGTTGGCCTTTACATAGATTATATGGGGAGGCCTGACCTAATATCAGGAGGTCAGAAACAGAATGCTTCCTCTATCTATCTGCAGAAAAAGTCAGAGATTTGAAGCACCTGAAAGATCTGATTTACCATTGGTGGCTAGATGGTGAAGTGCCATGTAGCAAGGACATAGGGACGTCAATTCTATAATCACAAGGTCCTGAATTCTGCCAATAACTAAAGTGAGCGTGGAAGTAGATTTTTTCCCCATAGCCTCCACAGAATATCATAGCTCAGCTTACATGTTGATTTCAGCCTTGTGATATTCAGAGCAGAGAATCCCACCATACTATGCTGGAATTCTGACCCACAGAATTCTGAGCTAATAAAGGGGTGTTATTTTTAATTCCTATGTTTGTGTAATTTGTTTTGCAGAAATGTAAATCTAATACATACATGATAGGAAAATATTATGGATATCTGAGGTAATTTTAACATCTAAGATAATTTTCTAACCATGCTGAAAGTCTTAGAATATCATACAAATTACAAATCTATTGTTTTCTCTTTTAGAAAATTGATAAGCCTGAAAATCTCACTGTAGACTTTTTTATCCAAGAATATACAATTAATCATATTAGGTCAAAGAAGATAATGTGATTGGACTACTCTTAAAGTGTTTTCTAACCAATGTAACATATCATAATACATATCATATTGATGAGGATATATTTATCATTATATATTCATTTTCCCACTTTTATAATATCACACTGCTAAAATTTGGAGAACATGATTTCAAAGAATTCATAGTTTCTCTAAAATTAGTTTTGTAACTAATATATTGACAGGTTTCATTTAAGTTATTTTTCTATAAAGTCACTGACTTTCAATAATTAAAATCATTTATGCTATAGCTGGAAGCCAATGTACTATATACTGCTTTGAAATAAAAATAAATATTTGAGCATCTGCTTTACAATGAAAATAATCTAGAATGATCATTTTTGTCACATTTGACTTGGAGTCACAAGAAGTTACAGCTTAAATTCATTTAAAATTTTTTACATTTTATGTCACAACTCGATTCGTTGTTTTTCTTATATAGAAGTAACTCTCCAACATAAAGGAGGTGGAAATTTAGGACTGAGTATAATGGTGAAATAAATGTTATGCCATAAAATTGTAGCATGATAATACCATTTTTATTTTGTTGAGTATTTTTTAATCTAATTACCAAGTAATTTCATTGTACTTAAATAATTTTAAATTAATACAATGTTATAATTTATCATGGTGGTTCATGTTTTCAAAGATGGTCACTACAGTATTTTCTATTCCATATATTCTGTTACAGCATAAATTTACTACTCCTCTATCCAGAGGTATGGTTTGTTTTTCCTTCCCTTGAATTGGGGCTGACCCTGTGACTGCTTTGACCAGTAAAATGTGGCATAAGTAACGTTCTAGGTGCCTGACAGTTTCTGCTTCTGTGCTCTGGGTGAATTCAGCCACTATATCACAATTTCAACTCTGCATAAGACCACCATGCTTTAATGAATGCCAATCAGCAATGCACAGGAACTGTGTGGAAATTAGAGAGTTGCATGACCAGCTTCCAGTTACATTAGCCATCTCACTAGAGACATTGAACAAAAGAGAAATAAAGCCATTTTGGACAGGCCAGCACTCCCAGACGCTGTACAGATCAGTCATTATCATGGAGATGAGTCTTTCTCTCCAATCCTTTCCCCAGTTGCAGAATTATAAGCAAGTGACTTGTTGTGGTTTTGAGTTACTAAATGTAGGTACATAGAAGCATCAGTGGTTACAAATTCTGCCTTACTCCTTCTACTCTGGATGAACTCATTATGCTCTTATTTAAGCAAACTTTCCACTTGTGACTATGAGCCATCTCCACTTACCAAATAAAGGATTTGTCTCCATTTTTTTCCTCCCCCTTTACTCCACCATCATAACATTTCTCTCTCTACTGGATAATGCTCAATAGCATATAAATATACTACTTATACTTTTTGCATTATCTTAAAATAGTAAAAACAAAAACAAAAAATTCTCTTGACTCCATATTTCCCTCCAGCTTCTGCTCCTTTGTTTTGGTCCCTATTATAAAGCAACTGTTTAAAATAATTATCTGTACATGAGATACTATCCATATCCTACCATACTCTTCAATCTCATCCAGTCAGGCTTTCATCTCTGTTTGCCTGTAAAAATCCTGTTGGGGAGATCACCAATGATCTTCAATTTGCTAAATCCAATGAACAATTTTTAGTCTTCACCGTATTTAACTTACCAGTAGTATTTATACACTTGATTACTTACTCCTCCTTAGTTTTCAGGGAGGGTACTACACCATTCTAGTTTTCCTCTCCACAGCATTCTTACCTTCTTCCTCCTCTTGTCCCTAAATTTTAAAGTTGACATTTTCAGGGCTGAACTTTGGACTTACTATTCTATAATATATCTACACCTATATCCTTAGAGATATGAAGACTCCCACGTTTATATCACTAGACCTGACCTCTTCTTTGAATACTAAACCTGATTATTCATCTTCCTACTTGCCCTATATTCTTCAATATTCAACAGACATCTAAAATTTGACATGTCGAAACATAAACACCTTCCTTTTCAAAACTGCTACTCTCACAATTTTTCCAGTCTGAATTAATGGCAATCCCATTCTTCATTTATAACCAAAATTAAAAAAAAAATTTAGTCCAGGAAAGCCTAATAGCTCTACTTCTCACCACCCTTAAACTGGTCCAAGCCACCCTTCTCTAGACTTAATTATTTGTTGTCTCCTAACCAGTCTTTTGGTTTCTCTACATGGATCCCTAAAGTCTATTCTATACACACCACTTAGAATAAACCTTAAAAAAGTCACTCCATATTCCTTTTTGTTCAAAACTCTCCAATATTTTCCCCTCTTCACTCAAAAATGAAACCAAAGAGTTTATAATGGCTTCCACGGCCTTGCAGGTTTTGTCCTCCCATTACCTCTCTGACAAATCCTACAACTTCCTCCATGGCTTACACTGCTATATCCATGGCAGTGTAAACCATGGAGGTCCTAAACAAACCATATACTTCCATTTAGAACCCTTCTTCTTATTGTTTCTTTGGTCTAGAATGATTTTCCTCTTTTTTTTTTTTTCATGGTGAACAAAATGTAAGGTTCGTGTGAGTCACCCGAGGTGGGAAGGAAGAAAAACACTCTTCCCTAGCTCCCAGGCTGGAGGTGCAGAAGCCTATTTGTCCTTCGCTGGGCACATGGCTGGTCTCCCATGGACAGGCTACCTCTCTGTCCACATCTCCTACAACTCTGTTCCTTTTAGAGTGGCAAACCCAGCAACTTCATCGACACTGGGTTTCTTTCTTTTTTCTTTTTCTCTTTCTTTTTCATTGGAGTATAGTTGCTTTACAACGTTGTGTTAGTTTCTGCTGTACAGCAAAGTGAGTCAGTTATACATATATGTATATCCATTCTATTTTAGATTTCCTTCCCATTTAGGTCACCACAGGTCATTGAATAGAGTTCCCTGTGCTATAAACTGGGTTTTCATTAGTTATCTATTTTATACATAGTAGCAATGGGTTTCTTTTGCTTCCTAGAACTCACAAAACATATTTCAGGTTTAGGGTTATACTAGCTGAAACCTACAGCCAGAAACCCTCTTCAACATTTATCATTCTGTAATTCATTCCCTCTTGGCCTTGAGTTATTGATGTAAATGTCATGTTCTCCAAAGGACTTCTTGCTGCCTGATATTTTTTTTCATTTATTTATTAGTCTATCTGTGGCTGCCACCACTAGAATATAAGAGCCAAGAGAGCAGTGGACTTCGTCTTGTTCACACTATTTTATCTGCAAAGGGTATAAGAGCACTTGACACATTGTAGGCACTCAGTAAATAATTCCTGAATATCGCAATAAATGAAGGAGTACCCCAAATGGTATAGGAAACCCTGGACACCTCTTTATAAGAAGAGACACTTCTAGAATTTCAAGTTAGAAAAATTTGCCCAAGTATCCTTGTGGACACCTTATGGGCTGAAAAAAAGTTCCCCTGACAAAAACAATACAGTATGTGGGTGGTCACATTATGTGGGGAAGAAAATGGTTGGCTTGATGAGCCCAGGTGCAACACAAGACCCTAAATGTGCATAAGGTAATGTTTCTTAGTAAAGCTTGTGTTAAGACTGAAAGCCTCTCTCTAGTTGGTGCTCCAGCAGTCTTCCTTTGAAAAAAATTCTGGGTGTGAGATTGTGAAGGAAAAATAGATGTAATCTTTAGGCTGAAGGGTGGAGTAATCTGCTGACTAACCATGGACCTCAACCAGCCAGGGAATACTTGCTACACTGAACAAACATGTACTGCACTGATATATGCACTCAATCCCCTTTAGCAACTCCTTGTGTCAGTGACCAAGCAGCATTGAGATTGACTTTGTAGTTATTCACTCTGCCTGATACATTGAAAACATCACTGAATATTTTGGATTGAATAAGCTATGTTGTGGTTCTTCAATGATTCCAGCTAAGGGTATTCTCAAGGGAAAAATAATGGATTTCCTGCTAATATGGTCAGAAGGAGGTCAATGTGATTAAGTGGAATAATAAAGGCTCTATTTGTATCCTTAACTGCTAAGTTAGGTTTTTCCAGTTACAAATAAGGTGGAATAATATGCAGCTATTACAAATTTTATAAAAAGTATTTTGTAAAATTGTAAAATATTTAAATATAATGCTAAACAAAGATGTCAGATTTCAAAGTCATAAAACTACTCTAATTATACATGTACTATTCACAATCATTATTATTATTTTTTTGATTGATGGTATGATGTGAGATTGCAGTTTTGTTTTTAATATTTTCTATATTTTCCCAGTGCAGGCTATATATATATATATATATATATATATATATATATATATATATATATATATATAACTCGTAATCAGGTGAATAGTTTCAAAATAGAAAAATATGCTATTTTGTGAAACTTTAATATTTTTATACTTTATAATAGTCCAGCCTTCCAACTATACACTCAGTTTTCCTGAGAATTCAAAGAAATAAAACAAATCACATTTTTTAGTCATTTCTCAAATTTTACTTGCATGATAACAATTTTTAGTTAAATTCATCTGAGTGGTTTTTTTTAAAATTCACCTAGTAGTATATTTTTATTTTATTCCATAATCACATGAAATTTGGAGATAAAACATTCTTCAGATATGTTTGCTATCCAGTGAGTCTCACGAGCATAGCCTTCCATAGGCCAGAAGGCATAATATGCAAGAAAACTTCTGAATTATTGACATGACAGACTCATGCAACAGTAGGTTATACAGTGTGTGTGTGTGTTTTTATCTTTTTTACTCTGATGTATCAGATTCTCTCTTAATACACATAATTTTTGGGGTGTTTTAAAATTTAATAAATGTTTATTTCTGTCCAACTCTTCTCAATGCTATCATCCTATGTTTTTGAAATTAAAGAGAGTTGTATTTACTCCCTCATTTAAACCCATTTAGTTTTGGTTTAAACCCAACATTAAATCTTGGTTTAAGATTCATTGAATCATTACCTATAAATAACTTGGATATTATAACATTAACCATTATAGGCATTAATAATGACCAGTAAATATGTTTTATTTATGTGTTCTCATGCTTGATAGTAAATACAATTAACAGTATTCTTCTCAGATAGAACACAATAAAAGTTACAGTTGAACTTATGAGAAAGCAAAATACAGCTTTTAACTAATATCTCAAAAGTTTGTTTGCTTAGATGTTTTTAATAATGGAAAAAGTATAGAAACATTTTATTTTACTTTATGGAAACACTTTATTTTACCTTATGGAAAAGCAAAATGTAAGTTTATTGCAACATTGAGTTGTAACATTCTGTTCTTATAAATATTTTATATACAAAAACAAATGATTTTTAACTCAGTGTTAATTATGATACTATACCAGTGGTTTGTTCACCATAAAATACCATCGTCAAACTTAGTGAATTAAAACAATAACCATTTATTATTATCCTCATGCCTGACAGTCATGGTTCATCTAGTCTAGTTAATTCAGTTGACTTTGATGTAGCTAGTGTATGCATCTGAGGGTCAGATATAGGTTCAATTCTCAGTTGGGCTTTTGTGAAAAAGCTGTTTGGGCAGCTCTATTCTGTGTCTCTCATTCTACCTGATACCTATGGGCTAGCTCAGGTATTACCTTATCTTGCCCAATTGTGCAAGCACTTGTTAAGGAAGCTTATGTTAAATATGCTAATGTCCCATGGGCCAAAACAAACCACATGGTGAAGCCAAGAGGCAAAGAATTATGCCTTGCCCTCATAGAAAGTTTCTACAAAGTTATATAACAAAGTGAATGGATATAGGCTGGGAGAAAACCTTGGACCATTAATGCAATCTACTACAGGGCAGAAAAAATAAAAATATACTTTGTACTCTTTGAGCTGAAAAGAAAAAATACCAATTAAAATATTTTACAATTTAAAAGGAAATTGTGAGTTGTAACTATACATATAATTCAAAGAAAAACATTAAAGTGAGCCTATGAAACAACAACAACAGAGAAACATTGTGCTTAACTGGATACAGATGAACATTGTCTAGCTTGAAACACAGATAAATATTGTAAAATAGGAGAAGGGCATAGAGAATGGATAGTATCACTTCTTATGAAAACAAGTGGATTAGAATTGAGGGGTAATAGTAAGGTTAAGGATGTTGCAGATACAAAATTATAGAAACTAGGCAGAAAATTTAAAACAATCATAAGTAAACACCCTGCATATTTGTTTATCAAGGTTGAAGCAACAAGTTTTGGAAAACTACCTGGAAACTGATGCAGTGGAAACAGGCATTGTGTGGTATTGAAGATAGAGAGGAGGAAAAGTTAATAAGCCATGAAAAAAATCAAAATTCAACAGGATCAAAATACAGTAATTCTTCAAAGAGAATTTAAATACCTCAAAAGTACAAAATGCTACCTGTAAAATGTACATAGTCCACAGTATCTGCCATTGGGGGTGGGACATTCCATACTAGATTTGGAACAGAAGGCATAAAAAGTTACTCTGTCCCTGTTAAAGGTGATATTTTTTAGGATAATAATGTCTTATATTCCTGTTGGATCTGCTGAAAAAAATCTTTCTTTTACTGTGAGGTGATACAATTTCTTTCCATATTATAAATTTTAAAAATCCATTTGGGTGAAGTCAGTGAATATCTTAGTCAACATTCAGCAAGTATTGAATACCTATTGAGAGACTGTGCTAGTTTAATTCATATATTCCTGAAGACTATCTGGCAGGGAAGAGTGGCATTAAACAGATAATATCAGGTTAATAATTAAGTAATACTCAGCAGTCTGAGCACTGTGAAAAGAATTCTGGGATATTACTTAGAACACCAGGAATAGAATCTTGTTGTCTTGTTTTGTATCTCAGTGCAACTTAAAGACAGAACATGAGACAATGTCTCAAAACTTCTTTTTTAACAAAAATATTCCAAAATGATAGAAAAATAGGAAATAGTATCACAAAAACTTCCTGATAATGTAGGATTCCAGTTTTGTTTTAAATGTTTATTCCAAATTTTGGTGCGCTAATATTCATAAAAATATTAAAATTTTCATTTTAATATAGAAAAGAAAGAAAATTTTAATACTGTCCAATTATTGAGCATACGTCAGGCTCATCATCATAAGGGAAAAAAATGGGAAAGTTAAAAAGAACTGAGTTATTTCCAGTTTTACTATTTCATAAATTTGCTTTCTGACAATAGTAATTCAGAATGATAAACACACATAAGTATATATGAATACCAATCAGGGCAAAGTTCTTTAATTTATGAATTATAAGAAGCAAATAAATTTTATCTAGAATGATGGTAAAGCTAAAGTTTGATTCAACATTTTAAAACAAATGAACATTTTGATAAGCATATTTTCTTGTTGAGAATTTGTCAATCATATCACATTGCTTATCTGAACAATTTATCTGTCTCTAAATCATCTTTGGAACCAATCAAAATACATTTTTTAGGAAGAATTATTGCTAGATATGTACTTTATTTTACTATAAACATTATAAGAGTCAAATATCATCATGGTAAATTTTATACAACTACTGTATCTATTGCAGCCAAAATGTTGTGAAAAGGAAACAGAATCAAATCAACCAAACAGAAACAAAAATCTTTAACAAGTTTGTCTTTCCTTTTGATGATGGAAAAAAATATTTATATAATCAGTAAATGCCAAGTATGTTTTAGGTACTTTGCTAAACATTGGCAACTTACCAGGAACAAAACAGACACTTCCTCTGCTTCTCTGAAGCTATACTCTAATAGGGGAACAAGATATTAAATAAACATTCATACAAATTATGTATAATTAAAATTCTGCTGATAGTTCCATAATAAACATAGAGAACTATGAAACCATATTGCAGGAGCACTGACCCTGAATGGGGCAAGAGTTAGGAAAACATTCCTGGGAAAGTGACATGTCACTGAGGATGAAAGAACAAGTAGGATTAATTCAGGAGAGTTATTTTTGAGGAAAGAGGAGGGAACAGGCAGGAAGCACATGAATAACATTTAAGGCATGGTGTCTTTTCCTAAGGGAGTATACTTTCGGAGCCACTCTTCAACATTAAAATTAGGGAAGAATCAATTTGCCTTAGTGAAATTTTCTACCATTGATTGTGTCATGTGTGTTATTTCTGTGAACAAAAGTCACAATGAACACTGTTATGAAAAATGTCTAGCAGCATTTCCAGATGAATAAGTATTTATCCATGAAGGAAAGCAAATTTCAAGGTCATTTAAACTTCATTTACAAATTTCTACCAAATACAAGTATTTAATTCTGTGTTGGTACAAGATTGATAATCTCTCTATGCACTACACCAGGAAAATAAGGGGTTGAAACATTTGATGTAAGGTGTTCTCAGTGTACAAGCCAATGGTTGCTGAAGCAATTAGGATTCACGGTGACCGTAACGTGACATGATTATCATGCTACTGACTTATTTAAGACACTCAGGGCAGGGAATTTTACCTTGGATAATGACCAAAAATTTTAATATAGTCTATAAGGCTCATTCCAGTCTGATAATTCCATTCTACACCTTGCTTACTAACATTCAACCACATTTACCTTTTAATCCCTGAAACATGTCAAGCTTCCTTCATTTGCACTACTGTACTTGGAAGAGAATCTGGCACACAGTAGACACAGTAAATACTTATTGAATGAGTGAAGAGTAAATGAATGGATGTATATTTTTGGTTTCCTAAACACTCAGGTTTCCTTAAGTTCACTTTCATGGCTCAAATTCAATCTATAAATCCCTATCTCTTACTTCAGTATGATAGAGACCACTTTGAATTTTCAGTTTATCTATATAAACCAGGTCACGCATCATAGGTATATGGATTGCTTTTCTTTGAAGCAATTATCCGGTGCTGGTCCCATAGCTGTGGCCTTCATGAAGGAACCACATAATTAGGAATTTGGATCTTCTCTTTATAAAGCTCTGAGTAGAAAGAGAACCTAAATGGCCCACCTAGTGTTTCTTCTATTATACTTTTTAAACTCCTTTGATTCAGTTTTTTTTTTTTTTTTTTTTTTTTTTTTGGTTTTTCACTCTCATCTCCCTGACTTCTAATCTTGAGTCAGTCCTGTATATCTTCTCACTTAAATCTGCATTCAGTTCCTTGGTGCTGTAATCAAATTTCATGATTTAAAAAAAACTCTTATAGACTCACAAGTCTTCAATACTTATTGTCAGTTTGGTGTTCCACTGGACTCCAGAGGGATATATCCAACTATTTCCTGGTATCTTCCTGCCTACTTACCCCTCATGTGTAATAGACATCTCAAATATATCATGTTCAAGGTTCAGCTCCAAATATGTTCTTCCTTGCTGTACTCCCCATGTCAGCAAATGACAACTCTACCATTCTTATTACTTGAGTCAAAAATCTGGGGACCCTTTTTTTCTTTTTCCTTTCTCTAATACCCAATATACTAGCAAACACTGTTAATTGTACTTTCAGAATATATTTGCACTTACCACCACCATCTAGCATTATTATCCAAGCCACCATATAGTTCACCTAATTGGTCTTCCAGTGGTTACCCTTGCCTCCTTGGTCTACCCTAAATATAGCAACTAGAACTTCTTGTTTTAAAAATTGACATATAACTGACACATAATGTTATATCAGTTTTAGGTGTATAACACAATGAAACAACATTTGTATTTATTATAAAAAGGTTACCACAATAAATCTATAGTTAGACTTATCACCACATATAGTTACATTTTTTTCTTGTGATAAATTTAAGATCGACTCTTTTAGCAACTTCAAATATACAAGAGAGTATTATTAACTATAGTCACAAGAGAGTATTATTAACTATAGTCACCAGGCTATACATTACATTCCCAGGACTTATTCCATAACTGGAATTTTGTACCTTTAAACCACTTTCACCCATTTTGTTCACCCCTCACCACCTGCCTCTGGCAACTACCAATCTGTTCTCGGTATCTATTAAATCAGTTTTTTTTTTTTTTAGAATTCACATGTAAATGAGATCATATGGTATTTGTGTTTCTCTGCCTGATTTATTTCATTTAGAATAATGCCCTCAAGGCCCACCAATGTTGTCACAAATTGCAAGATTTCCTTATTTTTTATGGCTGAATAATATTCCATTATATACACACATCACATTATCTTTATCCATCCCTCATTGGCCACTTAGTTTGTTTCCATATCACGGTTATTGTAATTAATGCTTCAATGATCATGGGGTTGCAGATATCTTTCTGAGGTAGTGTTTTTGTTTCTTCAGATAAATTCTGAGAAGTGGAATTACTGGATCATGTGGTAATTCTATTTTAAAATTTTCAGAAACCTCCATTCTTGTTTTCCATAGTGGTTGCACCAATTTATATCCCCACCAACAGTACACAAATGTTTGCTTTTCTCCACAACCTTGCCAGTACATGTTATTTCCTGTCTTTTTGATGATAGCCATTCTGATAGGTATGACATGATATCTCATTGTGGTTTTGATTTGTAGTTCCCAGATATTAGTGATGGTGAATGCTTTTTCATATTCCTGTTGACCATCTGTATGTCTTCCTTAGAAAAATGTCTATACAGATCCTCTGCCCATTATTTAATTGGCTTCTTTTTTCACTATTGAGTTGTATTAGCATTTATATATTTTGGAAATTAGCCCCTTATCAGGTATGTTATTTGCTAATATTATCTCCCATTTAGGAGACTGCCATTTTATTTTGTTATTCCCTTTGCTGTGTAGAAGCTTTTTACTTTGATGTAGTCTCAGTTATTTTTGCTTATGTTGCTTTTGCTTTTGGAGTCAGATCCAAAAAATCATTGCTAAAACCAATGTCAAGGAGCTTACCACCTATATTTTCTTCTAGGAGCTTTACAGTTTCAGGTCTTTGTTTAAATCTTTAATTCATTTTGTGTTGAATTTTGCGTATAGTGTGGTCCACTTTTGTTCTCTTACATCTGGCTGTCCAGTTTTTCCAACATCTTGTCGAAGAAACTGCCTTTTCTCATTGTATACTTTTGGTCCCTTTATCATAAATTGACTGCATATGTGTGGATTTATTTCTGGGCCCTCTATTCTGTCCCATTGACCTATGTGTCTGTTTGTAATGCCAATACCATACTGTTTTGATTACTATATCTTTGTACTGTAGTTTAAAATCACAAAGTGTGATGCCTCCAGCTTTGTTCTTTCTCAAGATTGCTTTGGCCACTCAAGATATTTTGTGGTTCCATAAAAATTTTAGGGTTGTTTGTTCTATTTCTGTGAAAAATGCTATGGGAATTTTGATAAAGATTGTGTTGAATATGTAGATTGCTTTGAGCAGTATCGATATCTTAATGCTATTATTTTTTTAAATACACGAGCACAGAACATCTTTGCATTTACTTGCTCCTTTTTCCATTTTTTCATCAGTTTCTTACAATTATCAGGTCTTTTACCTCTTTGGTTAAATTTATTCCTAAGTATTTTATTCCTTTTTGATGCAATTGTAAATGGGATTTTTTTCTTTAGTTGCTCTCTCTGATAGCTCATTATTAGTGTATAGAAATGAACAGACTTTTGCATATTGTTTTTCTATCCTGCAAATTTACTGAATTCATTGATTAATTCTAAATTTTTTTTGGTGGAGTCTTTAGGATTTTCTATATATAACATCTGGCCATCTGCAAATACTGAGAGTGGACAGTTCTACTTCTCCCTTTGCAGTTTGGATGCCTTTTCTTTGTTTTTCTTGCCTAATTGCTCAGACTAGGATATCCAATACTATGTTGAATAAAAGTGGTGAGAATGCATATCCTTGTCTTGTTTCTGATCTTAGAGGAAAAGCTTTCAGTTTTTCACACTTAAGTAGGATGTTAGCTGTGGGCTTGTCATATATGGCCTTTATTATGTTGAAATACATTTCCTCTATGCCACTTCATTGAGAGATTTTATCATGAATGGGTGTTGAACTTTGTCAAATGCTTTTTCTGCGTCTATTGAGATGACCTTATGATTTTTATCCTGAATTTTGTTAATGTAGTGTTATCACATTTATAGACTTGCAGATTTTGAACCATCCTTGCATCTCTGAAATAAATTCTCTTGACCATAGTATATGAGAGGTGTGATGTACTGTTGAATTCAGCTTGCTAATCTGTTGAGGTTTCCTGCAACTATGTTCATTGAAGATATGGGTCTGTAATTTTCTTTTCTTGTAGTGTCCTTGTCTAGTTTTGGTATCAGGGTAATGCTGGCCTCACAAAATGAATTTGAAAGTGTTCCCTCCTCTTCTACTTTTAGAAAGAGTTTGGGAAATATTGGTATCAATTCTCTTTTGAATGTTTGGTAGAATTCACCAGTACAGCCATCTGGTTATGGACTTTTGTTTGTGGGGATTTTTTTGATTACTGATTCACCCTACTTGTAATCTGTTCAGATTTTCTATTGCCTCATGATTCAGTTTTGAAAGGTTGTATGTTTCTAGGAAGTTATCCAATTCTTGTAGGTTGTCCAATTTCTTGGTGTACAGTTTTTCATAGTAGTCTCTTATGATTCTTTTAATTCTGTGGTAACAATTGTAGCATCTCCCCTTTCATTTCTGATTTTATTTATTTGAGTCCTCTTTCCTTTTTTTGGTGAATCTAGTTAAGGTTTGCCTATTTTGTTTATCTTTTTGAAAAACCAGCTTTTAGTTTCATTGATATTTACTATTGTCTTTTTAATCTCTGTATTATTTATTTCTATTGTGATCTTTCTTATTGCCTTCCTTCTACCAGCTATGGGCTTACATAATTTTCTTTTTTTATACAGTTCCCTGAGGGGTAAAGTTAAGTTGTTTATTTTAGATCTCTCTTGTTTCTTGATGTAGGCATTTACTGCTATTAACTTCCCTCTTAGAACTGCTTTTGATGGATCCCATAAGTTTTGGTATGTTTTATTTCCATTTTAATTTTTCTCAAGGTATTTTTTATTTCTATTTTAATTTCTTCTTCACTCATTTGTTGTTCAGTAGAATGTTCTTTAATTGCCACATATTTGTCAATTTTCCAGTTTTCTTCTTGTGTTGATTTCTAGTTTCATACCATTGTGGTTACAATAGATACTTGATATAATTTCAATCTCCTTAAATTTATTAAGACTCATTTTTTGGACTAACGTATGATTTACCCAGAGAATGTTCCTTGTGCACGTGAGAAAAATGTTATTCTGCTTATTTTAGATGAAATGTTCTATATACATCTATTAATCCCATCTGATCTAATGTGTCATTTAAGGTCAATGTCTTCTTATTGATTATTTTTTGTTTGAATGATCTATCTATTGATGAAAGTGGGGTATTAAAAGTCTCCTACTATTATTGTATTGCTATTTCACCCTTTAAGCCTATTAATATTTGCTTTATATATTTAGGTGTTCCTATGTTGGGTCTATAAATATTTACAAATGTTATATCCCCCACTGAATTGAACACTTTACCATTATATAATGACCTTCATTTTCTCCTATTGCAGTCTTTGTCTTAAAGTCTATTTTTTGGATGTAAGTATAGCTATGCCAATTTTCCTTTGAAACCATTTGTGTGGAATATATTTTCCCATTTCTTTACTTTCAACCTGTGTGTCCTTACATCTGAAGTGAGTCTCTGATAGGCAGGATATAGAAGGGTCTTCGTTTTTGTTTTTATTCAGTCATCCAGTGTATGTCTTTTGATTTGAGAATTTACTCCATTCCATTTAAAGTAATTATTGGGGTGCATATACCTTTTCAAACTATGGTTTTCTCTGGATATATGCCCAGGATTGGGATTGCTGGAAAATACGGTAGCTCTATTTTTAGTTTTCTAAGGAACTTCCATACTATTCTCCATAGTGGTTGTACCAATTCACATTCCCACCAGTAGTGTGGAGCGTTCCTTTTTCTCCACGCCTTCTCCAGAATTTTTTATTTCTAGGCTTTTTGTGATGGCCATTCTGACAGGTGTGAAGTGATACCTCACTGTAGTTTTGCTTTGTATTTCTCTGATAATTAGTGATGTTGAGTGTCTTTTCATGTGCTTTTTGGCCATCTGTATGTCTTTGAAGAAATGTCTATTTAGGTCTTGCACCTTTTTTGATTGGGTTGTTTGTTTGTTTCTTTTGATATTGAGCTGAATGAACTGTTTGTATATTTTGGAGATTAATCCCTTGTAAGACACTTCATTTACAAATATTTTCTTTAGTTCTGTGGGTTGTCTTTTCATTTTATTTATGATTTCCTTTGCTGTGCAAAATCTTTTAAGTTTAATTAGGTCACATTTGTTTATTTTTGTTTTTATTTCCGTTACTCTAGGAGGTGGATCCAAAAAGATACTGCTGCAATTTATATCAAAGAGTGTTCTGCCTATGTTTTCCTCTAAGAGTTTTATAGTATCCAGTGTGACATTTAGGTTGTTAATCCGTTTAGAATTTATTGTTGTGTATGGTGTTAGAGAATGTCCTAATTTCATTCTTTTACATGTAGCTGTCCTGTTTTCCCAACACCACTTATTGAAGAGACTGTCTTCTCCATTGTGCATTCTTGCTTCCTTTATCATAGCTTAATTGACCATAGGAGCATGGGTTTATTTTTGGGCTCTTCATTCTGTTCCATTGATCTATATTTCTGTTTTTGTGCCAGTACCATACTGTTTTGATTATTGTAGTTTTGTAGTATAGTTTGAAGTCAGGAGCCTGCTTCCGCCAGTTCTGTTTTTCTTTCTCAAGATTATTTTGGCTATTTGGGGTCTCTTGTGTCTCCATATAAATGTTAAGACTTCTTGTTCTAGTTCTGTGAAAAATGCCGTTGGTAATTTCATAGGGATTGCATTGAATCTGTAGATTGCCTTGGGTAGTATAGTCATTTTGATAGTATTGAACATGGTATATCTTTTCATCTGTTTGTGTCATCTTCAATTTTTTCATCAGTGTCTTACAGTTTTCAGAGTACAGGTCTCTTGCTTCCTTAGGTAGGTTTATTCCTAAGTATTTTATTCATTTTAATGTGATGGTGAATGGGATTGTTTCTTTAATTTCTCCTGATCTTTTGTTGCTACTGTATAGAAATGCAAGAGATTTCTGTGTGTTAATTATGTATCGTGCAGCTTTACCAAATTCATTGATGAGCTCTAGTAGTTTTCTGGTAGCATCTTTAGGATTTTCTATGTATGGTATCATGTCATCTTTAAATAGTGACAGTTTTACTTCTTTTCCAATTTGGATTCCTTTTATTTCTTTTTCTTTTCTGATTGTTGTGGCTAGAAAACCATAATTTGAAAAGATACATGCACCCCAATGTTCACTGCAGCACTATTTACAATAGCCAAGACATGGAAGCAACCTAAATGTCCATTGACAGAGGAATGGATAAAGAAGATGTGGTACATATATACAGTGGAATATTACTCAGCCATAAAAAAGAATGAAATAATGTCATTTGCAGCAACATGGATGGACCTAGAGATTATCATACTAAGTGAAGTAAATCAGACAGAGAAAGACAAATACCATATGTTATCACTTATATGTGGAATCTAAAAAGATGATACAAATGAACTTAATTACAAAACAGAAACAGACTCACAAACTTCTTAAACAAACTTTTGGACCAAAGAGGAAATGTGGAGGGGGGTATAGATAAATTAGGAGTTTTGGATTAACATATACACACTACTATATATAAAATAATCACAAGAACCTACTGTATAGCACAGGGAACTATACTCAACATTCTGTAATAACCTGTATGGGAAAGAATCTGAAAAAGAATGGATATATGTATATGTATAACTGTACCACTTTGTTATACACCTGAAACCAATGCAACATTGTAAATCAACTATATCCTAATATAAAATTAAAAAAGAAATAGAATATGCAGATAATCTGAAAAAAATATTATTGATAGTTACATATGTACTGTCATTTTTCATAATTGTTTTCTGGCTGTTTTGTCATTTCTTTATTTCTTTCTTTTCTTGCTCTTCTTTTATGAATTGATGATTTTCTGTATTGGTATGATTTGATTCCTTTTCTGTATCTTTTGTATATTCACTATAGGTTTTTGCTTTCTGGTTACCATGAGGCTTACATAAAAAAACAAAAAAACAAACAAACAAGAAAACATATTTCTAACAGTCTATTTTATGCTGATAACAACTCAAGTTTGAACACATTTTAGAGCTCTAAATTTTTATTCTCCTTCACATTTTAATTTTGTTGATGTCACAATTTACATTTTTAATCTTGTGCATCCATTAATAAATTATTGTACTGATAGTTATTTGTACTATTTTTGTCTTTTAACCTTCACACTAGCTTTGAAAGTGATTAATTCACCAGCTTTGCAACATTGGATTATTCTGCATCTTACTATATATTTACCTTTATCAGTGAGACTTATAACTTAACATGTTTTCCTGTTACTAATTAGCACATTTTTTCACCTTAAAGAATTCTTTTTAACATTTCTTGTAATTCTGGTCTAGTGGTGATAAACTCTTTTAGCTATTGCTTGTCTGGAAAGCTTTTAATCTCTTCTTCAATTCTGAATGACAAGTATTCTGAGTAGTGTATTCCTGGTTGGCAGGATGTTTTTTTCTCTCTGCATTCAGAGTATATTGTTCTCAATTCTAGCTTGCCAAGGTTCTGAAAAATTGTAGGTACCCTTATGGGGGTTTCCTTGTTCATAACAAGTTGTTTTTTTGTTTCATTTTATTTTTGTTTTTTTGTCTTGTAGCTTTTTAAATTCTCTCCTTTTACTTTTGACTCTTTAATTATAATGTATCTTGGTGTGGGTCTCTTTGGGTTTATTTTATTTAGTGTTTTCTGAACTTCCTGGATCTGAATGTCTGTTTCCTTCCCAAGGCTAGAGAAGATTTTAGGTGTTATTTTTTCAAATAGTTTTTCTGTATTTTTCTCTTCTTTTTGTGGGACTTCTAAAACTAGAATGTTGGTCTACTTGATGTTGTTCCATAAGTCCCTTAAACTATCTTCACTTTTCAAATTCCTTTTGTTTTTTTTGCTCCTCCAATTGGGTGAATTCTGCTGCCCAGACTTTGAGTTCACTGATCATTTCTTCTGCTTCATGTAGTCTGCTGTTGAACCTCTCTGGTATACTTTTCAGTTCATTTATTATGTTCTTCAGCTCTTTGATTTCTTCTCTCTTTTTAAAAATTTATTTATTTGTTTGTTTGTTTATTTATTTATTTATGGCTGTGTTGGGTCTTTGTTGCTGCACACAGGCTTTCTCTAGTTGCGGCAAGTGGGGGCTACTCTTCATTGCAGTGTATGGGCTTCTCATTGCGGTGGCTTCTCTTGTTGCAGAGCACAGGCTCTAGGCACATGGGCTTCAGTAGTTGTGGCACACAGGCTCAGTAGTTGTGGCACAGAGGCTCAGTTGCTCCACAGCATGTGGGATCTTCCTGGACCTGAGATCGAACCCGTGTCCCCTGCTTTGGGACAGCTCTGTGATTTCTGTTTGGTACTTTTTAATATTTTCTATGTTGGGGTGTTCATTATGTTTTACATTCTTCTCCCAAGTTCAGTAAGCATCTTTATGACCATTACTGTTAACTCTTTATCAGGTAAATCACCTATTGCTATGCAAGCCCTTTAAGAAGTGTTTCTGTTTACTATAGACTTGTCTCAAGGATGCAAGACCTGTTGGATGCATAACTATAGGTCTTGTGGTCTCAACTCTCACATTCAGGTTAAAAGTTGGATGGCAGATGTGGGGTTCAAACCCTTCAGTCCTCAAGGAAAAGACTGTGATTGTGATCTCTCTCCTGATTATGTGTCACTGCACCAGGGGTGAGGTTTATGGTGAAATTGTGTCTTAGTCTCTCCATCTTGCTTCAGTGTGGGTTTTTTCTTGTTCATCTGATGTATAGGAGTCACTCAGATTATTATTTTTTTAATTTTAAGAGGAAATTGTTTAATACATAGCTGTAAATTTGGTGTGTCTGTGGGAGGAGCTGAGTTTGGGATCCTGCTACATCATCATCTTGAACTGGAACCTAAGATGACACTTTAAAACTTAAGTCTATTCATCTCAGTCCATCACTTAAAATCCTCCAATATTTCCCCATCTCATTAAGAGTAAAAACCAAAGTCCTTACAATAATCTACAATGTTCTAAAATGTTCCCTGTTATTTCTGTGACCTTATTAGGTGCTGTTATCTTACATGTTTAGTCTGCTCCAAATATATTGTTTTCCTCACCACTTTGTAAGCACACAAGACATGTTCCTGCTTCAGTTGTCTCCACCCAGGATGTTTTCTTTCAGATATTTCCCACAATCCCAGGTCTTTAATCAAATGACACATTTTCTCTGAGACTTTTCTTGACCACCTTTTCTAAAATTGCAAATTACTGATATTTTCTACAGTCTGTATAATTTTACCTTTTACAGAATATCATAAAAATCAAATTATAAATTATGTAGCCTCTTCAGGCTGACTTTTTTTTTTTTTTTTTTTTTGGCGGTACACGGGCCTCTCACTGTTGTGGCCTCTCCTGTTGCGGAGCACAGGCTCCAGACACACAGGCCCAGTGGCCATGGCGCACGGGCCCAGCCACTCCACGGCATGTGGGATCCTCCCAGACCGGGGCATGAACCCGTGTCCCCTGCATCGGCAGGCGGACTCTCAACCACTGCACCACAAGGGAAGCCCAGGCTGACTTCTTTTACTTTGAAATATGCACCTAAGTTTGACCTGTGTCTTCTTTGGCTTGTTAGCTCGTTTCTTTATATTGATAAATAATATCCCACTGTATGAATGTACCACATTTTTTTCAACCATTCACCTATTGGAGAACTTATTTGCTGCTTCTAGTGTGTGGTGATTATGAATAAAACTGTTATAACATTCTCATACAGGCTTATGTGTAGACACAAATTTTTCAGTTTGTTTGGCAAATATATGTCTATAGTTTCTTTCCTTATAATGTCATTAACTAGTTTTGGTACTGGAGTAATGCTTGCTTCATAAAATGATTTGAAAAGTTTTCTCTTTTCTATTTCCTGAAAGAGATTGTACAGAATTGGTATGATATCTTACTTAAATGTTTGGTAGAATTCACCAGTGAAACTATGTCTTCTGACGTTTCCTCTTTTGGGAGGTTTATATCTATTAATTTATTTTATTTAATAGATATAGGGCTATTCAGTTTGTCTATCTCTCCTTGAGTGAGTTTTGATAGATACCAAGTTGTTAATAATACCCCCTAAGTATGCTTTAATGTTCATGAGATTAGTAGTGTTATCCCGTTTCATTGCTGATACTGGTAATTTGTATATTGTTTCTTTCTCTTTTTTTTCTTAACATGCCTAGCTAGAAGTTTATCAGCTCTATTTAGCTAATTTATATGTTTCCTTTCATCTGCTGGTATAGGTTTAATTTACACTTTTTATATAGCTTTTAATGTGGAAGTTTAGGTTATTGATTTAATCTTTCTTCTTTTCTAATAAATACATTTAAACATAAATATGTTTAAGCACTGCTTTCACTGGGTCCCAAACATTTTAATATTTTAATTCAAAATATTTTAAATTATCTTTAATTTTATTTAATTTCTCTCTTCTTTGATCTATGATTTATTTTGTACTATGTCATCTAATTCCAAATATTTGGCAATTTCCAAACTATTTTTTGTTACTGATCTCTACTTGAATTCTGCTCTGGTCTAAGAACATATTTTATATTATTTCTCTATGTTTAGGTTTGTTAAGATGTGTTTGATGGCACTGAGTATAGTCTATTTTGACAAGAATTCATGTGAGCTTTAAAACAATGTGGATTCTTCTGTTGTTAGATGGAATATTCTATAATGTCAGTTAGACCAAGTTGATTGATAATACTGTTTTGGTTATCTCTATTTTATCCTACCCCACATTATCTATCAGTTACTCTAAGAGGATGTTGATGACTAATTATAATAGTGGACTTTTCTATTCCTCCTCTCAGTTCTCTCAGTTTTGCCTCATGTATTTTGCACTCTGTTTTTAGGTACATAAACATTTAGTAGTGTTTTCACTTTTTTAATAATCGACATTTAAAAAAAAAAATGTAGTGTCCCTCTTTATCCCTGATAACTTTTCTTATTCTGGATGAAGTCTCCTTAGTCTGAAATTGATATAACTAGTCCTGCATTCTTTAACCATCCCTCTGTTTTACCCTATGTGAGTATTTATATTTAATGTGGAATTCTTGTAAATATTTTATAGTGGAGTGTTTTTTTTTTTTTCAGTCCAATCTGGCTATCTCTGTCTCTTACCTGCTGTGTTTAGACCCTTAACATTTTAAGTGTTTATTGATGTATTTAGATTTTAAGTCTACCATTTTTGTCCCTTTTTAGTTGTTGGGTTTTTTTCTCCTGTTTTTCTGCATTCACTAGTTTTAATGGAGCATTTTATATGATCCAATTATTTCTCCTCTCTTGGAATATCATTAATAATTCTTTTTTAAAAAACATTTTTAGTGATTTCATTATAGTTTATAGTATACATTTTTAAATACTCTAAATTCATCTTGAAATAACACTGGTACTTAATGCATAGTGCAGTTATAATCGAGTATTTTCTATTCCTCCCTCTTGTTTCTTACGACATTGTTGTCATTCATTTACTTCTCCATATGCTAAAATCACCCATACATTGTTAGTCATATTGCCTACAATTATCATTTAGATTGATTATGAATAATAAATAATTTTACCTTTATTCCTTCTTTGATATTAATTTCTTTACATATATCTTGTTTATGACCTATATAATTTTTCTTCTTCCTGAGGACTGTTTTTTCTTCTTTTCATTTTTTGCAGAGAGGTTCTACCGGTGATGAATTCTCTCAGGTTTTGTTTTTCTGAGGAAGTCTTTGTTTATCTTTCACTTTTGATGCATAATTTCACTGGATATAAATCCTGGGTTGGTAGGGTTCTTTTTTTTTTCACATTTTTTCTTTCAAAATGTAAAGACTTCACTCAGCTCCCTTATTGCATGCACTATTTTTGACTAGACCCCTGTTATTATTCATATTCTTGTTCTTGTATTGGTAACATAACCATTCCATTGGCTTCTTCAAGATTTTTACTTTGTGTTTGGTTTATTGCAGTTTGTATACAATTTACGTGTGTGTGTGTGTGTGTGTGTTTTATATCTGTCCTGAATACTTAGTAGTTTCTGACCTTCCTGGATTGGTGGTTTGGTGTCATTGATTTTAGACAGAATATTGTTGACCTTGGCCTTTTTTAATGCAATTTGACAATCTGTGTTTTAACTAGCTCTTTAAACTTCACCTTTGCTATGATATATATTGATATATTTAGATTAAATTCTACCATCTTTGTAACTGTTTCATATAATTTGCTTTCTTTTACATTCATTTTTTTCTCCTTTTCTGCCATTATTACTTTTTTCCTTTGAATTTCAGTTTTAAAAATTAACTAATTTTCAATTCACTAATTCTTTAATGGCTATATTGAGTCTACCAAATCTGTTAAATACTTTATTGATTTCTGTTACCAGGAGTTTTCATTTCTAGTTTTTCCTTTTGATTCTTATAATTTCTATTTCTTTACAATCATTATTCACTTAATATTACATGTATTCTGCTTTTTCTTTTAAAATTCTTAGCATATTACTCATAATTAGTTTAAATCCCTTTTGTGATAATCCCAACATCTGTATCACCTCTGAATCTGGTTCTAATGCTTGATTTAGCTCTTTGGATTTTGTTTTTCTTAACGTTTTGCATACCTCGCAATATTTTCCTGAATGTTTGAAGAGGTGTATTGAGAAATAGGTACTGAGGTAAATAGGCCCCCAATGAGCTAATTTTTATTAATCTGGATATGAGTTGGACTGTGTTTAATGTTTGTTGTAGTTATAGGTATTGAAGTTTCAGATTCCCCTAGTATCTTTGTTTTGGTCTCTTCTCTTGAATTTCTTGCTTCCCTTTGTACTGCTGCTCACAGAAATTCTGTGTCTTGCAGCTCTTACAGCTGTAATCCATGGTTATAATTCTAGAGGATTGTTGGTGTAGTGGTAGAGTATGGGTGACAGAGAGCTTTCAACAGTCTTCTGATTAAAGCTTCATCTTTTAGTGGGCCTGTGACTCAGATTATGGTCTTTACAAGTATTTCTCTCTCTCCTTCAGAATAGTCCCCCCCACCTTTCTACCTCTTAGTCCTTTTCTGGCTGCGATATGCTTAATCTCTTTTCTTGAATCCTTGTCCCGTGTTGACTATTTGTTTTCTTTAAGTAATACAGTAAGACTGAAGGAGCCTAAAGTAGGACAGAATTCCTTTCTCCAGCTAGGAAAAAGGTTTCATAGTTGTTGTCTCACAAATTCCTTGCCTCTAGAGATTAAGTCCTTGTTAGAGAGGTGTCTTGGAGGATTTCACTATGGTAAGGCCAGGGTCAAGAGAGAATCTTTCTCAGATCCTCATCAGGAACCCCTGGTAGGATTCAAAGGAAGAGTGTGGAGATCCCCAATGACCATAGCCTCTCTGGGAATTTCTCATTCTCATACTATTCTGCACTCAGCTTCCAGTAATTCAACATAAGTATCTAAGTGTTCCCACTGGTTTATGTCTGCCAGTACCTTCTGCACCTGGTAAGCAATTATTGGGTAGTTACATATATCTCTAGATTCCCTAGTCTCTCCAAAATTTGGAGTGACAGTTTTCTCTGCTGTCTCATTTCTCTGAGGTGTCCATGAATAGTTGTGGATTTTCAGTTTGTACAGAATTTTCTTGATATGGGATAGGAATGAAAAGTTTTATGCTTTCTACATGTTGGAGCTAAAATTGAAATTCCTCATGCATTCAATCTGGGGAAAATATGTATGTGAATATGAGCTGACAAGACCTGTGTCACAAAAGAATTGTATCCAGTCATTACTCTGGACCTTTATGAATTACTGTAGAAAGGTACCATAATGGGGGGAATCAGAAAATATAACAGTGACAGCCATGATCCAGGCACTGAGCCTAGTCATCAGGATATAGCAATGCTATGGGAGGCTTAAAAATCAGAAGGCAGAGCTGTCTGGGATCAGCAGTTTAGAAGGTAGTACTGAGAAACTCAGTAAGAGGAAGTAGAAACAAAAAATTCAGGTTAATACTCAAAAAATTTTTAGAGTTTAAAAACACACAGGTGTAGGACTTTCCATCTCTGAAGGTTTTTCTTTAAATAGATATAGATCACAGAAAATATACTATTTGGAGATAGGTCAGAGTGGATGGTTTCTCTCATTTTGTAACATAGTGCAGAATGCTACAGATAACAGTAATTTCTTTTTTTTTAAAGTTTTTTTTGATGTGGACCATTTTTAAACTCTTTATTGAATTTGTTACAATAGTGCTTCTGTTTTACTTTTTCTTTTTTCTTTTTGGCTGTGAGGCAAGTGGGATCCTAGCTCCGCAACCAGGGATCAAACCTGCACTCCCTGCATTGGGAGGCAAAGTCTTAACCACTGGACCACCAGGGAAGTTCCAGTAATTTATTTCTCGAAAGTATTAATATTACAGTGTATATTTCAAATACAGACTTCTAGAATTTTCTAAGCTTCTCTTTATAGGAGATATTAATTTAAATATCAAAATGACATAATACAGGAATACTGTTTTTCTCATACTTAAATACAGGTTAGTATCTTTAACACTTCAAATTATCCAGTATGGGAGATTCATCATAATTCTATACATTATCCAATTAATTTGATTAAAAATACAAGATACATGGGACCATAGTACATTAACATTCTGTTTATCTAATTCTTTCCCCAAACTTCTAGTTTAAATTGTTCTCAGAAAAATGGTCACTAACATTGAATTTAAAACAATATTATTATTATTATTTTACTCACATCACTGTGTCATTGGTCAAATCAGTCAATCAACTGGGTCATTCCATCACTGGATGACTTGAATAATATATATATATATATATATATATATATATATATATATTATACAGCAGGTTCTTATTAGTCATCAATTTTATACACATCAGTGTATACATGTCAATCCCAATTGCCTAATTCATCACACAACCACCCCCACCTCCCGCTGCTTTCCCTGCTTGGGGTCCATACGTTTGTATGTGTATCCATACATCTGTATCTCAATTTCTGCCCTGCAAACTGGTTCATCTGTACAATTTTTTTAGGTTCCACATATATGCGTTAATATACGATATTTGTTTTTCCCTTTCTGACTTCCTTCACTATGTATGACAGTCTCTAGATCCATCTACGTCTCAATAAATGACCCAATTTATTTCCTTTTTATGGCTAATATTCCATTGTATATATGTACCACATCTTCTTTATCCAATCATCTGTTGACAGGCATTTAGGTTGTTTCCATGACCTGGCTATTGTAAATAGTGCTGCAATGAACATTGGGGTGCATGTGTCTTTTTGATTTATGGTTTTCTCTGGGTATATGCCCAGTAGTGGGATTGCTGGATCATATGGTAATTCTATTTTTAGATTTTTAAGGAACATCCATACTGTTCTCCATAGTGGCTGTATCAATTTACATTCCCACCAACAGTGCAAGAGGGTTCCCTTTTCTCCACACCCTCTCCAGCATTTGTTGTTTGTAGATTTTCTGATGATGCCCATTCTACCTGGTGTGAGGTGATACCTCATTGTAATTTGATTTGCATTTCTCTAATAATTAGTGATGTTGAGCAGCTTTTTATGTGCTTCTTGGCCATCTGTAGGTCTTCTTTGGAGAAATGTCTATTTAGGTCTTCTGCCCATTTTTGGATTGGGTTGTTTGTTTTTTTAATATTGAGCTGCATGAGCTGTTTATATATTTGGAGATTAATCCTTTGTCCATTGATTCATTGACAAATATTTTCTCCAATTCTGAGGGTTATCCTTGCGTCTTATTTATGGTTTCCTTTGCTGTGCAAAAGCTTTGAAGTTTCATTAGGCCCCATTTGTTTGTTTTTGTTTTTATTTCCATAATTCTAGGGGGTGGATCAAAAAAGATCTTGCTGTGATTTACGTCAAAGAGTGTTCTTCCTATGTTTTCCTCTAAGAGTTTTATAGTGTCCAGTCTTATATTTAGGTCTCTAATCCATTTAGAGTTTACTTTTGTGTTTGGTGTTAGGGTGTTCTTATTTCAATCTTTCACATGTAGCTGTCCAGTTTTCCCAGAACCACTTATTGAAGAGACTGTCTTTTCTCCATTGTGTATCCTTGCCTCTTTGTCATAGATTAGTTGACCAAAGGTGCATGGGTTTATCTCTGGGCTTTCTATCTTGTTCCATTGATCTATATTTCTGTTTTTGTGCCAGTACCATATTGTCTTGATTATTGTAGCTTTATAGAATAGTCTGAAGTCAGGGAGCCTGATTCCTTCAGCTCCGTTTATTTCCCTCACTACTGTTTTGGCTATTCGGGGTCTTTTGTGTCTCCATACAAATTTTAAGAATTTTTGTTCTAGTTCCATAAAAAATGTATTGGTAATTTGATAGGGATTGCATTGAATCTGTAGATTGCTTTGGATAGTATAGTCATTTTCACAATATTGATTCTTTCAATCCAAGAACATGGTATATCTCTCCATCTGTTGGTATCATCTTTAATTTCTTTCATTAGTGTCTTATACTTTTCTGCATAGAGGTCTTGTGTCTCCCTACGTAGGTTTATTCCTAGGTATTTTATTCTTTTTGTTGCAATAGTAAATGGGAGTGTTGCCTTAATTTCTCTTTCAGACATTTCACCATTAGTGTATAGGAATGCAAGAGATCTCTGTGCATTAATTTTGTATCCTGCAACATTACCAAATTCATTGATTAGCTCTAGTAGTTTTCTGGTGGCATCTTTAGGATTCTCTATGCATAGTTTCATGTCATCTGCAAACAGGGACAGTTATACTTCTTTTCCAATTTTTATTCTTTTTATTTCTTTTTCTTCTCTGATTGCCGTGGCTAGGACTTCCAAAGCTATGTTGAATAATAGTGACAAGAGTGGACATTCTTGTCTTCTTCCTGATCTTAGAGGAAATGTTTTCATTTTTTCACCATTGAGAATGATGTTTGCTGTGGGTTTTTCATATATGGCCTTTATTATGTTGTGGTAGGTTGCCTCTTTGCCCACTTTCTGGAGAGTTTTTATCATAAATCGGTGTTCAATTTTGTCAAAATCTTTTCCTGCATCTATTGAGATGATCATATGGTTTTTATTCTTCAATTTGCCAATATGGTGAATCACATTGATTGATTTGCGTATATTGAAGAATCCTTGCATCCCTGGTATAAATCCCACTTGATCATGGTGTATGATCGTTTTTATGTGTTGTTGGATTCTGCTTGCTAGTATTTTATTGAGGATTTTAGCATCTATATCCATCGGTGCTTTTGGTCTGTAATTTTCTTTTTTTGTAGCATCTTTGTCTGGTTTTGACATCAGGGTGATGCTGGCCTCATAGAATTAATTTGGGAGTGTTCCTTCCTCCGCAATTTTTTGGAAGAGTTTCAGAAGAATGGGTTTTAGCTCTTCTCTAAATGTTTGATAGAATTCACATGTGAAGCTATCTGGTCCTGGACTTTTGTTTGTTGGAAGATTTTTAATCACAGTTTCAATTTCATTGCTTGTGATTGGTCTGTTCATATTTTCTATTTCTTTTTCATTCTTGGAAGGTTATACTTTTCTAAGAATATGCCCATTTCTTCCAGGTTGTCCATTTTATTGGCATACAGTTGCTTGTTGTAGTCTCTTAGGATGCTTTGTATTTCTGCAGTGTCTGTTGTAACTTCTCCTTTTTCATTTCTAATTTTATTGATTTGAGTCCTCTCCCTCTTTTTCTTGATGAGTCTGGCTAATGGTTTATCAATTTTGTTTATCTTCTCAAAGAACCAGCTTTTAATTTTATTGGTCTTTGCCATTTTTCTTTGTTTCTATTTCATTTATTTCTGCTCTGATCTTGATGATTTCTTTCCTTCTGCTAACTTTGGGTTTTGTTTGTTCTTCTTTCTCTAGTTGCTTTAGGTGTAAGTTTAGAATGTTTATTTGAGATTTTTCTTCTTTCTCGAGGTAGGCTTGTATAGCTATAAAATTCTCTCTTAGACCTGCTTTTTCTGTATCCCATAGGTTTTGGATCATCGTGTTTTCATTGTCATTTGTGTCTAGGTATTTTTTGATTTCCTCTTTGATTTCTTCAGTGACCTCTTGGTTATTTAGTAACATATTATTTAGCCTCCATGTATTTCTGTTTTTTACTTTTTTTTCACTCTAATTCATTTCTAATCTCATAGCGTTGTGGTCAGAAAAGATGCTTGATATGATTTCAGTTTCCTTAAATTTACTGAGGCTTGATTTTTGACCCAAGATGCGATCTATCTTGGAGAATGTTCCATGCGCATGTGAGAAGAAAATGTAATGTGCTGTTTTTGGATGGAATGTCCTATAAATATCAATTAGATCTATCTGGTGTATTATGTCATTTATAGCTTTTGTTTCCTTATTTACTTTCATTTTGGATGATATGTCCATTGGTGTATGTGAGGTGTTAAAATCCCCCACTATTATTGTGTTACTGTCGATTTCCTCTTTTATAGCTGTTAGCAGTTGCCTTATGTATTGGGGTTCTCCTATGTTAGGTACATATATATTTATAACTGTTATATCTTCTTCTTGGATTGATCCCCTGATCATTATGTAGTGTCCTTCCTTGTCACTTGTAACATTCTTTATATCAAAGTCTATTTTATCTGATATGTGTATTGCTACTACAGCTTTCTTTTGATTTGCATTTGCATGGAATATCATTTTCCATCACCTTAGTTTCAGTCTGAATGTGTCCTTAGGTCTGAAGTGGGTCTCTTGTAGACAGCATATATATAGGTTTTGTTTTTGTATCCATTCAGCAAGCCTGTGTATTTTGGTTGGAGCATTTAATCCATTCACGTTTAGGGTAATTATTGATATGTATGTTCCTGTGACAATTTTTTTAATTGTTTTGGGTTTGTTTTCGTAGGTCATTTACTTCTCTTGTGTTTCCCACTTAGAGAAATCCCTTTAAGATTTGTTGTAGAGCTGGTTTTGTGGTGCTGAATTCTCTTAGCTTTTGCTTGTCTGTAAAGCTTTTGATTTCTCCATTGAGTCTGAATGAGAACCTTGCTGGGTAGTGTAATCTTGGTTGTAGGTTCTTCCCTTTCATCACTTTAAGTATATCATTCCACTCCCTTCTGGCTTGTAGAGTTTCTGCTGAGAAATCAGCTGTTAACATTATGGGAGTTCCCTTGTATGTTATTTGTCATTTTTCCCTTGCTGCTTTTAATTATTTTTCTTTGTCTTTAATTTTTGCCAGTTTGATTACTATGTGTCTTGGTGTGTTTCTCCTTGGCTTTATCCTGTATGGGACTCTCTGTGCTTCCTGGACTTGGGTGGCAATTTCCTTTCCCATGTTAGGGAATTTTTCGACTACAATCTCTTCAAATATTTCCTCTCATGCTTTCTCTCTCTTCTCCTTCTAGGACCCCTATAATACGAATGTTGTTGCATTCATTGTTGTCCCAGAGGTTTCTTAGGGTGTCTTCATTTCTTTTCATTCTTCTTTCTTTATTCTGTTCTGCAGCAGTGAATTCCACCATTCTGTCTTCCAGGTCACTTATCTCTTCTTCTGCCACAGTTATTCTGCTATTGATTCCTCCTCATGTAGTTTTCATTTCAGTTATTGTATTGTTCATGTTTGTTTGTTCTTTAATTCTTCTATGTCTTTTTAAACATTTCTTGCATCTTCTTGATCTTTTCCTCCATTCTTTTTCTGAGGTCCTGCATCATCTTCACTACCATTATTCTGAATTTCTTTTCTGGAAGGTTGCTTATCTCCACTTCATTTAGTTGTTTTTCTGGGGTTTTATCTTGTTCCTTCATGTGGTCCATAGCCTTCTGCCTTTTCGTCTTATCTATCTTCTTGTGAATGTGATTTTTCTTCCACAGGCTGCAGGATTGTAGTTCTTCTGCTGTCTGCCCTCTGGTTGATGAGTCTATCTTAGAGGCTTATGCAAGTTTTCTGATGGGAGGGACTGGTGGTCGGTAGCTCTGACTGTTGCTCTGGTGGGCGGAGCTCAATAAAACTTTAATCTGCTTGCCTGCTGTTGGGTGGGGTTGGGTTCCCTCCCTTTTGGTTGTTTGGCTTGAGGTAACCCAACACTGGAGCCTACCTGGGCTCTTTGGTGGGCCTAATGTCAGACTCTTGGAGGGCTCATGCCAAGGCATACTTCCCAGAACTTCTGCTGCCAGTGTCCTTGTCCCCACGGTGAGCCACAGCCACCCCCTGGCTCCGCAGGAGACCCTCCAACACTAGCAGGTTGGTCTGGTTCAGTCTCCCCTGGGGTCACTGTTCCTTCCCCTGGGTTCTGATGCACACACCACTTTGTGTGTGCCCTCCAAGAGTGGAGTCTCTGTTTCCCCCAGTTCTGTCTAAGTCCTGCAATCAAATCCCAGTAGGCTTCAAAGTCTGATTCTCTAGGAATTCCTCCTCCTGTTGCCAGACCCCCAGGTTGGGATGCCTGACATGGGGCTCAGAACCTTCACTCCAGTGGGTGAACTTCTGTGATATAAGTGTTCTCCAGTCTGTGAGTCACCCATCCAGCAGTTATGGGACTTTTTTTTACTGTGATTGCACACCTCCTGCCGTCTCACTTAGTCTTCTCCTTGGACTTGGGGTATATTTTTCGGTGAGTTCCAGTGTCCTCCTGTCGATGATTGTCCAGCAACTAGTTGTGATCCTGGTGCTCTCTCGGAACAGTTTTATTGAAGCAAGCCATTTTTAATGAAACTTCTGGAAGAATGTATTTTGATAATCCTTTTGAAAATGTATTTGTTTGATTTTCAAACAAAGGAAACAATTGTCAATGACTGGGAAATGATAAAAATATCTCCAAATTTAGTAAGAAGGTATGACTGGGGGGGGGGACCTTGAAGATGGCGGAAGAGTAGGACGCGGAGATCACCTTCCTCCCCACGGATACACCAGAAATACATCTACACATGGAACAACTCCTACAGAACACCTACTGAAGGCTGGCAGGAGACCTCAGACCTCCCAAAAGGCAAGAAACTCCCCACGTACCTGGGTAGGGCAAAAGAAAAAAAGAAAAAACAGAGACAAAAGAATAAGGACGGCACCTGCACCAGTGGGAGGGAGCTGTGAAGGAGGAAAAGTTTCCACACACTAGGAAGCCCCTTCGCGGGCGGAGACTGCGGGAGGCGGAGGGGGGAGCTTCGGGACCGCGGAGTAGTGCACAGCGACGGGTGCGGAGGGCAAAGCGGGGAGACTCCCGCACAGAGGATCGGTGCCGACCGGCACACACCAGCCCGAGAGGCTTGTCTGCTCACCCGCCAGGGCGGGTGGGGCTGCGAGCTGAGGCTCGGGTTTCGGTTTCGGAAGGAGCTCAGGGAGAGGACTGGGGTTGGCGGCTTGAACATAGCCTGTAGGGGTTAGTGCACCACGGCTAGCCGGGAGGGAGTCCGGGGAAAAGTCTGCACCTGCCGAAGAGGCAAGAGACTTTTTCTTCCCTCTTTGTTTCCTGGTGCGCGAGGAGAGGGGTTTAAGAGGCCTGCTTAAAGGAACTCCAGAGACGGGCGCGAGCCGCAGCTAAAAGCGCGAACCCCAGAGACGGGTGCGAGCCGTGGCTAAAAGCGCGAACCCCAGAGACGGGCGCGAGCCGCGGCTAAAAGCGCGAACCCCAGAGACAGGCGCGAGCCGCGGCTAAAAGCGCGGACCCCAGAGACGGGCGGGAGACACTAAGGCTGCTGCTGCCACCACCAAGGGGCCTGTGTGCGAGCACAGGTCACTCTCCACACCCCTCTTCCGCGGAGCCTGTGCAGCCCGCCACTGCCAGGTTCCGGGGATCCAGGGACAACTTCCCCGGGAGAACGCTCGGCGGGCCTCAGGCTGGAGCAACGTCATGCCGGCCTCTGCCGCCGCAGGCCCGCCCTGCACGCAGTGCCCCTCCTTCCACTCCCCCACCCCCGGCCTGAGTGAGCCGGGCCCCCGAATCAGCGGCTCCTTTAACCCCGTCCTGTCTGAGCAAAAAACAGACGCCCTCCAGCGACCTACACGCAGAGGCAGGGCCAAATCCAAAGCTGAGCTCCTGTGAGCTGTGAGAACAAAAAAGAGAAAGGGAAATCTCCCCCAGCAGCCTCAGAAGCAGCGGATTAAAGCTCCACAATCAACTTGATATACCCTGCATCTGTGGAATACCTGAATAGACAAGGAATGATCCCAAATTGAAGAGGTGGACTTTAGGAGCGAGATCTATGATTTTTTTCCCTTTTCCTCTTTTTGTGAATGGGTACGTGTATGCTTCTGTGTGAGATCTTGTCTGTATACTCTTGCTTCCACCATTTGTCCTAGGGCTCTCTCCGTCCATGGTTTTTTTTTTTAATTTTTTTCTTAATAATTAATTTTAATTGTAATAACTTTATTATACTTTACCTTCGTTCTTTCTTTCTTTCCCTCCTTCCTTCCCTCCTTTAGACAACGAATCACCCCAAATTGAGGAGGTGGTCTCTGAGAGCAAGATTTATGATTTTTCCCCCTTTACCTCTTTTTGTGAGGGTGTATGTGTATGCTTCTGTGTAAGATTTTCTCTGTATAGCTTTGCTTCCAACATTTGTCCTAAGGTACTATCCGTCCCTTTTTTTTTTTTCTAAATATTTTTAAATTCAATAACTATATTATACTTTATTTTATTTTTACTGTATCTTCTTTTTTCTGTCTTTTTTCCTTCTTTCCCTCCCTCCTTCCTTCCTTCCACCCTCCCTCCCTCCCTCCTTTCTTTCCTTCTTTGCTTCTTTCTTCCTTCCTTCCTTTCCTCCTTTCCTTCTTTCTTTCCTCATACTTCTACTAATTCTCTCTACTTTTTCTCCCTTTTATTCTGAGCCGTGTGGATGAAGGGCTCTTGGTGCTCCAGCCAGGAGTCAGGGCTCTGCCTCTGAGGTAGGAGAGCCAACTTCAGGACACTGGTCAACAAGAGACCTCCCAGCTCCACATAATATTAAACAGCGGAAATCTCCCAGAGACCTCCATCTTAACACCAGCACCCAGCTTCACTCAACGACCAGCAAGCCACAGTGCTAGACAACCTATGCCAAACAACTAGCAAAACAGGAACACAACCTCACTCATTAGCAGAGAGGCTGCCTAAAATCATAATAAGGCCACAGACACCCCAAAACACACCACAAGACGTGAACCTGCCCACTAGAGAGACAAGATCCAGCCTCATCCACCACAACACAGGCACTAGTCCCCTCCACCAGGAAGCCTACACAACCCACTGAAACAACCTTAGCCACTGGAGACAGACATCAAAAACAACGGGAACTACGAACCTGCAGCCAGCAAAAAGGACACCCCAAACACAGTAAGATAAGCAAAATGAGAAGAGAGAAAAACACACAGCAGATGAAGGAGCAAGATAAAAATGCACCAGACCTAACAAATGAAGAGGAAATAGGCAGTCTACCTGAAAAAGAATTCAGAATAATGATAGTAAGGATGATCCGAAATCTTGGAAATAGAATGGACAAAATGCAAGAATCAGTTAACAAGGACCTAGAAGAAATAAAGATGAAACAAGCAACAATGAACAACACAATAAATGAAATTAAAACTACTGTAGATGGGATCAGTAGCAGAATAACTGAGACAGAGGAACGGATACGTGACCTGGAAGATAAAATAGTGGAAATAACTACTGCAGAGCAGAATAAAGAAAAAAGAATGAAAAGAACTGAGGACAGTCTCAGAGACCTCTGGGACAACATTAAACACACCGACATTCGAATTATAGGGGTTCCAGAAGAAGAAGAGAAAAAGAAAGGGACGGAGAAAATATTTGAAGAGATTATAGTTGAAAACTTCCCTAATATGGGAAAGGAAATAGTTAATCAAGTCCAGGAAGCACACAGAGTCCCATACAGGATAAATACAAGGAGAAATACGCCAAGACACATATTAATCAAACTGTCAAAAATTAAATACAAAGAAAGCATATTAAAAGCAGCAAGGGAAAAACAACAAATAACACACAAGGGAATCCCCATAAGGTTAACAGCTGATCTCTCAGCAGAAACCCTACAAGCCAGAAGGGAGTGGCAGGACATACTGAAAGTGATGAAGGAGAAAAACCTGCAACCAAGACTACTCTACCCAGCAAGGATCTCATTCAGATTTGATGGAGAAATTAAAACCTTTACAGACAAGCAAAAACTGAGAGAGTTCAGCACCGCCAAACCAGCTTTACAACAAATGCTAAAGGAATTTCTCTAGACAAGAAACACAAGAGAAGGAAAAGACCTATAATAACGAACCCAAAACAATTAAGAAAATGGGAATAGGAACATACATATCGATAATTACCTTAAATGTAAATGGACTAAATGCTCCCACCAAAAGACACAGATTGGCTGAATGGATACAAAAACAAGACCCTTATATATGATGTCTACAAGAGACCCACTTCAGACCTAGAGACACATACAGACTGAAAGTAAGGGGATGGAAAAAGATATTCCATGCAAATGGAAACCAAAAGAAAGCTGGAGTAGCAATTCTCATATCAGACAAAATAGACTTTAAAATAAGGACTATTAAAAGAGACAAAGAAGGACACTACATAATGATCAAGGGATCGATCCAAGAAGAAGATATAACAATTATAAATATTTATGCACCCAACATAGGAGCACCTCAATACATAAGGCAAATACTAACAGCCATAAAAGGGGAGATCGACAGTAACACATTCATAGTAGGGGACTTTAACACCCCACTTTCACAAATGGACAGATCATCCAAAATGAAAATAAATAAGGAAACACTAGCTTTAAATGATACATTAAACAAGATGGACTTAATTGATATTTATAGGACACTCCATCCAAAAACAACAGAATACACATTTTTCTCAAGTGCTCATGGAACATTCTCCAGGATAGATCATATCTTGGGTCACAAATCAAGCCTTGGTAAATTTAAGAAAATTGAAATTGTGTGAAGTATCTTTTCTGACCACAACGCCATGAGACTAGATATCAATTACAGGAAAAGATCTGTAAAAAATACAAACACATGGAGGCTAAATAATACACTACTTAATAATGAAGTGATCACTGAAGAAATCAAACAGGAAATAAAAAAATACCTAGAAACAAATGACAATGGAGACACAACGACCCAAAACCTATGGGATACAGCAAAAGCAGTTCTAAGGGGTAAGTTTATAGCAATACAAGCCCACCTTAAGAAGCAGGAAACATCTCGAATAAACAACCTAACCTTGCACCTCAAGCAATTAGAGAAAGAAGAACAAAAAAAAACCCAAAGCTAGCAGAAGGAAAGAAATCATAAAAATCAGATCAGAAATAAATGAAAAAGAAATGAAGGAAATGATAGCAAAGATCAATAAAACTAAGAGCTGGTTCTTTGAGGAGATAAACAAAATAGATAAACCACTAGCCAGACTCATCAAGAAAAAAAGGGAGAAGACTCAAATCAATAGAATTAGAAATGAAAAAGGAGAAGTAACAACTGACACTGCAGAAATAAAAAAATCATGAGAGATTACTACAAGCAACTCTATGCCAATAAAATGGACAATCTGGAAGAAATGGACAAATTCTTAGAAATGCACAACCTGCCAAGACTGAATCAGGAAGAAATAGAAAATATGAACAGACCAATCACAAGCACTGAAATTGAAACTGTGATTAAAAATCTTCCAACAAACAAAAGCCCAGGACCAGATGGCTTCACAGGTGAATTCTATCAAACGTTTAGAGAAGAGCTAACACCTATCCTTCACAAACTCTTCCAAAATATAGCAGAGGGAGGAACACTCCCAAATTCCTTCTACGAGGCCACCATCACCTTAATACCAAAACCAGACAAGGATGTCACAAAGAAAGAAAACTACAGGCCAATATCACTGATGAACATAGATGCAAAAATCCTCAACAAAATACTAGCAAACAGAATCCAACAGCACATTAAAAGGATCATCCACCATGATCAAGTGGGGTTTATTCCAGGAATGCAAGGATTCTTCAATATACGCAAATCTATCAATGTGATAAACCATATTAACAAATTGAAGGAGAAAAACCATATGATCATCTCAATAGATGCAGAGAAAGCTTTCGACAAAATTCAACACCCATTTATGCTAAAAACCCTGCAGAAAGTAGGCATAGAGGGAAATTTCCTCAACATAATAAAGGCCATATATGACAAGCCCACAGCAAACATCATCCTCAATGGTGAAAAACTGAAAGCATTTCCACTAAGATCAGGAACAAGGCAAGGTTGCCCACTCTCACCACTCTTATTCAACATAGTTTTGGAAGTTTTAGCCACAGCAATCAGAGAAGAAAAGGAAATAAAAGGAATCCAAATCGGAAAAGGAGTAAACCTGTCACTGTTTGCAGATGACATGATACTATACATAGAGAATCCTAAAGATGCTACCAGAAAACTACTAGAGCTAATCAATGAATTTGGTAAAGTAGCAGGATACAAAATTAATGCACAGAAATCTCTGGCATTCCTATATACTAATGATGAAAAATCTGAAAGTAAAATCAAGAAAACACTCCCATTTACCATTGCAACAAAAAGAATAAAATATCTAGGAATAAACCTACCTAAGGAGACGAAAGACCTGTATGCAGAAAATTATAAGACACTGATGAAAGAAATTGAAGATGATACAAATAGATGGAGAGATATACCATGTTCTTGGATGGGAAGAATCAACATTGTGAAAATGACTCTACTACCCAAAGCATTCTACAGATTCAATGCAATCCCTATCAAACTACCACTGGCATTTTTCACAGAACTAGAACAAAAAATTTCTCAATTTGTATGGAAACACAAAAGACCCCGAATAGCCAAAGCAATCTTGAGAACGAAAACAGGAGCTGGAGGAATCAGGCTCCCTGACTTCAGACTGTACTAGAAAGCTACAGTAATCAAGACAGTATGGTACTGGCACAAAAACAGAAAGATAGAACAATGGAAGAGGATAGGAAGCCCAGAGATAAACCCACACACATATGGACACCTTATCTTTGATAAAGGTGGCAGGAATGTACAGTGGAGAAAGGACAGCCTCTTCAATAAATGGTGCTGGGAAAACTGGACAGGTACATGTAAAAGTATGAGATTAGATCACTCCCTAACACCATACACAAAAATAAGCTCAAAATGGATTAAAGACCTAAATGTAAGGTCAGAAACTCTCAAGCTCTTAAAGGAAAACATAGGCAGAACACTCTATGACATAAATCACAACAAGGTCCTTTCTGACCCACCTCCTAGAGTAATGGAAATAAAAACAAAAATAAACAAATGGGACCTAATGAAACTTCAAAGCTTTTGCACAGCAAAGGAAACCATAAACAAGACCAAAAGACAACCCTCAGAATGGGAGAAAATATTTGCAAATGAAGCAACTGACAAAGGATTAATCTCCAAAATTTACAAGCAGCTCATGCAGCTCAATAACAAAGAAACAAACAACCCAATCCAAAAATGGGCAGAAGATCTAAATAGACATTTCTCCAAAGAAGACATACAGAATGCCAACAAACACATGAAAGAATGCTCAACATCATTAATCATTAGACAAATGCAAATCAAAACTACAATGAGATATCATCTCACACCATTCAGAATGGCCATCATCAAAAAATCTAGAAACAATAAATGCTGGAGAGGGTGTGGAGAAAAGAGAACACTCTTGCACTGCTGGTGGGAATGTGTATTGGTTCAGCCACTATGGAGAACAGTATGGAGGTTCCTTAAAAAACTACAAATAGAATTACCATATGACCCAGCAATCCCACTACTGGGCATATACCCTGAGAAAACCAAAATTCAAAAAGAGTCATGTACCAAAATGTTCATTGCAGCTCTATTTACAATAACCCGGAGATGGAAACAACCTAAGTGCCCATCATCGGATGAATGGATAAAGAAGATGTGGCACATATATACAATGGAATATTACTCAGCCTTAAAAAGAAACGAAATTGAGCTATTTGTAATGAGATGGATAGACCTAGAGTCTGTCATACAGAGTGAAGTAAGTCAGAAAGAAAAAGACAAATACCGTATGCTAACACATATATATGGAATTTAAGAAAAAAAAATGTCATGAAGAACCTAGGGGTAAGACAGGAATAAAGACGCAGACCTACTGGAGAACGAACTTGAGGATATGGGGAGGGGGAAGGGTGAGCTTTGACAGGGCGAGAGAGAGTCATGGACATATACACACTAACAAACGTAGTAAGGTAGATATCTAGTGGGAAGCAGCCGCATGGCACAGCGATATTAGCTCGGTGCTTTGTGACAGCCTGGAGGGGTGGGATAGGGAGAGTGGGAGGGAGGGAGACGCAAGAGGGAAGACATATGGGAACATATGTATATGTATAACTGATTCACTTTGTTATAAAGCAGAAACTAACACACCATTGTAAAGCAATTATACCCCAATAAAGATGTTAAAAGAAAAAAAAGAAGAAGGTATGACTAGGAAGATAAGTAGATATGTATTATGTATCATATTTCAACAGAACATAAAAGAGCAAAAATGGCTAATTAAGATAAATTTGATATGAAAAATATCAGATTTCAGACTATTTTAGGACTTTCTTCTGAAATCCATTTCTACCCGATAAAGTAACTTCACAGAATCACATAAAATTTAGTAAAGAAAATATAATTTAATGGTGGCATATACTTTGTATCTGTCCTCAACAAATTTTTTGTTATGGAAAAATTGATTTGCATTACTCCTTAATCAATATCTATCACAGCAGTCTTAACTGGAATACCTCCTATCTTCTCTTATTCAGTTGTAAATCTCAACATTCCTTTGAGACCAACATAATTGTATCTCTTTAATGAAGTTTCTAATGGTCTTACACCAGCTGTAGCTATTGCTCCCTCATCCCAACCATATAACCCTCAGAATATGCTACCTTTAATGATTCCTTCTTCTTTGCATGATCATTCTATGCCCCTCAAGTAGGAGTCCTTCAAAAATTAAGATTTAGTGTATTTATAATGTCTGTTATATGCCGTTTCACATATACTCAAAAAGACTTGTTCCTACTGGTAATTCAATTTTCATCAAAGAATAAACAATTTTGTTTTTTTTTATTAAATTATATTCCTTTGGATTGTGGCAGTCATAATTTCAGAACTCATTTTTTTATAGGGATATAAAATATATGAGTTCCACCATGGAGCTTCTAGTATGGAAGAGATAGATGGGAAATTCTAGATGGGGGAAACATACATATGAAACAATAATTTATTCACTTGTGAATGCAGATAAACTGTATTTGCCAGTACTTTGATTTCCATACTCCATGCCTCTTCCAATGTTAATTGCACATTAGCATTATTGTGATAAGTTTTTATGCTTTCTATTACACATATCCAGAAATAGTCTTATTAATTACAGTATCATTTAAGAATTAGTATAATAATGATAAAAGTAACAAATGACATTCTTCCATTTTTGTTCTGTTCTGAATTAAACCCTAGTCTCATTCTTCTTTGCCTTTCATCAGGATATAAATCATCCTCTTTTACTAGTTGTTACCATTTGAGAAATTTGGAAAATATTTTCAAATCTGATTTTTAAGAGAAAATTTTCTTAGGCTTTTGTACAGGGTTTTGAATTAATGTATATATATATATATATATATGTATATATATAAATGATATATATATAAATCAATCATGTCTTATCCATGGGGACAAATTATACAGAAGTGAGATCATTCCATTATTATCACCTTAAGGTTTTAGAATAAACCTGAAAATTCTGAATTTGTGAAAGAGCTTTTTATTCCTGAAACTCAAAAACTCTAAGTCTATATGTAAAGTGGAAAGTAAGCTGAATAAACAGAGAAAGGTGAACTCTCACCCTGCCTGTCCAGTTCTACTGTTTTAAATACAGCGTTTAGTTATGGACCTTGCTCACACAGTGGAATGTGTTTTCATTGGACACTGATTACTGTTATTGTGGGGCTAGTTTGGATCAAATTTCACTTCTTACAACCCATTTCCTATCAGAGCTAATGGGTTTGTAGCTCATTTATAATGTTCATACTGGCAGGGATTTAGCTGATGTTTTCAAATCCTCAACAGGAGAGGTATTTCCACTCTCCTGAGTGCCTCTCAGCTGCAGGTAAAGAATGTTACAGCAGGATGAGAGCGCTAATTAGAGCCAATTATAGCCTGAGTGACCAGCAGTGGCATTAAAATGTCTGGCAGAATCTACCTTGTCCTTACAACACACAGACTTTGATTGAATCTCTACAAATACCTGTCTTGAAACATTAAACATATTATAGAATTGCAGGTAATAAGCACTTAATTTTAATAATCAAAAGAGGTATTGCCAAATGCATCCTGAAAGTAGGACTTGACTAGACATGTTTTTACACTGATTGCCAAAGGTATCTCAAAATTAATAGTAAATTTCAGATACTTAATGAGAAGTGTCAAAGTTCTATACCCAATTTGGACTTAATAAATCTGGTCACCTGAATTTAATTCAACATATATACCCAAATTTTCTCATATGAGGTCACTGCCTCAGCATTTTGGAGAAAGTATTTTCAGACTATCTTCATTTTATTTTTATTTTACTCACTTTGTCCAATGGAAGACACAGGTCTTTTAGTGAGTGAGATTTTTTCCAATATTTTCATTTCTATCCATTCTGTAGAATGTAGGAGCTCATCTGGACCTTTGAAAGACCAAATAGACAAGAAGATCTTGTATAGGCAGAAACAGAAGTGTAGAATCACTCTATTTTTGCTATTTTTTTATAGTTTTTATTTGACAAATGAAATGGTATGATTTAGGAATATACAGAAGCAGAATACTTATAACTAAATATTGAATTAAAGTTTGTAAGAGATGTGAAAGAAGCATATATCATTTTTAAAATGCAATTGTAAAAAATGTTTTTCCTATCTAATCTACCTATCTCACCAACATCTGTTTATCTATCTATCTATCTTCCATGAATAGGACTATTTATCTTAGAAACTATAGTACCATGTTCTAAAATATTCATATGCTCCAAATAATGTTTAGAGGTAAATATAATGAATAATTTTTTGAAATATTTTTAAAAGAGCTAAGAATTGAAAATATAGGAAATATATAAACACATTTAATTCATATACTTTGTGTTTGAATGGTAGATTTTAGATGTAGAAATTTATATGGGAAGTTTCCACTGCTTAATCAGCTTTTAATTTAAAACACAGAGCCTACATTTATTACAACTGTGTATACTTATAATGCACCATTTTCTGAAATTCACTACAGTATATAGCCATCATTTATAAGGGAGTAATCAATAATTTCTTATAGGTTGAACACAACAAAATCAATTAGCATCTATATAAAAACTAGGATTTTTTTTGGTGTGCATTTCTAAACAGTGTAAAACAGCTTAAAAACTACATGATGAAAATGTGCTTCATGGCATTGTTTGTCCTTACTCAAATTCGATTCCAGTTATGACCCTGAGAGATGATTAGTAAATTCGACTTTTTAATTAGCATTTTGCATAATTCATTGAAATTATAATGCACTCATGCATTTGATTGTCAAGGTGCAGATGTGCTAACATGAAGCTACAATTTTTTCATCTAAATAACTCTTTTAGTAAAACCTTTAATTTCTTACAATTCCATTGTTTAGGACCTATTATTGTTCATTTAAAAAAATTAGTTCAGAAGTAGATTTTGAAGTCAGCTTGTGTTGTTATGGTAAATTGTTTAGGATAGTAGGAATCAAAGGAAACTAACATTATTTAAAAGGTTGTTTATTTTAGTGAAAACTACTTGATCACAGTTAAAGTACTTTTAATGTAAAGAGTAGCTCTCTATTTCAAATCAACACAAAATTATAGCATAATAGAGCCAAATAGAAATTATAAAATTTATAAAATATAAAATTATTATAAAAAATAAAGGGAATACTGGTTTCATTGCACAGGAGTAACATAGGCACGAAAACCATAGTGCTAACAAGATGTTTAAGTGACATCCTGGTTCTAAACCAGAAATATGGGTATGCATTTCTTATTTGGTTTCATAAGATGAGCCCGGGTATTTTAAAAAATACGTAAAAGAGTCTATTGATATCTCTGTTAAACAGCTTTCCAAACTTTTTCCAAAGATATATCTGTTAATATTGAAGTTTAGTGTTTGTTTTTATGTAAACGGTAAACTCCTATCAACTGGGCAGCTCAGCTTCAACTCTGAAGAAAAGGAAGGAAAAAGGGAGCAAAATATGGAATATGTTGTTCAAAGGAAGTGGTAGGGTGCACCAGGTTTATAGTTAAAAACTATGGGTTTTTTTCTGCATACCAGAGGGACTTTTAAAATGAAGCAAATGTTTCCAAAGGAGGTGAGAGAACTTGCAAGCTAGGATTCTTGGCCATTTGTCCTATTCACCAGCGAGGTAAACTGCTGGGAATCAAGCACCCACACACATAGTTGCTACCTACTTCGCCAACATAAATTTTTGTGCTCTTGGTGCTGGAGAACATTGGCCAGCAAAACTGCTATTATTGCAAACATGTATGGCAATGCTGAATGAGACTTCTAGGGAGTAGTGTGGTAGAATGAATATTAGTATTGGGGACAAACACTTCCTTAGGACATAATATAAAAAATACTTCTTCCATTTCCAAGCTCTGCTGTGCAGAATCCTTATTATAAGGATAATAGTATGAAAAGACCTCTGTGTTGCTCCTGGCATAGTCTACGTGGGTCCCTAGTAGGTAATCCCTCATAGCAATTTTATAACATCTGGCTCATAAAACAAAGTGAAGCATTGTATTCATGGCAATGCTGATGAGCTGAGATTGGCTCCTGTTGAGTTCCAGTTTTGTACTTCTAGGTAGCATTATACTGTGTCTTATGATTCTTTCATGCTAAGATGTTTTTTGCCCTTTTCTTACAAGTGATTGTATAAAAAATTGAAAAAATAGGTTGATTTGATAATATGTAAATTAACCTGAAATTTATGAGGATAAAGGTTCTAAAGGTCTCAGAAATTGCCAAACATTTGGGAATCATCGTATTAGAAATGGTAATATGGAATTTTGTTTGCAGAGGCAAGAATGATGATATCCAAATAAGAAAGCAATTGATAAAAAAGTACATTCCACTAAGGCCTTAAATGTAAATTATACTATCCTAAATTCTATGTTAGATAGTCTTTCTATTGAATTATTTGCATGAACTTCATGCTCATATTGCTTTTACCTTCAGTCAGTGTTTTTTATTTTTAATAAATGACAATATGAAAGTCATAAACCTTGAACAATAAAATTTCAAATGTTGAAGCCCTTTGAATTTCAAATATACTTAAAGGAAGGCTTTCTGAATACCATTCAAATGGCTACATAAAGCCAACCATTTATAAAGCCATTTAGAAGTGAAGCCCAACTTTATAGGATATCATAGTAATCTTTTCCTAATTCTAATGCTCTTAGAAAGCTTTCATTTAGGAAGAAGGTGATTTAATTTTAAAGGCAAGCTGGCAAAGAGGAAACAGTGAGGAGAAATTAAAACACTTAGAATATTGTGTCATTGTGTGTAAGTCATATTCTTAGACATTTCCTTGTTCAGTAACACTGCCCATGTTCCCCAGATTTGCCATTAACCTGAACTGTTTATATCATTTTGGCTGCTTTCCTGTAATGTTTCTAAGTTCAACTACTTTACAGTTAAAACCTCACTAATCTATACACATATATTAGAGAAAGGCATCATATGTATTCATTATATTCTGCTGTGGGTGTATGGCTAGCCTGAGACATGAAGGAGTGAATTACGTGGCAGAATCTCAGCTGTGATAATTTTGTGAGGTCATGTAGAGCAAAGTGGCAATCAGACTGACTAGTGTGCATCATTCCTAGATTATAAAGATAATGGTGTCTGTCCTGTTCTTAAATATGTTTTCAGATTTTTTAATAAAAGAATGAGTCAATAGCCTAATGTTATTCACTTTTGTGTTTTATTTTGTTTTATCCATATTGAATTGAAATAGACCAGTTTTTAGCTCAATGAAGAACAATTTAAAATGAAATATGAGGGAAGACAAGAATGCACAGGAGAAAAGACGTAAAATCTTTTACAAAAAGAAATTCTTATTTAATAGAAAGAACAATGCCCACAAGTTAATGAAGAATCTCATAGGAGAAAGTATTTAGGAAGCTATTCATGAATAGTTAGAATCTCAGAAGTCTCTATAGCATTGCTTACTAAACCAGGTAATAGATGTAGTCAATAGGTATTCTGTTAATTGTCATCAGCATTTCCATCATCATATAAATTTTTTTCTACTTAAAAATAGCTGATTTAGATAGCTCTGCCAGAAAATCAGATATTAGGATGACACAGCATATGAAATACATATTTAATGTGTATAAAGAAATAAAATTTGAAGAGAGAATTAGTAAATTGGAACAAAGACCAGAAAATAATTCAGCAAAAGAGTAATGACAATGGAAAATTAGAAAATACTTAACAAGAAAAATAGCTAGTAGAATAATAATACAACATACACTTAAAGTCTCAGAAGTCAAGAAAAGGATAGAGTAGAGGCAACCTTCTGAGAAATAATGACTAATAATTTTCTAGAAATGTTGAAATACATGAATTAACAATTATAGGAAGTATGCTGTATATCAAGCATGTTAAAGAAAAAATATAGAAAGAAAAGAAAAAAGAAGAAAAAAAATTTGTATTTGTGGAATTACCAGGTCATAAAGCCATTTTGAACAAATTTCTAAAAAATTGGTATCATACAAATCATGTTATCCAACCAAAGTGAAATGTCTTTGCCTCCCTGTGTTGTTTTGAAATGTATTTATTAAATTATTACCCTTTAGTACATTTAATTTTTAAAAAAATATTAAACTACATTTTTCCTAATAAATATATTTATTTTTTTAGATCATAACATTAGAATACTTATTGCACAACTGTCTGTCCAATAATTTTATCATTTTTTATGCATTTTCAAATACAATTGAAAACAATATTACTTTATATTCAACAATTAATCAAATTCATTGACAAAATGTATCAACTTCTACACTGAACAGTGGTTCTATCCTACACATTCTATCATGGTTCCTCTTCTATTTGCTGAAATAAATTCTTTAATCGATTTTTATTATTATTAATATAGAGGGCATTACACTCTGTAATTACTGTACAAGTGAAGACATATTTCTTGTACGCTTATTTGTAAATGAAAGCATGGCTAGATATTAAATTACAGGTTGAGTTATTTATTTAACATTTTAACTGTAACACATTTTTATCTCCATCTTGCTATTTTTGTTGATGAAGGCTGAGAGTAACTGTTCATTTGTAAAATTTGTTTTATCCTCTGGTGGTTTTAAGATAATTTCTTTGATATTTTGAAATTTCACTGACATGTCTGCATGTGGATTTATTTTTATTTAACTTATCCCATACTTGGAGGGTACGTTGTATCTGAGGTCTCTTTTTTTCCCTAATTTTTAAAATTTCTCAGCAATGATCTCTGTAAATGTGACTCACAGTAATTCCCTCTGTTCTCTTCACCAAGAAAGGCTATTGGATTAGTATTGGGACTTGATTTATTCTTGATCTTTCAAATGTTGCTTCCTGTTTTTACCTCATTGTCTTCTGTGTTCTGATGCAGGTGTGGTCTTTTATCTAACTTCCAATTTATTTTTATATCTTTGTTTTTCTATATATGTCTTTTTATTTCAGTGTTTATTTTTTAAATTTATACAGTTCAATTTTATAGGCACTTAATTTTTATCCTTTTTGTTTCATAATATGTTCTTTTTAAAGATAGTTATGCTTATTATTTGATAAATATATCAAGTTTTTTTTTTTTGCGGTACGCGGGCCTTTCACTGTTGTGGCCTCTCCCATCGCGGAGCATAGGCTCCGGACATGCAGGCTCAGCGGCCATGGCTCACGGGCCCAGCTGCTCCACGGCATGTGGGATCTTCCTGGACTGGGGCACGAACCCGTGTCCCCTACATCGGCAGGCGGACTCTCAACCACTGCGCCACCAGGGAAGCCCTCAAGTATTTTTAATATATCTTATTTTTAAATATTTGTCAGATTGAGCTAATCATTTGTTAGATGATTTTCATATGGAGTGAATTTACATTCTGATTATGGATTATGTTGACTTTCTTGGTGTTAGATTTCTTCATGTGTTTTTTTTTAATAGTTTGCAGGCTTAGATTCGCAAGAGTTTTTGTATGTGTTTTCTCTCGTTCTTTTTCTCTCTCGTTTACAACTTCTGTGTTAACCTGTCACTGTCTAGTTATTTTGTGAGTAGCTACATCCAAACCCAAGGATCACATCTTATAATGTGTGTTGAACTATTGATTCTACAGCAGATCAAGTTAGCAAGTGGGTAACTTAAATCTGTTTTGATAGTAAAGATACACTCTTGCCTGTTGTGTATATTAACATCCATTTGAAATTGTGTCAGTCTGATGAGTTAAAAAAAAAGACTGCAATATTGTTGCCTCTTTTTTAATGGTATCTCCCTTTTTTTAAAATTTTCAATTAATTTTTTTTACTGGAGTACATTTGGTTTACAATGTTGTGTTAATTTCTGCTGTACAGCAAAGTGAGTCAGTTATATGTATACATATATCCACTCTTTTTTAGATTCTATTCCCATATAGGTCATTAGAGAGTATTGAATAGAGTTCCCTGTGCTATACAGTAGATTCTTACTAGTTATCTATTTTATATATATAATAGTGTATAAATATCAATCCCCAAACACAATTTATCCCTCCCCCCTTTTCACCTTGGTAGGTATAAGTTTGTTTTCTACATCTGTGACTCAATTTCTGTTTTGTAAATAGGTTCATTGGTATCATTTTTTTTTTTTTTTAGATCTCACATATAAGTGATATCATATGATATTAGTCTTTCTCTGTCTGAGTTATCTCATTCAGTATGACAATCTCTAGGTCCATCCATTTTGCTGCAAATGGCACAATTTCATTCCTTTTATGGCTGAGTAATATTCCGTTTTATATATGTACCACATCCTCTTTATCCATTCCTCCATTGCTGGACATTTAGGTTGCTTCCATGTCCTGGCTATTGTAAATAGTACTGCAATGAACATTGGGGTGCATGTATCCTTTCAAATTTTGCTTTTTTCCAGATATATGCCCAGGAATGGGATTGCTGGATCATATGGGACCTCTATATTTAGTTTTCTGAGGAACCTCCATACTCTTCTCCATAAAAGCTGTACCAATTTACATTCCCACCAACAGAATAGGAGGGTTCCCTTTTCTCCACACCCTCTTCAGCATTTATTGTTGGTGGATATTTGGTGATGGCCATTCTAACCGTGTGAGGTGATAACTCATTGTAGTTTCGATTTGCATTTCTCTGATAATTCGTGATGGTGAGCATCTTTTCATGTGCCTCTTGGCCATCTGTATGTCTTCTTTGGAGAAATGACTATTTAGATCTTCTGCCCATATTGTGATTGGGTTGTTTTTCTGATATTGAGCTGCATGAGCTGTTTGTATATTTTGGAGATTAATCCCTTGTCAGTTATTTTCTTTGCAAGTATTTACTCCTGTTCGAAGGTTTATCTTTTCGTTTTGTTTATGGTTTCCTTTGCTGTGCAAAATCTTTTATGTTTAATTAGGTCATATTTGTTTTCTTTTGTTTTTATTTTCATTACTCTAGGGTGTGGATCAAATAAGATCTTGCTGTGATTTATATCAAAGAGTGTTCTTCCTAATTTCTCCTCTAAGAGTTTTACAGTGTCTGGCCTTACATTTAGGTCTTTAAACCATTTCAAATTTATTTTTGTGTATGGTGTTAGAGAATGTTCTAATTTCATTCTTTTACATGTAGCTGTCCAGTTTTCCCAGCACCACTTATTGAAGAGACTGTTTTTTCTCCATTGTATACTGTTGCCTCCTTTGTCATAGGTTAGGTAACCATAGGAGAGTGGGTTTACCTCTGGGCTTTCTATCCTGTTCCATTGATCTATATTTCTGTTTTTGTACCAGTACCATAATGTTTTGATGAATGTAGCTTTGTAGTATAGTCTGAAGTCAGGGATCCTGATTCTTTGAGCTCTGTTTATCTATCTCAAGATTGCCTTGGCTATTCAGAGTCTTTTGTGTTTCCATACAAATTGTAAAAAATTTTTTTGTTCTAATTCTGTGAAAAATGCTATTGGTAATTTGACAAGGATTGCATTGAATCTGTAGATTACATTGAGTAGTATAGTCATTTTGACAATATTGTTTCTTCCAATCCTAGAACATGATATGTCTCTCCATTTGTTTGTGCCATCTTTGATTTCTTTCATCAGTACCTTATAGTTTTCTGACTACAGGTCTTTTGCCTCCTTAGGAGTGTTTACTCTGAGGTATTTTATTCTTTTTCATGTGATGGTAAATGGAACTGTTTCCTTAATTTCTCTTTCTGAACTTTTGTTTTTAGTGTATAGGAATGCAAGAGATTATTGTCTGTTAATTTTGTATCCTGCAAATTTACCACATTCATTGAGGAGCTCCAGTAGTTTCCTGGTAGGATCTTTAGGATTTTCTATGTATAGTATCATGTCATCTGTAAAAAGCAACAGTTTTACTTCTTCTTTTCCAATTTGGATTCTTTTTCTTCTCTGATTTCCATGGCTAGGACTTCCAAAACTATGTTGAATAATAGTGGCAAGAGTAGGCATCCTTAATTGTGCCTGATCTTAGAAAAAATGCTTTCAGTTTTTTGTCATTGAGAATGACGTTTGCTGTGGGTTTGTTGTATATGATCTTTATTATGTTGAGGTAGGTTCCCTCTTTGCCTAGTTTCTGGAGAGTTTTTTGTTTGTTTCTTTGTTTGTTTTTGCCATGTCACGTGGCTTGTGGGATCTTAGTTACCTGACCAGGGATCAAATCTTTGCCCCCTGCAGTGGAAGCACAGAGTCTTAACCACTGCACAACCAGGGAAGTCCCTGGAGATTTTTTTATCATAAATGGGTGTTGAATTTTGTCAAAAGCTTTTTCTATATCTATTGAGATGATCATATGCTTTTTATTCTTCAGGTTGCTAATGTTGTATATCACATTGATTGAGTTACGTATGTTGAAGAATCCTTGAGTCCCTGGGATAAGTCCCACTTGATCATGGTGTATGGTCCTTTTAATGTATGGTTGGATTCTGTTTGCTAGTATTTTGTTCAGGATTTTTGCGTCTATGTTCATCCATGATGGTAGCCTGTAATTTTCTTTTTTTGTGGTATCTTTGGCTGGTTTTGGTATCAGGGTGATGGTGGCCTCCTAGAATGAGCTTTGGAGAGTTCCTTCCTCTGCCATTTTTTGGAATAGTTTGAGAATGATAGGTGTTAATTATTCTCTAAATGTTTGATAGAATTCAACTGTGAACCCATCTGGTCCAGGACTTTTGTTTTTTGGAAGATTTTTAGATCACAATTTCACTTTCAGTACTTGTGATCATTCATATTTTCTACTTCTTCCTGATTCAGTCTTAGATGGTTATACCTTTCTAAGAAATTGTCCATTTCTTCTATGTTCTCCATTTTATTGGCATATAGTTGCTTGTAGTAGCCTCTTGTGATGCTTTGTATTTCTGAGGTGTCTGTTGTAACTTCTCCTTTTCCATTTCTAATTTCTAATCTTGATTTGATCCCTCTCCATATCTTTCTTGATGAGTCTGGCTAAAGGTTTATCAATTATGTTCATCTTCTCAGAGAATCAGCCTTTAGTTTCATTGATCTTTACTATTTTTTTCCTTCATCTCTATTTCATTTATTTCTTCTCTGATCTTTATGATTTCTTTCCTTCTACTAACTTTGGAGGGTTTTGTTGTTGTTGTTCTTTCTCTAGTTGCTTTAGGTGTAAGGTTAGGTTGTTTACTTAAGATTTTTCTTGTTTCCTGAGGTAAGACTATATTGCTATAAAATTCCCTTTTAAAACTGCTTTTCCTGGGTGCCATAGGTTTTGTATTGTCATCTTTTCATTGTCATTTGTCTCTAACTATTTTTTGATTTCCTCTTTGATTTCTTCAGTGACCCATTGGTTGTTTAGTAACATATTGATCTATCCTGGAGAATGTTTTATGTCCAATTAGGAAGAAAGTGTATTCCGCTGATTTTTGATGGAATGTCCTATAAATATCAATTAAGTCTGTCTGATCTAATATGTCATTTAGGCTTGTGTTTCCTTATTAATTTTCTGTCTGTTCATTGATGAAAGTGGGGTGTTAATGTCCCTCACTATTATTGTGTTACTGTCAATTTTCCCTTATATGGCTGTTAGCATTTGCCTTATGTATTGAGGTGCTATGTTGGGTGCCTATATATTTATAATTGTTATACCTTCATCTTGGATTGATCCCTTGAACATTATGTAGTGTCCTTCTTGTGTCTTGTAACAGTCTTTATTTTAAAGTCTGTTTTGTCTGATATGAGTATTGCTACTCCAGCTTTCTTTAGATTTCCATTTGCATGGAATATCTTTTTCCATCCTGTCACTTTCAGTCTGTATGTGTCCCTAGGTCTGAAGTTGGTCTCTTGTAGACAGCATATATTCAGGTCTTGTTTTTGTATCCATTCAGCTGGTCTGTTGTAATATTTAATCCATTTACATTTAAGGTAGTTATCACAGTCACCTCAAAACATACCACTTGACATAGCCCCGCCCATCATGGGACAAGACCCAGCTCCAACCACGAGAGGGCAGGTACCAGTTCCTCCCATCAGGAAGCCTACACAAGCCCCTGGACCAACCTCACTGACCAGGGGCAGGCACCAGAAACAAGAGGAACTATGATCCTGCAGTCTGTGGAAAGGAGACCATATGTTTCTATATATACATATAAACTTAGGGTGAGGAAGTCTTTTTTAGTAAAACTCAAAGACAAAACCCACAATAAAAACTATTAAAATATTTAAATAAATAAAAACAAAATATCATTGACCATAAAAGTTCATTCTTGTTTCTATTTAATATGGCCTCTGGGTAACAGGTCCTTATTTCAGTCTCCTCCAAATTTATGGAAAAAATGAATCATAAATTTTTACAAAATGGAAAACTATGCATCAGAAAATTTAATTATTTAATGTAGGAAGCCTAAGAATAGCTAAAAATACTCTTAGAAATCATGTAATTCTACACTAAGCTTGTCAGTTACAGGATTAGTATATATTAATATATATAGATATATACAAGTACATATATTAAAATATATAATAGAAATACAAATATATGTAAATATAATGTACATAAATATATAAACAATAGATTTCATATACATTAACCAGCATCTCTTAGGAAATAACAAAATTAATATATAATTTATGGTTTACACAAATATATAAAACAAATATATAAATACATGTGAGCTGTTTTCATACCTTTTGCTAAAACTATTAAATATCACATCACTAAAACTATAAAACTTTATTTATTACCACATAAGAAGACTTGCATAGATGGGCTGATTTTCCATGCCTTTAATTGAAAGATAGAAAATTAAAAATCATTCCTCCCCAAATTATTGTATATATTTATCATAGCTGAAGTCAGATTTGTTGCTGTTTTTGTTTGAGCAGACAAAAAAATTAATTATGAGGTTTATTCGAAAGAATGTAAACAAGAATAGCTATGACAAAGTTCTCACAAAGGATAATTCATTGAATATTTTTGTGTTATTTAAGCAGATAAAAGTCTCTAAATATGACACAAATGGCACAAACCATAAAGGAGAGTAATTATAGATGTGACCATGCAAATAATAAAAATGTCTGTAAATATTACTGTAAACAAAATAAAATTGGTTTTCCACTACAAGGTGAGAATTCAATATAATTTTATGCTATTTTTATATTTCGTATTAGCAAAACTGATATGAAGGTAACTCTGTTATGGGGAAATGGCTATTTTCATGCATTGCTAGCCATAGGCCAATTGGTACCAGCTGTTGGAGAATTTTCTAATACTGATATGGCCACTCAGCTATTTCAGTTTTAGGAATTTATTGTAAAAATTTTGAAAAAAAGAAACCCAGATATATGCAAAAGTTTGAGATAATTTTTACCCTATTATTATCATTAAAAAAAATTAGGGTGAAAATTATGGCATATTTCTAAAGTAAGATATTACATTAATTATAAAACAATATTATTGTGTGGGTGATTTTTCACAATATTTTGTTTAATGATACCACCAGTTTGCATGATACGTTATAAATGATATCTCATTTTTGTTTTTTGAAGAAATATTTTATAATAGAAAACATAAAGATGCTGCAAAGTGTTTAAAAGCAGTCATTTTTGGAGAAAGGATTACAAGTCTTTGTTTATTTAATAAATTGCATTTATTTATTTAATAAGTTTTTATTTGAAATATATTAAAACTGGAAAGTTCATAGATCATAAGAATGTATGTAGATAAATTTTCACAATTGGTAACCTCATACAAAGCCAGTAACCGAGATTAAGTAACATAACATTAGTAGCGACCCAGAAGCTACAATTTTGCTGACTTCCAGTCCAACCTTTGCACTGTTAAGAAATTAATGTTGTATGTTATTGAATTTTGTATAAATTTAAAAAGAGAGTAATGAATTTATTTTTCTGTTTCTTTTCAATATTATACTTTAAGATTTATACTGTTGTAAATTCATCTGTGGTGTCTTCATTCAGTGCTTCATAGTGTTCAATGCACAAAATATTGCAAAATATTTGTCCATTCTACAGTTAATATTTGGGCTGAATTCCCTTTGAGACTATTATGAATGACTGCAATGAAGTTTCTTGTAAATGAGTTCTGTCAAGTACATACATATATATTATATTATAAATTTATATATGTATATGAGTACATATATACAATTATCTTTAAATATTTATATATATTTGTATTCATATATAGGTATACATTTCTGCAATTCTAGGAATAAAACTTTCAGGACAAGAGTATGCATGTGTTCAGCTTTATTAAACAAAACTAAATCATTTTTTACTGTAATTATGATACTTATATCAGCCTTCACTTTCACCAGCAGAGTAGAAAAGTTCTTGTTCTATATACTCATTAACAGTTGTTTTCTTCCTTTTAGCAATTCTGGTGAGTGTCCTTTTTGGTTTTTGGGGGATTTGTTTTGTTTTGTTTGTTTGTTTTTTGCCATTCATATGGTTCTAATTGACATCTCATGTGTGTTTAAAAATGTTACATATATTTTGTATGTTTATTGGCCATTAGGGTACCCTTTTCTATGTGTCTGTGTAGTTATCTTGCCCAGTTTTTGTTGGTTTTCTTACTTTTCTTACTGATTTGTAGAAATTACTTGTATAGAATGTGTTTGAGTCTTTTGTTTAGTGCATAGCAAATATCTACGCCTGATCTGAGACATACATTTTTAGTCTTTCTAGATTTTTTTGTTGTGTTGTATTCAGATATTGAAGTCCATTTAATAAGCTTTTGTTTTTAATTAATGCCTTTTGTGTGCTGTTTATGAAATCCGTTTCCCAATGTCAAAAAATTAAATATATTTTAAAATCTTGACTTAGATTTACAATCCCATGAAGAGTTCATTTTTGTGAAAGGTATGAGGTCCAGAATTTTTATTATGTTTTCATATGTATATATAATTAACTCTAAAATATTTAAAGGGTCATTATGTCCCTCTGCACTGCACTGAACAGTTATACTATTTTGCATTCCCTCCAGCAAATGAATGAGAGTTCCTGTGGCTTCACATCCTTGCCAGCATTTGGTGTCAGTGTTTTGGATTTTGGTCATTCTAGTACGTTTGTAGTGGTATCTCATTTTAGTTTGCAAGTTTCTAATATCATGATGAACACCTTTTCATATGCTTATTTGCCATCTGTATAGCTTCTTGGTGGAATGTCTGTTCAGATCTTTTGTCTATTTTTTAATGTGCTTGTTCATTTTCTTATTGTTGAGTTTTAAGAGTTTTTTGTTTAGACAAAAATCCTTTATCAGATCTGTCCTTAGCAGATATTTCTTCCCAGCCTGTACCATGTCTTCTTGTTCTCTTGATAATGTCTTTTGCAGAGCAGAGGTTTTTCATTTATGTAAGTTCAGTTTATCAATTGTTTCTTTCATAGATGATGTCTTTGATGTTGTATCTAAAAATAATCACCATATCCAAGGTAATCTAGATTTTCTCCTATATTAACTTGTAGAAATTTGATCGATTTGCAATTTACGTTTTAGGTCTATCATACTTTTTGAGTTAATTTTGTGAAAGGTGTAAGGTCTGTGTCTAGACTCAATTTTTGCATGTGGATGTCTAGTTTTCCAGCACCACTTGTAGAAAGACTGTTTTCTCCATTATATTGCCTTTTTCTTTGTTGGAAATCACTTGATTTTATTTATGTGAGTCTATTGTATTTGATATTTTTTATTTTTAGAATATAATAAAGAATATATATTTGAAAACATTGTATTTTGATTACTAGTATATAAACAAAATTGTTTTTAGCCAGTAACCTTGTCAATCTCATTTATTTCTAATAGTTTTGCCTGATTTGAGGATATTTTATATAATTGTGTCATGTGTGTATAGAGCTGGTTAGTTTCCTCTTCAAAACTTATTCTGTTTATATCTTTTCCTTGCTGTATTGCTTTGACTTCCCCTACACTCTTGAATAGAAGTTGTGATGATAGACATACTTCTCTTATTCTAAATAAGAGAAATCTTGTGACAATTCATCTTTAAGTACAATGCATATTATATATTAGTATTATTATACTAAGGAAGTTGATGATGATGAATACAGGCAGTTACCTTATAGTCTCAGATTGCCCAGTATTTCTATAATGAAGGGGTATTTCATCAAATATTTTGTTTAAATTTCTCAAACTGAGATGATTTTTTTCATTTTTTCTTTAATGTGATGAATATTGATAAATTTCTAAATATATACCTTTGCATCCAAAGAAAAATCCAATTGGTTATGATATATAATCAGGTTTATGTATCCCTGGATAATATTGGAAGTTTTCAAAAAGGTTTTTGTAGTGTGCTTATAAGAATAGTTATCTTGTAAAATTATTTTCTTTTATATCATTGATAGGTTTTGGTGTCAAGTTTATACTTACCTAATATAAAAATTGTTAAGGTTTCTCTCATTTTCTATTGGCTGAAAGAACTTGTCTACAGCTGCCTATTTTAAAAAATAAATACTCAGTAGAGTTTAATGGCAAAGCCATCTGGTCCTGGAGGTTTTTCTGAACGGAAGATATTTAGTCATGAGTTTAGTTTCTTTAATATAAATTACATTACTGATACTTTATACTTCTACTATCATCTCTGTTAAAATTTTTTCCCCAAAGTATTTGTACATTTTAGATAAACTGTCAATTTTGTTGTCCAAAATCTCTAATATGATTATTATCTTTATTATTTTAATATTTGAAAAATTTACATTGATATCCCAATTTTCCAACTAATATTGATAATGTTTTCTCATATTTCTTCTTGATCTGCCTAGCTATTAATTTATGAATATTATTACTTTCTTCTCAGAACTAACTTTGGTGTTGTTAATTTTCTCTATTATATGTTACTATATGTTTACTTTCTATTTCATTGACCATTGCTATTATCTGTATTATTTTCTTTCTATTTCTTTCTTTAGATATGATGTGCTTTCTTTTCTAGCAATTTCTAGTTTCTAACAAAGGAATTTTGATCACACGTTTTCTGAATAATCAGTGTAAATTTTTATTTGATCTGTAGGCCATTCATAGGCACCTTGTTTGATTTCTTGTTCTTTTTGTTATTTCTAGCTTAATTCCACTTTGTCATAAATATACTTTGTACGGTAGTACTCATCTAACAAAGTTTGGAAACATTCTGTTTGTCTGAAAAATGTGTATTCTCATATCCAAGTTTTTTTTATTTTTAAAGTGAAAGCAGGCTTATTTAGAGAGATACACAGTCCATAGACAGAATGCAGTCTGCCTCAGAAAGTGAGAGCAACCCTGAAATATGGGGTGGTTAGTTTTTATTGGGTGGGTAATTTCATAGGCTAATGAGCAGTAGGATTATTCCAAATATTTTGGGGAAGAGGCGGAAATTTCCAGGAATTGGGTCACTGCCCACTGTTTGGTCTTTTACGGTGGGTCTTGGAATTGACATGACACCTGTGGATATGTCACTTAGCATGCTGATGTATTTTAATGAGCATACAATGAGGTTCAAGTTATAGTGGAAGTTGACTCATCTGCCATCTTTGACCTAGTTGGTTCTAACCAATTTATGTTGTGCCCTCGACGGCTATGTCATTCTTTAAAGGTTGTGCCCTGCCCCCTTCCTGTCTCATTCCTCCCTCAGGGATTTTACTCCCATAATCTTATGGGAAGCAGAGGGGCAACAGTCCTTCTTCTGTAGCTGCTTCAGTGCTGAGATGGGGCATTGACCCTGCCTGTCAGGGAGTAAAAATCTCTGGATGCCTGATCTAGGGGCCCCAGGGTCAGGACAACTCCTTGTTTTAATTCAGTATGGGCTGGAGCCCTCGCATAGCCATCATCTTGATGTGGAACTGTTGTAACTGCTTCCATATCCTCTCTATGAATCTTCTTGAAGATGAAGCACTTTTGTAACAGCATCAGAGTACAATAACTGTCTATAAATGACAAAAGACTTAAAAGGCACAGTTAAACATCTCATTGTGTAATCAATAACAAAGCTTGGTTATTGTTGAGACATACAAAATTTTAAGATAACAATTAGAACTATAGCATTATACCAGGACATTTCCAAGTTTTACAAACTTTATATAATTTTTAGAATGTCTATATTAATAACATTCTTCCATACAGTATGTTTTAAGTTGGTTTATCACTCATGGGATAATGCTCTCTATTTAATTTAATGTAACAAAAAATACTAGTTAAATATTTCTCTTTGAAATTCCTCAGGGGCCCTCTAAAGCATCCCAATGTTAGCTGAAAGTCAAAAGAACTTTAATTAAAATTTGATATTTGGGAATTTTGTGAGAAAGTTTTGAAACATTTTGTCAAATAAAATCATAGGTCATGATGACAATACTTATTTGAGACAATACTTATTTCTTAACCAAGGTTACAGGAGATCTCAAAAGCAAATACAGAACACTTAGTGGCAAAGAAACTCACACAATCTGTTATCAAAAGCAGCATTCCAAGAAAACTTTGTTCTCTTAACAGAGACTGAATCCAAGTCTTGCCTCAGCCCACTCTCAACAAAATCCATTTACCTAATTAAATTTCCTTTTCATTTTCCACAAAGCTTTTACAACTTTTTGTATTTATATTACTTTGTTCCCCCTTCTTTTTTTCATGTAGAAGCAAGCAGCTGTAGGAGAAAATTCACTCTTTTCCTTTAAGAGAATGTAATGCCCTTTCTCATGCCCTTTTTTTCAAAACACACATCCTACTTTCCTTAAGCGACATAAACTGTCTTCTATACCAGTATGCTGTAGATTGGTAAACATAAATACAAATGATTTCTAAAAAGCACGTGTTTTCTTATAGAGAATATTTCAGAGTGGCACCAAACATAGTTATCAATAGTCCTAAATACCTTTAGTTTCTCTGTTTAGTAATTGATGTCTCAGTATCTTATTTTATTTGGGAATGATCTAGCTATTCAATAAACCTCCATCACTTAATATAGAACAACTCCAAATTTCAAGTACATTTCCAAATATCTGGAGAGATTATTAAGTAGACATTCCTAAGATATAATTATTCCTAAAAGGTTTACCCCAAAGCTATTATCTCACTTTCATTTAATTCACTTATAAAAATTTCTTCATACCAAGTTATTTTTCTTGCTGACAAATTCATAACAGATATAAAAAGGTCTTATTTGACCTCTAGTAAACCTAAGTACAACAGAAGTATTATACGTAGCATTGATGACTCTAAAGACATCTATGTTAATCAAATTAACAAGCTTAAGCTAATACCAGATATTAATTCAATACTGAATATTTTGCAGATCACATGAAACTGGAATTTACTCAGGCTGATTTCCTTCATATTTATGAGTATTTATATACAAATCAAGGTCACCTGTTCAGATGGCTAAATATTTTTTTACTAATATTTATGGAGAAGACACTTAAGATTTTTATTTATCCTTGACAAGTTCCAAATTATCCACCCCCTTTTGCAAAATTTTTATCTTGATGGCAGAGATAAGTGTTCCTGGAGAAAACCATGTAAAACATTTGCATTTCAAAGGCATGGGAGGAGAAAGTGAGTTCCTCCTGGAATGACTTTGTTCCACCTTCTTCAATACTGATAAGCCTCTTAAGATAAATAAGAAGGTTTTGGGAGTGGAAAAATGATTGGTGGGTTTTGGATTATTTGGGGAGCCACAACTCTGGTTCTGTAAAGACTAGACTTGTAAAACAAGGACAGTTTTTTGTTTTTTTTCTTTTTCAAAGAATTGGGTGGCTACCTCAATGATACTGAAGGACTGACATACCTATTTACATATGTTGGATTGTATTACTTTTCCTCATTTAGTTTAGGGGAGAAGTTCTCCCCCAAAATTCCTATCAGGTATAGTTTACTTAGACCAGTGGCCTCACATTTTGGTGATTTATTTACAAACACTTTTGGGGATCCTCCCTGGGTATAAGAAATTTTCAAATTATGGTCCTCAGTCCAGCCTTTGATCTGAGGAGGCTTGCCTATAGCCTCATGTAATCCCATTTTTAAAGGTAGCTGGATAATTTTTAGCCCTTTCTTTCTTTCTTTCTTTCTTTCTTTCTTTCTTTCTTTCTTTCTTTCTTTCTTTCTTTCTTTCTTTCTTTCTTTCATCCATTTCACTCCTATCTTGTAGGCACACTTAGCTTGAATTTTATAAGCACACAGAGTGGAGGCATTCATGGCATAACAGTGTCTGGATCTGTCCACTCAAAGGCAAAGAGATGCTGGGAGTCCGGGTGCAGGGGAATGCAGAAGAAAGAAACCTTTAGTTCTAGCAATGTGAAGAAACAGCCCATAGTTTAGAATTTTAGACAGTGTGGAATGGAGACCTCCTCTGCATTGGGACTGAGGTAGACTTCTCCAGCCAAGAGCAATTGTTTTTCTTGGTGGGTGTCTTCTCCGTGAGGGTCTCCAACTTGGACTATTGTCTGGAATTTAGTGAGCAAGTCCCTTCCCAAAAAGGGGATGGGGCACTCAGTCATGAGCAGAAACTGATGTGCAAATGTAAAATTTTCTAGCAAGGAGTTGAGGGGAGGAGCAAATCGCTTGGTTTGGGGCCTTCCATCAATCCCCATTATCATATAAAACTGGGAGGACAAGGGTCCAGGAAAATCAGTCAACACAGAGTAGGCAGCCCCCATATCTAATAAAAAAATAACTTTCTTACCTGCCGTGTCAAGGATCCTCTGGAGAAATGACCAGGTGTCATTTGGGAGCCAGGGAGGGTCCTGGGCCCAGTCAGTCTTCGATCCTCTCACCCATCATTGGTTTGGGAGTCCTGATTCCCCTTCGAGACTGGGGACAGTCCTGCTTCCAGCAACCCTCTTGTTTGTATATTGAGCAGGGTCCCAGTGGACTTTTCCCATACAGGGAGCATTTGTCCTTCCAGTAGCCCTCTTGGTCACACTTAAAACTGATGCTTTCTCAGTGAGACAGTGGCTCTGATCCAGGCTTCCTGGATCTTGTTCTCACCATGGGTCTTCACCAGGGAGTGTATCCCTGAGGTGGTGTAGAGGTTAGGGCTGCCACCAGTAATTGTATTTTTCATTATTGTCTCTGAATCCTTGTTGTATCTTCAACCCTAAATACTGCAAAGGCCAAATCCATGAGCTGGTGTATGGGTGTCTGTGGTCTCCAATTCCCCAGATGTGGTGTTAGGGGTAAATTGTTCAGAAGACTGTCCCCACCTTCAGAATTGGGGGAGGCAGGAGTTTCCAGTTGTGGATCTCGGGGAGGTGGACTCATAAGGGGATCATCTAAAACGTCAGTCTCCTGTGGGGGAAGAAGGCACTTTGAAAAGATGTGAGCCAGGCATACCTCGCAGGAGTTCTTTACACCTGGATTTTGGAATAGAGTCATGAACATTTGGATGTATGGTACTTCCCTCCATTTATCTTCCCTTTTACAAAATAGGTCCAGCTGCAAGATGGTATTGTAATTCAATGATCCATTTCCTGGCCAGATCTCTTTGTTCCCTAGTTTGTATTGGGGCCATTCAGTATTGCAAAAGAAAATTAATTTCTTTTTCTTAAACCATCGTGTACAAATTTTCCCCATTTAACTAATATTCATCTTAGCGGGGAGTCCTTCAGGACGTTTATAGTTGCCCCCAATTTTTTATTAAGATGTCTTGACGAAAGAGGGTCTGATGGGTCCTGGCCAGATGGTCGTTATTTGTCCTGGCATTCTCCCAGTGTCAACAGTGGAGTCCCTGTGAGCACCTGAAATCTGCCTGGTCGGTGAGCCTGAGGAGGCCCCTTGGGTTAGTCAAGGAAAGGAACAAGAGCCAGTGGGAGAAAAAGCAACCAGAGTCCCAGGGCTCAATCTTTCAGAGAGGGAGGGAGGAGACTTAGGCCCTGAGCCAACTAAACATATTACCTTTATCACTGAAAAAAGAGAAACAAATAGAGCTGAAGGGTAGGGCTGGAGCACCACAAGGCAGTGATCATAATACAACACAAAAGCTCCCCTCAGGATATGGTCCTTGTGATGTTGAGGGAGGGCTACCTCTCCACAGGTATAAAAGAGGCAATGCCCAACCTGCTGGCATAAACGAAACTCAAGGATCTATAGACAGTCCAAGAAATCAGGAGAGGAGGAGAATATAAGGAAATCCAAGACAGGAGGTAAGGTGTACAGCCATGACGCTTTCTAGGCTTCAGATTTGTGAGCCTGCCGAGAAAGGTGCTTGACCACTACCTCCACTCAGGGGTTGATAAAGTCCACCCGCGACCCCCAAGGGGAGAGTACTTGCCCACAACTTCCACTCAGGGGTGTGCGGGCTCCCTACAAGATGTGACCCTTAACAGGGAGCATCATGCCCAGCTCGGTACCACAGTCAATGAGGGGGTTGTAATAAGGAGGAAGACTGAGTGGGACTAGGAAGATGCACAGCCGCAACACTTCCTGGGGGGTTAGGGACTGTGACCCTCTCGAGGGAAGTGCTCGCCCACAATATCTACTTGGGGGTGCAATGAGGCTGTAAGCCCTGAGAACACTCGGGGAGGACCGGGCTGCAAACCTAGAGGAGGACTCATGAAGTCCCCCAGTTTTGTCCCCCCAACGCAGTTCTAGCATACTGTAACCGGACTGGGACTAAAAATGAGTAGGGAGGGGGAATTGGGCTCGAAGAGCCACAGAGGGGAAACTCACCCAACCAAATTGTCAATAGCTTGCCTCACGGTCTTAATTTGGATATCCAGTGGTCATCTTGATGGATCTTCTTGAGTCCAAAGAGATAGAGGAATAGGAGAATGAGAAAGATTGAGAAGAGAGAAGTCTTGGCCTTGGTGGCCTCCTTCACGGCCAGAGAACTGGTCTCTGCCAGATCGTGCAGGCAGCATTAGCTGCCACCTAAGGGGCTACTTGAGTACATGGCTTGGGATGAGTCCTAGCTACCCTCCACAAAGGGAAGCTGTAGCTTAATAGGCGGATTGAGATTATGCCCTTTGAGGCCCCATGTTGGGTGTCAGAAAAAATGTTGCCGGAAAAAGTGGGATGGGAGAAGATGGGCGGGTCCCTGAGATGGGCTGCCAAGTGTAGGTTCTTGGCTTCATGCAGGAAAGAATCCAAGAGCGAGCCATAATAAGGTGAAAGCAGGTTTATTTAGAAAGATACACATTCCATAGACAGAATGTGGTCTGTCTCAGAAAGTGAGAGTGGCCTCACATACACCTTTAAATAAAGTACAGTATCACACACACACACACACACACACACACACACATATATATCAATTACATCGTTTGCTAACCATGTATTTAAATTCTCTATCATTACTGATATTTTTTTATTAGCAGTTGGGGAAGGTTTGTTAAAGTCTCACATTACAAATATGGACTCTTCAAGTCTACATTTAGTCAAATTTGGCTCTACATATTGTGAAGTTTGACTGTTTGATGAATAGAGATTTAGGATTCATATCTTCCTGTTGGATTGACAGCTTAATCATGAGGATGCATTTTGTTTTCATCTCTAATGTTTATAGCCTTACAGTGTCTGATTAGTATAGCTATATCATCTTTCATTTTATGCAAATGTTTGTTTCTGTAGTATAACGTTTCTTATATGTTTTATTTGGGTTTAATCTTTTTGTTTCCTGTTTAAAATATTTTACCATATATTAGCTTGTGTCTTATCCATTTAACTTTTAAAGATTTTCCCCTTAGAGATTAAAATCATTCCTGATTTATCACAGTCTTATACAATAATTCTTTACCACTTCGTTAATAATACCAGAATATTTCACTTTTCTATTTCTACAGTAATGATAGAACCTAAGAATACTTTAGCACTATGTATTTCTTTCACTTTTGACTTTTATTGTCATACTGCTTGATTCTACCTATATTTGAAATCCCCAAATATTTTAATTATTATTTTGACTATATAATCTAAATTTACCTACCTTAAAGATGCTGATTCTTTCTTTTGCCTACTCAGATCTGCTGTTGACACTCTCTAAAGAATCTTTTTCATTTTAGTTACTGTACTTTTAACCTACAGTATTTCTATTTTATAAGAAATAATATCTGCCTCATTATTGGTGTTCTTTACTTGGTGACAAAACATACTTCTCCTTAATTCTTTTGACTTGGTTTTCAGTAGTTGTTTAAACATATTTTAAATAGCTGATGTAAAAAGTTTTCTTCAAGGAAGTCCAACATTTATGCTTCTTCAGGGACATTTCTTGTTGACTACTTTATTTTTTCTTGTGTATAGACCATACTTTGTTGTTTCTTTGCAAATCTTGTAATTTTTTGTTGATAACTGTATATTTTAAATAATATAATATGGCAGCTCTAGAAATCAGAATTACCCCTTTCCAAACATTTGTTATTGTTTCTCTTTTTTTTTTTTGTGGTACGCGGGCCTCTCACTGCTGTGGTCTCTCCCATTGCAGAGCACAGGCTCCAGACATGCAGGCTCAGCGGCCATGGCCCATGGGCCCAGTCACTCCACGGCATGTGGGATCCTCCTGAACCAGGGCACCAACCCGTGTTCCCTGCATCGGCAGGCGGACTCTCAACCACCGTGCCACTAGGGAAGCCCAAGTCTAGTTTTTGACATCTGTGATCCTGAAGTCTCTGCTTGTTTATCTGAGTTTTCAGCTAAAGTTTGGATAGAAATTTCCTTGGAGATCTGAAAACAAGAAGTCTCCTTGTTTTTACCAAGGAGTTTGCTGTGTGTTTTGGGGGGGCGGGGTATGCCTTCAACACTCAGCCAGGCTCTTTACATCTCTTCCTTATATTCACTTTCTGCTTGTGCAGAGACTCAAAGTTAGTCAAAGGAACAAGTTTAGGGGCTTCTAAGGTCTTTCCTGAGCAGGCACACAGACCTGTTCATAAGCACTATGGAACTTATTCCCCAGCTTTCTTTTTTCAGTTTTTTTGGTTAGCCTGCTTTTTGCTCCAATTGTTATTTACTGCCAAGGCAGCTGCAATGTTAAACAATTGCCTTTGATTATTTATGACAAATGCCCCTAGGGACAATGATGTTCACATTGGGAGAACTTGAGCAAGGACCAATAAGGACAGCTCTCCTTGTGTGGTCTTTCAGGGGATACTTACACTGATTAATGATGACAGATCCCTAAGAATATGTCTTTCAGGGACCTCCAATCCTGTTTTGGTCCCACCAGCAACTTGCAGAGTGCTGGTGTTCACCATGATTGTGGGCTATTGGTTTTTCAGGCTACCATGGAGCTGGGGAGGAGATGGAAAAAGGGTGAGTTAAAAATAAAACTCATTGTACTTACTGAGATTAAGGCACTTTTCTTAAAAAACTCTCCAGATGGCTGTAAGCTTTTGGTTACTTTCTAGAGTGCTGAAAAAAAAAGTTGATTTTGACAATTTTTTGCTAATGTTCTCATTGCTTTTATGGAAGAGATGATTTTTTGAGATGTTTCCTCTACCATTTTTACTGATATCCCTGCATAGATTTATTTTTTAAGTTAAACATTATTTATTGAAAGTCAAATATCAAGTCAGTAGAAAAACCATTAATATAGGCTTTCCTCTGCTGAGTGTTCTGGATTCTGGGCCATACTGCATGGCAAAGTTTTGATTTCTGTTTGTTTTTTTCAAATTTTCCTTGGATATTTAAAATTGGTTCATATAGAGTAAAAGTAAGAAGCTTTTAAAAACAACATGATATCTACTCTTTTAACAATTCTTTTATTGTTAAATATAGTATTCTAAACTATAGGCACAATGTTGCACAAAAGAACTATAGAACTTATTTGTCTTGAGTAACTGAAACTTTATACTTATTGTGAGTGAAAAAAATGTTGGCTGCCATATCAGTAAACTAAGGATGTTGCAGTCATAAAGCCATCACATTACAGCCACCCCTGATGGTAAGCCCTGAGGAAACTCAGGATGGAAATAGGATGCCCACCATCAAGCAGTCAGCCACTGCAGCCACCCGCAACAATGCACGCTTAGGAGACTCAAGATGAGAAAGCACAGGATACTGGCCCCAGATAACTGAGGTGCCTATCAAAGGAATGATTTCAATGAGCCCAGATATTGCATCTTCCTATAATAGAAAAGTGCCAAATTCATTAACTTGATATGTCTGGTTTTCTTTAATTAACAGTAATTTTTTTATGCTCTGACTACCTGGTCTTTCTTGCAAAAACTCTTATATGTCCTGGCTCGTCCCTTTCATCTTTGGAGCAGTCCCTTAGGAGCTATTTGAGAGGCTGCATCCTGGGCTTAAGTCCTCAGTTTTGTCCACCAAATAAAACATAATTCTCAACTTGTACGTTGTGCATTTTCTTCAGTTGACACTGTTGAACTGCAATTTCCCATTTTCCCTGTGCCCAGCCACTGGCAAACACCATTCTGTTTTCTGCTTCTATAATTTTGGCTGTTTTAGAAACTTCTTATAAGTGGAATCATACAGTTTGATTTTTTAATGTTAATATAACTTTGTATTCCTGGGATAAATCCCACTTTGTCATATATACTATGATTTTTACATATTGCTGGATTTAATATGGTAAATTCTTTTCAGGATTTTTACAACTGTTTTCGTAAGAGATATTGGTCTGTACTTACCTATCCTAGTAACATCTTTGTCTGGTTTTAGTATTGATGTTACAAAGGCATCACAGAATGATCTGGGAGGGGTCTCTTATCTTTAATATGCAAAAAGGGATTTTTTTTTAAGGGGTATTGAAATGTTTTTTTATTGAGGTATAGTTCATTTACAATGTTGTGTTAATTTCTGCTGTACAGCAAAGTGACTCAGTTATACATATATATACATACTTTTTCATAATCTTTCCCATTATTGTTTATCACAGGATATTGAGTTCCCTGTGCTATACAGTAGGACCTTCTTGTTTATCCATCTTATATATAATAGTTTGCATCTGTTATCCCAAATTCCCAATTGATCCCTCCCTCCCCCTCTCCCTCCCCCTCCCCCTTGGCATCCACCAGTCAGTTCTCTATGTCTGTGAGTCTGTTTCTCACATATGTTCATTTGTGTTATGTTTTAGATTCCACATATAAGTGATATCACATGGTATTTGTCTCTCTTTCTGACTTCACTTAGTATGACAATCTCTAGTTCCATCCATGTGGCTGCAAATGGCATTATTTCATTCTTTTTTATGGCTGAGTAGTATTCCATAGTATATATGTACCTCATCTTCTTTATCCCTTCATCTGTCAATGGACATTTAGGTTTCCATGTCTTGGCTATTGTGAATAGTGCTGCTATGAGCAAGGGGGTGCATGTATCTTTTTTTTTTTAACATCTTTATTGGAGTATAATTGCTTTACAATGGTGTGTTACTTTCTGCTTTATAACAAAGTGAATCAGCTATACATATACATATATCCCCATATCTCCTCCCTCTTACATCTCTCTCCCACCCTCCCTATCCCACCCCTCTAGGTGATCACAAGGCACTGAGCTGATCTCTCTCTGCTATGCGGCTGCTTCGCATTAGCTATCTATTTTACATTTGGTAGTATATATAAGTCCATGCCACTCTCTCATTTCGTCCCAGCTTACCCTTCCCCCTCCCTGTGTCCTCAAGTCCATACTCTATGCCTGTATCTTTATTACTGTCCTGCCCCTAGGTTTTCAGATCTACTATTTTTTTTTTAGATTCCATATATATGTGTTAGCATATGGTATTTGTTTTTCTCTTACTGACTTACTTCACTCTGTATGAGAGATTCTAGGTCCATCCACCTCACTGAAAATAACTCAATTTCATTTCTTTTTATGGCTGAGTAATATTCCACTTTATACATGTGCCACATCTTCTTTATCCATTCATCTGTTGATGGACACTTAGGTTGCTTCCATGTACTGGCTACAGTAAATAGAGCTGCAATGAATACTGTGGTACATGACTCTTTGAATTATGGTTTTCTCAAGGTTTATGCCCAGTAATGGGATTACTGGGTCGTATGGTAGATCTATTTTTAGTTTTTTAAGGAAACTCCATACTGTTCTCCAGAGACTGTATCAAATTACATTTCCACCAACAGTGTAAGAGAGTTCCCTTTTCTCCACACCCTCTCCAGCATTTATTGTTTCTAGATTTTTTGATGATGACTATTCTAACTGTGTGAGGTGATACCTCACTGTAGTTTTGACTTGCATTTCTCTAATGATTAGTGATGTTGAGCATCCCTTCATGTATTTGTTGGCATGGCAATCTGTACATCTTCTTTGGAGAAATGTCTATTTAGGTCTCCTGCCCATTTTTGGTTTGGATTGTTTGTTTTTTTGATATTGAGCTGCATGAGCTGCTTGTATATTTTGGAGATTAATCCTTTGACAGTTGCTTCATTTGCAAATCTTTTCTCCCGTTCTGAGGGTTGTATTTTCATCTTGCTTATGGTTTCCTTTGCTGTGCAAAAGCTTTTAAGTTCGGTTAGTCCCATTTGTTTATTATTTTTTTTATTTCCATTTCTCTAGGAGGTAGGTCAAAAGGATCTTGCTGTGATTTATGTCATAGAGTGTTCTTCCTACGTTTTCCTCTAAGAGTTTTATAGTGTCTGGCCTTACATTTAAGTCTTTAATCCAATTTGAGTTTATTTTTATGTATGGTGATAGGGAGTGTTCTAATTTCATTCTTTTACATGTAGCTGTCCAGTTTTCCCAGCACCACTTATTGAAGAGGCTGGCTTTTTTCCATTGTATGTTCTTGCCTCCTTTATCAAAAATAAGGTGACCATATGTTGGTGGGTTTATCTCTGGGCTTTCTATCCTGTTGATCTATATTTCTGTTTTTATGCCAGTGCGATACTGTCTTGATTATGCTAGCTTTGTAGTATAGTCTGAAGTCTGTGAGCCTGACTCCTCCAGCTCTGTTTTTCTTTCTCAAGATTGCTTTGGCTATTCAGGGTCTTTTGTGTTTCCATACAAATTGTGAAGTTTTTTGTTCTAGTTCTGTGAAAAATGACATTGGTAGTTTGATAGGGATTGCATTTAATCTGTAGATTGCTTTGGGTAGCATAGTGGTTTTCACAATGTTGATTCTTCCAATCCAAGACCATGGCATATGTCTCCATCTGTTTGTATTATCTTTAATTTCTTTCATCAGTGTCTTATAATTTTTTGCATACAGGTCTTTTGTCTCCTTAGGTAGGTTTATTCCTAGGTATTTTATTCTTTTGTTGCAATGGTAAATGGGAGTGTTTGCTTAATTTCTCTTTCAGATTTTTCATCATTAGTGTATAGGAATGCCAGAGATTTATGTGCATTAATTTTGTATCCTGCGACTTTACCAAATTCATTGATTAGCTTTAGTAGTCTTCTGGTGGTACCTTTAGGATTCTGTATGTATATTATCATGTCATCTGCAAACAGTGACAGTTTTACTTCTTTTCTGATTTGGATTCCTTTTATTTCTTTATCTTCTCTGATTGCTGTGGCTAAAACTTCCAAAACTATGTTGAATAATATAGTGGTGAGAGTGGACAACCTTGTCTTCTTCCTGGTCTTAGAGGAAATGGTTACATTTTTTCACTATTGAGAAAGATGTTGTCTGTGGGTTTATCATATATGGCCTTTATTATGTTAAGGTAAGTTCCCTCTATGCCTACTTTCTGGAGGGTTTTTATCCTAAATGGGTGTTGAATTATTGTCACAAGCTTTTTCTGTATCTATTGAGATGATCATATGGTTTTTCTCCTTCAATTTGTTAATATGGTTTTTCACATTGATTGATTTGCATATATTGAAGATTGGATTCCTGAGATAAACCCCACTTGATCATGGTGTATGATCCTTTTAATGTGCTGTTGGATTCTGTTTGCTAGTATTTTGTTGAGGATGTTTGCATCTATGTTCATCAGTTATACTGGCTTGTAGATTTCTGTCTTTGTGACATCTTTGCCTGGTTTTGATATCACGGTGATGGTGGCCTCATAGAATTAGTTTGGGAGTGTTCCTCCCTCTGCTATGTTTTGGAAGAGTTTGAGATGGATATGTGTTAGTTCTTCTCTAAATGTGTGATAGAATTCGCCTGTGAAGCCATCTGGTCCTGGGCTTTTCTTTGTTGGTCCTGGGCTTTTGTGCTTCTTATTGGTCTGTTTATATTTTCTATGTCCTCCAGGTTCAGTCTCAGAAGGTTGTGCCATTCTAAGAATTTGTCCATGTCTTCAAGGTTGTCCATTTTATTGACATATAGTTACTTGTAGTAATCTCTCATGATCCTTTATATTTCTGCAGTGTCACTTTTTACTTCTCCTGTTCCATTTCTAATTCTACTGATTTTAGTCTTCTCCCTTTTTTTCTTGATGAGTCTGACTAATGGTTTATCAATTTTGTTTACTTTATCAAAGAACCAGCTTTTAGTTTTATTGATCTTTGCTATTGTTTCCTTCATTTCTTTTTCATTTATATCTGTTCTCATCTTTATTATTTCTATCCTTCTGTTAACTTTGGGGTTTGGGTTTTTTTTTCTTCTTTCTCTAATTACTTTAGGTGTAAGGTTAGGTTGTTTATTTGGGATGTTTTTGTTTCTTCAGGTGGGATTATATTGCTATTAACTTCCCTCTTAGAACTGCTTTTGCTGCATCCCACTGATTTTGGGTCATCATGTTTCCACTGTCGTTATTTCCTAGGTAGTTTTTGATTTCCTCTTTGATTTCTTCAGTGATCTCTTGGCTATTTATTACTGTATTGTTTAACCTCCATGTGTTTGTATTTTTTATAGTTTTTTTCTGGTACTTGATATCTAGTCTCATAGCATTGTAGTAGTAAAAGACACTTGATATGATATGATTTAAATTCTCTTAAATTTACCAAGGTTTGATTTGTGATCCAAGATATAATCTGTCCTGGAGAATGTTCCATGAGCACTTGAGAAGAAAGTATATTGTGTTGTTTTTGGATGGAATGTCCTATAAATATCAATAAATCCATCTTGTTTAATGTATCATTTAAAGCTGTGTTTCTGTATTTATTTTCATTTTGGATAATCTGTCCATTGGTCAAAGTGGGGTGTTAAAGTCCCCTACTATGATTGTGTTACTGTTTATTTCCCTTTTATGGCTGTTTACATTTGCCTCATGTACTGAGGTGCTCTTATGTTGGGTGCATAAATATTTTCAATTGTTATATCATCTTCTTGGATTGATCCCTTGATAATTATGTAGTGTCCTTCTTTGTGTCTTGTAGTAGTATTTATTTTAAAGTCTTTTGTCTGGTATGAGAATTGCTACTCCAGCTTTGTTTTGATTTCTATTTGTATGGAATATCTTTTTCCATCCCATTACTTTCAATCTGTATGTGTCCCTAGGTCTGAAATGGATCTCTTGTAGAGAACATATATACGGGTCTTGTTCTTGTATTCATTCAGCCAGTCTATATCTTTTGGTTTGAGCATTTAGTCCATTTACATTTAAGGTAGTTATTGATATGTATGTTCTTATTACCATTTTCTCAATTGTTTTGTTTTTGTTATTGTAGGTCTTACCCTTCTCTTGTGTTTCCTGCCTAGAGAAGTTCCTTTAGCATTTGTTGTAAAGCTGGTTTGATGGTGCGGAATTCTCTTAGCTTTTGCTTGTCTGTAAAGCTTTTAATTTCTCCATCGAATCTGAATGAGATCCTGAGTAGAGTAATCTTGACTGTAGGTTTTTCCCTTTCATCACTTTAAATATGTCCCGCCACTCCCTTCTGGCTTGCAGAGTTTCGCTGAAAGATCAGCTGTTAACTTTATGGGGGTTCCCTTGTATGTTATTTGTTGTTTTTCCTTTGCTGCTTTTAATATCTTTTACTTGTATTTAACTTTTTTTTTTTTTTTTGCAGTATGTGGGCCTCTCACTGCTGTGCCCCCTCCCACTGCGGAGCACAGGCTCTGGACATGCAGGCCCAGTGGCCATGGCCCACAGGCCCAGCCACTCTGCAGCATTTGGTATCCTCCTGGACCGGGGCACAAACCCGTGTCCCCTGCATTGGCAGGTGGACCCTCAACAACTGTGCCACCAGGGAAGCCCTGTATTTAATTTTTGATAGTTTGATTAATATGTGTCTTGGTGTGTTTCTCTTTGGATTTATATTTTATGGGACTCTGTGCTTCCTGGACTTGATTAACTATTTTCTTTCCCATATTAGAGAAGTTTTCAACTATATTCAAATATTTTCTCAGTCCCTTTCTTTTTGTCTTCTTCTTCTGGGACACCTATAATTCGAATGTTGATTTGTTTAATGTTGTCCCAGAGGTCTCTGAGACTCTGCTCAATTCTATTCATTGTTTTTTCTTTATTCTGCTCTGTGGTAGTTATTTCCACTATTTTATATTCCAATTAACTTATCTGTTCTTCTGCCTCATTTATTCTGCTATTGGTCACTTCTAGAGAATTTTAAATTTCATTTATTGTGTTATTCATCACTGTTTGTTTACTCTTTAGTTCTTCTAGTTCCTTGTTAAACATTTCTCATATTTTCTCTATTCTATTTCCAAGATTTTGGATCATCTTTACTATCATTACTCTGAATTCTTTTTCAGGTTGATTGCCTATTTCCTCTTCATTTGTTTGTTATGGTCGGTTTTTACCTTGCTCCTTCATCTCTTGTGTGTTTCTCTGTCTCCTCATTTTGCTTAACTTACTGTGTTTGCGGTCTCCTTTTCACAGGCTGCAGGTTCTTAGTTCCTGTGTCTTTTGGTGTCTGCCCACATTGGGTAAGGTTGGTTCAGTGGGTTGTGTAGGCTTCCTGTTGGAGGGACCAGTGCCTGTGTTCTGGTGGATGAGGCTGGATCTTGTCTTTCTCATAGGCAGGACTGTGTCCAGTGGTTTGTTTTGGGGCGTCTGTGATCTTATTATGATTTTAGGCAGTCTCTCTGCTAATTGGAGGTGTTGTGTTCCTGTCTTGCAAGTTGTTTGGCATAGGCTGCCCAGCACTGTAGCTTGCTAGTTGTTGAGTGGAGCCGGGTCTTAGCCTTGAGATGGAGATCTCTGGGATACCTTTCACCGTTTTATATTACATGGGGTCAGGAGGTCTCTGGTGGAGCAATGACCTGAACTCCCACCTCAGAGGCTCAAGCCTGACATCCAGCCAGAGCACCAAGACCCTGTCAGCCACATGGCTCAGAAGAAAAGGGAGAAAAAAAGAAAGAAAGAAATTAAAATAAAAAGCAGAATAAAATAATATACATTTATTAAATTAAAAAATTTAAGAAATTATTAAAAATTTAAAAGTAATTTAAAAAAAGAAGGAAAAAATGGAAGAAAGAAAGAAGAGAGCATCCAAACCAAAAAACAAATCCACCAATGATGATAACCAGTGCTAAAAACTATACTAAAAAAAAAAAAAAAGGACCGACAGAACCCTAGGACAAATTGTAAAAGCAAAGCTATACAGACAAAGCACACAAAGAAACATAAACAAACATACTCACAAAAAGATAAAAAGAAAAAATATATATGTATATAAACAGCAAGAGAGCAAACAAATCAATAAACAAATCTACCAGTGATAATAAGCTCTAAATACTTAACTAAGATAAACATAAAACCGAAAAAAAATTAGATGCAGAAAGCAAGCTCCAAGTTTACAGTTGCTCCGAAAGTCAACTGCCTCAATTTTAGCATGATTCATTGTCTATTTTGGTATTCCATAGATGCAGGATACATCAAGTTGATTGTGGGGATTTAATCCACTGCTCCTGATACTGCTGGGAGAAATTTCCTTTCTCTTCTTTGTTCACATAGCTCCTGGGATTCAGCTTTGCATTTGGCCCCACCTCTGCATGTAGGTCACTTGAGGGCTTCTGTTCTTTGCCCCGACAGGATGGGGTTAAAGTAGCAGCTGATTAGGTGGCTCTGGCTCTCACAGGCTGGGGGTTAGGAGGGTTACGGAATGGGGGGTGAACCTGTGGAGGCAGAGGCCAGTGTGATGTTGTAATAGCCTGAGGTGTGCTGTGTGTTCTCCCATGGAAGTTGTCCCTGAATCTCTGGACCCTGGCTGTGGCACTGTGCACAGGCCCCTGGGAGGGGTGGTGTGGATAGTGACCTGTGCTTGCACACAGGCTTTTTGGTGGCTGCAGTAGCAGCTTTAGTGTCTCATGACTAACTCTGGGGTCCATGCTGATAGCCACGGCTTGCGACCATCTCTGGAGCTCATTTAGTCAGTGCTCTGAATTCCCTCTCCTCGCACACCCTGAAACAATGATCTCTTGCCTCTTAGGCAGGTCCAGACTTGATCCTTGACTCCTCCTGGCTAGCTGTGGTGCTAGCCCCCTTCAGGCTGTGTTCATACAGCCAACCCCAGTCCTCTCCCTGGGATCTGACCTCTGAAGCTGAAGCCTCATCTCCCAACCCCCACCCGCCCCGGTGGATGAGCAGACAAGCTTCTCAGGCTGGTGAGTGCTGGTTGGCACCAATCCTCTGTGCAGGAATCTCTCTGCTTTGCCCTCTGCACCCGTATTGCTGCACTCTCCTCCATGGCTTCCAAGCTTCCCCCCCACCCCCGTCTCTGACAGTGAAGGGGCTCCCTAGTGTGTCTAAACTTTTCCTCCTTCACAGCTCCCTCCCAGAGGTGCAGGTCCCATCCCTATTCTTTTGTCTCTGTTTTATCTTTTGCCCTACCCAGGTATGTGGGGAGTTTCTTGCCTTTTGGGAAGCCTGAGGTCTTCTGGCAGCCTTCAGTAGGTATTCTGTAGGAGTTGTTCCACATGTAGATATATTTCTGATGTATTTGTGGGGAGAAAGTTGATCTCCACATCTTACTCTTCCACCATCTTGAAGGTTTCCCCCAAAAGAGATTTTTTTAGAATTGGAACTATGTCTTTCTTATTCTTGTTTAGATTTACCTGTGAAACCATGTGGACGTTGAGTTTTCTTTCTGGTAAAGTCTTGAACTATTCTTGCATTTTTTAAATAGAAGAGACATATTCAGCCTACCTATTTCTTTTCTTTTTTTTTTTTTTTTTTTGATCAGAAGATCCTTTTATTTTCTTGGAAAGAAAATCTGTGCCAAATCAACCATCACACAGGCCCTTTTCTGAAGGGAATGTAACCAAAGAACACATGGAAACTGGGCATCTCATAAATGGATCAGGAAGCACAGGCCACGTTTGTGGGGCTTTTTTTATTTGTTTGTTTTTTTCTGATAGAATTTCACACATTAAGAAAAAAGCAGAACAGTCTTTATTTTAAAATCTATTTTTTCTGATAGAAGTATTGCTACTCTGGCTTTCTTTTGATTTCCATTTGCATTGAATATCTTTTTCTATCCCCTTACTTTCAGTCTGTGTGTCTCCAAACCTGAAGTGAGTCTCTTGTAGGCAGCATATATGCAGGTGTTTTTTTGGTTTCTATTCAGCCACTCTGTTTCTTTTGGTTGGAGCATTTATTTCATTTACATTTAAGGTAATTAGTGATATATATGTTTTCATTGTCATTTTGTTAATTGTTTGTTTTCGTAGGTCTTTTTTTCCCTTACTTCTTTTCTCCTATTGTCATTTGATGACTATAGTAGTGCTATGTATCTTTGGATTCTTTTCTTTTCTTTCTTTCTTTATTCAAATTGAAGTATAGTTGCTATACAATATTACAGGTGTACAATGTAGTGATTCACAATTTTTAAAGCTTATACTCCATTTATAGTTATTATAAAATATTGGCAATATTCCCCATGTCGTACAATATATTCTTATAGTTTATTTTATACCTAATAGTTTGTAACTACTCTCTACCCCTATATTGCCCCTCACCCCTTCCCTCTCCTCACTGGTAACCACTAGTTTGTTCTTTATATCTGTTATTCTGCCTCTTGTCTTATTCACTAGTTTGTTGTATTTTTTAGATTCCACATATAAGTGATATCATACAGTATTTGTCTTTATCTGATTTATTTCACTTAGCATATTGCCCTCTAAGCCCACCCATGTTGCTGCAAATGGCAAAATTTCATTCATTTTTTATGGCTGAGTAGTATTCCATTATGTGCATATGTGTGTGTGTATTTGTGTGTGTGTGTATACACCACATCTTCTTTATCCGTCCATGAGTAGATAGACACTTAAGTTGCTTCCATACCTTGGCAATAGTAAATAATGCTGCTATGAACATTGGGGTGCATGTATCTTTTCAAATTAGTGTTTTTGCTTTATTCACTTATATATACAGGAGTGGAATTGCTGGGTCATATGGTATTTCTATTTTTAGATTTTTGGGAAACTTCCATACTGTTTTCTGCAGTGACTCCACCAATTTACATTCCCACTAACAGTGTACGAGAGTTCCCTTTTATCCATGTCCTCACCAGTATTTGTTATTGTGCTCTTTTGATGATAGCCAGTCTGACAGCTGTGACATGATCACTGTGGTTTTGATTTGCATTTCCCTGCTTATTAACGATGTTGAACATCTTTTCATGTGCCTGTTGGCCATCTGCATATCCTCTTTGGGAAAATGTCTATTCAGTTCTGCCCATTTTTTAGTTGGGTTGTTTGGGTTTTTTTGATGTTGAGTTGTATGAACTGTTTATATATGTTAGGTATTAATCCCTTATAGATTATATCAGTTGCAAATATTTTCTTCCATTCAGTAAGTTGTCTATTCATTTTCTTGATGTTTTCCTTTGCTATGCAAATGCTTTTAAGTTGAATTAGGTCCTATTTGTTTATTTTTGCTTTTGTTTCCTTTACTTTAGGTGGCAGTTCCAAAAAAATATTGCTGTGATTTATGTCAAAGCATGTACTGCCTATGTTTTCCTCTAGAAGTTTTGTAGTATCAGTCTTAGATTTAGGTCTTTAATCCTTTTTTGAGTTTATTTTTCTGTATGTTGTTAGAGAATGTTCTAATATCATTTTTTTTTAACACATAGCTGTCCAGTTTTCCCAGCACCACTTACTGAAGAGACAGTCTTTTCTCCACTGTATACTCCTTCCTCCTTTGTTGTAGATCAATTGACCATAAGTGCATGGGTTTATTTCTGGGCTTTCTATCCTGTTCCATTGATCTATGTGTCTGTTTTTGTGCCAGTTCCATACAGTTTTGTAGTATAGTCTGATGTCAGGGAGTCTGATTCCTCCAGCTCAGTTCTTCTTTCTCAAGATTGTTTTGGCCTTTTGAGATCTTTTGTGCTTCCATACAAATTTTAAAAATATTTTGTCCTACTTCTGTGAAAAATGCCAATGGTAATTTGATAGGGATTGCATTGAATCTGTAGATTGCTTGGTTAGTATGGTCATTTTAACAATATTGAGCCTTTCAATCTAAGAATATAGTATATCTTTTCATCTATTTGTGTCATCTTCAATTTATTTCATCAGTGTCTTATTGTTTTCACAGTGCCGGTCTTCTGGCTCCTTAGCTAGGTTTATTCGTAAGTTTTTTTCCTTTTTGATGTGATGGTAAATGGGATGTTTCCTTAATTTCTCTTTCTAATAGTTTGTTTTTAAGGTATAGAAATGCCACAGATTTCTGTATATTAATTTTGTATCCTGTAGCTTTACAAAATTTATAGATGATCTATAGTAATTTTCTGGTGGAATCTTTAGGATTTTCTACGTATAGTATCATGTCATTTGCAAACACTGACAGTTTTACTTCTGGCTTTCCAATTTGTATTCCTTTTATTTCTTTTTCTTCTTGGATTTCTGTGGTTAGGACTTCCAAAACTATGTTGAATAAAATTGGTGACAGTGGGCATCCTTGTCTTGTTCCCGATCTTAGAAGGAATGCTTTTCACCATTCAGTATGTTAACTGTGGGTTTGTCATACATGGCCTTTATTATGTTGAGGTATGTTCCCTCTATGCCCACTTTCTGGAGAGTTTTTATCATAAATGGATGTTGAATTTTATCAGTTTCTGCATCTATTGAGTGATCATATGGTTTCTATCCTTCAATTTGTTAATGTGTTGTATCATATTGATTGATTTGCAGATATTGAAAAATCCTTGCATCCCTGGGATAAATCCCACTTGATCATGGTGTATGATGTATTTAATGTATTTTGTGTACATTAATGTATTGTTGGATTTTAATGTATTGTTGGATTCAACTTGCTTGTATTTGGTTGAGAAAGGTACCTATTTCTTTATACCACTTACATAATATACAACCCTTACACTAATATAATTTCACATCTTCTTTCCCAGCTTTTATTCTATTGTCATATATAATATTTTATTTGTACATGTATTATAAACCACAAACCACATGGCTATTTTTTTGTTCAATGCTTGTCTTTTAAAGAGATTTATATAATAAGAAATATAGTATATGTGCTTACCTAGGCAGTTAACATTTCTGGTGCTATGTGTTTCATTGTTTTGATTCATATTTTCATCTGATATAATTTTACTTCTGCCTGAAGAAATTTCTCTAACATTTCTTATAACATGGGTCTTTAGGTAGTGAATTATTTCAGCTTTTGTATGTCTGAAAACTATTTCTCCTATGACTTATTAAGTGTGTTTTCACTGAGATAGGCTTTTAGGTAGTTAAATTTTTCTTTCAATACTTGAGAAATGTTACTCCACTTTCACTTACATTGTTTCTGGCAAAAAATCTGCTAAATTTTTAATTTTTTCCCTCTTTGTAAAATGTGTTTTAATCTGGTTGCCTGTAAGTTATTCTCATTATGACTGGTTTTGAGCAATTTTATTGTGATGTATTTTGGTGTCATTTATTTTGGGTTTCTTGTGAGTGGGGTTTATACTTCCTGTACCTGGGTTATTGGGTCTGTATGTTTATAATTTTTATCAAATTTTAAAATAATTCAAATAATTCTTTTTTCATTCAAATATTTTTCCTACTCCTTTTCATTCCTTCAGGAACTCTAATCATGTATATATTAGATAGTTTGAAGTTTTACCATAGCTTATTAATATTCTTTTTACTTTTTAACATTTCATTTTCAATCTTCTCCTAATGTTGGATGGTTTCTATTCCTATTTATTAAGATTCACTAAAGTTTTCTTCTGTAGTATTTTAATTGCTGTTAATTTCATTCAGTATATCATGTGGAATTTTGAAATTCATACTTTAAAAAATAGAAATAAATAGAAGTGTTATCAAGGGAGTCCAAACAACCTAATGAAGGATCAGCAAATCATATCTTATTAAGGGAAGTTGAAGTAAGTGGATACCATTATCTTAAATAACTAGAAGAGAATTTAGAGTATTTATTTTTAGATATTAGAATAAAATTTGGAATAATGCTTCACAAAGAAAACTTTTGACATAGAGAAAATTCAGTATAGAATGAGCTATTTTTTTTTTTAACATCTTTATTGGGGTAAAATTGCTTTACAATGGTGTGTTAGTTTCTGCTTTATAACAAAGTGAATCAGTTATACATATACATGTTCCCATATCTCTTCCCTCTAGCGTCTCCCTCCCTCCCACACTCCCTATCCCATCCCTCCAGGCTGTCACAAAGCACAGAGCTAATATCCCTGTGCCTTGCGGCTGCTTCCCCCTAGCTATCTACCTTACTACGTTTGTTAGTGTGTATATGTCCATGACTCTCTCTTGCCCTGTCAAAGCTCACCCTTCCCCCTCGCCATATCCTCAAGTCTGTTCTCCAGTAGGTCTGCGTCTTTATTCCTGTCTTACCCCTAGGTTCTTCATGACATTTTTTTTTCTTAAATTCCATATATATGTGTTAGCATACGGTATTTGTCTTTTTCTTTCTGACTTACTTCACTCTGTATGACAGACTCTAGGTCTATCCATCTCATTACAAATACCTCAATTTCATTTCTTCTTAAGGCTGAGTAATATTCCATTGTATATATGTGCCACATCTTCTTTATCCATTCATCCGATGATGGGTGCTTAGGTTGTTTCCATCTCCGGGTTATTGTAAATAGAGCTGCAATGAACATTTTGGTACATGACTCTTTTTGAATTATGGTTTTCTCAGGTTATGTGCCCAGTAGTGGGATTGCTGGGTCATATGGTAATTCTATTTGTAGTTTTTTAAGGAACCTCCATACTGTTCTCCATAGTGGCTGAACCAATTCACATTCCCACCAGCAGTGCAAGAGTGTTCCCTTTTCTCCACACCCTCTCCAGCATTTATTGTTTCTAGATTTTTTGATGATGGCCATTCTGACTGGTGTGAGATGATATCTCATTGTAGTTTTGATTTGCATTTCTCTAATGATTAATGATGTTGAGCATTCTTTCATGTGCTTGTTGGCATTCTGTATATCTTCTTTGGAGAAATGTCTATTTAGGTCTTCTGCCCATTTTTGGATTGGGTTGTTTGTTTTTTTGTTATTGAGCTGCATGAGCTGCTTGTAAATTTTGGAGATTAATCCTTTGTCAGTTGCTTCATTTGCAAATATTTTCTCCCATTCTGAGGGTTGTCTTTTGGTCTTGATTATGGTTTCCTTTGCTGTGCAAAAGCTTTGAAGTTTCATTAGGTCCCATTTGTTTATTTTTGTTTTTATTTCCATTACTCTAGGAGGTGGGTCAGAAAGGATCTTGCTGTGATTTATGTCATAGAGTGTTCTGCCTATGTTGTCCTCTAAGAGTTTGATAGTTTCTGGCCTTACATTTAGGTCTTTAATCCGTTTTGAGCTTATTTTTGTGTATGCTGTTAGGGAGTGATCTAATCTCATACTTTTACATGTACCTGTCCAGTTTTCCCAGCACCATTTATTGAAGAGGCTGTCCTTTCTCCACTGTACATTCCTGCCACCTTTATCAAAGATAAGGTGTCCATATGTGCGTGGGTTTATCTCTGGGCTTTCTATCCTGTTCCATTGATCTATCTTTCTGTTTTTGTGCCAGTACCATACTGTCTTGATTACTGTAGCTTTGTAGTATAGTCTGAAGTCAGGGAGCCTGATTCCTCCAGCTCCTGTTTTCGTTCTCAAGATTGCTTTGGCTATTCGGGGTCTTTTGTGTTTCCATACAAATTGAGAAATTTTTTGTTCTAGTTCTGTGAAAAATGCCAGTGGTAGTTTGATAGGGATTGCATTGAATCTGTAGATTGCTTTGGGTAGTAGAGTCATTTTCACAATGTTGATTCTTCCCATCCAAGAACATGGTATATCTCTCCATCTATTTGTATCATCTTTAATTTCTTTCTTCAGTGTCTTATAATTTTCTGCATACAGGTCTTTCGTCTCCTTAGGTAGGTTTATTCCTAGATATTTTATTCTTTTTGTTGCAATGGTAAATGGGAGTGTTTTCTTGATTTTACTTTCAGATTTTTCATCATTAGTATATAGGAATGCCAGAGATTTCTGTGCATTAATTTTGTATCCTGCTACTTTACCAAATTCATTGATTAGCTCTAGTAGTTTTCTGGTAGCATCTTTAGGATTCTCTATGTATAGTATCATGTCATCTGCAAACAGTGACAGCTTTACTTCTTCTTTTCCAATTTGGATTCCTTTTATTTCCTTTTCTTCTCTGATTGCTGTGGCTAAAACTTCCAAAACTATGCTGAATAAGAGTGGTGAGAGTGGGCAACCTTGCCTTGTTCCTGATATTAGTGGAAATGCTTTCAGTTTTTCACCATTGAGGATGATGTTTGCTGTGGGCTTGTCATATATGGCCTTTATTATGTTGAGGAAAGTTCCCTCTATGCCTGCTTTCTGCAGGGTTTTTATCATAAATGGGTGTTGAATTTTGTTGAAAGCTTTCTCTGCATCTATTGAGATGATCATATGGTTTTTCTCCTTCAATTTGTTAATATGGTTTATCACATTGATAGATTTGCGTATATTGAAGAATCCTTGCATTGCTGGAATAAACCCCACTTGATCATGGTGGATGATCCTTTTAATGTGCTGTTGGATTCTGTTTGCTAGTATTTTATTGAGGATTTTTGCATCTATGTTCATCAGTGATATTGGCCTGTAGTTTTCTTTCTTTGTGACATCCTTGTCTGGTTTTGGTATCAAGATGATGGTGGCCTCATAGAAGGAATTTGGGAGTGTTCCTCCCTCTGCTATATTTTGGAAGAGTTTGAGAAGGATAGGTGTTAGCTCTTCTCTAAACGTTTGATAGAATTCACCTGTGAAGCCATCTGGTCCTGGGCTTTTGTTTGTTGGAAGATTTTTAATCACAGTTTCAATTTCAGTGCTTGTGATTGGTCTGTTCATATTTTCTATTTCTTCCTGATTCAGTCTTGGCAGGTTGTGTATTTCTAAGAATTTGTCCATTTCTTCCAGATTGTCCATTTTATTGGCATAGAGTTGCTTGTAGTAATCTCTCATGATTTTTTTTATTTCTGCAGTGTCAGTTGTTACTTCTCCTTTTTCATTTCTAATTCTATTGATTTGAGTCTTCTCCCTTTTTTTTTGATGAGTCTGGCTAGTGGTTTATCTATTTTGTTTACCTTCTCAAAGAACCAGCTTTTAGTTTTATTGATCTTTGCTATCGTTTCCTTCATTTTTTTTCATTTATTTCTGATCTGATTTTTATGATTTCTTTCCTTCTGCTAGCTTTGGGGGTTTTTTGTTCTTCTTTCTCTAATTGCTTGAGGTGCAAGGTTAGGTTGTTTATTCAAGATGTTTCCTGCTTCTTAAGGTGGGCTTGTATTGCTATAAACTTCCCCCTTAGAACTGCTTTTGCTGCATCCCATAGGTTTTGGGACGTTGTGTCTCCATTGTCATTTGTTTCTAGGTATTTTTTTATTTCCTGTTTGATTTCTTCAGTGACCACTTCATTATTAAGTAGTGTATTGTTTAGCCTCCATGTGTTTGTATTTTTTACAGATCTTTTCCTGTAATTGATATCTAGTCTCATGGCGTTGTGGTCAGAAAAGATACTTGATACAATTTCAATTTTCTTAAGTTTACCAAGGCTTGATTTGTGACCCAAGATATGATCTATCCTGGAGAATGTTCCATGAGCACTTGAGAAAAATGTGTATTCTGTTGTTTTTGGATGGAGTGTCCTATAAATATCAATTAAGTCCATCTTGTTTAATGTATCATTTAAAGCTAGTGTTTCCTTATTTATTTTCATTTTGGATGATCTGTCCATTTGTGAAAGTGGGGTGTTAAAGTCCCCTACTCTGAATGTGTTACTGTCGATCTCCCCTTTTATGGCTGTTAGTATTTGCCTTATGTATTGAGGTGCTCCTATGTTGGGTGCATAAATATTTATAATTGTTATATCTTCTTCTTGGATCGATCCCTTGATCATTACATAGTGTCCTTCTTTGTCTCTCTTAATAGTCCTTATTTTAAAGTCTATTTTGTCTGATATGAGAATTGCTACTCCAGCTTTCTTTTGGTTTCCATTTGCATGGAATATCTTTTTCCATCCCCTTACTTTCAGTCTGTATGTGTCTCTAGGTCTGAAGTGGGTCTCTTGTAGACATCATATATAAGGGTCTTGTTTTTGTATCCATTCAGCCAATCTGTGTCTTTTGGTGGGAGCATTTACTCCATTTACCTTTAAGGTAATTATCGATATGTATGTTCCTATTCCCATTTTCTTAATTGTTTTGGGTTCGTTATTATAGGTCTTTTCCTTCTCTTGTGTTTCTTGTCTAGAGAAATTCCTTTAGCATTTGTTGTAAAGCTGGTTTGGTGGTGCTGAACTCTCTCAGTTTTTGCTTGTCTGTAAAGGTTTTAATTTCTCCATCAAATCTGAATGAGATCCTTGCTGGGTAGAGTAGTCTTGGTTGCAGGTTTTTTTCCTTCATCACTTTCAGTATGTCCTGCCACTCCCTTCTGGCTTGTAGGGTTTCTGCTGAGAGATCAGCTGTTAACCTTATGGGGATTCCCTTGTGTGTTATTTGTTGTTTTTCCCTTGCTGCTTTTAATATGCTTTCTTTGTATTTAATTTTTGACAGTTTGATTAATATGTGTCTTGGCGTATTTCTCCTTGTATTTATCCTGTATGGGACTCTGTGTGCTTCCTGGACTTGATTAACTATTTCCTTTCCCATATTAGGGAAGTTTTCAACTATAATCTCTTCAAATATTTTCTCCGTCCCTTTCTTTTTCTCTTCTTCTTCTGGAACCCCTATAATTCGAATGTCGGTGTGTTTAATGTTGTACCAGAGGTCTCTGAGACTGTCCTCAGTTCTTTTCATTCTTTTTTCTTTATTCTGCTCTGCAGTAGTTATTTCCACTATTTTATCTTCCAGGTCACTTATCCGTTCTTCTGCCTCAGTTATTCTGCTACTGATCCCATCTAGAGTACTTTTAATTTCATTTATTGTGTTGTTCATCGTTGCTTGTTTCATCTTTATTTCTTCTAGGTCCTTGTTAACTGATTCTTGCATTTTGTCCATTCTATTTCCAAGATTTCGGATCATCCTTACTATCATTATTCTGAATTCTTTTTCAGGTAGACTGCCTATTTCCTCTTCATTTGTTAGGTCTGGTGCATTTTTATCTTGCTCCTTCATCTGCTGTGTGTTTTTCTCTCTTCTCATTTTGCTTATCTTACTGTGTTTGGGGTGTCCTTTTTGCTGGCTGCATGTTCGTAGTTCCCGTTGTTTTTGATGTCTGTCTCCAGTGGCTAAGGTTGTTTCAGTGAGTTGTGTAGGCTTCCTGGTGGAGGGGACTAGTGCCTGTGTTGTGGTGGATGAGGCTGGATCTTGTCTCTCTAGTGGGCAGGTTCACGTCTTGTGGTGTGTTTTGGGGTGTCTGTGGCCTTATTATGATTTTAGGCAGCCTCTCTGCTAATGGGTGGGGTTGTGTTCCTGTTTTTCTAGTGGTTTGGCATAGGTTGTCCAGCACTGTGGCTTGCTGGTCGTTGCATGAAGCTGGGTGCTGGTGTTAAGATGGAGGTCTCTGGGAGATTTCCGCCATTTAATATTATGTGGAGCTGGGAGGTCTCTTGTTGACCAGTGTCCTGAAGTTGGCTCTCCTACCTCAGAGGCAGAGCCCTGACTCCTGGCTAGAGCACCAAGAGCCCTTCATCCACACGGCTCAGAATAAAAGGGAGAAAATGTAGAGAGAATTAGTAGAAGTATGAGGAAAGAAAGAAGGAAAGGAGGAAAGGAAGGAAGGAAGAAAGAAGCAAAGAAGGAAAGAAAGGAGGGAGGGAGGGAGGGAGGAAGGAGGGAGGGAAAGAAGGAAAAAAGACAGAAAGAAAGAAGATACAGTAAAAATAAAATAAAGTGTAATATAGTTATTGAATTAAAAAATATTTAGAAAAAAAAAGGGACGGATAGAACCTTAGGACAAATGTTGGAAGCAAAGCTATACAGAGAAAATCTTACACAGAAGCATACACATACACCTTCACAAAAAGAGGTAAAGGGGGAAAAATCATAAATCTTGCTCTCAGAGGCCACCTCCTCAATTTGGCGTGATTCGTTGTCTAAAGGAGGGAAGGAAGGAAGGAAAGAAAGAAAGAAAGAACGAAGGTAAAGTATAATAAAGTTATTACAATTAAAATTAATTATTAAGAAAAAAAATTTTTTTTAAAAACCATGGACGGATAGAGCCCTAGGACAAATGGTGGAAGCAAGAGTATACAGACAAGATCTCACACAGAAGCATACAAGTACCCATTCACAAAAAGACGAAAAGGGAAAAAAATCATAGATCTCACTCCTAAAGTCCACCTCTTCAATTTGGGATCATTCCTTGTCTATTCAGGTATTCCACAGATGCAGGGTATATCAAGTTGATTGTGGAGCTTTAATCCGCTGCTTCTGAGGCTGCTGGGAGAGATTTCCCTTTCTCTTCTTTGTTCTCACAGCTCACAGGAGCTCAGCTTTGGATTTGGCCCTGCCTCTGCGTGTAGGTCGCTGGAGGGCGTCTGTTTTTTGCTCAGACAGGACGGGGTTAAAAGAGCCGCTGATTCGGGGGCCCGGCTCACTCAGGCCGGGGGTGGGGGAGTGGAAGGAGGGGCACTGCGTGCGGGGCGGGCCTGCGGCGTCAGAGGCGGCGTGACGTTGCAGCAGAGGCCGGTGTGATGTTGCACCACCCTGAGGCCTGCCGTGCGTTCTCCTGGGGAAGTTGTCCCTGGATCCCGGGAACCTGGCAGTGGCGGGCTGCACAGGCTCCGCGGAAGAGGGGTGTGGAGAGTGACCTGTGCTCGCACACAGGCCCCTTGGTGGCGGCAGCAGCAGCCTTAGCGTCTCCCGCCCGTCTCTGGGGTCCGCGCTTATAGCCGCGGCTCGCGCCCGTCTCTGGGGTTCGCGCTTTTAGCCGCGGCTCGCGCCCGTCTCTGGGGTTCGCGCTTTTAGCCGCGGCTCGCGCCCGTCTCTGGAGTTCCTTTAAGCAGCGCTCTTAAACCCCTCTCCTCGCGCACCAGGAAACAAAGAGGGAAGAAAAAGTCTCTTGCCTCTTCGGCAGGTGCAGGCTTTTCCCCGAAATCCCTCCCGGCTAGTCGTGGTGCACTAACCCCTTCAGGCTATGTTCAAGCCGCCAACCCCAGTCCTCTCCCTGCGCTCAGTCCAAAACCGAAACCCGAGCCCCAGCTCGCAGCCCCGCCCGTCCCGGCGGGTGAGCAGACAAGCCTCTCGGGCTGGTGTGTGCCGGTCGGCACCAATCCTCTGTGCGGGAATCTCCCCGGTTTGCCCTCCGCACCCGTCGCTGTGCACTACTCCGCGGTGCCGAAGCTCCCGCCTCCACCTCCCGCAGTCTCCGCCCGCGGAGGGGCTTCCTAGTGTGTGGAAACTTTTCCTCCTTCACAGCTCCCTCCCACTGGTGCAGGTGCCGTCCTTATTCTTTTGTCTCTGTTTTTTCTTTTTTTCTTTTGCCCTACCCAGGTACGTGGGGAGTTTCTTGCCTTTTGGGAGGTCTGAGGTCTCCTGCCAGCCTTCAGTAGGTGTTCTGTAGGAGTTGTTCCACGTGTAGATGTATTTCTGGTGTATCCGTGGGGAGGAAGGCGATCTCCGCGTCTTACTCTTCCGCCATCTTCAAGGTCCTACCAGAATGAGCTATTTTTTAAGGTAATGTTTCCTATCATCAAAATTTTAAAGTATAGTCTGTTGAGAAGATGTATATAAGGTAGAAATTTGTATTATATTAATTTTATTTTTATAGTCTATATTTAAAATTTCTATATGTATGTTTCTTTTTTCTTTGAATTTTATTTTCTTTATTTTTTTATACAGCAGGTTCTTATTACTCATCCATTTTATACACATCAGTGTATACATGTCAATCCCAATCTCCCAATTCATCACACCACCACCACCACCTGCCACTGCTTTTTCTGCTTGGTGTCCACATGTTTGTTCTCTACATCTGTGTCTCAATTTCTGCCCAGAAAACTGGTTCATCTGTACCATTTTTGTAGGTTCCACATATATATGTTAATAGGTGATATTTGTTTTTCTCTTTCTGACTTACTTCACTCTGTGTGACAGTCTCTAGATTGATCCACGTCTCTACAAATGACCCAATTTCATTCCTTTTTATGGCTGAGTAATATTCCACTGTATATATATACCACATCTTCTTTATCCATTTGTCTGTTGATGGGAATTTAAGTTGCTTCCATGACCTGGCTATTGTAAGTAGTGCTGCAAAGAACATTGGGGTGCATGTGTCTTGTTGAATTATGGTTTTCTCTGGGTATATGTCCAGTAGTGGGATTGCTGGGTCATATGATAATTCTATTTTTAGTTTTTTAAGGAACCTCCATACTGTTCCCCATAGTGGCTGTATCAATTTACATTCCCACCAACAGTGCAAGAGGGTTCCCTTTTCTCCCCAACCTCTCCAGCATTTGTTGTTTGTAGATTTTCTGATGATGCCCATTCTAACTGGTGTGAGGTGATGCCTCATTGTAGTTTTTATTTGCAATTCTCTAATAATTATAAATGTTGAGCAGCTTTTCATGTGCTTCCTGGCCATGTATATGTGCTATAGGAGAAATGCCTATTTAGGTCTTCTGCCCATTTTTGTATTGGGTTGTCTGTTTTTTTAATATTGAGCTACATGAGTTGTTTATATATTTTGGAAATTAATCCTTTGTCCATTGATTCATTTTCAAATATGTTTTCACATGGTGAGGGTTGTCTTTTTGTCTCCTTTGCAGTTTCCTTTGCTTTGCAAAAGATTTTAAGTTTCATTAGGTCCCATTCATTTATTTTTGTTTTTATTTCCATTACTCTAGGAGGTGGATCAAAAGAGAGCTTGCTGTGATTTATGTCATATTTAGGTCTCTAATCCATTTAGAGTTTATTTTTGTGTATGGTGTTAGGGATTGTTATAATTTCATTCTTTTACATTTAGCTGTCCAGTTTTCCCAGCACCCCTTATTGAAGAGACCGTCTATTCTCCATTGTGTATCCTTGACTCCTTTGTCATAGATTAGTTGACGATAGGTACATGGGTTTATCTCTGGGATTTCTATCCATTCCATTGACCTATATTTCTGTTTTTGTGCCAGTACCATATTGTCTTGATTACTGTAGCTTTGTAGTATAGTCTGAAGTCAGGGAGTCTGATTCCTCCAGCTCCGTTCTTTTCCCTCAAGACAGCTTTGCTATTCGGGGTCTTTTGTGTCTCCATACAAATTTTAAGATTTCTTGTTCTAGTTCTGTAAAAAATGCCATTGGTTATTTGATAGGGATTGCATTGAATCTGTAGATTGCTTTGGGTAGTATAGTCATTTTCACAATATTTATTCTTCCAATCCAAGAACATGGTATATCTCTCCATCTGTTGGTATCATCTTTTATTTTTTTCATCAGTGTCTTATAGTTTTCTGCATACAGGTATTTTGTCTTCCTAGGTAGGTTTATTCCTAGGTATTTTATTCTTCTTTTGCAATGGTAAATGGAAGTGTTTCCTTAATTTCTCCTTCATATATTTCATCACTAATGTATAGGAATGCAAGAGTTTTCTGCACATTAACTTTGTATCCTGCAACATTACCAAATTCATTGATTAGCTCTAGTAGTTTTCTTGTGGCATCTTTAGGATTCTCTAGGTATAGTATCATGTCATCTGCAAACAGTGACCGTTTTAATTCTTCTTTTCCAATTTGTATTCCTTTTATTTCCTTTCCTTCTCTGATTGCCATGGCTAGGACTTCCAAAACTATGTTGAATAATAGTGGTGAGAGTGGACATCCTTGTCTTGTTCCTGGCCTTAGAGGAAATGCTTTCAATATTTCACCATTGAGAATGATGTTTGCTGTGGGTTTGTCATATATGGCCTTTATTATGTTGAGGTAGGTTCCCTCTATGCCCACTTTCTGGAGAGTTTTTATTGTAAATCGTTGTTGAATTTTGTCAAAATCTTTTCCTGCATCTATTGAGATGATCATATGGTTTTTATTTTTCAACTTGTTAATATGGTATATCACATTGATTGATTTGCGTATGTTGAAGAATCCTTGTATCACTGGGATAAAACCACTTGGTCATTGTTTATGATCCATTTAATGTGTTTTTAGATTCTGTTTACTAGTATTTTGTTGAGGATTTTTGTATCTATATTCATCAGTGATATTGGTCTGTAATTTTCTTTGTAGTATCCTTGTCTCGTTTTGGTGTCAGGCTGGTTATGGCCTCATAGAATGAATTTGGGAGTGCTCCTTCCTCTGAAATTTTTTGGAAGAATTTGAGAAGGATGGGTGTTAACTCTTCTGTAAATGTTTCATAGAATTCACCTGTGAAGCTATCTGGTCCTATACTTTTGTTTGTTGGAAGATTTTTAATCACAGTTTCAATTTCATTACTTGAGATCACTCTGTTCATATTTTCTATTTCTTCCTGGTTCAGTCTTGGGAGGTATACCTTTCTAAGAATTTGTCCATTTATTCCACATTGTCCATTTAATGGGCATAGAGTTGCTTGTAGTAATCTCTTAGGATGCTCTGTATTTCTGTGGTGTCTGTTGTAACTTCTCCTTTTTCATTTCTAATTTTATTGATTTGAGCCCTCTCCCTCTTTTCTTGATTAGTCTGTATAATGTTTTATCAATTTTATTTACCTTCTGAAAGAACCAGCTCTTACTTTTATTGATCTTTTCTGTTGTTTTCTTTGTTTCTATTTCATTTATTTCTGCTCTGATCTTTATGCTTTCTTTCTTTCTGCTAACATTGGGGTTTGTTTGTTCTTATTTCTCTAGTTCCTTTAGGTGTAACGTTAGATTGTTTATTTGACATTTTTCTTCTTTTTTTTTTTTTTCCTGTGGTATGTGGGCCTCTCCCTGTTGTGACCTCTCCCGTTGCAGAGCACAGGCTCTGGATGTGCAGGCTCAGCAGCCATGGCCCACCGGCCCAGCTGCTCCACAGCATGTGGGATCCTCCCAGACTGGGGCACGAACCCACGTGCCCTGCATCGGCAGGCGGACTCTCAACAACTGCGCCACCAGGGAAGCCCTTTCTTCTTTCTTGAGGTAGGCTTCTATAACTATAAACTTCCCTCTTAGACCTGCTTTTGCTGCATCCCATAGGTTTTGGATCATCGTGTTTTGTGGGGTTTTTTTTTTCGGTACGCGGGCCTCTCATGGTTGTGGCCTCTCCCATTGCTGATACAGGCTCCAGGCATGTGAGATCTCCCCAGACCTGGGCACGAGCCCGTGTCCCCTGCATCAACAGGTGGACTCTCAACCACTGCACTACCAGGGAAGCCCTGGATCATCGTGTTTTCATTGTCATTTTCTCTAGGTATTTTTTGATTGCCTCTTTGAGTTCTTCAGTGATCTCTTGGTTGTTTAGTAACGTTTGGTATAGCCTCCATGTTTTTGTGTTTTTTACGTTTTTTTTCCCTGTAGTTGATTTCTAATCTCATAGTGTTGTGGTCAGAGAAGATGCTTGATATGATTTCAATTTTCTTAAATTTACTGAGGCTTGATTTGTGACCCAAGATGTGATCTATCCTAGAGAATGTTCCATGAGCACTTGAGAAGAAAGTGTTATCTGCTGTTTCTGGATGGAATGTCCTATAAATATCAATTAAATCTATCAGGTCTATTGTGTCCTTTAAAGCTTGTGTTTCTTTATTTTCTGTTTGGATGATCTGTCAATTGGTGTAAGTGAGGTGTTAAAGTCCCCAACTATTATTGTGTTACTGTTGATTTCCTCTTTTATAGCGGTTAGCAGTCACCTTACATAATCAGGTGCTCCTATGTTGGGTGCATATATATTTATAATTGTTATATCTTCTTCTTGGATTGATCCCTTGATGATTATGTAGCATCCTTCCTTGCCTCTTGTAACATTCTTTATTTTAAAGTCTATTTTATCTGATATGAGTATTGCTACTCCAGCTTTCTTTTGATTTGCATTTGCATGGAATATCATTTTCCATCCCCTCACTTTCAGTCTGAATGTGTCCCTAGGTCTGAAGTGGGTCTCTTGTAGACAGCATATATATGGGTCTTGTTTTTGTATCCATTCAGCAAGCCTGTGTCTTTTGTTTGGAGCATTTATTCCATTCACGTTTAACATAATTATTGATATGTATGTTCCTATTACCATTTTCTTAATCGTTTTGGGTTTGTTTTTGTAGGTTCTTTTCTTCTTTTGTGTTTCCCACATAGAGAAGTTCCTTTAGCATTTGTTGTAGAGCTGGTTTGGTGGTGCTGAATTCTCTTAGCTTTTGCTTCTCTGTAAAGCTTTTGATTTCTCAATCGAATCTGAGTAAAATCCTTGCTGGGTAGAGTAATCTTGGTTGAAGTTTCTTCCCTTTCATCACTTTAGGTATATCATGCCACTCTCTTCTGGCTTGTTGAGTTTCTGCTGAGAAATCTGCTGTTAACCTTATGGGAGTTCCCTTGTATGTTATTTGTCCTTTTTCCCTTGCTGCTTTCAGTAATTATTCTTTGTCTTTAATTTTTGCCAATTTGTCTACTATGTGTTTCAGCATGTTTCTGCTTGGGTTTAACCTATATGGGACTCTGTGCTTCCTGCACTTGGGTTGCTATTTCCTTTTCCTGTTAGGGAAGCTTTCAACTATAATCTCTTCAGATATTTTCTCTGGTCCTTTCTCTCTCTGTTCTCCTTCTGGGACCCCTATAAGGCAAATGCTGTTGCGTTTAATGTTGTCCCAGAGGCCTCTTAGGCTGTCTTTATTTCTTTTCATTCTTTTTTCTTCTGTTCTGCAAGAGTGATTTCCACCATTCTGTCTTTCACATCACGTATCTGTTCTTCTGTCTCAGTTATTCTGCTACTGATTCCTTCTAGTGTATTTTCCATTTTGGTTATTGTGTTTTTGTCTCTGTTTGTTTGTTCTTTAATTCTTCTAGATCTTTGTTAAACATTTCTTGCATCTTCTCGATCTTTGCCTCCATTCTTTTTCTGAGGTTCTGGATCATCTTCACTATCATTATTTTGAATTCTTTTTCTGGAAGGTTGCCTGTCTCCACTTCATTTAGTTGTTTTTCTGGGGTTTTATCTTGTTCCTTCATCTGGTATGTAGCCTTCTGCCTTTTCATCTTGTCTTTCTTTGAATGTGGTTTTTGTTCCACAGGCTGCAGGATTGTAGTTCTTGTTTCTGCTGTCTGCCCTCTGGTGGATGAGGCTATTTAAGAGAGTTTTGCATGTTTCCTGATGGGAGCAACTGGTAGTGGGTAGAGTTGGCTGTTGCTTTGGTGGGCAGAGCTCAGTAAAACTTTAATCCACTTATCTGCTGATGGGTAGGGCTGGTTCCCTCCCTGTTGGTTGTTTGGCCTGAGGCAAGGCAACACTGGAGCCTATCCAGGCTCTTGGTGGGGCTAATGTCAAACTCTGGGAGGGCTCATGCCAAGGAGCACTTCCTAGAACTTCTGCTGCCAATGTCCTTGTCTCGTGATGAAACACAGCCACCCCTCACTTCTGCAGGAGACCCTCCAACACTAGCAGGTTGGTCTGGTTCAGCCTCCTATGGGGTCACTGTTCATTCTCCTGGGTCCCAATGCACACACTACATTGTGTGTGCCCTCCAAGAGTGGAGTCTCTCTTTCCCCCAGTCCTGTCAAAGTCCTGCAATCAAATCCTGCTAGGCTTCAAAGTCTGATTGTCTAGGAATTCCTCCTCCCATTGCCGGGCCCCCAGATATGGAAGCGTGACGTGGGGTTCAGAACCTTCACTCCAGTGGGTGGACTTCTGCGATATAAGTGTTCTCCATTTTGTGAGTCACCCACCCAGCAATTATGGGATTTGATTTTATTGTGATTGCACCCCTCCTAACGTTTCTTTGTGGCTTCTCCTTTGTCTTTGGATGTGGGTATCTTTTTTGGTGAGCTCCAATGTGTTCCTGCCAATGATTGTTCAGCAGTTAGCTGTGATTCCAGTGTTCCTGCAGGAGGGAGTGAGAGCACCTCCTTCTACTCTGCCAATTTGAACCAATGTGATATATATGTATATATCTTACTAAAGAATGTAAAAACCAATTTTTAACTTTTTACACCAATCTTTGTAGATTCACTACAAAATTGTAACAAATAAGAAAGATATTCTGTACCCTTTATCCAGTTTTCTTTGAAGGTGTCATCTTGCAAAACTATAGCACAATATCACAATCAAAGTATTGACATTGAGACTATCCTCATAACTTATTCAGATTTCTTCAGTTTTACTTGTACCCTTTTGTATTTGTGTGCACATAAGCATTTACTTCCATACTATTTTATTACACATGTAGTCAACACAGTGAAGACAAAGAATAATTCTATCACCATAAAGATCCCTTCTGTCACCCATTTATAACTACATCCTCCTCCTTCCCACTTGCCAACATCACTAACCCCATCTCAACATCTTGAGAACTACTAATTTGTTCATTTCTACAGTTTTGTCTTTTCAAAAGTGTTATATAAATGAAATCGTATAGTATGTAACATTTTAGCTGCCTTTGGTAATTACTAGTTGGAGATTTCTGGAGCACCCTGTCCACAATATATGGGAGGCAATAGTAAACCCAGGGGGCTGACCACTGTGTCTCCCTCAAGTCTTATGATCCCTAGGTAGTTCATCCTCTTCTTTCCACCTTTTAGGGTCTTTCTGGGCTTGGTTGCTGTGTTATGTGCAGGATGTTTCAGCTGTAAGAAGAATGACCTGGGAGGAATGGGGCTATTTCATGTATGCCAGAACCCCCAATCCCCTTATATCAATCTCTAAAAATTATGAAGAGACATTTAGCGTCTGTGAAGTAATCACATTCAAGTTATTTAATTTGCTTCCCCTGAATATGAAGCACCAGTTTCTATTTTTAGAGTACTTTGTAGAGCCTATAACTATCTTTCAACCATAAATCACAAAATTTGAAGGCATAGAATATTAGTTTTATCTTGTTTCACTCCATCTTCATGTTCTAGGTGGTCTTTTTTTTTTTTTTACATTTCTTTGTTATCCAGGAAAAACTAACTTTTTATTAAATCAGCCATAGATATATTTTATTATTACTTATGCTCTTTATAAGATTTGACAAGATTATTTTTCATGTATTATAATAAATAATAGAATTCTAACACTTTAACATATATATATTTGATTTCTCATTACATAGACTTTGAATTTTCAATTTTACCAGAAGAAACTATTATTTATTTCAAGTTCAGATATATTGCTCAAAATTATAAGATTTTTCTGGCACTTTTCATTAAAAATTCAGATGGCTAGCTGTAATAATCACATTGCAGCCTCTTAAATGCTATATATTCCAGGGATTCCAAATACCCTTAAAAGTATATATATTGATCACTTTCTTGGATTTAACATATTTTAAACATCACTACAAGAAAGAGAACTTTATTCCTGTTTCATAAATTTCATACAACCATGTAGCATTATGGCTCATCAATTTTCTTTGACATATTAAAAGAATGTTTTCTAATTTGTCAAATACCTAGAGTGGGCAGGTTTTTTACTAACCTGAGTTTTGTTCCCATGGTACAAATAACATTAATTCAGTTGCATTGGATGTGAATTCGTTCTGTTCACTTTTATGAAGTCTGATTTTACATACTCTAATGAACAAATACTGTTTACTAGAACATGTGGGAAAAGAATGCTTAGAGAAAAGCTAGGAATAAAATTATTTAAAAGTACAGTTTTCAAAATTTATCAATAATAAGTCTGAAAACCCTAAAAAGATATTAGCTCTTAATGGACCACTGAAATGAAAGCAAACTTATTTGGAGGAAATTAGTTTGGAGAGGTTGAAGCCTCAAATTTTAATTGAATGTAAATAGTGCATTCAGTATGCAAGGCATCATCATTTGCACAACCTTGAAAAAGATAAAAAGAAGTCTCTCTGTACAGGAAATAGCACATTAAAAGCTGTGTATAGCCAGTTATGTCAGTAAACCTGTATTGTGTGTGTGTGTTAGCAGACCATCCTGGTGGAAGAGATGTATTATAATTATGAGGTTTATCATACATAATTACTGAACATGAGCTGTATTATATGGCACTGACAAGCATGGATCTGTAGTTCTAGATTTATGTCCTTTTAAGTTCCTAAGCAGAGTTTGTTATGTATAAACCAGCAGAAGCAGATGGACTGCTCTCCAGAGTACAATAGAACAATGTAGGATTTTACAGAGGAGAAAGTTTCCTCTAGTAAAACCAGAGAAATTCAGGCAGCTAGAGAGTAGAATCCCACAAATGACCAGAAACAACTACTGGTCACACTTAAAATCTAATTGATATATATTAATTCGGAGAAACAGGACACTTATGAAGACAGAGACGGAGAGAGAGAGAAGGGTGGGGGGAAGGAGAGAAAGAAAGAAACTTCTTGTTTAAAGATTGGCACAAACCTGGCTGTATTGAATAAAAACTGAAAGCACAGACTCTAAAGCCACTTTTCAGTAGATATGTTACTTTGGACACATTTGTTCACCTCTCTTCCATTTCCTCTTCCAAAACATGTAGATAGTAACTGTTGCACCCAAAGGGTTGCCATGAGGTTTAAATGTGATGAGGATTAAATAGTAACATCCATGCAACTTCTGGTTATAATTATTATCCTGATTTTATTGACGAGGAAAAGTCTCAGAGTTTAAGAGCCTTGCCCAACATTACCCACCTAGTAAGAGTGAAAGATAATAAGTACCTTAGTTATCTGTTGCTGTATAACAAGTCACCCTAACATTTAGCGGCTTAACACAAGAACAGTGTATTGTTTCTCATGATTCTTTTAGGTGACCAGGTGGTTCTTTTGCTTCTTTGACTTGGGCTCACTTTGCAACTACATTTCCCTGGTGGGTCAGCTGAACAGTAGGCTCAGCTAGAACAGCTCAGATGGGAGGCCTTTGCTTTCCAATATTTTTGTCCCAGTTTTCTTCAGGGTTTCAAGATGCAAGCTACTAGTCTACAAAGACCTTAGCACACTTCTGATTGACTCACCTTTGCTGATGTCACATTGACAAAATCAAGTCACAAAGGCAAGCTCATAGTCAATATAGAAGAGGACTACCCAAGGTATAGACATGAAAAATGTGATTTATTGGAGGCCATCAAGGAAACAATTATCTACATCTATGGATTTGAAAATCCTTTGTTTTTTAAATGTGCTCTTTTGTTTATTGAATTCAGATAAGAAAATTTGCAAAATATAGATTAATCATTTATGAACATTATTACAATGAAAAACCTCCATGTATTTGTGTGTGTGCATGTGCATGCCCACACACAAATGCTTTAATGGGGGTATTGCTGAAAATTCTTGAAATTGACTGACTCAGTGATGTACAATTTAATTGAAAATATCTGGATAAATAATATTCCAAAAGTTTGTGGCAGACCAAGTTATAAGAATAATAAAACTGTTAAAGTAGAAATTTATTCAGAAAACAGGTACATGGATGTTGAATCTTGCCTGTGCCACTAACCTGCTGATTCATTACCTACTGATGGATATTTGGGACGTGAGTGTGTAAGGCAAAGAATGTTAGGTATCATATTGAGTATTTTACTCATCTGGAAATATAGTTAAAAATTAATGTATATATTTTTAGTAGATATGCCTGTGATAAATCATGTACCTCTGTCTCCAGTGAATTGACTTTTGTGTAATACTCCTTCATTTGTACCATATTGTTTCCTTAAAGTTTAGTTTCCTCCTCTCTAAAATGCAGCTATAATACCTATAATACCACTTCTTTCTATTTTTAGAGTTAGAGTTGGTGTACATCAAGAATCTGTCATAGTGCTTGGCACTTAATGGCACTAAATGAACCTAGCAATTACTCTTCCTTTGTTTTGCTGCTCTCCTCCCCACCTCCTCCTCCCTCCCTCCCTCCTTCCTCTGCTTCTTCCTACTCCTGTCTCTCCCCTTCCCTCCCTTCTTCCCTTCCCTCCCTTCCTTCTCTTTCCCTTCCCTCCTTCCTTATTAAATTTGATTTTTGGTGTCTTTTGCTATGCATTATTTTAAATATTCCTTTAGTAAAATATAACAATATTTGCCTTTATAGCTTCTGGGTTACAACATGCTTAGTAAGTTTACAACCATAAGCTTTTAAAAATTTTCCTCCAATTGTGAAACTGTGTATTTTAAGTCCACCATGAATTTTTATGCATATGGTTGGGCAAATGTTTGTTGCAAAGTCAGGGTATATATTTTTTCTTATATAAATGTGTAGCCAATTATCATACAATCACTAATTTAATATCATCTTTATCATATACTACTTTACTATTTATACATGCTTTTCTGTCTAGACCTAATTTGTTCCATTAATGCAATTTCCTATTCTTAAACCAAACGCACACATTTTTAATTACTGTAACTTTACTGCATTATGACATTTGGTCAGTCATGTTTACTTTGTCTAACTCAAAGTACTTATTTTTTAAAATGTTCTTGGATATTCTCATGCATTTTATTTTACATAGGAAGTTAAAAATTTTTACTTCTTTTCTATTAATTTTCTTAACTTCCAGAATTGTTCTCACTTTCTAGAATTCCAATTAGATAAATGTTGGATTTTCTCTCTTGTCAATTTTATGTAACCTTTATATTGTGTTTTTCTTCTCTTTATACTTTGTGCTTTACATTTGTGTTATTTCCTTAATTATATTTTTTATATCATATATTCAACTTTCTAGGGTTGTTCATAGTACTAAATGAGCTAACATTTGTGAAATACCTTATGTGTAGTGAGAGCAATATAAGTATTAATACTTATTATTGAATATATATAAAATCATATTAGTATTATTAATAACAGGTAGAAATTAGACAAGCAGATGGGGATTCCCCAAACTGTATCCTGACTGTGAAAAACTTTACTCTGGAGGTGAAGTGGTTTTGTCTATTTCTTCACTGGAATTAGTTGTTTTTAAAATTATTTTCTTATGTGCAAATTCTTTCTTTATATCCAGTAAAATGGTCTCAATTATTTTAACTACGTTCTGTGTTAGTGTTTGTCCTCATCAACCAATCTCCCTAGAAGAGGTCTCCCTAGGAAAGTATTACACTTTACAATTCTTGGGGCTTTATTATCATAAAGGTAAACATTTAAGTACTTGCTCCAAATATCCACAGGGCAAATCTGCCTAGCTATTTCACATGCAGTCATTTATCTGATTATCATAATGATAACTCCTAAACTTTGAAGAGGTAATATACTTCATGCCACTTCAAAGCTATTAAGATATAGTAATACTATTAACATTATGATATTTCATATATACCTTCATCCACTCCATATTTTTGTTTTGTTACTATTATTACATGTTGAAAGGGTTTTAAACAACATTTATTGATATATACATCAAAATACACAAATGTTGGATTTTTTTTTTTTTTTACAATCCAGTGGTTTTTAGTATATTCAGTTTTGTGCAGCCATTACCAACAATCTGATTTTAGAATATCTTCATATCCCTGCAAATGCCCCTTAATCAGTAGAAGTCAGTTCTCATTTTCCTGCAAACTCTGTCTTCCCCAGATATGGGCAACAACCAATATAATATCTATTTCTATTGTTAAAAGATAAAGTGAGGTATATTAAAATTTTCAAGTTTATTTGAGCATACGTCAATTAGAATTAGACATCACCAAAACAAAAGTTGTTAGGAGCACTCCATAAACAGGAGCTAAGAGATGCTTTTAGAGAGAAGATGCAGAAGCAAAGCAAGGAAATTATTTTATCACTATAGTTTAAACAGTTGCTTTATTTGGAAAGCCAAATTGGCTGTTTGTGATTGGTTCTTCTTAAGTTTATTTTCTTGGATTCCAGCTCATTGACTCTGGCTTAGGGTTTGGTTTGCTTAACGTAGGATATCAAGGCATTAGAGTCACCCCCTGTCTAATGGCCTCCTTGTTTGATTGCTTTAACTCTATGGATTTGCCTATTTTGGACATATATAAATAGAATCATTAATTTGTGGTATTTTGGACTGGCTTTTTTCACCTAACATAATGTTTCTGGTCCATCCATGTTATAGTATGTATTAGATTTTCATTCCTTTCATTGCTGAATAATATTCTATTACAAAAGAACTGCACATTTTGTTTATCTGTTCATTAGTTGGCAGACATTTTGATAGTTAGCAGTTCTGTAAATTATGAATTTATTGCGGCGTGTACATGTTTCCATTTCTATTGAGTATATACCTAGGAGTGGAATTGCTTGGACATATGGTAGCGCTAACATTTTTGACAAAAAGTCAAACTGTTTTCCAAAGTAGCTATACCATTTTATATTCCTACCAGTAGTGTATAAAGGTTCTAGTTTCTCCACATCCTTACCAACATTTGTCCTTATCTGTCCTTCTGTTTATAGCAATCATAGTGGATATAAAGTGGCATCTCGTTACTGTGTGGATTTGTATTTTACTGATAACTAAGAACATTGATCATCTTTTCATGTGCTTAATTCACCCTTTGCTTATCTTCTTTGGAAAAATGTCTATTTAAATACTTTGCCCATTAAGAATGAGTCTTTGCCTTTTTATTTATTGAATAATAAGACTTCTTTATATTTTTTCTGGAGACTAGACACTCAGATTCATGATTTGCAAGTATTTTCTCCAATTACGTGGGTTGTTTTTATTTGTTCTTATTCAGATTGGGGTTCTTCTCTGTCCAAAAGTCTTTAATTTTAATAAAATCCAATTTTTCTTTTTTTTGTTACTTGTTTTTTGGTGTCATATCTAATAAATCATTGCTAAATCCAATTTTACAAAGATTTACTCATATGATTTCTTATAAGGGAGTAGTGTTCCCACTGTTACATTTAGGTCTGTGATCAATTTTAAGTTAATGTTTTATGTGTGATAAGAAGTAGGGGTCCATCCCAACCTCCCAATTCATTACACCCCCACCACCCCCACCACTTTTCCCCCTTGGTGTCCATACATTTGAGATTGACATATATACACTAATATGTATAAAATGGATAACTAATAAGAACCTACTGTTATATAAAAAAATAAATAAAATTCAAAAGAAAAGAAATAGGGGTCCAACTTATGTCTTTTGCATATAAATATCCAGGTGTCCCAACACAATATTTTGAAATACTCTTCTTTTTCCCTTCATTAGTCTTATCATCTTTGTGAGAATCAATTAACCATACATATAAGGAATTTATTTCTAGACTGTTAATTGTACTTTATTATCTGTCTTCATGCCAGTACAACACTGTACTGACTAGTGTAGTGTAACTTTGTAGTAGTTTTGAAATTGAGAATCATGAATTGTTGAACTTTGCTCTTCTTTTTTGAAGTTGTTTTGGCTCTTCTCAGTCCCTAAAATTTTGATGTAAATATTAGGAAGAGTTTTTCAAATTTTGAAAAGAAAAAAAGTGAGATTTTTATAAAAGTACTTTGAATCTGTAGACCAATTAGAAAAGCATTGCCATCGTAACAATATAAAGTCTTACCGTTTATGCACATGGGATATCTCTCCATTTATTTTTATTTTCTTTAATGGTTTTCAGTAATGTCTTATGGATTTGTGTATCAGTCTTACACTCTGTTAAGCTTATTCCCAGGTATTTTATTCTTTGTTATGCTATTGTAAATAGGTTTGTTTACTTAATTTTATTTTTTAAATTATTCATTGCTAGGATATATAAATACAACAGAATGTTTCATATTGACCTCATGTATTATAACCTTGCTGAAATCGTTTGTCATTCCTAATAGTTTTATTGTGGATTTCTTCAGATTTTTTGTATATAAGATTACATAATTTACAAAGAGAGAGAGTTTTGCTTATTTTGTTCAAAACTTTATTTTTCTTGCCTAATTTTTCTGGCTAGAACCTCCAGTACAACATTGAATAGCAGTCACAAGAGTGAACATCCTTGTCTTATTCCTAGTGTAAGGAAAAAGCGTTCAGTTCTTAACCATTTTCAAGTCTACAATTTTAGCTGGCAGTTTTAATTCCATGGAGTTTATTAAGCTGAGGAAGTTTGTATCTATTCTTAACTTGTTGAGGTTTTTAATAACAAAAAAAGTGTTGGATTTGTCAAATATTTTTGTGTCTATTGAGATTGCCATATAATTTTATCTTTTATTCTACTAATATGTTGCATTACATTGATTGACTTTCAAATGTAAAACCAATCTTGCATTCCTGGAGTAAATTCTACTTGGTAATCAAGTGTAATCTTTTTTTTTTTTTCAGTCCTGTATTGGCTTTGCTAGAATCTTGTTGAAGAATTTTGCTTCCATAGTCAAGGGGTATTGGTCTGTAGTTTTCTTCTTGTGAATGTTTTTGTCTTGTTTTGGTGGCAGTTATATATTGAGCTATAAAATATTCCCTACTTTTCTATTTAAGGTCAAGTTTCTTAATAATTGGTATTAATCCTACTTAAAAGTTTGTTAGAATTCACCACTGAAGCCATTTGGGCCTGGGCTTTTCTTTGTGGTATTTTTTTTATTATTACAAGTAGGATGTCCTCTTATAGGTCTATTTAGATTGTCTATTTATTGAGTCAGTTTTGCTGGTTTGTGTCTTCATAGAAATTTGTTCATTTCACCTAAGTTGTCTCATTTTTAGCACATAGTACTCCCTTATAATCTTTTCATCTCTGTAAAGTTATTTTTCTTTATTGTAATCCTGTTTGTAATTTTTTTTTCATTTTTTCCTGTGATCTAGTTATAGGTTTATCAATTTTCAAATATTTTCTGAAAAACAACTTTTTGTTTTGTTACTTTTTTCCAGTGGTTTTCATTTCCCCTTTTAATTTATTTATAATATATTATAATTTTTTCCTTTTTCTCTCCTTGTTTTGTATTACGTTTATCTTTTTTAATTCCCTAAACTGGTAAGTTAGATTACTGATTTGGGATCTTTCTTCTGATTAAATATAGGTGTTTCTAACTTTTTTTCTGAGCACTATTTTAGAAGCATCACAATAGATTCAGCATGTTGAGTTTTGTTTGCACTTATCTTAAAGTATTTCCTAATATCCCTTTGATCCCTTCATTGTTCCGTTGGTTATGTAGGAATGTGCTCTTTAATTTCTAGATAGTTATTGGATTTCTTTCAGTTATTGGATTCTAATTCGATTTTCATTGCAGTCAGAGAACATACTTTGTATTACTTTAGTCTTTTAAATTATATTGTGCCTTGTTTTATGGCCTAGGATAAAGTTTATCCTGGAGAATGTAACATATGCCCTTGAGAAGAATATGCATTATGCTGTTGCTGTTTGTAGCATTGTAAGGTTGATAGGATTAGTAGATTTATAATGCTATTAAAAGGAAGTATAGTTGATTTATAATGTTTCATGTGTACAGCAAAGTGATTCAGTTATATACATGCATATAGTTCTCTGTGCTATAGAGTAGGTAATTGTTGTTTATTTTTCATGTTGTTTTGTTTTGTTTGTTTTTTTAATTTAATTTTATTTTTATACAGCAGGTTCTTATTAGTCATCCATTTTATACACATCAGTGTATACATGTCAATCCCAATCTCCTAATTCATCACACCACCACCCCCACCACCAGCCGCTTTCCCCCCATAGTGTCAAATTTCTGTCCTGCAAACTGGTTCATCTGTACCATTTTTCTAGGTTCCACATATATGTGTTAATATATGACATTTGTTTTTCTCTTTCTGGCTTACTTCACTCTGTATGACAGTCTCTAGATCCATACACGTCTCAACAAATGACCCAATTTCATTCCTTTTTATGGCTGAGTAATATTCCATTGTATATATATACCATATCTTCTTAATCCATTCATCTCTCAATGGGCATTTATGTTGCTTCCATGACCTGGCTATTGTAAATAGGGCTGCAGTGAACATTGGGGTGCATGTGTCTTCTTGAATTATGGTTTTCTCTAGGTATATGCCCAGTAGTGGGATTGCTGGGTCATATGGTAATTCTATTTTAAGTTTCTTAAGGAACCTCCACACTGTTCTCCATAGTGGCTATATCAATTTACATTCCCACCAACAGTGCAAAAGGGTTCCCTTCTCTCCACACCCTCTCCAGCATTTATTGCTTGTAGATTTTCTGATGATGCCCATTCTAACTGGCGTGAGTGATACCTCATTGCAATTTTGATTTACATTTCTCTAATAATTAGTGATGCTGAGCAGCTTTTTATGTGCTTCTTGGCTATCTGTATGTTTTCTTTGAAAAAATGTCTACTTAGGTCTTCTGCCCATTTTTGGATTGGGTTGTTTGTTTCTTTAATATTGAGCTGCATTAGCTATTTATATATTTTGGAGATGAATCCTTTGTTCATGTATATGTTTGCAAATGTTTTCTCCCATTTTGAGGGTTGTGTTTTCGTCTTGTTTATGGTTTCCTTTGCTGTGCAAAAGCTTTGAGGTTTCATTAGGTCCCATTTGTTTATTTTCCTTTTTATTTCCATTACTCTAAGAGGTGGATTAAAAAAGATCTTGCTGTGATTTATGTCAAAGAGTGTTCTTCCTATGTTTTCCTCTAAGAGTTTTATAGTGTCTGGTCTTACATTTAGGTCTCTAATCCATTTTGAGTTTATTTTTGTGTATGGTGTTAGGGAGTGTTCTAATTTCATTCTTTTACATGTAGCTGTCCAGTTTTCCCAGCACCAATTATTGAAGAGACTGTCTTTTCTCCATTGTATATCCTTGCCTCCTTTTTCATACAGTAGTTAATGATAGGTGTGTGGGTTTATCTCTGGGCTTTCTATCTTGTTCCATTGATCTATGTTTCAGTTTTTGTGCCAGTACCATATTGTCTTGATTATTATAGCTTTGTAGTATACTCTGAAGTCAGGAAGACTGATTCCTCAAGCTCCATTTTTTCCCCCTCAAGACTGCTTTGGCTATTTGGGGTCTTTTTTGTCTCCATAAATATTTTAAGGTTTTTTGTTCTAGTTCCGTAAAAATTTCCATTGGTAATTTGACAGGGATTGCATTGACTCTGTACATTGCTTTGGGTAGTATAGTCATTTTTACAATATTGATTCTTCCAATCCAAGAATATGATATATCTCTCCATCTGTTGGTATCATCTTTAATTTCATTTATCAGTGTCATAGTTTTCTACGTACAGGACTTTTGTCTCCCTAGGTAGGTTTATTCCTAGGTATTTTATTCTTTTTGTTGCAATGGTAAATGTGTTTCCTTAATTTCTCTTTCAGATTTTTCATCATTGGTGTATAGGAATGCAACAGATTGCTGTTGCATTAATTTTGTATCCAGCTACTTAACCAAATTCATTGATGAGCTCTCGTAGTTTTCTGGTGGCATCTTTAGGATTCTCTATGTATAGTTTCATGTCATCTGCAAACAGTGACAGTTTTACATCTTCTTTTCCAATTTGGATTCCTTTTATTTCTTTTTCTTCTCTGATTGCTATGGCTAGGGCTTCCAAAACTATGTTGAATAATAGTGGTGAGAGTGGACATCCTTGTCTTGTTCCTGATCTTAAAGGAGATGTTTTCAGTTTTTCACCCTTGAGAATGATGTTTGCTGTGGTTTTGTTGTATATGGCCTTTATTATGTTGAGGTAGGTTCCCTCTATCACCACTTTCTGGAGAGTTTTTATCATAATTCGGTGTTGAATTTTGTCAAAAGCTTTCTCTGCATCTATTGAGATGATCATATGATTTTTATTTTTTAATTTTTTAATATGGTGTATCACATTGATTAATTTGCATATATTGAAGAATTCTTGAATCCCTGGGATAAATCCGACTTGATCATGGTGTATGATCCTTTTAATGTGTTGTTATATTCTGTTTGCTAGTATTTTGTTGAGGACTTTTGCATCTATATTCATCAGTGCTATTGGTCTGTAATTTTCTTGTTTTTAGTATCTTTGTCTGGTTTTGGTATCAGGGTGATGGTGGCCTCATAGAATGAATTTGGGAGGGTTCCTTCCACTGAAAATTTTTGGAAGAGTTTGAGAAGGATGGGTATTAGCTCTTTGCTAAATGTTTGATAGAATTCATCTGTGAAGCCATCTGGTCCTGGACTTTTGTTTGTTGGAAGATTTTTTGTTGTTGTTTTTGTTTTTTTTTTTTTTGCAGTACACGGGCCTCTCACTGTTGTGGCCTCTGCTATTGTGGAGCACAGGCTCCGGACACGCAGGCCCAGTGGCCATGGCTCATTGGCTCTGCTGCTCCGCAGCATGTGGGATCTTCCTGGAACAGGGCACAAACCCGTGTCCCCTGCATCAGCAGGCGGACTCTCAACAACTGCGCCACCAGGGAAATCCTGTTGGAAAATTTTAATCACAGCTTCAATTTCGTTACTTTAGATTGGTCTGTTTATATTTTCTATTTCTTCCTGGTTCAGTTGGGAGGTTATACCTTTCTAAGAATTTGTCCATTTCTTCCATGTTGTCCATTTTATTGGCATAGAGTTGCTTGTAGTAGTCTCTTAGGATGTTCTGTATTTCCACAGTGTCTGTTGTAAGTTCTCCTTTTTCATTTCTAATTTTATTGATTTGAGTCCTCTCTCTCTTTTTCTTGATGAGTCTGGCTAATGGTTTATCAATTTTATTTATCATCTCAAAGGACCAGCTTTTAGTTTCATTGATCTTCGCTATTGTTTTTTTTTGTTTCTATTTCATTTACTTCTGCTCTGATCTTGATGATTTCTTTCCTTCTGCTAACTTTGGCTTTTGTCTGTTCTTCTTTCTTTAGTTCATTTAGGTGTAAGGTTAGATTGTTTATTTGAGTTTTTTCTTGTGTCTTGAAGTAGGCTTGTATAGCTATAAACTTCCCTCTTAGAATGCTTTTGCTGCATCCCATAGGTTTTTGATCGTCATTTTTTCATTGTCATTTGTCTCTGGGTCTCTTTTTATTGTCTCTTTGATTTCTTCTGTGATCTCTTCGTTATTTATTAACGTATTTTTAGCCTCTATATGTTTGTGTTTTTTACGTTTTTTTCCCTGTAATTGATTTCTAATCTCATAATGTTGTGGTCAGAAAAGATGTTTGATACGATTTTAATTCTCCTAAATTTCCTGAGGCTTGATTTGTGACCCAAGATGTGATCGATCCTGGAGAATGTTCCAGCACACTTGAGAAGAAAGTGTAAGCTGCGGTTTTTGGATGGAATGTAGTATAAATACCAATTCAATCTATTTGGTTTATTTTTTCATTTAAAGCTTGTGTTTCCTTATTAATTTTCTGTTTGGATGATCTGTCCATTGGTGTAAGTGAGGTGTTAAAGTCCCCCACTATTATTGTGTTACTTTCGGTTTCCTCTTTTACAGCTGTTAGCAGTTGCCTTATGTAATGAGGTGCTCCTATGTTGGGTGCATATTATATTTACAATTGTAATATCTTCTTTTTGGATTGATCCCTTGATCATTATGTACTGTCCTTCCTTGTCCCTTGTAACATTTTTTATTTTAAAGTCTATTTTATCTGATATGAGTATTGCTACTCCAGCTTTCTTTTGATTTGCATTTGCATGGAATATCATTTTCCACCCCCTCACTTTCAGTCTGTATGTGTCCCTAGGTCTGAAGTGGGTCTCTTGTAGACAGCATATATATGGGTCTTGTTTTTATCCATTCAGCAAGCCTGTGTCTTTTGTTTGGAGCACTTAATCCATTCACATTTAAGAAAATTATTGATATGTATGTTCCTATTACCATTTTCTTAATCGTTTTGGGTTTGTTTTTGTAGGTCCTTATCTTCTCTTGTGTTTCCCACTTAGAGAAGTTCCTTTAGCATTTGTTGTAGAGCTGGTTGGTGGTGCTGAATTCTCTTAGAATGTCTGTAAAGCTTTTGATTTCTCCATTGAATCTGAATGAGATCCTTGCCGGGTAGAGTAATGTTGTTTGTAGGTTCTTCCCTTTCATCACATTAAGTATATTATGCCACTCCCTTCTGACTTGTAGAGTTTCTGCTGAGAAATCAGCTGTTAACCTTATGGGAGTTCTTTTTATATATCTGTCGTTTTTCCCTTGCTGCTTTCAGTAATTTCTCTTTACCTTTTATTTTTGCCAATTTGATTACTATATGTCTCAGCATATTTCTCCTTGGTTTTATCCTTTATGGTACTCTCTGTGCTTCCTGGACTTGGGTGCCTATTTCCTTTCCCATGTTTGGGAAGTTTTCAAGTATAATCTCTTCAACTATTTCTTGTGTCCTTTTTCTCTCTCTTCTCCTTCTGGGACCCCTATAATGTGAATATTGTTGCATTTAATATTGTCCCAGAGGTCTCTTAGGCTGTCTTCATTTCTTTTCATTCTTTTTTCTTTATTCTCTTCTGCAGCAGTGAATTCCACCATTCTGTCTTACAGGTCACTTATCCGTTCTTCTGCCTCAGTTTTTCTGCTATTGATTCCTTCTTCTGTATTTTTCATTTCAATTATTGTATTGTTCATCTCTGTTTGTTTGTTCTTTAATTCTTCTAGGTCTTTGTTAAACATTTCTTGCATCTTCTTGCCCTTTGCCTCCATTCTTTTACCAAGGTCCTGGATCATCTACACTATCATCATTCTGAATTCTTTTTCTGGAAGGTTGCCTATCTCCACTTCATTTAGTTGTTTGGGTTTTTATCTTGTTCCTTCATCTGTTATGTAGCCTTCTGCCTTTTCATCTTGTCTGTCTGGAAGAATGTGGTTTTTGTTCCACGGGCTGCAGGATTGTAGTTCTTCTTGCTTCTGCTGTCTGCCCTCTGGTGGATCAGGCTATCTAAGAGGTTTGTGCAAGTTTCCTGATGGGAGGGACTGGTGGTGGGTATAGCTGGCTGTTGCTCTGGTCGGCAGATCTCAGTAAAACTTGCCTGCTGATGGGTGAGGCTGGGTCTCCTCACTGTTGGTTGTTTGGCCTGGGGCAACCCAACACTGGAGCCTACCTGGGCTCTTTGATGGGGCTAGTGGCCCACTTCAGGAGGGCTCAGGCCAAGGGGCACCTCCCAGAACCTCCACTGCCAGTGTCCCTGTCCCCACGCTGAGACAGAGCCAAACCCCCTCTGCAGGACACCCCCAAACACCAGCAGGTAGGTCCGGTTCAGTCTCCATGGGGTCACTGCTCCTTCCCCTGGGTCCCAATATGCACATCACTTTGTGTGTGCCCTCCAAGAGTGGAGTCTCTGTTTCCCCGAGTGCTGTCCAATTCCTGCAATCAAATCCTGCTAGCCCTCAAAGTCTGATTCTCTAAGAATTCCTCCTCCTGTTGCCAGACCCCCAGGTTTGGAAGCCTGACATGGGGCCCAGACCCTTTACTCCAGTGAGTGGACTTCTGTGGTATAAGTGTTCTCCAGTTTGTGGGTCACCCACCCAGCAGTTATGGGATTTGATTTTATTGTGATTGTGTCCCTCCTACCATCTCATTGTGGCTTCTCCTTTGTCTTTGGATGTGGTGTATCTTTTTTGGTGAGTTCCAGTGTCTTTCTGTCAATTATTGTTCAGCAGTTAGTTGTGATTCTAGTGTTCTCACAAGAGGGAGTGAGAGCACGTCCTTCTACTCTGCCATGTTGAACCATCTCTAAAACAGTTTCTTGTCTTGTTTATTTTTTATATAGTGTTGTGGATATGTTAATCCCATAATCATAATTTATCCCTCTCCCCCTTTCCCCTCTGGTAACCATAAGTTTGTTTTCTATGTCTGTGAGTCTGTTTTGTTAATAAGTTCATTTGTATGTCTTTTTTAGATTCCATATAAGTAATATATGATATTTGTCTTTGTCTGACTTTCTTCTCTTAGGACTATAATCTCTAGGTCCATCCAAGTTGTTGCAAATGGCATTACTACAGTCTTATATAAATAAATAAATAAATATACACACCACATATTCTTTTTCTATTCATCTGTTGATGAATATTTAGTTTTCCTTTCGTGATTGGCTACTGTAGATAGTGCTGATATGAACATTGGGGTGCATGTATCTTTTTAAGTTAGAGTTTTCATCTTTTCTGGATATATGTCCAGGAGTGGGATTGCTAGAACATATGGTAATTCTATTATTAGATTTTAAAGGAAACTCCATACTGTTTTCCACAGTGCTGCACCAATTTACAATCCCACCAACAGTGTTGGAGGGTTCCCTTTTCTCCATATCCACTCCAGCATTTGTAGAGTTTTTGATGATGGCCATTCTGACTGGTGTGAGGTGATGTCTCATTGCAATTTTGATTTGCATTACTCCAGTAATTAGCGATGTTTAGCATCTTTTCATGTGCCTGTTGGCCATCTGTATGTCTTCTTTGGAGAAATGTCTATTTAGGTATTCTTCCCTATTTTTTTTTTTTTTTTGCGGTACGCAGGACTCACACTGTTGCGGCCTCTCCCGTTGCAGAGCACAGGCTCTGGACACGCAGGCTCAGCGGCCATGGCTCATAGGCCCAGCTGCTCTGCGGCATGTGGGATCTTCCTGGACCGGGGCACGAACCCATATCCCCTGCATTGGCAGGCGGATTCTCAACCACTGCGCCACCAGGGAAGCCCTGCCCATTATTTTAATTAGGTTTTTTTTGTTTTTGATATGGATCTACATGAGATATTTGTATATTTTGGAAGTTAATTCCTTGTCAGTCACATTGTTTGCAAATATTTTCTCCCATTCTGTAGGCTGTCTTTTCATTTTGTTTATGGTTTCCTTTGCTGTGCAAAAGCTTTTAGGTTTAATTAGGTTCCATTTGTTTATTTTTGTTTTCATTTCCCTCACTCTGGGAGATGTATTGAAAAATATTGCTGCAATTTATGTCAGAAAGTGTTCTGCCTATATTTTCCTCTAAGAATTTTATAGAATCCAGTATTACATTTAGGACTTTAATCCATTTTGAGTTTATTTTTGTGTATGGTGTTAAAGACTGTTTTAATTTCATTTTTTTTTTTTACAAGAAGCTTTCCAGTTTTACCAGCACCATTTATTGAAGAGACTGTTTTTCCTCCATTGAATAGTTTTGCTTCTTTTGTTGTTGATTAATTGACCATAGATTTGTGGATTTATCTCGGCTTTCTATGTTGGTCCATTGATCTATATTTCTGTTTTTGTGCCAGTACTATACTGTTTTGATTATTGTAGCTTTGTAATACAGTCTGAAGTCAGGGAGCCTGATTCCTCCAGCTCTGTTTTCCTTTCTCAAGATTGCTTTGGCTATTTGGTGTCTTTTGTGTTTACATACAAATTAATTTTTTTTTATTCCAGTGCTGTCAGAAATGCCACTGGTAACTTGATAGAGATTGCATTGAATCTCTAGATTGCCTTGGGTAGTATGGTCATTTTAACAACATTTATTCTTTCATCCAACAACACAGTATATCTTTCCATCTATTTGTATCTTCTTCAGTTTCTTTCATCAGTGTCTTATAGTTTTCACAGTGTGGGTCTTTTGCATCCTTAGGTAGGTTTATTCTTAGGTATTTTATTCTTTTTGATGCAATGGTAAATGGTACTGTCTCCTTAATTTCTCTTTCTGATAGTTCATTGTTAGTGTATAGAGATACAACAGATTTCTGTATATTAATTTTGTATCCTACAACTTTACCAAATTCATTGATGAGCTCTAGTAGTTTTCTGGTAGCATCTTTAGGATTTTCTATGTATAGTATCATGTCATCTGCAAACAGTGACACTTTTACTTCTTACTTCCCAGTTTGGATTCCTTTTATATCTTTTCCTTTGCTTATTGCTGTGGCAAGGACTTCCAAACTGTGTTGAATAAAAGTGGCAGGAGTTGTCATCCTCCTCTTGTTCCTGTTCTTGAAAGGAATGCTTTCAGCTTTTGACCACTACATGTGATGTTAGCTGTGGGTTTGTCAAATATAGCCTTTATTATGTTGAGCTATGTTCCCTCTGTGCCCACTTTCTGGAGAGGTTATTTTTTAATCATAAATGGATGTTGAATTTTATGAAAAGTTTTTCTGCATCTATTGAGATGATCATTTGGTTTTTTATTCTTCAATTTGTTAATGTGGTATATCACATTGATTAATTTGCAGATATTGAAAAATTCTTGCATCCCTAAGATAAATCCTACTTGATCATGGAGCATTATCCTTTTAATGTATTATTGGAGTCATTTTGCTAGTATCTTGTTGAGTAATTTTACATCTATGTTCATCAGTGATATTGGACTGTAATAGGTTTTTTTGTGATATCTTTGTTTGGTTTTGGTGTCTTGGTGATGGTGACCTCATAGAATGAGTTTGGAAGTGCTCCTTCCTCTGCAATTTTTTGTAATAATTTCAGAAGGATAGGTGTTATCTCTTCTCTCAGTGTTTGGTAGAATTCACTTGTGAAGCCTTCTGGTCCTCGACTCTTGTTTGTTGGGAGTTTTAAAATTACTGATTCAATTTCAGTACTGGTAATTGGTCTGCCCATATTTCCAATTCCTCCTGTTTCAGTCTTGGGAGATTGTATCTTTCTAAAAATTTGTCCATGTCTTATAAGTTGTGCATTTTGTTGGCATATAGTTGCTCTTATTATCCTTTGTATTTCTGAGGTGTCATTTGTAACTTCTCCTTTTTCTTTTCTGATTCCAATGATTTGGGCCCTCTCCCTTTTTTTCTTGAGAAGTCTGCCTAAAGGTTAACATTTTGTTTGTCTTTTCAAAGAACAGCTTTTAGTTTCATTTATGTCTTCTATTATTTTCTTAGTCTCTATTTTGCTTATTTCTGTTCAATTTTTAAGGCAGCAAAACTACTCTTCTGTATCATACTATAATGGTGTATACATGTCCTTACACATTTGTTAAAACCCACAGAGTGTACAATACCAAGAGTGAAACTTAATGTAAACTATGGACTTTTGGTTACAATGATGTGTCAATGTAGGTTCATCAATTGTAACAAAATATCACTCTGATGAAGGATGTTGACAGTGGAGGAGTTTGTACATGTATGGAAATGGGGGTATATGGGAACTCTCTGTACATTGTAATAAATATGCTGTGTACCTAAAAGTGATCTAAAAAATAAAATTAAAACAATGGGGCTAGGGCAGGGGCTAGTTATAGCTATATAAGTTTGTATTTGGGAGCTTTAAAGTGATAATACAGTGACATATCTTGATTGTGATAGTGGTTTCATAAAGCTACTCCTGAGATAAAATTTCATAGAACAATATTTGCACAAACAAATTAGTGTATATACAATAAATCTGAAGAATCTCACTGGATAATATAAAAACACATTTGTAATATTTTTTACATGTACCTATGTACTCAACTCCACCATTCTTTCTTTAATCATGCACATTCAAGTTCCTGTCTAATGTACTTTAATTTCAGTCATTTCATGTTGATTAACAGATGTTGAACTATCCTTGCATTCCTGGAATAAATCTCTCTTGATTACAGTATATGATATTTTTAATGTGTTGTTGAATTTGGTTTGTTAATATATTGTTGAGGATTTTTTAATCTATGTTTTTCAGGGATACAGACCTCTAATTTTTGTGTGTGTGTGTGTGTGTGTGTGTATTTCTTGTCTGGTTTTAGTATCAGTGTAATGTTGACCTCATAAAATAAGTTTGGAAGTGTTTCCTCTTCTATTTTTGGAAGAGTTTGAGAACAATTTTTATTAGTTCTCTTTTGAATGTTTGGTAGAACTACCCAGGGAAGCCATCTGGTCTGGACTCTTGTTCTTTGGGAGATTTTTGATTAGTGATCCAATCTTCTTACTTCTAATAAATCTGTTCAGATTTTCTAACTCTTTATGAATTTATCTATTCTAGGTTATCAAATTTGTTGGCATATAATTGTTCATACTAATCTCTAAGATCCTTTGTATGTTCTTCATTTTAAAGAATAGTTTGTTGCATATAGAATTTGTGTTGACTTTTTTTTCTTTCAGCTTTTTGATTAGATAATCTAACTTCTTTCTAGTATCCTTAATTGCTGATCTTATTGAGGATTTCTTGTACATGATGAATTTTCTCCAGCTGCTATCAAGAGCCTCTCTTTTTCTTTGGTCTCTGACAATTTGACTAAAACGTGTCTAGGGGTAGATTTCCTTGAATCTAACCTACTGAGAGCTTGTTGGGCCTTTTGGATCTGGATAATTAAGCTTTTCATCAAATTTGGTAAGTTTTGGTCCACTGATTCTTCAGATATTCTTTGTGCCCCTCTCTCTGTCTCCTGTCCTTCTGGGACTCCCATTTTGTGTATGTTGTTATTTGATGACATCTATTTTAGGCTAAAAAATGGTCCCCCCAATTTGGCCATGTCAAATCCTTGGAATCAGTTAATGTTACCTTATTTGGGAAAAAATTGTCTTTGCAGATGAAATTAAGTGAAAGATCTTAGAGATGAGATCATCCTGAATTATCCAGGTGGACCATATATCTAATTACAATTGTTGTTTGAGAGATACAGGGGTAGAACAGATAGAAGAAGGAGACAAGTGACTTCCCTGGCAATCCAGTGGTTAAGACTTCGCATTCCAATGCAGGGGGTGTGGGTTCGATCCCTGGTCAGGGACCTAAGATCCCACATGCCTGATGACCAAAAAACCAAAACATAAAACAGAAGAAATATTGTAACAAATTCAATAAAGATTTAAAAAAGTGGTCCACATCAAAAAAATCTTTAACAAAAAAAGAGGAGGAGGCAATATGCTCACAGGCATACATATTAGAGCAGTGTAGCTCAAAGGATTCCAACAGACACCAGAAGCTTGAAAAGGCAAACAATGGATTCTCTCTCAAAATGTGAAGGGAATATAGCCTTGACAATACCTTGACTTGGACTTTGGCTTCCAGATATGTGAGGAATAATTTTCCATCATTTTAAGCCATCAAGTTTGTTGTGTTTTATATGGTAGCTTAAGAAAACTAATACCGTGTCTCACAGGTCTCTGAGGCACTGTTTATTTTTATTCATCTCTAATTCTCCTACTGGATAATAATCACCCATCTCCAAGTTAGCTAACTCTTTGTTCTTCTCCCTCAAATTTGCTACTGAACCATCTATTCAATGTCTTTTAATTTCTGTATTGTACTTTTTAAACTCCTGAAAATTTTTAATTGATTTAAAATTTTTTCTATCTCTTTATTGACATTCTCTGTTTGATGGGTTACCATTGCCATATTTTTCTTTAATTCTTTAGATATGTTTCTTCTTTGTTCGGTGAATATATTTTTAATACTCATTTAAAATCCTATCCAGTGGGCTTCCCTGGTGGCGCAGTTGTTGAGAGTCCACCTGCCGATGCAGGGGACATGGGTTCGTGCCCTGGTCCGGAAAGATCCCGTGCCCTGGTCCGGAAAGATCCCACATGCCATGGAGCAGCTGGGCCCGTGAGCCATGGCTGCTAGGCCTGCACATCCAGAGCCTGTGCTCCACAACGGGAGAGGCCACAAGAGTGAGAGGCCCGCATACCACAAAAAATATATAAAAATAAAAAAAATAAAATCCTATCCAGTGAATTCAACATCTGGGCCCACTAGACACAGTTTCTATTGATTCCTTCCTTCTAGTATATGGGCCAAACATTTTTGTTTCTTTCCATGTCTCATAATTTTTGTTGAATATCAGTTATTTTAAATAATGTAATGTGGTGCCCTGGAATCAGATTTCCCTCTCCCCAGGGTATTTTCATGTTGTTGACATTGCTGAAATTTGTATAGTGATGCTCCTGGATTACTTCTGTAAGTATATATTATATGTTATGGGCGAGCATGGAAGTCTATTCTCAGTTAGCTTAGTGGTCAACTAATAGATAGTTCTTGTTAAATTTCTTGAACCAGTGAGACTCCCAACTTTTTTTTTTTTTTTTTTTGCATTACGTGGGCCTCTCACTGCTGTGCCCTCTCCTGTTGCGGAGTACAGGCTCTGGACGCGCGGGCTCAGCGGCCATGGCTCACGGGCTCAGCCGCTCCGTGGCATGTGGGATCTTCCCGGACCGGGGCACGAACCCATGTCCCCTGCATCGGCAGACGGACTCTCAACCATTGCGCCACCAGGGAAGCCTGAGACTCCCAACTTTTACTGCGGATTTCTGTATGTGTGCTGTGGTAAGTGTTAGAGAATCTGGCAAGAACTTTACAACTTTGCCTTAGGTTTCTCTTTCTATGTATGCAGAGCCTCAAGGTTAGTCAGAGACTAGAGGTTAGGACCATCTAAGGACTTTCCTAGGTATGTACACAGACCTGCTCATAAGCATAAACTTGTAGATTCCCAGTAATATGTCTGTACTTTCAAAGCTTCCTAGGGATATCTCATTCTCCAGATTTTCCTTTTAAGATTTTGGCCAGCCTCTTGTCTACATCACATAATATAGCCATCTTAGGCTGTCATAATTTAAAACAATTACTGGTTTTTTTTAGCACATATCCTAGTTAACAAGATTTCCTCATTGAGTAAGCTCTTGAGTAAAGACAAATGCTGTAGATGTGCCTTTTTCTATATTCCAAAAAAGCCAAATGGTGACAATTCTCTGAGCATGTTTTTTAAAGAGACTCCAAACCTATTTTCTCCCACCAGTGGCTACTAGCCTGCTGACTTTCACAACTAATATTGTTTCAAAATCGCTTGTTTCTAAGGTTATCATGATGCTAGGAAGAGGGGAAGTGTAATAGGACAATTTGAGTGCTTACCAAAATTCAGCAATTCTTCTTGATTGATTATGAAACATGAGATTTTGACAATGTTTTCTGGTGTTTGCAAACTTTCATGGAGGGTAGATATGATAAGGAGAGCCTTTTCCTGATATTCTGGAAGTTCCCCCCAAAAGCACTTCTGTGCTTTTGGTAATATTTGATTCCAGTTTTGCTTTCTAGGTTATGTTTAGAAGAACGTGATTCCACTTAAGGGCACAATTGTTTTGTTGGTCATAAGTTTCTTCTTTCAGATTTATCTATTCCCCTGATTTTTATCTTTCTACTTTACAGAAATAATATACAACGTCTTCAACTGATAGCATCTCTGTTTTGGCAATTCTTCTTTTGCTTATATACACATACACAACTTTATTTAAACTTATTTTCTCTCATTTCAATGAGGTTATGAGGAATTAAATTATACATAGTTGTTTATTCTATCAAATATATTAGGTAGACCTAACATTCAGTGTTTATATTTAATTTACAAGATCCATATGCACATTATGAATATGCACATATTGATAATGAACATGTTCCTGTAATTTAATAAATACCTAATTGAATGTTGTATTTTGAAAAAATGCTCTTTAGTTTTGAAAGAGTTTTCTTATTGTTCATGGGCACTTTACTCAAGTAAATGATACTCATGTTTAATGTTCTCTAGTTTCAATAATTTAAATACTGAAAGAATAGTTAATAGACATATTCTTGATTTAGAAGCACCTTGCTATGCTGTACAAGAAAAAGTCTTGAATCTACATATCATTAATAGAAATGTCAGTGTAAGCTGGGCATTAATTACTCTAGTGAAATTAATGAGTATTTAAGATATATGAATTCCATTCCTCCAGTGTATTTGTTAAAGTATGTGTAAACTAAAAGATATGCACTCTCACTTGTAAAAATATAATAGTATTATCTAGTTAAAAATAACAGCTACTCAAATAGTTTCTAAGTATGAAAATTGATATATTAAGCAGGCAGAAAAATGTATATGAAAAAAACTACCATCTCTGATGTAAGGTTTCTACCTGAGTAAAAATGTAAATTTTCTTCATGAACTTCAAATGCATTTCAATTGTAATTACATAACATAACCAGTGCTTTTGTGCCTTCATTTATTATTCCTTTTACTTCTGAGGTCTATAAAAGAAAACTTGGAGGATAAAATGATTATTGAGATTAGAGCTAACTACATCATTTTGATCTGTTTTCACAAAATGCAGACAAAGGCTTTTTTTGTTTCTTTCCAGTAGTGCTCAGGCAGTTTGGAATTGTGAAGTTTTGAATTATGCAACGATAAGTGGCTCATACTTTACCTATAACAAGAGTGTGTGCTTTAGTCATGAGTGTGAGCAATCTTCATTTTTAGGAATCACTTCTCTGAGACAAAAAATCACCAACGTTACTATAAGCTCATAGGAAAGAATGGTTCTATGTGTTAATAAAGTGTTTCTCTTCATAAACCTTTCTCAAAGAAGCTTTCAAGTTGAATTTGGTAAGCTTTCCATTCCATTTTTTTCAAGAGTTAAGTATGTCTATTTGAATTTTAATATCCAAGGGAAAGCATCTTACAGGTGAACAAAAAAATGTCACTTTGCATTACTGAGAAAATCCTCACCATCTTTTGGAAGTCTTGCTGGTTAACCACCAGTAGTTATTAAGTTAACAGATCAAAAGAGTCCAGACTTACTAAAACATTGTAGTCAACTAATTATTCCATAGTCTGCAGGAGTAGCACAGTTAAATCCATATCAAATATCCCTAAGAATATTGAATTAGTTACAGATACTCATTTACTCACAACAATAACTATCTCCTCATATAGAAGAATAGTGAAATAATTATAAGAATAAAGCATCCCCTAAGGTTATAGAGAAAACCTAGAACTTAGCCCAGGTGTATTTTGAGGATAAAGATGAAGACAGGGCACCTGAGATTGTAAAGGGTCTTCCCGGCTGGGGTATAAAGTAACATAGCATGCTGGCAAACAAATTTGCTAAACATAACTGTTAAGCAATTCAATAAACATTTTCACTTTCTCTCAAACATATGACAGTAGAAACTGTGAAATAAATTGACCCCAATATGCAGTTGAGTGTAAAGCCCCTGGGACAAGTCCAGCTATGTAGGTGGAGACATTTATGCCTGGCAACAGCTGGCCTAGAATATACTTTTCTAAGAAAGGAGAATTCAGTATAAATTAGAAAAAAGAGGGGGATAAAATTTCAAGAAAGAGAAAAGCATGTCTATCAGTCTCGTGTTTAATTGTTTTTCTTTCTACAAGGCTTCATTTTTTAAAGATTTTTAACAAGAAGAAATTTTAAAACTACAATAACAAATGGTACACTGTGGATTTCAGTCTAAAGGCTTTCTGACTGCAGCATCTCACAAGATGCTTAACTTTTAAGACAGGGAAGCTTCTTTTTGTTGATTGACTTCGACATACCAAGATATAGGAGGGTAAATAGAATGTTAAAGTGATTTTTCTATCCCTTTCTCTGTATTATCTTCTAATTACTTCATTATTTCTTCAAAAATATTGTATATGCTACTAAATTAAAGCCTTGAGAACATTGTTAGTCTACTTGTAGATTTAAAAAAATATTTAACTTTCATTTGTTAACTTGCTTATTTTATGCTTCCTCCTTCCATGGAATTTAAACTCCGTGAGTGCAAAGACCTGTGTGTTTTCTTCAGTCTTCTATCTCCAGTGTCCATATTAACACCTGAGACAAATATTGAGCTCAGTAACTTTTAGTAGGTATGTTAATATGACTTCATTTACAAATATATTATTCAAGTATTGCTGTAGAACCAATAAGCTGCATAGTGCTCATACTGGAAAAACAAAGGAAATTCTCCAAATTTTGCTATACATTCAAGCAAAAACAAAAATATTATGAAAATTAAAGGATTCAAGTTTTATCTGGTTGTCAAAAACATTTAATATTTGTATTCTATAAGTTTTGTCTTTGAGTAATGTGATTTTCTTTTTCTTAATAAAATGGCATGTTATCAAGACGAAGAGGAGATTTAAATATAGACATATGGTTAGAGTAGATGTGGCTTAGGGTCACTTCTAACCCTGAGATTATAAGATGACTTTGAGTCTTAGGAAATGAGACTTCCAGAGGAGCTTGGCCAATCAGTAATTGCTTAGAACTCTACCTTATAATCTATTTTACAAACTGGGACACTTCAAAAGTGAAATGAGGTGTTTTTAATAATTAGACCAGAAAAAGTGGCATAAAGGATATTGTCTAGAGAAAACTAGGATTTTATTTCTCACTATCTAGAGTGATGGTTTTAGGATATCTCTTTCTGAGACTTGACAGTAATTGACTGAAAAAATCCTCATGAGTCCGAAGGTAAATTTCACATACACACACAAACACAGAAATGTGGAAAAAATCTTGGGGTTCCACAGTATCTGGAAGGTCTGAGAAAGACACAGTGCTCTTCAGTAGCCAAAACATGGGCTAGTCAGAAATGCAGAGATGATCTTACTGATCATCTTACTCCTGGCATCTGTTTCATTAAAAAACCTTTTATTTGTCTGCTTTTTGCTAGAGATTTCAGTGTCTGAATTTTGGGAAAATTAATCAATCAGTGGAAGTGGACATTATCGTCACAGAGCCAAGTTCACTAGTGTACAGAAGGAGTTACCAAATGAAAAACTAACTCCATTCAAAAAACATTGATAACCTAACAAAAAGTTAGAGGGATTAATATAAATTACAATCTATCCAGACTAAACAGTAGCAAATGATAATGATAACTGCCTTATAAACTTGTGACCAAGGTAGGATTATCCAAATGTTTGGTATTTGTGTCTGGGTTTACTCTTCTAATCCCAAAAGAGTTGGTTTAAATTATGCTTACAAAAGTAGATCTGCTTTTTGTGGTTTGTATCTGTCCATTATTTATACATGACATATTTACTGCAATGCTCTTAAGTCTGACAATTGTTTCTAACTGCAGTTATTTGGCTCACATTCTTTTTGTGAAATATTTGGGAGTGCTTTTTTAGAGTAGAAACAACAGATAAACTCTTCTTTAAGAGTGATAAGAATCACGTGAATAACTTTAAGACCAGAATAAGGAAAGGACATTTCTGAGGACTGAGAACTTGGGCTACTTCCTGGGGATGCTCAATATAAAAAACTAAATTGAAACTTACTCTCACATGGATTAACCATTTATGAAGAAACTGAAGCTGATAGTATGTTCTCATCATATACTGTTGATGCATCAAAGAGTGAAGAGATTAGCTGAAAGAAGGATCAGAGTGATTATGTTTGTATGCATCTGAAAGTGTTAAGTGAATAAAAGGTCTTCAGAACAGTAAGTGTTAAAATGTTTACAGATATTCTCATGTATAACATTTTACCATTTTCTTATGTTTGCTTTTGCTTTATATATACTTCTGGTTTAAGAGCTCCTACATTCAGTATTTAAAATAGCTGTTTTATTACTGTTTTTTATAAAGCTTCTGATTTTGTGAACATAGTGTCTCTATAGAAACAAAAACTCTAAGATTATTTTGGAAAAAAATTTTATGTCAAGAGAAAAATAATAGAAAACAATGCAGTGATAAAACATCCAAAATAGTTCTGTTGTTGTTGCTGGAAAGGGTAATAACTTCCTTGTTGCTTGGCACATTATGTAGTATATAAATGTTATATTCTTAACTTAAATGGCTTAGATAATCAGAAAAAGTAAAAAGACCTAAAAGGTTTAGAAAATTCATTTAGTCTAGTATCACTGACTTGGGTATACCTTTTAAGACCTTTTAATGCATTTTTTATTTTTAAATTTCAAAATAAAAAGTTTAGAATTGATGTATTTCATAATAGGTGATGTAAAAATTAACGTATGAGTTTTATTTTATAAAATGTGTTTTTAATCAAGTAATAATGCCCATATTCATTTTTTGTGATTGTAGTAAATAGGCAAAATAAAAATAGATATGGTCACAGGAACATATTTTACCTACCAGCAAATTATAAAATAACGATGGAAATCAGAAAGGCCAAAAAAAAAGAAAGAAAACTTTCCCTTTCTTTGAGATACATTGTCTCAAACTGAATTCTATTTTCCTTGTTTTTATAATGAAGTCTTCTAGCCGTGTTAATATGAATTCTGAAAAAAGAAGTAAGTTTCTCAAGTGTCTTTAATTCCAATAACTGCAGTTATAGAAGGGTGTGATTTTATTTGTGTGTGACAATTATGGAGAAACATTCAATACAGTATGATTAGAATTTAATCAGGTCAGTGGAGTGTGAGCCATTACACAGGAAGTACAGCTCCTGAGGCAATAGAAATCTCATGTAGAAATGTATACTTATTACCTTATTGAGAGTGTTTGGGTTTGCAGTTTACCAAAGTGTAAATAGTCAATGTTTTTTATAAGTTGTGTGTAACTTGATTAGCTGATAAACTAAAGTGCATAATAAGCCATTTCACCATATACAGTTACCCATTCAAGCCTGCCATCCATTGAGCTGTGCTTAAAAGGACGTTTGCAGGGTACTGTAACTACTTCTTTATTTCAGAGTTTCTTTGTTTATGTATCAGCATACAAAATTTAGTAATTAGCAATGCGTCTCAGTTCATTTAATGTAAATGAGCAAGATCTCAACTCTACTATATTCTATTAGGGTGTAATAGCTCTCTTGACCTCTACCTAGGAATAAGTATTTTATCCACCCCAGGGAAAATGAAAATAGCAGTGCCTTCCTTTCTCTTCATGAAAATGTAAAGTACCTTTTACATCAATTTGTATTTATGAATGAAAAAAAAATGTGAGATTACTTTTATTTATCAGACTCAAACTGTAGGAAATCATGGCATAAATGTGCACTTTTGGGGGTTTGCGCCACAAATTAAAGTCAACAATAATATTTTCACCTTTTCTTTATGAATAGAAATTTCAAACAGAAAATAAACATTTCAAATTGCTTTTTCTTTCAACATGCAGGAGGAGAAACAATTTGCAGAAGTTAATAACATTTCTGCAAAGGCTGTGGGAGAATCATGCAAAGCTAAACTGCATAGCACAGAAGTCTGCTAAACAAAAAACTTTTTGGAACCTCTACTGCATTTTTTTCTTTATTGTTCTATAAGATTTAAAGTACTTTCAAAGAGTAACCATTTTTTAGAAACTGGATGTCTTATACATCTTAGAGAAGGAGACATTTAAACCATAATTCAATCTTATATCAATCACAGTCATGAAGGTAAGGAATTTCTGAGATATGTTTTCTTTGACACTTCTAGAAATATATGAAAGCTCTGCTATTTTTAATGCATGTCTTAATGAGGAAAATATTTCAATGGGTTATATTTTTTTGATTAAGACATTTGTTTTCCCAATTATGACTTGATATGACTGTAATTTTACATGGAATGGATATAATATATTTTACAACTCTTTAAACAAGGGAAAAAATTCTTTGGAAAAAAATATGATGTGGAAGTTTAATGCCTTATGAATTAACCATATGGCTGAGATTGTCTTTCTCTCTACTCTCACTCTAGCCAGAAATCACATTGTAGCTGACAGCCATCTTGCTAAGTCTAGCACCTTGTATTGGTAGAACTAAACATAAAACTCTCATTCTGGTGGTCACACTCCCTGCACCCAAAATGGAGCCCGCATTTCCACAGAGCTGGAACTCCTGGCTCGGGGTCTCTTTCCTCATCTGTCACTGAACTTCCCAGGAACCCGAGGGGAGGGCAGCCTCACTGAGGCTGCCGGCTCTGGAGGGGCCCCACCAGCCGAAGCCGCGACAGTCCTTGGGACCGCGGGCCAGAGTAAGTACAACTTGGAGGAGCTTCAAGATGGTGGAAGAGTAAGACGCGGAGATCACCTTCCTCCCCAAAAATACATCAGAAATACATCTACATGAGGAACAACTCCTACAGAGCACCTACTGAACGCTGGCAGGAGACCTTAGACCTCCCAAAAGGCAAGAAACTCTCCACAGAGCTGGGTAGGATAAAAGAAAAAAAAGCAAAAAACAGAGACAAAGAATAGGGGCAGGAACTGCACCAGTGGGAGTGAGCTGTGAAGGAGGAAAGGTTTCCACACACTAGAAGCCCCTGCGTGGGCGGAGACTGCGGGTGGCAGAGGGAGGGAAGCTTCGCAGCCACGGAGGAGAGCACAACAACAGGGATGCAGAGGGCAAAGCGGAGAGATTTCCGCACAGAGGATTGGTGCCGACCAGGACTACCCAGCCAGAGAGGCTTGTCTGCTCCCCCGCCAGGGCACGCGGGGCTGGGGGCTGAGGCTTGGGATTCGGTTGGATCCCAGGGAGAGGACTGGGGTTGGCTGCGTGAACACAGCCTGAAGGGGGCTAGTGCGCCACACCTAGCCAGGAGGGAGTCCAGGAAAAAGTCTGGAGCTACGGTAGAGACGAGACTTTTTCTTGCCTCTTTGTTTCCTGATGCGCGAGGAGAGGGCATTAAGAGCGCCGTTTAAAGGAGCTACAGAGACGGGTGCGAGCCGCGGTTATCAGTGCGGATGCTAGAGAAAGGCATGGGACACTAAGGCTGCTACTGCAGCCACCAAGAAGCCTGTGTGCAAGCACAGGTCACTGTCCACACCTCCCCTCCCAGGAGCCTGTGCAGCCCGCCACTGCCAGGGTCGCGTGATCCAGGGAAAACTTCTCTGGGAGAACGCACAGCATGCCTCAGGCTGGTGCAACATCATGCAGGCCTCTGCCGCTGCAGGCTCGCCCTGCATCCGTAGCCCTCCCTCCCCATTCCTGAGTGAGCCAGAGCCACCGAATCAGCTGCTCCTTTAACCCCGTCCTGTCTGAGTGAAGAACAGATGCCCTCAGGTGACCTACACGCAGAGGCGGCTCCAAATACAAAGATGAACTCCGGGAGCTGTTCCAACAAAGAAGAGAAAGGGAAATCTCTCTCAGCCATCTCAGGAGCAGCAGATTAAATCTCCACAATCAACTTGACGTACCCTGCATCTATGGAATACCTGAATAGACAACGAATCATCCCTAATTGAGGAGGTGGACTTTGGTAGCAACAATATATATATATTTCCCATTTTTCTTTTTATGAGTGTTTATGTGTATGCTTCTGTGTGTGATATTGTCTGTATAGCTTTGCTTTTACCATTTGTCCTAGGGTTCTGTCTGATCATGTGTTTTTTTACTTAAAAAAACCTTTTTGTTTTTATAATCTTTTTTATTTTAATAACATTATATTCTATTTTACTTCACTTTATCTTCTTCTTTCTTTCTTTTCTCCCTTTTCTCCTGAGCCTTGTGGAGGACAGGCTCTTGGGACTCCAGCCAGGCCTCAGGGCTGTACCATGGAGGTGGGAGAGCCAAGTTCATGACACTGGTCCACAAGAGACCTCACAGCTCCACAAAATATCAAATGGTGAAAATCTCTCAGAGATCTCCATCTCAACGCCAAGACCCAGCTCCACTCAACGACCAGCAAGCTACAGTGCAGGACACCCTATGCCAAACAGCTAGCAAGAGAGGAACACAACCACATCCATTAGCACAGAGGCTGCCTAAAATCATAATAAGGCACAGACACCCCAAAACACACCACCAGACGTAGACCTGCCCACCAGAAAGACAAGATCCAGCCTCATCCACCAGAACACAGGCACTAGTCCCCTGCACCAGGAAGCCTACAGAAACCACTGAACCAACCTTAGCCACTGGGGACAGACACCAAAAACAATGGAAACTATGAACCTGCAGCCTGTGAAAAGGAGACCCCAAACAAACTAAGTTAACCAAAATGAGAAGACAGAGAAACACACAGCAGATGAAGGAGCAAGGCAAAAACCCACCAGACCTAACAAATGAAGAGGAAAGAGGCAGTCTATCTGAAAAAGAATTCAGAATAATGACAGTAAAGGTGATCCAAAATCTTGGAAATAGAATGGAGAAAATACAAGAAACATTTACAAGGGCCAAGAAGAACTAAAGAGCAAACAAACAGAGATGAACAACACAAGAAATTAAATTAAAATTTCTCTAGAAAGGATCAATAGCAGAATAACTGAGGCAGAAGAACAGATACGTGACCTGGAAGATAAAATAGTGGAAATAACTACTGCAGAGCAGAATAAAGAAAAAAGAATGCAAAGAATAGAGGACAGTCTCAGAGACCTCTGGGACAACATTAAACACACCAACATTCAAATTATAGGGTCCCAGAAGAAGAAGAGGAAAAGAAAGGAACTGAGAAAATATTTGAAGAGATTATAGTTGAAAACTTCCCTAATATGGGAAAGTAAATAGTTAATCAAGTCCAGGAACCAAAGAGAGTCCCATACAGGATAAATCTAAGGAGAAACACACCAAGGCACATACTAATCAAACTATCAAAACTTAAATACAAAGAAAGCATATTAAAAGCAGCAAGGGAAAAACAACAAATAACACACAAGGGAATCCCCATAAGGTTAACAGCTGATCATTCAGCAGAAACTCAGAAAGTCAGAAGGGAGTGGCAGGACATATTTAAAGTGATGAAAGAGAAGAACCTACGACCAAGATTACTCTACCCAACAAGGATCTCATTCATATTTGATGGAGAAATTAAAAGCTTTACAGACAAGCAAAACCTAAGAGAATTCAGCACCACCAAACCAGGTATATAACAAATAGCTAAAGGAACTTCTCTAGGCAGAAAACACAAGAGAAGGAAAAGACCTACAATAATAAACCCAAAACAATTAAGAAAATGGTAATAGGAATATACCTATCAATAATTACCCTAAATGTATTAAATGCTCCCACCAAAAGACAGAGACTGGCTGAATGGATACAAAAATAAGACCCATATATATGCTGTCTACAAGAGATCCACTTCAGACCTAGGGACCCATACAGACTGTAAGTGATGGGTTGGAAAAAGATATTTCATGCAAATGGAAATCAAAAGAAAGCAGGAGTAGCAATTCTCATATCAGACAAAATAGACTTTAAAAAAACACTATTACAAGAGGCAATGAAGTAGAGTACATAATGATCAAGGGAAGAATCCAAGAAGAAGATATAACAATTTTAAATATTTAGGCACCCAAAATAGGAGCACCTCAATACATAAGGCAAATACAGCCATAAAAGGGAAATCAACAGTAACACAATCATCATCCAAAATGAAAATAAATAAGGAAACACAAGCTTTAAATGATACATTAAACAAGATGACTTGATATTTATAGAACATTCCATCCCAAAACAACAGAATACACATTCTTCTCAAGGGTTCATGGAAAATTCTCCAGGATAGACCATATCTTGGGTCACAAATCAAACCTTGATAAATTTAAGAAAATTGAAATCATATCAAGTATCTTTTTTAACCACAACACTATGAGACTAGAAATCAATTACAGGAAAAAAATCTGTAAAAAATACAAACACATGGAGGCTAATTAATACACTACTTAATAACCAAGAGATCACTGAAGAAATCAATGAGGAAATCAAAAAATATTAGAAACAAATGACAATGAAAACACCATGACCCAAAACCTATGGGATGCAGCAAAAGCAGTTCTAAGAGGGAAGTTTTTAGCTATACAAGTCTACCTTAAGAAAGAAGAAACATCTCAAATAAACAACCTAACCTTACACCTAAAGCAATTAGAGAAAGAAGAATAAAAAAAAACCCAAAGTTAGCAGGAGGAAAGAAAGATCATAAAAACAAGATCAGAAATGAATGAAAAAGAAATGAAGGAAAAAATAGCAAAGATCAATAAAACTAAAAGCTGGTTCTTTGAGAAGGTAAACAAAATTGATAAACCATTAGCCAGACTCATCAAGAAAAAAAGGGAGAAGACTCAATAGAATTAGAAATGAAAAAGGAGAAGTAACAACTGACACTGCAGAAATACAAAGGATCATGAGAGATTACTACAAGCAACTATATGCCAAAAAAATGGACAAGCTGGAAGAAATGGACAAATTCATAGAAATGCACAACCTTCCGAGACTGAATCAGGAAGAAATAGAAAATATGAACAGACCAATCACAAGAACTGAAATTGAAACTGTGATTAAAAATCTTCCAACAAACAAAAGCCCAGGACCAGATGACTTCACAGGCGAATTCTATCAAACTTCTAGAGAAGAGGTAATACCTATCCTTCTCAAACTCTTCCAAAATATAGCAGAGGGAGGAACGCTCCCAAACTCATTCTATGAGGCCACCATAACTCTGATACCAAAACCAGACAAAGATGTCACAAAGAAAGAAAATTACAGGCCAATATCATTGATGAACATAGATGCAAAAATCCTCACAAAATACTAGCAAAAATAATTGAACAGCACATTAAAAAGGATCATACACCATGATCAAGTGGGGTTTATCCCACGAATGCAAGGATTCTTCAATATATGCAAATTAGTCAAGGTGATACACCATATTAACAAATTGAAGGAGAAAACCACATGGTCATCTCAATAGATCCATGAAAAGCTAAACCCACGCACATATGGTCACCTTATCTTTGATAAAGGAGGCAAGAATATACAGTGGAGAAAAGACAGCCTCTTCAATAAGTGGTGCTGGGAAAACAGGACAGCTACATGTAAAAGAATGAAATTAGAACACTCCCTAACACCATACACAAAAGTAAACTCAAAATGGATTAAAGACCTAAAGGTAAGGCCAGAAACTATCAAACTCTTAGAGGAAAACATAGGCAGAACACTCTATGACATAAATCACAGCAAGATCCTTTTTGACCCTCCTTCTAGAGAAATGGAAATAAAAACAAAAATAAATGAACGGGACCTAATGAAACTTTAAAGCTTTTGCACAGCAAAGGAAACCTTAAACAAGATGATAAGACAACCCTCAGAATGGTAGAAAATATTTGCAAATGAAGCAACTGACAAAGATTAATCTCTAAAACATACAAGCAACTCATGCAGCTTAATATCAATAAAACAAACAACCCAATCCAATAATGGGCAGAAGACCTAAATAGACATTTCTCCAAATAAGATATACATATTGCCAACAAACACATGAAAGAATGCTCAACATCATTAATCATTAGAGAAATGCAAATCAAAACTACAATGAGATATCATCTCACACTGGTTAGAATGGCCATCAAAAAATCTACAAAAAATGAATGGTAGAGAGGTTGTGGAGAAAAGGGAACTCTCTTGCACTGTTGTTGGGAATATAATTTGATACAACCCCTATGGAGAACTTTATAGAGGTTTATTAAAATACTAAAAATGAGAACTACCATACGACCCAGCAATCCATCTTCTGGGCATATACCCTGAGAAAACCATAATTCAAAAAGAGTCATGTAGGGCTTCTCTGGTGGCGCAGTGGTTGAGAGTCTGCCTCCCGATGCAGGGGACACAGGTTCGTGCCCCAGTCTGGGAGGATACCGCATGACGTGGAGCAGCTGGGCCCGTGAGCCATGGCCTCTGAGCCTGTGCATCTGGAGCCTGTGTTCTGCAATGGGAGAGGCCACAACAGTGAGAAGCCCGCATACAGCAAAAAAAAAAAAAAAAAAAGTCATGTACCAAAATGTTCATTGCAGCTTATTTACAATAGCCAGGACATGGAAGCAACCTATGTGTCCATCAACAGATGAATGGATATAGAAGATGTGGCACATATATACAATGGAATATTAGCCACAAAAAGGAATGAAACTGAGTTATTTGTAGTGAGGTGGATGGACCTAGAGACTGTCATACAGAGTGAAGTAAGTCAGAAAGAGAAAAACAAGTACTGTATGCTAACACATATATATGGAATCTAAAAAAAAAAAAAAAAAAAAGAAGAAAATGGTCAGAAGAACCTATTCTTTATTTATTTATTTATTGGAATAAAGATGCAGACCTACTAGAGAATGGACTTGACGATACGGGGAGGGGGAAGGGTAAGCTGGGACAAAGTGAGAGAGTGGCACGGACATATATACCCTACCAAATGTAAAATAGATAGCTAGTGGGAAGCAGCCGCATAGCACAGGGAGATCAGCTTGGTGCTAGTGACCACCTAGAGGGGTGGGATAGGGAGGGTGGGAAGGAGGGAGATACAAGAGGGAAGAGATATGGGAACATATGTATACGTATAACTGATTCACTTTGTTATAAAGCAGAAACTGACATACCATTGTAAAGCAATTATACTCTAATAAAGGTGTTAAAAAACAAGAAAAACAAACAAAAAAAACTCTCACTCTGGCATCATTGGCTTAAGAGAGTTGTCAGCAAACGTTTTCTTAAAGGGCCAGAGAGTACATACTTTAGCTTTGTGGGCTATATAGTCTCTGTAGCAACTACTCAAGTTCATTCTTATAAAATAGCTATACATGATACATAAACAAGTGAGTATGGCTATCTCCCAGTAAAATATGGACACTGAAGTTTAAATCTCATAATTTTCACATGTCCTGAAGTAGTCTTGATTTTATTTTTTCCAACAGTTTAAAAATGTAAAAACCATTCTAACTTGCCATACAAACAAGCACTGGTCTACTTTGGGTTGTGGGTCATAGCTTGCTGATCTCTAGTTTAAGATATGCTTCTTGTTGTGCTGGCTAAAATTGTATTTCTGTGCCCATGATGTACAATCTTCTTGCTTTAATTTTTGATCAATGCTCCCAGTCTTAATAAGAGCTTCCACATTTTGACAGAATTCTTGCTGGGTCCTTTAAGCCTTTCCTAACTGCTAAATCTCCTGCTTGCTTTCTTTTCCTTTTCCTTCCTTTTCTTCCCAGCATCTTCTCATTTGTACTGCTGCCTTTCGTCAATCAACAAATACAATGCTAACATAATGTTACAGGCTCCTGCTAAGGTCCGGTCAATTCTCCAGACTATATATTTTTTCCAATTCTATCTACTTCTTTTTGTTCTCCAAGACCCAACTTATTATGGATACAATAATGGAAACAACAATGGAAAAAGCAATGAGTAAAACATACAAGGTGTTTGCTCTCATAGAGCAAAGTGAAGAAAAATATGTTGGGTATCAAAAATAAATGGTTTGCATATTCCTCATTCAAAGTAATAGGCCACTGGTTGTGAGTCCCAGTGTCAACACACATGGACTGAGGTTGATAAAATTTTGATTTATTGTAACACATGTAACAAAATTTCTGAATATATTCTGTGTAATATACATAATCTGCCATGTTTAGAGTGAATGTGTGTATAAATTTTATTTGTTCCACCCAAACTCTCATCTAAGCAGCTTTATACCAGAGTGAGTTGATCATTTCATGTTATATTTATATGTTAAAGAAGGAAGACTAAAATAAATATCTAGGCTTTAGTTTTTCTGTTAAATTTATATTATGATCTTAGCTTTCTTGGGAATTTGATGTTAAGGTATAGTAAAGATTGTTTATATAGTATTCAATGCATGTATAGATGGACCAAATTTCAGGGGAAATTATTTGCAGTGGCCCATGGCAATATCAGTTTATGCATTTCCTCCCTAAAAAATTAGAACAAATGAATATTTTTGTCATATAAAATTCTGACTGGCATAATTATGTAGACTTAGCTACAGCTGAAACATATCTTCTAAAACTCCATCCAAATTCATGTTAACATCTTTCTTATTGGCAATTACTTAAAAATTCAGTTTTCTCATTTATTGCATGCCAAACAGAATAAAATTGCTAAGTGAAATTTAATGGTGCAAAGCAACATAAATAGGTGCTGAGGAAAAATGTACTAAACATGGCATACAATACGTGAACGTCTGACTGGGACCTATTTCGTCAGAAATAATTAGGACATAAATTTAACATAATTAAGAAGTATAGAATTTGTTATTTAAATTTCTAATTTGTTATAGAAATTTAATAGTGCAAGTGTGTGATAGAACGCAAGAATACATATTTCTTTAATTCTCAACTCTTTGTGGAGTATTATAACTGCTTGAAAGGATGCATAAAACTGTTGTATTTCAAGACAACAGAAGTGTTCTCTTGAAGAGGTATAACAGAATTGTTCAAAAAAAGAAAATACATGTTGATCAGGAAGTTTAATTTTTTTTTTTTTTAAAGAGAATGCCTGCAAGATTAAGTCTGAACCAAAAATAGGTAGAAAATTAATTCTGGAAAAAATTCTGCTGATAAAAGGTAATATTTTTGTTTATAAAATATTTACCATTCTGTATATATATTGAATGTTCTTGCATAATCTTAATTTCTATAATTTTTTACAAAATAATGATATATTCTCTAGTCTATACATATGTGGTTTAGCTACCTGCAGGGGCATGATGGAGTTCCTCCCAAAATTTGGTCCAGAGGTTGAGACTCATGATGCCATACACACATATATACAGCAAGAAGATATCAAAAGGTATATTTACATAATAAAGCTTTTCTGGGGAGAGTGGCAGGGGGCTTTAAGCTGGAGTGAATATGTCTTGAGAAAGTGTCCTTGGGTTTTTATTGTGCTTAGGGCATGTGCCCAGAGTTAGGGTTTTTGCACACAGCCAAGGGATTTGTATGGTTTGAGTCTCCTACCCACACCAAAGAGGGTAGCATACAGGCTTTTTCTTAGATTCCCAGATGTGGGAGAGAAGGAAGGGTGAGACTTAAAAAATGGGGTCAGGCTCTTCATTACAATTGGCATACTTAAATGTAAAAAGTAAAATTTCTAATTTTGGAAATCTCAGCATAGTAATAAATTTCTAAGAAGTCACATGAAAAACAGATAGTTCTACAGTGTCTACTATGTGCTAAGCACTGTACTTAGCATTTTGGTTATATTAAATAATTTAATTTTCACAAGAACTGGTAAGTGAGGAACTATTATCTGTATTTTTCCTAAAAGAAAACTAGTATATAAAACATAGTAACATGTTCAATGACATGTGCCTAATGGCACATGCCAAGGTAGAAATTAGTTAAGGAAGGACTTATACAAAAATAGACTACTGCCAGAATATGAAATTAAACCATATATCCTCCCTCTGGATAATGAGATTGTGTGAGTAAGTGGAATTAAATGTTTTTTGCTTTTTCTTTAAGTTTTTGAAAATGAGAAAAAACCCTGCAAGAGCTCTCATTGTACTTATTTAACAAATATTTACTCTACTAGGGGGCTTAGCCTTTAGTCAAAGCAATTGTAAATTGGGATTTTTGTGGCAATTTAGAATAGAAAAGAATTCCCAAATATATTTCTATTTAGTCCTTTTTATTAATATTTTCATTTTTGCATCAAACCACTTTTTTATTTCATCAATTTCAAAACTTTGACAGCCAAAGAAGCAGTTTGAACTCCAGTAGTGTTATGAAAACATGTAAGTCCATTTGGCATTACAATTTAACAGTCCATGTGATTGAGGGCAAAACTTGCCAAATATATAAAAACAAGTAAGAAATAACCTGTGGTCACCTAATCTATGACAAAGGAGGTAAGAATATACAATGGAGAAAAGGCAGGCTCTTCGATAAGTGGTGCTGGGAAAACTGGACAGCCACATGTGAAAGAATGAAATTAGAACACTCCCTAACACCATACACACAAAAAAATGGATTGAAGACCTAAATGTAAGACCTGACATGATAAAACTCTTAGAGGAAAACATAGGCAGAACACTCTCTGACATAAATCTCAGCAAGATCTTTTTTGATCCACCTCCTAGAGTAATCAAAATAAAAACAAAAATAAACAAATGGGACCTGATTAAATTAAACTTAAAAGCTTTTGCACAGTAAAGGAAACTATAAACAAAATGAAAAGACAACCCACACAATGGGAGAAAATATTTGCAAATGAAGCAACTAACAAGGAATTAATCTCCAAAATATACAAACAACTCATGCAACTCAATATTTAAAAACAACAACAAACAATCCAATCAAAAAATGGCCAGAAGACCTGAATAGACATTTCTCCTAAGACGACATACAGATGGGCAAGAGGCACATGAAAAGATGCTCAACATCTCTAATCATTAGAGAAATGCAAATCAAAGCTACAATGAGGTATCACCTCACACTCATCAGAATGGCCATCATCAAAAAAATATACAAACAACAAATGCTGGAGGGAGTATGGAGAAATAGGAACCCTCCTACACCATTGGTGGGAATGTAAATTGGTGCAGCCACTATGGAGAACAATATGGATGTTCCTTAAAAAACTAAAAATAGAGCTACCATATGATCCAGCAATCCCAATCCTGGGCCTATATGTGGAGAAAACCATAATTCAAAGAGATACATAGATCCCAATCTTCATCGCAGCACTATTTACAATAGCTAGGACATGGAAGCAACCTAATTGTCCATTGATGGATGAATGGAAAAAGAAGATGTTGTATGTATATACAATGGAATATTACTCAGCCATTTAAAAGAACAAAATAATGCAATTTGCAGTGACATGAATGGACCTAGAGATTGTCATACTGAGTAAAGTAAGTCAGACAGAGAAAGATAAATATCATATCTCTTATATGTGGAATCTAAATAAACAGTACAAAGGAACTTATTTACAAAACAGATATAGTCACAGATGTACAAAATAAAATTATGGTTACCAATGGGGAAAAGTGGGGAGGGATAAATTGGGATTGACATATACACACTACTAATTTAAAAATAGATAACTAACAAGAACCTGCTGTATAACACAGGGAACTCTACTCAATACTCTGTAATGACTTATATGGAAAAAGAATCTAAAAATCAGTGGATGTATGTATGTGTGTAACGGATTCACTTTGCTATAAAGCAGAAAATAACACAACATCATAAATCAACTATACTCCAATAAAAATTAATTAAAAAAACAAGTAATAGGTAAAAATAAATACAGTAGGGAAAAATTAAGGCATTAAATGTAATGAACTAGTCATAAACCAGAAATTTTTATTTCTAACATGGTAAAGGATAAGAGTTAAACATTCTGAGTCACTGGAGAATCAGAATTTAGAATGTTTCAAGGGATGCTTATTTAGGGGAATGTGTGGAAACAGAAATCACTTTATAACCTTGTTAATATATCTCCATATTAATTAATATGGAGTTAAACAACATGCTATTGAAGAATCAATTGGCTCAAAAGAGAAACAAGAAAACAATACCTTGAGCCAAATGAAAATACAACATACCAAAACTTATGGGGTGTAGTAAAAGAAGTTCTAAGAGGGAAGATCATAGCAATAAACACCTGCCTCAAGAAACAATACTCAAACAATCTAACTTTGCACCTTAAGGAACAAGGAAAATAACAAATGAAGCCAAAGTTAGTACAAGGAAGGACATAAATCAGAGCAGCAATAGAGAAAAAAGTACAATAGAAACTATCAATGAAACTAAGTGCTGGTTCTTTGAAAAGATAAACAAAATTGACAAACCTATAGCTAGACTCATCAACAATAACAAAAAAATCTCAACAAATCAGAAACAGAAGAGGAGGTGTTATAATTGACACCACAAAAATACAAAGAATCATAAGAGACTACTCTGAACAATTATACACCAACAAATTGGGCAACCATTTGGAAAGAAGAAGAAATGGATAAATTCCCAGAAACATAGAGCATACCAAGACCGAATCATGAAGAAATAGAAAATCTGAACAGACTGACTACTAGTAAGTAGACTGACTAATCAAAAACTCTAACCAATACTCAGATACAAATAACAAATCTTTTCAAACATTTCCAAACTCATTTTATGAAGCCAGCAGTACCATGATACCAAAACCAGACATGGATTACACAAGAAATGAAAGCTATAGCTCAATATCCCTGATGAACCTTCAACAAAACTTTAAAAACCCTCACAAAACTTCTAAAACCCTCAACAAAACTTTAGCTAAATTCAGCCATACATTGAAAGGATCATACACCATGATAAAGTGGGATTAATTCCAGGGATGCAAGGATGGTTCAACGTCTGCAAATCAATGTGAAACACCCTATTAAAAAGGATAAAAATCCATTTTCCATCCTCTCACTTTCAGTCTGTATGTGTCCCTAGGTCTGAAGTGGGTCTCTTGTAGACAGCATATATACACGTTTTGTTTTTGTGTCCATTCAGCCAGTCTGTCTTTTGGTTGGAGCATTTAATCTATTTACATTTAAGGTGATTATCGCTATGTATGTTTTTATTGCCGTTTTGGATTGTTTTTGAGGGTTTTTTTCTTCCCTTCCTCTTTTGTTCTCTCCTCTTGTGATTTGATGACTAACTTTAGTGTTGTGTTTGGATTCCTTTTTCTTTTTTGTGTGTGTATCTATTGTAGATTTTCAGTTTGTGGTTACCATGAGGTTTTGATATAGCACTCTGTATGTAAACAAGATTGTTTTAAGTTGCTGGTCTTTTAATTTCAAATGCATTTCCAATATCCTTCATTTGTGCTTGCCTCTTCTCACAATTGCTGGTTTTGATATACAGTAAGTCCCCTACATATGAACCTTCAAGTTGTGAACTTTCAAAAATGTGAAAGTGCATTCGCATGTCCAATCATGTAAGTTAGTTCACGTGTCTGGTGTACACTGTCACATGTGTTCATTCTTTACAAGTGGTTGTGCTTTCTGTGTACTTTATAGTACTGTATAGTGTACAGTATCTTTATTTCAAGCCCAGGGTGTCTGGAAGAAAGTGTAAAAGCAGCAGTATATAGCCAATTGTGTTAGTTGGGTGCCTAGGCTTACTTTGTTGGTCTTACAGACAAGTTGGGATTACAAACGTGCTCTCAGAACTCGTTCATATGTAGGAGACTTACTATATGTGCAGATGATTTCTTACCTTTTCTGTATGTTTGCCTTTACCAGTGAGCTTTTCCATTCATAATTTTCTTGTTTCTAGTTGTGGCCTTTTCTTTTCCACTTAGAGAAGTTCCTTTAGCATTTGTTGCAAAGCTGGTCTTGTGGTGCTGAATTCTCTTAGCATTTGCTTGTCTGTAAAGCTTTTGATTTCTCCATCAAACTGAATGAGAGCCTTGCTAGGTAGAGTATTCTTGATTGTGGGTTCTTCCTTTTCATCACATTAAATATATCATGCCACTCCCTTCTGAGAGTTTCTGCTGAGAAATTAGCTGATGACCTTATAGGAGTTCCCTTGTATGTTATTTGTTGCTTTTCTCTTGTTGCATTTAATATTTTTTCATTGTCTTTTATTTTTGTCAATTTGATTACTATGTGTCAGAGTGTTCCTCCTTGGGATTACCATGCCTGGGACTCTCTGTGCTTCCTGGTCTTGGGTGACTCTTTCCATTCCCATGTTAGAGAAGTTTTCAGCTACTATCTCTTCAAATATTTGATCTTCAAATATTTTCAAAGAAAGAAAATATTCTCTCCTTCTTATCCTTCTGAGACCCTGATAATGTGAATGTTGGTGAATTTAATGTCGTCCCAGAGGTCTCTTAGACTTCTTCATTTCTTTAACTCTTTTTTCGTTGTTGTGTTCCATGATAGTTATTTCCACCTTTCTGTCTTCCAAGTCATTTATCCATTCTTCTGCCTCATTTATTCTGCTATTGATTCCTCCTACTGTATTTTTCATTTCAGTTCTTGTATTGTTCATCACTGTTTGTTCTTTAGTTCTTCTAGGTCTTTGTTAAACATTTCTTTCATCATCTCAACCCTTGCCTCCATTCTTTTTCTGAGACCCTGTGTCATCTTCACTATCATTATTCCGAACACTTTTTCCAGTGGGTTGCCTATCTCCACTTCACTTAGTTGTTTTTCTCAGGGTTTATCTTGCTCTTTCATCTGTGACATGTTCCTCTGCCATCTCATTTTGTCTAACTTTCTGTGAGATTGCAGTTTCCATGCCACAGGCTGCAGGACTGTAGTTCTTCTTGCTTCTGTGGTCTGCCCTCTGGTGAGTGAGGCTATCTAAGAGGCTTTGCAGGCTTCCTGATGGGAGGCATGTGTTCCTGCTCACTGGTAGGTGGAGCTGGGTCTTGTCCTTCTGGTGGGCAGAGCCATGCTTAGGAAGACATTATGCCACTTGTCTGATGATAGGTGTGGCTGTGTTCCCTCCTTGTTGGTTGGTTGGCCTGAGGAGTTCCAGCACTGGAGCCTATAGGCTGTTGGCTGGGGCTAATGGCAGCCTCTGGGAGGGCTCACACCAATGAGTATTCCCCAGAACTGCTGCTCCCAGTGTCTTTGTACCCACAGTGGGCCACAGCCATCCCGTGCCTCCACTGGAGACCCTCTAAAAATAGTAGGTAGGTCTGGCCCAGTCTCTTAAGGGATAACTGTTTTTTTCCACTGGGTCCTGGTGCACATGAGATCTTCTCTGCACCTTCCAAGAATGGAGTTTCTGTTTACCCCAGTCCTGTGGAATTCCTGTGATCAAACCCTGCTGGCATTCAAAGCCAGATTCTTTGGGATCTTCTCCTCCTTTTGCTTGATGCCCAGGCTGGGAAGCCTGATGTGGGGCTCAGAACTTTCACTTCCGTGGAAGAACTTCTGTGGTATAATTATTTTCTAGTTTGTGGGTCAACTACCTGGCAGGTATGGAATTCGATTTTATTGTGATTGCACTCCTCCTACCACCTCATTGTGGCTTCTTTGTTGTCTTTGGATGTTGGGTATCTTTTATGGTAGGTTCCAGCAATTTTTTTGTCAATGGTTGTTCAGCAGTTAGTTAGTTATGATTTTGGTGTTCTCATAAGAAGCAGTGAGCTCATGTCATTCTACTCTGCCATGTTGAGCTAATCTGCAAAGAGGCATCTCTGTCTCTCGGAGATCACCCAGGTTTCTGCTCTCCCTCTCACCGGCTTCCTAGGCATGCACACGAACAACATGGCCACATAGGTATTCCATGTGAATGGAAATGGAAAGAGCTGGAGTAGCAATACTCATATCAGAAAAAATAGACTTGAAAATAAAGACTGTTACAAGAGACAAAGAAGGACACTGCATAATGGTCAAGGGTCAATTCAAGAAGAAGGTATAACAATTGTAAATATATAGGCACCCAGCATAGGAACACCTTAATATATAAGGTAACTGCTAACAGCCATAAAGGGAGAAATTGACAGTAACACAATGATTGATAGGAGGGGACTTTAACACCCCACTTTCATCAATGGACAGATCGTCCAGACAGAAAATCAGTAAGGAAACACAGTCCTTAAATGACACATTAGACCAGATGGACTTTTATTTATAGTGTGTTCCATTCAAAAGCAGCAGAATACGCATTTTTCTCATGCACATGGAACATTCTCCAGGAATGATCACATGCAGGGCCACAAAGTGAGCCTCATTAAATTTAAGAAAATTGAAATCATAGCAAGCATCTTTTCTGACCACAACATTATGAGATTAGAAATCAACTGCAAGAAAAAAACTGTAAAAAATAACCCCACAAACACATGGAGGCTAAAAATATACTACTAAACAACAAAAGGATCACTGAAGAAATCAAAGAGGAAATCAAAAAATACCTAGAGACAAATGAAAATGAAAGCATGATGAGCCAAAACTTATGTGATGCAGCAAAAGCAGTTCTAAGAAGGAAGTTTATAGCAATGCAACCCTACCTCAGGAAACAAGAAAAATCACAAATAAACCACCTAACCTTACACCTAAAGCAACTAGAGGAAGAAGAACAAACAAAACCCAAAGTTAGCAGAAGGAAAGTAATCATAAAGATTGGAGCAGAAATAATTGAAATAGAGATGAAGCAAAAAATAGCAAAGATCAATTAAACTAAAAGCTGATTCTCTGAGAATGTTAACATAACTGATAAACCTTTAGCCAGACAAATCAAGAAAAAAAGGGAGAGAGCTCAAATCAATAAAATTAGAAATAAAAAAAGGAGAAGTTACAATGGACCCCACAGAAATACAAAGAATCAAAGAGACTACTAAAAGTAAATTTACACCAATGAAATGGACAACCTAGAAGCAATGGAAGCAAAGGTACAATCTCCCAAGCCTGAAGCAGGAAGAAGTAGAAAATATGAACAGACCAGTCACAAGTACTGAAATTGAAAGTGTGATAAAAAGAAAAAAACAAAACAAAAATCACCCAACAACAAAAGTCCAGGATCAGATGCTTCACAGGTGAATTCTATCAAACCTTTAGAGAAGAGTTAACACTTATCCTCTGAAACTATTCCTCTGAAACTATTCCAAAAAGTTTTAGAGGAAGGAATACTCCCAGATTCATTCTATGAGGCCACTATCACCCTGATACCAAAACAGGACAAAAATACCACACAAAAAGAAAATTACAGGCCAGTATCCCTGATGAACATAGACACAGAAATCCTCAACAAAATACTAGCAGTCTGAATCCAGCAATACATTAAAAGGATAATACACCACGATCAAGTGGGATTTATCCCCAGGATGCAAGGATTTTTCAATATCTGCAAATCAATCAGTGTAATACATCATATCAACAAATTAAGAATAAAAAACATATGATCATCTCAATAGATGCAGAAAAATCTTTTGACAAAATTCAACACATATTTTATGATAAAAGCTCTCCAGGAAGTAGTCTTAGAGGAAACATATGACTCAAGATAGTAAAGACCATATACAACAACCTACAACTAACATCATACTCAACAGTGAAAAGCTGAAAGGATTTCCACTAAAGTCAGGAACAAGACAAGGATGTCCACTCTCACCACTTTTATTCAACATAGTTTTGGAAGTCCTAGCCATGGCAATCAGAGAAGAAAAAGAAATAAAAGGAATCCAAATCAGAAAAGAAGAAGTAAAACTGTAACTGTTTGCAGATGATGTGATACTATACATAAAAAATCCTAAAAATGCTACTAGAAAACTAGAGCTCATCAATGAATTTGGTAAAGTTGTAGGATACAATTAATACACAGAAATTAATACACAGAAATCTGTTGCATGTCTCTGCCCTAGTAACAAAATATCAGAAAGGAAATTAAGGAAATAATCCTATTTACTATCACATCAAAAAGAATAAAATACCTAAGAATGAACCTACCTATGGAGACAAAATACCTGTACTCCAAAAAATATAAGATGCAGATGAAAGTAATCAAATATGACACAGATTGAAAAATATACCATGTTCTTGGAATGGAAGAATCAATATTGTCAAAATGACTATGCTACCCAAGGCAATCTACAGATTCAATGCAATTTCCATCGAATTACCAATGGCATTTCTCACAGAACTAGACCAAGAAATTTTACAATTTTTATGGAAACACAAAAGACCCTGAATAGTCACAGCAATCTTGAGAATGAAAAAGGGAGCCAGAGGAATCAGGCTCCTTCACTTCAGACTATACTACAAAGCTACAGTCATCAAAACAGTACAATACTGGCCCAAAAACAGAAATGTAGATGAATAGAACAGGATAGAAAGCCCAGAGATAAATCTATGAACCTATGGTCAATTAATTGATGACAAAGGAGGCAAAACTATACCATGGAAAAACAGTTTCTTCAATAAATGGTGCTGGTAAAACTAGAAATCTTCATGTAAAAAATAAAATTGAAATTAGAACATTCTTTAACACCATACACAAAAATAAACTCATAATGGATTAAAGCCCTAAATATAATACTGGATTCTATAAAAGTCTTAGAGGAAAATATAGGCAGAACACTCTCTGACATAAATTGCAGCAAGATCTTTTGCAATCCATCTCCCAGAGTAATGGAAATTAAAACAAAAATAAACAAACGGAACCTAATTAAACATAAAAGCTTTTGCACAACAAAGGAAGCAAAGCAAAAGATAGCCCACAGAATGGGAGAATATATTTGCAAACAATGCAACTGACTAGGGATTAATCTCCAAAATTTACAAACAGTTCATTTGGCTCAGTATCATAAAAGCAAACAAACCAAACAAAAAATGGGCAGAAGACCTAAATAGGCATTTCTCCAAAGAAGACATACAGATGGCCAAGAGGCACATGAAAAAATGCTCAACATTGCTAATTAGAGAAAGGCAAATCAAAACTGCAATGAGGTATCACCTCACACTCATCAGAATGGCCATCATCAAAAAGTCTACAAATAATAAATGCTCAAAAGGGTATGGAGAAATAGGAACCCTCCTACACCATTGGTGGGAATGTAAATTGGTGCAGCCACTATGGAGAACAATATGGATTTTCCTTAAAAAACTAAAAATAGAGCTACCATATGATCTTGCAATCCCACTCCTGGACATATGTCTGGAGAAAACTTTAATTCCAAAAGGTACATACACCCCAGTGTTCATTGCAGCACTACTTACTATAGCTAGGACATGGAAGTAACCTAAATATCCATCAATAGAGGAATGGATAAAGAAGATGTGGTACATATATACAATGGAATATTACTTAGCCATAAAAAGGAATGAAATAATGCCATTTGCAGCGACATGGATGGACCTAGAAATTGTCATACTGAGTGAAGTAAAACAGACAAAGATAAAAATATTATATGATATCACTTATATAGGGAATCTAAAAAAAATGGTACCAATGAACCTAGTTATAAAACAGAAATTGAGTCATAGATATAGAAAGCAACCTTATGGTTACCAACAGGGAAAGGGGGGGGAAGGGATATATTGGGGATTGGGATCAACATATACACACTAATATATATAAAATAGTAACTAATAGGAACCTACTGTATAGTATGGGGAGCTCTATTCAATACTCTGTAATGACCTATATGGGAATAGAATGTAAAAAGAGTGGATATATGTATATGTATAAATGATTCACTTTGTTGTACACCTGAAACTAACACAACATTGTAAATCAACTATACTCCAATAAATTAATTGAAAATAAAATAATTAAGGAGATACCATAAAAAAAGGTGACAATACTGAGGTGTTGTTTTTAACCCATTAGACTGACACTATTTCAAAAGGATGTTAATATACACAACAGGCAAGAGTGTACCTTTACTATCAAAAACAGATTTAAATTACCCACTTGCTAATTTGATCTGCTGTATAATCAATAGTTCAACATACATTATAAGATGTATCCCTTGAGTTTGGAGTAAGTACTCACTAATTAACTAGACAGTGACAAAAAAAAAGAATTTGTAAATGAGAGAGAAAAAGAACAAGAGAGAAAACGGTTACAAAAGGTTTTATGAATCTAAGCCTGCAAACTATTAAAAAAACACATGAAATCTAACACCAAGAAAGTCAATATAATCCATAATCAGAATGGAAATTCACTCTGTATGAAAATCATGTAACAGCTCCATCTGACAAAGATGGGTGTGACAAATTCGGAGATTGGGATTGACATATATATACTACTATGTATAAAATAGATAACTAATGAGAACCTACTGTTTAGCACAGGGACCCCTACTCTATGATCTGTGGTGACCTAAATGGAAAGGAAATCTAAAAAAAAAGTGGATATATGTATATGTAAACTCACATTGCTGTGCAGCAGAAACTAACACAACATTGTGACTATAGGTAATAATACCATACTTATATTTGAAAGCTGCTAAGAGAGTAGATCTTAAAATTTCTCATTACAAGAAAAAATTAACAATATAAGGCCAAATTTACAGTAAATTGACCGCCCTAGTTTGAAAGAATAAAAATGCCTCTAAGTTACTGTTGTTCTCAAATATATAGCCAATGATTATAATATGTTGTTAGCTAATAGATTTTGTTTTCATTTGTATAATGTATGAGACTAGTGTCTACATAGTATTTTGTCAGTAAATATGGGATTAAAAAGAGAGATCACTGAAATGTGAACATCATGTATTTTTTATTGGGTTGAGACATGGTCTTCAGGGAAGACCTGTGTATGATCAGTGAAAGACAGTAAAGCCTTAAAAACAAACAGAAATTTATGTATTTTTAATAACACAAACCTAGTCATTGGTTCTACTAGAGAGAGGTGATTTATATTAGAGTAGACATAATAAGATGTAAAGGGTTTATGTCTAGAATTATACCAAGTTGATTAATCAATAAACATTTATTAAATACCTACCGTGTGTGTTGTTGGTTTAGGCAGGCAGATTCAGATTTGAATAAAAGTAAAATACTTCTTTTTCTTAAAAACACATCCTTAAAATATATTAAAATAATAACCAATACTTAAACATTATCTTTTTAAAAAGGCATACAATGTACCATGAAACATATTAGAAGACCACTTAACCTAGTCTGATGGTCATTGAAGAATTTTCTGAGGATCTAACTTAACATCTATTAAATTATTTGGTTGTAATTGAATAATTTCCCTAGCCTAACACAGTAAAGACAAATCATAGCTTTTTTTATTCAGTGAATTCTATACATCTACCAGTTCTGGGAGAGTGAATAATTCAATAAATATTTCTTTATTAGTGTGATTCATATAAATGCTGAATATTATCAGTTGAAAACACTCCTGAAATTTCCTTCAAATTGACACTAATATGTAAGTGAACATTCTCTAAGCAAAGTTATTAATAAAGTTATATATTTACTTATAAATGTATATAGCATGTTTTGTCTGTAAGACTGCCATGAAAAATTTATAAAAACATGTCTGTTGAAATCATCACAGAAATGCTATATAATTACCATAATCTCTGAGTCTGGAAAATATACATGAAGAAGAGTAAAATTTGCTTGGGTTGTATTAATTTTATTGAACTTAAAACAGATTTTAGTTATCTTTTTGGTTTTTCTTGGAGAGAATATTTGTAAATGATGCTACCGACAAGGGATTAACTTCCAAATATTCAAACAGCACATACAACTCAACAACAAGAAAATGAACAACCCAATGGAAAAATGGACAGAGGTCCTAAAGAGACATTTCTCCAAAAAAGACATACAGATGGTGAAAAGGCACATGAAATCATGCTTAACAGTGCTAATTATTAGAGAAATGCAAATCAAAACTACAATAAGGTACCATGTCACACCAGTCAGAATGGCAATCAGTAAAAACTCTACAAATAAATGCTGGAGGGGATGTGGAGAAGAGGGAACCCTCCTACATTGTTGGTGGGAATGTAAGTTAGTAGACCCACTATGGAAAACAGTATAGAGATTCCTCAGAAAACTAAAAATAGAATTAGCATATGATCCATTAATCCCACTCTTGGACGTATATCCAGACAGAACTCTAATCCAAAAAGATACAGTAAGTCCCCTACATATGAACCTCAAGTTGAGAACTTTCAAAGATGCCAACTCCTGTTTGTATATCCAATCACATAAGTTAGTTCACATGTCTGGTGACATGTGGTGACACATGTCTAATCTCACATGCATGCATCCTCTATGAATGGTTGTGCTTTTATGTACTTTACAGTACTGTATAGAGTACAATAGTACAGTATCTTTATTTCAAGCAAAGGTAGTCCAGAAGCAAGCGTAAAAGCAGCAGTGATGTAGCTGGCACTACTGTACTTTTCAAGGTACTATACTGTAATATTAAAAATGTTTTCTTTATTTTTTGTGTTTTTTTGTTTTTCATGTATTATTTGTGTGAAAAGTATTATAAGCCTATTACAGTACAGTACTATATAGCTGATTGTGTTAGTTGGGTACCTAGGCTAATTTTGTTGTACTTCTGAACAAATTGGATTTACAAACATGCACTCAGAATGGAACTCATTCATATGTAGGGGACTCACTGTACATGCATCTGTATGTTCATAGCAGCACTACTTACAAAGGCCAAAACATGAAAACAACATAAATGTCCATCAACAGATGGATGGATAAAGAAGATGTGGTATATATATACAATGGAATATGACTCAGCCATAAAAAAGAATGAAATAATGCCATTTGCAGCAACATGGATTCAACTAGAGATTATCATACTAAGTAAAGTAAGTCAGAAAGAGAAAGACAAATACTATATGATATCACTTATATGTGGAATCTAAAACATGACACAAATGAACCTATCTACAAAAGAGAAACAGATTCATGGACGTAGAAAACAGATTTGTGGTTACCAAGGGGGAGGGGGTTGGGGGAGGAAAGGAGTGGGAGGTTGGGCTTAGCAGGTGTAAGCTATTACATATGGAATGGATAAACAACAAGGTCCTACTGTATATAGAGAGAACTATAGGCAGTATCCTATGATAAAACATAATGGAAAAGATTATAAAAAAGAATGTATATATATATATATATATATATATATATATATATGATTGAATCACTTTGCTGTACAACGGAAATTAATGCAACATTGTAAACCAACTATACTTCAATAAAAAAAAATTTAAATAAAAACTTTTAGTGATGACATCTAACTCATCTGTGTGGTAGCCTGTCCAAAAATGCACTCAGCATTCATATGACACCTATTGGAAGATAGCTTTTAAACAAATAGGCATTAGCTTATCTTCAGTTTTTTGTACCAAATATTGTACTTCAAGCAATGTTATACTAAAGTAAATAAGCCTCAGTGACTTCCCTGAAGGAGTTGAGGTTTAGTGTTTTCTGATCTTTGTGGTCAAACCCAATTTCTCCTTTAGATATGGTGGTGAATCATTAGATTTTAGGAGTGCCATTTCCATAAGTGCAAATTTCTATGTTTTAGTAGTCTCTAATGGAATTCATCAGCAAGCAATACCTAATCAAGGTGCCTCTGCATTTTACTACGTTTCTTCATTGCTGAGAAATCAATCATTCATTAGCACATTATAAGGAAAATCAAACTCTCAAAATTAGGACAAGAACTAATTTTTTTTAAAAAATTTAAAACTTAAGTAAAAGTTTCTTTACATAGCTAAACCATTTATTAAGTGCCTACTATGTGCTAGGCACTGTATATATGTGTATTACCTAATTCTCACAATAACTCTACAAGCAAGATATTGTTGTCCAAATTTAACAAATAGAGAGAAGTTCAGAAATGTTAAGTAACTGGCATAATTTCACACAGCTGATAATTGGAAACGTCATGATGGGTTTTTGACTCCACAGTCTCCATTCCTTCTGTTACTTCAATATCTCTAAACCTAAACTTTCTGTTTCAGAGAACAATCTGTGTGGTCTTTAGACAAACTGTTTTTAGAAGCAAAGGAATACTTTGGAACAAAATGTATAATGTGGTTGGAAGTATTTTCTTGCCTCAAAGAATGTCTGGCAAGAAGGTGTATTTTATGAAATAGGCACCATCACTTACTACTTAGTTCACTGAAGTTGAAAACCTTAAATTATATCACAGTGGCCTGAAGGAGTTAATATAGTTTCAATTTTTTCGACATGATTTTCATTGACTCATTTATATATTGCAGAAATACACTGATGTCCAGATGGATATATTGGAACTGCTGGTGTTTCCCAGATTTCAGGTTTCCTATCACTGTAGATTACAGATTTTTTGGTCCTATTGCTTGGACCCATAATAACAAGCAGCAGAAAACCGAAACAAATGACTATTGATTGTTTGACTTAGCTCTCTGAGTTTTTAATAGCAATGATCTGTTAGAGTTTTTAAATTATTGAATTGAACTTGTGCTCTCAACAGCAATTCACTAAATTTTAATCTTTAAATGCTCCTTTTGTGGTGTCCTTCCTCCAATTCAATAAGAAATTATATTACATTGACAGAAACTTTTCTATTTTGTAAAATTATCCATAAATTTTCATTTATAATCCTGTCAGAACCTGTCACATCCTCTGATTTCTTTTTTCTAATGTCCTTAATGGTAATGTTCATCTCTACAATTTTAAATTTCCATAATTGTTCTTTCCTTCTTGCATAAATTTTGATAGAACTATGTATAAATTTCCGTTTTTTATGAAAAATTTCCCATTGAGTTGGAATGTCCCTGAATATATGATAATAATAATAATAACTTCTGTATTTTAGAAATACTAAGTATGGCACAAGTAGATAGTCTATTTATTTCAACAAATACATATTTACTGTCCAGTATGTTAGACATTCTGCTGAAGGCTGAGAGGAGACTGTTTTAAACAGGTCAGATGAAACAGGTCAGTGGGGGAGACAGAAAAAAAAATCAATACTATTAAGGATTATTAAGGAAATAAACTGGGGTCAGAGAGTGAGCAAAAAGGCACAGGGTATTCTACTGAATTTAGGAGCTCACACCATCCATTAAATAAAACAGACACTTCTTTATTAAATGCAGAAAAGACCATGCCTTCTTGCTCCATGGAAGATTTTATCTTCAAGTTTCTTCAACCATTGAATAAAGTATTTGTTTTTTAATCAGCAATTATACCAAAACTTTTTTTCAGTATGAAAGAAAAACAAACATACAAAAAAGCCCCAAAACCAAACTTAAAAAAAACAACAACAAAAAAACAAGCAAAAACAACAAAAAACCTGATTTTTTCCATACCTTAGTACACATTGCTCACAATTTAGGAAATAAGATTTCTATTCTTGAGTGAATGCTTACCTAGAAGTCCCACATACTAAACGCTGTTTTGTGACCTGGTGTCGAGAAATAAAGGTTTTTGAACCAGTTACTGAAGCTCTCAAATTCCCTCCAAGTTTATCCTTGATATTTCTAAAGATTCAATAGTTTATTTCCTTTTTTTTGTATTTAATAGGAAGAATTGTATAATTGTGTCCATTATATTTTAACTATGAAAGATGCCAACATTAGTGCTAGAAATTTGACTTGGAGAATTAAAGTTACCCTTGAAACACACACATCTCTTGTAAGGCTTATTTCTTCTGGATTATTCTAGCCTTACTTGTACTTTATAAAGTGTGGCTTACCTTGCTTCCTAAGAGTAAGCAGGCCTAGCAAGGCAGGTTCATAAGAAATATTAAATAGAATTAATATTAATAAAGTGAGGAAACTGGCCTGGTTTAGAAAGGCAGTAATCTTGTGAGGGCTTCAATGGATAGACTTTCATTGTGGCTGTTGATTATGTCTTATAACATACAAATATCCTCTGTTTCTCTTCAATTTTACCTGTAGGGATCTCTGAACTTTTTTCACTTTCTTCTCACTAACTTGACTATGTACCTTATGACATTATTGGATTTTAGCTCTGACTCTGCCCTTCTACACTCTGCACAGAGTTGCTGGGTCTAGAATTCTAGAGATTATATTTCTTAGGCATCTTTTTTTCAGCTAGTTTACTGTTAATTTCTGCCAAGGGAAGCCAGGGAAATTGGAACAAGTGACTCCCTCCCTGCATTTAGTCTCAGACAGTGTGTCTCATAAAAAGACAGCAGACAACTCCAGCTCCAGTCTTTTGGGTCTCCTGCCACCAACCACAAGGAAGCCCCTCACAGGTGCCAGTAGCATCTTGGCCTTGGCAGCTGGAGTTACAGCTGTGGATGCCCCCTCCTCATAGGTCTGAATGTCAAACCCATGCTATTCCTGTCCATAGGTCTATGCACTGGACCTACAAGATACATTGTCTCAGCTCCTAGGTTCTGGCAAGCCCACTCTTCCCTCTGGTTTCCCAATCCTAAGGGTAGTAGCCTGTTCCTGCAGTTATTAACCTCTGAATAACTTCAGCATCCCCTTTATGCCCTTTGGACTTTCTACTACCTGTGTAAACAATGTCCTCTATTAAATAATTTTCTTTTAAAAATACTAAATATTTTTATTTTCTTTTCTGATTATACTTGGCCTGATATGCTCACATGGCCCTTACATAATGTTTTCCCCAGCATGGAATCTTTGGTAACATTTACCTGCGCAGTGTACACTGAAACACATGTTGCCTCATTTGTAACTAAAACTCTTCACTATATGTTTCAATTTAAAGAAGGACTTAATTTTTAAGTTATATTAGAAAGAGGATACACATGTTACATGAAATGAGGCATATATGGAAGATACATCTTTTCTAAAATCATCTTTTTCATGATAAAACAGAATTATATTATCAGAAATCAAAAAAGGGCCCCACCTTCAGGCCAAAATCATAGAATTCCTTTTTTTTTTTTTCTGAGATAGCATTAAATTTTTTTTCATTTTAACAATATATTTTATTGAACATAATATATCTAAAATATTATTTCAACATATCATGAAGAGAATAAACTTTTTTATTAAGGCATAATTTATAATGTGTTAGTTTCAAGTGTACAGCAAAGTGATTCTGTTATATATATTCTTGGGTAGAGGACCAAAATCTAAATGTGATAAACCCTGTTGATATGTTTCATGTGTAAAGATGAAAGAAAGCCAATTTCAAACTTGCCAAGTCTTCAACTGTATGCCAGCCATACAACTTCTCTAAAGCAGACTACTCTAGGGCACATTCCAGCCTAAAGAAAACTGAACCAGAATAAAGTTGAGATAGCCAGCCACAAGACTGGATTCAGTTTGAGGATTACTATGACGTAAATATATGTTTAGTAACATGCTGCATTAAATTTAGTTTACTTCAAAGTAGTTGATAGTCATTTACCTCAGCGGTCCCCAACTTTTTAGCACCAGGGACTAGTTTTGTGGAAGAAAATTTTTCCACGTCAGTGGTGGGGTTGGGGGTATGATTCAGGCAGTAATGCAAGCTATGGGGAGTGGCAGATGAAGCTTAGCTCACTTGCCCACCTGCCACTCACCTCCAGCTGTGTGGCCTGGTTCCTAACAGGCCTTGGACCAGTACCAGTCTGCTGCCCAGGGTTGGGGATCTCTGATTTACCTTATACTAACTTGATAAGTATACAAGTGGGTAAATCTATCTCCTCACTGCCTTCTTGAGACACAGCCAAGTTTAAGGTATTTTAGCCATATTTTGGAGGGCAATAGCTACCAGTTCAGAGAAAGACTACTAAACTGAGGCTTGCTACTTTTTATCATTCAATTAGCATACAAAGACAGCTTATAATGGCACTAAAGCAATAAGTCTGCCTTTCAGCAAGCCATGTCACACAGGTCAACATTTAGATTTTGGACTTGAATTTGTAAGTACTTAGGGATCTCTCCTTATCTGCATCTGTGGCTCAATATAAAAACTTTTAGTTTATACCTTTTCAGGAGTCATGGCCAAACAGGTGTTTCTTGATACAGAGATTTAATATACAGGAGAAATAAATGACCAATAAGGCCTTTAGAATCTGTATTAAAATACTATACTGTGGTATATTGTAGCAAGATGATTAACAGAACATTTGATGAAGAAATAACCCATCCATTCAAATTCCAGTTCTGCCTAATACCAACTGTTACCCTAGTACTTTACTATATTTCTCCTTTCCTTATTTCCTTATATTTAAAGTACGGAGTCAATAGTATTTGACTTATAGGATTATCATGAGAGTTAAGTAAGTTATTGTATTATAAGCAGGCAATGGCTTAAATATTATTCTAAATCATAATAAATACTATAGCTTTTGACAATATTTTTATACCTCTGTAATGTTTGATATGGTGATTTGTAATATACAATGTAGTTCTTAAATCAAACTCGATATGGAACAATGTTAACAAGAATACCAGAAATCACTTTTAGTATGGTAACAGAACAGTTAAAATATGCTAAAGATGTTTTATTTTTGTATAGGAGAGGATGTAAGCACACTTATAGTTGAATCTTTATATTTTGATATTAAAATAGAAATGTTGTTCATTCTTATAATCACTAGGGGAATAAAAATAAATAAAACTTCCAGTTCAATAGACAGAAAGGCAACAAGAAATATGATATGAATTCAAACACATATTCACACTTAAAGAGGAATATTTTTCTCAAACACATGTAAAATATTATCAGAATTCATTAACTGCCTCCCCCTCCCCCACGTGCACACACACCTTTACTTATCGAAGTACAAATCTAATTGATTTCTTCATCTGACACCAATGTAATAAAACTTAATACTAGCAAAACAAAATTGAATGAACAGATTCCTGTAAAGAGCAAAATAACCTTTAGATCAAGGAAGAAATGGAAGCATCAGTTACTGGTTATTAACAGACTTAAATATTTTTTTTTAATGTAGAATAAGCTGTATTCTGAGAAGCTTTCATAGCCTTCAGTTATACTGGATACAAGTAAATTAAACTTTCAAGTATTTTGAAGAAAAATCAAAGAAAAAATATACTGATCTTAGGAAAAATAACTAGCTTAGAAAAATACCATTAGAATTATCAGATATCAGATTCATATATTTCCTTTGAAAATATAGAGAAAACCCCACAATCCTGTTTTGGCTGATGAAGAACATCAAGAGAAAACATACATAGGTGACAATGCAAATAGTAAATGTAATAAATCACAGATTCAAAAGAATACATCATCTAAAGCAGATTATTATAACTTTGGATAAATGCTTTTGATAATAGTCATGAAATAGCTTTTTCCCCCTTGGAAACAGATAGAAATTGGTATAATATTCTCATCAAGAGGTAGGAATACAGACTAATTGCTCTGAAGAAATGAAAAACTTTATCAATAATAAACATAAAATAAACATCAAAGAAGCCTAGTGGTCTTACAGATAAAATATAGCATATTATAAATACAAATGGAGAAATTCCACAAAAGATCATTGTTAATGAAATCAAACAGAGTAATAAACATAGACCATGGACAATTAGGCTTCAACCTAGAAATTTAGGTTTTATTTACATAGCTCGGTCTATTCAGGTATTATGGGAAAAGTATAGTATCAGTAAATACTAGCATGCAGTAAACAATGCATAATTATCTATAGTCTTTTATGCTTTGAAAAAAAGACAAACTTGTTAAATGAGGCCTAGAATGGATTAACTATATCAAAATTAGATATAATTTCTATACAAACTGCAAATGCCATATTAAACAACTCCACATAATTCTCAGTGAAGAATTTATTTTATTAAAAATAAAACAAATTTCTCCAGCTAAATTGTTTGGAAGTTTTTATCCAATGCAATATAATTAAAAAAAAATTAAATAGCACTTCTGGAGAAGAAATCATATAGGCATTTGAATTAGTCCTCACAGAAAGCACATTGTACTAGCATCCAGCTTGGTCTTCAATTCATCTTGAAAAATTCTCCATATAACCCAATAGTATTTTGTCACATTCTGCTCAGAATATGCTGCAAATATTTTGTGTTCCCCTGAACCTCCCTCTTGTCATTTTCAAGGATAAACTTCCCTATATTCTATCAGAGAAGAAAAGAAAATGATGTAGAAACTGCCTCAACTCAGTTCTTTCCCATACAGTTTACATTTATCCAAGATCATTCCTTTCACCTATCTTCCCATCACAGTGGAAGAGATCTCACTTTTATATCCAAAGTAAATACGTTTCTGTAGTGGTGCTTAGGATAATTGTATTAAGATGGAAAAAAACTGAATATGTTTATGCACCAGAGAGAATCTTATTGATACAGCAAGGAAGTATGAGGTAGCTGGAAAAGATGGAATACATTCAACAGACAGGTTTTCTATTTGAAGCCTTTTCTAGAAGCCACCAAGCTGAATTCTAAACTTCACTCCTTTTCTCCCACCTCACCATATGCTTATTTTTTTTATCATATGTTGGGTTATATTTATGTTAGTGTTTTACCTTTTTCTCCACTATGTTATAATCACCCTCAGAAGGAATGTTAATAAATTCACTTACTGTTTCACTTAATAAATCCATATATTTATTAAACCCATATCATGTGTCATGCATTTTACTAAAAGGATGGAGGAACAGAAGAAATGACTTCCTCATTCAAAAGGACAAAGGTGTAAACTGATGTTAATTTTATATTTACTCATGTAAGCAATTACCTAACAAATTTCTAGGCAGTGGAAATGACCAAAGGTGCATAAGGTTTAGATATAAAAGTATGATTGAATTAAGATCTTAAGAATGAGTAAGATTTAATTGGATATATATAATAGGTAATAATAAGAGGTACTATGGATGACAATTTAGTATTTGTTTGGAAAATCACATAGAAGTCTATGGTTCTTTGTGGCTTAGTTGCAACACTAAAGATATAATATAAATCATGTCATTACATCATGCAAAAATAATTATTAAACACCTAGTTCTTATTCAGCATACCATGTAAATTAATAAATACTGCCTTTTCCATGGAGAACCCATGTTAAGGAATTCAAATAGCTACAAAAAGAATCACAAAATCCTTAACAAACAATTTAATAAACACTAAATAATTGTATGCATTAATAAAAATGAGTATATTTTGAAAGAAATATCATTTCTTTAACTAAAATAAAGAGGGCCAAATAAAGCTGGAATACTGTACAGCCTTCCATTTCTGGTGCATACTTGCTTCTTTGTTGATTATCTCCAAGCCATAGGTAAGGCCCAGCTAGCACCATTCCTTATACTAATATAAAGCCCGTGTCTTCTCTCACTTGGCTGCTGGGCTTACACAGTGCCCAGAGTGAAAAGATCAGTGAGCCTTGGCAGGAGAAAACTTCCCTCCTTGGAAAAGAGACTACACAGAGGAATCAAATTAAATCTCAAAAGAATGTTAAGTGATTTGATAAGAATACATATATATTTGATTTCATCCAAAAATTGAAGAAACATCTACATCTGCATGAAGTAAAATATAAGAGAAAGAGAGAGAGCTTGCTGTTTACGACCATACATTATGCTAAGCTCAGCATAGATACGGTGGTATGGTGAATAATGGATTGTCACAGCAGATCCTATTTAGATGATATAAAGCCTCTCTATTAATTAGTTATAGTGGTAGCCCTTCCCATTTCCCTCCCAACAAAAATTATTCAGTTATTATTCAGAAAGGAAAAGCAAGTTCTGATAAGGTAAAGCCAATATAGAAAGAACAAGCTAATTCAGAATTTACAATCACATTAGGTCTATTTCTTTTGTGAATTATATTTATTTTTTATTCAGCAGGTTCTTATTAGTTATCTATTTTATACATATTAGTATATATATGTCAATCCCAATCTCGCAAGTCATCCCCCCACCCCTGCTCTCCTCCCTTGTTTTCCATACATTTGTTCTCTACATCCGTGTCTCTACTTCTGCCTCGCAAACCAGTTCATCTGAACCATTTTTCTAGATTCAACATATATGCGTTAACATACGGTATTGTTTTTCTCTTTCTGACTTACTTCACTCTGTATGACAGTCTCTAGGTCCATCCACATCTCTACAAATGACCCAATTTCATTCCTTTTTATGGCTGAGTAATATTCCATTGTATATATGTACCCCAACTTCTCTATCCATTGGTCCATTGATGGGCATTTAGGTTGCTTCCATGACCTGGCTACTGTAAATAGTGCTGCAATGAACATTGGAGTGCATGTGTCTTTTTGAATTATGGTTTTATCTGGGTATGTGCCCAGTAATGGGATTGTTCTGTCATATGGTAGTTCTATTTTTAGATTTTTAAGGAACTTCCATACTGTTCTCCATAGTGGCTGTATCAATTTACATTCCCACCAACAGTGCAAGAGGGTTCCCTTTTCTCCACACAGCATTTGTTGCTTGTAGATTTTCTGAGGATGCCCATTCTAACTGGTGTGAAGTGATACCACATTGTAGTTCTGATTTGCATTTCTCTAATAATTAGTGACGTTGAGAAGCTTTTCATGCGACTCTTGGCCATCTGTATGTCTTGTTTGGAGAAATGTCTATTTAGGTCTTATGCACATTTTTGGATTGGGTTTTTTGTTTTTTTGATATTGAGCTGCATTATTTTGGAGATTAATCCTTTGTCCATTGATTTTTTTGCAAATATTTTCTCCATTCTGAGCATTGTCTTTTCATCTCGTTTACAGTTTCCCTTGCTGTGCAAAAGCTTGTAAGTTTCATTAGGTCCCATTTATTTTTGTTTTTATTTCCATTACTCTAGGAGATGGGTCAAAAAAGACCTTGCTGTGATTTATATCAAAGAGTGTTCTTCCTATGTTTTCCTCTAAGAGTTTTATTGTGTCTGGACTTCAATCCATTTTGAGTTTATTTTTGTGTACGGTGCTAAGGAGTGTTCTAACTTCATTCTTTTACATGTAGCTGTCCAGTTTTCACAGCACCACTTATTGAAGAGACTCTTCTTTTGCCATTGTATATCTTTGCCTCCTTTGTCATAGATTAGTTGACCATAGGTGCATGGGTTTATCTCTGGGCTTTCTATCTTGTTCCATTGATCTATATTTCTGTTATGTGCCAGTACCATATTGTCTTGATTACTGTAGCTTTGTAGTATAGTCTGAAGTCAGGGAATCTGATTCCTCTATCTCTGTTTTTTTCCCTCAAGATTGCTTTGGCTATTCGAGGTCTTTGTGTCTCCATACGAATTTTAAGATCTTTTGATCTAGTTCTGTAAAAAATGCCATTGGTAATTTAATAGGGATTGCATTGAATCTGTAGATTGCTTTGGGTAGTATAGTCATTTTCACAATATTGATTCTTCCCATCCAAGAACATGGTATATCTCTCCATGTGTATGTGTCATCTTTGATTTCTTTCATCAGTGTCTTATAGTTTTCTGAGTACAGGTCTTTTACCTCCTTAGGTAGGTTTATTCCTAGGTATTTTATTCTTTTCATTTCAACGGTGAATGGGATTGTTTCCTTAATTACTCTTTCTTATTTTTCATTGTTAGTGTATAGGAATGCAAGTGATTTCTGTGCATTAATTTTGTATCCTGCAACTTTACCAAATTCATTGGTTAGCTCTAGTAGTTTTCTGGTGGTATCATTAGGATTCTCTATGTATAGTATCATGTCATCTGCAAACAGTGACAGTTTTACTTCTTTTCCAATTTGGATTCTTTTTATTTCTTTTTCTTCTCTGACTGCCATGGCTAGGACTTCCAAAACTATGTTGAATAACAGTGGTGAGAATGGACATCCTTATCTTGTTCCTGATCTTAGAGGAAATGCTTTCAATTTTTCACCATTGAGGATGATGTTTGCTGTGGTTTTTTCATATATGGCCTTTATTATGTTGAGGTATGTTCCCTCTATGCCGAATTTCTGGAGAGTTTTTATCATAAATGGGTGTTGGATTTTGTCAAAAGCTTTTGCTGCATCTATTGAGATGATCATATGGTTTTTATTCTTCAATTTGTTAATGTGGTGTATCACATTGATTGATTTGCATATAATGAAGAATCCTTATGTCCCTGGGATAATTTCCACTTGATCATGGTATATGATCCTTTTAATGTGTTGTTGGATTCTGTTTGCTTCTCTTTTGTTGAGGATTTCTGCCCCTATATTTATCAGTGATATTGGTCTGTAAATTTCTTTTTTTGTTGTATCTCTGTCTGGTTTTGGTATCAGGATGATGGTAGCATCATAGAATGAGTTTGGGAGTGTTCGTTCCTCTACAATTTATTGGAAGAGTTTGAGAAGGATGGGTGTTCACTCTTCTAAATGTTTGATAGAATTCACCTGTGAAGACATCTGGTCCTGGACTTTTTTTTTTTTTTGGAAGATTTTTAATCACAGTTTCAATTTCATTACTTGTGATTGGCCTGTTCATACTTTCTATTTCCTCCTGGTTCAGTCTTAGAAGGTTATACTTTCTAAGAATTTGTCTATTTCTACCAGGTTGTCCATTTTATTGGCATAGGGTTGCTGGTAGTTGTATTCTCTTATGATGCTTTTTATTTCTGTGGTGTCTGTTGTAACTTCTCCTTTTTCATTTCTAATTTTATTGATTTGAGTCCTCTCCCTTTTTTTCTTGTAGAGTCTGGCTAAAGATTTACCAATTTTGTTTATCTTCTCAAAGAACCAGCTTTTAGTTTTATTGATCTTTGCTACTGTATATACTTTGTTTCTACTTCATTTATTTCTGCTCTGATATTTATGATTTCTTTCCTTCTACTAACTTTGGGTTTTGTTTATTCTTCTTTCTGTAGTTCCTTCAGGTGTAAGGTTAGATTTTTTATTTGAGATTTTCCTGGTTTCTTGAGGTAAGATTGTGTTGCTATAATCGTCCCTCTTAGAACTCCTTTTGCTGCATTTGATAGGTTTTGGATCTTCTTGTTTTCATTGTCATTTGTCTCTAGGTATTTTTTTATTAACATCTTTATTGGAGTATAATTGCTTTACAATGGTGTGTTAGTTTCTGATGTATAACAAACTGAATCATCTATACATATACATATATCCCCATATCTCCTCCCTCTTGCTTCTCCCTCCCATCCTCCCTATCCCACCCCTCTAGGTGGTCACAAAGCACCAAGCTGATCTCCCTGCACTATGCTGCTGCTTCCCACTAGCTATCTATTTTGCATTTTTAATGGATAAAGAAGATGTGGCACATATATACAATGGAATATATCTCTAGGTATTTTTTGATTTCCTCTTTGATATCTTCTGTGATCTCTTGGTTATTTAGTAACATATTGTTTAACCTTCATGTGTTTGTGTTTTTTTCCCTGTTATGATTTCTAATCTCATAACACCATGGTTGGAAAAGATGCTTGATATGATTTCAATTTTCTTAAATTTACCAAGGCTCGATTTGTGACCCAAGATGTGATCTATCCTAGAGAATGTTCCATGTGCACTTGAGAAGAAAGTGTGCTCTGCTGTTTTTGGATGGAATGTCCTATAAATATCAATTAAGTGTATCTGGTCTATTGTGTCATTTAAAGCTTGTGTTTCCTTATTAATTTTCTATCTGGATGATCTGTCCATTGGTGTAAGTGAGATGTTAAAGCCCCCCACTATTATTGTGTTACTGTCGATTTCCTCTAATATAGTCATTAGCAGTTGCCTGATGTATTGAGGTGCTCCTATGTTGAGTGCATATATAATTTTTATATCTTTGTCTTGGATTGATCACTTGATTGTTATATAGTTTCCTTCCTTGTCTCTTGTAGCATTCTTTATTTTAAAGTCTATTTTATCTGAGTATTGCTACTCCAGCTTTCCTTTGATTTCCATTTGCATGTAATAACTTTTTCCATCCCCTCACTTTCAGTGTGTATGTGTCCCTGGGTCTGAAGTGGGTCTCTTGTAGACAGCATATATATGGGTTTTGTTTTTGTATCCATTCAGCCAGCTTGTGTATTTTGGTTGGAGCATTTAATCCATTCATATTTATGGTAATTATCAATATGTATGTTCCTATTATCATTTTCTTAATTGTTTTGGGTTTGTTTTTGTAGGTCCTTTTCCTCTCTTGTGTTTCCCACTAAGAGAAGTTCCTTTAGCATTTGCTGTAGAGCTGGTTTGGTGGTGCTGAATTCTCCTAGCTTGTACTTGTCTGTAAAGCTTTTGATTTCTCCATTGAATCTGAATGAGATCCTTGCCAGGTAGAGTAATCTTGGTTGTAGGTTCTTCCCTTTCATCACTTTAAATACATTATGCCACTCCCTTCTGGCTTGTAGAGTTTCTGCTGAGAAATCAGCTGTTAACCTTATGGGAGTCCCCTTGTATATGTCGTGTTTCCCTTGTTGCTTTTAATAATTTTTCTTTGTCTTTAATTTTTTTTCAATTTGATTACTATGCGTCTTGGCTTGTTTCTCCTTGGGTTTATCCTATCTGGGACTCTCTGCACTTCCTGGACTTGGGTGGCAATTTCCTTTCCCATGTTAGGGAAGTTTTCAACTAAAATACCTTCAAATATTTTCTCAGGTTCTTTCTCTCTCTCTTCTCCTTCTGGGACCCCTATAATGCGAATGTTGGTGTGTTTAATATTGTCCCAGAGGTCTCGTAGGCTGTCTTCCTTTCTTTTCTTTTCTTTTTTTTTTTCATTATTCTGTTCCATGGCAGTGATTTCCACCATTCTGTCTTCCAGGTCACTTATCCGTTCTTCTGCCTCAGTTATTCTGCTATTGATTCCTTCTAGTGTAGTTTTCTTCTCAGTAATTGTATTGTTCATCTGTTTGTTCTTTAATTCTTCTAGATCTTTGTTAAACATTTTTTTGCATCTTCTCGATCTTTGCCTCCATTCTTTTTCCGAGGTCCTAGATTATCTTCACTATCATTATTCTGGATTCTTTTTCTGGAAAGTTACCTATCTCCACTTCATTTACTTGTTTTTCTGGGGTTTTATCTTGTTCCTTCTTCTGGTACATAGCCCTCTGCCTTTTCATCCTGTCTATCTTTCTGTGAATGTGGTTTTTGTTCCACAGGCTGCAGGATTGTATTCTTCTTGCTTCTTCTGTCTGCCCTCTGGTGGATGAGGCTATTTAAGAGACTTTTGCAAGTTTCCTGTTGGGAGGGACTGGTGGTGGGTAGAGCTGGCTGTTGCTTTCTTGGGCAGAGCTCTGTAAAACTTTAATCCACTTGTCTGCTGATGGGTGGGGCTGAGTTCCCTCCCTGTTGGTTGTTTGGCTTGAGGTGACCCAGCACTGGAGTCCACAGGCCCTGCAGTGGGCCTAATGGTGGACTCGGGAGAGACTAACACCAAGGAGTACTTCCAAGAACTTCTGCTGCCAGTGTTCTTGTCTCCACAGTGAACCACAGCCATCCCTTGCCTCTGCAGGAGACCCTCCAATACTACCAGGTAGGTCTGGTCAGTCTCCTATGGGCTCACTGCTCAGTCCTGCTGGGTTCTGATGAGCACACTAATTTGTGTGTGTCCTCCACGAGTGGAGCCTCTGTTTCCCCCAGACCTGTCGAGGTCCTGCAATCAAATCCTGCTAGGCTTCAGAGTCTGATTCTCTGGGAATTCCTCCACTCGTTGCTGGACCCCAAGGTTTAGAAGCCTGATGTGGTGCTCAGAACCTTCACTCCAGTGGGCAGACTTCTGTGGTATAAATGTTCCCCAGTTTGTGAGTAACCCACCCTGGTGTTATGGGATTTGGTTTTATTGTGATTGCACTCCTCTTACCATCTCATTGTGGCTTCTGCTTTGTCTTTGGATGTGGGGTATCGTTTTTGGTGAGTTCTAATATCTTCCTGTCGATGATTATCCAGCAGTTGTTATTTTGGTCCTCTCGATAGAGGGTGTAAGCACACATCCTTCTACTCCACCATCTTGGAACCACTCTCTCTCATTCGATCTTTAAACCTAGCTGATGAGGTATTTGGTAATTTCCACTTGCAGTGGCAAATAAAAGAAGTAGCTTCACCTCTAATCTTGCAACAACATTATTCACAGAACAGAGTCACTGAAAAAGACTCATGTTAACTTTAAACTCATATTTTGTCAGTTAAAATTCATGCCTCTTATCCCTTCACTGGATCACTGCTTTGTTGAAAAGTAGCATCATTTGCAATCCTGACAGCAGGGGATTGGGGTGCAGGAACTGCAAATGTGTTGTATTCTGACCTCAGCAATGGTTTAGGAGCCCAAAGAATAGCGCAACATATTTTCAACAAGGAAAATTCTCTTACAAAGTGAAAAACAGAAAAAAAAAAAAAACACAAATATGTATATAAGATAAAAGTAAAACAGGTGGTAAGGTCTCCACTAAGTAGCTTTTCATTTATTCTTTCATATTCTTCTCTTTCTGATTATTTAACCAAATAGGATTTTAAGTGCATTCTCTCTCTCTATTCCGCGAAGTATTTCTGCTCAATCTATAATCACAATAGAAGGCTTCAAAGAAAATATTATTATGCATTTTTTAAATTTAGTACTTTCAAGTGCTTATTACGTTAAAGATTTTCTTTTATCAAATGGTGATAATCTAAGAAGGGGTGGAGCCTCAGAAATCCAAACCTGCTATATTCTGCAAAGCTACACACAGATAACATCAATGTATTAATTCATAGATTCTAATTTATAATTATAATTCTAAAAATTATAAACAAAAATGTGAATTCTAGACCTTATTCCTTACGTACCTCAGGATGAGAAAAGGCATTCACCTTTTCTGCCTAAACTTTCTTCTGGATCACTCTCTTCCACTCACACCAATTAGACAATAAGAAGGAATAATCAGCTTCCTGGACACTGATTGGCTCACATTCCCAGGTAGGTACAGGCATCGGTGGCTGCAGGCAATTCTGGAGACCCCTGTCTTAGCACATGTTCAGGTGCAGTGGGACAAGATTCAGAATTTGTCTTAGTGGGGAGAGATAGGCCACATCCTCCAAGCTTCCAGAGGTTTCTACATTGGAGGATTTGGCTTTGCTTCTTTTTGTGATACTCTTTTAAGTTTATAACTCTGTGGGGAACAGTGGCAGTGATACAGAGCAGGATCCAGATATGTTTGTTTTGCAGAGGGGGATGTGGGACCAAACTTGTCCTTGGCTATCCATTGAAACATTCATAGTTTTATCTGTCTTCCACAGATTACCATTGGCATGCTTTGAACAAGTCTTTCTTGTCAGGTAATCTCCTAGGTATTTATTTGCTACCCATTAAGACTTAATTTCAGGACATACTGGGACATGGGAATATTCAAGGCTTCTAAAGCTCTGTTGCCTTGAATTGCATGCACAGAAATATGTTTAGTAGAACCTTACTATCTGTCTAAGGAGCAACAGACTCAAGTCACTTTCTGCAGTCATATTTTTCTTTCATCCCATCACCTATTTCAAAACAGGGGATTATTTGTTAGTTTGGAATAGGATGGTCTCTCATTCTTAAAATACTATTTCTCCCATACCTTTTGGTTATATCCTGAATTGCCTTTGATTCTCTAAATGATTAGCTATTTATAAACCTCTTACATTTTTTTCTGAAGACAATTTGTACAGAAATTCTTATTCCTTGACTTAAAGGTAGATCGTTATGGGAGAAAAAAGAGTAAGAACCAAGAGAAAGGGAAAATAGTTGATGTTTAAAAATGTCTTTCCATGCCTGTCTATCCACATATCCACCTACAATTTGAGCTAAAGCTATTAAAATTGAGTGATGTCGGTACAATGCCTACTTATTTTGTAAAAATGAAATACTTCCCCTATTTACAGTCCTTATTCTTGTCTACCTAATTTTTGTGACAAAGCTAGTTGTCACTAAACCCAAAATGTTATTTCTTTGATATTCTCACCTTACCAATTTTCTGTTAGAGGGGTTTAACCTGGAATCTCTGAATACAACGCAGGCAGTCCATGAATCAGAGTGGGAAAACATTAGCTACATCTATGTTCTCACTAACCTTTAACTGAAAATTACATATAGATAATAAACTAAGGTGGTATTAATATCTGTGAATTGGCAATCAATATAAATTACAGACATATTCATGTAATAGTACAGCTTATGCAAATCCTTAAAATGTATTTGCATTTAACATGATAAAATTTCAGTATTTATTGAAACCACAACTAGATCTTGTTATTTAATACATTAATAAAGAAGTAGGTATATTAGTCTATCTCTATTTTGATTTTAAATTTTTTATAGCTAAATTTCAGTATAATTTCCTTTATAATTGCATGTATTTCATTATTTCCAATTAGAAACGTTATTTAAATAATGATATATAACCTCACACTGGTCAGAATGCCCATCATTAAAAAGTCTACAAATAACAAATGCTAGAGAGGGTGTGGAGAAAAGGGAACCCTCCTACACTGTTGGTGGGAATGTAAGTTGGTACAGCCACTGTGGAAAACAATATGGAGGTTCTTCAAAAAACTAAAAACAGAATTGTCATATGATCCAGCAATCACACTCCTGGGCATATATCCAGACAAAACTCTAATTCAAAAAGACACGTACCCCTATGTTCATAGCAGCACTATTCACAACAACCAAGACATGGAAACTACTTAAATGTCCATCGACAGATGAATGGATAAAGAAGATGTGGTACATATATACAATGGAAGACTACTCAGCCATAAAAAAGAATGAAATAATGCCATTTGCAGCAACATGGATGGAACCAGAGACTATCATACTAAGTGAAGTAAGTCAGAAAGAGAAAGACAAATACCATATGATATCACTTATATGTGGAATCTAAAATATGACACAAATGAACCTATCTATGAAACAGAAACAGATTCATGGACATAGAGAATACACTGGTGGTTGCCAAGTTGGAGGGGGGATGTGGGAGGGATGGACTGGGAGTTTGGGGTTAGTAGATGCACACTGGTATGTATAGAATGGATAAACAACAAGGTCCTACTGTACAGCACAGGGAACTATATTCAATATCCTGTGATAAATCATAATGGAAAAGAATATGAAAAAGAATATATATATTATATATATATAAAGAATATATTATATATATATATATAACTGAGTCAGTTTGCTGTACGGCAGTAATTAATACAACATTGTAATTCAACTATACTTCAATTAAGAACAAAAAAAGGAATGGGTACATAATCTTTACCCGATGGCCAAAGAGATACATGGCACACACACAAAAGTTTAGGAACCCCATATGTGACTGTAGTTTCTGATAGAGCCAGATATATTTCTATATCACCCATGTCACTAGCAGAATTATGAGGGCTTTTAGTTAGTGAATTGATGTTTTCTGATCCTTGATTTGAAATATTCTTTTATAGAAATATGATTAAACAAGAAAAAGAAATAATGTAATGCCTACTTATATTTGACCAAAAACAAGAAAACAATTGTTCTTTACTAACAGTCAATGGATGGAGTGACACTGATGCCCATGCCTTCACCAGGTCCACATATCTGTCAAGTCACTTGTCACTTATGTGGAAGGATTCCTAAAGGAAGGCTGTGTAATTATAAACAGTTGATAATGATGGACTCATTAGTCTTTCAATAGCAGAACTTTACAATATATTGTACTTTATATGTCATAAAATGCCCCTAATATGGGTAATTATTTTTTTTGGAAAAATGCTTTTAATAGTAGATTCTAGTCATTTGTAATGTAATGGATTAAGTTTAAGAAGGAGTCACACAGCTTCCATTCTCCCACTTATTTTTTTTCACTTTACAGAGATAAGTAAATGTTTCAAATTTGCTGACCTTTTCTGTAGTAAGTCAGTAGTTTGCTACCAAGCAGTTATAATCAAAAATAATAAAGACACATAATCTGTCATTTCAATATAAAGGTGGCATTTTAATATTAATGGAGAAAGTAACTGCTGTTCAAAGGAAAGTGTTCCTATGGAGAGACTAGTTTAAAAGAGGTGCTTGCAAAGTTTTTCATCTTTATGTGTTTTAGTTGCCCAAAATGATCATGTGCCACCTATATGTGGTAATTTCAAAGCACTAAAAGACTTCTAAATTAAAATTTTCAGTGGTTTTTAATTTATTTGGTAAAAATATAAAAATAATGCAGTATCTTAGTTTGGAAGAACTTTCTAGGAGCATGGAAAATACAAATTTTCTATCCGCATTTCAGCAAAAACCTGTGTATAATTGGAAAAGTAAATTGAAAAATCATCATAATCGTTTGATAAGTGCATTTAATAATGCCTTTTTCCCATTTTTCACATGTGGATTTTTGTACAGTATTTTTCTCTTTCTCAATCTATGATAGTCAATAAAACTTCTATTTAAAAACAAACGAAAAACACTGGACTTTGCAAAAGATGCCTAAATTGGTAAACCCACATTTTCAAAAATCATGAAATAATCATCTGCTCACAACAGAAATATCAGCATTAATTTTAGTGAAACCAAATGTTTTCTACTATTAATAAGACTATAATTAAATATTTTATATACATATGTCTCATCTCATTAACTTACTATGTTTAATGTATTTTACAATATAAACATTCTCTTAGTTTGCTTGTATGTGTATATAGTTTATTGAAGTTAATAAACATACATTAGGATAGAATATTTAAAGTCTTTTCACTAATAGAGCACATAATCCAAAAAGTTGGCACATCACTGGAGTAAACATGAAAGAATTTCCATGAGTGAATAGATTTAATCTTTGTAAAAAGATATTTTTAAAAATTCATTTACTGTTATATTGACTGCTTTGCTTTTAATATATCAAATGATCATTTGAAAACCATTTCCTCTTGAAGGTCACTTGAAATGGCTTTTACTAGCAAGGCTATTCCTTTCATGTTTCAATTATTTCATGACTTCTTATAATTATGGTCATATTTTTTATGCTCCTTGTTCCATGATATGGAAGTCCTCTCTTGCATAAGTATGGTCTCCTAAGTAACTTTTTGAGCTACACATGAGTTTTTATTAACTTTTGTTGCTCTCTCACATCCTTTTCTTCACTATCAATGCCTTAGGTTTGGCTATTCAGACCTCGTGCCCAGATTACTACAAGAATCTCCTAACCAGTTTCCCTATTCCTTATAGCATTTTCAAGGTTACTGCCAGAATGATATTTCCAAAAAGTAACCCCATACTCAAAACCCTTCAAAGGCTTGCCTTCAGCCTCAAAATAATATCCCATTTCCTGAAGCTTGTGACAAAGTTCCTGCTGGATTGGCCCTCATCACCTCAGCCAATTTTAGACCCTGTGCACCACCAGAAATAGGCCAGCTTGTTCACCACACCATTGCACAGGCAGTTTCCTTTGCTGAAAACCCCATTTCTGACACCTAACACCTTATTTCTTAATTCTGGAATCTTCTGTTCTTACACATCTGGTGTTTATCCCTCCTCTGTTCCATTTCATTTGGTTAATCATCCCTAGTCTATACTTCATTGCTCCCACATTAATGTTTATCAACTCATTTATCACATTTTAAATTGTTATATAATTGGCAAGAATACCTAGACAAAGTCTTTGACCAGAAATTCTAAAATGTGACAATTCCCTAAATTTACCCACAGAAATGGATGTTGAAATCTCCTGTGAAATTATATCAAAAATGGTATTATTTTCCCTCTGAATTATAGTATTTATTGAAGTTAGAGGAGAAAAAATTTCCTAAAACAAGGAAAAAGGATTCACTATACGTACTGAGACTAATAGAAGAATGTGTATGCATTTTTAATATCGAAAGATTTTACCTTTTATGTTTTTAAAATAAATATAATTGACTATTCTGTCTTTACATGAGAATCAAATATTCCTCTTTTAACTTTTACATTATATTTATTCATACATTCAAGCATAATGCAAGCATATGAAGCATTTATTCTGTCCCATGCACTGTTCCAGGAACTGGGCGTATAATAGTGAACACAAGAGATAAGGCATAGGCCCTGACTTTTCCCCCCGAGCAAACGTACAAAATATATGAAGTAATGGTTTCCGTGAGGATGTTGAAAAGCCCACAAACAATATCCCTCTTCCTACATATTTACCTATTTATTGATTTACTTCTATCTGATAATGCTGTGATGATTTAGCCCTTCATCCAGACTAGATACCTCAGAATCCTTTTATTATAAATTAAGGGTATACAGCATTATAATTCAACATCTATATATATTATAAAGTGATCACCACAAGTCTAGTTGTCATCCATCACCATATAGTTAAGCCCTTTCACCTATTTGACCCACCTCCCAACCCCCTTCCCCTCTGTTCTCTGTATTTATGACTTTTTTTTTTGATTCCATATATGAAAAATTATGTGATATATGTCTTTCTACATCTGACTTATTTCACTTAGCATAATAAACTCAAGGTCCATCCATGTTGTTACAAATGGCAGTATTTCATTCTTTTTCTTGGCTGAATAATATTTCATTGTATATATATATATGTCACATCTTCTTTATCCATTCATCTATCTTTGGACACTTACTTTGTTTTTATAACTTGGATATTGTAAATAATGTTAGAGTGAACATAAGGGTGCATATATTTTTTGTATTAGTGGTTTCATGGTTTTTCTATATATACCCAGAGGTAGAATAGCTGGATTATATAGTAAGTTCTATTCTTAATTGCTTGATGAACCTTCATATTGTTTTTCACAGTGGCTGTATCAATTTACAGTTCCAATGTACAGTGTACAATGGTTCCCTTTTCTCCATATCTTCTCCAACATTTGTTAATTTTTGTCTTTTTAATAATTGCCATTCTGATAGGTGTGAGGTGATATATCATTGTGGTTTTGTTTACCTTTTCCTAATAATGAGTGATGCTGAACATCTTTTCATGCACATGTTGGTCATCTGTATGTCTTCTTTGGAAAAATGTTTATTGAGATTCTCTGCCAATTTCTTAATCAGGTTGTTTAGTTTTTGTTGTTGAATTCCTTATATATTTTGGATATTAACCCCTTACCAGATATATGATTTGCAAATATCTTATCTCTTTTAGCAGGTTGCCTTTTTGTTTTGATGATGGTTTTCTTCACTGTGCAGAAGCTTTTTAGTTGGATGTAGTCCCACTTGTTTTGTTTTTGTTTCTCTTGCCTTTGGAGTCAGAACTACAAAAAAATCACTAAGACTAATGTCAGGGAGCTCACTGCCTATATTTTCTTCTCGGAATTTTATGGTTTCAGATCTTACATTCAAGCCTTTAACCCATTTTGAGTTAAGTTTTGTGTGGATAGTGACTTGGTTTCTCAAATATTCTAATTTTAACTATAAGGAAAAACACTAATTACCCTTATTAAATAGCATAAAAGCTCCATAAATCAGTTAAGGCTATTTCAAAAGTAAAATTAAAATGCAACAGAAGAAGAAGAAAGCACCCTTTACTTAAGAAGATAAATTGATACACTGTATACAGAGTGATTTAACAAATGCAAAAAATTATGATGCCTTTTAAAAATGTGTGTACTGAGGGAACAGGATTAATACATTCATTCAGATGCTAATTTACAAACTAAAATTATTCTTAAAATGTATTCTGGTTAAATCTGTCATATTCAAGCTAGGAGTATCTTCAAAATTTGTATTGATACGTGATCCTGCTAAAGTGGCTCTACTTCTGGCTGATTTCAACTTTTTTTTTTTTTTTTTTTTTTTTTTTTGTGGTACGTGGACCTCTCACTGTTGTGGCCTCTCCCGTCACAGAGCACAGGCTCCGGAAGCGCAGGCTCAGTGGCCATGGCTCACGGGCCCAGCTGCTTCGCAGCATGTGGGATCTTCCTGGACCGGGGCACAAACCCATGTGCTCTGCATTGGCAGGCAGACTCTCAACAACTGCGCCACCAGGGAAGCCCCTGATTTCAACTTTTAACTATTATTTTCAGAATGGATTGCAAGTAGAAACACCACATTGTTTTTTCCACAAAACTTTTCCACTATCATCACATGAAAACTGATTATTTCATAAATAAATACTGGGTTGGCCAAAAAGTTCGTTTGTTTTTTCCATAAGATGGCTCTAGTAGCACTTAGTTGTCTTGAACTTCATTCAAAACAATTTTGTTAGATTGTATGTGACAGCTGTCATATCGTGCATTTAAAAAAATGACTTACCAAAATTGATGAATTTTTGTGTAGCCATTTTAATATTGAAGATGGAAGGAAAAGCAACATTTCAGTATATTACGCTTCATTATTTCAAGAAAAGTAAAAACACAACCAAAACGCAAAAAAAAAGATTTGTGCAGTATATGGAGAAGGTGCTGTGACAGATCAAATGTGTCAAAAGTGGTTTGTGAAGTTTCGTGCTGGAGATTTCTCGCTGTATGATGCTCCACGGTTGGGTAGACCAGTTTAAGTTGATAGCTATCAAATCGAGACATTAATATAGAACAATCAACATTATACCATGTGGGAGATAGCTGACGTATTCAAAATATCCAAATCAAGCGTTGAAAGTCATTTGCTCCAGCTTGATTATATTAATCACTTTGATGTTTGGGTTCCACATAAGTTAAGTGAAAAAACCTTCTTGACTGTATTTCCGAATGTGATTCTCCACTTAAATGTAAAGATAACATTCCATTTTTTAAACAAATTGTGATGAGTGATGAAAAGTGGATACTGTACAATAATGTGGAACAGAAGAGATTGTGGCACAAGTGAAATGAACAACCATCAACCACATCAAAGGCTGGTCTTCATCCAAAGAATGTGATGATGTGTATTTGGTGGGATTGGAAGGGAGTCCTCTATTATGAGCTCCTTCCAGAAAACCAAACGATTAATTCCAATAAGTACTGCTCGCAATTAGACCAACTGAAAGCAGCACTCGATGAAAAGCATCCAGAATTAGTCAACAGAATATACATAGTCTTCCTTCAGGATAACACAAGACCACATGTTTCTCTGATGACCAGGCAAAAACTGTTACAGCTTGGCTGGGAAGTTCTGATTCATCTGCTGTGTTTGCCAGACATTGTACTTTGGGATTTCCATTTATTTAGGTCTTTACAAAATTCTCTTAATGGAAAAAATTTCAATTCCCTGGAAGACTGTAAAAGGCACCTGGAACAGTTATTTCCTCAAAAAGATAAAACGTTTTGGGAAGATGGAATTATGAAGTTGCCTGAAAAATGGCAGAAGGTAGTGGAACAAAAGGGTGAATACATGGTTCAATAAAGTTCCTGGCGAAAATGAAATATGCGTCTTTTATTTTTACTTAAAAGCTGAAGGCACTTTTTGGCCAACCCAATATTTCCAGCCAATGATGCTTTTACTATGTACATAAGTAAATGTCTAATTAAAGATAGATATATATATATATATAATATTCATTTCCTAAAGATTAAATTGTTTAATGAAAATAAAGCACTTTTACTGTACAGTTTTCAACTTTGCTTTTTGTCCTTGGTAGGAGCCAGAAGTGTATATATTTATTTCTTGTTCAAACGTTTACTGCCTCTTCCTTTGTCCCATTCTGACTGGCTCCCTTCTATCAGTTCCTTTTGTATAGGAAAATTAGGCTTTCTAATCTACCAACATAAGGTACCCGACTTGCTTTGGTCAATGAAATGTGAGTGGAGGTGATGTGTCCTAGTCTCTAGTAGAAACTTTAAAGCTATTGCATGGTTCTACCATAGCACTTTCCCCTTCAATGTGAGGCCAGCATGTTTCAGGTAGGACCTTCAACTTCACATTCATGCTAGAATAAAGATCTGCAACCACTCTATGCAGGGAGCCCAGATCAAATGCTCTGTGATCTCAGAAGCTGGGCTTCAAGCTCTGGTTCTGGACCAGCTCCTATTGAGGCCCCAAAGTTCAGGGTTCAAGGGAAAATACCTTGAACACTGAACTTTTAATTTCACCTTTTGAACCTCAATTTCCTTAGCTTTCAAGTGGATACTATCAAATTTGTAGGATTGTTAGAAACTTTAAATGTTTTTGGTACACAGTAAACTCTCATTAAATGACCTAATTATATATATGACCAAAAATATAACTAGAGTTTAGGAGAAACAAATTTATTTATTCTCCCTAACTGAGCAACAGTTAAAAATGTTTGTCTGAACGACTTATGTATTCCTCTTTGATGATTTCTGAAAATATTGAAAGCATGGCAAAGAAGCACTTAAAAGTTATTAGAAAAGATTTATGTAAGTATTTTCACAAACCAGGTAGTGGTAGTTTAGAGAAAGACCCCTCTTCCTATATTTTAGAGAACACTATTCAGACAAACTACTTCATATATTTGGAAAAATAGATATTTTAGAATTTTCTTCACATTGTTTCTTATTTTTAAGAGAGACACAAATTTTCATTTAGATTTAGATTAGTACCCAAGCCTATCAAAGGTAGATTAACAAGTTTTGCGCTTTCTAATGACAGATACATATAAACAGAGATTACTGGTGTTGGAATAATGAACATATTACTTGCATTGTATTTATTTTAATATTCATTTTAATTTAACTAGTTTATTTTCTTTAAAAGTGACATATTTATGGCAAGTGTTAAAGGTTTTGCAGTTTGCAATATGTTTAAGTCAGTTGATAAAAATATATCAAATATATAACACAGGTAATATAAGGATATGTCAAAATCATAGAGAATAACTAACTATGAATTAGAAAATACTGTCATAAAATAGGGTTAGTGATTAATATAGTTTCCTGATTTACAAAATCTATCTTTAATACCTCTCCTCTAATCCAGGTAACCTAATTCACTCTTTTTAGAACATATTTTATAATTATTTTCCTTACCCTCTCTTCTCAATTTTTATTATTTTTCTCATCTGTTCTTCTTTATTACCATGGAGTAAATATAAAATAAATATATACATAAATATAGATATACAAACCACTTTAGCTTCTAGAAAGCACAATTTTAAAATACAGTGGTCTCTTTATAATAGAGTTACAAATATTCTTTAAAATATAATTATAACTTGTTCTTTAATGTTCTCCACTTTTCACATATTTGTCTTATATACTCAAGTAGAAAGTATAGTTTTTGGTAAGTCAAGACTGTAACATTTCCATAATGCATGGAACACTGGACTAGAGTCTATGATCTTTAATTTCTAGTCCTAACTTAGCTATTCATTCATGAATGTATTAATTACATACCCTGGTTATCAATTTTCCTTTCTTCAGAATGAGAGAACTGAATTTTCTTGCACCTATTATTCTTCTCAGATCTCTAATGAAAGAAGATGTGTCTCTTTAAAATATTGACATTGCCTGCGTTTATATAAATTCATTTTACAGATATAGGCATTTTTAGTTCAGACCTCCTAATTGGTTTTCATCTGCCATTTTCGACCCACACTATTTTTATCAAAAATTAGATAGAAAAATCATTAATAATCATGATAAATCTCTAAATCTTGAGGCTCACTTATTAGAATCAACACTTTTTAATAAGTTTTATGAATTGTTCTGTCTTCCCTACTGAAGTGGGAGTACCTTAAGGGCATAATCACCTCGACAAATTCATTTTTGTATTTTCATAGCACATAAACTGCCTTGCATGTTTGGGTCTGTAAAAATGTTTATTGAATAAAAGAAACAAAACAAATAATATTTGGTTTTCTAGCACTGTTCTCATTGAAAAGGCCTAATTTTCTGGAATCCCCAATTCAGAAACTTGATTCAGTTTCATGGTAGATGTTAAAACTAAAACTGGAAAAATAATTTTGTGTCATCAACTTTTAGGCTGATTTTCATCAGGTAAAGCCAGATTCTACATTTAGAACAGGAGATAATAACATAGAAGAATGGAGAAATGCAGTTATTAGAAGTGGGAGATGATATCATTGCTATATATGAGATACCAAACATTTCACTTAGCTATAAAAAAAAAAAAAGGAAAGAAAAGAATATTTAAAGGATTTAGCTTTTTACATTATCATAGGAGGTTTTCTTTTCCATTTCTATGGTAACTTACTGCTCATGTAGATAATTGCAGGTACACTTATAAAATCATATTCTGAGAGTTCACTTTTTAATTTTGATCCCCTTTCCCTTTGCTGCTTCCATCTGCTCTGAGTGTGACTGATGATGTTGGGAGCCTTTGCAGCATCATTGCCTCATGCACTTTGTATGCATGAAGCAGATGTAATCTCAGATGATCAGGTATCTATTACTCCTATGAGGAAATATCTACAATAAGCAATTAATTGTGTTTCAAATCCTCCAGTTAGTCATTTATAGAAGATTTAGCAGTACTGTTCATGGACATTCTATTGATCTGTATGTGTGGCTAATTTATCTTCCCTTTCCTATGACTGAAGATAATATAGAGGATATTTTTTCTTTTCTTTCAACATATTATCATACACTAGATTTGCTTTTTCCCCCTCCTTAAAATGTTATTGAATTTATTTATAAAGTCTAGCATTTCTGTGTACTATATGATTCTTATTACCACATAAATACATTTACAAAACTACAAAAGCTTGAACCTAATTTAATAAATAAGTAAAAGCAATGCCCTTGAAGTTCTCTCTTTAACTGCTCATAGTTAACCCTCATAACACAGAACACAAAGTCTTCAAAGAAATGCTCCTTTCCCTTCCCTTTAATTTTTCCTCAACACACATGAACACATACACAAATGTACTGCAGAGGCTTAAGATTGTCCAATGTTGCAGAAAATACTGCCTTTCTAGGATCTATCATAGTTTAAGAGTATTTTGTGACAAGAAGAGTAGTTCCACCAGAACAGGGGTAGAGAAGGGGACCTTAACAATTTATTCTCTTTATTTTCAAACATACCCACTACAGAAAATTATAGAGGGAGTCATTAGTTTACACAAATTTTCTTAAGCTTTTTCCTCCAATGGCAGCAGAGAGTTTTTGGAAAGAAGCAGGGAGGGAAGAAAACAACAACACAATCTTCAGTATTTAAACTAGGACTCCTAAACTTTAACCAGCTTTTGGAAACATCCTCTGAAATGCATTTTTCTAGTTTTCCTGGGGAATTTTTTCCCACTTCATATCTATCACATCAACTTTTAAAAAATGAATGCTTATTCATACATATTCTGCTAAAGGCAGAAAAAGAAAAAAAAAATAATCACAGCCACTTCCCAGTTAAATAATAATGTGAATTTTTGCTGTTTCATTTCTTATTCTTCACTTTTCCTTATCTCAAAGTACACCTCTTAGTATTCCAGAAGAAGTCCAAGATTTGCATATAAATCTAATTGTGTGTATTCATGCAAAACTTTTCAATTCATGACAAACTATCCATAGATATTAAAATTAATTTGTGAGGAAAGAGCCATTGTGTTCAGAGATAGAAAGTGTCAAGCCTCCTGATCCTCCATGTTTTACTACCACTTAGCTGTACACAAAGTGGACTTATGAAAAGTGCTAAACATTTAGGTAAGCAAAGGGCCATATGTTTGAGAAAGGTGCATCTATGAACTGTGTCTCACATATCGGTGTACATTTGTATATGTACTTGATGCTTTCATTATTATTGAATGGAAATGTAAGACTTTCCATATTTAGAGTAGATTGATCCAAATAAGAAATCATTTAAGCCTAAGACAACTGAAAGTTATTTTTATCACTTGGATCATATAGTAATCCATGAAGCTATTTAACAATGGACTAGATATTTAAGTATTTATTCTGTGTAAATCAATATTTCTGGCTAAAATCAGGAATATTTAATTCTCAGATTTTTAAATTAATTTTTTTAACCAGGTTGAATTCAGTAGATATTTATGTATTTAGTTAAGTCTTATCCTAGGAGTAGTGATTATTTTTCTGCTGATGTAAGCCATAGGGCTTTCTACAAATTGTGTACATTAAGGAAGACAGAATGGGATACTTCCTGTAAATATTATGCACCTTCGTATTTTGATGGTGACTCCTCCACTTCTCCATTTCCCATCAGCTCTCTTTAATTGTGAAATTCCAAAGCTCAATGTTTACTTCCTGGGAGTCTATCATCACACTATTTCTACAGTTGAACTTATCAGTTAAAAAAAAAAAAATGACACAGTATCTACTGATGCAGGTGGAACAATAATATCAAAATTGGCAAAGGGAATTTTATTATTAAACACATATGAGAAAAAACATCAAGTTCCATTTCTTATATTTATAGCTTTCTCAAAGCTACTGTTTAGGCCTATACCTGTTATCATGGGAGGAGGAGAGAGAAGTTTAAGACTACAATCCTGTCCACAGGTGAATAGTGGAAGTGGTATCCTGAATAGCACTTGATTTATCGTATTTCCTGTCTTTTTGTTAGAGAGTTTAGACTATGGGCTTAAGTCATCCACTATGCTATACTTGTCGTTCATGACTTTATCCAGTGTAATATAATTAACATCATGAACATAACAGGTAAAGAAGGAGATATGTTTGACCTAAAAATTCAAGTAAAATTTTTAAAAACATCATTTGACTTTGGAAGGAGTCCAATTGTTTGAAAACAGTTGCTCTTATCAATTCAAATAAGAAAAATTAAAATTTAGAAACTATTATTAACAAAAAGTCAGAAATTCTGTATCTTGGCCTTTTTCTTTCAAAGTGAGTTATCTAGGTAAATTACCACAAAATTGAGTTTAAAATAATTACGCTACCAAATAAAATTTGGATAATCTTTGAAAAGGCCTCAAAGGAGATATAACATTCCATACCTGTATAATGAGAATTGCTTTTCAGACTTAAATATGTGTATCTCAATGTCGTGTTTGTTTATAACAAAGACCTCTATTCCTAAGTTACTAAAATGTAGAGAAAAGAAAACTAATGGATGTTTATAATACTCGCATAGGCAATTAAGCTTATTCTGCTTATTTCATTCAAACATTCTATTTTCTAGCTGGTAATGACAGAAATATCAAATCCTCTTTAAAAAAAAACCAGTCAGTTGATAGCCTAAAATCGATAGAGTTTGCATATGTCCATTCAAGGATAGAATTTAGTTTTTGAAATTCAGGATGATAGTTACTTCTTAAATGCTACTTGTACAGATAACCTTACTATGACAGTTGCATAACAACTAAATTTTCTGCCCTTGAAGTCAATGAGAGTTCTGTTCCCAGAAATGTGACCACAAGTTGACTTACTCTAATACCGTAGATTTTATTATTTAGTTATGAGGCCTCTCATGCACATTAGGAGTTGACAAGAGTTCGTGGATGGGAGAATAATTACTTACTAAATGTCATACATTAATTTCAAAAGGTTTGCTTTTCAATTGATAACCTTATGATGAATATGTCATCAGGGCACAACGATATTTTATCTTTCAGATGTTCTTAATCTGGAAACCATTAAGACTCTATGCAACCTAAATTCAAGTTGTTTAGCAGGGATTCTGCAATGTCTACTGTAAACTTTATGTCTACACTAATGAGATTTGTATATCAAATCACACTTTTATTTTGAGGAGTAGCATGAGATTTTTAATATCTGGATCTGTGAGAGTAAATATATTTCAACATATGTTGTACCATTTTTCATAACTTTTAAATAATAATCAACTAAGAGAGTTATTATAATAAAGAAATATTATAACAGGATATTCATCTAATAAATAAATCTTAATAATCATTAGAAAAAGTCACCACAATGTGTGTCACATGAAAACCAGAAACATTACTTGACTAATCTGAATTTCAAAAGGTATGGAAATTCATTTAAATGGATTTGGATTTCTACTTTTTTGAAACCAGCCAAATATTCAGTGAATTCGAATTTTTGTTTTATATACATTTTCCAAAACAGATAAATAAAATGCATTATGACATAATTAAGCCATAAATTATAAAAAAAATACTTTATCTGTTTGCTCTATTCTCGACAGGCAAAAACACACACACTCACGTATGCAGAAAGAGGAAAGCAAAAGCAGATATCAAATATACCAATGCTAAGAATTGAATCCATAAAGTAAAACTATGAGAATAATTTTACTTTACTTCCACTTAGTTAAATTAACACCAGGGTTTATATAATTTCATTAAAGAAAGATATTTAGACTATTGCAATGTATAAAACCAACAACTATAATAAAGGTTGCTCAACTAGACTGAATAGTATAATAACTAATACTACCTTTGAGTAATTTACAGTCTACAAGTTAAGAAAGATGTAAGAAAATGAAGGATGTGCAGGAATGGAAGGAACCATCTGGCACTAGGCAGAGAAAAAGAAAGAATAAATGTAGGAAAAAGTCCTGTGAAGCTTAGGAGTCTCCCACCCTAGAAATTGGAGTGGCCACAAAAACACAGACATTATAAATGAATGAATATTTGCAAAAGAAATCATTGACAAGTCCTACTTTAGAATTATAACTTCTGTTTTGCTCTTGACAAAGGTAGCTTTCCCAAGAAAGTAAAGAAAAAGTAATTTTCCTGCCACACTAAAAATGGAGATGAACCTGAAAACACAGAATATGATATATACCAGAGTGACTACAGTATACCGAAAGGAAGTAAAACAGAAATAGAGTCACAGAGGTAGAAAATAAATTTATGGTTACCAAAGGTGAAGGGGTCGGGGGAGGGATGAATTATGAGATTGGGGTTAACATGTACACACTATTATGTATAAAATAGATAACTAATAAGGACCTACTGTATAGCACAGGGGACTCTACTCAACACTCTAATAACCTATATGGGAAAAGAATCTAAAAAAGAAGGGATATATGTATATGTATAACTGATTCACTTTGCTGTATACCTAAAACTAACACAACATTGTAAATCAACTATACTCCAACCAAAAATTAAAAAAAAAAAAAAAAGAAGTTGGCTGACATAGGTATTTTGCCTTTGAGGTAGGGAGATTGAATCAAATTCGTAGACTTAACATGTCAGCTTCTACAACTGTTCAACAAGACTTGATCTAAGGAAACTTATATTTAAATAAACAAGACTTGTAAAAGAAGTAATTGTGGGCTTCCCTGTTGGCGCAGTGATTGAGAGTCTGCCTGCCGATGCAGGGAACACGGGTTCGTGCCCCGGTCCGGGAGGATCCCACATGCCGCAGAGAGGCTGGACCCATGAGCCATGACCGCTTAGCCTGCGCGTCTGGAGCCTGTGCTCCGCAAAGGGAGAGGCCACAACAGTGAGAGGCCCGTGTACCAAAGTAATTGTTAAAACGATTGTTGTAAGGATTGACGCCCATATTTTTATTGAAACATTTTAATATATAATAAAATGGAATAATGCACATTATCTCATTCAAAAGGGTTTTTTACCCCCATATTATTTGTGGTAGACAAGTCACATTAGAAGAGACATGTTTAATGATCTTAAACTATGACATAAAATTAGCAAAAAAAATTCACAATAATTTGAGTAAAAGGTAGGGATAAAACGTTATAATACCATTTCTAACTGAATTGTTTTGTTGCCCTATTGATATAACCACAGAATAAGTAAATCCACAGTTTATATGTAAAAAAGACATAACCATTATTTGACCAATTCCTTTTAATAGAAATATGTATTCAAGAACTACTAAGAAGCAAAACCAAACAAAAAGAAACAAAGCACTTTACATGAAAGGGACTTTGCAATAAATAACTACTTACTATAAATATGTTGTTCTCACAGTTTCTGGACTTTTTGCCTATTTATAATGAAAAATAACAGAACATTTCTAGACACAATTGGCAAATTCATCCAAAAAAGACTTCTACCAGATTTTTTTGTTGTTTTTGTTTAATTTGCTAAATGAACTATAAGAGGCACAGGACATTAGTGTATATTTAGCACAATGTGAATCATCATAATATGTATAAATGGGTAAGTGCTCTTATGAATATGTTGGTATGAAAACAATTTAAATGTCAGAATGATTATACAAAACAAAGATTATTGAGATTTGGCTTTAATTTTTAGATCCTTTCCCTATACTGCAATCCAATCATAATTTTTAAAAATTCCTCTGTTAAGTAGACCAAACTCAAAGAAGTAGAAATCAGCACAGCCATGCCTTTTTCTTATCCCCCAATCACCTCACTGAAATAAATCCTGACAAAACAAAAACTGAAAGAAAGTATTGTTTGCTTTGCTTTATCCATCCTATACATAATTACAAAAGTTTTCTTCGCATAACTTCTTGAAGTTCATTAGCTATCTATAATTTCTCAATTGCGGCTTTGTCATGGGATTAGAACATCATTATTTTGAGTCACTATTGTGCCAGTAATCTTCAAAACTTAACTCTAGGGCAATTAGTTTAAGTGGACTCCAAAGTCCAGAAATATGCTCCCATCTGGTGCAAAACAGTATTTTAAAAAATTACTTATTTTAAAAAGTAGTTATTGCCTGAATATTTTAGACTGTATAGAAAACAAATATTTTCATACAACTCCTAAAATATGATATAACTAGCTCTTTGATTGCTACAAAATTATTATTATTATGTTTTCTTTGGAATATTTGGTCATTTTTCAAATATGCCAAGTTTAATTTCATTCTTTTTAGGTGTGTTATAATGCAGTTTGAGAAATTATGTTCAAGTAATCACCATAATAACTTTTTGCATATTTAAAAGTAAAAGGTAAAAGAAAATATAAAAATTACAACTTTATAATGGTCAAATGCTTTTTTAATGAGTTACGTTTGATTAATTCATTTGTTCCATTAGAAGAGAGTTGACACTATAAGGAAATTCAGGAGAGACCATGTCTATATTGTCATAAGTTGTATCATTCCCTACCATTGTCCATTCTATGATATGTAAAGATCCTTCATTATGTGTACAATTAAGTATTAACAACATAATTCAGAGTCTAAGAAGAATTGTTTCTATTATATTACCGCACTTCATGAATCAGATAATTTTTATTGTTCTCTTTAATTTGAAAGTCCCATTTCAGTATATGTTTAATTTTCAGAATTTATGTTACTCGAATCTTTGAATTTGAAACAGAACATGCAGAGGAAAGATAAAAGTGTTGTTTTCTTTAACTTTGATTTTGAGTCTTTTCACTCTGGACTTATTAAGAGAGATTTATTTGTTATATTTTATTTCTGAAGAAATATGGATAATTCTCTATTTTCCTGTCCATTTCTACTAGATAGTATCATAAAAATCAGTAGAATTTCTTACTTTATGGCTACTGAGCTTAGAATTTTCAAAGACGTAATTATTTTTGACAGAAAGTTGATACAGATAAATGGCCAAAGAAGGCCATTTTCTCACTTATTTCAAGGAAGACATGTCCCTTGTGATAAATACCAACTATTCAATGACTTACAACTGAAATATTTTATAATTTAGCTCCTATAAGCACGTTTGTTCCCTTGAATAACTGGTAAATTTCTCTCTCTCTCTTTCTCTCTCCATCCCTCCTTCCTTCCCATATAATTATATAATCATATATATTTATATAGTATATACAAAATTATATATACATAAATATTGTATATTTAACATATATAAACATATGTTATATGTAACATATACAAAATAATATATACAAAATATAGTATATTTAACATATTATGTATTTAAAATTAAAAATTTGTTTCTACCAGTAAGTGCAATGGCACTTTTAAACATATATTCTTTTTGTGAAGCACACAATTTCAAAATAAAGCTGTATATATATATATATATATATACTTGAGCATCTAGTCCATATCATTGTTGTGCTTAAGACTAAAGAAAAGTATCAAAATAAATTGTTCTTTCAAAAGCTCAAGATAAATTTTGTCATATCAAAAACAAAGTTGATGTAAGCAAACTATTGATAGCCATTTTCATTTCATTGTCCTTCATTCTTCATATAAAATTTGTAATCAAACCTTTCTATTTTTTAAAGTTATTATTTTGATAAAAGGGTTTCCTCTCTCTCATAAGAATTATATAGTTAAAAGACACTTCTATGTAAATATTTGACTAAAAGAGCTCAATTTTCTTGAATATGTTTGAACTCTCCTGAAATAAATAATAGCAATCTCTTTAATGAGTTTGAGGTGAGTGAAAATTTGATAGATTTACTAAAGAACAGCATTTAGCTATTCAATAAAAATAACTTTCATAAAAAAGTATAGAGGAAAGGATTAAAACAAATAATATTGAAGTCTGCTTGCCTTTTTTTCTTTTTTAATTTAATTTTTCACTAATTTTTATGTCTACTATTAGCCAAGACTGAAAAGAATATTGTTGCTGAATAGAATTAAGTGAAAATAAAACTTATGAAGTGAAAGCAAAGCTAGGATTTAGATGGGGGAAAAGAGAGCTCTGATATGAAAGATAAAAATTAATAATGGTAGTCTAATATTCTTACCTAGAAAAAAAATTCTTACCTGGAACTACTCTAAGTGCCTTACATATATTAACTCATTCAAATTTCTCAGTGATGTATCTTCTAGGGAGCAGGTACAATTTTATGTCTATTATATGATTTAGGTAACTGATACACAAAGAGGTTAACAAAATTGTTCAAGGTAACAGAAGTTGTAGAGCTATGATAGGAATTTAGCCAGTTCTACTTCAAAGCCCACATACTTATACTGAGCCATACTGTCTGTGATGAAGAAATTTGACTTAATTATTTTAGGAGATTAGTCAAAGTAATCTCTAAGATGGGAAAGAGCTAACTATGGGAAGCCAACCATTTGCTTACACTGTGAAAAGACTGAAATAAAATGAAGAGTAAAAATATTAGGAAGTGGAAAGTATATGGTTTCTGGAACAAGACTGTGGATTAAGTATACATAACCTATCTCCCTGCCTTCCCAATCTCATATAAATGAAAAACAAATATGTACTAAATAGAGTAAAACCATAAGTGCACCCATTAGAACCTTTGACAAAATGTTGGAATACCAAGAGCATATGGAATGTAAGTGATTGATGAAGTAGAGAAAGACATAGGCAAAACAGGTACAGGCAAGGCTGTAATAAAATTTGGAGTTTTCTACCAAACTCCAAACTCAGAGTGGAATATCCAAACTCAGAGTGGAATATAAAGAAATGCTCTAGGTTTTTAATTTAATGATCATCAATGGCTACTCATTCCTACCCATACTCATATAGAGAACACTTGTCAGTGGAGATATTTACCATCATAACCACTGAATCCATAATAAATATGTGTAATTTGCCAGTGAGTTACTAAAGTTTGGGTGTCAGGATTGGCACACCAGAATAGGGCCCTTAACTTCCCTCACAGTTTGTCTGCTAATATTTGGATCACTAATTCTAAAATGAAAAGTGTCAGTGGACATGCTAATATATTTAAAGCTCATAATTAGTTCAAGAAAACACATATAAAAAGTAAATCCTTATAGAAACCATACTGTACACAAATATTAATAAAAATAAAAACCCAGTGGTTAAGTTATATTTAGGGAAAACAACTGCATAGGAGGGAAGCATCACATTAAAAATAGACAAATTGCACCAGAGGAACGAGATAATTCAAGGAACACGAGGGCATCTTAAAATAATCTACCTAGCAACTTTGGAGAATATAAGAAATATTGCTTCAGTAAATCAACCTAGGATATTATAAGCAAATTGAATTGAGAGAATAAAGAAAACAATTCTAAAATTATAAATGCATGGAAAATGAAAAATTTAATAGAAGACTTTGAAGACAAAAATGGGAAAATTTGTAGATGGAATAAAATGTCAAAATAAGACACAATTTAATAAGCATAAAGATCCTATTCTAAAGCTATGGTTAATATCAGAAAAAAAGAAGAGTGAAGTAGATAGAAAATGAATAAATAAATGTTAGAGAAAAATCACAGATTTGAAAGGCAGGAATATGCAAATCAAAAAAGCTCACAGTGAAACTCTAGTACACTGTTGGTGGGGCTATAAATTGGTACAGCTATCCTGGAAAACAGTATGGAGGTTCCTCAAGAAATTAAATATAGAACTATCATGACCCAGCAATTCCACTCCTGGGTATTTACCTGAAGAAAATGAAATCACTAATTTGGAAAGATACATACACCCCAGTGTTCACAGCAATATTTTTTACAATTGCCAAGATATGGAAGCAACCTAAGTGTCCATCAAGAGATGAATGGATAAAGAAAATGTGGCATATGTATATATTTTTATGGCTGAGTAGCATTCCACGGTGTATGTGTGTGTATAAACACACATATTGTGATGTGTATATATACACAGTGGTATGTGTATGTATGTACACACACATGCAAACACACACTGGGGAATGGTACTCAGCCATAAAAAAAAGAATTAAAATTTGGCATTTGTGACAACATGGATGAACCCAGAGAGTATAACACTCAGTGAAATAAGTCAGATAGAAAAAGACATATACTGTATGTTTTCACTTATATGTGGAATCTAAAAAATAAAGAAAATGAATGAATATAACAAAAAATACATGGACTTAGAGATACAGAGAACAAACTAGTGGTTACCAGAGGGAAGTGGGTGAATAGAGGGGCAAAAGAAATGAAGGGAATAAAGAGGTACAAATTACTAGGTATAAAATAAATAAGTTACAAGGATGTAATGTACAGCACAGGGTATATATCCAATATTTTATAATGACTTTATATAAAATATAATCTATAAAAATATGAATCACTATGCTGTACACCTGAAACTAATACAATATTGTGAGTCAACTCTACTTGAATAAAAAAATTCACAGTAACTGCTAATTTTTATTTTTCTCCATTTTTGTTATATTGACCTAATTTATTAATTTCCTACAATAAAAACTATATTGACACATTTGTAGAAAGTCTTTCATAAAGTATGACCAGAACAATAGACCAGACACTTTAAATATCAAGAATCATTACATCCATTGTAGATTTCTCTTTGAACTAAAATGGTACTAAAATATATTAAATATACACAAATAAGTGTTAAAGTTTGGCTTTAGGTTTGCATGGTGTTATTTAATAAATCTTCTAAATCATATATCTAGTATATTGAATTTTTCATTGTTTAAGCTTGAAGCTAATTAAAGTATGCCTTTCAGAGAAAAGAGTAGGTTCTGGAATTTTTAATTTTTTTTAAAAAAATTTATGTTTCTGAAAAATATTAAAATAATTGACCTAATCAACAAAGTAGGCATTAGGTATGAAAGGGCAAACATGAATACAGGAAAATTTCCATGTTAAAGAGCAAAAATCTGTCAATTTTCTGCTCTCATCAGAGCAATGCATTTTTATTTCTAACACACAATACATTTCCTGACCTCCACCAGGTACTTTGATTTGGTATAAACATTCTGTCTTAGTGATGCCTATTAATGTCATAGGCCACCTAAGTAAGAGCACCAAAGGCATATATTTTAGTATTAATTTATGTTAATTTCACTCATGATAAAGCATGATGAGACAGTTTAGTGCACATGGGCTCTATAATAAAATCAAACTGAGAGAAAGGTAGCTCTGTACTATTGTCACACTATCACTGATGTGTGTGTGTGTGTGTGTGTGTGTGTAGATAATATTGCTAGTCTTAGTGTTCTGATATTTATGTCTAAACACAATGTACCAAGTACATATATTTAAGTCCAAAAGAGAAACTTTTATTCAGTAAGAAGTATCTTAAAACACTTAATATATTTTACAAATGTAGTTAGGAAGAAAAATTGGCAAAATGGCACTGCTCTAATACCATTTTGGCAATAGCTGTATCAGTAATGCATTATTTGTTTTACAGAAAGTGCTATAAAAATATAGAAGTAAAAGTCATAGTCATTCATTATCTTTCCCCTTAGCAAGGTAGACTAAGTATTTTTCAACATATTTCAATCCTTTGGCATTTTTTAGTTAATTTATTCACCTGTCACATTTCAGCTCAAAAGCAATATCTGCTTTCTTGCTTGCTTTGTTATTATATTGAGAAGTGAAGCAAAATAATTGTCTTAAGATTATCTACTCATATTTTCTGTATAGCATAGGTGGTATAAAATTTACCTTAAACTTGTATTGTACAGATAAAATTAAGAGAAAAAGTACAGAATTGTGTATATACATGATCTATGCATATATTCATAGAATAGAGCAGTAAGATTATTTATTAGCTAATTCAGGATCTAAGATTTCTGCAGTCTTCTATTGTGTAAAGGAAGAAAGTAGGGATAGAAAATTGATTTAGCATGCTCAACTCTTTGACACTGAAATATAATAAGAAAATTGAATATGTCTAGTGTATGCATATAAAGGAGATACTTCTAAAGACAGACATTCATTTTTTCATTTAACAAATATGTATAGAATACATGCTCTACGCCAGGCAATGTTCTAGGAAAAACAGAGAAAAATATCACTAAGGAACTTACCTTCTAATTGAGAGTAACAGATTATACAGTTTATTCAAAGATGATAAACGTTTGAGGAAAAAGGAAGAAAAGAAGGGGAAAAGGGAGCACAGGTTGAAGCTGATGGATGTATGAGAAGAATGCAAAATTGTGAATGTTATTTGAGGAAGATTTTTAAAATATCTTGAAAATTTCTACAAAAGGAACTTGACATGAATATTCTTGTTCTGGCTATGCTCAAGCCTTCCTTCTTTATCCCCTTCAGATATTTCCACAAATGTCACTTTCTTGGTATTATTTTCAGATTTCTATCCTTCCAATTATTTTCAGATTTTTATCCTTCCAGTCTTTGCTCAAATTTCACCTTCTCAGTATGCATTTCCATGTGGGTTGCTCTTATTTGAAATTATGATTCTCCACTCATTTAACCATTAACTCCACCTCCCCATACATTTTCTTGATTTTATTTTTCTCCATTGTTCACCATATGAACAAATCTATATTTTATTTACTAATTAAGTTATTATATGTCTCCTCCAACTAGCATATAAATTCTATGAAGGCAGGAATTTGTTTTGTTTTGTTTTGTTTTCACTGCTATTGCTCTGGCCCTTGAATGGCATTTGGATTTAATAGGCACTCAACAAATTTTTATTGAATATATATCTAATTAATCTAGCTATCATCTTTGACACATTCATCCCCTTCGCTTTTTATATGCAATCAATTATTATATCTCCTTTATTTTTTGCTCCCAAATATCTCTTTAATCTGCATACATCACTCCAATTCTACTGGCATCAAGACTGCCTCATGTCCATTGCTCCATCTCCTACTTTTCTCAGTTTCCACCTATGGTCTTTTCAAATCCATTCTCTTCACTTTTGCTAGAAGGAACATGCTAAAATGAATATCTGATAAACTCATTTTCATTTTAGAAATTCCTCAATAGAGTCCTTGGTTCTTTTTTTAAAAAAATAAATTTATTTATTTATTTGTTTTTGGCTGCGTTGGGTCTTCGTTGCTGTGCGCGGGCTTTTCTCTAGTTGCAGCGAGCGGGGGTTACTCTTTGTTGCGGTGCGCGGGCTTCTCAGTGTGGTGGCTTCTCTTGTTGCGGAGCACTGGCTCTAGGCGTGCGGCCTTTGGTAGTTGTAGCTCGCGGGCTCTAGAGCACAGTCTCAGTAATCGTGGTGCACGGGCTTAGCTGCTCCGCGACATGTGGTATCTTCCCAGGCCAGGGCTCGAACCCGTGTTCCCTGTATTGGCAGACGGATTCTCAACCACTGTGCCACCAGAGAAGTCTGAGTCCTTGATTCTTAAAGTCCCAAATCCAACAGAACTTGGCTGTGCTAACATCTCCAGCCTAATGTTATACCATTTGCCAATCTTACCTGATATCAGGGTTATACTGCCTTTTTCCAGTTGATCAAACAATTTTTTTTCTCTAGAGTTTTACACATAACAAGCCTACTTCTAGAGTATATATGCTCACATCCACTCCACCCTCATCCATTCTTTGCTGTTGGGTCAATTACTTTCTCAGGGAAGCCTTTCCTTCTAACTCCTAGAACTTTGGTTTGTAATACTATACAGATCTCTAAAGTTTTCTTTCTTAATCTTTACCTCAGCTTGTAAATATATATATTTGAGGGATTATTTTTATTAATTTCTGTCTTCTCCACTAGGTTGTATGCTCTGTAAGAATGGACATCATTTCTGCTATGATCACCATGGTTTCCCTGGAACGTTGTACACAATAGATGCTCAAAAATAAAACCAGGAAAAAAAACCAAACAAAAAGGAATGGATGAATGAAGACACAGTATCTTGGATTCCTGCCCAATATAGTGATCTATAATAAAGGGGAAATGTTACCTAATTGAGAGTGGCAAACTTGAGAATGAATATTCATTGAGTCAGTACCTCCTGATGCCAGTTCTGTATGTTGATTTAGATAGACTAGCTGAATAATTCTAAAACACTAAGGCCATTTAAAACAAATCAGTAATAGTGTGTGAAACCTATATAAGTCTAAATACAAAGAATTTATAAGTCCAATTGAGGACCCATGTGTTTCTGTTATATTTTTTCCTTTTTTCATTATGCTTGACAATTTTGAAACTGAGTTTTGTTACAGTTCATTAGCCTACTGCAATGTGCTAGTATGATAAGATTGCACTGAGATGCATAACATAACATTTTAGCATGAACAATTGAAATTACAAGGTTTTACAGTTAGTGTGTTGTGCAGATTGTTTCAGCTTGGTCTGGAAGTTGAATTTGTGAGCAGGTAGCTTGTTGTGATGGAGTGAGATGAAACTGGTGCCCAATCATTGGAGAAAGTTGTAATGATGTATGAAATGAGAAATCTCTGTCCACTCTGTGCAGAGAATACAAGCCCTCCTTTGCATTCACTGCTTGATATTTTCTCCAAAATGTTTTTGTAACTCCAGAGAATGGAAAGTCCATAGCAGAGCCAAAACTTGCAGTTTATCAGAAAAACTGAGAAATTAGATTTGTTGGAAAATTTGTGAAAATGAAGAATTATATAACCTCCTATTGTAAGCAAGATTTTTTGTAACCATATAGATACCACCACTTATACAATTAAGCTCCAATGTCCTTAGCCTAATGCATGTGTGCATGCACACACACACATACACACAGAGTGAGAAAACAACCTATCCAGGAAAAGTACTCTGAAAAAAATGTAAGTTAGAACTCATTTCCATTAAATATTTTAAGCAACTTTTATCTTGACTCCTTTTGAAAGTTATAGAAAAGCCTTATGAGAAGATTTATTCATTAATTAGACAACTATTTATTAAAACGTATTATATCATTCACAGTACTAACTGGGGATACAGAGTAAGCAAAACACAAAGACCTCTGCTTTACTGGAATTTACTTTCTAATTCAGACAATACAGGGAATAAATTAGGAAAGTATGCAACATGTTTGTAGTAAGTGCTATGGAGAAGAATAAAGTGGAGAGAGGAATCGAAAGAGTAGAGTGAAGGTTTTTATATAAGGTGGTCAAGGAAAATCACACTAAGAAGACTTGAGAACAGTTCTGAAGGAAGTAAGGAATCAAGGAAGAAAGCCATTCCACGATTAGGGAAAATGGCCTTTCAAACACCAGGAAAAACAAGGGAAACCGGCAGGAGAGTGCCTAGAATATTTGAGAAAAAACAATAGATCAGTGTGGGTATGCAAACAACGTTAGAGAGACATTGGAAGAGAAGGCAGCTTACAGAGACTTGCACATTATTGTAAACTTTTTTTTTTTTTTTTTTTTTTTGTGGTACGCGGGCCTCTCACTGTTGTGGCCTCTCCCATTGCGGAGCACAGGCTCCGGACACACAGGCCCAGCGGCCGTGGGTCTCGGGCCCAGCCGCTCCGCGGCATGTGGGATCTTCCCGGGCCGGGGCACGAACCCATGTCCCCTGCATCGGCAGGCGGACTCTCAACCACTGCGCCACCAGGGAAGCCCTATTGTAAACTTTTTGCTTTATTTATTCTGAGTGAAATAGGAAGCCATTTGTGGGGGATTGAGAGACAAAGAATGACATAGGGCTATTTGAAAGTACTACTGAAAGCACTTTGGCTGCTTTTTGGAAAGATAAAGATCAGTAAAGAATTATTTCATTACTCAGGGGAGATAGAATGATAGCACAGACTAGGATGGTAACAGAAGTTGAGAGAATAGAAAACTTAAAATGGGAGACAGATAGATAAGCATAAAGCTACTTCAAATGTGTAACAACCACACTGAAATAGGAGAAGAAAGAGGAGAGAGAGAAGAGGGGGGAGAGAAAAAAAAAGGACTAATCCAGGTAACTTTTAAACATGGGATTTTTATAACATCCTCTGAGACTAATGACAAAAAGAGCTTACAGTGATGAAACTTTAGTTATTAGGTTCAGCAGCATATTTTCTGCAATGATTTGAATTCGGGATTCTGAGTACACATTCTGTGTATCCTAGAAAAAATGTAATAAGTAATTATGTTGAAGATAATATAATAAGAGTCAAGTCTCTCATTCTGGGAGAAGGGTGTTACAAATAAAAGGGAGGAGGCCGAGAATAAACCTTATGGTACTGGATTGGAATTGGATGTATCAGTATAAACTCAAAAGTGATATGAATACATATAAACATACATACAAACACACATACCCCACACACATATTTCCTAGTTTTTGGTTTCTTTTTCTCCTCTGAAATGACATAAGAACAATGATATCTCAGTAGCAATGAGCACCCCTTGTGCCTGGTGTCCATGTTAAATATCAATCTGAATTAAAAGGAACAAAGGCTCTGAAGAGAGATGATTCTAGGGCTTGGCAATAAAAGGAAATGTTGAAAGACATACAGGAACACGTTGAAGAGGCTCCTACTGACCAAACTGATTTAAACATCAGAATAAATAATCATACTACTCCATATAACCCATAGAAAAAAACATTCTATTAGTGGATAATAATATAAACATAAAATTAATTAATATGTTAATGTAGGAAAAGGAAAAGGCATTTCTTTACAGTAGACTTCCAACAAATAAAAACAGGATATAATTAATCAATCACATTTAGCAACCATCAGAATTATAAATGATTCAATCAGGAATCATGAACAGATGCTAAAAATATTAAGTGAAAGTTTGATGAGGAAGGATGTTTACAGAGCCTCAAAATATTTCCCCACCAATTACTCACTAACTGTAAAGGGGAAAGTAGTAACTTTACCATGAAAAACATGAAGGCACAATCTTAAATCAGGGATCAACAACATCACCAACAAGAGGACGAACTTACAGTATGTATCTCCCTCTATTGAGCATTGGTAAGTTCACAACATCACTTGTATGCAATTTGTGACCAAAGTGGACAACATGAATCTGAGAAAACATTGAGAGAAATTCTACCAACTAACAGCCCTGTACTCTGAAGATCAAAACCATGAAAAACAAAAAAACAAAAAAAACAAACCCTCAAAAACAACAAAGGAGACTAAAGTAACCTGGCAAGGAAAGGCAATGCTGAATTTCCTGATTTTACGATTTTGTTATACTGTCAAAGAATGTCACTGTCCTTAGGAAATACAAACTGAAGTATTTAAGATAAAAGGCATGATGTTTGCAACTTACTCTCAAATGGTTAACAGTTCTTTAAAATAAACAGAGAGAGAATAAATCAAATGAGGCGAATTCTTTTAAATGGTTGAATCTGTAAAGAAAAAACAAAGGGCTTGTAAAAGTGCTATGTAGTATTTGTGAAACTTCTCTAAAGTTTGAAATGAAATAGGTAGAAAAACTTTCTTCAAACATTTTATTCTTTTAGGAATTAAATACATATTTGCAACATTTAACCTTCAAATGTAATAACAGCCTACTGCCTTTTTTTCCTTTTTAAAAAATATATTTCTACCATAATTCAAAAAGAGTCATGTACCACAATGTTCATTTCAGCACTATTTACAATAGCCAGGGCATGGAAGCAACCTAAGTGTCCATCAACAAATGAATGGGTAAAGAAAATGTGGCACGTATATACAATGGACTGTTACTCCGACATAAAAGGAAATGAAATTGAGTTATTTGTAGTGAAGTGGATGGACCTAGTGTCTGTCACACAGAATGAAGTAAGTCAGAAAGAGAAAAACAAATACCATATGCTAACACATATATATGGAATCTAAAAAAAAGATAGTTCTGACGAACCTAGGGGCAGCCCAGGAATAAAGATGCAGACATAGAGAATGGATTTGAGGACATGGAGGGATGGGGGAAGGGGAAGCTGGGACAAAGTGAGAGAGTGGCATGGACATATATACACTGCCAAATGTAAAATAACTAGTGGGAAGCAGCCGCATAGCACAGGGAGATCAGCTTGGTGCTTTGTGACCACCTAGAGGGGTCGGATAGGGAGGGTGGGAGGAAGATGAAAGAGGGAGCGGATATGGGGATATATATATACGTATAGCCGATTCACTTTGTTATACAGCAGAAACACAACATTGTGAAGCAATTATACTCCAATAAAGATTTAAATGTATATATATATATACACACACACACACATATATATATATATTTCCTTGTCACTGAGTAAAGGTTTATAGTTTTCCAGAAAGATATTTTGCTCATATCTTACAAAATTATTTTCTAGTATTTAGTTGTTGATGCCTTTGAAAATGGATTTTTTTCCTTTATCAAAACCTGAGTTTTGATATTTATATTTTTCCTTGTATATAGCCATTCAACCAAAATATATCTTATTCATTCTAATAGTTTATAATTTAACATATATATTTTTAATTTTGGGGATGTATAACCATATTATGTGAATTTAAAAAATGCTGTCATATTTTTCTTCTCTTCCTAATACATTAGCCAAAAAAGGACATCTATAATAGTCTACCACAGGGGAACTAGGGGAAACTCATTCTACTGGGGATCTTAATTGTGGATAACCTAATACTTACTGTGATCACATATTTACAGATATCTAGGGATTTAAGAAATGGGAGATGTAGGTAATCTAGAATTGGAATGTCATGAATGTTTATAGAATTATTGTCATGTTCCTTAGAAGGAAAAAGTATGCTAAATATTCTAGTTTTGATACTATAGTTTTTTACAGAGTATACATAAATTTGTTAACTTTTCTATTTTTCAACACTACTTGGCCATGAACACTTTTACATTCTTAAGCATCGTAAATCCTTGTTTTGTTTTGTTTTTAATGCAAGATAAAGTAGTTGAGCTAATAATTATGAAGTTCTCTGCTTCTTTCAATGGGTCTTAGGACTAAATAAACCAGTGATTATGTAACAAATGTTTCTGTTAAAACAGGCATGGTGGAAATGGACCAGAGGGTAAAAGCTCTTGTTCTGACAGAAAGGAACAGGGAGGAGAATCACAATAAAAGGGCTGAGACTTAATCCAGGTGTGAGACTGCTGAGGTTGGCATATCCTCCCTTTGGAAAGATAATCCTGAGGTCCAAACTGTCCCTGTGACAAACATGCTTGGGGTTTCTTAGCAAGATTTTTCTCCCTGATAAAAAACATGTAAAAAGAAACCTCTTTTAACCCCAGACATCCTTCTTTACTGCTTAGTACTTCACCTTGCGAGGATATCATGTTAGAAGCTGCTGCAGCCATCTAGGGTCACTGAATGGAAAGACAAGCCAACTTAACATCCTGACTCTTGAACTACTGTACAACCACCTCCAGATTCTGAAGTGATATAACTAAGCCATCATGAGCCTGATATTCTCCTACCAGAAGGTGAATTCACTCTACATGATGGATACTTTTTTTTTTTTAACATCTTTATGGGAGTATAATGCTTTACAATATTATGTTAGTTTCTCCTGTAAAACAAAGTGAATCAGCCATATGCATACATATATTCCCAAATCCCCTCCCTCGTGTGTCTCCCTCCAACCCTCCCTATCCAACCCCTCTATGTGGTCACAAAGCACTAAGCTGATCTCCTTGTGCTACGCGGCTACTTCCCACTAGCTATCTGTTTTACATATGGTAGTGTATATATGTCCATGCCACTCTCTTACTTCATCCCAGTTTACACTTCCCCCTACCAGTGTCTTCAAGTCCATTTCTTTAGGTCTGTATCTTTATTCCTGTCCTGCCCCTAGGTTCTTCAGAACCATCTTTACTTTAGATTCCATATATATGTGTTAGCATATGGTATTTGTTTTTCTCTTTCTGACTTACTTCACTCTGTATGACAGTCTCTAGGTCCATCCACCTCACTACAAATAACTCAGTTTCGTTTCTTTTTATGGCTGAGTAATATTCCATTGCACATATGTGCCACATCTTCTTTATCCATTCATCTGTTGATGGACACTTAGGTTGTTTCCATGTCCTGGCTATTGTAAATAGAGCTGCAATGAACATTGTGGTACATGACTCTTTTTGAATTATGGTTTTCTCAGGTATATGCCCAGTAATGGGATTGCTGGGGTATATAGTAGTTTTATTTTTAGTTTTTTAAGGACCCTACATACTGTTCTCCATAGTGGCTCTATCAATTTACATTCCCATCAACAGTACAAGAGGGTTCCTATTTCTCCACACCCTCTCCAGGATCTACTGTTTGTAGATTTTTAATGATGGCCATTCTGACCATTGTGAGGTGATATCTCATTGTAGCTTTGATTTGCATTTCTCTAATGATTAATGATGTTGAGCATCCTTTCATGAGTTTGTTGGCAATCTGTATATCTTCTTTGGAGAAATGTCTATTTAGACCTTCTGCACATTTTTGGATTGGGTTGTTTGTTTTTTTGATACTTAGCTGCATGAGCTGCTTGTATATTTTGTAGATTAATCCTTTGTCAGTTGCTTCGTTTGCAAATATTTTCTCCCATTCTGATGGTTGTCTTTTTGTCTTGTTTATGGTTTCCTTTGCTGTGCAAAAGCTTTTAAGTTTCATTAGGTTGCATTTGTTTATTTTTGTTTTTATTTCCATTTCACTAGGTCAAAAAGGATGTTGCTGTGATTTATGTCATAGAGTGTTTTGTCTATATTTTCCCCTAATAGTTTGATAGTGTCTGACCTTATACTTAGGTCTTTAATCCATTTTGAGCCTACTTTTGTGTATGGTGTTAGGGAGTGCTTTAGTTTCATTGTTTTGCATTCAGCTGTCCAGTTTTCCCTGCACCACCTATTGAAGAGGCTGTCTTTTCTCCATTGTATATTCTTGCCTCCTTTATCAAAGATAAGGTGACCATATGTGTATGGGTTTATCTCTGGGCTTTCTATCCTGTTCCATTGATCTATATTTCTGGTTTTCTGCCAGTACCATACTCTCTTGTTTACCATAGCTTTGTAGTATAGTCTGAAGTCAGGAAGCCTGAGTCCTCCAGCTCCATTTTGCTTTCTCAAGATTGCTTTGGCTATTTGGGGTCTTTTGTGTTTCCATACAAATTGTGAAATTTTTTATTCTAGTTCTGTGAAAAATGCATTTGTAGTCTGATAGGGATTGCACTGAATCTGTAGATTGCTTTGTGTAGTATGGTCATTTTCACAATGTTGATTCTTCCAATCCAGGAGCATGGTATATCTCTCCATCTGCTGGTATCATCTTTAATTTCTTTCATCAGTGCCTTATAGTTTTCTGCATAGAGGTCTTTTGTCTCCTTAGGTAGGTTTACTCCTAGGTATTTTATTCTATTTGTTGCAGTGGTAAATGGGAGTGTTTCCCTAATTTCTCTTTCAGATTTTTCATCCTTAGTGTATATGAATGCAAGAGATTTCTGTACATTAATTTTGAATTGTGCTACTCTACCAAAAGCTCTAGTAGTTTTCTGGTAGCATCTTTAGGATTCTCTATATATACCATCATGTCATCTGCAAACAGTGACAGTTTTACTTCTTCTTTTGTGATTTGGATTCCTTTTACTTCTTTTTCTTCTCTGATTGCTGTGACTAAAACTTCCAAAACTATGTTGAATAATAGTGGTGAGAATAGGCAACCTTGTCTTTTTCCTGATCTTCGAGGAAATGGTTTCAGTTTTCCACTATTGAGAATGATGTTTGCTGTGTGTTTGTCATATATGGCCTTTATTATATTGAGGTAAGTTCCCTCTATGCCTACATCCTGGAGACTTTTTACCATAAATGGGTGTTGAATTTTTTCAAAAATTTTTTCTCCATCTATTGAGATGATCAGATGGTTTTTATCCTTCAATTGGTTGATATGGCATATCACATTGCTTGTTTTGCATATATTGAAGAAACCTTGCATTTGTTGGATAAACCCCACTTGAGCATGGTTTATGATCCTTTTAATGTGCTTTTGGATTCTGTTTACTAGTATTGTGTTGACAATGTTTGCATCGATGTTTATCAGTGATATTAGCCTGTAGTTTTCTTTTTTCATGACATCTTTTTCTGGTTTTGGTATCAGGATGATGGTCACTTTGTTGAATGAGTTTGAGAGTTTTCCTCCCTGTGCTATATTTAGGAAGAATTTGAAAAGGATAGGTGTGAACTCTTCTCTTAATGTTTCATAGAATTCGCCTGTGAAGCCATCTGGTCCTGGGCTTTTATTTGTTGGAAGATTTTTAATCACAATTTCAATTTCAGTGCTTGTGGTTGGTCTGTTTATATTTTCTATTTCTTCCTGGTTCTGTCTCGGAAGGTTATACTTTTCTAAGAATTTGTCCATTTCTTCCAGGTTACTCATTCTATTTGCATATTGTTGCTTGTAGTAATCTCTCATGATCATTTGTAGTTCTTCATTGTCAGTTGTTACTTTTCATTTCTAATTCTGTTGATTTGAGTCTTCTCCCTTTTTTCCTTATGAGTCTAATAGTTTATGAATTTCGTTTGTCTTCTCAAAGAACAAGCTTTTATCTTTTATTGATCTTTGCTATCATTTCCTTCATTTCTTTTTCATTTATTTCTGTTCTGATCTTTATGATTTCTTTCCTTCTGCTAACTTTGGGGGTTTTTTGTTCTTTTTTCTCTAATTGTTTTAGGTGTAAGTTAGGTTGTTTATTTGAGATGTTTCTTGTTTCTTGAGGTAGGAATTTATTGCTATATACTTCCCTCTTAGAACTGCTTTTGTTGCATCCCATATTTTGGGTCATCATGTTTTCATTGTCATTTGTTTCTAGGTATTTTTTGATTTCCACTTTGATTTCTTCAGTGGTCTCTTGGTTATTTAGTAGTGTATTGTTTAGCCTCCATGTGTTTGTATTTTTTTACAGATTTTTTCCTATAATTGATATCTAGTCTCATAGCGTTGTGGTCAGAAAAGATACTTGATACAATTTCAATTTTCTTAAATTTACCAAGGCTTGATTTGTGACCCAAGATATGATCTATCCTGGAGAATGTTCCATGAGCACTTGAGAAGAAAGTGTATTCTCTTGTTTTTGGATGGAATATTCTCTAAATATCAATTAAGTCCATCTTGTTTAATGTACCGTTTAAAGCTTGTGTTTCCTTATTTATTTTCATATTGGATGATCTGTCCATGGTTGAAATTGGGGTGTTAACATCCCCTACTATTATTGTGTTATGGTTGATTTCCCCTTTTATGGCTGACGATAGAGTAAATAACAGTTGTGTCTTTTATTAATTGCTTTAGCCACATTGTGATTTACCTGCCACAGGAATTCAACCCATTCACAATTATGGGAATTTCTGATATGTTATGAGGAAGAGGAAGGGCAAATCTAAGTAGAAATAAATGAGAAAAGAGATATTTTGTTGACTGTGACACTATTGTAGCAATGCAATCTTAGATTAAGTAAAGGGAAAAGAAAGATATTAGGCTATTCTTTTAAGTAATTCTTATCTAATTTAATATTTAAGCCACTGCTAATATAGACATTACTAATGTCTTTTACAGATGGGAGAAATCAAGGATTAAAGAAGTCACAGAAATTTCCTAGGTCATACAACAAACACATGCTACAAACAATTCTCATTTTTTTCTTGTACCTGGGAAGTCCACACAAGATGTCCTCCTGATTCTACTTTATGTCACAGAATTGTCAAATTGAAGAATGTCTGCTTTGACAATATCTTTGAGCTGGTTTATTAAATAAGTCTGTGCAGTTTTCAGAACTCTACTTATACTCAGTTAGTTTTAGACTTAATGTCTGTGATTCAATAACAAAACCAGTTTATTAGGGCTACAATTTGTTGTTTTTCTTTGGAAGAAGCAATCAGACAGTTCTTACCCTGCTAAATGATTTTGTCTCCAGGCTTAAAATAATTACATGCATATGTAGTGAAAAGAATAAGGAGGCCAGGTCAGAAGATAGAAGTTGTCTTTAGATGAAAATAAACAACTCAAAAAGGGTGCAAAAATGAGTTTTAGAAAATGTAAATCAGTAGATGATATGCTGATAAGTGGTATCTTTTTAGACCAAGGTTATTGATGACATTAGATTCATTTGAGAAAAGAAACAGCTGACCTTTTATGCTGGCATGGGTTCAATATGCTGGCATGGGTTCAATAAGAATAAGTATGCTAGAGCTTTCCTGTTAGTTTAGAAGAATGTATATATGATATTTCATGCCTTTATAGCAAACATTGTGTAAAAATTATCATAGTACATAAGGTACAGGAAACTAGCTTGGGTTATATATTGATACATATAAGGTTCTGGATCAAATGATCTATGAACTATCTCTGAAGGCCCTCAATCATCTGATTTTGGATATAACAGATTCAAAACAGAAATAAATCATAGAATTCTAAGAGGAAGAGATAGTCTAATCTGTTGAGTAGCTTGAGCCAAACATGTGGAAGTATTTAATAAAACTGTGTTGATTTAAAGAGTCAATATTTGGGGAAAAATTTAGCTAGTCTGGAGTGTGGTGGGTAATAACAACAATTTTTAAAAAAGTAACAAGAAAAGTAACTTATGTAATTTAGATACAATTTGAGTCACATAAAAAAATAGGATAGGTAACACTGATTTAATATAATTTATGTGAAAGAGGCAAAGGGATTTCAAATAAACATGATATCAAAGTACATCAACATCATAAGTTTTCTCTGCTCTCATTCAAGTGACATGGCTCTCACAGGTCAATTGTGCCCCCCCAATTCTGAATTGGTGGGCCTCTTCTTTTCCCTGTATAGTCCCAGGTAAGTGAGGGCCAGATGAAATATTTTACATGAGAGGGAGAAAAATGGCAAGAAGTATATTTGTTGTATGTTTTATATACAAATCTATGACTTGAATCACTCTGCATTTATCTGTATTGCTTGCAACTGTCAAGGTAACAGCCCCTTTCCTGCATCATCTCTTTAAACTCCTTGATAATTAAGGAAAAAGAAGAAGAATATAAATAAAGAAATGCACCCCCAGAACTTTTCATTATTAATGTTCTATGACTAAATTGGAAATCTGCTACTGTACCCCAAGGGGGTGATTAATTTAGCAGACTAGGAGTTTTGATTAAAAAGGAATGAAATGTCTGACATGTAGTCTATTTATCAGTTATTAGGATATTAAAACGCTCTAATCATTGTGGCACCTAAATTAAGACTTCATAGCCTAAATGTCACTTCATTTTGCTTTTTTTTATTTGGTGGTGTTTTATGTGTTTATCATCTGTGAATGTGTGTGTGTGTGTGTGTGTGTGTGTGTGAGAGAGAGAGAGAGAGAGAGAGAGAGGCACACATTCTTATGGATCTTTGAAGAAAAATAATGCTGCAAGAAAGCTTTTTGTCACAAGCTGTGTTCCCTATTTCTCCATGTTTCTGAAGATATTGGAAACATAAAGAAATTTATAATTTTTAAATTAGCTGGTCATTCCAAAAATTTAGATATGATTATAAAATTAATCTATTGGTATTAGTCAAAAATTCAGTTATCAGAATTTGTAATTTAAGATTCTGTTTTATTAATTGACACTCATAGACCCAAATATTTAAAAAGTTGTACCATATCATTGATTTAAATATTGTATAAACAGCATAAAAAAGGAATATAGATTTTTTCATTGAGTATAGCTTTATTTTAATCCTACAGAATATGCTGAAGATTTGAAGTGCTAGTGTAATGCATAAAAAATTAGTAAAATATAATTTTAAGTGTTGATTTTTCTATTTTATGAAAATGTTTACCATAGTTTAGCCTTTCTCTCTCCAGATGATTTCACTGCCCATTCATTCCCATTTGGAAAATTAAGTCAAAGTATTTCCTTCTCATAGTTCTGTGTGTTTCTCTCTTTGTCTCTGTGTATCTGTCTCTGTCTCTCTCTCTCTCCCTCGCCCCCCTTCCCCCTTCCTTCAGTGTGGAACCACAACCAGTCTTTTTTATTGATTCCTAAGCAACTTTTAAAACCTAAGAGTGTTAGACTGGGGTCTTCTTTTCCAATCTCATTTCTAGTTCTTTCTCTAATGTCTCAGAAGGCTCAGATCTGGGGCAAGACAGGTTATATTTGGAGAAATAATCTAGTTTTTCCTCATCCTTTCTACTCTCCAATCCATATTCAAGTGTGATTCCATATCTTGGGCTGGAAGAAGCATGAAAGCAGTGAGAACTCAGAATAGAAATGGGGGCAACAGGAAAAGACCATCTATTCAGCCTGAAGCCCTATTCAATTCTCCACTGACCCTTTTCCAAGGTTTAAGTCATTCAAAATCCCCAAATGAAAGAGAGGGCTAGGATGCCCAAGCAGATCTTGGTGATGTAAAAGCGAAGATGCTCCAAACCTTCAAATTTCCAAAGGCGGGGGCACTATACAGAATCAACACAGGATTTACCAACAATCCAGGGAAGAGATGGAAATCCTCTCCAATTCCCTTTCCACCCTCATACCATAAAAGTCATTTAAATTTCCTTCTTTTTCAAGACTGAATATTGCATTGTATATATGCACCACATTTTAAAAATCCATTCATCTATCCATGTACATCTAAGCTTTTTCTATATCTTGGCTATTGTAAATAATGTTGCAATGAACATAGGAGTGCAGATATCTCTTAGAGACTCTAGTTTCTCAGAAGTGGGAATCTCAGAAGTGGGATTGCTGGATCATATGATAGTTCTATTTGTAATTTTTTGAGGAATCTACATACTGCTTTCCACAATGGCTTTACCATTTTACATTCCCACCAAGAGCATACAAGGGTGCCAATTTCTCCACATCCTTGCTAACAGTTGTTTCTCTTTTGTTTTTTGAGTATAGCCATCTTAACAGGTGTGAGATGTTATCTCATTGTGGTTTTGACTTACATTTCCCTGATGATTAGTGATGTTGAACACCTTTTCATGTACCTGTTGGTAATTTGCATGTCTTCTTTGGAGGAATATCTATTCAAGTCCTTTTCCCTGCCATATGCAACAACATGGACTCACCTGGAGGACATTATGCTCAACAATATAAGCCAGTCACAGATGGACAAATACTGTACGAGTCCACTTACTTGAGGTATTTTAAGTAGTCAAACTCATAGAAACAGAGAGTAGAATGGTGGTTGCCAGGGGCTGGGGTATAGGAAATTGAGGAGTTGTTGGTCAATGGGTATAAAATTTAGGTTAAGCATGTGGCACAAGTGATAGAGATCTGTTTCATAACATCGTGCTTATAGTTAACAATTCAGTATTGTACACTTAAAAATTTGTTAAGAGGGTTAGATCTCATGTTACATATTCTTAGCACACACACAAAGTGGAGAAGGCAGGACTTTAGGAGGTGATGGATTTGTTTATTACCTTGATTGTGGTGATACTGTCATAGGTATATGCATATCTCAAGTTATATACATTAAATATGTCCAGTTTTATTGTATATCAATAATACCTTAACAAAACTATTTTGAAAAGTCATTTGTGACATGAGGAAAATGTTAATTCCAATAATATAACAACAATTAGCATTCATTAATGTCTCCCTATACTGTATCAGGCACAATGATAAATATTTGATATATATTTTATTATTAACTTTTATAAGCCTCCTATAAAGTAGGTAATATCATTGTTTTAATTTTATAGATTTTATTGCTCTTGCTAAACTAAGTTATTTAGGATAAGATAACTAGTAAGTGGAAGAGGCTTGGCTCCTATCACAAAACCCAGGCTCATAATTGATACAAAAATTGATATGCTGAATACTAGCAGCTGCTAATTGACTCTACACATAGACTTCTCTCAAATATTTGTTCAAACTGAACGACTTGTCTGGGATTGATTCATAACACAAAAATCACATATCCAATACTGGGATTCCTCCCTTGTAACAGATGTCTCACATCTGCCTTATTTGCTTTCCCCATCCATTCAGATTTAGAGATGGAGCCTAGATTAATGGAGCATGTGTGTGGTGAGAGCACAAATGTCAGAGTTTTAAAATCTGAGGGTGAATCACTTCTATCCCATAAACTAGCTACCTGAGATTTCTACCAGGCACTCATCTGTCTTTTAGTTTTCTCTTACATAAAATGAAGATACAAGATAAATGCCTTCTAACTTGATCTATGAACATATAAGATCATGAATGGAAGATGTCGACTTCTATGACTGACACAGATAATGTAATCAAAATAGTAAATATATAACTAAGATCTAAATTTTATGAATGTTTGATGAGAATATCAGCTACTTAACTTGCTCTGCTTCTTTAACTCTGATTCTAGCTAGAATTCCAATCTAGGTATATGTACATATGTTTTCTCTTTTAATGTTCAAAGAGGATGAGTGTGATATTGGATAAGAAGGAAGTTGAGGCTCAATGAATTCAGAAGATTAAGTTGAATATTAAGAGCCCCCTAATCAATTTCTTGCCAACCTGGTTGTACTTCACAGTGCCTTCCGGTGCTCACAGACCTTGTGCCACTCCCCACCAAACACCCTCACTATCATTCCAAGTCAGTCCTAGCTCAACAGTTCCCCTGACGGCTCCTGAGTTGCTGAGGACAGAGAGAAGTTTAAAAACTGCAGACCTGGACACTGAGTATCCTAGAAGCTATCCCAGTTCTCAGTTCCAATTTCAATCTCACTCCTCTTCTTGACAAAAAGATGCAAAAGTCTTTAGTGGCCCAGGATAGGCCATTTACCCTTAACTTAGGGTGTATTAGATCTTCATTTAGTTCTTGCCTCTGGATAACTTAAATGTGGTTATATAGGAGGGCCCACCACATCAAGAAGAATTTGCTTGGAATCAGATGTTTCTATTTTTTAACATTTTGTCTCCCTAGTCTTCTTTTCTTTTTAACCTGTGACAATTTCAAAGCAAAGTAAAGAAAGCTAAGTAGTTTCAACACACATACATACACATCAGAAGTGCTGCTCAGAGACTTTCAGTGTGTCATAAACATAACCAGAGCAAATAAAAATAAACCAGTTTGAGACGGTCAAAGAAAAAAGAGAAGCAGCTACAACTGTACATTATTGCCAGATTCTGGGCATCAGAAATAAGCTGAATGTCTAAATCTTGGGCTACTTTTTTGGGCAAAGCTGCAGAGAGCTGGTTAAAAGTAAACCAGGCCCATTAGGCTCTCTTGACCTTGTGAGGAAGTAGGTAAGGCATGAGGATGGGGGTAGGTATTCTGTAAGGATAATTATTTTTATAATAAGAGAGCAATTCTGACTTGAGATTACCTCCCTGCCATGGACAGGCAGTGGCTGACTATATTCCCAAAGCTTTCTCTTTTAACACTATAAGAAATATTTTCAAAGAACTCTGAAAATTAGCTCCTTTCTCTTATCACCTTAAGGGTTCTCTGGGTTTATTTCCATCATTAGTTGAAATTGTAAAGCTGAGCCAATAATTCCATTTGTACTTTATTCTCTGGAGAGCGAAAACAAAGGTCAGTTACCCTCCTTGCCCTTTTTCTTCCACCCATTTGGGGTTGCTGATGGTCTCCTTGCATTCTTGGCTTGCTAGATCAAAACCTGGGATGAAGCCAAGAGTGACAACAGCTTTGCATTGAAAATAAACAGGAATTTAAATTCTACAAGTGTGTTGTTGTGTTGTTATTTCACATTTATTTAATTCACAGGACGTTTGGCACTCAAAGGTCATGTGGGAATAGTGTGATAAGGATCATGCTAACAAAGACCAGTTTTTTCCAATATTTTTATGCAAGTGTGACACAAAACCATACCTATAGCTTTTGTGGATTTTATGCTTAGGCTCTTTTACTTTGTTGAGTTTCTATTCCTTCTTCTTCTTACTTTTTTTTCCTTTGCCAAGAGCCATGATTCAGGGAATAGGGGGCATGGATATACTCAAAACAGATTAGTGGATATTTGATTGGAGATACAGTATGAATAAAATCAAAGTAAAGCAATTTATTGTGTGTGATTGGAAACAAATAGGTAAGTGTGACACACAAAAGTAAGTATGATAGCACTAATGGGAAAGGGAGAAAGATATCAGGATTAATCAGAAAAATAAAGTTGTTTCTGGCTAAAAATTGAACTATGATTCTTTGAGTATGCAAATATAGAGAAGATTTGGAATTGGACAGTACTAATATTATGGCTCCTGTTCTAAATCCATAGGTAACAACCTTACTGTTTTGTAAACATGGTTTTTATTTCCCCATAGAATAAACACAAGGAGATGATGGTGCTATTGTGTCATTTTTATTTTTACCAACATCATATTGCTTTTTATGAAGCATTGTTTCTCTCTTCTGGGATACTCCAGAAGAAAGTAGTGAGAGATTACAGTAATCTCTGTTCATTGGGACAACAGAAGATACCTGCAACTGTTTGTCTTTCTCGTATCTTTTTAAATTTGATGTTACTAGATGGAAAACCTACAGAATTGACACCACATACTCCCTTACATAACGATCTCCCGATTCTTGTAAGTAATGCTAAAGATCATTTTCAGCAGTTCCTGGACTCTGTGCATTTTTCATATATTCTAACAGTGTAAGGCACAAGACCAAAACCCAGTGTGTTGTGCCTTCACTCAGAGGATGAGCACAGCTTTCATGTTCATTACTATTTCGATCTCAACATCCCAATGTCATACATGTCTCTATGTTTTTTTCAGGATCTTTGAAAAAGCCTTTCACTGATTTAGGAAATAAGATAGAAAAGATTAAGGCAGTGGGTTAACTGTCAGAGATAAATTTAATTCAAGTTTTGCTGCAAAGTTTTCCTCTGCCTCCTCAAAAATGGCAAAATTCTTGGCTATATTTCCATTGGATATCACATTCATTATAAGCTTCTTGGTAAATAAGGATTAGTTTATTCAAGAGTTTGTTCCATTTTCCTCCCAGAATCATTTTATTTGTACTTTGCTTAAATATAATAAACAGAATAAATATTCTGGCAGCTTGCAATGGGAGATTGAGTTCTTATATTGAAAACAAGATCATAGTAAACAATAATGAGCTCTGTCTCTGGCATATGAGTTAGAAACAGACTCACAAAGCTTAGGGAGATGTGCATCTGTGGAAAGTTTTATAAGAAAAAAATGTTATCCTTTACCATGATTCACAATGATGCTGTTAAACAGAAATATGAATTTTTCCTAAGTGCCAATACAACTGCAACACTCTATGTGGGATTCTGAATTCAAGTGGAGATATAATGGGTATATCAGACAGACTCCAAATGCACAACTACAGTTTTCGTGCAATTATTCCAAAAGCTTCTTAAGTGACCCTGAAAGCAATTTAAAATCTATGTGAATCTGTGTTTATTTTCCAATGGATCCAAGTGGGTACATCTTTATTTGAACCAGGCTCTCAAATTTAAAAGGGAGTTTTAGAGACACATAAAAAGAATGTCTGGGTTTTTCCTCAGATCCAAAAAGGGGGACTAATCATTAAAAGTAGTTGCTGCATGATGTCTTTTGCATACAACTCACAACTTAGATCTGATCTGAAGATCAAGAAAGTTCTACATAGTTTTGTATCCAAAATACAACCTATACATACTAGGTGTACAACAAATAAGTGGTGAGTATCAATATCTGTTGATAAAAGGACTGGCATCTGAATTTGATAGAGGGAGTTGTTTTTCTGAGCCTTGGGGATGTGCATATGAACTATCTCACTACATTTTTAATGCTTCTAATTTCCAGATAAGACAGACAGACAGACACACAGGTTGTTATATACTTAGATAGATGACAGACAGATATGCAGGTGCACACATTAAATAGATACATAGAAACAGATACATGGATAGATACTTAGACAAAGAGATAGATGACAGATACATGTACATAGATATATATCCATATATGTGACAGATACATAGACAGATAGATACATAGATAGATGATAGGCAGACACAATGATCAAAAAATTTTATTCAACTCCTTCCAGACCTTACTGAAAATATATATGTTCTTAAGACTGATTGATGGTCACACATTGGAATAATTACCAGTCCCGAAAGAGACATCATTTTCTTTTTGACCAATAAATTGTCCTTAAGGTTTCCCCATCACACCCTTATACTGGTCCTTTAATTCTTCACTCAGAAAATTCACTGCACTTGTGTTTGAGTGATGTGGTGCTCTCTCACCTGGCCAGCTAATATATTCAGTTTTAAATAAGCTTCTTTAGTGGTCTTATATTACTCTTTAATGGTTTGTTTTATTCATTTGAAATTTTATACTGTATGATTTTGGCCCATTGTGCCCTTGTCTTTTTACTTTCTGTGAAGCAAAGACAGTCTGTGTCTTCTCTTTATTTTACACACACTCACATTAAGTTACAGAGGCCAACTCAAACCAGATTTTAAGACCACACCCTGTTTAAACCAGGAAACTGCTCTGTGACTCCCTGTACTTTCAACCTGTCTTTTATCACCAGCAGCTCTATTGTCTTGAGTTTTGTTCACAGAGAATGGACCTTGATCAAATGCCATAAATTTCTGTCCAAGTACAACCTAGAACAAGCAGGTATGGGAGCTGCAAGTCATTTGTCTTGCTCTGTGCAAACAGATCCTAAATACAATTTTTGATTAATGTAATTGGGTGGTTTCCCTAAAACCTTGAATAAAAAGCCCTCAATAAAGTTGTCCTTACTTCCCTTATGGTCTTTGAGCATATACACTGGTTTGCTTAGCTCAAGGAACTCCTTTTATTTTTTATTATAAGACCTCATCCACAGATTATACTGAGAATGAACTTCATGAATTATTATTTCTTCATGATTATAATTCAGAGTCCTTAATTTACTCTAAATACTGCCCAAGTTGCTGGGAGGTGAGTTGCTTAATTTATAGTGAAAACTAACTTCTGGTTTATTGAAGAGCTACATTCAAGAACTTTTGAAAATTGAAGAAGATAGAAAAAATTTAGGCAAGCATTTAGAATTATATTGGATACCAATGTCAGGTTTGCCAGATCTCTGGTAATTGATCTACTTACTGGATTAAACAAATGGAGACAAATAGACAAAACATGTAATTAAAAGTTGTAAATAGACTAAGATGCCTGATACATAAAAACATCTTGTAGTGGCCAAAAATGAGGAGAAAGCCCTATTCAAGGCTGTCTTTCCTTATGGAATATTGAACAAAATTCAAACTGTAAGCAGCATGATAAGAAATTATGAATGAAATTATGAGGTAATTTCAAACCAGATTACATCATAGCTTTAAGTGATGCTTGGATGTCAACCCAGCTGCAAAAGTGAGGGAGCCTCAACTCCATCGGTCATTGGTTAAACATAAACAAGATGATTTGACTTAGCAGACCTTTACATTCACAGAGCTATAATGAATAGACATACCAAAACCCAAAAGAATTTCCTTACCTTAAAGTCAACAGCTGGCATATGTTCAAAAGAACTAAATTACAAAAGTTCAGCCTTTTCTTTGTCCTAAAGCTAGTAGATTGCCAAAATATATTTGTAGATAATGGAAAATGAAACGATATTAGAGCAAAACACTATCTAGCCCTACAGGATGTATTTCAAGCAGAAACGCTATAGGTAAAACACACTGATGGTGTTTTGAGGACATCTAGTGATCCTCACAGCTCTCCATTTTACCTTTGGACTAGTACAAGGGAGTTGACAATAGTCATAGGATGATATAAATATAAATATCCTCTGAGTTAGGTGCTACTGTCTAAAGCTTAAGTCCCACAATTTTATATTGCATATCCATCAAAATATATAAAATCTTTTTACCAATATAGTTGTAAGTACTAAGAAATACCAATCATTCTCTCCATTTCAACCAATATATTTCCTTTGGGCCCCTTTACTCAAAAACATTATTTTTTATATGACACTACTTGCAAACTGAATTGAAGATACTTTTTATGTAAAAGCTATTGCCAACCAAGTTGTTTAGAAAATATATTATTTTTGAAAATATTTATTGATTCCCCATGCATAACTTAATTAGATCTGATCTTGTCAAAGCTGCCCAACTTGATCAGGAACTACTGAAAATAGATGTAGATGTCCCAAATACTCTCTGGACCAAAAATTCAATGTATAATACAGTGACTAAAGGAGACAGATCCAGTTACAGTCCAAATGGAAAACTTTCTTTCTTTAATAGTTTACATTACATACTAAAACTAGAAGCTAAGACTGAATAATTGAAGTATTAATTTAAATATTAATTAGTAAGGGCTTAGCAACACCCTTCATACCATGTCCCTATAACACCTATATTTCTGTCATTTAAAAAAAGCCAAAAGTAGAGGATACAGATTTGAATAGGATTTAAGGACATTTTAAATATTCGTATTCATACAATTTTCTGTAGTACTCACCAAAAATATTATCCTCTCCACGATATTTCTTTATAGTAAATTTTATGTTGTAATAGAACTCTGCTCATTGTTTTAGATAGTAGAGATTTGCTTGCATTCACTTGGGAAAGATAACAGTACACTTGGACTATAATGTTTCAGAGATTTACTAAGATACTGCCATTTAGAAAAAAATATTGTTTTATGGCATGGTTAGTCAACAACAACATAACAAAATTCCCATAGAATTCTCATATATGCACTCCGATATTGTATACATGTGAAATTTCTTTCTCCTGGCCTAAAAGCACTTGCAAACGTATTTACCTTATGATTCTTAGCTAAACAGGTTCATAAGAATTTTACTTAACACACAGGATCTTGTTGTCAAATTAAACTCACATGGATCAGGCAATTTACTCAGTATCAAACTCTAAAAATTAATTCAAAACTATTGGCAATCAAAAGTTTCAGATGAAGTAGAGAGGGATCTATGGTATTGAAGGAGCTCTCTAGGTCCTTACTTTCCATGTTGGACATGTACTTCCCAGCTTAGAATAGGTGAGGTCTTTATGTTATGTTTGTGGGGCTCTTCACAGAATATGAGCATTGAAAGTATGAAACAGCTCCATTTAATAAACTAATGAGCTGTAGAACTTATGTGACATTCTTCACACAGTCAAGCCTTGTAGGATTCTATTTTCTATAAGCAATTCTTAGTCAGGGACAGCACTATAAGTAATACTAGCCATGGACATCCTGCTGAGGACATTTTAAAAATAAAGTCTCTTCCTCCTAGAAAATATCACTAGTTTATTAATCCCAAGATCCAACTGATGAGGAAATTAAACTTGATAACTTGACTTCTTGTTTTCCCCCTTGGAGGTGGTGTTTTCTACAGGTAAAAGTGGTAAATGGATCTCATGCAAATTAGTTTAACTCCCTCTTCTCAAGCTTCTATGGAAAATACCTAGTTTTACCAAAGACCAGTACTGCACCTCAGGACATGATTTCTTAGCAAAAGTTTGAGCATTATATCGTGAAAGAATTAAAGTTAACAAAAACTGTTACAGAGCCATCAGTTAAGAAAATTTCTAGAATTAACAAGATATTACAGGCAACAGGTCCCAGAATTTTCAGCCCTTTCTAAACCCTTTATGACCACATCAAGTTGATTGTTCTTATATATAATCATGAAATTCAGATGTTGAAGAAACTTTTATATCCCATAAGTTTAACATCAATATTAACATAAATTATTTGACTTCTATGCACAGAGAAAGAGATACCGCACCTAGCAGTATTTATGCAATAACATGGTCACATCCACATCAGAAAGTCATAACTTCCAAAGCCTTTCTTTGGACCCTGTAACTACAGCATATCTCCCCTCTTTGAAAGATGTTATGAAAAAAGTAGTGGCATCATTGAATGTAATTTTAGGTAAAACTCTCCACTTGATATGTCCACATATGGCATAATCTTTGATAATAATATATCTATAATTTCTTTACTCATCATCTAAACAACCATGAAGTTTTGCATCTCACGTATAATTATCTATCCTTGCAACACTATCCACCACATGAGCTTATTAATCTGACTGGGAGAAAGTAAGTCTCAAATTACTCAACAATTATTGATGCCACAAACCAATGTTTTAGTTTCAGCACTTGACAATGCACATTAATTTTGGTTGTTGATGGCTCGTGTTTAAAGACTGAGGTAGGAGACTCTAATAATGGATATATATTTTCTCACCAAAGTTCTTGATAGAATACAATTTCTATGTAAAATCATTCCAGGCAGACATACCAGAAAGTTCAAAAAAATGGAGCCAATGATCATATAAATAGTAGATATGCCTATTATGTATTATAGGGAGCTTGAAATCCTAAGGAAAAAGTAGCATGTGAGCAAATTTCCTATGAAAATGTTAACCAATCCTCCCATCTGCCCTCCTGTTTCACATCTATTTAGTCCCATGTTATCTGAAAGAAACACAATGCGAGCCACAGATGGGAGTCTTGTACATAATTTTAAACTTTCTAGTAGCCACATTTTTAAAAAAGTAAAAAGAAACAGATAAAATAAAATATAATCATATGTTTTATTTAACTCAATTATCCAACATTTTATATTTTCAATATGTAATCAATATAAAATGAAGTATTTTACATTATTTTCTTCTTAATAAGCTTTCCACATTTAGTATGTATTTCACACTTACTGAACACCTCAGTTAGGACTAGCCACATTTTAAGTGCTCAATAGCCACTTGTGGCTAGTGGCTACTGTATTCTATATTATGTAATTGTTTAAATTCCCCAAGTCATTTTCTTAGGCTATCAACTAAGAATGAAAATAACTGCTATACTAATGAATGAGAGTCAATGTTTCATAATACTATTTTGAAACTTTCCTACAAAAAAAAATACAGATGACCAGAAGTAATAGAACTACCTTCTGAAAACATAATGTGCTAAAAACTTCTTGATGGCATGATTAATATTAGGAAAATTCAATGAACTTTAATTCAGCAAGTACTCACTGAATTCCTATTAGGTTCAAAGTATTAATTAAGAAAATATTAATTGAAGGTTTATAAGTAGAACATACTTTTCAATTGTCAGAATTTAAGCAAAGAACAAGGGAGACAAAATTCACCCCTATAAGGAGTTTTGGTAACATGGAGGTGATTATGCCATGGAAATTGCAAAAGAAATGAGACACTACCAAGCATACAAGGAGTTTAATTTCTATTTAAAGTAAAACATGAAGTACTACAAGACAGTGTGAAAATGTCGTTGTAAGAGCACAAGTGAATAAACAGATTGAAAATAAAATGTCAGCTAGATAATAAAAAGCACAATGAAGGTAAATTATTAAAAAGTGGATGATTTGTTAGCTAATGATGTAGTGAGAGGGTATGACCTGCTATTTTATATACAGTGATCAGAAAAGTTTTCCTGATCACTCTATATAAATTTTGATAAAGTTATATAAACGAAGGATGAATCATGTGAATATTTGAAAGAAGGACTTTCCAAGCCTAAGGAAATGCAAATATAAATTAATTCCCTGAGCAGAGGAAATGACACTCCCTCTACATCTTTTAAATTTATTTTTGGAGAAAGATTAAAGATAGTGAAGACTGGTTATGAATTTGAAAAGGTGGCTAGGGACTAGATCATTCAGGTATACCATGGTAACAACTTTGGATTTGGGTGTTTTTGTCTTCTGAATGTGATGGAAGCTGGGACATTTAGATAAAGAAATAATGTGATCCTATATTTATTTGTGAGAAACAGAAAACGGGATAATGCTGAATACAGGGATAGTTGTTTACAGTCTACTGTGGTTGTTACACAAATAGGATAGTTTCTTTTCTAGGATGATGAAGTGATGTGATGGTACACAGCTGGGATACATTTAGAAGGTAGAGAATATAGGGTACTTCCTAATGGCTTGCTGTGGATTGTTCAATAAACAGGAAAATAAAAGTCTGAAAAGCAATAGATACAAAGAAACCACTAAGGAAGCACATTCCAAACAGAAGAATCACTTCAAAATTGAGCATGAAGCCAAAGCAACATCCATAGCTAGAGTCCGTTGAAACAGAGGAGTTAGATGGCCTGACATAGACTTTACAGGGTCAGGAAGAAATTGGAAAACCTTTGATTAGAAATTGTAAATGAAAGGACAGACTAGAATTAAGAATAGTCTGAAATGCAAAATTACTTAGTTTTATAAACCACCCTTTCCCCACACCAGAATTTTACTGAGTAAACAGAAATGAGTTGTTAAAAGTAGAGAATTCTTGATATTTTGAACATTCTTACAGTGATCTTTTCTGATTCTGCAAGAACAGATGATGATAACTGAAACTAAATTCCTTCCTTGCTCAACAAGTAGATGGGTAAGAATCTCAGCTTTTTGTAATGGTAGCACAAAAATTGGGAGCTGAATTATCTAAAAGTGATCTCTACTTCATTAAATCCTTAAATCCCTCACCTCAGACTTCTACACAAAAGGAAAGATGTGCATTCTTTGGGGAAAAAAACAAAACAAAGCAAAGCAAAATGTAGGTTACTTTCCACTGAGATTTTATATACATATATTATATTTTCATAATTTATATGTATTATTTGTATATTATATAAATAATATGTGCCATATGTATATTATTTTTATTTCATACATTTATAATATGAAATAAAAATATGAATCGTAGAAATAACCAGAAAATGTAATACATAACCAAAGGACAGATAAATTAATGGAAGCATACTCATTGATGAATCAGATATTATACTTAGCAAAAATGACCAAAAATTTTTTTCATTATAAAGATGGATGTGATGGATGGAATTACAGGACACAGAAGGATAAATGGGGAATGATATAAGTAACTTTAAGCTGACCAAAAAATTCAACAACTTAGTGGAGGATATTACACTAGTTAACATATGTGAACCCAATACAGGCAATAATTTTTGCTAAATATATAAAGCAAATATTAACAGACATAAAAGGAGAAATTGATAATAATACAATAGTTGGGGACTTTAACATACCACTTACATCAAAAGAAGAATAAATATCACATGATCTTAAGAATAGATAAATAAAAAGCATTTGAAAAAATTCAACATCCATTCATGATAAAAACTCTCATCAAAGTTGTTATAGAGGGATTATATCTCAACAAAACAACAGCCATTTATCACAAACCCACAGTTAACATCATACTCAATGGTGAAAAGTTTGGCTTTTCATCTAAAATCAGGAACAAGACAAGGATGCTGACTCTCACCATTTTAATTTAAAACAGTATTGGAATTCCTAGCGACAACAATCAGACAAGAAAAAGAAATAAAAGGCATCCAGATTGGAAGGGAAGAAGTAAAACTGTCACTATTTGCAGATGACATGATGCTTTATATAGAAAACCCTAAAGTCTCTACACAAAAACTATCAGAACTAATGAATGAATTCAGCAAAGTTCCAGGATACAAGATTAATATACAGAAATCTGTTGACTTTCTATATACTAATAATGAACTATCAGAAAAATAAAATGTAAAAAAACCAAAACAATCCTTTTAAAATAGGATCAAAAAGAATAAAATACGTAGAAATCAACTTAACCAAGGAAGTGAAAGACCTATACTCTGAAAAATATAAAACAATGATGAAGGAAGTTGACAATGATACAAAGAAATTAAAAGATATCCCATGTTCTTTTACTAGAAGAATTAATATTGTTAAAATGGTCATACCACCCAAAGCAATGTACAGAGTTAATGCAATCCCTATTAAAGTACCCATGACATTTTTCACAGAACTAGAGCAAATAAGCCTAAAATTCATATGGAGCCACAAGAGACTCAAAGTGCTAAAACAATCCTGAGGAAAAAGAACAAAGCTAGAGGTATAATCCTTCCAGACTTCAGACTATCCTACAAAGCTACAGTAATCAAAACAGTGTGGTATTAGTACAAAAACAGTTATATAGAACAATGGAACAGAATAAATAGCCCAGAAATAAATCCATGAACCTATGGTCAATTAATCTACAACAAAGTAGGCAAAAATATAAAATGAGGATGACACTCTTTTCAATAGGAGTTCGGAAAACTGGGCAGCTACATGTAAATCAATGAAATTAGAAAATAACATAGGCAGTATGTTCTTTGACCTAAGTTGTGGCAATATTTTTTTTGGATATGTCTCCCTAGACAAGGGAAAGAAAACAAAAATAAACAAATGAGAACTAATTAAACTAAAATATTTTGCACAGTGAAGGAAATCATCAACAAAATGAAAAGACAACCTACTGAATGGGAGAAAATGTTTACAAATAGTATGTCTGATAATGGGCTTATATCCAAAATATATAAGGAGCTCATATAACTCAGTATCAAAAAGAGAAACAACCCAATTTTAAAAATGAGCAGAAGACCTGAATAGACATTTTTTTCCACAGAAGACATACAGATAGCCAATAGGTACATGAAAAGATGCTCAATATCACCAATCATCAGGGACTTGCAAATCAAAATCACAGTGAGATATCACCTCACATCTGTCAAAATGTCTATCATAAAACAGACCACAAACAACAAATGTTGGTGAGGATGTGGAGAAAAGGAAACTCTTTTACAGTGTTGGTAGGAATGTAAATTAGTGCAGCTCCTGTGGAAAACAGTATGGATGTTCCTCAAAAAACTAAAATAGAGCTGCAATGTGTTCCAGGAATTCCACTCCTGGGTATATATCTGAAGAAAACAAAAACATTAATTCAAAAAGATACATGTAGCCCAATATTCACAGCAGCATTGTTTATAATAGCCAAGATATGAAAGCAGCCAGCAGCCTAATTGTCCATTAACAGATGAATGGAAAAAGAAGGTGTGATACACATACATACACACACACACACACACATATACACTCAATGGAATATTACTCAGCCATAAAAAAGAATGAAATTTTGCCATTTTCAACAACATGAATGGACCTGGAGGTTATAATGCTTAGTGAAGTAAATCTCTCACAGACTTACAGATACAGAGGAAAAGGGTGGGGGATGGGCAAGATAGGGGAAGGGGACTAAGAGGTACAAACTATTAGGTATAAAATAAATAAGATACACAAATGTACTGAGGGACAGGGAATATAGGCAATATTTTATGATGACTTTAAATGGAGTATAATCTATTAAAATATTGAGCCATATTGTATACTTGAAACTAATATAATATTGTAAATCAACTATACCTCAATTTTTAGAAAATGAACTTTTTACAAATAAAGGCACTATAAATCAAGTTAGAAGATATGAAAAGCCTGGAAGATGACATTTTCTGTATAAGTAAAACAAAGGATTTGTACCAGATTATAAAAAAATGAATATAGATGGAGAAAAAATAGTGAAAGTTCAATTGAATAGATGGACTGTCAAACAAGCAATACACAGAAAAAAGTAATCCAGATAACCAAATAACAAAGAAAAAGTTATGTAAAAATTCTATTACCTTAATCTTCAAAGTATTTATACAGTTGGACTTCTCACCACTTCTACTATATCTACATCACCAAACTACATCATAGTTCACCTAAATTATAGTGTTTGCATTCTGTTATTCCTGTTTCTTCCTTCACTTCCTTTCATAATTCTATTCTGAACACAGTAGCTAGAGCAGAGGTTCTTTATGTCATTGTTGCTGTTTTTGACATGGGCCCTTTTGGCACTCTAGTGATGCCCATGGACCCCTTTGCAGAAAAAAAATTTTAATCCAATAATATAAAATATATGAAATTTCAAATAAACCGATTGTATTTAGATATGGTTAACCAATTTTTAAAAAATTATATTCTAGTAATATTAACAGGATATTTCAAATAGAAAGGCAGGTTAAACTTCATTTTTTATGGAAATATTAGGAAGACTGTTTTTCTTATTTTGTATAAGACCATTAGATTGTGTGTAACCTTTGACAAGAGAAAAATAAATATTTTGAGGGTATCTACATAATTTTGATTGGTTTGTTCGTTTGTTTTGGTAGTTGTGAGTGCTGAAAATCCTGATTTGCAAAGATATAGTTTGAAAATGGAATTAAAATGTCCTTAGTTGTTTGTTTGTTTCTTTCAGGTTCAGCCAGGCTTCTTTCAATAAATACCTGCATTTTCAAAGGTTTTTGAGTTAATCTCCAATTGTAGTGAATTATTTTTGCTTCTAAGTTTGATGAGTTTATCGTTGATGAGGTCAACATTTCTGATAGAGACTGTTTTTTAATCAGGAAAAAAAAAAAAACGATGGTTCAAATCACTGCCATCAAGATAGATATGCTCTTAAAAGAGTTATGAAATGTCTCCAAGTATATGCACATTTGTACTTTCAAAAATACTGAAGAACTTAGTATCCTAACCCCATCTAAGTAAAACACTTATTTCAGCTTTGGAAATAAGTCAAGGCCACCTGATCCTTCTCTTTTATCATATCAGTAATTTGCCAAGAAACCTTACAACTGTTTAGTAAATTCTATTACTGGTTGACTTTGGGACCTTTATCACAAAGACTTACCTCATTTTCATGATCAAAAAAATCTTTCAGGTATACCAACCTATGAATAAAATCTTTTTTCTTTAAAAATATTATAAAAGTGTGTCTTTTTTTCTTTCAGAGAAAAAAGTAAAATTTTGGTTGTTCTTAGTAGAAATAAATGCTTTACAACTGTCCTCTTAGAAGTCAACAACTTTCTGTGTGGTATAGAAAAAATGTCACATTCTATAATTATATTTTTTAAAATGTCTAAAAAATATAATTCACAGACTTGATGATTTTTATAGCTGTTAAAATTTCTTTCAGAGCTACTGTAAAGTACAAAGCATTGAATGACAATGGATTGAAACAAATCAAGATGGATCACCAAGCACCAAACATCAAAACTATGTGCAAAGGGAAGAATATGAAATTTTTCCTTCTGCCTGAGTTATTTTCCCATAGCTACTATAATAAATTATAACAAATTTGGCAGCTTAAAACCACAGATATTCATTCTCTCACAGTTGTAAAAGCCAGAAGTCTGAAATCAGAATCACTGGGCCCAAATCAAAGTGCTGCCAGGGCCAAACTTCTTTCAGTAGGTCTAGGGGAGAATCTATCCCTCATGTCTTCTAGCTTCTGGTGGCTGCAGCATGCCTTGACCTATAACCACATTATTCCAATCTTCAAGGCCAGGAAATTAAAATCTCTCTCTGTTTCATCTTCACACTGTTTTCTCCTCTGTATGTCAAATCTCCCTCTACCTCTCTCTTATAAGGATATTTGTGATTTCATGTAGGACCTATCCAGATAAAGATAATTTCTCCATCTGACAATCCTTAACTTAGCCATATCTGCAAAGACCCTTTTTCCTTAGGGATTAGGAACTAATATCTTTGTGATTGTAATGGGAAGGGATATTGTCATTATTCCATTATTCTGCCTACCACACCAGTTATACTTTTATTTGGGAGAGGAAAAAAAAAGAACTTTTCTATTTCTTAAATAATAACTTTAAGTTTAGTTTCCAAAAGTGATTCACAATCACAACTTAATAAAATCTTCTTTGGTGACCACTACAGGAGGAGAGGTAGGTATTTGTTCTTTCTTCAGCTTAAATCAAGCAAGGGATTTAAGGAGGAATTAATTCATGTCTCTCAAAATTTGGGGGGCTCAGTGGCCTGGTATATGACTTCTCTCTGAAAAATCTAAAGGACAAGCAACTCTAAGTGGAAGATGAAGGAATTTCGTTATCAGGTAGAATCACCCAGTACACACAAAGTATTTAAGGGCCAAGAATGAAGAAGAGTTTTCTGTTGACAAAATGTGGACCTTATACACAGGATAGCTGACTAATGGGACCCAAAAAAAAGGGAGAGAGAGCTTTTGTAATTGGACCTTAGAAATAAAATATTGCCAGCCATATCAATAAACAAAGGATCTAGCCACCACATTACAGCTGCCCTAATGGTGATCCCTGAGGGAACTCAGGAAGGAAACAAAGAATGCCTGCTATCTAGTAGTCATCAGACTGCAGCCACCCCAATGCTGCATCTTGAGGAAACTCCGGATAAGAAAACACAGGACACTGGCCCCAGATAAAATAGGTGCATATCAAAGGAATGATTTCAGTGAACTCAAACTCTTGCATCTTCCCATATGTAGAAAAGTGTTAAATTCCTTAACTTGAGATATTTGACGATCCAACTACCTGCCCTTTGTTTTGAAAACTCCTATATATACTGGCTTCCCCTTCACCTCCTCAGAACAATTTTCTCAGCCTTTATCTGAGATGCTGTCTCCCGGGCTCGAAGTTCTAAGAATGTCTGCTGAATAAAACACAACTCTCAACTTTCAGTTGTGCAATTTTTTTAGTCGACAGACCCCAAGAACTAGAAACCAAAAGACAAGACTTAAAGACCCATGAAAGAGAAAGTATCGCTTATCTCAAGTAGTAGTCATAAGGGTGTTGTCTTAGAAGAATTTACAAAAATTTCCCTCCAGAGAAAGTTGAATTTCAACAACTTTCAAGACGAAAGAGTACAGCACCAGTTCCTGAAAGTGTAAGACAGGAAGAAATGTCTATGCCCCTTTAGTTTCTTCCCTCTCCTTCAAACTCCAACCCTGGAAAAGTCAGAAATTAAGGAAGAGTAGGACTAAGAGGAGGAAAAAGAGAAAAGAAAAGTACCCCGTTCAAAAAGAGAGGCTAATTGAGTAATTAACTTGGCTGGATTTTATGACACTAAAGAGAAAACAAAGCAATTAGATTTAATAGATTGTTTTCAATTTCTAATAGAAAAATATCTACACATTTGTATGCATAGATGATAATTTTTAAGAGAAAAACTTGTTTATAATTCAAATCAAGAATAAAAGGAAGATTGGATTTTGCTAAAAAGCAGTCTTTTTTTAGTGGCCAATATATTATTTGTTCATATTTATGACAAGTAATCACTTAAAAATTAGCATTTTCTTGACATGGATTATGTTACTTACGCCACTTTCACTCTCTACTAGCATCCAATTAATAAAAAATATCACTGCTTGTATTTTTGTCCTGCCATTTTTAATCAGGTAAGAAAATCATAATTATACAGTTTAGAGGTCATGGGCTAAATTTAAACACTGATGCATTTGAAATTTCCATAAAATTAATGCTTATGCCATTCAAGATGAGAAGTTTGTTAATTTTACCATCTAGGTTTCTAATAGAGTTGTTGCAGTCATTTCACAAATAATATCATAGACAAACATGATCAAGTGCTTTCTACCCATAAACCATCTCAAGGACATAATTTATTTCCACAAATAACCATGTGAAAATAATAGCACAACACATCACTGTTAACCATAACAAGTCCAGAGGTTCAGCTCTTAAATTGAGTTGCTGCCCAGCTGCTCACTTGAGAATTCATAAGATATATATATATAGATAGATAGATAGATATAGATATATATAGATATATATATGATCAGAGATCTCAAAATATGGTTACCTCCTAGTGGTAATGTTTTTTTTGGGGGGCACCATATTATATAGGATTGCTCATGTTTAACATTTAAGAAGTTGCAGCTACATTCCATTATCAAAGACATGTTTGTTAAAACATGCATATAAAAGGATTTGTAATTAAAACACAGCTTTGATATATTTAATAGGATGTAAAACCATTCTATTTTAATAGGCAATGTTTTATGTGCATTAGCAGTAATATAATAATGCCCCTTCCATGTGCTCTTGCCATTAGCACTTTTTCCCTCCCTTTCGTCTAGTTAATCTTAAAACTTTAATGTAATCCAAACACATTAACATCTTTTTTCCCCTCACTGTTCTTGAACAGAAGGCAGCTTTGAAATGAACTTTCCTTAACTGAAGGATAGGTGCTATATGACTTGATCATCAGTACTTTTCCTCCAGTTCTGCCTGCCTGTTGATTCATGTACACTCTTTCTAGCCTTGGAAATACTTATGGTTACTGATAGTGTTAGAATGGAGCAATGAAGGGGATAAAAGTGAGTCAGAATGCAGAAAATCAACAAGGAATAAATTTCATGTGTTTAAGCGCAGCTGCATGCTCTTATGTGCCATTAGGCCAAGCCACTTCTGATGGCATTGAATGAAAATGAGAAAACAGTGGGTGAACCATCTTGAGACTTAATAATGGCAGAGTTATTGGAATTATTATAAAAACTCATTAGAATTCTCTCACAGGTGTTTTTTATTTTTATTTTTTAATTTCCTCTGATCCAGATTGTATCAGTTTTTCTTATGATATTTCAGTATGACTTTTAACATTGTCCTTGAAGAGTGTGGCCTATAGGAATATGTCAAGAAAAGTTAATCAGACTAATGCAAGTTCCTGACTGAGTTGCACGAAAGTAGTCCTGTCTGGATTGCAGCTAAGTATACATACATAAACAGCTCTCATAGCAAAACAGAAGGACAATCTTGCCTTCAAACAGCAGGAGAAATCTGTATCATTTAATGATCTGAGACTCTGAACTCTAAGAAACTACATCTCAAAATTAATATTACCATGTTCTCTTAGGAGTAAGTTTTGGTACTTACTTAATTATTTCTATGATATATATAAACTGGAGATGCTGAACTCAAAGGCAACTGAGTATGTTCTCCTCTTCAACTCTATCCAAGTTTAGGTGTTTTGAAGTTTCTGGGACCGGGAAGATTAATCTAGAATTCTTTCAAAATTTAGACAAGATCCTAGACCTCAGTATTGAGGCTGCTTTAAGGGGACTCAATAATGTAAATGAAGATACCCCAGGGCACTTGAATGTATTTGCTACTCTAGAAGTTTTCCGTATTAGGAGCTTATTAAAGCATAAAGGCTACATTTCAACATAGGTGTTTACCTCTTGAATTATCTATTAACTTAAGTTACAATTGTTTACACTAAACTAAGTTGCTAATCAGTGTCAGCAGATAATTTTCTTGATGTAAAATTGAAAGCTGCTTCATATAGATCTTATCCTATATCACCTTTAGGGAATCAATGTCTAATTTCATTCGTTCATTAAATAAGTTTGAGTGTCCATTACATGGAATGTATATATTTCCCACTTTCATATTTTAGACAAAAAACATGTTTTAAAAAAGCTGCTTTAATAAAGAGGATGTTGTAATCTTTTAAAGTACACATCAAACTCTTTTATAAGACTAATATTGGTATTTACTCAAAATATATCTCTCAATACATTGACATCACTTCAGGGTGCAGTCGCTCAATGTACTTGTCTCAATATCTTAAGCACAAATGATATGTAGTCTATTTTCCATTCTATAGTCCCTTGTTCAAAAATTTGTGGATGTATTTTATATTAGTTAATATTTGTGGAGGACAAGGAGATTACATATATAAATTCTAATGTTATTTTCAGGATACATGCTATTTTTAGACAGGTGATACACAGATATGAGAGAAAGAGAGAGAAATTGATTTCCTGAAAAGATTATTTACTAAACATTTGGAAAGGTAATATTGGACATTATATAAAAGTTCTGACTTTGTATATAGAAAGTGTTGGGTTTTTTTAAAAATCTTGTTTCAGAAAGTGAAAATATTGTCCCTAAGTCTTCTCTCTCATAACCCAAGTATAACATAAAAGATTATCTGAAATATTGATTCTTAAAATTTTGAATTTATGTGTACTTAAATTAAGAAAAAACAAAGTTAAAGAACAATGCACAGATAGAAAAATCAGAAAATATATAATCTACAAATCTAAAAATAGGCATTTATATTAAATAGACTTAACCTTATGGGACATTGCTTTGTTTTTAATTCATTTTAACCATTTTAGCAAGGTCATTGAACATTAAATTGTAATTAAAAAATTCAGTAAAATGAACCCATCAATATACCAGGATGAAAATTCTAAAAAAAAAATACAAAAAGTATAGTACATCATGACAAGGAGTGTTTATTTCAGCAACGCAGGATTGGCTTAATAGTCAATAATTAATCAAATTATTTCACTATACTAAAAGACTAAAAAAGGAAAAAAAAAACCCTTCTGGTCATTTCCACAGATGTAGAAAAAAATGTTTGATGAAACTCAGTACACATCATTACAATACCTCTCAACAAACTAAGTACAGAAGTAAACTTCCTCAGTCTGATGAAGGGGATATTAAAAAATTCCTACAGCTAACAACCTATGCCAAGGAGAAAAAACTAGATGCTTTCTTCCTCACACTTAAAGTTTGTATGCTTACTTTAAATATTATAATTTATACTATACAGAAGATTAAAATCAGTGTACTATGGCAAGCAAAATAAAAATCTACAGTCTGGAAAGCAAGAAGCAATAAGGACTGTATTTTTAGACCACATGCTAACATTTGTAGAAGATACTAAGAAGTCCATGAAAACAGCTATGGAACTAAAACATGAGTAGCATCACAGAATATAAAATCATTATATAAAAATCAGTTGTATCTCTATATGGTAGCAGTGAACAATTAGAAGTTTTAAATATCATTTACAATAGTATAATAAAATGAAATAATGAGTGGTTGATTTAACAAAGGATATATAAAACATATATACTTCAAAACATCATGGAAACAAGGAAGTCCTAACTAAAGAAGAGATGCTAAGTTTATGATCAGAAGATACCATATAAAACAGATATAAAACTGATCTATAAAGCCAAATGATCCCAACCAAAATCCAATAAAGTTGTGACAAACTGTTTCTAAAATGTATGTGGAAATTAAACATTATATGAAATAGCCAGTGGAATTTTAAAGAGGAAGAAAAATTTGGGAAGAGTTATGCAACCTGATTGTAAGACTTAGGATACAGCTATAGAAATCAAGTAAGTATTGGGGTTAACATAAACAGGTTGACTGACAGAAAATAAGAGAGTGTCTAGAAATAGAACTACACATATGTGGTCAATATGCTTTTGATAAACATGCCAAAGTAATTCAATAAATTATTTTTAAAGGATATAATCCATTTATAGTTATTATAAAATATTGGCTATATCCCCCATGTTGTACAATATATCCTTGCAGGCCACCACTGCCAGGGTCCCATGATCCAGGGACAACTTCCCCGGGACAACACACAGCACATCTCAGGTTGGTGCAATGTCATGCTGGTCTCTGCCACCACAGGCTCACCATGCATTCCATAACCCTCCCTCCCAGTGAGCCAGTGTCCCCTAATCAGCTGCTACTTTAACCCCATCCTGTCTGAATGAAGAAAAGATGCCCTCAGGCGACCTACACGCAGAGGCAGGGCAAAATCCACAGCTGAACCACAGGAGCTGTGTGAACAAAGAAGAGAAAGGGTAATTTCTCCCAGCAGCCTCAGAAACACTGGATTAAATCTCCACAATCAACTTGATGTACCCAGCATTTGTAGAATACCTGACTAGACAACGAATCATCCCAAAATTGAGGTGGTGGACTTTGGGAGCAACTGTAGACTTGGGGTTTGCTTTCTGCATCTAACTTGTTTCTGGTGTTATGTTTATCTTAGTTTAGTATTTAGAGCTTATTATCATTGTTGATTTGTTTATTGATTGGTTGCTCTCTTCCCTTTATATATATATATATATATATATATATATATATATATATATTCTCCTTTTTCCCTTTTTTTTTTCAGAGTGTGTATGTGTATACTTCTTTGTGTGATTTTGTCTGTATAGATTTGCTTTTACCATTTGTCCTAGGGTTCTGTCTGACCTTTGTTTTTTTGTGGTTTTTTTTCTGTATAGTTTTTAGCACTTGTTATCACTGGTGGATTTGTTTTTTGGTTTGGTTGCTCTCCTTTCTTCCTTTCTTTCTTTTTTTAATTTCTTCTTTATTTTAATTTTTAATAATTTTTTAATCTTTTATTTTAATAACTTTATTTTTTTTCTGCCTTTCTTCTTTTTCTCCCTTTTCTTCTGAGCCATGGGGCAGACAGGGTCTTGGTGCTCTGGCTGGGTGTCAGTCCTGAGACTCTGAATTGGCAGAGCCAAGTTCAGGACATTGCTCTACCAGAAATCTCCTGGCCCCATGTAATATAAAAGGGTGAAAGCTCTCCCAGAGATCTCCATCTCAATGCTAAGACCCAGCTCCTCTAAACAACCAGCAAGCTACAGTGCTGGACACCCTTTGCCAAACAACTAGCCAGACAGGAACACAACACCACCCATTAGCAGAGAGGCTGCCTAAAATCAAAATAAGGTCACAGACACCTAAAAACACACAACTGGACACAGTCCTGCGCACCAAAAGACATGATCCAGCCTCATCCACCAGAACACAGGCACCAGTCCCTCCAACAGGAAGCCTACACAAGCTACTGAGTAAACCTTAACCACTGGGGGCAGACACCAAAAACAATGGGAACTACGAACCTGCAGCCTGTGAAGAGGAAACCCCAAACATGGTAAGTTAAGCAAAATAAGAAGACAGAGAAATACACAGCAGATGACAGAGCAAGGTAAAAAACCACCACACCAAACAAATGAACAGGAAACAGGCAATCTACCTGAAAAGTAATTCAGAGTAATGATAATAAAGATATCTAAAATCTTGGAAATAGAATGGAGAAAATACAAGAAACGTTTACAAGGATCTAGAAGAACTAAAGAGCAAACAAACAATGATGAACAACACAATAAATGAAATTAAAAATTCTCTAGAAGGAATCAATAGCAGAAAAACTGAGGCAGAAGAATGAATAAGTGACCTGGAAGATAAAATAGTGGAAATAACAATCAGAGAGCAGAATAAAGAAAAATAATGAAAAGAGTGGGGGACAGTCTCAGAGACCTCTGGGACAACATTAACACACCAATATTTGAGTTATAGGGGTCCCAGAAGAAGAGAAAAGAAAGGAGACTGAGAAAATATTTGAAGAGATTATAGTTGAAAATTTCCCTAATATGGGAAAGGAAATAGTCAATCAAGTCCAGGAAGCACAGAGAGTCCCATACAGAATAAATCCAAGGAGAAACACACCAAGACACATATTAATCAAACTATCAAAACCTAAAGACAAAGAAAACATATCAAATGCAGCAAGGGAAAAGCAACAAATAACATAAAAGGGAATCCCCATAAGGTTAACAGCTGATCTTTCAGCAGAAACACTGAAAACCAGGAGTGAGCGGGCAGGACATATTTAAAGTGATGAAAGGGAAAAACGTACAACCAAGATTACTCTACCCAGCAAGGACCTCATTCAGATTTGATGGAGAAATTAAAAACATTACAGAAAAGCAAAAACTAAGAGAATTCAGCACAACCAAACCAGCTTTACAACAAATGCTAAAGGAACTTCTCTAGGCAGGAAACATAAGAGAAGGAAAAGACCTACAATAACAAACCCAAAACAATTAAGAAAATGGTAATAGGAACATACATATCAATAACTACCTTAAATGTAAATGGATTAAATGTTCCAACCAATTGGTTCCAACCAATAGACATAGACTAGCTGAATGGGTACAAAAACAAGACCCATATATATGTTGTCTACAAGAGACCCACTTTGGACTTAGGGACACATACAGACTGAAAGTGAGGGGATGGAAAAAGATATTCCATGCAAATGGAAATCAAAAGAAAGCCTGAGTAGCAGTTCTAATATCAGACAAAATAGAGTTTAAAATAAAGATTATTACAAGGGACAAAGAAGGACACTGCATAATGATCAAGGGATCAATCCAAGAAAAAGATATACCAGTTGTAAATATTTATGCACCCAACATAGGAGCACCTCAATACATAAAGCAAAAGCTAACAGCCATAAAAGGGGAAATCGATGGTAACACAATCATAGTAGGGAATTTTATCACCCCATTTTCACCAATGGACAGATCATCCAAAATGAAAATAAATAAAGAAACACAAGCTTTAAATGATACATTAAACAAGATGGACTTAATTGATATTTATAGCACATTCCATCCAAAAACAACAGAATATACTTTCTTCTCAAGTACTCATGGAACATTCTCCAGAATAGATCATATCTTGGGCCACAAATCACATGATGACCCAAAACCTATGAGATGGAGCAAGAGCAGTTCTAAGAGGGAAGTGTATAGCAATCAAATCCTACCTCAAGAAACAAGAAACATCTCAAATAAACAACCTAACTTTACACCTAAAGCAATTAGACAAAGAAGAACAACAACAACAAAAAAAACCCAAAGTTAGCAGAAGGAAAGAAATCATACAGATCAGAAATAAATGAAAAAGAAATGAAGGAAACAATAACAAAGATCAATAAAACAAAAGGCTGGTTCTTTGAGAAGATAAACAAAATTAATAAACCATTAACCAGACGCATCAAGAAAAAAAGGGAGAAGACTCAAATCAATAGAATTCGAAATGAAAAAGAAGACGTAACAACTGACACTGCAGAAATACAAAGGATCATGAGAGATTACTACAAGCAACTATATGCCAATAAAATGGACAACCTGGAAGAAATGGACAAATTCTTAGAAAAGTACAACCTTCTGAGACTGAACCAGGAAGAAATAGAAAATATAAACAGGCCAATCACAAGCACTGAAATTGAAACTGTGATTAAAAATCTTCCAACAGACAAAAGCCCAGGACCAGATGGCTTCACAGGCAAATTCAATCAAACATTTAGAGAACAGCTAACACCTATCCTTCTCAAACACTTCCAAAATATAGCAGAGGGAGAAACACTCCCAAACTCATTCTCTGAAGCCACCATCACCCTGACACCAAAACTAGAGAAAGATGTCACAAAGAAAGAAAACTAAAGGCCAATATCATTGATGAGCATAGATGCCAAAATACTCAACAAAATACTAGCAAACAGAATCCAAAAGCACAGTAAAAGAATCATACACCATGATCAAGTGGGGTTTACCCAGGAATGCGAGGATTCTTCAATATATGCAAATCAATCACTGTGATAAACCATATTAACAAATTGAAGGAGAAAAACCATATGATCATCTCAATAGATGCAGAAAAAATTTTCAACAAAATTCAACACCCATTTATGATAAAAACCCCTCAGAAAGTAGGCATTGAGGGAACTTACCTCTACATAATAAAGGCCATATATGACAAACCCACAAACTACATCGTTCTCAAGGTGAAAAAAATGAAACCATTTCCTCTAAGATCAGGAACAAGACAAGGTTGCCCACTCTCACCACTATTATTCAACATAGTTTTGGAAGTTTTAGTCACAGCAATCAGAGAAGAAGAAGAAAAAAAAGGAATCCAAATCGGAAAAGAAGAAGCAAAACTGTCACTATTTGCAGATGATATGATACTATACATAGAGAATCCTAAAGATGCTACCAGAAAACTATTAGAGCTAATCAATGAATTTGGTAAAGTAGCAGGAAACAAAATTAATGCACAGAAATCTCTTGCATTCCTATACACTGATGATGAAATATTTGAAAGAGAAATTAAGGAAACACTCCCATTTACCACTGCAACCAAAAAATAAAATACCTAGGAATAAACTTACCAAAGGAGACAAAATACCTGTATGCAGAAAACTATGACACTGATGAAAGAAATTAAAGATAATACAAACAGATGGAGACATATACCATGGTCTTGGATAGGAAGAATCAACATTGTGAAAATGACTCTACTACCCAAAGCAATCTACAGATTCAATGCAATCCTGATTAAATTACCAATGGCACTTTTCACAGAACTAGAACAAAAAATTTCACCATTTGTATGGAAACACAAAAGACCCCACACAGACAAAGCAATCTTGAGAAAGTAAAATGGAGCTGGAGGAATCAGGCTCCCTGACTTCAAGCTATACTACAAAGCTGCAGTAATCAAGACAGCATGATACTGGCACAAAAACAGAAATATAGATCAATGGAACAGGATAGAAAGCCCACAGATAAACCCACACGCATATGGTCACCTTATCTTTGATAAAGGAAGCAAGAATATACAATGGAGTAAAGACAGTCTCTTCAATAAGTGGTGCTAGGAATACTAGACAGCTACATGTAAAAGAATGAAATTATAACACTCCCTAGCACCATATACAAAAATAAACTCAAAATGGATTAAAGACCTAAATGGAAGGCCAGATATTATAATATTCTTAGAGGAAAACAGAGGCAGAACACTCTATGACATAAATCACAGCAACATCCTTTTTGACCCACCTCCTAGAGAAATGGAAATAAAAACAAAAATAAATAAATGGGACCTAATGAAACTTATAAGCTTTTCACAGCAAAGGAAACCATAAACAAGATGAAAAGACAACCCTCAGAATGGGAGAACATATTTGCAAATGAAGCAGCTGACAAAGGATTAATCTCCAAAATATACAAGCTGCTCATGCAGCTCAATATCATAAAAACAAAGAACCCAGTCCAAAAATGGGCAGAAGACCTAAGTAGACATTTCTCCAAAGAAGATATATAGATTGCCAACAAAGACATGAAAGGATGCTCAACATCACTAATCATTAGAGAAATGCAAATGAAAACTACAATGAGATATCACTTCATACCAGTCAGAATGGCCATCATTAAAAATCTACAAACAATAAATGCTGGAGAGGTTGTGGAGAAAAGGGAACCCTCTTTCACTGTTGGTGGGAATGTAAATTGATACAGCCACTACAGAGAACAGTATAGAGGTTCCTTAAAAAACCAAAAATAGAACTACCCTATGACCCAGCCATCCCCTTACTGGGCATATACCCTGAGAAAACCATAATTCAAAAAGAGTCATTAACCACAATGTTCATTGCAGCTCTATTTACAATAGCCAGGACATGGAAGCAACCTATGTTTCCATCAACAGATAAATGGATAAAGAAGATGTAGCACATATATACAATGGAATATTACTCTGCCACAAAAAGAAACGAAATTGAGTTATTTGTAGTGAGGTGGATGGAACTAGAGACTGTCATACAGAGTGAAGTAATTAGAAAGAGAAAGACAAATACTGTATGCTCACATGTATGTATAGAATCGAAAAAAATAATATGGCTCTCTAGAACCTAAAGGCAGGACAGGAATAAAGACGCAGATGTGGAGAATGGACTTGAGGACATGGGAAGGGGGAAGTGTAATTTGGGACAAAGTGAGAAAGTGGCATGTACATATATACACTACCAAATGTAAAATAGCTAGCTAGTGGGAAGCAGCCGCATAGCTCAGGGAGATTAGCTCAGGGCTTTGAGTCCACCTACAGGGGTGGGATAGGGACGGTGGGAGGGAGACCCAAGAGGGAGGAGATATGGGGATATATGTATATGTATAGCTGATTCACTTTGTTTTACAGCAGAAACTAACACACCATTGTACAACTATTTTACTCCAATAAAGATGTTAAAAAAAAAGTTTTGTTTTGGAAAGTAACAGAAAAAGTTGATGTCATGAGGATTTTTCTATAATGGGTAATTACAAACTGCTTATGTGATGATTGGAAGGATTCAATAGAAAAATAAAAAGTAACTATTTCGGAGATAGTGTAACTGTTGGCACGATATGCATAAGTATGTCAGAAATGATGGGATTAATAAAATAGGAAAAGGTTCATCCTTGAGAGCATGAAAAGTTCATGCATAGTAACAGGAGGGAGGTAGGGTATGTGGTATGTAGGAATGTTGGTGAATAGGTGGTAGTACATACTGTCGAACTTGTCTTTTGATTCTTGTGTCTCTCGGGAAAATAAAAGGTAAGTTACTAACATAGTGAGGAAGGAGAAGATAGTGAAGGATGAATGAGAACAGGAAATGCAGTATGCATTATTCATCTAGGAGAATGAAAGAGTGCATGAAACAGTAAAATATGGCAGAATGGGGGCAGCATCACACTCCAATTTGACTTTCATGGTCATGATTTTTAAGTGAGAACAGTCAGAGTGAGTTTTTCTCCATCTTTCTTCAGAAGTGTGGGTGCTGTCAAAGAGTTGAATTTAACAAGAACTGGAGTTTGCATGTGAATGGGACAGAGTAAGGAGAAAGTGAGTGGAACATTGGGGTTGGTATGGTAGATGGGCTTGACTGATGTTTTTATCATCTTCCTTCTAGGGAGCTTTCTGATACAGATGGAGCTGGAAAGTTAAAGACTACATTTTCCAGATGCCCTTGGATCTAAGTTCCAGATGCCAAATTGGATCTACAGTAAATCTGTTCCTAAGAGAGAGAGAAGCTCTCTTCCAGCTACTGGCATCTGTTTTCTGCTGGCAAGTAAGGTTGTGGAGTTTGGGGATTGTCAGCAGCAACAGTTAGTGTTGGGAGGAAGTTTCAGCAGAGATGGTGGCCAAATTGTGTGTTAATGCATCCATTTAACAAACTTGTATGTTTTTTAACATTTGGGACAGCTGAAAAGTTTCCTGATTCTGGATTCCTAAACTTCTGTTCACAACTACAGATCACTATTTATGTTTTGAACTGCATAGTTCAATATTGCCTCCTAATTCTTTTTGTTGTTGTTCTGATCATAGAAGAGTTTGAAGCTCTCTACCCCATCAGACACTTGTGACTTTCTAGTATGAACCACTTGACAGTGTCCCTGCACACTTAGGGTGACCTCAGATACCAGCTGTCCAGAACAGTCCTGGATGCAAACTACTGTCCTGTTTACTATTAGTACTTCATTTTACAATCTAAAGTGTTACAATAAAAATGATAAAATTTATAGTTGCTGTAACCCTTTTGAAGCCAGGCTCTAGAGAATGTGTATAATGCTTTAATAAATGCTACAAGAAGAATGTGAACATCCATTTTAGATATGAAGGGCTCAAAAAAATTGGATTGAAACAATTTTTCCTATATTTTTGTAGATTTTCTCACTGAATTTAATTTCTAAATCTCAAGTACAAAATAACAAATTTATGTTCTACATAACTTCATTTAGTAGAAGATGATATGGGCAATTGTTTGGCTACATAGCACATTGAAATCCTTTTGTATATTTGGAGTTTATTTCATTTTAGGAATCTTAGTGGAATTTAGAAATCATATCAGAAGTCAGATACCTTTTCCAGACTCCCATGTTGCTAGGTTGAGGTAAAAGAACCAGAATCCATTAATGAGCTGCATCTACCCAAGATCTTTGAATCTTAGGTGAGTCCAGTAAAGAAAAAATAACTCATGAAATCCATTCCAGGAGAATGGTAGCTGCTTCAAAGGTATCCAGAAGCACTAGTGACATTCTGTTGGACTAGAATAACTTTGGGGGTTTATTTTTAGCTCTATAGAGTATATGTCTGTTTATCTGTCCATTTTAGAGATATTTAATATGTTTTTGTTAACTTAGAAGTTTTTTTATTTCAACAGAGAATGATACCAATTTTATGATAACTATAATAAATATGTATGCTCCATTTTCTTATTTCTGTTTCCTAAAAATAAAAAAAGGTAAGTTACAAAATGGACTGATAGGAAAGGGAGAAGAAAATGCAGTCAAAGTCAAATATGAAATGTGGAAGCAAATTTTTAAAGAAAATAGCAAATCATGCAACAGGATATATTCAGACAGTAAATTATAGTTTAGACTGTTATATTATTTATTACTTCTTGATATCATTCTTTATCAGATATTCTTTCCCACCTCCAGACATTTGAAGAATAGCATTTGTGTATAGCTTGATTGATTGCAATATCTTATAGGACAAGGAAGATGTTTTAAAATCACATTTCCATTTGCAATTTGAAACTCCTCAGCCAATTGGGTTTTTCCAGAAGATCTGCCTCTCTGAACTTGTTTCCTTTACTACTAACTTTTGTGATAATCCCACTGCAAAGAATTAATGAGATTGAGGCATGTTTAAATAATCTTGTATAGTTAATTTCCCTTCCTCTTGCTTTTCTTCAAAACCAAGTTTAAGGCAATTTTAATTTAACAGCAAATCTAAGAGTTACTCTGATTTCATTTAAAATGCTAATTAGATAACATTTTGTACACACAATTAGCATTATATTAATATTTTAATTTTATGGTGTTAGAGTCAGCATGAGTCATTACCTCCATGATTCAGCTTGTCAGAGTAAAGGTTAAATGTTTGAAATATGTGTAATATTTCAATTATATCCTTTGCTTATTTGTTCATTTATCTTTAATCAAATAATATTTCTTGTTGCCACCCTTCTTGAATAACTTGATATATTCTACCAACTTCAGTAATAATTAAGCATGCCAATGTTTGCTTTCTCCAAATCAACTTCCATTTTCTGTTATTGAATTCTGTAATTTTTTCCAAATTTGATTGACTCATTTGGGAAACCCAACACTTTCCCATGTCCAAACTCATAGAATGGTTATTTTTCCAAGTAGCAATTTTTAAATTTTTTATTCTCAGGATCTCTCTTCAAAAGTAACTATCTTTTACCTTTTCTAAGTTCCATTTGCTACTGGAATAAAGGAAAACATATCATAATATTAATGACTGATATATGTTTAGTAGCTATATTTCAAGCTTTGCCTATTTCCATTATAAATGAAATTCTATATAGATATCTTGCATATCAGTGAGTAAACAGGGTCAATTCAAATGGTTAGAGTTTTTCTGGCTGAAACTTATATTCACTTCAGGAATGTGAAATAAAACCTATTTTTTATACATACTTACATTTTAAGAAATTTAAATTTTTAAAATGTCATACAATTTTATTTTATGTAAATGATCTCCATTAAAACAAAATGTCCAAGATAATCAGAATTCTTTATATGACAGATGGAAAGTATTGAAATGGAAAAGATGAGCATTGTGTTGAAACCACTGTTGTTCAGAGAGCATATGAATGATTTAAGGGGTAAATTATACACTCTGGTTTTGAGAGATTTAAGTCGTTGATTTTAGTCACATCACTACAACAGGAGTCAATGGTGATTGGACTGCAGCTGCATAGTAGAGCTATAAATGGGACTCTGGCAGTGTATTCCAAAAGGCCTACAGGAAACATGCCCAGAAGGAAATATCCATCTGGAGAATGATGGAAGCTTTGTTTTCAAAAACTATTCAGTGACTGCATGAGTTGAATATGACACAGAGCATGGACTGACCCATCCCTATGGAAAAATTTGAGTTATTGCCCTTGCCCACACTTGCTTCAAGGACCTTTTGGAAGTGATCTTCTATTTCAGCTATGGTTGGAGATCTGCATATTCATACCTTGGAAAGCAACACCCTGTAGAGTAACTTTTTTCAAATATCAAGACTCTTTTGAGTTATCTCAGGGTCTTGTAAAAATATATGTCCTGCTTCAGGTGAGTCTGGGGTGGAGTTTAAGAGTCTGCATTTCTAAGTAAGCTCCCAGGTGACACTGACATTGCTAATCCATAGGTCACTCGGTTCACAGCTTGTTTGAGTAGCAGCAAGTGTGAAAGGAATCAAGGAACACCAATATAAAAGAAAATTGAAAAAAAAAAAGTGACTTCAGCATGACACTGAACAACAGAGACCAAAATGTGAGCCAACCTATAAATGCTCTCCTTTTCCCTTTCTAGATTCCCTTTTCCCTCTTCTGGCTTAATTTGTTTTATATATTTCTTACATGGGAACAGCTATTGATTCTCCAGTTTAGATAATAATCCCTCACTTACAAGTTACATGATAAATCATTAGTTAAGAACAAAAGGAAATTAGAAGTTTTTCTTATGTTAGAGTTACCTATCTTCTATATGTAGAAAAATCATCAAGTTTGGCACCTGGAACAGTTATTTCAAAATCCATCCCATTATTTATCATCTAGGTGAGGTTAAGGAAGTGAGTTATTTTCTGGGCTTGTTTTCTGTTTCTCTAGATACAAAATGTTAAAGAATGTTGTATGGGCTAAATAACTTAATACAGATAAAGTGCTGCAAATCTGATACCCATTACATATCTTTGTCCAACAATTCTTAAAATATTTTTTAAACACTCTGTTTTTTGATAATCCTGAAAGTTCTGTGGCCTAGCTCTTGAGAATATTTTTCCTTAACTATATTTTTAAGTGAATGCAATTTTGGAAAGAAATGTAATTCTGAATAATTGCTACTTTATGTAGCCAAGTGATTTTTAAGCAATGCCTGGTTATCTAAGAATTAGTCATCTGCAAGCTTGGAAAAAATTCCCCTTGCAGCCACTACATCCCCCCCAAACAGAAAACAGTTTCAGAACAAAAATCACCTCTAACCTTTAAAGGATTCAACGTTTTAAAAAATTATAGAGGAGAGAATCACCTTTGCAACAAGTCAATGACTAACAATTGGTATTTTTTAGGCACTTATTCAACCTCTCTATGTGAAATAATTATCAACTTGGCACCTGATAGTAATATTTCCAAAGCCATTATTCACCAATTCTGTGAGTAACACGCTTGTGGAAAGTGACTTCTTGTTATCAGTGGGCTCAGACAAGCAAATCTGGACCTGGTTTCTTGTACATACTTGGAAAGTCAGAGGAAAGAAGTCTTTACAGGTTTATTTTACATTTTGAGAATATTTCTCTCCTTCCTTTTCAAAATAATATTATAAATTCAACAAATTACACCAAAAATATAATAAAATAAAAGTTTGGATTTTTTTCCTGAAGAACAGGTAAGCTACTACTTCGTCAACTCATGATGCTATTATCTCAACTCATAATAGTCATGGACTGTGGCTAAATTTATCAAATGCACATACGTGGACTCCAACTACAAATGTATTTATATTGTGATTTTCAACTAGCTCAGATTAATTATAATTATATAAACACTTCAAGGGTTTTTCTTATAACATGTATAGAGGATTTTAAATAGGAGTAATTCTGAATTTATGGCATTATTGTTGGAATATTTCTTCTCATTTAAAATATTAAATAAATTAAAACATTTCAAGGGTTAATAAATAAAGGAGGCAAGTAGAATTTTGTAGCTCAAATTTGAGGAAAGCAATTCTCCTCACAGAAATTAATTTAATTTAATTTTATTTTTAAACATCTTTATTAGAGTATAATTGCTTTACAGTGGTGAGTTAGTTTCTGCTGTATAACAAAGTGAGTCAGCTATACTTATACATATATCCCCATATCCCCTCTCTCTTGCATCTCCCTACCACCCTCCCTATCTCACCCCTCTAGGTGGTCACAAAACACTGAGCTGATCTCCCTGTGCTATGCGCCTGCTTCCCAATAGCTATTTTACATTTGGTGGTATATATACGTCCACTCCACTCTCTCACTTCATCCCAGCTTACTCTTCCCCTGTGTGTCCTCAAGTCCATTCTCTACATCAGCGTCTTTATTCCTGTTCTGCCCCCTAGGTTCTTAAGAACTTCTTCTTTTTTTTTTTTTTTTAGACTCCATATATATGTGTTAGTATACAGTATTTGTTTTTCTCTAATTACTTCCCTCTGTATGACAGGCTCTAGATCCATCCACCTAACTACAAATAACTCAATTTTGTTTCTTTTTATGGCTGAGTAATATTCCCTTGTATATATTGCCACGTCTTTATCCATTCATATGTTGATGGACACTTAGGCTGCTTCCATGTCCTGGCTACTGTAATAGTGCTGCAATGAACATTGTGGTACATGACTCTTTTTGAAATATGGTTTTCTCAGGGTATATGCCCAGTAGTGGGATTGCTGGGTCATATGGTAGTTCTATTTTTAGTTTTTTAAGGAACCTCCATTCTGTTCTCCATAGTGGCTGTATCAATCTACATTCCTACCAACAGTGCAAGAAGGTTCCCACTTCTCCACACCCTCTCCAGCAGTTATTCTTTGTAGATTTTTTGATGATAGCCATTCTGACCAGTGTGAGGTGATATACCTCATTGTAGTTTTGATTTGCATTTCTCTAATGATTAGTGATGTTTAACATCCTTTCATGTCTTTGTTGGCAATCTATATATATTCTTTGGAGAAATGTCTATTTAGGTCTTCTGCCCATTTTTGGATTGGGTTGTTTGTTTTTTTGATATTGAGCTGCATAAGCAGCTTGTATATTTTGGAGATTAATCCTTTGCCAGTTGCTTCATTTGCAAATATGTTCTCCCATTCTGAGGGTTGTCTTTTCATCTTGTTTATGGTTTCCTTTGCTGTGCAAAAGCTTATAAGTTTCATTAGGTCCCATTTATTTATTTTTGTTTTTATTTCCATTTCTCTAGGAGGTGGGTCAAAAAGGATGTTGCTGTGATTTATGTCATAGAGTGTTCTGCCTCTGTTTTCCTTTAAGAATTTTATAGTGTCTGGCCTTCAATTTAGGTCTTTAATCCATTTTGAATTTAGTTTTGTATATGGTGCTAGGGAGTGCTCTTATTTCATTCTTTTACATGTAGCTGTCCAGTTTTCCCAGCACCACTATTGAAGAGGCTGTCTTTTCTCCATTGTATACTCTTGCCTCCTTTATCAAAGATAAGGTGACCATATGTGCATGGGTTTATCTCTGGGCTTTCTATAATGTTCCTTTGATCTTTATTTCTGCTTTTGTTCCAGTACCATACTGTCTTGATTACTGTAGCTTTGTAGTATAGTCTGAATTTAGGGAGCCTGATTCCTCCACCTCCGTTTTTTCCTTGTCAATATTGCTTTGGCTATTTGGGTTTTTTTGTGTTTCCATACAAATTGTGAATTTTTTTGTTCTAGTTCTTTGAAAAATGCCATTGGTAGTTTGATAGGGAATGCATTGAATCTGTAGATTGCTTTGGGTAGTATAGTCATTTTCACAATGTTGATTCTTCCAATCCAAATACATGGTGTATCTCTCCATCTTTCTGTATCATCTTTAATCTCTTTCATCAGTGTCTTATAAGTCAGTTCTTAAGGTTGATCTTTGGATAATTTAAATAAACACACAAAGCCCAAAATCTCAAGAACCTGGATGAAAGAAATAGGTACATATGCAACTCTTCAGCAAAGCAAAGTTGAGGCTCAGAAACACAAAACATGAAAGGACTTCACTTCCAAATTGCTCAGAAACCAGAGGAAGATGAACTCAGAAAGATCACCTTAGTCTTTAAGATTTATAACCAATGTTTGAGTAAAAAGAAAGTAGAAACTATGTAAGGATTCCTGTGTATCTTCTGATGTTCATTTTATATAATTATGCATAGAAAACTGTATGAGGCTCTAATGAGAGTGTAGGTTCATTCATTCTCAACAAGTCCACTGAAGATTTCACAAAGTCCCTTTAGACATCTCCATTTTGTAAGTAGATATGGAACCACATGGAAATCTTATGCTACAGATTTCTTGATGCTGTTAGTCATTCTAGGTTGTGCTGATATGTTTGCCTGCCTATAGGCTTACTATTTGCAGATCCACTTGGTATTGGCATATGCCTATGTTTTAAGCCTATTTAATTGCAGAGTAGTTATTATTTGAATATTATGAAAGTTTGCTTCCTTCCAGTAGTCAAATAAATGATTTCTTCCTGATTTGTGTCCTATTATATTTCATTTGGATCTAATCTCCTGTATCTTGGTATCCAGTGCAGTATTCTGCATCTGAATACCTTGCCCAAAGGTATGCATGTGTCCATAAGAAAGGGCTATTGTATCTCTTTCCTTGATAGAAACAGCAATTTCCCAAATAGGGACAAATCTAGGAATGAACTCTTATCCTACTGGGAAAAAACAGATCTTTGACTTTTCTTCTATAAAACTACTATTTTGTAGCATTTTCTTTCTCTCTTACTTCATAATCTTATGACTACAGAATTTGTTGTATACAGAAAATGCATTCATCTGTTTCCTATTCTACAAATTGGGGACAATACTGTATTTCAATAAGTTGAATACACTATTATTGTAAGACACATCATTATGTACCACAGAGAAAGAAAAAAGCAACCAATTAAATTATTACACTACACATCAGTAATAGTATTGGACAACATCATAATCACTCTCATAAATCTACTGTTACTTTGAAATGTCTTTCAAATATTCAAGGTGTTTGGCAATTTCTCCTGCCTTTAGTAGCACTGCTTTGTCCATGTTAGGAATCCTTTTGTATGTGTTTCAGGAATAAACAATTATACAGCCTCAAATCAGTAATCCTCAAATTTTAAGCATACAAATCACCTGAGGAGTTTATTAAAAAGTAGATTCTAGTTTAGTAGGTCTGGAATGAAGCTATGACTGCCTTTCAAACAAGCTCCCAGCTATCCAGGACCACACTTTGACTAGAAAAGGCATAATGTACTTGGTTAAGACTTCCAAGGAAATAAGGAATTGTTTCATTTTTCGAATGGTCAATATTTGCTTCACTATTTATTTTTCACAGATTGTTCTGTTTCTGTGCCTTTCTGGGTATAAAGTAACTTTCTATTTCAATGTAATCAGAACCTACCAAGCTCAGTTGAAATGACAGTAATTTGAAAAGCTACAGCCAAAGTTGTGCCAGGGAGTAACAATGTTGAACTTCCCCTGAGCCTTATGCTCCTTGAAAGCAGAGACAGTTGAGAAATCCCCACCCCATTTTCTGTTTCATAAAAATGGTTAATGCCGAAGAGCACCCTGCCCTCTCGTATTCTAACATGGAAACTGTCTCCGTTCTTCCCCAGTATGCACTGCTTTCCCTGTCTCTGTAAGACACCAGCCTTCTTCCTTTACTCTGAGGCTTCCTCAGTAATGAATGGTCTCCCTACTGCGGCAGCTGGAATGAAGTCTGCGTAATTGTTCAGCTCTTACTGTCTTTCACAGCAGGCAGTGTCTATTTTCAGAGTATAGCACAGTGGATAAATACATGGACCCTAGAGTCAGATTAATTAGCTTTTAGTCCTGGGTGTCCTGCTTATTAGCTGTGTAACCTTAGACAAGAGATTAAAACTCCCTAAACCTCCATATCTCCATTTCAACATCACTAAAACAGGGATAGTAAACTATTTTTAACTAGTTACATCACTTCCCTACTCAAAAACCCGGGTGCTCCCATTCCATTTAGTGAAAAATCTGAAACCCATTTTTGTGCGTGGCTGCCCCTTGAAGTGGCCCTTTGTCCTTGTCTCTCCTCTCTTACTAGTCTTCTGCTCATTCTGCTCAGGCCACAATGGCCTTTTTTTTCTCACTTTGGGAACTCATGAAGCCATTTCCCATGTCTAGGCTATTCCTTATGCTGTTCCCCCCTTCCGAAGTATTCCACAAGTATTATCATGCTTAGCTTCTCATCACTCAGGTCTCGGTTATAATGTTACCTTCTCAAAATGGTGGAACTCCTTCCCTGAAATCCTATCTGAAATACCCCTTTCCCCTCACCACTATCTGTTCCCTTCCTTCCTATGTTATAACACTTCCATATCTGTCATTCTAAGAGTTTGTTTACTATCTTGTTTCCTCATGAGAATATAAGCTCCAAATGAGGCAAGTTAGAAAATTTATGGGGCTCAGTGAAAAATGAAAATGTTAGGATTCTTGCTCAAACACAAGTATTAAAACATAAAGTTTTCTTCTTTTGTCTGTGATCTCTCTTTCCACTTATGTTGTTTTTATTTGCTATTAGATATAATTCTATGTAACTAAAGATTTTAAATGTATTAGCATGGATTTTACAGTTCATCTTATTATGCAATGACAGTTTAAATGAAAATGTGGGAGCATTTAACTTATGTAAAAAAAAATAAAGAAATTAAATAATTCATACATATTTTTCTACCCAGAACAGCAGAAACACCGCATAATCCTACTGTTTTTATTTGACTTTTTGATATATGCACATTCTACCAATACTCTCCCCCCTTGGCTGACTGAAGAGTAAGGAAGCTCTGAAGGAAAAGGAACTATGGGTAACAGTATCTTCCCCCTACCTTCTCTGTCTTCATTTTCTGCATAAGTGGTTGGTAGCCCCTAAAAGTTACCTGTCTTGCTACTTGCCTTGAGTCTCACTGAATCCTCATGCACCAATGGTCCACCAGAATTCTGTGGTCATGGGGCTTTATGAATGCTATGTGTAAATTGTGCGGAAAGGAAACATGAATACTGTATGTACCTCTTCTGACCATGATCTTACTGCATTCTCTCATCACCCTTCACATACAAAACAGAAGTTTAATGATAAAATTAAAAATTTCAAGATGACAAAAGCAGCATATTAAAACCAAGAGAGTTCTTCTGAACATGGGGGACAGCCAACCTGGCTCCATTATCTCAGAAACTCCCAGACTGTTCATTTCTGTGCTACTAATGACCAAATAATGCCTGGACATACAGAAAATTAAGAACTATTTTTGAATAAGTAAATAAATGAACATTTACGGTAAGACATATACTACATGAATTCTTTGCAAAGTACCTGATAAGGATTAAGTTAGCTATTAATAGTGCTATTATTGTTAGTAGTATTATCATTATTACATGTTAGATAATTGCTAAATTACTTCTGGAAAATGAACAATAGGCCTTGGATTAAAGATCTTTTTGTGCATTCACTCTAATCATAGGATTAGTTGATGTGGGTTGAAGGTGGGAAAATGCAAATGAATTAATTAGACTTCCTACTAGCTTCTCAAGTAGAAGTTCTGGTGAAATAGTAGGTTGAATTTAGTGGTAAAAATAATATTTGGGGATTCAATACAGTTTAATTACCTACATGTACATTGTACTCAATTACGATAAATAAATATCATAACTTACCTATATTAGGTTTCTGAAAAATATTAGCACTTCATTTTACTATGTAATTCAAGAATTAGAAGTGATAATGCGTTGCTGAGATCATCTTCCAATTCCGTCCCCAAACGCTTTGCCATAAAGAGATAACCTAAAATCTTCCTCTTTCATGGAAAATGTCCAAGGCTCAAAGCAAAAGCACAGTTAATATTAGCATTGGATGGGGAGCAGTTATGCTGATATCTTCCAATTTTAAATAATTGAAGAGCCTAGATTCCCTTTATAAGCTTGTTTCACAGAAGGTGGAATTAAATATCTCAATCTCTGTGCTTACATTTTTTTCTAGAAAAACATCAAATTACGTTCTAAATAATAAATCTATTAATATTTGCAGAATATCTCTATGGATGAGTCAGAGTAATTGGAGTGAGAGGGAGTCAAAAAGGTATAAGACATTTTACCTGCATTCATATGATTTTTTAAAAGACTGTAATGAGATATTTCAAGACAGTATTTATTTAATAACCAGTGAAGAGTATTTAACTTAAGGTTTGGCCACTGTATCAAAGGATGATGTAATAAACAAAACAAAAATATGGCTGCTTAAAAACAAGTTTACATTTCTCTCAGATGACAGTCTGAGTTTAAGCACCCCAATAATGATGTGGAAGCTGTGCAAAATTAAGGAAAAATAGCAGGGGTGGAGGGGAGTGCTCAACAGAAAACTATGCATTGTCTGTAGTGTACCCTTCAGGGTGATCTGATACTGATTCTGTGCGAGGTATTTTGCAACTCTGTTAATTGTAGATAACTGATAGCAGTGCAAAACGATTCATCTGTATATAGTGATAAATTAATTCAATGTCAAGAGACAAACTATACTTTCCTATTTTTGTCCCTATTTTCACATTCACTATAATATTCACTATAATATTCAGATATCCTGTTCTTCAGATTCTCCTTTGAACTGATTGTTAATGCCTTACCATTTTCCTCATTAATGATTTAAATAAAATCTTAAATACATGTTAATTTTTACATCTGTAGGAGAGTCGTGATTTTACCTTTAAAAGTGTTATCTTTTAACCGGACTCAGTATCCCTCTATCATTTTACTTGTTGCCATGTGGTTGCCATCCACGACATATAGCTTCCATGTCATAATCTAAAATGTCTGTTCCAGCTCCTACTCTCCTGTCCACATTCCATCCAGCAGGGCTTGGAGAAGGCAACAGAGAGGCAAGCCTCTTTCCTTTCTAGAGGTAGCATACTTCATGTCCACTCACTCCTCATTGTTCAAAATTAAGTCAAATTGCCAGATTATTTACTGGCAATAGGGCTGGGATATGTTGTGTTTGCCAGCTCAGTCCTGTGCCCAGAATCAAACTCTGAATTCTAATTACTAAAGGAAAAAGGGAGCAACAGACATTGGCCAATAACTGTCCGTCTCTGCCGTAAGTAATTATATGGGGTGACCAAGACGACCTTAATGTTCTCTTTGGCTTCATTAATCTTCAGACAGCCTTGTCCCTAACTCTAGGCACCTGATTCCCCTTTTCTTAGAGTACTTAATTTAGAAAATGTATAACTGTAAATTCTTTCTCTACCCCTTTAGATATAAACCTCTTTAAAAGCCTCTTGCCTGATCTACAAGCCAAAAATATCTTTCTCTAGGATGTAGGAACCATCCCTTTGAGCTATAATCATCAAGGAAAATAGACCCCTTATCTCCCAGTCTCTGTGAAAGGGTAAGGGCCTTCAATGGGCTAGTGCTTTGAACAAACACAGATAGCCTAATCACAGAGAAAAGCATCTGCAAACCAGAACTCACTCAATGAGATCCACAGGTCCCACTGATCTAACTCTTATCATTCTCCAGTACTTTTACACTAGCTTAACCTCTGTTGTTTGTCTAGTGGAGTTGAGCTCAGACTGTGTTTTGGTCTCTTTATCCCACAGCAGTTGCCTTGAACAAAGTCTCCCTTCCCTCTTTTAACACTGTCCAGTGAAATTTTTGCTTTGATAGATTTGGAGAGAGCCAGTTATCTGGGAAGATATCTTCATGGAGAAGGGATTGATTTGTGTCTTAAAAGTTTAGTAGGACTTTCATAAATGGAAGGGTACAGAGATTCCTGTTCCAGATTAAAAAATAGTGTGCAATCCAGTGCAGAGAGAGTTTCTTCTGACACAAAGATTCAACTATATAAGGTTCAAATAAACTCAGATGCAGGCAAGTTAATAAGTGCAGTAGCGTAGTGTAAAACAAATGAAGTGTGGGGGACTGTGAACTCAACAGCTCATGCCCCTTCTGAGGAGGCAGCCCTGTTCAGTCTCATCTGGTTGCTGCTATGTGGTTAGATTTCTTAATTTTTGTAAATAAACTGGAATACAGACTTTTATTTTGAACCTCAATTTTATCTACGTAAAATCAGTTCAAAGTTAGAAAATTGTGGGGGCTACCACCAACCACTAAGCTATTTAAAATTTGCTTTGTTTTGTGTCTCTTTAAATAAAAACAGCTAATATTTGAGGCATTAAATAATAGAAAGAGAGATGTGTTTATTTGGGAAGTGAATTACTTCCAAATTTTGTCATTGTGGCAACTTAATTTTTCTGAGTCTTTGTTCCCTCATGTGAAATCCAGGTAATAACTATTACTTAGGGTTGTTTTGTTGATGTTGAGACAATAAACACAGAAGTGTTTGGTAAATGGTAAAATGTTATTCAAAATATGAGTTACAGAAAAGTGTAAACATAGAAATAAAACATAGAAACACAGCCACTTGTCCAATGACCTTACAAAAGCCATATAATATCCTGTTTGCAAAATGAATATAAAAACACTATTTCATAGGGCTATACTAAAGATTAAACAAGATAATCCATAGAAGGTTTTCAGCATGGTTTATATTAAGTATGTAACAAAAGACTGTAACTATCAGTAGGAATAGGAATAGAACATAGCATAAACTCTGATCCCTCTCAGTCAGCCAGGAATAATGGCACCTTCTTGAGAATAGCTAAAGTGAGGAAAAAGCAAACAAACAAAAAAATAATACCACAAAGGTTGCCAATTATCCTGTGGAATATTAATGCTCATTTTACGCTGATGCTGTTATGTTAATTGGGAATCCAGAGCCTTCCTTTATGCACATAATGAATATCCTTTCTCATGCTCTACTTATTCAACCCTGACAATTACTAAGTTAATTACTTCAAACTGAAGCTCATACCAGTTTTTAACCCTTTAAGTTTGTACTCACTGTGGAATTTAAACGTGGTCCTCTAAGTATTTTCACTATTGATTTATGTATGTAAATAAAATGCCTATATGATCAAATGTCTTGTGAACATAATTATGTAGCAGATATAGGAAGATTTGAAAATGCAGGTCCTACAAAAACTTAGTTTGATCAAAAGCTGTCAACACAATGTACTTGATATTGACATTCTTTGGCCTCTGTAGTCACACAACCATGCAAACTTAAAATATAACTTTGAGGAATATGAAACTTGGCTGAAAAATAGTAGGGATCCACTAAATTAATATAAAGATATAAAACTTAATATGCAGACAAATTTTGGCATTACTTAGTGATTTTCATCTTGGGTGTCAACTGAGTAGAGAGATACACATATGAACAAGAAAATGTCTATTAAAACAAAACACCACAGCTTTTGATGGCTGATAATAAAAAGAGCAGGAGATTTTAATAAACTTATACCAAAAAAAGTCAAACAACATCTCCAAAATACTTTGGTTAATAATCTTGACTCTTTGAAAACCATTACAGTGATTAACACACTTTTAATAAAACTAAGGGAAAATGAAGTGGAAAATTTGCAAGGAATTGTTTTCCTATTTTTTTATCTCACCACATTTTCTAATCTCACTAGGATGGATATATCTCACCTGGTGAATAGTGAATGCTGTCACTGATTTTCATGACCTTGAAAGCACATCACTTATGCTTTAACAACACAGCATCACAAAAGGCTACTGTACTACCATAAGTGCAAAATGAAAACATAGAGACAGGTTATTTACATAAAAAGCATCTTCCATACAATGGAGTATTAGTTTGTCTTAAAAAGGAATAAAAGTCTGACACATGCTACAATATAAGTCTTAAGACATTAAGTGAAATAAGGTAGGCATAATAGGACAAAAATTGCATGATTCCAACTCCATGCAGTACCTAAAGTAGTCAAATTCATAGAGACAAAATGTGGAACGGTAGTTGCCAGGGGCTGGGAAGAGAGGGATTTTTTGTTTAATGGATACAGAGTTTCAGTTTGAGTAGATAAAGAAATTCTGAAAATGGGTGTGATAGATGTACAACAATGTTGAATGTGCTTAAGGACACAGATATAAATACTTCCTAAATAGTTAAAATGATAAACTTTGTTATGAATATTTTACCACAGTAAAAGAAAAGACATATTCCAAAATCCTTTGAGAGTAAGTGTAAGTTGTCAAGGATCATGGCAAGAAGATATACTTTGAAATGAGGTTATCAATCTAAAATATGGGAGTAAATAAAAGCAAAACAAACTTTCTTATTCTAGGTTCTCTTCAAAGTTTTTGACTTTGGTTTTAATTACTTTTATTCTGAAGAAATGATTTTTTAAATGTCTCTATTTCTCATTCTTCAATATTAACCAAGGTGACTATACTATCCATATAATAGTTTTTATATTTTCTGAGCAAAGAAATAAACTCCCTAGCTTGAAACATTTTTTTAACTGGAAGGACTAAATAAATGTAAAGGCCAATATAAAACTCCTGAAGGAAATTTAGTACTCACATAGATTCTATTTAAAAGTGGTGAGATTAGAAAAATAGGAAAATAATTTCTTGAAAATTGTCCATTTTATTTTCCCTTAGGTTTCATTAAAAATTTGTTCGTCAATGTAATTGTTTTCAAAGAGTCAAGATTATCTTCTGAGGTTTGTCTTCTGGTAGAAACACAATGCATTTTCAGAATTACCAGCTTCTATAATATTCATGTGCATGATATCTAGAACAGATGTATGCCGAATTCTGGTATTTCCCATCTCATTGTCAAAATTATATTAATTCAAACACCAAATAAATATGACCTGCCAATATCCAGAGAATTTTAGCAACAGACATAAGACTAGAAGAACAATCTTACAACTTCCAGTCCTGTGTTTTCCTCATTATAATACTAAATATGTTCTTAATCAGCTCCCATCCCAGATCTATTTAGCAAATATTTATTACCTTATCTATTATGAGATATACACCAAAGTATACACATATTTTCAATTATCCACCATCCCATACATTATCAAAATCTCTCTGAATATGTAAAGATATTTTTCCTATGTTTACAATAATATTTTGATGCCAAATGCTGATCTGAAGTGAAAATAAACTATTTATAGTCCCACATATTGTGACTATTCATATCTTCCACTGCATCAGTATAAATGATTATGGGTTGCTGCCCCAGATTCTGATGGGAGTGTTACATAATAAACATGTACACCATCTTATCTTTGTTAAAAAATGGAATTCTGAAGTCCATCTTATTTTATATGTTTTGAAAGGATTTCAGACCTGTACTAAAACTAATTTCTACATATTACTAGCTATCAAAAAATACCCAATTATATTCACAGGGTGGGGGCACACAAGTTGTGACTAAGTCTGTAAATTATTTCTTTTCACTTAGAGATTAAATTTTGTTCCATTTATTGCATAAACAATACATTATTTCCAGATTCTTGTACAGTTTAGATAGGTATTTATTTTGTTGTTTTATTTTATCATTGATTTTGGTTTAACAATATAAGGGAATTCAGTTTCTTAGTTCATTTCTACTCTTAAGCTGTCATCAAATCTAATCCTGATATAAACATAAATACCAGAAGTACAGACTGTTTTACATGAAGAAAAAGACTGTTTTTTTTAACTTCAATAGATTAAAGGCAATAGATAAAAATAAAGTGTTATAAAAATATAACATGAGACTAACAAAGACTCTAATAGTCCCCATTTCCCAATTGCTTGGATAAGAAAACAGGTGTAACTAAAGTTAATAGGGCCATTAACTGAGAACAACAAAAAACATTTTAGAGTACTTTCTCATGTTTTACATCTCCCCAAACAACACTATCTTTATTATGTACCAGGAGGAAATTGAAAAGGTAAATAAATGGAATAATGTGCTCAGCTTCACAGAATCATCCTGAGACCTCTTGGGAAGATGAGCCCTTGTAATAGATATCCCTCTTCCCATATACAGACAGATCATCTTTTCCCTAAAATTGATTAAAGAAGAATGTTCTCTCGTGATGAGTAGTCTTATTTGACTACTAAAATATAATCAAGTAAAACTCAGTTGGATAAATTTATTATGATTTTTTCCCACAATAAATAAATAGTAAAAAGGAAAATATACTAGAGATAATCTATCTGGATTAAAGGAAAGCTTTTGTCTCTTATACAAAGCTATTGATCTGCAATGACAGCACTGTGGTAGACAAGCAGAGATCTATTGAAATGGATGGGAAACAGGCTCGTGTGGATACAGACATTGTCAATAAAAAGATTAACAAACAAGTAAACAACCTTTGCTCCTCCAGAAGAAAAAACGCTTGATAGATCAGGAGGTAGGGGACATCCAAGGAGAAGAGGAAATATTAGGTAGGATCATCTTTGCTATTCTTTGACTTTGAGAAATACTTTCCAAACAGAAAAGAATATACCAAATAATTAGATTAAATCAAAACAATGGTTATATATGTGGCTTTATATGTATATAATTATATATAAAATATATTTTTTTTAATTTAGGTATTTTCCTAATTGCTTTTTATAAGTAAGGAATTAGTTGGCAGACTTTTACATTTACAATTTGGTTTTATATATCATGATGCTTTAAATAGGTGTAATCAGAAAATCCTAATTCAAAACAGCTAAAACACCAAAACATTTATTTTCTCACTGAAGTTTACAAATTTAGCATAGACCCCCCCCCAGATAATTTGATCAGCAATTCAATAATGTCATCAAACCCCTAAATTCTTTCCATCTTATAACTTTCTCATCATAAGCTTTTTTATTTATAAGGCTATTTTCCCTTATGGTTGCCCAATATCTGCCAGTATTTGGGGGGTAACAGCCAGATATAAGCAACTGATATCCTAATGATCAAGAAGCCATCCTTTCCTTTGTTTTATTAGGAATGAGAAAATCTTTCTAGGAACATCCAACACACCTTAATTTATGATTCCTTGGATAGAATTAGAACACATGTCCATTCCTATTGTAGTCACTGAGGAGAAAAAAAGTTTCATTTGACTGGCTACAAAGAGCCATCTGAGCTTATGTGGAGGCTGGGAGGTCTATCACCATGACTAAGTAAATGTTTTATATTTAAACATAATTTTACATAGTTTTAAAATATTTTATAGCAAACTCCAGATTGTGTTGTTAGAAATACAAAATAACGTGATAAGTTTGGATACATATTTAGTAAGTTTGTAAATTTCAGAGCAAAAGCTTAAGACAACTAAAATAAGTTAAGCGTTTCTGAATTATATGTAGTTTGAACTATTTTATGCATGTAGAATAGTCATTTACTTTTTCATTTGTCACAGGAAAACTAAAATACTCCAAATACCTATATATTTATATCCTCTCAATGTTCACTCTTACTTTCCTGAATCACATATTTATTCTTTTTTTTTTAACATCTTTATTGGAGTATAATTTCTTTAAAATGGTGTGCTGGTTTCTGCTGTATAAAAAAGTGAATCAGCTATACATATACCTATATCCCCATATCCCCTCCCTCCTGGGTCTCCCTCCCACCCTCTAGGTGGTCACAAAGCACCAAGCTGATCTACCTGTGCTATGCAGCTGCTTCCCACTAGCTATCTATTTTACATTTGGTAGTGTATATATATCCATGACACTCTCACTTTGTCCCAGCTTACCCTTCCCCCTTCCTGTGTCCTCAAGTCCATTCTCTACTAGGTCTGCGTCTCTATTCCCATCTTGCCCCTAGGTTCTTCATGACCTTCTTATTTATTTTATTTTTTTTTAGATTCCATATATATGTGTTAACATACAGTATTTGTTTTTCTCTTTCTGACTTACTTCACTAGGTATGATAGACTCTATATCCATCCACCTCACTACCAATAACTCAATTCCATTTCTTTTTATGGCTGAGTAATATTCCATTGTATATATGTGCCACATCTTGTTTATCCATTCTCAGTCAATGGACACTTAGGTTGCTTCCATGTCCTACCTATTGTAAATAGAGCTGCAATGAACACTGGGCATATGACTCTTTTTGAATTATGGTTTTCTCAGGATATATACCCAGTAGTGGGATTGCTGGGATGTATGGTAGCTCTATTTTTAGTCTTTTAAGGAAGCTACATACTGTTCTCCATAGTGGTTTTATCAATTTACATTACCACCAATAGTGCTAGAGGATTCCCTTTTCTCCACACCCTCTCCAGCATTTATTGTTTGTAGATTTTTTGATGATGGCCATTCTGACCAGTGTGAGATGATGTCTCATTGTAGTTTTGATTTGCATTTCTCTAACGATTAATGATGTTGAGCATTCTTTCATGTGTTTGTTGGCAATCTGTATATCTCCTTTGGAGAAATATCTATTTAGGTCTTCTGCCTATTTTTGGATTGGGTTGTTTTTTTTTTGATGTTGAGCTGCATGAACTGCTTGTAAATTTTGGAGATTAATCCTTTGTCACTTGCTTCATTTGAAAATGTTTTTTCTCATTCTGAGGGTTGCTTTGCATCTTGTTTATGGTTTCCTTTGCTCTGCAAAAGCTTTTAAGTTTCATTAGGTCCCATCTGTTTATTTTTGTTTTTATTTCCACTTCTCTAGGAGGTGGGTCAAAAAGGATATTGCTGTGATTTATGTCAGAGTGTTCTGCCTATGTTTTCCTCTAAGAGTTTTATGGTGTCTAGCCTTAATTTATGTCTTTATCCATGTTGAGTTTATTTTTGTGTATGGTGTTAGGGAATGTTCTAATTTCATTCTTTTACAAGTAGCTGTCCAGTTTTCCAAGCACCACTTATTGAAGAGGCCGTCTTTTCTCCATTGTATATTCTTGCCTCCCTTATCAAAGATAAGGTGAACAAATGTGCGTGGGTTTATCTCTGGGCTTTCTATCCTGTTCCATTTATCTATATTTCTGTTTTTGTGCCAGTACCATATTTTCTTGATTATCATAGCTTTGTAGTATAGTCTGAAGTCAGGGACCCTGATTCCTCCAGCTCCCTTTTTCTTTCTCAAGATTGCTTTGGCTATTTGGGGTCTTTTGTGTTTCCATACAAATTTTGAAATTTTTTGTTCTAGTTCTGTGAATAATGCCAGTGATAGTTTGATAGGGATTACATTGAATCTATAGATTGCTTCGGGTAATATAGTCATTTTCACAATATTGATTCTTCCAATCCAAGAACATGGTATATCTCTCCATCTATTTTATCATCTTTAATTACTTTAATTAATGTCTTATAATTTTCTGCATACAGGTTTTTTGTCTCCTTAGGTAGGTTTATTCCTAGGTATTTTATTATTTTTGTTGCAGTGGTAAATGGGAGTGTTTCCTTAATTTCACTATCATAATTTTCATCATTAGTGTATACGAATGCAAGAGACTTCTGTGCATTAACTTTGTATCCTGTTACTTTATCAAATTCATTGATTAGCTCTAGTAGCTTTCTGGTAGCATGTTTAGGATTCTCTATGTATAGTATCACGTCATCTGCAAACAATGACAGAATTACTTGTTCTTTTCTGATTTTGATTCCTTTTATTTCTTCTTCTTCTCTGATTGCTGTGTCTAAAACTTGCAAACCTATGTTGAATAATAGTGGTGAGAGTGGGCAACCTTGTCTTGTTTCAGATCTTACTGGAAAAGGTTTCAGTTTTTCACCATTGAGGACGATGTTGGCTGTGGGTTTGTCATATATGGCCTTTATTATGTTAAGGTAAGTTCCCTCTATGCCTACTTTCTGGAGGGTTTTTATCATAAATGGGTGTTGAATTTTGTCAAAAGCTTTCTGTGCATCTATTGAGATGATCATATGGTTTTTCTCCTTCAGTTTGTTAATATGGTGCATCACCTTGACTAATTTGCATATATTGAAGAATCCTTGCATTCCTGGGATAGACCGCACTTGATCATGGCGTATGATCCTTTTAATGTGCTGTTGGATTCTGTTTGCCAGTATTCTGTTGAGGAGTTTTGCATCTATGTTCATCAGTGATATTGGCCTGTAGTTTTCTTTCTTTGTGACATCTTTGTCTGGATTTGGTAGCAGGGTGATGGTGGCCTCGTAGAATGAGTTTGGGAGTGTTCCTCCCTCTGCTATATTTTGGAAGAGTTTGAGAAGGACAGGTGTTAGCTCTTCTCTAAATGTTTGATAGAATTTGCCTGTGAAGCCATCTGGTCCTGGGCTTTTGTTGGTTGGCAGAGTTTTAATTACAGTTTCAATTTCAGTGCTTGTGATTGATCTGTTCATATTTACTATTTCTTCCTGGTTCAGTCTTGAAAAGTTGTGCATTCCTAAGAATTTTTCCATTTCTTCCAGGTTGCCCATTTTATTAGCATATAGCTGCTTGCAGTAATCTCTCATGATCTTTTGTATTTCTGCAGTGTCAGTTGTTACTTCTCCTTTTTCATTTATAATTCTATTGATTTGAGTCTTCTCCCATTTTTTCTTGATGAGCCTGGCTACTGGTTTGTCAATTTTGTTTATTCTCAAAGAACCAGCTTTTTGTTTTATTGATCTTCGCTATCATTTCCTTCATTTCTTTTTCACTTATTTCTGATCTGATATTTATGATTTCTTTCCTTCTGCTAACTTGGGGTTTTTGTGTTCTTCTTTCTCTAATTGCTTTAGGTGTAAGTTAGGTCGTTTATTTGAGATGTTTCTTGTTTCTTGAGGTAGAAATTTATTGCTATATACTTCCCTCTTAGAACTGCTTTTGCTGCATCCCATATTTTGGGTCATCATGTTTTCATTGTCATTTGTTTCTAGGTATTTTTTGATTTCCTTTTGATTTCTTCAGTGGTCTCTTGGTTATTTAGTAGTGTATTGTTTAGCTTCCATGTGTTTGTAGGTTTATTTTTTACAGATTTTTTCCTGTAATTGATATCTAGTCTCATAGCATTGTGGTCGGAAAAGATACTTGATATGATTTCAATTTTCCTAAATTTACCAAGGCTTGATTTGTGACCCAAGATATGATCTATCCTGGAGAATGTTCCATGAGCACTTGAGAAAAATGTGTATTCTGTTGCTTTTGGATGGAATGTCCTATAATTATCAATTAAGTCTATCTTTTTTAATGTATCATTTTAGGCTTGTGTTTACATATTTATTTTTATTTTGGATGATCTGTCCATCAGTGAAAGTGGGGTGTTAAAGTCCGCTACTATGATTGTGTTATTGTTGATTTCCTCTTTGACGGCTGTTAGTATTTGCCTTAAGTATTGAGGTGCTCCTATGTTGGGTGCATAAATATTTATAATTGTTATATCTTATTCGTGGATTGATCATTATGTAGTGTCCTTCTTTGTCTCTTGTAATAGTCTTTGTTTTAAAGTCTGTTTTGTCTGATATGAGAATTGCTACTCCAGATTTCTTTTGATTTCCATTTGTATGGAATATCTTGTTTCAACCCCTCACTTTCAGTCTATGTGTGTCCCCAGGTCTGAAGTGGGTCTCTTGCAGACAGCATATATACAGATATTGTTTTTGTGTCCATTCAGCCAGTCTATGTCTTTTGGTTGGAGCATTTAATCCATTTACTTTTAAGGTAATTATTGATATGTATGTTCCTGTTACCATTTTCTTAATTGTTTTGAGTTTGTTATTGTAGGTCTTTTCCTTCTCTTGTGTTTTTTGCCTAGAGAAGTTCCTTTAGCATTTGTTGTAAAGCTGGTTTGGTGATGCTGAATTCTCTTAGCTTTTGATTGTCTGTAAAGTTTTTAATTTCTCCATCAAACCTGAATGAGATACTTGCTGGGTATAGTAATCTTGGTTGTAGGTTTTTCCCTTTCATCATTTTAAATATGTCCTCTCACTCCCTTCTGGCTTGCGAAGTTTCTGCTTAAAGATCAGCTGTTAACCTTATGGGGATTCCCTTGTATGTTATTTGTTGCTTTTCCCTCACTTCTTTTAATATGTTTTCTTTGTATTTAATTTTTGATAGTTTGAGTAATATGTGTCCTGGCGTGTTTCTCCTTGGATTTATCCTGTATGGGTCTCTTTGTTCTTCCTGGACTTGATTAACTATTTTCTTTCCCATATTAGGGAAGTTTTCAACTATAATCTCTTCAAATATTTTCTCAGTCCCTTTCTTTTTCTCTTCTTCTTCTGGGACCCCTATATTTCGAATGTTGGTGCATTTAATGTTGTCCCAGAGGGTGTCTGAGACTGTCCTCAATTCTTTTCATTCTTTTTTCTTTATCCTGCTCTCCAGTAGTTATTTCCACTATTTTAATCTCCCAGGTCACTTATTCGTTCTTCTGACTCAGTTATTCTGCTATTGATCCCTTCTAGAGAACTTTTAATTTCATTTATTGTGTTGTTCACCATTGTTTGTTTGGTCTTTATTTCTTCTAGGTCCTTGTTAAACATTTCTTGTATTTTCTCCATTCTATTTTCAAGATTTTGGATCATCTTTACTATCAGTATTCTAAATTCTTTTTCAGGTAGACTGCCTATTTCCTCTTCATTTGTTATGTCTGGTGGGTTTTTACCTTGCTCCTGCATCTGCTGTGTGTTTCTCATTCTTCTCATTTTGCTTAACTTACTGTGTTTGGTGTCTCCTTTTCGCAGGCTGCAGGTTCGTACTTACCATTGTTTTTGCTGTCTGCCTGCAGTGGCTAAGGCTGTTTCAGTGTGTTGTGTAGCCATCCACAGTGCCTGTGTTCTGGTGGATGAGGCTGAATCTTGTCTTTCTGGTGGGCAGGTCCATGTCTAGTGGTGTGTTTTGGGGTGTCTGCGACCTTATTATGATTTTAGGCAGCTTCTCTGTTAATGGGTGGTGCTGTGTTCCTGTCTTGCTAGTTGTTTGGCATAGGGTGTCCAGCACTGTAGTTTGCTAGTCATTGAGTGGAGCTGGGTCTTGGCATTGAGAAGGAGATCTCTGGGCGATTTTCGCCATTGGATAGTATATGGAGCTGGGAGGTCTCTGGTGGACAAATGTCCTGAACCTGGCTCTCCCCCCTCAGAGGCACAGCCCTGTTGCCTGGCTGGAGCACCAAGATCCTGTCATCCACATGGTTCAGACCAGGTAGGTGGGGAGTTTCTTGCCTTCTGGGAGGTCTGAGGTCTTCTGCCTGCATTCAGTAGGTGTTCTGTTGTTCCACATGCAGATGTATTTCTGATGTATTTGTGGGGAGGAAGGTGATGTCCACGTCTTACTCTTCTGCTGCCTTGAAGCTCCTCCCACATATTTGTTCTTTTTGTTGTTGTTGTTGTTTCAACTTTTAATTAACATTTAACTCTATGATAATCACTGTGCAGACCCAATCAACAATCTGTTTTTCTTTGCAATGTTATGTTTCAATTTGACTTTTTCTTTATGTAATCCAAACTCTTTCTACTTTTCCAATTTTATGAACTAATTTCTATAAGGATATTTTTAAAACCTATATCCCAAAAACAAAGCATTGAGTTTGAAATCTACATTTCTTTAAAGAACATTATGTATGTAAGAAGAATGGAACTATAAATGAGTTCAGAGTGTACAGATTCAGTAGTATGTTATTTATCCTAATTATTCTTTGTACGATTTATACTATTTCTGATCTTGGAGAAATACAATTCATTGTATCTGTAGATTTAGCTGTTCTCAATGATTACCAAGAGAAATTCCCTTTCAGTTCCATTTACTCTTCTTTCTTCCTATGTACATTTAGGGCATCCCCTGATTTTACATTTGTTTCTAAAAGGTAAATCTCTGAGGGCTGCACATAGCATACAGCATATTCATTATGCACTTTATATGCATTTCTTAAAATCCCCTAATATTTTCTTCTGACAAGTAAGGACTGTCTTAGAAAAATAGAGAATCTGGGATTAGCATTCAAAAATCCCAGATATCTAGAAGTATGCTTCTGGGTCTGGTATTTCAGTGATTATTGTGAAGACAGTAAAGCTGATACCCAATCTTGCTGTGTCCTTATTTAATGCAAGGCTGATGTAGGAAGAGCTATTATTAAATTGTAAAGCAAGGTACTAGTAAAGGATCTATTAATCTCACTGAGGCCTGTCAAAATCGAGCAGCTGATAATCCTATAGACAGCCTGGAAAGCACAGTGCATGTGAGCCCTGGGTGAGGAGATTGAATTAATTACCCATTTTAAAGTATCTCTCTATCTTGTTGAATTTCACAAGTCAGGTAACCCTATGGCCACATGATCTATGCTCAGCATAGAGAAAAATAAGTAGAACTTGTAAGACTATTTGTTGCTGTTAACAAAGCTAAACTTCCCAATAAAATGTCACTTATTTTAATGTAAAGAACACAGAAGTAGGAATCAAAATACCTGAGTTCTGAGAACTCTTTTCTACTTACTTGCTTTTTGACATAGAATGCATACTTGTCCGATATTAATTGTTGGCAAAGACTAAAAGTCCATGCTGAGAAGCTTAGGTTAACAGGGTGAGCATAGGTTATTAGTGTAAACCAGAAGTAGCCAAGGCTTCTAAACTATTGGGATTATTCTTTCTCTTAATACTGAATAAGATAATTCCAGTTTCCTTCCCAAGTCCTGTGGGAAGCCCACCACTAGGGCCACCCTTAGAAATATGGATTACTTGGCAAAAGTTTTTTTTTGGTGGGGGTGGGCCTTGTATCCTTTATTGTCAAATATGCTGTTCCTCAAGAATTTTACATCTCCCATCATAAAAAAAAATGGTAGTAATGCTGTTATTATTCACAGTGGCGTGCTCTTTGGAACCTGTTTGTAATGAAACAGGTTGTAATATAGATCTTCTTGCCTCTGAAGTATCTTAATTTCATGTATTTCATGATGGTTACATCACTACTGACACTGCTCTCTCCATAATGCCTGCCATGAATTCTGGCTTCCACTGACGCCCTCAAAGGCTGTTACTGGTCTTCACTGATGATGACCACATATGCAAGTCTTCCACAGAGTATGCAGAAAACTGTGAATATTAATTTATTTTCTGGTCATCTTTAAATTTACAGTTTCAAGTTTTATAGTGCAAACATAGAATAATGCATCTTCCAACCATGTTTCTCTTAAACTTGGAAATCTTGATACGTTTTTTTCAGAAGTTTAAGCTTTTATCCTACTATTTAGATGATTGAGAGATGCATCTTGGTCTACCAAGATGGTTTAAATTCAAGCTAACATGTAACTTAATCTGCAGAATAAAGGTAATTTTTTTTGTACTTAGTGTGTTCATTACTTGTTAAGAACTACCACTAATTAAAGTCTTATGAAACAATACTCTATGATTGAGGCATTCTATTCCCATTTTGTAAGTGAAAAACTGAGGCTTAGAGAGATGTTTAAGGGAAAAAAAATATATCCTCAAAATGGAATAACTAATTTATCTCATAGTAATTTATCTGAAAATAATTTAAGGTAAAGTATATGATACTGAATTTCAAAACTTGTCTTGCATTCTTATACCAAATTTCAGATGTTGATATCTGTGATTAATGAATTCAGCATATTTCATCAAATTTATAACATTGAAGTATACTGAAAAGAAAGAGGTTATATGTGACAATGTTATAAACTGAATTGTTCTACCCAAAATTCATATGTTGAAGCCTTAACTCCTATTGTGACTGTATTTGGAGGTAGGTCCTCAAAGAAAGTCATCAAAGTTAAATGAGGTCATAAGAGTGGGGCCCTAATCCAGTAGGACAGGTCTTCATATAAGAAGAGAAAAGTGCAGGTAAGGACACAGCAGGAAGGCAGTCATCTGCAAACCAGGAAGAGAGATCTCACCAGAAACAAACCCTGTCAGCCCATTGATCTAGGACTTCTATGCTCCAGAACTGTGAAAAAATAAATTTGTCATTTAAGCCACCCAGTCTTTGGTATTCTGTTATGAGCACCCGAACAAACACAGACTATAAAATGACCTTGCACTATTTCACATATTTTGACATTTTTATTGTTAAAGGGTTTTAAACACCCTATGAAAATAAAGTTTCAAATTTTAGTGAGAAAATTCAAATTCTTTGCTCTTATTAATGAGTTTAATACTCATGGTACTTATAAGTTATATCTTGAGAATAAAATAATATAAAAACAGATTAAAACAATATTCTTAGAGTATTTTTAATATCTTACCATGTTCTGCTGAACACATGTTTTCTCTAATTTCACATTATGTTATAGTAATAGATTTGAAATAGTCTTAGAGATATCCAGTCGATCTGGTCAGTATTTTTATAAGAGGACACCAAGGTCCAGGGGAGTTAAGTGATTTGTTAAAGGTCAGAGTTAAATCCTGGAAATATGGGATTATAACCAGTCTACTATATCTAGTTAGTGTTCCTTCTTGCTGCTTTCTTAAGTGCTTTCTCCCATTAGAATGTTTTTTATTTAAGAACTGAGAAAACTGAGTTGTTTTATGTAGATTCAAAAAGATTTTTAAAAAATTATGGCTTCTAGGAGATTTTATAGTGAAACTAATTTGGGAATATCAACATTAATTACATTTTTCTCTTACAGTCTGCTCTACTGTATGTGACATATACCCACTTCTCTTCTGCAACTTGGAACTACATCATTTGAACTATGTGGCCTCTGAGGTTACCACATCAGGAAAGGAGAAAGAAGAGAAACAATGGTTCCTAATTACACACATCACTTGGCCTACACATCACTTTTGCTTTCAGTTTATTGAAAAGAACCAGTCAACTGATTCCAATCTAACCATAAAGGTGCCTGTGAAGATGCCCATAGAGGAGTGCTATGGACTGAATTGAATTCTCCCCGAATTCATATGTTGAAGGCCTACCTCCCAATGTAAGGGCATTTGGAGATAGACCTATAAGGGAGTAATTAAGGCTAAATGAAGTCATAAGAATGGGACCTTGATCCAGTAGGACTGGTGTCCTTATAAGAAGAGACACAGAGATCTCACTCTCTCCATCTCTATATCTCTATGTGTGCAAAAAGAAGAGAACATGTAGGTACAGTGAGATGATGGATGCCTACAAGCCAAGAGAAGAGGTTTCAGGATGAAACCTACCTTGCCAGCACCTTAATCTTGGACTTCCAAGCCTCCAGAATTATGAGAAATAAATTATTTTTGTTTAAGCCACCCTGTCTGTGCCAGTTTGTTATGGCAGCCCAAACTAATACAGAGGGATAATGAAAACTTTGTTGTGTCTCTCCTTTTCCTTTTTTGTTATTGTTGTTGCTATTATTATCTTAGTTTACAATCTCCTTATCCATATTGGAAATCAGATGTAAAGCAGACCTTATACTTTGATTAGAAGTTTCCTTTGTCAGAGCAGATATGTCATAAATAAATATACTTTTGTATTTGGAGAAATTTTGCATCATATGGATGTGACTTTGGCTCAGAAGAGCCAGTATAGTTTATGGGTTAAGAACATGGACTCTGAAAGCATCTGTCTGATTTGAACTCTAGCTCTACCATCTTCTGACGAATGGCCTTGGAAAAAAATCACCTTATCTCTTTGTTGCATCACTTTTCTCAACTTAAAGTATGGATAATAATTATCTTAAGTCATAGGGTTGTTATGCAAGTTAACTTAATTAATATGTGTAAAGTGTGTGAAACAATGCCTGACACAGAGTAAGTGCTATTCATGAGTTAGTCATTAAATAAAAATAAACAAGGGATTAGTTAGAGAAATTTAGAGGTGGCAAATACTTTATAGATTGACTAAAGGTACAAAAGCACCTTCATTTTTAATATGAGTCTCATTATCTTGATTTTTAATTTTGCATTTCTGAATATTTATAACACCTTAGAGAATAGTGAACTCCATGAGGGGCTCCACATAAAAATATATTTGACAGCCAAGTAAGTTTGAGGAATTTTGCATGTTAAATCAGATGACAAAGAAGTCATTCAGAAGAGAAACTTTAAATTTGTTTAGCCAAGAGATTTCCTAACTTATTCTGAATATGAATCTATTTAGCAACACATCTGAGCATCTTAGGAAACTAATGTTCCATTGAACACACTGTGGAAAACGCTGTCATAGAAAGATCCTAGCACCTATTATAAAATAATAAAATATGCTCCTTTAGCTGGAATGTCATGAAGTAGACAGCAAGTTCCTGAGACCAGAAGCTAGACTATCCACTATGGTTGGAGCACATGTAAAAGCAATAGGGAAATCTAACTGGTGATAGATGCTTGGGGGGAATCTCATTATGTAGCATATAATAACTGAGGCATATGGTCAGAAGTCAGACTAGACATAAAGGTTCCTTAACATTGAATTGGAAGGTTGGGTTATTGTATTTTAAATACTTCTTGCGTAAAGTGAATATTGGTCCTACTAAAGGGACTAAGACAATACACTGAAGCTTCAAGTCCTCACCCATGCGCTGTGATTGGCAAAGTTCTTTAAAGTATCAGATAGTATTGTTGGCTTTGTAGCTATATAGCTTTTATCACAACTACCCACCCAGTATTGCCCTTGTAGCAGTGAAAGCAGCCACAGATAATACTTAAATGAATGATCATGATGGTGTTCAAATAGAATTTTTTGATCACTGAAGTTTGAATTTTATGTAATTTTCACATGGCACAACATGTTATTCCTCTTAATTTTTTTTCCAAAAAATTATAAATATAAAAGCCATTCTTAGCTCGTGGAGTGTACAAAAACAGACAGTGGGCAGGATTTATCCTATAGTTTGCCAACTCCTCTTTTTAAAATACAAAATTTGAGTTATGACAACATCTAATAGGTCTTATATCAGAAACTAATTTTAATATTAAAAGATTCTACTTTGAACAGTGAAGCTGACTTAAGATCAGGTTATTGACCATTAGCTTCAGAGCACAAACATCAGATATGATTCAGTCATTTTTTTAAAGAGGAGATAACCCTGCTATTGAGAACTGTATTAATACTCATACAGATAATGGCTAAATTAAAAATAAATTTAAGAGAAAAATGTGGTGAATGGGATATTATTTGGAAAGGACATACTAGTTCCTGTATGTGTAAAGTTTACTGAAATTTTCAGAGTACAGCAGTGCCAACTGGGAGAAACTTATCCCTTAAGAAGAGTCATTTCTGATATGAAAAGTGCTCTTTAAATATCACTTGGGACCACCAAAACACTTGCTAGAAATATACATGGTTATTGTGCATCTTAATGGGCTTAATTGAAGAGTTTAATAAATTTAGATCCAGCAGAAGTAATTAAAAAAGTGATTGATAATGTTAATAATATGTTGAAAGCATTAAAGGTCTAGAATTAGCTAATTCTATGGATATCTTCGGAGATTGTAAGCAATTATGACAGTGGTTATGCCAACTCAAAGCCAAACATCTGGATGCAAAGTGAAATATTCAGTCAATTATTCCAAAGCTTACATGCTCAGGACAAACATCTGATTCAGTGGAATGTTCATTTTTTATTTAAATAGGTAGTACCTATGAATTACACTACAATGGAGGCCCTGTTAAAGGAATGAAAATGAATCAGATTCTCTGAGTTGCCTTTTGTGAAAGACACCAATCATTTTATGCTGAAAATTTAGTTATTTGTGTATTGATATAACAATGATGACTATAATACATAATAGAAATAGCAACATTGATAGACTAAATCAACAACCTGTGATCTGTGTTTCCCTGTTGTGTTCTCCAACCCACAATTCTGATTTAGGTGGGTAAAAAATGCCAGTTGAAAACTGAGCCATAAAGTAACTTTCTCAATGTTACCCAAAGTAAGTGGCAGAGATTAGTCTTCAATTTTATGATTCCTAAATAGACCATATTCTTTCAATATTTGCACTTGTTGCATGGCTTACAAATGGATGAATTCCTTATATATCACTTAGCATTTTGCAGGCTTTTTCATAACAAGTAATAGATGATAGGAATTAAAGAAATTGAGTGACTGAAGGTTACAGAGCTAGTAAATGGCAGGTGCTAGATGCAAGCACAGGTTTTCCTGACCATTATTTAAAATGTCACTTTGTGTAAAATACAGGATGGAATCATGTGACGAAATGTATGTGATTAATTAATTTATATTTAGATAAAACTCCATATGTTAATGTAAAATAATGAAATTACTCATAACATTTAATATATTTTATAACAGATACCAGGAATGACTTATCATAAAGATATAAACTATATATGACCTATATTTAGAGAAAGTAAAAACACTAAAAAATGTTAAATATAAGTAGTTTCCAATCAAATGTATCAACTTCCAATCAATTAATTATACCAGCATTTATAGCTTTAAAAAATATGATCTTTCAAAATTGGTATTGTTATTTTATTCAGCCAGATATCTGCAGAAACTCTTTTGAGTTCAGAATCAGCATTCAGCAAAGCATCTAGTACAGTGTGGGACTTTAATACATGCTTATTGAAGTCAACCAGTAACAAGTCATATGGGAAAATCTGTCATGTATTAAGGAGTATTGCTCTTTATAATGATAAAGTTACAACTTTTGGAGAACAAATGTTTTAAACTAACTCTTCAATCTTACACTATTTAATTCAAATTTTACTGAGCTGGGTTAAACAGTGTATTAATCAGAAAAGACTCAATTAAATGTTATCAGTTCTCTAAAATCAATTCCATCTCCACAAAACAAGTATCTGCCACCATCAAAGAAATGTGGCTTGCACAGCCCAAAGAAAATATGTCACCCATGACAATTATTTTGAAGTGGAAGGGAGAAAAAAAAAACCCTGGCCCTTAGAGGCAAAAGATCAAAAATGATTGTAAAAATATCTGTATCATTACATTTTATTGCTGCACCATGCATAGATGCATAGACAAAGGAGAAGAAAAGTCTATCCTTGTAAAGAACATATTAACTGCACAAACTCCATATTAAAAACTGGTATAAAAAATGTCTTCACTTAGGATTTATTTATTGGTTTATATTGAGTTCTAATTGACAGACTAATAAATAAAGGTTACTGGTATTTTGGTAATTTTTAAAATCAAAGGTGCAAAGATTTATTTAAATGTGTGTTTTAAATAAAAGTATGAAATTAAAATAAGAATATGGAATATATGTTAAACAAACCTTACACATCTGTTGTATTACTAATAGTTTATTTAATTTAGTTCTTAGCCCTCAGCTTAATTGACCTTTCAGCATCATTTGAGATTGTTGACTGCTCCCTCCTTACACATGTACTATCTTCAATTGGCTTATAGAACATAACTTTGCCTTGTTTATGTTTTTCCCTTTGTATATCAATATCACTGATTACTCCTAATCAGCATCCTCTGTGGCTTTCTCATATCTCCTGTGCCTTTTAATGTTGAAGCACCCCGTGACTCAGTTCTTTAGGGCTTCTCCTTAATTTCTGAACTCATTCTCTTGGTAATCTGGTCTAATCCCATCTCTTTAAATACCATTAATACGGTGATACTCCCAACTTTGTTTCTTCAGCAGACTTCTTTTCCAAATTCTTACTTTTATATATCCAACTTCATCTATAGGCACAATAATTTCCATATTCCAAACTTGAACCATTATATTGACACCAGACTTGCCCCTCCAAGAGTCTACCTCATTTCAATTGATGGCAGCTGTATTCTTCTACTTGCCAAGCCTAAAAACCTTGCAGCCATGGTTGATTTCTTTAATTATCTCACATTCTACTTCTAATTCATCAGTAAACCCTGTTGGATCTATTTTCAAAATAGGACCAAACCATTTCTTATCAAATCTATAGCCACAATTTGACTGAGCTATAACTATTCCTCATGGAGTTTAAGACTTTAGCTTTCTAAAGGTTCTCTTCTATTTTCTACCACTACAATCCAATTTCAACACAGCAGCCAAAGTGATCTCTCGGGCAGAAGGGGTAAACAATAACAAAGAATTTTTGTTCTTGGGGTGGCCAAAAAAAAAGCACATTTGGATATTTCAATTTTATCCTATTACATGCCATTACCTGAGGTTAATGATGAATAATAAGACATTATGTTATAAACTATGGGAAAAATACTTCTGAGTTAAGATAAAATATGATGAAAACAGGAAATCTAAAATCAGGTTATGCATAAGACAAAAATGGACAACCTTGGAAAAATCTCACTGACCTCCCTAATATTAACCTGCTGATATGGCAGGCTAACAAATTTTGGTACTAATTGTGATTTCTTTTAATATCCATAGAGTAGAAAAATTAGAATGAGGCAATTTCTTCCTTTTCAACACCTTCCACCCCTACAAAAGTGGGAATTTGCATCAAGCAGGGCTTTGGGCCCTAAAGAATTGGGGTTTCTATTGCTCCCAGGGTAGAAAGACAGGCTTTCTTTCCTAAAAGAGAAGGACAATTTAAGTCCGAGAGATAGGGTTTGTGATCTGAAACTTTAAAATTAGGGAGTTTAATACTACTTAACTTGGAAAATTTATTCAGGACTGAGGGAGAGGTGATGTTTGCAGTTCCTGGAATAGTGGGAAATGATTCTTTAGACCACTAAAGAACCCACAGTAGGTTACAGAAACTCAAACAATTGCAAGCTTAATATAAGTAGGAAAATAGCTTTATGGGGAAACACTGGGTAGCCACTTTGACACAGGGGAACAGAAGCAATGGAAGCATTGTTAAGCCTTTTTAGGGAACTCTGCAAACTTGGATTTAAAAAAAAAATTAAGTGGTCCATTGAATACTGAAATTTAAATTCCCATCCACATGTGAAGCGGAGACTCAGGATAACTTAGATTTGTTTAAAAAGAATAAAATAAATACAACTTTTCCTGCATCTTAGTATTAGAGTAGAGTAACCATCATAACCTTTACAGTAGATCCAGTCCATGCAGAGCAAATTAACATGCAGAAGACTAGATTAATTTTGTACATGTGATATGGGACTCACCAAAAATAGAGAAAATAAAAATTGTGGCCAGGTGTAAGAATGTGTTTTCTCAATGAACATCTCTGCAACTACAACATCAACAGTGATAATATAGTACAGGTGCTAGAGGGAAAAGATAAGAAAGTGAGCAAATGTATATAACTGAAAAATGACACTAATTAAAGAATTGTCTTCGAAGGAAAAAAAACCTGGAATTTTAATTCTTGAGCATCCAATCATTTTTTAAAAGTGTATTTCAGGGAAAAGTCCATTCCAGTGTAGAAAAATAATATCCCAACTGATATAAAGCTCAAGTTAAATGAAGCTAAATATCTATTTTAGCGTCTTGACAGTATTCATGACAAAAGGATGTCATCATATATCTGTGTAGTTAAATGGCCTTCAAACTACTGCTTAAATCATGAAAAATTAATTTAAAAACACATTTACTCAGATTGAACAGTATACTATGTGGCATCCATGCATGCTGATCACTGTCAAGTTTTTGTTTGTGTGCTTCTCTGGCAATATCACCATATGAAGCTTTATTACAGCACTGGTAAATATTTATGTCTCTTTTTTCTTTATGGAAGGTCGAGTTGTATGCCATGAATTAAAAGAAAAAAAATAAATCTAATCTTATATTACACTGCTTTCCAATTAGTTCAAAACTGGTATAAATGTAATTAACAGTACCAAAGGACAAGACTTTTAATTAATTTGTTACTAATAAAAATAATTTTGGTTACATCAGCAACATTCATGGCAGAATATAAAGGCTTACACCTCACTTTCCCACAAAGATAGTAGCTTAACAACCAAAAAATTTTTAGAACTATAGAAACCAGTTAAAAAGTTGCAGTACTTCAGAAAAGCTCAAACCAAAGAATAGATGCCTTGAAACAAGTAAGAAAAGTTGTTTCATAAAAACTGCAATAGGTAAACCTTCCCACAAGACAGCATAGGTTTGTGAAAATGGAAGAAAAGTCCAAATCACAACTTCTCCTTTGAGAGGGAACAAAGAGAAAAGTGAAATGTCCATCCAATATTCCAGCTTTTGGGAGGACTGCTTTTGAGGAACTAGTTTTGTGCCTCTTTATTTGGAGTGTTGATGGGGGAACTGGCATACTTTCAGGGTCTGGGGGCCCCTGAGAACAAAAGACAGCTTATCAGCTTGTTCAGTGCCAGAGAAACTGCAGTACTATGGAAAGACATCAGAAGGAGCAAGAGACTGCAAAGACACAAGCAAACCTCTCTAATTAGGAAATTACATGCACAGGCCCAAAGAAGACACATCCTTATAAAGGGTTTGAGAGTTCCTGAGAATCTTTAGCTGGGAGATTGTCTTCTCCTGTTCAAAGACAGTCTGGCGGGGTGGCTGTTTTTCAAATGCATATATCCTAGCAAAAAATAACAAGGCACATGAAGAGGTAGGAAAATATGGCCCAATCAAATAACCAAAATAAATCTCCAGAAACTGACCCTAAATAAAAGAAAATCTATGAATTACCTGACAAAGAATTTGAAATAGTCAATAAGAGTCAATAATAGTCATTTAAGTCATTAATACACATTAGTGTATTACAAGAGGACACAGACAACTAAATGAAATTAGGAAAATGAAGAATGAACAAAATGAAAATAATAAGATATAGACATTATATAAAGAAAAAAAATTCTAGAGCTGAAGGATAAATAAATGAGTTGAAAAATTCACTAGAGTGGTTCAGCAGCAGACTTTATCAATTAAAATAAAGAATAAGCAAACTTGAAGATAGGTCATTTGACGTTATCCAATCAGAGGAACAAAAAGAAAAAAACAAAAATGAAGAAAAGTGAAGAAAGCCTAAGGGAATTATCGTATACCATCAAGCAGACAAATAGTCACATTATGAGAGTCCCAGAAGGAGAAATAAGAGAAAAGGGCAGGGAGTTTTCCTGAAGAAATAGGGGCCCCCGAATTCTCAATATGAGAAAGAAAATGAACCTTCAAAACCAGAAGTTCAAAGGGTTCCAACTAAGATAACCCAAAGGCCCATACAGAGACACATTATAATCAAACTATCAAAAACGTAAGACAAAGAGAGAATTTTGAAACTAGCCAGAGAAAAGGTAACTTATCACATACAAATGAGCTCTCACAAGGTTATCAGTGGATTTGTCAACAGAAACATTTCAGGCCAGAATAGAGTGAGACATTATATTCAAAGTGCTGAAATAAAAAACATTGCCAAACAAGAATATTATATCTGGCAAAACTATACTTAGAAGTGAAGGACAAATATACACTTTCCCAGGTAAATAAAAGTGGAGGGAGTTCATCACGACTAGATATGCTTTATAAGAATTGTTAAAGGGAATTCTTCTAGTTCAAGTGAAATGATGTTACACAGCAAAATGAAGCATATGAAAATATAAAGCTTTCTAGTAAAGGTAAATAAATAGACAAATACAGAATCCTATAATACTGTAATAATGATGCATAAGTCACTTTCAATTATGGTATAGACTTGAAAATAAAAGCATAAAAATTACTATAAGACTATGTTAATGAATGCACAATATAAAAAGGTACAGTTTGTGACAATAATAACAAAGTCTGGGAGTAGAAGAGTTTTGCAAGCAATTTTAGTTGTTATCAGTTTAAAATACATTGTTATAGGAGAGCTATATTAGTAAGATGACAGCCTCCATCTTTCCACAAATAACAATTAGACATCTATCCACTAATGAAAATAGCTCTAGGAGAGTTCAAGAATCCACTTACAAAGCTTCAGCAACATAGTGGAGCAAAAAACCTGAGAATAAGGCACAAACAGGGTAGGAAGAACAGTTTCATTTTGTGTACATCATCTCACCCCCCAGACCAGTGCCCAAATGGAATTCTCCAGCCTCAGCATGTTCCCCTCATTGGGAAAAGGAGAGACTGTGAAGTGACCAGCTTCCCCCGTCTTTAAGCGTACTGGATGAAGGCTCCAATTCGGTTCACCCCACCCAGAGACTGGAATAGCAGAGATGTCTAATGATGAATAGGAATAAAGAAGAAGGGCAGGGGCTATCAGTATCAACCACACAGCAGGAGTGACCATGGCCCGCAATAGCCTGATCTGTAAAGGATCTAGCAGCATTCACTGCTGAGGACCTCTACAGCCTTCGTGGATACTGCAGTACACTTGCAGCTTTTAACACAGGGGATCCTGTCATGGACCTCAGCAGACTGCTCCTCAGAGGATCCCAGCTGCTTTCACCACTGAGGAAAACAATGACCAGCACAGTCACCATGCACCCCTTTTTGCTTTTGCCATCAAGGGTCCCAAAGATTTTTCCTTTCACAGACTCCAGCTGCCTGAGTCCTTCTCTGCCCCACTCCTACTGTAGCTGCCCAATCCAGTGCTGTTGTGAACACATCAGGATCCAGGACTCAGTTTGGCTACACCACCTGAAGCCAGCCTTGGGCTCTGTGGCAGCATGTATGAATTACACCAGCCCACCCCCTCACAGCTGACTCCAACTGCCATATGCATGTCCACAGTTAGGCTCTACAGTATATAAGTATGCACAAAAATCCCAGGCTTCTACAGCTGCTTGGGCACCCAGAGGTACCCACAACTCCTGTCACTGGCCTGCATTGCTTTACACAACCACAGCTAGCCCCTGCAGCCATGCACCTGTACTCTGCCAGCCCTGACTGCCATAACAAGCCACCATCACCATGTGGGTGCCTACAGCTACCCTCTACATCTGCATAAGTGCATGATAACAGCCTGAGCCCTCATAAAACTATTATGTGCCACAGTTGGCTCTGGTCCTGGCCCTCACAACTATGTGTATACCTGGATAAAGTCCATGTCACTAGTGTGGGCAAACCACTAGCTGTAGCCACCACTACCACCTGTCCTGATCCCTACCACTGGAACTGGAGGCACTGCTGAGGATCTTAATAACCCTAGCAGCCACGATGTACACCCCTCAGCTCTTGCCATCAAGAGCCACAATGTTGTCAATGGGATGGAACCAGCTGCCTGAACTAAGACACCATGATCCCACAAACCTGGAGCCATCACACAACCCCTGCAACTGGTGTTCTGCACCACTAGTCCCAAGACCACAGAGGCTGCAATGTGTTCCACCACAGGTGAATATCTTTTTTTTTTTTTTTTTTTTTTTATGGTACGCGGGCCTCTCACTGTTGTGGCCTCTCCCGTCGCGGAGCACAGGCTCTGGACATGCAGGCTCAGCGGCCATGGCTCATGGACCCAGCTGCTCTGCAGCATGTGGGATCTTCCCAGACCGGAGCACAAACCCATGTCCCCTGCATCGGCAGGCAGACTCTCAACCACTGTGCCACCAGGGAAGCCCAGGTGAATATCTTTAGTGAAGCGAGTCCATAACTCTGGAAGAGGTGACTCATTCCTTAAATGAGCAAATACTTATGCAAGGCTATGGGGATCACAAGAAAGCAGAGAAACATGACACCACCAAAGGAGATTGAACAACACTCTCTTGAACAACCAGGAGCTCAAAGAAGAAATCGAAAGGGAAATCAAAAACATATTTTGAAATAAACAAAAGTGAAAACACAAAATACCAAAACTTATGGGATGCAGCAAAAGCAGTTCTAACAGGAAAGTTTATGGCAATAAATGCCTACCTACATCAAAAAAAGAAAGATATCAAATAAAAAAACCTAACATCACACCTCAAAGTATTAGAACAAATGAAGCCCAAAGATAGTAGAAGGAAAGAAACAACAAAGATGACAGTGGATATAAATGAAATAGAGGTTAAAGAGACAATGGAAAAGATCATTGAAACTGAGAGCTGGGTTGCTTTTGTTTTTGAAAATATTAAAAAATAGACAAAACTTTAGCTACTCTTACCAAGAAAAAAAGAGAGAAGACTCAAATAAATCAAATCATGAATAAAAGAAGAGCCATTACAAATGAAATAACAGAAATATAAAGGATCATAATATTACCCTAAACAAGTACATGCCAACAAATCTGATAACCTAGAAGAAATGGATAAACTCTTAGAAACATACAACTGATCAAGACTAAATCATGAATAAATAGAAAATTTGAACAGAACAATATTAAGGAGATTGAGTCATTAATTGAAATCTCCCAATAAATTCAAGGACTAGATGGGTTCTTTGGTGCATTTTACCAAATATTTAAAGAGGGATTAATATTGATCCTTTTCAAACTGTTCCAAAAAATTGAATAAGATATAGTAATAAACTAATAATAAACTAATTTTCAAGGTCCACATTACCCTGATACCAAAGTCAGATAAGAACACTACAAGAAAAAAAAAAAAAAACTACAGACCACTCCCCCTTGGATACTGATGCTAAAATCCTCAGCAAAATATAGGTAAACTGAATTTAATAACACATTACAATGATTATACACCATGATCAAGTGAGATTTATGTCTGGAATACAAGGGTGATTCAACATATAAAAATCAATCAATGTGGTGCACTACATTAACAGAATAAAAAACAAAACCCACAAGATCATTTCATTTGATTCAGAAAGAACCTTTGAGAAAATTCAACAACGTTTCATGATAAAAACACTCTGCAAACTAGAATAAAAGGAAATTACCTCAACATAAGACAAGCCATATATAAAAAGTTCACAGCTAACATGATACTCATTGGTAAAAAGCTTTCTTACTAAGATTAGGAAGAAGGCAAGACTGACCTCTCTCATATTTTTAATTCAACATTGTAGTGAAAGCCCTATGCAAAGCAATTGGGCAAGAAAAGCATAAAAAAGGCATGCAAATCGGAAGGGAAGAAGTAAAATCATCTCTGCTCAAAGTTGGTATGATTTAATATGCAGAAAACCCTGAATATTCCACACCAAAAAAAAAAATTTACTAAAGCTAGTCAACAAAGTACTTCACCAAAGTAGTGGGCTACAAAATCAACACGCAAAATAAGCTGTGGTTCTATACATTAACAATGGGCAATCTGAAGAGGATGTTACGACCACAATCCCATTTACAACAGCAACAAAAAGAATGAAATACTTAGGGATAAACTTAATGAAGAGTCATGTCGAGAGTTTAAATTACTCCATAAAATTGCATTCATTTTATGTAGCTAAGTAGCCTGCAGGGGGCTTGAATCATCATTAATCCCTCCCTCAAGGACATGCCTTAGATGACACCTCAGAGTCACAAGTAAATGTAAGTTCCTGATATGATTCCCTCAATGCCCCTTGTAAGAAACAGTCTCCTCTGTCTCCCAGCTCCTTCCCTTGTGTACCTCTTAGATAAGACTCCAGTGGAGCTTACTAAAACCCACATGCATTTTTTGGTTTGAATTCACCAATCCAGGCTTACCCCAGCGACCCCAAAGCATTCCACCTGTGAACCCTAATAAAGGGAAGTGTCCCAGATTCTGTTGCTCACTCTCTGCCTGTACTTGGCCTTGACTTTCCCATGTGGTTCCTTGAGGCATGCTGAGTACCTCCTTCAGGACCTGTAAGTAATAAACTTCTCTATTTCACTTTCTCTTGTGGTCTTTTATTGACCCATGGCTCACTACCGAAGACTCTGAGGCTCTTCTTAACAAATGTTAATTTAACAAAAAAATCACAAGGCAAAGGACTTGTACTGAAAACTACAAAATGTTGCTGAAAGAAATTAAAGAAGACATCAATAAATGGAAAGACATCTAGTATTCATGGATTAGAAAAAATATTGTTAAAATGTCCATACTACCCAAAGTGATATACAGATTCAATGGAATCCCTATCAAAATCTCAATGGCGTTTTTATTTTGCAGGAATAGAAATAAAATTCTAAAATTGACATGTAATCTCAAAGGATACCAAATAAAAACAATCTTGAGAAAGAAAACAAAGATTTGAACATCACACTTCCTGATTTCAAAACCTATTACAAACCTACAGTAATTTAAACATTGTGGTACTGGTGTAAAAACAGACATATAGACCAATAAAAACAAATAGAAAGCACAGAAATAAATCTTCACCTACATGATCAAATGATCTCTGACAAGGTTGCCAATAATGGGAAAAGGATATTCTCTGGAACAAATGGTGTTGGGAAAACTGTATATTCACACGCTATAGAATGAAGTTGGACCCTATGTTACACCATATACAAAAAGTTACAAATAGATTAAAGACCTAAAAATAAGACCTGAAACTATAAAACTAGCAAAAACACAGAGGAAAAGCTCTAAAACACTGGATTTGGCAAAGATTTCTAGGATATTACAACAAAAGTCAAGTAACAAAATCAATAATAAACTAGTGAGACTACATCAATCTTAAAAACTTCTGTTAAGCAAAGAAAACAATGAATAAAGTGAAAAGACAACCTACGGAATGGGAAAAATTATTTACAAACCATATATCTGATAAGAATTTCATATGCAGAATATATAAAGTTCTACATCTCAAAAACTACAACATAAATAATCTCATTTAAAAACGGGTAAAGGACTTGAATAGACATCTCTCCAATTAAGATATATAAATACCCCCAAAGCACATGAAACATCTTCAACTTGACTAAACATCTGGGGAATGCAAATCCAAACCACAATGGGATGTCATCTCATACCTGTTAGATGGCCACTATTACAAAAATAGAAAATACAAGTGTTGGCAACAATGTGGAGGAATTGGAACCCTTGTCTTTTGTTGGTGGGCGTGTAAGATGGTGCAGCCATCATGGAAAACAGTATGAAAGTTTCTCCAAAAATTAAAACTACGGTATTATCCACCAGTTTCACTTCTGCTATATATTCAAAGTAACTGAAATCAGGATCTTAAAGAGAAATTTGTGCTCCCATGTTTATTTCAGCAATACTCACAATAGCCAAGATATGGAAGTAATCTCAATGTCCATTGACAGACACATGGATAAAGAAAATGTACATACATATAGTGGAATATTATTCAGCCTTAAAAAGAAGGAAATCCTTTCATATGATACAACACCGATGAACCTGGACTACATACTGTTATGTGAAAAAAGCCAATCACAAAAAGACACATACTGCATGATTTCACTTATGACAGGTATCTAAAGTAGTCCACCTCTTAGACACAGAAAGTAGAATGGTAGTTGCCGTGGACTGGGAAAAGGGGAATTATTGTTTAATGAGTATAGAGATTTTGTTTTGAAAGATGAAAAGATTCTAGAGATCTGTTGCACACTTAAAAATAGTTAAGATGAAAAATTTTATTTTATGTGTTTTCTACCACAAGAAAACAAAGAAGGAGAGAGCACTCCATGTAGCCATACGAAAATTTTCCAACATGTGCATTTTATGTAAATGTGACAAGGAATAGAACTTGCTACCATCTGAATTAAAGAAGGGAGAAAGACTATACATTGCTTTTGTATGTATATGCATTAAACAAATCTCTGGAAGAATGAAAATTAACTTCCCTAGGTATTAAACAAAATTGCTACCTATTATATTGGAGCTAAAAGATTTCAATGATATAAGACTGAAGCTCTCAAACACTGTGTCTGAGAAAGTGCAAAAACTTACATAGAAAGTTTAGCTATGGTTTGCATTGGATAAAGAGAAACAAGTATTTAAACACAAGCTATAGATGTCCTTATGCATGAAAAATAGACAATATTTCTTTCTTTTCCGAAGAAACTGAGAAAAGTAAAAGCTGGATCTAGAGATCACAGAGAATGAGACACTATCAATTATATGACTATAAAAATAACAAAGAAGCATCAAAAACACTTGAGATGAGGTGTTTTTTTTGTCTCTTTTAAACTGAATTCTTTATTCAGTTCACCTTTTAGTCACATTCCCTGAAGCCACCTATAATGCAGCTGGCAGTCATGAAATTTTGGGAAAAAAAAGTATATGAAGGGGCACATCAAGCATACTTGGTATTCTTTTCTATTTTACTTTTTTTTTCCTGTGACTGCATCCTTCAAATATTGCTTTAGACATAGCACTTAAAGCATCACGAAATTCTAGTTCAGCAAAATATCTGGTTTTAGTTCTAGACAAAAATGGAAAGATCCGGTGGTCACAAATCTGTGAATACAATTTATTGAATACATTTTTCAAGTCACTGCTGTGAGACAGACCAAATTGAAATGAGTCTATGCACATGTCTGTTTTATTCCATTTTATGTGAAAAGGGCCCACCTGGACTGGGTCCAAATCGACAAAAGAGCTTTAGAAGAGTGATACATTTTAATATATCTGTTAGCTGCTAGTGATTAATGGCCATATCTCAAACTCTTTAAGAAGTTTGAGATTTAAAGCGTCTCACCACTTCTCGGTAGATTTATCAGAAACAGTTAACTGATGTTTCTACAAGGAAAATTACCTACACTAAAAAGACTACCTGTTAGAAGTTGATTAGAGATATATCTAGTATAATAAGTATCTTTCACATTATCCAGCCTCTTTCCTTATGGAAAATGCTAGTTTACATGAAGTATAATTTTATTAGTTTAACCTAATGACCAAGGTAATGGAAATTAATTAAATCTGATTGACAAGTTTATTAAAACTGTGTAATTCAGATTCCATTTATCTAGTGAGGTTATTACAAAAGTATTCTTTTTGGAAGTCATCATTGTATTTGTAAGAAGTTTACATTAATCCAATTTTCTCCAAAGCAATGGGAAATTTGTAGAGTAAAATCTCCAACAGGAAATAAAGGTCTACATACTAGTGTTACTTCCACAGAATAATTGATGTCATCGTATTTCATGTTACATGCTTTTCCTTGATCTGTCTTTGTAGCAGTTGGAAGCTACTAAGTTTTTGTTAAAATAGTTTATAAATACACAAAAGATTCACTTGTGCTCTACTTGAAATATCAGTAAACATAAATTGACAACTTTAAAAATGTAAACTTATTCAACCTACAATTTTATAAGCCCATAGATAATTAATAGGCTCACTTGAGTGTAAGAACTTTCCTACACACTAGTTATGATCTTGGTCACTCAGTATTTTCATCTTGGAGGATATGCTAAGTAGTTTATAATTCACTGATTACAATTATGTTTATTTTTTTCACTTGAAAATATACCTAGAATGATAAGGTAACTCTCTTTTTGCTGAAGATGTTATAATAGCACAATGACAAGTAAGGCTTTGTTTGTAAAAGAAGAAAGGCCTTGATTCTAATAAAATCCATTGTTGAGGCAGATCATTGAGAAGACATGACCCGTTGTTTGACCTTGAGCTGGACCCTGGAGTTGGAGGCTTCCCACCCTGTCCCCTGTCCTTGAAATGTGTTCTGCTTGCCTTCCCACTTCCCAGAAGCTGCCCCAAGGGTACAGCCTTGAGCTAGAAATGTGGTGTTGAGATTATCTGGATGGTATACATGACTGAACCCAATTACGAACTCTATATAAACTTTCAAGGTTTAGCAGGCGGGTGCAGAAATCTACTCTTCATGTGGCTGCCCCCGTAAGACAAGCCTCATAAGTAAGTTCCCCTGTTTATTAAACCTGACCCCTACACCACTCTGGAGTGATCTGCCTCTTCCTTTGGTCTCTCCCTGACTTTCACATATGGCGGCCAATTTCAGATAACACCTAGGAAGCTCCTGAGGTTGGCAAATTAACATCCATTATTCTGAACTTAATTCTATATTATCAAATATTTCTGCAAGCCATATAATGCTATTATACTATAAACTTAATGTGTCTCCAGCCTTTTGGGACATTAAATTTACTTTCACCTAAAACTATTGAAAGTCCTATCAAAATCTGTATCAGTATATTCTTATTAACACTTAGATTGAAAATATTTCTCTCCCTTTGGCTTACTAAAGACATTGTGCTACTATGGCTGTCTTCTTCCTTCTCTCGTTTTTTCTGCTTTCCTTTTTCTTACTTCCCATAGCCTCAACTTTCTCCTTTTCTCTGCTGACTTATTCCTTCAAAAGAGTCATTCTCTTTCACTGCTTTCATTATCTCCTCTCCCCTGATGAATCTGAAGATAATATTTCATACCAAGATTAATTTTTTTTTCCAGTTCAGGCAAAACCTTGAAGGTAGTTATTTTAGAATATTAAATATTATTAAAAGTTTAAATTGCCATGTAATGTATATATGTGTGTACTGAATCAATAATTAGATTTAACAACACTATGCAAATAGGTGCCAAATTATATTAGGTCTTTCCTGTAGGATAATCTCTAGTTATATACAATGTTGCGAAGACACCTACATTGTTACTAACATGCTCAATACAGCAATAATATTCACTATTGTGAAAAAGATTTCAAGTAATTTTAGGAAAGAAATGAAATTTGGTTATTACTGAAATCTTAGCATAGCTGTCTTAAGATTCAGTCCAACTATGTGAAATGCTATTATCATAATGATAGATCTAACAATACAAAATTGAACTTTAAATTTTCTCTGCATGTTTGTAATTATAAGGCTCTTTTAGAAGAGAACAAAAAAGAATGAAGTAAATTGAGGTTGGAAATAATTTGAGGCAATAGTTCTCAAAGCATAATCAAAATTTCTTACTTTGTTCAAATGTTTGCCTAGCTCTATTTGTAACTGAAAATAATGTATTAGTCACAACATGAGCATGATTAATTTACCCCATGCATAGAAAGTAAAGTAAAATAAAGTCCTTGATAATTCTTGTGCTGAGAGAATCATGAATTTAAAGCTCTTAATCTCTAAGGTAGAAAAGAAGTGATTATTGCATTTACTTATATGAAGCCGAAGAGTCTAATATGGATTCTTGTAAACTAGAGCAGTGATATTAGAAGTATTGCATGCTACAGAATATTGGGTTTATAAAAAGAAGAAAGAAGAGTCTAGAATAAAAAAAACTGTATGTTTGATATTAAAAATAAAAATGATCTTTTACTTTATTTCATTTATAAATGCCAAAAATTGTCAGAATTTAAAGAAATATATTTTGACATTTATGAGTAAAATATGGCAAATTATAAGCTAGAATGTTGAAGGGAAAATAATGTTTATTACTTGGTGTGTGTGGGGTGTGTGTGTGAGATTGATAGAAAAATAACTGATAGGTGTTGGAAAAACCTAACCCCAATAATTCGGTATTTTTCTATGGTTATCAGAGAAAGAAATAGAGTAGAAAATTGAGCTGCACCTATGACCCAAAAATTCAAATAAAACATTAGCTAAAAACCAGAGGTCTTAGGTTAGCAATTAGCTTTCATGTTCATTCATACCAGATCTTCTACAAATGTAAAATTCATCTGTTGCATAGTGTTCTAGTTTCCTTTCTACATTTTAACTTAAGGTACTAATGAGCTATGAACTGAATAGTTAGTACCAGAAAGAAATAAAGCTCATGAAATACACCAAATTGGCGTATTCAGCTATTAAAATTATTGAGATTTTACATAATAAAGATTCAGGATAACCTTATGTTAAGAATACAAGCTTTAGAAACAGAATGAAAGGGCTTCAAATCTTGGCTTTAAAATTATTATCTATTCTAGATATTAATATTTATATGTAATAATCCTTTGGTAACTTTCCTTCTACATTTTAGAGGAGAAAAAGAAGTTCAGAAAGGAACACTAATGTGATTTTCTTTTTAATTACATGGAATAATCTATGCAATGTTTCTAGTATAGGTCTGGTATATACTAGTAAGTATTCGAGAAAAGAAAAGGAAACTTTTTTTTATTAGACGTGTACATCATTGTTACTTTCATAGTTCAGAATCACTATGCTATTTATAATACAGTATCATTTTACCACTATATAAAATTCCAAAACTTATTTTGCCTTTCCAGCATTTTCTTTATCTTATTTTTATTGTCTTTCATCTAAAGGCATCTTATTGAGGAAGAGGAATCAATAGTGGAGAGAGGATGAGTCATATTAACAAAATAATTTACTTTGCATTGGATATTTTGATCTCGTGGATACTACAGTGTTATTAATCATTACAAGATTTCATAACACTTGATAGGCAGATAGCCTTAGCTTAGAACTCATAAAGTTTGTCATTAAAGTTTGAAATCTGCATTATTAAATCAGATCAATGAAGACTATTACCACACAATAGCTCTATATAGATTTGTTTCTAAGTCTACTGTTTGAGGGAAACAATTTCAGGAGCACCAAAACCTTTCCTTTTAATGTCCCAGCTTGCTCAGTCTTTCTCTCATCACACTCAAGTCAAAATGTTTTTGTATTCATCTACCAACTGATTTCAAATGTAAAATAAGAATAATCAGTGTAGTGAACAAAAACAATGACAAAAAAGGGTAAACATAGTGTAAATATTTAGTAAAAATTTAGTAAAGAACATTATATTTTTAAAGAACATATACCAGGGACATTATTTATCATCATTATTTTAAGAGTGAATGTTGTGTGCTATTTATTTTTCAGTTTGCATCATTTGTCTCAGCAGTGTAACTGAATCGTAAATAAAATCATAAAGATAATTCAATCATAAAACACAATATATAATTTCTCCAAATTTGAATAAAAACTCATTTTTACTATGAATTTCCTAGGGAAAAAAAATTAAAGTCCAAAGGAAATAAAGTCCAAACAACATCTTTTAAATCTTGTCTATTACAGTTAAAAAAAACAACCTGGAATTTATCCTCCTCACATTTATCCTCCTCACATATCCTCCTCTGTTTGTTCAGTCTTAGTTATAGGAGTCTCCTGATGACTCTTGAAATTCAAGTCTAGCCAGTAAAATAAATAAATTGTTTTTAAGATCACTCTGTAGTTTTTCAGTTTCACTAGCTTTCCAATATTAGTCAAACATATGTAAAAGAAAGCCACAATCCATTGATGGGGCATTTCTCCTACTTGATTAAACATCATCATATGCTATTTGTGATACCTTTCTTTCCCTTCTAGCATATTGGAAATCTCGCCTTTTATTTGAAAGTAAGCGTACTTCTTTTTTGCTGAATCCCACAATTTGGATACTTTACTCACTGGATTAGTTTCCTAGGGCTACATAACAAAGTATCACAAACTGAGTGGCTTAAAACATAAGTTTATTGTTCCACAGTTCAGAAGGCCAGAAGTCTGAAAGTGATGTGTTGGCAGAGTCATCATCTCTCTGAAAGCTCTCAGGAATGACCTGTTCCATGCCTCTCTCCTAGTTCCTGTAGTCCCAGGTGTTCTTGCTTTGCAGATATATCCCTCCAACCTTCCATCTTCACTTGGTATTCTCCTCGTATCTTTACATCATCTTTCCTGTATGTGTGTCTGTCTTGGTACCCAAATTTCTCCTTTTATAAGGAAACCAGTCATATGGTAGTAGAACCTACCCTAATGACCTCATTTTAACTTGATTAACTCTACAAAAACCCCATTTCCAAATAAGGTCACATTTTGAGGTAAGGACTTCAACATACCCTTTTCAAGTCAAAACACTCACCCATCACAAGTAATACTGAAATATCCCATGTAAAACTTGGACTACCTACAACAGAACATAATGCACATACCATGAAGTAGGTTAGTTCCTAAAGCAGAAAAGAATAAGAGATTGGGATACTCTCTACCTTCCTGTGGAGTAGTGACAATTAAGGCAAGATGCCAAAAACATTTATTTAAATAAAACTTTTTCCATGAAAATCAACAGAGTGGGGCAGAAATAGTATCCATTAATATCCTTATTACTATTTGAAATGTTATTGACTTCTTATATCTTTCTAACCCATAAAATAATTGCTTGTTACCTGTCTTATTTGTTGCTGCACCTCCAGTTTTTGGCACATAACGTATACTCGATTAACACTTGTTAGTTATTGGATGAATCTTTACATCTGGATAATGGGGTATTGATTACTGTAAAAAATATTTTATAGACTTTATCTTTTTACTGAAGAATTAACACACAGTTAAATTATGGATTTTTGCATGTAGAAAAACACCTTCAAAATATTAAGCCATTAATCCCTTCAACATGACATACCATTTTATATTAAATATTTATTATTAAAATGGCAACAAAACACATTCATGTAATTGTGGCTTTCTCTCAAGTGTAGTCTCAAATAAGGATATCTCAGGTTAATTTTTAAGTTCCCAAAGTATTCACAAGTATCAAATAGAAGGAGAAATGTGCTTTCACATTGTTAGGAGAATGGTGTCAAAAAGTGCTGATAAAAGCGTCGACTTTGAAGTGAGAAGGTTTGTCTCTATTCTGTACTATTTTTATAAACTTCAAGAAACCATTTAATCCTACTAATCTTGTTTTGTGCTTACAAAAACAATGATGGCAAGAGAAATAGACACAGCACAGGTCTGTTGGAAGGATCAAACAAAATGATACAAAAATATTTCATTAGCACTATACAAATAGCAGTTAATATTTCATCAGAGAGCTCTTTGTGAAGATTGTTGAAGTTCATGCATTTTTGTTTTAAATTGCAATGTTGACAATGGATATTCCTGAAAGCTGGGGAGTGACTCTAAATTATACTTCATTAATAGAAAAATACCATCTTTTCATTACAAAGAGGTAAAAATAGATCGTATTTGTAAAATAAAAGATAGACACTGAAAAATCCAGTTCTTGAACTAATCATACACTTACAACATTCCAAATATAAAAAATTGCCAAAGATTTCCCCATTATTTTGGGAAAGAGCTTAAAAGAAAGAGCTAACGTCATTCACTTGTATCTATCACATGAAATGATTCACTTGAATTCTAAAACACTACACATTTTCAAATCAGAAGTTTTAGCCTTCAAATTGCAAAAGTTCTACTAGAGTGTTTTAAAGTCATTCAGGTATATTTGTCTCATAAAAAATGACTGAGTGTAAGTCGTCCAGGTTGGTATGATGGTTCATCAGGATACCAAAGATAGCAAGGTGACTTTGAATTAGCCAAAGAGGAAAAGTAGATTATTTTCAAAAGACAAATGCTATTCAATACCTGACGTCTCAATAATTTCTCAACAGCAACAAAGGAAACCTGAGGACAGTGGGAAATATCCTCAAAGTATTGAGAAAAATATGTGTCCCATAAATTACACACACTGAGAAAATATTTCAAGAATTAGAGTAATAAGAAAAAAACCCTTTCAAACATACAAAGCAGTTTGCAAGTAATAACTTCTCTCTAGGAAAATTCCTAAGGTATGTGGAAAGATAATGAACCCAGATGGAAGTTCAGTGGTACAAGGGGAAATAAACAGTAAATATGAAAAAAATTAGTTGAGAAAAATGAAATGAAAAGTATCTATTCAAAAGTAGAAAAACAAAGGGAAGGGAAAAAGGTAAGATAAACATAACTAAATAAGGTCTTAGAAATTAATCCAAGTATATCAGGAGAAATAATAACTGAAAATGATGTATGTAACCCAGTCAAAGAAAATGTTGCATTGGATGAAATATTAAATCCATCTTGATACTGCTTACAAGAAACAGAATTAAAATGTAAGTAAACTGAAGGAGTGGGAAAAATACTAGGTAATTATAATAGAAAGAATGCTGGAATAGTTACATTAATTTCAGACAAAATGTTATAAAACATTACTAGAGATAAAGAGGGTAGTTCTCTAATGATAATGGCTTACTTCATTAGAAGTAAGTTCTCAAGCTCTCTAATGGCTTACTTCATCAGAAGATGCAATAATTTCTACAACATACATCCTCAGTAACAAATTTTACACATACATGCACCTCTCACAACTCTGAGGAGAAACAGTAAAATACACATAATACTGGGAGATTTAAAAAGAAATATTCTTAAAATATGATTGATTAGACAGGAAAAATTTCAATAAGCATAAAGAATATTTGAACAAGCCAATGAATAAACTTCACCTATTAGACATATTAGGACACTGTACTCGGTATCAGTTGCTGTGGGTAAGGATTGCACACAGGGATACATTGGAGACGGTTTATCTCTGCTCCAAAGCATCTGAGGCCTCACCTGAAAGATCTAAAGGCTGGAAAATGAAATGATGTGGATGCTCATTGACTCACAAGTCTTAAAGTTGATTTTATCGAAGGGGCTAGCTGAGCTATCACAGGGAAAATCCACATGTCATCTCCATACGGTCAGACTTTCCTCAAAATATTGGGACCAGATTAAAAGTGAATAAAGATCAATATATCTATATATCTATACTATACATAGATCTATATAATATATAGATATAGATATATATAGGCATAGATATATATCAGTGTGGTTGATAGCAAAGAACAAAATAAACCAAAAAGCTATCAAAACCATGTATGTTTTGATATTAAGTAAAATAATTCCAAATATATCTTTAGGGATTGAAGAAGTAATCATTTTGAATATAAGATAATTTGTAGACATGATTAATAAAATATCATTATGCCTGACATAACCATTGCAATAACTGCAGATATAACCTCCCTAGACATACCTATTTTCATGACACTCTGATTCAGTCTTCAATAGTTCCCATGCCTAGAAAATGTGATAACCCTATTTCTTATCAAAATCATGTCTTCTCTAATTTTGACTTAAACTGTTTTTTTTAATATGGTTTCTTTCCTACTTCTCCTTTCTATATGCATCTAATTTGTAAAGACTTCACAGAGATCCACAAACATAGGTCAACTTTTGTCTTTATATTTTTAATCACACATTTCTCTATACAGAACATTACTCTCCACCATATCCATCAATTAAATTCTACCCATTTTGCAGGATTTATCTCAAATTCTGCCTCAAGTACATACTCTGTGGTTCCTCCAACCCTGGGTAAAATTATTCTTCCTCTTTTTTACATGACCAAAAATACATATTTTGAAAAACTTGCTCAATAGCATATATCACTTCCTACCTTCTTTATTATTTTTGTCTTTTTATGTTTCAAGATCAGAGAACATGTACTATTTAACTTATATTTACCATAATGTAAAGCACTATTGGAAGTCCACATATATAAAACGGGATCTATTAATATTTGCTTTGTTAAATTTACTTCACTTTTACATTCAATATGTACTTTCAGTACTTAGAAATAAATGTTCTTCAACAAGTACAATTCTAACTTCCCCAATATCAGAATATATAACGATCTCTTTAGTTTGAAGTTTTTATTTTTCTCCCCTCTCCTTTCATTCCTCCATCATAAACAATTTTTGAAAAATAGGATATTCACTCTTTGTCTTCTGATCTGCCACAAAATTTGATATACAAAACTTACAAGAAGAGCGAAACTGACAGTGGTCAAATTTGACCAGTTTAACTTTAACTGGCATCCAAATGACCCACATTTTCACACGTTTGAAACTCTTTACCTGTTGCTGCTAGATTACTTCCTCCAATGGCATAAGAAACTACATAGAATACGTGACAAAGATTGATAAACAATGCAAAAGTTTCAGCTGTATTTGTTGAAGCTATTTTTGTTGTTGTTGTTTTGTAAAATGTCCTCTGATATTCAAATTTCCTCTAGGAAGGAAAGTTTCATTTAGCCCTACACAGCCATCACAATGTTTTTCTCTTTACCCAGTATGGTCTTTCTTGGAAGACAGAAAAGACTAATAGGGGTTTTAATTTCAGGAGTTTTCAGTAAATTTACCACAGTAACTGGAAGAAAGAAACTTATTTGTTTCCTATAGGCATGGTCTAATCCCAGAGCTCTGTGATGTGAAGCATCAGAGGATGGTCTAGTAGGCTGAATAGAATTTAGCACTTCATATCTTTTCACACAAATGCAGAAGACAATTATTCCCTCAGGTTATAAACTCTCTTTTTATTTTCACCTTCATTGATTCACCACTAGTTGTGCAAATCAAAAGCAGGATAACTGCCTGCCTCTGCTTTTGAAGCTGTGCATCCTGTTTCCATTATACTATTTAAAAAAAGTTATTCTCTAGAGAGCTGTTTGTAAGGATATGCAAAAAATTTACATTAATACCTCATATTGGTATTGAACCAGTTAGTGCTATTATTTATAAATTATATTATAAAATACATAGATTATTTTGTTAATTCACAATGTAAAATACATTGTACAAATAATTGCCATATATATTTTCAATATCAGTTATTAACTATTAATTGGAACATAGGGAAGAAACTGGTGACTAGGTCTTTAACTCAGATGACAGAAATATTCCATGATTCTTCCAACTGTAACTTCTGGTTGAAACAACTATTAATTTATCAATAAGTATGTAAGTGTAAATTGTATGTATAAGTTGGAAAGCAAAAAATAACCTAAAACATTTTATCAAGTCTCCATTCTAAGCAATTTTTATATATTAATTCATTAAAAGAAATGTTAGAACGTAGAGGTTATCATCAATGTCACCATCATCATATACAGATGAGGAAATGAAACTATGGAATTGTTAATTAATTTGCCTCAATTCATACATGTAATAAGTGGTGGAACCTGAGATGCAAATCCAGTTAGGCTGTCTCTAGAGCTTGTGATCTTGGTCATTGCATTATACTGGATCCTTCTGTCTCTCCCTCTCATGCTGTCATGTAGCTATACATTTGAGTAAACCTTTTTCTCTCATTCTCAGTGACGCCTCCATGTGAAATATCATAAACTGATCAGTTTCACTGACTTGCAGACGGGAATTCTATAACCTGACTACATGGATCAAAGAATCATTAGAGCAGGAATCTGTTATATTTTTAAATGTACATACTTAAAATTGAAACTTTATAGACTGAGATATTATGAGATAGCTTTATTCAGAAAATCAAACTATTAACCACTAATAAAAATCAAAACTTTTGTGTTAGAAATATGTATATCATAAAATATATATTAGAGTACTTGACTCTGATTTTGGATCAATCTTTTTCTTTCATCTATTTTGAGATGAGATTCTGCTATTATTCACAATTACTTTGTATATATTCATACATATTTGTATGGCATATATTTGTTTGACAATGTTTTTATTGAAATAGATTTCCTTCCATATATTCTTTTTTTTTTTTTTTTTTTTTTTTTTTTTTGCAGTACGTGGGCCTCTCTCACTGTTGTGGCCTCTCCCGTTGCAGAGTACAGGCTCCGGACGCGCAGGCTCAGCGGCCATGGCTCACAGGCCCAGCCGCTCCGCGGCATGTGAGATCTTCCCAGGCCGGGGCACAAACCCGTGTCTCCTGCATCGGCAGGCGGACTCTCAACCACTGTGCCACCAGGGAAGCCCCCATATATTCTTAATTGATGGTATACTATCAGGAAGGGCAAAAATGGAAATGATAAACTCAACAATTAGGGTTAATCTCCATTGATTTTTTTTTTTTTTCATTGTTGTTAGGAAGAATTTAGGAAATTACTGTGCAGCAGGAGGCTCTGCTCTTTGTTGCTGGGAAACAGTCACTTGTGATAATTTCAAGGCATTGCCACCTGGAGTAGAAAATGCCTTTCTAAGCCAAGGTGCCAGATTAGACAGATCATATCACTTCAAGTCCAAACATCTGCTGAGACAAGGTCGAGTATGCTGTGAAGTTGTATTGGCTGCATTTCTAAGAAGATGGTTTTCAAAATTTCATGTGCCAATTTAGTCCATAAAGTATTTATTGAGTCTGTAATATATTCAGAACACTGCAATAGATACTGTGGGCAAACAAAAAGTAGTAGATAGTTTACAGTCTATCTATCTTTCTAAAGAGTTATTTATAATCTAAGGCTAGAAATAGTTTCAAGCACAAAACAGATGTGACTTTGTCCCTAAGGAACTTAGAAAAGGCACTTCTGAGTCAGAAGCTAAATTAAATACAGAATCAAAGATTGTCTAGTTAGATTCCACCCACCCAATGCAGTTGTTCCTTATGCAATACCTTACTATGTAAGTTATGCTTGAATAAATTCAATAATATCTATATCTACATAAGAGGAAACCATCTGATTCTTTTGAGGAGGTCTAATTATTAAGAATTCTTTACACTATTTGTCTTATTGGTCCATCAGTAACAAGAAATGAAGGGGAATATCTCTGCAAAAATATGAAGATCCCTCCTCCCTAAAAATGTGCCCTGTATTTATTTTCAAAGCCCTGCTCCTTCATGCCTTCACACAATCTTATGAAGTGACTTTTCATTGTAGCTTTCCTTCTTTTCATTTAACTCTCTTCCAGCCTTTAAGATAATTAAAGCTCTACCCATTCAAACCATTCAATTACCTCCCTGACTTTCTCATTTTTCATGGGGCAAAATCCAAGATTCATGAGTCAACAAGGAATCACTTTGCTTTGTTTTGTTTTTTTCCTGAGATGTATTTTCTTTTTTTTTTTTTTAATAATTTTGTTGTTGACAACTGAGGATAAGATGCTTCCTAATTCTCTACATCGTTACTGTTTTTGAATTTTATTTATTTTTTTATACAGCAGGTTCTTATTAGTTATCTATTTCATATACGTTAGTGTATATATGTGAATCCCAATCTCCCAATTCAATCCACAATCACCTCTACACACAACTTTCCCCCCTTGGTGTCCATATGTTTGTTCTCTACATCTGTGCCTCTATTTCTGCCTTGAAAACCAGTTCATCTGTACCATTTTTCTAGATTCCACATATATGCATTAACATACAATATTCGACTTCTTGTTCAGAATTACTTCACTCTGTATGACAGTCTCTAGGTCCATCCACATCTCTACAAATGACCCAGTTTCGTTCCTTTTTATGGCTGAGTAATATTCCATTGCACATATGCACCACATCTTTATCCATTTGTCTGTCCATGGGCATTTACGGCATATCAATGATCTGGCTATTGTAAACAGTGCTGCAATGAACACTGGGGTGCATATGTCTTTTGGAATTATGGTTTTCTCTGGGTATATGCCCAGTACAGGGACTGCTGGATCATATGGTAATTCTATTTTTAGCTTTTCAGGGAACTTACATACTGTTCTCCATAGTGGCTGTATCAATTTACATTCCCACCAAAAGTACAAGAGGGTTCCCTTTTCTCGATATCCTCTCCAGCAGTTGTATTTTGTAGATTTTCTAATGATGCCCATTCTAACTGGTGTGAGGTGATATATACCTCGTTGTAGTTTTGATTTGCATTTCTCTAATAATTAGTGATGTTGAGCAGCTTTTCATGTGACCCCTAGCCATCTGTATGTCATCTTTGGAGAGACATCTATTTAGGTCTTCTGCCGATTTTTTGATTGGGTTGTTTGTTTTTTTAATATTGAGCTGCATGAGCTGTTTATATATTCTGGAGTTTAATCCTTTGTGGTTGATTCACTTGCAAACACTTTCTCCTATTCTGAGGGTTGTCTTTTCATCTGCTTTATAGTTTCCTTTGCTGTGCAAGAGCTTTTAAGTTTCATTAGGTCCAATTTGTTTATTTTTGTTTTTATTTCCATTACTCTAAGAGGTGGGTCAAAAAGGATCTTGCTGTGATTTATGTCAAAGTGTGTTCTTCCAGAGGGCAGAGAGCAGAAGCAAGAAGAACTACAATCCTGCAGCCTGTGGAACAAAAACCACATTCAAAGAAAGATAAACAAGATTAAGGCAGAGGGCTATGTACCAGATGAAGGAAAAAGATAAAACCCCAGAGAAACAATTAACTGAAGCAGAGATAGGCAACCTTCCAGAAAAAGAATTCAGAATAATGATAGTGAAGATCACGATCCAGGACCTCGGAAAAAGAATAGAGGCAAAGATCGAGAAGGTGCAAGAAATGTTTAACAAAGTCTTAGAAGAATTAAAGAACAGAGATGAGCAATACAATAACTGAAATGAAAACTACACTAGAAGGAATCAATAGCAGAATAACTGAGGCAGAAGAACGGATAAGTGACATGGAAGACAGAATGGTGGAATTCACTACTGCAGAACAGACTAAAGGAAAAGACTGAAAGGAAATGAAGACAGCCTAAGAGACTTCTGGGACAACATTAAACACAAGAACATTCACATTATAGGGGTCCCAGAAGGAGAAGAGAGAGAGAAAGGACCCTAGGAAATCTTTGAAGAGATTATAGTTGAAAATTTCCCTAACATGGGAAAGGAGATAGTCACCCAAGTCCAGGAAGCACAGAGAGTCCCATACAGGATAAACCCAAGGAGAAATATGCTGAGACACATAGTAATCAAACTGGAAAAAAATAAAGACAAAGAAAAATTACTGAAAGCAGCAAGGGAATAAAAACAAATAATACACAAGAGAACTCTCATAAGGTTAACAGCTGACTTCCCAACAGAAACTCTGCAAGCCAGAAGGGAGTGACATGATATAATTAAAGTGATGAAAGGGAAGAACCTACAACCAAGATTACTCTACCCGGCCAGGGCCTCATTCAGATTCGATGGAGAAATAAAACTTTACAGACAAGCAAAAGCTAAGAGAATTCAGCACCACCAAACCAGCTCTACAACAAATGCTAAAGGAACTTCTTTAAGTGGGAAACACAAGAGAAGAAAAGGACCTACAAAAACAAGCCCAAAACAATTAAGCAAATGGTCACAGGAACATGCATATCGATAATTACCTTAAACATGAATGGATTAAATGCTCCAACGAAAAGACACAGGCTAATAAACAATCTAACCTTACACCTAAAGGAACTAGAGAAAGAAAACAAACAAAACCCAAAGTTAGCAGAAGGAAAGAAATCATAAAGATCACAGCAGAAATAAATGAAATAGAAACAAAGAAAACAATAGCAAAGATCAATAAAACTAAAAGCTGTTTCATTGAGAAGATAAACAAAATTGATAAACCATTAGCCAGACTCATCAAGAAAAAGAGGGAGAGGACTCAAATCAATAAAATTAGAAATGAAAAAGGAGAAGTCACAACAGACACCGCAGAAATACAAAGCAACCTAAGAGACTACTACAAGCAACTCTATGCCAATAAAATGGACAACCTGGAAGAAATGGACAAATTCTTAGAAATGCACAACCTTCCGAGACTGAACCAGGAAGAAATAGAAAATATGAACAGACCAATCACAAGAACTGAAATTGAAACTGTGATTAAAAATCTTCCAACAAACAAAAGTCTAGGAACAGGTGGCTTCACAGGTGAATTCTATCAAAGATTTAGATAAGAGTGACCACCCATCCGTCTCAAACTCTTCCAAAAAACTGCAGAGGAAGGAACACCCCCAAACTCATTCTATGAGGCCACCATCACCCAGATACCAAAACCAGACAAAGATACTACAAAAAAAAGAAAATTACAGACCAATATCACTGATAAATATAGATGCAAAATCCTTAACAAAATAATAGCAAACAGAATCCAACAATACATTAAAAGGAACATACAGCACGATCAAGTGGGATTTATCCTACGGATGCAAGGATTCTTCAATATATGCAAATTAATCAATGTGATACACCATATTAATAAATGTGAAGAATAAAAACCATATGATCATCTCAATAGATGCAGAAAAATCTTTTGACAAAATTCAACACTGATTTATGATAAAAACCCTCCAGAAAGTGGGCATAGAGGGAACCTACCTCAACGTAATAAAGGCCATATACGACAAACCGACAACAAACATCATTCCCAATAGCGAAAAACTGAAAGCACTTCCTCTAAGATGAGGAACAAGACAAGGTTGTCCACTCTCGCCACTATTATTCAACATAGTTTTGGAAGTCCTAGCCATGGCAATCAGAGAAAAAAAAAGAAATAAAATGAATACAAATTGGAAAAGAAGTAAAACTGTTACTGTTTGCAGATGACATGATTCTGTACATAGAGAATCCTAAAGATGTCACCAGAAAACTACTAGAGCTAATCAATGAATTTGGTAAAGTGGCAGGATACAAAATTAATGCACAGAAATCTCTTGCATTCTTATACACTAATGATGAAAAACCTGAAAGAGAAATTAAGGAAACACTCCCATTTACCACTGCAACAAAAAGAATAAAGTACCTAGGAATAAACCTACCTAGGGAGAAAAAAGACCTGTATGCAGAAAACACTGATGAAAGGAATTAAAGATGATACCAACAGATGGAGAGATATACCATGTTCTTGGATTGGAAGAATCAATACTGTGAAAATGACTATACTACCCAAAGCAATATACAGATTCAATGCAATCCCTATCAAATTACAATGACATTTTTTACAGAACTAGAACAAAAAATCTTAAAATTTGTATGGAGACACAAAAGACCCCGAATAGCCAAAGCAGTCTTGAGGGAACAAAACGGAGATGGAGGAATCAGACTCCCTGACTTCAGATTATACTATAAAGTTACAGTAATCAAGACAATATGGTACTGGCACAAAAACAGAAACACAGATCAATGGAACAAGACAAAAATCCCAGAGATAAACCCACGCACATACGGTCAACTAATCTATGATTAAGGAGGCAAGGATATACAATGGAGAAAAGACAGTCTATTCAATAAGTGGTGCTGGGGAAACTGGAGAGCTACATGTAAAAGAATGAAATTAGAACACTCTCTATCACCATACACAAAAATAAACTCAAAATGGATTAGAGACCTAAATGTAAGACTGTACACTTAAAATTCTTAGAGGAAAACATAGGAAGAACTCTTTGACATAAATCACAGCGAGATCTTTTTTGATCCACCTCCTAGAAAAATGGAAATAAAAACAAAAATAAACAAATGGAACCTAATGAAACGTCAAAGCTTTTGAACAGCAAAGGAAACCATAAACAAGACGGAAAGATAACCCTCAGAATGGGAGAAAACATTTGCAAACGAATCGGCTGACAAAGGATTAATCTCCAAAATATATAAACAGCTCATGCAGCTCAATATTAAAAAAACAAACAACCCAATCCAAAAAATGGGCAGAAGACCTAAATAGACATTTCTCCAAAGAAGACACACAGATGGCCAAGAAGCACATGAAAAGCTGCTCAACATCACTAATTATTAGAGAAATGCAAATCAAAACTACAATGAGGTATTACCTCACACCAGTTATAATGGGCATCATCAGAAAATCTACAAACTACAAATGCTGGAGAGGGTGTGGAGAAAAGGGGACCCTCTTGCACTGTTGGTGGGAATGTAAATTGATACAGCCACTATGGAGAACAGTATGGATGTTCCTTAAAAAGCTAAATTAGAATTACCATATGATCCAGCAATCCCAGTACTGGGCATATACCCAGCAAAAACCATAATTCAAAAAGACACATGCACCCCAAAATTTATTGCAGCACTATTTACAATACTCAGGTCATGGAAGTAACCTAAATGCCCATCAACAGGCAAATGGATAAAGAAAAAGTGGTACATATATACAATGGAACATTACTCAGACATAAAAAGGAATGAAACTGGGTCATTTGTTGAGACGTGGATAGATCTAGAGACTGTCATACAGAGTAAGTCAGAAAGAGAAAAACTAATATCGTATATTAATGCGTATATATGGAACCTGGAAAAATGGTACAGATGAACCGGTTTGCAGGGCAGAAATTGAAACACTGATGTAGAGAACAAATGTATGGACACCAAGGGGGGAAAGCGGCGGGGTGGTGGGGATGGTGGTGTGATGAATTGGGCATTTGGGATTGACATGTATATACTGATGTGTATAAAATGGATGACTAATAAGAACCTGCTGTATAAAAAAATAAATAAAATAAAATTCAAAATTTTTTAAAAATAAATAAGTAAAAAACAAAACAATAACAAAAAAGAGTGTTCTTCCTATCTTTTCTTCTAAGAGTTTTATAGTGTCTGGTCTTACATTTAGGTCTTTAATCCATTTTGAGTTTATTTTCGTGTATGGTGTTAGAGAACTCATTGAGTTTCTTACAGTTTCGTTCTACTTAAGAATGATAGAAAAACACCTCACGATACAGAAAACAAAGAATATAATATTTTGATCCAAATCCATATCTGGATATCTGATTCTGTTCTTAATATTGTTTCTGAATACTATGGTTTTTTTTAAGAGACTGACAGGCCTATTTAATCTTTTATATCGGCCACAGTGATAACTTCCTGTTAAATATTTCATATTGTTGTACTGATAAAGAACATAAGATATTATGCAAAACTTGGCACAGACATGATTCAGGAGATCATCTGCTGGAAAATAAATCACTTGAGAGCCTAGAACTTAGGACATGGCAGTGCTCCTGAGAAGATAAGCTGGACAACTCATGTAATTCAGTTATGTTACTGTGGGCCTCTGTAAAGATATTCTACTCATCCTTATAGTGAATCTTTGTGTTTTAGCTGCTGGGTGATCTTAGAGTGATGGGGCAAATCTTCCACAAATTTATCCTAAGGATATTGCTCCATTTATAACTGTTTAATGAATAAATAGTTTCCCTTACACAGTCTCGGGACATTAAAGCCCAGTAAACTTTTAAATGTTTATCAAGTACTATCATAACAGGTCTAACACATTATATTTATATTACAGTGGACAGTACCTGATTGGGAAAAAATGACCTTTTTGTACAAATGTGATTTTTCACCAAAACCAAAATTATTGTCTTTGTACTAAGTTATATATCTGTAAGAGCATTACTTCTACCTGGGATGGAACCACTGCTTGATGATGATTCTACATCATTTGGAGATGACAAAAATTTAAGTCCTTGTTTTAAAAGTTAAAAAAATATATTGTAAATCTCCTTTAGTAAACTGTGATTGTTTTCTTCTTCTAAGAATTCCTTCTTAAAACCTTTTACTGGTTCTCTTTTCTGTAGAAATCATTCACTATAATTAAGTGAAATGAGCTCACTCTTCTGGTACAATATCCTCCTACTTATAAAAGCATGATAATAAAGTTAACTTTTCCCTTAAAGTTATTGGAGTAAGAATAGTCTAAATATTTAATTTGGTGAGTTTTTCTTATGAAATTAGGAAATCTTATAATAAGAAGTCCAAAAAAGCATTGAACACAAGAATATGACAGAAGAAAGAGTGTTGCATTAAAAAAAAGAAAAGCATGGAAAAAAACCATTATCAGAATCAAAATAAAAAGAGGATGATGTGTTGAAATTTAAAATTTTTAAAATGGATGGAACAAAGTTGACAATTATTAAACTTGAGATAGATTTCTAGAGGAAGTACCTATGTAAGGGAATTATACTCATTCAAGGATATGCTCCAACTGGTGGGTAAGAGAAAGCTCCATTCCTTTATAGATTGATTTACTGATCACTCACACACATGTGCACGCACACAGAGGTTAAAGGCAAAATTTAGGCTAATTTCCTAATGAAAAATAATGACCAGTTAACAAAATAATGTTTCCTTCATATTCAAAAGGCTTACACATTAGGACACTGAATATACTGTTAGCTTCTCCAATTAATTCAAAATTACATCACAGAGCATGTTCTGTGCAAACAAAGCTAGGATCAAATTCAAGCCCTGCCTCTTACTAAGAGCGCAGTTTCACCTATTGGGAATTCAGTTGTCTTACATGCAGCATAGAAAAATATTATATAGACAGTAACATATTTTACATACTTTTTTCCCAAAGCACACTATTTTGCTGGCTATAAATGATAATCACTAAGTGACTGTGAACTTTATAGTGTTTTACATATTTCAACATGTTCTCTATCAGCTTAGTCTCATACATAAAAAATGATGAAATTATATGTTATATATATACTCAGCATTCTTTTTGTGTATTTCTACTTAAATATATACAAATGTAATATAATTTTCCACAGGCAAAGTTGAAGTAGTCATTAATAGTATTTTTGCAGAATTTTAAAATTTATTAACTCCTCACAGATCTTCATAAAATGCATTTCACAGCCTCAATTTCTTGAAAATAGATAAAATTGGTTTTAAAAATAAGAAAAGATATATACTATGTCAGCATTTTTCTTTTATAGAATCAGGTGAATGAAACTGCCAACCTCAAGATTTACCAAACCAAATCAACTAAACCCAGTGTTGGCCCTTAATGAATATGGGGCTGAGTAAATCTTGACTTTAGTAATCCTAGAATTTAAAGTATGCATATATGTACGCATTTACACATAAATTTCAATATATCTTGAGTTTACTATAAATTTTAAAAAAGAATATCTATTTCAATCACTCAAATTGTAGTTTAGCCCCAAAAGTATGGTTGATCTTATCTATAAAGAGGTAAAGAGGACTGGGACCTTATTGTGTGAAAGACAGATTGTGTTGTTAGTTTAGATTGAGTAAATACCCAATGAAATAATTATGAACCCAGAGGCTAAGAAAGAAATTAATGAGGCTTATGCCTATAACACTCTGCTATAGGAATTAGGTTTGTATAAATAATCAAGGATCAGTTTATAGCAAAAAAATATTTGATGTAGTCAGAAAAAAAGAGAAATGCATGCTGCTGTTGCTGGAGAACAAGGATTACCCAGGGTTGAGAATTTGAGGCATGCCAGCTGATAGATATGAAAGAGACATGAAGACATAACCTGACCAACTGTGCTTTTACATGGGACCAGATAATGAGAAAATATTTCAGTTGTTTCTGGGTTAGAAGGGAGGACTAGAGCTAAATTAAATCTAACAGAAGAAGGAAACAGGTCTCAGAAACAAAAAGAATTTCCAGGAAACAATCCAGATCTAAGAAACAAGTGAGAGCCCTCTCTTAAAATTGTGGTTAGACAGTCAGGAAGACATTTTGGAACTACTGCCTAAAGACAAGAACAGTTCTATTTCATTAATGTGTAGTTAGGTTTGAGGATAACAGGGTGAGGAGACTGAGGAGAGTAGCAGAGTTCAATCGGAGCCTCAGCAGAAGAGTTTCAATATGACAGTGCAGTTGGGAGTGTTCCAGGTTATTGTCTATGAAATAAAGGCTCATGCCATGCAATATTGTGAATCTGTGTCATTGAGGGAGTGTTCAAAGACAGTGAGACCCACAAAATGGTGCTAGACAGGAAAACAATACAGTTGACCCTTGAACCAAGTGGGGGTTAGGGGGTTGACTCTCCATGCAGTGGAAAATCCACCTGTAACTTTTAATCAGTCCTCCCTATACACTGCTTCTCTGTATCCATGGTTCCATTTGTGCAGATTCAGTCAACCACTAACTGTGTAGTACTATATTATTTACTATTGAAAACTAGTCACCTATAAGTGGATGTAAGCAGTTCATACCCATGTTGTTCAAGGTCACCTGTATAGAGATGAAGCTCAAGGAGGGGTAGGTATTGGACCCATCAAATGTTACATACTATGTGGCAGTACCCAAAACTGGGTGAGCTGGGATGGCAAATGCTTGCCTGCTGACAAAGAAGGAATTGGCTCTGTATTGCTCCCTGAAAGAAACCCTGCAAGACAGTGTCCAAATCAGATGTTAGAAGACAAAATGTCTAGTCCTAAAAGCAAAGGAAAAGGAAAAGAAACACTGGCTTTCTGCAACTGCGAATAGTGGTAGCCCAAGACATATTGGAACAGGAAAGGAGCTAACATCCAAAGCAGCTTAATTTTTTTAAAACTTGCCTAAACTTGCCTAAAGGTAAATGGAAAAACAACAAAGAAAAATGAAGCATCCGTCGGAAGAAAAACATATAACAGCAAGAAATATGTCTGCTGTCATTAAAGTACTAGGAGTCCCTCAAGGGCTGGAACATTCATATTTCTGGAAAGGTAAGAGTGAGGTCGGGGGAGACCCAGACTGCAGAGGTATTGCTTAGATACCAGGCATTGTAAACATCAAAGCTCAAAGCAATTTCAGATTAAGTCAGAAACCTGCTAGTAATGAATCTCCACTTGAGACAAATGTATGACCAAAAAAAAAAGTCCTTCCACTGAACGTGGGATTTTTAGAGCAAAAGGATGCAGTCCCAGTCTTCGTAGTACAGTGCTGAAAAATCAGAAGGTTTGACTGAAAACAGGAAAAGTCATAGAGACTAGCAAAAAATGAGGTTGTGAATGAACATATTTCATTTGAGGGGGGCCTGCTTTAATTGAGGGTTGACTGTTAACAGAGAGAGATCATGGCTGTATCATTTAAGAAAAAAATTCTCACAAGCAAAATAAATTAAAAGTGAGATGGATATTAAAATACTAAAATAAGAAAGCCTCCAGAAAGCACTGTGCCTGGAATGCCAGCACAATTTTCTAGTTATGTATTTATTCAGTTTTACTCTTTCAGAAGTATGTGCCATGATCCTCTCTGAGAAGGCAGTGTGATAAGGGAGTTCAACTCTTAGCACATCCATATGGTATATGTGGTGTCACCCTAAACTTATTCAGAGATTTCTCCCAATTAAATTTAAGTACATAAGTTGTGGATTCCTGAAAACTGGCTCAGACTGGCATCCTGGTGAGATTGACAGCATTGACTTACTCAATAAATGTTTGCTGATGTCTTTTTAACCACGTATTTATTCAGTAAATGAGCATTGAAAAACTCTTATTTGCTGACTCTGTTTAGGCATTAAGGATTTAACTGAGCAAGATGGTATTCAACTTCATAAATCACCCAGTAGAGTGTGACATAGACAAACTATTCTTTTTGTGAGCAGCTGAGGAAAGACAGAGGACAAGCTTTTGTAGGAGAGGACCCGGTCACTGAATTGAGGGGACAGAATATTGGACATATCATCACACAAACACTGAAATCAATAAAACTGGGTCATGAGCAGTGTTCAAGTATGTGACAGTGATCCAGATGCTAAATCTTCCATGGAAGGAAGAAGGATGCTTCAAGGGTTGGGAGGTGTCTGTAGCGAGGAAATGTGGTAGGTGGTAGAGTTTGATGGCATGCTATTCTGAACCTATGCTTTTATAATGGAGGAACAGAGACTAATACGAAAACAACAATGGAAAGGAGGAGACATCATACCCCGACTCCAGGCCCAGTGGTTCTGAAGGATGGGGAGAGAAAACAGTCGCCTCTTGAAAGAGCTGGACAGAAGTAGAAAAGAAACAGATTTCAGTTAAAGGAGGTAGTTGAAGGGAACCTCAAAGAGGTTGAGAATAGAGAGGTAATTGCTGATGACTAATCGTGTAGTCCAGAGGCCAAATTGAAAGTGTTTTAGAAAGTGGGAAGGAGTTTGTTAGTTAGCATTACTATTCCTGACATAGAGTGTGTCTGAAGATTAGGGTGTGTGCAATAAGAAGTGACCTGGGAGACCCCTGTATCTTGGAGTGACAAATATAACTAAGCAGGGCATGACTGCATGAGTCCTGATGGTCTTGATGCATGTAAAGACTGTGACACTGTGAGTTTCAGAAGGAAGGAGTAGTGTGGTGCAGGTACTTCAGAGAACATGCAGAATTCTGGCTTTACACTTGCCCCCTGCCCCTTGCCAAAGGAAGCCTGCAGATAGGTGTGTGACCATATGGATACTCTCTTAATCTTTGTCAATATAGTCTTATATGTAACTGATTATGAATCTTTGGTAAATTATATTTGATATAAAAAAGAAAACAGGAAGTAAATTTTTGGCCTAAGGTGGAATGTAGTCCTGGAGTCAATTACTAGTGTTTTTTTTTTCTTTTCTTTTTTTTCAGCTGCATTGGAGTCTTTCAGCAAAAGGTGAGCCTTCCCCCAGTTTTTCTAAGAGGAAGTACAAAGGAACAGTAGTTTACATATTGGAAGGATCCTTGAAATGGAGAAAACAGTTATGTTTTCTTTTTAACATCTTTATTGGGGTTTAATTGCTTTACAATGGTGTATTAGTTTCTGCTGTATAACAAAGTGAATCAGCTATACGTATACATATATCCCCATGTCCTCTCCCTCTTGCGTCTCCCTCCCACCCTCCCTATTCCGCCTCTCCAGGTGGTCACAAAGCACTGAGCTGATCTCCCTGTGCTATGCAGCTGCTTCCCACTAGCTATCTATTTCACATTTGGTAGTGTATATATGTCCATGCCACTCTCACTTCGTCCGAGCTTACCCTTCCCACTCTCCGTGTCCTCAAGTCCATTCTCTACATCTTCGTCTTTATTCCTGTCCTGCCCCTAGGTTCTTCAGAACCATTTTTTTCTACATATATATGGGATCTTAAAAAATTTCTGTTCTTATAACTACTTTCTATTCCCTGAAGAAGGACAGGCACCAGCTTAAGTCCAATGGGATACAAAGGCAAAATCAGAAACCCTAAAAAGCAACCTAATTATTTTCTCTTTACTCATATTCTTGCCTCATTCAGTAAAATAGGAACTTGAGCACTTTTACCAGTAATGACAGAAAAGCTTTCCCCCTCTATACAGTTCTTACTCACTCCTCTCCAAAAGAAATGTTTCTCTTCTTATTGGTAAGAGAAGAAATTGTCCTGCATATTCATGGACTTTGACCTTTCTTGGCACTTGACGGCCTGTACATTGAATGTTTCTTTTCACTTCCTTGTGGTGCCAAACAATATATATATATCACATTTGGTGCCCATCTGGTTATCCATCTCTCAGTTGCTTCAAATGTTGAGAAGAAGAGGGATAATTAGTTGACTTCCTATCTACTCCACATCCCAATTCAAGGATAATACGTTTTAGATAAGAAAACAGAGATCATAGACTATAGAACTTAAAATTTGAATCAATGTCTTTTATTTCAAATCCATTGCTTTCTCCACTGCATTGTTGTACTTTTAGCAGTGAAAAAGAATTGATTATACAATATATACTGCATTAAGTAACTGTCAACATCCTTCAAAGGGATATCTGTGAATCATCCCAGGGCTAGAACAGATATGGAAGTAGTCTCCTGTCTTCCATTCCCATCAAAACAAACACAATTTGTTCTGAAGATATTTAAATAATTGTTCAAGTGACTACTTTTTCTCAGGCCCATTTACTCCCATGAGATGAGATCTAATTGTTATAATTTACCTGTAAGGTTTTTACTTGTACCCCCGCCAGGATTCTCTACACCTCAATTTTTTCATGTAAAACAATATGAATAATATCATCTACCTCAGACAGTTGCTGTGAAGACTGAATGAGTGAATATATGTAAAATGCTTAGAAGACCCCCTTGACACAAAAAAAACCCCTATGGAAGTATTGCTGTTATCACTATTTTTCTTGTTGACTTTACATTAAGTTTCTTTGGATATCCACATATTGTATTTCTCTTACCAATTTACACAAAGGACCTTTGATATTTCTTATTTAACTTTCCTGGTTGAGACTAACTTTATCATCTTGTTAAGGTATCATTAACAGTAATAAATTTATTAACTCAACAAGTATGTGTTGAGTGTCCCCTATGTGCCATAATTTGTGACATTACTGATGAACAAGACAGCGTTCAACTACCTTCAAGGAGTTTATTGTAAAGTAAGGAAGATGGTTAGTAATCTGCAAGTTCTGAGAAATAGAAATTTGAACATCATCGATTATGAGACAGGTGAAGAAAGGCTTAATCAGAAGTCAAGGTCTGGCATTTTTATTTAAATGTCATCTTTTAAAATTTGGCATTCAATAGTGCCTATATTTTATTTAAAAAATTATTAAATATGGTGATCATTCTTAATTTGGATGTTCTTAAAATTCTCATTGTTTGGTTAAACAAGAATCAACTCTATTAAATTCTCTCCTTGCCCTCTGATCCTTTCTTTGGATCCAAAATCATCACTGGTCAGTAAACACATGTTGAATGAATAAGTGGTTATTTTGCTTGTCTTATTAGCATTGTGGAGCCTGCATTGAAAACAACAATTAGCTTGATTCTCAGTGTTACAATGAATCTAACTAAACCAATTTTTTTCCAGTGCAATTATAGGTCCAAGAGCACACAGGACACTCCTAAGGCACTTAACCATATTCTGAAGAGTAAACAGTATTCACTTTTTCTTTGCTGCTTTGATAGTGATAAACAACTTACAAATGAGAGAGAAAAACAAAGCAAAACAAAGCTATGGCAACACCTTTCTGAAATGGTCCTTGTGTGATGAGCACAGAGGAATTGTCTTTATTTGCAAAAATATGAACTACATTTACAATATTACAATAAAAAATTAAAGCTACACAGTTAAGTAGCAACACTATTTAGTTTAACATAATTAGGATGTACATAAATCTATAATGCATATATCATATCTTTTTCTAGAAAGTTGCACTGACATTCTAAGGAAGAATTTTTGAAAATCTTTGAGGAAACATCAAGTGAAAGAAAAGATCTGAATGTGCAAAATTAATAATGTTAAGTTCAGTGAGGGCTGCTGGTTTGGGAGCTGAAGTTGGAGAGCTTTTGAATTCTACATAATAAATGTAACGACTAAGAGCTTATTCAGCCATCTGGGGGCTGAACTGGATGTTTCTTGGACTTCACGACTTCTGTGAAGAAGGTGATCTCTTTCAGGCATGATTCAAAATGGACACTGATTGCCAAACCCCTTCCCAATCCAAATATTCAGAGATGGAAAATCATTCAGCAACCATAGCACAAGTCAGAGAGAGACAAAGAAGTGTTGAGAAATGAGCAGCAGAAGTCAATGTCATGCAAAGATGGCACATTCTGCAGAAGCTGCATTAGAAAATAAAAAAGTAAAACCTTCTCTATACAAATGCCACTAATGAAGGGAGAATTTATAAGTGAACTTTAATCTGTAAACTGAATCAACATTCCCCAAACTTGATGTATAAGCTCAGGGACAAGGAGGAGTTTCTTTTGACATAGACATTATGAGTGAGCCAGAAAACAGGATACACATTGAAGAGATATAGAAATGTCTAGAAACACAATAAAAAGGATTTAATTTACAGAATGTTTGTGTATTTCAATCACTTATTCTATGGCCACCATCATAATAAAAAATTGAGCTATAAGTACATGTATTTTCACAAGTCAAATATTCATTACAACACAAATTCTTTAAGTTTTATAATGTTCCACAAATACTTTAAATGCATCAACTGTGAAGGAGCTGACATTTTATAATTTCCAAATGGATACTTATTTGTTTTTAAAATTTTCTGTTTGTTAAAGAACCACAAAAGCTTTGCATTTCTTTTCCAGTTTCTTTCATTGTTAATCAAAACATACACAGAAGTTGGCCATAAAACAATTGGAGAAAAGGGCTTTTATCAAAAGACCTTTACAGTTTCTATTAATATGAATTAATTAGCACTGCTATATACACTTTAGCTATAAAATAGCTTCCTGAATGTCTACTCTTTTATACATTCATGTACTAAACCAAAGTTTACTGCAGGGTTTGTGGCTGAGGAAAAGAGATACACAGAAAGAAGTATAATTTATTTTATATATCTAGTATATGATTTTATAAATCCTGTGTATAGTGTATAAAAGCTACTCTTATGAATGTATGCTTAGAAATTGTTCAAAGATGCCAGTAACACATCACTGAATATTTTCCTGAACTAAGAAATCCTTTTGTAACCAGAATTTTTTTCTGTGCAAGTATTCCTTAGTCATAAAATATATTACTTATTTTTATTATTTACTGGAGTAGATTGAAATATTTATCTCATTTCTAACTCCTCACACCTATGCCATGACCTCATCATGGGAAAAGTGTACTTCCCTACCCCCTTGAATTTGGGCTTAGCCATGTGACCTGTTTGACCAATGGTATGCTAGCAGACATGACGTGAACAAAGATTTGAATTGAGACTGTGTGATTGAGCTTAACTTCTTGAACGCCAGGAATCCTACATATATACCACAGAAGCAGAGAGAGGTTTACCAAGGATGGAGTACTTACTCGAGATAAACAAAATGTTTGTTGGGCTAAGTTCCCAAATAATTACTGCAGTTATATTCAGCCATTAGCACAGTAGACCAAGCAATATGGATTCATTTTGAGTAAATTCATAATTTCAGGATCACTCAACCTCACTTCAGAAGCAGTTTGAGCCTCCAAGCCCTCCAGCATTACATATCCCTGCTTCTAACCAAAAGATTTTTTTAAATGATAGTTTCACAGTAATTATGAAGATGTAGACATACAACTTGAGTAACTTCTACCATTGTATGTGACCACTTGGAGTTTGTATTTGTGAGCAACATTTTTAAGTGTAAAAAGCAAATTTTGAGGGGTGAATTTTTTGCTTTGCAAAGGCAAATTTGAGTTTTAATATAAAATGTTTTGTTGAATTTCTATATTATTCAATTTAATTTGTAGAAAAATACTGATTATTACTGATAATTACATAGTTATTTCATGGTTATTACTAAAAAAATTTTTTGTACTTTAAGGGAAGGAGGGTATTAATAAAGAATCCTTTGGGGATGTCAAACACAGTAGTTCAAATTCCTGAGGGAAAGAATTCCCTACACAGTGTTCCTTCAGCCTGAGCCCCAGAATGAGGCGCTCATAGCACTGACCAAAGCTGGAGCTAATCTGGACCAAAAAATAGCCTGAAGCTGAAGGACAGTCAATTCACACACCAATGAGAATAGAGGCTTACCTCTACAAGCCCTGAGTGTTGTGATGGTATGCTATTTGAGATTATTGTGGCATTGGTAACCAAGACACATACTGTCTTTTCAAACTTTGGTTTATTTATTGCTCAAATTGTTTTATCCACCATTTCACCTCACACAATGTCTCAATCACAGTAAATCAGTTGACTGATTGATACTCAGCTTTAAACTGAAGGAATTTACAATCTGACTGAAGATTAAAAAGCCTACATGAAAAGTTTTAACAACGCAAGGCATGATGTGATTAGACAAGTGGTGTGCACATGATAGATGCTACAGGGGTTAGAAGGAGGGAAGAAAACATAGTGGAAACGAAGAGAATGTAGAGGAACCGGTGAAACCTGTTGAAGAAACAAGTTTTGGGCTGTATTTAAAGAACTGATTGAATTTAGGATATTCAGAGAATGGGGAAACATACGTGAGAAAATAAAATGCATAACAAGGGCATGATTGAGCACAGCATTCTTAGGGACAGGTATGTAATGAAGCGGGTATTTTGGGGAACAGACTGTACTGTTTTTTTGTCTCCTGCCCACTTGAGTAATTGAAGGAATATTACTTAACATTTCAACATTTGTTCTCTTCTCCCGACATGAGCTACTTTCTTAGTGAGATTATTTTGAGGATCAAGTGAGGTAGATTACAAACTGACAGGCATATTGTATACATTAATAAACTGTTAATTCCCATTCCTCACTTGACTTTTTTCTCATGTCCCATATACTCATTTTTGCTTTACTGTCTTGTTTCCATTTCTGTGCTCAAAACGTACCTACATTTTTAATACTCAGTTTAAGTCTAGGAGTATGAGAGAATAGAGCTATAAAACTGGGAGATGAGTAAACAGAATGAAATTCTAGTATTCTTTTTTTCAATTTGACCAATGTAACCAATAACTGTCTTCTAAACAGTGATACCAAGAGAGCCAAGAGTCTATGAATTTCCATGTATTCTGAGGTGTGAATGAATCAGGATGGGCAATCGCTAGCAAAAAATGAAAAAGCCCTCTCTTTCAAAATATTTCTTTTCCAGGGTTCAATAAACAAACATAGGAGCAAGCAAAGGGCAGCAGTAGAGAGATTAGGCAACAGATGCATGCATGCACACACACCGTCACACTCACACACAGCATCTTATCACAAGATTTTCTGAGGTTTAAAGTACTAGTGCTGAGATATGTTCAGTGTTACACTGAAAATAATTCTGTTGCAGAGAATGTGTCCTTAGAGACAAACACACTTACTGCGTTATTTCTAGGTCAAGAACACATACTTTGAAAGAAGATGCTTTCTGTTTTCATATTTATGTTTGATTGCTATGACTGTTGTTCTTGTTGTTTTGCATATCTACAAAATATATTTATAAAGTTCTTTATAAATAAAAATGATTTTTGAAAGTGCAACTTAATTAACTTGTGTCTGACAGAAGCATTAATTTTCTTTGGAGGACCCACAATTCAGAAATAATTTTGTTAATCAACACAGTTCAAAATGTAAAAGCATGCACATATTTATACTGTATTAAATAGAACTAAAAAAACTAATAAAAATCACTTTTTTGAGATTGTGCTTCACACTTTTTAAGGCAGACTATAGTGGAATTGGGAAACTCAGTTCTGTTACAAAGTGGAAATAATAAAGCCAATAAGGCCAATGGAGACAGAGGAGGCCAGAGAAAACAGCGTTTCGGGAGAGTACCAAGCTGTAGATTATCCTCCCTCAGAGTTATAGCCACCAGTGAGCACCAAGGTTTCAGAGGGAAAGAGCAACTTGGGCTTAAACTAGTCTTCATAGCAAGAAAACTCAGAGACATTACTGGGTGTGATACAGCAGCACACATCCAGATATCAAGCAACAGTGAAAGCTAAAAACAAAATTATTATATTTTCGGAATCAAAAATCATATTCAATTTCTACTGGGAAGTTGGAATTAAAGTACTAGCATCTGGTTGGAGAGGGGTATTAGAGAACTTTTCAGACTACATTTTTTGTACTGGAAAGACTGTTGTGATTTAGCCAGAGCCAAGGTTTACTCCCCACCACACCTCAGAATCACCTCTGTGATGCCAGTCAAGTAATCTGAGATTGAAGTCACAGTTTCACTTCCAGCATGGAATTATAGTTTAAATGAGAGAAAAAACATAGAGTGGGGACTAGAAGATGTCTAAAGCATAGTGCACACATACAATCAAGGCTCGCTTCAGGGACACTGGATCCTTCAGCAGCAGAAATATTCCAGGCTGCATCTATTCAAAAGGTGGAGGCTTGTAATATACAATAGGGTTGGTTCCTTTATTGGTACAAATTGAGCACATGGATGAAAGGATGAGCAGGGCTGTGCAAATAATATGTTGAACAAACATTAAGTATACCCATGTCATAAAGAATATGTTGGATAAAACACTAAGTGTACACATGTCATATGTGATTTTGGATCATCTGAAAAATTAAGGCAGAAAGCACAATAAAATTAAATCAAGATAAAAAGAAAAACTATAAACAGAAATCAATATACTTATTTTATTCTTGTTAGCTTTACTGAGGGAACAAAATATTCTCAATTTTGAATTTTTTAGGCTTCAATTCTTTTATTTAAGAAAGTTATGAATAGACATTTAAACCTTGTCTCAAAGACTCTCACCTATTATAGAAATGAGATATATTATACACTCATCTGAACCTACTTCGTGCCCTTCAAAGTCTCTCCACACCTAATGGTGAGGTTGCAAGCATAAGACAAGCCTCCAGTGCTACGTTCTAGCTCCTTAAAAGTTTTTTTCTAGGCTGTGCCTCCTACTCTATACCCAGAATTGAATTTGTTCTGCTCTAGTGTCTCTATTTTTTTCCATTTTTTCTCCTCACATGTGATTTCACTTAGATTATTTTTTAATCTTTTGATTTGATTTGTATGACTTTGAGTTTTTCTTGAGGATATTCAAACTGAGGATTTTGAAATCCTGCCCAAGTGCCAGACCCAGTGTTTTCAGTCCCCTTTCCTCATCCATATCATTGGCTTCCAGGCACCCATTAGTCTAGGAGAGCATTTTAAACACAAAACCCACCATATGAGGAAGATCTTAATTACTGAAGATACACATTAGTTGAAGTTTTTTCAGACACTCTAAAGTCAATTGTTGAAATATAAAATAAAAGCTTTTCACCACGCTTGTTGGAAAGCTTCCTTAAGGCAAGGACTTTGTTTTTTTCATCAGCACCTTATACAAAGCCCAGCACACAGCTACACATAAACAGAGTTTAGCAAGTAGTTGACTCATCAACTGACCTACTGACTGACAAAAATGAACGAACAACCAAATACCCTCTGCAGTGTCTTAAACAACATATATCTAGTTTAGGGTGAAATGAGGTTATAGAAGCTTGGTGGCAATAATACATGAGCCATTAAACTTCTCTAGAGAAGGTTTACAAAATACACCTTTGACTACATTTTGAATTATAATTATTATACAACATTATATTAGTTTCAGGTGTACAACATAGTGATTCAATATACTTATACATTTATACAGTAAGTTGAATTACAATTTATCACCAAAGTTTTTACAATATTATTGTCTATATTCCCTATGTGTACATTACATCCCTGTGACTTATTTTATAGCATCCATCCCCTCATGCCCATCTTAATTCTCTTCGATACATACCTTTCTTTTGATAATCAACCTCCATAAGTATGGGAAGAAAAACTGAAAACAGATATTAATCTATATCCTCTGGTATCACCTAAGTTTTAACTTTGCATTTCTCATAGAAAGCTCCATTTTAAAACTCAGCACTCTGAAAACTAGTTTCTAGTAGTTGATAGTGCTAAGGTTTCCAATCCGTTTTCCTCCCTGAAATTCTAACCGTGGCATAAGCAACTGTAATTTATCACTGACATCATCATTTATTACAAGCCTTCATCCTAACAATCCATTGCCTTTTAGTGTCCTTTCTTTTTACTTATTTATTTTGATGACCTGTCTAGCTTTAAGTTTGCTTTGCATTCCCAATTTGCCTTTCAGCCAAGTGGCTAGTGCCGACTGAGGGTCCATCATCATCCATCACCATCAGCAGGTTGCACATTATTCATTGCATTTCAAATGGATGGTGTACTTCAGTTTTCACATCTCCAATGCCTTTGGCCTCTCTGCCTATAATTTTTCTACTTTAATGCTTAAGAGGTACCCAAAAGTTTGGATGTTTGAATATCTGGCTTTCCAATTAATCAGGGAGCAGCAGAGCAAATTCTCTCTAACTTTGTGTCTCTTCTTCTTTTGTTGGATAAGTGCAGAGATGGGCTGGAAATTCTTTGTACTTTAGTGGTGAACCACCAACCTTGTACTGATATTAACCTCTTTAGTGTGGAAAATAGTGTTTTTTACAAATATGCTGTTTAAAAAATTTTTTTTTCTTATTAGTTATCTATTTTATACATATTAGCGTATATATGTCAATCCCAATCTCCCAGTTCATCCCACCACCACCCCCACTCCCCGCTTTCCCCCCCTTGGTGTCCATATATTTGTCTGTTTTAAAGATGCATTTTTTAAATCTTTCAGGTGAAAGGAGTTTTAAAGTCCAACTAACTACTTTATTTATATACAACATTTACTTCCAATAGCTGAAGTGCAAGCTATTCTCACAATGTGATCATAATTTGTATCTAAAATAGAGTTCAGATTGTGAAATAAGCATTAGTTATTTTAAATATATGATGCTTTCTGTCCTACTTTTATTTTTGCTACAAAGACCTGAAACTGTGTTCACTTTTGCAGTTCTAGTTGACATAGATAAATTCAAAGAGAAGACAGTCGTAGCTTTTGTATTTGGTAACCTAGAATGCTTATAAAGAAGAGTGTATTAAGCTGGAGAGGATGTGCATTAAATACTGGAAGGTCTAACTTTGACAAAAATTACCATGTAATCTGTGATTTCTAATAGTTTTATATGCCTAAATATTAGAGCCCAACAAAAAATGAAAAATACATTTTTAGATGCTACTTTTTAGACTCCTTTTTATATGCTCTCAATAAATAGGGTAATAGCATAATTTATTGTACAGATGTTGTACTTTAGATATTGTACTTTGTGTTTAAAATCAAACACAAATGGAGACCAGACTTGAAAATTTCCTGAGCAGACAAAACTAGTTTAGACATTCAAGCAAAGCTTAATTTAGCTTATTTTGCAAGATAAGTAATGCTTACTTGACCTGGGTAACTTCTCACTTATGACTCTGAAAATTATAAACGAAACTTAATTTATTCTCCAAAATTGATATGAGGTAACCACTAACCAATGCCCTTTCATTTAAGGAAATTCTAGTATTGTAACCAATCTGTGAAGAATAGTCACTGCCTCCGTACTATATAAGCTTGCCTTATAACAAAATCTCTCTGAGCCTCATTCCATGCTTTGGTTTGAGTGCTCTGGTTTGCAAAACTGTTTTTGATGTGTCACACAAACCTTTACTAATTACTATTTCAGTGATTCATTGGTTTGGCTTATGTTTTTCTTCCTGAACTTATGACAGACAGAAGAGCACTACAAAGAGTAAAATTTACATTTTCTAAATATTTATTTACTTGATTAACTGATTATACTGGTAATCTATGAAACAGCACTATTCAAAATCTAATTTCAAAACTAAAATTCCTTCTAAAGATAAGTCCATGTACGTTAAAGAAACATGTTTAAAATCTTTACATAAATTGTCAGAACATTAAAAATAATCTAGACCCAAAATATTATGATTACATATTCACACACTTAATCAATTTCTTAGTCACAGTTGTTTTTAATACTGTGTCAGATTTAGAAAAAATGTTTCTGAAAAATATAGGGTTTTTTGATTAAATAAGTTTTTATGGTCTTTTTCAAAACATGTCTACAATCTTCTTCAACATTGCAATTTAATGGGTAACACAAAGTGTACATCTTCAATTAACACTTCTCTGTAGATCATAACATTTTTAATTGAAAAATATATTGCTCATCTAGGAGCTAACATACCAGATAAGCTCAGAGCAAACTAAGCTAAATGAAGGGTTTTTCTAAAGTCTAATTAATTTTCAAATAAATATATTTAAATATTTAATCTCATACATTAATGCATGTACTATATTCTATCTCCATTCAAAATACACTTCTTTGATAAATAATTTTACAAATGAAAGTCTCCAAAAACTTATCTTTATTTATGATACATTTAATGTTACTTCAACACTAGGTGCTGCCAAATCATAGGGCTTCTGAATTTATAACATTTTGCTTTATTTAATTGTGCCCCTGTAAAAAGTGTATTTTTATATCACTGGATGAAGAAAGACTTTTTGTTAAGTTTGTAAGATATCTTCATAATTAGCTTCACATATATTTATTCCCAATGATACAGTAACCATTAATTCAGTGACTCCATTAGTAGATTAAAAAATCACAAAGTTTTAAATGATACCAGTTCTACATCAGTTGATCAAAGCCTTGAAATAGAAATTTACTTAATAATGGTTTGATTTTTTTTCCCCCATCCAACTAACGAACTCAAAGTAAAACTCTGGAAGCTTGTTCCCACCCCATGCTGTCTTTTTATCCCACCGAAGGGGTGGAGGGAGAGCTGAGAAACACTAGTGATGGTCACAGTACAGGAACACAAGCCCAATAAAAGACTGAGATTTAATCATAAGAATAGAGAACACTGTGTCCTCTTGATATTTTACCAACACAGCAATAAGAATAGTATGGTAACAGTAGATTACAGCTGAAAGAGTAGAAAGACACAAATGCTCCCTGAGAAGGAGTATTTAAGGATGCCTATATCTATTTTAAAAATTGAATCAATAATTAATAACTTGGAAAAAATAAAGAATTGGGCCTGAATGTTTTCACTGGCGAACTCTACCAAACTATTAAGAAGGAATGATTCCAATTCTGCATAGTCTTTTCTAGATAAAGAAGCAGAAGAAATACTTCCAAACTTTCTTATGAGGCATTACCCTAGTATTAAAATCAGATAAATATGTTACAACAGAAGAAAAGCTACAGACTAATATTTCTCATGAACATAGAAGCAAAAATTCTCAACAAAATATTAGCAAGGCGAATCCAGCAATGTGTAAAAGTAATGATACACTATGATCAAGTACCAAGTGAGATTTTTTTTTCCAGGTAAACAAATCTGGTTAAATATTCAAAAACCAGTTAATGCAATACAACCTTGCCAACAGGATAAAGAATAAAAACAAACAAAAAGACATGATCACATCAACTGATAGAGGAAAAAGCATCTAACAAACCCAACAACCACTTATGATAAAAATTCATCAAACCAGAAATTAAAGGGTACTTTCTCAATTTGGTAAAGAACATCATAAAAAAAATCTTCAGATAATGTCACACTTAATAATGAGAGACTCACTTTTTTTCTTGGACTGGGAACAAGGCAAGGATGTCCTTTCTCACCACTTCTGTTCAACATCATGTCAGAAGTCCTTTCTCACTGCAACAAGAAAATAAATGCTATATAAATTGGAAAGAAAAAATAATATTGTCTCTATTTGTAGATGACATGATTATCTATGTAGGAAACCCTAAAAATTCTACAAAAGAATTCATTGAACAAATGAGGGAGTATAATATGGTTGCAGGATACAAAGTTAATATAGAAAAGTTGGTTGCTTTATATGTACCAGCAATAAACAATTAGAACTGGAAATTTAAAAAAAAACATATATAATAGCACCAATAAAATTAAGTACTTGAGAGTAAATCTAACAAAATATCTATAGGATCTGTATGCAAAAAACTACAAAACACTCACGAAAGAAATTAAAGATCTAGATAAAAGGGGAGATTTCCTGTTTTACGGTTTGGAAAGCTCAATATTATTAAAATGTCAGTTCTTCCAATTTGATCTCTAGATTCAATCAAAACCATAGTAAGCTATTTTATACATATAAACAAATTGATTAAAAATTTATACAGAAGACAAAAAATCTAGAATAGCCAACAAAATACTGAATAAAAGAAAAAACAAAGTTCTTCACACTGTCAGTTATCAAGACTTACTATTAAATTAAAGTAGTCAAGGTAGTGTGGTATTAACAAAGAATAGACACATATCAAACTGATTAAAAGCCTATAGACTCACATGAATATTGATATAATCAACTGATTTCTAACAAATGTGCAGAAGCAATTCAATGGAATAGAGTCTTTTCATAAAATGGTGTAGAATATATGTCTATAAACAAAAACCATGAACCTAGACATAGACTTTACACCTTACAACAAAAATTAACTAAAAATAGATGATATACATACATGTAAAATGCAAAACTATAACACTTTGAGAAGACAGTATAGAAGAAATATAAGTCATCTTAGGTTTGATGATGAGTTTTTAGTTATGACACCAAAAACATGATTCATGAAAGAAAAAAAGATCAATGGGTTGAACTTGATTAAAATTAAACATTCTGCTCTGCATAAGGTACTGTTAGAGTATGAAAAGAAATACATGTTCTCCAAATCTGTGGCTTTTATTTTCACACTCTAACAGTATCTTATGCAGAGCAGAATGTTTAATTTTAATATTTGCAAAACACATACGTAATAAAAGAGTTACTTCCAAAATATGCAAAGAACACTACAAATCCAACAATAAAAAAACAATCTAATTTAAAAGATCTGAATAGACACCTCAGTTAAAGATAAACAGATAGCAAATAAGCATATAAAAAGCTGCTCAATATCATTTGTCATTAGGGAAATGCAAATTAAAACAATGAGATACCACTACACATCTACTAGAATGGCTAAAATTAAAAAAAAACCAAAACCTTGACAATTCCGATTGTTAGAGAGAATGCAGGACAACAGAAATTCTCATTCATTGCCGATGACACTACAAAATTGTATATACTTTGGAAGACAGTTTTCTTACAAAGTGAAATATTGCCTTACCGTAAGATTCAGCAATCATGCTCCTACATATTTAGCCAATTGATTTTAAAACTTATACTCATATCAAAAAATGTGAATGTTTATAGCAACTTTATTCATAGTCTCTAAAAATTGGAAGCAACCAAGGTATTCTTTAATAGATGAATGGAAAAATAAACTGTTGTTCCTCCAAACAATGAAAGACTATTCACTGATAAAAAGGAATTGAGCTATCAAGCCATACAAAGATGTGGATGAATCTTAAATGTGCATTGGTAAGTGAAAGAACCTAGCTGAAAAGCCTACATACAGACAAAGGAAATACTACAGAAACAATAAACAGATGAGTGGGTGCAAGGTGGTGTGAAATGGGTTGAGCTGTTGAAGCAAAAGTGTTGTTTTAGGACAATGAAACTGTTCTATATGATATTATAATAGCGGATACATGACACCATGTATGTGTCAAAATCCATAGCATTTTATACAGAAGGAATGAACCTCAATGTACACAAAGTTAAACAATCATTTAGGAGGTCAGTGTATCCCAGGATTTAATACTGACTGTGACACAAAAAAGTGACTATATCACAAATGTATGAAACAGCCTTACTGAAGGAGTGGGGAGCAAAAGTGCCTACCCATGTAACTTTGGAAATAAGTCTGTAAGATTAAAGGCAAAAGCAACTGCATATAAGAAATATACTCTAGTTGATAAATTTTACTCATGGGAGTGTGAGCTAATAATTCAAAAGGCACATTATCTGCATACTGGAATTGAAAATTAAGTAAACAGACGGTGAAGGATGGAATACAGATTTTGTACTGCTGAAGTGGGAAGTTACAGACAATCAGAAGAATGCTCTATGTGGTTTATCGGTTAGAATTGAAGACATCATTATAAACTCATCTTTAGCTTAACATAGTTACACATGGATATGTAAACATATATATACACACAAACATATATAAATAATATAAATATTTATAGATATGTATATGCATGTTATTTAGTTTACACACATATATTTCCTTGCTCTGTCTTCTGGGACAGTGTAGAAGCAATAAACACACCTAGCACATCTAGATCTTGGTTTCTAACACCATTTTCCAACATAAAGAATCAGACCTTTTTTGAGAAACAACTGATTCTACTACTGGGCTAGAAAATATATAGAATGAACCTGTAATATAGTGTCAGAAAGTTAAGGAAACACTCAAGAATAAGCACAATGATGAAAGTATGCCATAGGAAAAAATGAGCTCCCAATGGCCAAAGATAGAACAATTTGAGCAACTAAGTAAAGAAAGTAGTGTTGGATTATAACCCAACATATAAATTGAATTTGCATGAGCCCATACTGATATAAATAAATGATTAAATAAATGCATAAATGGGGGAGAATAAGCAAACCTCCCATGCAGAAGAATCCCTCCTAATTGATATAAATGCTCTGTTTTCAGAGTGATAGAACATAACTTTCCACTCCTTAAGTGTGAGCTGTGCATAGTGATTTCCTTCCAAAGAGAACACCATGGAAAGGAAGAAAGAAGAAAAAATTTACAGTGGAAAAGCCTGGCAAAATCTCTTTCATGATCATGATTAACTTTAAAGAGAGAAGTCATGGTGATAGTATGTCCTTTTGATATGCTATGAAAATGGCATGTTACAGTCTTCCTCCCACAAACCCACATCCCCAACCTAATAACAAGAAAAAAAAATCATACAACTCCTACATAAGGCACATAATATAGAATATCAGTACTCCTGTAAAACTGTCCAGACCAGCAAAAGAAAAAGAGTCTGAAAAATTGTCCCAGATAAGAAAAGTCTAAGGAGACAAGATGGCTAAATGTATTATGGTATCCCTAGTTGAATCTTAGAAAAAGGACATTATTTTAAAACTAAGAAAATCTGAAAGTATGGATATTAGTCAAAAATAATGTGTCAGTATTGGTTCATTAATTATGATGAATGTCTCCTACTAATGTAAGATGTTGATAATAGGGGGACCTGGGCTTGTGTACCTACAAGCTTTCTAAACTACCTTTACAACTTTTCTGTTGTAAAGGTAGTTTAGAAATGTACTTAAATGTACCCTAAAATAATTAAGTTAGAAAGTAAAACAAAACCAAAAAACAGTACAGTGCCATCAAAAAAGAAAATGAAGAGAGTTGAGATTTTCACCATGTAAAAATTGGTAAAAGCACTGTAACAAAAGCATTTAGACCATACATTCTGAGGCAAGACCACTTAGCCTCTATTTCACTCATGTATTTTATTAACCTAACATAGTTGTCTGTTTCCACTGACCCTGCCAAGAAGTTGCCAAGCGGCTTGTATATCTTGCAGGCCTTAGAAGATAGCACAGCTGGCTTACACTTTAAGTGGCTGACAGGGGCTGTGGTGTCCTATTGCTAGCCAAGACTGGTCACATGAGTCAGAAAGCACTTATTTTAAAGGTGAGTCCCTGCACTGTTTATCTTAAAGAGAGGTTTCAGTTACCTTACCTCTGGGACTCTTGGGAAAGATATGATTGTTGCTCCTCTTTCATATTTGTTCATGTGATAAAAGTAAAAACTCTGTCTAGAGCACAGGCATCATACATGCTACCAGATGGGATCATGGCAGAAGCTGTAATGGTGATCTACCACATCCATTCTGACATCTCTTACTAATAACATTTCATGAAAACAAATCCAGGTAAAATGCTAAACCATATGGAATATCAGGATAGAGGCATAAATGAAGACTTATTAAAAAACAAACAAATCAGGATATGTGGTCATTTAATTTGATACATTTCCCCAGAATCCTGTTGCTAGGGTTTTTGCTGCTGTAGCTTTGTTCACATATTATAGGTTTAAAATTCAAGTGTTTTTGAGTATAATTCCTTGTTTATCTATTTTATATATAGCAGTGTGTATATTCAATATTTTATAATAACCTATAATGGAAAAGAATCTGAAAAAGTATATATATAAGTTTATATATAGATATATATATATTAACTGAATCACTTTACTGTATACCTAAAACTAACACAACATTGTAAATCAACTACACCTCAATAAAAATATATAAAATTCAAATGTTTTTGGTTCCTTTTATTCATAATTAAAATTGCCAAATTGAGACATGGAAAGACTTCAGCAAGTGGTCTCATCCACTGTCATAATTTTACCAAACTAGACACACAAACCAAGGCAGAGTCCGTGACCTAGGGAAGTTTACAAGGATCACTTATGTCAGAGCCATAATCGTAACCTAAGTGTTCAGACCCCATGTCTGCTCTTTCATTTCACTACCCTGAGAGTTTATGCTGAAATGATATTTCTCTTTATCTTAGTACTGAGGTCCCTTTTGTGCTTTGTTTCAGAGCAGCCTGAATGATATTTATGGAAATAAAGATGTGTATGGAATGATTTTAAATATTTTTTTGTAATATTTAACCTATGCTTTTATAGGAATAATAAACTGAGTAAGAAATCAAAGGTACTATTCAATCTGGTCAACCTCCTTCTTACATATGAGATGATTCCAGTGACACACTGACTCAATCCACATTTCTTTAGGAAACATCTATTTATACTATTTCTAAACCACTGTGTTAGGTAGCAGAATTAGGGGATGGGAGTGGGACAGAGTATAAAATGTCCAATCAGCTCCTCTAGCATAGAAGATTTACAAGTGGATGTAACTCAAGGCAACAGATATTATAATATATTATGAGTTTATGAGAAACCCTATTGGAGTAATACTAATTCTGACTGGTAGACTGGGTAAAGAATCATGAAGAATATGACAGCTGGGCATTCAAGTTAAAGTTATGAATAATAGGAAAAAGGAAAGATTATAGATGCTCACGGTGACTACAGACTGGCACGTGTCCTTATTGTTTGCTGTTTAGATGTTTCTTTAAGGCGATTAGTGAGGGTTTTATAGAAAGGTATGCTGGAGCCAGATCATACAGTTCTTCCAAAGTCATCTAAAAGGGGAGACATATTTATTGAACACCATTTAAATACTCTAACAAATATTACATGGTTGCAAAAATACCATCTTAGAAGTGACAAAATATTTATTAACTTTTATCCATGATGCTCTATACCAAAGCATCTAAGTCAATACTATAAAAGCCTGAAAGGAAATAAATGTCAGCATGATCATCAAAGGCTGAAAGTAAAAGTGAGCAATGGTGAGCATTGGGAAAGGTTCCACCTGGTAGATTAGCATGTTAAAGGCAGCAACAGTAAACACATCCTGGGTTATGAAGAGGTGTGTCTGTCGATGGTGGGACTGTTCTGGCAGCTTAGTTTTGCCACTAGGGTCTTTGCTGAGGTTGTGGGGTCCTGCCTCCCCAAGGCCAATGAATTATATTTTATAGAGGCTGTTAATGAAGCTGACTTACTTGGTATACAGTGACAGTAATATGCTTTATAGAAACTACAATTTACTTTAATACCTGTAACATATATGAGAACTTTATTTCAAGAATAAAAACTTGTTATATTACAAGTATGCAATAAAGCCTTAGGGCTTAGGTGACAGAGAAGAGGATTACAAAATCATGTGACTATGATTCCTGCAAAGATTTGGTCAATATATATTGTCTTATTTTTATATATTAATGGTAACACCAATGTACACATAGATTTTTAAGCCTTGTTAATTTTCTAGAAATTGCAAGAAATATTGATTTTATTCACTCAGCTATGCTATTCAATAATGTTTTAAGGAGAAAAATTGCACAGAAGATAATTTCATTTAAGTGCAAATAACCAATAATGTAAATTTTTATTATTCAGTGATAGTAGTGAATTCTCAGTAAATCAGCCAGAGAAAATTGGAATTTAAAAGTAATTATAAGGTACATAAACAATATATTTGTTTATATTGTAGAAAAATATGTTAAACCCTTGAATTATTTCTGTAAATTAAATGTAAACTTTAATAAAATTATTTATCTTAAAAATTATTAAATAATCTACCCACATATATATTAAACAAAGAAATGTTATATAAATGTGTTAATATGATAGTCAACCTAATATTGTTATAGAGTATATAATTTATAATATATATTATAAATGGAGTATTCCATATGTACCAATTCTGGCAGCATATGTAACAGAATATGAATACTGTTTTATTATTCTTAGAGAATACAATTAGCGGCAGGAGAAAAATTTAGTTGCACCTAATCTTGACTATTAGTTTTAGGAGTATTTCAGTAAAACTTATATTTCCAGACATAACCACAAGAACTAACTGTAATATCCAGTCATGTATGAAGTTTTCAAAATTTTAGATTTTTGCAGATTGAAGGCAACTCAAACTGCAGAGAATAAAGAAGAAACTTGTATTCTAGCCCCAGGGCAGAAATTTCTCCTTACTATCTATGTGGTTGATCTACCATGGATCAGATGAAAATTAAAGAAATATATACATGTCTCTTAATACTGCTATGGCTTCTAAAAAGCAAAACAAAACTAGTAAAACAAACAAAAATAATTGTATAAAGTATTTGCATATGCAATACGCCCAGGAAAAAAAAAATAACCCCACAGTGGAGGCTTCCATGATAACAAAGCTATCACTCTCATAGTGAAAAAGCCTGTCTCACCACACCAACACCCCCAACACACAGGCAGGCACACAAACACACTGCACAGCAAAATCTCAGCTCTCTACGGGCCTCATTGTTTCAAAACTTGTGAGCAGAGCCCTTTAGACTGATTTTTGCACCACCAAGGAAATAACCAGTCTACTCTGGAAATTATCTGGTAGCAGAGGCTTTATTGCTCTGAAATTGCAGGAGGGAGTCAATCAGCAGGTAAAAACCTGGGAACAGTTGCTCTGCCTTCAGTTTTCTCCTAAATTAGCCCTGAAAGTAGTTGACATTACAATATTTTGCAGCAAAGATGGCTTTATATAGTTAAAAAAGAAGAAGAAATAAATATTCTAGCTTTCTAGCTGAATAGTTAATTAGCTTAATTTCTGCAGTTTTTTGTTTCTTTCTCCAAATAAGAATTGTTTCTTCCAAGTGGCTTATGTTTTTGAAGTGAGTGAATTTATAAAAAGTAGTTTTTTGTTTTGCTTTTTTGCCCTCAAAAAGCATTTTTTAAAAGCAGTACTGATTTTTTAAAATTCATGTTTGTTTTTTGGAAGTCAGTCTCCTTCTGAGTAATTTTATTTATTTTTTTCTACTCTAATTAGCAAATTATATGTATACATCTGCCACTATAATGTAAAATAAGTATAGTCATAGACATTTGGGACTAGAAGCTTCCCTCACCAGAAATGCAGATGATTTTTTTTCAGGTTTCCATAAAGAGATTCCCTTTTCTGTTAATTTCCTGCTGTCACTTGACTTTGTGTCACTGTGCATCACTCTCTCTTCATCTATTTTGTCTAATTTATTTCCAAAAATTTTCAAGATTCTCAAATTTATTAGTTCTAGAAATGTAGTTCTCACCAAGCAGTAAGTTGCTTGTATCTTTCTATGGACAGTTAGGATAAGTTATTGCCAAGAGATGCATAAATTCTAAGCCATAAATATTTGTTCCTGTCAGTTAAATTTTTCTGGATTCTGTTTCATTCTGCTAAAATAAATATAAAAATCATACACATATATATGTATAAATAATCTGCTATGCATATTTTCTACCTATTTAAACTATGATTTTAAGTACTTATAATTATCAGATATTATTTTTGTTAAATAATAAGATCTATATGACAATATGGACAATGTTTATAAATTCATTTTTAACAATAGAAATGTGCAAAATGATTTATGAATCTATATTTTTAATGATAAAGAGATCATAAAAAGAGAAACACATTTGGGTGATATTAGAATGTAGTAATTTTGTTTCTATTTAAAAATTTTTGTCATTGACATATTACAAAAATACAAAATTTAAGAAATCGCTATATTAGTAAGCTTTTTTGTTGTTGTTGTTGTTTTGCTGTACGCGGGCCTCTCACTGCCGTGGCCTCTCCTGTCATGGAGCACAGGCTCCGGACGCGCAGGCCCAGCGGCCATGGCCCATGCGCCCAGCCGCTCCGCGGCACGCGGAATCCTCCCGGACTGGGGCACGAACCCGCGTCCCCTGCATCGGCAGGCGGACTCCCAACCACTGCACCACCAGGGAAGCCCGTAAGCTTTTTTAAAAACAAATATTTCTTCATTTTTTAAAATTTACAGTGGTAAACTAGAGTTTAATTTACAGTGATAGATATAATGTTAGTTTGCTTAATTTTTAAAGCAGAGAAATATTAGTAAAAATGGTCTGAATTCTAGTTTGAACTCTATTATTATCTACCAAAATTGAGAATTTTCTTTCACAAATATGTTAAAAATAATCTCTAAGCACCTTTCCAGTTCTGAGATATAATCATTAATCTATTATATTTTACTTATAAAATTATAATATAAATATATAGATCTCAGTATAAAAAAAATGTGCAAAACATGCAAATGATACTAAAACTTCCTTGACTACTAAACTCTCTCCTGAGATTCACCCTCAGGATTTACCCTCAATAATACCCTCAAAATATATAAATATCTTATATATTTATGTATATAAACATTTTAACATGGAATTTTATAGTATTATCTTAATATTCAAATTTTATTCTACTTTATAGGAAAGATAAAAAGTGTTTAACATCAAAATAGAACAGTGATAATCACTTTATGTTGAACACCTATAGAAGTTGGGGGAACAGCATTGATGCCTCTAAATTAATATATTTTTGTATTCACTTTATCCTCAGGCCTGGGCTCTGGCAGTTTCTATGGGAATTGGCCTCTCAGAGGTTACACTGATGTTAGAGTTGATAATGGCAAGGTTGATGCCTTCCAATCCAGTACAACATTCTTCACTTTGTGAGTGACTCAGAGTTATGTGATGGATATAATTTTTAACCACCTCCTTAAACATATATGTCATATATGCTTTTAAACATAAATGCATAAATGAACCTGTAACCTGGGATGAGACTCCAGAATATTGTTAAGCCAAAGGCTGACACTTGGAATAATTTTTTTTTTTAATTCAGAGACTCCCCCTGAACACTTTTTAGTTGTATGTTTCAGGGATAAACTAAGGTCAGGTTCTAACCTGAATCTCAGAAATGTTTATATGAGCAAAGATTTCCAGTGAATCCAGAGAACAGAAAGTCTTTTATTTCCCAATCTTGGCAGTACTTCCATCTAAGAGACACTAACAAATGCAGTAGAAAATTATAAAAATTCTAGTTCAGTACTTTATCTAGCTGACCAGAGACTGAGTAAGGGGTAAATATGATATCAAGCTCAAGATCAAGCTAAAGATATGAAGAGTAGTAAAAATTTATCTAGAATCAGTGAACTTAGTCAATTTTTCTTAAACATGCTGCAATATATTTATCCACTTTTCCTGTACTTAGGTACTGAAAATCAATTTTGGTGAGAGATGCAATCTAATATTTGGAGGCTATAGTAAAATCACTGTCCATCTCTACATGTTGTTATGTTTTACGTGGGCTTAAAATGTAATATTCTAGTAAGAAAAGATATTTTGATTCTGGCTCTGTTTGTATGAGAGCTAGGCCATGTAAACTAATCAGTAAAAATTTTATTCTGCTTACATACGAAAGAAAACTGAAGTTAAGAGGTAAATAAAAAGGCATCTATTATTGGAAAATAATTCAGTGGATTTATTTTTCTCACAAAAAGAAGTCATACACATATGCGTTCACGCTCAATATCTCCATGGTTCAAAAAGCCAGATTCTTGATTACAGAGAGTTGCTGAAAAGATAGAGACTGGGAGCATTAAGCAAGTGGGCTAGTGAGAGGCAGCAAAATAGAAAAGGAAATAAAATAAAATAGGAATAAATTAAAAGGAAAGAAAAAAGGCAAAAGAAGAAAGAAAAGGAAGGAGAAAGAAGGTGAGGGGGGGAAGAGAGGGAGTGAGAAGGGGATGAAAAGGGGGATGGGTGAAAGGAGGAAAAGGGGAAGAGAAAAAGACACCTCAGAAAATGAAAGCCTTTATGAGGAGAATAACAACTGCAGGCACTATCTTTTGAAGCTGTTCAAGGGCAGAAATCATGCAAAACAGTCCTTTAACGTCAAGGAAAAATGATACACATTTCATTGTTTTGTTCATGTTTGGGGACAACCTGGGTTTATCCATCTTTTCATTAATTTACTCACTTATTTCAAACTATTTATTTAGCATCTTCTATGTTTTAAATTAATTGATAGGCCCTGAGGATATTTTGGACAAGGTAAAAATTTTTCCTCCTTTCCTGGAATTGTACAGTCTGTCAGGGTTTAGTAATCTAGGATTTGATTAACCCCAAAATGATAACAGTCCACGTTTAAAACATAATGATTTCTATATTACTATATACTCGTAATAAGGGCAACTAAGTGGAATGACAAAATATCTTAAGTTTCATATATCATAAAACCTGAAATTCCAACTTCAGAATCTTAAGTTTAGATCAATCAATTTCTTTAGATACTTAATGCACTGTGTTCTTCCAAAGTACTTTTCTAAAATATACATCTCTTCAGAAGATGTTAAGGATCATAATTTATTGTGAGTATAAGATTTCTAAAAGAGACAGATTCAGACAAAATTAATGAGGAATCTGTCACTTAATGATAAATCTGGAGACAGTCCAGGGCTGGTGAAGTCTTCAAGATTCCAGTAACACCACAACATCCTTTTGTCTTTCTGCTCGGCCATCATCAGGGAAAACCATGCAATCACACAGTGACAGTCACAAGCATGGCAGCTGTATTCCTAGCAGCAGGAGGTAGAAATATGAGTGGCCAATAGTCAATGCTGGTCAGGTATGTTTTTGTTGTTGTTTTTTTAAAGTACTTCCCCAGAAGCCCCAGTAAGGGGCGCTAAGGTCGGGTCAAATGGTAACCTTAACTACAAAAGAGGATGATAGCAGATGTATTTTATTTTTCGAGCTGAGTAGATTTCCTCTTTTTCCCAATAATATCTGATTTCTCTTAGCAAAGAATGGATAATACAAATAATGGTTAAGAAATGAACAGTCTCTGCATCACACAGAGGAATACATCTTAACTGGTTACACCTGAGTGCTGATAGTTGAATGAGGGCAAGGAAACTATTTGCTAAAACATGGGAATCTAAAAAGTGTGTTTTCCTCCTAGTTTTCTCTGGGACTCTGTAGGGGGATACACACACACATACATACATACACACACACACACACACACACACACACACAGTGCCCAAAATCCATTCATTATGCAGTACATAATTACCTCTTTCCTAAGTGATAGAGTGAATAAAATAGGTGTTCCATTAATATCTTGACAGCAGAAAGGAAAAAAAGTCAAATACTTCTAAACCAATAAGATTTATGGCTTTAAGCTATACTTAGCTGATTTTTGTTACCAAATCAAGTGGCAAAATGAAAGAGTTAAAAAGATAGACAAAAATATGGAGTGTGATTACTGTCTAACACAGATGAAAATGATGAAGATTCATTACAGCTAATGCTTTGAGCATCTTTACAGAGCAACAGATTACTCATAAATTATCCAACACTTAGTGTAATATTGGTTACCATCATTTTAGTAAAAAGATGCTAAAGACTTATTAGATAACAGTCTATTTCTTGGCTTTTGCAGGCTAGAGTCTCTTGAGACAACACACAACACTTGATCTTAGCCAAAAGGCCAAGAGTAAACAGTCATGATACATTTGAAAATATATTATGGATCTATGGCACATACTCAATTACCAGGAGACAGAACAACCAAAAAAAAAATGTAAACATATGCTACTGTAATTTATTTTAATATTTGTAGGAGAACAAAGACCATTAACCTTATACTTCATTTTTGAACTTATTTGTGTTCTTCAGTGACCTTATTTTTTACTACATAATTCAATAAATAATATCTCATTTCTCTCACATATTATCATTGTAATGAATAAACTTAGATGTTTCTAGTAATCTGATTTCTAAGTTATCATTAATCTAATTTTTAAAGGTCTACAATATTCAAAATGTCTACAGATGGGAACATAGCACGAGGGTCTTGTTTTTTCTTTCTAGAAACAAATGTTCATGAATTTTAAATATAGATAACAAAACCCTGAGGAGAATATATGAATTTTCTGAATACAACAAAAACTGTTTAGTCATTATGATTTTTTAAACTACAATTTGTATTTTCTATACCTTGCAGAGTTTTAGCTGTGATTTTCCAAGTGACTTCTTTCTCACTTATAAAAATACGTGGATGGGGACTTCCCTGGTGGCGCAGTGGTTGAGAGTCCGCCTGCCGATGCAGGGGACACGGGCTCACACCCCGGTCTGTGAAGATCCCACATGCCAGGGAGCGGCTGGGCCCGTGAGCCATGGCCGCTGAGCCTGCGCCTCCGAAGCCTGTGCTCCGCAACGGGAGAGGCCACAACAGTGAGAGGTCCGTGCACCACAAAAAAAAAAAAAAAATATATATATATATATATATATATATATATATATGTGGACATTATTTTGGTGAAGATAATTGTGCTGCATAAAAAAGCTACCCTTTGAGGAGTTGGGAGAACAAAGACAACATGAGAGCTGGAGCCGAATGTCTCATGAAGAACAAGTCTTCTCCAGCTTCTACATGGAGTGGGCATTTGTTTTGATTTGTTTCACTGTAAGTCTGGCTAGTTCCTAAGTATTTTTTTCCTTTCACTTTTATAATCCCCATCTAAAGGAGGAAACAGTATTATTCCTACCCATACAAGTCTGGCATGCATGTTAAGCAACATTTGGTCTCTTCTGATAATCAGTAAAAACAAGTGTAATCAAAGAGATTAAGGGGCAATTTCTATGTGACAGGTATTATTCTAAGCCCTTTTGTAACTGTTCTCTCATTTAAATCCATCAAGCCTGCAAGGTAGGCATAAATATGCTTAATTATTATGTCACAGATAGGAAACTGAGGCATCAAGACATTAAGTGACTTTTCTTTGGTAACACAAGAGATATGAAGCTAGGTAAGCACTGAAACCTGGAAACATGACTACAACAGGGCTTGTGTTCTTAGTTAAATGTGTGATACAATCTTAAAAATCAAATCAAGTAAAATTTCGTAAATATTCGGCATAAATTTTTAATGTGCAAAACATTGTTGGAAAGGGTGCTGAAGTTTCATTACTGAGTTAAAGAAAGCAATCCACATCAAAACTAATAATAAAAAGTATAAGAAGATGAAACTAATAATAGAAGGTGATAAGGTAAGGTATAAAAGGAGCTATGAGGTATGTGAGAAAGTATTTTGCAGCCATATGTAGGAGAAATGTTATGAAACATGAAGAGGTATACTAAGTTTACTAGAAGCAAATTTTGAGTACTGGAATTAGTTTTTGACAGGGACTTGAAAAGACAAAAGCTCAAATCCCGCCTCTGCCACTCATTTGTGATTTTAGGAATAATATTTTTTCTCCCTGAATTTCAGTTGCTTGTGAGACAGAAATGGAACATACAATACCTTAGAGAGTATAACAAGGACGAAATGTTTAAGGCATGAATATTCTATGCTAGGAAAAGTTATTAAAATACATTAAAATTACTAACTTTCAGGCTTTTTCATTTCCCACAATAATGTGTGAGCTAAGTATTATCTCTATTTTACATATGACAAAGTTGAATCTGAAATTAGTGAGTAGTAAACACAGACAAGACTCAAATAGATGTCTTTTTGATGTCAAATTTCAAAATTCATTCACTACCCAGAAAAGTCACAATTAGGCATTAATTAAATCACCCTATATTTTCACATTTGAAAAAAAAATCATTCTATTTTTCTCTAGTTTCATGAAGATAATTTTCTACTTAAACATAATAGACTATTATTTTTTTTCTATCTATATTTCAATAAAATAACCACTCAATCTATAAAACAAAATAAAATAACAACTCAATCTATAAAACAAAAAGGCAGAGGGCTATGTACCAGGTGAAGAAACAGGATAAAACACCAGAAAAACAACTACATGAAGTGGAGATAAGCAATTTTCCAGAAAAAGAATTCAGAATAATGATAGTGAAGATGATCCACAACCTTGGAAAAAGAATGGAGGCAAAGAGCGAGAAGATGCAAGAAATGTTTAACAAAGACCTAGAAGAATTAAATAACAAACAAACAGAGATAAGCAATACAATAACTGAAAACTACACTAGAAGGAATCAATAGCAGAATAACTGAGGCAGAAGAACGGATAAGTGACCTGGAAGACAGAATGGTGGAATTCACTGCTGTGGAACATAATAAAGAAAAAAGAATGAAAAGAAATGAAGACAGCCTAAGAGACATCTGGGACAACATTAAATGCAACAACATTCACATTATAGGGGTCCCAGAAGGAGAAGAGAGAGAGAAAGAACCTGAGAAAATATTTGAAGAGATTATAGTTGAAAACTTCGCTAACATGGGAAAGGAAATAGCCACCCAAATCCAGGAAGTGCAGAGAATCCAATACAGGATAAACCCAAGGAGAAACATGCCGAGACACATAGAAATCAAACAGGCAAAAATTATAGACAAAGAAAAATTATTGAAAGCAGCAAAGGAAAAACAACAAATAACATACAAAGGAACTCCCATAAGGTTAACAGCTGATTTCTCAGCAGAAACTCTACAAGCCAGAAGGGAGTGGCATAATATACTTAAAGTGATGAAAGGGAAGAACCTACAACCAAGATTACTCTACCCGGCAAGGATTTCATTCAGATTCGATGGAGAAATCAAAAGCATTACAGAAAAACAAAAGCTAACAGAATTCAGCACCACCAAACCAACTCTACAACAAATGCTAAAGGAACTTCTCTAAGTGGGAACCACAAGAGAAGAAAAGGACCTACAAAAAAAACCCCAAAACAATTAAGAAAGTGGTGATAGGGACATACATATCAATAATTACCCTAAACGTGAATGGACTAAATGCTCCAACCAAAAGACACAGGCTTGCTGAATGGATACATAAACAAGACCCATACATATGCTGTCTACAAGAAAACCACTTCAGACCTAGGGACACATACAGACTGAAAGTGAGGGGATGGAAAAAGATATTCCATGCAAATGGAAATCAAAAGAAACCTGGAGTAGCAATACTCATATAAGATAAAATAGACTTAAAAAAGAAGAATGTTACAAGACACAAGGGAGGACACTACATAACGATCAAGGGATCAATCCAAGAAGAAGATATAACAATTGTAAATATAGATGCACCCAACATAGGAGCACCTCAATACATAAGGCAACCGCTAACAGCTATAAAAGAGGAAATTGACAGTAACACAGTAATAGTGGGGGACTTTAACACCTCAATTACACCAATGGACAGATCATCCAAAATGAAAATAAATAAGGAAACAGAGCTTTAAATGACACAATAGGCCAGATAGATTTAATTGATATTTATAGGACACTCCATCCAAAAACAGCAGATTACACTGTCTTCTCAAGTGTGCATGGAACATTCTCCAGGATAGATCACATCTTTGGTCACAAATGAAGCCTCAGTAAATTTAATAATATTGGAATCATATCAAGCATATTTTCTGACAACAACGCTATGAGATTAGAAATGAATTACAGGGAAAAACGTGATAAAACCAAACACATGGGGGCTAAACAATATGTTACAAAATAACCAAGAGATCACTGAAGAAATCAAAGAGGAAATCAAAAAACCTAGACACAAATGACAATGAAAAAACAACGATCCAAAACCTATGGGTGCAGCAAAAGCAGTTCTTAGAGGGAAGTTTATAGCTATACACGCCTACCTCAAGACACAAGAAAAATCTCAAATAAACAATCTAACTTTACACGTAAAGGAACTAGAGCAAGAAGAACAAACAAAACCCAAAGTTACCAGAAGGAAAGAAATCATAAAGATCAAAGAAGAAATAAATGAAATAGAAACAAAGAAAACAACAGCAAAGATCAATAAAACTAAAAGCGGGCTTTGAGATGATAAAATTGATAAACCATTAGCCAGACTCATCAAGAAAAAGAGGGAGAGGACTCAAATCAATTAAATTAGAAATGAAAAAGGAAGAGTTACAATGACACTGCAGAAATCCAAAACATCCTAAGAGACTACTACAAGTTATGCTATGCCAATAAAGTGGACAACATAGAAGAAATGGACAAATTTTTAGACAGGTATAACCTTCCAAGACTTTATCAGGAAGAAATAGAAAATATGAACAGACCAAACATAAGTAATGGAAATGAAGCTGTGATTAAAATTTTTCCAACAAACAAAAGCCCAGGACCCGATGGCTTCACAGATGAATTCTATCAAACATGTAGAGAAGAGCTAACACACGTCCTTCTCAAACTCTTCCAAAAAATTGAGGAGGAAGGAACACTCCCAAACTCAATCTATGAGGCCACCATCACCCTGATACCAAAACCAGACAAAGATACTACAAAAAAAGAAAATTACAGACCAATATCACTGATGAATATAGATACAAAAATCCTCAACAAAATACTAGCAGATAGAATCCAACAACACATTAAAAGGATCATACACCATGATCAAGTGGAATTTATCCCAGGGATGCAAGGATTCTTCAATATACGCAAATCAATCAATGTGATACACTATATTAACAAATTGAAGAATAAAAACCATACGATCATCTCAATAGATGCAGAAAAAGCTTCTGACAAAATTCAACACCAATTTATGATAAGAACTCTCCAGAAAGTGAGCATAGAGGAAACCTACATCAACATAATAAAGCCGTATATGACAAACCCACAGCAAACATCATTCCCAATGGTGAAAAACTGAAAGCATTTCCTCTAAGATCAGGAACAAGGCAAGGATGTCCACTCTCACCACTATTATTCAGCATAGTTTTGGAAGTCCTAGCCACGACAATCACAGAAGAAAAAGATATAAAAGGAATACAAAATGGAAAAGAAGAAGTAAAATTGTCACTGTTTGCAGATGAAACGATACTATACATAGAGAGTCCTGAAGATGCCAACAGAAAACTACTAGAGTTAATCAATGAATTTGGTAAAGTTGCAGGATACAAAATTAATGCACAGAAATCTCTTGCATTCTTACACACTAATGATGAAAAATCTGAAAGAGAAGTTAAGGAAACACTCCCATTTACCATTGCAACAAAAAGAACAAAGTACCTAGGAATAAACCTACCTAGGGAGACAAAAGACCTGAATGCAGAAAACTATAAGACATTAATGAAAGAAATTAAAGATGATACCAACAGATGGAGAGATATACCATGTTCTTGGATTGGAAGAATCAATATTGTGAAAATGACTATTCTACCCAAAGCAATCTACAGATTCAATGTAATCCCTATCAAATTGCCAATGGCATTTTTTAAGGAAATAGAACAAAAGTCTTAAAATTTATAGGAGACACAAAGGACCCGGAATAGCCAAAGCACTCCTGAGGGAAAATAACGGAGATGGAGGAATTAGACTCCCTGACTTCAGACTATACTACAAAGCTACAGTAAGCAAGACAATATGGTACTGTCACAAAAACAGAAACATAGATCAATGGAACAAGATAGAAAGCCCAGAGATAAATCCATGCACCAATGGTCAACTAATCTATGACAAAGGAGGCAAGGATATACAATGGAGAAAAGAGAGTCCCTTCAATACGTGCTGCTGGGAAAACTGGAAAGTTACATGTTAAAGAATGAAATTAGAACGCTCCTTAACACCATACACAAAAATAAACTCAAAATGGATTAGAAACCTAAATGTAAGTCTGGACACTATAAAAGTCTTAGAGGAAAACATAGGAAGAACACTCTTTGACATAAATCACAGCAAGATCTTTTTTGATCTACCTCCTAGAGTAATGGAAATAAAAACAAAAATAAACAAATGGGACCCAATGAAACTTAAATGCTTTTGCACAGCAAAGAAAACCATAAACAAGATGAAAAGACAACCCACAGAATGGGAGAAAATATTTACAAACGAATCAACAGAGAAAGGATTTACCTCCAAAATATATAAACAGCTCATGCAGCTCAATATCAGAAAAAAAAAAAATACCTAATCCAAAAATGGGCAGAAGACCTAAATAGACATTTCTCCAAACAAGACATACAGATGGCCGAGAAGGACATGAAAAGCTGCTCAGCATCACTAATTATTAGAGAAATGCAAATCAAAGTACAATGAGGTATCACTTCACACCAGTTAGAATGGGCATCATCAGAAAATCTACAAACAACAAATGCTGGAGAAGGTGTGGAGAAAAGGGAACCCTCTTGCACTGTTGGTAGGAATGTAAATTGATACAGCTACTATGGAGAACAGTATGGAGGTTCCTTAAAAAACTATAAATAGAATTACCATATGATCCAGCAATCCCACTACTGGGCATATACCCAGAGAAAACCATAATTCAAAAAGACACATGCACCTCAGTGTTCACTGCAGCACTATTTACAATAGCCAGGTCATGGAAGCAACCTAAATGCCCATTGAGAGATGAATGGATAAAGAAGGTGTGGTACGTATATACAATGGAATATTACTCAGCCATAAAAAGGAACGAAATTGGGTCATTTGTTGAGACATGGATGGATGGATCTAGAGACTGTCATACAGAGTGAAGTCAGAGAGAGAAAAACAAATATTGTATATTAACACATATATGTGGAACCTAGAAAAATGGTACAGGTGAACCGGTTTGCAGGGCAGAAATTGAGACACAGATGTAGAGAACAAACACATGGACACCAAGGAGGAATAGCCGTGGGGGATTGTGGGTGGTGGTGTGATGAATTGGATGATTAGGATTGACATGTATACGCTGATGTTTATAAAATTGATGACTAATAACATCCTGCTGTGTATAAAAAAAAAATATCAAATTCAAAATTTCAAAAAAAATCAGTTCTTTAAAACTTCTATTATGAAATAGAGATGAAGAAAACAATAGAAAAGATGAATGAAACTAAAAGCTGGTTCTCTGAAAAGATAAACAAAACTGATAAGCCTTTAGCCACTTTCATCAAGCAAAAAAGGGAGAGAGCTCAAATCAATAAAATTAAAAATGAAGAAGGAGAGGTAACAGACACCACAAAACTACAAAGGATGATAAGAGATTACTACAAACAACTGTATGCCAATAAAATGGACAACCTTGAAGAAATGGACAAATTCTTAGAAAGGTGCAACCTTCCAAGACTGAACCAGGAAAAATTAGAAAATATGAACAGACCAATCACAAGTAATGAAATTGAAAGTGTGATTTAAAAATTTCCAACAAAAGTCCAGGACCAGATGGCATCACAAGCAACTTCTATCAAACATTTAGAGAAGAATTAACACCTAACCTTCTGAAACTCTTCCAAAAAACTGCAGAGGAAAGATACTCCCAAGTTCATTCTATGAGGCCACCATCACCCTGATACCAAAACCAGACAAAGATACTACAAAAAATGAAAATTATAGACCAATATCACTGATGAATATAGATGCAAAAATCCTCAACAAAATTCTAGCCAACAGAATCCAACAACACATTAAAAGGATTATACACCGTGATCAAGTGGGATTTATCCCAGGGATGCAAGTATTTTTCAAAGCAATCAGTGTCATATACCATACTAACAAACTGAAGAATAAAAACCATACGACCATCTGAATAGATGCAGAAAAAGCTTTTGACAAAATTCAACACCCATTTATGATAAAAAAAAAAAAAAACTCTCCAGAAAGTAGGCATAGAGGGAACTTATGCCATAGCAATCAGAAAAGAAAATGAAATAAAAGGAATCTAAATTGGAAAAGAAGAAGTAAAAGTGTCACTGTTTGCAGATGACATAATACTATACATAGAAAATCCTAAAGATGCTATCAGAAAACTACTAGAGCTCAACAATGCATTCAGTGAAGTTGCAGGTTACAAAATTAATACACAGAAGTCTCTTGCATCCCTATACACTAACAATGAAATACCAGGAAGAGAAATTAAAGAAATGATCCCATTTAACACTGCATCACAAAGAATAAAATACCTAGGAATAAACCTACCTAAGGAGGCAAAATACCTGTATTCTGAATACTATAAAACAGTGATGAAAGAAATTGAAGATGACACAAACATATGGAGAGACATACCATGTTTCTGGATTGGAAAAATCAATATTGTCAAAATGACTATACTACCCAAGGCAATCTACAGATTCAATGCAATCCCTATCAAATTACCATTTGATAACTTTCAGAGAACTAGAATAAAAAATCTTCAAATTTGTATGGAAACAAGAAAGATCCTGAATAGTGAAATCCATCTTGAGAAAGAAGAACATAGCTGGAAGAATCAGGCTTCCTAACTTCAGACTATACTACAAAGCTACAGTCATCAAGACAGTATGGTACTGGTGCAAAAACAGAAATATAGATCAATGGCACAGGATAGAAAGCCCAGAAATAAACCAGTGCACCTGTGGTCAATTAATCTATGACAAAGGAGGCAAGAATACAGAATGGAGAAAAGATAGTCTCTTCAATAAGTGGTACTGGAAAAACTGGACAGCTACATGTAAAAGAATGAAATTAGAGTACTCCCTAGCACCATACACAAAAATAAACTCAAAATGGATCAAAGACCCAAATGTAAGGCCAGATACTATAAAACTTTTAGAGGAAAACATAGGCAGAACAGTCTTTGACATAAATCGCAGCATTATCTTTTTGGATCCACTTCCTAGAGTAATGAAAGTAAAACCAAAAATGAACAAATGGGACCTAATGAAACTTAAAAGTTTTGCACAGTAAAGGACACCATAAGCAAAGCAAAAAGACTACCCACAGAATGGGAAAAAATATTTGCAAACAAAGCAACCAACCTGGGATTAATCTCCAAATTATACAAACAGCTCATGCAGTTCTATGTCAAAAAAAAGAAACAAAAAAAAACAGCAAATCAAAAAATGGGCAGAAGAGCTAAATAGACATTTCTCCAAAGAAGACATACAGATGGCCAAAAAGCACATGTAAAGATTCTCAACATCCCTAATTATTAGAGAAATGAAAATCAAAACTACAATGAGGTATCACCTCATATCTGTCAGAATGGCCATCATCAAAAAGTCTACAAACAGTAAATGCTGGAGAGGGTATGGAGAAAAGGGAATCCTCCTACACCATTGGTGGGAATGTAAAGTGGTACAACCACTATGGAGAACAGTACAAAGTTTCCTTAAAAAACTAAAAATAGAACTGCTCTATCATCCAGCAATCCCACTCCCTGGCATATATCCATAGAAAACCACACTTCTAAAAGATACATGCGCCCCAATGTTCATTGCAGCACTATTTACAACAGCCAAGGCATGGAAGCAACCTAAATGTCATCGACAGAGGGATGGGTAAAGAAGATGTGGTACATATATACAATGGAATATTACTCAGGCATAAGTAAGAACAAAATAATGCCATTTGCAGCAACATGGATGGACCTAGAAATTATAATACTAAGTAAAGTAAGTCAGACAGAGAAAGACAAATATTTGAGTCATAGGTATTTGAATAAAGAATTGTAAGTTAGAAAACCAGTAAAAAAACAAAAAAAACCAAAAAACACTCTTTCAAACTTTTGGAGCATGCATGTATATTTAGTTTTCATTAATTTTGTATAGTTACTTGTGTTCAATAAAATTTTCCTTACTTTATTAACCTTTAGCTATTTTATGTACTTTGTCCATATTACCCTGCTCTTTATATCTCTAGTAATTTTTACTGGGTGCTATATATTGTGAATAATAATATTCACAATATATAGTTTTTTTTTTTTTCTTAAAAGAGTGTTGACTTTACCAGTAACTATTTTACCTGAGAGCGATATTGATCCATATTAGTGATGGTTTCAGCTCTGTTATGGGAGGTCTGGTAAAACATTTATTCTAGGGCTGTTTTAGTGCTCTATATAAGGCAGGAACTTTCTGGCTCTCACCTGACTGCCTTGAGTATTCACTGAGGTATCTCCACTCTGGCTGGTTGGAATTCTAACAACTTTCAACCCTGTTTGAGCTCTGCAAGTTTTTGAGATTATATTTTCCCAGTAGTTTCTGTTTGCCTGTCCTTATAGATTATACATATACACAGCCAAAGACTCCAGGCACTCCCTAAGTAGCTAACCTTTTATCCAGTACTACTCCCTGAAAAGTTTAGTTTCCTCAGCCTCCCTGAACTCAGATCTGTTTCCTCACCTCAATAAAACTCATATATCCTGCTTGTATTTCTCCTTGCTGCACTGTGTTTTATAAATTTCCTCCAGGTTAAGATACTGTGCAAACATAAGTCTCATTTAATTTATTTATTTTTTCATAAGAGACACATTTCCTATTTTCCAATGTCTAAAAAAATAGTTATGTCATGTATTTTGTACAGTTTCCCAGTGTTTTACAAGGGATGTCTAATCCTAGACCAGAATCTCTATCATGGTCAAAGGCAGGAGCCTCTGGATTCATTTTGAAGGGAGACCTGACATAATTTGTTCATGGACTGGATGTAAGAGGTAAAGAGGAGGCAAAAATGACTATAGAACTTTTACCCTGTTTACTTAGAATGATCCTGTTGCCACGATTTCTGAGGGAGAAGCCAGCTTTGCTTGTTTTTGCTGTGATGTGTATAAATACCTAACAAGCTTTCAGACAGTTTTGGTTTGAGATATCTGTTAACATCTAAAATATGACACAGGACTTCCCTGGTGGCACAGTGGTTAAGAATCCGCCTGCCAATGCAGGGGACACGGGTTTGAGCCCTGGTCTGGGAAGATCCCACATGCCGCAGAGCAACTAAGCCCATGAGCCACAACTACTGAGGCCGCGTGCCACAACTACTGAATCCCACATGCCTAGAGCCCATGCTCCACAACAAGAGAAGCCACCACAATGAGAAGCCCACGCACCACAACGAAGAGTAGCTCCTGCTCACCACAGCTAGAGAAAGCCCACCCGCAGCAACAAAGACCCAACACAGCCAAAAATAACTAACTAAATAAATTTATTAATAAACACCCCCCAAAAAATAAAATAAAATATGACAGAAATGAACTTAACAGAAACAGAATCACAGACATAGAGAAAAGACTTGTAGTTGCCATAAGGGAGGGGGAGTGGGGGAGGGAGAGAGTGGGAGTTTGGGGTTAGCAGATGTGAACTAATATATATAGAATGGATAAACAACAAGGTCCTACTATGTAGCACAGGGAACTATATTCAATATACTGTGATAAACCGTAATAGAAAAGAATATTAAAAAGAATGTATATATAGACATATATATAACACTGAATCACTTTGCTGTACAGCAGAAATTAACATAACATTGTAAATCAACTATATGTCAATAAAAAATCAATTGACATGAAAAATTCATATAGATATACTATCTAGGTCGTTAGACATATGTTTAACTTTGAGGGAAGAGAAGCAGAATAGTGATCTAAGTTGGGAGTTCTCATTGTGTAGAAGATATAAAAGTTCTTGAGACTAGGTAATATTCCCCTAGGGATCAAATATATAGAAAAAGAGATGACAAGTAGACCTCAGACCTAGACCTACTTAGGCCCTCTTTAATAAAAAATCAGTTATTAGTTTAACCATTTTTAATTGAAAATTATTTTATTTTACTCTACTTTTCTGCTATTTTTGACAGTATATAGTGGTAGAACTTTTCTTGCTTCCCTTTGAACTTGGTGCCCAAAGGCACAGCAATGAGGAGACAGAAATTAAGAGAGAAAAGACTAGAGAAAACTGAAAAGGTTTAAATAGATGTTATTGAGAAAGTGAGCTCACACGTATTATTTTTCTTCTGCCACAGTAGATTACAAGCCCCTCAGGGCAAGATCGTTTTGCGAGTATATGTGAATACATATATAAATAAATATGTATACATATATATATGTGTGTATGTATGTATATATACATACACACATATATATATGTATACATATATATATATATTTTTTTTTTTGCTTGCTCTGTGATTAGTATGGTACAGCAAGTAAGAGCTAGGTGCTTATTCTGAGTGCTTTACTATGCTATATTTCATCACACTAATGGGACACTTATTATGAGATGCACTAATATTAGTGAACCACTAAGAAAGAAACGTCACCAATTAAACTATGACATCAAATCTCTTGTGCATCTCAAGATATGTTAATAAGTGAAAAAATGCACCTTAGCATTTATGTATAATTACATATTTTTTAAACCTCTGTTTAAACCAACCACAGACCTTAATAGTTCTGTATGTATTTATTGAAAATATCTGCATATAGGTAGACTCCCACAGCTCAGACCTGTTGCTCAAGGATCAGCTGTGTATCTGAAGGAAACTAAAACAGTATGTCAAAGGGATACACCCCAGATGTTCATAGCAGCATTATTTACAATAACCAAGAGTTGGAAACAACCTAAGTATCTATTGATGGATGAATGGATAAAGAAGTTGCCTCTCTCTCTTTCTCTCTCTCTCTCTCTCTCTCTCTCTCTCTATATATATATATATACACATACATACACACACACACATACACACACACATGCAATTGTATATTTTTCAGCCATAAAAATGGAGGAAATCATGTCATTTGTGACAACATTGATAGATTCTGAGGGCCTTATTCTAAGTGAAATAAGGCAGAAAGAGAAAGACAAATACTGTATAATCTCACTTATGTGTGGAAAATTTTTTAAAAGAAAAATTCATAGAAAAAGAGATAAGTTTTGTGGTTATCAGAGGTGGGGGGTAGAGGGAGAGGCAATTGGATGAAGGTGGTCAAACAGTACAAACTTCAGTTATAATATAAGTAAGTACTAGAGATGTAATGTACACCATGATCACTACAGTTAACGCTGCTGTGTGATGTATATGAAAGTTATTAAAGGAATAAATCCTGAGTTCTCATCAGAAGGAATTTTTTTTCTTTTTTTGCATCTATATGGGATGATGGATGTTAACTAACTTTACTGTGGTAATCATATCACAATGTATGCAAGTCAAATCATTGTGCTGTACATCTTAAACTTATTCAGTGTTGTATGTCAATTATATCTCAATAAAACTGGGGGAAAAAGGGAAAAAAACGACACTGAAAGAATATTATTGATGGAGTTGACTACTGGAAACAGAAAGCTTTTAAAGTTCTAAAGCATCACAGAAAAGCAGTAAGTTAATCAATAAGAAGCAGAGATCAAACTAGAAGAGTATTTTTTAACAATATAATTGGTGAAGCATTAATATCCATGATATATATGAAATTCATATACATTAGTATGAATCATTAAATTCCACATAAAATGCATGAAAACACAGTGTGGAGAACAAGAAAAATTGGCCAATTAATTTAGAAATATATAATAATTAAAAAGGAAACTAATGTACTTTTTAAAAAGTATTTTGCCTATAGCATTTTTAAAGAGTTATAAATATATCCTGGAATATATCATTGTTTTCAAACATAAAGTATATTCAAGCATAAATTAGTACTTTTACTGAAAAATATATTTGGGAACTATTTCAATTTTTTTTTGTTTACTATACTGATTAACCTGAATTTACATTTTTGAATTCTATAAGGTATCATCAAGCCTGAGGAATGATTAATGTATTTCAGATGTTTATTTCAGTACTATTCATACTAACTAGAAATTAATATTAAAGATTATAAATTCTTCAATGGTTACCTATGCCAATATCCATTCTCCTTTTCTTTTAATAATAGAGCATTGATAGTTTCAGCTGGGCACACAAACACCCAGTTAGAGACTATATTAGCAAGACTCCTTTGCAACTCAGAATTGTCATATGTCTAACTTATGTCTAATATGATGGGAACAGAAATAATGAATGTCATTTTATAATCATTCCTGTAAAAGAAAAATGCTCACCACTCAAGTCTGCTTTCTGACATTCAATCTGATTCAGAGGTGTCACGGTAAGGTCAACATCCAAAGGAACTGTAAAGCAGCAATATAGAAGATACCTCTATCCCTCCAGGTCATCTGGCAGCATTTTAATTTTTTTTTTTTTTTTTTTTGTCGGTACGCGGGCCTCTCACTGTTGTGGCCTCTCCCGTTGCGGAGCACAGGCTCCGGACGTGGAGCCTCAGCGGCCATGGCTCACGGGCCCAGCTGCTCCGCGGCATGCGGGATATTCCCGGACCTGGGCACGAACCCGTGTCCCCTGCATCGGCAGGCAGACTCTCAACCACTGCGCCACCAGGGAAGCCCAGCATTTTGAATTTTTAGAACAGAAGAGTATTTACATTATTTTGTTTAAGCCACTGCTATCTGTTTTCAGTTAAAGAACTTAGCCAACATCTTATCTAATAAGATAGTTTTTTGTATTTTCAAAATAATATATATACTGCTAACAGAAGTTGAAATTTTAAAGGAGAAAGAAACCAAATATAAAAATGGACAGAATTGACTGAACTAGTGTTTTACTGAAAACATGATAGTTTCAACTTGGAGATATTTAGGTGCCTAAGAATTTCTTAAGACTTGTCACTATAAAATATTTTCTATATATAAAAATAACATGCATAGTATATTGACTTTAAATGAATGGTTGCCTCATCCATTCACATATATGTGAGTATCACAGAATTGGGGGAATGTTAATACAGTAGCCTTATTTAGTTATCAAAAGATCCTCTAAAATTATATTTTTTTAAAAGCGATATAGTGTTAACATCATTTCTCTGACAGAAACCCTGGATATTAGCATCTTTTTGAATAGACTAGGATATAGTCATAGAGTATAGTTATAAACATAAACTTGCATTAATTTCTCTGTCACAATCCCTAAGAAGGGACTTATCATGGTTAAGGTTCAGGATCTAGAGTACCTGACTTTATACTTAAGTAAAATTATTTGGGCAAGTTTCCTCATCTGTGCAAGCTTCACTTCCTTCATATGTAGAGTAAGCATGATAATAAAACCTAACTCATGAGGCTGGATGTGTATTAAGAGATAATTTAGTGCCATAACTGGCACACAGCTCCATAAAGATTAGTTTTTATCATGATAATGCCAAGTTAGAGATTGATACTAACATTAAATGACAAAATAGAAAATGTATATCTGTGTTTTTCTCAATGGGCTTTAGATTGGGACTTTGGGATTGACATGTACACACTACTATATTTAAAATGGATAACCAACAAGGACATACTGTATAGCACAGGGAATTCTGCTCAATATTCTATAATAACTTAAAGGGGAAAATAATTTGAAAAAGAATAGATACTTGTATATGTATAACTGCATCACTTTGCTGTACACCTGAAACTAACACAATATTGTTAATCAACTATACTCCAATATAAAATAAAAATTTAAAAAGAAGAAAGTTAATGTGGAGTAATTGAAAAGGACTGAATGGTAGTTAATAAATTTTCACTTATTCAGTTTGCCAGTAACCCAAAGTTTGAGAAGTGCCTTGGAACAAAGATATAATGAAATGCATATTTTAAAATATCAAGCCATGTCAAATTACACTTAACATGTATATTTAAAATTTATTGTGCTATAACATTTTTTTGGCACATTTAACTAATATCCTATTAGGATGCTATGAAGCAAAGTGTTACCAGAGATAGAATATTTTAGAGGCAATATTTGGATTCAATAAAGAATAACTCTTATTTCTAGTGTCATTCAGTATGAGAGACCTATTAATAATGAATCATTGGTAGACGTAAATGTAACAGCAGTCTCGATATCACTGCACACTCTAACAGAAGGCCTTCCAGAGTAAGAGAATGCACAATATTATATCTGTTTCTTCTCTGACATTATTCCATGGAAATTTATATGATGTGTTTTACAGGTGGGGGAGGGATAGGGGTGGGATAAGGTAGAATGTATGAGTAAATCCAGTAAGGATACATTTAAGCTGTGTTTTAATTATAAATTATCCTAAGACCTAAGTGTTTAGCAAACTATGTATATAATGCAATACTTTATGTTATTGAAAATCATATTCATGTAAATATGCCCATTTTCTCTTTTCTACTAAGCATGACTTTGATGCCTTTGGTTATTAATTGCCCCATCATTATTTTCCCCGAATTTTCATTATCAGGAGAAATAACAAAAGCATTCACTGAAATCTAGAGTATCTATTTCAAATCCAATATTTAGAACTGCTTAAGCAATTTTATTTTAAAATTTAATGTTAAAAATGAAAAAAACTACCATAAACAAGATAATTTTTGTAATATGAACCAATAAAATATTGAAATCATTAATTTAATGTACACTTTTAAGTCAAACTAGATTTTTGCAAACATAAAGAATGCTATAACTTAAAAACTAGTTATTTTAAAATTCCCAGATCAGGCTTATTCAAAATTTGCAGGAGATTTGAATGAGCAAGAGCTATTTAATAGAAAGGGATAAAATAGAGTTAATTAATTAACATTTATTCTCAATTGCTTTTTAGAGTTCTGGTTTAGTTTGTTGTTATTTTTTTAATCAGTAGATTACGTTAGTCTTTCTTTTTCTGAAAATAAGAAAAAAGGACTTTGGAAAAACATATATATATATATATATATATGGTGTCATTTTGTATGTTGTTATAATACACAGATCATGGACATACTGTTACATTTATTTATCTTAATTTAGAAAGAATCTGTGGTCTTTACTCCTAAAACATTCTTTTCTTTAAGATTTAAAAAATGCAAAGTTATAGACACAAAAATTAAATGGTTAAAGAAATGATATATTTCTGTTACTGTCCTGCTCATATAATAACTGAACACCTCAGAACTGCAGAGTGATATTTAAACTCAGCTGGAATATTGTGAATATTAGAATTCCACATCAATTCAAGCACTCTTGACAGGTTTTTATTTATTATTAATATACAAGCAAAAACATTTAACAGAACTCAGGGTGATTTTCAGTGTCTCTCACACAATCAGTACTTCATGTGAACTGTAGGCATCTGTGAAGCAATCATTTTGCTTTCTCTTTTTTCCCAGTACACTTTGTCTAAAGTGACTTGACACAACATAAATTTACTTTATTTGAATTCTAAATATAAAAAGTAAAGTCTTTGTTTTATGAAATAATTTCTCTTCTTCCATATATCTTTCCAAGCTGAGAAAAATAATGCATATTAGAGTTGGTGTTAATCGCACCTTATTCTAGACTTTTAGTCAGGTAAACATAAAAATCTGCATATGATAATTACTACAAATCTATAAAGGTTAATTTGGACATAATTTTTCAATGTATCATTTGCTAGACTTGGAAAGGCAATGATTAATTTTGCTTTGTCTCAGACTGTCTCCAAAAACCTGTTATCAATACTTTTCCAAGTTCTACCTCACAGAAATTGGGAAATTTCAAACTATACTAATCCACTTAATACATATATTTAAAACTAATCAATTTTATATGACAAAATAGGTTTACTGTTAATATTGTTAAAGGAAATTTGCTTTTGTGTGTGTGTGATCTTTGGAATTTCTATTTTTGTCTCCCTATATCATTTCCATGAATGTACTATGTTGCAATACCACCTACCTATTTTTCTTATTTTATAAAAAGTGCTTATAAAAACTCCTCAAGGATTTAAATTAACTAAAAACATGTTAAATTATTTTTAAATTTTTATAGCTGTATTTATTACTATGAAAATTTTATGAGGCACAGTGCTATATTTTTAATCTATTAAAGCATAGTAGTATGCTTTATGTTAAAATATTTTAAACAGTGTGTTCCTAAATTCCTAATCTCTAATTATTAATGAATTCCAGTCTTTCTTTTTGAGAAACTTTTATAAAAATACTAATTGCACATTCTAGAATTTCCCCTTAAGTACATTTGCTTTTTGAATATATGTCAATTTTTTTTTTTTTTTTTTGCGGTACGCAGGCCTCTCACTGTTGTGACCTCTCCCGTTATGGAGCACAGGCTCCAGATGCGCAGGCTCAGCGGCCATGGCTCACGGGCCTAGCCCCTCCGCGGCATGTGGGATCTTCCTGGACCGGGGCACGAACCCGTGTCCCCTGTATCGGCAGGCAGACTCTTAACCACTGCGCCACCAGGGAAGCCCAATATATGTCAATTTTTATGTTGACATTTTGAGAAACATGTTTCTGACATTTGCTATGTAAAAATACTGAGAGAATAAATAATCTAGTTGATTTTTCTCTTATAGTTTCTTTGAAATAACTTTCATGAGATAATTAAAACACACAAAATTGAGTGTTAAACACCAAGTTTTAGTGCTGTGTCAGAAATTTTGATATCAGAAAGCCAATTTCTCAGGGTTTCAATTTCTACAAATAAAAAATGAGAGTTTGACTAGATATTTTCTAAGTCCCTTTGGAGTGTTACAATTGTAAAAATATATATAATTTTGTTGATATAAAATCTCTATTTTATGCTTCAGTGAATATGACAAAATTAGATATCAATATAGCTATTACAATCATTGTACATCAATTCATTTACCTATTTTTCAGACTTTTGTTGTGCTTATTCTACAAATGACTCAAAACAGAATACTTCTGGTTTTTGACTTCAGGTATCGAAGGGTGTTGGGGTGGGATTTTTTCTTATTTCTTTATAGAAAATTGACATTACTGTTCCTTTTCTCTCCTTGTTTGAAAGTGATGTTGGAGAATATAGCTGGGACAGGTCTATATGTTTTTAAGTATGGATCATTAGGAAAATATTAAAATATTAATGGCACTTAGAGAAAAACAGAAAAATATAAGTAATACTTTGATAACAAGATTTTATTTTTAGCATTAAAGCTATGTTTATTCTTTATTTCTTCAAAGAAAGCATAAGTGTTGATTCATGTCTTTGGGTTGCACAGACTCGTGGCAGTCACTAAATGCATGTTTAATAAATGGTGTAATTAATTTGGTATTGCTTTCATCTTTTGCAGAGTACGTAAAACAAATGAACAAACAAACAAAAACACCTCTCTCATGTATCTTCAAACTCCTTTTCTTTTCCTCAAGCTCAATTCTTTCTGAACCGGGGGAAAAAAAAAAAAAAAAAACAGAACAAAAGTATATCCTCCCTCTCAATACTGCTCTCCATTCTAGCTCCTTCTCCATTTCCTCTCTATCTGGCACTAAGTCCCGTCTTGCCAAGGCTCAGGACTTGCACAGCAGGCAAGCCATGGTCCAAGAGTCCTCACTCGTGTTTTCTTCCCTGTCATATCCATCCTAAAGGGGACTACCCAGACAGTTGCATCAAAGGTGGAAGACAGGTTCAGGCATCCATGCAATCACTCTCCTCTTAACTCTACCTCTCTCTCAAGGACCTTCGTCTAAAATTTAATTCTATCATCCTCTTTGGGAAGGATAGTTAGAGACTGAGGAAAATAATGCTCTCCTTCAGAGTTCTAGCCCAGTGGTTTTCCACTTGGGTTTCACACTGTAATCATCGAAGGAACTTTAAACAAATACCACCTCCAAGCCCCGCACACAGAAAAATATGATAAAATTAATCTTGTAAAGGACATGAGTATCCTCACATGTATCTATTTTGACAATCACTTTCTAACAGCTGCTCAAAAAAAAAAAGACAAAATAATCTGAAGATAACAATGAACCATAAAGATCATTACCTCGGTCCTAGCCTCATTCCAGTAAGTAAGGGCATGATTTTATCTTTTCTTAATGACCCATTATAAAGGTTTTGCAATTGTTGTCTACCTGATATTGAAGGTTACCACTTAAACAGCAATAACTCCTGAAACTACTACCACAAGAATGTGGCCATTTGAGGGATCCTACTGATGGTTATATAAATACTATATCACATGTATGTTTCATACAATGAGAGTCTGTTTTCACCTCAGATTCCTTTCATCAAAAAGAACCTAATATATTCTTCCCCATCATTGCTTTATGGTTAAGAAAGAAGAGTATAAGACTTTGGAGAATACACAGTCCTGTAGTTGTGAGAAAAAGAACAATCTAGGAAATACACAGAAATGGTGTTTCCTTCCTTTTCTAGGGCATGTTTTAAGAAAAGTTCATACACGTACATAGGTTTACCTTAGTCCTCCCACTCCTATTTTAGCATAAAATCTGTTCAACTGAAGATTTTCCAACCATGGGAGTTTTCAAGATCATAGCCCCATAATTGTCAAGTGGCTATTCTAATACATAATCCAAAGGGGAAAATTGGTTTTTCAAAGTCATGCTTGCCTGTGTTTCCAAATTTACATTCATTATTAGCTATGATTGCTAATCCCAAAACTTTCTTAAATATGATAGATATTTTGTTAAAAAATAATAGGGCTTGATATTTTTCTGTGCAGCATCCTCTAGAGATTTTTTATAAAGAAATCTTACTGTCAGTGTTTACTGACTTTGCTTAAGTTAATCCATATGATCTATCACCATGGTTTTATTAGTAAAACTTCTTTCTCGAAAAGTTACAACAAAATGTTATATATGAACAGATTTATCAATGAATTCTAATAAAATAAAACAGTTCAAGTTTGCCTTTTAAGTGCACTGAGTTTGTGCATTAACTCAATCAATCAGTCAGTCAGTTAGTCAATAAATGTTAATTGAGGACCAGATTCTGCATATGATTAGGTTTAGGGCCAGAAAAACTAACATTAACAATACATTCAAAAAGGCAATTAAATAGTGAAATTTCTACATCTATTCTAATTGTAAACTGTTAAATTTCAGGACTAATTAATCAAACATTTTAAATTAGTAAATAATTCAACTCTACCTTATAGTACTAAAAGTAAAGTAAACAAATCCCGTATTTTTCCACAGCATGCCATTTAACAATATTTGGTTATGACTACAAATTTGTCTGCTCATATATATCACCTTTGGTTCGTATAGAGAAATAAGAGAGCAATTCTCCAAGGGCAGGAAACAGTAAAAATCATCTTTAGCATGAAAATCTTCCAAAATTATTTCCTACTACTGAGTATATATGGTATAAACCATGTATAACAAACTTTAAAAATTTCAAAACATATGCATATGCAATCAGGCATATAAAAATATGAGTGTTTCAAAATACAAGGAATACAAGATTGATCATATCCAAAAACCATGGGAGTTGGAAAAATGTTTCAACATGTTAGGTAACTTAGAGAAGATTCCCACAATGCTAACTGAGATCAGTGTGGTGAAAGCTTCCTCACTTATAATAATGGAAATAAAGGGCCTAAACCCTGAGCAAGAGAGATCTCATTTCTAGAAATCATTCTTTTATAAATACATTTTGTCTAAGGACAAAGGAAGATTAGTAGGTTATACAGGGCTTTTACATTTAGTTTCCCATTCTACTTTAATTCAGGGAGATGAAGTTGAAAAAGTTAGCTTCAGACTAAAGCATCCACCTAATTTATTATCCAAACCAGACAATTTTAAGAACAAAAGAGGAATTACTGATCATTAGGCTGGCAATACATAGAAACTAGAACTCTCCGTGTCTACCAAAACACATGGTCATGCTGACTGCAGACATACCAGAATCTCTAATCCTATTTTATCACTTTACTAGTTATAAAAATTTGTAGAAATTTTCTAATACATCTAGCATCTCAGTGTTCTCATTTATAAAAAATAACTTGCAATACCTAGAATTAAACCAAAAAATATATTCAAGATGTCCGTCACGTATTAATCATTCAAACAATGATAGCTATTTCAGGAGAACATCTTTTGATATCTTTGATCTAAATTCTGTTAGGCATAAGCTATTTCAGATATTTCCAATACCAAAATTATCTCTATATGGGCATTCCATATCTTCACTCCATACAAATATTCACCTCTCTCCCTCTTGCTCGTCATCATTGCCATGAGAGGAGCATGCCCACTAACTCCAAAGGAAGGATGAGAGACATGGAGTAGAACCATTCCAGGCAAGCTCAAGCTAAATCAGCCAATGTTTTAGCTCAGGGGCCAGAGAACTTTCTTCCATAAGGGAAAGACAACAATTTTTTTCAGCTTTGGGGTCATATAGTCTCTGTACCAGCTATCAGCTCTGCCACTGTACTACAAAAGCAGCTCTAGATAACATAAACCAATAGCCATGGCTTTATTCTAATAAAACTTTACTTGTGGAGACTGGATTTGAATTTCATATAGTCTTCATGTGTCACAAAATATTTAGAAAAATTTTTCAACCATTTAAAACAATAGAAATCATTCTTAGTTCATGAGATACATAAAAATAGGTTGAAATCCTCATTGGATCATCAAGCTGTAGTTTACTAACCCCTATATTGGCTTGTTGTTTATTTTTAAATGCCATTGAGGTTGGTAAATTTTTGTAGTTTAGCGTTATTTTAGTAACAGGAAACTGATACAACCTCACTACAGAACAGTCACAGATTGTTACTGTATAAGCATATGTATAATTAAATGTGTATTCGGTTTTGACAAAGTGGAGAACTCCTAAACACTTCCAGTTTGGTGCTGCTGGATTAGAATCAATTTTTGCTCAAATAAACTCTTAAAATTTTTAATATACTTCAGCTTATCTTTTAACAGAATTAAACTTGATTAGTGACATAGATGTGGGGTGGCTTGCTGTCAGCCCAAAACTTGACACAATGTGTATATATATAAATGATCAAGATTTGGCTTCCAGTGCTGTATTTAATTTTAAAGATGAATACAGTCCACCTCACAAATATTGCAGGTTTGGCTCCAGATCACCGGAATGAAATGAGTAACACAATAAAGCAAGGCACTTGAATTTTTTTGGTTTCCGAGTATATATAAGAGTTATTTTTACACTGCACTGTAGTCTATTAAGTGTGCAATAGAATTATGTCTACAGAATGTACATACCTTAATTAAAAAATAGTCTATTGCTAAAAATTCTATCATCTGATAAGGCAGAGTTGCTACAGTCCTTCAATTTGTAAAAAAATGCAGTATCTGCAAAGCACCATAAAGCAAGTGCAATAAAATGAGGTATGCCTCTATATATTACAAAATAAAATATAACAAGTTTTAAAGTTAACATTGTGGTCTTCCTATTTAAAATATTGTTTACTTTTCACAACCATATCATTGATCTACAAATTTTACAGGGCCTAAAATTTTCTCCACAGGACATTAAATATACAACTCCAGAAAATAAATATAAATGTCAAATATCATATTTAGGCAGATAAGTTTGGCTGTCACCAACAAATTTTAAAATTTCTAATGTGGACCAAAGCAATTCCCTACATACACTAAGCTTCCACCAGAGAGTGTAAAGCAAGTCAATTACGGTCTATAAAGAAATACTGTAAATTGTTCCTCCATACAAACAAAAGCAAATAAATGACACTTTGGATGAATTTTTCTTATCTGCAAGTAATTCTTATATTGCTCGAAAGAAGTAGAGGTCTGGTGCCTTGAAATAATGCACGTGTTAATCTGTGAGTTGTTGAGTCTTTTCTGTGTCCTAAGTTGTTGCTCAAAGCACATTAATATAAATTCCACATTGCAAGCATCCTCTCTTGATTTAAGGAGATGAAAGGGCAAACAACCACCATATACTTTACTTACCTTTTACCACACAATCAATTGTGCTCAATCTGTTGCTAGAAATCCTCTAGTCCTGCTTAGCCCTAAATCACTGGTATTCAGAGGTTTATTGCATATTCACACTCATTTGTCATTTGTAGGAAGTCTAATTGAGAGAATTTACAGTTGGTTGAGTGCTTCATTGAGATTGTACATGTTTAATAAAAGCTTTTTAAGTTACTAGTCTCCGCTCAGGAAACAACAAAAGTGCTTGAGGGTTAAAGAATAAAACATAGCAGGTAAATGTTATGGTGTGACATTTCCTTATAATGTTTCCCAAGTAACTGCATTTACTGGTTTTGAATTGTTTTTACATATCTAATGTGCTTTGCTGGAAAAAATTTAGCCTATTAGTTATTCCACGTGACAGAAAAGTGATGGAAGAGTTACTTCTCAGTCAAAATGCTGTGGTTAGCTGAAAATAGTGACAATAATTATTGCACTGTAGGAGAAAGTCTAAAATAATACGTCAAGTGAAATAATCTCGAACATCTCATACAAATAAATCTAATTAAGTAGTAGGAACTGACTTTAGTCTATGTTACTCTGCAGTCATTTTAAAATGTGATTCTGATTTTCAACTTGCATTATTGAACCATAGGCATTGTTTATGGGATGAAACTGCATACTGAGAACTCATTTTACACAAGTAATCCTTGTTGCCATTTAGCTTTATATTTCAAAGAAAATGTGAAACAACACAGAAAAGGAGGCCAAGATTAAGGTTCAAAAATGTGACAGGAATAAACGTCAAAGAACTCAGACATATCAGCACCTGATTTCTCTCTAGCTTGGTGTTCTGGAACTGTCTGGCCAAATAGCAATCAGAAAAATTAGAAGGTGCTAATGAACAATGCTACAGGATAAAAATGGAATCTGTGGACCAGCTCTTTCAGGAGAAAGTTCTTAAGAATCTGCCTGCCTTCTCATTATTCAGCAAGTGCTAGTGCCTTGTTATTTCCTTAGGTTGGTGGACTAAATGCTGGTTCTACTGCATGATGCTGAGCGGGTTTTTAAACTCCATTGTTTCTAAATAAACTCTTCTCTTAAATGAAAGTGTTAATCCATGGTTACCACATTCCTCATTTGGATTAGTACTTGAGTGAAAAACCAAAACATACAAATTCTTTGGAATGGCACTGCTGATAAAGTGAGGTTTGAAACATTTTAGTGCATTATGATATAACCATTTGTCCTTTTCTTAGAATTCAATTTACAGTACATGAAATAAAGGAAAGCATTCTCAAAACAGATGGCCAAAATTACTAACATCAAGAAGATTAATGAAAATATTCTCACTGATTAGAATGTTAGACAGAATTTCTCTAAATAAAAATATTTTAATCGAGTTCTGATTTGAATTGGTTTGATTCAAATTCACTTGTCCCATACACATTTTGGAATGCTCGAAGAGGAATGATAGAGGGAAGAACTTTGGCAACATGGAGGAGAGTATTCCAAACAGGGATCAAATGTCTAGATTTCTCTTTCATCCATTTAGCAAACAATTATTGAGCAGCTTATATAATTTTCTAGATGTTAGAGATAGAGCAGTGAACAAACATGCTTCCTGTATTCATGAAACAAATGAGAGAAAGAGAAATAAAAATAAGAAAGTAAATGTTTTCTTCATGAGTTTTATAGAGAAAAATTGAGCTTACAAAGAGAGGCTGGAAATGGGGTGTGGGAGATATTTTACCACTTTTATAGAGTGTCAGATAAGTCCCACTGATAATGTGATATTTGAACAGAAACTAAGGAGAAGTGACAGAGTGAACCATATGGATCACAAGGGAGAAAAATCAGCAACATTTTAAGTCGTTTTACATTAAGTCAAAATCAGCTAAAACTGCATAAACAGCAACATACCACAGCATTGTTTTTTGAGTCATTAAGTCCTTGAAAGCTTTATTCAATATAGCACAAAATTTGTAGTCTTCATCCTTACTTACTATTCCCTTCACTTCTTTTCTGAGCTGGCTTTCTCTCTCAACTTGGCTTTCATAGTACTAGGCCCTCCATGCAATCTGCTTCACTACATCAAATAGCCTGCACAATTGCATTGTCATCCCTCCCTGTTTTTGTTTGTGTAAGCATTGTAGGCTTAACAGAGATAAGAATTCACCCACTTTCTCTGAAAGCTGAGCTTAACAGTTTTCCATCTTATCTACATTAGCGTCTTTAATATTTGTGTATTATACCATAATGCATTCATTTCTTCACTGTTTGTGTATTATTCATATCAATTGATAAAGGCATCCTTGCATCCCAGGGATGGCACAGTTGCCATCACTCCTGCTTAGAAAATGAGTGTGTATTAGTTTTCTATTGCACTGTATCGAATTACTACAAACTTAGTGGCTTAAAGCAACACCTGTTATCTCACATTTTTTGTGGGTCAGAAATCTAGGCAATGTGCAGCTCAGCTGGTTCTCTGCTTAACATCTCACAGGGCTAAAATTAAGTAAAAAGGGCTACTTTCTTTTCTGGAGGCTATGGGGGTGAATCTACTTCCAAGCTTATTGGAGTTATTGGCCAAATTCAATTCTTGCAGCTAGAAAAGAGGGTCCCTGTGTCATTGCTGACTGTCAGCTGAGGGGCCTGACTTTGCTCTTAGAAGCTGCCTATACTCCTCATGCTTTACATGTAGCCTCTCCAGCAACAGCAGGTCTAATACACATGCTCAATCTCTCTGATCTCGCCTTCACCTTCATCTCTCTTCTGCCACCAACAACCCCCTAATCTGCTGCATTTCTTGACCCCAATTAGAAGTTGGGGGTCTCGACTTTTAAGGACTCAAATATTTAGACTGAGCCTTCCCAGATAATTAAAGATAATATCCCTATTTTAAGGTTAGTTGATTAGTAGTTTTGCTTCCAGCTGCAAGTCCCTTCACAGCAGCACCTAGATTAGTGTTTAACTTAATAACCAAGGGACAGAAATCTTGGGGGAACATTTTTAGAATTCTGCCTACAATGAAGTGCTAATACTTTATGTCAGCATGCATTGTCATAAAAATAATATCTATTTAATCATAATTTTAGGAAGTAAGGACTATTATCTTTGTGTTATAGATAGAGAAATTTAATGTGTCTATATGATTCCAGAGCACATGCTTGTCTTCAAACAATGACATGAATTACAATGTCATGTAATGTTACCCCTAGATGAGCAGAAATCAAGGTGATGGTTCTAAATTAACCTTGATTAAGCAAGTTCAGATTATAGATAAGGTACCTGAACCACTCCTCTCTAGAATGTTAGTCTTCCACATTGAAATGCATTGCATTTGAAACTGCTGTTAGTCCTTTTAAAAATACAATATTCTTTTTTTCTACTTAGATAACTTAAAATAACCAATTCTCTATTTAAAAGAAATTCTAAAAATCTATTACATTTAGATATAAATAAAATAGATATTTAAAGTATTGATTAAAAGAAAAAATACAAAATATGTTTCCCAATACCAGAATTACGTCATGATTCTCCAAGAGGCATTTTCTTTTAATAATCAAGTGACAATTAGAAAAACAAACACTTTAAGTGTTAAGTAGTGACAAAATTTTTAACATTAATTCTAGATCACTGAAGTTAATTAAGCAGTCTTTTAAGCAATTTTAGATTTATACTAATGTCAACCATGAACTTCAGCTTCTATATATCATTTGTTTATTCTAGAAATTTTGATTACATATATCAAAACATGGAATGATGAATCTCACAGATAAGCATCCCTGAAGTACAAACTGAAAAGAGAGCAAGTTTGGCATACACATTTAATTAAAATAGATAGTCAAGCTACAAGGTTTGCAAACATATTCACAGATGTAGCCAAACTAGATAATCCCAGACCAAAAATATTTTAAAACATTAATAGTGTATAAATTTTCTTTTTCTATTATTCAATGAATATATTAATATAATGCATATTGGAGAAAGCATTGCCTGATTTGTATTATGGATTATGCATGTATATTCATATTTATTGTATTATAATCTCAAAAGAGCAATGACATAAGCTTGTTCATTTTCTCAAGACTCAGAAAACCTAATTAATATAAGGAATCCATTTATCAGGATGTCATTTGTCACTTGCAGTGTAGAATTTGTATCCCTGATCTTTTAGACTGTAGGTCTTGTCAAATTCAAGAGAAGAAAATCTTCAATTACAGCAAATAATTGTTTTAAAAGAGATGAATGTTTATGTTAATAGAGATTAAACACAGTAAGGACTCTCTTCTTAACTGTGATATACTTAATTTCTAATTTCTGTTAATTCACAAGAAAGATATTCTTTGTATTTAATGGTGCATTGGGTACAGAGAATAGAATAAAATTTGAAGGTTTTCCTAGCACGTTAGAAGCTTAAAGAACTTAGCTTTTAACACCTTGTATAACTTTAAGGATTTGGCATTTTCTATACTGAAAAAAAAAAAAAAATCCACCACAGGAAAATCATCTGGGGTAAAGTTAAAACTGAGTAGGGGTCAGAGCCTCTCTACTCTAGCTGACTGTGAATTTTTAACTTATTTCCAGGCCACCTATCTAGTTCTCTGAATAGTGAGATTTCTTTCCACTAGGCTAATGCCAGAGGAAGTATCCAAAGACCTTTACTCTGAGATTTTGCTTGGCATGTACAGGGTTACCCAGAGGAGCCCACTGCCGTGTTTTTACAGCATAGCATAGAAATGGAGGTTTGCATGTATCAAATCCTTGACAAATGTTCCAGCAGTTAAGTAAAACTTTGTTTATATTGCGTGCCTCTCAACAGAAATTAAGAACTGTGGAAACAATTCGCGCAAGTGGTTGGCAATCTTCTCTCGTTCTCTTTTAGTGAATATGACAAGCTCACCTGCTGTGGGAGGCTGAAAATAAAGGACAATCTCACCACATTAAAAAAACATGAGCCACAACTGAATCTGAGGCCAACTAAACCACCAGAGACTTACTGTGACGCTTAATTTTGTCGATGATGGAAGTACTTTAGCCTGAGGTAACTTTCATGGAGGCCGTATTTGCGTGCAAACCTTCACTTAAAGCACTGTGGAAAGGCAGAGTTAATGTTCATGGGAGTGTAAACTTACAGTAAAAGGCAGGAACCACATAAGATGTTACATCACTCAAGGCAGTCAACTTTGGTAGTGGCCTAATGTTTTATTGAAACTCATTCCTCCTCACAGGAGATCTGAAAACCCACTTAGTGCCCTCAGAAAATTGTCTGTTTAGGCTGCACGACTGGTTGCTAATCACAGAAAGATAAAAACATCAAAATAAGCTAATAGGGTTTTGCCATGAAATACAGTCTCCGGAGAGCTAGAATTGAGAGGGGGAGGTTGCTGGGGGACCTATTAAGTTCAAGGGTTTACTGAAGTTAAGGGAACATGCTCCAGTAAAATGAAGAAGGGAGGGGACAGAGAGAACACACAAGAGAAGGGGGAAGTAAGAAGGAAAAAAATTATTTTCTAGGAAATGGAATAAGCAAGACCCAGCAAAATTAAGTAAAATCATGATTAAATTTTATATCAGTCAGACAGTGTTTGAAAATGATGCTGAAGCACTGAAACAGTATTACAACGATGGCTCATAAAAAAATATTTCTTAGGAAATCATTTTAAATAATAAGAACTCATTAACAGAATGCCACCAGAGAAAAGACATTTTATAAAAGGCAATTTTTCCTTCTGTCAGTTATATATTCTCAGGTAACGATTTCAAAATTGTGTTTTCATTTCCTTCCATGCTTCTTTCTCGAGACTGAGAAAATCCTGTTTTTTTAATTAATGGGAATAATTTATCTTTTCAACTAGAGAATGTTTGAAAGTAATATGAAGAGAAAACATAAACCATTGTTTACTGGAGACCCCTTGGTATTTATTGTTGATCGGCTCTTCAGTTATTTGTAGTATTTTAACCAAAAGCTTATGGAAAGGAGTCTATGAATGAAATAGCACAACTTACAGAAGAGTTAATAATTCTCAGTCACAGTGTGTTTCAGTTTGTCGTGAGTAAAATAACATCATGGTTTAGAAAGTGTTTTATTACCTTTTGCCCAACTGCAAAATTTTGTATCTTATGACTCATACAAATTCTTTCTGGGAGGCAATGGCACCCACTAACTGGTTCATAAATTTTGTTATAGAGGGCACTGATGTTTTGATAAAGATATTAGAGCATAAATTTAGAAGCATGTATTTTCACATTTGCAAGAGCATCTATGTCATTGTCTGCTCTTTCTTATTTCCATAGCAAGAAAGAGTTTTAAGGGGGGAATAGATTATATAAATGCATGTCATCTTTTCTTTTTTTGTGTGTGTGGTTCGCGGGCCTCTCACTGTTGTGGCCTCTCCCGTTGTGGAGCACAGGCTCTGGACGCGCAGGCTCAGCGGCCATGGCTCATGGGCCCAGCCGTTCCGCGGCATGTGGGATCTTCCCAGACCGGGCACGAACCCATGTCCCCTGCATCAGCAGGCGGACTCTCAAACACTGCGCCACCAGGGAAGCCCACATGTCACCTTGATAGTTCCTATCTTATACTGTATTAACTGTGAACCTAAGCTGAATATAGACTTTCAGAAGTGATCGTCATTGAGGTAAAAATTCCTACTGTTCTTTCAAACCATCACAAAACACTACATCAGGGAGTAGTTGCAAATCACTTCCTCCTCTACCTGAATTCAGCCAGCATATGCATTTTTTGTGGCCCAGACATATTTTTCTTCAATATTTAATAACTTGATCCAACTATTTTTTTTAATTGAAAATATGGTTGGATTTACAATGCTGTGTCACTTTCTGGTGTACAGCAAGGTGATTCAGTTATATATATATATATATATATATATATATATTCTTGTGATATAAGCAGAGGCTTGTTGTACAAGCCTGTGAGGTTTCGTTTTTTTCCTGGGACCTCCAGGTTCTGCTGTGAGAAGGACAGGACTGAGTAGTTGCTCATCAAAAAGAAAGAGGAAACCCATGGAGAGCACAGTCTGCAGCCTTGGGCCAAGCCCAGGCTACCCAAAACCTGAAGCATGGCCATCTGAGCCCACCCACAGACCGAGGGGCAAGAACAGTAAATGTTTATTGTTCTAAGCCACAAAATTCATAGTAACTTGTTATTATGGCAATAGCTGACTAACATACATAGAATATGTTCATCTATTTCCCATCTCTCTCCCTTTACCATAACATAGATTCCATGAAAGCAGGTGGTTTGGTGTATTTTGTATCCCAAATGATTAGAACAGGGAATGGCACATGGTAGGGGCTTAATTAGTAATTATTAAAGAATTAATCAATATATATTATTAATCCATTTCTAAAATCATAATGTACAATTAGGGTGAGTCCTCATACATTCATATAAGATGCATTTCGGTACTTGAAGAGTATCTAACACCCCAAGAGGAATTATATATATATTTTTACTATTTGAAAATGTCAAAATGATTCTAAAATATATTTTGAAGATTAACATATAACAATAACTAGGGAGCTTCAAGATAGCAGAAGAGTAAGACACAGATATCACCTTCCACCCCACAAATACATCAGAAATACATCTACATGTGGAACAACTCCTACAGAACACCTACTGAACGCTGGCAGAAGACCTCAGATCTCCCAAAAGGCAAGAAACTCCCCACACACCTGGGTAGGGCAAAGAAGAAAGAAAAAAACAGAGACAAAAGAATAGGGATGGTACCTGCACCAGTGGGAGGGAGCCATGGAGGAGGAAAGGTTTCCACACACTAGGAAGCCCCTTAGCAGGCGGAGACTGCGGGTGGCGGACAGGGGGAGATTCAGAGCCATGGAGGAGAGTGCAGCAACAGGGGTGCAGAGGGCAAAACGGGGAGATTCCAACACAGAGGATCGGTGCCGACCAGCACTCGCCAGCACGAGAGGCTTGTCTGCTCACCCTCCGGGACAGGTCGGGGCTGGGAGCTGAGGCTCGGGCTTCGGAGGTCGGATCCCAGGGAGAGAACTGGGGTTGGCTGCATGAACACAGGCTGAAGGGGGCTAGTGTGCCACAGTTAGCCGGGAGGAAGTCCGGGAAAAAGTCTGGACCTGCCGAAGAGGTGAGAGACTTTTTCTTGCCTCTTTGTTTCCTGGTGCGCAAGGAGAGGGGATTAAGACCGCTGCTTAAAGGAGCTCCAAACACAGGCGCGGACCCCAGAGATGGGCATAAGATGCTAAGGCTGCTGCTGCCGCCACCAAGAACCCTGTGTGCGAGCACAGGTCACTCTCCACACCTCCCTTCCGGGGAGCCTGTGCAGCCCACCACCGTCAGGGTCCAGTGATCCAGGGACAACTTCCCCAGGAGAATGCACGGCATGCCTCAGGCTGGTGCAATGTCATGTTGGCCTCGGCTGCCGCAGGCTTGCCCCGAACTCTGTACCCCTCCCTACTCCCAGCCTGAGTGAGCCAGAGCCCCTGAATCAGCGGCTCCTTTAACCCCGTCCTGTCTGAGCGAAGAACAGACACCCTCCGGCGACCGACACGCAGAAGCGGGGCCAAATCCAAAGCTGAACCCCAGGAGCTGTGCCAACAAAGAAGAGGAAGGGAAATCTCTCCCAGCAGCCTCAGGAGCAGCGGATTAAATCTCCGCAATAAACTTGATGTACCCTGCATCTGAGGAATACCTGAATAGATAACGAATCATCCCAAAATGAGGAGGTGAACTTTGGGAGCAATGATATATATATATTTTTTTCCCTTTTACTCTTTTTGTGAGTGTGTATGTGTATGCTTTTGTCTGTATAGCTTTGCTTTTACCATTTGTCCTACGGTTCTGACTGTCCATTTTTCTGTTTTTGTTTTGTTTTGTTACTTAAATTTTTTTTCTCAATAATTAGTTTTTAATAAGTTTATTTTATTTTATCTTCTTCTCTCTCCCTTTCTTATTTTTCTCACTTTTATTCTGAGCAGTGTGGAGGACAGGCTCTTGGTGCTCCAGCCAGGATCAGGGCTGTGCCACTGAGCAGGGAGAACCAATTTCAGACACTGGTCCACAAGAGACCTCCCAGCTTCACACAGTATCAAATGGTGAAAATCTCCCAGAGATCTCCATCTCAACACCAGCACCCAGCTTCACTCAATGACCAGCAAGCTACAGTGCAGGACACCCTATGCCAAACAACTAGCAAGACAGGAACACACCCCCATCCATTAGCACAGAGGCTGCCTAAAATCATAATAAGGCCACAGACACCCCAAAACACACCACCAGACATGGACGTGCCCACCAGAAAGACAAGATCAAGCCTCATCCACCAGAACACAGGCACTAGTCCCCTCCATCAGGAAGCCTACACAAACCACTGAACCAACCTTAACCACGGGGGACAGACACCAAAAACAATGGAAACTATGAACCTTCAGTCTAGGAAAAGGAGACCCCAAAAACAGTAAGTTAAGCAAAATGAGAAGACAGAGAAACACACAGCAGATGAAGGAGCAAGGCAAAAACCCACCAGACCTAACAAATGAAGAGGAAATACGCAGTCTACCTGAAAAAGAATTCAGAATAATGATAGTAAAGATGATCCAAAATCTTGGAAATAGAATGGAGAAAATACAAGAAACGTTTAACAAGGATCTAGATGAACTAAAGAGCTAAAAAACAGGGATAAACAACACAATAAATGAAATTAAAAATTCTCTATAAAGGATCAATAGGAGAATAACTGAGGCAGAAGAATGTATCAGTAACCTGGAAGATAAAATACTGGAAATAACTACTGCAGAGTAGAATAAAGAAAAAAGAAAGAAAAGAATTGAGGACAGTCTCAGAGACCTCTGGGACTACATTAAATGTACCAACATTCAAATTATAGGGGTCCCAGAAAAAGAAGAGAAAAAGAAAGGGACTGAGAAAATATTTGAAGAGATTATAGTTCAAAACTACTCTAATATGGGACAGGAAATAGTTAATCAAGCCCAGGAAGCACAGAGAGTCCCATACAGGATAAATCCAAGGAGAAACATGCTAAGACACATATTAATCAAACTATCAAAAATTAAATACAAAGAACAAATATTAAAAGCAGCAAGGGAAAAACAAGTAACACATAAGGGAATCCCCATAAGGTTAACAGCTGATCTTTCAGCACAAACTCTGTAAGCCAGAAGGGAGTGGCAGGACATATTTAAAGTGACGAAAGAGATAAACCTACAACCAAGATTACCTTACCCAGCAAGGATCTCATTCAGTTTGGACAGTGAAATTAAAAGCTTTACAAACAAGCAAAAGCTAAGAGAATTAAGCACCAACAACCAGCTTTACAATAAATGCTAAAGGAACTTCTCTAAGCAGTAAATACAAGAGAAGGAAAAGACCTACAATAATAAACACAAAACAATTAAGAAAATGGTAATAGGAACATACCTTTTGAGAGCTACCTTAAATGCAAATGGATTAAATGCTCCAACAAAAAGATAGAGACTGGCTGAATGGATACAAAAACAAGACCTCTATATATGCTCTCTACAAAAGACCCACTTCAGACCTAGGAACACTTACAGACTGAAAGTGAGGGGATGGAAAAAGATATTCCATGCAAATGGAAATCAAAAGAAAGCTGGAGTAGCAATTCTCATATCAGACAAAACAGACTTTAAAACAAAGACTTTTACAAGAGACAAAGAGGACACTACATAATGATAAAGGGATCAGTCCAAGAAGATATAATAATTGTAAATATTTATGCACTGAACATACTAGGACCTCAATACATAAGGCAAATACTAAGAGCCATAAAAGGGGAAACTGACAGTAAAACCACCATAGTAGGGGACTTTAACACCCTACATTCACCAATGGATAGATCATCCAAAATGAAAATAAATAAGGAAACACAAACTTTAAATGATACATTACACAAGAAGGACTTAATTGATATTTATAGGATATTCCATCCAAAAACAACAAAATACACACTCTTCTCAAGTGATCATGGAACATTCTTCAGGATAGATCATATGTTGTGTCAAAAAACAAGCCTTGGTAAATTTAAGAAAATTGAAATTGTATCAAGTATCTTTTCCAACCACAATGCTATGAGACGAGATATCAAATACAGGAAAAAATGTGTAAGAAATACAAACACAGGGAGGCTAAACAACACACTACTTAAGAACCAAGAGATCACTGAAGAAATCAAAGAGGAAATGAAAAAATACCTAGAAGAAAATGACAATGAAAACACAACTCCCCAAAACCTGTGGGATGCAGCAAAAGCAGTTCTAAGAGGGAATTTTATAGCTATACAAGCCTACCTTAGGAAACGAGAAACATCTCAAATAAACAGCCTAACCTTACACCTAAAGCAATTAGAAAAAGAAGAACAAAAAAACCCCAAAGTTAGCAGAAGGAAAGAAATCATAAAGATCAGATTAGAAATAAATGAAAAAGAAATGAAGGACACAATAACAAAAATCAGTAAAATGAAAAGCTGGTTCTTTGAGAAGATAAAATTCATAAACCATTAGCCAGACCTACCAAGAAAAAAAGTGAGAAGACTCAAATCAACAGAATTAGAAATGAAAAAGGAGTAAAAACTGACACTGCAGAAATACAAAGGATCATGAGAGATTACTACAAGCAACTCTATGCCAATAAAATGGAAAACCTGGAAGAAATGGACAAATTTTTAGAAATGCACAACCTTCTGAGACTGAACCAGGAAGAAATAGAAAATATGAGCAGACAAATCACAAGCACTGAAATTGAAACTGTGATTAAAAATCTTCCAACAAACCAAAGCCCAGGACCAGATGGCTTCATATGCAAATTCTATCAAATATTTAGAGAAGAGCTAAGACCTATCCTTCTCAAACTCTTCCAAAATATAGCAGCGGGAGGAACACTCCCAAACTCATTCTACAAGGCCACCATCACTCTGATACCAAAACCAGAAAAAGACATCACAAAGAAAAAAAACTACAGACCAATATCACTGATGAACATAGATGCAAAAATCCTCAACAAAATACTAGCAAACAGAATCCAACAGCACATTAAAAGGATCATACACTAAGATCAAGTGGGGTTTATCCTAGGAATGCAAGGATTCTTCAATATACGCAAATCAATCAATATGATACACCATATTAAAAAACTGAAGCAGAAAAACTATATGATCATCTCAATAGATGCAGAGAAAGCTTTTGACAAAATTCACCACGCATTTATGATAAAAACCCTCCAGAAAGTAAGCATGGAGGGAACTTTCCTAAACATAATAAAGGTCATATATGACAAACCCACTGCCAACATCATCATCAATGGTGAAAAACTGAAACCATTTCCAATAAGATAAGGAATAAGACAAGGTTGCCCACTCTCACCACTATAATTCAACAGTTTTGGAAGTTTTAGCCACAGCAATCAGAGAAGAAAAAGAAATAAAAGGAATCCCAATCAGAAAAGAGGAAGTAAAGCTGTCACTGTTTGCAGATGACATGATACTATACATAGAGAATCCTAAAGATGCTACCAGAAAACTACTAGAGCTAATCAATGAATTTGGTAAAGTAGCAGGATACAAAATTAATGCACAGAAATCTCTGGCATTCCTCTGCACTAATGATGAAAATGTGAAAGAGAAATTAAGAAAACACTCCCATTTACCATTGCAGCAAAAGGAGTAAAATATCTAGGAATAAACCTACCTAAGGAGACAAAAGACCTGTATGTAGAAAATTATAAGACACTGATGAAAGAAATTAAAGATGATACAAATAGATGGAGAGATATACCATGTTCTTGGATTGGAAGAATCAACATTGTGAAAATGACTCTACTACCCAAAGTAATCTACAGATTCATTGCAATACCTATCAAACTACCACTGGCATTTTTCACAGAAGAAGAACAAAAACTTTCACAATGTGTATGAAAACACAAAAGATCCCGAATAGCCAAAGCATCTTGAGAAAGAAAAACGGAGCTGGAGGAATCAGGCTCCCTGACTTCAGACTATACTACAAAGCTACGGTAATCAAGACAATATGGTACTGGCACAAAAACAGAAATATACATCAATGGAACAGGATAGAAAGCTCAGAGATAAACCCATGCACATATGGTCACCTTATCTTTGATAAAGGAGGCAAGAATATACAGTGGAGAAAAGAGAGCCTCTTCAATAAGTGGTTCTGGGAAAACTGGACAGCTACAAGTAAAAGAGTGAAATTAGAACAATCCTTAACACCATACACAAAAATAAACTCAAAGTGGATTAAAGACCTAAATATAAGGCCAGACATCATCAAACTTATAGAGGAAAACATAGGCAGAACACTCTATGCCATAAATCACAGTAAGATCCTTTTGACCCACCTCCTAGAGAAATGGAAAGAAAAACAAAAATAAACAAATGGGACCTAATGAAACTTAAAACTTTTGCACAGCAAAGGAAACCATAAACAAGATGAAAAGACAACCCTCAGAATGGGAGAGAAGATTTGCAAATGAAGCAACTGACAAAGGATTACTCTCCAAAACATGCAAGCAAATCATGCAGCTCAATATCCAAAAAACAAAAAATCCCAATCTAAAAATGGGCAGAAGACCTAAATAGATATTTCTCCAAAGGAGATATACAGATTGCCAACAAACACATGAAAGAATGCTCAACATCATTAATCATTAGAGAAATGCAAATCAAAACTACAATGAGATATCATCTCACACCGGTCAGAATGGCCATCATCAAAAAATCTACAAACCATAAATGCTGGAGAGGGTGTGCAGAAAAGGGAATCCTCTTGCACTGTTGGTGGGAATGTAAATTGATAGAGCCACTATGGAGAACAGTATGTAGATTCCTTAAAAAACTAAAAATAGAACTACCATACGACCCAGCAATCCCACTACTGGGCATATACCCTGAGAAAACCATAATTCAAAAAGAGTCATGTACCACAATGTTCATTATAGCCAGGACATGGAAGCAACCTAAGTGTCCATCAACAGATGAATGGATAAAGAAGATGTGGCCCATATATACAATGGAATATTACTCAGCCATAAAAAGAAATGAAACTTAGTTATTTGTAGTGAGGCTGATGGACCTAGAGACTGTCATAGAGTGTGAAGTCAGAAAGAGAAAAACAAATACCATATGCTAACATATATATATGGAATCTAAAAATAAAAGAAAATGGTCAGAAGAACTTAGGGGCGAGACGGGAATAAAGATGCAGACCTACTAGAGAATGGACTTGAGGATACGGGGAGGGGGTAGGGTAAGCTAGGACAACGTGAGAGAGTGGCATGGACATATATACACTACCAAATGTAAAATAGATAGCTCGTGGGAAGCAGCCACATAGCACAGAGAGATCAGCTCCGTGCTTTGTGACCACCTAGAGGGGTGGGATACAGAGGGTGGGAGGGAGGGAGATGCAAGAGGGAAGAGATATGGGGACACATACATATGTATAACTGATTCACTTTGCTATAAAGCAGAAACTGACACACCATTGTAAAGCAATTATACTCCAATAAAGACGTTAAAAAAATAAAGAATAACTAGAAAATCCAAAAAGCTAAATAATGGTCAAGGTCACATATTTTACTAAATATTAAACCATATTATAAAGCTACTATATTTGAAACACTGACACTGGCACATGAGTAAACAAAAATTCCATGAGGAAAAGAACATAGATCATGTCAGCATGACATCACCAAGATGGTGAAGTAGGAGACTCCAGACTCTGTTGCCCCACAAATATCAAAAAACTGAAAAGTGTGAACAAAAGCAGCTCTGGGATATCTCAGAACTCCACTTAAGAAACTTCACCAACACAGAAGAATAAAAATTCTGAGACTAATCACACAAAAAGAGAAGGAGAAACAGCTTCATTTTGCCAGTATCATCCCATCTCCCTGGCTGGCACTCCTCAGGAAGGAACTACCTGGCTCAAAAGAGTTCCCTTCATTAAGAAAGGGAGCACGAGGTGAACCACCAGCTTCCCCAGCCTTTCAGGACATAGCAGGAAGAGTGTGCTTAGGTTACACCCCACCTAGAGACCCTGAGACTCAGCAAAGCTGAGATGAACAGGGATGGGTTTAAACAAGTAGAGCAGGGGCTACCAGTATCAGCCATTCAGTGGAAGTGACCACAGTTCCCAGTGACTTGCTATGCAGAGCACCCAAGCACTGAAAAAGCCAACAGCCAGAACCACCACCACAGAGCCCCTGCAGATTTCACCGCTTTTTGCCTCACTGATATTCATATTTGTAGACACTACTAAGTCCTTCCCTGGTCTCTCCCATAAATCCTGCCTGAGCCTGAGATCCACACTTGCAGCTAGCTGAGGCCTCTGCCACTGCATGCGTGCAAGACGCCAGCCTATACCCTAAGGGCTGACCCCACTGCAATGTGCGCACCTGGCACTAGCCCTCTAGCTGTGCACTTGTATGTTGCTGGCCTGAATTCTGTCACCAGGCTTTACTGCCATATGCACACCTGTGGTGACATCCTGCAGCCATGGAAGTGCATGCAGACAGGCAAGGCTCCCACAGCTACTTATGGGTCTGAATTTGATCCTATTTTCAGTCACTGGCCTGCACCACTAGGCTTACATGCTGTTAGCCCCCTCCATCTATACACTTGCATGAACCCCACAAAGCTATCAGTAGATTTCTCAGAAACTTTATAGGCCAGGGGAGTGGGATGGTATATACAAAGTGCTGTAAAGATTTTTTAAATGCCAACCAAGAAAAATTTACCCTGCAAAGTTGTCCTTCAGAAATGAAGGTGATATACTTTCCCAAACACAGGGTTCATCACCACTAAATCTGCCTTACAAGAAACGAGTTCTTCAAACTTAAATAAAAATACATTAATTTGTAATATGAAAACATATGAAAATACACAACACATCGGTAAGTGTAATTATACAGTCAGATTCAGAATAATCTAATTGTGAAATATGGTGGTGTGTTAATCACTGAACTCTATAGCTGTAAAAAAATTTTAATGGGTACACAATATAAAAATATATAATTTTGACTTCAATAATATAAAATTTAAGGAGAGTAAGAGGTTAAAGTTTTTGTATGTAATCGAAGTTGTTATCATCTTAAAATAGACTGTTATATCCATAACAGGTTTTAAAGTAAGCCTGAGAGTAACCAAAAAGCAAAAGGGTATAGTAAACACACACAAGGTAAGGAAAAGGGAATCAAAGTATACCATTATGAAAATCATCAATTCACAAAAGAAGACAGTAAGGAAGAAAAGGACAAAGGAATTAAAAATAAGTTAGGGCTTTCCTGGTGGCGCAGTGGTTGAGAGTCCGCCTGCTGATGCAGGGGACACAGGTTCGTGCCCCGGTCCGGGAAAATCCCACATGCCGTGGAGCGGCTGGGCCCGTGAGCCATGGCCGCTGAGTCTGCGTGTCTGGAGCCTGTGCTCCGCAACGGGAGAGGCCACATCAGTGAGAGGCTCGTGTACCGCAAAAAAAAAAAAAAAAAAGTTAGAAAACTATGAACAAAATGGCAAGAGTAAGTCCTTACCTACAAATAACTATTTGAAATGTAAATGGATTAAATCCCCCAGTCAAAAGGCATAGAATTCTGAATGGATTAAAAAATAAATAAATAACAAGGCCCAACTATATTGTGCCTATAAGAGACTTACTTCAGCTTCAAGAATACACACAGTCTCAAGATGAAGGGATGGAAAAAGATATTGCAGCAAGTGGACACCAAAAAAGAGTATAGGCAGGTATATTTTATCAGATGAAATAGAATTAAGGTAAAAACTGTAAGAAGAGACAAAAATGAGAAAGGGGTCAATTCATCAAGAGAACAGTTATAAATATATATGTAGCCAACATTAGAGCATCTAAATATATTAGGCAAGTACTAACAGATGTGAAGGGAGTAACAGACAATAGTGCAATAATAGAACTCTTCAATACCCCACTTTCAACAATTAATAGATCATCCAGACAATCAACAAGGAAACACTGGACTTGAACCATGCTTTAGGCCAATAAACCCATCAGACATATACAGAACATTCCTTCCAACAGCAGCAAAATACACATTCTTCTCAAGTGTACATGGAACATTCTCCAGGAGAGATCATATGTTAGGTAACAAGTCTCACTCAGAAAATTTAAGAAGGCTTGCCAAATGTCATTTCCGACAACAATGATACAAAACCAGAAATTAATAATAGGAAGAAGTGGTGCTAAGAAAGAAGTTTATAGCAACAAATACTTGTATTAGAAAAAAAGAAAGACCTCAAACAACCTAACTTTAAAAAAAAAAACAAAACCTAACTTAAAAAAAAATTAGAATATGCTAAGCCCAAAATTAGCAGAAGGAAGAAGATAACAAAGGTCAGAGCAGAAATAAATGAAACAGAGAATTAAAAACACTAGAAAACAGTATGGTACTGGCACAAAAACAGAAATATAGATCAATGGAACAGGATAGAAAGCCCAGAGATAAACCCATGCAAATATGGTCACCTTATCTTTGATAAAGAAGGCAAGAATATACAACAGAGAAAAGACAGACTCTTCAATAAGTGATGCTGGGAAAACTGGACAGCTGCATGTAACAGAATTAAATTAGAACACTCCCTAACACCATACACAAAAATAAACAGAAAATGGATTAAAGACTTGAACCTAAGACCAGAAGCCATAAACATGTAGAAAAAAATCATAGGGTAAAAAAAACTCTTTGACTCAGTCTTGGCAATTATTTTTTGGATATGACACCAAAAGCCCAAGCAACAAAAGTGAAAATCAACAAGTGAGACTATATCAAATTAAAAAGCTTCTGCACAGCAAAGTAAACAATCAATAAAAGGCAACTCTTTCATTACAGAAGAGGAGAAATATTTACAAACCGTATATTGGATAAGGGGTTAATACACAAAATATATAATTTATATAACTCGGTAACAAAAATACAAACAAAACAAAAATGGACAGAGGACTTGAATCCATCTTTCTCCAAAGATGACATACACATGGCCAAGAAGTATATGAAAAGATTCTCATCATCACTAATCATCAAGGAAATGCAAATCAAAACCACATTGGGATATCACCTCACACCTATTAGAATGGCTATCATCAAAAAGATAAGAGACAAGTGTTGGCAAGGGTGTGGAGAAAAGTGAACCCTCATGTACCATTGGTGAGAATATAAATTAGTACAACCACTATGGGAAACAATATGGAGGTTCCTCAAAAAATTAAAAATAGAACTACCAAATGATCCAGTGATCTCACTTGTAGGTACATTTCCAAAGGAAATGAAATCACTATTGTGAAGAGATATCTGTATTCCCATGTTCATTGCAGGATTATTCACAATAGCAAACACATGGAAACAACCTATGTCCATCAACCAATGAATGCTGAAGAAATGAGGTCTATATATACAACAGAGTATTATTCAGCTATAAAAACAAGAGGAAATCCTGTCATTTGCAACAACGTGGATGGATCCTGTGACATTATGCTAAGTGAAATATGTCAAGCAGAGAGAAAAATACTGTATGACCTCACTTGTATGTGTATTCTAAAATCTTTGAACTCATAGAAACAAAGCAGAATGGTGGTTGCCAGGGGCTAAGGAGTGAGGGAACTAGGGAGATAGTAGTCAAAAGGCACAAACTTTTAGTTATAAGATGAATCAGTTCCAGCCATTTAAGGTACAGCATGGTGACTACAGTTAACAATACTGTATTATATACTTGAAAGTTGTTATGAGAGATTTAATGTTCTTTCCATAACAACAATAACATGAAAATTTTGTGAGGTGAACGATGTGTTAACTAACCTTATTGTGGTAAACATTTTGCAGTATATAGATACATCCAATCATCACTGTACACCTTAAACTTACACAATATTATTATTGCAATAAAACTGGAAAAAGAAAAAAACATAACCAAGCATTCTTCTGATTTCTCTATCATCCTCCCTTTAACTGTGCTACACACTCATCACTGGCAGCACAAAAGAGTTTGAAAAAATCAGAGCAAGGGTCTCAGAAGTTCCAAAAGCCCAATCCGACCTAAAATAACCAAAATCACTATGAGCTCCAATGCCACCTCCTCTAGGTTCCTTTTAATTGAACTAGTGGATACTTTATTGTCACTGTTTGTAAGAATATCACTTAGAGAAAAAACAGATTGGTACCTTACTTTAAATTTTTTCCACATTCTGTGCATCTTCTTTTATCGTACAAGATCCATCGTCTCAATCCTTTTTCCCAAAGTTGAGGTTATAAGATTTTTGTCCTGTTAGGAGAATCCTCTGTGCATAAATGTACAGTTCATTCAAAGGGCATTATTAAGCAGTGGAATCCTCATGACAAACCCAATGACATGCTCTATTTATGGAGATGAATCTCTGAGAATTCTCCTTCTGTTTCAACCTTGTCCTTCATCTTCACAATTATAAGATGCCTTCACAGCTATCTTCTTCTTATAATTGACATCTCATATAAATTATTCACTGTATTGGTTTTCTACTCCTGCCATAACAAATTACCACACATTCAGCAGCTTACACAGAACAAATTTAGTGTCTTGCATTTCTGTAGGTCAGATCTTAGGATGTCTGCAGGGCTGTTCTTTTCTGAATGCTCTAAGGAAGAATCTGTCTCCTTACCTTTTCCAGGTTCTAGAGATCACCTACATCCCTTAGGTTGACTTCTCCTTCCCTCATCTGCAAAGCCAGCATCATGAGATGTCTTGGACCCTCCTTCCATTGCCACATCTAGCTCTAATGCCAGCCAGGAAAGATTTTTGCTTTAGAGGGCTCATGTGATTAGATTCGGCCAACTGGATAATCCAGGATAATTTCCCATCTCAAAATCCATATCCCTACTCATAACTGCAAAGACCCTTTGATTCTTTGCCATGTAAAAACAACACAGGTTCCAGGGATGTACTTGAACATTTTTAGGGGTTTAATAAAACCCAGATGCCAGATTCTACACATATATTAAAAAACTTTGATAAAATTCAACTTATATATTTATAAACAATCTCTTATATTTCTATAGACCAGTATGAAAAATTTCCTTCTGATCAATATGCACTCAATATAACTTAACATTTGATTTCAAATAAAACAGTAACATTTTATAAGAAAAGCAGAAGTTGTTCAACTGGTGTTATTAAAAAGTTTATTTGGAAACAAATACATTTATACCCTCATTTTAGAAATCATTAGAATGAATGAAGATGTAAATTATAGTAAAATGATCAAAGGGAAGGCTGGCTGCATCTGGCTGTCTGCTTTGGAAGCTCAGGGATGCCTTTCTTTCCATTTTCAGGGATAATCAGTCCCTGAGGGACTGTCTTATGATAACTAAACAGTGGAGACTGAAGGAAAAAAACAGGTTGCAATTTTATTAATTAAAGTGAGAAATAAAGTTGTCATAAGACTTGAAAGTCAGAACTTATGTCAGATCAAGCAGTAGATCTTCATGCTCCAGTTATGCTACATGGAAGTCATGTTATTATCTGTAGTCACTTTGTTGTAGTAATAAATAATTTTCCCAGTGTCATGATACTCACAGACTATATAAGCATCCGTTTTTAGTTTTATTGTAGGATACATGCCTGGGATTCCCAACACCAACACAGGTGAGTTTAAAGTGGAAAAAAAAGAGGCTTGAAAATAACTCAAATCATTGGCTCCAGAGTGGCAAATATCCATTCAGTTCAAATTCCATCGAATATGAAATATTCAAGTGGTTTCACAAACTATGGGTGAGGAGGAGTGAGAAAAGTAGTCCTTGGTTGAGCACAGCATATTGGAGCCAATATGGACAAGGCAAAGCCTGGAAATAGATGTGTAAATTAACCAAATATGAGTCTCTTTAATAATGCTTATAATGTAGAGTCATTACTACTTTTCTTTTTAATCACCTGCCATGTTGTCAGTCATACTAAGACCACTTTGTCATAACATAGCCCACATAAACATCCCTTGAGGTTTGCAGTGGCACATTTCAATGCACAGTATCTGAAAGTCAAATGGATGGTTGAGATGCAGTTTTAATTTTTCATCTTCTCAATGGCTTCTTGCCCCTGAGGGATTTTAGCCTCTGTCTTTTTTTGTGGTACGCAGGCCTCTCACTGTTGTGGACTCTCCCGTTGCGGAGCACAGGCTCCGGACGCGCAGGCTCAGCGGCCATGGTTCACGTGCCCAGCCGCTCCGCGGCATGTGGGATCTTCCATGACAGGGGCACGAACCCGTGTCCCCTGCATCGGCAGGCAGACTCTCAACCACTGCGACATCAGGGAAGCCCTAGCCTCTGTCTTTGAAGGCCTTTTTCTGCTCTTCTTCACTTTGGATAGTGTTAGTTAAATTAGTGTTACTTTCCTGGACTCTAAGCCTATCTTGGGAAAGGATCTTTCACTCAACCCTTACAAATTCAGAAATAGAATTTCCAAGCAATTTAAGAGGCTTCTTCCTTTTTTAAGACTCTCAACCTTAATAGGAATTACATTTTAAAATGTCTGTCTAAATTTAAGCAGTTGATACTAACAATATGTATAATGCTACTATTAGCAAAGCTTTTAATATAGGTCTAAGCAGGCCTCTAGTTTTTGCAAAGTATTATGCTCATGTAAGATAATAAAAAATGCAATTATTAAAAAAGTGGACATTTTTCTTAGTTTGTCCACTCTTTTGGAATAAAATCTGGAATGTGACAGGCACTGGGGAAATTTAATATTTATACCTAAGAGAAACTAGAGTAGTGTAGGACAGAGAATTATTTTTATAAAATTGTTTTTACTCGTAGTTTGGGGAATACAAGTACACACATGGGAAGCTCAGTTGAAGAGGTAAATGTTTCTGATGATAGTGTGCTTTTCTATTCAGCATGACTGCTTGGGGGAGTAAGTTATTTTGAAGTATATAAAAGCATCATTAGATCTAACAGTGGATAATTTCTAAAAATAAATGCCTACTTTTTGTGGTTCATATGCTCACCCTAAGCAATAAAATTGAATTTGAGAACTTCTATAGTGTTAAAATAAATGAGCTCTTTTGTTTATTTTTTGTTTTTCTTTATTGTCCTTGGCTCCATGGCGAAATGCCATTCTTCTGGAATCTTGTTTCTTCAGCATTATCTAAGGTCAGTTTTAGAAACTACGTAGAAAGTTTGAAGAAGCATGAATCAAACAGTAAAAGTTATGGTGTCAGAGGAAATGAGATGATTTTGTACTTCCTGAAATCTAAAAGAGGTTTATAGCTTTTTCTATTGTAGCAGTTTGAATTTGATCACTTAATTACAGTACGATGTTCTTAGAAGAGGTACATTAACCAAGAGAGAAAAACCAAAAGAGTTTGTGTGGTGTTTAAAACTTTAGAAGGATAATTAAAATGAATGAGTCACCATAAGTCATTCTAACTCCCAAGTTGCTCAGACCCTTCTCCTGACATATTAACAGAGTGGCAGGAAAAATAGCCTGTTTCTGAAGAGATTTTTCCTCTTCCCTTCAATTTTTCTATTTACATTCTCACATTTAGCTTGTCAAATCAAATGGATTAGAATTAAATTGTAAATGAGGCTTTTATTTTCCTCCTAAAGAAGAATGACCATGGTTTAAAACATGTTCACTTATTTAGCACATTATGTAATAAAATTGGTTTAAAAGCTACATTGAGGCATATTCCCTAAACAATCTTTTTAGGCTAAAGAAAAAAACTGTTATCTTCTTCCTCTAGTAAAATTCTCTTAATTTTTCAATACATTTCTTTCAGCTTATGTTCTTCAATTTGTACAATGAAGAATGGAGCTGCATGTGCTCAGAAAACATCTATAATTAATAATTTATCAAATTCATTGGATGAAATAGATCTAAAGATGAAATAGGAAACAAAACCTTGTTCTAGTATCCAATCCAAACTCTTCAATAACACAACCATTTTAAATTTGGAATTTGTGTTGACACTTTTCATAAAAAGTATTTACTTTTTTTATTTTTAAATGAACCCAGAAAACTTAGACCAATATTCCAAAGAACTAAACCTTTCTTTCCTACAGTTGAACAATAACAGAAATTTTTGTATTTCCAACTTTCCTTAAGTAGTTTGGAATATTGAAATAACTATAAAATATTTAGAATATTTCATTCTTCTTTTTCTTTTTAATTCAATAGAAGGGCTGTCTACATAAAGATAGAAAAATGATAATCCTGGTTGTCACTCCACAACTACTGGAGTAAATTATAAAAGATGAAGAGAATGAGGTCAAGATGGCAGAGTAGGAGGATGTGGAGTTCACCTCTTCCCACAGGGGCAACAAGAATACATCTACAATGAAATAGTTCTCACACAGCACCTGCTGAACACTAGCAGAAGACCTCAGACACATAAAAGGACAAGAAAAGATCCCCACATAACCAGGTAGGACGAAGAGAGAAAAGGAAATAAAGGAGGACGTGAGCGGGATGGTACCTGAGTCCCTGTGGGGAGCTGAAGGAGAAGAGAGGTCCCCATACCCAGGAATGCCCCCTCACCAGCAGTGAGATCAGTTGGGACAGAAGGGGAGCTTCAGGAGCTATTGGAGGAGAGTGCAGTAACCTGTCTGTGCCAGACAGGACAAGGTGAGACCTCACAGATGGTCCATGCCACAGCCCTGTGCTCCTAAGCCTGAGACAGGTGTCCACTGGTGCAGATGGGGGCTGGGTGCTGGAACATGGGATTTGGAGAGCAGACCTGGGAAGAGGACTGCTGTTGGCTTTGTGGAGAGAGACTAAGGGGACAGGAGTGAGGAGCACTGCAATCAGGAATACTCCTGGAGGAATCCCAGACCACCATAGAAGCAAAGTGCCATTGTTGAGTGACACGCAAAGGGTAGGGCCACCATGACAGCTTCTCTCCCCACACACCAGCCCCTGCCTCCACAGGCACTAGGAGGGGCTCCCACTGGAGCATGCTAGCAAGCCCCAGGCAATCGCCGCCTCCTCCCCCTCCCACCTGAGTGAGCACATATGCCCCAGTCAGTCACCACCTCTGCCCCCTCTTGCCTGGGTGGGGAGTGGTGCCTGTGTGTGGCCCACATGCAGAGGTGGGGCTGAAACCAAAGGTGAGCCCCAGGAGCAGTGCAACAAAGAATAGCTGAAAACTCTCCTTGCCACTGCACAAACCATGGATTAAACCCCCGTGACTGGCTCGGTAAACTCAGCACCTGTGGAACATCTGAATAGATGAGTGCTCCTGCAACTGAGATAGGTCTAGCTTTAGCAGCTGTAGACTTTGTAAGCACATACACAGGGGGGTTGGGCCAGGTCAGAGCTGCCTCCATAGCACCTACAGGGGCTCCAGATCCATGATCACTGCAATCCTGGCACCTGACTTCAGTGGATCTATGCTGGTGGCCTGGTGAAAACAATGCCTGAGTGACACCAGGGCCAACTGCTGGCATACTGATGGTTAAGGTGGGGCTGAGAGCAGTGCCAACAACAGAGTAACTTGTGAGCTCACACAGTGGGTGAAAGGCAACACAACAGAGCATGCTCACAGGTGAACAGCTCCAGAGGAGGAATACTCAGGGGCTTCTCTCACAGTGGGAGTGCTCCAATTCTGCATACCTCATACCACAGGTCAGAAATACAGCTAAGAAACAGATTTTGGGGCCTCTACTCCAACAGCAAAAGAGCAGACCCTGCCCCTGAAAGGGCAGTGACAACCACAGAGCAAAGGGCAGGCCCTGCTCAATATCCAGGGCAGGTTCTAGTCACCACAAGACCAGCCAATCCCCCTAATAAGGGCGTATCTGCCAGCATATACAGAGGGAAGAGGTGGCAGACAACCATACCAAATACAGCCCTCGCACCAAAAAAAGAAAATAAAAAATCACACCCACGCAGGCTACACAGGGACGTTCCTACATACAAATATCCCTCCAAGACAGTATGAGGGTCTGGCATCAGGAAGAAGAACCCCCAGAGCAGTTAGCATTGAAGGGCAGTGAGGCTTGAGTGCAAGAGCTCCACAGGGCTAGAGGAAACAGACTCCACTCACTGAGGGTGCACACAAGGTCTCACATGCACTGGGACCCAGCACAAAGCAGTACTTCCATAGGAGCCTGGGCTAGAACTACCAAGGGCTCTTGGAGTGTCTCCTGGGGAGGTGGGGCTTGGCTATAGCTCACCATGGGGGCATGGACACAGGTAGCAGAGGCCTCAGGGAATATTAATTGGCATGAGCTCTCCCAGAGGTCCCCATTTTGGCACCAAGACCCAGCCACACCCAAGTGCCTGCAGGCTCCAGTGCTGGAATGCCTCAGGCCAAGAAACCAGCAAGACAGGAACAGAGCCCCAACCATCAGCAGATAGGCTGCCTAAAGTCATACTAAGCTCACAGTCAGCCCCAAACATATCCCACAACATGGTCAGCCCACCAGAGGGACAAGACCCAGCTCCACCAATTAGAGGGCAGGCCCCAGTCCCTTCCACCAGGAAGCGAGCACAAGTCCCTGTAACAACCTCACCCACCAGAAGCAAGAGGAACTACAGTTCTGCAGCCTGAGTAAAGGAGACCACAAAAGGTAAGTTAAACAAAATGAGATGACAGAGAAATATGTTGCAACAGAAGGAACAAGATAAAAACCCACAAAAACAACTAAATGAAGAGAAGAGAGGCAAATCTACCAGAAAAAGAATTCAGAGTAATGATAATAAAGATGATCCAAAATCTCAGAAAAAGAAAACGGGCACAGATCAAGAAGATACAAGAAATGTTTAACAAGGAGTTAGAAGATTTAAAGAACAAACAAACAGAGATGAACAACACAATAACTGAAATGAAGAATACACTAGAAGGAATCAATAGCAGAATAACTGAGGTAGAAGAATGAATAAGTGAGCTGGAAGACAGAGTAGTGGAAATCACTACCACAGAATAGAATAAAGTAAAAAGAATGAAAAGAAATGAAGACAGTCTCAGAGACCTCCGGGACAACATTAAACACAGCAATATTCACATTATAGGGGTTCCAGAAGAAGAAGAGAAAAAGAAAGGGACTGAAAAAATATTTGAAGAGATTATAGTTGAAAAATTCTGTAATATGGGGAAGGAAATAGTCACCCAAGTCCATGAAGCACAGAGAGTCCCATACAGGATAAATACAAGGAGGAAAACACTAAGACACATATTAATCAAACTAAGAAAAATTAAATACAAAGAAAAATTATCAAAAGCAACAAATACCATACAAGGGAATCCCCATAACGATATCAGCTGATTTTTCAGCAGAAACTCTGCAGGCCAAAAGGGAGTGGCACAATATATTTAAAGTGATGAATGGGAAAAAACTGCAAACAAGAATACTCTACCCAGCACAGCTCTCATTCATATTTGACAAAGAAATGAAAAGCTTTACAGACAAGCAAAAGCTAAGAGAAGTTAGCACCAGCAAACAAGCTTTACAATGAATACTAAAGGAACTTCTCTAGGCAAAGGAAAAAAAAGAGGCCACAACTAGAAACAAGAAAATCACAAATGGGAAAGCTCACTGGTAAAGGCAAACATACAGTAAAAGTAGGAAATCATCCATAGAAAAATATGATATCAAAACAAGATGTGGCACATATATACAATGGAATATTACTCAGCCATAAAAAGAAACGAAATTGAGTTATTTGTAGTGAGGTGGATGGACCTAGAGTCTGTCATACAGAGTGAAGTAAGTCAGAAAGAGAAAAACAAATACCGTATGCTAACACATATATATGGAATCTTAAAAAAAAAGAGGTCATGAAGAACCTAGGGGTAAGAAGGGAATAAAGACACAGACCTACTAGAGAATGGACTTGATGATACGGGGAGGGGGAAGGGTAAGCTGTGACAAAGTGAGAGAGTGGCATGGACATATATACACTGCCAAACATAAAATAGATAGCTAGTGGGAAGCAGCCACATGGCACAGGGAGATCAGCTCGGTGCTTTGTGACCACCTAGAGGGGTGGGATAGGGAGGGTGGGATAGGGAGGGTGGGACGGAGGGAGATGCAAGAGAGAAGAGATATGAGAACATATGTATATGTATAACTGATTCACTTTGTTATAAAGCAGAAACTAACACACAATTGTAAAGCAATTATACTCCAATAAAGATGTTAAAAAAAAAAAACAACAAGCAACCATGAGAAGAGGAGAGTACAAATGCAGGAAAGAGGAACTGTATTTTAAATTGAGACCAGCAACATAAAACAACCATATATACATATATATATATATATATATATATATATACACACACACACATATATATATATATGAGGTTTTGATATAGCAGTATGTACATACTGCTACATCAAAATCTCAAAACCTCATGGGAAATGCAAACCAAAAATCTACAAGGTACACACACAAAAAAAGAAAAAGCAACCCAAACACAGCACTAAACATGGTCATAAAACCACATGAGAAGAGAAAAAAAGAGGAAGGGAAGAAAAAGACCTACAAAAATAAACCCAAAACAATTAAGAAAATGGCAATTGTAACATACATATTGATACTACCTTAAATGTAAATGGATTAAACACTCCAAGCATAAGACATAGACTGGCTGAATGGATACAAAAACAAGACCCGTATATATGCTGTCTATGGGAGACCCACTTCAGACCTAGGGACACATACAGACTGAAAGCGAGGGGATGGAAAAAGATATTCCATGCAAATGGAAATCAAAAGAAAGCTGGAGTAACAATATTCATATCAGAAAAAATAGACTTTAAAATAAAACAATGTGTCAAAAAACAAAGGACACTACCTAATGAGTAAAAGATCAATCCATGAAGAGTATATAACAATTATAAATATATTTGCACCCAACATAGGAGTACCTTAATATTGAGTTATCCAAAAAGTTCATTCAGGGTTTTCCATAAAATGTTATGGAAAACCCCAAATGAATATTTTGGCCAATCCAATACCTAAGGCAAATTCTAACAGCCATAAAAGGGGAAATCAACAGTAACACAATATTAGTGGGGGACCATTCCACCAATGGACAGATCATCCACACAGAAAATTAATAAGGAAACACAACCCTTAAATGACACATTAGACCAGATAAATTTAATTGATATTCATAGGATATTCCATCTGAAAGCAGCAGCATACAGTTTCTTCTCAAGTGCACACCGAACATTCTCCAGGATACATCACATCTTGCCTCACAAATCAAGCCTTGGTAAATTTAAGAAAACTGAAATCATACCAAGCATCTTTTCTAATCTCATAGTGTTGTGGTAAGAAATCAGAGGACAAAGAACTGGAAAAAGCACAAATATAGAGAGACTAAACAATATGTTACTGAACAACCAATGGGTCACTGAAGATATCAAAGAGGAAATCAAAAAATACCTAGAGACAAATGATAATAAAACATGACAATCCAAAACCTATGGGATGCAGCAAAAGCAGTTCTAAGAGGGAAGTTTATAGCAATACAATCTTACCTCAGGAGACAAGAAAAGTCTCAAATAAACAACATAACTTTACACCTAAAGCAATCAGAGAAAGAAGAACAAACAAAACTCAAAGTTAGCATAAGGAAAGAAATCATCAAGATCAGAGCAGAAATAAATGAAATAGAGATGAAGAAAACAATAGCAAATATCAATGAAACTAAAAGCTGGTTCTTTGAGAAGATAAACAAAATTGATAAACCATTAGCCAGACTCATCAAGAGGGAGAGAACTCAAATCAATAAAATTAGAAATGAAAAAGAAGTTACAACAGAAACCGCAGAAATACAAAGCATCCTAAGAGACTACTACAAGCAACTCTATGCCAATAAAATGGACAACCTGGAAGAAATGGACAAATTCTTAGAAAGGTATAACCTTCCAAGACTGAACCTGGAAGAAATAGAAAATATGAACAGACCAATCACAAGTACTGAAATTAAAACTGTGATTAAAAACCTCCAACAAACGACAGTCCAGGACCAGATGGCTTCACAGGCACATTCTATCAAACATTTAGAGAAGAGTTGACACCTATCCTTCCGAGATTCTTCCAAAAAATTGCAGAGGAAGGAACTCTCCCGAGCTCATTCTACAAGGCCACCATCATCTTGATATAAAAATCAGAAAAAGATATCACAAAAAAAGAAAATTACAGGCAAATATCAATGATGAATATAGCCAAAAACCCCTCAAATAAATAACAGCAAACCAAAACCAACCACACATTAAGAGGATCATACACCATGACCAAGTGGGATTTATCCTGGGGATGCAAGGTTTCTTCAATATATGCAAATCAATAAATGTGATAACACATTGTGATAACCACATTAACAAAATGAAAGATAAAAACCATATGATCATTTCAATGGGTCCAGAAAAAGCTTTGGAGAAAATTCAACATACATTTATGATAACTCTCCATAAAGTGGGCATAGAGGGAACATACCTCAACATAATAAAGGCCATATATGACAAATCCATAGCTAACATCATTCTCAATGGTGAAAACCTGAAAGCATTTCCTCTAAGATCAGGAACAAGACAAGGATGTCCTCTCTTGCCACTTTTATTCAACATAGTTTTGGAAATCATAGCAATGACAATCAGAGAAGAAAAAGAAATAAAAGGAATCCAAATTGGAAAAGAAGAAGTAAAACTGTCACTGCAGACAACATGATACTATACATAGAAAATCCTAAAGATGCTACCAGAAAACTACTAGAGCTCATCATTGAATTTGGTAAAGTTGCAGGATACAAAATTAATACACAGAAATCTCTTGCATTTCTATACACTAACAATGAAAGATCAGAAAGAGGACTTAAGGAAACAATCCCATTTACCATCACATCAAAAATTATAAAATTCCTAGCAATAAACCTACCCAAGGAGGCAAGAGAACTACTCAGAAAACTATAAGATACCGATGAAAGAAATCATAGATGACACAACATACGGAGAGCTATAACATGTTTTGGATTGGATGAAGCAATACTGTCAAAATGATTATACTAACCAAAGCAATCTACAGATTCAATGAAATCCCTATCAAATTGTCAATGGCTTTTTTCACAGAATTAGAAGAAAAAAATTTACAATTTGTGTGGAAACACAGAAGACGAATAGCCAAAGCAATCTTGGGAAAGAAGAAAGGAGCTGGAGGAGTTAGGCTTCCTGACTTCAGACTATCCTACAAAGCTACAGTCATCAAAACAATATGGTACTAGCACATAAACAGAAATATAGATCAGTGGAACAGCATAGAAAGTCCAGAGATAAACCCAAGCATCTATGGTCACCTAGTCTATGAAAAAGGATGCAAGAATATACAATGGAGTAAAGACAGTCTCTTCAATAAGTGGTGCTGGGAAAACTAGACAGCTACGTGTAAAAGAATGAAATTAGAACACTCCCTAACACCATAAACAAAAATAAACTCAAAATGGATTAAAGACCTAAATGTAAGGCCAGATACCATAAAACTCTTAGAGGAAAACATAGGCAGAACATTCTCTGACTAAATTGCAGATCTTTTTGGATCCACCTCCTAGAGTAATGAAAATAAAAACAAATGTAAACAAATGGGACTTAATTAAGCTTAAAAGCTTTTGCACAGCAAAGGAAACCATAAACCAAATGAAAAGACAACCCACAGAATGGGAGAAAATATTTGCAAATGAAGCAAGCAACAAGGGATTAATCTCCAAAATATAAAAACAGCTCATGCAGCTCTATGTCAAAACAAACAAACAGCCCAATCAAAAATTGGGTGGAAGGTCTAAATAGACATTTCTCCAAAGAAGACATACAGATGGCCAAAAAGCACATGAAAAGATGCTCAACATCACTAATTATCAGAGAAATGCAAATCAAAAATACAATGCGGTATCACCTCACACCATTCAGAATGGCTGTCATCAAAAAGTCTATGAACAATAAATGCTGGAGAGGGTGTAGAGAAAAGGGAACCCTTCTATACTGTTGGTGGGAATGTAAATTGGTAGAGCCACTATGAAGAACAGTAAAAAAAAAAACTAAACTTAAAAAACTAAAAATAGAGCTACCATATGATAAAGCAATCTCACTCCCAGGCACATATCCAGTGAAAACAATAATTCAAAAAGATACATGCACCCCAATGTTCACTGCAGCACTATTTACAATAGCCAGGACATGGAAACAACATAAATGTCCATTGACAGAGGAATGGATAAAGATGTGGTACATATATATGATGGAATATTACTCAGCCATAAAAAAGAAAGAAACAATGCCATTTGTAGCAACATGGATGGACCTGGAGATCATCATATTAAGTGAGGTAAATCAGACGGAGAAAGAAATATATGATATTGCTTATATGTGGAATATAAACAGATAATACAAATGAACTTATTCACAAAACCGACTCACAGATTTTGAAAACAAACTTATTATCAAAAGGGAAAGCTGGGGGGGAATAAATTAGTAGTTTGGGATTAATATTTACACACTACTATATACATAAAATAGATAACGAACAAGGACCTACTGAATAGCACAGGGAACTCTACTCAATATTCTGTAATACCATATATGGGAAAACAATCTGAAAAACAGTGGATATATGTATATGTATAACTGAATCACTGCTGTACACCTGAAACTAATACATTTATAAATCAACTATAACCCAATATAAAAGTGGAATTTTAAAAAGTAACAAAAAAACTAAAAGAAACTAAAAAATAAAATAAATGCTCAAGTCTCTTACTTCTTATCAAGGATGAAAATACCCATTGGGAAACTGGAAATAGCATTTGTGTCCATTATATTTTCTCCTCTGTAACTGAGGCAAACTGTACACTGGTAGTCAACAATTTCTCACAGATCCTCTAGTTTATAAACAGCAATGTCACCAGTGAGGTGACGTCAAAGGTGGGTGGCACATTTTCTAGATCTGAGCCATAAAGAAGCTATCCATCTTTTTAGGACATCTCAACTTTTGAAGAAGGCATATAGAAATATAGAGATATCTCTATCTATATATATTTCCTTGATGTACGTACATATAAATATACCTGGATAGACAGAGAGATAATTTCCATACACACACACACACACACACACACACTAAGCAAAAGAGAGACAGACCGGAGACCAAACAGTTCATCTGTATCACTGCCTTAGGAGTGAGTAACTTGCAATACTGTGCACTCTTTTTCTCTGTATCTAAATCATCTTGTGTTATTGGATAAGAGACTGATTTGGCTAGAGTAAGAGAAACCCAGTTGGCTCCCTGATGCTTCTCGTGTGAACATATTGTCTTACACCTGCTGAATATTACTTCATCCTGTTTTTTTTTTGTAATAGCCCTTTAACCACAGAATTAATAGTGTACTCAGAGGTGGACAAATAGAAACTAAGCACACATTATTCCAAACTGTTATTTCTCTCACATTGTCTTGAAGGCATTTCACATTTTGGGACCCATAACTGGCATATTTGTCAAGTAACACATGATCAAGCAGAATTATAATTCTCTCTCTGGTATCTGGTGTGGTTACAGTTTCCTTATGAAATACGCATGCCTTTGGAGAGAGCCTAAACAGTAAATATAAATGACTTTTGTGTGATTTACTCTTTCTTTTTATGATTCTTTTAACATGGTGTATTAATATAGATTATTATGAATATGAATGTGGGTTGGTCCACAGAAATGAGACTTGACTGTACTTCAGAATAAAGAGAAAAATATTATAGAAAATATAATCAGTGTTTAGTGTATGTGTTTGTGTATGTGATTCCCTGAAAATCCACAGAAATATAGAATATACAAGAGAGTCTGTGTAAGGAATAAAGATGTGTCTGGAAGCCCTTCAGGCAACTGAGCTAGACACAAAAAGAAATTAATGTACTTTAAATTCCATTTATATAATCTATTATTAATTATAACTTACAATAATATAAATAAAATTATCAATTGAAGTATGTAATCTGTAATTAATGTGTGCAATCTGTTATTAATTTTCCTCAAATATTTAATGTTTTTTCTATAATTATTCTGCTTCTAGTTTCTAGTGATAGACATAAACATAAAAGACAGTGGTCCTCAAGGAGATCTTAGTCCAATGGAAACTTGGGACTGTAGAAGCAGATGAAAAAGAAAATATTAACATAGGTTAGAATCTGATCCAGTCAATGCAAGTCAGTGACTACTAGGGAATTACAGAAGTTCCTAAAATTCTGAGACTCTAGTATAAGCATGATTATAATCCAGATTATCCCATCTATCAAAAAGTCACCAAGGAATTAACCATATTCAGACAAAGCTAATTACATGACATATGAACCTTTTAGCCACATCATTAGAAGGTTAGAATATCATGGTCTCTTAGTTTAACTTTGGGCTGCTTCTTATGAGATAGGTTTTTGCATCTTTGTTTCCCCTATGTTCTACTTCTGCTCATTTCAGTAAAATTCTGAAAGAAACAAATAAACACAGTGCTTATGTTGGTTAATACTAACTTTACTAATAAATATTTGCATGCTACTCCAGTGATCACATGCTAATTTTGCTAAACACTGAATACCAAATTATTCAAGTAAGTTAATAACCAATCATCCAGCATGATCCTAATTAGTTTGTGAACTTACCTACAACTGAGATATCATACTTGGAATGGAAGCACCTGCTGAACCCTGTGATGAGCTTTGGCACATCTCCAATATTTAATTAAACTGTCATCTTTTATTACACCTGTGTAAAGCATCTAAATCTTGTTCAAGTTAATGCTAAAAGTATTTTGAAGCCAAACCTATGATTAAAGTTTTTTTTTTTGTAATTTACAATGTTTTCCAGCTTGTGAGGGTGTTTTGTTCTTTTTATGGTTAAAGTTTGGCTAAAATAAATTTGACTAAGTTTGACTAATAAATTTGACTAATTTGACATTTGACTAAAATAAATTCACTAAGCATATCTATAAGTAATTTTTAACATCTCTTAATTTGCCTATGTGTTCATGAATATTTTTATGAAGCATATATAATATTTGGAATAAAATATAGTATTTTCTTATCCACTATATTTTCTTAACCAATGGTCCTTTTTAATTCATTGAAATTTCTATCAATTGTTTTATGGTAATAGTCCCTTGAAAAAAGTTAATTTCCATTTGCTATTCCAGACCTGGTGGTGACAAGGAGAGTAAACTAGTTGAAGCCTTTTCTGGAAGATGAGACAGGCAGTCTCAACATTTCATAGGAGATTTGTGTATAACTCATGAATGTGCAAATTTTCCCACTGCAGAGTACACTTGTGTTAAATAGAGTACTTGTAGATGACATTTGTGGCAGGTGAATAGCTCTTAATGTGTTCTAAAATGTAAAAGATACCCTATTATGATCTGATTTTTTAAAACATATATTGCCTGTTTTTCCTTTCCTTAATGTTAGAGTAATGAGTACTGTATAATTTAAAATGCACTTAAATGTATGGTATCACCTAAGTTGATGTTACACATAAAAAGAAAAAGAAGAGGATGAATAAATCTGTTACCTGTATAAATAGTATGAGAATATAAAATTTCCTAAATCCCATAAATGCCAGTGCCAAAATATTGTAAATGTATCACACAAATGCATTTCTTACTTAGAAGGAGCCAGGCTTTTCCAGTTTTAAAATGTGACTCAGTAGAACCGGTACTCTCAGAAGATATACTTTGGTATCCAGCAGTAAATTGCTTGATTACTGATTCAAAAATGACTAGAAAATATGGAACTGTTCCAGCTTCAACTTGCCATTATAAAGAACATCCTGAGGCATCAGTAGCTTTGATTTTGGGGGAAATTTTTAAACTGTAAATTTACTACCATTTGTCTGAAATTGCTTACCTTTGTAGTATCTTTTATCTAGGACAAGGGTATGAATGAGATGCTACCACAAATTAGTACGCTCATTTGCCATTCAGTGTCTCCAGATACAGAGCATTTTTTACCAATTAAAATAAATTAATAAACAATACAAATTATTTGGTACTTAATTATGTAAGTATATATAATTCAATTTATTAAATTTCTATATTTTCTAGATAGTAATAACTCTAGATCTTTAATAGTTAATTTGCTAATCATCATTTCCACTGACTTTTCTAAGACATGTAATTGTTCAGCAGACTTTCAAGAAACCAACAGGCTGAAACCAAATACTATGTGTATAAGAAGGCAAATAATATATATTATCAGTGAATGAATGCAAGAATTAATAACACATGGATACTTAGGGTTTACACTCACTTCAGTAACTAATCTACACCAGATTTATTTTATTACAAGTGATGGAATCTGCTATTCTGTTTCTGATGTACAAATCTTCTTACTTCATCATAGGAAAGCAGGAAAAGTAATATGGTACAAATCAGAGTTATTCTCAAAAAATATGTGGTAATATTGTAAGATTTCCTCACTTCATAACAACAGATCTTAAAAGAGACACACTGCTGGTAGATTCTAGCTAACTAGGGTACAATTAAAACAATTTTAAATAAAAATTATAATAAATTTTAATTTATGTAATAGGGTTTATAAAATCCCCAGGAACAAATTCATGATATATATGTCTTACTATAACACTGGCACAGCTTTCCCCAGTTTTGCTTCTAATTAAACATTTCTCATATAGAAAACAATGATTCCTGTTATATATTATATTTATAATTCAGTAATTAACATTGAGATTATCTGTAATATTTGAAATTTTTTTTCTTAGATTTCCTTTGCATCAAATCAATGAAACATAATACATTTTAATATAATATTTAGTTTATCTAGATAATATTTAAGGAGAAAAAATCTATAATTAAAAAAAACATCCTTTTTTTGCACGATTCAATTAACTGTTAATTGGTTATTGCCTACAACCTGAATTTTGGAATTTCTTTTAAAACGTCAACATTAATTTCATAAAACTATGTCCACATTTGTTCTATCCTTATCTATATACTTGCTTACACATGGTTGAAACTAGTTTATTAAACACTTAAAAAGAACTATTTTCTGTCTCAAAAGATTTTAATGGTTGTTTAAAAAATAAATAGTACTGTCTCTACACAGAAAGCTATGTTGTAGCAATTAGTCAAATAAAAGACCAGCAAAATTTCCTGACTTATTCTAATCAACAGAATCAACTGAATACTTCGGTGCATCAACCATATACCCACCTTTGAGACAAGTCATTTATGCCTGCGTTGGAATACTGGCTATTAGCACCTCACAATTTAATACCTACCAGGGAATTGCCTCGGAAAGTGAAAGGGAGCTGCCTTACCCAAGTTCACACTCCTCGCTTGGGATAGCACTCATCTAATGATCATCAGAAGTGAAAGTAAAAAGCCCCAGCTCCTGCCTCAATTTGAGACATTTCTGATGGGTCTTCCCAACTCCAGGGATCCCTGTGGGATATACTAATGTCATTGTTGAGACTGTATTGAGATTTTCTTCCCTCCCTACAATCCTGCTTCCTTCACTCCATCCTCACAGATGTTATTCCCGAGGTATCCCCAGATACTTTCTGCACAGAAATCTCTGCCTCAGTATGTTCCCAGACCACCCAAACTAAAATGCCTTCTGTGTTGAATAAGAAAATAAGAGCAGATGTGGAGGCAGAGCTGACCCTCAGAGTTTTCCTTACTGGAGAAATGAGTGTGAAGAGAAGCGCTGACATTTTTCCTGAGGCAGAACAGTTAAGTTAGATCCAACCATAGAAAAAATAGGTAGAGGTCCTCCACTTCAACTGGTAACAACAAGAATGTAAATCAGCATTCTGGAGGCAGGGAAACATGAGTCAAGTGAAGAGACGGAGGAAGTACCAAATTAAAAGCTTATATATGTCCATGCCACTCTCTCACTTGGTGGGAGGGAGGGAGACGCAAGAGGGCAGAGATATGAGAACATATGTCTATGTATAACTGATTCATTTTGTTATAAAGCAGAAACTAACACACCATTGTAAAGCAATTATACTCCAATAAAGATATTAAAAAAAAAAAGCTTAGCGCCAGCCTTCTCAGGGTTCACGGAGCTGAGCATTCTTTCCTCCACACTACGAAATATTGACATAGTGGATTTTCTCATTCAAAATAAAAATCAATTTTACAAGAAGAAGGTGCCTATATTCCATAAAGGCAAGTAGAAATCACACTTGGTTTAAAAAAATTCTCCATAGTTCGGAAAAGGCTCACAGTTTTTCCGTTAACACTTGTTACTCCATCATTCATTACCTAGTTGGCAACCTCTCATAGCAGATGACAAGGGGTTAACAATAACAGAACATAAAATTTAGAAAATATTAGCTTTTATTTTCTTCTCAGTGAATTTAGAAAAATACTCTTTATGTGAATTTAATAGAAGAACATCTATGTGCAGCAGAAGCATAGTTTGAGAGCCCCTAGCTTAGTGCAGACAAGCTTCCTAATGAGAAAAAGCAGTGAGAAGAGTTAGAATAGCTTGGATGTTTGATTTATGGATTATGGAGAGCCTTCAAATTCATGCAGTCCATCCCATTTACTGACAGGGTAGATAACATATCTATACACACATAAAACACAAATATTTTCAAATTTCTCAACTGATTATTTTAACTATGTTGACTAATTTTTCAGACCTTTAAATTTAGGTGTGTTTGTACTGTTCAATTGTACAAGCAACCCTTTAAATAATATGAAAAAAGATCTTTGTTGCCAAATAATTATCCATAGCAAGAAATGTCCTCACAGAAAATGCTGATGAGAGACCAAAGAAGAAGGGAAAATAGTTCCAAACAATGATCGTATTATTCTCGCATTTGGCAGAAAGCTCTAAAACTATTGTTGCCATCAAATACATGTGTAGTCTTTCGTTATTTTAAGAAGACTTAAATATGTTATACTAAAAAAAAAAAAAATATGTTATACTTAGGATGAGGATAATTCTCCTCTGAATTACATCATTACATGTCAGGTGAACATTTATGGATTAATGGAATTTAATTTATAGTTTCAGTGGTAGTAACAGATCGTTTAGGTAGGTATAAACCTGACTTCAAAAAATGTATTCAGTATGTGATACAGTATTCCTTAAATATTTCTTGTAAAATACTGTAAATTCCTTAGAAATAAATGTCTTATCTGGTCCACTTGTAATGAATTACTTTTGCTGTTGAAACCATCAATATATTCAATGGCTATGCTATTTAATACTTTCCAGTGGGAATATAATAGTATTTGTTTCTATTTTGTTTTCTTTAAATCCATCTTGCTTAGAGGTTATTTTTCTCTGGTTTTTAACCCAATTTATTTTTACTTTCAATGAGAGTGAAGATTGAATAAGTGGATCACAAAAGCAAAAACCTTAGAATTTAATCAGAAATATTTTGTGAATTTTGACCCAAGTGATCTATTAATTACAACATGATCTTGTACCAGTGTAAGTATTATATTACAAGTTTCTCTTAAAGAGAAAAACATTCATTTTTCTTTTAAGTAAAGCAAATGAAAGTACTCAAAGAGTTTAAATGGGGAAAATACGTATATGGGTCGAAAGCTACCAAAAACTAACATTCTAAAGGCAACATTTTCCGAGATAATCTGTTTAATCTGCTTAGCAAAGACATAATTTAGCAAAATGAAAACCATAAATATACACAACAATTATCAGAGCAGAAAATATTTTCCTATAAGCACACACTAAACACTAAAGTACTTCGATTTACTGCCGGCTTTCTATACCTTTTCCATTTGTCCTAATTTTAGAATACATGATGAACACTTACTTGGACCAGCAGTGCTACATCCACCAGCATAACACAGAATGGGGCTTTTAGGTCTCCTTTTATGATGCATTAATGTGTACTATACACAGATTCACACACATTAGGGAAAAAAATTACTTTTGAAACTATTAAGAATTGTAAACTATATATTTTCTATTAAATCATACCTTAAATTATAGGCCTATTATAAGTTAGGAAGTTGGGAGGACCCTGAATTTCTTGAGAAAGTTGGGATTGTCCTGTGAAAGCTCTATAGAAACATTTCTCAAATTGAGAATCATAATGTGTAGATGACAGTATTGAGGAGCATATGTAGGGTAAACTGGGGATACAAAAAGTAATTGTGGTGGCTGTAGAGAAAGACAAGTCCTATGTAGGGGAGAACTATCCTTTGCCTCCTCTCTGAATTATTTCTCTTCCTGAAAGGGCGCATTGAAAATTTGGGATCATTGAAAATTAGGGATCAATGTAATGTTAAAAGACCACATAAAGCATCGTTATATTATTCTTTGGCAGTTACTTAAAAAATATATATACAACTAATTTGCCACTGCTATTCTGGTTTATGCTAATTAAATGCCTAGACACTTATTCTTGTATGAAATTATACTATCAGCATTAGTTCAACTCCATTCCAGAAGACTGCAATACTGTGTTTATTACTTATGTAAATTTGGTTAATTACACCCCAACTCAATTATCTTATTTATTGCATTTCTATTAGTATCCTTTTAATAATCACTAACCCTTTAATTAACTCATGAGAATAAGAGGTGTCTTGTTAAATGTAAATTAAATAGATTTAAATAGACAATAGATTGCAAATGGTAGATTTACTGCTAAAGCTATAGAAAACTGTTGCTGGAAGAACTAAATGTACTGATACCATCTGCCTTCATCTATAGGCAAGAAGAAAATTGTATTTTCCTTAGAATTTTTTTTAGCCCAAAGATAAGACCAAAGCAAAACCAAAGTATGGCAGGTTTGTGTTTTGTTCTGCTTTTGCAAAAGTGAATTAAATGTAATTTTGCATTTTGTCTTGCTGTCAGTGAAAACTTCTAGCAATACAGTGAAATATAAAATAAAATTTTTGAATGTGGAATTACTTCTGAAATGAATGTTAAAAGGTTTAAAAATAATCTGTGATCACTGATTTATCTGTCCAGGGTAGAAAGGAGCAAACTATTACAGCTCTTCCCTAAGTGCTCCCTTGTGACCCAACAAGGAAATTAATTAGTAGTGACCACTATGTGGCAATAACCATGACTGCAGCTGAGGCTGAATGTCAATGGGCCGACACTGTAACCCAGTTTGGCTAGCATAAATGTTTCTGCTTTAGCCAGTTTATTTCTCAGAGGTGAAATAAAGACTTAGCCGAGATGTAGAGTGCATCTACTTTCATTTAATAGCAAGTTTTATTCCTTGCAAGGGAGTTCAAGAGCATTTCTGGACTCTGTTATTCATGTTTTGGGACTGTCAGTTTGTCACTGTAAACACTGGAAATAGCTGAAATGGGGCTTTATATATGTATATATTCTCAACTCTTTGGCTGTGGCAAGGTCTAGCATGGAAGAGTAAAATTTTTAAATGTTAGGCTAAGGCTTAGGGTACTTCTTATTTTAACTGAATAACACAATATAAAGTTATGTTTCCATAAATCTTTGAAATTTTAAAATCATGTATTTAGCTTTTTCTTTCAAGATTATAATAGTTCAGAATTAATCATAAAAATAAAAAAATTTAAAGAAACAAAAATATCATCAAAATGTGAAATTGCTAGAGAAAAACATTATAAGAACACATTGTAATAACTTTGGCAGTCCTCAAACTATTTGTTTAACTTATCACTGTCAACATGGCACTCTCAGATATTCCTCTATTTCTTCTTTCCCTTCCAACTTCCAAGATATTGTTTTTTCTCCAGAAATTAGTGAGCTGGAATGCTATCCATAGTAAAAAAAATCCTGATTGAGGGCAATGTCTTACTGTGAATATCATGTGAGACTACTTAATGCATTACACATTTCTTTTTATAATGTTTACTTCATATCATATACATATCAAATCAGTATTTCCAGGCTAAAGTTTTATATTGTGTATTTATTCAAAGTTCTCCTTTTAAAAAAAAGTTCTCTATTCAAATTCTTTTGAAGAGCTCAGAGTGCCTATAGGAAATCTCTGAACAATTTCCTATGGTAATTAATCTTGGCAATATCATGGAAAGAATATCCTTATTGCCTTTCCCATGAAACTCTTTTTCTAGAGAAACAACCTGTGGCTCTATTCTTAGCAAAACTCTTCTACCCAGCATAACGAATGCTATAGAGCTCATTCTGAATTGATAGATCTGTGTCTTGGCTCCAACATTCAGCAGCTCTACTATCTGGGTAAATGTCTTAACCACTCCAAACTCCAATTCTTCATTTTTTCAAGGAGAATAGTAATTATCAACCTATTAAGCTTTATATGAGGATTGATGCTTTATATATGAGGATTATTTGTAAGTTGTTTAATGCAGTGTCTAATACTTAGTGACTGCTAAATAAGTAATAGTTGTATATATTAAAACATTAGAAGGTTATATTAGCTTCAGGGACAGAAACATTTTGCTTGATACAAATGAGAAAATATATGCTATTAAGTTGTGTAAGCTAAGAATTAGTTCTCAGGTTGAAAGTAAAATGATTATTATTTATTAAAGTTGCTTTTCCTTAGATCATGTAGCAAAACAAAACAAAAATCTTAAGTGCTTATAGGAACTCTACTTACAAGTTATGCAATCAAATATCTTTATAAACTGTTCTTATTAACATAGACAACTTCAACAACTACATTAGGCAGTTTAATTCCACTTAAAACAACTTAAAAGTTATTTTATTTTGTTGATATCATGACTGGATATATACACGCCATTTTAGCAAACCACTCCACAGTCATACTGTGGTCCACTCTCCTAGTATGGCTTTCCCTCTGGAATTCTAAAATCCATTCTGCACGGAGTACACTCCAGACCTTCACCACTATTCCTAAAACACCTGCCAAGCAACTGTCCCTTTTTCAACAGTGAAGTTTATCTCTGGCTTCGCAGAGACCATTCCACATATAAGGCATGGAATCATTCAACCTCTCACCTCCACAACTCTAAATGTTTCTTTATCTCCTCTCACTCTCACTTACTTTCCTCCTATCTCTTCTGGGATCTTGTCCCATTTCTTAGTCCAAAACAAACAAAGAAACCCATTATCTGCCTAGGCCCTTAGTTTCCCATCTAGCTTCTGTTATGTCTCTTTCTTTCATTTTCAATAAAGATCATGAATGAAAATGTCACCAAGGGTAATATCCACATTTTTATATCCCTTCCTTCAAATAAACAATCTTATCCTCACCTCTTCTCTGAATCATCTGGTAAAACTCACCAGTATAGTCTTTGTGGCTTATTCCAATGATCAATGCTTAGACACATTTGGTAACCCCACTTCAGTTAACACTGTGATTGCTTCCCTTTTGAAACATCCCCTTCTTATCGCCCATGATAGCATTTCTCTCCCGTTCCTACTTTCTACTCCTAACTCAAAACCATTTGCTAGCTCTACTTTTTTAGATATGCCCTTAAAGTGGATGTTTCTAAAGGTGCAATTCTTAGTTTACTTTCTGACTTTTCTATATCCACATCATCTCACCCCTTCTCTTGATTCAGCTACTACCCATACTAAAATTTTTAAAAGGTACCTCTCAGAGTTTTCCTAAAATCATCATCCGTATGTACCACCACACAGAGGAACTGCACTTCAGATGTCCAATTGCAGTGTGACTTATAAACTACAAAATTAAAATTTCCACCTTTTCTAAAATGCTACCAGCAAACAACAAGAAGCCAAAAAGTACAAAAATCAGTACATCATATGTACATTATTTAAAATATGTCCACAGAAATATCCAATACTTTTCACCAGCATTTGGCAAACCATGTTAAAGGTGACAATTTATATTTAATACAAATTTGAATTCAACCGCCTCAGGCAAAATATAGAAATGGAAGTTTTAGCCTCTACTTCTGATGGGGCCTTCTTTTGTGGATTTCCCAACACTTGAACTTCTTCAGTACACAATCACTGAGCAGATGGTTGAAACGAAATTTTATTGTTAATAATCTCAGTGCTAAAAATGCATTTTAAGATATCTTAATGTATGAATTACATTGAAGTTCAGTCATCAAATCACTTACAATAAAGAAAAAACTCCCAAGTGCTGTTTTTTTCCACTATTCAGAATGAACCACTTACTTTAAAGAGGATTGTCTAATGAGAGGTTGATGCATGACTAGAGACAAATTTTCCCTAATAATTCATTTTTCAATTGTTTTTTTTAACTTGTAATTTTTTGGAACACAATTAGAATAATGGTTCTTGAAAGTGATCTGATTTACATCATGCTATACTAAGCAGATTTTTTAAAGAAAATGTTTATTACAGGTTACTTTTCTAATGCTTTTTTTGACCTAAATTGAATCTCTGAATTTTGAATAGCATGACTTGCCAGTATAATGGAAGAGTGGCTTCTGTCATTTATGTAGCCACAAGCCCTCTACAGAAGGAGAAAGTAAGTTGTATCGCCTTGCTCAGCTCAGTGTGGGATGAAGAATTGGAGATGAGTGATCAGTAAAATAGTCAAAGTTTGATACTTTTTAAAATACTCCTTTTACAAAAGAAGGGAACATTATTGTGTACTTGTCATAATTATACAGGAATTGGGCATGTTATCTTTGCAGGGTCTGATAAAAAAAAGGAACACAGTTACCAAAGTGTAGATACCTCTAATGTTGATGCATATGCATAAATGCTTGCTTTAGCTAAGCTGCCTCAATTCATAAAGTGACACACATTTTAAACGCTTGATAAGTATCTGTTTTCCAGCTTTGGAAAGTTGATTGATCACATGAGAATAAGGTAGTGGATTTAATAAGAAATTTAATAAGCTAACTTTCCCTTCCATTCTTCCCTCTACTAGAAATACAGCTTTTGTTTTTGAGGGCAACTGCTCTTGCTTTATTAATTTAGTATTTAATTCTGAAAATAGAAATAAAAGAGAAATCTGGCTGAATATTTGCCATCTTAATGATCGTCACCTGTTGATTTACCTGCTTTGGTGAATGGGGGTGGGGTTCCTTCTCCTAAATGCATCCCTTCTAAAGCTGGTGACTTCACATGTAGATGTGGATAAGCTTTCAAGATGAAAGAAAAAGAAGATGCTGGACACTCACACATATATGATAGAGATGATCAGAGTCGTAAAGAAGACATCTTGTAAAAATGACTTTGTTACAACATATTTTACATATGTAATTATTGATATATGCATCCCTAGTAATCATGGTAGTCAAATCCAATGGACAGATCATTTCAGTAAATTCAAAATATCTGGTATTTTCTTAGTTTGCCATTGGATTCTACACATCAAGAGGACCTGACGTGGGCCTCAATTTTCCCAACTACAAAGTAGATAACTACCAACCAAAGAGTTATAGCTAAGGCTTAGAAAATAATTTTGATATATTTTATCATGGCTGTCCTTTTCTGCCCATAATATTTATCAACATTTAATTAGCTAGTATACACAATTCATTTTTCTGTTAGTCTCTGTAGAGACAACAAGGAACAAAGGTCATGGCTCCACAAAGCATTTCCTCAGGTAATTGCTCAATTTTCATAGCTCTCAAGCTCTTACTGTGAAGTTAGGTTATGTCCCCTTAGGCTACCTATTATAGATATTTGCTAACTCATCCATTTCTAAATGACCTTAGAGAAGCTTTAGAAATTGGAAACTACCTAAACTTCTGTAGTTTCACCAGTTTATATGTGAGTGGAATAGAACAAGGGAATTTCTTTAGCACATTGTTCGTATATAAATTAAAACAATAGTCTTAATGATGAGGCCCATTTACTGTTTATTCCACCAAATAGTCATCTGTATTCTACTAACACAGGGCAGCATAAATCACACATGGATTTCTTTTAGTGGGAGATGTGTGAAGAAGTTCATTTTAACAAAGAAAGGGTGGTAGAGAGATCCCCCCAAATTATTATCTCATCTCTGCAAGTGCTTATTTTTACACATTCACATGGTTCCTTTAATTTCTCTATATGGACAATACAGGCCATAATTTCTAATATTCCTTCATAAATATAAATATTCTAGACTTTAAATGGGACATTTGTTTATTAAGAATAAACTGTGAAAGCTTTCTCTTCAGCCTAGCATATCCCTAGACTTGCTTTACCCTAACATGTAACTAAGATATGAAATATTCAATGTCACTTCTCAGCATCAGAAAGGTCTTTCATTGGTAGTTAATTAATGATTTACTGACAACTTATCATGAAGAAGTAACTTAATTAGAAGATCAATAGAAAAATTATAGACCCACATTTTTTATTTGAAAATAAACTTGTGCTTGAAAAAACTTTATGCGGAGAGCATTAGAATATTTTCTTCATGTTATGAGACTCACAACAAAATGACTAGCTTCTGGCTATGAGCCCAGCTGATGATTTTTTATGTGTACCATTGTTTACACTTAAAAATTCATCTAGAGTAAGGAAACAGTCATTTTTAATTGAGAAGGGTAAAGCCGTATTTTTAACGTCACATAAATTGATTTCTTAACACTTGACAAGTCAAACTTCTTGACTATTCTCTATCCAACTTATATTAACATAATAAAATGTACTATAAGTGCAGTGTATGAATAAAATGTATTTTTAACATTTGGATGAAATGCTTTCCAATAATAAATTGTGATGCACTTTGATATAATTAGTGTAGCTAGTTGGACCAGTAAATCAGATATTGTTTCAGAGCTAATTATTCATTTGCATTCTTCTTCCTTCAAGTAATTCTTTTAACTAGAGGCCTATCTACAATTATGTGGCATTTTTCTTTGAATGTAGCAATGTAAACCATATATCTTTAAGTAAATGTTGTAAATTAAAACAAGGAAGTTATAAAATATCTTAAAGTGAAGATCAGAATTACATTTGTCTCGGAAAGGAAAATATTATATTTATTTATATTACTTATTCCTAAAATTTCAATTAAAATTTCAGGATGCATGCACTGTGATAGCACTTTGTTTTTTGTCAACTTAAAAATTCCACTCTAATTTCATTCTAAATTCTCGACCTCAATTTTAAAATAAAAGAAAAAACAGCATTTTTTTTTCTTCACAGTTGATAAATAATTAGAAATTATATTGGTGAATCTGCACAACCCCAAAAAAGCTACCCATTAGCATTCCCATAACGAGGAAGTCTGTCAGGAGACTATTCTCCTTCAATGTCCACAACCCTGGCAAGAGAAAATCACCTACTCTCAAATTAAATTTAACCTTTCAGAGCATTAATTATTTATGCAACAATTTCCTTTCGTAGTGTTGAAGTACAGTATTACTCACATGCTTTGACTTTCATGACAATGAATAATTACAAAATGGGGTCTGAAGGAATCGAATCCTCTTGGTTGAATTGGTTTTAGGGAGTTTCTATTTCAGTTCTTTTAACTACATGGTACTAAAAAAAACCAAATGCTTTCAGCATTAGAAATTTCTAATCAAATAGTATTTTGCATGAAAATTATAATAATGTAAAATGATAATGATACCTGAAATGTTAATTTGTATTTAATAGATTTTTTTTTTACACACAGGGTAATCAAATTAAAATTTAATAAGTCAAATATAAAGTTCAAATGTGAAAAAAAGTATAATAGCTTTTATGAAGTAAACAATTACTGTCATTCTTTGGCATACTCATAATTTGTTCAATTTACTGAGCCTAGTTTTCTTACTGTTCCAGACTGGAACCACTTCAGTGAAAATGAATGAGACATGATAATTTGGTGTCTAAATTACAAAGTCTTGGATCTCAGCTAATCTCATTTCTGGGGCCTTATGCCCAGAGATTCTGAATTGATTAGCTTGGGGAGGGAATCAGGCATTGGTGCACCAAAGATCCTATGTTATTCTAATATGCAATCAGTACTTTAAGTTCTTTTAATACAGGGTTCTCAGCCTTGTTGCACTTTGGAAAGCTCTGGGAAAATTTTAAAAAATATGGATGTTTGGGTCCTACATCCAGATATTCTAATTTAACTATTCTGAGACGTGGGCTGAGCAACATGGTTTTTAAAGTTCTCCATGGGCTGAAATGGCCAACTGCCATCAGTCACTAGCCAATTCTAGCACACGTTTTATTCTTGTGGTCCAGATGTGAACCAGCTGTTTCAACCTGCTCTTACTACTGCATCTGGAGCTTGTCACTGAATCTCTTTTTGGCATCGTCTCTTGCACTCTGCCTTATCTTCATTTTTGGCACCTCTCAAGTGTGATTTATGTTCTCCCCTTGAAATCTGGGGAAATATCCCTCCTTTTGACTTAACCTGGGGCTCCCTTTCATGTAATGCTTGCCTCCCACATGGATGCATAGGTAGTACTCCAATCAGATTTTGCAGGTTCCCACCAAACATGAAAAGGACAAAATAGACAGAGGCTGGTCCTCAATCATGAAAACTCAGTGTGGCAGGCTTGGGACAACTCTGGGGAACTCCTATTGTAATTCAACTCCTGAAGAATCCCTGAACCACTCTTTAATCAGTTCCTCAGCAAAACTTGACAAATACATCCATGCATCCCTGTAGACACAATCTTTCACTTCCCAGTTCTATAGCCTCCACTGCACTATAGAAAGAAAGATACTTCTTAATTTGGTAAATTGCTCTTATATTGTCTAGTCTCCCCATGTGTTTCCTTCTACTTGTCATCAATTTTCTCTATCAATCCCAGCACCTATAATTGACATTCTGTTTTTTTAATTCACAGATATATATTTTACCAACTAGTTGGAATAACCTGTTTAGTTTTACTTTCTTTAAATACATTACTAAGTTCCTTTTAGTTTTTGTCATTTTCAGCCTTTTGTCTTCATACATTCTGCAGCTTCAGTAGATAATACTGAAATTTACATTCATTAAAGCTTCAAAACCTAATCTCTGTAGTACACTGTAGACTAGCATAGTCACTATGGAACTGCGAGGGAGTCATTCAGCAACTGAAATACTCATCATGTAAGCTTTGTAGGTTCATACTGAATATAAAATTCGTTAAAATACTGAATTATACAGCTCTAGATTATAGTCTGTCTCCTATAATTTCTTTCAGTGAATGTGAAATTATTGACTCCTCCTGGAGTCATAACAAGTTGAGGAAGTAATTTAGTCTTTATAGTGAAAAACTATTAATGAGGTGATTTTTTGCTATTTTGTGAAAAATGAGAAAAATAAAGCGTTACTTCTTGATTGTGGAAAAAGACATTCTTCATTTTTTGTTTTTTATATAAGACAATATACTAAACAGTGATTGACCAGGATTTTTATATCTTTCATGTTACCTATTAGTGATTAAATAACAAGGTGAAAAGTTGTCTTGTAATTCAAAAAAAGCAGTCTAACTAAAATGGTTGCCTTTCTATAAACCATTGTATCAATATATTGATAGCTGTATAAAATTAGTAATGTGATTCTTTTTTCTATAAAGTTGCAATGGATGTGGTAGCTTCTTGATAGTATAATAATCAAGCTCTTTCTGTGTATGAATTTTGCCAATATTTCAATTCCAAATTCTTTAATTCTACAAACAACTTCAATTTGGAAGAGACTAAACTCATATAAATCCAATTTTGTAAATTATTTGTTGACTAACAGAGTCAAAAATAATATATAATAAAACTACATAGGGGCTTCCCTGGTGGTACAGTGGTTGAGAATCTGCCTGCTAATGCAGAGGACATGGGTTTGGGCCCTGGTATGGGAGGATCCCACATGCCACGGAGCAACTAGACCCGTGAGCCACAACTACTGAGCCTGCGCGTCTGGAACTTGTGCTCCTCAACAAGAGAGGCCACGGTAGTGAGAGGCCCGCGCACCATGATGAAGAGTGGCCCCTGCTTGCCACAACTAGAGAAAGCCCTCACACAGAAACGAAGACGCAACAAAGCAAAAATAAATAAAATTAATTAATAAACTCCTATCCCCAACATCTTCTTAAAAACAAAAAAACTACATGATATATTAGGTATATGTACAGTACTTACTATTGTAGAGTTGTATAACATGTAATACAATTAGATATAATAGTTTTAAGGGAGGTAAAAGCACATAGATTTAGGTAGTAGTGTACTGGTAAACGGATGAAGATGGCTCTCCATAAAAATATATACATATGTGCATATACATATTATAAATTTTACACATGAAAACTTTGTGCAGCACACAATATACAAATAATAAAATATACAGTACTCTTTATTCTAAATTCCATACAGGAAATTGATTTTCCCAGTATGTTTCCATCAGTTTTTGCTAAACTCTTGTATCCATAGCCACTACGGTTGCCAAGTGATTAATGAATATAATTTTGACAAATGTTGGTGGATATTTTTATTTACCTTAATGAGCAAGATGAAAGTGAAACGTGACATGCATTAAAATGTCACTTTTATCAATGATGTAGGGACTTGGCTGAAATAGATGTTTTTTCAAATAATAAAAGAATAATTTTTATTCTTTTGTATTATTCTCAATATAAGAGCCAAAGTCACAACACACTTTTAAATTTCAACTGCATTTTTAACATTTTTTCCATTGCTTTCATGAGTCCAGAGCAGGGTTTTTGCAAACTTCTTAAAGGGCCAGATAGTATATAATTCAAGCTTGCTACCCATATGATTTTTGTTGTGACTACTCAACTGTTATTGGAGCACAAAAGCAACCAGCATGCCTAGGTTCACAGTAACACTTTATGTATAAAAAACAGGCAGTTGACCCACAGGTGGTAGTTTACAGACTCCAGTTTAGACAATGAATAAAACAATAAATCAAGTCCTGGTTTGTGGAATTTACTTACTTCAGTGGTGTAAATACTCCCACTCTGGCCAATTTCAAGCTACCAAAGGGACTTCACTGAAAGAGGATTTGAAAAGAGAGGCTCAGTGGCAGAATATCATATAGTATTTCAAACATACAGATACAAAAGGTATAGAGCATAGAGAATAGTAAAGTGTAGTAACAAAATTAGGAAACAATAAGTTTTGAGTTATTACCTTTGTTTTTAATTTATTTTTGATATATATGTTTGTGTATATTTATATATATATAAAACCAGCTTGTATTTATAAAATTCCTGAAAATTTAATAATCTGCTCTGTGAGACAGTATAAGCCAGCTCCAGAAACCAGTGGTTTTTATATTTGGTAATATATAATTAAAAAATCACGTATTTAAGTAGTCCAATATCTATAAATAATTATAAATATTCCTTAGACATTGTTCTTAAAATTTTTGACAAGGCATATGTTCACTAGTTGACCGTCAACAGCTTTTATGTAAAAAAATATTATTAGCATTAGTTGCAATAATAATATCAGTACATATGGAGATCTTTCTGAAGACAAACAAACACTGGATACATGCAAACAGAGTCAAACATTAGACATGTGTGGACTATAATCTTTATGTTCTTCAAAAGTAAAAGACAACTCTAGGGAAAGAGCATTGACCATGAATGAATATTCTCAGGAATTCTATTTTCAGTTTTGCAACTGATAAAATAGTTTCACCTTTTTCTTTTTTCCAACCATTTAATTTTTATTTATTTTTGGCTGTGCTGGGTCTTCGTGGCTGCGTGTGGGTTTTCTCTAGCTGTGGCAAGCAGGGGTTGCTCTTCGTTGCGGTACATGGGTTTCTCCTTGTGGTGGCTGCTTTTATTGCAGAGCACAGGCTCTAGGCGCACAGGCTTCAGTAGTCGTGGCTCGCAGGCTTCAGTACTTGTGGCTCGCGGGCTCCAGAGTGCAGGCTCAGTAGTTGTGGCGCACAGCCTTGTTTGCTCCGTGGCATGTGGTATCTTCCTGGGCCAGGGATCGAACCCGTGTTCCCTGCATTGGCAGGCAGAGTCTTATCCACTGCGCCATCAGGGAAGTCCCTAGTTTCACCTTTTGACACCTCCCCCATGCACAAGGTAAAGATTATGAGCCTTGGCATTTGTCTTCTTCACAAGGGTATCATAAGAATAAGTGAAACAGTTTCCAAACAGTGTGCTTACCTATTTAGTAAAAAGGCATTTTCCTAAAAACAAAGAGACTTTTTTAAACTCCATGCACAATATGACCTAGTGTGGCAGTTTAATTGTGGCATTGAATAGGCCTGTTGGTTTACTGTAACTACACAACAGGAACGCAGATGCTGAGCTGTGCTGGCAATTCTACCAACTCTATCCCAGTCTCTTAATGCCATCCTGTTGAGCACAACCTTATGGTGACATTAAGTGTGGTTTGACAGAGGGTCCTGCATGGAAGATGCATGACCTTTGACTCCTATATGCTAAACTTTGCTTTAAATAATCCTTCATGGGCTGACCTTTTAGATTACCTGTTGTAACTTTGACTTTGCAGTGCAAATATAAATGTGCCAACAATAGTATGAGGTGGATAATATTCAGTCTACATGTATGGGGAAATGAAAGGATAAACACAAAGTCCTTTGTTTGCTAGCTGAAGAAGAAAATCTACAATCCAATATGAGTATTTGTAAAATGATCTCCAGCTTATTTGAAAATGAATATATGAAAATCTGAAAAGCAAGGGATATTCAATTTTCAGAAGTAAAGTGCTTGGTAGAGAAGACTTTACTAAGAAAAAAGGATGAAACATTTTGGTTTTAAATAATTTCTTTGTCAGCTTCTATGTTTAGGGATTTATGGAACAATTCTCTCAACTCCAAATTCTAATAAGTTTCTTTGGAGAAAATGAAAAAAGCAAAGCAGTGACTCTGAAAGGAATTAAGAGAACTCAAGAAGGAAACGTGCATGGAATCAACTCTTCCTAACATTTTTGTTTCTTGTTTTAGCCATTAGGCCCTGCTAGAAAAGCCTCACATGTAATCCGTTTTATAATAAATTTCCATTACCAGCATTGCCAACCAAGGAAATCAATTATATTTTGAAGTAGAGTTAATAGAGTAACAGTATCTATAAAGTAATCCCATTTATAAAAAATTAAAAATATTTATAAAATACTGGGGAATGGGGGGTATACTTTCAAAAAGTTTGAGAAGCTCAAAAATATTCAATCTAATGTGATCAAACTGATATCCTGAAATAGATTTTTAACTTTTTCATATCTTTGCAAGAAAGCAAAGTAGATTCTGATGAAAAGTAAATTGGGTAAATCTAATTTATTTAGGAAATCTGAGATTGTTTGATGATACATCTCGTTTTTGTGCTGTTAGGAGAGATTTTGTGTATGAATATGTATTGTGTATGTTTAAAATAGTAAGACCATAGGTTTATATATATTATTTCATCTAAAGAGGCAAGATAATGTATTTCTATTCTGTCTATTGCCTTTATGATTTAAGTTGCAAATAATCATTATAACTTATCTGGTGGACAATTATTTGATGTCTCTCAAAATAGCTAAATAGAAATCACATTGATAATGAGGCCTAATTTGGTCAATATGTGTCTGGGCCAAGTAGCCTTGTTTTCCATTCATGTCCACAAGCTCTAGTCACTCCATCTAATCTACATAGTAATGATAAGAGTGATGATGAATAACAGGAATTTTCGCAATATGTTCAAATTTTTAATTCAGTTACTCTCTAGCCTACTGTACATTGATATTTTCTTAGGATATTAAAAAAAATTCCAATGTTGAAGCCATACCCCAGGTCAACTGAAAGAAAATCTCTGATAGAGGGGTTCAGTCATCTGCTTTAAATCTTCCAGAAATGACTATAATATGCAACCAGTGATAAAAACCACTGTGCTAGCCCTATCAATAGTTGGTTCATATACATGTAATAAATAGGATGGGAAATGAATGTCCAACCAGGGGCCACAGTTCCTAACCCCCTCTTCCTTCCCTCTTAACCAGTTTCTACCAATAGAACGGAAGTGGAAGTAATATATGCCTCTGACCCAAAGTAGGTAACCTAGGGGTTTGCTCTGTATACTTCCTCCTTCCCTGTGGCCAGATATAAATAACCTAGATAACTGAGGCCCCATAGAATGGAAAAAATGTGAGTCCCCAAATAACCACTGAGACAGTCATCCACAAAAGAGAAGAGTAATTTTGATTTTAACTGAGCAAGAAATAAACGTATCCACTTACACTATTGAGACCGGGGTATTTTTGTTAAAGTAGTTGATATTCCTTCAATGCATAGAGTCCTTAATGGTGGCTAAAGAGCCATTATCTATCCAACCTTGGATCTCCTTTGTCAAAGAGCAATCTTATTAAATATTGCCAAGAAGTTTATAAAAATCTAAACCTTGACCTGATAAAAAAGGCAATTAAAATTATATACACAAAGTACATTAATTTTTCCTGATTTTATTTAGAGGAATGAAGTGATTTATATTAGATAATTTAAAGTTAAAAACATATATGTAACAAAACTGGATAATTTTTATATTTATACACTAACTTTATACTTATATACATGTTCTATATAATTATGTTGGATGTGCATATATAACATTGTGCATATTTTGCTGATCATAGGTCTCTTAGAGTTTAATTTTTAAAATTTTGTTAATATGTAAAATATATTTATTTAAAGAAATAAAATATACAGATAAATTGACAAATAGTTTTAGACTTCGATAGGTAAAGAATGCCAAATTTTTAAAAGCACCAAGAGAAAAACAAGTTGTTATGTACAAGGGAACCCCCATAAGACTATCAGATATTTCCACATAAACTTTGCAGACCAGGAGGGAATGGCATGATATATTCAAAGTTCTGAAAGAAAAAACTGGCCAACCAAGAATACTCTGCCCAGCAAAAGTGTCCATCAGTATTAAAAGAGAGATAAAGTTTTCTAGACAAGCAAAGGGCCAACTAGATTGGCCTTAGAAGAAATGGTAAAGGGATATCTTTAAGCTGAAATGAAAAGGGCACTATTTCACAACAAGAAAACATATGAAAGTATAAATCTCACTGGTAAAGGAAAATATATAGTTAAAATCAGAATAATCTAATGTTGACTAGCGGTGGGGTAGTCACTTATAAATCTAGTATAAAGGTTGAAAGACAAAAATAGTAAAAAATAACCCTAACTACAAAAATTTGTTAATGGAGACACAAGATAAAAATATGTAAATTGTGAAATGTTTTACAATGCATTCAAACTTAAGTTGTTATTAAGTTAAAATAGACTGTTATAAATATAAGATACATCATGTAAGCCTCATGGTAATCACAAAGCAAAAATGAATACTAGATACACAAAAGAGAAAAAGAAAGGAATCCAAGAATACCAGTGCAGAAAATCATCAAACACAAAGAAGGCAAGAGAAGAAGAAAGTAACATAGGAATTACAAAACACTAAGAAAACAAGGAAAACGGCACTAAGGCCATACCTATCAATAACTACTTTAAATGTAAATGGATTAAGTTATCCAGTGAAAAGACACAGAAGAGACTCAATTCAGCTTTAAGGACACACACATTAAAAGTGAAGAAATGGAAAAAGATATCATATGCAAATGGAAACCAAAAGAAATTTGGGGTATTTACACTTATATCAGCAAAATAGACTTTAAGACAAATACTGAAATGAAAGACAAAAAAGATTATAAATAATAAAGTGGTCAATCTAACAAATGATATAACATTTGTAAATTTTTATGTGCCCCAAATAAACGCATCTAAATATATTAGCCAAATAGTAACCATCTAAAGTGGGAAATAAACAACAATACAATAATAGTAGGAGACTTCAATACTCCATTTTCATCAATAGATAGATCATCCAGACAGAAAATCAACATGGAAACATTGGACTTGAACCATACTTTCAACCAATAAACCTAGCAGACATATACAGAACAGTCCACCCAACAGCAAAAGAATACACATTCTTAAGTGCACTTGGAACATTCTCCAGGATAGCTCATATATGTCAGGTCACAAAACAAATCTTAATAAATTTAAGAACACTGAAATCATATTAAGCATCTTTTCTGACCATAATGGTATGAAACTAGAAATCAATAACAAGAAGAAAAACTGGGAAATTTGCAAATATGTGGAGACTAAACAACATGCTACTGGACAAAAAAAGGAATCAAAACAATAATTAAAATATACCTTGAGAACAATGAAAATTAAAATATAACATACCAAAACCTATGGGATGCAGCAAAGCAGTTCTAAGAGGGAAGTTTACAGTAATAAATGCCTACATTAAGAACAGGAAGAATCTCAAATAAAAAACCTAACTTTACATCCTAGGAAACTAGAAAAAGAACAATCTAGGCCCAAAATTAGTAGAAGGAAGGAAATAACAAAGATTAGAGTGGAATAAAAATGAAAGAGAGGCTAAGAAGACAATAAAAAAGATTAATGAAATTAAAAGCTGTTTTGACAGTAAAAAGAATAAACAGATCTTAAGCCAGATTCACCATGAAAAAAAAGAGAAAGGACTCAAACGAAATCAGAAATGACAAAGGAGACATTACAACTGATGCCACAGAAATACAATAGATCTTATGAGTCTACTATGAACAAATATATGCCAACAAATTGCACAAACTAGAAGGTGCATATAAATTTCTAGAAATATACAACCTACAAATGTTGAATCAGGTAGAAATTGAAGTAGATTAGTTACTAGTAATTGAGTACATTAATTACCAGTAAGGAGATTGAATCAGTAATCAAAAACCTCCCAACAAACATAATTCCAGGACCAAATGGCTTCACCAGTGAATTCTACCAGACACTTAAAGAGCAATAAATACCAATCTTTCTCAAACTCTTCAGAAGCATAAAAGAAGAAAATGGCCAAACTTATTTTACAAGGCCTGTGTTATGCTGATGCCAAAACCAGACAAAAACACCACAGAAAAAGAAAATTGCAGGCCAATAGCCCTGATGAACATAGATGCAAAATTTTTTAGCAAAATACTAGCAAAATGAATTCAACAATACATTAAAAACATTAAAAACCATGATCAAGTGGGATTTATTCCAGGGATATGGGGTGTTTCAGCATCTGCAAATCAATGTGATATACCACATTAACAAAATTAAGGATAAAAATTCTACCATCATTTCAACAGATACAGAAAAAGCTTTTGACAAAATTTAACATATTTTCATAATAAAAACACTCGACAAAATGGGTATAAAGGGAAATGCACCTCAACATAATAAAGGTCATATATGACAAGCCCACAATTAACATCATATTCAACAGTGAAAAACTGAAAGCTTTTCCACTAAGATCAAAAATACGCAAGGATGCCCACTCTTGCCACTTTTATTAGATATAGTATTGGAGGTCCCAGACAGAGCAATTAGGCAAGAGAAAAAGCCATCCAAATCTGAATGGAAGAAAAAATGTTGCTATTTGCAGATGACATGATATTATATAGAAAACAAACAAACCAACATTCCTCAAAAGAAACTGTTAGAACTAAAAAATGAATTCAGTAAAGTTGCAGGAAACAAAAATCAATATATAAACATCAGTGGCATTTCTATACACTAATAATAAACTATAAGAAGACAAATTTTTTAAAAATCTCATTTATAATTGCATCAAAAACAATAAAACATTTAGGAATAAACTTAGGAGGTAAAAGACCTGTGCACTGAAAACCATAAGACATTGTTGAAAGAAACTGAAGAAACAAATAGAAAGATATCTATATACATGGACTAGATAAATTAATGTTGTTAAAATGTCCATACTTTCAAAACAATCTACATATTCACTGCAATCCTATCAAAATTCCAATGGCATTTTTCACAGAAACAGAATAACCCTAAAATTTGTATGGAACCACAAAAGACCTGAAATACTCAAAGCAATCTTGAGAAATAAGAACAAAGCTGAGGGTTTCACATGTCTCAATTTCTAACCATTTTACAAAGATATAGGAATTAAAACAGTATGGTATTGGCATAAAAACAGACAGATCAATGGAACAGGATAGAGAAGCCAGAAATAGTGTCATGTATATATGGCCAATTAATTTACAACAAAGGAACCAAGAATATATAATAGGGAAAGGATATTATCTTCAATAAATGTTGTTGGGAAAACTGGATAGCCACAGGCAAGAGAATGGAACCAGACAAAAGTCTTACACCATACACAAAAATCTAAGAGGATTAAAGACTTAAATATAAGACTGAAACCATAAAACTCCCAGAAGAAAATATAGTCAGTAAACTCTTTGACGTGAGTTTTGCAACAGTTTTTCTGAATCTGATACCAAAAACAAAGGCAACAAAATAAAGAAGTGAGAGTACCTCAAACTAAAAAGCCTCTGCACAGCTAAGGAAACTATCAATAACATGAAAAGGCAACATTCTGAATAGAAGAAAATATTTGCAAATTATATGTCAGATATGGGGTTAGTATCCAAAATATATAAAGAACCCATATGACTCAATAGCAAAAAAACAAACAAAATCCAATTTAAAAATGGGCAGAAGATCAGAATATTTTTTCAAAAAAAGACAGATGGCCAACAGGTACATGAAAATGTGCTCAACATCACTAATCATCAAGGAAATGCAAATCAAAACCACCATGAGATATCACCCCATACATGTTAGAATTGCTATCAACAAAAGGACAAGACATAATTAGAGTTGGGGAACATCTGGAGAAAAGGGAACCATTGTGCACTATTGGTGGGAATGTAAATTTGTGCAGTCAAATGGAAAACAGTACGGAGATGCCTCAAAAATTAAAAATAGAAATATCATATGATCCAGCATACTCATTTCTGGGTATATATCCAAAGAAAATGAAGTCATCATCTCAAAAAGATATATGCATCCCAATATTTGTTGTAACATTATTTACAATAGCCAAGACATGAAAACATCCTAAGTGTCGAGGGATGAATAAATAAATAACTTGTGGGATATGTGTGTGTGTGTGTGTACATATACATATCTATCTATATAGACAGATATCCAGCTATAAAAATAACCCTTGAGGGCATTATGCTAAGTGATATAAGTCAGACAGAGAAAGACAAATACTTTATGATATCATTTATATGTGAAGTCTAAAAAGAAAAGAACTCATGGATACAGAGAACAAATTGGTGGTTGCCTGAGGTGCAGAGGTGGAGAATGGGATTGGGTGAGAAGGGTGAAGTTAGTCAAAAGGTAAAAACCTTCCTTAAAAAAAAATGCCAAATTTATTCATAACTATAATTAGAGAAAAGTAGAAAACAAGTACATAAGTTCTAAACTTACAGAAGCTTAAATGTAGAATAATATAAATCATTGAATTAACATCAAAGAAGTTGGAACAGTAAGAAAAATTGAAGATATGGGACAAACATTTTTGTCCATATAATGCTTATTTTGGCCCAGGAACTTACCTAGCAACTTTATAAATATTTAAATACAAAGTAGGATAGTAGATATAGACCCAAATGGACAACAATTTCAGTAACTGTTCATGAACTAAATGCTTCCATTAAGAAACTATATATGTTTAGAAAGTAAGAATCACACTTCTAAATAAAACACAAAGAAAAAAAATTTTTAATGAATTCTTATAAAGGTATAACACACCACTGTGTGTGGAAGGTGACTACGTCACACTTTAAAGGAAAATTTATATCCTCAAATATTTTTTCTGAAAAATGTCCAGAAGTTTAAGCTTAATGAACAACAATATAACATAAAAAGTTAGAAAAAGTATAGAAAAACAATCTCAAAGAATATAAAATTGTAAGAAGTAATAAGGATAGAAGCAGAAATTAATGTTTTTAAATGCAAATTTACACTAGAAAGGATTAACAAATTCAAATTTGAAAAAGACAAATAAGAGGGATAAACCTTACTTAAATTTGATAATACAGAAAACAGAGGATGCATAATAACCAATACCTGGAAAGAAGAGGGAGATAGCATTGAAGATGCAACCAAAATTGGAAGCAATTAAATCATTATTTATAGTTTTATGACCAAATTTTGACAATTGAGGTAATCAAAAAATCTTAACAAATAAAACTGAGAAAATTTACTCAAAAAGAAACAGGCTACCTGAACAGTCTCAAGTATTCAATGTTTTGACTCAGTATCTTTCCTGAAAATGACAGGACCCTTCCTCTCCCTTCTCTTCACATGTTGTTGAACCCCTGCTGCCCAAGTACTCAAATAGCGTTCTAGAAGAGAAGGTGGCTACAGAGTAGCATCAGACTTTATGAGAATGACAAATAAATTTTTATTTTATTAAGTTGCTAAGATTTGGGGTTTATTTGAGAAATGCCTGTATCTTGCTTAACTTACTGATATCTTGGTTCTTGTCACAGGTAAAATTCAACCTCTAAGGGATATAACAGCAGTATAGGTGTGCTTACCATGCCATAGAAGTCCAACATTATTTTCAGAGAACTATATTCCCTTATAGATTTCTGCTCTTCCATTTTTAAAAAGGGTACCAATTCTCATGTTTGCAAAATGGTAGCCAGTATTCCAGCTGTCATAGCTGCATCTCATTACAAAGAAGACTATATAAAAAAGTGAAAAGGCCACAGGGAAAAGCCAATGAATCTTCAAAGAGATTTTAAGGAAATTGCACCCAATGACTTTCTTTTACATTTCAATGACCCAAACTTTGTTGTGTGCCCACATTTATCCACTTGGGAGACACAGAAATGCTGTATTTTAGCTAGGCACATTTTTCCATCCAAAGAAAATTGTGATTCTTAATATGAAGAAGAGGAGGATGAATTTTGGATAGGCCAATTAATAGTCTGTGCCAAATGGCACTTTCTAACATGTATCAAAATGCGTCTTTCAAGAAGGACTATATATTAATCATCTTTGCATTATCAGCAATTGGCAAATAGCATATATAAAAATTATACGGAATGTGGCCAAGATGGTAGGAGACCCTGAGCTCACCTCCTCTCATGGGGACACCAAAATTACAACTATTTACAGAGCAACTATCTACAAGAAAGATCTGAAAACTAGTAGAAAATATATTCCATAACTAAAGATAGGAAGAAGGAACCACAAAGTCAAGACCCACATCCTCAGGTAGGCGACCCACAAATGGTAAGATAGTCACAACTGCAGAGGTCTTCCACAAATGGTAAGATAATCACAACTGCAGAGGTCCTCCCCAAGGAGGGAGGGGGCTGAACTTCACATCGGGCTCCCTAGCTTGGGAGTCCTGCACAGGGAAGATGAGCCCCCAGAACATCTGATTTTGAAGGTTAGTGGAACGTGCATACAGGAGGGCTGGAAGGCTGTAGGAAATGGACTTCACTCTCAAGCGGTGCACACAAAATCTTACATGCTACAAGTTCAAACAGAGACAGTAATTTGAAAGAAGTCTAACTCACTTGCTGATCTTGGAGAGCCTCTCAGAGAGGCAGAAGGCAACTGGGATTCTCCCTGGGGACAGAGACTCTAGAGGCTGCCATTTTTGGTCTGTCCATCAACAAGTGTTGTCCCCAGAGCTTCCCCAAGACCTGGCCCCAGCTACTAGTAGGATGGCACTAGCCATGGGACTCCTGTGTCACACAGCCAGCTGCCCTGGGGCCAGGACGTGGCCCTGCCTACTAGCAAGCAGCCACCACACAAGGAAGAGTATAGCAACAATCTGGGCTGGGGTACCCTGGTTACCAGTGTACCCACAATATTTGGCCCCATCACAATGGAAGAGTCCATGCAGCCCACAGAGAAGCACCCTTAGAGCATATAGCTCTATGGACCAGAAAGGAGAGGGCTTCTGGGCCCCACAGGACATTTCCTACATAAAACCACTTCACCAAAATCAGGAAACATAACCAACCTACCAAATACATAGAAATAAAAACAGAGTTGGTCTTAATCAGGAGACAGAAGAATATATTCCAAATGAAGAAACAAGAGAAAACCTCAGAAAAAGAACTAAATGAAGTGGATATTAGCAATCTATTTGATAAAGAGTTCAAGATAAAGTTCATAAGGATGCTAAATAAACGTGGGAGAAGAATGGATAAACACAGTGAGAATTTTAAAGAGTTAGAAAATATAAAGAATCAAGCAGAGCTGAGAATGCAATAGAAATAAAAAATACACTAGAAAGAATCAACAGTATTAAAGATGATACAGAAGAGCAGATTAGCAAACTGGAAAACAGAAGGTGAAGATCAACCAAGTTGAACAGAAAAAAGAATTTTATAAAATGAATCTAATTTAAGGGACATCTGTGACAACCTCAAACATACTAACATTCATATTATTGAGGTCTAGAGGGAGAAGAGAAAGGGGCAGAGAACTTACTTAAAGAAATAATAGCTGAAAACTTCCCTAACCTGAGAAAGGAAACAAACATCCAGGCCTAGGAAGCACAGAGTTCTGAACAAGATAAACCCAAAGATGTCCACAGCAAGACACATTATATTTAAAATGGCAAAAATTAAAGATAAAGAGAGATTTTAAAAGCAGCAAGAAAAGCAACTAGTTACAAAGAAGGCAACTTCCATAAGATCCCAACAGCTGACTTCTCAGCAGAAAATCTGCAGGCCAGAAGGGAGTGCCACAATATAGTCAAAGTGATGAAAGGAAAAACCTACAACCAAGACTGCACTTCACGCAGCAAGCCTATTATTCACATTTGAAGGAGAGATGAAGAGTCTTACAGAAAATCAAAAGCTGAAAGAGTTCAGCACCACAAAATGGGCTTTATAATAAATGTTACAGGGAATTCTTTAAGCAAAAAGAAAATATCACAACTAGAACTATTTAAATAATGAAAGGAAAAAAATCTCTTTGAAAAGACAAATATACAGTAAAGGTAATAGTGTTGAGAAAACAGCTACATACAAAAGAAACAAACTAAACTACTTTCTCACACCATATACAAAAATAAACTCAAAATAGATTAAAGACTTAAATATAAGAATGGAAACCATAAAGCTCCTAGAAGAAAACATAGGCAGTAAGTATACTCATTGACGTCAGTCCTAGCAATAGTTTTTTGGATATGTCTCCTCAGGCAAAGAAAACAAAAGAAAGAATAAACATATGGGACTGCATCAAACTAAAAGCCCTTTTCACAGTGAAGGAAACTAGCAACAAAACAAGAAGACTGACTACTGTCTTTTTGGGATATGATATTGAATGGGAGAAGATATTTATAAATAATGTATCAGATAAGGCATTTATATCAAAAATACAAAGAACTAATACAACTCTGTATCAAAAAAGCAAATAACTCAGTTTAAAAAATGGGCAGAGGACCTGAATAGACATTTTTCCATTGAAGACATACAAGTGGCCAACAGACACATGAAAATATGCTCAACATCACTAATCATCAGGGAAATGCAAATTAAAACCACAATGAGGTACCATTTCATACCTGTCAAAATGGCTGTCATCAAAATACAACAAATAAGTTTTGTCAAGGACATGGTGAAACAGGAACACTCCTGCACTTCTGGTGAGATGGTAAATTGGTGCAGCCACTATGGAAAACAGTATGGAGGTACCTCAAAAAATTAAAAATTGGACTGCCATATAACCCAATAATTTCACGTCTGGGTATTTATCCAAATAAAAATGCCTAGTTCAAAAAGATATATATGCACCCCAATGTTCATTGCAGCATACTTGCAATAGCCAAGATATGGAAGTAACCTAAGTGCCCATCAATAAACTAATGGATAAGGAAGATGTGGTATTATATTCAATAGAATATTAGCCAATAAAGAAATGAAATCTTGCCATTTTCAACAGCATGGATGCATCTAGAGGGTATTATCCTAAGTGAAATAGGTCAAAGACAAATATCACATGATCTCACATGATCTCATATATGGAATCTAAAAGACAAAACAGTCAAAACAAAATGAAAGCATACTTGTAGATACAAAGAACAAATGGGTTGTTGACAGAAGGGAGGGGAGGGAGGGAAGTGGATGGGTGAAAAAAGTGAGGAGGATTAAGGGGTACACATCTCCAGTTATATAATAAATAAGTCACAGGGATATAATATACAGCATGTGGAATATGGTCATTAAAAATTAAAATAGAAACCCTGGGAAATAAAGGAAAAATACATATGATGTATTACCTATTAAGTTAACAGCATCAGAAGCACCTACCTGAAGATACTATAACCATGTACTTAACTCATGATATTTCCTTATTTTCTATTACTATTTTGCTCTGGGTCAAAAATGATATCATAGAGATCCATGTTCAAATCTGGATTTTAATACTTTTTATATTTTTTCTTAATTGAGCAATGTAAGTCAAACTAAAGAACCTCTCTAAGGTTTATTTTTCTCACCTATAAACCAGTGTGATAAGATCTACCTGAAAGGGCTGTTGAAATAATTAAATATGACACTATATGCAAGGTGCTTAGAAAATGCCTGACACATGATAGTACTAAGTAATAGTATTTTAAGCATTAATCCCATAGCTGAGAGAAGATATTTAGCTTTCTCTTCACTCTTTTTTATTCAAAATTTTTGACTGGAAATAAAACATTTAACTATTATTGTAAAATAGTATCTAGTGAATAAACAAACTCATTTTTCATTCCTGGTATTTTTTATAAAGACAAGTTTTTACACTAGAATGAATACTAGCATTGAGTCATTTTGTTGATATTTCTTCCTCCTGATGGAAGCCAATTTGAAAACAAGTAAGAGTGTAATATTTAACATATACAGTCCATCAGATAACAAAATATCTTCAAATAATGTTTACCGTATAATAGTATCTACTGTGAGGAAATTTTATATTTATTTCTAATTTAAATCCTACGTGCTCTAGTTTGTGGGACAAACTTATTTGTTCCTTGTGTGTTTGTTCTTTGTATATTCTTAGTAGAGTAACAGGTGCCCTTAATGTTGGAGAGAAAAATGAAAACCATCATTTGAACAAAACAAGAAATATTTATAAAACAGTGTATATAAAGAGTGAATAATATGTTAGCAGGAAAACAGTAGGTACCTTCCCATTATATTTGCTTTTTAAAAGGCTTTTAAAAATTCATAGAAGTCTAAAGTTGCTAAATAAACACCAATAAAAATAGTTTCATGTAGTGGAAAGAGTAGGCACAATCATTCCTAATAGGGTAAGAGATTCAGCAATCTCTAACACCTTATTCATCCTCTTGGACACAGGGGATGGTCAGGTAATTGAAAAAGAACACAATAATACTGGGTTTCTAATGGCTCATCAATGCTGCATACACGAAAACATTGAAACTCTAGTTTAATAATTATGGTACACTGTTTAGTGAGCATAAACATAATGGTAGGGCTTCACAGCTTCTAAAGATTTTTGTCACGCTTTACACGAAATGAAGAAGAATTTTATGTATAGTTTAGGAATTATAATTCACCAGTTAATTTATATATTTGCCTAGTGTCATAAAAATCAAACTAATCAATTTAGCTTCTGACAATGCAATCTATTTTCCATATTCTTGCATAATCCTTTTTATCCAGAATTAATTTTAATATATGAGTTACATTAATTGAAATCCATGTAATTAATCACAAGAGATCCCTGGACACTTGCTAGTTTTGGTGACATTCTCCAGCAAAACAGCAAGCTCACTCTTGGGTAGTTGTTTTTAACCATTCTGAGTATTTTCATTCCAAATGCTTTTTTAATGGAATTATTAAAAAACACTAGTGCCTAGTTAAAGATGAGACAAAAATTGGACATTTTTTCATGTAATATCTATACAAAAAAATGAAGAACCAGGAAGAGTAAGAGATGAAACCATGAAAGGGGAAGAGGAAAAACATGGAAGCAGAAAAGAAATGGCAAAATATCTAGGAAAGGGCTATGCCTATAGGCTATGAAGCAGCAGCAGCGGCATTAAAGTAAATGAATGAAGAGAAAAACATACAGAGAAATCAAATTTAATATTACCCTATGGGTTAAGACTTCAGAGAATGAAGGTGGTCACAACATGTAGAGTTTAGAGAGGTTTAGAATAGAACAGAGTACACAGAACTGAACATGAGTAAATTATTGGTGAACTCTTGGAAGGTGCTTTGGGTATAAGAACACAGGTCAGTGAAGTTCAAAGAAAAAAATGGAGCTGTTAGGAGAGTCTTAGAGGTGATGATTGTAAGCAAGTGGAGACTTGAAAGAAAAGTTGAAGACAGAGTAATGATGACAACTATAGGCATTGAAAAACAGAATTTACCCAGGTGAAAAAGAGTTGGGAAAGTTTATCTGCTCATCAGAAAGCTTTTGTCCTTTTTTGACACTCAGTGGTAAAAATAAACTATATAATAATAAATATAAAAATATTACAAAGCCATCTTAATTTATCAATGCTATATTCTGTAAAGTATAAAGATGAATCTCAGAGCTGTCAATAAGGCAAGAAGTGAAGTTTGAAATGTAATTAGGAATAATAGAATGCATGCAGCTAAATTAATGTTTCTTTATATAGGCATCTATATATGTATATGTACACAAACACACATAGACATACACACACATATGTACGTGGATATTCTCATTTGAACTACTGCTGAAAGTGTTCAGTCATTTTACTTGTTGAAATGTTTAATTGTAAGTTTCAGAGGTGATACTTTGGAGAAAACATAGCTGCCTGAGACATTAGTTCTTGTTCTGAGGCCACTTAACCCTATAACCTTGATTAATTTATTTAACTAAAGAATCTCTAGATTTCTACTTATGAAAGCTTAATTAATACAATAGTCTTTAAGGTCCATTTTATATATTAAATTGTATTCCTCTTCTCAGAGTTTTATTTTAAATAGTCTCAAAAAATTAAGGTCTACATTCAAAGTTGCCTTCGTATTTAGAAGCAGAATCGGTATATAAACATATAGTAACCTTTCTTAATCATCCATTTTAAGGAAGCCTTCAAAAGTGATGACAGCTCATACTGCCTTTTATATTTATTGGGTATAAAGTTGGAACCTACATTAAATGCACTTAATGGCATTAATGCATGCATAGCATTCTTTCCATGTGTCACATATAATTTTTCTGCAGTGGATGATATGTAGCAACTAAAAATACAAACCACCTGTTGTTCAGATTTTCCCTACTGAGAGTACTGCATTGTTTAGCTTTTTCTACAGTGTGCTCTGTGTGTCAATATTGATTTTAGAAAAAGTAATAAAGGATCCTGTCAAAATAAAGTTATAACCTAAGGCAATTTACATTGCTGAAGGGGGTCAGCTTTAATAACCATCACCATCTTACTAGAACCGCTGTGAAATTTCATTAACGCTGTACTCCAGTCACATACCAGCTAGGTTTACAATTACTACTTGATTATATGTCTGTATAGATCTTTAGGCACAAGTCTCCTTTTTGTGCCCTGTATCGTTTGGTGCGTGGGGTTTCTTTTCAATTCAGTGGAAACTCTATTCAAAGAAAGAAAAAGGTTGGTATTGAAACTGTTCCTCAACTCAGCGCAAAAGTACTGAACACATTGCCATTTTAGGACATTTGGCATTTTAATCTATCCACCCTTCTTGAGTTAGATATCTGTTTGAGATCAAGACAGAATGACTGTACATGTAAATGTAAACAAAAGAAAAAATAAGCAAGGCTTTGGGAGACTCGGGGCTATGTACCAGAAGGAACATGGAACTGCCTTTTCTTCTAGCTCTGAAATGAAGAACATCCTCAGCTTCACCTGTTATTTATCAATACATGTCGACCCATCCAACAAATTGGAAAACAAATCTGAATGGGCACTGAGATGGTGAGAAATATAAACATGTCTACCCTCTTACTCAATAAGTTGATATTTCTATGTACAGTTGACCCCTGAAAAACTTGAAGATTAGGGGTGCTGACCCTTCACAAAGTCATAAATCTATATATAACTTATAGTCAGCCTTCTGCATCTGAGGTTCCTCCCCATCTGTGGATTCAACCAACCAAGGATCATGTAGTACTGTAGTATATACTATTGAAAAAAGAACCCACATATAAGTGGACCCATGCAGTTCAAACCCATGTTGTTCAAGGATCTACTCTAATTCTTTTCAACTATAGACTGGAGAATTTTAATGTTAAATTTTGAGTGAAACAGGCCAACTCAACACCGAATGCTTCTCAGTAACAAATAATGTATTGAGGCAAGTTTCCAGTATACTTACACGTTTCTGTAGTTGAAAGGCAAACCATAAATTATCTTATAAAATATACAGTCTATAGTCCCCTGGACTACAGGAACACTGAGAGGTAAATTTAAAAGAAAGAGTTTATATTTGTCAACACTGAGCCCTGTCACCCACAGGCTTTGTATACTGACCAGTGTTGAGGCAATCCTGACCAAGTGGGCAGTATGTTAGAAGACCATACTTACCAGTGGGTGATTTCCAGGTAATCATGTAGCATTAAGCCCAATGTCTAGTGTCCATCAGACCTCACAAAATCTGAGGAACATTCCTCATTAATCCTGTCTTGAATCTCATTCAGTTGTACATTTATACTCCAGTTTTTCTTCATTTCTGGGATCCTGCATTGAACCCTCATGCTTAGGGTTAAGCCCTTCTCAGCCCTGGTCTGGTAGGTTGAGCCTTGATCCTACTTAATCTCTTCTGCTTCAGTTGTAGGTTAGTTAAAAGCAGTTAAATCATCCTGCTTTGGTCCTAGAACTATTCAATTCTATCTGCTTTGTAATTACTAATGTTGCTACCTAGGGATTATTACCTTAGTATATTGATTAAAAGCTCTAGAGTCTAAGTAAATAGATCTTGTTTTAAATCTAGGCCTTGTCTTCTGTTAAATATAGGTAAGTATATTTCTCCTATCCTCTGTTTTCTTATCTATTAAGAAAAGGTATAATAAAAGTTTCTACATATAGAAGTTTTGCAACGGTTTGAACAATATTCCTAAATAGAATATCATACTATGTGGTAAATATTTAATAAATGAGAGAAATATTAAATATGTTCTCTTATATAATCAGACATGTAGATTATTAGGACTATTCCAGACTAATATAGAAGTTTAATTCCTCCTTGGATATTGTAAAGTAAATGAGCAAATACTATTTACAGTGCCAGTCCACAGCTGGACCCAACTGGCTTTGTCCATTAGAGCTGATAGTAACAAGAATTATGGTTCTTTCCTTCCCCTAAGAATTTTGCCTGACTCAAACATTTTTGTGGCAGCTCCACTGGTAAAATATCTATTCCATGGCTTAACATCTGCAATCAGCAAGAGTTCTCTCTGTCACTACTACCATTTTAATATGGAGACATAAGTGTGGATGGAGGCATAAATACTGACATTTTATTTCACCCAGCCACCAATACTGTGTACAACAGAGCTCAAGATGAACGCAGATCTCCCAGTTATTAGAATTATTGGATTAAGCTTCCTGAAATTTATCTTTTCAGTTTTGAGATCAGTCTCTTCTCAACAAAGAGCCTACTAGGCAGTGGGCTGGCTTATATTTGAATAGTACCATTTTGGTCTCATTTGTACAAAACTCTCACTCTGGCCTTCTCTAATAAGAGGGAACCAGTGCCCAAATCAGAGTCTGAGTACTTCTGCAGTCTTGTTTCAAGTGGATCCCCCATCTAGCAATAAGGTCCAGCAGATCCTTTTGAAAAATAGAGTTTTTGATGGTCCACCTAACAGAAATTCTGAGTTAGGCATAGATTTAGAAATACCCTGGACCTTCATAACATTTGTACTTTGGGAGTAAAACCTTTATATCCCCTATATTTGAATTACCTGGTCTCTTTCCATTCTGTCTCAGAATAAGAGATGTTACCTCTTTACAAGAAATTGAAAGTGTGAAAATAGACTGCATGTGATAAAATCCTGGATCCATTATTTATTAGTTGGCTCAATTTGGGTGAAATGCTTAGCCTCTCTGAGCCTCAATTACCTAATCATCAAAGCAGGTTAAAATGTATTGGTGATTACACAACACAGTGTCATAATTTACTTGGCCTAAAACCTGAAATATAGAAAGTAACCAATAAATACAAGGTAGCAGTATCATTATTATGACTGTTATTATTACCATTACCACCTATGGCTTTATTCAGGATATGTCCCAAGCAACTTGATTCATTGCTAAGCAAAATCATGCACTAAAACTTAATACCCTAGACTTTTTCCTTTTTATGAGAAAATAAGAAAAAAGTTGTTGATGTACTATCTCCAATTTTATTTCGCATCCACTTTTCAACACAAATATCCTGTCTTCTACTCCTAAACTGCTCCAAATTACCAAATAAAATAATTCCTTTAGTCCTTATCCCATTAGAGATACCTTTACCCTGTTCAAACTCTGTTTTTAATATGTGAGTGACTCTGAGTCCCATCCGTGGAATAGGTGGCTCACACTCACTCTGAAACATAGGACCAGCTGATCCCTCTGGTTTTAAGACTATGCAGCATTATGAATAAAATAGTTCCCTTTTTAACATCTCATCAACCAAGCCAGAGTTTTGTCACAAGTCCCTCTATACTATCACATAAACTGGTTGGGTCACATAAAAATCTATTGGCTCTTCTAAGAACAAGTGCAGAGATTGCTTCGGTAATCTTGGTCTTGTCTTAGACCCATGTCCCAGTCTGACTTCCAACAGACTTAAAAAGGTAACTTATGCACATTTTAATACACCACACTTTTAGGAAAGAAGAATATTCAAAACAGATTACTCACTTACAAGAAAGCACTGCCTGTTTATTCCAGCTATACTTTATGAAGCCATTCTGCTAACACAGTGAGAGCTTTCATTTATCTAAGTCTCTGTTTTCAGAGCTCTTTGGGAGTTGCTTCCCCTAATGTTTTGACTGTCTGGGGATACACTACTAATTCTTCAGGACTCATAAAAAATATGTATTCTATATTTCTTTTATCTTTTTTTAAAGAAAAAAACTTTCTCCCTAAAATGTAACCCAATAGTATTTTATGCATTTTTATTTTATCATACTTATTTCACTCTCAAACTATAGTTAACATAATCTTTTCCTTATCAACAGATTCTTGAGGCTGCAGATTGTGTATAATACCTATTTGTTTTCCCATTTCCCATCACATTGCCTAGCATGTCACAAATATTTATTGGAAAATTTGCATATTTATGTCATTTCTTGAATATGTATGTAAAATATTGAGTGATTTTATTAGTGTTTAACTCTAAAATGTGATGATAGTTAAATATAGTGAGATGAGAACTCAAATAAATTGAAAGTGGTTTGGTTTATTTTAAATAATAGTCTCTTTTAACTTTTACTAGTCTTTTTACTTCAACAGATGACTACATGCTGACCATTCACAGTGCTCTTTGAGTGAGTCATTAAAATTTAATAGAAAAAAATCCATTGATTTTCATTATTTTTACACTAGAGAAGCTAGTTGTTTTCCTAAAGTAGATGGACAATGGCTCAGGCACAGTACCAATATTGGCAGTTGACTGTGCTGTGGAGACTTTGAGTCAGCAGACAAATATTCCCAAATGCACTCGTTCCTATTGCAGAAGAAATAAGCTGTAGGGGACTCTTGACTGTAAATGGTTCTAGTGTACTAAAGAAAGACTGTGGTCATTAGTGAGCATGTTTTACTGAAAACATGCATTATGTTGAATGAGACATTCTTTTTAAGAAAGTTCAAATCTGATGTTAGTGTTCAGAAGTCAAATAAAAAGAAATCTATAAAAATAACCCATTTCTATTCAACATTTATGATTTATAAAATCATGTATTTCTGAAAGACCCCCCAAAATTAGTTTACTCCTTTGCTTCAGATAGCATCTGAAACACTCTTGTAGCTCTCTAATTCTTTACCTTAGACTCAATCACTTCAATAAAGTAATATTTATTACATTCCTACTCTATGAAAAAATTTGTAATGCATTATAGAGGCAATAGGATGAAGTATAAAATAAAATCTTTGCTTTTCAGATTTTGCAATAGTGCAAAAATATATAAATGCACAAAATAATTAAATAAAATGAAATAGGTTATTAAGTGCTTAGTAATTCGGAAAGTTATAGGTGTGAAGAGCGATTAGATGTGAAGTAAAGAAAGACTTGAATAATGGCATGAAAGTTGAGCTAGAAAGATAAGAATAACTTAAATAGAATAGGAAAGGATGAGGAATACCTTGAATATAAGCATAAAATAATTTAGTCATCTATGTCCATAGTGTATTCAAAGAAAAATTTATCTTGCCCCTAGAGAAGTAGGATACATAATATAGGTAACTAGTAGAATTTAAAATTTGGCAATGTAAAATTTGTTTAAATTCACTTTGTTAAGAAAAATCTCCCATTATCTGCATATCACAGAGATCTTCCATGGCCTTTATTATAAGAATTCTAGCATCATCAACTTGCTTGTCATGCCAATAACTGCTCTCAAAGAAAACTGCTTCTGCCAGAGCCCTGCTGCAGGATGCAGCCTTAAGCAGCTAGATTCAACAATACCCACTGAGTCTTCACATCACTTACCCTTTCCCTAATTACAATTTATGTAAGCAAGGAAGAACATCTGATCCAAGGGCAGCTAATACAAATTTATGGCTTGGATTACTATAAAAAGGTGCAACTAGGGTTTTAATTATACTGAAACAATCATGTTTTTTCTCTTGATAGTCTTAGAAGAATTGGCCAGTATGTATAAATAAGAGAATTAAACAGATAAAGACAACTAGGGAATGTAGTTGGGTTGAATTACTGCACAGTATCTGATTAAACCATCACGTATTTCTGGTGCTGGGTGTCTGGAACTGACTTGGGCTGTGAATGATATTTCTTGTTCCACAATAAGGTCTTCCCATATGAGGGTTCCTGTACTTGGATTTCTTTCAAGTTTCACTTAGTTTATTTCCCTGTATATATTTATGTATACCCCGACCCCTTAACCTAACCTGGCATTAGGATGTCTGTTTATTATATTCCAAGAGTTTACTAAAGTATGCCCTAGAGGTGCTTGAGGGCATTTGTATATGGTTTTCTCTCTGCCTGAAATACTTTCTACTCTCCTTACCTTCACTAAGCTAATAAGTATTTATCTTTATAGAATTAGTTCAGAGGCACATTTCATGCCTTCAAACATTAAAATATCTGAAAGCTGACAAGTTTTAAGACATGACAAATGATATTTATGACTCTACTGGAAAGAATTACTTTGATCTAGATTTAAAAGAATGAAAAGTAATTAATACCAACATAAGTAAAAATTATTTTATCATGGAGGTTGTTAAATAAGTATTAAGTGAGGTATTACAAAAATTTTTGAAGAAAACTAGAATAAATTCAGTGATAGATTTAGTGTAGAGATCACATATGATGAAAAATTATTTTGAGTTGTGCTTTGAAAATGTTATTTTGAGTTATGTTCACTGACTGCTAGGTTATCACTACAAATTAACATTCTATTAGAATTTATAAAGGTGTAAACTAGATTTATGACAGGAAAAGAATAGATAACATATTCACTAGATTCTCTCAGATGATACAGATATCTTTCATCCATTTCTTAATGGTTCTGAAAAGAGTATGTTTCTGAATTAGTCTTAAACTATTCTGCCTGTAAGAATTTTATGAAAATGTCAATGGGATTTAAGCTGTTTTGTGGCTAAAGTATCTATTTTATATAGTGAAATTATTTTACATTATAATAAAAGTCTTTATTGCCAAATGTATTTTAATGATCTATATGGAGAAGTTTTTGGTGTCCAGGGTTTTGCTAAAGTTAAAGAAGCCCAAGTGCTGATCAGTGAAGTTTACATGTGCCTAAAATTCCTTAACTGTTCAGCCTCTACAAATACCCTCCAAAGCCTTCTTCATCTAACCCTGTCTCGTATTTCATTGCAATGCTTGCCAATCAGTTACAGTCTTTGGCCCCATGTCACTTTCATCCCACTGGATGACTGTCATGGGAGCTGCCCAATGGTGCGCTGCTAATGAGGCAGCTTAAAGAGCAGCTGGGGATGTGAAATTGCTGGATTAGGGTCAAGGCCAAGAGAGAAAATGGATTAGAGAGATAGAGTCTGAATGACTGCCAATAAGCAGGGGTTCTATTATCCTGCTAAAGCAGGACATTCATTACCATCTATTGTAACAGAATTTGGGTTTAGTCAAGCTGTCTCTCCCTCTCTTTGGATTCACAATTCATAAGCCACAAATGATCCAAAGGGTGCACTGTCCCTTGTGGCCTTGTAACCCTGGGTGAGGGAGAAGCATGGCAGAAATGAATGAGCTATGAAGTCCTTAATGTAAGCACCATCAGGGCCAACACCTTGTTCCTTGGAGCTGTGACATAAGTTGTAGGACCATTGCCAAAATAGTTTTGCATCTCTCCAGAGCCAGTTTGCTCATTAAGCAAAGATAAAATAAAAAGTCCTTTTTTATCCTTTGCAAAAATCAAATCCTAATGCTAATGGCTGGTATCTCCATACTAATTTCTTCTAGTTACTGGTAATATTACTGCACAGGAACAGAAGTTTGTTTTTCCATAAGGATACAAACTTTTAGTTTTTTAGACCTAGTTCTTCCAAGTGTCAGAATAATCTGTTCCTCTATTTTTCAGTTGGTTTGTGTTGTTTCTACACATGAAAAATGACATGTATAAAATTCTCATTTTTTTCCTTTAATCACAAAGCTTGCTTCCCTTTAAATAGGATAAATGTACCTCCCCTTCTTCTTTTCTTCTTGTACCTCTACTGGTCTGTTTCAATTATACTACTTATTACCATTTGGATTCCGTGGTAAAGCCCACCTGCCATCTGAACTAATGGGACCATAGTGTTATTGTCTATGTGCCGTACTCAGGAAGGCAAATGAGCTTGATGAAAAGAGAGCAAGTGCAGTAATTCAGAGCAAATTAACCAAGTCATAGTGAATATAATTCATCACTGTAGTAAAGTAAGGAAAAGAAAATTCTTAGCCTGATTGATAGACACTGCTTACCTCAGTCTGTGGCAGGTGGACCTCCCAGAGCATCCTCTACACCTACCAGGTCACTTCCATATCACAGATAAAAGTACAAGAAGTACAACTGTAGTCCTTATGGATCTGTTAAATGTGGCTTTACCATAGGTGATTTTTAAATTGTTATTGCTTTTTTTGGAGTGTGTACGATTCAATCCACGTTGGCTTTCTTTCCTCAGGAGCTAAAGTTTCATCTTATATGTATGACTGTTTCACCTGCCATTACCTAGTGTAAATTTGCTATATTTCATCTCATTATTTCCATGTATGCTTTATATAGAGACTGTCTTAATATTTTTTTTAAGTTTTGGTGTTTTGACTTTAAATGCTTACCAGCATAGGTATTTCGAACTGCCTACACAAACCGGAACAAATGACCCATTAGCAAAGCCTGCTGCTGATTCTTCCAAAGAATTGCTTTATAAATACTTATTTTGAAATTTATAAACACATTTCCTTACTTAATTCTTAGAAAAAGAATTGCCTCTTAATGGATTCAGGTCATTTAATGTTATGGTTCAGCGTGTTGTCATAATAACAGCTCTGCTACCTAACAATAAAATACCACATTCTGATCAACAGTATCTGTGAACTCTTAACAAAGCCATCTTTCCTCTAGGCATGAAGTGCTAAAAACTGATTTTCTTCTGTGTGGAAACATATTAATGTTCCTGGTAATTTAAGACAATTGATTAATTGTAGCTATTTCCTTTTACTGAAGATAATGTGGTTTATGTGTGGAGATTGATCTAATAGGTATTTTTAATGCTAATACAACATATAAGAATGAATGTGTTAAGTAGATCTTTGAGCATGTGAATGCTAGGCACTCAAATCTATGAAATCTAGTCTTCTTATAACCTATTGAATGATACACATGGCCTTAAGTAATAATGGACCTCTATTTTAGAAAAAGTATGTGTCACATTCATAAAGATTGCTCTACTGAGATGAAGTTTCCATTCCCAGTTTCTTCAAGAAACACATCCCTGTCCTGATTCATGTTTGTTTCTTTAACAATGTGGAGTCTATGAGTTAGAGGTTGGAGAAAGATATTTTCAGGAAATACTTGCCTAAAGTAATTGAATGGAAATCAAAATAATTGATTGGAGAAAGGAAGGGTGAGGGGAAGGGGGAAGGAGAAAAGGTTTTTTATATAGCTGTCAGTAAATTATAAAGGATTCTACCACTAGAATTTTATTTTGTTGGGGGATGGCAGGTGATTGGTAAAGAGTATAGAAATTTAAAAGGTAGACAATCGAGTCTTAATTACTCAGTGTAATGAAGATGGTGAGGGGATTCTGGTTCTCTGTGGGTAAGTTCATGGGAAATGACAAAATTGCCAGTGATGCTGGGTTGTATAAACCTTTCCTGGAGCAGAGGTTGAGAGATGGGCTTGGATAAGAGGCAAGCAGAAGTTTTAAGCATGATGCTTTCATAGGACCTTTAAAGTTTTCACTACAATTACAAAAACCATGATATGCTTAATAAATTTGTAGACAGTGAGGGGGCTGAATTTAGCAAAGGGCAAAAAAAGAATCAGCTTCTAGATGAGAAGATATATGTTACAACGATAGCTCTCAGGCATAGTAACAGACCCAAAGACATGACGTACCTTTTAAATGGTACCAAGACACAATACTTGGTCAGATGCTGCTCACAGGTTGGCTGTATACCATTATATTTTGGTAATAATAATTGTGCTTATTTAGTTAGTTTTTACTGTGAGACAGGTAGTGAACTAAGTTCCTTAAGCTTCATCATCTACCTCTTCTATAAGGAAATGTATTTTCTTATTTTTCCCCCAAAGAGAAAATGAATGCTTAGAGTTTAAGTAATTTGCCTTAAATCACCCAGCTATTACATTGCAAAGTTGAAATTCAAATCCAGGCAGTCTGGCTCCACAGCCCATGCTCTTAACCACTGAACTAGACTAGTAAGAAAGGAAATGTTAATGTGCTCCACTAAGCATTGCATTTCTGCCAGGGAATGACTTTAATATGAAGAGAGAATTGGCCTTTTGGAATAAAGCCCTAAGGGGTAAAGAACAAATAGAAACTCTGAAATAAATAGAATGATGACCATGTTTATAGAAGTATGTTTTAACATTCTAATTCATTCATCAAATATGTTTACCCATTTAGCTTGTAGGAGAGTTACAGTACTACTCAATGGGCTTCTGGAAAATATATTAATTTAGCATATGTTTAAACTGATTTAATATCCCATTTTCCAACCCTTCCCTTTACTTATTTCTAGTCGACAGTCAAGGAATAAACAGACAAAATATTTTCCTCAACAGTCTATAATCTTCTAGAAATTAATGGTAGGATTTTTCCAACCTCTGTGGTTATTTCTCAAGCACCTCATTTGAAACTTACTAGCATGTAGATATGGGTATGAATCAAATATTTTCCTTAAAAATTTTAATTTAATACTATGGTTTAGGTGACACTTAATGGTTTAGGAAAGTATAAATGTCAACACACATACCCTTATCTCTACCACCATTCCTCCCCCACACTTACATAAAATAACCATTATTTTTTGTAGGTGAATGCAAAAGTTTATATTCTTAAAATAGTTACATATGAGTAGAAACAGCTAATAACTCCCAACAGCTTATAAAACATACGCTTTTTAATTCTGTTTGTGAAAAAGAAAATACTTTGTTATTTTAATAACTATTTTCTCCCTTAGCTCATTAAGATATTTTCCCGGAAGCTTCAAGAACCCATTTCATATCTGCAAGCCTCCCCCAAATCCTCACAAACAGTGACATTACTGGCGCCAATAATTAGAGCTGGAGCAGAGAATACAGATGAGAAGTACTGTGTAAATCACCTTGTTATCATTCTGCTACTTTTATCTGTCCACTGTGGCTTGTGGTTCTTGCTACAGGAGCTCATCCTGGCTGGGTAAAAACCACAATCCAGTTGCAGACCAAAACCAATCGCTCTCATAGGAATGCTGACAAAAATGGGAATTATGGGAACTTCTGCAGATTACCTAGTCCATATTTTGCAGTCACATTCTTGACGGCATGTACATTTTCCTTTTGGTAAATGCTAAGTCTGTACTGCAGTTCAGTGTTATTCTGAAATAACTGGCACTCAACAAGTTGATACTAACGCCCTCTTGGGTTGGCTGGATTCCTACAATCCACTTACTAGTTCTCACTTTTTGGCTACAATGGCTTATCTTTTTTCTCTTGTTCTTGGCAACTGTCTCAGGGGTAAGAATGTGGAAAGATTATCATAATTGTTAATGAAAGAGCATTGTGAAATATGGGTGAAATAATCTGTATATAGAAAAGATCATTCTATGTTAAAAAAGCCCATTTTGCCTTTGAGCTTCCAAAGTTTGTGTTTTGTTTATTTTTTAAAGCAATGCAGCAAACATGTTTCTTTGGGATTATGTTTTTTCTTTGCAGGATATAAAAGATATAACACATATATGTTTATTTATGTCATATATATATGTTATGTCAATTTTGCTAAGTCAACAAGTTTTTACTTTTGGAAAAGAGAATTTAAAAATTTGTTCTTAATTTGTGTATAATAAAATGTTTTGTATTTATATCTATTTTCCTTATATAATAGCTCACTGACATGTACAATGCTTTGGATGTAGAAAAAGATTAAAATAGTCCTGAAGAAGAAGTTACTATTATCCCTATTTTTATGTGAATTAAAAATGTTTCTTTAGGGTCCCACACACAATAATTTCAGATCTATTTGTCTGAATCCAGAGCTTGTGCTCTGCTCCACCACACTAAAGTGACACAGACTTTACAAAAGTCTGCTTGACTGAGGCATTTTCATTTTAGAACAGTCAGGAAAAGATTGACTTAAAAAGCAATTACATTGGTTGTTTTACTTAATGGATTACTTACATAGAATTAGCCAATAAATTGAAATCTAACAGTCAGCCTTATAGCCCCAAGTACTAACAAAGAAATTATTGCTTCTTTTGAAATTGAATTAAACCAAGAATGAAATGCCAAGCCAAACAAAAACTGAGAATATACCAGTATTTATAATAAATTCATAATTTCCATGGCTGTTTTAGATCTTAGTCATCACCTGAGATTTTATTAATGCAAGCTGGAGGAATTTTTCTGAACTAATTCAATAAAAAGTACTTATTGAGCACCTATTATGTGCTCAGCAGATTCAAATACAGGAATATTAAAATGTGAATATAGGACAACCACATCAAACTCTGGTGAGTATAAAGCAAGGAGTTTATAAAACAGATTAAAGAATTTAGAAATTATAAAATGTACAAGACAGACTAGCCAGGTTGGAATTGAATTGAATAAGCTGAATCTTGTCAAAGTATAACAGGCAGATTGTAGGAGTGAAGGTGCAAAGGAAGTACCATGATGCTATTGGGGTAATTTGGATGAGAGATAGTAAGGACATGGCTTAGAATAGTGACCCTGTGCTGTTCTTTTTACTTGACTCTTTATTAGTTTGACTTTATTGTGCTTTTTAAAAATTTTAGGCTTTTTGCCACTTCCACTCTCACTGTGTTATTTAAACAGTTGTAGTGGAAAGCAAAACAAGGACACGCGATTATAAATTCCCCAATCTAATTCTGTTCAAAGCTTTGCTACTGATTTATGTGACTTTAGGACACACACTCTGCTCCACGAGTCAGGTTTCTTAGCTTTCCAATGGAGATGAGGAATTTCCTTACATGCTGTAAAGATTCTTCAGGCAATAAATTGAATGAAGTTATGCAATTAAATCCCACTTTTACCATCCTGCTCTTCCAACATAGCCAAGAAAACATCTCTACTTTTCATCATTTGCCTCTTAATAATTGTTTACCTTATTCAGATTTGCATGATAAAACACAAAGTGTTTTTCCATACAGTTCTTAATAAAATCCTCACAAGCATGCATGGTGACAATATCAGTTTCCCCCCTTTTCTAGATGAATCTTAATTCCCTCTCTTGATAGCAGTTGCTGCTCTCGCTAGTTTCTGAGAATGTAGGCTCAGTGTGTCATGTAACTGATATACCTACACGAGAATCGCCAAGTACCATGCAGAGTTGCAAAGCAGTTATTGAGAAAAAATATGATACATTTTTGGTAACAGATTGAACCAGAGAAAAAAAGGGAATTCTGGATACATAGGCAGTTTAACACAAGAATGCTTAAATAATAGCATAAGAATATTCATCTTTTTTTTGGATTCTGTGTGGTTTATTCCATCCAAATACATGAAGTTCTGATGAAATAAAATCATATGGTACAGATAAAAACAGGCCATGAAAGCCCAGAGTTGTTTTAGGGCCAAATTGCAGACAACCCAATAGTTCACATTTTAGGAATTTGAAATTCCTAAGAATAGATAAGGTGGTTTCTGAAAAAGAGAGAGAAGGAAAGAAGAAAGAAAAAAAAAAAGGAGAGGAAAAGGAGGGAGGGAGGAGACAAGAAACCAGAATATTCATCTTTGATGTTTTTCTTTTTCTCACCATACATACCTAATCAGCTACTTTTTCCTGTGTATCATCCTTTTAAATGCCTTTTATACCTGTGTATTTTTTCAGGGCACTCTGATAATCACAACTCAAATTAAAACCTGACCACTATTAAAATAGTCATATTATTTACCTGCTCTTAAATTTCAATGCATTTCTGTTAAGTAAAGAACAGAGTTCAGTCTACTGAGTAGTGAAATTTAGGCGTGTCCACAGTCTCATCCCAGGTTTTGGTTCAGTGGAATCCTGGAGACCACAGTACTAACAGGTGAGCTATTACCTACCTTTCTTTCTTCCTCCATGTTCAATGCTATCTGCACTGATAGCTTGACAACTGCCAAGGTAGGAACAGTTAAAGAAATTGGCAAATACTACGAAACGGGTTTTCTTTCACCAGAAACAGATGTTAAACCTTTATCTGCACACCACTGATTCTGTTCCAGATTACATTATCACTATGTTTCTTAGGTACATTTGATACTTCTTAAATCCATCCTAAGCGTGGCCTCTTCCATCATTCTGTGATGTACTTCTCCTCATTGTGACTAGGTGAAAAATCATAATTTTGATGGATGACAACAGTTTTCTAGGGTAGTGTTTTTTCTGTTCTAGAGTGTTCTTTTGAGGAGCCTGTTTTACCTCTAAGAAAAAATATAAGTAATAATTTTCCTTCCAGGCCAGGCTGTAATTCCATCTGCTCCCAAGCATGCCTTATTATTTTAAAGATATTATTTAGAGCAGTTTTAAGTTCACAGAAAAATTGAAAGTATAGAGATTCCCCATATACCTCCTGCCTCCACACACACATAGCCTCTCCATAGTCAGTATCTCCCACCGGTGTGGTACATTTGTTGCAAAATGATGAACCTCCATTGACACATTATAGTCAGCCAAACTATAGCCTGCCTTAAAGCTCACTTTTGGTGTTATATTTTTCTTGGGTTTGGACAAACTTATGACATGTATCCATCATTATACTTTCATACAGAGTATTTTCACTGACCTGAAAACCGTCTGTGCACCTCTTCATCCCACCGCCCACCCCCCACCCTTGGCAACTACTGAGCATTTCTATAGTTTTGCCTTTTTCAGAATGTCATCTAGTTGGAATCATACAGGATGCAGCCTTTTCAGATTGGCTTCTTTCACTCAGTAATATGCCTTTAAGTTTACTTCATGTCTTTTCATGGTGTGATGGCTCATTTCTTTTTAGTGGCGAATAATGTTTCACTGCCTGGATGTACCACAGTTTATTTATCCACTCACCTACTGAGGGACAGATGCCTTATTTTTCACAGCTAAAAAATAATCCCACCATTCTCTGTGCTCTCATAAGATTTTATTTATATCTTCTTTATAATACTTAACATCTTACTTAGTGTCGCCATTACTTACTTTTTATCCTTCCTACTATACTACACATTTTGAAGGCAAAGTTTGCATCTTGTTTATGTTTATTCCCATCTTGCCTACTTTAATGTATTTCAGTAAATAAATGTTACGTGAATGGAAAAGTAACAATGAACATTTTAACGGCCTCATATTTCCACAGTTCTTCCATTTTTTCTCACTAAATCTGGTAACTTTTTTTTTCAAATATCTATTGAAAAGATCTTTGAAAGAAAAAAGAATTGCCCCATTCATTGTCACTTCATGATCAAACATGAGTATACTAAATGCCAAATGAGTCACAGGCACTGCTTTTGAATGACACTTCGGAAGGAAATAAGTAGAGAACACAATGCTAAAATAGCTATTGAATTTCAGATATTTTTCTAAAGAAAATAATGCAAACCAACATGGTGTTTTACAAGTACCGTTAAAGGTCAGTGGGAGAACAAACGACACTTGGAAAAATGTTCTGTAAAAATGTTTACTTAAATGTTTGGTGGGGGGAAAGTATTTGCATAATAGAATGGCTTTATTAACAGCATAGTGGGTCTCACTTTCTTAGTTTGAAAAGAAGCTAAGTGGTCTCAACACTATTTTTGTTTTCTACTAGGATAAATGTAGACAATTTCAGAATTTAATGAAAAATTCTATTAATCTCCCAATGCTTACACACATTTGCTCAGGTTTGGGAAGTTACCTGAGTCCATTCAAATTCAGTAGTTTTAAGGTTACAAAATATATACCCTTATTCCCTGTTTTATGCATGAAGACTTTTGTCACTTCCAACATCTTAATTTCCTAAAAAAAGTCTCATAATGTGTTCAATCAGCAGCCAATTGAAAGAACTGATTCACTGGGCAGGAGAGCAGGTGCTGCTGACTTCCCATTTGGAAGCAGCTGGCTGCTTTTATTAGAATGATCTCGGTTAGCTCCAGTGTTAAGAAGTGTACCAGGGGTATAGTAGTCAAGGCTTGATCTCTCCCTGCTTTGTCCTATTCTCCAACCACGCATTACACTTAACCGTCATAAGCTACGTGCATTACACAGCCCTTGCCGACAAAGGAAATGTACGAAGGGAGGTTGCAGCTGGATCAGTACAAAACCGCTGATGAAACTGGCAAAAACGTAATCCGAAATGTACACATACCACTGAGGTTGTTCTGTTACACCATTCTTACATCAATAAGTCAGTAGTTTTAACACTTAGGATTTTCCATAATGAACATTAATAGGCAAACTCCTGTGGGTGGCTTTTACGGGAGGGAAGAATAGAATTTTAACTTTAGGTTAAGAGTGTTGATGATATTGATATGACAATTATAGAAGTAAAAACAATGTCTGCTCTTTTATTGGAACTTCTCTTTAGTACCATCCCAGATTATAAGAGTCAGCAGATGTTAGCTCCATGTCAGGGAAAACCATCCTGGGAAAAGGTCACTTCCCTCTAATAATGAAAAGCTGGGAATGATCTGTATAACTGCACACGGAGAAAAAGGCTAGGGAATTGATATTGTGTGTTCTGTTCCATAGAATACAGCTGATAATTCCAAATAGGACATTTAGCTTACCTATAAATATATTAGATTTATTATATATTTAACATATATACATAATATAATATATATAATATATTTAATATATATTTAATATATTTAACATATATATTAGATTTATATAATATATATATATTACACATATAAAAGGAAGTGACGATACTATAAATTGTGAAAGTATCAATATTTTGAAGAGGTTATGTCAATACTCTAAAAGTAGTTATTAAAACAATGACTAAATCTCTAGTAATGGCAACAGCTAAATTTTCTGAGGAACTTTTATGTCAGGCATTATATGATACATATTTCTTCCATTATCTCATTTGCTTCTAGAACTACTACACATCTATAGGTATTTTATCTCCTCAGTTATACAACTGAGGAAGCCAGGGCTCAGAGAGACTTAGCCCTTTTCTCAAAATCCCACAATTAGTAACTAGTGTCACCAGCACTTAAACCCAAGGTTTTCCGTCATCAAATGATTTTTCTTGACCATGACACTAAATTAAATATGATAAAATAAAGATATTTTTAAAGTATCATAAATTATGAATATCATTATAAATGTATCCACATATTATGCAATACGGACATTCAGTATTTTCATTTTACATTCAGACATTTGAATATCATTACATGAGCATTTTCCAAAATGTGCTCTTTTAAATAATAATTATGCATGTTATTATAAATATTACACAAAAAATGTGTACTGTAGTTAAATGAGTCTGGGTTAGACAAGTTTAAATAGAGCTATGTTACTGCAGGATTCACTTTTTGGATCACAAAGTGCATTCTGATTCTCCAAAAAGAAGAGTGAAATAACAAATGTTTGCCAATGTTTATTGCCTGTTTATCATGTTTCAGGCACAAGCATTACTTCATTTAATTCCAATAAGCTTATAAGTTCAGTTCATTATCATCATTTAACAGATGGGGAAGCTGAGGTTTATAAATGTGAAATAAATTGTCTAAGGTCCCAAAACTAAATTGAAACTACAGAAACTATCTATCTGAACTACTAAGATAAACTATATTGCTGTCTTTTCTATTAAGAGACCTTAAAATTTGTTTTTTAATCTAGAACACACTTGGAATCATGTAGTTAATACACAGTGACATACTGTATGAACTTGTTATTTTATCAGTATCTGCTTCCCCTCCCTGAGGCTTGTGAGCTCCTTGGTATGGGAATACAAATATGATGGATCCTAAGAAGAGTGCCCGATACATAAGCACTCATTAGATATTCAATAAATAGTTATTGAAAAAATTAACACTGTCTGTAAATTGACCTTACTCTTCTTGGTTGCCAGATCTACATAGACAATATTATTGCTAATCCCCGGAGTCAACCAAACCTTAATGTTGAAAGTGAAAGCAGATAAAGGTAAAAGGAAATCACAGTTCTATCATACCTAGAATCTTGAGAATAAAATATATTTAATAGAATACAAATTATTAGATTACATGTAATCAGGGACTGGATTATAGAATCAAAAATATGTATTGTAATTCCCACCAAAAACTAATATTTCAAAATTATATTTATGGTCCAAGTAAACAAATTGTTATTTATTTTAAAATATTGTGAGATAGTGAAGAGGCCATGTTAAGCACAGAATTAATTATGACACAGGCTGGAATTCTACCTTTTCACTTTTACCTCTTTGGGCAAGTAAGCACACAGCACTGAACCTTATTTACCTGATTTCCAAATGGTTCTGCTATCTTGCTTTCAGGTTACTGCAAAAATTAAGTGAGATAAACTACCCAGAGCAGTATCTAGAACATAACCATCAACAAATAAATGGTAATAATTACTTTTACTCCAGCTGACTTTAAATCAATGCAGATTGTTGATTTTTGAAGAACCCATTTACTTATAAGGAAATTGGATCCATGTAAGTAGCCTGGTCATAATCTGCTACTTCTGAACCTGTCCATTTCTAAGAGGTTTATTTCTCATGTTTAAAATATGCTCGTACCCTGACCATTCATCAGGTTAACTCACCAACTTCTCTAACAATCTGAAAGTTGACTTCAGAAGTTCCCTTCATCTAGAAATAAACATGTTGAGAAGCATTAATCTGTCATATATAGGACAAAAGAGACTAGCAATTCTACATAAACCAGATAAATGCTGAAATAAATCTCCTGCTATTTCTAATAGAGCAGAGGTCTTTCTGACATGTCACTGCTAAATGTTCTACCTTACAAGATTGAAACTGTCCAAAGTCACTCACTATTCTAAACAGGATCAATACTAAAAGGGATTTACTAGTCACCTCAGTGCATAAATCTACTATGGTTAAAGCTGGTTCTAAAGGATATAATGCTAACACTGGAAATTTTCCTTTTCTTGTTCAGAGGAAGTAATGAAATAATACATTCATTTACACAGTGATATAGAATATTTGTTTTTTCATCCTAACTATAAATGTTATTCAGTCATTCACTTATGCATTCACAATATCTCAAATATGTATGGAGTGTTACTGGCACTTCGGGAACTACAAGGTTTGATTACACATAGATTGTAAGCTCCTTAAGGGAAGGATCAGAGAAAGATAAGTATGAACCTAAGTAAATCAATTTCAGTGTTGAAATGGGTAGGTATCACACATACATTAAGATAGGATTTTAGAGAGGGAGAATTTTCACTTGGTTTAGAAATCATAAAAGGCTTTATAGAAGTTTTGTGCATTAGTGCTGGGACTTGAGGATGGATGAATTTGGATATGCAGAAAGAGGAAACCGCATATTTCAAAATTTTTACAATAGATTTAAAGCTTCTACAATAGAGTAAGTAGTAGGAGACAGTCATCAAATGTGGGCATTTAATCATGCAATTAGACTTTTCTAACAAAGAATCATTTGAATGCCATAAACAAGATTGGCGTGTATTTCCCAAACACCTCAATTACTTCCAAGTTGAAGTATTTTGAGAGATGAGTTGATCCTTCTGGTCTTTAGGGCAACATTTCATTCATCTCCTGTCAAAGAGAGGCCTGCATAATCAGGAGATTACAGCACTGTAGCTGTTTTACTCTTAAATTTATCTCTACTGCTTATTTAGTATGGATGAACAATAAAATTCTGACAACTTCTATGTGACATCTGGTTAGAGTATGAAAACACAATTATTTGAAAGAATAAATCAATATTTATCTATTTAAAAGCAAATATATAAATAACCAATAGAGTCATGAAATGGGGAATGTTTTAATTGCATTAAATACCCATTTGTAAATGGTGTCTGTGATGAAAACTCTGAGAATAATTTCCACTTTGGTAATTTTAACATTTGCTTGTGGAAAACTTTACTTCTGTAGGGTATTAAGAGGTTTTACTTCCCTTCTCCAAGGATTATATGGTCAAATAAGTTTGAGTTAAAACAAAGTTAAGTTTATTGCAGGGATTAGCTCTCAAAGTCTTTTACATAAATTAGAGAGCAGTGTGAATTTCCTGCAGGGTACCTGGAATGCAATATGTCACGAAGTACATGATAATGAAACATTCTTTTATATAAAAAGCTAATAAACCACAAAATAAATGAACAAATCAAAGCAAACAAAAAACAAACACATAGATACATAGAGCAGACTAGTGGTTACCAGAGGGGGAGTGGCAGGAGGGAGAGTGAAATGGGTAAAGGGGATCCACTGTATGGTGATGGATGGAAACTAAAATTTTGGTGGTGAGCATGCTGTAGGGTATACAAAAGTAGAAACATAGTGTTGTACACGTGAAACTGTTATAAGTGTTACCACAATAAAACTATTTTTAAAGATTACAAAACCTTAAAAAAAGTAATAATGAATCATCATTTCCTCACCCTTAATTCCAAGACCTCGAATAGATTATTCAACTAAAGACGAAAGCTTCACGAATATTAGAAAGATTGATTTCTGTATTTATTCAGTCCAATTTTTTAAAACATGTGCCTAGGAAGAAGGCATTATGCTTGGTGCTAGAGGGGCAGCAGAGCATAGTGATGAAGAACAAAAGGTCTGGAGTCAGACAGTTTGGGTGTATATTCCATGGCAGTTACTTATGATCAAGTTACTTATCCTCTCTGTGCTGTAGTTTCCTCATCAGTAATGGAGATGATGATATAGTAGAATCTATACCCCGTAGTGTTATGAGGACTAAATAATTGAAACAATGTGACATTCTTAAAAGAGTCTTAGCCACATAGTATTATATATGTATTAGCTAATATAATAGCCACCTTCATAATTTTAAAACATTAGCTTTTTGTAATCTAAGTATTTATTGAGAATTCCTATCCAAGACTGTAATCTTGGTTTAATTATTTGCCAGCTATGCTTCTTTGAGCAAGTTATCTAATTTCTGAGTTTTACTTTTCTCATCTGTTATATGGGGGGGAGGGTGATAATGACTTCACGCTGGTAATTATACCTCTGCTTTTTCCACTGACCTCCCTTTAAAACAGAATCTATTGTCTCCATAAAACTAGAATTTTGTCCTTCCTAATAGACTCAGCATTCAGTGGAATTTGTGCCTGCCTTATCAAATCTAACAAATACATGAGATTTCTTCATGCCCAAGCTCAGAATCAAGATGAGATGGCTCCACAATAGAATGACAAATATTTTGGGAAACTTTTCATGCATTTTTAACGGAACAAATTAAGTCAAATAAATATTGACTGGCAGCCATACTATTCTTATGTTTTAGGTAACAGCTTTGCACTATAATTATCACACAATTCACCCTTGTAATGTATAATTCGGTGGTTTTTGGTATGCTGAGTTGTGCAACCACCAACACTTTCTAATTTAAGGACAGTTTCATCACTTCAAAAAGAAATCCTATGCTTATTATCAGTCTCTAGTCATTTCATTCCGCTCCACTCCAGTCCCTGACAACCACTAACCTACTTTCTGTCTCTATGGATTTGCCTGTTCTGGATATTTCATATAAATGAAATCAGAATATGACATCTTTTGTGACTGGCCCCTTTCACTTGGAATAATTTTTCAAGTTTTGAACACGTTGAAGCACGTATCAACACTTTATTCCTTTCTATTGCCAAATAATATTCCATTGTATGGATATAACACATTTTACTTGTCCACTCATTTAACTGACAGGCATTTGGGTTGTTTGCAGTTCATGACTATTATAAATAATGCTGCTATAAACATCTGTATGCAGATTTTTCTGTGCGGCTGTATGTTTTCAGTTCTCTTGGGTATATACTTAGAAGTGAAACCGCTGTGTCATAAAGTAACTATGTTTAATATTTTGAGTAACTGCTAAAGTATTTTCCAATATGACTGCAGTATTTTACAATTCCACCAGCAATGTGTGAAGATTCCAAGATTCCAACACCTGTCAGTCTTTTAGTAATCCCAGTACGTGTAAAGTAGTATCAATGTGGTTTCAGACCATTTATATAGGACTGAAATTATAAATAAAATTTGTGGTGGGGGATATCATCTAATAATGTAGTTATAATGCAGAGTGAGAAAAAAAAAGTAAACCACGCACCATGAATACATTGCCCTTTTGATGAATGATCAATAATATATTCAGTTCCATGAAAATATACTTCTAAACTTTAGGAACTGGAGAAATTTCTGAAATGGTACTATTTTCTTCATTTTAAAAACTCTAGAAAAACTATGGTCTATTTGAGTAAAAGCAAGATCTTCAATACATTTAAAAATATGGACTTTCCAGTAGAGTTTACAATTTTGCGTTGCAGGCAGCTTCTGAAACAGTTATTTCAATTACCCTCAGGAGATTTAATTTTTTTTTAAAGTATATCTGAGCAAGCTTTAAGTTACCACCTCTTAAGTGCTTTTTAGGGTATACAGAAGTTTATTTATTGTTATTTGTACTGGTTTCCTATGACTGCTATAACATTATCAAACTTGATGACTTGAAACACATTCTTCTAGAGTTCTATAGCCCAGAGTCTGAAATCAGTTTCGCTGGGTGCAAATCAAGGTGTCAGCAGGGCTACACTCCCTCCAGAGACTCTAGAGGAGAATCTGTTCCTTGCCTCACCTAGTAGCTGGTGGCTGCCAACATTCTTTGCCTGTGGCCTCCTTACTCTAATCCCTGCATCTGTAATTACATCTAACTTTCTACATGGCCGCAGATCCAGATATACTATTTTGTACCTAGAGATGTAAATGTTATGCTTTAAACTTCATTTAAATTGTAATGATAAATTATTTCATATTTCCGTGGCCAGGTTTTCTTAGTCTCAACAAACCTACTAGACCTAATGTAAATTACTGTCTATGGAAGTTTGTGGAAACGTGGGACAAAACTATAATAATTAGAATACTATTTTAAGACAAATTTATTGAAGATTTATTACTCAGTGCCAAATATTATAGCCAGTACTGACGATGTCAAGATCACTGCTGAATTAGTGTCCCATGGAGAGAGACGTGAAAAAAGGTATGAAGACTATAATGGAACAAGGAACATCTGGGTAAAGCTGAAAGAGGGTCAAAGTTAACAGTGTTAGCAGCTGGTCCCCGGACTGACACACTGGAGATAAGCAATAACTATCTATTGGGTGAATGAATGGACAATTCATAAAATGATCTTTGAAATTTTTAAAATATGAGTATAATTTTACATCACTGATCAATGAAAGATAGAATTTCTAGGGAAAGGAAAAACTCTGTAAGAGTTACTAATAGTTTGTAGATTGAAATAGAAGGAGATATATTTCTACCAGTTAGATTGTTTGATATAATTAGGACAATTTAAGATGCTTAAAATTATTCAGAGCCCAAAAGAGCTTTTGTTTTTGTGGGCTAAAGTTCTTAATATTTACCCTATTATAAATTCAAAATAAGAACACTAAAAGATATTTACTCATTCATTTTAAACAATAATAAACCCAGGCATATTTGCATAAAAACATTTTTATAGAAAAGGATATTTCCCAAAACAAGTTAATATGAAGAGTAAATCACTTTAATGTATGATTTAAGATAGTTGAATTCTCATGTCTGCTTCTGTATCTAATCTGCTTAAGGTTTTGTTGTTCAAGAATATAAAGAAAATCCATGTAGATATTAAGTTGGAACACAATATTATTTCAAATAATTCTGCAAATCTTTGATAGTACACTAAAATGTGCAAGTGTTAGTTTCTTCAAGATTAGTTGCCAAGCTAATGAATAGTTCAGCCTACAAATTAAACAACTGCACATGTGCTTTTCCTCCAGACAACCCTTGTCCTTGCTATTCAGAAATGCTTTGTTGTGTCCTTCCCGTTTCATTACATAAAATATTAGAAGTATTTTTATAGCTTGAGATTTAATAAAATAAAATTTTAGTGCTTCAAAGACTTTAAGTGAACTGGCTTTTTTTTTCCCTGTGACAATGAAGAATACAATGATTCTAAGTATGGTTTGCTGCCATTGAAATGGTCTTGGAGGTCCCCTAGAACTACTTGGAGAACTGCTGGATCAGCACATGAGTTATTAATTGAATTATCAAATTATAGAAATCTCATTTAAGAGAATATTGAAATGATTTTTATGTAAAAAGTACCAGTGTGGCTACTTCTGTCAAGAGAATAACAAATGGCTATGTTTTTTCATCCCCCCAAAATTGATGTCCCCGAAGAAAGCTTTTAATCACAGAAGAGCCCTCAGACACCTGCAACCCATTGCAGACAGTGAACAATATCTTCCACATACTAATGAATCAATAAATACTTTTTAAATTTTTAATGCATTCAGCAAGTCAAATTACAATTGAAAAATGAGCTTCTAGGGAAGGAAACTGACAATTATGAAATGATGCTGAGATCTAAAAACAGGAGAGAGATTTTCAGAAATATTTAGAAGACTTTAAAAGTATAGCTAGTAGTTTATTTAGTGCTAACTAATAACTTCAAGGATTTTTTTTTTAAACTACAACAGGAAGATCCTTATTCTTACTTTGGATAACTTGTTGAAAAATACTAAAACATTACTAACTATACTGAATTTTTTTTAAACTCAAAATATTTGAAATTGAAGGAAATATAAAAAATTAGTACTCAAAGAAATGTGTTCAATGAATAGAAAAACTCATTTTGAGGTTTCCCAGTAATTGAAGTATAATTTGAAATCTCATCTCTCAATCTATTCATTCCCTACATAGTCTGTAACTGTGTAAGGAATCTCTTTGAAATCTGAACATTTAGCTGTCATTGTTATTTCACTTCTTCAGGGAAGTTTTAAGAAAAGATGTTCAAAAGTTAGTGTTTTGCTTGGTATGGATTTAAATATACAGAGCACAGAACTGAACATTTTTGGAGGAAGAAATTCAACTATTTCTCAGCTCTTTATTATAGAGTTGTTTCAGTACTTAGAAATGAATACGTACATATTAAAATGTAAATTATAAAAATATGTTTAAAACCTGTTATAAACGTCTTATGATTACTTACTATTTAAAATGCCTATGTCCTTTCTCAAATCAATAAAAATAGTTCAAAGCTGACATTAGATTAAGAATCTGCAAGTTCATAATAAAGAGCAATAAAAGTACCTATCATTAAAAGTCAAAATTAGAGACCATACTGAACTTTACAACTCCTGAGATTCAGATCTATGTTCAAATTATTAAACAAGAAGTGTTTCCATTTGGTTTAGAGCTCAACAGTCTTTCTCAAGTGAATCTACCTTCTCTATTATTAGATTTTTATATATCTTCCTTCAGTTTCTATAAAGAAAACATATTTACAATGGGTGGGCATTTTAATAATTTAAATTCAAATATAAGACAAATATTAAGTATTACTAAGATTTAGAATGGTAATACAAACCATATTGAATTTCCAATGTAATGTCCTTATGACAGCTCAAGTACCAAAAATATTATTAGATTATTATCTTCTAGGGCGTTCCTGGTGGCGCAGTGGTTGAGAATCTGCACGCCAACGCAGGGAACGCAGGTTCGTGCCCCGGTCCGGGAAGATTCCACACGCCACCGAGCGGCTGGGCCCGTGAGCCATGGCCGCTGAGTCTGCGCGTCCGGAAAAAAATTACTATCTTCTAGTAAAGAAGAATGCATTTTATCATTATGTTTATGAAACTAGCCCCATAAACAGGATCAATTGGCATGACTGCAAATATAGGAAGTATGAACTTGTAAAGGTTATTTTTAAATTTTTCCGTGGCAGGAGAGTGCTCTAGTATTGTACACCAGAAAACAGGGTTGATTCTTAAATGTACCACTTGAATATTTTCTATAGCATTTCACATTTCTTTGTATCTTTTCCCAGTTAACTGGCTGTTTGCCACAAACATTTCTTTAAAACTGAACTTTTACCGTTATAAATCTTCATCTCTTACAGCGTGAAGACATCAATAACAGCATGACATTTCTTTCTCATGTGATGTAAATTGAATCTTTTGTATGTTGAGGATTAGCCAGTATTGAAAATTGCTATTTCCCAAGTCAACATTAAAATTTAGCCTCACAAGTATTCCTGTGGAAAACATGCCCCAACATTCTTCTCAGACAGCACTGAAGCTAAGGCTTAGTTTTACTTTAACCACGTCAGTAACAACATGTAAAGTATGTGGTCACAAACAGCATCTCATCAGCAAAAACTGGTTCAGAAACCTTCTACACAATTCTCCACACACAGCAATCTGTAGGTTATTGGTAAGAACACTCAAGGTGACTTTCCCTGAAGAGCTTTCTTGGAACATGAGAAGTGGCATGAGAGTCTCAGCGAGAGTGTTCCAGCCTGAGGTATTTAATCCCTTAAAGCACTTTAGAAAAAGAAGATACAAATATTCCACTGTGGCAGATGCTTTTTCACTCTTCTCTTTCTGTGACTAAAATGCCATGTTATGCCCTATTCCCTGACTCACAGCATAATTCTTAGATGATCTATAGTCATATAAAAGTGTGCTCTGTAGGCAGAAGGAACCCAATAATAACACATTTTTGAGACTGGTTTAAAGTACTATAATCTTCAATATTAAGAATCCTAAAATTAAGGCGCAGATTCCTTTGTATTCTAAAATGCCATTGTTGATGATAACTGGCATCCATGGAGAGCTTAAAAGGTAGCAGACACTTTGATAGGTTTTTAAAATAGAAATTCCCTTATGTATTCCTAGCATAGAGAAGGATAGAAGTAAAATTATGATCACCTTCTTAAAAAATAAAACACCTGAGGCTTAGAGCATAAACTACATGTACAAGCTCTATAGCTAACAAAATACTCTAATGCTTAAGAATTTATGCTAAACCAGTATATTCTATAATGGACAAATATGGATTCAATTCTTAGGTTCCATCATGAAGGAAGGATACATTTAAAGAGTGATAAATTCATCTGTCTATGCTATAGTGTTAAGTTATAATCATCATCTATTAGAGAATTAATAAAGCTACAGTTATGGATTGGGGTTTATTAAATAGGAAATATTGTTTTGTGCCAGGCATATTACTTGCTCAGAACACACCACTAAACAAAAGAGAGAGGATCTTGGCATTCATGAAATTTGCTACCCAGACAAGTCCTCAATGTGACATAAGCTGTAGTAAAAAGAATTTAAAAACAGGTTATCTGTGGATTAGTGGAAAAGGCAAGTTTCTACATTCTCTCGTTTTGTTTCCTGGAACCATGTACATTTGTATATGCGGCTGTTATTGATCACTAACTGCTCAAGTTTCAGTGAATTCCCTGGGACTGCAAGGGACAATTTTTCAATTTATAAATCATGAGGACCAATTTATTCTTCACTCTGCAACCACCTATCTTCAGGCCATTTTCCTGAAAATGTTTATCTACAACAGTAATGAAATTGAAGGTCAGTCAACAAAATTGTCTTCTTTTTTGACAGTTCTGGTGAAACACTGATGGGAAAGAGAATTAAAAATATTGCTTGAAAAAGAGTTTTTGGAAATTAACATTTTTGTAGATTGTACTTATCCATGTTATCCTCATTTCTCTTGCCACTATTAAACTATTGGATAAAGAGAGGGGGCATTCCCTATCCAGGAAAAAGGACAGTGTGGTTCAATTCTGTGATATTCAAAAGATCAAATGAAGATTAGGATCTAATTTTTAGCGGTATAAGCTATTATTTTTTAAAAAGGATAACCCAGACCAGCCTTGAATCACCAGGCAACACTGTGTATTGTGCTCATTCAACAAAATACTGGTCTATTTGTAGTTTTTTAAGGAACTTCCATACTATTCTCCATAGTGGCTGTACCAATTCACATTCCCACCAGCAGTGCCAGAGGGTTCCCTTTTCTCCACACCCTCTCCAGCATTTATTGTTTCTAGATATTTTGATGATGGCCATTCTGACTGGTGTGAGATAATATCTCATTGTAGTTTTGATTTGCATTTCTCTAATGATTAATGATGTTGAGCATTCTTTCATGTGTTTGGTGGCAGTCTGTATATCTTCTTTGGAGAAATGTCTATTTAGGTCTTCTGCCCATTTTTGGATTGGGTTGTTTTTTTGTTATTGAGCTGCATGAGCTGCTTATAAATTTTGGAGATTAATCCTTTGTCAGTTGCTTCATTTGCAAATAGTTTCTCCCATTCTGAGGATTGTCTTTTGGTCTTGTTTATGGTTTCCTTTGCTGTGCAAAAGTTTTGAAGTTTCATTAGGTCCCATTTGTTTATTTTTGTTTTTATTTCCATTTCTCTGGGAGGTGGGTCAAAAAGAATCTTGCTGTGATGTATGTCAGAGAGTGTTCTGCCTATATTTTCCTCTAACAGTTTGATAGTTTCTGGCCTTACATTTAGGTCTTTAATCCATTTTGAGCTTATTTTTGTGTATGGTGTTAGGGAGTGATCTAATCTCATACTTTTACATATACCTGTCCAGTTTTCCCAGCATCATCACTTATTGAAGAGTCTGTCCTTTCTCCACTGTACATTCCTGCCTCCTTTATCAACGATAAGGTGACCATATGTGCGTGAGTTTATCTCTGGGCTTTCTATCCTATTTCATTGATCTATCTTTCTGTTTTTGTGCCAGTACCATACTGTCTTGATTACCGTAGCTTTGTAGTATAGTCTGAAGTCAGGGAGCCTGATTCCTCCAGCTCCATTTTCTGTTCTCAAGATTGCTTTGGCTATTTGGGGTCTTTTGTGTTTCCATACAAATTGTGAAATTTTTTGTTCTAGTTCTGTGAAAAATGTCAGTGGTAGTTTGATAGGGATTGCATTGAATCTGTAGATTGCTTTGGGTAGTAATCCCACTACTGGGCATATACCCTGAGAAAACCATAATTCAAAAAGAGTCATGTACCAAAATGTTCATTGCAGCTCTATTTACAATAGCCAGGAGATGGAAACAACCTAAGCGTCCATCATCGGATGAATGGATAAAGAAGATGTGGCACATATACACAATGGAATATTACTCAGCCATAAAAAGAAATGAAATTGAGCTATTTGTAATGAGGTGGATGGACCTAGAGTCTGTCATACAGAGTGAAGTAAGTCAGAAAGAGAAAGACAAATACTGTATGCTAACACATATATATGGAATTTAAGAAAAAAAAATGTCATGAAGAACCTACGGGTAAGACAGGAATAAAGACACAGACCTAGAGAATGGACTTGAGGATATGGGGAGGGAGAAGGGTAAGCTGTGACAAAGCGAGAGAGTGGCATGGACATATATACACTACCAAATGTAAAATAGATAGCTAGTGGGAAGCAGCCGCATAGCACAGGGAGATCAGCTTGGTGCTTTGTGACCACCTAGAGGGGTGGGATAGGGAGGGTTGGAGGGAGGGAGACGCAAGAGGGAAGACATATGGGAACATATGTATATGTATAGCTGATTCACTTTGTTATAAAGCAGAAACTAGCACACCATTGTAAAGCAATTATACTCCAATAAAGATGTAAAAAAAAAAAAATACTGCTCACAGAGACAAATAGGTGTTTAGTAGGTACCCAGCAAACTAAGGGGGAAAAAAAAATCCACATTTGCCTAAAAGATTAAATTTACGGTCATGACATAAAAAGTGAAAGAAATACAAAATGAGACACAGGTGTTAACAGTTTCTATGACTTTCACTGATGGTATCATACTGGGATGTATTTGTGATAAATGTAGTTTATACACCTCCCTGTATTTAACTTGCAATTTCTTCTGTAATAGCTATAATTTTGAGTACACTGAGTGCTATTCAAGTGACAACAGGATTGTGAGTGGAAGCATGCACTTTTCTAAAACGATCCAAGATTTTTTTTAACCTTTACATGTTTTCAAGTACTTGGGAGCATATAATGTTTATTAAACTACTGAAATGAGTTAATACCTTAATTGCTCCTGAAAACACTCCTAATATGAAGCATCAACCTTGTCTGTTACGTGTTCTTCCCACCACAGTCTCCTTAGAAATAATACAAAGTTCTACAAGATCTCAAGAATCAGAATGTGATACCACTTTGGAAAAAGAGTCTGAAGCCAGTAATGTCTAAAATTTTTCTAAACAAACATTACAGAAACATTCAGGGAGAATAAAAAGGAACACTCAATATCAGGAATCTTTTAAATGGAAGGATATTATTCTCTTTAGATTTCTAAGAAAATGTACATCTCAGTGGATATTCCTTTACAATCAGCAATAATTAGGCATTTATGTAGTTGTGCCATTTTTAACATATACAAACTGCTGTGTGTACATTTAATTCTACTAAAAGTTAACATTATTCAAATTATAGCTGAGGGACACTCAGCTACTAGAAGGCATTCTTGATTACTTCCTCTCTCATACACTACAGTCAGTCCATCATGTCCTGTCTATTCTACCTCCAAATGATGTCCCTAACCCACCTACTTCTCTCCACTCAATACCACCTCCCTTGTCTAAGCCATCATCATACCTTTCTGTCTGGGTAACTAAGTCATTGCCATCTTTTCATTCTTGCCCTGTTCCTACCCAGTTATCAGCAAGAGGGATGACAAGGAAAATCACATTATGCGCACCTGCTTTAAAGCCTTTAACTTTCTACCCTTCTATCTAGAATAAATACAAATTCTTTCCATAACATACAAATCCCTAAATGGTGTAGTTCTAGCCCTTCTTACAAAACTCCTATCATATCATGCTCCAGTCCTCCAACTCATTATATTCTAGAATAACAGTTATCTGAAATACCTTAAAACAAATGATCTATCCTAAATTAAGGTATTTGCCCTTGTTGCTCAAGAACTTTCTTCCTTTACCTACTAGCATAACATTTCTTCTCAGCTTTTATGCATAAGTTTAACTGGCAATTTCTCGGAAATGTTGTTTCAGAATAAAATAATGCCTTATATTCTGGTCTAAAATAATATCTTAAATAATTTCTTTTTAGTATTTAAAATAATATTTTCTTATTTGTTTGTCTCCCTTGCTAGGATAAACAGCTCCATGAAAGCATATTTGTGTTTTTCTTCTATTGCAAAACTGTCTGGGAAAGTGCTCATAACCATAGGCACTCAGTATGTTAATTTAATAAATGACTGAGTGAACCAGCTACTCATAGCCTTTAACTACTGTGTTTTTTTTCTTTTAAACAAACAGGGAAATGATAATCAACATGCTAAAGAACACTCAAAGAAAACACAAAAATTTCAAAAATATTATCTGATTATTTTGTTAAACACCCTAAGAAAAGCTGGAATAATAATAATAATGGCCAATATAGTTCAGGTAATCTACATGTTACTATTTTGATTCTAAAAAATCAAAAGAGCAAAATTTTAAATTAATGTTAGAAAGATATTATCATCATTCACATCTAACTTTTTTCACCTGTAAGGTCCTCAAAACGTTTCATAAATTGCCTGAAGTCCTGGAGCCAGTAAGTGGTAGAATCAGTCCTCAAACCTAGGTAGTCTAATATTAGAGATTCCAACCTTGCTATTTTTAACAAAGGTGAATGCCTTCATTTTGATTACAATGGTGCTTCTTTCATTAGTTTTTATAATTTCTTTTAGGGAAGGTCTTTTGATCGTTTAAAAGGCAATAATGCCTGCTGACATACATGGATATTTACTTTACAAAACATTAATTTCTTCTACACTTATTGTTTATATTTCTGTTTAGTCAACTTCTTCACTTATGAACAGTCTAAATGAAAGTACAGAGCCTATTTTCTAACAAACTATTAAATATCTTGCCTGATATATATGTGTGTGTATATATGTATATGACCTCAAATTACAAATTTTAAAATAATTATATTCTGAATATTCATTTCACACTAAAAATTCCAAAATTATAGAATAGAATAAAAAGATTTCTGTATTTTATTGTAAAATTTTGTACTGTAGCAGTTTCACATGTTACATGATACATTTTCATGCATATTGAAAATATACCCACAGGATTAATTTTAACAAACCTTATAAAATGTACAAGCACTGATTTTAAATTTACCTTTACAAAACAATTCAATATACATTTATGTGCATGATACATCTTAATAAAATTGTTTTTCCAGAAAAGACTTCTAAAATAATGTTTCATAATTTGAATCTATTGTTCACAACTAATGTCACCATAAAATTACATGAGGACTGTTAAAAAACGCACACCCTGAACAACAGCATGAGAGTATTTCCCTATGCTATGTATATTTACTTCACAGGTAAGAAAGGTCTTTGGGGAACCTTCATTGGCAGCTTTCCTAGAAAAGGCTCCTCTGGGCTGTTTTATTCTGAGTAATAAAATAAATTAAGATATTAATTAGCTGTGTAAAGCTCAGGTGGCCATGTGACCATACAGAGAACAGACTACATACAGCCTTTGGAAATGTGTTTATAGTTTTTGAATGCAATAAAATCAATAATCATTTCCCTTCATTTAATTATAATTTCAAGATTAGGTACATTGGCATTTAAAGTAAAAATGTTAATGAAGTTGAATTAATTTCTTTATCTTTAAGACTAAACACATGACTTCTACCAGGTATATTTTATCCTTGACCATTGAGCCTGAAAGCCAGTGGTGAGGAGGTTAAAAGCAAAGGATATTTCTTGGAAATATCTGTCTACCATTAATGCAAGAGAGACTGTTTTTGTCAATAAACAAAATCAGTTCTCTGCCTTGTCTGCTACTGGTATGGATGGACTCACTGCATCCATTTAGCCCATCAGCTGCTTACCTCACAGGAATGCTGGACTAAATGCTTTTGTTCAAGAAAAAACAAGAAATGAAACCAAGTCTGAAGTTTTAAAATCCTGAATCTAGCCTTAAACAGAGCTGATAAGGAGACTACTCATTTTGACATATTTTTCGATAGTTTAATTATTAAGTCTTTTTAGATGTTTTGAAAGTCTAGCTACTCCTCCACATAGGTTGAATCAAACCTCACTGAGGTACTTCCCTGACAACCAAATCCAAAGGTTTTTGTTACTTAATATTAGGTTATAACAATAATCACTTTGTTATATCAACTGAAAATGTATTCAAGTGGAAAAAATGAAATTTCACTCTTCCTTTCTTTTGTATTTTTATTTAATGCTAAACAAATTAACATTAATGTGACTTGTCCCATCTACTGATTTGTTTTTCAATAAAACACAAGGTCAGAGTTTACCTCTTTCACTCAATTCTTTGCACAAAGGTTTTTGTTTTTAATCTTTTGTGAGTGAGAATTTAAGTAGCTCTGAAAAGACCTGGCCCAGAAAACTCTCACTAGTATTTCCTGAATTGCTTCACTTTATTTATGTCTTAGTAATCTTCCATTAAACAAAAATCAAGTCTTTATAGATTGAGCAGATATCAGGAAGGATAGGAATCAGGAAGGGAGTATCATTGGAAATCTGGGTAACTTTGCTTTACATAATTACTATTTGTGCGCCACATGGTATACTTTTTTTTTAAAGTTTTACTGTTTCTCTCTATTGTTCTGGTTTTTTATTCCCCCCCCCACAAATGAAGCTTCAATTTACCCTAATTTCCCCAGAAATATTCTTAGCATCTAGGTCTTTATTATGTTAAAAGTTCAGTTACCATATGTAATCAAATTCGTATGCTACTTAAAAATTTCCGCAAAAGACAATCTGATGGTCTCAGTCAAAAAGCTGGATCCTCCAAGGGTTACTTAAAACACACACACACACACACACACACACACACACACACACACACACACACACACTCCTCAGTCAATTGTCATCGCTCATGCAATTAGCTTGGCCTTTTTTTGGACTTGGGATATCAATAGTGTTCAATAGAAATTTCAACCCAAATATTTATTATATACTCTATGTGGCATTGTGCAATGTGTTGTAGAAGATGTGAAATATAATATGGACTCATCCTATAAAATTCTTACAGTTACAAGATGGACATAAGAAACAGGTATTGCATATAACAATTGGAATATATATTTGTGACAAAATTTTGTCAGTATTAAGAAACGATCGGCTATAAATTCTAAACATCTCTTTCAGGAGGAAGCAAAGAAAATAATGAAAGAATATTTATTAGAAGTGAAAGATTCTATCCCATAATACCAATTTATTTTGGCTAAGTGGCTTTTTGACGTGGTATAGTCACTAGCTTTCTCTAAAATTCCAAGTCTGCTACTTTACCAAGAGGCATGATGCCTACCAAAATTTAATGAATGCTGATATGTATACTTACACAGAAATATTATGTTTGTAAATATGACCTTCAAAAGGATTTAAGTTACCTCCAAATACCCATAAAATATGTTAAAGTATAATTATAGCAAATGCATTAAAGTGGAGTTTACAAAAAAGTATTCTTTAAAACACTACACAAATATCAAAAATTTGGCTCCAAGCTTGCTGTAACCAATAAAGAGCAGCAGTTTCTGGATTTATATTGTACAAAGATGATAGATACTCAAGGGAAGCATTACTATTCTCAGGTCCAGGGTCCTAAGAAATTACTCGCTTGCCTTCTTAGAGAACAGGCTATAGTTCAGTATGATAAATACCCTCACGAAGATCTTCTTAGTGACTATGGTAAGGGGCTGTATAGGAAATTATAGTAATGAGGCTCCCTCTTCTACCAAACCTCAGTGCAGGCTGATGTGTTATGCCAGAGTGCAATTCATTAAAAGCAATTGCATTCTGGAGAAAGGCAGAGGAGTAGAAAGTCCCAGGAACAAAAGATAATGATTCAGTTCTACAGCTATGTGACAGTCAAAATAAACCCAAGAATAGGTATATTGTAGAATATTAAAGGACTGGGTTACTCCTAGACAGTCTGCCGTAACTCATTTTTTGCTAACTTTTACAAGCATGTGTGTGTAAATAAACTTGAGGTTTATTTTCAGAAAAAAAACCTACTGAGTATATTTTAAATAATATTATTTATCAAATACAGGGCCATATACTTCTACTGTCAGGTCAGGAAGGATATGGTTTACATCCCTTATTAATGACCAGGAAGCCGATGAAGATACCTGCCTTGAAAGAATATTACCATATAGAGACTGGCCCAGGTTAAATAACTAGGTTCTACTCTCAAGTAGCTAATCACAGCAAACTAATCAATTACCTATTCTTCCCAAGGAAGGATACATTTCTGTGATTTGACCTCTAAATATCTTAAAATATTAATATATGGAATTTTATTTTGTACTATTAATATATGTCACCTCTTTATTGTCAACATGAAAATTAAAGTTGCCTATTTGTTCAATCATATTTATTTAGAACATATTGTATACAAGGCTTTGTATTAGTCACAAAGTAGATTTAGGTTACAATAGAAGATATAGAAAGTAATAAAATAAATATGACATGAGATAATAATTGCCCCTATGAAAGGATCTATGTGTTATAGGAGCACAAAGAAGGATAGTAGATAACAGCTAACGTTCATCAAGTGCTTACCATGCGTCAGGAACTACTATAAGTATTTCTTGGATATTATCTCACATAATCCTTTCATTTTACATATGAAGAAACCAAGGCATTGATATGCTATATAATTTGCCTAGGGATTCTATTAATCCTTGGGGGTCTTGGAGAAAAGATCAAAGAGGTAATGACATTAGAAATGAACCTGAATGCTGATGAAGTGTTTTGAAGGTAAGGCCGCTGGTAAGGTAAATCCAGGCAAAAGTAACAACATGAGCAGAGTCATGGAAGATGGATTTTCATGGTGTGTTTATCCAACAAAATCGTCCCATGTTAAAAGAACATGAAATAATTGTCAGTAACACAGGCAGAAATCTAGCCTTTGCCCAAAGAAAGGTCTTATAAATTAAAGCAAGAGACTCGGAATCTCTTACAGGAAAGGCGGAAAAAACAAAATCAAAGAATTTTACTCTGGGAAGCGGCATGATATGACCCAGGAGAATGGGTGTATTTTATACATATTTTATTATCTATTTTCATTTTTCAGTTATAAAATCAATATTTGCTTCCCAAAACATAAAAGTAGTATACAAAGTATAAACATTCAGTTATCTATTTTTATACAGAAAAGGCATTTATGACTATATATTCCACAAAAGTAGGGTAATTCTTTACACGTATTCCATAACTTTTTATGCTTCCCCTCACTCACTTAATATACTGTCAAATCTTCCAAATGTCAGTGCTCATGGATTTACTTAGGCTTTAAAATTGCATCCTGGTATCCCTTACCATGAACCTTCCCATTCTTCATGGCCATGTAGGGTGCTTTAGGATAATACACCGATAAGAAATATTCTTACAAGTAAGATTGCTAGGTTAACAGTTGGAAATGTTAAGTGTTGGTAGAGACCTCTCAATTTACACTCCAAAAATAATTTGCATTCTTACTATAAGTATTTTTCCTATCTCCATGGATTCTCATCAACATGATTATCAATCTTTTAGGTTTCTGTCAAATTGATGGGTGACAACTATGATATCACCTAATTTCATTTTTTCCAATATTTTTCCTCTTATTAATAGTATCCTTTGGGCTTCCCTGGTGGCACAGTGGTTGAGAGTCCGCCTGTCGATGCAGGGGACATGGGTTCATGCTCCAGTCTGGGAAGATCCCACATGCTGCGGAGCGGCTGGGCCCCTGAGCCATGGCCACTGAGCCTGAGCGTCCAGAGCCTGTGCTCCGCAACGGTAGAGGCCACAACAGTGAGAGGACCGCGTACCGCAAAAAATAAAAATAAAAATAAAATTAAAAAAAAATAGTATCCTTTGCCATACAGAAGTTTTTCAGCTTTAACACCCTACCTTAAGATTATAAAATATCTGCTGCTATGGTTTATACTGGATCACTCATAATTTTAGATCTTATATTTAGATTGAACACATATCTGAAATTATGATCAAAGTAATATATAAATATTTTATTGTATTTTCCATATAATACCAATTTTAAGCTACTGGATAATTGTATATTTCTACATCTTTGTAATATAAGCTTTGTAATATCATTCATATATACACAATCTATATCCAGATCTAAATTAGTCTATTTCCATGCTAGATACTATCACATTTTAGTAATTATAGTTTGAGAGTACAATTTCATATTCAACATAGTAAATGCCCCCTAAAATTTAATTAGCTAATTTACAAGTATTCTACCATGTGAGATATAGAATTAAATTGTCAAGGGTTTCCATAACACTATTGGAATATTAGTCAAAAATTTTAGCTAGAACATGTCTCTCCCTTCATTTGAGCCTTGTTTTATAGCTTTCAGTGACAGTTTATAACTACTTTTATGAAGTTCTTTTTCCTCTTCCCAGCACATTTGGTTTTATTTATTGGAGTACAGTTGCTTTACAATATTGTGTTAATTTCTGCTGTACAGTACAACAAAGGGAATCAGCTACATATATATATATATATATATATATATCCCCTCCCTCTTGGACATCCCTCCCAATGCCCCCATCTCACCCATCTAGTTCACAGAGCACCGAGCTGAGCTCCCTGTGCTATACAGCAGGTTCCCACTAGCTATCAGTTTTACATATGGTAGTGTGTATATGTCAATACTAATCTCCCAGTTCGTCCCACCCTCCTTTCCCCCCGTGTCCACACGTTTCTACATCTGCGTCTCTATTACTGCCCTGCAAATAGGTTCATCTGTATCATTTATCTAGATTCCACATATGTGCGTTAATATACTTTTTTTTTTTCTGACTTACTTCACTCTGTATGACAGACTCTAGGTCCATCCACATCTCTACAAACTACTTTATATGAAGTTTGTCATTTCCTTTGAGGTGTTTAATGGCTTTACAGCTATTGTGGATAACTATTTTTAATTTGTTGTTACTAAGATTGAGGAAAGATTAACCACTGTTTATATGTGGACAAATCTCTGAGCTCTACTTAGTTCTATTCCAGTTGATAGAAATAATCTTAGATTTTCTGAATTAAAACTTTAATTCCCTTGATGTTATTTTCATGAGTGCATTTCCAGTATTAGTTTCTTTCTTTTTTTTTTTAACTCATCCCATGAGTTTGGACCATCAGGACAATACTGGATAACACGTAAAAGCTTTGTTTGTAGCTTGGTAATGCTTGTACTATTTCATTTATATTTGATGTTATTTTCTAGCACATTTTATTAGTTAAGGATGTTATTGTTTTAGTTTCTGAAACACAACAGTATTATTTCAGAATTCTTAGGATTCAGTAATAAACTCTGTCCCACATGTCTTTTTACAGGAAATCACCATGTTTCAATTTATTCTACAATTAGCTTATGGTATATATTGTTACATAATACTTAATATTATCACTTGTAGATTTATAACTTCTTATAAATTTTTGAAATATTACTAATTTTATATATTAATATTATTACAAAATATCAGTGCAGTTTTAAAGAAACTAAAACTCCAAAGACTCTTACTCTTAATAAACTTATTTATCATTTTATCCAGCCTAAGTCTTATGCTGTAAACACCACAACCATTAGGCTTTACTTGCCTAGAGTAAAGAGACAGCTTTTGATGGAAATAATGCTTTTTATTAAAGTACCAACTAATATCCTTTCACAGTAGCAAATAAAAGATCTCTTCTTGACCAGTCACTAGAATTAGAGCTCCAGCATCAATTTTGAGAATTTTATTACTTGCTTTTCCTAATGGTCCATTTATGTCAAAAATATTTTTAAAGCAAACTGAAGTAGAGCTATCTGGAAGACTCATCAGTCAGTGGAGGATGGGTGCAGCCTCCAAGGGGGATGAGAAGATTACAATCCATGGAGTATAATGAGAATGCAGTCAGTTATGTTCCTACCAATTCTCATTACAATCTTTGCTTGCTGCAATAGATTCACGGCATATCATTTTCCATCCTTGTCATATTCTTTGTCAGAAAAATGAGACATCATTCATGTCATCTGCCTCCCCAACACTATTGTATTTTTCACAGATTGCATTAAGGGAATAAATTGTATAGCTCATACAAAGTCCATGGAAGTGTCCTAATATGGGAACACAGTCCAAATCATGAACCCACAGGTCATATAATAAAATTGTAAAACAAAATATAATTAAAGAAAATGTAGAGAAATGCACTTCTCTGACATAAGAGTATATGCAGTTGTATCTCTTGCATATATTGCATAAGTAAGCAAAGTTTCTATAAGATACTGTAGTAGCTTGGAATGAGAATATTGTGAATATAATTAATGAACACTCATCTCCTATGCTTCCACACCTCCCCTTTCTCCAATGGTTCATATATACAAGTGAACTAATAAACTTGTGTGTGTGTTTGTTTTTAACCAAAGTAAAGATAAAGACCTAAAGCTGAAGATTGAGGAACCAAACAGTTACCTTTAAAATCTTGAGGTACTTAAAAATCTTACTGAAGCACTATTTTTCCTGAATTTTAAGAAATAAAGACAAAATTTACAGTGTTAATATACTTCAAGTTTGTTCTAAAGTTTCCTTTTGAAAAGCTTGTTTCCCAAAGAAATTTCCAAGTTTGTAAGGATAGATTCATTTTTGCTTATTATCTTGACATAATTATTAATAGGCCTCCTTTCTACACATAACTTTCCCTGTTAGACAATCAATTATAGTGACTTAACTTACAGGTCTTCATGAGTTACACCGCCCCCACCCCCCACAAATAAAATCTATTCTCTCCTCAATCCAAACACCTTTCATATTCATACTCATAATGTCTTTTTTTCCTTTGGCTAAACACATGGTTTCTAAATGCTTACAATGTAGTAGGCCCAGGTATATCAGCCTCATATTTACAGCTGCAGAGGGGAAATCTGGCACTTCAGGGTTTTCTTTGGACAATTTAGGTATTGTAACCTTAATACTAGTTTACTAGGAAAGGACTAGCTAAACAAATTATTTTAATTATAATTATTTGTATTCATTTTAACTGAGTTTGACTGAACATCTTAAGTGGGTATTCATACCCATTACATTTGCTAGTTATTTTGTAGTTATTTTACTTTACCTGCCCACTCAGCCTTCAAGTTGGAAAGCTAACTAATGAACTAGAATATAAATACTGTCATATTTGTTATTTTACAGAATTAAGTATGCTACTCTGAAGTAAAAATGTTCCTTGATCAAATAAAATCAATGTTCCTTCCTAAAGTTTTAGAATGAGTATTAATATATTAAAGTCTAAATTCAGTCCTATAGTAAAGAAATTTTCTTTAATCAACTATTTCCCAAACTTATTTTTACCATGAAACACCATTATATAACACCTGTTATCAGCCCACACAGGCAGGTTTTTGAAGCATACTTTGAAAAACGCTGAACTTCTTAAACTAAAACATAAAAGCAAAACAAAAAACCTAAAAAAGAAAAAATGCAGTTCACAAACTTCTCTCATCCCCATGCCTCTGGTAACAACAAATCTGTTCTTTGTATCTATAAGATTGCTTTGATTCCACATATAAGAGACAATACAGTATTTGCCTTTCTGTTTGACTTATTTCACTTTGAATAATGCCCTAAAGGGGCATTATTGTTACAAACAGCAAGATTTCATTCTTTTCTATGGATAGATAATATTCCATGGTATATTTATACCACAATTTCTTTAAATCCATTCATCCATCAATAGGCACTTAGGTTGTTTCCATGTCAGCTATTGTAAATAATGCTGCAATGAACATGGGGGCGCATATATCTTTGACTTAGCATTTTTGTTTTCTCCTGATAAATACTTACAATGGAATTAATTGCTAAATCATATGGTAGTTCTAATTTTTTGAGGAACCTCCATAGTGTTTTCCACAGTGACTGCACCAATTTACATTCTTACTGACAGTGCACAGGGTTCCCTTTTCTCCACATCGTTGCCAATACTTGTTATTTCTAGTATTTTTGATAATAGTCATTCTGACAGGTGTGAGGTAATATCTCATTGTGCGTTTAAGTTGCATTTCACCAAATAATGATGTAGAGCATCTTTTCATGTACCTGTTAGCCATCAGTATGTCTTCTTTAGAAAAATGTCTATTCAGGCCCTCTGCCCAATTTTTAATGGAATTTTTTGCTATTGAGTTATATGAGTTCTTAATATACTTTGGATATTAGCCCCTTATCAGCTACATGATTTTCAAATACTTTCTCTTATTCAGTAGGTTGCCCTTTCACTTTGATAGTTTCCTTTGCTGTGCAGAATTTTCCTAGTTTGATATAGTCCCACTTATTTAATTTTGCTTTGTTACTTTTGCTTTAGGTGTCAGATTTAAAATATCATCCAAGACCTATACCAAGGAGCTTACCATCTATTTTTTCTTCTAGGAGTTTTACTGTCCCAAGCCTTACAATTTAAGCCTTTAATCCAATTTGAGTTAATTTTTGTGTATGATGGAAGATAGTGGTTTCAGTTTCATTCTTTTGCATGTGGGTGTCCAATTTCCCCAGCACAATTTATTGGAGAGACTGTTCTTTACTCAGTGTATATTCTTGGCTCCTTTATTGTATATTAATTGAACATACAATGTGGATTTCTGGGTTTTCTACTCCGTTGAGCTATGTGTTTGTTTTTCTGCCAATACCATACTGTTTTAATCTCTATAGCTTTGTAATATAGTTTAAAATCAGGGAATGTGGTGCCTCCAATTTTTTTCCTCAAGATTTGGTTATTTGGATTATTTTAAGGTTCCATACAAAGGTCTTTCACCTCATTGGTTCAGTTTTTCCCTAAATGTTTCATTCTTTTTGATGCAGTTTAAATAAAATGGCTTCCTTAATTTCTCTGATAGCTTGTTACCGATGTATAGAAATGCAACACTTTTGTGTATTGATTTTATATCCTGCAACTTTACTGAATTCTAACAGTATTTTTGTGAAGTATTTAGGGTTTTATATATATAATGTCATCTTCAAATACATATAGTTTTACTTCTATTCAGTTTTGGATGCCTTTTATTTTTCTGACCTGATTGCTCTGCTTAGGACTTCCAATATTATGTTAAAGAAGAGTGGTAAGAGTGGGCATTCATGCTTTGTTCCTGATCTTAGAGGGAAAGATTTCAGGTTTCCACTGTTGAGTATGATGTTAGCTTTGGGCTCATCATATATGGCCTTTATTATTTTGATGTACATTCCCACCATACCCACTTTGTTGAGATTTGTTATCATGAAAGTGTATTAAATTTTGTCAAGTGATTTTACTGCATCTACCGAGATGGTCATAGAAGCCACCATTAAAGGAAATAAAACTCATATATGAAATCATCCCTGCAGTTTCCCTTAGTTACATACTCTTTGTTAAGAGGCACTAGGTGCCCTCAGCTCTGATGTCAAAGAGATAATTTGCAATGTAGACCTGAGTCAGTTCCATTTTTGAGTATTCTTTAGAACTAGATCCATTGCAGGTGTTCCAAACAGGTGAGTCTACCACACACACACAAAATCCCTGAATAGAAATGATCTTCTCTGAGTTAGCATGATGGTTGAAGAGGAACCGCCAACCTTCCTCATATGGATACCATGGGTAACCAGCTACACATGTGTTAATTCCCATCTGAGAGACATCCAGAAACTAGTTGTACTCCTATACAGTGAACAACTGAGAAAATACCCAGATTTAAACAAGTAGGAAAAGCTGAGACACCCTCACCATAAACTCCACCCCCAGCACAATGACACATAATCAGGAGGTAACCCTCAACTTCCAGCTTCTCCTCTTTTTTGAGGAGCAAAGGGTTTAGACCACACACCTACTACCTCAACTTTTATGGCTGCTAACCAAGAGACTGGCTCCTAACTCACCCATCTCTGGGAATTTATGGGGCCTGGCATTCACCAGTCCCTTGGAAGGAAGATGTGGCTTTCAGCAGGCACACAAACCCTTTCCATGGCTCTTCCCCCTGGCTCAGTGCAAAGAATCAGCAAAGCCCAGCTCTCAGATTCTCCATGGAAAAGTTTAGATTGAACAACTAACGTCCTGGCTTTTGCCACTGCTGACTGAAGGTCTGGCTTCTCATCAGCCTGCACCTAGAGCTGATGGGGCAGGCAATTACAGTCCTCTGGGAGCTAAAAAGAGCAAGTGAACACTTCCTGTAGCTGCTCCCCCACATCTCATTCCAGCTAAAGTGATCAACTCTCCAGCTTGCCCCTGGAAGGAGTTGGACTACACATCAAGCTTTTTGACATTTCTGGCTCTTGCCTGAGTGTTTGGCTTCTCACTGGCCTGTCTCAGAGATGACAGGGTGTGGCCATTGCTAGTTGCCCAGGGTCTGCAGAGAAACAAGTAGTAGTTTTGAAAGTCCTGCAGGCTCTTCCTGAAATGAGGAGTGGCTATACTTATACAAAATAGACCAAGTCAGAAACTATCTCTAGAGACAAAATCATGTAATGATAAAAAGTTTACTTCAATAGGAAGATAAAACAATTGTAAATATATATGCACCTAACATTAGAGCACTTAAGTATATAAGACAAATATTGACAGATCTGAAGGGAGAAATTGACAGCAAGACAAAAATAGTAGGAGATTTAATATCCCACTTTCAATAATGAATAGAACATCCAGATATAGAAAATATTAAAATTAAAAAGTACCTGACTTAAATACTATAGATCAAATTGATCTAGCAGAATTTCATACCCCACAGCTGACAAATACACATTCTTCTCAAGTGCACACAGAATATTATCCAAAATAAGTCACATATTAGGTCACAAAGTCAGTCTTAAATTTAAGAAGATTAAAATGATACTAAGTATCTTTTATGACCATAATGGAATAAAACTGGAAATTAGTAACAGCAAGAAAACAGGAAAAATCACAAATATAGGAAAACTAAACATTTTTGAACAACTATTCATTCAAAAAGTTAATCAAAATAGAATTTAGAAAATAGAAGCAAACAAACGAAGACCCAATATACTAAAACTTATGGTATACAGCAAAAGCAGTGTTAAGAGGGAAGTTTATAGCAAAAAATGTCTACATTTAAAAGATGGCATTGAAGAAACTAACTTTATACCTCAAGGAATTAAGAAAAAGAAAACTAAGGTCAAAGATAATGGAAGGAAAGATCAAAGAAGAAATAAAGACTTATGAACAATTATATGCCAACATACCTATGGATAACCTAGAATAAATGGATAAATTTCTAGAAACATACAACCTACCAAGACTGAATTGTAAAGATATAGAAAGCCTGAAAAGACCAATAAGAAGATTGAAGCAGTAAATCAAAAACTTTCCAACAAAAAAGTCCAGGACCAGATGGCATTGTGGATGAATTCTGCCAAACATTCAAAGAATTAATACCAATTCTCCTCAAACTCTTCAAAAAAAAAAAAGAAGAGGAAACTCTTCTAAACTATAGGCCACTAACTCTAAGAAACATATGTGCAAAAATCTTCCACAAAATACTATCAAACCCAATTCAACAGCACATTAAAAGATTTATATGCCATGACCAAGTGGGATTTATCCTTGTATTGCAAGGATGATTCAACATATACAAAGATGTGATATACCACATTAACATATAAAACAAAAACAAGTAAACCACATTAAAGATAAAAATCATATGATCATTTCAATGAGAAACAGCACTTTACAATATTCAGCATCCTTTCATGGAAAAAAACAAAAACAGAACTCAACAATTAGGATAGAAGGACTGTACCTCAACACAATAAAGGCTATATAGGAAAAGTTCACAGCTAACATCATAATCAATGGGGGAAAAACTAAAAGCTTTTCCTCAAAGATCTGGTACAAGGCAAGGATGTCATCTCTTACCACTTCTATTAAATATAAGTACTGGAGGCCTAGCCAGAGTAATTAGAAAAGAAATGAAAGGCATCCAAATAGGAAAGGAAGTAAAATGATCTGTTTGCAGATGACATAATCATGTATATAGAAAACCCTACTCAACAAAAACTGTTAAATCCAGTAAATTTGCAGGACATGAAAATCAGCACACAAAAATTAGTAGCATTCTATATACTAACAGACTACTCATAAAGGAAATTAACAAGCCCATTTACAATAGTAAGAAAATAAAATACTTAGTAATAAATTTAACCAAAAGTTTAAAGACTTGTACATGTAAAACACTGATGAAGAAAGACAACATAGACATTCTGTGCTCATGTTTTAGAAAAATATTGTTTAAAAATCCATGCTACTGAGAGTGATCTACACATGCAATGCTATTACTATCAAAATTCCAATTGCTTTTTTTTCAGGAACAAAAAAATTTATAAAATTCATAAGGAACAGAAGACCTCAAAGAGTTGAAGCAATCTTGATCAAACAAAGCTGAAGGTATCACATTTCTTGATTTCAAACTTATTACAAAGCTATAGTAATCAAAACAGTGCAGTACTGGCATAAAAAATATAGAGAACAATGAAACAGCATACAGAGGCCAGAAATAAATTTACATTTAATGTCAACTGATCTTAGGGTGCCAAGGACATGCTATAGGGAAAAGATTGTTTCTTCAATGCATGGTAACGGTAAAACTGGATATCCATATACAGAAAAGTGAAAGTAGATCCTTATCTCACACCATATACAAAATTCAACTCAAAATGGATTAAAGAAAAATATAAGACCTGAAACAAAAAAACTGCCGAATAAAACATCAGGGGGAAAGCTTCAACACTGGCCTTGGCAATGACTTTTTGAATATGACACAAAAAGCACAGGCAACAAAAATAAAAAAGACTGCACCAAACAAAAAAAATTCCTAAAAGCAAAAGGTATAATCAACACTGAAAAGGCAACATACAGAATGAGAGAATACATTTGTAAACCATATATCTGAAAAAGAGTTAATATTCAAAATATACAAGGAACTCCTACAACTCAATTTATAGAAAATTACCAGATTAAAAATTGGACAAAGGACTTGACTAGACATGTTTCAAAAGAAGATATACAAATAGCCAATAGGTAGGTATATGAAGAAGTGCAAAGACAGATGACACCAGTAAGATATTTAAAGTATCATAGCTTACTTTAGCCAACCTAGCTTTTGATATTACACAAAAAAATCACAATTTGGAGCCATGGAAATACACCACCCAAATCTCCTGTGACAGGAAGAAGCATCGACTGACTGCTCCACTGCATCCACTGCCATGTTTCTGTTGATGCTTCACTTCCCCATTGTTCTTCTCAGTCAATAATTCAGCATGGCTGAGGGTATTAATGTAGGCTCATTTCTGCAGTATAAGGGAATTCTCTAATGGGCATCCTTGGTTCAAGGACTCCCCAGTGGCCTTACCAAAACTTTCTTTGGAAATGTGTCACTGTCTAAGACTTCCTATTCAATTATTCTCTCTTTCCACACCCTCCTGTCACATGCATCAGCCCTGAAATGTGGTCTGAAGTCTCTCCTAATGCATTTAACTTTCACAGGAGTTCTCCCCACATACACCAATCTTTCACACATCTAATTCCATCTTCATTCTGCTTCCTGGAGTACAGAGGCTGGCACAGATAGTGACCACTGCCTTAAATGTTAAATTTAGACCATCACCAGGAACAATAAATATTTTATGAAAACTATTATGAAAGGATGATAACATTAGTAATAAGGTTCCCACTTATTTCAGTTACTATGAAGCAGGTACTGTCCTAAACACTCTACATATATTACTCAATTTTCACAATAATCCTAAGATTATTACCAACACCCTTTTAGAGATGTGAAAACAACTGTAAGACAAGTTATACTCCATAGGACAGGAGCTCTGTCCTTAGGTAGTGCAATACAGGTTATCAGGAAGAGAAATGGGGAATAACGAAGACCTCTCTCTCTGCCTCTAGTCTACCACTTCCTCCATTAGTTGACGCTAATCAGAAGCTGGAGGGTTAAAGAGCCCATTTGATGCAGCCTGTACAGGCCAGCCTCCTGAGACATAGAGCATGTGAAGAAGAGTAGAAAACACATTCTGGAGAGGGATTCACAAAATATATTAAGGACAGGAAGGTAATGATTTAAAGTCACATTGCCAGTATCTCTCATAAAAGTCAGTACTGGAAACTGAGTTCAAATATGTCTGACTCCAAAGGCTTGTTTCTACCATGCATTATTGGGAACCAAGATTTATATATATACTTAAATATAAATAATTATATATATAATATGTATATAAAGAGAGAGAGGCTGATTGATCATAAAGTATTTGCTCATACAATTATGAAGGCTGAGAAGTTCTATGATCTGCTCTCGGTAAGCTGGAGATCCAGGAGAGTTGGTGGTATAGTTTGAAGGCCTGAGAACTGAAGAGCTAATGGTGTAGATTCCAATCTGGGTCTGAAGGCCCAAGATCCAGAAGCTTGGAGGACAGGAGAAGATTGATGATCCAACTCACAGAAAGGTAAAGTTAATTCAAACTTCCTTTGCATTTTTGTTCTATCCAGGCTCTCAACAGATTGTATGATGCCCACCCACATCGGGGAGAGCCATCTGCTTTATTCAGTCCACCAATTCAAATGTCAATCTCTTCCAGAAACACCCAGAAATAAAGTTTAGCCAGCTATCTGGGCATCCCATGGCCCATTGTCCACTTGGTACATAAAAGTAATGATCGTATACCACTAGGTAACCACGCCTTCCTCCAAGGAATGTAGCATTATGATAGGGCTCCAGCAATTACTTTGAAGAAAGGAATCAGATATTAAAGAGAAAAATAAAACTTCACATTGTCTTAATCTCATCAATGTCAATGAATTTGTGATTTCAGGAACAGTTTCTAACCCAGACATTTGTTATGATCATTGGGTCAAGGTCACCTCAGAGACCCTTTCCTGAGATGGCTGCTAAAGATCTAGTACCATGTTATTCACCCACAAAATTGATCACCTTAATGTATTTAATTGGGGTTCTGAAAACTTAGCTGCCATCTTACTCCCTTTCATATATTCCAAGTTCAAGAGCCATTCAGTAGATTGAGCAGAATAAGATGAAAGCAGGGACTAACACCTTGCTTTCAACTGATTGCAGAAATAAAGGCCAGGATTGGCAAAGCACTGCAGAGAGACCAAGTCAAAGCTCTCATCCAAAAAGATATATACACCCCTTTGTTCATACCAGCACTATTAACAATAGCCAAGACATGGAAACAAATGTTCACTGATAGATGAATGGATAAAGAAGATGTGACAATGGAATACTAATCATCCATAAAAAAGAATGAAATAATGCCATTTTTGCAGCAACATGGATGCAACTAGAGATTATCATACTAAGTAAGTCAGAAAGAGAAAGACAAGTACCATATGATATCATTTAAATGTGGAATCTAAAATTTGACACAAATGAACCTATCTACGAAATAGAAACACTTATGGACATAGGGAACAGACTTGTGGTTGCCAAGGGGGAGGGGGTTGGGGGAAGATGGAGTGGGGGCTTGAGGATAGCAGATGTAAGCTATTATATATGGAATGGATAAACAACAATGTCCTACTGTATAGCACAGAGAACTACATTCAGTATATGATAAACCATAATGGAAAAGAATATTAAAAAAGAATGTGTGTGTGTGTATATATATATATAACTGAATCACTTTGCTGTACAGCAGAAATTAACACAACATTGTAAATCAACTATAGTTTAATAAAAATAAATAAATAAAAAGAGACCAAGTCAAGTCAGAGAAAGTGAAAAACAGTGTAGAAAACTTCAGCATCTCCGGCACCAATCACTGAACATATTTCAGCAGCACAAGGTCATCGTTAAGTAGCAATGATATAACTGAAATAGATCATTTAGGTAAGGGAAGCAGTGTTGCAGCTAATATGACCCTCACCGCTCATTTTCAGGTCTCAAGGGAAAAAGTACTAGAAGGCCAGAGTTCAAATTTATTTTATGACAAAATTAAGTTTTCTTCCTGAATATGTCTTTTTATTCTCCTAATTTAACCAGATGAAATTCCCCTTTGAAATACTCTATTAGTAAAATGTAAGGAATTTAAGTTGGGAATCTATGTTCCATCCAAAATATGGAACAGGGACCTTTCTCCAAATAGGGTTTTCCCCCTAAAGTCAGTACTATTTTTTTTTTTTTTTCATCTACAAGATGAGTGAAGTCAGCACACTGGAAACAGCAAAGACATAACTTGACTTCTGGAACATTCATATAACTATAGTGAGGCACCCTGCAGAGACTGAATTGTAACATTTTTGAAAAGGAAATAAAGCCAGAGACTGGGGTATACTTTAAAGCTGGCAGCCCCATATGTCCTCTTTAGTCATCTGTCAAGCACCCAGGCATAGTTCTGGGGAAACACACACAAGAGTGGTGTGGGTTTAGTGAGCATTTTAGGCTTAGTTGTTGTTAGTGAGTGGAGATAAGAATTACCTTCCTAGACACATCTGTTTATATTCAAGTACTTATGTAGGGGCTTATCAATCACCTGGTTAAAGAAATTGGGACATGGATCCTGTTTTTGAAATTCCAGACATGTCAAATGAACTGGTGAGGCCTAGGGCCCTGATTGTTGAGAAGAAGAATCAGACTCTGAGAAGGAAAAGAATAAAGGTCTCAGGACCACTGAAGTGTGTGAATGTAAGGAGTCAGAACGCTTTAGGGAAACTGTGTTAGACAATTTTTCTTTAAATACTAATCTTGACACAGAATGAAGTTGTGTCAGAAGGAACCAGGGCATTAGGGCCAACAGAGTAAGGTAGCCCATTAAGGACCCAAGGGCTTCAGCATGGCCCCGAGTATCATCACAGCTTCCACAGTATCATGGAGAAGCTGTAATACAGACACTGAAACACTGGGACAGTCTGAAGACTCATGCCCCCAAGGACTTACCTGCCTGTGCTGTGTCTTGCCCAGTAGAGAGCAGCAAATGAACAATAAAAACAACTGAGTCATGCAAAAGCATAAGAGCCCTAAGATCATTCAGAAGTAAAATTGCACACAACCATAAAGTGGTATATTATAGAAGGAATTTTAAAATGCAAATGTGGACGGCATTTCTGTAAGACACTCTCGTCCAAAGTCAATTTTTTCTTGTCCCCTTCCTGTCATACTTTTTTCTTCAGGATTAATCTTATCTTGATGAAAACCGTGAACATTTAAATTTCATCCATTCACCTACTTTATTTAAACTTGCTGCTACCTCATTTTATTCATTTACTATTTCTCTCACTTGTCCACCATTACTACTATGGTAAGGAATCTTTGCCAAAACAAGTTGAACAAAGGTTTATGAAGTCAGATTTTTCATAGCCCTAAACGTGCCTCGCAAATGTGGACATTCAGATATCTTCTGAGTTGTAAATTCTTTGTTAGGTAGTTCAAACATTAGCTTTAACATTGGGAGCTCTGGAATTTGAAATATTGATAATGCTGATGTTCTATGTTCCTTGTCTCAATTGTTCAACCTCTAAAATGAAAGAAATACTTCCCATTTCCTTTTTTCCATCTTCATAGGTGTGTTTTCAGAACTAATGAGCTAATATTTATAATCCTAGGGAGTAGATAGCTTTCTTACTCAAGACATTAGTGTACAATTTAGTGCTTATGAAGAAGCAATTTACTGAATGGCACCCTAGTGATATATGAAATATTTCAAGGACTATTCCATTTTGAGGAAGTGAAAGATTGGTGGATTCTGCATAGCAGAACTTGACAATACTTATACTTTAAAAGTTTTAAGTGATAAAGAAAAACTAATTAGTGTATGTTCTCTGAAACGTATTTCTTCAATTTATATTTTCCTAATTAGCTTATTTTCTCTTCTTCTAAAGACAAATATTTTCTTGTATTTAATTCACGATTTCTCCTTGTTCCCTTTACCTTCTCATGTATTTCCTTTCATTATTAATATTATCTTGTGAAAAACGTTAACTTTTAAAATATTTAACCCATTCTTACTGTTTTAATATACTATTGCTTACTCTCATCCATTTACCATTTCACTCAAATGCCCACCATTACAGTAAAATGCAAACGTATGCTTAATCATTAAAAAAAAAAAAATCAATGAAGGAAAAAAGTCAAGATTTTAAATACAAGAACAGGACTCAAACCCAAATTATACACTGATAATGTTTGAAAACCAGGAACAGGACACTTTCTCAGAGTGAACATGATGAGAATTTTCATTTGCTTGAGTCACAGATACTCTGGGACACTTAAGGGTTTATATCGTGACTGTGTTATTTACTCCAGTCTCCATAAAATTCATTTTTATTTTAAATTTATTTGTGTATAAACCCCATTTATTTTCAAACTTGATTTTAAATAGAAGGAATAGCAAAGGAAAAAACTCCAGGTATTTTTTAAATCACATAATAGTAATAAGAAAAATAACTGTACTTGTCCAGCTGAATGGTGTCAAATAAGTAGGCATTTACGGGTTTGAGTAGAATTTCTATCGTTTATAAGATTCTGAAACATTTTTAATGACAAAGGTACCATGAAAGTTATGAGATCATTTATAAGAAATAAATATTTCTCGTAAAGTAAGCATATGTATACAATTAAATTAGAAACTTATCTAAATAGAGCAGTTGAGAGGCCACCAAGATATTTTGAACTATTACAAAAAGGCATTATAGACCTGTCCTGAAGCTTAGGTTTTTGAACCTGCAAACTTAATTTGCACTTAATTTAAAAACAAAACCAGACACAGTCATCTCAGTCAGTCTGTGAAACTGGGGTAAGAACCTGTACTGTCAAAGTCAATCTAGACAGAGGAAAAGCAGAATTTTTATTATCCTTTTTCTTCTGAACCCAATCAAATGAGAAGCCTCTAGGATGTTAATGGCTTAAATTTTACCCTTACAACATGTTTTCATATTGTCAAAAGTTTCATTTTAACTCGATTTTTGTAAATCATGTGTAAAATTTATGTACCCTACTTGGGTAAAAAGGAAAGGTTTTTTTGTTAGAGAATTGTGATAGCCATTATTGCCATTCATCCAACCTCTGGTTTTCCTCCATTTTGGAACTGTAGTGGATTGTCTTTTTTGTTGTTGTTTTTGTTTTGTTTTGCTTTTAAAGTAAGCTCCCATGTGGTTGAGCTGGGCTATGTGAGTAATTCTGGGCCGTGAGTTATAAACTGCTTCCAGCCCAAAATGTATAATGCTGAGATAAGATGCTTAAGAGTTCTCTTTTCCCTTTGCTATGTTCAGAACCAGTGTTCGAGATAGTGGGTCCTCAGGAAGGCTGGTTCAAGAGTCAGGATGATGGCTGCATGGGAGCTGAATTCTTAACCTATCAAGGAATGGTAGCATGTGCAAGAAATAAAAGTTTAGGTTTGAAGCTACCCACATTTGGGGATTGTTTATTACTGCAGCATAACCTACACTCTGGTGACTGCCTAAACTCTCTGGATTGATACAGGAGATTAATGTTTTACAAACTACTTTGAAAAGTATAACTAACATCTTATAACTCTGTAACTTTTAAATCTCTAGGTGGTTTTATTTTTAAGATTGCTTTCTTTAAGAAGTTATTTAGAGTGGTTTGGACCTATTTTTTGCATGCTGTGTTGAAATTTTGAGTTTAATAAACTCTGAATTTCTAGAAAGTCAATATTAAGGAATGAAGCATAAAATTAGACACCTCCAAAGGTCCACCAGCATCTCAGAGCCTTTTGGTGTCTGTGACTTTTTCCTCCTCAATGTAGTTTTGCTGATCAGTGGTTTACCTCTCAACTGGAGAAGTGAAATTTAGGATACCAAGTCAGAGATAAAATAGAGACCATTCAATTTCTTTAAGGCTGGAATAATGCCTCATTCTTCCTCTAACATCCACAAATGTCTTCAAAAACAGGTGTTTAAAAATATTGAATGAATTCATGAATGCCTAATTTTTCCTAGGGACCCCCATGATTTCCCTAAAATCATGAAATAGATTCACTTTAACATATATTCTCCAACTCCAAACTGTGCCAATATGCTTTCTTAGATTGAAGTTGAACCCAACTGTTTTTAAATAAGCCAAATTAATTTTATATATAAATGTTTCAACTCTTTCATACATTTTAAAAGAATGTGGACCTGGATAATGTTTCCATGTTGATTTTTTGACTAGTAAAATAAAAGGTGACTTAGTAGCTTTGAATGAATATGAAATTTATATGCCCACTTTCTGGCACAGATGCCTAAGACCTTATTATTCCTCTCCTACTGAGATAGCATCTATCCATGGAAGGTAGAATAAGTACAGTAGTTAAGACCATAGGATCTGAACTCATTGCCTGGATTTCTGTCTCAGCTCCACCAGTAAATTAATCTCTAAGTATGAGTTTATCCATGTAAAAAATGTATATGGTGATATTTCCAATTCTATAAATTCAATGAGAGGATTAAATGAGATAAAATAAAGCATTTTGCCCAGCACATATGAAATGTTTAAAAAATTAATTGGTAACTATCAATCTGCTGTATTTGAAACAGAAGAATTAGATTACTTATTTAGTAAAAGAAACTTTGTTTCTTTAATATAATGTTTAAACCATGCAGTTCTGTTTTCAGAACTATGTTCAGTTTCTCTACCTCTGTAATCTGTATTTTTCCCCATTTCAGGTTTTTTGTTTTTTTTTTAAGTCTTTGGAAGTCAGAAATTCATTAAATTCATTTTTTTTTACAATCACTCATTCTTGTAACCAACTTGCCTCGAAAATGGATTTACAATATTTTATCATTAAAACACAAAACATTGTTTTCTAGATATAAAAATACGAAAATTTAAAGTGTGCAACCAGAATTATGATTCTTAGGATGTTATTATCTTTTTCATTGATCCTGCTTGAAAAGATAGTCAATTACTGGCTCTTTCTCCACTGGGAGTTTCTTTCACAGTTTTTAAACCAAAGCAATGATGAAATGAGCCTGTGTAGTATAATATAAAGAATAAAACCAGTCCACACTCTGTACAGTTTGGTACTCTGTACAGAGTAAAGTGATTGTGCTGTCCTTCTGAAATTGATGCATGTTTAAGAGACAGGAAAGGAGTCCATTTTTCATGACATATATTCTGCATGATAGTGTGCATGTTAGAAGACAATGTCTGCTTGATTTTTTCAAAAAATTAGAAAAACCTTAATTCAGTCAGTAGGTTTTCCTGTTAAGTAACTGCTTCTGATGACTCCATGCAGTTACCTAAATTACCTGATCATTTTAGCAGTAGTTCTGGTTGCAGTTTTATCTTTGACTTCTGCCAGTTTTGGCTCTGCCTTCATTCCCTGTAACTACAAACAATTCTGTCTGCGATGTGATCTTAAAGGTATAGTATATGTTGCCCTCTAGTGATTCATATGAACATTGGAAAAGTCACGTAGACTTTCTTAGCTATTCAGAACTGTACAGAGACTTCTTATGTCATCATGCATAATCCATATACTGTTTTCCATTATTTTCCTTTAGTAACTTCAGTTTTTACATTTCATTCCATTTGCGCAAGTCCAAACTAAACTGTTCTCCATTCTTCATAAAAGAACAGAATAATGAAAATAAAATACTCTCTAACAAGAAATATTTCTCTTTGTTGCTTCTAACTGTACTTTTATGGCGTGCTTTTAACCAGAGAAGTCATTAACCTAAATTTATTATCTATTAATGTTTACTCACTTTTCTTACTTTAGTATTTCTTGAAAATAAAGAAAGACAAGTAGAATTGAACACCTCATGGAAAGGTCTACAGTATTGTTTATTGACGGTATAGATAGATGTACTATCTTGAGAAGAATTACCTGAGATGTTTGTTTAAAATGCAGATTCCTTGCCCCCAGATCTGAATCAGAGTCCGATAATAGGGCCATGGAAGCTGTGTTTTTATTTGGTTTCCAAGTGATTCTTGACTATTTAAAACTGATCTGAGTCCTTTCAATTCTTTCCCATGTAATTTCAAGTTTCTCTTTGCTAGATTAATCTTTCATATCTATTAGTCTCTCATTTATGGCCTTTAAGCAAACTTCTAACATATGTTATCTCCTTTCATGATTTTTCTTAGGCAATATTGTCTCTTATGATTTTATCTTAACTTGATTATATGTAACAATTTAGGCCCAACGTTAAGAAAATTCCCTTCAGAGTAACTTCATTTCTAAAAGGAATACAAAGACTTCCTAACTTACAGTATAACAAAATAATTGTTTTCTTTTACAAATGTTTAATAGTAAGCATGTTTCAACGTATTAATATTTAAAGTATCTAGTACCTCACATGCATTTGCACACTGGTTGTTTCATTAAAATGTTACAACAGTGTTTTTGGATATTATTATTACTCTTCCTATTTGTAGCAGAAGAGTCAGGACAATAAAGTTAATTTGACTCAGTGACTGAGTGAGTACAAGAATATTTAAAATATTCTACCATAACAAATTAAGACAATATTTGAAAAGAAATTTTAAGATTGTGACTATTTCTTGTGTTACCAATGGAAAAGTATTTCAAGGTAGAATTTTTTAATGTGTTTTATTATCTAATTTTTATTAAAAATGCTTTCAAAACTAGAAAAATTAGAGACCAAAGATATGCTTGTCATTTAAATTAGTAATAAAACCTCTGAAGTAGCTAAGACCTTGACTAAAACCAGAGCCACAATCAAATACTGTATTTGCAAGTTGTTAAAATACAAGAAAAAAGAATCATATTTCCCAGGGCATTTTTGCCAGTTCTTTTCTGAGGTCTTAAAAAGTCTCTTCTATTTTAGCATATTTTAAATCATATATATCTTCAAATAGTAAAAAGGAACATATTTTTTAAGTGAATCTAAAATTTAACTTGAAATTCCCATTCAATCCACAGGGACTTATAAACTATTTAAGAAACTCTGTGATTGAAAAACCTTGGCCATTTTATCTCAAAAGGGGGCTCCATCTACTGATGCCAAGACAAATAAGCCATTTAGCCCATTCAAAAGCAATAAATTCAATGAAAACCAAGTTACTTAAACAGGAAACTTGTAAACCAATAAACCATGGCTAATTTTACTTAACTTTTCTTACCCTTTTCTCAAACAAAAAAATCAACACAACTAGCAAAACGTCCTCATTATAGACACCGACAAGACCATCTGGTTACCACCAACCTTTATCTGTTCCCGACCTCCACACTTCCTGCAAGGCTAGGTCCCTCTCTAATGTTCTTTTTCACTCATGTTGAAACTAGTAAGTACCTGCTAGGTATAGGGGACTGTATAACTCTGCAGCAAATATCAGGGTATTAAGTCACACTGGCCTTATGTCCTCAAAAAGCCTCAACCTAGGATGAGAAGTGACAAAATAAAGAGTTAACTATAAAGCAAAGCAAAAAATAAAAATAATAAAAGCTATAAGAGACGGAAGAAAATTTTGTTTAAGAGGTGTATCACAGTTTTTTTAAACATTTAGAGATGATTCCATAAGAAAAAAAAAAGATAAGATTTGAAAATGTACTGAGAAGAGAGAGGTAGATATTGACAACTAGAAATAGAGAGGGCTTATAGGATGTTCAAAAAGTTATAGAATCCAACAAATAGACTCACAGACACAGAAAACAAACTTATGGTTACCAAAGGGAAGGGGGGAGGGATAAATTGGGAATTTGGGATTAACAGATACCCACTACTATATATAAAACAACAAGGACCTACTGTAGAGCACAGGGAACTGTATTCAATATCTTATAATAATCTAGAATGGAAAAGAATCTGAAATACCTTTTGCAACAACACAGATGAATCACTTTGCTGTACACCTGAAACACTGTAAATCAACTAATTTTTTTTTTTAATTGATCAGTAAAGTTAGAGAGTCAGGAATGTGTGGGCAGGACCCAGGAAACAGCGTTTCAGTTATTCTGTTTCCTCTTTACCAGGTATCTGGAACCTACACACAGTCTCCTAGTTTGCCTATTTCTCTAGTCCTTTCTCATTCTTCATTAGTTACTTTTCCTTTGCTCATTAGAGCTCTCTGCTTTGTATGTGTTCAAACTATATAATTTCCATCCATAATATCAATCTATGGTCTCAGCTGCTAGCAGTGTGATCGTGTCTATCAAATATAAATATTTGAACCCCAACAATGTACTCAGAGTGAATATTCTGGTGAGTATTCAGAACCCCCTTTGAAGATTGAGGCATTTTTCACCTACCTGCTTGGAGTGTTGGTAGTTTTCAGCTGAATTCCCTTCCAGAAATTACATTTATTAGATAATAGCTTTTTCTCTGTAATGAAGATTCCACACATTAGTGAGATCATACAGTATTTGTCTTTCTCTGACTTACTTTACTTAGCATAATGCCCTCAAGTTCCATCCAAGTTGTTGAAAAAAGTACAAACTTTCAGTTATAAGGTACATAGGTACTGGGGATGTAAAATACAACATGACTACAGTTAACCCTGCTATATGGTATATTTGAAGTTGCTAAGAGTAGATCCTAAAAGTTCTCATCACAAGGGAAAAGATTTTTTGTATGTATACAAGATGATATCAACTAAACTTATCACGGTATTCATTTCACAGTATATGTAAGTCATTATGCTGTACAATTTATATAATGCTGTCAATTATCTCTCAATAAAACTGAAGGAAAAAAAAAGAAAACAGCTGTCTTGCACAAGGTTATGCTCCCTCCTCGAGCAGGCCCACATCTTGTAACTGTTAAATACAGGAATATAAAGATATGTCCCAATTTTTGTGTCAATTTAAGATAATTCTGAAGAGCCACTCCAGAGTCCAAACTTTCCTGAGATGGGTTAAGGTCTATTTTGGGAATACATCTCAGTTCAGCTCCTCTAGCTGCACAATTCTATTTCCTGCAAACCCCTTCTACCCCTAGATAGATGTCGATCCTGAGGGCATTCTTCAGTAATCCTTCTGCATGCAAACCTTCATCTCAGAGACCATCTTGGAAGTAATCAACCTTAGAAAGTATATTCAACTGTTCTAGACCCTTTCTATTTGCATAACAGAGGCTTTTCAAAGTCAAGATACTCAAAATTAAGTTCATTATCTTTCCCCTCCAAACATGCATGGCTACTCATGTATGAGTTTTTTTGGGGGGTGGATATCTACAGTATACATTCCAGTGGTGTCTCCTCATCCATACCCTTCTTCTTAAAAACAGTCTACTGCATCCACAGTCTGAAAGGAGCAAGCCCATGTACTTAGGGACCACCACTGACTCAACCAGGATTCTGTTGTTACCAGAGTTGCCACCAGACCCTTGCTCAATACCCACCAACCCCTCTCTTGAACTGGAACTAAAATATCTTTAAGTCACAGAATCTAGACAAAGAAAGGAAGCTGTAGGAAGAGATAAATAAAAACTAGATAGAACCAGCTGAAACCAAGATAGTGATGAATCTGACCACCACCAAACCCTGAGTCTCATTCTACACTGCTTTGACTACATTAGCATACTAAATGACACACCTTCTGGCTGTGTAACCAGAAGTCACAGACAGAAAAGGGATGGCACCCCATTTCCAGGAAAACCTTATTCTTTCCAAGAAAATGAATGCATATTAGTCTCACTCCTCCCCACATTTTCCTTCCTCCTTAAAAGCAAATCCTTCTTGCCATTAAGACGAGAAATTGATTTGTGAACTAAATTCCTGCTTCTCCATTCTCTGGCCATTGAGTAAAGCTTGTGCTGCTTCAATCTCAGCTTTAGTTTCCTTTTCGGCTGTGCGAAACAAGAAAAAGAACCTTCCTCAACGAGGCAGGGGACTTCGGCAGGGCTAGGGCCCAAGTGGGTGTCCATACGACCTAATTCAGTAACACTATCAATCAGGAATTGGGATAGGACATATGACAGACACTGAGTTAGTCCTTTGGCTCCAGAGTGTAAAATTGGGGCCAGATATTACTTCATGCCAAAACAAAATTTCATGCCAAGCCAAATCTGATGTTATAGAAAAGGGAAGGAAAGGAGGGAAGGAGAGGAAGGGAGGGAAGGAGAGGAAGGAAGCCACATTACAGAGAGAACAATAACAAATCTGTAGAAGGAAACTTAAATGAGAACTCATTTAGCTGAAGAAAGGGATAGAGATGGAAAGTTGACACGCCTGATTACTTCCCAGTTCTCTTGTATTCAGACTATTTTTCGAAACTTGGTTTTATAAAAGATTTGTCTGAAACCTTATAATAAGTATATTTATCACCAAATAAAACATAAGACACACCTCCTGCTTTTATAAACAACAGCAAGATTTATCCTTTTGTTTTAATCAGAAACCTGAGAGGGACTGAAGTCCTTCCTTTATCTCCCACAGCTAAATAGCTAAAAAATCCTTCCATTTTTTGTTGCAATTCTTCTCTCATTCCAACCTTACTGCAACTACTCAAGCTCTTCCTTGTCTGTCCATATGGATATACTGCCCATGGTCCAGTCCTTCATATTTCTTTATGTGTTGTCACTAACATACCAATCTGATAAGGGCATTCCTTGTTAAATTTTTTCAATGATCACACCTCTAGATCTATAAGACAAAACATGAACTGCTGTGATAGTACACAGTGTACTTTCTTCTTTGGTCCCATATTATCTGGCTGGTACCATCTTCTGTCACAAGCACTGCTTGATTTTTATAATCTAGTATTAGCCGTCCCATAATTTCATAAACTTGTTATACTTTCTAAAGTTTCTCTTCTTTTGCACATGCTTCCTACTGCTTAGAATATTCTCTTTCATTCCTGTGTAAAACTGTTCATTCTTAATCCATCAGTTTAAAAAGTCACTGTTTTTAACCAATTAGTTTATAAACTTCATCAGGACAAGAATCATGCTTACTTTAGTCGCTGCTGCCTCTCCACAGAGCATAGACCTGCTAGATGTAGTATACTATCTCCTGTTTTGTGACTTAATCAATGCCTTTCTTCAGTTAGGCAGCTTTGGGCATCCTCATCTTGCAACTTTGTGCTCATAATTTCATCATTGCAATTAATATCTTGCATTAATTATATATTAATATATTAATTTATATCATATTGTCATATTTTTGAGAGCATAACTCTCTTCATAAGAATGAAAGTGTTTTGAGGAATATTTCATGAATTTTCATGTAAACAAATGTTGCCCAGAAATGAACAAAATACTTGGTATACTGTACTCAGAAATATTTGCTGTATGAATGAGTGAATACTTATAGGGTGGAAATAAAAGATAAGCCTGCAGATCTAGACAAAGCTTGCAGCTCTCAGTAGTAAGGCAAAACCTCTGAGGGATAAAACCTAGAAATTTCCTCTTTAGAACAACAGAAACAATGTGCATGCATGGACGGTGAGAATTTCCCCTGAAACCAGATTGTGTGAAGAAGTGAGGAATGCCACAAACAAGCTGTATTTACAGAAAGCAGTCTGTTGACCCAGGAGGCAGGGGGGAGAGACTCTGCATTATCAGCAGCTGTGCAATGCTGAACTCGGGGGCTGGGAGGAAGAAAATGCTACAAGAACGTGCTCTCATATACAACCCTGTGCCATAGGAATAATTCCTGCAAGCCAGTAGTTGAGTCCTCGTTCTTCCCCTACCCGTCAACACCGCCTACGTTCCCACCCACAAACACCTCCTACATACAGCAGGCCCCAGAGGAAATGAAAGGTGAACAGTGATTGAAAAAGAAGTGGCAAGGAGCTATCCAGAAACAATGCAGAAAGAATGACTACAAGGAACAGGAAAAACAAGAGGCATATGAATTGGACTTATGGAAAAAAAGTATGTTTAAAGACACTGTGATGATTTCAGTAAACTAAACAACAAATCCTACAGAGTAAGAACTCAAAAGGGAAAGAGATTCAGAGGAGGTGTGGTGAGAAAATGGAATGAGAGAGAATGTGGGCTGAAGGAAAGAAAAAAAAAAAAAAGATGAATGTCCCCATAGAAATGAAAATCAGATTAGGTGCAGCAGAAAGGAGAGAAGATATATCTAAAACAATAGGTTAGATAAGATGAAACACAGAAATAAATAACTAAGAAAATATCATTTAAAAATGTATGTTCTAATAGCAACAAAAATTTGAGCTGTGTAAGAATACAGCTAGCAAAAGATGTTATGACCTTTCTATAGAAAATAAAATTGAAAGACCAATGGAGAGAGGTTGCTGAGATCATGAATAGAAGGCTAAGTAACAAAGTAGTAAACTCTCCTAACATATCTTATGCACTTGAATTAAAAATTTTTTTATTCAAGGAATCCATCAATATTATTCTCAAATATATATGGAAGATCAAAAGGCTAGGAGTAGCCAAACCAGTAATGAAGACTAAAAATGATGCAAAGTGACTTCACAAAATGCCTAGACTTATTATGAAGCTATTTTAGTAAGGACAGAGTCATATTACCATGGGAATATTAATAATGAAAATGATATAACAAACATATGGCTCTTTGTGCAAGATACATAATAACTTTATGACAAAGATACTATTATAGTTATTTTACAGATGAGGAGTTTGAGACACAAGGAAGTTAAGCAACTCTCACAAGGTAGCAAATTCAGTTTTCTACCTAGGCTCCATAATTTGGATTTTAAATCACCATTCTTTTAACAAAAGCAAAACAAACAGAAGTTTAAAAAAAAAATGAAGCAGACGTATGCATATGTGGAAATCATATATGATACAGAAGGCACTGCAGAAACTGGGAAAATGATGGCTATTTAGTAAATAATGCTTAGCATAATCAAATATTCCTACGGTAAATAAAGGAAATTCGTTCCATACTTCACACCATATAAAATTCCAAATGGAATATAAACAAATATGAAAGGCTAACATTGTGTAAGAAAATATAAAGAATATCTTATAACCTTGAGATGGGGATGGTTTTCTTCTACAGGACACAAGAAAAGCACAAGCCATAAAAGGTTAGACAACTTATACTAAAAATAATTTCTTCTCATCAAAAGTACTATAAAAAGGAATTATAAATCACAGATTGAAGTAATTTAAACATATAACTAGAAAAAGAACCTCTACAAATCAATTTAAAAAAAACTAAAGAAAAATTGGGGGCAAGGGAGAACCATGAACAAACTTCACAAAAAAGGAAACCAAAATTGCCAATAAATGTATGAAAAACTATTCAAACTTTAGAAGTCAAACAAATGCCCATTAAATGATAAACTATACCACTTGTACCAAAGCAGTACATTTTAAATGTCCAACAATATCAGACTTCGGTGAGCCTGTGCAGCAATAACACTTTTGGGGGGAGCCTCGGTAATTTTAAACACTTATGGAAATAATATGCTATCATGTGCTGAAGCAGAAAACACTTAGACTATAACCTGCTAGTTTCACTTTAGAAATACTGATTACTTGGGCGCCGTCTTCCAGAATGTTCGTAGCAGTGTCCTCACATCCTCTTGTAAATAAGTTTCTTACAAGTCCACCCCATGAGTTTACCACATTGGTCTTGAACCTCAAAGGTGCTCATAGTTTATGTTGTTTCTGGGATCCCTGCTGCACTATAATGACCCCCACTTGTTTTAGTAGCACATGAAAATTCTTAATATGGAATAGTTGTCCCTTCACTAAAGCCAACTTACATTCAACTCTCAACTTGAACTGAGGAGACCTCTCTCCGTTTTATATTCCTCCTAAATGGAGTAGACCTCTGGCCCCACAACTTTTCATTGGTCAGCTGATGTCTCCCACAAGGCTCACAATCATCCAAAGTTCTAGAATAAATTTGGCCTCCAGCATGAGGACTGCATAGTTGTCAGCACTCAGGTGATTCAGTTTGAGATCATTCTTTCTATCAGTTTGGCTTCAGTCTGTAATTTGTTTAAAAATCACATGCACCATTGGCCTGCCAATGCAGGGGACACACATTCGAGCCCTGGTCCGGGAAGATCCCACATGCTGCAGAGCAACTAAGCCCCGTGCACCACAACTACTGAGCCCGTGTGCCTAGAGCCTGTGCTCTGCAACAGGAGAAGCCACCACAATGAGAAGCCCGTACACTGCAACAAAGAGTAGCCCCTGCTCACCGCAACTAGAGAAAGCCCATGCACAGCAACAAAGACCCAATACAGCCAAAGATAAATACATTTATAAAAAAAAATCACATGCAACAGTTACTCAGAAAACAATGTATTAGATAAAGTGCTAATGACATAACAGTTAACAAGGTAGATACATTCTGGCCCACACAGAGGACAGAGCTTGAGAACCAGAGCTTTTAAACACTACTACATATTCCACTGCAACTTGTTAACTAGGTAACCTTTATTTGGGGCAGTGTCATCACATAAATAAATATTAAATATAATAGAAACATTTTTCCTTTGGATCCTCACATCTTCTTCATGGAATAATCAAAGAAATGTGAAGTGTAAGAATATGAATGAGCTTACAAAAATAAGGGAATCTAAAGAGACTACATGGGTTGAAAACAATAAGGAGGAAGCAAATGCACAAGCACAAAAGCAGCAGCAAAGCAGACAATACTATTGAGTCCCCTATTAAGTCCCCTATTAAAGATTTCTCAGAAAGTCACATTAAGACAGTAAAATGAGCAAAGTGTATTTTGCAGTTCAAATTACAAAGTAAACAAAAACAAATTGTGTGTTTCCAAGCAATCTCATCTCTGAACAGAAGTGATAATTCTTCTATCTCAGTTGCATACTGGGATGACCCAAAACGCTATTTTCTTCATTCTGAGAGGCATGTAGCACGGTTCCTTCCTTAGGATTCTCAAGAGTGATGAAGATTATAATATTCAGTCACTCGTAATCCTGACGGGGGTGGAAACGAAAAGACAGCCAACTGTCTTATCCTACATGGCTATGAGAATGTGTTGTTACAATGCCCACCCAATGGGCCTAGTAGACTGCCAAGCATCACATAGGTCAACAGTAAGTGTTACCTTTCCACTATACTGAGTGAGTGTAATTAGTTTCACCAATATGAATATATATATACATACATATATATGTATATATATAATATACATATAAATTTATGAATGTGTGTTCATACATGTGTGTCTACATATATATACACACACACATGCACACACACACACACACACACACAGGGAATATTGGTTAGTGGCCATGATAGCAAGTAATCACTATGGCTAATTTAAGCAGAAAAAAAATTAAGTGATTTACCTGACTCACAGAATCACTGAAGCCTAGAGAAATATGTTGGGGCAGGCCTTCTTGAAATATAACCACATCCCAGAATCTTTGTGGTAAAAACTATCACCACTTCAGCTAAGATCACCAAGCACCAAATGCCAGACAATCAGCCCTTTCATTATAGCTACTATTGCTAGCAAAGGGGCCACATCGGCAAAAAGAACTGAGCCCCATGCACTCACTGTCAGCCCAAAGAAGGAAGCCTCAGCTAAATTACACTTACATCTTCACTCAAAAACATGCCGTACACTTGAGTTTAATTCCATATTAAAGAGGCTAATTTTATAGTGCCATGACTTCCCCAATTATAGAAAGGCAATGTTTAAAAAAAAGTAGCCAATTTTACCAGTTTGACAGATGCCCACCGAATGCATACATATATATAAACTCCTTCATGAGGGTTACAATAATTCTTACATAAAGTGTTTAGAAGCAATAATTCTTAAAGTGGTTGGAAGCATTCCTGGCAGGTAAGTACTATGTAAATGTCTGCTATTCTTTTCTTCCTTCTCCTTTGTCCTTTCCTTCCCTTTTTCCTTTTTTGCTTATACCAGTAATATATATGGGGAAATGTTAATGTGGTTATTAAGAAAAGTATTAAACGAGGATAATTAAGATGTTCTAACCTGTAGCATCTCATACATATATCATCTTCAGTCTTATGTTCATTCTGATATTGGAATCTCTTTAAAAGTCATTGACCTCAAAATCCAACAATAAACTAACTAGTGTTTCAAAGGAGGTAAATTCAACTTTTTTTCTTGCCCAATGTTCAGTGAAACTGTAAACGAAAGTTTAATTATAACATCTCAGAAAGTAAAACTTCCTGAGTATGAAAATTCTCACTCCTAACAAAAACAAAGAAACAGAAAAAGCCATACACACAAACATAAAAAAAAAGAAAAGAAACCAATCCAATTAGGATCCACAGTTTTACTACAGGTACAATGTAATAAGCATGTGCTTTGGAGCTAGAGAGGCTAGAGGTGTTACCCTGATGTCATAGTTACTTGCTGTGTAACTCCGAGCAGTTACCTACTCTCTTAATCTCAGTCTCCTTGAAGATACAGTGGGAATAAAATCTTGCAAAAAAAAAATTAGACAATATATGATATGGGCAGAATGGCTGTTTTATGACCTAAGATATCAGACACATAAAATGGCATTGGTTTCATGTCCTATCATTATTATGATTACTATCTTACACTTTACAATTATCTTACCAAAAATTTGCTTCATAGTTTGTTGGAATTGTCTCAGATGTTACTACAGAGAAATATTATACCACAGGAAAGTTAGATCTTTAGAGAAATGCTCACCTAAGTGGCCAGAGATAAGGATTCCATAGCCTACTGCCTTTCTGGGTGGCAATGGCAAATTAAAAATTCATAGAGCTGGAAGGGATCTTCAAATATCATCTAACAAATTCTCCACTTCCCACAAATGAAGACACAGAATATGGAAAATTTATGTAAATACAGATCTTGGACCACATCCTAGACCCCTAGTTTCACAGTAGTGCTATTTCCATTCCTACTCCTTAGATTTTCATTATAAAACGTATAGAATCTCACACACACATTTTCCCTTAATTTATATAGTCATTGTTCATGCACATGTTTTCCAAAGCTTTATTGAAATCCTATTACATGTCTGCAGACAGAAGGAAACAAAGTGGTTTTATGCTCAAACTCACCATCCGGTAGTTAATACAACACAGCTGAAGAACAATGCAAAGCAAATGTCCTAAGTGTTAACAATACTGAGAGAAAGATATAATTGATCTGTTGTCAATTTTCTTTTACAGAAGGCCAATAAGTAATTTTTTGCATAAAAGGATGACATACAAAGTGCAAGTTATTAACTAGCATTAAATATTGTAAATGTATAAACAGTAAATATATTTTCAAAAACATGTTTTATACTTCTTTGACATTTCGTAGAAGTCAAAACATCTTAAGTTGTTTTAATCTTGCTCCTACATTTCCCCGTTGTGAAGTTTCATAATATTCATATTAGTTATGCTACTTTTGCCCCCCCATTTAAGGTAGCATGTGTGGTAGAGGGGCACATGCTAAGTTTCTCTCTTAACTTTATTTTGAATGACTAGTACCAATTAAAAAATACCTTGGTTGGAAGGAAGAGTTACACATATATGTATATATAAAAGCTAGATCATTTTCCTTTCTTTTAAGGCAGATCTACCTGGGGATGTTTATTACTGAACTCTTAAAATTTAGCTAAATTTTTTATCTAAACAAAACTGAAGCTCAATAAAATAAAAAGACATAGTTTAGCAGACTACATATATATATATCAAAGGTTATAGATAATAATGGTCTTTTACCCTTCAAAATTGGATATCCTAAATGAAACTAAGAAAATTAATTCCACCTAACAAAAAATAGTCTATTAAGAAATTTGTTTGGTTAGGTACATACTGACCATATGTCAGTATTAAAATAAAAACATAAAAAGTCAGTTCAACATATTAATTTACCATAATGTTAGGGCCAGTAGAAAGCTTTCTACAGTTTGGGGGAGAAATTATTTCTTGTTTATATCCCCTAATATGCATAGAATTTTGGTATAATATCGACACTGTATTTATATCCATCTAATCCGTAAAAGATCTTTTAATGATTGGCTATGTTACATGTGACTATTAGGCATTTTTAGTATGTATTAAACATTTAGAATACTAAGCCAGCACTGACTAAATTATTTATGGGTACCCATTTCTCCTTGGTGTTAAGGGGAAAATGTCTTGTGTGTGTTTTAATGAGAAGACCTGCTATTTTCATTCCTTCAAAAGATAAACCATTATTGTCTGATGCTGAAATCAAGGGCACATCCATCTGTAAATGTTCCAAAGTTAACTTCCAAACTGCAAAATCTAGTACATTGTTGCTTTTTAACATCTTCAGTGTTCAACGTATTGATCTCTTCCTTCTTGGGAAGCTCTTTCATTTTTTGGATCCTGTGAAATTCTCTGGTTTACTCTCTCTCTCTCTCTGGTATTTCCTTTACCATTTTAAGATTATCTTCTCTCTACATCTTAAAAGTTTGTTTTTTCCAAGCTTTCCTTCTTGTTCTTCCATCTTACTTGTTTATTCATTTTTAAAAATCTCATACCTTTCTGTATACCAGCACTAAACGTGCTAGTTTCTCAGAATGAGATGGTTAATACGAGAAATAAGAACTCAGCAGTCGTACAGCTTAGAAACTTTTGGGGATATAGGCAAGTCAGCACACATTGTTAAACTAAGATATTGTTGGAAAGATACTGTGTGCAATGGGAGCACATGGGAAGGTTCCTTAAGTCAAATAAGTGTGTGGGTGAATGAGCATTGTCAAGAAATACATGCCATGTGAAGTAACATCTAAATGGAGCTCGAAAGGATGAGTGAATGTTAGTCAATTAAAGAACGGAAAGGACAATACCCAGAAGAGATCAAATACTATGTGTGAATCCTCAAAGTTGAGAGAGAACATAGTACATTGGAATAAAACAATCAGAGAATAAGCACTTCAGAAGGCTAAAGGGCCTCATGTGACTATGGATCAAAAGTGGGGTTGGGGGTGGAGTTGCTGCTTGGAGAGAATTTTGGTGAGATAGGAACAGGAAACATAAGCAGGGTCAGACCACTGCAGGATCCTGTAAGAAATATTAAGGGACACGGCTTTATCCAGAGGACAATGGGCATCCATTTTATTCTTTTAAATTCAGGAGCCACAGAATGATGAGGTTCATGGGCACCACCACTGATAATAGTTACTCCAACATTTATCTCCTTCTCAAAACTCACTTCAATCCTAGAGCCTTATATCCATTGTCCTAAGAAACTCACACTTGGAGATCCCACAAGTATCTCTACATTAAATGTCCAAATGTGACTTCTGCAACTTTCTCACACCATCAAACCCTCTCTTCCTTGTTTACTAAATTCCATGCCTTAAGAAAGACTCTCATCCTTTCCGTTTACCAAATTTTAAGAAATGCTCAACCATATTTGCCTTTCTTTTAGCCTCACCTCCAACCAATTGTCAAGTGCTATTAACTTGCTTCTTCAAAGCGTTTAAAACCTGCTTAATCTTTTCTATATCAAGAGCAATTGCCTTTTGGTAAAAACATGATTATTTTTCACACTGATTATTGAAATGGGCTAAGCTGTGTCTTTTTTTAAAAATGTTTCCTGCATTAGTGCATCATTTACATTGCCACCAAAATAATTCTTCAAACTTCTTCTAAAAAAAATAAAATTCCGTTGCACGAGGACAGAATCGTGTTTAAGCAGGCTATTGACTCAGATGGTCTGACTTCAAGAACCATGTGAACTTTTTCTCTTCTACCTCCTCCTTCCTCCCTTCCCCCTCCCCCTTCTCCCCCTCTCTATATATGTAAAACAGAAAACAATAGTACATTCATAAGTGATTAAATAAGGTGATATAATTTTCATTTTACCTGGAACATATTATCATCAATCCCACTTACAATATTCCAACTGCTTTGATGTGTTAAGTCCAAATATAGCATATAAGATACTTCATGATTATAAACCTGTCTTGCCACACTCCATTCCCACTCTGTGCTAAAACAATCTAAGCTGCTGAAAGTTCTCCAAATGAATCATGCTTTTTCATATCTCTGTGTCTTTACACATAGTTCCCTATGCCTGGTTTAGCATAGGCTCCTGCCATCCTCCTACTAGCTGACTCCTAATCATCTTTGATTAAAAGCAAGTATCATCTGTAGCCAGCCTACTAGCCCAAACAGAGTAGGTACCTCTCCATAAGACCCTATCACAGTACTTATCACATAGCAACCATGTGTTATGTTTTCCATTCTGCATCCTTGGTACCCAGCAGAGTTACTTACGTCTAACAAGTGCTTTATAAATTCTCATGAAAGGAGGGTGTAAGGGGAGGAGGAAGGGAAGGATAAACCACAGCTCTCATCATATAAGTAATTCATTGTCTGAAAAAAGTTGTTTCTGCTGAACATCAACCAGGTCTCCCTGGCCACAAATACTTCAGCATAATATCTCAGTAATTAATAGTCCTATGTAAGGTTTAGTTTAAGGAATTATATTGAGAAACGATGTTAAAATGTACATATGTAACTTACATTCCATGTTCTCATCATTTTGACCTGTAATTCTCTCAACAAACCTTGTCCTTCCTATTTTTTGCATGTATACTTCCCTTTGACAGGAACACTGTCACATACCCGTTACATGATCTCACTCACCGGTATGTGCACGTGCGCGCACGTGCACACACACACACGCACACTTGCCAACTTCCAGAGAAGTCATCCCTTGAATTTCAGTTGGGCTCTTACTATCCCTTATCACTTCAGTTATTACATTGTCTGACTGTCTCAAGTCAGCTGGTAAAAGGACCACGTTCTTCCTCTTTCATCATAGTCTGTAAGAAATCCAGTATATGTCTTTGTTGGTAGTGTTTACAATCATAGAAGAGATGCTAAAGAGTACATATTGACATCCCAGGATAAGTGACTTCAGTATTTTCAACCTTTCTTTTTTTAGGCTCAAATTCTAGTAATGACTGCTTTCTCCATGTAGAGCATTTAGCACAAATGGTGTATTATTGTGTAGTCCACTCAACTAAACCAATGGTCTGTGCTTAAATGGATCCAACACCTCTGGAATTAATTTTCAAAACCACCTTTTATTCTTCACCACTCACTGAGTAGTTAAGTTACCTATACCTCACCTCGGAGGGCAAATGTTAAATATGATTTTCCCAACTTATGATACCTATTTTCTTGCCTATTTCTAGATTCCAGGCTTTATGAAGATACACAGTTGTTTTCTTGTTACTATATTATTGTCTAAGAGAGTGACAGAAAGCCCTCAATGTATATTGACTTAGTGACTGAATTATGAGTAAGCTTTTATTTTCTTTTAAAATATTTATTTATTTGGCTGCACTGGGTCTTAGTTGAGGTCTGTGGGTTCTAGCTCCCTGACCAGGTATCAAACCTGGGCCGCCTGCAATGGAGAGCACAGAGTCTTAACCACTGGACCACCAGGGAAGTCCCATAAGCTCTTATTTAGAATCAGCTAGAATGCTTGTATTGATTATTCATTGACTGAAGTAGCTACTGGAGTGGTGAAAGGATAACAAAATTTTTCCTCAGGGAAGGCAAGATTTTACTTAAGCTATTTTCCTCAGAACACCTGAACCAATAGAAGAAAGTGTCCCTGCTGATAACTGTGGAGTTGACTGGCTCCACAAGAGCCATTTCCTACAAAAAAAACCCAAGGAAACAAACAAGACCAGATCAACAGCTTACTTTACTGATAGGAATAGAAGCAAATAATGTGTATTGTCCCAAGAGCATAGCTTGGAATTAGGCTTGGTGTATTATAAGGATTAATACTCACTAGCATCAGGAGATTGGGATTGACATATATATACTAACATGTATAAAATAGATAACAAGAACCTGCTGTATAAAAAAATAAAATAAAATTCAAAAAAAAATACTAGCTCACAAGTTACTAACACAGCTGGTTCTTTTCACGTTACTTTAAGAGCTTGTGTAATAGTTTTCTATTGGTTCAATAAAAAATTACCACAAATCTAGTAGCTAAAACACTTCTATAGGACAGAAGTCTGAGATGAGTCTTGCTGAGTTAAAAGGTCAGGTTGTCACCAGTGCTATGTTTCTTTCATGAAAGTTCTAAGGGAGAATCCATTTGCTTACTCATTCAGGTTGCTGACAAAATTCAGGTCCTTTGCAGTGGTAGTACTGAGGTCCCTTTTACCTTGTTAGCTATCAGCTGAGAGCTGTTTCTAGATTCTAGAAGTCACCTGCATTCCTTTGCCCATGTCCCCCCTTCCTCCATCTTCAAAATCAGCAATGACATATTGAATCTCTCATTTCTTATTTCTTTTTCTATCTTTGCATCTTTCTAAGCGACTCTTCTGCCTTCCTCTTCCACTTTTAAAGGACTGTGTGACTCCATTAGCTCCACATGGATAATATCCCTATTATAAAATCCTTAATCTTAATTCCATCTCTTTTGCCATATAAGATAATATACTCATAATGGTAAAGGTTAAGATGTGGACATCTTTGGGGACATTATTCTGCCTAGCACAACTTGTATATTAAATAACTCATGTTTTACCATAGGCCAGTTTTGAACCTTAATCTGAGCAGTTAGTTCCATCTGAAAAATTTTTGAATTTGTGATTTTAGTAACTAATCCAGTTCAAGAATTCACCTTCACAGATGAGTTTATATTTTTCTTACAAATCAAAAGTCAAAAATATTAATATTACACATTACCTGATGAATTCATGTTTCATCCACTACTGAACACCAACTAAGTAAAAAAGTCAAATATTTTAGGAAAACTATGATATGCCCATTGACTAAAAGGCTTACAATGTACTTTGTAATATACTTTGTAATATAAATAAAAGTTTTTATTATTTGCTTTATATTTGATTTGTGGCTTTCTATAGACCTAGTTTTTGGGTCCAGAATCAAGCATAAAATAATTATATCCATAACCAAATTTGATATTAACTAAGATGCGTTAAAATAAATTTTCTCAGTGCCTTGAAAGGATATTTTAGTGCCATAAAAACTCACTCTTCTGCTGGCAGGATATTGAGCTAATGGTGATTACTGAAATTCTAAGTAAAGTTGTTGAGCACAGGAATGGGACTCAAGGAAAATGATTTCTTATCCCCCAATACCACCACTAGCCTCCAAAGTTTTTAGTGCCTTCACACATAAAAATGAGGGGATTGCATTGCATGAAACTTCTAATTTTCTGACTATAACTGCTTTCAAGTCAGTTCTTTAATGAATGTTTAGGTACAGGTGAAACTAAGAGAAACATTAACATAAATTGTTTCCAGTACAAAGACAGAAAAATAAAAAGAATATACAGAAGAGTTCATAAGTTTAATAATTGAAAAATATTGATTTTATGTTAATATTGTTTATAGTGCAGTTAATACCTAGAGACCAACTCTAAATCTTACACTTTGCAGAGACTGCTCAGTTTTACAGTTTGTCTGGATTACTTTGATGCTTACCGTTACCTTTCTATTATTTTTTCCACATGGACTACTTTATTGATAAATCAAAAGAAAAAGGATCAAATAAACAAAGCAACAAAGCAGGAAAGTGCTCACATCAGGGTTGTAGCCAATCTAATTAATTTTTCATTTGGTTCTCATGTATTAGAGACCAATCAATTTGGGATTATGTTTACAAAGTTATAAAAGGAGAGGAGACTGGGCCCTCAATCTGTTGTCTAGTCTGTCCAAATTAGTCAGTTAAATGATCTCAGGGGATACCATACAGCATATGAGTAATTCTTGTAAGTATCTTCTCTTTTAATTACAGATCAAGTTGTCAACGCTTTCTGCAGACCTTGACTTTGGCAGAAGGGCAAAGTTCTGAAATCAAACAATGGGACTTTATTTTTCAGATTTTTTTTCCTTTGCCTTTTTCACCAACATGCTTTAGTTAAAATATCTTTAGAGAGCTATTTTAGCATGTGGAGGTTTGGCGTGCCAGAATTGACTATCACTCAACGAAAGGAGTTTCCATTCAGATAAAAAGTGATATTAAGATTAATAGCCTTTATCCTATAAGAATGTGTCACTCTTAGAGATATACTGAATCACTCCAGAAAATGGAACTGTATAAAATAGTAAGAAGGGGCACAATATTTCATGGAAATAAAGAACCTGGAAAAATGGTGTCTTCTAAAATGAAGTTCCCAGAATATTACAGTGGAACAAAAGTAGAATTTATGTGTTGATCAAAGTTTGGTGGCACACCTGTGCAAGGTTTGAGGTACATCAATATACTCTAAAGCCAGTGTTAAAAATCACTGCTCTAGGACCTGGCAGTTTAAGATAGTTGACTTGAATATCTAGTAACCTTTAGAACCATCCCTAAACTTCCCCTCTTGCTCACTCTAGCTATTTAATTAGTCACCAAGTCCCTAAGGCCTACCTGTCCTTAAGTCTCTTCTCACCAACCCTGCACCATCACTCACCTGGCCTGTTGCAATACATCCCAACCACTCTAGCTAACTCCCATCAGAACTATTGCAATACCCACCTGCACTATGTTAACACGTCCTTTACACAACGATTAAAGTTACTTTCAAAAAAGTAATCATTCTATTCTATCTTGATATTGTCATAACTCAGTTAAAAAAAGAATCACTGTCTCTGTGGAGGCCTTTGGAAACTTCCTTTATTTTATTGTGCTCAAGGAATCAGGAAATGGTAATATAGTCACTTCCTACCATAGGCTGACAGTAAATATCAACCTGACTCATTCTGAAATCCCTGCCCAGACTCTCAGTCTCTGGCTCAGGAGAACTTCATAGACTTTAGGGCAACCTCTTTTTGGATTGCTAAGTGCCAGAAAGTTTTCTTGATATAAAGTAAAAGATAGTGGAGGAGAGAAAAGGTAAAATGAATATTTTGAAATACATCAATATATTTTGTGCAACACCTCAGGCTTTTTCAAAACCAAAAGCCACTAAACAGAATCCTTAACCCTTTATATGTTATGTAAAATGAATTTTAATACTTTTAAAGTAATTTTATTTAAAAAATCAGTCGATTGTTTTACTAGCGATAAGTTTTCTCCCTTTAACAGAGATTTTAATTGTGAGAATTCTTGGAAAAGGTAATGAACTCATACTACAAAACCAGATGGATTCACAGAAGGAAAATATGAATGCTGAGTTTCCTTTACAAGTCTAGAATTTTTTTTTCCTCTCTTTTGAGAAGATTAATTGGAGCACGATGCTCTTTATCTCTATGCACACAATGACTTGAAATTCATGGCTCTCTTAGGATGTAGTTTGAAAACTGGATCAGAGTTGAGTCCTTTCAGAGCCTAGTGAGGATTCCTATTATATCATTTTCATTGGGGTTTTATGGCTTAATTAGTACTTGTTAGGAATCAAGTGAAAGAACATGGTTTTAATTCCTTACCCTGAGAGACATGAGCCCAATGTTTTCTAAACTGTGTAAGATGGTTGTAGCTGTTTGACTTAAAAGTGCATTCCAAGACATAGTTAAACAGACTTTACTTTTTTTAAGTCAGGTTTATGAAAATAAAATGTACATATAGTAAAATTCACCCTCTTACCGTAAATTCCAGTGAATTTTGGTAAAGATACTCTTTCTTATAATTACCACCATAATAAAGACATAGAACATTTTAATTATCCTACAAAGTTCCCTCACCCCCCTTTGCAATCAATCCCATCCCTCAACCCACAGCCTGGGGCAATTTTGATCTGATTTCTATCCCTTTCTTTAGTTTTGCCCTTTTCAAAATTTCATATAAGTGGAAAATTACGTATGTTGGCTTTTGTGTCTAAATTGCTAAACATTAATAATTTTGAGATTCATACACATCACTGCACTTATCAGTAGTTTGTAACTTTTTATTTCTGAGAAATATCCATTGTATGGGTGTATTACAGTTGATTTATTTATCAAATGACATACATTTGGGTTTCTAAATGCTAAACCCATTTCCCAAAGTGACTGTTCTATTTTGCATCTCCATCAGGATCCTACTCTAAATCTTCTGAATTAGAAATTTTTTAGATACCATCAATCAGCATTTAAAAAAAAAAAGTTGATTCTTATACACACAAATTACAAGATACCAGGATTCCTATCGCCAAGGGTGGTATTATTCCTCCTTACTATAATTATCATCATAATTATCAAGAAGTATTTGTTGAATTACTGAGTTTACCAGTACAAACCAGTACCTAAACAAACACTATAGTTGTATAGCCAAAATATACCATGCATTATTTTTCTATTGCACTGTAAAACATTACCACAAACTTGATAGCTTAACACAAAATTTTCTAGGAGAGTTTCATAGATGAGAAGTACCAAAATAGTTCTTACCGGGCTGAAATCAAGGAGTTGGCAGGGTTACAAGACGACCTAGGAGAGAGTTTATTTCCTTACCTTTTCCAGATTCTAGAAGTTGCCCACATTCCTTGGCTCATGACTCTGTTCCCCAAACTCAGAGTCAGCAAGCTTGCATCCATCTGACCATTCCTCCATGGTTATGCTCTCTTCTGACTCCAGCTGTGAAAGGTTCTCCACTTTTAAGAACTCGTGAGATTAGATGGGGCCCACCTGGTCAATCCAGGATACTCTCCCCACCTCAAGGTCCTTAATTGAATCCATCAGCAAAATCCCCTTTGCCACGTACATAACATATTCACAGCTTTCAAGAATCATTAAGGATATCTTTGGGGGCCATTATTCTGCCTACTACAGACTATAAGTTTTTCATGAAATTATTAGAAAACATTGACAGTTTTTCTTTCTTATTGAAAGTCTGGACTTTGGTTCCACTTCACTGATTTACTAAAATTTGGAGTAAATTAACTAATCTCTTGGAATTTCTATTTTTCTATCTACGATTAGAAGCATAAAAATAGGTTTTTATAATCTCAAAACATTAATGTTCATTAAGTATAGAATAATCCCAGGAACTTTGTTCATAACATCCTGGTTTGTGGGGTGAGTGTTTGCAAATATTAGGAATAACAATGTTTGCATGATTATTGTCATTAGTCTTTTTTCTTGTAAACCATCATCAGTAAGGAGGTGAGTCTACTGAGTCTACTGAGCAGGCTTGGAAACGTGCAATGAAGTGATAGCATGCTTGAACCTGGTGTCACTAGTCAAATGCAATTTGGCACTTATTTTAAGACAAAATATATTCCAAGTTAAGGAATACAGTATATGTTTTGCCACATTTCTCAAAGCAATTAGACTATTAAAATATATGCTAAGTAAATAATTTGTTGATATGAGAAAATATTAAGAAGATGCTTCTGAAATACCAAAATTACTTTGTCCATATTTAAATGCATTTAGGAATTGTAATAAAGAAAAACCTGAGGTTTGAATTTAGAAAATTCAGGTTTCAATCCTGGGTCTACCATGTACTGATGTCTGAGGGATTTGAGATAAATATATAACTTCCCTAACTCAGTTTCCTCATCTGTAAAACGTAATTAACAATACCTCTCCCAGGAGCGTAATGTGTATCAAATGAGAAAATAGTTAAAAATACATTAATTGTCAAAACTAGAGTCATCATCATTATCATTATTATTTTTATAGTATATATGTCAAAGCATTTTGGATCATAAAATAAGATGTTATACAAAAGACATTCCAGGACTGGAAACTGAAAATGTAAAACTTTCAATAAATATATCACCATTATTATTGTCAACATATCTAAAAGCCTCAAGTTTACTCCCATTTCAGGAATTGACCAATTAATGATTAATAGACATGTTATATACAATGCACAACATAGCAATTTTACTCTTAGATATAAACCCAAAAGAAACTCAGATACTTACATGAGGAGACACAGAAAAATGTTCATGGAAACGTTGACTGTAATTGCAAAACTATAGAAATTTATGTCCACCAGAAGAATGTGTAGCTAACTTGTGGAATAGTCATTCAATGGAATACTATATGGTGTTGAAAATGAATGAAGTAGAGCTGTTTGAATGAAATGGGGGACTCACAAACATATTATTGGCCCAAAAAATAAAAATGGTTGCAAAGATATACATGTAATAAGTATATATTAAGATATGACACCATTTATATAAACTTTTAAATCATTACATACATACTGAAAGTAGAAAGAAATGCACATTGAGTTGGTAGTACGGTTGCCAGATAAAACAGAGGATGCCCAGTGAAATCTGAATTTCAGATAAAAACCAATAATTTTTTAGTACAGATATGTCTCATGCAATACTTGGGACAACTGAAAAGTTTTGGGTAGTTTATCTGAAATTCAAATTTTACTGGTGGCTTATATCTTTATTTGCTAAATCTGGCATTGTAATGAGGAAAAAAGAGCTGCACATGGGCTTCAAGTTGGATTGGTGATGTTTTAGTTCTTTCAAAGTCTTAAATATTTCATAGTATGTTAAAATAGTAATAGGCAAAAATGAACCATTCACCAGGAGAAAATCTCTAGTTAAAAGATAAAACTAAGTTCCAAGACCAACAATAAAGAATCAGGAAGGATGACAAAAGGTAAAGAAATAACTAAAGCATACAATTTTTTTTAATTATGAAAAGGGCAATAAAGTGATATCATGCTCTACATTTGTTATTAATATTTTGACATTTATTTTTTTCCAAGTTACTGTCACCTGAGATGAAATAAATAATTAATTACAGAATTCAACCTAGAAATAAAAATTTGGAATTTTGATGTTTCCCAAAACTCTGTAATAATTTCAGTTATATTTCAATCAATGAAAATATATTTGGCCACAGGTGAGAACTGTAATAAATGGAATGTTTAAATCTATAAAACAAGATGCAAAGAGTGGCCATCACTTAATTATTTTAAGCCTGGAAGAGGAAAGGAAATGAATAGATGAAACAGAATAATTAAATATACATTTACTTCTCTAGTCAAAATTAGAAAACAGTGGCTCTCCATCATGGCTAGGGATCACATTAAAATCAGCTGGAGAGTTTAAAAAATATGAATGCCTGAGACTCACCTGAAAGCAAGTCTAATTTAACTGATCTGCAGGAGGAAAAAAATCGCTAGTTTGTAAAACTCCCCAGGTGATTCTAATAAAAGGTCAGTGTTGAGACCCATTGCTCTCAAACCTGAAAAGCCGATTCCTGTTTGGGAGGTAGTGTAAAGCAAAAATGTTTGTCCGTGGATGTAGAAGCTAGCTCCTAAGAAAATAAATTCAAATATCAACTGACTCCATTGACTTTATACTAAGGATTTAAAATGAGTGACAGGAAAACAGGTAAATGGAAGCATGATACCTCTCACATAGTCAATGCCGAACAAAGAGATCTTCACTGCAATAGTTGAAATGTGTAAACATCCTAAAAGATAATGATACTTGTAGCTTACATAGTAAGTATTGAGGACTATTAGTAAAACACTAAGAAACTGAGAAAAGGTCTAATTTCAAAATGTGGAGAATGAAATCTTACTTTTTATCTTAGAATGAAAATACTTCCATGTTTGCCAGCAACCCTCTGCCTTTAGCACAATGAGATGAATTTAAGACAGTCAGTTTTTATTTCTACTTGAGTAACATGAGCTTTGGTTTATGGCCCTTTTTCCCCTAGCCTCATAATTAAATGACTAAATCCCATCCACAGCATTACCTACAGAACATGACTGGAGAAAGATTAGCCATTAAAGAGAGAGGAGATTGCTATTATGGCTTTTGAGGCCTAAAACCACCCACTCTCTTAGGAATCCTATTATGGCTGAGCATTTGTGTTATTGGTATTGCAATTCAATTCACATATATCAAGCTGCAAACTCCATTTACAGTCAATCCATATTTCTAGGTCATCTCTAATAACTTATTCATTTGTGTGTTTCACTTTGGAAGAAGTTATGTGCTTCAAAATATCTTCCTCTGTTGCCAGTGACTATGGAGCTTCCTTTAGTGGTACAAGAAAGCATCTTTTCCCTATTAACTAAAATCCAAACACCTGCTGTTTTACCTTTGGTTTTACTTTGAGGTTCATAAAACCTTATTATGAAGATTCATGTGATTTCAGATCTACTTTCTATTCAAAAGAGCAGTAATAATACATGCAATTGTTTCCCCTGGTGAAGAATGCTGATCAGGATCAATTCTATAAATCAGGGTAAACAGATATCAAGTACAAATGAATTTCATATATTTTTCCTTTTATAATCAAAAACAATTATATCACTAATGTGTGTTAATACCTTTAAATTCAACTCTTTAGAAACAAATAACTGGCCCAAGTTAAGCAGGTGACCACACATATCATCCAACTATGGTGCTCAATTAGCCATAAAACACAAGTTTTTGATGGAATAGCTTGTAATGTTGGGTGAGCCTTCATTTTCCTCCTCCCCCATTACATCTAAGTGAAGGGTTTTTCCTTTTCCCATGGTTAAATTCATTTCATTGACAACAGACATTGCAAACTCCTCAATGATTTCTCTGTGCCAAATGAATTTCTGTCAAAAGACTTGGATGAAATCTGTCTACTCCTGGTGACCAAATTGATCCAGCTGCAGCACAAGATGAAAGAGATCATTCATCTAAGTTCAGCTGTGCCAGAGCCTGCTCCCTCCTACACATCCACCGTTGCTGAAAAGGAGCAAATAACTTTATCTTACAAGCAGAGCTGAGGATAGTTGAGTGTTTTCATTACCTATGGACATCAATGGCTTTGGGACATAATTAATCATGCTGAAATCACTTCATTATTTTAATGAGGTTTTTTCCTTTCCTCTAACTGTGATAAAAAGTACAGAGGAGAGAAATTATTCTCATTATTTCTGAAACTAAAGGAGACTTTAGGAAGGAAGTGGAATAGGAACAGAGAAAACTTGCACCCACAGCAGCTGATCTCTCGTTTTGCTTCAACAAAGACCAAGGGAAGTGGGATGAGGAAGTGGATTTGTGGACACTCTAAGCTCAAAGGCAACGTGGCTGCTGTGGCCTTGGTGTGTGAAGGAAAGTGATTTCATCTCAAACTCTTCAGAAGTTTTGTTTATCCTGTGTATTTGAGAGTTTTTTTGTTTTTTTTTTTTTGCGGTACGCGGGCCTCTCACTTCTGTGGCCTCTCCCGCTGTGGAGCACAGGCTCCGGATGCGCAGGCTCAGCGGCCATGGCTCACGGGCCCAGCCACTCCGCGGCATGCGGGATCTTCCCGGACCGGGCACGAACCCGCGTCCCCTGCATCGGCAGGCGGACTCTCAACCGCTGCGCCACCAGGGAAGCCCTGAGCATGTTTTTTGTTTTAAAGAGAGGAAAGAGAAGAATACATGTATCTATACTAACAATAAGTAAAAATAAATGAACTTAACGGCTCTTCAAATAAGAACTTCACTGTTTTCTCACAAAGGAATAGGATCATTGTTATGTTTAGAAAGTGGAAAAACATAGCATAGTCTCTGAACATGTGAGTATATATATATATATATATATATACACACATATATATATATATTAGCTATTGAAATGTTGAAATATTTTCTGTTTTATGAGAAAGAACTTTGCTGAGATTAATTCTGGACAGCCAATAAGCCAAGGTTCAGAACATTGGTCAGCACTGAAGATTTTGTTTTCTTGAAAGCAGTGAGTCTCAAACTTTAGTGTGACTCAGGATCACCTGGATCATGGATCGCTGGATCCACCCACACAGTTTCTGATTTAGAACATCTGGGGTGGGGCCTGAGATTCTTTTCTAACACATTTCCAATTGTTGCTTAAGCTGCTAGTTTGGGGACCACACTGAGAACCAGTCTTAAAATCATCATGTGGTACAGCATCAGTGTGTTGTTTTGTAGAAGTAGCCAAGGCATGTTTTTGCATCTTAAGGCCTCAGAAGTTCTTTACTGGGAAGACATTCTTCAGAGAAAGATATGACTTTTAGTAAGCCTGAAATGTTAGACTGATAATGAACTGTCTTGTTCTCCATTATCCAAAACGAATCGCTGTCATTAAACAGGTGAATGAAGCCATCATTGTGGCTATCCTTCAAGGACATCTTATTCTTTTCCATTCACTCCTACCACACTTACCATGTTAGAGAAAAATGTGTTCTATCATTTACCATGGCACTTTTGTGTTTCTGGAAGGTAAGTTTTCATATAAATCAAAAGCTTTAGATCTTGACAAAATCTCAGATTTTTGCATCATGTAGATTAAACCTAGAAAAAAGAAACAACACAGTATATTATGCAGTCCATTCAACTCAATTCCTCCTTTACAATGACAGACACTGGGACCTAGAGTAGAAGTGCATTCTCTTTGTGTGTGTGTTGTGTGTGTTTCAAACACAACTTTTTATATATATATTTTTTGAATTTTATTTTTTTTATACAGCAGTTTCTTATTAGTTATCTATTTTATACATATTAGTGTATATATGTCAATCCCAGTCTCCCAATTCATCCCACCACTACCAGGTTACCCAGCTACATAGTTAAAGTCAAAGGCAGCACTGGAACCAAAATTTCTGACTTTCTATCCAATGTTCTATTTTACTCACACATTCACACACTTACTTGTCCATAGTTTCCCTCATTCATTAAGCAATGGCATTACGCATATGAAAAAGTGTGTCACAAACTGCTAGGCACTAACTGTGCAAAAGAAGGAAAGGAAGAATGGAACTAACATCTTCTTAGACATCACTCTGTGCCAAGCACTGTGTCAAGGGAGGGTACCTATTGTGGCTTCCCATTTAATCTTCATGGCTGCTTTGAGAAGTATTACCACCCCCATAGTTACTAATGAAAAAACTTATACTGGCTGAACCCCAGTATTTCGACCTCAAATTTAATGATATTAATATCATAAGACATGGTCCGTGTCCAAGAGAAAAGCAAAACCTACACAGACTTGAACACAAATAACATCAATGAAATGTCATAAAGACCCATAAGAGATAGAAATGAAGGAAGAAGCGAACACTGCCTATGAAAGAATGTTACCAAAGCTGACATTTATTAGTCATGTATTATATACCAGGAAATTAACTTATACCAATCTGATTTGATCCTTTCAACAACCCTGTGCAGAAGATATTATGATCCCCATTTTACAAGTGAAAAAAAAGTGGAAAATAGAAAGGAATGTGCCCAAAGCTGCAAAGCAGATCTGTGTCTTAGGTTAGATGTGTCTATCTTCAAAGCCCATAGCTTTCCCATGCACTCTGCTTTATATTGTGTATGCTACAATAACATCTACCTCTCCTGTTCCTATCTTGAAATGCACAAACCCCCTGGTATGTGGATTGCTCTGCTTTTTACCCACATAGTGTCAATAGACTTCTACTCTTTTCTAGGAGTGAATCCTGTGCCTCCAAAAAGTTGCTCACTGGTAGTGCAAGCTGAAAAAATGCCTGCAGAATAGTACTAAAGGTTTTACTGGCAAATATTTACCCTTCCTAGATGCTTCAGTTCACGATGTCTTAGGATGTTTTCTTTCCTTCTGACAGTCGTATCATTATGAGCTTCACTCTTAAATAGAGCAGAATAGGCAGAGAGATAAAAAGCTCTCTCCTTGGAGAACCACAAACAAAATAGCATTCCAAGAGCATTATTTTCATAAAGAAATGTATTCACTCAGAAGATGAATAGAGTTGGTGTCTCTAAAGACTTTCCCAAACTTACAATTTCAAAAAATTAATAATACAAAGGAGAGTGCTTTAGGAAATGAGTGGTACAGTAACTACATTCTGTTTTATTAGAGAAAAATAGGCTTCCCTCACAGGGTAGCAAGGTGTTTCACAGCTATCAGCCCTCCAGACTGATTAGATATAGTTAAATCCATCATGGCCAGGCAGGGTCTGCTGATTCCTGGGCGGAACGTGGGACTCTGGGGGCAAACCGCCCTGTGTGTGGGGAAAGCATTATCCCAGGCAATTGAATGATGCTGCCTGACTGCTGCCTGCTTCTGTGTCACTTTGCTATTCTGACAATGCCATGAGGGACTCTGAGCTTTAATAATCTCCAGAGACTAATAATGCAAGAGCTAATCGTTAGCATCTCCCAAAATTCTTGTAGTTCTCATCTCCTCCAGATTCTCTGGCTGCTGTTTGTGTAACTGAAGAAAACATCAGAGTTAAAGGGAGGCAGTTTATCTTGTGAGCCTCCCTGTAGCAATTCAGCCTAGCTGGGTTGCAAAACAAAAATCCGGGCAGAGGAAATAATTGATCATCAGGGGCCTGTGGGTGTGGTATCTCCTCTCAAAACAGATCTGAACTGAAAGAGAGAAATTAGTTTTAAGAGGAATTAAAAATCTTTAGGCTTTAAAGCAGTCTTGAAGAGGCATCTTCCCACTGGAAAAAGCAACCTTAGCAGAGAGACATACAGGAAGAGCTATATTTATTATTCAAAGCTAATAAATATTGGGGAGTGACATCACAGGCTAAATAGGCCTATCTTGCACTCATAGGATTTAAAACACCAAGTTGAAAGGGTACTGAGAGATTATTAGTCTAACATAACCAGTTAGATGCAGAGTATAAAATATGACACAAGCATCCTGACACCCTCTCAACATTGATTCTTTTATTATCGTGTGGCCTATCACAATAAAGTTATACTCATAATATTATCCTCTAGAGAACAAAAGTCACGAAACTGCTGGCCTAAAGGACACCTATTAATTACATACCAAACACTCTTTTAGAAAACTCTCTAGGTATATAAATACAAATACAGGGATCCAGGAATACTTCTGGTCTTTCAGTTTATCTGATAGCTCAGGAGGCAATAGTAGATAAATTAAAGCAGCAAGGAAAGAGTGGAAATAGCATATACTTAGCAATTAGCAGTTTCAACATCACCTGGAAAGTTGTTAAAAATGCTGAACCTTGGGCCCAGCCCCAGACCTACTGAATCAGAATTTGCATTTTCACCTGAGCATACAAATTCTCTATTATGCTAATAATCTTCCATTGCTTAGCCTTCTAACAAATTCCCTTTCATTTCTGTGGCTGCACAAAATATTTGGTGCACCAAAATATTTTAATACTTCAGCGAAACCCACTCAAAAAAAAAAAGAGATAAAGTATACAAGCGGAGAAAGCAGTTATTACTAGAATTTGAGCTTTAAAAAAAAAGAAAGGTATGTTGAAAATACTGAAGTAATTTTTCCTGGGATGTCAATACGTATACTTTAGGATCTCTTCTATGATTGTAAACACTACCAAGAAAGATATACACTGGATTTCTTATGGACTGTGATGAAAGAAGAAGAACATGTCTTTTTACCAGCTGACTTGAGATGAAGTCTCAACTGGGGTCTGATCTGTAGCAACATGAATGGACTTGGAGAGCATTATGTTAGTGAAATAAGTCAGACAGAGAAAGACAAATACTGTATCCTATCACTTATACGTGGAATCTGAAAAACACTACAAACTAGTGAATATAACAAAAAAGAAGCAGACTCAGATACAGAGAACAAACTAGTGGTTACCAGCAGGGAGAGGGAAAGGGGGAAGGGAATTTTCAGGGTAGGGGAGTAGAAGGTACAAACTGTTGGGTGTAAGATAGGCTCAAGGATGTATTGTACAACACGGGGAATATAACCAATTTTTTGTAATAACTGTAAATGGAAAGTAACCTTTCAAAATTGTATATAAATTTTTTAATTAAAAAAAGAAGTATTGGGGTCTGAAATATTTATAGTAGGACATTAGAAAATCCCTTTATGCATTTTATGAGCTTACCCACAAGTTTTCTGTTTATTTTTTTTAAATAGCTTATCTCAGGTTTCTTTTTATCTTTCACCTTTGTGCTCTGCACCTGTACTAAGTTCCACGACATCATCCCTACTTGCCCCTTCTTGTTCGGAGGGGACATGACGGCCACCTGGGGTACAATTGCTTCACAGTTATAAGATTCCACTGATGGAGTTCCACTTCACCACAAACCACTTATCATCTAGGCCTCACGTAGCAAAATGTCCCTTCCTTTGGTGTTACTTCAAACCACCTTTCTTACTTGTACTTCCTTCCCCATTGTTTTATTAGGTCTGCTGATGGAGAAGGGGGATCCCCCATGATGAGGCTACATCCATGTGATTCAGGTAATCATGCTGGGCTGATTAAATGCAGAGGAAGCTAAACAAAAGTGGGCTCAATATGGGCCTCTGAAAGCATATATGTTACTGAGGCCATAAAACTGCTAAATATATTATCTCCAGCGCCAATATACCTTACTCAGAAAAAAAGATTGGAAACAGTAGGAAACCTCAAAGGCTATTTTCAACTAATTGTCATTAACATCTTTATGCATACACAATCTTAAAATTATCAAATAAAAGTCCAAAGCTAAGGTACTGAAGAATTCTTATATTGCCCTTTATGGGAGCTGTTTTCTCACAAATTTCCAAAGAAAACAATAATATGAAAAAGCTAATAATCTAGAAAAAAACGTAACTATATACCAAGTCCCACTAATCCATATTTCAGTGGGCTATGTGGGTAAAGTTAGATGGTCTCAGTTCTAAATAATATATATGAGACAAATGAATATGGGAACAAGATGGAAAAAGAGGCAGAATAACAGGGATGTGATCTAAAAGATGAGAGTGTTTCTTGTGAAACCAGTTTACTGGTCCCAGGTGAAAACAAAATCTACTGACAAAATTCACAAGAAATTAGGAATTCATGGATTTTTGCCTGTGTTTTTATTTCTAATTTTAATATGCATTTGTCTGTATTACTGGGACTTGCTATATTGCAGAACATTCAAATAAAGATTTGAAATGAGCTATCTACAAAACAGAAACAGACTCACAGACATAGAGAACAGACATGTGGTTGCCAAAGGATGGAGGGCAGGAAAATGGGAAAGGGATGGAGTGGGAGTTTGGGGTTAGCAGATGCTAACTATTATATATAGAATGCATGGACACCAAGATCCTACTGTATAGCACAGGGAACTATATTCAATATCCTGTGATAAATCATAATGGAAAAGAATATGAAAAAGAATGTATATATATATATATATATGTGTATAAGTGAATCACTTTGCTATACAGAAGAAATTAACACAACATTGTAAATCAACTATACTTCAATTAAAAAAAAAAGATTTGAAGTGATCAAATGCATCCCATGTCCTATTCTTCATAGGCTTTAGAAATTGCAGAAGAATGGCTACAACTGCCAGTTAAACGATTTCATGATGAATTTGGCTGCGAGTACACGGGGATCTATATTTGGAGTTGTAACACTAAGTTTTAAGCACAATATTAATTTAGAACACTGTCCTTTACAAGAGATTTGGAAACAGAACACAGGAAACTCTTAATCATACCAAATTAGTTATTTCTGTGGATTTTAGCTAATTTCAATAATTTATTCAACTCATTTGACAAAAAAAATCCTTAGATTTAAAAAAAGTGAAAGTCAAGTGAGAGTTCCTTAGCCTTCTGAAGTCTAATATTTTCCTCTACTTTAAACAAGCAGGACCACTTCCTAAGCTATAAAATAAATCCAACCCTAATATTAAAACTCCCTCTTGATCACAACCTCCTGTTTTTTCTTGATATCTTGCTCACATATCCCCATTTTGACCCCTTCTTCTAGCTTCCAGGACCTCTAGCTCCTTGGCTCTCTGTTTACCCCCAGTTAGGAGTTCCACTGGCTCCCCTGTGTATCCTGGAGACGCTGTCAATCATTTACTCATCCTGAATTCTTTCAGATGATCATCCTGCTGCCAATCCTCAACCATAAATAAGTCCAGCACCTCCTTGATTGATTGAAGCAGCGACATCACCCATCAGTGCTTAGAACTTAGTGAACTGGCTTACTTTTTCTTTACCTGTCTTATCTACTCATTTACTCCCATTCCAGACCTGAACAAAATAACTAAGAGACTACAATCCACGTTTGTCTCTTCTCAGCCACATCCTCAGAATTCTTAGAAATTACTGCATCTTCCTCACGTTGACTTCTCTCAAGTCTGACAGAAGCTGTCCCTATTTTGTTCATTCCTTAAACTTTCTACATTCTTTTTCCCTTTGTTCTTCACATTTTAACCTCTTCCTTTGTGGGAAAAAAAAGCATCTATTTCACATGAATTCCTTTGACTTTCTCCACATTCTTCCTGTATATACTCCTCTGTCTTCAGGAAACTTCCATTTCCCTCATCGGCAAAACTAATTCCTTCACTTGTTTAAGTCCCATTAATTACCTCAAGACTCTCTGAAACCTTTTTTTTCCAGTTATTCTCATTCTTATACCTTCAACTTTTCCTTTGCATTAGACTTTGCTCTCTCCTGCCCTAGAAGGATTATATAGTTATTCTCTGGCCACCTCCAAAGAGCACAAATTCATTTTGCATCTATATCTCACACTTGTTTCTCTCAGAAGAATCACATACTTTTGCCTGTGTGTATGTACTTTTCATATATGCCATTGTCTCAAAGGAATTTGGGGGATTTTAAATTTAAGCTAAACATTTGAATTCCTTGAACTGAGATTTATTCAGCCGCAATTAAGGAAGTGATGGAACTCACCATAACTTGGACAAATCTCTGAAATAATTCAGGTTACTTACTAGCAAAGACTAACAATAATGGCCAGCAGCTCTGAGTGGAAAGTGAAGCTACAAAGGCCTGGACCAAGAGGATACAGAGAAATTCAGGGACTAGGGGTCAAGATGAGCTTGTGAGTGCTAGTTTCCCAATTTCTTAGTGCCTAATTTGTAAAGAATTAACTGAAAAGTAAGATTAAATATATATACATATATATATATATATATATATATATATATATATATATATGACTCCTTTCATGAAATTTCCTCTTTATACTTTTGACCAGGGAAATTCAAGTCAAGTGGCAACATAATATGTAATTATATTTAATACAAAAACATCCTATGTCTTTACACTGATTTCTGAAAATAAAAATATTTAGATAGCCATTGGCTCATTATCAACAATAGTAGACATGGAACTGATAAGATAAAATGTTCTATTTATTTTTCTATTTGCATATTGTCTTTTAACAAAGCAAATTAATTAAATAAATGTTGACTGAAATAAAACTGGGCTTTTTCATTCCAAAACCAATTTTCATCAGCACATTAAGAAAATTTTTCTAGCTTGCTAATTAAAAGAAATACTAGAAAATCAAAAACAGAAATTTAAACATAAAATAATAAGCAATCTGTGAAAAGGCCTTTCTTTGTTTAGACTTTCTATTTCTGACCAATGACAACATATGTTAGGAAACTTCCACATTGTATGATAACGGTTTACTCTGACACCTTACAAAACAACCAAATCTCTCCTATTTGGCTTCTGCAAAAAATGAATAGAAAGCATATCCATCAGCCTTTGGTTCTTGGAGTGATATGGAGAGAACACTCACATAAACTTTTTTCCTCATATCATTTAGCACCATCCAAATCAGTGAACCTCTTTGTTTTTGCTATGAGGAGTAATTCTAATTTCAGGCATTTACCTCACGTAGTTATTGGCTGTTCTGAAAGAGTCACATGGGTGTTCAGGTATTTATTCTTTGCTCCAAGGATGACCACAGAATTAGCTCTTACACAAACTTCAAATACAAAAATGTCATAAAAATGAGGTAGGGAGGAGCATTACCCAAGCAAAGCTTCTTCATCCGGGCAGGAGTGCTTTCATTCAGTGGCCAGTTGAATCCAGTTTGCAGTCTTTCCAACTCAAAGAACCAGCCTCATCGTGCACCTCAGAGATGCCACAGGAGCCAAGAGCACATCCTCATCACAGATGATTCTCATTTTGACAAAGCTCTATGACTATAACCTGGGAAGAAGCACAAAAAGCTCGCTTTGGAGCCATGTGGCTGACAAGGTCTTGGTGCTCCAGCCTGGTGTCAGCCTCTGAGGTGGGAGAGCAGAGTTCAGGGCACTGGACCACCAGAGACCTCCGGACCCTACATAATACCAATCGGTGAGAGCTCTCCCAGAGATCTCCATCTCAATGCTCAGAGCCAGCTCCACTCAGTGGCCAGCAAGCTCCAGGGCTGGATGCCCAATGCCAAACAACTAGTAAGACAGGAACACAACCCCATGCATTAGCAGAGAGGCTGCCTAAAATCATACTAAGTTCACAGACACCCCAAAACACACCACCGGATTGGGCTCTGCCCACCAGAAAGACAAGATCCAGCCACAACCACCAAAACACAGGTATCAGTCCCCTACACCAGGAAGCTTACACAACCCACTGAAAAAACCTCACCCACTGGGGGCAGACACCAAAAACATTGGGAACTACGAACCTGTGGGCTGCAAAAAGGAGACCCCCAAATACAGTAAGTTAAATGATAAGACAGAGAAATATGCAGCAGATGAAGGGGCAAGGTAAAAACCCACCATACCAAACAAATGAGGAGGAAATAGGCAGTCTACCTGAAAAAGAATTCAGAGTAATGGTAGTAAAGATGATGAAAAATCTTGGAAATAGAAAGGAGAAAATACAAGAAACATTTAACAAGGACCTAGAAGAACTAAAGAGCAAACAAACAATGATGAACAACACCATAAATGAAATGAAAAATTCTCTAGTAGGAATCAATAGCAGAATAACTGAGGCAGAAGAACGGATAAGTGACCTGGAGGATAAAATAGTAGAACAAACTAAGGCAGAGCAGAACAAAGAAAAAAGAATGAAAAGAATTGAGGACAGTCTTAGAGACCTCTGGGACAACATTAAACACATCAACATTCGAATTGTAGGGGTCTCAGAAGAAGAAGAGAAAAAGAAAGGGACTGAGAAGATATTTGAAGACATTATAGTTGAAAACTTCCCTAATATGGGAAAGTAAATAGTTAATCAAGTCCAGGAAGCACAGAGAGACCCATAAAGGATAAATCCAAGGAGAAGTACACCAAGAAACATACTAGTCAACTATCAAAAATTAAATAAACAAAAATATAATAAAAAGCAGGAAGGGAAAAACAACAAATAACATACAAGGGAATCCCCATAAGGTTAACAGCTGATCTTTCATCAGAAACTCTGCAAGCAAGAAGGGAGTGATTACATATTTAAAGTGATGAAAGGGAAAAACATACAACCAAAATTACTTTACCCAGCAAGGATCTCATTCAGATTCGATGGAGAAATTAAAACCTTTACAGAAAAACAAAAGTTAAGAGAATTCAATACCACCAAACCAGCTTTACAACAAATGCTAAAGGAAGTTCTCTGGGCAGGAAACACAAGAGAAGGAAAAGACCTACAAAAACAAACTCAAAACAATTGAGAAAAAGGTAACAGGAACATACATATAGATAATTATCTTAAATATAAATGGATTAAATGCACCAACCAAAAGACATAGACTGGCTGAATGGATACAAAAACAAGACCCGTATATATGCTATCTACAAGAGACCCACTTCAGACCTAGGGACACGTACAGACTGAAAGTGAGGGGATGGAAAAAGATATTCCATGCAAATGGAAATCAAAAGAAAGTTGGAGGAGCAATACTCATATCAGACAAAATAAACTTTAAAATAAAGAATATTACAAGAGAAAAAGAAAGACAGTATATAATGATCAAGGGATCAATCCAAGAAGAGGGTATAACAATTGTAAATATTTATGCACCCAACATAGGAGCACCTCAATATATAAGGCAAATGCTAACAGCCATTAAAGGAGAAATCGACAGTAATACAATAATAGTAGGGGACTTTAATACCTCACCTTCACCAGTGGACAGATCATCCAAAATGAACAGAAATAAGGAAACACACGTTTTAAATGACACATTAGACAAGATGGACTTAATTGATATTTATAGGACATTCCATCCAAAAACAACAGAATACACTTTCTTCTCAAGTGCTCAGGACATTCACCAGGATAGATCATATCTTGGGTCACAAATCAAGCCTTGGTAAATTTAAGAAAATTGAAATCAAATCAAGTATCTTTTCTGACCACAACACTATGAGACTAGATATCAATTACAGGAAAATAAAACTGTAAAATATACAAACACATGGAGGCTAAATAATACACTACTAAATAACCAAGAGATCACTAAAGAAATCAAAGAATAAATTAAAAAAATACCTAGAAACAAATGACAATGAAAACACAATGACCCAAAATCTATGGGATGCAGCAAAAGCAATTCTAAGAGGGAAGTTTATAGCAATACAATCCTACCTCAAGAAACAAGAAACATCTCAAATAAACAACCTAACTTACACCTAAAGCAATTAGAGAAAGAAGAACAAAAAAACCCCAAAGTCAGCAGAAGGAAAGAAATCATAAAGATCAGATCATAAAAAAATGAAAAAGAAATGAATGAAACGACAACAAAGATCAATAAAACTAAAAGATGGTTCTTTGAGAAGATAAAGAAAATTGATAAACCATTAGCCAGACTCATCAAGAAAAAGAGGGAGAAGACTCAAATCAATAGAATTAGAAATGAAAAAAGGAGAACTAACAGCTGACACTGCAGAAATACAAAGGATCATGAGAGATTAATACAAGCAACTCTATGCCAATAAAATGGACAATCTGGAAGAAATAGACAAATTCTTGGAAAAGCACAACCTTCTGAGACTGAACCAGGAAGAAATAGAAAATATCAACAGACCAATCACAAGGACTGAAATTGAAACTGTGATTAAAAATCTTCAAACAAACAGAAGCCCAGAACCAGATAGCTTCACAGGCAAATTCTATCAAACATTTAGAGAAGAGCTAACAGCCATCCTTCTCAAACTCTTTTAAAAATAGCAGAAGGAGGAACACTCCCAAATGCATTCTGTGAGGCATCATCATCCTGATACCAAAACCAGACAAAGCTGTCACACAAAAAAGAAAACTACAGGCCAATATCACTGATGAACATAGATGCAGAAATCCTCAACAAATTACTAGCAAACATAGCAAACAGAATCCAACAGCACATTAAAAGGATCATAGACCATGATCAAGTGGGGTTTATCCCAGGAATGCAAGGATTCTTCAACATATGCAAGTCAATCAACATGATACACCATATCTACAAATTGAAGGATATGATAATCTCGATAGATGCAGAAAAAGCTTTCGACAAAATTCAACACCAATTTCTGATAAAATCTCTCAAGAAAGTAGGCATAGAGGGAACCTAGCTCAACATAATAAAGGCCATTTATGACAAATGCACAGCCAATATCGTTCTCAATAGTGAAAAACTGAAACCATTTCCTCAGAGATTGGGAACAAGACAAGGATGCTATTCTCACCACTATTATTCAACATAGTTTTGGAAATTTTAGCCATGGCAATCAGAGAAGAAAAAGAAATAAAAGGAATCCAAATTGGAAAAGAAGAACTAAATCTGTCACTGTTTGCAGATGACATGATACTATATATAGAGAATCCTAAATACACTACCAGAAAACTACTAGAGCTAATCAGTGTATTTGGTAAAGTAGAAGGATACAAAATTAATGCACAGAAATCTCTTGCATTCCTGTACACTAATGATGAAAAATCTGAAAAAGAAATTAAGGAAACACTCCATTTACCACTGCAACAAAAAGAATAAAATATCTAGGAATAAACCTACCTAAGAAGACAAAAGACCTGTATGCAGAAAATTATAAGACACTGATGAAGGGAATTAAAGATGATACAAATAGATGGAGAGATATACCACGTACTTGGATTGGAAGAATCAACATTGTGAAAATGACTCTACTACCCAAAGCAATCTACAGATTCAATGCAATCCCTATCAAACTACCACTGGCATTTTTCACAGAACTAGAACAAAAAATTTCACAATATGTATGGAAACACAAAAGACCCTGCATAGCCAAAGTAATCTTGAGAAAGAAAAAGGAGCTGGAGGAATCAGGCTCACTTCAGACTATATTACAGTGCTACAGTAATCAAGACAGTATGGTACTGGCACAAAAACAGAAATACAGATCAATGGAACAGGATAGAAAGCCCAGAGATAAACCCACACACATATGGTAACCTTATCTTTGATAAAGGAGGCAAGGATATACAATGGAGAAAAGACAGCCTCTTTAAGAAATGGTGCTGGGAAAAGTGACAGCTACGTGTAAAAGAATGAAGTTAGAATACTCCCTAACACCATTCACAAAAATAAATTCAAAATGGATTAAAGACTTAAATATAAGGCCAGACACTACAAAACTCTTAGAAGAAAACATAGGCAGAAGACTCTATGACATAAATCACAGCAAGATCCTTTTTGACTCACTTACTAGAAAAATGGAAATAAAAACAAAAATAAACAAATGGGACCTAATGAAACATAAGCTTTCATACAGCTAAGGAAATCATAAACAAGGCGAAAAGACAACCCTCAGAATGGGAGAAAAGATTTGCAAACGAAGCAACTGACAAAGGATTTATCTCCAAAATATACAAGCAGCTCGTGCAGCTCAATATCAAAAAAACAAACAACCCTATCCGAAAATGGGCAGAAGACCTAAATAGACATTTCCCCAAAGAAGATATACAGATTGCTAACAAACACATGAAAGGATGCTCAACATCACCAATCATTAGAGAAATGCAAATCAAAACAACAATGAGGTATCATCTCACAAGAGTCAGAATGGCCATCATCAAAAAATCTACAAACAATAAATGCTGGAGAGGGTGTGGAGGAAAGGGAACCCTCCTGCACTGTTGGTGGGAATGTAAATTGGTAGAGCCACTATGGAGAACAGTATGGAGGTTCCTTAAAGAACTAAAAATAGAACTACCATACGACCCAGCAATCCCATTACTGGGCATATACCCTGAGAAAACCATAATTCCAAAAGAGTCATCTACCACAATGTTCATTGAAGCTCTATTTACAATAGCCAGGACATGGAAGCAACCTAAGTGTCCATCAACAGATGAATGGATAAAGAAGATGTGTCACATATATACAATGGAATATTACTCAGCCATAAAAAGTAACAAAATTGAGTTTTTGTAGTGAAGTAGATGGACTTAGAGTCTGTCATACAGAGTGAAGTAAGTCAGAAAGAGAAAAACAAGTACCATATGCTAACACATATATATGGAATCTAAAAAAAAAATGGTTATGAAGAACCTAGGGGCAGGACAGGAATAAAGATGCAGATGTAGAGAATGGACTTGAGGACACGGGGAGAGGGAAGTGTATGCTGGGATGAAGTGAGAGAGTAGCATTGACATATATACACTACCAAATGTAAAATAGATAGCTAGTGGGAAGCAGCTGCATAGCACAGGGAGATCAGCTTGGTGCTTTGTGACCACCTAGAGGGGTGGGATAGGGAGGGTGGGAGGGAGATGCAAGGGGGTGGAATATGGGGATATATGCATACATATACCTGATTCACTTTGTTATACAGCAGAAACTAACACAACATTGTAAAGCAATTATACCCCAATGAAGATGTTAAATAAATAAAAATGTGGTAGGGACCCATATTTCTTCTCACATTGTCTTTTCTCATCCATCTGCCATCCTTCAGGAAACTGCTAAACACTCTACCTCCCCCCACCGCACATTTTGGCTATATAGATATTACTCTCAAATATTTTAAGCTCCAGGTAAACTTTGAGGCAAATGTATAAATCTTTTATCTTTAAAAAGAAAAATGTTAGTTTTAAATGCATATGAGTATGAAGAGTGAAGCCAGCTGAAATGATTTTTCATGCCCTAGGCACCAATGCCCCAAGCACATGCATGAAATAAGGTACAGACTTTGACTCGACAGAATGAATATTCTTGTTTTGAGAAAATATAGAAAGGCTCATTGTATTGCAAACATTCCTAATGTAAAAATATTTTTCCTCATTTTAGTGGCCTTCTGAGTTCATGAGCTGCTTACAGCATCAATAATTGCTGCACATATGTTAAAAAAGCTGCCAGATGATGGCTGTTCCAAGGATAACACAGGACACCCCAATGGTATGTAGGAGAAGAGTATGGGAGAGAAAGGGACTGATGCAGAACTGACAGTCCTGATAGGAGCAGATGGTGGTGAATACTCACAGAGCTTTTTTAATACACACCATTCCTTATTCCAAGCTATTGTATAGGGACTTCCTGTATGCCAGAGCTTTCAAAGCTAATTGCCTTTGTATCTGCTGCCATAACTGTGTTTTTCCAAGGGGAAGCTGGGTGTGAGGGGACAGAAGAGCATATAGTGTGGACTTTCTGGCACTCTACTACTTACTCAACTGTCTATTAATTATGTAATTTCACAGTTCAGAGATTTCAGATGGTGCAGCCAGGAATAGATCAGATGCCCTTTGGGGTTAGCAAGGAGTAGAAAGAGGGGACGGCAAGGGTTGAAAAGGCAGCCTCATAGCACAGGGAGATCGGCTTGGTGCTTTGTGATCCCCTGGAGGGGTGGGATAGGGAGGGTGGGAGGGAGGGAGACGCAAGAGGGAAGAGATATGGGAACATATGTATATATATAACTGATTCATTTTGTTGTAGAGCGGAAACTAACACACCATTGTAAAGCAATTATACTCCAATAAAGATGTTAAAAAAAAAAAAGAAAAGGCTATGTTTAACTTCATGAGAAGCCATGAAATCAAGCTCAGTGTTGAAAAATATTATCTGGATAAAAAAGCATCAGAGCATATTCAGAGAATAGTTAGGAGAGATTGGGGGTTTCTGCTCAACCTGTGTAAGAACTCCTGAAGACATGTGCTTCCTGGCTGTCTTCTGTGGGAGAGATTTTGTTTCCATGTGTCATTTTCAAAGTATTTGCTGTTCATCGTTTTTACTTGCTGAGCACCCACTGTGTGCTACTGAGAGCTATTAAGGGTGGACAAGACAGTGTATCTAGTCAGGGCTCTCCAGAGAAACAGAACCAATAATACATGTAGATAGATAGATAGATAGACAGATAGATAGATAGATAGATTATAGATAAAGATTTATTTTAAGGAATTAGATCATGTGATTTGGAAGGCAGGGAAGTCCAAAATCTGCAGAATAGGCCAACAGGCTGCAGACCCAGAGAATAACTGATGTTGCAGCTGCAGTCTGAAGGTGGGCTGCAGGCAGAATTCCCTCTTCCATGGGGGACTTCAGTCTTTTTTCTCTTAAAGCTTTCAACTGACTGAATGAGGCCCACTCACACGATAGAGGGTAATCTGCTTTCCGCAGTCTACTGATTTAAATGTTAATCTTTCAGAAAAAATACCTTTACAATAACATCTAAATTTGTGTTTGACTAAATATATGGGTACGGTGGCCTAACCAAGTAGACACATAAGTTTGATTATCACACACAATCACCCTACTCCTTTAACTTTTTTTTTTTTTTTTTGAGGTACGCGGGCCTCTCACTGTTGTGGCCTCTCCCATTGCGGAGCACAGGCTCTGGACACGCAGGCTCAGCGGCCATGGCTCACGGGCCCAGCCGCTCCGCGGCATGTGGGATCTTCCCAGACCTGGGCACGAACCCGTGTCCCCTGCATCGGCGGGCGGACTCTCAACCACTGTGCCACCAGGGAATCCCTCCTTTAACTTTTTAAAAATGAAATTAACCTCCATAGAAATTTTTCTTCAAGGACACATATCATATCCAATTACATGAAAATACCTGTCTTCTGTGAAGATCTGTTCAAGAAAACTAAACTTTATGAACTCTGTTTCCCAGGGATATTCTTTAAATATTGTTTTATTTTAAAAAACTTAAAATTCTGAAATATCAAAAAACTTCACCCATTTTTTCTCTTAGCATTCAAAATTATCTTTCCCAATAAACTTCTCAGTTATAGGGAACTGGCTTAAGTGAAAGCAAGTGGTTTTATTCTTTCATAACATTGGGGACTTTCACAGACCTTGTTAGCCTGAGATTTAATATTTTAGTCTTGGTCATTTAAAAAGCCAATATGATTGGTATAGTGTATGTGAAAGAATTAGAAGAAAGAGAGCATGAGGCAGGTGAATTTCTTGATTATTTCAGTCCATGAAGCCAAAATTGCCATTGGGTATAATACATGGAGATTTTCTATCTATGGAGATTCTGAGTAAGAAAGAAATATGACTATGTTCCTTTAACTAAACAAGTGTGAAGAATAAACATAAAATTACAGTTTATGGTAGGTGGTGCTTTATGTTTTATAAAATGTGTCATCTAGTTACGATTTCTTCATTTTACCTCACCAAATTCTCCTAAGCCATGCAGGGTAGCTACTGTTAGACCCAAGCTTCAGAATTGGAAGATGAGGTTTCACAGGGATTATGAAAATTGCTTTTGGCTACCTAGCTGGTAAGTGGAAAAACAGGATTTAAACTATGTCCATCTCATTCTCAGTCTAACGAACTTAAGGGCTGGGCAGCTGTATACTAAGCTTCAGATATGTGCCTCGATGTCTTCATTTCTCGAACAGGAATAAAATAACACTGCTCAGAATTGTCTTGAAGATTACGTAAGATAGTGCAGGAGGAGTGGGGAGCACGTGGCATATGGATAATACTGGATCCTTGACAGCCTTTGGAATTATTAGTCGTCAGCTGCCACACAATGGCTAAGTGCATGGCGGAGGGAGAGGCGAGTGAGTCCTAAGACCCAGCACCCAGAAAAGAGACTGCTTCTTCTGCCCTGCAGTGTTGCTCAAGGCAGAGTTTCCCCAACCGTGTAGACTACAATGTTGTCAGTGAGAAAGGTAGTCTCCTTGGAGTTGAGCAATGTCTCTTGCTTATCATGGCACTACAGAAGCAGCTGTCACTTTATTGTTGGTGACTAAAATGTTAGCCAAGGTGAAAACGGCAGCCCTGAAGAAAAAAGGAACTGGTAAAGAGGTGGCCAGTTGGAGCAGCAGCCACCATAACCCAGCCCTTTAGGTATCTTATGTCAAATAGCAAGGAGAGCTGTATGAAGTCAAACTTTGTACCACTCCCTACCCACCCACACCCTAGTGATATAATGTCTTCCATATAGTTCATTTCTATCTCTCTTACTTGAATTTTAGGGATGGAAATTTATAAGCAAAATTAAAATTTTAACTACTTAAAACTGCTGGTTGATTAAGTAGACAAATAATTTTGAATATTATTTTCTGACAAATCACCTCATGATCTTTTAATCATATATTGATATTTTTAAAAAAGGAGGGTAAATACTATGTCTCCACTTGGCATATAGAGAAACTGAGACATACAAAACTTAATTATAGATTGTACTTAGATTTATAAATCAGTGAAAAAGTCAGAATGGAACTCAAGTGATGTTTTTATTCATATTATTTGTCTATTCAGAGAACCAAATGGCATCACTTACATTTCAGAGAGAACAATAAATCAACCTAAATTTCTTTCACAAACCTTGGATAGTATAAATTCACTATTCCAAAATGAAAAAAAAGCACCTTAGATTAATATCAATATAACTTGTCTTCAGAGGAATCAAATAAAATATTAAATCTAAAAGAAGTTTGTTTATACTGAAAGGCTCCGTGAAAAATATCAGAGTCAGTTTGTCTTAGCAATAACCCTATGAAAATCAAGTTGGAAGACATAAATGCTTATGGGTGACAATGTTTATTATTATGGTGTTAAACAAATAATGATGACAACTTGACAATAAATTTAGAGCCTGTAACGCAATGATTCAGCATACTAATTTTTTTCTACTACTTTTTTTTTCTACTACTTTTTAAAAACATATTTTTAATAGTGAAACATATGGAAGACAGGCTCATGATAAAGATAGCAGTCTTGATTTAGAATTTACCTTTTCACTAAGGGGCTAACAATTCTTGTTATGCTTTCATCTTTTCCATGCAAGATCTCAAGTGAGCCAGCTTTGAGAGCAGGTAATGCAAAGACAAGATAATCATTTCTGGTGTATGGCTTATATTGGGTCTCCCAGAAGCTTGACTGTGAGATTAGGATTTATGTGCAAGTAGTTCATTGGGGTGATAATCCCAGGAGAGTGGGGAAGTGAGGCAAGGAAGGGAAGGAAGCTGGTATAGGCTTTTTCATACACAGGTTAACAATGTGGGCAACTAGGATTCAATCTGTTTCAGTACTTTTGGTAGAGGGTGAGAAATATGCCCTACAGTTTTACAATTGGAGTAGAGGGAGAACTGGGGCACTTATTCACCAGTTCCCATTTGTCGTTTGTGGGCTGCTGGTGGGTAGGGTCCATTGATGGTTAACTCCCTAGCATTTCTGACCTGCTCTGCCTCAGGCCTCTGCAGTCAGAAAGAGCCTTTAGGTACTTGCATTAACAAGGCAGTGAGTGCCAATGGGATATAGTTTGGAAACCCAGAGCAACTGTTACCTGTTCTTAGCCCCATATGTAGACTGGATTCACAATTATAGCATGGTCATCAATCTCCAACACTTCATCTCCTAGATTCTTTGGTGCAGTCCCTCTAATATTTACCTAGTGGTAGCCTAGCGCAGGGATTCTGCTAGCACCTCATGTCATGGTCAGTTGTGAGATGTGCAGCACTAATGTATTACCAATAAGAATTCAGATACCAAAATTTGAAAATAATTAACTTTTTAATGAATTTAAATGAATCCCAAGGTATATCCTCTTTAATGCATCCGTCTAACTCCCTGGACTGATATGCTTCTTAGGTGAAAGAGTGAAGGATAGAGTGAAAATGTGTGCTCTGAAATGCTTAGAACCAAGAGTCCACCTCATCTACCCCAGAAACTATAGTGTCTCTCTCATATGGACAGACTTCATTTGTATTTTATGGGTTAAAAGTGCTGGGAGTCTGGTAAAGATAGTGATTCATCTCATGTATATTCCTTCTGAGTGAGGGACTTGCAAAGGGCATGCCAAGCACAAATCCTCAAAGAGTTGGAGGCATATTCGCTCTTTTCGTGGTAAAGTTTAACTTTTATGAGAAATTTAGTTAGACGTCTGATCAAGTGCTTTCCAAAGGGCATGCAATTATCCAGATTGCAAATAGCATTCAGAATTGGAAAAGATTGGCATGTTATCACATGCAGGTTTTATGGGTCATGGTGAAGTAAAGTGCATTATAATTTTAGCCACCCTGAAGAACAAAGGAGAGAGAATGTATACATTTAGAATATTTAATAAAATAGTCTCAAATCAGAATTCACTAAAGTATTTAGGATGTCCAAGAGATGTTACAAGAGCAAGTATGTATTTCAGTGCATTTTGTAAAATGGTTTCAGAGTGGAATGTGTCCAAGAGACAATCACTGGAAAAGATATTAATTATTAATTCAACACTTTGAACATTGAGTACTATGCTACTCAAAAGAACTTGCCCTTACAGAACTGAGTTCATACACAGAGTCAGAATATGCATAACAAAATTTAAATGTAAGAAAAGGCGTTAGATAACTGTATATAATTATTCTGAAAAGACAGGTTGGGACATTAAGAGCTGGAAGTTCATAGAAGGGCCTCACCGTTAGTGATGACCTGGTTGAGAAGATGGAGATTGAACTGGATCTGAAAGATTGTTAAAGTTTGGATAGGATTAAACCACCCTTAGGTTAAGGACAGAGAAAGAAACAATGAATAGAGAGACCTTACAAAAGTACGAAGGAGAAAAGTACCTCAGATAATGATTACTGATATAGTAGCTACTCAGTGAATAATTCAATATTCAATAGCTCATTATTCAATAACTCAACATCTCAATATTATTTTTAAGCATTTATAACAACCATCAAAAGGATGGAGTCCTGGGTTTGAGATTCATTTCAGCTCTGCATTCTGTTAATATTTATGTATTTATATCAATTTTTCCCAAGCATCAGGCAGTAGGTTACCAAATAAAGTATTTAATGCTACAGTATTTTGAAGATTGTTTCTTAGAGACCATTAGGGGAAAAAAATGTTTTTAAAGACAGCTATGAATAATCCCTTTCTATAACATTAAAAGCTTAGTTTTCAAGTCAATCCAGATTTGGGTTCTCCTGAATAGTGAAGAAATGACCTAGACAACAGTAAGAATCTTGTTTCTTTATTATCAATTGTGCCCATTCGACGAAAAGCCGTGGAGAAAAAGCAATGTTATGGTTATGGGTATTATGAGACCACCCAGACAAGATAATTTGGGAAAAAATTATCCCAAAAGGAATAATTTCAAAAGGTCATTTATTCATAACTTTTCAGAAATGCCACACTGAGGTCCCTGCAATCTTTCTTGATAGCCTGAGTTTCCTGAGACCACAAATATAGCTAAAATTTAATGGGTTTTTAAAATTATATGTGAAACATATTTTTATAAGATTTGTGTATATTCCCATTTATTCCCTTCAATAACCCTATGAGGTAGAAAATATTATTATCTCCATTTTACAAATGAGAAAAACAAAACTATAAAAAGGTTAAGAAATTTGCCCAAGTTTTCAAAAACAGTAAGATTTGAACCCAAATACTTAAGGAATATGCCTGCATTTAATAGTAACAGAATAACTGTTTTAATATCCTTGGCTACTTATTATATCAGTGTCATTTCTGGATCTGTTTCTTTTCACTAATTTCCTCCTTATTATGAATCATATTTTTCTGCTTCTTTGCATGACTGATAATCTTTTATTGAATATCACACATTATGAATTTTGCCTTGATAAAAATTTTTCTATTACTTTAATTCTTGAGCCTCATTCTAAGATTCACTTCAGTGCTTTTTGAGGCTTACTTTTAAGGTTTTTTGGATAGGTTCAGAGCAGTCTTTAATTTAGAGTTAATTTTGCCCCACCACTGATGCAATGCCCTAATGAATACTCTGCCCCAGCCCATGTGTTATGAAAGAATTTTCTACTTTGGCTGGTGAGAACATAAAATAACTCTGCTTCTGTGTGAGGACTGGCAATTATTCTCTTTGTTCATTTTTCTGGGTGGTTCTTTCCCTTCCCTCAGGTGCTTTCCTCACATGCATTCATCAATCAGTATTCATTTGAGAGAAATGCTCTACATATCTTCAGAACTCACTCTCTCTGTAGCTTTTTCCTCCCACTATTCTGCCTTGAAATTTCTAGCTACTTTGGCCTTCCTGAATTCTTAGCTCTATCTACTCAACTCAGGAAGATGGCTGGACTCTGAGTTTCACTTCCCTCTGCTGCCACCTGGAAACTCTTCAAAAATTAAAGGAGAGCAATTTTAGAGCTCACTTTGTGTATCCCTTTTCTCAGGGATCATTGCTCTTTGTTGCTTATTGTCCAAAGTCCACAAACCATTTTTTCTTCCTTTTTTTAATTTTTTTTTTTAGTTGTTTAATGTGAGACAGTAAACCCAGCTACTGTACTCCATCTTAACCAGAAGTGGAAAGGATTTGCTAGAGAAGCTCATTTCCAGAGATCTAATCCTAGACATTGCTTTACTAGTGATAAACATCTAAGTCATCTGTGAGATGAAATGTGAAAAAAGTAGGTGGTAGGGTTCATAACTGTTGCCATCCTTCATAGAAGTCAGGTTACGAGCAGGAAACAGATGGTACACTCAAATTAGATCATCTTAGGGGATGTTAATATGGAGAGAATTTAACAAGGTATGAACACTGTTTAGGAAAAGCAGCAAGAAATGGTGCAGTATCCCAAAATTTGTGACAGAAGGGGCTGTTTTCACGCTAGGCCTGAGAGTTGAAGAAGAATTTACTTACAGAACACAGAGAAAGAATTAATCTTGATAGAAGCTGTAGATATCAATAGAAAAACACAGTCAACCTAAACTCACCTAGCAAAAAAGGATTAGGTCAATATAAAACCTGACCTCACAATAATCTTACCTACAAGATCTCCTGCCACAGCCTCCTATGGATTTCAATCGGAAGTTGGAGGCCAAAGGAGTCATGTGATCTGTTCTGTGGGTCAGTGTCCAGAATGATTAGTGCAGAATGGAGAAGCGTAGAGGTTTGATCTGGATAGACAAATGGGAGAGTTCCAGGACACTTCACCAAAGTAAACTGGAAAATAGGATGTGTATATTATTACCAATTCTAAGAGCCGATGAAGGGAATAAAGTAATCATGTCACATCAAATATAACCACAGTTAAAAATGGTAGCCATGTTGGGGCATCTACACAGGTGATATCTTTACAAAGTATTCATAATAGGTAATTATACACACAGGAAATCTGAATAAGCATCAGTAAGCATCACAACCAATTTTACCACTTAATCATTGTTCTAACAGAGGTTTAGTAAGTAGCTGTTAACCAATCATTCATCAGGTATTTTTAAGCACTCAGCATTATACCAAGAAATAGAAGTATATAAAGAAGCAAAATATATGGTTGTGGTGGTCAAGGATTTTACAATATACATGGGAAAACAAAATACACATACAACTAAATAATCAAACACACACACAAATATACACAGTAAGATTTGTTTCCTAATGATAAATGATATAAAGATTCAGAATTATAGCATAGAAAATCATCATATAATGAAATATATCTAGGTCATTAATTTGAGATTTAGAGGAATTTCTAAATTTACATACTGCTTTCTTATAAAATTTTAATGATGTAGAATTTTTTACTGACATTGCTGTTTGTTGTTGGAACTCTGTTATTGAGGACCTTCAATTTCCTGATATTTATTCCACTCAGCAAAAATGTCCTATTACTTGGCAATTAAAAGAAATTATTAACAGTGAACACTAACCAGTGGCGTCCACTCAAACATCTGCTAGAATCTAAACTATAGAACAAAGAGAAAATTGTCAAAGGACATTGGTGCATTTATCTGTTTCATCATGTCTCTGATATTTAAAAAAACTGATAATATAAATTAGGAAATTAAAGCCAAAGTGTCCTTACTTTTAGAAGTGATTCAGTGGCAAAATATCTTAAAATGAATTAAAAATAATGTTTCAAACTTGCCTTTTCATTAAAGAATCCCAAAAGGCAAAATTGGTAAAGCACATAACAATTCCCCTATTAAATAGCTCTTCTGATTTACTTGGCAGATTAGAAACCTGATCTCCACATAGGTTTGTCAGAACCATCAGTCATCGAATAAATGTGATCATGTAATTTGTATAATCAATTGAGAGGCACATAGTTAGCTTTCAACTAGCGGAACTGCCTTCTGACTTTCCTCTCTTCTTTTGTCTGGATTCCAGAGTTTAGTTCATATATATCACCTCTAGTCTAGATCTTTTATTAATAATTTAAGTATTTCTCTAAGGCACTTCACAAATTCTTTGACTGAATCTACCCAGAGTTATTAAACTGTCATTCTACTTTCTCTTTATTTACACAGAGTTGATGTGAAGCTATTGGAATTCTTTTCAATCAAGTGTAATATAAACATCAAGCACTTTCTACAAAATGAAGGACTATTTCAGAAATGTTCATCTAGTACCAATTTAGAAATTCCAGCCTAATCCATTACATTGTGAAATCTGGATGAAGATCATTAAAATCCCACATTTTCCAGGCACCTCAGAGATGCAATGAAACTAAGGACTCAGTTTTAAATAGCTTACTACTTGACTTTCACAGATATTTGACTTAAGAAGGGGTTCAGGAATTTGTGAAATCTGAATTTCTGTTCTGTAGAATTAAAAAAAACATGAGCATTCTACATTGAACTAAATAATTTTGCTTTTCAACTGCACATAATGTGAGCAGCTTGCTCATAAGGAATGCCATTAAAGAATCAAGGGAAAAAAAAACCTATTCCCTATGCTAAATTGATTTCTGTTGTTTTCTACTGTCTTCCTCTAGTAAATACAGAATAGATATAACCTCTCTTTATAAATATCATCACAGAGAAATTTTTGTTTTTGGTGAAGAGAAAACCTTTATTAACATAATAACAAATGCAGAAAACATAAAGGGTAAACTTGATTAATTTAACTACATTAACATTTAAAATATTTAAAATCTCTTCATAGGGTTAAAAAAAAAACCTTAACTGAAGTTGAAGGTTACATAACAAACTGGGAGAAATATTTTCAATATAGATGTCAAACTATATATAAAATGTCTGTACCAATAAATAAGAAAAAATAGAAAGGAGCAAAGAAAATTATTATGCAACTGACAAAAAAAACATTCAATGGTCAATAAGTGACATTCAACCCCAGAAATAATGAAAGAGATGCACTGGAGAGCCAGGACCAAGACTGAGATGCAGCAGGTGTTGCTAATAAAGCCATACTCCCTGTTCAAGCAGCCTGATACCTCCAGACTGGCTAATAAAGAGCAGCTACCCACCCCATGTACCCCACTCCACCAGCTTCCCTGGCACCTAATAACAACATAAACTGAGTAACAAAGGAGGAATAAGGGAAAAATGCTATCATAATTCTTTAAAATTTTACCTAATAATATTTCCTATAACCACACATAACTAAGATTTCTTAACTAAAAAATTGCTAAAAATCAGATTAGTAAATCTTAACAATTTTTAATGGAATTAGATATAAACATTTTCTAGAGGAAGTACTTTCTTTAGAAGATACAAATAGTTCATTGCATCTGACTCAAGTGGATCAAAGTTTTTGCTCTAAATATTTTAATTTTTCCTGTTTATCTTTTAAAATTTCTTAAAGAGGACTTTTGAGATAACAATCCAATTTTTCCCTTCCACTCATACTTTTGTCCATATAAATATGTGTTAGAAAGTGGTAGAAAAGATTTAAGATTAGAGGGTAATAAACATACTTAATCTGTTTTCAATTACTACCACCCACTTAAAAGGGTAATTATTGAAAGTTAGACCACATGAATTTTTTAAAAAGAATTCACTTCATTTCATTTTACATAAAGCTTTAAGTTTCACCAGAAACTGAAAGCCATAAGTTCCAAAAGATTAAAAGCCAGTGGTTAAGTGTTTCTATGTCACTATAAATGATCTCTTTAAGGGGGAAAAACATGATAAAGAAAGAAAAAAAATACTACCAGGCAATGAGCTTGAATAATAGGCCTTTAGAAAAGGGAAAATTAGATCCTATTTAAAACTATAAATTGAGATGTTGCATTATTCACTTTCTATGCAACCAGGTATATATTTGAACTGCTATTTGTTAGTGGGTGGTTCCATAGTGAGACTGCATAATGTGCAAAGATATTTAAGCAATTTTTCAGTGATATTAAGTATTATTTAATGTGCTGCAGAATACTATAACTTGCACATGGTAACACTCTCATAAATTGGATTTAGAATAATATTCCGTGTACTAAAGGGGCAATTACTTTCTAAGAAAAGGAGAATACTTTGAAAAACTCCATTGGTCTTAAAACCATACTGACTCTCAGCCTCCACAGAAAATTTCATCTCCACTGCTTTTAAAGTTTTGTGTATCATCTTGAAGCAATAGTAAGCAAACAGAAAAGAAAAGCAACAAATGTGAAACAAAGTTTGAAATCTATACTATAAAAAAAAGAGATCTCATTTGTCAAAATCCAGAGGTGTGGAATTTTCAGCTATTTCCCAATGCTGAGACCAGCAAGCAGTAAATCTAATCACATTATATCTATTTCCTTTGAAAAGATAGTCCAACCTCTGACTTCTATGGTTCCTTTATTCTCCCACACTAATGTGCTTAAAATCTCTCTCATCTAATCAGTGTTTAAGAGATTTATCTTCTATCAGTGATTATTTTCACAGTGATATCTTTGCCAGTGAGTTGCTAACAAAAAGTGGAGAAAGGTGTGCCTAGAAGGTGTAAAACACCACAGCACAGCATGCCATTGAAAGAACAGGCACTCAGAGACTTTATGCAGCTACTCTACTCATGCTGCACTTTTTCTCCCACCTAATTCACATTTGTCAGAAAAGTTAGCTGGACTAGAAGGTCAATGTTTATTTTACTTTTTCTTTTCATTTTAAGAAAGATGCAATTACAGGCTATTTAGTAACATTGTTACTCTTTTAGGCCCTTCCTAAAAAAATTCCCCAAAGTATATATACTAAAATATCTACACATGACTAGAATATCCATGATCTACCTACTATCTATCTACCTATTTATCTATCTATCTATTGAGAGGCATGAGTGGAGGTTCAGAGAGCATAGCTACTGAGGAAAGCATGGGATCTGAGTGAAATCAGTTTAATAAGAGCTGAAAACAGGTAATGGATGATCTTCCTACTTTGCATGTGTTGTAAATTGTTCAGGTAAAATTCTAACTCCTTAGACATTGAAACTCTTGGAAACAAGAATTCAGTGTGATAATGTTCTAAATCAGCATTCCCCAGTCTTTTTGGCACCAGGGACCGGTTTCGTGGAAGACAATTTTTCCATAGACTGGGGGCGGGGGAATGGTTCAAGCAGTAATGCGAGCAATGGGGAGCGGCAGATGAAGCTTCGCTCACTGACCCGCCGCTCACCTCCTCCTGTGCAGCCCGGTTCCTAACAGGCCGAGGCTGGGGGGTCGGGGACACCTGTTCTAAATGTCATACTTTGCTGAGCCATTTAAATGCATAAAGCTAATGATCTGTCTTTGATGCTAACAAGAAAATTATATTTGACCAAATTATAACTAAGGTAGAATTTAAGATAAATTTTCAAGTTATGAGGAACAGATTAGTGAATCTGTTTTTGTTTCGATGACCACCACCAAGAATGCCATGTTTTGAAGGAAAGTACCAGGAGCCAAAGCCCATCTAAATCAGCCTACAATTTGGCCTATATCATTCAACAGGTTTTACTGCTCCCGATTCACATCACAAATCGAATGAGATAAATGTTGTTGGAGCGAACTTCCCTCTCCTGATTTTATGTCTTGTCTTGGACGAACATCAGTTAGCGTAACTCTCTTGTCATTTTTCCACCCCATAATTCAGTCCTTCTAAAGGAAGAAGTACATTTTCACTTGGGTAAGTTTGGAAATGGACTCTGGGAGTGTCAAGCTGAACCTGTCTCCTCCTTTTATCTCTTGAGTATCTGCCTGCCCATAGACAACATTTTCTCTGGTGTGCTCCGAGCTACAGGAAATGTTCAGTGGACGAGGCTTTGCTCTTCCCTGGGAGGTCTGGGACTGTCAGGCTCTGCCTTGGATTAGTCTATTAATGTAGTTTGGCACTAGGAAGCATGTTTTGGTCATACGCGTAAACCAGTTCTTCAACATTTCTAAAGCAAAAAACTGACTTCCCTCCTTGCTCCCCACCTATCTGTCTTTACTTCATTTATCTGTTAAGAACTTATGTAAAAAATAAATGAATTTTTGTATTGACCTTCTCAAGCTCCAATAAATATGCTACCTTAAAACTTCTTTTTTTTTTTTTTTTTTTTGTGGTACGCGGGGCCTCTCACTGTTGTGGCCTCTCCCATTGCGGAGCACAGGCTCCGGACGCGCAGGCTCAGCGGCCATGGCTCACGGGTCTAGCCGCTCTGCGGCATATGGGATCTTCCCGGACCAGGGCACGAACCCGTGTCCCCTGCATCGGCAGGCGGACTCTCAACCACTGCGCCACCAGGGAAGCTCATCTTAAAACTAATTTAAACAGTGAAATAAATGCAGCGCAAGAAAGAAGAAACATTGAGCTCTTAAAATCCTATTCAAGGTGACATTTAAATAAGACACTTACATTTTTAGAAGAAATCATGGAAAATTTAAAAAAATAAGAACTATTTACAAAGGGGAGTAATAATTAAAGCTGGAATGATCTAAAAGGTGATGATGTCTATAATTCTGCTTGTATGCTCACTATAATAACTTTTAGAAATTTTTATTCTAAAAGAAATTTCACCCTTCTCATAAGGGTGCCTTCATATTAGGGATGTGTTTAGATATTAAATGGACATGCAAGCAGTGAGAGCAGATGACAGAAATTCTAACTTCTAATGTCAAGTTCTCATGGGCTACCACTAACCCAATTTCCATGATTAGATTCAAGTTGGATCTAGACGTATCACAGTAAATCAGATCTGAAACCAAAATTTCAGGCCTGTTAATTTAGTTTTCTTTCTGCTCAATTTTAACAAGATGTGTCTCCAAAATAAACGGGCATGTGGATGAGTTGCTGATTTGCCCACATAGCAGAGCAAATTCAACAGTTATCTAATAGACATGACCCTATATTTTAACAATATTGACAAAATTGAAATGAAAGAATGTGAAAAGAGGTATTAGTTGAGAAAATATGCCTTAAAATTTTCTAGTAATTCATAAATACATTGCTTAACATTTTCAAAATATTCAAAGCACCCTGATCTCTCAAGGAAAGTTTTGACACAAAACTTACTATGAACAATCATAGTAAGACTAATAATGGCAATAATGGGACAACAGTTTGAGTATCCAAGAAAGATAAAATTACCAGATAAATTTTGTATTTTGATAAGATTATAGTCTGTTTGTTTTCTATGTCATTAGATAAAAATCTGGCTTAGGGTCTAGACTCAGCAATACATACCTGTAAAATAACCAAATACATTGAGAAAGATCTCATATGAATTATTTTATGTTGGACATATATGTCATGTAAATGATTCAAAATATTAATAACATATTAAATATTTATAAAATATTAATCTGAAATAAACAGTCTATATAGTGATTGGTGATTCTGGGTTTCTGTAGGGAAAATATATATACATATTTGTTCAATATATATAAAATGAGGAATTTTATTGAATACAGAGGAAGAACTGAATAATTTTTATGAGAAGGGAAAAGTTGACAGGATATTGTATATACACTAAATCACAAAAGATAAGTTAATTTATCCTAGTTGAGCAATTTACATGGTAAAGTGTCCTTGAATGGTGGTGAAAAATGAGAGATGAGTCATCCCAGATATAATATCACAGTCAAGAGATATGGGGATATATGTATATGTATAGCTGATTCACTTTGTTATAAAGCAGAAACTAACACACCATTGTAAAGCAATTATACTCCAATATAGATGTTAAAAAAAATAATATCATGGTCAAAGAAATGGATACATGACATTTCAGTGACTCTTAGGAAAGTGGAAAATAGATTTGAAAAGTAAGGGTACAAGGAGGTCATGACACGAGACTGTACAAATAGGATGGCACCAGGAAGTTTGGATTTTGGCCTGGAAGAAATGTAAGTTCATCAGAGTTTTCTCATAACAGCAGTAACAGGACCAAATCTATAACTTAGGTCCATAACAATAATAGTATAATGGAAATTATGAGAAACAGTATAATCTTGATTGCATGATTTAAAGGTCTGTATATATGCCTAAATTTAGTAAATAAAGAGATAGAGTCAGGGAGGTAAAACACTCTTATAATCATCCATGCAAGAGATAATAAAAGCCTAGTGATAGTGTAAGTGGTGAAGAAGGGAAAATGTTAAGGAGATATCTTAAGGAAGAATCAACACAACATTGATTGGATTATTACATAGAGGGAAAAAAAATCAAAGTGACCTAGGATTATAAATTACCTAATAGAAGATACAAATAATAGGGCCCATAATCTCCATGGAGTTAAATACACCAGTGGTTTTAAATGGTCTTTGAAAGATGTATTCAATATTTTCAGGTGACTTTCTTAATGCTTATATTCCATAACCATGACCATTTTTAACAGCTTTACATGTTCTGACTTTTCCAAAATCTGTATCATTACACAGAAAAAAGAGTTCATATTGCCTAAAGAAAATGAAATAAACATTTGCACTTATAATCTTTGACAACCCATGAAAATAATAATTATAACTACTATAATAGTTATTATTTACATGACATTTATGTGTAAGGCATGTTCTACTATAAGCTTTCTATATATTAAGATGCTTACTCCTCAAAATAATCCTATAAGCCCCATTTACAGACAGATGAAGAAACTGAGGCATAGAATATGGTTAAGTAATAACTTGCCCAAGGCCCAAGAGCTAGTTATGTGGCAGAATAAACATTTGAATACAGTGATCTGGCTCCAGTGTTCATATTCTGAGTCACTACAGCTTGCTGGGCTTTAGCATTTCACATGGATAACTTCCAAAATTGTTCCATTCAGCACAGTTGTAAACACCCTAAAATATGTAAAAGCCAATACCATCCCTAGTCACAAAAAATAACTGATAAAATATGTAATAGAAAAAATATTATCTATAACAGTGATAAACTTGAAAGACATATAATTCTAGTAAGAAACATGCAAAAATGTAGAAAATTATAAAATATTAATGAAAAATGTAGAAGATGAATAAGTGGGTGTATGCTATGTTTACAATGTGTAATAAACTCAGTATTTAAAAATGCCAATTTCAACTATATACCAATAAAATGGACAACGTAGAAGAAATGGACAAATTCTTAGAAAGGTATAATCTCCCAAGACTGAACCAGGAAGAAGCAGAAAATATGAACAGACCAATTAAAAGTGCTGAAATTGAATCTGAGATTTAAAAACTCCCAACAAACAAAAGTCCAGGACCTGATGGTTTCACAGGCAAATTCTATCAAACATTTAGAGAAGAGTTAACATCTATCCTTATGAAACTCTTCCAAAAAACTGCAGAGGAAGGAACACTCCCAAACTCATTTTATGATACCATCATTACCCTGATACGAAAACCAGACAAAGATACCACAAAAAAAGAAAATCACAGGCCGATATCACTGACGAACATAGATGCAAAAATCCTCAACAAAATACTAGCAAACCAAATCCAATAAAACATTAAAAGGATCATAAACCATGACCACGTGGGATTTATCCCAGGGATGCAAGGATTTTCAATATCTGCAAATCAATCAGTGTGATACATCACATCAACAAATTGAAGAATAAAAACCATGTGATCATTTCAATAGATGCAGAAAAAGCTTTTGACAAAATTCAACACCCATTTATGATGAAAACTCTACAGAAAGTGGGCATAGAGGGAACCTACCTCAACATAATAAAGGCCATATATGACAAACACACAGATAACATCATACTCAATGGTGGAAAACTGAAAGCATTTCCTCTAAGATTAGGAACACGACAAGGATGTCCACTCTCGCCAATTTTATTCAACATAGTTTTGGAAGTCCTAGCAGAAAAAGAAATAAAAAGAATCTAAAATGGAAAAGAAGAAGTAAAACTGCCACTGTTTGTGGATGACAATCATACTATACATAGAAAATTCTACAGACATTACCAGAAAACTACTAGAACTCATCAATGAATTTGGTAAACTTGCAGGATACAAAATTAATACACAGAAATCTCTTGCATTTCTATACACTAACAATGAAAGATCAGAAAAATTAAGAAAACAATCCCATTTACAATCAAATTAAAAAGAATAAAATACCTAGGAATAAGGCAAAAGACCCATACTCCAAAAACTATAATGTGCTGATGAAAGAAATCCAAGATGACACAAACAGATGGAAAGATAAATGGTGTTCTTGGATTGGAATAATCAGTATTTTCAAAATGACTACCCAAGGCAATCTACAGATTCAACGCAATCCCTATCAAATTACCAATGGCATTTTTCACAGAACTAAAATTAAAATAAAATTAAATTTGTATGGAAACATAAAAGACCTGGAATAGCCAAAGCAATCTCAAGAAAGAAAAACAGAGGTGGAGGAGTCAGGCTCCCTGACTTCAGACTATACTACAAAGCTACAGTCATCAAAACAGTATGGCACTGGAACAAAAACAGAAATATAGATCAATGGAACAGGATAGAAAGCCCAGAAATAATTCCATGTACCCATGGTCAATTAATCTATCACAAAGGAGGCAAGAGTATACAAAGGAGAAAAGACAGCCTCTTCAGTAAGCAGTGCTTGGAAAACTGGAAAGCTACATGTAAAAGAATGAAATTAGAACATCCTCTAACATTATACAAAAAAATAATATCAAACTGGATTAAAGACCTAAATGTAAGTCCAGACACTATAGGACTCCTAGAGGAAAACATAGGCAGAACACTATTTGACATAAATTGCAGTAATATCTTTTTGGATCTATCTCCTAGAGTAATGGAAATAAAAACAAAAATAAACACATGGGGTCTAATTAAACTTAAAAACTTTTACACAGCAAAGGAAATCATAAACAAAACGAAAATACAACCCACAGAATGGGAGAAAATATTTGCAAATGAAGCAACTGATAAGGGATTAATCTCCAAAATATACAAACAGCTCATGCAGCTCAATATCAAAAAACAAACAACCCAATCAAAAAATGAGCAGAAGATCTAAATAGACATTTCTCCAAAGAAGACATACAGATGGCCAAAAGGCATATGAAAATATGCTCAACATCACTAATTATTAGAGAAATGTAAATCAAAACAACAATGAGATATCACCTCACACTAGTCAGACTGGCCATCATCAAAAAGTCTACAAACAATAACTGCTGGAGAGGGTGTGGAGAAAGGGAAACCCCCTACACTATTGGTGAGAATATAAATTGGTACAGCCACTATGGAGAACAGTATGGAAGTTCCTTAAAAAACTGCAAATAGAGCTACCATATGATCCTGCAATCCCACTCCTGGGCATATATCCAGAGAAAATCGTGACTCAAAAAGATACATGTACCCTGAAATTCACTGCAGCACTATCTAAAATAGCCAAGACATCTGTGTAACCTAAATGTCCATAGACAGATGAATGGATAAAGAAGATGTGTTTTATATATATATATATAATGGAATATTACTCAGCCATAAAAAAGAATGAAAAATGCCATTTGCAGGAACATGGATGGACCTAGAGATCATCATACTAAGTGAAGTAAGCCAGACAGAGAAAGATAAATATCATATATCACTTATATGTGGAATCTTAAAAAAAAAGGATACAAATGAACTTATTTCCAAGACAGAAAGAGACTCACAGACATAGAAAACAAACTTATAGTTACTAAAGGGGAAAGGAGTGGGGGAGGGACAAATTAGGAGGTTGGGATTAACATATACACAGTACTATATATAAAATAGATAACCAACAAGGACCTACTATATAGCATAACGAACTATACTTGATATTTCATAATAACCTATAAGGGAAAAGAATCTGAAGAAGAATATATATGTATACATACATATATATATATAATAAGTAAACTGTTTTGCTGTACAGCTGAAACTAACATGATATTGTAAATCAACTGTATTTCTATATAAACAAATAAGTAAATAAATATAAATAAATAAAAATGCCATTTTTCCCTGAGTAAATCTATAGATCCATTCAATGTCAATAAAAATCCTAGAAAAGATTTTTACAGAATTTGAAATACTGATACTAAAATGCGGATAGTTGACTCATAACACAAAGAATTGCCAACACAATTCTAAAAACTAAATATAAAGTGGGGAAAATTGCCCTACAAGATACCAAGTTTCATTATGAAACTGTGAAATTAAAAGAGTGCCATATTGACACAAGAAAAAGACAAATAGATCAATGGGAAAAAAATAGACCAAACACAGATTAATGATACTTGAATATGCTATAGACAAATATAAATTCCTAAGTGAGTAAAAATTTAAAAGCAAAACTATTGAAATATAAGATAGATCTATATGATCTTGGGTTTAGGTGGAATTTCTTAGAAAAAATACAGAAAACATAAAAAGGATAACCTTAGAGTAAATTATTATTAATTTGACTAAATTGTGTTTAATTTACATAAATACATTGAACAAATGAACTATATATAAAATTGGAATATTTGAACTGACTTTTAGAAAGAATTAACTATGTAAATAACAAAGAATTAGTATCCAGAAATTTTTTTTAAAATGTAGAAATGAAAATTTACAGAACTCCATAGAAATTATTGCCTGGAATTAAGACCAATCAGTCACACACACATGCACAAAGCAATAAAAAATAACAGAAAAATATCTGTCAGTAATTCTAGCATCCAGAATTCAGCAACTTCTTCTCAGCCCCTTTACTATCTCTCTAGAATAGGCCCCAGTTTTTCTTGGCCAGGATTATAGCAGTAGCCTCTTAACTCGTCTACCAGTTTTACTCTTTTCCTCTTTCTACTCTCAACACAACAGAGAGATCTCATTAAATTAGGGGTTAGACTATAACAGTTTTGAACAAAACCAACACTTTCTTCCTCTCAACTTGAGTTAAAGATTTAGGGTGTAGAGTGATTATAAATCTCAATTTGCCCAAGAGAGTCCTGTTTTATTTTTGTTGTTCCAACCGAGTTATTACTAGTGCTCCCTCTCACTCTTAAAAGTGTCCTGCTGAGTGATAAATATGTAGTTATTTGGCAAGATCCAATCCCTGCAACATCTCTTTTCTCATCTTGTTCCACTCTCCCGATTCATTCAGCATTAGCATCATTCTCTGCATGTTCTTATTTCAGGAATTTTTACTTACATCTTAAATTTCCTCTGCCTGGAATGCAAATATCCCTTGTCTACATCCCTCTCCAGGTTTCTGATAAAATTTCAACTTATCAGTAAAGGGCCATTTTATTTGTAATAGCAACACTACCCTCATACTACTACCTGATACACTCCACTCCCTAACTCTGCTTTATTTTTTGTCATAACTTTTATCACTGGCATATTATATGTTCATTTGTTTATTTTTTTCTCTTCCTCCAACCCTCTAGAATATAAGTGCATGGAGAGCAGAAATTTGTACTTGTTCATTGACATGCACTGGTGCCTGTTACATAATATGTAATCAACAAATATTTGCTTAATGAAAAATAACTGTATTGGGACTTCCCTGGTGGCACAGTGGTTAAGACTCCTGCTCACTCCCAGTGCAGGGGGCCTGGGTTTGATCCCTGGTCAGGAAACTAGATCCTACACGTGTGCCGCAACTAAGAGTTCACATGCCACAACTAAGGAGTCCATGAGCCACAACTAAGGAGCTGGACTGATGCAACTAAGGAGCCCACATGCTGAAACTAAGACCCGGCACAACCAAATAAAAATAAATAAATAAATACATATTTTTAAAAATAACTGTATTGCAGAATATTATGCACAATGCTGATACTTTTTATGCAAAAATGCAAAATGTTAAGACATATAAAGAAATAATGCTGTGTACTATACTATTCCTCATACACCAAAATTTTGATTGTAGTTACTTTGGGGGAAGAAGAAAGAAAGAAAAAAATATGATTGGGAACAGTGTTATTGGTTATTTCAACCTTAGCTGAAATACTCTTATACGTATATTAACAAAACATGAGGTAAATGTGAAAAAAATAATGGTTTTAAATTCATAATGGTGGAAATACTGATATTTTCATATTACTCTTTGTATTTCTCCTTGAATATATTAAATGTATTACTTTTCTGCATTTTTTTATTTCCTTAAAATATGGTTCATATTAATTATAATCCCTCATTGTAAACTGAATACCAGAGGAGAGTGATTTTTCTCATTCACTAGTCAATAAATTATAAAGTCTTCCATAAAACTCAAATTGATTTGAAGAATGCATTTATTAAACCCATATACCCTTTTGGATATTGCATTTAGTGGAAAATATTGAAGCTAAAATCATAAACTAGAAGCAAACAAATGATGTTCCAGGGTATTATTCCCTCTATAATATAATTGAAGGAGTATCATTTATTTCAAAGTAGTTTAACAGTCTTTACTATGTTATATCACAGAGTTTTCTTCCTGGCATGGCCTCTCACTAGCTCTCCAGTTTCGCCCCATGTCTCTCTAAAGCTTACTCAATAAGTGCCTTCTTTCATTTTCCTGAGCATGAAAGGAAAATAATATTTACTGAGATCACATAACTTCCTCGTCTTTTTGCTCATTCATGCAATAATGTAACACTCTTCTCTACCAATCTCACAGAAACAACTGGCATCTTGTTTGTGAAAAGCATTTTATGAACTCTAATTCCTTTTATGATCATTAGGACTTATTATCATTCTCTGAAAAAAACAATTCCCTAAAAATTTAGCAATGATTTTTGTATGGGAAAAGATGTGGAAGAAAATTAAACATAAGTGAAGGTGTTCATAGAGATAGATTTTTCCTTTAACCACAGATAATTAATGACAAAAGTAACAGAGAATTCTCAGCTGAAGTTCTGTTCCAGTACCATGACAAAAACTTCTCTGTTCTTCATTTCTTGGCCAGTGTGACTCAGAGAGGATAATATATTTTAAATGATTGTTTTCCATAACAATAATAGTGTACCAAAAGGTTGTATTGATGAGAACTTTATTTTGGGAACAAACAATGAACACAGACCCACAGATGGATACCATGACATTGCTGATAAAATTAATTTCAGCAAGCCCAGAAAAGGGAAGCAATTGGTTGAGATTTTTATCTTTCTGATGCTGAAGAATCTACAAAAATCAATTAAGCAACTCAAAAGAAATGAAAACTTTAAAGAAATTTTTTTTGAGTATTTTCACAGAAATAATGGCAGATACCAAAATTACATAGAAACATGTACATTGTAATCAGAAACATTTCAACTGGAGGCTTCATTTTCAACAAATTACATTCTATGAAGTAAAGCTAAAATTATCTGTAGACATGGTGATAATATCATTCTATCCAAAAGATAAAGTGGAATCTACTCTGTGAGTGATTATCTTTTCTTTTCTTTCCCTTTCTTTTTTCTTGATTTAGTTTCTTTCCAGAACAATAACAACAAAATAGTTTGTATAGAATAAAGCAGTTAGATGAAACAGAATAGGTAGTACACTAGCAGAGAACTGATTTCATATGCACAAAAAAGTAGTTTATGTATTATTTTCTCGTTTGCTTATAATCAGTTCAAACCCAGAAATATGCACAGAAAGCCCACCATGTGCAAGACATCAAGAATAAAATGTTTTCTTTTCTCAGATTTCCATGTGTCTTGTGACTAAAACCTTCCAAAATTAGAACCTATATTGTCAATATGCAATAATCATCTATGAGTTATTCCAAAATTATTTCTATGAATTTGTCCAGCTGATGCCTTAAACATGTCTATGTGAGTTTCACTGCCACCTGGTTTATGTCTTCAGTGTATAGAATGATTTATTTTCTGTTACTATCAGCAAAGAATATTTATTCTATCTTGTTTCTATCACCACATGGATACAAGGCATCTGATACAAGGGGTTTAGAATACACAGTTTTGTCAGTATATCATTAAATCCAAGGTGCCCGTCACAGTGCCAGGTAGCAAAAAGATACACTGAGTGAATGAAGGAATGAATGAATGAAGTAAATAAATTTCAATCTTTTATTGAAGTATTTAAAATACTTGATAAATGGAAATAGAATACTTTCCAAATCAACATAGAGGTTTAATCTAATACTAATCAACTTTCCAATACGGACTTTTAAATAACTTGGCAAAATGATTATGAATGTTACAGAAAAACAAAACAGTAAGAATAGCATAGACATTTTTGAAGAAGATGATTACTGAGATGTTTTCTTGTATATTGAAACACAAGATAAATTTGGAATTATAAGAAAAGTTATCCTGGATATTAGATTAATATCATATAATAAGTAGCCTAATATATTAGAAATTTTGTATATAATAAAAATTGCTTTACTAATAAGAGTAAAAACTTTGATTTTTTTTAACATATTATATTGGAAAAATTGGACAATTACTTAGGGGAAAAATAAATTTTTTCTTCATACCTTATCCCAAAACAAATTCCAACTGGACAAAACAAACGTAATAAATATAAACATTAAAACTTGTAGGTGAGTATTTGCTGAACACTCAGAATGGGCAAGGATTTTCTGAGAATGTAATGATAGATTAAATAATAAAGAAAAAAGTCAATTGATTTGACTACATAAAATTTTAAGACATCTGCTCCCTCTAGTCAATTTGGCCATCTTCTCAGCACTCAGCCAGGACCATGGGCCAACATCTATATTTAAAACTAATTAATACAATTAAAGTCAAATGATAAAGATAAGGGAGATAACTGCAACAAATCTGAAATTAATAGATAAATATCCTTAATAAACACTGAGGTATACAATTAAAGAAATACTGTCTCCACATCCAGTGAATGAAAAATGATTATGATCAAGTCACTTTCAAATGAAATTTAAGATATGAAGAAAACTATGGCAAATACCTCACATCACTAATGAAGGTATACAAAATGAAATAACCAGATATCATTTTTCCACCTATCAAGTTTACAAACTTTTTTACACAATAATATTCCACTGTTGTATGAAATCAGTACTATAGGCATTCTTCAATCAAACTAGTGAAGAGGATACACTGACATAACTTTTGGAGAAAGCAGTTTTGACAGGTCATAAGAGGAGAGTGAGCTTTCCTTACAGATGTATAAAATTAATGAAACCATGACCTTCATATTCCAGTTTAAAATAATGTCACAGCCAAAAAAATGGCACCAAGTCTGCATCCAATATATAATTTTAAAACAAAACATTTTTTTCTATTTTTATAACACTCCTATGGAGTTATTTATCTTAGACCTGAATAACAGTTCTTAAAAATTCCTTTTTTCTCTATCTACTCCCTTACTGGGTGAAGCTGCCCTCTTTCAACATGCCATTAAAAACAACAACAAGAACAAAATATTTTCCCACTAGACTAGTCCAATTGTACCATATCCCTATAAATTTTCTCCATGGCTCCTCAATTCTGCACCAAAAAATAAGAAAGAATGAATGTGGCAAACCAGGAACTTGACGGGGAGTGAAGCAGGTCAAGAGAAATAAAGCAATCAATTTCGGGAACAGAACTGGAATTTCCTTTCATGAGCAGGGTAGATGTAAGACCTAGGAACATTCCTAAATTAATATTGTATTCTGATATGCAAGAAAACAATCAACACACTGTCAAAGATTGTTTTCAAAGAAAGATTCTGCAGCATTTAAATAATAGCAAAACATTGGACTCAATTTCTATGTTCATTAATAGGTTAGAGATTATTTAAATTACCAATCATTCATGTAGGAAATATGCAGTGATTTAAAATCATGTATTTGAAGAGTAATGACATGAGAGAATTCTAAGTGGAAAATAAAGCAGGGTAGAACTATATTTTCAATATGACAGTACTTTTACATGGAGAAAACTAAAGGAAGTGCACCCAATATGTTGCAATTGCTATTCTAGACTTTTTTTTCAGGTTCCTTGTATTATGTTATGTCTTTTCTAAAGTTCTGGCAGTAAGCACGTTTTATTTTAATGATTTTTTAGAGGTAAAGCGGTAAAGAAAAGGTGAGAAAATGATACTGTAGAATAGTTTCACATTAATCTCTGTGTTCACACTGATAGGAAAGGTGGCTAATTGCCAGTCAATCCCAGTTACTAAGAAGTTAAGGCAGTAAATTTTCTTCCATTAGATACGGTTAAAGCTAAGCATTAAGATTCCTGTTGTTTTTCTCTGGGCTAATATTACAGACGCTAGAGGAAACGGCATCATCATGAATCTAAACTCGGGATGGTGACTGACAGTGTGTTGGTAAAAGAAACTGTTGTTACCTAGCACAAGTCTAAGAGACCACAGAACTAATTTATCTTCTGATATAGTCCCAATTTTAAATGAGAGGAGAAATGGTGATGCATTAGTCTATGTCTCTAATGTCACAGATCTAATTTAACACACTACTGATAAGATAAATCTTTGACTATGTCTTGCATAAATAACAGATTGTTATGACACTATTAATAAAGCATGAACAATTAGCCTAGGGATTTCGAGCACCCTTTTTTCATTTATTTGTATTGAATACTGAGTATACACAAATATTTGTAGAGTATATTTAAGGTATAAAATAATAATAATACATGAAAATCAACCAAATTATCTCTCAGTTTAGAAAGGACGTTTAAGTCTCTATGTAACCTTTTCTACTTAGCTGTTAACGGCTCTCCTGAATTTTGTATTTACTATATTCTTCTTTTCCTTTTCTTGATTTATCAGACGATTATATCTCTAAAATTGTCCTGTTGAGTTCTGCATGTTTCCAAACTTTAAATAATGAAGTTGTAATGTATCTACCCTTCTATAACTGCCTTTTGACTCAACTTTAGTTCCAGAGAGCCATCACTGCTTATTTATATGTTGATAAAATTAATGAAATTATTCTTTGTATAAGCTACATTTTAAGACTCTAGCATGTAATGTATCTTTTCTAATATTGATGTATTTTATTTGTGAATTTCATGATTTACTTTTTTTTTTCTTTTTGCTACTACAAACAATGTTGCTCTAACACATTTGGCTTGTTTCCTGGCACCTGGCACAATGGGTTTTAGCATGCATATTTAGGAGTGGAATTGTTGGGCCATAGGATAGTTGAGTTCAAAATTACTATATGATCCCAAATTTCTAAAGGTTAATAGCTAAAGGATTTATTTTTTTCTAAAGAATACTTTATTCACTTTATTTACTGCTGGATTTTATTTGATAACACTGTTTTGAATATTTTATTCTAGGTTCATGTCTGAAATTAGCTTGTATTTTATTTGCCTATGATGTTCTTATTAGGTTTTGTTATCAAGGCTATGTTAATATTACAAAAATGATGTGGGAGTATTCCCTCTTTTTCTTTCCTCTGAAAAAAAAAAGCACTTAAGACAATAAGTATTTGTTCTTGAACATTTGATAGACGTTTCTAATAAAAGTAAGTGGACCTAGGGAGATTTTAGTTTTAAATTTTTAAATTAATGGTTAATGTGTTGTTACAGGGATATTATACAACTCAGGTGCAATATTTACTTGTTATGGTATTATTTAATTGTTAAGGATTATGATTTATTGTTATATAATTATTAAAGGTTTTATGTCTAAAACACTTTATTTTTTTAAAATTATTGCACTTAATCTTTTAATAGTCATACATTTTGATAAACTATTGTGTCTCTAGTTACTAATACATTTTTATTACAAACATTTTTGTATCTTCTTTATTTTATTTGTGATCAAACTTTCCAAAGTATAATAATCAATACTCTAGGAATATTTTCCACCATCTTCTTTTGTGACTTCAACTTCTTCCCTCTCTCCTACATACTTTTTTTCCCCTTTTCTTTCATGTGAATTGATTATTTTTCATCTTCCATTTATATTTATTGACTTTATTTAACATTATGCAATCTGTTTTCAATTTTTAATAATTAACTTAAATATGTTAATAAGAAAATAGTCTAAAGCTCTAAGTGTAGAAAATACTAAAGAATAATTAAAAGTATACATAAGGTTATACCTAAACAATAATAATAAGTTATGTCATTTTAAAACATACATATGAAACTAAAATACAGAAAAACAATAATATACAAATTGGGAAGGAGGGATTATATAGAGCTGGATGTTCTAATCATAACACCTACATTATGAATTATATATTATTTAAATATAACATATAACAATGAAATTTACAAGTCAATACATCTCTAGGTAACCATTTACCTAAAGTTATTCAAACTCAAGATTAAGAGCAGGATCTTCCAAAAGACTGCCTTTATTTCAGAAATCAGAAACAAACTCAAGGTTCTCCAGGGTCATATTCACTTCTCACCAGCTGCCTACAAATTTGGAGTATCTGATATCACCTTCAGGTAGAAAAAACTCACAGAACTCAAGAAAGCACCATACTTACAATTATAGCTTTACTATAGCAAAAGGAATCAAATTAGAACTAGCCAAAGAAGAGATACATAGAGAGCAGTCCACAAGGGCTCCAAGTGTCCTCAGGCACATGTTACCCTCCCAGCATTGAAGTATGACAATACTCAAAGAATATTGCCAACCAGGGAAGCTTGCTTGAGCTTTGGTGTCCAGAGTTTTTATTGGGGTTTTATTACCTAGGCCTGACTGGTTGAATCATTACCCACATGACTCAACATCCAGCCTTCTACCCTTCCTGAAAGTTTGGACTGATATCATGTGATCCAACTGTATAACCCATGCTTAGTCTTCCTGGCTTGGCCAACCAGTCATTCTGAGTCATCTCATTAGCATAGACTATCTATGGGCTCACCATAAGTCACCTCATCAGCATAAGCTATCAGCTGTGGTCTGAAGGGTTGGGAAATTCCAAGGGTTTAGAGTTCACCTATCAGGAACCTATCATGAACTGGCCAGCCAAGTTCTTTATTATACACCACTAAAAGAATTGTTAAAGAATGCACACCTTAAATAGAATGACAAAAATTATAATAATAAAAAGTAGAAAAAGGACACAAAACAAGAACATAGAAAGGGTAAGACAAATAACAAGCAAACTACACTATGCTAAATTTAAACCCATATGTTCTAAATACAAACTGAAATAAAAAAATAATAAGAATGGATTTTAAAGAAAACATATGCTGCTTATAAGAGACACATATAAGAATACAAGAAGAACGGAAGTAAAAGAATGAAAGGAATATACTATGCAAACACTAATAAAGTTGGTGTGGCTATATTAATACCAGGCAATGTAAATTTTATGACAATAAGTATTATTAGAAATAAATAGGTACACTTCATTGTGATATAAGTTTAATTTATCAGAAATGCATAACACTTCTGAATTGTCATGCAACTAACTTACTTACCTCAAAGTTATAAAGCAAGAAAATGATAGAACTAATGGAAGAAATAACCAAATCTATAATCATAGTGAGTAATTTAAAAACATCTATTCCAGTAACAAATGATTTTTTTAAAAAATGAAATAACACTTTGAGTGGTTCTTAAAGTATGGTCTATGTGTGGACTTATGGAGGGAACATTTCAAAAGTCCTTTTGCTCAAAACTATTTCTGTGATAATTCTAAGATATTATTTGCTTTCTCATATACAAACTTACTGTGTTGACATATGTACTGGTGAAGCAAAAGCAATGGTGGGTAAAACTGTTGGCACTGTCAACTAAAAAAAAATGCATGAGCTAAAAGTTGACAATTATGTTTTATTCAGTGGCCTTACTGAGGACTATAGCCTGGGATGATAGCCCCTCAGATAGCTCTGAGGGCCTGTTGCAAAGAGGTAAGGAAGGCACCAGGATATATGGGAGTTTTGCTGAAAAAAAAAAAAAAAGAACAAACATGTAGTCGAACATAAAAAGATTACTGTTAGTCACAAAAACAAACATCTCAAGTTGATGATTTTAGTGTTTTTCTATGTATGGGAAGACGCAAGGGCCTAGGCTCATTGAAATTATTCCTTTGATATGCATCTTAACTATCTAGGGACAGTATCCTCAGCATCCTGTTTTGCTCCATCCTGAATTCCCCTCATGATGCACCGTTGGGGGTGACTGCAGTGGCTGATGGCTTTAGGGGTGCAACATTCTTTGTTTACTGAAATGGCAGGCAACATTTTTTTGTCCATAGCACATTAGCACAAATCAAAGCAGTAGCTCCAAACTGTATTAGGAGTCATTGTATTCTTTACTACCATTAACAAATAGTTAAAATTAAGCAAACACACAGGGAAACCAAAGATGTGTTTCAATGGCCTATAATAATATATTGTTATAAAGAATTTGATAACTCAATTGGCAACTCAGGTACTAATCCAGTAATTTCCTGAGCATGATTTGATGACCCATGGGTCTCTGAAACCCTCTAAAACTGTACTAAAAGTCCTGTATTTTTTACTGTCATGTACTTAAAGAAAACAAGAAAGCCATTTTCACCTAAAAATGTCCATGATGAACAATAAATATTATTAATTTTATTAAATCTTATCTCTTGAGCACACATTTTAAAAGATTCTATGTTACAAACATGAACTATGCACAAAGAATTTCTGCCTCATACAAAAGTATGATGATTGTCTAAAGGAAAAATACTTGTGCAGTTGTTTAAACCATGAGTTAAACTAACCATGGAGTACCATTTTCTTGAAAAAAGTAATGACAAAGTATTGTTAGACTTGAGTATAGACATTTTTTTCAAGAAAACAAATTAAATGACTTTATCATTCCAAGGAAAACAACTGTTGATATTTTTTGCCAATAGGAAATGTATATACCACCATGAGCTTGAAAGCTTCCCAATACTTAAAGACTCTTAAGGTTGGTGGTGAGATTAACAAATGTGATTTTTGGATATTTTATAATGTAATGTGTCAATATTTAGAAAATCTGCATATAACCAATATTTTCAGAAGACCAATGCATAATGTTATAAAATCATGCACAGGTAGAGAACCATTCAAAGTACAAAACAGACCTGTGAATTTTAATGTAACTGACTGAAGGTTTCATTGATATAGTTTCAAATTCCATGTTGTAACTAATTCAAGTTGTGGTACGGTATAAAAATGATTATCCACAATTATCTGAAAATGCTTTTGAAGTATCTCTTTTATAAACTACATATCCATGTGAGTTTAGATTTTTTTTCCCTACTTCATCCAAAACAACTGAGCCCAACAGGATTATTGCAGAAGCAGATATAAGAATCTGTCTTCATCATTAAGCCAGACATTAAAGAGATCAGGAAAAATGTAAAACAATGCTACAGTTCTCTCTAAATCATTATGTTTTGGAAAATATAGTTATTTTTCATAACGTGTTATTTATATTAAGATGTAATAATATAGTATTGTTATTCTAATTATATAATATATATTTTTTGACTTTTCATTTTTAATAAGGCAGATATCAACAGATATAGCTCATATAAACAAAATTTTTAAAATCGTGTCCTCAATTTTTAAGAGTTTAAAGACACCCGAAAAGTTTTAGAACCTTTGTTGTAGAACAATTTAACAAATAATCAATAAGGCTGGCCAAACTGAATAATATAGGATAATGTACCTAACAACCAAAAACTATACTCTCTTTAAAATTTCATATATTGACAAAATTAATGATATGCTGGGCATAAAGGACTTCTCAACAATTTCAAGGTACTAAAAACTTACAGAGTGTGCCCTGATCACAGGGGAATTAGTGTAAAAATCCACTAAACAATAATCACCATATGTTTAGAAATTAACAAATATACTTTTAAATAACCTGTTAGAGGAAAAACACAGTGTTGATTAGAAATTATTTAGAACCTAATTGCAGTGAAAAGAGAACTTATTAAATCTTATGAGATGCAACTAAAGTCATAGTAAGAGGGTAAATTATAGCTTCAATGCATATATTAGAAGAGATGAAAGGCTAAAAATCAATGACTTAGGTATCCATCTAAGTAAACTGAAAAAATTAGAGCAAATCAAATTCCCTAAAATTTTAGAATGGAAGAATTAATAATTAAAGCAATAGTAGAAATTAAAGAAAAACAAACATAGCCTAACCAAGAAAGCCTAACATACTTTTTTATGAGTTAAGTTGAAACATAATTTATATACAGTAAAAGTCACCCTTTTCCAGAAGTAAATTCTGACAAATGCATATCTATGTGACTGCCACTCCATTTCTTTCACCCAACAAAGTTCTCGCATACCCCTTTGTGTTCAGTTCCCTTCCCTTGCCTCAGCCCTTGACAACCACTCATTTGTTTAATGTCCCCACAACTTTTTCTTTCCCAGGATGACATATAAATGAAACCCTACATTATGTAAATACTAGTGACTGGCTTCTTTCACAGCATGAATTTTAGATTCACTCATGCTGCTGCATTTATCAAGAGTGCACTTCATTGTACAAGATGTACCATAGGTTGTTCATATATTAATCAGTTGATAGACATTTGAGTAGTTTCCACATTTTGTTGTTTATGAATAAAACCAGGACTGACTTCATGGTCATACAACCTGTGCAGTAGCAGAATGCCTGAAATCACAAGGGCCCCAATGCCTGGCTTAGTGGTCTGCTATCACTGCCTTGAAATTCTTAATAATTTTATTTTTGAACTTGTGTTTCGTAAATGAAATCTGATGGGACAATGGAGCATGGACTTGAGCAAAGGAGACACATGCAATACGAGTATCTGCCATCCCTTGCTACCCCATCACATATAGTGTTCACAATGCCCCATGAGCACAAAATTCTGATGGGCCATGATGCATTGGAGTTCAGTGAGACTTAAAGCAGTTACAAGGCAAATGTCTTATGCCTATTACTGAATAAGCAGGGACACTGGTAACCCTGCCAAAACTGATACAAGAAGAAATAGAAAACCTGAACAATTTACTGAAGAAATTAAATACACAGGTAAGATCTTCCTCAACAAAAATGTCAAATGTATTTACTGCTGAATTACTCTAAACATTTAAAACAGAAATAATTGCAATCTTACACAAACCCTTCTAGAAAACAGAAAAAGTGGGACTACTTTCAACCTCCTTTTATTAGATAAGCATACCCAAACTTGACAATGATTTTCCAATAAGGGAAAAATTGCAAGCTAATCTCATTCATATACATAGATTCAACAATCCTAACTAAGATTTACAAACTAATTCCAGTTCCAGCAATATATAAAAGGAACTTCCTCATGACCTGATTGGCCTTATTTTAGTAATGCATGGCTGTGTGTCAATTCAAAAATTAATCAATGTAATTCATTACATTAACAAAAATAGGAAATCATATGATCATGTTATTGATGCAAAAAAGCATTCAAAAAAATTCAAAATCCATAGCATAAACACTCAGCAAATTAGAAATTTAAGAAAACTCTCTTAATATAAAAAGGATAACCACAAGAGAAAAATAAGCACATATCATACCTAATTGTGAAATGACAGAATTTCTTCTGCAATTGAATATTAGAGTAGAATTACCACAATTGTCCTTTACAGTCAGCATTGTACTGGAGGTCAGGTCTTGGTCAAAATATTGAATTTTAAAAATGTTATAAGGATTGAAATGTATGAAATAATCTGTTATTACTTATAAATAATCCTGCACATGAAAAATCCAAAAGATTGTACAAAGTATTAGAATAAATAATTGTGTATAATATGGCTCCTGTATATTAGCCAATATATAATGTATAAAAAGAATATGAAATTAAAATAATGTGTTTAATATGTTTTCTCAGAATACCATAAATTTGGTTTTGAGATAAATAAGGCCTCAATAAGCAAAGTAATATAACATGTGCAAGGATCGACAGGCTCAATATTATACTGATATCAGTTCTCTATAGCACATTTATTAGGTTCCTATTGCTGAATAACACATTATGACAAATTTAACAGATTAAAAAAATCCACTTATTATCTCACAGTCTTCTATGGGTCAGAAGTTTGAGCAGGGATCAACTGAGTTCTCTGCCCAAGGTATCTCAAGGCTTAAATTAAATTGTCAGCCAGGTCTGCGGTCTATCTGAAGCTCAAATGAGCTTCATGTTGACAGATTTCAGTTCATGGAGGTTGTAGGGCTGAAGTCTCTATTTTCCTGCTGGCTGTTGGCCAGAGTGGCTCTCAGTTTCTATAGACAACCCTCAGGTTCCAACAATGTAGTCCTCTCACAACATGCTGGCTTATTATTTAAGTCCAGCAGGTGATTCTCACTCTATTCTGCCACACGGAGTCTTATATAATGTGATGCAATCACAATTGTGACAATCTTATTATAGTGCTCATAAAATATAACATCATCAAGGGAATAATGTTACATCATATTAACATGTCCTACCCACACTCAAGGGGAAGATATTATACAAGGCATGTACACCAGGAAGTGGTTACCTTGGGGGCCATCAGAGAATCAGGGGCCAAGACTTCTGCAATGCCAATCTAAATTCCAACAGTTTTTGAATGGAAATTGAAAAATAGAGTATAAAATTAATATAAAAATGAATAGGTCAAGAACAGGAAAGAAAGTAATAAAAAAGAGACAAATATGATAGGGCTGATTTTACTGGATATCAAGACACATTTTAAAGCTGAACATATTCCATGGAAGGGCACTCATTTACTAAAGCATTAAGGAATGCCCTGATGAGAAGGACACCAGCATCATCAAGAATCTCAGTGGTGGCTGTCTGCTATAGGCCAGGCTGAAGGAAGGAGATAGTGTTAAAAAATTAGGTTCACAAATAGCAAGGAGGAGGAGAGAATCCTTAAATAATGTCAACATAGTGCACTTAATTATCAGAAGCAAAGCATGTACAATTATTTTAATGAGTATTAATAATGGATTAGCAGTCAGGGGGACTTAGTTTATAGATAGCTATGGAAATGGTTGATAGAACATGGTTTTCACATGACTTTCACAGTGGCAAGAAAGATGGGTGGCCAACAAGGGCTTAATTTACACAACCAAAATAAATAAAGGTGAATGATAGAGTTGGAGGTAGTTATTCCAATGAAGAATTAAAATCTCTTGCTCAGCTTTCATACCGGATCCAGTTCTTAGACCCAGAACTCACTGAGAGATGGAAAGAGACTCAAAGGAAGGACCCAACAACACCATGCCAATTTTCTGTAATAATAATTTTCCCAGACCTTCCCAAAGGGACCTATAGACTTTCACTTATGTAACCCTGCCCAGAGGAAAGTGGAATACTCAAATGTTTGAGGATAATTAGTTCAAATTCTTACTAACCCTTGGGACCTCAATAGCATGGCTCTCCTCTTATAATGGAAGCATAGGGAGGCAGGTAATAAATAGAATCATGGCCCAGCTCTAGCTCATTGTAGGTCCATTGGGTCTACAGACACACCTGTTGGTCCATTCCCTGGTTCCCAAATGAATACAGTTGGTAGTTGGCAGAAACTCCACATTGTTTACTTGGTCTGTGGTATAAAAGTTATTATTGGGAAAAGGTCAGACTGAAGCATCAGAATTGCCATTTGCACCCAAGGTAATAATTCTAAAATAATACTGCATTCTAAGAGGAGGTAGCAAACTAGTGTCACCCATAAAAACCTAAAGGATGATGATTTGTTCATATCATCTTATCTCTGTTTAATCCTCCAGTCTAGCCCTCACACACAAAAAGATGGAACCTGGAGGAAAACCACTAATTCTACCAGAGTAGCCCCACATGCAGCTGCTGTACTCAATACCATAGCAGATCAAACCTTGGGTTTGGAATGTGGCCATTGATCTGGTGAATGCATTGTTCTCCATCACTCTAAAGAAGCTGGATCAGAAGCAGTTCATATTTACAAGGGGCAGACAAATACATGCAGTTATGGTCTTGGCCTAGGCTATTTTAACTCTTCCACCTCTGTTTAATGTACTCCCTACAGATTTAGACCATTGGTCATTTTACAGAATACCACATTGGTCCACTATATTGATCCATCATGATGATCAGACTAGATGAACACGATATGGAAGGTAGATTGGAGATCGTAATAAGACATAGGTTCTCCAGTGGATAAGACATAAAGCCAAAGAAAATATAGGGTCCTACCACATCAGTGAGTTTTCAGAAGTCCAGTAGTAAGAGGCATGCTGGGACATACTCGACAAAGACAAGTCATTGCAGCTTGTACCTTCTACTATTAAAAAGAAAACAGCCTGGTCAGATTTTTTGAGTTTTGAAGGCAGTGTATTCCACACATGGGAATACTACTGTGACCTAATGGCATGGAAAGCAGCAGGTTTGAGTGGGACCAGTGTAGGAAAGGACTTTGCGGCAGGTGTAGACTATGGTGAAAACAACGCTTCTACTTAAGGTCAAACAACAGAGCAGAACCTAAGATACTAGAGGTATCTGTGATTGTAAAAGATACCCAGTGGAGTTTATGGCAAGGCTTGACAAGAAAATCACAATGTATATGTCAGGTTCTGGAGCAAGGCCATGCCTTCTTCAGTGGAGAACTACACACCACTCTAATAAGAACTCTTGCATGTTACTGGTCCCTGGTAGAGATAAAATATCTGGTCAAGTGACTATATGTCCAGAGTTATCCACCATGTAGTGGGTTTGGTGAGATCTACCATCAAATCATAAAGTTGGGTGGACTCAGCAGCAATTCACTGTAAGATGGAAGAGATATGTGGAGGATCAAGAAGAAGCAGAGAACGTAAATAAGCTACATTATGAGGTGGCCCAGTGCCCCAAATCATCCACCTCTGTAATACCTGTACTTCTCATCTCAACCTATAGCCACCTCAGTGGTCCCTAAAGAGTTTCTGTTTTCACTTAGATTTGGCTTCTAAGTAGACATTACTTTTCCTGTCAACTGATCAACATATTTTATGCATTATTTTAATCACTTTATTGGGATAGTAGGGAATCTTCTCTGCCATACCTACTAAAATTGGAATGCTAGTATTTATGTCATTAGTTCATTTAAATTTATTGTTTATATAAGTTCTATAATGTTAAATATATACATACTACTTAGGATATCATGCTAATTTTGTTACGCAAATCTAACATGGTTGACAAAATAGCATTTTTGTACCACTTCATTCATTTTCTTCTCAGTTCAGCCCTTTGTTCTGCAGGACTGACCATCTTGAAAGCCTAATTAAATGACCTGGAAAAAATAATAATATATAAGGTAAAAGAAAGGGAGAATACCTTAAAAAGATTAGTCTAGTCTCATTTCAGAGCTCAACAACCCAAAAAAACAGTCAGCTTTGGGAGAATGAAATATTTTGAATTAATTTTTGTACATAGTTGAAATGTGCTATTAAACATATTAGATCTTTCACTTTTATTTCTCCATGAACTATGGCAAAGTCACAGCAAATTTATAGAAAATGGAATGGTCATTCCACATTTTAAGCCCCTATCTGGAAATAATAATGGATTATTGGATATATAAAATATGTGTATATATGTACATATTTTTCCATATTATTATACATTCATATATTGTATACAGAAATGTGAGGATATACGTCTTATTTTCAAATTCCTGAGAAAAGGTATGGGACTGGAAATCGAAAGCAAAACTTAAACATCTTTTCCTGATTTTAATAATATTTAAAACAGATCTATATTTTATGCTATGAAATAAAATTATCATATGAAGCAAAACTTGCACATAACATGTTTCTAATTGCTTTGCAACTATTTTCATTCTGGTAATTTATATAAATAATGTGTAACTTAATAAGAACTATCAAATGCCATATTACAAATTAAAAAGAGGGCAAAGAAATAACTAAAATTCTGTTTCACTCAATGTGCTTTGTATATTATTCTGGATGCTAGATTTAACAAGTGAAATGTCTTTTTAAGAGTGTAATTAAGAAAAGAGCTGAAATCAAGCCTATGGAAGCAGAGGTGATGCAATCAGATTGATTCTTCATGCTTCATAAACAATTGTGAACATTCATTATAAAAGGCCATATAGAACTAGAGCAACTGAGATTGGGTCTGCATGAAAATGTCCACTTGACAGTACTGATAATTTAAATAAATCAAATTTGCTTATATATATATATATATATATATATATATATATATATATATATAGTTGATCTTCACTATTTGTGGATTCCATTTTTGTGAATTTACCAACTTACTAAAATTTATTAGGGAACCCAAAATCAATACTCAGCATTTTCAGTTATTCCTGAACATGTTCAGACCAAAAAATTTGAGCTGCCTGATGCAATGTTCCCAGTTGAGGTCCAACAAGATGACCCTCTGCCTTGTTTCAGCTCTGTACAGAGATGACCAGAGGATAGAGATGGTAGGGGCAGTGTGTGGAGTGCAAGAGGCTATGGCTCTGAGGCCAGCTGGATGGGTTTGAATCCCAACTCTGGCACCTGTTACTGGAGCAATCTCAGGTAATATGGTCACTTACTTCAGAACCTCATTTTCTCTTTTGTAAAATAAAGAAAATAGAATCTACCAATATAAGTTACTTTAGGATTTAAGATATTAAATTTTGTGAGATATTACACACACACACACACACTCACGCACACACACACATTTTCCCCAGGAGCAATGGTTTAGTATTTGCTAATTTCATGTTTGTAGCAACTTTAAAGAACATAACTATCACAAATAATGAGATTTGACTGACTTTATATATACACATGCAAACATACATTTATAGAATTTAACTCTGAATTATACACAGAGAATGGTCTGAAATATTCTTAAATCGTATTTTCATCTGCAATAGTCATAAAGACATGTGCTTATATGAGCAGAGCTAGAAATGATTATATTATGCAGTATGTGGAGAAAGTAAAAATCATGCACTGATGATAAAATACATCACAGACTTATGGTTAATAACATTCTGCTGAAATAAAAATGTAAAACAAACAACAAAATTAAGTACCTTCTAAAATGTGGAAAGAATATTAAAGAAATATATTGCCTATCACAATTTACTAATAATGACTTTTTAAAAATTTATTTATTTTATTTATTTATTTTTGGCTGCATTGGGTCTTCGTTGCTGCGCGGGGGCTTTCTCTAATTGCAGTGAGTGGGGGCTACTCTTTCTTGTGGTGCGCGGGCTTCTCATTGCAGTGGCTTCTCTTGTTGCAGAACACGGGCTCTAGGTGCATGGGCTTCAGTAGTTGTGGCACGCAGCCTCAGTAGTTGTGGCTCGCGGGCTCCAGAGTGCATGCTCAGTAGTTGTGGCACACAGTCTTAGTTGCTCCGCAGCATGTGGGATCTTCTAGGACCAGGGATCGAACCCGTGTCCCCTGCATTGGCAGGCAGATTCTTAACCACTGCACCGCCAGGGAAGCCCATTAATAATGACTTTAAATAAGTCTCTGAGTAATTACCTTTTAAAAAACCAAAATTTTATGAGGCAAAAGAAAAAGATTAATCTTCAATTAATTTAGTTTCTAATTTAATAAAACTTATAGTTTTCAATTTATATTTCTACATAACCAGAGAAGTGATGTCTTTTATCCTGTATTTATATATGCAGTTAGTTTTTTATTTCACTGTTTATAACAGATATTATTGATAATAGGTAAGATGGAACTAGGTTACAGAGATATGACATAAATCAATCTCTGTTTCATTCCCTAACTCCATTGTCAGTATACATCGCCTATGGTCTATTGATGATTTTAAAATAGAAAAGAAAAAATGGTCACAGTTTCTTTTAGAGTATACTGATTAAAATCCATTGTTTTAGTTAAGAATGGATGGTGAGTCCTCAAAGTGGTTAAAAAATATATAACATTCAAAACTGTGACCGGTGTTTGCTTCCTAAGATGCTTCAGGAATTGAAATTGAAATTACCTTTACAATGGATTTCTTTTTGTCCTGAAAAAAACAAATGTAGTAGTATATCATACAATTATGCAAATACAGACCAAAAGCTATCTATTCCTGAGGAACATCTGAATGCAGTTGTTAAACAAACATGAAAAGTCGAGTATTGGTTTTTATTCTACTGTTCAAGACTTGGGAATGGTTAAGAGAGTGTTGTGGGGATCCTTTCACTGGAGTGCTCGGCATTGTCCACTGGACCCTCTCTGGGTACTACCACACTTTAAATGATGTACACCTTTAACTGAATTTCTATTGACTAGACTATTATTCTGTCCATAGCCATGCAAATGATTTTTGTTTCAGAAACACAAGTAAATTGTCTGGTAGAGAATATAAACATCCATATTAAAATTCAAATTAAAATCTTTGGCACATTAATTTTTTATTTTATGAGAGTTTTATGTTATAATAGTTATAATGTTTACAATGTTATAATATGTTAAATGTGTTTTACGAGTCATGATTTTACAGTTTTGAAAAATACATCTTAAAACTATGAATAGGATTTTCATGCAGACATGCAGCAATAGTTTTACTGTTTTCTTCTATATAGAATTAAACTACTCCATGCTTACAGCAATAGGAACATACAGATATGCGCTTTCTCTTCAAGTAATACAGGAGAAGAATCTAAAAAAAAACTGGGATTGAATCTCTCATTGACCTATTAGTGGCTACTTTAAGTTTGCAATTAATTAATTTTAAAATTGAGGCAGGGAGTGATCATAAGATGGTAAAAAACAAAACAAAGCAACTGAAGCAGAGTAAGTACATTAAAAAAATAATAAAAGGAGATTAGGTTGAAAAATAGGTGGAAAAGATTTGAAGGTGTCATAGTATCAAGGGGTAAATTTAACTAATATGTAAATAACACAAAGCCATTGGGCATTAAAAGTATCAGAGTGAAAGATACAGAATTGGTATCAAACAAAAAACCTGAGTTCAAATCTGAATTCCATCCTTTATCTGCTGTGTCACCTTGAGGAGGTTAAATAATATCCCCGAGCCATGAAGGTCCTTTTTTTCTGCCTTTCAGAATTAGCATAAGGATTAAATGAGAGAATATAGAAGGACACTTTGTAAACTCTTTAGCACCATGCAAATGTTAATTATGTGTATTCATAAAAACCATGAGAATAGCTTTTGTTTTGTTTTGGGTTTTTTTTTGCGGTACGCGGGTCTCTCACTGTTGTGGCCTCTCCCGTTGCAGAGCACAGGCTCCAGAGGCGCAGGCTCAGCGGCAATGGCTCAGGGGCCCAGCCGCTCCGCGGCATGTGGGATCTTCCCCGACCGGGGCACGAACCCGTGTCCCCTGCATCGGCAGGCGGACTCTCAACCACTGCGCCACCAGGGAAGCCCGAGAATAGCTTTTTTAACTAAAAAAACCCCTGTTCTTTTGGATGTGAGATTTTCAATATGTTCTCATTGCTCCTTTAGTTACATAAAGGCTAAAACTATGTAATGCACTTATACATTTCTACTTTTTCCATAAATTTCTTTGAACATTTTCCAATATTATTGTTACATTTTTCTGTTACCTTTGAGAATAGCATATTCCAAGAGTGCTTTCTTTCCTATCACATAAAATCCAGCTAATAATTTCAGCTCCATACAACATAACTACCTATGGCTACACTATACCTTTTAACTTGACGGATAGTTTTCCTAGTTTACTAAACCATCCTGATTTTTGTCACAAAATAGAAGCAGCCTTTTATATTTTCAAATATTGATTTTTATATTCAGAAAAAAACCATTTGAACATGAAAGACACTGATGCATATATAGAGCCAACTCATTTTTTTCTGAGTGGGCTGAAATAACTAATGCTTCCTTTGAAAATGTTAGATCTACATACAAAAGAGTGTTGGGAAACTTGGCAGATGTCTGTTCCTTGGCCAAAACTCCAGTTCTACCCCTTCCTCATAAGAAAGGTTTCTCTGCAACTGAAGCAATTGGCAACAGTTAGGGTTATAATTCTTCAAAGGGCTACAAGTGGTTAGATGTGATTCTCTGCCTTTGTTTTTAATGAATTTCAATCCCTAGATATTTTCAAAGCAGTCATTTTCTCTGAATATCCACCTTATGATTACATATTCTCAGAAAAGTGTTAACTTTTAGTTAACACTACCCTTTCTGTTCTCTTTCCTTAAAACACATTTTCTAAGCATAGCACAACAAAACACTTAATCCTCCTTGAGTTTCTTTGGTAGTGATTTTATTATTGCTTCTTAATACATTAACTATTCATTTAAAAGAAAAAGTATGTCAGTGAAAACTATTATCAAATTTAACATCTCTAATCTGGTTTTCTCCTGAATCTCTAGCCTCCTTTTAACTAACTGTAGTCATTGGTGATTAAGCATTATTATATTCTTGTTCAAAATTTCCAGCCTGATAGTAACTGCTAAATTCATATATTGCAAAGTAGCATTTCCCAGATAATGTCTCTTTTCCATCTCCTGAGAAGTGCTTTCTATGGAGAGCGGATAACAAGGAGATAGCCAGCTGTATACACACAAGAACGTCTACATTAAGCAAGCCATTCCATGCTGTAGAGACTCAGCTGTCGATGCTGTGGTTTTCAGAAGCATAGTTTTCATCTTAGCATACATATAAAAGCCTGATAAAATTGTGTCAATTAACATTTAGTTCACATAATTAATATTTATAGAACCTTGACCTTATAACTCCTTTGTAATCAACTGTTTGGGCCTGAAATTCTCAATTTGAACTCCAGCCCCAATATATTTATAATTTTGAGTAAGTTACATAAATTCTTAATTTAGAAAGTAAGGATTATAATAATGGCTGCATGTGGAATTGTTGGGCAGAGTCCATGAGATGAAGCATTTAAGAGCTCTATAAACAGTCTGGTATTACAAGAAAATGTACTCATTCCTTTACATCATCTCAAGTCCTAATATCCTCATACTCAGATTTGTGTAGTACGTAACAAAGGGATAAAGACTGACAAAAGTGATTATTCTTATATTTCCTAATGTGTGTTCTCCAGATAAATAAAATATGAGAAAAAATATTTTAAAAATATATTATGCTAGGCAGATAAATATTTTATTTGATGTCACAAAAAAGTGAATCAATATTTTCTTGACATTTTTCAGTTCATAAACATCTAAATGTTTAGTTTTACATGAGTATTATCTTATAGTGTTATACCAATCTTTTAGAAGTTAAAAGAACACATTAACAGCAACATGTGACTTTTTCATTAAATAAGACTTTGGTTTATTTTTATTGGCATTGGCTATTCCCCTACACCATTTACTCTTCTTGCTTTCAACGTTTATGATGAAAGCCAGAATTCTTTTCCTTGTTCCTCTGTAGGTAAGGTGTTTTATTTTCCTTTGGTTTCCTTTCAGATTTACTCTTTGTCTCTGGTTTTATGTAACTTGAATATGATATGCCTAGCTGGTTTTTAAAAATCTGTTAGCTTTGTTTTCTTAGTATTTTATATTTTTTTGGTGTATCTGAATATCCTGAATCTGTCATTTGGTGTCTGTCATTACTTCTGGAAAGTTCTCAGACTATTTCTTCAAATATTTATTTTGCCCCATTCTCTTTTCTCTTCTGGTATTCCAATTACAAATATGCTACACATTTTGATATCTCCCCACAGTTTCTGGATGTTGTTTTTTTAAAATTTATTTTTCTCTTTACATTTTAGTTTGGGAAGTTTCTATTGACCTATTTTCAAGTTCACTGATTCTTTCCTTGGCTATGTTGAGTATACAAATGAGCCCATTGAAGGCATGCTTTATTTTCCTTACTGTGGTTTTCATTTCTAGCTTTTCCTCTTGATTCTTTTTTTATAGCTTTCATGTATCTGATGACCTTGTCTTTTGGCTTCGCATGTTTTCCATTTTTTGTACTAGAACATTTATCATACTAGTCATAGTTATTTTAATTTTCTTATCTGGTAATTTCAACATCTGTGTCATATCTGAGTCTGGTTCTGATTGCTCTTGTCTCTTCAGACTGTGATCTTTTCTTGCTTTTGGCATTTGTTCTATCATTTTGTTGAAAGCAGCACATGTTGTAGAGGGTAAAATATACTGAGGTAAACAGGCCTTTAGTGAGAGGATTTGAAGCTGGCCTATGTTTAATGTTTGCTGTAGTCGTAGGTACCAGAGGTTTCAAATTCCTCTAATGTCCTTGTTTTTGCTCCCCTCTTGGCTTTGGTACTACCTTTTGAACTGTTCCTCAGAGTTCATGTCTTGAAGCTGTTTAGCTGTGATCCACTGCTGTAAGATTGAAAACTTACTGGTGTGGTTGTAGGGTATGGAGGAGGAAAAGAATTCATAAACTTCCCATTAAGTTTCAGTCTTTTCAGAGGCCTGTGTCTAGGAGGTGTTTCACACTTCCCAAGTGTTTCTGTCCCTCCTCCAGGAGTAGTTTTTTCCTTTCTTACTATTTACTCCCTTCCCTGGATAGTGTTCCCAGTCTATTACATTGAATCTCTGCCTCCTGGTGACTAGGTTTTTGTTTCCTCCTACTGTTCCCACACCTTAAGTGTGAAAAGAAGACTGGAGGAACTCAGATATGAAAATGTTCCAGGACTGCCCAACGGAAAGCCTTTCTCTCTGGAGAGGAAGCTTGTGATATGGAGAAGAATCTGGGAGGGTTACACTTTGCCTACTCTTCTTCCACCCTGGCTCCAACCTCTGCTAAGTTTCTGAGGGCATTTTTCTTGGATCCTCATTCTGAGAACCTGGTGGGGTTCCTAAAGAGAAAGTCCATGAAAACATGGAGACCCCTGTGATTTCAGCCCTCAGGAATTTCTCACTCTTACTGTTGTTTGTGCTCAGCCTCCAGTAGCAGCTCACTCAAATTACTAGTGAAGTAGTCCTACTATGGATTCTATTGGCTTCTGTTGCATCTAAGCAGATCTCAGGAACATGCCTGCCTCTTTAGATTTTTGTTGTAGCATTTTTCTTTTTCTTTTTTTTAAAATTAATTTATTTATTTATGGCTGTGTTGGGTCCTCGTTTCTGCAGGAGGGCTTTCTCTAGTTGCGGCAAGCGGGGGCCACTCTTCATCGCGGTGTGTGGGCCTCTCACTGTCGCGGCCTCTCTTGTTGCAGAGCACAGGCTCCAGATGCGCAGCCTCAGTAATTGTGGCTCACAGGCCCGGTTGCTCCGCAGCATGTGGGATCCTCCCAGACCAGGGCTCGAACCCGTGTCCCCTGCATTGGCAGGCAGACCCTCAACCACTGTGCCACCAGGGAAGCCCTGTAGCATTTTTCTTTGTGAACTTGAGGAGTCCAAGAAAAATCATAGTTTTCAGTTTACCTAGTTTTTATTTGTTGTAACCCTACTCTGTTCACACTACCTGATTCCCCATGTCATATGATTCACATGTAAAGATATTATGAAGTAAACTGCCTTTCATTGATGGAATTTTCACTTGCAATTTAATTATTTCAGTAACTATAAAGCTTGACTTTTGTAGAATACAAACTACTAACAGGTCACTGAACAGCGAACAACTCTTGATGTGTTTTCTTTTTCTATCCTTTCTTTCGTCATGTAATTTAATGTTAAAAGAAAAAAAAGGGGGGGTATGCCAATCAATTCCTGTTACGCCTGAATCTTTTAGTTACTAAAATTGAAGTGATGTATTCTATTGTTTCCTATTGAGATGAGTGATGAATACAAAATTGGTTTTGAAACTGACGTCTGGCCAACACAATCATTGGAAATGCAAAGGCATTAATATGATACATGGCAGGTGCTGCAAGCTCATCTAAAATAACATATTCCAAAGGACAGGGTTTAGAGAAGAAGAAAAACCATTCTATGTGGACACTGTCATCATAATTCATCATGTTGTCCTGGACAATTAAAGGACAGTTCTGCTATTCTTTGTTTCTTGCATTAAGATCCCAGTCAACTGGTCTATTTCCCTGGAGTGCTTTCTGATAAATCTTCCCCAACAGTTTCAATTTACTTCTCTCCACTAAGCCAGGCAAATATATACAATCCAGAACACTTGAGAAGTTGAAAAGATGGCAGGTAAAATTGTCCATGGATGATACTTCTGAGTGCAGGACTAATAGGAATTATTTCTACTCTCTGTGGTTTAGACATGATTGGAGTTGAGGGATGGAGTGAATTGGGAATAGTTAGCAGGGAAGTAAACTGGTAGGTGATTCACATCACCTCCTCAGCAAGAGATTTAAGTTGACTAAAAATCACTTGGTGATTCTTAAGTGGCTTTTATAAACTGTCCCATTATAGTGCTAAATAATTTTCAGAATGTCTCTAGCTTTCCAGTTTGGTAGTTGCCAATCACATCTTCTTTTTGTTCTTTGTTGGGCAAATGGGGCATATTCATTACATTTGTATTGCTTTCTGGCTTATAGTAGTCTTCCCATTTGAGCCGATGAACTCTTTTTAGAAAACCAAAAGATAACAGAAGCATATTATCTCAGACATGCATAAAAGTTATAAAGTAATTGTATATGTGAAAAAAAATATTCTTGATTTATGACTCATCCAGTTGGTCCATGAGTATCCACAGAAAACCCCCAGCTGATAAGCCATCATGGTTAAAAGATATGCGGTACCATATTAAGGAAAGTCTGGCAATTATCTAGTGAACTTAAGTTAGGAAAACAGCACATTTAGATAATTCTGATGTTAAATAAAGCCACTTTTTTTGATTATCAAATGAGGGTGCAAGTTTACATATTAGACTTCAATAATAATATTCTTATATTATATAAATACTTAGATCAAATTCTGCTTTAGAGAATGACATCCTTTGTGTTTGTTAACCATCTGTAATATTATTTCCTTCTAAAATAATTGCCTTCTCTCTGACATCCAAAAGCACTCCAAACTTTTTCCTTCATAATGATGTCCACAGGCTAAGTCTGTGAAAATAAATTTTACTAGTTAATTATCCTACTATACGCTAGGTGATTAGCATACTTCAGTTCATTTAAGCATTAGCACCCATTAGCTTATTGATGAAGAAAGTGAGAAACAGAAATATTGGGCTCCATTTAGTGAGCAGCTTATCTGAGATTGGAAACTGAGTTATTCTGCCAAATCATGATACCCTCATGCAACCTTCCTCCACTATCCTGTTTCACAGATGGATACTCAGGAAATGGAAAGTCATAAACCAAGAGAGAAATAGGTAGCTTTTTAATATAGAGTAAGTGTCTATGCTGGTTCTTACTCCACATAAAGGGTTATAAGAAATTCAGTTTGGAAGAAATGTACCACTGGATTTCTTTGTGTGGTGAAAGTAGGACACCTTGTTTTGTGTTGGTAGGACACTGTGTGTTCATTTAAAAACATACAAACAAGCCAAAAGCGTGTTTAGTCTTAATTGAATGGTGCTGCCATTGACAACTCCACAATCCTTGCAAAACTTTTCTAGAAGCCTCTCTATATTGCATAACATGGTAGAAATGACCTAGGCAAATAAATTCTTTTATTACAGAAATGTATGATATCAAGGATCCATTTTCACTCTGAGATTTTTAAGTAAGCATAGAGATAGCATTAAGATATGTATAAACATGAGTGATAGATTGAGTTGTCTAACAGCCAGCCTCAAGCAGAAAAACCAACTGACTTGAACAAAGAATCTCAGCAGAGGGAGATTTATGTTATTCAGCTGAATTACATTCCTTTATAGACTGCTGCAGATGGGTTTCAGGAAAAGCAGCCATCTATCCGATTTAAATAGACTGCATGCTAGTACCATAGATGTAACATTAATTCATTGTCGGGAGTTGCTGTAGACATAGAACTAGCTTTGTTCTTTGACAGTCTCCCCCAGTTTAAATAGAAATGCCATTTACCAGGGTGTCAAAATAAGTAGGGCCCATATAACACTATAATCAAGTTGCAGTGACATTACATATTTTAGCCTCAATATTGAAAATGGTTACATCAGCGGAGACTTACAATCTGCAGAACTCTGCTGACCCTTGAGAGCCACTTGTAATTTATCAGGTGGTTATTGTCTTCTATGTGTCAATAATAATACTGGTATCTTTAAGTTGTGCTGCATATTGTAGTTATGATGCTAATAATCTTTTCTGTAGACTCTCTTCTTTAATTTTTTATATTTGTGAAATACATATTATTATCTTAGATTTAGGGATAATAAAATTGCACAGGAGATGTTAAATGAGTCTCTCAAGTTTATAAAATCAGAAAGTGATAAACCTAGAATTCAAATACAGATATCCTGATTCCAATGCCAATAGTCTTTCCATGGCACTGTGTTAGGTAATCTGGAATGGAGTTACGATAAATGAAGTATATGATGGAGTATGGAGTATATTAAAATTTCACTTGTGAGTAAAGTGTGCATACAAACAACCGTAATGGAAACTGTGACGGCGGGCACTAAGTCTTGCAACTTCCTTGAAGCATATCTTGTGTCTCTGTTATTCATCTAGTTGTGGCAGAAAGGGATAGTGCTGCCACAAAACAACCCATGGGCAAACTTCCCTCAATAGCTCAGAATAATTAGAAACCAGGCTTTAATTCTGAATACTAACAGAGATGTTATGTTCAATCCTATGTTACTACATATGCACTAAGCTGCTTACAGGTAGGCCACACACAATCTAACAATCTATGTGAAAGCATTCTAGATCTCTTTTACATGTACAGGGTCTGAGAGGAGTGGGAACATGTTTAGCTAATGTGTTCAGGCATTTATTTACCACTATTACTTGTTTGGAATGCTGCTAACGTTAAGACAACGCCCCCCCCCCAAAAAAAGAAACAGAAAACCTTGAACAGTTTTATGTTAGAAAAGATACAGAGTTCACCTGAAATGTTTTCAAAGAGTATGAGAGTCTGATATCCATAAAGTGTACATTTTCTAAAATTAGATGGATCAGATGCTTTACATTTTAAACCATTAATGATTCAGCATCTGCATTTCCAATTCAATTAGCAGCATATTGTCTTCACTCCACTCTCCCTTTACAGTGAGACTATCTGTCAACATTTAACAACATACAGACACCTCTCCACCTGCAGTTTCAGTCTCCAATGACTCTGTATTAATGAGGAAGTGCCAACACTTGAATGAAAAGCCTCTCTTAGGTTACATGGTGACCAGAATGATGAAATAGTTCTTTTGGAGATAATCAGTGGATTGGAAAGAAGGAAATACTTGTTCTGCCCAGTTAAGTCATAATCTTAAAGTATGCTAGTACCTGATAAAAACATGTAGCCTGGTTAGAATTTTATGGGAATGCCTTCATTTTAAAAAGAGGCAACTGGATCAAGTTTTAAAATAGGTTCATCGAGGGTAGAAACAGTTCAGTTTTTTTTTTTCCACAGCATGTTTATATGTAGCTCATTGTATAACATAATATACAACTCTGATGATTTTTTGATCAATAAAACATAAGTAAGGTATGTAAAATAAAACATTAACATATTAATTAAACATATCTTTCAAAAATTTGAAAGAAAATCATAGAACTTTGATTATTAGGAATAAGCCAAATATGCACAACCCACTTTTTTAACTGACCTCTGTCATTTCTTTAACTCTTCTACTTATGCCTAAAGCCAGATTCAAACAATTTCCCAGGTGCTATATAATTTTGAATTCAACAAGTATTTATCAAACAGTTTTATATTCCGAAAACTGTGCCAGGTATTTGAGAAATTTTTTAAAAGTAGAACTTTTTCTAGGCCCTCAAGAAGCAGCTCACAATATTACTCTAAGAAGACATATGCCCATCATATAATACAAGGAAAACATGTGGTCACATTTCAAATTTGTGAGAGAAGGAATAAGCGCAATGTAAATTACTCAGGAGGAAGATGAGATAGAGAACACTGAAATTCAATTTTATTCCTTAATTGACTTCTCTTTACTATTCCCTATTTCCGATGCAAACTTTCTTTGCTTTGCATGCATTCAAGGAAAGTAAATGATTTAAAGTCTTTCTCTGAGCTATAAAGAAAAAGTAACAGGTTGGTTTGTATACACACAACACACACATACACATGTATCATTCTACAATCATATGTATGATTGGGTGATCATTCTTATAGTATATTAAATCCACATAAATTTATGCCTCTATTTACCAAAGATAATCACAAATTCATTGAAAATAGTGTCTGTGAGAGAGGTATAATTTTTAATTATAATGAAATATACCCTGAAAATTACTTTATTTCATGGTATCTCTGAAAACACACTCACAAATGCAATATACCATTGTATATTACATGTATGTATAAATCTCATTTATATGTAGACATATATATATCCATATCCATACATTTTATGTATGTGTATGTGTGGGTGTATTACTTTATTCTGAGAGACCAATTCTTCACTTAACCTTAGAGATCAAAACATTACCTAGAAGTCTTGATAAAACTTAAGCCAAAAAGCGTAACAAAGTAGAAGTAAACTAATGATGGGCAAAAGTCATCAGTAATTGCTTATAAATATTAGTTTTTCAATTAACACAATTGCAAACTATCAGTACCATTTTCTGTATCATTTTCACTGAAATGAGCCTCTGAAATAAAAGGAAAACTCTCTTTTTTGTTCTCTGGTATAAGCAACTCTTTGGAAATGAATTAAGTAAACATGAGCCTTGTGCATTTGATAAATATGTATGTCTTATTTCTCCTTTCCCACTGCTTTTCATCAGGCTGCAGCTGGGATCCAAGCAATAAATACTATTTATTTATTTTAATAGTATGCTTAGTGAAAGTATTACCAATATTTCCTAAGCTTAAAAACATCCCAAATGCATTTTACTGTTAGGCTCAGCATTTTCATAGTAATTTACAACTTAAAAAGGGTAAACTCTATTACTCTATGTCAAACCAATAACTGGGTAAGTGCAGAATGTTACCCTATGAAGTATGACCAAATTTATTGTTGCAGTCATTAGTACATATTGATTCTGTTTATAACAACCCAAAGGGAATAGTAAACCTATTATGCTGGTGCTTGGTGTCGTTGTCTGAAAGGAGCCAAACTCGGCACTGCCAAGTTTCAAGCAATGTCCAATTGTGCAGCAATCAATGCAGCTATTTTTCCTTAGGTTATTTTTAATACAACTAGTCAGTGACATGAACTTCAAGATCTTGTATCTCACAATCACATCTGAGCAACGTTTCTGCTCTTAAGCAAAGGCAACTTCACTTGATCACCTTTTGAAGTCAGACTTTCCCTGTGTGAAACCATTTGTTTATCTCTTTTGTCTTCTATACAAAACGGCATTCAAATTTACAATACTGCTATGTCCTAGGTAGTTTCTTATAGGTTCTTTTATTTCTATATCCTAGGCTTCAACATTTTACATTCATGGTAACTTGGATGGGTTCCCATTAAATCCTGGTAAACATATTTGGTAGTCAATTGTCAGACTCCAGGTTTTCTCTTTATAATAGAAAATCATTGTACCCTGAAATATATACAAGTTTATTCATCAATTATACCTCAACAATGCCTTTAAAATTCCAAAACAAACAAACAGAAAAGAGAATATATGGCTGGGACTTCTGTCATCAGAGGGCAGTTTACCCTAATTCAAGGTGTTATGGGCTGAGGGACTTCCCTAGTGGCACAGTACTTAAGAATCTGCCTGCCAATGCACGGGACACAGGTTCAAGCCCTGGCCTGGGAATATCCCATGTGCCGCGGAGCAACTAAGCCCATGTGCCACAACTACTGAAGCCCACGTGCCTAGAGCCCGTGCTCCACAACAAGAGAAGCCACTGCAATGAGAAGCCCGCATACCACAACGAAGAGTAGCCCCCGCTTGCTGCAGCTAGAGAAAGCCTGCACGCAGCAGCAAAGACCCAATGCAGCCAAAAATAAATAAATAAATTAATTTTTTTAAAAAGGTGTTATGGGCTGAATTGTGTCCCCAAGAAATTCATATGCTGAAGTCCCAACTCCTAGTACGTCAGTATGTACCTGTATTTGGAGATAGGGTCTTTAAAGTAATAGTTAGGTTAAAAGGAGGCCTTTCGGGTGGGGCCATATTCCAATATGTCTGGGGTGGCAACAGGGGCACTTGTGTGTGCAGAAGGATGACCATGTGAAGAGGCAGAAAGAGGGCAGCCATCTGCAAGCCAGAGAAAGAGGCTTCAGAGGAAACAAGCCTTGCTCTCACCTTGATCTTGGACTTCAGCCTCCAGAATTGTGAGAAAAAAAATTTCTATAGTTTAAACCAAAAAGAAGAAAGAAAGGAAAGAAAGAAAGAAAAAAGAAAGGAAGGAAGGAAGGAAGGAAGGGAGGGAGGAAGGGAGGGAAATCAAATTGTAAGCCTTTGAAGAGAGGACAGCTCTTGCTATCACTTCCATACCAAGAAAGTCTTTCTTCTACCAATGTTGTTTGTTCTTCCCAAAAGGAGAATACTTTTCTGATTGTAAGATTAAGGAACACTGATCCACCTTTACTAGTGGGCAAGTTCACAGAGCTAGGTTTGTTCAGTTGTAGTGAAACATGAACATGAACTTTACTCTTTCACTTTATCATATGACCAGTGAGAAGATAAAAGATCTTAACATTTGAATTTGGGCTTAAGGGGATGCAGAGTCTCTCATCTCCCTTTGGGCTGTGGCATGTTTCATAGAGCTCTGCATTGAAGTAGTTAAGTCCTGCCTCCTAACTAGTATCATTCCATGTATATAACAAACCTAAAGAGTCATATAACAAATGAGTGACTAGACCAAGGCAAAATTTCATCATTTTGGAGTCTCTCATCATAAAATTCATTTATATATATCATATAATTAAAATCTAACCTATACCCCACCCCAAACAAAACCCACATCCGAGATAACAATTTGAATGTAAACAATGTTGTATCTTTTATCCAGAGGCATGACAATGTTTTGAATCACTATCAATTAGAATAGTGAGGAGTTGGCAAATTATATCCTATAGGACAAATCTTGCCTGAACCTGTTTTTGTAAATAAAGTTTTATTTGAACATGGCTCTGCTCACTAGTTTCTACAGTTTACAGCTGCTTTTGCATTACAAAGGCACAGTTGAGGAGTTAAGACAGAGACCATGTATCCTACAAAACAAAAAAAATTACCATCTTGCTAACAGTAAGTTTACTGACTCCTGGACTCTGTCATACTTTATATAATGATACATATTAAAATTCCTAGAATAGCCCCTAATAGTAGTAGGTCCCTATATACAGTAGCCACTAAAGTTCAGTGGATTGAATTATGAATCTAATATAAATATTTCATGTAAACTTTATAAATGAGGGAAACTCTGCCTTACATACAGACTTCTATCAAACTTTCTTTGCTCTCTCCCCCCTCTCTTTCTCCCTTCCTTCTCTTCTCTCAGGTGTAAAAGGAGAAAATATAATAGCAACGGCTATCCTCCTTGAATGAAACTTGCAGAAATGTCTGCCACCACAGGCAGAGACTACCCCCTCAAGCATGTTGGCAAACCAGTCTCACTAGGAACACCTCAGGGAGCTAGTCTGGGCCGAGCCCCCACACATTCTTATACACTACCCAGTACCTGCTGCTCTTACTGTTCTCGATTTTCACTGTGAGCCTTGTCTTTGTTGTAAACACCTTTGCTACAAGCCTTTTTTGCCACATACTAATTGGCCATAAGGCAATTTTGTTGTGAACCATAAAATAACTGGTTGACAATTTTTGGTTTGATAGTTTGGTTTCAACTGGTTGAAATGTGTTTCACATTTTTTTCCAGTTAGAAATATTATTGACGGCTTTACTGAGCTGACAGAAGATGATGATTCACCTCAAGAGTTGGTTTCTTATTTTGAAACATACTACATTGGAGGTTAAAGAGGCTGAGGGCCTGGAAGGCGCAGAGTTGAACCCGTGTTTCCCACAGAACTTTGGAACATTTATCAATGGACATGTGATTCTATCCAAGAACAAACAACAGTATAGAGACTTTCACAACTCAATACAAGACTCAATTACAAATATGCATCCTAGTGTTTGGGAAACGATACCTCTATTAATGAAGGAAGAAATTTTAGTGAACAAGAAAAAGCATGTCCTCTATTAATGAAGGAAGAAATTTTAGTGAACAAGAAAAAGCATGTTGCCAAATAAGACAAGCAAAAAAATGTATAAAATACTATGAACGAGACTTGAAAGACAAGCACTTAGTTACAACACACAAAATAAAATAATTCTTTGTTAAGTATTGCCATGAATCTACACACATTTTAAATGTCTTCAAATATTTTGTATTTCATAATAAAAGTCTTTTTAATTCTGTTACTCATTTTTCATTATGTCCTTTTTAATGTCCCTCTTTTATTTTTCATTATTTTATCTCCTACGGCAAAATTAACTCACAGCTAATTAGTAATGCAGTGAAAATATTTGGGGCAAAAATGCTTGTGGCAAAGACACTTATGACAAAGATACCAGATTACACTTCTCCTCTTATCACTCTAGTTACTGTACCATTTGTGCAATAAAATGCCTCAACAAATGCTTAAGTAGGAGTCACTGCCATTGTCAATTTCATGGACTCATGAGATGGCTAATTTATGAATTTAAATGCTGCATAGGTGTTCATACTGAATTGCAACTTTTGTTCACATTTGATTTATCAGTTCATGTTACACAGCCTTAATATTCTTCACAGGAGAAGCACTAAAAGATAAAGAGAGCTAGTAGGAAATGAGGAGGATGAAAGGTGGAAAGAATAAGATTAGTAAGAATGCTATAGCTATAGTATTTTTAAAAATACTGTGTGCAAACAAAGAAGAAATAATTACTTCTTCCCAAGACACTGCATCAATTTTCCTACTTCTCAAAATAAATTGTCACAAACAACGTGTCTTTTCTCTGCTGCATCGTTTGGATGTTTATTTTCCTACATGGTTATATTAAGTTCTTGAATCATTTAATTTTAAATAAATCCATTATGTCAGTTTTCATTATAGTAGTGTATATGCATAATAAATTCAACTAAAAATTAAACTAAAGAATCAAAAGAGACAAACACAGACATGAGGCCAAGTATTAGCCCAGCAGAGTTGATTGGAAGTTCAGTCATAAACATTTCCAAAGTGAAAGAACAGGGAAGTTGCTAATCACAAACTCCAAAAATTCACAGTCAAAATTTACATATTTAACCATATTCTTTCTCTACTTACTTAGTCTTTGATTTTACAACAATGAATGAAAAATTTTCAAAGTGTAAACATTGTCTCTAGAGTACTTTTATTTGTTATAAAGTGTTATAAGTGGTACTAATTGGTTCAACAACTTCTAAACAACAGGAAAACATACCAATTCTTAAGTTTTTAAAGTCCTGGGAGAAGTGTTTAAATGCTACTTTTAACAGCTCTTTGAAAATTGATGCATGAATATTATAATTTAAAGCATTCTCTACTGCACAATTCAAATAAGCCTCTATGACCATGTTTATCATTTAAATCACAAAAGGCATGCACCATTTACATGGCTTTGTATATACTTATAGACTTCCAAAGGGATGGGGGGAGATGGGAGAGAGCAGGGAGTGGGTGGGTGGGGGTATTATGTAACTGACAATGAACAGCTTTCATTAATATGGAAAATGTTGAAATTCACAGTAAATGTATTCCTACTGTGTATCTGGAAAACATAGTGCTTTCGCTAAACATATTTTCAAAACAAAACAACAAAAAAAACAGGTGAGTATTTTAGAAAAAAATTAAAATCTATATTCCATCTGACTCTTTTCCCAGTTGTTTCTCCATTATAATGTGAAATAAGGGATGTTGTTCACCATCCATTTCTACAAGGATTACGTCCTTAGCCACTGCAGTCACTAACCTACAGTACACCCTGGAAAGATGCCAGCAGGGAAAACAGCAGGATGAGGCACTCTGTGCTCTAGGAAAACAGACAAAACAGGCCCTTAGATAGTCATATATATTTCAGAAGAAATTTATGAACCTGAATTCTTGCACCTTCCCATACTTAGAAAAACACTCAAATCATTAACTGAGATATCTGTTCCTTGTGACTAGCAGCAACCTTCTACTAAGATGTATGCTGAATTGTAAGCAAAATCACATATATTCTGGCCTCTCCTCCTACCTTTTCAGAGCAGTTTCTCAGAGCTGAGAGGCTATCTGCCAGACTACAGTCCTCAGTAAGTCCCTGAATTAAATTGAACTCACAGCTCTCATGTTATGCATTTCTTACTGACAATATATTTACTATATGTTATGAATGGAAAAAGAGAAATAAAGTAATTTTATTAATATTATATTGCTCATGATACATTTTCAAGTGAAATATGAATTTACAAATAAAATTTTGGTGTGAAAGTATAAAAATTCTAAAAAGTTCTCAAATGTAATTTTTTAGAAGATACTTCTTTGGGCCTCTTAAACATATCTTATCCATCTGTTCATTCAACATAGCATTCTCTAGGATGCTTGCACAATATTTACATCATTTCAATTGTATGTTTAAATATGGTGATGGTGCCTCTTTAAAAGGGCACCAGTATATAGTGTAACTGGTACCATACATCAGGGATCCAGACAGTTCTCCTATCATCCCATTTCCAGATGCTCCTAATCTTTAGGTCTTACAGCACTATCAAAACTAACATGCCATACTGAGCCAGAAGAAGTGAAATGCAGCAAGACCCTGTGGGGTCCTCTCTGGTACAAATCCTTTCCGTGTCCCCCATTTCTTATTTGCAGGAAAAAGGCTTCAGCGTCCTAGACCTTCCCTGAGTTCCAAAGGGCAGATTCAAACAGTTCCTAATCAGGGAAGGGGGGAAATGCAGAAACAAGGGAGGAACAGTCAAGAAACAATAGTACAGTCTAGGGGCAGGGTCCTGGTTCCTTGGTTTCTCCTCAAGGAATATATATAACAATATCTTTCAGTTCTTCTGCAGGAACTAAGGTCCTCACCCAGGTGGAGGATGGTAACTTCAGGCTGAGCACAAAATTCCTGGAACACCACCCTATTACCTCACACCAATCAATCAGAAGAAAAGTCATGCAGCCTGCCGTCCTCATCCCAAACTTTGCCTAAAAAACTTCTCACAAACACGTCAGAGAGTTTGAGATTTTTTGCACATGAGCCACCTGTTCTCCTTGCTTGGCCCTGCAATAAACCTTTCTCTGCTCCAAACTGACATTTCAGTTTGTTTGTCCTCACTGCGCATCAAGCACAGGAACATGCATTTGATAACATAAGTCTGTATCAGGTTAGCTCATTTACTTTCTTCTCTTTCTTGAAACAAATAGATTTCTGCTAATCCTACATATATGAACATCTGTATATTTCTCTATTCAGGCATATATAAGATTTGTATTATAAGTGAGTAAAGCTATCACAGTTTCTTCTCAGCTTGTTATGAAACACAAGTTCACATGCCCAACACAGAGTGAATTTTTAACTCACAGTTTTAACTCACACCCTAATCTACAGAGAATACAAAAGGTCAACAATACCTTGAGTCTGCATCAGAATCACAGTATGGTAGTCCGTACCAACATTTCATGGTTGCTGGACATAAATATTTGATTGATAAAATATACTTAATGCTAGAGAAGAATGAACTTATGCCCACAAGAGGTGTAATAGTATAGCCCAAAGGAGGCAGTTGCAAGTGAGAAATTTATTTGAATTCTCATTTTATCTTAAAAGTTTATATATTTTTTTACTTTGCTTAGTCTTTTATTTGGTCTTTCAATCACACAGCAAATGTTTACAAAAGATCTACTTCATTCCAGACAGTGTTGTATACACTGGGAAGAGAAGTAAATAAAACCAATCAGTCTAGTGCAAGAAGAGATGTGTCCATCAACAGCATCATCACCATCATCATCATGGAGAGAGCTAAGGGTAAAATTGGAAATATATGCAAAGAACAATAGTAACACGATCAAAGAAGAAAGGAGTGAAATATGTGTGAACTACTTTTTCTGTTCTGTTCCTTTTAATGCCAGGTCCCCAAATTTATCTATAATAAAAGAACCCTCTAACAATGCTAATTAGCAAAACTGAGACCTATTATGACTTCTTTACTTTGTTTTTTTGGGGGAGGTCTTCCCAGACCAGGGCTCAAACCCATGTCCCCTGAATTGGCAGGCGGATTCTTAACCACTGCACCACCAGGGAAGTCCTGGACAATGGATCTTTTTTTTTTTTTAATTATTTTATTGAGGTATAGTTGATCTACAAAATTGTGTTAATTTCTACTGTCCAGCAAAATGATTCAGTTAGAACTATACATATATTCCTTTTCATATTCTTTTCCATTATGGAATATCACAGGATCCCAAATACAGTTCCCTGTACTATACAGCAGGACCCTATTTTTTATCCATTCTATAAATGGATAAAATTTTGCATCTGCTAGTCCCAAACTCCTAATCCATCCCTTCTCCAACACCTCCCCCTGGGCAACCACAAGTCTGTTCTCTGTCTGTGAGTCTGTTTCTGTTTCATAGATAAGTTCATTTGTATCATATTTTATTTTATTTTATTATTTATTTTTTATACAGCACGTTCTTATTAGCTATCCATTTTATACATATTAGTGTATATATGTCAATCCCAATCTCCCAATTCATCACACCACCACCCACCACCAGCCACTTTCCCCCCTTGGTGTCCATAAATTTGTTCTCTACATCTGTGTCTCTATTTCTGCCCTGAAAACTGGTTCATCTGTACCATTTTTCTAGGTTCCACACATATGCGTTAATATACGATATTTGTTTTTCTCTTTCTGACTTACCTCCCTCTGTACAACAGTCTCTAGATCCACCCACATCTCTACAAATGACCCAATTTCGTTCCTTTTTATGGCTGAGTAATATTCCATTGCATACATGTACCACATCTTTATCCATTTGTCTGTCAACGGGCATTTAGGTTGCTTCCATCACGTGGCTATTGTAAATAGTGCTGCAATGAACAATGGGGTGCATGTGTCTTTTTGAATTATAGTTTTCTCTGGGTATACAGCCAGTAGTGGGATTGCTGGGTCATATGGTAATTCTATTTTTAGATTTTTAATGAACCTTTATACTGTTCTCCATAGTGGCTGTATCAATTTACATTCCCATCAACAGTGCAGGAGGATTCCCTTTTATCCACACCCTCTCAAGCATTTGTTGTTTGTAGATTTTCTGATGATGCCCATTCTAACTGGTGTGAAGTGAAACCTAATTGTAGTTTTGATTTGCATTTCTCTAATAATTAGTGATGTTGAGCAGCTTTTCATGTGCTTCTTGGCCATATGTATGTCTTTGGATAAATGTCTACTTAGGTCTTCTGCCCATTTTTTGATTGGGTTATTTCTTTTTTTAATATTGAGCAGCATGAGCTGTTTATATATTTTGGAGATTAATCCCTTTGTCCGTTGATTCATTTACAAATATTTTCTCCCATTCTGAGGGTTGTCTTTCCATCTTGTTTGAAGTTTCCTTTGCTTTGCAAATGCTCTGAAGTTTCATTAGGTCCCATATGTTTATTTTTGTTTTTATTTCCATTACACTAGGAGGTGGATCTAAAAAGATCTTGCTGTGATTTATGTCAAAGAGTGTTCTTCCTATGTTTTCCTCTAAGAGTTTTATAGTGTCTGGTCTTACATTTAGGTCTTTAATCCATGTAGAGTTTATTTTTGTGTATGGTGTTAGGGAGTGTTCTAATTTCATTCTTTTACATGTAGCTGTCCAGTTTTCCCAGAACCACCTATTGAAGAGACTGTCTTTTCTCCATTGTATACACTTGTCTCCTTTGTCATAGATTAGTTGACCATAGGTGCATGGTTTTATCTCTGGGCTTTCTATCCTGTTCCATTGATCTGTATTTCTGTTTTTGTACCAGTACCATATTGATTTGATTACTGTAGCTTTGCAGTATAGTCTGAAGACAGGGAGTCTGATTCCTCCAGCGCTGTCTTTTTCCCCTCAAGACTGCTTTGGCTATTCGGGGTCTTTTGAGTCTCCATACAAATTTTAAGATTGTTTGTTCTAATTCTGTAAAAAATGCCATTGGTAATTTGAAAAGGATGGCACTGAATCTATAGAGAGCTTTGGGTAGTATAATCATTTTCAAAAGGTTGATCCTTCCAATCCAAGAACATGGTATATCTCTCCATCTGTTTGTATCATAGTTAATTTCTTTCATCAGTGTCTTATAGTTTTCTGCCTACAGGTCTTTTGTCTCCTTAGGTAGGTTTATTCCTAGGTATTTTATCCTTTATGTTGCTCTGATCTTTATGATTTCTTACCTTCTACTATTTTTGGTTTTGTTTGTTCTTCTTTCTCTAATTGCTTTAGGTGTAAGGTTAGATTGTTTATTTGAGATTTTTCTTGTTTCTTGAGGTAGGCTTGTATTGCTATATACTTCCCTCTTAGAACTGCTTTTGCTGCATCCCATTGGTTTTGGATCGTCGTGTTTTCATTGTAATTTGTGTCTAAGTATTTTTTGTTTCTTCTTTGATTTCTTCAGTGATCTCTCTCTTGGTTATTTAGTAACACATTGTTTAGTTTCCATGTGTTTGTGTTTTTTACATTTTTTTCCCTGTAACTGATTTCTAATCTCATAGCATTGTGGTCAGTAAACATGCTTGATATGAGTTCAATTTTCTTAAATTTACTGAGGCTTAATTTGTGACCCAGGATGTGATCTATTCTGGATAATGTTCCATGTGCACTTCAGAAGAAAGTGTAACCTGCTGTTTTTGGATGGAATGTCCTATAAATGTCAATTAAATCTACCTGGTCTATTGTGTCAGTTAAAGCTTTTGTTTCCTTATTAATTTTCTGTCTGGATGATCTGTCCATTGGTGTAAGTGAGGTGTTAAAGTCCCCCACTATTATTGTGTTACTGTCAATTTCCTCTTTTATAGCGGTTAGCATTTGCCTTATGTATTGAGATGCTCCTATGTTGGGTGCATATATATTTATAATTGTTATATCTTCTTCTTGGATTGATCCCTTGATCATTATGTAGTGTCCTTCCTTGTCTCTTGTAACATTCTTTATTTTAAAGTCTATTTTATCTGATATGAGTATTGCTACTCCAGCTTTCTTCTGATTTCCATTTGCATGGAATACCTTTTTCCATCCCTTCACTTTCAGTCTGTATGTGCCCCTAGGTTTGAAGTGGGTGTCTTGTAGACAGCATATATATGGGTCTTGTTTTTGTACCCCTTCAGCAAACCTTTGTCTTTTGGTTGGTGAATTTAATCCATTCACGTTTAGGGTAATTATCGATATGTATGTTCCTATGACCATTTTCTTAATTGTTATGGGTTTGTTTTTGTAGGTCCTTTTCTTCTCTTGTGTTTCCCACTTAGAGAAGTTCCTTTGGCATTTGTTGTAGAGCTGGTTTGGTGGTGCTGAATTCTCTTAGCTTTTGTTTGTCTATAAAGCTTTTGATTTCTCCATTGAATCTGAATGAGATCCTTGCTGGGTAGAGTAATCTTGGCTGTAGATTCTTCCCTTTCATCACTTTTAATATATCATGCCACTCCCTTCTGGCTTGTAGAGTTTCTGCTGAGAAATCAGCTGTTAACCTTATGGGAATTCCTTTGTACATTATTTGTCATTTTTCCCTTGTTACTTTTAATTATTTTTGTCTTTAATTTTTGTCAATTTGATTACTATGTGTCTCGGCATGTTTCTCCTTGGGTTTATCCTGCCTGGGACTCTCTGCCCTCCTGAACTTGTGTGGCTATTTCCTTTTCCATGTTATGGAAGTTTTCCACTATAATCTCTTCAAATATTTTCTTGGGTCCTTTCTCTCTCTCTTCTCCTTCTGGGATCCCTATAATGTGAATATTGCTGCATTTAATGTTGTCCCAGAGGTCTCTTAGGCTGTCTTCATTTCGTTTTATTCTTTTTTTTTTATTCTGTTCCTCAGCAGTGAATTCCACTTTTCTGTCTTCCAGGTCACTTATCTGTTCTTCTGCATCAGTTACTCTGCTATTGATTCCTTCTAGTGTATTTTTCATTTCAGTTATTGTATTGTTCATCTCTGTTTGTTTGTTCTTTAATTCTTCTAGGTGTTTGTTCTTTAATTCTTCTAGGTTTTTGTTAAACATTTCTTGCATCTTCTAGATCTTTACCTCCATTCTTTTTCTGATATCCTGGATCATGTTCACTATCATTATTATGAATACTTTTTCTGGAAGGTTTCCTATCTCCACTGCATTTAGTTGTTTTTCTGGGGTTTCATCTTGTTCCTTCATCTGGTACATAGCCCTCTGCCTTTTCATTTTGTCTATCTTTCTGTGAATGTGGTTTTTGTTCTGCAGGCTGCAGGACTGTAGCTCTTCTTGCTTCTCTATAACTTATTTTCTTAAAGTTTTAAACCTACTATATTTTATATAACATAACTGCCCAATAAATATTCACTGTTACTGATATTCATTTAAATGACTTATTTAAACAGTGCTGAAAAATAAAGAAATGTTTCAGAATAAGAAGTAGACAATATATGAAAGAACTCTTCAGGCGTCTCTGCCTTTCTAGACTCAATCACTGCCTTCCTGGCCTGTAACATGTAGTAGATTCATCTTGCCTACCTAGAGTCTCCCAGTCCTGCCTTCATTTGGCCAGATTTACCCTGCTGGTATGTTTCAGGTCTCTTCCAGTTTCCGAACGAGTTACTGGCATCTTTAAAATAGTAATGTGAAGTTATGTGTGTCTTGAACTGGAAAGATAAGACTTCTGGAGGATATTTAAGTAAATTCGATTTATGCCCTGCCTCTTGAACTCCAAACAACTCTAAATTTACATCTTATTTGGCAGGACTGTAATTACAGGGGAAAGTCTGCTTTCAAAGGCATTGCTCTTAGAAATATACATCTAGTCACTTAAGTAATGACTTGCCTTGAGAAAGTATGAAGTGCTGAGCTCTCCTTGAACCACACTGACAATTTCTCTCAGCAGTGACCTGAAGACAATGATGTGCACTCTGGAAGAGGACTGCCATGATTTTTAATCTGCCTGGCTTTCTGATCAGGCAAAATATAAATCATTTAATCAGCTCCCAACTGAGCATCAGGTACAACTAGTATAAATTTTCCTTCATAAATGTTTCATCAAAGCTGGGGATGGCTGCACTGCCTTATCTTTTACTAGAGAAATTACAGCCTGCAAAGATTGGCTGGTCATCATACATGATTTATGGGCTTAGGGGGGATGGCCTTCATGCAGAAGAGTTCAAGTGTAAATGGCCTCTGCAGTTACTTCCGTCTTTCCCTTAAAATAATGCTTTGCTTCATTTACTGCAAAGGAAATGCCAACTAACAACCGTTTTCATTTTTTTTTGTTTCCTGAAAACACTCTCACTTCCATCAGTTTCCAGCTAGAAACAGAATTGCCAGATACAATCTTCAGTATGGTAATTGTTTCTTATAAGCTAACACTTCTGTATGAAGAGCTAGAAGAATAAAAAGAATCATAAAGCTCCACCTAGTTTCATACTGATATTTATAAAATGAATATTATTAAATTAGATGTCTTGCTATTGGCTATTTTATATTTCTGATAAAACATCTGTGGGACGGTAAGATGGAAAATACTTCCAAAATGTATTCCAAAATGTATTCCAAAATACTTCCAAAATGAAGGAAATGTGGATTCAAAAACTTTCTTAATAATATCACTAACTCACTTGTCTCTTTTGCTTTTGTGATAGTAAAACTGGCACCATTCAGGTGGAAAAACTCATCTTAGTATCATAAACACTATTCACAACGAGAGGGGACAGTGAGAAACTACTGATGGAAAGACTAAATAGTCCTAATCATGAAATGTTTGTAAGACAAGTGATATATCTCTCAAGTACTGGTCACATCGAGAACTAAGACATAAATCAGTACTAACAAGTAAACAGGTAAATTAATTTTGGGGAATCTAATCTGCAGGAGGCTTACAATACTCATAATGTATTTCAACTTAAAAGCCTCATCATTTCATACTTTTAAATCAATAAGTATCTGAATTGATTTACACTCCAATTCCATGTAGTTTAATTTAATGTGTTTTTGCTGAATTATAGTAAAACTTAAAGAGGGGCAAATAGGTACAAAAATTTGATTCAAAAATTTTAAATTCAGTTGAAAAGACTGGGGATAAGGTAAACGTTAAACAGTATATGTCCCAAGAAGTAAGATTTATATATTCTGAAAACTATCAGCACACAATCAATTAAAACTCCTTAACACAAATGAATATAAAGTGTCTGAAGTATCATGGCCACAGATGAGCTGTCTCACAAGGACAATCATTCTAGCTGATAATAGAGTCTTTTCTATTCCATGGAAAAATGGAATAACAGGCTTATTGCACATGTGTCAAAGGGAAAAAAGTAATTTTTATTATGATGGTAAACAAATAAAATTTCTCTTAAAACCAAAAACAAGGCAAATGCTAATCCAAGAATCCTCAGAAAGTCAATCATAATCAACTTCTCAGTCACAAAATCCAATCAGTTGCACAGGAGCTGCTGCTCTCACATCCTGTGTACCATAACTCGGCCCCTGAAATGTCAGTAAGTCTTAAAGAAAGTAGAATTCTGGAAGCTTCCAAGGGCAACTTTATCCCCAGGTCTCAAGCATGAATAACGACCTTATTGAGGATTCCATAATCCACAAAACTCAGATTCCAACATTCCTCCACAAGTCCTTTTGCAGTTTTCACCAACTTTAGTGTACAGAGGAGTTACCCAGGGGTTAATCCAAATCTTCCTAGATTTGAGTTTTTTACCAGAAATTTGAGTCAGTTGGCCTGGCACCTGGCTTTCTCCATCATCACACAACTCTTCGAAGAAACCTGATGGAGATTTGCTGCTGCTGTTGTTAAGTCGACATAAACACTATACTGAAAAAACCTTTTTAAATAAAATAAAGGATCCTCAGGTAATGTGATATATTCTAGATGCTCACTCTTGTTCACTAGGTGAATGAGACAGTAAAAACTGATTTGAAGAAGAAAATGTATAACTTCTGATCCCTGGTGTGCCTGGCCACAGCAAATGAGAAATAAAGAAATCCAGGACTATAAAAACAATGGATGTCAAAACCAGTTTGAGCTTGATTTATGTTTCTGTTTCAGGAGGATAAAACAACACTTTTCATTGAGAGTGATGTTATTGGGCTACTGGTCTTATTTAACCTGAAGTTTACTGTCCATCATCTTCATTCTTCACTGTAGACTTGTAAGCTTACATGTGACAGCTCCAAGGAACTGTCATTTCTCAGAAGCTCTGGGCCGTTACTGGTCAGTGCTTCCCCCTTCCCCTCAAGTGAAATGTTTCACCATCTAGCCAGCTGTATAGTCCAGAAATCTCTAATTTCTTAGAGAGTACCTTCAATTTCTTAAATTCTTAAATTTCTTAAATGCATGAATTAATGAAAGAAAGTCTGTTCATAGTCCTGTCACTCCTCCCCATATTTTATCCATTGACGAGCTACTTTGATTTTTGCCGCTAAATACTTTTCCACTTCTTGAAAATTATCAAACTCAAACTCCATCATCTTAGAGCTGTGTTCATTTGCATAGCCACAAATCAAATCATGAAACAAAAAAAATGACCCCTTGATGACCCCTTTCCCCATTTAAACTTCTTGGTGGCTTCACATTGCTATTAGGATTAGAACAAAACTCCTTCACATGTACATATAGCCTTTTACAGTTTGGTCCCTACCTCTCTCTTCACCTGAATCTCTTATCTTGATTTCATTTACCCTACTGTCACTGTGTTTGTGCCAGGTTGGTCTGCTGAGTCTTCCTTGTTCACTGTGCTCCCTCATGCACCCTCCTTCCATAGGGCATTTGCATATCCTGTTTCCTTTCTCTGTGATGTCCTTTCCACTCAGAATCACATGAATGCTTATGCATCCTTCATATGTCAGCTCAAACATAACTTCCCAGGGGAAGGTTTTCTGCCAATCCCCCTGAGATCAAATCAGAAGGATACATGCATCCCAATGTTCCTTGCAGTGCTGTTTACAATAGCCAAGACATGGAAACAACCTAAATATCCATCGACAGAAGAATGGATAAAGGAGGTGTGGTACATACATACCATATATACAGTGATATATTACTCAGCCTTTAAAAAGAATGAAATAATGCCATTTGCAGCAACATGGAAGGACCTAGAGATTTTCATACTGAGTGAAGTAAGTCAGACAAAGGCAAATATCGTATGATACCACTTATATATGGAATCTAAAAAAAAAAATCATACAAATGAACTTATTTGCAAAACAGAAACAGACTCACAGACTTAGAGAACAAACTTATGGTTACCAGTGGGGAAGGGGGATAGTTGGGGAGTTTGGGATTGACATGTACACACTGCTATATTAAAAATGGATAACCAACAAGGACCTGCTATATAGCACAGGGTACTCTGCTCAATATTCTGTAACAACCTAATTGGGAAAAGAATTTGGAAAAGATAGATACATTTATATGTATAACTGAATCACTTTGTTGTACAACTGAAACTAATCAACTAATCACTGTACTCCAATATAAAATAAAAAGTTAAAAAAAATAAAAGTGAAAGGGAAGAAAATAAAATGAATATGGAAAGTAAAAAAATATATATATTATAGGAAGACATAAACCACAAAGCTTTCTTTTATAACTTGGCACAGGTGAATTTTCCATATTTTAATGATTACTTGACTAAAAATTATTTCTTCTATAACAAAATTCATTTAATTTACTTTAGTATTCCTAGCTTTCAGCACAATAAAAGGCACATAGTATTTCTTGAATGCATGAATGAATGAAGATATATGTTCATATCTAGAAAATTAAAATTATGTGACTCCAATGACAGAAACTGAAGTAAATTCAAACTGGTAATTGAAATGATATAGGAAAAAATCATTATGGCAGCATCATTCTCAAAATTTTCATCCTTAGATGCTTTTACACTCAAATATTATTGAGGCTTATGTTTGTATGGGTTATATTGCAGAAACTCACCATGTTAGACATTAAAACTGAGAATTAAAATATATATTTATTTATAAACTCATTCAAAAATAATATAAAATAAACCCAGTACATGTTAACATCATATATATTTCCCAAATAAAACAACCAGTAAGAGAAATGGCTTTGTTTTACATTGATATAATCTCTTTATTATTTGACTTAATAAAGGACAGCCATATTCTCAGATATGCTTCCACTGCAATATCACACATCATGTAGCATGTAGAAAACTGCACTTGTAAGAAAATGAGAGTGAAAAAGTAAAAAGAATTTTATAATGTATTATGAAAATAATTTTGATCTTGTTGACCCCATGAAAAAGCATGTTAGGTACCCATGCCCCCCACCAGGGATTCCTACTTTGAGAACCACCAATATACTTTATTCTCCAAACTGAGAGACTTTTGAAAACAAAAGACTGTACTATAAATATTTATGCTAGAATATCAAGCATAAACATGGCTTATCATTAATATGTGTTAATAAATGGTTATAGAAATATGCTAATTAAAATATCTTATACAGTTTTCCCTCAGTATCTGCAGGGAATTAGTTCTAGGACCCACTGGGATACCAAAATTCATGGATGCTCAAGTCCCATAGTTGCCCCTGTATCCATGGGTTCCACATCTGCAGATTCAACCAACCGCAGATCATGTATTAAGTTTGTAATCTGTGGTTGGTTGAATCTGCAGATGTGGAACCCAGACCTTCCAATATGGAGGGTCAACTGTATATTTATTTTTAAAAATTGGTATATAAGTGGACCCGCACAGTTCAAACCTGTGTTGTTCAAGGGTCACCTGTAATTCAAAACAAATATAAATCATATAGCATGGAAAATTTTACTACACGACTGTAAAATTTTTTTTTTACACTTTTGGATACACTTTTGTGTACTCACAGAGTTAACATTGTGCCTTATATACGATAGGTTTTTCAGGGATACTTAATGAACAAATGAATTAGTTACTGTGTAAAGGAACAACTAAATAATTCTGACTGCGTGTTTCCCAGCCCTTAGAGTCTGTTTTGAAATGGACAGAGGAGGGTGAATTAATACTGTTGCAGTGATTCTACCATATTATTCCCTACTTCCTCGAAGTCACAACTTTTCAGGCTATTTACTACAAAACTATAAAGGTAGAATCTATGAAGCGGAATACAAAGTCTCTTATATGGTCTGATTGGAGAGCCACAGAGCCTTTAATCTCGAAAAATTATTCCCAACTCTAGCTGTCCTTGAAATATATTGACCACAGTTGCTAAAAATTATCATTCTTCCTTCTCTATTGCCAATTTTTAAATGTACGTGTGCTTGGGAGAAACACCACATCCCTCATTTAAGAGCAAAGTAGCCACTCAACACTAACCTTATATTCAAGTCCTTAAGATTTCCCTAGAAATTGTTCAAACACACACACACACACACACACACACACACGGCACAAACCACTTACAAAAGGATATTTAATCCTTTATTTAATCAAGACAGAAAACTTCCTGAGTTTGAGACGGCCTTAGATATCTTCTCTTCCACAGAGATAACCTTAAACATGAAAGCATTCTTGGGTGCAATATAGATTCAGGATAATAAGAAATATTGAGGACAGAGGCAGGTGATTTAGTAAGTTGATAAGAACTAGCTCAACAAATATATGGAATCTTCTTAGAGAAAGTTTAATGATTAAGATTTAAGATTAATGATATAATTTTAAATACTTTATAAAATATTTTTCTTATATCTTTAAAAAAAACACTACTTTAATACTTTTACAGCCAAAAGTCAATGGAAAGAAAAGGCAAATAATCTCTTCTAATTACTGTTTTGAATGTATTATTAACTGTTGCTATATCATACAAATTGACTAGAATCATTTTCAATTTTCCAGAAGTCATATCTAAATAAAAACACTAAAAACTGAAACTGATATAGAAAAATATAATTTGTTAAATGATTTACTTTTGATTTCATACTGCTGAAAATGATTTATTAATGCTCTTTCTACATGTTAATTAGGCATATTAATATTCCTTTTGCTACAAGGGATTCAAATATACAAAAAAGCTAGATTTGAATATAAGTGATATGACAGAAGCACACAAATAACTAAAATATAAGGCAATGATCCAAAGTTTTGGTGGTTTCCAGAGAAAGGGGATATTACTTTTGGTTTTGATCATCTAGGGAAAAGTAACACAGATTTAAGCCTTTGTTGGGTACATATGAGATAAATTCTTCTCTTGAAAATGAAATGAACCTGGTAAAAGAATTATCCTCAGAACAGCCCCTGAATACAAAGTGAGTGGAGGGCTGGCTTCTACTGGGAGGATAGAGAATCAAAGTTAGTTTTCAGTTGTATTGTTAGGAAATAGAGGTAGAAACATGTCTGATAGTCATTTAAAAAAAATTACAAGGAAAGATGGTAATGGAAGGTGAAAGCATAAGAAAAGAGATCACAGAGATGTTCATGGTCAAGATAATTGAAAGACAGGAGGAGCAAGGAAGGTATTAAGCTTCTAGATCCGTTTGTGAATATAATGTATGGGCGGTAACTGCATTAGGTTGAATAGGTAGCCAGAATTTCAGCTTAGAATATAAGATGTAAAAATGTAGAAGAGGGAGAGATATGTCTTATTCATGTTTATATTTCTGGAATGTATAACAGTTCCAGGAACTTAGCAAGTGCTTGAGAAATGGCTATCGATTGAGGACTGAATGTACAGTGTGTAGTCCTTGGCTCAAGCTGGGTAGATGTGGATCTAAGCCTGTAAAAGAGAACTTGGAGATAGACCACAGGGGTCTTGCCTGTCCAGACAAATTACACTTTACTAGATTTCAATACAGTGTCATAAAATATTTTTGAAAAGTGAATTAACTATTTAAAGAAATACTTTAGGATTTTCATAGCAAGTTACATTCAGGACACATAGGAGCAAGAGATTTCAAGCTATAGGTATCATTTCTAGGAGGGAAAACCACTCATCTGCAGAAAAAACACAAGGAAGGAACTAGAGAAATGAAATTTACTGATTTTTTTTAACATCAGGCACTACATTACACACATTGGGTACATTTTCTGATTTCCTTCCTTTTTCTAGAATATTTTCATGCACATTTTTATATGAGAAATCTGAGGTTCAGACATTTTAAATAATAAAAATTACACACAGAGAGAGAAGATACGATTTAACCTTTACTTTAAAGCACATACTATTCCTGCTATAACAAAAGTTACATTCTGGGAAGCACCTACTTCAAAGCTGATTAGGAGACCTTATGGAAGATCAAAAGTTTGAACATCAGGGGACTTCCCTGGCAGTCCAGCAGTTAAGGCTCTGCACTTCCAAGGCAGTGCGCACAGGTTCGATCCCTGGTTGGGGAACTAAGATGCCACATGCTGTGTGATGCTGTGTGGCATGGCCAAAAAAAAAAGAGTTTGAACATCAGTGATGGAGATTAAGAATGTCATGAATTCTTGGCTACACTTCCCACAGAGATGTGGAGTCTACTTTTTCCCTCCCCTGGAATCTGTGCTGTGACTCTTTTTGACCCATAGGATGTGACAGAAATGATACTGCCTATCATCCAAGGCAAGGTTATAAGCCTTGGAGCTTTTGATAAGTCTCTTGGAAAGCTCACTCTGGGGGAAGCCAGCCACCATGTAAAAAATCTGACTCTCTTGAGAGTATCATGCTTTAGGAATCCCAGGTCACTTAGAGAGACCCTGCAGAATGAGATGCCATGTGAGGAGAGAGCAAGGATCCAGACATGGGAGTGAATGAAGAAGCATGCTCGCAAGTGGATCCTCCAGCCCCAGCCACCTAGCTGATGATGTGAGGATCACCATGCTGAGTACTTCTCCAACTCCTGACCCACCAAACTGTGATCAAAATAAAATGGTTTTGAGCTGTTATGCTTTAGGGTAAACTGTTGAGTAGTAATACGTAATTGGAAGAGCCAGAGACAGCAAAAGTCACAATACTGCCATTGATTATTTTTAAAATGAGAAATCAAATGATGTTGAAGATGCTTGTAAACATTGAGTATTACATAAATAACCTAATGATTAATGATATGTTAAATCAGATTATTCCAATATAGTAACATCACACACACACACACACACACTAAGCAAGCCAAAAAAAAATGAGAAAAAAGTAGCAGGTGAAAATGAAATGTGAGGAGAGAGGGAAATTCTAGTAGTCAGCCCTGATCTGTCAAATCGGACTCAATCTGATATTTGCAGAGCTTTATCTCAAAGGGTTATTTTAAAAATCCTCCTTACCTCTGTGGGAATTCTTTAGTCCCAGTGACCCACCTTCAGTGCCCTACCCCACAGCTAGGTCAGTTAAAATCAATTCTCAGTTAAAAATCAACGAACAAGGAAAGACTTAAAGGAAAGGAGAGAAAGATTTGACAAGGGCTTTATTGAAACCTCTCTGCACTTTACACATTTTGGACCTAGAAATGTAATAAGCATTTGCTAGTCATCCTAGGAAAAGCTACTTTCTCTCCTCTCAGCTAGACCCAAAGAATGAGGCAACAATGCTTTGTCTAAAAATCTCCTTTTTCAAAGAAACTAATATTAGACTGTAAACTAAGAAAGGTGCTGTGCTTTCAGGAAGGACTTCACCAAACTCATTGATTGTTTCCTGCCCATAGATAATCCTGAGTAAGTATGCTCATTGATTTATGTCAGTTCTAAAAGGCCCAATTCTCCTGAATTATTCTAGTGCATTTCAAGCCAACAAATTCTAATTCATTTCTTTAATCTATGGACTTCCTAAGAAATTATCAGTCGTTTCAATAGGATTTTTCAAATGTATAAAACGTATTTTTAAATGCTCATGTCTTTGTTAAATATTTCATGTTTCAAAATGATCTGTTGATGGGCACCATGGAACTTTAAGTAGAGTTAAATATATGTGCGCTTAGCTCATATACTGTGTTCTGTCAAAGACCTTTAGTGTCTCTGACAGCACTTAACGATTTGATCTGGGCATTTGTTTCTATGTTGTCTACAGTGGTGACACTCAATCAGCATAAGATTCTAGTAGCCATTTGACTTTAGATAATAACAGGTGTAAATCATTATTGCTGCACAGGGTGAGAAATGTAGGGTTCTTCCTTAAATTAGCATGATGACTCTTATTTTCCTTTTTTAAAGTTTATCATAAATACCAGCAATTGACAGGTCCTGCTTTTCCACAGATTTCCCACAGCAAATATTGAAATATGATGACACATAAAACACTTCTAGAGGTGATATGGCACAATATTTCTAGCAGAACAACTTTCACAATTCTTCACTTCTGCCTCCCTCTGTATGTTAAACGTAAATCAATTTATCGCGTTAAAAGATTTCAAATTCACAGGCTCAGGCTGCTCGAAAAAGAAATAATTTCATTACCTATGCCAAACCAAGAAAATTAGGCAAAGATAAGACAAAATCTCAGGCTGATTTGTTTATCCATATATACCCTGTACTTTGATAGTATTTGGCCATAATGGATGCCCATAAATAGTTGTTCAATTAGTTAAAAATTAGGTAGACATTTTAATTGTCCCCAAATGATTAAGGCAAAATAATATATATATAACATATTGTATGTATTTTACATATATAACTTATTTACAAAACAGAAATAGACCCACAGACATAGCAAATAAACTTATGGTTATCAAACGGTAAAGAAAATAAACTTATGGTTATCAAAGCATAAAGGGAGGTTACCAAATGGTAAAGGGATAAATTAGGAGGTTGGGATTAACATATACACACTACTATGTATGAAATAGGTAAACAACAAGGACCTAGTGTATAGCACAGGGAACTATACTCAATATTTTGTACTAACTTATAAGGAAAAAGAATCTGAAAAAGAAGATATATTTATCTGAGTCACTGTGCTGTACACCTGAAACTAACATGACATTGTAAACCAACTATACTTCAATTAAAAGAAAAAGGAGTAGATCATTGGAAAAACATTCAAAGTTCTGTATGCGCCCCTCCCAAATTTCATTCTCTTTCCCTTCAGTGTCTCAGAGGACATCATATCTAAGCTTGCTGTTCTTTTAGTAGTTTTACCACATGTATTTGTATCTCTCATCAAAAGACTGCTTTGTTTGGCCTGCTTTTGACCTTTATGTAATTGGAACTGTCAAGTATATGTTCTTCAGGAACTTTTTACAATTTTCTCTGTTGTGTTTTTAGATTCATTATGATCACTCATTTTTGCTTCTCTGTGGTACTCCATTGTATATGAACATAACACAGTTTATATGTCCTGTCTTCTGCTCATGGTATTTCCTTATTTCTGTTTTTATTTACTTATAAACAGTTCTGTTAGAAACACTCTTTAATATGTTTCTGTTTCCTGGTATGCGTGTATGATAGTTTCTCAAGAGTATATATGCAAGTACATTTAAAGGGTATATTGCTAGGCGTAGAGTTGTTGGTTACACATTGTGCATATCTTTCCCTTTTCCTGAAAATGCCATAATGTTTTCCACAGTGGTTATATAAATATACATTCTTAACATTAGTGTGTAAAATTTCCAGCTGCTGACATTCCCGCAAACATTTGATATTCTACTACTATTTCAAGTAAAGTACTTTTTTAAAGCTATTAAGCTAGTTTTGAGGGACTACGAAAACTAAAATGTCAGCCTTTTTTTTCTAAAAAGGTAAAAAATAGCCAATTGACAATAAAAAGGGCCTCTACATAGTATTCTTGAATTATCAAAAGCAATTATTCTCAATCCATATATAGTCAAATATCGTTTAATAGCCAACCATGTAATATATTAATTCAGAGGCCAAGTTGTCTTTTTAGGCCTTCATTACAGAAGATTTACCATTTATCAAAGCAAACTAATGAACAATTCAAAAGTCTTCAACAATAATATATAGTTATTTCTAAGGCAGGCAAGGCAAGGATTTCATATTGCAACATTTATCCGGTGGAATATTTGAATTGTGATATGTTATATAAGGATAGGATTCTGTGTTCTAGTGAGTCTGAGTTTAATTTGGCTCCAATGTACTCATTACTGTACATCATTTTAGTCTTTATTAAGTTAATGTACATTTTGAATATCCAAAAGGAGCATCTCATATTTAGTGCTTTCCAAACGTTTTAGGCCACAGAACCCTTTTGCTTATAGTGTCCCATAAAACATAGTTTTGGAATTGTGGTCACATAATATTTGTATAAACTTCTTAACGAAAGCACAAAAATGCAAAATTGTGCCTTATGTTGTACCATTCTGTGAAGTCTATATCCCATTCTTTGATGAGATTTTTTTTAAACATCTTTATTGGAGTATAATTGCTTTGCAATGGTGTGTTAGTTTCTGCTTTATAACAAAGTGAATCAATTATATACATACACATGTTCCCATATCTCTTCCCGCTTGAGTCCGCCTCCCTCCTACCCTCCCTATCCCACCCCTTTAGGTGGTTACAAAGCACCAAGCTGATCTCCCTGTGCTATGTGGCTGCTTCCCACTAGATATCTATTTTACATTTGGTAGTGTATATATGTCCATGCCACTCTCTCTCTTTGTTACAGCTTATACTTCCCCCTACCCATATCCTCAAGTCCATTCTCTAGTAGGTCTGTGTCTTTATTCCCATCTTACCCTAGGTTCTTCATGTCCTTTCTTTTTTTTTTTTTTCTTAGCTGCCATATATATGTGTTAGCATACAGTATTTGTTTTTCTCTTTCTGACTTCCTTCACTCTGTATGACAGACTCTAGGTCAATCCACCTCACTACAAATATCTCAATTTCGTTCCTTTTTATGGCAGAGTAATATTCCATTCTATATATGTGACAAATCTTCTTTATCCATTCATCTGTTGATGGACACTTAGGTTGCTTCCATGTCCTGGCTATTGTAAATAGAGCTGCAATGAACATTTTGGTACATGACTCTTTTTGAATTGTGGTTTTCTCAGGGTATATGCCCAGTACTGGGATTGCTGGGTCATATGGTAGTTCTATTTGTAGTTTTTTAAGGAACCTCCATACTGTTCTCCATAGTGGCTGTACCAATTCACATTCCCACCAGCAGTGCAAGAGGGTTCCCTTTTCTCCACACCCTCTTCACCTTTTATTGTTTCTAAATTTTTTGATGATGGCCATTCCGACTGGTGTGAGATGATATCTCATTGTAGTTTTGATTTGCATTTGTCTAATGATTAATGATGTTGAGCATTCTTTCATGTGTTTGTTGGCAATCTGTATGTCTTCTTTGGAGAAATGTCTATTTAGGTCTTCTGCCCATGTTTGGATTGGGTTTTTTTTTGTTATTGAGCTGCATGAGCTGCTTGTAAATCTTGGAGATTAATCCTCTGTCAGTTGCTTCATTTGCAAATATTTTCTCCCATTCTGAGAGTTGTCTTTTCGTCTTGTTTATGCTTTCCTTTGCTGCGCAAAAGCTTTGAAGTTCCATTAGGTCCCATTTGTTTATTTTTGTTTTTATTTCCATTTCTCTAGGAGGTGGGGCAAAAAGGATTTTGCTGTGATTTATGTCATAGACTGTTCTGCCTATGTTTTCCACTAAGAGTTTGATAGTGTCTGGCCTTACATTTAGGTCTTTAATCAGTTCTGAGTTTATTTTTGTGTATGGTGTTAGGGAGTGTTCTAATTTCATAGTTTCACATGTACCTGTCCAGTTTTTACAGCACCACTTATTGAAGAGGCTGCCTTTTCTCCACTGTATATTCTTGCCTCCTTTATCAAAGATAAGGTGACCATAAGTGCATGGGTTTATCTCTGGGCTTTCTATCCTGTTCTATCCTGTTCCATTGATCTATATTTCTGTTTTTGTGCCAGTACCATACTGTCTTGATTACTGTAGCTTTGTAGTATAGTCTGAAGTCAGGGAGCCTGATTACTCTTTGTCATTCTCAAGATTGCTTTGGCTATTCGGGGTCTTTTGTGTTTCCATAAAAATTGTTAAAATTTTTGTTCTAGTTCTGTGAAAAATGCCACTGGTAGTTTGATAGGGATTGCATTGAATCTGTAGATTGCTTTGGGTAGTAGAGTCATTTTCACAATGTTGATTCTTCCAATCCAAGAACATGGTATATCTCTCCATCTATTTGTATCATCTTTACTTTCTTTCATCAGTGTCTTACAATTTTCTGCACACAGGTCTTTTGTCTCCTTAGGTAGGTTTATTCCTAGATATTTTATTCTTTTTGTTGCAATGGTAAATAGGAGTGTTTTCTTAATTTCACTTTCAGATTTTTCATCATTAGTGTATAGGAATGCCAGAGATTTCTGTGCATTAATTGTGTATCCTGCTACTTTACCAAATTCATTGATTAGCTCTAGTAGTTTTCTGGTAGCATCTTTAGGATTCTCTATGTATAGTATCATGTCATCTGCAAACAGTGACAGCTTTACTTCTTCTTTTCCGATTTGGATTCCTTTTATTTCTTTTTTGTCTCTGATTGCTGTGGCTAAAAGTTGCAAAACTGTGTTGAATAAGAATGGTGAGAGTGGGCAACCTTGTCTTGTTCCAGATCTTAGTGGAAATAGTTTCAGTTTTTCACCATTGAGAATGATGTTGGCTGTGGGTTTTTCATATATGGCCTTTATTATGTTGAGGAAAGTTCCCTCTTGCCTACTTTCTGAAGGGTTCTTATCATAAATGGGTGTTGAATTTTGTCGAAAGCTTTCTCTGCATGTACTGAGATGATCATATGGTTTTTCTCCTCCAATTTGATAATATGGTGTATCACGTCGATTGATATGCATATACTGAAGAATCCTTGGATTTCTGGAATACACCCCACTTGATCATGGTGTATGATCCTTTTAATGTGCTGTTGGATTCTGTTTGCTAGTATTTTGTTGAGGATCTTTGCATCTATGTTCATCAGTGATATTGGTCTATAGTTTCCTTTCTTTGTGACATCTTTTTCTGGTTTTGATATCAGGGTGATGGTGGCCTTGTAGAATGGGTTTGGGAGTATTCCTCCCTCTGCTATATTTTGGAAGAGTTTGAGAAGGATAGGTGTTAGCTCTTCTCTAAGTGTTTGACAGAATTCGCCTGTGAAGCCATTTGGTCCTGGGCTTTTGTTTATTGGAAGATTTTAAATCACAGTTTCAATTTCAGTGCTTGTGATTGGTCTGTTCATATTTTCTATTTCTTCCTGTTACAGTCTCTGCAGGTTGTGCATTTCTAAGAATTTGTCCATTTCTTCCAGGTTGTCCATTTTATAGACATAGAGTTGTTCGTAGTTATCTCTCATGATCCTTTGTATTTCTGCAGTGTCATTTGTTAGTTCTCCTTTTTCATTTCTAATTCTATTGATTTGAGTCTTCTCCCTTTTTTTTTTGATGAGTCTGGTTAATGGTTTATCAATTTTTTTTGTCTTCTCAAAGAACCAGCTTTTAGTTTTATTGATCTTTGCTATCGTTTCCTTCATGTCTTTTTCATTTATTTCTGATCTGATCTTTATCATTTCTTTCCTTCTGCTAACTTTGGGGTCTTTTTGTTCTTCTTTCTCTAATTGCTTTAGGTGCTAGGTTAGGTTGTTTATTTGAGATGTTTCCTGTTTTTTAAGGTAGGATTGTATTGCTATGAACTTCCCTCTTAGAACTTCTTTTGCTGCATCCCATAGGTTTTGGGTCGTCCTGTCTCCATTGTCATTTGTTTCTAGGTATTTTTTGATTTCCTCTTTGATTTCTTCAGTGATCACTTGGTTATTAAGTAGTGTATTGTTTAGCCTCCACATGTTTGTATTTTTTACACATCTTTTCATGTAATTGATATCTAGTCTCATAGCATTGTGGTTGGAAAAGATACTTGATACGATTTCAATTTTCTTAAATTTACCAAGGCTTGATTTGTGACCCAGGATATGATCTATCCTGGAGAATGTTCCATGAGCACTTGAGAAGAAAGTGTATTCTGTTGTTTTGGGATGGAATGTCCTATAAATATCCATTAAGTCCATCTTGTTTAATGTATTATTTAAAGCTTGTGTTTCCTTATTTATTTTCATTTTGGATGATCTGTCCATTGCTGAAAGTGGGGTATTAAAGTTCCTTACAATGAGTGTGTTACTGTTGATTTCCCCTTTTATGGCTGTTAGTATTTGCCTTATGTATTAAGGTGCTCCTATGTTGGGTGCATAACTATTTACAATTGTTGTATCTTCTTCTTGGATTGATCCCTTGATCATTATGTAGTGTCCTTCTTTGTGTCTTGTAATAGTCTTTATTTTAAAGTCTATTTTGTCTGATATGAGAATTGCTACTCCAGCTTTCTTTTGATTTCCATTTACATAGAATATCTTTTTGCATACCCTCACTTTCAGTCTATATGTGTCCCTAGGTCTGAAGTGGGTCTCTTGTAGACAGCATATATATGGGTCTTGTTTTTGTGTCCATTCAGCCAGTCTGTTTCTTTTGGTGCGAGCATTTAATCCATTTACATTTAAGGTAATTATAGATAGGTATGTTCCTATTCCCATTTTCTTAACTGTTTTGGGCTTGTTATTGTTGGTCTTTTCCTTCCCTTGTGTTTCTTGCCTAGAGAAGTTCCTTTAGCATTTGTTGTAAAGCTGGTTTGGTGGTGCTGAACTCTCTCAGCTTTTGCTTGTCTGTAAGGTTTTAATTTCTCCTCATATCTGAATGAGATCCTTGCTGGGTAATCTTGGTTGTAGGTTTTTCTCCTTTATCACTTTAAATATGTCCTGCCACTCCCTTCTGACTTGCAGAGTTTCTGCTGAAAGATCAGCTGTTAACATTATGTGGACTCTCTTGTGTGTTATTGGTTGTTTTTCCCTTGCTGTTTTTAATGTTTTCTTTGTATTTAATTTTTGATAGTTTGATTAATATGTGTCTTGGCATGTTTCTCCTTGGATTTATCCTGTATGGGACACTCTGTGCTTCCTGGGCTTGATTAACTATTTACTTTCCCATATTAGGGAAGTTTTCAACTATAATGTCTTCAAATATTTTCTCAGTCCCTTTCTTTTTCTCTTCTTCTTCTGGGACCCCTATAATTCGAATGTTGGTGTGTTTAATGTTGTCCCAGAGGTCTCTGAGAGTGTCCTCAGTTCTTTTCATTCTTTTTTCTTTTTTCTGCTCTGCCGTAGTTATTTCCACTATTTTATCTTCCAGGTCACTTATCCGTTCTTCTGCCTCAGTTATTCTGATATTGATTCTTTCTAGAGAATTTTTAATTTCATTTGTTGTGCTGTTCTTCGTTACTTGTTTCCTCTTTAGTTCTTCTAGGTTCTTGTTAAGTATTTCTTGCATTTTCTCTATTCTATTTCCAAGATTTTGGATCATCTTTACGATCATTATTCTGAATTCTTTTTCAGGTAGACTGCCTGTTTCCTCTTCATTTGTTAGGCCTGGTGGGTTTTTACCTTGCTCCTTCATCTGCTGTGTGTTTTTCTGTCTTCTCATTTTGCTTATCTTACTGTGTTTGGAGTCTCCTTTCTGCAGGCTGCAGGTTCATAGTTCCCGTTGTTTTTGATGTCTGTCCCTAGTGGTTAAGGTTGGTTCAGTGGGTTGTGTAGGCTTCCTGGTGGAGGGGACTAGTGCCTATGTTCTGGTGGATGAGGCTGGATCTTGTCTTGATGGTGGGCAGGTCCACATCTGGTGGTGTGTTTTGGGGTGTCTGTGGCCTTATTATGATTTTAGGCAGCCTCTCTGGTAATGGGTGGGGCTGGGTTCCTGTCTTGCTAGCTGTTTGGCATAGGGTGTCCAGCACTGTAGCTTGCTGGTCATGGAGTGAAGCTGGGTGTTGGTGTTGAGATGGAGATCTCTGGGAGATTTTCGCTGTTTGATATTACATGGAGCTGGGAGGTCTCTTGTGGACCAGTGTCCTGAAGTTAGCTATCCCACCTCAGAGGCACAGCACTGACTCCTGGCTGGAGCACCAAGAGCCTTTCATCCACACGGCTCAGAATAAAAGGGAGAAAATATAGAAAGAAAGAGGATAAAATAAAGTAAGATAAAATAAAATAAAGTTATTAAAATAAAAAAATAATTATTAAGAAAAGATTTTTTAAAAAGTAAAACAAACAAAAAAAATGGACAGACAGAACCCTAGGACAAATGGTGACACAGCAAAGCTATACAGACAAAATCTCACACAGAAGCATACACATACACACTCACAAAAAGAGGAAAAGGGGAAAAAAAAGTATCTTGCTCCCAAAGTCCACCTCCTCAATTTGGGATGATTTGTTGTCTATTCAGGTATTCCACAGATGCAGGGTACATCAAGTTGATTATGGAGCTTTAATCCGCTGCTCTTGAGGCTGCTGGGCAAGATTTCCCTTTCTCTTCTTTGTTCGCACAGCTCCCAGGGTTCAGCTTTGGATTTGGCCCCGCCTCTGTGGTAGGTCGCCTGAGGGCGTCTGTTCTTCGCTCAGACTGGAAGAGGTTAAAGGAGCAGCTGATTCGGGGGCTTTGGGTCACTCAGGCGGGGCGGGGCGGGGGGAGGGAGGGATACAGATGCGGGGTGAGCCTGCTGCGGAAGAGGCCTGCATGATGTTGCAGCAGCCTGAGGCACACTGTGCGTTCTCCCGGGGAAGTTGTCCCTAAATCACGGGACCCTGGCAGTGGTGGGCTGCACAGGCTCCCGGGAGGGGTGGTGTGGATAATGACCTCTGTTTGCACACAGGCTTCTTGGTGGTGGCAGCAGCAGCCTTAGCGTCTCATGCCCGCCTCTGGGGTCCAAACTGATAGCCACGGCTCGCACCCGTCTCTGGAGCTCCTTTAAATGGCGCTCTTAATCCCCTCTCCTTGTGCACCAGGAAACAAAGAGGGAAGAGAAAGTCTCTTGCCTCTTTGGCAGGTCCAGACTTTTTCCCAGACTCCCTCCCAGCTAACTGTGGCGCACTAACACCTTCAGGCTGTGTTCATGCCGCCAACCCCAGTCCTCTCCCTGGGATCCGACCTCTGAAGCCTGAGCCTCAACTCCCAGCCCCGCCCGCCCCAGCGGGTGAGAAGACAAGCCTCTAGGGCTGGTGAGTAATGGTCGGCACCGATCCTCTGTGTGGGAATCTCTCCGCTTTGCCCTCCGCACCCCAATCGCTGTGCTCTCCTCCGCGGCTCCGAAGCTTTCCCCCTTCGCCACCCGCAGTCTCTGCCCGTGAAGGGGCTTCCTAGTGTGTGGAAACCTTTCCTCCTTCACAGTTCCCTCCCACTGGTGCAGGTCCTGTCCCTACTCTTTGCCTCTGTTTTTTCTTTTTTCTTTTGCCCTACCCAGGTACGTGGGGAGTTTCTTGCCTTTTGGGAGGTCTGAGGTCTTCTGCCAGCATTCAGTAGGTGTTCTGTAGTAGTTGTTCCATGTGTAGATGTATTTCTGATGTATCTGTGGGGAGGAAGGTGATCTCTGTGTCTTAGTCTTCTGCCATCTTCTCCGACACCTCTGATGAGATTTTTAAAATGTAAATCATACATTACTTCAGGGAATGTGAACTTATCTAGCTTTTCCAAAAGGCAAAGTGATGATCTTTATAAAACCTTTGGATAGTTTTAGTTTGAGATTATATTTTTAGTCTATAATACTTCTGAACAATGTTTTGGACCTTGTATTTTTCAGCACTAGAAATTATCCTTATAAAATAATAAAAGATTTATTTAAATACATGCCCAAAGATGATAAAATTAGAAACAACTTAAATTTACAACAATAAACCAGGATTAGTTACAATAGGATATACTGATAAGCTAGAAAACGTGTAATCTGTAAAAATTCTACTCAAAAAAAATCCAAAATTATTTAATAACATCAGGAAATATTCATAAAATACAAGATTCAGTTGAAATATATGAGTATTTTAAACCACACATGCATATGTTAAAATGGAAATAAAAGTAGAAAGAACACAAAATCTAAATAGTGGTAATCACTAAATGGTGGAATTTTGATTAATTTTAATTTATTTATGAAATTTTGCATTTTTCCCAAGTGATTTACACTTAATGAGTACTGTTTTATCAGTAAGAAGAGGTAATCAAATATTACTAAATTTAGGAATAGCCTTTGAAATCCATCACTAAAACCAATGAACAATAAAAAAATGCTCTCAGCAATTTTTTAAAAGTGAAACTTTTTAGTTTGATGTAGTCCCTTTTGTTTATTTTTGCTTTTGTTGCCTTTGCCTATGGAGTCAGATCTAAAAAAAATATTGCTAAGACTGATGTCAAAAGTTACTTCCTATGTTTCCTTATAGGAGTTTTATGGTTTGGGTTCTCACATTCAAGTCTTTAATCTATTTTGAGTTAATTTTTGTATATGATGTCAAAAAGTGGTCCGGTTTTATTCTCTTACATGTAGAGTTCTAGTTTCCCAGCACCATTTGTTGAAAAGACTGTCTTTTCCCCATTGTATATTTTTGCCCACTTTATGGTAGATTAATTAATCATATAGGCATGAGGTTTTTTTCTGGGCTCTCTGTTCTGTTCCATTGATTTATTTGTCTGTCTTTGTGCTGGTACCATACTGTTTTGATTACTACAGCTTTGTAGGATAGTTTGATATCAGAGAGTTTAATACCTCCACCTTTGTTCTGTACAGCAAAGGAAACCATGAACAAAACAAAAAGACAACCTACTGAATGGGAGAAAATACTTTCAAATCATATATCTAATAGGGGTTAATATCGAAAATATATAAACAACTCATGCAAATCAATATCAAAAAACCAAACAAACAATTCAATTGAAAAGTGGACAGAGAATCTGAATAAACATTCTTCCAAAGAAGACATACAAATGGCCAACAGGCACATGAAAAGCTGCTCAACATCACTAATCATCAGGAAAATGCAAATCCAAACAACAGTGAGATACCACCTCACACCTTCAGGATGGCTATTATCAAAGAAAACAAGAAAAAACAAGGGTTGGCAAGGATGTGGGAAAAAAACAGAATCCTTGTGCACTATTGGTGGGAATGTAAATTGGTATAGCTACTATGGAAAACAGTACGGAGGTTCCTCAAAAAATTAAAAATAGAACTACCATATGACCCAGCGATTCAACTTCTAGGTATTTATTCAAAAAGAACAAAATTTAATTTGAAAATATATATGCACCCCTATGTTCACTGCAACATATTTACAATAGCCAAGATATGGAAGCAGCCTAAGTCCATCGATAGTTGAATGGATAAAGAAGATGTGGTGCATATATATATATATATATATATATATATATATATATATGTATATGTATATATATACACACACACACACAATAGAATATTGTTCAGCCATAAAAAAAATAAAATCTTATCATTTGTGACAACAATACCATAAGGGTATCATGCTAAGTGAAATAAGTCAGAGAGAGACAAATATCATATGATTTCACTTACATGTAGAATCGAGAAAACAAAACAAACAAAATGAAACCAGACTCATACAGAGAACAGACTGGTGGCTGCAAGAGGAGAGGGGGTTTGGGGTGGGAGAAATGAATGAGGGGTCTCAGCAGGTTTAAACTTCCAGAAATAAAGTGAATAGACCATGGGAATCTAAGGTTTACTATAGGGACTATAATCAGTAATATTGTATAACTTTGTATGGTGACAGATGGTGGTGATAATTCCTAATACACACAGACGTCAAATCACTATGTTGTACACCTGAAACTAATATAATATTGTATGTCAATTATACTTCAATTTAAAAAAATAGATTTTCTTTAAATTAAATTTATTCCTGAAGAAACAATTCAAAGTACAAGGTAGCTTCAACAAGGTAGCTTCAGAAGAGGCAATCTATTTCCAAATTACCTGAGCTATTTGATAAAACTGGAGATTCCTGGGCTCCACCCCTAGAAAGTCTTCTTCTAAAAGTCTAGAGATCTCCAATTCCTTAAGCAAAGTTAGACTTGGTTTTTCTTGTGAGATGTATCATTTGTTTTAGAGTATGGATTTATCACCTATGTGCTCTGAGGTCCACTTTCCTCATCTTTATGTAGTGGAGCATTTCGATTGGTTTAAAACCTGGTACCCATTATTCCATTGGTGACTAGAAACTAGCAGGCATCCAATTCCCAGCTCCTCTGCCCTATACACATATCCATTTCCTCTGGAGCCATATTTCTGTTGCTGCAAGTACTTGCTGGTATTATCAATACTAATTCTTTATGTTGATTTCGTTTTGCAAAATTACAGAAGGATACAGAATCTTCCTGGATAAAAAGAGTAATAAGTCCCTGATCCCTTATACTGCAGAAAGAAAATATAAAATATAAAAAAAAATGTCTGTATATTTCCAAACACCTATGTGCCACACAGAGGTGTATGGAGATATGGGGTTGTACTAGAGGCAAAGCTCCTGGATCCATGAACTCCCCAGGGACCAGGGGCTCCACTGAGTCCTTATACCTCTGTGTGCCACAGAAATACTGTTATTTGATAAATGTGCCAAGATGTGAAAAAGTTTGGAAAATTCTGAATTACAGGAAAAAACAACAGGGACTCAGATTAGGTTATATGGAACATTCAATGTTTATTGTAATGCAGAAGATGGGTCTAGACTGTTTTCCTGTGAAGTGGAAACAACTTTAAGGTATCAGACATGAGAGGTATGTGCTATTTCCAGCACAGCATGCAGTAAACCCTGAAAATTATCCTGGACCAGCCCCTTAAGTGTCACTGGAGTCCCTCAGAATATGCAGCTGCATGTGTACACCAATGGGCTACTTTTGATAGAATTGTGTCCCCCCTAGAAGATATGTTGAAGATCTAACCTTCAGTACGTATGAATGAAAAAATTGGAAGTAGGTTTTTTGCAGATGTAATCAACATAAAATGGGTTCATACTTAGGTCATACTCAGATTAGGCAGGCCCTAATCTAGTGACTTTTCGTCTCTATAAGAAGAAGGAAATTTGGACACAGATACACAGAGGGAAGAAAGCCCTCTGAGGACAGAGGCTGAGATTGGAGTGACGTAGGTACAAGCCAAAGAACACCAAGGATTGCTGGCAGCCATCAGAAACTAGGAAGAGCCATGGAACAAATGATCCCTAAGAGCCTCTAGAAGAAACCACCCTGCTGATGCCTTGATTTCACACTTCTAGAGCTCAGAACTGTGAGACAATAACTTTCTGTTGTTAAAAGCTACCCATTTTGTGGTACTTTGTTATACAACTCTAGAACACTAATACAAGTGGAAACCAATGATCCCAAACCACTGAAGAGCTGTAATTAGTTGCAGCCCAGGTCACTGGCTGACTGAATGTTGTTGGATCAGGGCATCACTGACCAAGGGACATAGGGATTGGTCATTTCTGGAAGCAGCAACATGGGGGAAATGTTTGCAGTATCCTATGTTCTTTGAATCAGAAGCCTAGAAAAATACACACCAAGAAGGAAAGCCTTGCAACTACCTACAAAGGGGTATGTCAAGTTTTTCAACTTGAAGTTTTACCAGAAATTGAATAACCTTTTACAACATACAGTGGTTATAAAAGGTCCCGCTGTCATTTTATCTGGGCCCAACATTAGGATGGCACTGTCACATCACATGGATGAGCTGATTTTCACATGTACAAGAGAAACCTTCCAGATATGCAACTGCATATTCTCTGCTTCCTTGTCACTTTCCACTGTGTACATGTTAATTCATACTAGTTTACTTTGAAATAAGGAAAAACATAAATTAGGGGAGCTTTTCTACATCTGAAAAAGAAAAGGGCATAAGAAAACAATGTGGAAGGACAGAAAACTGTATTTATATGTTTATAAATATTTTTTATCTTTTTTTACATTTCTTCTGAGGTTACTTTTCAGTTTGTAGTTGGTAGAAGGTAGGAGGAAGAATAAGAAGGGCCATGACCATGTATTGTATTTGAATTTGTGTATATTTGTTCACTTATGAAAAGGAAACATTCCCTACTGTGATCTTAACTCAAGTTTTCCTTTCTATTTCTGTTCTATCTTTGAGTTAAAATGTTTTATGTACCTTGTGTCAAAAGGGCAGTGAAGAAAGGGGGTACAGACTTATAGGATTTTGAAAACTTTGAAAAAGTAGCACAACAATTGCAGTTAAATATATGATTACTATAATCAGCGCTGTACTATCCAGAACTCATAAATTTCCCCATCTGGATTCAAGTTCAGATAATTTACAATGGAATATTACTCAGCCATAAAAAAAACGAAATTGAGTTATTTGTAGTGAGGTGGATGGACCTAGAGTCTGTCATACAGAGTGAAGTAAGTCAGAAAGAGAAAAACAAATACCATATGCTAACACACATATAAGGAATCAAAAGAAAAATGGTTCTGAAGAACCTAGGGGAAGGACAGGAATAAAGATGCAGACATAGAGAATGGACTTGAAGACATGGGGAGGGGGAAGGGTAAGCTGGGATAAAGTGAGAGAGTGGCATGGACTTATAAATACTACCAAATGTAAAATAGATAGCTAGTGGGAAGCAGCCGCATAGCACAGGGATATCAGCTTGGTGCTTTGTGACCACCTAGAGGCGTGGGATAGGGAGGGTGGGAGGGAGATGCAAGAGGGAGGAGACATAGGGATATATGTATATGTATAGCTGATTCACTTTGTTATAAAGCAGAAACTAACACACCACTGTAAAGCAATTATACTCCAATAAAGATGTTTAAAAAAAAAAGGCATTGAAAATCATGTAAAAAGCCTTAAAGAATATGAACCACTGGGTAATAAGTAAGTGAATCTATGGCATTTCCCTATCTATATGCATTCTGTTCTCAATCAACTTTAAATAGATAGTTTTATGTGCTACTTATAAGAATTAAATGATGTCTTGGTTTACCACTAGCTTGGCATCAAGGCAAAGTATACCTTATAAACTTTTTTTGTTTTCAGACTCTAAGAAAGTTGCTGTATCAGGATACCTTCCTAGAACATCAAAAGACAGCACAATATCTTTAAGGATGACTTTACAGCTGGGTTTGAAATCCTTTCAGATCTCTCTGAAAGATAATGTGGTCAAGCAGAAAAGAATTTCTGCCATCCTCAATATATAACAAGGAAGATAGATAAAGGGATGGTAACATAGGTAGATAGAAAAAAGATAGATACAGAGATAAACAGATAATATGTGAACATACTATGTGTGAGATCTCTGTGATACGTGACATATTTGTTTATAATAGTCTTCACATCAGAACTGGAAACTTAAATAATAATTGTAAGGCCAGAGATCTTTAATGAAATGCTAAACACAAATACAGAGACATTCAGAGTGTTAGAAGTTTTTAAAACTATAATTCATAGCACTTTTCAACCCTTTCTCAGACTCTAGAAGAATGGCAGTTACTTTTTAACTTTTTTAAAGTCTGGACTTTTCTTCCCACTCATGAAAAGTTATCCATTCAAATAACAAAAACATGATTAAGTATAATGATCAATGGTTGGTTTGATTCATTTATTTTTGACAGGTGACACAGCCAGTGATGACCAGACCTTCATCACAAGGAAAAAAATTTATAGCACCCCTAATTACATATAATTTTAGGTACCCAGCCTAATGGCTTTTGCAGATAAGAACAAAATAACTTTCATTCAATCCACACTCTTGTATTACTCTAAGAGTACATTTTCATATTGATATGTTTTTTTAAAATCATCTAGAATCACAACCATGGAATAAAAATCATCTGCTGCTACCCAACTGAAAATTCCCCTTTTTAAAAATACTGATTACCCTAGAATAATCAATAAAGATTTGGCAAAGTCTTATTTACAATAACTCAACTGAGTAGCAATATAATTTAGAAACTGGTCACTAGGCATGTGCTGGTAATAAATAGAATCCATATTTAATTCAAACTCATAGACAAAAACATTACATTTAAATAACATTAATATTGTGACAACCTTACAAAGACCAAGGAATTCAATGTTAAAGCTACCATTCTTTCTTCACATGTTTACTTAAAAAGATAAAAGAATAAAGCATTTTGAGTTATATATAGATTTTAGAACTGGAAAGAAAATGTTATTTTATTATAGATTTTTTAAATGGTTTTTGCTGCATATTTATAGAGTAGGCTTAGAGTAGGTCAAACTTTTGCTAATACATAAAATATGGCTTCATTTAATTCCATGCTAGTGGCCTTAGACATTTTCAAATGGGAAAATCTCCTCAATATCTCTGAAAGAAGTGCTTTTATTTTCCAAAAGACCAATTTTCATTAGATATCTTAAATAGTTGTTATAAAAGTTGGAAATTCAAATCACAACATCAAACCAAAATGTTATGTTTCTCTTTATTTTGAGAAGGGTTCCCAACTAAAGAAACCATGAACACCTTCTAGAGTAATGAAAATAAAAACAAAAATAAACAATGGGACCTAATTTAACTTAAAAGTTTTTTGCATATCAAGGGAAACCATAAACAAAGACAACCCACAGAATGAGAGAACATATTTGCAAACAAAGCAACCGACAAAGGATTAAGCTCTGAAATATACAAACAGTTCATGCAGCTCAATATCAAAAAAACAAACAACCCAATCAAAAAATGGGCAGAAGATCTAAGTTGACATTTCTCCAAAGAAGACATGCAGATGGCCAATAGGCACATGAAAAGATGCTCAGCATCACTAATTATTAGAGAAATGCAAATCAAAACTACAATGTGATATCACCTCACATGGGTCAGAATGGCCATCATCAAGAAATCTACAAACAACAGACGCTGGAGGGGGTGTGAGGAAAAGGGAACCCACCTACACTGTTGGTGGGAATGTAAATTGGTATAGCCACTATGGAGAACAGTATGGAGATTCCTTAAAAATCTCAAAATAGAGCTACCATATGATCTAGCAATCTCACTCCTGGGCATATATCCAGAGAAAACCATAATTCAAAAAGATACATGTACCCTAATATTCATTGCAGCACAATTTACAACAGCCAGGACATGGAAGCAACCTAAACGTCCATCAGTGGATGAATGGGTAAAGAAGGTGTGGTACATATATACAATGGAATATTACTCAGCCATACAAAAGAACAAAATAATGCCATTTGCAGCAACATGGATGGACCTAGAGATTGTCATACTGAGTGAACTAAGTCACAAAGAGAAAGACAAATATCATATGATATCACTTATATGTGGAACCTAAAAAATGGTAGAAATGTACTTCTTTACAAAACAGAAATAGAGTCACAGATGTAGAAAACAAACTGTGGTTACCAAGGGCAAAAAGTGGTGGTGTGGGGGCGGGGGTAAATTGGGAGATTGGGATTGACATATACAGACTACTATAAATAAGAACCTATTGTGTAGCACAGGGAACTCTACTCAATACTCTGTAATGACCTATATGAGAAAAGAATCTAAAAAAGAGTGCATATATGTATATGTATGGCTGATTCACTTTGCTGTATAGCAGAAACTAACACAACATTGTAAATCAACTATACTCCAATAAAAAAATTAATAAAAATGCATCACCAAAAAAAAAGAAAGCATGAACATTACTATGCTAAATATTTGTTTAAAAAAATCCAAAATCTGTACTAGAAATGCTCATCTGAATGAACTAATTAGATGAAAAGAACAATTAGAAAAACGAAGACAAAAATAGATAAAAGATATTTGGGTTCTCATCCCAACTCTCGCACTGATCCATTGTGTGATCTTGGACAAGTCGCTTTAGTTATTATATTTGCTCCTATAAATGAGGGAGTGGGGCTTTAAGGACTTTTCAGGTTTAAGATTCTATGCATTTATATTTTGAAAAGCAGCAATTAAAAGGCTCAATTCCTTAACTGAATTTTTCCTACTGAACCATAACACAAGTATATTGTTAAGAACAATACAAACAAAGGCACTGTGAAATGTAATAGCATGTTGCCTTTCACATATAAATAGCCTAATTTCACTCACAGGAGCATATATGTCTAACTTTTATACCAGAAGTGATAGCTTTTGCTTATTCTCCTTTTTTCTTCCTTCTGTCAACCTTAGGGAGGAATTGAGGTATAGTAGAACACAGGAAGTTATTTAGCTTATAAGAGCAAACCTCTAGAACTGACTCTGTTGCTGAATAAGCTTCCTTCCGTGCTTCCCTCAGGACAAGGAGGCTGCATGTCGATGTTCAAACCTGGTCAGTTATTTTAAGTGACAAGTAGATGCATGCATGTGGACAATGGTTAAATTTGTTTGTGAAAAGTCAGGAGAGCAAATTTCATGAATCTCCTTCATTAGCAATGCAACACTAACTAATGAGACCATTTTCCAGTTTTCTAGTTCTAAAACCAACATTTTGAAATTGATGAAAAACAGCTGGCCGAAATTCAATCTGGCTTTCACTACAGTAATGTTTTTGTAATGTGCTAAAATGTTCTATAGAGAATGTGATATACTAAACAGAGTCCATCCCCTTAATCTTGTGTATAATTATTATAACCTCAAAATAGAAAATAAATTAACTGATATTAAATGTTATTGAGTAAAGGAATTGTCAAAACCTCTGTCTTTTTCCAGATCAATTGATAACCTCTTGCCTTTACCATTACTTTATACAAGGTACTAAACCTCAGGAAAATAATACCGGAAGTCATTCTTGATTTCATACTAAGAACACATATTTGAGTGTCTCATCAATTTAACAATATTTTGCCAACTGAAGCATATAGTGCTGTTCACCTGATCAGGAAGGTGCTATACTACACGACTGAATAATGTTCACTTTATACTGACTTATCATAGAGATGGAGTATCCAAACTGTCACTGTACAAGATTGCATCTTCTGCCTTTTAGTCCATCAACTCAAATTGTTTCTCTGTTTTGAAATAACAGGAAGCACTAACAAACAAGTATACAATTCTTCATTGGGATTAAACAGCAAAGCAGTGAATTGCATCTGTCACATAGAAGGTAAAAGAGCCAGAAGATCATAGCTCAATATGAATAATAACCTCTTATAATAAAACAAGGAGCTTTGGGCTTCCCTGGTGGTGCAGTGGTTGAGAGTCCGCCTGCCGATGCAGGGGACACGGATTCGTGCCCCAGTCCGGGAAGATCCCACATGCCGCGGAGCACCTGGGCCTGTGAGCCATGGCCGCTGAGCCTGCGCATCTGGAGCCTGTGCTCTGCAATGGGAGAGGCCACAACAGTGAGAGGCCCGCGTACAGCAGAAAAAAAAAAACAAGGAGCTTTGAAATTAGAATTTTATGGAATGATGTGATGTGGCCGCTCCAGAATGCCTCAAACTTTTGCAAATAAAGTGATTTATAGTATTTTTAAATCTCCCAAAGATTTTTAGAGACTTGTTCATATTGTTTTGTACAAATCTAAAAATCATATGTATTCCAACAAGAATTGACTTTTTCTATTTATAGTAAAACTTCTAATTAAATTATAAAACGAATTAATCACTCCTTGAGAATATATCTTCATGGTAGATTGTTCAATAAAATTAGGATGTACGTATAATGCCTCAATCACAATAAGACTTTATTTCTTAATTAAACAAAGCCTAAAATGCATCCTCCTGTTTGATAGGCAGCTCTCTTCAAAATGGTAATTTGGGGACCTGGGCTCACTCCACGTTAGTCGTCTTCTATATTCAACACCTGGCTTGAGTGGTCACCATGATTTTCTTCATGAAGACAATGAAAGATGAAAGAGCATGTGGAGAAGGGATACACATTTGAAAATCACTTCATCACTTTCCATTAGAGAACTAGTTATGTGGTCCCATACAGCTGCAAAGAGTACTGGGAAATCCCTGTTATCCTTGACTGGATGGTACCTTCTCACCTACACCTCTATACTATAAAAGAGACCATGATGGATGATTAAAAAAAGCAGTTGTGAAATTTTTATTCTGTTGCCAAATAGTGTCTATTCAACCCAGTGAAACAAAAAGCTGCTTTTGTTTCTTGTTTCGTCAGGAAAGTGTCCTGACAAAACACTAGATATAAAAGTATTCTCTAAAAACCTCAAAGGTATAAAAATTATATCTGTGAAAATTTTCATGAACTCTTTCCCTAGATTATTAAAGTCATAGACCCTTATTAAATCCTTTTTTCACCATTCCAGGTAATCTCTAAAATACAGAATAAGCATACAGATATATGAAGATACTTAATTATTACAAACGTGCCACATAGTACATAGAATCAAAGTTAAGGGGTCAGACTTCTTAATAGAAACTGAATTTTTGGACAATCTCACTCTGGAAAACCTATTTCCATAACTACTGACACGTAGTTTAATCGCAAATGTCCATATGCGATTAAAAAGAATGCAACTGATTTTGTGTTCTTTCAAATTATTTTTTGTGCTGAGCATGGGATATTTATTTATGTCCACCTGGAACCTCAGAATGTGATCTTATTTGGAAATAGAGTTTTTGCAGATGGAATTAGTTAATTTAATATGAGATCACAGTGAATTAGGGTGAACCCTAAATCCAGTGACTGGTGTCCTTAATAAGAAGAAAGGACACAGAGACATACACAGAAGGCCATGTGAAGACATACAGAGGGAAGAAGGACATGTGACAATAGAGGTAGAGATTGGAGTGATGCAGCTACAAGGCAAAAAAGAGTATCAAGGATTTCCAGCAACCACCAGAAGCTGGGAGAGACATGGAACAGATTCTTTCCCAGAGCCTACAGAAAGAAACAATTCTGCTAACACCTTGATTTCAGACTGTGGCCTCCAGAACTACAAGAGAGTAAATTTCTATTGTTGTAGGTCACCCAGTTTGTGGTAATTTTTACAGCAGCACTAGTAAACATACAGAGAACATAACAAAATTACATCTTAGAGTTACCCTAGTTGAACAATCATGGCCCTTTTCCTGGGCATTCCCTTCCTGTTTGTTGGCCTGTAAAACTTCCACTTCTTACCTTCAGGAGGTCATAAATCAGAAGTAGCTATTGCAGCAAAAAAATCAAGAAAATTCTCCCCTTTATCACAAAGAAACATGGAAATAATTACTTTACCATCTCATTCCTCAACTTCTCTCTGACTTCACTTGATTTGGGAAGATAGTAGTTTTCTCTCCCCGTTGGGTACTACAAATGTCTTTTTATTCCACTCAAGTGTCCAAACCTACTTGTTTTTATGTGACAGTTTTGATGAGAAGTTCATTGCTGGGCCATGGGTCTTAGAATCTCATAGGGGGATTTAATAACAGTAGTAACAATAATTCCTTCAATGTTTCTTACATTCCGTGCACTGTGTTACTTTTATAACAGTCAATCAAAAATTCTAGTTATATCAAACACTTACTGTTCACTCATGGATCAGGGCACCTTCCAGGGAACACACTTACACTTTGAGTTGCTCTTGGTCAGGTCAATAAATAATTTTCTGGTGCACTGTATTAACGCTCAGGTAATACCTGGAATAGATAGTTTAGATTTACTTAACAGTGTAAAAGACTAACTCAGTTTTTAGCATTGCATTTTCAGAACAATGCTGCAATTAATGGCTGAGGGTCCCCAAGATTAAAAGTCATCTTAGAAACAGAATGTATGTGAACCAAACAATTTTAGAAGTAAATGGGACTATAGACATTATTTTCATTTAATACCTTATTTCCACCACTAATCTTTTGTCCCTCTTTTTATCAAATTAGTGAGACACTCAATGGTACTCTAAGTGTAAGATAGCTATCGAAATTCTCTGTATTAAAAGAGGAGAGTAGTGGCATAAATTGTAGTAACCCATCTTAGTTTTTCTCTGAAAATATATTTGTGGTTCTACTTGAAGTTCCATATTCCATATCTCCTTGGCCATAAATAACTGACTGTCAATGAGTTAGGGAAAAAGTGGTGACCAATTAGGAAAACTTTATTCCTACAACGAACTCTGCCTACAGGTCTGATATTATCACCACCACTATCCCAAACCCCTGCACATTTAAGGAAAATGCCCCTAAAAGAGCAAGAGTCATCTTTTCATATTGACTAATCCAGATATTTCTTTATCATTTCAATCTTTTAAAGTCTGCTACAAATACTATTTTGGAAAATCTCCAAATTCCCATCGTGACCACTGATTTCCTATGACTTGAGATATTTGGTGTCTGTATCTTTGCAATAATGCATTGGGGAATCTCTTCTCTATAAAATACTTTTTATTTATCACCAACTACAGAAGACACATGCTTTATTGTATAATCACATGAGCTTGGTTCTTTGAAGTGGAAATTCAAATACTCAGAGTATACTGTTAAAACCTTATTTGGACTATAATTATCAGTATTTAACACTATATACTACTAGATAGATAATACTTACAGGGAAACCTAGGTTTTATGCCAACACTTAATCATAATTAATTTTGCAATAAACCAAGAAGAATGAAATTATTCAAATGTACTCTCAGGAGTTAACTGCAATTCAGATTATTAGAAGAAAGTGATTTATCTCTTGCTTATAATAGAGAAAAAAGGCAAAAAAGCCATATGAAAAATACAAAAAATTTTTTCTTAGAAAAAGAGAACTATCATTATAAATTTTATAAATTTCTGTGAAATAAATGATGATACGTCTAAACTCTAAAAATCATTTTTTAGGTAACATATGAAGATACTTCATAAGGAATATAGTCATGACATTTTGAATTAAATAATGAATGAGCATCTAATAAAAACCTAACAGAAGTCTGAGGAATATTAGTTGCCATTGAAAAATATATTATATTCTAGTTTTTCTTTCTGTTTTATCCTCTCTTGTTTTAAGAGAAAAATTATTACTTTGGATTTATTTCTTATTGGATATTATTTAGATCATAGTCAACTAATAAAAGGAGAAACAGATGGCTTTACTATGGTTTAAACAAAGAGTCTTCGAAATAATCAATAAAAGGTTTGCAGATCAAATAAAAATTACATTGGCACAGATTATTTCTAAAATTGGATTAAAGAGCATATTACTACATAATTTTAGTAATAAAACCACATTTTAATAAATTTCCAAGACAATATTTATTCTAATGTAATCTAGATTTTGAGGAAAATCAATACTTCAAGAAAGTTCATGACTCCATGCATCAAAAATATTTAAGTGGCATGTTCTTCTAGGAACTTTTTGTAGAATTCTGTTGGATTTTGTCTTTGCCAGTTCTGTATTTTTTTAACATATTTATTGGAGTATAATTGCTTTAAAATGTTGTGTCACTTTCTGCTGTATAACAAATTGAATCAGCTATACATATACGTATATCCCCATACCCATCCCTCTTGTGTCTCCCTCCCACCCTCCCTATCCTACCCCTCTAGGTGGTCACAAAGCACAGAGCTGATCTCCTTGTGCTATGCAGCTGCTTCCCACTAGCCATCTATATCACACTGGTTAGTGCATATATGTCAATGCCACTCTCTCACTTCATCCCAGGTTACCCTTCTCCCTCCCCGTGTCCTCAAGTCCATCCTCTATATCTGCCTCTTTATTCCTGTCCTCTCCCTATGTTCTTCAGAACCATTTTTTTCTTTTAGATTCCATATATATGTGTTAGCATATGGTATTTGTTTTTCTCTTTCTGACTTACTTCACTCTGTATGACAGACTCTAGGTCCATCCACCTCACTACAAATAACTCAATTTTGTTTCTTTTTATGGCTGAGTAATATTCCATTGTATATATGTGCCACATCTTCTTTAACCATTCATTTGTCCATGGGCAATCAGGTTGCTTCCATGTCCTGGCTATTGTAAATAATGCTGCAATGGACACTGTGGTACATGATACTTTTTGAATTATGGTTTTCTCAGGGTATATGCCCAGTAGTAGGACTGCTGGGTCATATGGCAGTTCTATTTTTAGTTTATTAAGGAACGTCCATACTGTTCTCCATAGTGGCTGTATCAATTTACATTCCCACCAACTGTGCAAGAGGGTGCCCTTTTCTCCACACCCTCTCCAGCATTTACTGTTTGTAGATTTTTTTTTTTTGGCTGTGTTGGGTCTTCGTTTCTGTGTGAGGGCTTTCTCTAGTTGCGGTGAGCGGGGGTCACTCTTCATCGCGGTGCTCGGGTCTCTCACTGTCACGGCTTCTCTTATTGTGGAGCACAAGCTCCAGACGCACAGGCTCAGTAGTTGTGGCTTATGGGCCTAGTTGCTCCACAGCATGTGGGATCTTCCCAGACCAGGACTCGAACCCGTGTCCCCTGCATTGGCAGGCAGATTCTCAACCACTGAACCACCAGGGAAGCCCTGTTTGTAGATATTCTGATGATGGCCATTCTGACTGGTGTGAGGTGATACTTCATTGTAGTTTTGATTTGCATTTCTATAATGATTAGTGACGTTGAGCATCCTTTCATGCTTTTGTTGGCAATCTGAATATCTTCTCTGGAGAAATGTCTATTTAGGATTTCTGCCCACTTTTGTATTGGGTTGGTTTTTTTTTTAGATATTGAGCTGCATGAGTTGATTGTATATTTTGGAGATTAATCCTTTGTCAGTTGCTTCATTTGCATATATTTTCTGCATTCTGAGGGTTGTCTTTTTGTCTTGTTTATGTTTTCCTTTGCTGTGCAAAACTTTTAAGTTTCACTAAGTCCCATTTGTTAATTTTTGTTTTCATTTCCATTTCTTTAGGAGGTGGGTCAAAAAGGATCTTGCTGTAATTTATGTCATAGAGTGTTCTGCCTATGTTTTCCTTGAAGGGTTTTATAGGGTCTGGCCTTATATTTAGGTCTTTAATCCATTTAGAGTATATTTTTGTGTGTGGTGTAAGGGAGTGTTCTCATTTCATTCTTTTACATATAGCTGTCCAGTTTTCCCAGCTCCACTTATTGAAGAGGCTGTATTTTCTCCATTGTATATTCTTGCCTCCTTTATCAAAGATAAGGTGACCATATGTGTGTGTGTTTATCTCTGGGCTTCCTATCCTTTTCCATTATCTATATTTCTATTTTTGTGCCAGTAGCACACTGTCTTGATTACTGTAGCTTTGTATTATAGTCTGAATTCAGGGAGCCTGTTTCCTCCAGCTTTGTTTTTCTTTCTCAAGATTCTTTGGCTATTCGGGGTCTTTTGTGTTTCCATACAAATTGTGAAATTTTTTGTTCTAGTTCTGTGAAAAATGCCATTGGTAGTTTGATAGGGACTGCATTGAATCTGTAGACAGCTTTGGGTAATATAGTCATTTTCACAATGTTGATTCTTCCAATCCAAGAACATGGTATACCTCTCCATCTGTTTGTATCATCTTTCTTTCTTTAGTGTCTTATAGTTTTCTGCATAGAGGTTTTTTGTCTCCATAGATAGGTTTATTCCTAGGTATTTTATTCTTTTTGTTGCAATGGTACATGGGAGTGTTTCCTTAATTTCTCTTTCAGATTTTTCATCATTAGTGTATAGGAATGCAAGAGATTTCTGTGCATTAATTTTGTACCCAGCTACTTTACAAAATTCATTGATTAGCTCTAGTAGATTTCTGGTAGCATCTTTAGGATTCTCTCTGTATAGTATCATGTCATCTGCACACAGTGACAGTTTTACATCTTCTTTTCTGATTTGGATTCTTTTTATTTCTTTTTCTTCTCTGATTGCTGTGGCTAAAACTTCCAAAACAATGTTGAATAACAGTGGTGAGAGTGGGTAACCTTGTCTTGTTCCTGATCTTAGTGGAAATGGTTTCAGTTTTTCACCATTGAGAATGATGTTGGCTGTGGGTTTGTCATATAGGGCCTTTATTTTGTTGAGGTAAGTTCCATCTATGTCTACTTTCTGGAGGGTTTTTAATCATAAATGGGTGTTGAGTTTTGTCAAAAGCTTTTTCTGCATCTCTTTAGATTATCATGTGGTTTTTATCCTTCAATTTGTTAATATGGTGTATCACATTGACTGATTTGCATATATTGAAGAATCATTGCATTACTGGGACAAACCCCACTTGATCATGGTATATGATCCTTTTAATGTGCTGCTGGATTCTGTTTGCTAGTATCTTGTTGAGGATTTTTACGTCTATGTTCATCAGTGATATTGGCCTGTAGTTTTCTTTCTATGTGACATCTTTGTCTGGTTTTCATAACAAGGTGATGGTGGCCTCGTAGAATGAGTTTGGGATTGTTCCTCCCTCTGCTGTACTTTGGAAGAGTTTGAGAAGGATAGGTGTTAGCTTTTCTCTAAATGTTTGATAGAATTCACCTGTGAAGCCATCTGGTCCTGGGCTTTTGTTTGTTAGAAGATTTTTAATCACAGTTTCAATTTCAGTCCTTGTGATTCGTCTGTTTATATTTTCTATTTCTTCCTGGTTCAGTCTCCAAAGGTTTTGCTTTTATTAGAACTTGTCCATTACTTTATTGGCATATAGTTGCTTGTAGTAATCTCTCATGATCCTGTGTATTTCTGCAGTGTCAGTTGTTACTTTTCCTTTTTCATTTCTAATTCTTTGGATATGAGTCTTCTCCATCTTTTTCTTGATGAGTCTGGTTAATGGTTTATCAATTTTATTTATCTTCCCAAAGAACCAGTTTTTAGTTTTATGATCTTTGCTATTGTTTCCTTCATTTCTTTTTCATTTATTTCTGTTCTGATCTTTATGATTTCTTTCCTCCAGATAACTTAGGGGGTTTTTTGTTCTTCTTTCTCTAATTGCTTTAGGTGTAAGTTAGGTTGTTTATTGAGATTTTTCTTGTTTCTTGAGCTAGGATTGTATTGCTATAAACTTCCCTCTTAGAACTGCTTTTGCTGCATCCCATAGGTTTTGGGTCATCGTGTTTCCATTGTCATTTGTTTCTAGGTATTTTTTAATTTTCTCTTTGATTTCTTCAGTGATCTCTTGGTTATTTAGTAGCGTTTAGCCTCAATGTGTTTGTATATGTTACAGTTTTTTTCCTGTAATTGATATCTAGTCTCATAGCATTTATCTAGTGTCATAGCATTGTGGTCAGAAAAGATACTTGATACAATTTCAATTTTCTTAAATTTACCGAGGCTTGATTTGTGACCCAAGATATGATCTATCCTGGAGGATGTTCCATGAGCACTTGAGAAGAAAGTGTATTCTGTTGTTTTTTTATGGAATGTCCTACAATATCAATTAAGTCAATCTTGTTTAATATGTCATTTAAAGGTTGTGTTTATTTTCATTTTGGATGATCTGTCCACTAGTGAAAGTGGAGTGTTAAAGTCCCCTACTATTATTGTGTTACTGTTGATTTCCCCTTTTATGGCTGTTAGCATTTTTCTTATGCATTGAGGTGTTCCTATGTTGGGTGCATAAATATTTACAATTGTTATATCTTCTTCTTGTATTGATCCCTTGATCATTATATAATGTCCTTTTTGTGTCTTGTGATAGTCTTTATTTTAAAGTCTATATCGTCTGATATGAGAATTGCTACTCCAGCTTTCTTTGATTTCCATTTGCATGGAATATCTTTTTCCATCCCCTCACTTTAGCCTCTATGTGTCCGTGCATCTGAAGTGGGTCTCTTGTAGACAGTATATATATGGGTCTTGTTTTTGTATCCATTCAGCCAGTCTATATCTTTTGGTTGGAGCATTTAATCCATTTATATTTTAAGTAATTATCGATATATATGCTCCTATTACCATTTCCTTAATTGTTTTGGGTTTGTTATTGTGGGTCTTTTCCTTCTCTTGTGTTTCCTGCCTAGAGACTTTCCTTTAGCATTTGTTGTAAAGCTGGCATGGCAGTGCTGAATTCTAAGTTTTTCTTGTTTGTAAAGTTTTAATTTCTCTTTCAAATCTGAATGAGATCCTTGCTGGGTAGAGTAATCTTGGTTGTATGTTTTTCCCTTTCATCACTTTAAATATGTCCTGAAATTCCCTTCTGGCTTGCAGAGTTTCTGCTGAAAGATCAGCTGTTAACCTTGTGGGTTAACAGCTTATATGTTATTTGCTGCTTTTCCCTTGCTGCTTGTAATATTTTTTCTTTGTATTTAATATTTGATAATTTGATTAATATGTGTCTTGGTGTGTTTCTCCTTGGATTAATCCTGTATGGGACTCTCTGCACTTCCTGGACTTGACTGACTATTTCCTTTCCATATTAGGGAAGTATTCAACTATAATCTCTTCAAATATATTCTCAGACCCTATCATTTTCTCTTCTTCTTCTGGAACCCCTATAACTCAAATATTGGTGCATTTATTGTTGTACAGTGGTCTCTGAGATTGTCCTCAGTTCTTTTCAGTCTTTTTTCTTTATTCGGCTCTGTGGTAGTTATTTCCACTATTTTACTTTCCAGGTCACTTCTCCATTCTTCTGCCTCAGTTATTCTGGTATTGATTCCTTCCAGAGAATTTTTTTTTAAACAGCTTTATTGGAGTATAATTGCTTTACAATGGTGTGTTAGCTTCTGCTTTATAACAAAGTGAATCCGCTATACATATACATGTATCCCCATATCTCCTCCGCCTGGCGTCTCCCTCCCACCCTCCCTATCCCACACCTCTAGGTGGTCACAAAGCACCAAGCTGATCTCCCTATGCGATGTGGCTGCTTCCCACTAGCTATCTATTTTACATTTGGTAGTGTATATATGTCCATGCCACTCTCTCACTTCGTCCTAGCTTACTCTTTCCCCTCCCATGTCCTCAAGTCCATTCTTTACGTCTGCATCTTTATTCCTTTCCTGCCGCTAGGTTCATCAGAACCTTTTTTTTTCTTTTATATTTCATATATATGTGTTAGCATACGGTATTTGTTTTTCTCTTTCTGACTTACACTCTGTATGACAGACTCTAGTTCTATCCATCTCAGTACAAATAACTCAATTTCATTTCTTTTTATGGCTGAGTAATATCCCATTGTATATATGTGCCATATCTTCTTTATCCATCCATCTGTCAATGGACACTTATCCATGCCCTGACTATTGTAAATAGAGCTGCAATGAACATTGTGGTACATGACTCTTTTTGAATTATCGTTTTCTTAGGGTGTATGTCCAGTAGTGGGATTGCTGGGTCATATGGTAGTTCTATTTTTAGTTTCTTAAGGAACCTCCATACTTTTCTCCATAATGGCTCTATCAATTTACATTCCCACCAACTGTGCAAGAGGGTTCCCTTTTCTCCACACCTTCTCCAGCATTTATTGTTTGTAGATTTTTTGATGATGGCCATTCTGACTGGTGTGAAGTGATACCTCACTGTAGTTTTGATTTGCCTTTCTCTAGTGATTAGTGATGTTGAGCATCCTTTCATGTGTTTGTTGGCAATCTGTAAATGTTCTTTGGAGAAATGTCTATTTAGGTCTTTTGCCCATTTTTGGATTGGGTTGTTTGTTTTTTTCTGATATTGAGCTGAATGAGCTTCATGTAAATTTTGGAGATTAACCGTTTTTCTGCTTCCAGAGAATTTCTAATTTAATTTATTTTTTTGTTCATCACTGTTTGTTTGCTCTTTAGTCCTTCTAGGTTCTTGTTAAACGTTTCTTGTAGTTTCTCCATTCTATTTCCAAGATTTTTGATCATCTTTACTATCATTGCTCTGAATTCTTTTTCAGGTCAACTGCCTATTTCCTGTTCATTTGTTTGGTCTGGTGGGTTTTTACTTTGCTCCTTCATCTGCTGCGTATTTCTCTGTCTTCTCATTTTGCTTAACTTACTGTGTTTGGGGTTTCCTTTTCACAGGCTGCAGGTTCATAATTCCCATTGTTTTTGATGTCTTCCCCTAGTGGGTAAGTTTGGTTCAGTGGGTTGTGTAGGCTTCCTGGTGGAGGGGATTGGTGCCTGTGTTCTGGTGGATGGGGCTGGATCTTGTCTTTCTGGTGGGGAGGACCCTGTCCGGTGGTGTGTTTTGGGTGTCTGTGAACTTAGTATTATTTTAGGTAGCCTCTCTGCTAATGGGTGGGGTTGTGTTCCTGTCTTGCTAATTGTTTGGCATGGGGTGTCCAGCACTGGAGTTGCCGGTCATTGAGTGGAGCTGGGTCTTAGAGTTGAGATGGAGATCTCTGGGAGAGCTCTCAACAATTGATATTATGAGGGGCTGGGAGGTCTGTGGTGGTCCAGTGCCCTGAACTCGGCTCTGCCACCTCAGAGGCTCAGGCCTGACACCCAGCTGGAGCACCAAGACCCTGTCAGCCACACGGCTCTGGAGGATGGGCAAGCCAGAAAGGAATCAGGTTTCCGGCCCTTGGATGGTGGCCAACTCGGGACTGGGGCTCCATAACTCCACCTCAGTGGTTGGCATAGCTGCCCCAGGAGCTTCGGGGTATTGGTTCTGGAAGGAGAGCCAGTTCTGTATTCTTATGTAAGTCATTTAATGTCTTAATGTCTTGTGTTTCTTGTTTATAAAATGAAGTGAAGAATAATATCTACTGCAAAGAGGTGGTGGTCAAATGAGATGAATGAAGTAAAAAACTCCTTAATACTATGCACTTGCTAGATCTTATGTAATGCTTAACTCAAAGGAGTTACTCAACATATCTATAAAAGGAAAAAAGGACAGAGGTAATGAAGGAAGGAAGCGAGGGAGGATGGAAGGTAGTTAGAGGGAGGAAGGAAGACTTCTTAATTGTAAGCAACAGGGGAAAGGGAATGTTATGTAAAAAACAGCTAATTACATTCAAAATAAAGGAACAGAAGAAATCAGAGGAGTTTGTGTATGTGAGGGGAGATAAAGCTGGTTTTAAAAAGGGAACTTTAGGGAAAAATAAATTGAGGACAATGAGTATATAGAAGGCTTGCTGTTGAGATGGTGAATTTTTGGATTCGTTGATCCTAGTTCCTTTATCAATTAACTGAGCATTTTTGTAATCATGTGTATTATGTGATACTACAGGTAATAATGTAATAAATGTCATAACAACTATGTGATGGAACAGAAGGCTCTGACAAGAGATGCACACTGAGAAATAACAGGAAAAGAGAATTAAAAATGTGTTGCCAAGTAAAATGGACCACACTTTCTCTGATTATCCCTGGCTCTATCTCCAGCACAATGCCTGACACATAGTAGGTGCTGAATAAATATCTGATGGATGCAAAATTGAATGAATAATATAATGAAATCATTGAGTCTATATATTTGGCTGAGGATAATCTATTATTGAATTCTAAATGGTTTCCCGAACTTGCTCAGGGCCCACCAATGTAAATAAAGAAAAGTAGATAATATCTCTGAACAACTAGTTGTACATTTTATTTGGAATATAAGTATCTCTCTAAATAATCTTCTAACCACCACATCTCATGAGGGTTTATTTGTATGCTTTTCATCAAAGAGATCTATCTATAATGATAAAAATCTTGCCAAGAGAAAACTGTTCTATTTCGGGCCAGGTAACATAATACTTGAAAAAAACATTATAGGAGAATTTTATAATTTTAAAGGTAATCATACAAATAAGACTATTTAAAAAGGAAGTAATCCTATAGCTCTGTGTAGTAAATAAGACAGAATGTTACTTTGTCCTGTAAAATTTTGCCCTTAATACTGAACCTGAATTTCTTCAGGCTGTTGAGAACATGATCATTGCAAAGGTACTGGTAATATAGGATCAGACTAGCAAAAAGATTTGTGAACTGAAAGACATATGAATTCATGTAAGAGCCTCCTATTCACAATAGAAACAACCAAACTAAAATCAGCAGAAAATAAATATACTATAGCCAGATGGTGTGCCAAAATGAATCCTACAATATGACAAATTTGGTGCCATGATAAGGGAGAATTTTAAATTAAAACACTGGCTATATGTAAACCAGTAACATAAAAACACATGATACAGGTTTTCCTGGAATCCCGTAATCATTCTGAAGTTCCTTCCACATTTTTCATGGTGTTCACAGCCCACATTATTTATTAATATCAAGTAGTATTTATTGAACAGCTACAGGTCTCATGATACTAAACAAGGTGTTTTGGGCACAGTCCATTTCACAGTGGTGATCTTAGCTACGTGTTGTTTTGCTTGAGAATGGAGGATATAAAAGCAAGAATTTAAAGACGGCCTTTGCCTTTGGTCCCAGGGTGGATTACATAATATCAGTTGACATCTTCCTGCTCCAAGGATTACCTCTGAAACACTGAGCTTCTGAGCAACACGTCTTAGAAAAAAATCTTTCAGAAAGCTTTGATCCATGTGTCCAGGAGGCACTCATGCAAAAGTTTAGATTTCTTTGCTCTTTCTATGAAATACGACAGTCTTATTAAGAAAAAATTACTTTAGGAGTTGTTTACCACTACTTAATAATATATTATCAATGTGTTACAGGATAGCAGAGTGAAAAATATGAAGATTTGGTAACTATCTCAGAAATATCAGAAAATAGTATTCATTAAGATATAACAGAGTGTCATGCATGCTTGTTACAAAATCAATCTTGAAAATTTTTATCATCTAGAAATATATATCTCTAATTTCCAATGAAATATCTTTATGTCACTCCCTGCATGTTCAACTGTTTTCACTGCACATGATAAGAAACAATATGCCAGAAAGGTAATAGAATTGGAAAACAGTTTATAACTGTAGAATTTGTAGATTTCTAATTTTGTTTTTAAAAATTAATATGGATTTGGCAATTTGTGAAATCTGACAGATAAAGATTTAAATTAGCCATCATCCTGGAGTATATTGATTTAAGGTTTTTTTAGTGACTTTGGTACAGACTGGTATGCCTTTTGGAGTTTAAACAACTGCAAAGAAACCCAAGTGAAATATGAAGGCCCAACTCAAGTCACTATTACATTACAGTTGAATATCATTTATTAATTCTGAGCTCCTGAAAACAAAATCTGTTTCCAAGTCCATTTAATAACTGCCATAATTCAGCCTGTATACCATCTGAGGTCATAAGTTAGCAACTTTCATTATTAATATCTGAATGCTGATTAAAATGTAGTGCTCATCATTATCCTTAGACTTATTTTCCCCTATGAAATACTCTGGTGTTGTAGTTCATTTTAGAATTATCTATTTCTTGTAGGGAAGTTTGTCTTCAATGTTACAATAGAAATTTGTTTAAATGAAAGACTTATGAGAATTCTCTCATAACCAGCATTTTTCTGTTATGATACAGATAAACATTGATAGAAAAAGTTACATTTAAAGATTTAATGTAAGTAGATCTTCCATTCAGAATCTGCCTTATTGCTTAGTTTCTACATCTGTATCTGTAAGCAGAGTAATTGTGATAGATACTGCAAAGCCCTAGTCAGACAGACATAGATTCAAGTCCTGGCTCTACTACATTTTTACTAGGTAAGCATGGAAAAGTTACTAAAAATCTTATTGCCCATTTCTGCACCTTAACCGTGTTTTCGGTGAAGAAGGATTTTCCCTAAGGAAACCTTTGCCATCTCTCCACATTGTCCTTCACTCTGAATAACTTGTACCCTCAACTCAGTTTTCCCCTTCTTCCTCTTGGGATCGAACAGCCTACAGAGGTCACAACTGCTGCTTCTCCTCCACACCAGGCAAGTGAAGGGTTTCCCTGGCCTGCTCTGTGATTAGGTGATTCATTCTCCCCAATTCTAGGGTTCAGTAATAGCAAGTCCACTTGGCTAATAGATAAAAAGACACATGCTCCAACCCAGCCTCCATCAAAAAAAAAAAAAAAAAGGTCTTATATTGACCTCCATCTTTATATTTTGCTTTATTTCTTCACTTATGAACACAAGAATAAAAGAGGAGTGCTATTAATTGAAGGTCCTCTTGAATATCTACTTTCATCCATTTTTTTGTTTGTTGATCACCTACTACTCACCAGCCATTATCATGGATGCATTCCAGAGACTCATTTTACTCTCCCATCTACCCTAGCAGGTAAGTACATTTAGCCTCATTTTTTTAGGGTTTAAATAGCTTATTGCACTACACAGTAAAAACCACATTGCCACAAATCTCTAACTTTGGGGGGCATTTGTGTTAGCCCAGCACTTCTCGAACTTAAAGTAGCCTCATTTTTAAAATGTAGAAATGAGGCTTATCAAAGTTAACTAACTTGCCCAAGATATTAAAGTTAGTAATCTGGAGAAGTAGATTTAACCTGGGTTTGTTTAACTTCAAACCCCCCTGTCCTTCTTGCTATACTACATTTCATAATACATGGATGGCCCTGTGCAATACTTGGTATGAAGAGGTAGTCAACAAACTTTAGGGCTCTGTATTAATTTGCCACTGCTGTGTAACAAATTACCACAAAATCAGTAACTTAAAACAACACGCATTTTTTAGCTCACAGCCTTGTATGTCAGAAGTCTGCATAGGCTCAGCCAAATTCTACACTCAAAATATCACCACAAGGTATCAGCTGTGCTGAGCTCTTATCTAGAGGCTCTGGGAAAGAATCTACTTCCACATTCACATAGCTGTGCCAGAATTCAGTTCCCTGAAGCACAAAGACTTAAGACCCCATTTCTTTGCTTGCTGTCATCTGGGGCTGTCCTCAGATTCTAGAGACCACCTGCATTTCTTCTCACATGGCCCACTCTATTTTCAAGCCAACAACAGGGAGTTGAGTCCTTCTCATGTTTCCAATCTCTCTCTGCCACTCACCAGAAAAAGCTTCCTGCTTTTAAAGACCTAGAGTGATTAGATTAGGCCCACCCAGATAATCCAGGATAATCTCCCTATCTTTTAAGGTCAACTGATTAATAACCTTAATCACGTCTACAGAGTCCCCTTTGCTGTGTACTCTAACATATTCAAGGGCATGATAGCTCACCATATTTAGAGCTCCAGGGATTAGGGAAAGAAGTTTTTTAGTGGAGGAGGTCATTCGCATAATTTTTCCTACCACAAGTTCTCTGCTATGAGAAATGACATTTTAGTTTTCTATCACTGTCATACAAATTGCCACAAATTTAAGTGTCTTAAAAACAGCACAGATTTATTATCTTTCTGTTTTGTAAATCAGAAGTCTGACGTGGGTCTCACTGGGCTGGCACCAAGGTGTTGTCAGGGTTGCCATCTCTCCTGAAGGCACTATGAAATAATCCATTTCCTTGCCTTCTCAAGATACTCAAGACTGCCTATTTCTCAGCTCTGGCTTTCTTTCTTCATCTTCAAGGCCAGCAACTTTACATTTCTCTGACTATTCTCCTTTAGTCACATCTCCTTCTCTTTCTGACCACAACTGGGAAAGGTTCTCTGGTTGGGCATATATCTGAAGAAAACCATAATTCAAAAAGATACATGCACCCCAGTGTTCACTGCAGCACTATTTACAATAGCCAAGACATGGAAGCAACCTAAGTGTCCATCGACAGATGGATGGATAAAGAAGCTGTGGTATATTTATACAATGGAATACTACTCAGCCATAAAACATGAAATAATGCCATTAGCAGCAACATGGATGGACATAGAGATTATCATACTAAGTAAACCAGACAGAGAAACACAAATATCATATGATTTCGCTTATATGTAGAATCTAAATTAAAAAATATATAAATGTACTTCTTTCCAAAACAGAAAGAGACTCATAGACATAGAAAACAGACTTATGGTTACCAAAGGGGAAGCGGGGTGAGGAAAGGATAAATTAGGAGGTTGGGAGTAACATATACACACTACTATATATAAAATAGATAACCAACAAGGACCTACTGTATAGCACAGGGAAATATACTCAATATTTTCTAATAACCTATAAGGGAAAATCTGAAAAGGAATATATATTTATATATGTGTGTGTATATATATAAATATGTATTATAACTGAATCAGTGTGCTGTACACCTGAAACTAACATGATATTGTAAATCAACTACACTTCAATAAAAAAAAATTCTTTTAAGTTTAAAAAAAAATGGGATTTTATTGGACCCAACCAATTAATCCAGGAAAATACGTTAACATATTCACAGACCCTGTGGATTAGTATGTAGATATTGGGGGGGTAGGGTGGGCATTATTCACCTACTAAAAATGATGCTGGTATGGATAACTGTAATCCAAGTCATAAATGAAACTGAATTGTGTTAATGACCAAATCATTCAATTTTTTATTACCAATACAAAGATACCCATATTTAGGAAGATTTTAAACTCTTAGTAAGTATTAACCACTTTCTGAGTTAATAAGAATAATAAATTAATTAGAATACCCATTCTTCAAGCCTCACTGCTTATATTGCCCCACCAAAGACTGATCTTAGAATCTGATAGTTGAAAATCATTTCCCTCACTGCAGGTTTAAGGTTTATCATAGCCAAGACCTGAAATTTGAATTAGTCATTCTAGGTAACCTTCTTTCCTTTCTGACTGTCTTTTATACTATTCATAATAATTCTTAAGATTTCTCTTTCTTTGTATCAATAGTGTATTTAAGAATCAAGTAGTGATTTAACAGGGAGCATGCTGGGGCCAGCAATTATTTTTTGACACTGAAACTCCCCAGAATTCTTACCAAACTCTTATATCAAACTCTTATCCAATAAAAGAAAAAAAGAAGGCTCACAACCAGTCAAAAATGAAATAAGGCATTGTACTTGTCATATTTTTCTTAGCTGTGGAAATTTAAGCATGGTTGAAAGTTAGAGCCCATCTGATTGTTACCATCCTTCAACTCATACTTTGTCTAAATTCACTGAGAATGCTCTCTCCCCCGAATTCCTCCAAAATCCCTGCCATTTTCATTCATTCATTTCTTGTTCTTCACTGTCTCACTTTTTGCTACCCTTTACACTGGTATGTTCTCTCTTCTATTTCACTGTACACTTCTCTCCTCTACTGCGGTATCCCAGCCAGTAATCTGCACACTGTTCATTCCTGTAGTGAGTGTTCAATGGTTTTTTGACTAATTAATGGAAAGCCCATGTATGTAAAATCATATGCTTATACTGATCACATCATAAGATAATTTATATGATTGAAACCACTGGAATTCTAATTTATAATGATAGCAGTATGTTCTAATGTCAAAACATAAGGATGTAATAGAGGAATATTGAATCAGTTCTTCCCAATTTTGAGTATACTTGGCATCTTTAGCCTATAGATGCTGTTAGTCTTAACATAGGGTTATTTCAGGGGAAAGCAGCCTAACAGCATTTGTATGTGCTTCTTGTATTAAATAGGAAGGGATAATCAGGCTTTAAAAATAATGACTTGTTTTGCTCATTAGCTGAATAAATGTGGAAAATGACTCATCACTTCATAAATTTTTCATAACACTGTCTTTAGCATCATCCAGCAATAAGGACCAGATTAGCAGAATCCTAGCAGGAGGCCCAAAAGATTATAGAAAATTGCTGTTAAAAAATGACTTGACAACATTTTAAGTTTGTTACTCTTTGGCAAAACAATGTAGTCAGCCAGTTGCTGAATTCTCTGCATGCTATTAGCCTCTTCTTGAATCATATTCAGTTTGTAGGAACATGATGCGTTTTGTTCTACATGGACAGGACAGAAGGTTTACCAGCTTGAACTGGTTTTTCTGTGAAAAACTGTCAGGCACCCCACTGATGCTAAATGTGTCATTAACCTTCTACCTGGAGTGTTTATTACCTTAACTTAGACAATATTCACAAATGCCCTTATCAACATAATGAGGTCAAGGCAGCAATCAATGTCTGCTGTGCTGTCTCTTGTTTCTTGAAAGTACAACTGCTTTTTAAATCAAAATCCATAATCTAGGTTAAAAAGAGACAGAGAGCTAGAAAGCTTCATTGTACCAAAAGATCAGTACTCATTTTTCTCCAAAAAAGTGTACAAAAGTTGGATGACCATATAATTTATCCTCCAAGGACACTTTTTAGAATAAAAGGGAGTTCCACGAACAGTTACACTGCAACACCTAAGTGCAGATCAGGATATATGGTTACCCTGTGCTAAAGGAACATCAAAGACAGTATTCTTTTCTTTGCAGTCTGACAACCATTAGAAGTTCCATTAAAAGTTTTAAAATTTCAGTTAAAACTTTGAGCCTAATATACCTCCTGAAACCCCAGCAACCCACTTTGGTAAGCACTGCTTTCAACAATTTCAAAAGTTTCAATCCAATCATACCCAAAAACAATCAAAGTAAACAACTTGGAAGGATAAACTTAATCTTGTGAGGAATTCTCCTTTCTTTTTCTTCTTTTTTAACTTACCATCAATTTTTATACAAATTTTTTTGTTGGGATTTGTAAGAAGTATCCCAAAGACTAGGAATATTTCCATATCATATCCTCATGTCAACCAACTGGATGAGATAACATCTTTTACCACTTAGAACTCTCCATGAGCTCATTATGGAAACAAACAAAACTTTAAAAAAATTAAGCTGAAAAGTCATTTTTATTGTTCTATATTTTGATTTTGGTGTTGGCTACATGGAGATTTTATGTATATATAAAATTTATACATATAAAATTATATAATTGATATATATTTCTGTGTTTCTGTATAATATATATAATTTGTCAAACTTTCAAATGGTACAGTTAAGATTTGGGCCTTGACTATGTACAATTATGATTATGCCTCATTTTGAAAAGTTCTGTTGCCCTGCAAAGACTTATACCAGTTAGTTGCTAAAATATATTTTGGGATCTATGTGTGTTTTAATTTCTGAGCCAGGCTTTATTCTAGGCACTGGGAACACAGCAGGAGACCTGGGAGTCAAAGACATTCTTCAAAATATATTCCAGTGTGATAAAAGAGAAAATAAACACAAAGGAAATAAGGAATAAGATGATATCATATAGTAATTAGTCCTATAAGGAAAATTCCTAAAGAGGTGACATTGGAGTGAAAAACTTAATGAAGAGAATGCTGACATACATTCCAAACAGTAGCAGACTGGGGCTCTTGGATATGGTAACATATGCAGTATTTTCAAGGGACAGAAAGTAGATTGAATGGGCCAAAGGGAATGGAGAAAGATGAGGTTGGAGAGATAAGCAGGGGTCAAATAATGTAGGGCTGGTCATGGGCCTATAATTCAGTGAATTATAACCAGGAGTCTATAATTTAGTGAGCTTTAAGTACAAGTTTTATACCTACTGCCTTCATATTTACAAACGGATGAAATTTGTATCCTGTGATTCCTTTAAAGATAACATAAATTCTTTCCCAAAAGAAAGCTGTATCAATAGAAAACAAGTAGAACACTCAAAGATGGTGAAATAGGAAGACTGAGAGTTCACATCTCCCCACAACTAGGGCATCTGCCAGATGCTGGTGGGGGACCTTGATGCCCAAGGGGACAGGAAGAACCCCAAAGCAAACCACCACCCCGCATGGCTTGCATGATCGTGGTTCATGAGCTGGGGGTCGGGCTGAAGTTCCTGCAGTGGAAGCTCCGAGTCTGAATCACTAGACAAACAGAGAACCGCAGACCCCAGGGAATATTAATTGGAGTGAGGTCTCCTGGAGGTCCTCATCTTGGTACCAAGACCCAGCTCTACCCAACAGCCTACAAATTCCAGTGTTGGAAGCCTCAGGCCAGACAACCAGTAAGACAGGAACACAAACCCACCCATTAAAAAAAAAAAGATGAGCTGGCAAAAAAATATGTCACAGGTGAAGGAACAACCTACAAGACCAAATAAATGAAGAGGAAATATGCAATCTACCTTAAAAAGAATTCAGAGCAATGATAGTAAAGATGATCCAGAATCTCGGAAATAGAATGGAAGCACAGATTGAGAAAATACAAGAAATGTTTAACAAAGATCTAGAAGGACTAAAGAACAAACAAACAGAGATAAACAATACAATAACTGAAATGAAAAATATACTCGAAGGAACCAATAACAGAATAACTGAGGCAGAAGAATGAATAAGGGAGCTGGAAGACAGAATGGTAGAAATAAATGCTGAGGAGCAGAATAAAGCAAAAAGAATGAAAAGAATTAAAGACAATCGCAGAGACCTCTGGGACAACACTAAAGGCCCCAACATTCAAATTATAGGGTTCTCAGAAGAAGAAGAGAAAAAGAAAGGGTCTGAGAAAATATCTGAAGAGATTATAGTGGAAAACTTCACTGACATGGGAAAGGCAATAGTCACCCAGTCCAGGAAGTGCAGAAAGTCCCATACAGGATAAACCCTAGAGAAATACACCAAAACACATACTAATCAAACTAACAAAAATTAAATTCAAAGAAAAAATATTAAAAGCAGCAAGGGAAAAGCAAAAAATAACATAGAAAGGAATCCCCATAAGGTTATCAGCTGAATTTTCAGCAGAAACTCTGCAGGCCAGAATGGAGTGGCAGGACATACTTCAAGTGATGAAAGAGATAAACCTACAACCAAGATTACTCTACCCAGCAAGGATCTCATTCAAATTTGACAGAGAAATCAAAGGCTTTACAGAAAAGCAAAAGCTGAGAGAATTCAGCACCACCAAACCAGTTCTACAACAAATGCTAAAGAAACTTCTCTAAGTGGGAAACACAAGAGAAGAAAAGGATCTACAAAAACAAACTCAAAACAATTAAGAAAATGGTAATAGGAACGTACATATTGATAATAACCTTGAATTTAAATGGATTGAATGCTCCAACCAAAACACACAGACTGGCTGAATGAATACAAAAACAAGACCCATATATATGCTGTCTACAAGACACCCACTTCAAACCTAGGGACACATACAGACTGAAAGTGAAGGGATGGAAAAAGATATTCCATGTAAATGGAAATCAAAAGTAAGCTGGAGTAGCAATACTAGTATCATATAAAATAGAATTTAAAATAAAGACTGTTACAAGAGATAAGGAAGGACACTACATAATGATCAAGGGATCAATCCAAGAAGAAGATATAACAATTATAAATGTTTATGCACCCAACATAGGAGCAAGTTAATACATAAGGCAAATGTTAACAACCATGAAAGGGGAAATCAACAGTAACACAATAATAGTAGGGGACTTTAACACCCCACTTACACCAATGGACAGATTATCCAAACAGAAAATAAATAAGGAAACACAAGCTTTAAATGACACAACAGACCAGATATATTTAACAGATGTTTATAGAACATTCCACCTGAAAGTGGCAGGATACACTTTCTTCTCAAGTGCACACGGAACATTCTACAGGATAGGCCACATCTTGGGTCACAAATCAAGCCTTGGAAAATTTAAGAAAATTGACATCATATCAAGCATCCTTTCTGACCACAATGCTATGAGATTGGAAATCAATTAGAGGAAAAAAAACTGTAAAAAACACAAATACATGGAGGCTAAACAGTGCGCTAGTAATTAACCAAGAGATCACTGAAGAAATCAAAGAATAAATTAAAAAATACATAGAAACAAATGACAATGAAAACACAATGACCCAAAACCTATGGGATGCAGCAAAAGCAGTTCTAACAGGGAAGTTAACAGCAATTCAATCTTACCTCAAGAAACAAGAAAAATCTCAAATAAACAATCTAACCTTACACCTAAAGCAACTAGAGAAAGAAGAAAAAAGAAAACCCACAGTCAGTAGAAGGAAAGAAATCATAAAGATCAGAGCAGAAATAAATGAAATAGAAATGAAGAAAACAATAGCGAAGATCAAAAAAACTAAAAGTTGGTTCTTTGAGAAGATAAACAAAATTGATAAACCCTTAGCCAGACTCATCAAGAAAAAAAAGGGAGAGGATGCAAATCAATAAAATTAGAAACGAAAAAGGAAAAATCACACCTGACACTGCAGAAATACAAAGGATTATAAGAGACTACTACAAACAACTATATGCCAATAAAATGGACAGCCAGGAAGAAATAGACAAATTCTTAGAAAGGTACAATTTTCCAAGACTGAACCAGGAAGAATTAGAAAATATAAACAGACCTATCACAAGTAATGAAATTGAAACTGTAATTAAAAATCTTCCAACAAACAAAAGTCCAGGACCAGGACTTCCCTGGTGGCATAGTGGTTAAGAATCCCCCTGCCAATGCAGGGAACATGGGTTCAAGCCCTGGTCCGGGAAGATCCCACATGCCATGGAGCAACTAAGCCCATGTGCCACAACTACTGAGCCTGCGCTCTAGAGCCCATGAGCCACAACTACTGAAGCCCATGCACCTAGAGCCCGTGCTCTGCAACAAGAGAAGCCACCACAATGAGAAGCCCATGCGCAATGAAGAGTAGCCCCCACTCACCACAACTAGAAAAAAACCCTCTTGCAGCAATGCAGCCAAAAATAAATAAATTAAATAAATTAAAAAAAAAAATCCAGGACCAGATGGCTTCACAGGCAAATTCTATCAAACATTTAGAGAAGAGCTAACACCGATCCTTCTCAAACTCTTCCAAAAAATTTGCAGAGGGAGGAACACACTCAAATTCATTCTACGAAGCCACCATCATACTGATACAAAAACTAGAATAAGATATAACAAAAAAAGAAAATTATAGGCCAATATCACTGATGAACATAGATGCTAAAATCCTGAAGAAAATATTAGCAAACAGAGTCCAACAACATATTAAAAGGATCATACACCATGATCAAGTGGGGTTTATCCCAGGGATGCAAGGATTCTTCAATATGCACAGAGCAATCAACGTGATACACCATATTAACAAATTAATGAATAAAAACTATATGATCATCTCAATAGTTGCAGAAAAAGCTTTTGACAAAATTCAACATCATTTATGATAAAAAAAAAAACCTCCAGAAAATGGGCATAGAAGGAACCTACCACTACATAATAAAGACCATATATGACAAACCCACAGCAAACATCATACTCAATGGCGAAAAACTGAAAGCATTTCCACTAAGATCAGGAACAAGACAAAGGATGTCCACTCTCACCACTATAATTCAACATAGTTTGGAAGTCCTAGCCACAGGAATCAGAGAAGAAAAAGAAATAAAGGGAATACAAATTGGAAAAGAAGTAAAACTGTCACTGTTTGCAGATGACATGATGCTATACATAGAAAATCCCAAAGATGCCACCAGAAAACTACTAGAACTAATAACTGATCAATGAATTTGGTAAGTTTGCAGGATACAAAATTAATGCACAGAAATCTTTGGCATTCCTATACACTACAATGAAAAATCAGAAACAGAAATTAAGGAAACAATCCCATTCACCACTGCAACAAAAAGAATAAAATACCTACGAAAAAACCTACTTAAGGAGGCAAATGACTTGTACTCAGAAAACTATAAAACACTAAAGAAAGAAATCAAAGATGACATAAACAGATGGAGAAATATAGCATGTTCTTGGACTAGAAGAATCAATATTGTGAAAATGGCTCTACTACCCAAAGCAATCTACAGATTCAATGCAATCCTTATCAAACTACCAATGGCATTCTTCACAGAATTAGAACAAAATATTTTACAATTTGTATGGAAACCAAAAGGACCCCAAAGAGCCAAATCAATCTTGAGAAAGAAAAACAAAGTTGGAGGAATCAGGCTCCCCAACTTCAAACTATACTACAAAGCTACAGTAATCAAGACAGTATGCTACTGGCACAAAAATAGAAATATAGATCATGGAACAGGATAGGAAGCCCAGAGATAAACCCACACACATATGGTCACCTAATTTACAACAAAGGAGGCAAGAACATATGATGGAGAAAAGACAGCCCCCTCAATAAGTGGCACTGCAAAAACTGGACAGTTACATGTAAAAGAATGAAATTAGAACATTCCCTAACACCATACACAAAAATAAACTCAAAATGGATTAAAGACCTAAATGTTAAGACCAGACACTATAACACTCTTAGAGGAAAACATAGGAAGAACACTCTTTGACATAAATCACAGCAAGATCTTTTTTGACCCACCTCCTAGAGTAATGGAAATAAAAACAAAAATAAACAAATGGGACCTAGTTAAACTTAAAAGCTTTTGTACAGCAAAGGAAACCATAAACAAGATGAAAATACAACCCTCAGAAAGGGAGAAAATATTTGCAAATGAAACAACAGACAAAGGAATAATCTCCAAAATATACAAACAGCTCATGGAGCTCAATATCAAAAAAACAGACAATCCAATTAAAAAATGGGCAGAAGACCTAAATAGACATTTCACCAAAGAAGACATACAGATGGCCAAGAGGCACATGAAAAGATGCTCAACATCACTAATTATTAAAGAAATGCAAATCAGAACTACAATGAGGTATCACCTCACACTGGTCAGAATGGCCATTATTAAAAAATCTAGAAACAATAAATGCTGGAAGGGGTGTGGTGAAAAGGGAATCCTCCTGCACTGTTGGTGGGAATGTAAATTGATACAACCACTATGGAGAACAGTATGGACGTTCCTTAAAAAACTAAAAATAGAATTACCATCTGACCCAGCAATCACACTACTGGGCATATACCCCAGAAAACCATAATTCAAAAAGAGACATGTACCACAATGTCCATTGCAGCACTATTTACAATTGCCAGGACATGGAAGCAACCTGAATGTTCATCAGTAGATGAATGGATAAAGAAGATGTGGCACATATATACAATGGAGTATTACTCAGCCATAAAAAGAAATGAAATTGAGTTATTTGTAGCAAGGTGGATGGACCTACAGTCTGTCATACAGAGTGAAATAACTCAGAAAGAGAAAAACAAATACCATATGCTAACACATATATATGGAATCTAAAAAATAAATAAATAAATGGTACTGATGAACCTAGTGGCAGGGCAGGAATAAAGATGCCGACATAGAAGATGGACTTAAGGACATGGGGTGGGCGGGGAGGGGGAAGCTGGGGCTAAATGAGAGAAGCATCCACATATATACTCTACCAAATGTAAAATAGATAGCTAGTGGGAAGCAGCAGCATAGCACACGGAGATCAGCTCAGTGCTTTGCAACGACCTAGCAGGGTGGGATAGGGAGGGTGGGAGGGAAACGCAAGAGGGAGGGGATATGGGGATATATGTATGCATATGGCTGATTCACTTTGTTGTATAACTGAAACTAACACAGCATTGTGAAGCAATTATACACCAGTAAAGATGTATTAAAAAAAAGAAGAAGTAAGCTGCTATCATGTGAACTGCCCATGAAGAGAGCTGTGTGGCAAGGGATTTCATGTGAATTGCAAAACTTGAGGGCAGCCTCCAGTGACACTCAGTAAGAAGCCACAGCCCTCAATTACAGAGCCACAAGAAAATGAATTCTGACAACATCCTGAATGAGCTTGGAAAAGAATTCTCCCCAGTGAGACTCCACATGAGAATGCAGCCTGGCCAACACCTTACTGTAGCCCTGTGAGACCCTGAACAGAGGCCCAGGTATGCCATGACTAGAATCTTGGCCACAGAAACTGAGATAATAAATGCGTATTTTTTAAAAAAGAAAACAGGTAAATTTATTTTTTTTTTGTATTTTTCCAAGACACAGTTCAAGTAAGAGTAAAGAGACGGACAGATTAATGGTTACTGTGGCTCAGTTGCCTTTTCATTTTTAAACCTCTCATTTAAAGCTTATAGTATCATTTTATGAGCCAGTGCCCTTCACAAACCCCCCAAGAATCATGGATTCATGCGGTACATGTGAAACCAGGATGCTTGTACCTTGTAAAACCACTTTACTGCATCAGGCTTTCCATGATAATTAAAAATGGATCCTGAAGAATAATAAAATGCATGTATTCCTAAAAAGAGATGGTAAAACATAACTCATAGACGACTTACATTTCCTACATGATTGTTCGAGAGGATAGATGCTACATCAAAGTTAAACTTTTCCCTGATATCAAAATTTTAGTAAGCATTTATTTTTCAGTACATTTTAAACAAAAATTAATAATATAGGGGACTGCATCTTGTTATTTTTGTTTCATTCTGTTTGGCAATGTGTGATGATCTACCAGTCTAATTTTCAAATGAAGATTTAAGAAACTGAGTACCTATTAGCCCATTTTAGGAAAATGATAATACCATATTTTCTTCTTTAAAAAATGCCAACATTTCAATGCCTGTGCATATGTATTACAGATGTTCAGTTGGAAATGTCAATCAATAATTTACTAACTTGCTAAATGAATCTACATAGATGTAATGTGACAATGTTTGTTGAATGAGTGAATGAATGGAGATGGCAGGAAAAAATATGTGTATTTGGAAGAGTTAGTACTTTGGGCCAGTTTGTTTACCAGTGTGGGTAAAAATGGCTCTTTGCACGTGAAGGTACAGCAATTTGTTTTGGGATTATCCTTCTTGACAGTGATAATAAGTAATTTTCAATGCAAATGCTCCACAAAGGAGGCTAATGCTGTTCTATTTGCTGTTTAGGTTTCACCATTTGGGGCTGCCAAAACTATTTAAAGCCTCACAGGTTCCTGTTTGTGATAGGGCAATGCAAATTTGATGATCCATTCAAATATACAGAGATGTTGCTTTAATGGTGTCATCATTATTGGAGCTGTCCTCTACACAGAAATTCATAGCCACTAGTAGTAAATGACAGATGTGTTAATTAAGAGACTGAGGCAAAGCCAAGGTTGATGTTCTAATAAACAGGTCATTAACTTTGGTAATGACCAATTTGAGAAGATGATTGTTATTACAAACTATATTCTATGAATTATGGGAGAAACAGTATAACTCTGGAGTACATCCAATGGTCAGATTATAATAGGAAGTCTTCTAAAACAATGGATATTTCTAATAAGTCCCCTTGTTTATTTAAAACTTCAAACATTTACAAAATGTGGTGGGTTTATATAAAGCAAAACATATTAAATGCTGAATTGATTAAATCCACATAAATAACTGGCCTTTCCTTTGAAAGTCAAATGAAAGCCTTGTTAATGGTAATTTTAAGATTCTGCCTAACATAAACTTGCTACTATGTCAGAATAGTAACTCTTTCCAGAGACCACAAATGATATTTAAATAGGGTGAAGAGACCTAAGGGAGATTAGAATCATATCATAAATATGTTGGAAAGAAATTTAGGAGTAAATTTGCCCTCTCATTGAACTCGTATAAGAATTCTCTCAACTATATCTACTGTAGATTGTTGTACAATGTTTTAAACATTTTCTGACTAAACTTCTAATATGAGTTTTCTTCCTCATAAGAGAATCCATTCCATGTGGAATAGCTCTTCTTATAAAGCACTTCCTGATATAGAATTAATCTCTGTGGAAAATGTGGATGATCTTTATTTCACAAAACATAAGTCTGGGAACATTTTAATGTCTTTTCTAAATCTTCCATTTTCTAGTTAAATACACCAGGCATTTGCAACCATTTCTCATGTGATATGGCTTGCACATTCCCCCACTGTGGCAAATCCTTTTTGCTGACTAGAACAACAGCCTTTCCCAACCCTGTTTTTCTTCTCTCCTTCTACCATAGAAACTAGAAAAGCTAAAAATCCATTTTCCCAACCAATTTTGCAACTAGAAGCGACCATTCTCAATCATAATGAATGTGAGATATAAGCAAAAATCTACCAAGAACTTTTGGGAAAGATATGCCTCCTTATAATAGGCTTAGTAGTGCTATCTCTCTGATTATTTCTGTCTTGAATATGAACAGGAGACTGCATCTGAAGGAGCTATGCTGAAACCCTGAAGTGCCAACATAAGGACAGAGGGTTATTATGCTAAGCATGGCATAGTGGAAAAATAGAATGGTCCCAGGTCCTTGAAAATATCATGGGAATGGATGAGACCATGAAAACAAACTCAGAATTTCATAATATATATATTTTTAAATCCATACATACTAAAGACACTGTTTATTGAGTTTTAGGTTCATTTCAGGGAGGTTAAGGGGATTCAGAAATTCTCAAAGGTCTTAAATTCTATTCTACTTCTAACCTATTCTGAACCACCCACAGCGGGTGTTTTGTAGGTCCTCTTAAATTTTCACACACACATGACCACTATAGGCAACAGCTGGCACCAGTACACTCAGAAAGACATAGGACAGGAAAAAGCCATGCCAACCTGGCAGTGCTGGGCATATTCATGACAGTCCAGCTACCAGAGCAGGTGCCATGAGACAAGATTCTCATAAGATGGGTGCTAACTTAGTTTAAAAGCTTCCCCTACAGACTCTTTCTAGAAAGACAAATGTGGATAGTTTACCTTTTTTGAAAAGTTGCCTGGAGACAATATAGTTCAATGTATACTTTCTCACATGAGAAAAATAGGGATAAAGACATTAAATTATTTTCCCAAGAACACAAGGTTACTTAAAGGCAGGTGCTAAACTAGAACACATGCCTCCTAAATCCCAACCCAAAGTTCTAAATAGCCATGTTTCTTAAGAGGTAGTGAACAATTGTTATTTTTATATTTATTGGTTATTTTTTCTTTCTCTTCCAGAATGAAATTCAAAAATATGAACACATTAAATTAACTTCCAAATTATTAAAACTGTAACTGACACTTTTATATTAGAATTGTAATATTTTAGAGTCAATAAAAAGTGATGTCCAGATGTCATTAAATAATATACTAAAGGTAATGAGAATGAAGTCACATATCTGTTTACAAATATTGATTTAAAAACACTCTTCTAAACATATTTTGTTTTCTATTTATAAAAAATTATAATAGTTCAGACCTTCAAATGGCAAATTTCCACACAATTTAGCAATTATTGCAAAATTTATCTTTGATAATATCATGATTCAAAATAAAACTTCTGTGCATTTTCAATTATAGGCAAAGATGAAAGAGAATAATTACTGATATAAGAATAGTCAAAAAACTGAGGAGTATATTTAAGTATAGTTATATTTATTATTGCTTAATGAATGCTTACTATGTACCACAATCATTTGATAAACTTTACATGTATGAAACTATTTAACCCTCACAAATAGTTAAACTTGTTACTGTCATTTTACAGGCTCATAAGAAAATGACTAGCTGATCCAACGTCACACAACTGGTAATTCGTAGAGAAAAAGAGTTAAATAAAATGACACTTTGATTGCAAAAATGAAAAAAAAAAGTGCATCCCTCAAATTCCTACAACATAAAATGCCACCGTTGACTCAGACAAATAAATGTATTTTAATGAAAATCATTTCTAATTAGACAATTTCACTGCTGCCGTTAGAGCTGCTTCTGACATGTTTTATATTTATTAAAACAACAGACAATAATAGATGCTGATAACAAATGGGATAGCAGAATGTTGGCAACAAAATTAGAATCATGCTTCCAAGATACTTAAAAATGTGGTCCTTAGATTATTTTCAAACATTATTAGATGTAATCCAATACAAGTGGCCTGTTTTCTTGAAGCCACAATTATATGTATAAACTACCATAGCAGCAAAAATTCTAAATTTAACAGATTATAGTATTTTCCTCATCTTTTCTGTCTCTTTACAGTATCAAATCAATGTTAAGAGTGAAACCATTCCATCAATTAACTCGTTGCTTTTTGACATGATTCTAAAATATTAGTGTGGTTGACTATTTAGCTAAATTGTCCATTTTAATTAAATTGGCTGAATATTTTGTTTTATGGAATTTGTGTCTGTGTGAAATTTGTCAGCATCACTAGAAAATATTAATTTATTCCAAGTATGAAAGATGCTTTCTTGGATGATATGCAAAACAGGAAAATAAATTCGAAATTATCTCTTCAACCTAAGACTAATATCGTATATAGGAAAGAGAAACAATCTCCATGAATAATCTCAGTAATATAGAATAAAATTTCTAGAAGAGTGAAGCTAACTGGCAAATAAATTCAAAGGAAGTGAAGAATCATCTTGATTGGTGTAGGGAATTGGATTTCAAGTTTTCATGTTCAAGTTTCATGCTTGTTAAAAAAAATGCAGTATCAAAAATATTTTTGGATGCCTTTGAATAACCATGAGGACTTTTACAGGAAAAAAATGAAGAGACAACATGACGTGGGAAAATGTAGAATGAGGAGAAATGAGGAAGCCCCATGATAGTATAAGTGATTGAAGCAAAGCAGTGAAAGATAAAGTTAGTAAAAAATCTTAGTAAAAGGGCTTCCCTGGTGGCGCAGTGGTTGAGAGTCCGCCTGCCGATGCAGGGGATGCAGGTTCGTGCCCCGGTCCGGGAGGATCCCACATGCCGCGGAGTGGCTGGGCCCGTGAGCCATGGCCGCTGGGCCTGCGCGTCTGGAGCCTGTGCTCCGCAACGGGAGAGGCCACAACAGTGAGAGGCCCGCGTACAGCAAAAAAAATATATATATTAGTAAAAAACAAGAAAGGTTTATTTATAAGAGAGATTACTGGAACTATGTCTTATTCATAGAACTATGCATATTTGTTCATCCTGGCACTTAAAAGGTCAGTTGGAAAATGAGATTACTGTTGCAAATAATCCAGGGGGGAAAGTGGTCAGGGATGAGTCTTAGTGACATCAGAAGAAAAGAGAGATTAGAAAAGTAGGTATGTGCATGTGTTTGTGTGAGTGGTGATAAAAGTGCAACTATGAAAGCATCTTACAAAAGGAAGAACCAACAGTACTTATTATTTGTTAGATATTATGGGGGAGATTATTAGACACAGAGGGAAAAGTTAGCAATTTCAATAGGTCAGCTCTTGGTTGCTGTATATAATGGTGCTATTAATAACAAGAAGCAGGCAACATTGTTAATCATCAGAGAAGTGTAAATTAAAACCACGAGATATCACCTCACACCTGTCAGAATGGCTGTCATCAAAAAGACCACAAATAATGTTGGTGGGAATGTAAATTGGTGCAGCCACTGTGGAAAGTGGTATGGAGGTTTCTCAGAAAACTAAAAAAAGAATTACCATATGACCCAGCAGTTTCACTCCTGTGTATATATCCCCCCAAAATGAAAACACTAATTTGAAAAGATACATGGACCCCAATGTTCATTAGCATTATTTACAATTGCCAAGATATGGAAGCAACCTAAGTGTCCATCAACAGATAAATGGATAAAGGAGATGTAATATGTGTATACACATACACACACAATTGAATACTACTAAGCCATAAAAGAGAATGAAATTTTGCCATTTGCAGCAACATGGATGGACTTGGAGGGTATTATGCTAAGTGAAATAAGTCAGAGAAAGACAAATACTGTATGATATCATTTATATGTGAAATCTAAAAAATAAAACAAACTAGTAAATATAACAAAAAGGAAACAAATTCACAGATATAGAGAACAAACTAGTGGCTACTCGTGAGGAGAGCGAAGGGGAGGGTCAAGATAGAGGTAGGGGATTGAAAGGTACATACTACTATGGATAAAATAAATAAGTTACAAGGATATATTGTACAACCCAGGGAATATAGCCACTAATTTATAATATAAATGGAGTTAAACTATAACCTTTAAAAATTGGGAATCACTATGTTGTATACCTATAACTTATACAATGTGGTACATTAACTATATCTCAATTTAAAAAGGTAACAAGGAGCACATAGACATCAGGATGAATGCATGGTTTATTGAAAAATGGTGAGCTTTACTTTTTAGATATCTAGTGTATCCTGGTAGAGATGTCATATGAGCAATATAAAAATAAGTCTAGATTTTTGGAAGGTGGTTAATGCTAAGAATATGTAATTGGAACTATTCTCATAGAGAAGAAACTTGAAATTGTGTTAGTGGATGAAACTGCAATAATAAGACAAATGAGAGAAAAAAAAAACTTCGAATAACACTTGCATTAGGGGATGGAGAGGAAGAAGATGTGCTTTTGATGAAGGTGAAAAACGTTATTTAAAAATGTGAGAATAAAGAAATGTCTGAGGAAACAAAAGTGTAAAATGCACCATTCAGCCCCAGCTCACTAGAGCTAAGCAGTCTCAGAGCATACCTAATTTAAGGAGAATTGATTCTAGGGCTTAGCTCTAATCTCTGTGAGAAGCCAAAATTAGCTGAGAAATTACGTTATAAAAAGTTCTTAGCATTAATTTTGTATCCTGCTACTTTACCAAATTCACTGATTAGTTCTAGTAGCTTTCTGGTAGCATCTTTAGGATTCTCTATGTATAGTATCATGTCATCTACAAACAATGACAGCTTTACTTCTTTTCCAATTTGGATTCCTTTTTCTTCTCTGATGGCTGTGGCTAAAACTTCCGAAACTATGTTGAATAAGAGTGGTGAGAGTGGACAACCTTGTCTTGTTCCTGATCTTAGAGGAAATGATTTCAGTTTTTCACCATTGAGAATGATATTGGCTGTGGGTTTGTCAGCCTTTATTATGTTGAGGTAAGTTGCCTCTATGCCTACTTTCTGGAGGGTTTTTATTATAAATGGGTGTTGAATTTTGCCGAAAGCTTTCTCTGCATCTATTGAGATGATCGTATGGTTTTTCTCCTTCAATTTGTTAATATGGTTTATCACATTGAATGTTTTGCGTATATTGAAGAATCCTTGCACTCCTGAGATAAAACCCACTTGATCATGGTATATGATCCTTTTAATGTGCTGCTGGATTCTGTTTGCTAGTATTTTGTTGAGGATTTTTGCATCTATGTTCATCAGTGATATTGGCCTGTAGTTTTCTCTCTTTGTGACATCTTTGTCTGGTTTTGGTATCAGGGTGATGGTGGACTTGTAGAATGAGTTTGGAAGTGTTCCTCCTTCTGCTATATTTTGGAAGAGTTTGAGAAGGATAGGTGTTAGCTCTTCTCTAAATGTTTGATAGAATTTGCCTGTGAAGCCATCTGGTCCTGGGCTTTTGTTTGTTGGAAGATTTTTAATCACAGTCTCAATTTCAGTGCTTGTGATGGTCTGTTCATATTTTCTATTTCTTCCTGGTTCAGTCTCAGAAGCTTGTGCTTTACTAAGAATTTGTCCATTTCTTCCAGCTTGTCCATTTTATTGGCATATAGTTTCTTGTAGTAATCTCTCATGATCCTTTGTATTTCTGCAGTGTCAGTGGTTACTTCTACTTTTTCATTTCTAATTCTATTGATTTGTCTTCTCCCTTTTTTTCTTGATGAGTCTGGCTAATGGTTTATCAATTTTGATTATCTTCTCAAAGAACCAGCTTTTAGTTTTATTGATTTTTGCTATCATTTCCATCATTTCTTTTTCATTTATTTCTGCTCTGAACAGGAATAAAGACACAGACATAGAGAATGGACTTGAGGACATGGGGAGGGGGAAGGGTAAGCTGGGACAAAGTGAGAGAGTGGCATGGACTTACATACACTACCAAATGTAAAATAGATAGCTAGTGGGAAGCAGCCACATAGCACAGGGAGATCAGCTCTGTGCTTTATGACCACCTAGAGGGGTGGGATAGGGAGGGTGGGAGTGAGATGCAAGAGGGAGGCGGTATGGGGATATATGTATATGTATAGCTGATTCACTTTGTTATAAAGCAGAAACTAATACACCATTGTAAAGCAATTATACTCCAATTAAGATGTTAAAAAAATTTATGCTTACACTATAGAGTAGTCTATTAAGTGTGCAACGACATGTCTAAAAAATGTATGTACCTTAATTTTAAAATACTTTATTGCTAAAAAATGCTAACCCTCATCTGACAGCACAAGGTTGCTGCAATCCTTCAATTTGTAAAAAACACAGTATCTGTGAAGCTCAATAAAATGAGATGTGCCCGTGAAGTTTAAAAAAAAAAAATGTTCTTAGAAAAGTAAGCATCAAATAGAGTGGCAATAAGATATTATCAAATGAAATTAGCAGCAATGAGAGTCCACCTGGGGTAAACATTGTGCTGTTTTATAATTATCATCATCTACCAAGGACTGGCCTTAAAAAGCAAATAGTGTTCTTTAATTTGGAGCAAAGAAGGTATATCAGAAAGTCAAGAAGGCAAGATGTTTGGGAAACATGGGAAACATAAGGATGAAAGAATCAGAAAAGATCAGAAAGAGGAAAATAAACTGAAAACAATATAACAGTAACATAACGTAGATTATGATGGAAGAAGCACTTTGAGTAGAAGTAGGTAATGGAGAGATAGAGTAATACGAGTTTGTGATTAAAGAGAAAAGACATAAACTATGAGATAAGAAGTGATCCCAAGTGACGCTGAGAGCCACTTGAAATGGCCAATTTTGCAGGTACCTGATATGGAGGAGAGATGAAGACCCAAATGTGGAGGATGCCTGAGGATATCAGATTGATAGGGTTTTAACATGGATAATGAATCACTAAGGATAAGAGCAAGGAATTGGGGGATGACAGTAATAGTTGACTCTTGGTTTCAGAACTCATTGAGTTATGTAACTTGGAAGATTAAAATAAAATCTTCATTATGATTTATTAATAGACTTGTCTGCACATAGCAAAGAGGAGAAACTGCATGAACTGGGAGCGAAATTCTCAGTTCATAAAAACTTTGCACTAGCACATATCAGAACATAGTCATACACTCTAACTTGGCACCATTAATATATTTTATTCATGTTCAGTTCCTCCTTCCTTACAAAAAAAATAAATTACAACAGTTTGTTCTTCAGATCTGTGTTTTGAAAACTTCAATTAACTATACTTCCTAAGTATAGTTGTCTGTCTCTCTTCTCTACTTCCCAATTCTCATTTTTAAAATATTATTAAGATTAAAGACTGTAGACCAGATACTAAAAGATGGAAAAAAAGTTATTCTAGTGTTAGGGATAATCATGCCTAGGAAGAAGAAAGAATAGTATTTAGGAGAGGAGGTGTTGTTTAGTGATGATAGGGAATAAACATAAGATCATGAAATAGTAGAATTCAGTTATTTTATCAAGATTCCATAGTGGATACATGAGTTGAGAAAACTAGGGGAAAAACGGTTCATTTTGATGGGGAAGAAAGTTTTCTTCCAAGGATTTAAGAGAAGTTGAAGTGATAGGAGGATGTGAAGGAGTGATTCACCATAGAACTGAACATCCAAAGAGCAGAGTGAAAGGAATCAACAGATGGGTTAGCATTTGGAGTTAGGTTTGGAGGGAGATTAAACTGTGCTCAAGGTAGTTAGAGAATGGGGAAATTAACATTCAAAATGTTTGACCCTAGAGCAGTGATCATGTATAACCTGAGAAGGAACAAAGATATATAGAGTTGGACCAGAATAATGGTGGTAAAAGAGATGGGGACCATTAAAGTGTGGCCAAAAAGAGTAAAAAGAAAATCCTAGGTCATACCCAAAGCCAAATATGAATGAAATTAATATTTAATTACTTCTGTTTTATTGATTAACTGGCTTTGCCAAGTTTTTTTTAATAAATTCTCATTTTTGTCTTTCTTCTTTTTACTATTTTAGAAAACTATGGCATTTATTCTATGACTTAGTTCTCTGTTATATTCAAAAACTAAGAAAGCTATCAAAGAATACATTTGAATAGTTCATCCCTTATGTAAGCTTAAACCTATTATTTGAAAAAAAACACAACTTGTGCAAATACACACACATAAGACTTGCAAAAATTAAAATTAAACAACACTAAATATTAGTGAGTATGTGGAGCACTGAGGGAACTTTATACCTTACTAGTGGGAAAGTAAGTTGTTAACCACTTTGTGAAAAATTTGGCATTATTGATTAAAGTCAAAGGTACACAAACTTTATAACCCAGTAGTTCCACTGCTCAGTATATACCCCAGAGAAACTCTTGAGAAGGTGCAGTACACCAACAGAAGAATAGGCAAATAAAGTTGGCATAATTCCACAATAAAATATAATACACCTATAACAATGAATGAATCTCAAAGCATAATATTGAACAAAAGAAGTAAGACACAAAAGAGTATTGCAGGATAATTCTATATACATATATAAAATTTGAGAACATGAAATAATTATATTGTTGAGGGATTCATATGTAGATAGTAAAACTACAAAGAAAATCAAGATAATTATCACAAAAATATAATCATTATTTCTGGGAAAGGGAGGAGGTAGTGATCAGGGAAAAGTATACAAGGGCTTCTGGGGTGCCAGCAATGTTCATTTCTCAACTTGGATGGTGATTTTACTGGTGACTGCTTTTAAATTATTCTTCATACTGTACATACATTATAATAGTTCCACCCAAAAAATAGGAGAGGAGAAGGGAGAAGGAAGACGAGGAGGAGTGGGAAGAGAAGAGGAGAGAGGAGGGAAGAGGAGGGAAGGAGAGAAAAGAGAGGAAAGCAGTTGTCACCTAGATCTGTATAAAGCAGCTAGTGCCGTGACTGAAGCATCCTGAGGTTGTATGGCCACAGTGGAGAAACAGGATCATTGTGAACAAGAGACGGGATAGAAGGCAGGAAGTCAGGGTTCTGCTCTAACTGAAGAAGCAAAATGAGATCAGAAATAAGACAGCAAGTAACCTTGCATGTTAGTTGGAACCCACCAAATTTCTAACTAAAAATCTCAATAAATGTAATAAGAAAATAATCACTTTTAAAAAACAAGAATTAATGGAGCATATTATGCCAGAATTTGTGCTAACTGCTCCACATCCTCTTTCATCAGAGTCACAAAATATCTATGAGATAGACACTATCATTAGTCCATTAAATCAGGAGACTCAGAGCAAGAGAGGGAGGCTAAAGAAATTGGAAGGACACGAGGGGAAGATGGTGGAAGAGTAAGACGCGGAGATCACCTTCCTCGCCACAGATACACCAGAAATAAATCTACACATGGAGCAACTCCTACAGAACACCTACTGAACGCTGGCAGAAGACCTCAGACCTCCCAAAAGGCAAGAAGCTCCCCACGTACCTGGGTAGGGCAAAAGAAAAAAGAAAAAACAGAGACAAAAGAGTGGGGACGGGACCTTCACCAGTGGGAGGGAGCTGTGAGGGAGGAGAGGTTTCCACACCCTAGGAAGCCCCTTCGCGGGTGGAGACTGCGGGTAGTGGAGGGGGGGAGTTTCGAGGCTGCGGAGGAGAGCGCAGCGATGGGGGTGCGGAGGGCAAAGCTGGGAGATTCCCGGGCAGAGGATCGGTGCCGACCTGCACTCCCCAGCCCGAGAGGCTTGTCTGCTCACCCGACGGGGCAGGCGGAGCTGCGAGCTGAGGCTCGGGCTTCGGTCGGAGCGCAGGGAGAGGACTGGGGTTGGCGGCGTGAACACAGCCTGAAGGGGATAGTGCACCACAGCTAGCCGGGAGGGAGTCCGGGAAAAGGTCTGGACCTGTTGAAGAGGCAAGAGACTTTTTCTTCCCTCTTTGTTTCCTGGTTCACGAGGAGAGGGGATTAAGAGCGCTGCTTAATGGAGCTCCAGAGACAGGCGCGAGCCGCAGCTAAAAGCGCAGACACCAGAGACGGGCAGGAGACGCTAAAGGCTGCTGCTGCCGCCACCAAGAAGCCTGTGTGCAAGCACAGGTCACTATCCACACCTCCCTTCCGGGGAGCCTGTGCAGCCCGCCACGCTAGGGTCCCGGGATCCAGGGACAACTCCCCCGGGAGAATGCATGGCGCACCTCAGGCTGGTGCAACGTTACGCTGGCCTCTGCCACCGCAGGCTCGCCCCACACTCTGTGCCCCTCCTTCCCCCCGGTCTGAGTGAGCCAGAGCTCCCGAATCAGCGGCGCCTTTCACCCCGTCCTGTCTGAGTGAAGAACACACGCCCTCCGGCGACCGACACGCAAAGGCGGGGCCAAATCCAAAGCTGAACGCCTGTGAGCTGTGAGAACAAAGAAGAGAAAGGGAAATCTTGACCAGCAGCCTCAGAAGCAGCGGTTTAAGCTCCACAATCAATTTGATGTACCCTGCATCTGTGGAATACCTGAATAGACAATGACTCACCCCAAATTGAGGAGGTGGACTTTGAGAGAAAGATTTATGATTTTTTCCCTTTTTCCTCTTTTTGTGAGTGTGTATGTGTATGCTTCTGTATGAGATTTTGTCTGTATAGCTTTGCTTCCACCATTTGTCCTAGGGTCCTACCCATCCTTTTTTTTTTATATATAATTTTTTTCTTAATAATAATTTTTTATTTTAATAACTTTATTTTATTTTACTTTATCTTCTTTCTTTCTTTCTTTCCTTCCTTCCCTCCTTTAGACAACAAATCATCCCAAATTGAGGAGGTGAACTTTGAGAGCAAGATTTATGATTTTTTTCCCCTTTTCCTCTTTTTGTGAGTGTGTATGTGTATGCTTCTGTATGAGATTTTGTCTGTATAGCTTTGCTTCCACCATTTGTCTTAAGGTTCTATCCGTCTAGTTTTTTTGTTGTTGTTTTTTTGTTTGTTTTTTCTAATTTTTTTCTTAATAATTATTTAATTTAATAACTTTATTATATTTTACTTTATCTTCTTTCTTTCTTTTTTCCTTCCTTCCCTCCTTCCTTCATTCCTTCCTCCCACCGTCCCTTCCTCCCTACATCCTTTCTTTCTTTCCTTCTTTCCTTTTCTTTCTTTCTTCCTTCCTTCCTTCCTTCCATCCACCCTTCCTTCCTTTCTTTTTCTTTCTTTCTTTCTTTCTTACCTTCTTTCTTTCTTCCTACTTCTACTAGTTCTTTCTTTCTACTTTTTCTCCCTTTTATTCTGAGCCGTGTGGATAAAAGTCTCTTGGTGCTCCAGCCAGGAGTCAGTGCTGTGCCTCTGAGGTGGGAGAGCCAACTTCAGGACACTGCTGAACAAGAGACCTCCCAGCTCCACATAATATCAAATGGCGAAAATCTCCCACAGATCTCCATCTCAACGCCAGCACCCAGCTTCACTCAATGACCAGCAAGCTACAGTGCTGGACACTCTATGCCAAACAACTAGCAAGAGAGGAGCACAACCCCACCCATTAGCAGAGAGGTTGCCTAAAATCATAAGGCCACAGACACCCCAAAACACACCACCAGACATGGACCTGCCCATCAGAAAGACAAGATCCAGCCTCATCCACCAGAACACAGGCACTAGTCCCCTCCACCAGGAAGCCTACACAACCCACTGAACCAACCTTAGCTGCGGGGGACAGACACCAAAAACAACGGGAACTATGAACCTGCAGCCTGCAAAAAGGAGACCCCGAACACAGTAAGATAAGCAAAATGAGAAGACAGAAAAACACACAGCAGATGAAGGAGCAAGATAAAAACCCAGCAGACCTAACAAATGAAGAGAAAATAGGCAGTCTACCTGAAAAATAATTCAGAATAATGATAGTAAAGATGATCCAAAATCTTGGAAATAGAATAGACAAATGCAAGAAACATTTAACAAGGACCTAGAAGAACTAAAGATGAAACAAACAACAATGAACAACACAATAAATGAAATGAAAAATACTCTAGATGGGATCAATAGCAGAATAACTGAGGCAGAAGAACGGATAAGTGACCTGGAAGATAAAATAGTGGAAATAACTACGGCAGAGCAGAATAAAGAAAAAAGAATGAAAAGAACTGAGGACAGTCTCAGAGACCTCTGGGACAACATTAAATGCACCAACATTCGAATAACAGGGGTTCCAGAAGAAGAGAAAAAGAAAGGGACTGAGACAATATTTGCAGAGATTATAGTTGAAAACTTCCCTAATATGGGAAAGGAAATAGTTATTCAAGTCCAGGAAGCACAGAGAGTCTCATACAGGACAAATCCAAGGAGAAATATGTCAAGACACATATTAATCAAACTATCAAAAATTAAATACAAAGAAAGCATATTAAGAGCAGCAAGGGAGAAATAACACACAAGGGAATCCCCATAAGGTTAATAGCTGATCTTTCAGCAGAAACTCTGCAAGTCAGAAGGGAGTGGCAGGACATATTTAAAGTGATGAAGGAGAAATATCTGCAACCAAGATTACTCTACCCAGCAAGGATCTCATTCAGATTTGATTAAGAAATTAAAACTTTTACCAACAAGCAAAAGCTCAGAGAGTACAGCACCACCAAACCAGCTTTACAACAAATGCTAAAGGAACTTCTCTAGGCAAGAAACACAAGAGAAGGAAAAGACCTACAATAACGAACCCAAAACAATTTAGAAAATGGGAATAGGAACATACATATTGATAATTACCTTAAATGTAAATGAACTAAATGCTCCCACCAAAAGACACAGATTGGCTGAATGGATACAAAAACAAGACCCGTATATATGCTGTCTACAAGAGACCCACTTCAGACCTAGAGACACATACAGACTGAAAGTAAGGGGATGGAAAAAGATATTCCATGTAAATGGAAACCAAAAGAAAGATGGAGTAGCAATTCTCGTATCAGACAAAATAGACTTTAAAGACTATTAGAAGAGACAAAGAAGGACACTACATAATGATCAAGGGATCGATCCAAGAAGAAGATATAACAATTGTAAATATTTATGCACCCAACATAGGAGCACCTCAATACATAAGGCAAATACTAACAGCCATAAAAGGGGAAATCAGCAGTAACACATTCATAGTAGGGGACTTTAACACCCCACTTTCACCAATGGACAGATCATCCAAAATGAAAATAAATAAGGAAACACAAGCTTTAAATGATACATTAAACAAGATGGACTTAATTGATATTTATAAGACACTCCATCCAAAAACAACAGAATACACATTTTTCTCAAGTGCTCATGGAACATTCTCCAGGATAGATCATATCTTGGGTCACAAATCAAGCCTTGGTAAATATAAGAAAATTGAAATTGTATCAAGTATCTTTTCCGACCACGACGCTATGAGACTACATATCAATTACAGGAAAAGATCTGTAAAAAATACAAACACATGGAGGCTAAACAATACACTACTTAATAACGAAGTGATCAAAGAGGAAAGAGGAAATTTAAAAAATACCTAGAAAAAAATGACAAAGGAGACATGATAACCCAAACCCTATGGGATGCAGCAAAAGCAGTTCTAAGAGGGAAGTTTATAGCAATACAAGCCCACCTTAAGAAACAGGAAACATCTCGAATAAACAACCTAACCTTGCACCTAAAGCAATTAGAGAAAGAAGAACAAAAAAACCCCAACGTTAGCAGAAGGAAAGAAATCATAAAACTCAGATCAGAAATAAATGAAAAAGAAATGAAGGAAATGATAGCAAAGATCAATAAAACTATAAGCTGGTTCTTTGAGAAGACAAACAAAATAGATAAACCATTAGCCAGACTCATCAAGAAAAAAAGAGAGAAGACTCAAATCAATAGAATTAGAAATGAAAATGGAGAAGTAACAACTGACACTGCAGAAATACAAAAGATCATGAGAGATTGCTATAAGCAACTCTATGCCAATAAAATGGACAACCTGGAAGAAATGGACAAATTCTTAGAAATGCACAACGTGCCAAGACTGAATCAGGAAGAAATAGAAAATATGAACAGACCAATCACAAGCACTGAAATTGAAACTGTGATTTAAAATCTTCCAACAAACAAACGCCCAGGACCAGATGGCTTCACAGGCAAATTCTATCAAACATTTAGAGAAGAGCTAACACCTATCCTTCTCAAACTCTTCCAAAATATAGCAGAGGGAGGAACACTCCCAAACTCATTCAACGAGGCCACCATCACCTTGATACCAAAACCAGACAAGGATGTCACAAAGAAAGAAAACTACAGGCCAATATCACTGATGAACATAGATGCAAAAATCCTCAACAAGATACTAGCAAACAGAATCCAGCAGCACATTAAAAGGATCATACACCATGATCAAGTGGGGTGTATTCCAGGAATGCAAGGATTCTTCAATATATGCAAATCTATCAATGTGATAAACTATATTAACAAATTGAAGGAGAAAAACCATACGATCATCTCAATAGATGCAGAGAAAGCTTTTGACAAAATTCAACACCAATTTATGATAAATACCCTGCAGAAAGTAGGCATAGAGGTAACTTTCCTCAACATAATAAAGGCCATATATGACAAACCCACAGCCAACATCATCCTCAATGGTGAAAAACTGAAAGCATTTCCACTAAGATCAGGAACAAGACAAGTTTGTCCACTCTCACCACTCTTATTCAACATAGTTTCGGAAGTTTTAGCCACAGCCATCAGAGAAGAAAAGGAAATAAAAGGAATCCAAATCGGAAAAGAAGAAGTAAAGCTGTCACTGTTTGCAGATGACATGATACTATACATAGAGAATCCTAAAGATGCTACCAGAAAACTACTGGAGCTAATCAATGAATTTGGTAAAGTAGCAGGATACAAAATTAATGCACAGAAATCTCTGGCATTCCTATACACTAATGATGAAAAATCTGAAAGTGAAATCAAGAAGACACTCCCATTTACCACTGCAAGAAAAAGAATAAAATATCTTGGAATAAACCTACCTAAGGAGACAAAAGACCTGTATGCAGAAAATTATAAGACAGTGATGAAAGAAAATAAAGATGATACAAATAGATGGAGAGATATACCATGTTCTTGGATTGGAAGAATCAACATTGTGAAAATGACTCTACTACCCAAAGCAATCTACAGGTTCAATGCAATCCTTATCAAACTACCACTGGCATTTTTCACAGAACTAGAACAAAAAATTTCACAATTTGTATGGAAACACAAAAGACCTCGAATAGCCAAAGCAATCTTGAGAATGAAAAACGGAGCTGGAGTAATCAGGCTCCCTGACTTCAGATTGTACTACAAAGCTACAGTAATCAAAGCAGTATGGTACTGGCACAAAAACAGAAAGATACATCAATGGAACAGGACAGAAAGCCCAGAGATAAACACATGCACATATGGTCACCTTTTCTTTGATGAAGGAGGCAGGAATGTACAGTGGAGAAAGGACAGCCTCTTCAATACGTGGAGCTGGGAAAACTGGACAGGTACATGTAAAAGTATGAGATTAGGTCACTCCCAACACCATACACAAAAATAAGCTCAAAATGGATTGAAGACCTAAATGTAAGGCCAGAAACTATCAAACTCTTAGAGGAAAACATAGGCAGAACGCTCTATGACATAAATCACAGCAAGGTCCTTTCTGACCCACCTCCTAGAGAAATGGAAATAAAAACAAAAATTAAAAAATGCGTCCTAATGACACTTCAAAGCTTTTGCACAGCAAAGGAAACCATAAACAAGACCAAAAGACAACTCTCAGAATGGGAGAAAATATTTGCAAATGAAGCAACTGAGAAAGGATTAATCTCCAAAATTTACAAGCAACTCATGCAGCTCAATAACAAAAAAACAAACAACCCAATCCAAACATGGGCCGAAGACCTAAATAGACATTTCTCCAAAGAAGATATACAGACTGCCAACAAACACATGAAAGAATGCTCAACATCATTAATCATTAGAGAAATGCAAATCAAAACTACAATGAGATATCATCTCACACCAGTCAGAATGGCCATCATCAAAAAATCTAGAAACAATAAATGCTGGAGAGGGTGTGGAGAAAAGGGAACCCTCTTGCACTGCTGGTGTGAATTTGAATTGGTATAGCCACTATGGAGAACAGTATGGAGGTTCCTTAAAAAACTAAAAATAGAACTACCATATGACCCAGTAATCCCACTACTGGGCGTATACCCTGAGAAAACCGTAATTCAAAAAGAGTCATGTACCAAAATGCTCATTGCAGCTCTATTTACAATAGCCTGGAGATGGAAGCAACCTAAGTGCCCATCACCAGATGAATGGATAAAGAAGATGTGGCACATATATACAATGGAATATTACTCAGCCATAAAAAGAAACGAAATTGAGCTATTTGTAATGAAGTGGATTGACCTAGAGTCTGTCATACAGAGTGAAGTAAGTCAGAAAGAGAAAGACAAATACAGTATGCTAACACATATATATGGAAGTTAAGAAAAAAAAATGTCATGAAGAACCTAGAGGTAAGACAGGAATAAAGACACAGACCTACTAGAGAACAGACTTGAGGATATGGGTAGGGGGAAGTATAAGCTGTGACAAAGAGAGAGAGTGGCATGGACATATATACACTACCAAACGTAAGGTAGATAGCTAGTGGGAAGCAGCCGCATAGCACAGGGAGATCAGCTCGGTTCTTTATGACCACCTGGCGGGGTGGGATAGGGTAGGGTGGGAGGGAGGGAGACGCAAGAGGGAAGAGATATGGGAACATATGTATATGTATAACTGATTCACTTTTTTATAAAGCGGAAACTAACACACCATTGTAAAGCAATTATACCTCAATAAAGATGTTTAAAAAAATAAATAATAATGTAGATATAGTTATAGGTCAACATGTATGAACCCCATGTTAACCACAAATCATAAAACATATAGATACACAACAGCTACAGTAAAAGGAACACAAGCATACCACTAAAGAAAACCATCAAACCACAAGAAAAGAAACTAAAAGAATAAACGAACAGAGAAGAACTATACCAGAAAACACATAACAAAATGACAATAAGTACATACCTATCAAAAATCACTTTAAATATCAATGGACTAAATGTTGTAATCAAAAGACACAGGGTGGCTGATTGGTGGGAAAAAAAACCCCACCTATATGCTGCTTATAAGAGACTCACTTCAGAGCTAAAGACACACAGAGACTGAAAGTTAAGGGATGGAAAAAGATATTTCATGCAAACAGAAATGACAAGAAAGTGGGTGTAGCAATACTCATATCAGACAAAATAAACTTCAAAACAAAGTATATAATAAAAGACAAAGAAGGGCGTTATATAATGATAAATGGATCAATACAAGAAGAAGATATAATACTCATTAACATATAGTCACCTAACCAGGAGCACCTAAATATGTATAAAGCAAAAGTAATAGGCATAAAATGAGAAACTGACCATAATACAATAATAATACAGAACTTTAACACCCCACTTGCATGAATGGACAGATCATCCAGACAGAAAATTAATTTAAAAAAAACAGCAGTCTTAAGTGACACAGCAGACCCGCTGAACTTAATAGATATCTGAGGATATTCCATTCCCAAACAGCAGAATACACATTCTTTTCAAGTGCACCTGGAATATTCTCCAGGACACATCACATGCTAGACCACAAAACAAGTCTCAACAAATTTAAGAGGATAGATATTATAGCAAGCATTTTTTTCTGATGACAGTATGAAACTAGAAATCAATTATATAATAGGAAGAAAAATGGGAAAAACACAAACACATGGAGACTAAACAACATGCTACCGAAAAACTAATAGGTCAATGAAGAAATCAAAGAGGAAATCAGAAAATACCTCAAGACAAATGAAAATGGAAACACAACTTTCCAAAATCTATGGGATGCAGCAAAAACAGTTCTAAGAGAAAAGTTTATAGTAATACAGGACTACCTCAAGAAATAAGAAAAGATCTCAAATAAGTGACCTAATCTGCCATCTAAAAGAATTAGGAAAAGAAGAAGAAGCAAAACCCAAAGTCAGCAGAGGGAAATAAATAATAACAATCAGAAAGGAAATAAATAAAATATAGACAAAAAAATAGAAAAGATCAATAAAGTCCAGAGCTAGGTTTTTGAAATAATAAACAAAATTGATAAATCTTTGGTCAGGCTCATGAAGAAAAAAAAAGAGAGAGGGCCCAAATACACAAAATAAGTAATGAAAGAGTATAAATAATAACAGATATCACAGACATACAAAAAATCATAAGAGGGTTTCCCTGGTGGTGCAGTGGTTGAGAGTCCGCCTGCCAATGCAGGGGACATGGGTTCGTGCCCTGGTCCAGGAAGATCCCACATGCCTTGGAGTGGCTAGGCCCGTGAGCCATGGCTGCTGAGCCTGCGCATCTGGAGCCTGTGCTCCACAACAGTGAGAGGCCCGCATACCGCAAAAAAAAAAAAAAAAAAAAAAAAAAAAATCATAAGAGAATACTACAAACAGTTATATGACAATTGGACAACCTAAGAGAAACGGACAAATTTTTAGAACATACAAATTCCCAAGACTGAATCAGGAAGAAACAGTCTGACCAGACCGATTGCTAGTAATGAAATTGAATTTGTAATAAAAATACTCCCAGCAAACAACTCCAGGACTGAGTGGCTTCACAGGGGAATTCTACCAAAAATATAAAGAAGAGCTAATACCTATGCTTCTCAAACTATTCCAAAAAATTGAAGAGGAGGGAACACTCCCAAATTCATTTTTCAAGGCCACCATTACCGTGATACCAAAACCAGACAAAAACTCTACAGAAGAAGAAAATTATAGGCCAGTATCTCTGATAAATATAGATGCAAAAATCCTCAACAAAATATTAGCAAACTGAATTCAACAATATATGAAAAGGATCATACACCAAGATCAAGTGAGATTTATTCCATGGTCATAAGGATGAGTCAAGATTTGCAAATCAATGTGATACACCACATTAACAAAAGGAAGGATAAAAATCACATGATCATGTCAATAGATCTGGAAAAAGCATTTGAGAAAATTTAGCATCCATTCATGATAAAAATTCTCATCAAAGTTGGCATAAAAGTAATATCTCATCATAATAAAGGCCAGTTATGACAAACCTACAGCTAACATACTCAACAGTGAAAAGTTGACAGCTTTTCCTCTAAAATCATGAACAAGACAAGGATGCTCATTATCATCACTTCTATTTAATATTGTATTGGAAGTTCTAGCCGCAGCAATCAGATAAGAAAATGAAATAAAAGGCATCGAAACTAGAAGGGAAGAAATAAAACTGGTACTATTTGCAGATGACATGATACTATATATAGAAAACCCTAAAGTCTCCACCAAAAAACTATTACAACCAATAAAGGAACTCCGTTATGCTGTAGGAGATGAGATTAGTATAGAAATAATAAAGAAATCTGTTTCTTTTCTATACAATAATAATGAAATATCAGAAAGAGAAAATTTTACAAAACAAATCCATTTAAAATTGCACCCAAAAGAATAAAATACCTCAGAATAAACTTAACCCAGGACTTGAAAAACTTATACCCCCAAAACTATAAAACACTAATGAAGGAAATTAAAGGTGATACAGAGAAATGGAAAGATATCTTGTGCTCTTGTATTGGAAGAATTAATGTTGTTAAAATGGTCATACTATCCAAAGCAGTCTACAGATTTGATGTATGATATTTTAAAAAATACTCATGACATTTTTCAAAGAACTAGAATAATCTTAAAATTTATATAGAATCACAAAAGACCCAACATTGCCAAAACAATCTTGAGAAAAAAGGACGAAGCTAGAGATATCATGCTCCCTGATTTCAGACTCTACTGCAAAGCTACTGTAATCACAACAGTAGGCACTGGCACAAAAATAGACACATAGATCAATGGAACAGAATGGAGAACCCAGAAATAAGCCCAAGCACATATAGCTAATTAATCTATGACAAAGGAGGCAAGAATATACAATAGAGAAAAGACAGTCTCTTCAACAAGTGGTGCTGGGAAAACTACACAGCTACATGTAAAAGAATGAGACTAGAACATTTCCTCACACCATATACAAAAATAAACTCAAAATAGTTTAAAGACCTAAATGTAAGACGTGTAACCATAAAATTCCTAGAAGGGAACATAAGCAGAACACTCTTTCACATAAATTATAGCAGTATTTTTTGGATCTGTCTTTTAAGGCAAAAGAAATAAAAAAATAGCAAAAATAAACAAATGGGACCTAATTAAACTTAAAAGCTTTTGCATAGCAAAAGAAACCATCAACAAAGTGAAAAGACAACGTACTGAATGAGAGAAAATATTTGCAAATGATGTGACTGATAAGGAGTATATATTCAAAATATATATAATAACTCATACAACTCAATAACAAAAAAGCAAACAACTCAATTAAAAAATGGTCAGAAGACCTGAATAGATGTTTTTTTGAAGAAGATATACAGATGGCCAACAGGCACATGAAGAGATGCTCAGCATCCTTAATCATCAGAGAAATGCAAATTAAAATCACAATGAGATATCACCTCACACCTGTCAGAACAGCTATCATCAAAAAGTCTACAAATAACAAATGTTGGTGAGGATGTGGTGAAAAGGGAACCCAAGTAAACTGTTGGTGGGAATGTAAACTGGTGTAGCCACTATAGAAAAGAGAATGGAAGTTCCTCAAAAAAACTAAACATAGAACTATCAAATGATACAGCAATCCCACTCCTGGGTATATATCTGAATAAAATGAAAACACTAATTTGAAAAGGTACATGCACCCCAATGTTCATAGCAGCATTATTTACAATGGCTATATAGTGATCGCTTTGGCAGCACATATACAATAGCTATGTAAGTAACCTAAGACATAGAAGCAACTTATGTGTCCACGAACAGATGCATGAATAAAGAAGAAATTATATATATGTATACACACACACACACACACACACACACACAATGGAATATTACTCAGCCATAAAAAAGAATGAAATTCTGCCATTTGCAACAACATGGATAGACATAGATGGTATTATGCTTAATGAAATAAATCAGAGAAAGACAAATACTCTATGCTATCACTTATATGTTGAATCTAAAAAATAAAATAAATGAATGAAGATAACAAAATAGAAACAGACTCACAGATATAGAGAGCAAACTAGTGGTTACCAGTGGGCAGAGGGAAGTGAGTAGGGGCAGGAAAGGGAGAGGGGATTAAGAGATACAAACTATGTATAAAATAAATAAGCAACAAGGACAGATTGTAAAGCACAGAGAAATATAGCTATTATTTTGTAATATCTTCAAATGGAGTATAATCTATAAATATATTGAATTCTTATGTTGTACGCTTGAAAATAATATAATATTGTAAATCAACTATACATCAATTAAAGTAGTAAAAGAAAATAAAGTAAAAGAAAATAAAATAAATGAACCCCAAAATATTCCAAATACAAAAATATATATTATTAATTTTGAGTTACTAATGCCACCATTTTATAATAACTGGATAAGTCAACTCTAACACCATCTTTTCAAAATTAGCCTAAAGAACTGCACAAAAAGTGTGATAAATTGATAGGAGACAGTATAATTTTTTGAAAACATTTCTTTTAACCTCTGCCTGACCATTCTTTTCTGATGTTCTCTCCACCTATCTTAATACAGAGTGTCTGTCTTATTACTTGCTCTTATTTTTGTGTTTACTCTCACACGTTGTTATTGTACTAAATTCTGTCTTCATCCATCGTCTTTTTTTTCTCTGAACATATCTCTGAGAGGTTTCATACATAGCCATCATTTCAATACTGATAGTTTCCAAATGTATAACTACAACTCTGATTTATTATATTTCCAAGTCAAGAGCTTGTTTCTGGACTGAATTGTATCTCATACTGAAGTACAGCTTAGTGGTAAAAAGAATAACCTCTGAAGCCAGACGTATTAGTTATCTATTGCTGATAACAAATTATCACACTTAGTGGCTTAAAAATACACATTTACTAATTATACCCTTACTGTGGGCAGGAGTTAATTCTGACTTAACTTTATACTCTGCTTCAGATACTTTCAAATGGCTGCAATCAATGTATTGGCCGGGGTGTGGGCCAAAGCCTTGACCAAATTTCCAAATTTACGTGGTTGCTGGCAGGATTTAGTTTCATGCAGGATGTTGGACTAAGGATATCAATTCTTCACTGGTTAAAGAAGCCACCCTTACTCAGTTCCTTGCCACTCCGTCCTCTCAAATATGGCATATGGCTTCATTAAAGCCAGCTAAACAGTCTGCTAATAAGACAGAAATCACAATCTTATATAATATCATCATAGAAGCAGCATCCTATTACATTATCTGTTGTCAGATATGAGTGGCTAGGCCAGCCCATCTCTGAAGAGAGGAGATTACACAAGGGGGTGTGTGGTAGGCAGAATTTTAAAATCCTCCCATAAGACTCTCATCCCTAGTCATTCATTCAAACACTAATCTAGGCACTGGTGTGAAGTGGCTTTGAAGATGAAATTAAAGTTACTAATCAACCGGTCTAATTAGTAGTAAGACGATCCACCTGGATTATCCGAAGGGGGTAATCTAATCACATGAGCCCTTAAAAGCCACGGATTTTCTCTGACTGGTATCAGAGACATGAGGTGGAAAAGGAAAGCAGAGAAGAGGTAAGGCAGAAGAGAAGGCTAGGGTGATCTGGGATTCCACCTGCTTTTGCTGGCTTTGAAGATTGAGAAAGGGAGCCACATGCCAGGGAATGTGGACAGCTCCAGAAGCTCAAAATGACCCCTGATTTACAGCCAACAAGGAAACAGGGCCTCGGTCCTATAACCATGGGAACTAATTTCAGCTACAAACCTCAAAGAGCCTAGAAACATGCTCTCCCCTGAAGCCTCCAGAAAGAACACGGCCCTGATAACATCATGACTTCGACCTTGTAAGACTTGCTGTGTCCGGGCTTTTAACCCAAAGAAATTATAATACAATAAATTTATGCAGTTTTAAGCTGCTAAACTTGTGGTAATTTGTTAAGGCATCAATAGAAAACTAATATACGTGTAGTACCAGGAGGTGAGGATCATTAGGAAACATCTTAGGATCTGCTGCCAGACCAGACTACCTGGGCTTTGAGACTTACTAGCTATGGGACCAGGGCAAGCTAGTTCTCTGTGCCTCAGTTTTCTCATCTGTAACATGGAGATAATAACAGTAGTACCCAATCCTTAGGTTTGGCATGAAGAACAAGTAAGTTTATATATGGAGAGAAGAGTGACAGGCAAGTTATAAGTGCTATATCTGTCGGTTATCAGTATTCTTTCTAGAAGATAATTATTTCTATTTTTCCTAAAATCTCAAGGCATAGTTATTTTGGAAGTAAAAGAGTTAAAGATAATATCATAGTATAATACAATATTTCATTTTCTTTGCCCAAAATAGTAGGAATAGGGGAAGCAACACAACAATCATAATATAGAAAACTTTCCTTATCTAAATAAATCAGGCAACAGGCGTGCAGTTCTTGATAGTGATCAGCTAGTGACATTTATTAGGGCAAAACAGTATAAATGCAACAGATGGTTCATTCACTTCTACTAAAATTGATTCAGTTTAATCAACAGACTCTCTCCAATGAAAAGCTTAGTATTGAACTCATGGTTTATATTTTGCATTCTTAGTTAACTTTCAGATGGTTTTGATAATTACTCTATAGGAAAAACAATATTTCTTGCCATCTCCAACTGTTTTCTGATTATATTGAGTTTTCTTAACCTCCACCACTGCATTTGGTCTTTTAGAGTTTTGAAATATGTTTTAATTTTTTTCATGAATTTATCTTGTCAGCCCATCATAAATTAGTCCTTTTCCTATTTCTCTTTCTGAATCTAATTCTTTATTGCACACTATAGTTCATTTTTAAGTGACTTGAAACAAGAAAGAGCAATTAATCTGTGTGGAATTTAAATGTTATACTTCTAGATAAACTTGTTTTTCATAATTTGAAACTGATCATTCTCAGGGTTGTAAATTTTTTGTTGGTGGAAGTTATATATTATTTTAAGTTGTCCACCTCTTTCAGGCCATTAGATCATTGTTCTGAAATCTGCAGAATTTTTCTGTTTTTATAGTTAATTCTTAGTTATTGACCATGAAACCAAGCAAAACCTGCACCCCACTCCCCCTTCCAAGTACAAAGGCTTCTCCATGTCCCCTGCCTCTTGTCTGTAGAAAAGCTGAAGTCTCCCAGGCCTCCCTGGTTCACAAAAGAGCAGGCTCAAGTAGTTAATTATTAGACAATAAAGTCACAGAATCTTTCAGGGTCAGATGAACATTCCTGAGTTGTTTTACAGATACTATAACTGCCATCAGAGAGAAAAAGCTAATTGCATGATGACCAGACTGTCACTATGACATAAGCTACTCCATCTTGAGCAGTACTGAATCTATGGCTAGCACAATTCCATGAGCTGGCCTCAAGATAATGGGATTAACATTATTACTCACAGTAATCTATATTTTTGTGGGCACCAAAATAATTGTAGCTTGCTCTGCCTGTATATGTAAGTGGGCAACTAAAATTGTCAGCAAAGAGATGCTACAGACCCATGTTGACATCTTCCATGTCATGCTGACACCCTATGTCAGCATGAAGAAGTTGCAGAAGATGAACCTTTGCCCCTAATCCCATAGAAATGGAATGATGTTTGACTGTGGGGAATTGAAAGCAGCTCATTTGCCTATTTCTGTTCCTCTCTAACCTTAAAAGACCCTAATTATAGGAATGAGATCAGTAGGCAATTTAACTCCTGACTTATGCTCTCCTGAATGCATACCATGCCTTGCACAACCTGTTGATTCTTTTCCTAGATTAAAAGAAATAAGAACGAAGAATTAAATAGTTAAAGAATGACTAGCTCCCTACCCCCAGCAGCCCCCTTAGCAATCCTGCAGGCAGATAACATGGCAAGAATACATCTAAAGAAAGAATCAGCCAGTCTGCCTGCAATGAAGAATGATGCAGAATCCAACCTCCTGCCTCAATGATTCACTGAAACTCCCCTTTTTCCCTTTAAAAACTGTCATGGTTGAGAAGAATATTCGAGTTGGTCTCAGGACATAAGTTCACCTTCTCCCCAGATTGCTGGCTTTTCTGAAAAAAGCAACTTTCCTTTCTAACAACACTTGCCTCTCAATTATGGGCTTTTGATCAGCGAGCAGCTGAACCTACGTTCATTAACAACCATCCCTCCTTATTCACTGATTTTTATGATTATAGAAATAATTTTCTATAATTTATAACAAAAAGTGTTTCTGCCTTATTTTCCCTTTTGAAATATCTGGAAATACAGTTTTATGAAAATATAATATTTCTCCCTATTTTCTAAATTTAAAGAATCCTTCTGCTTTATCATCATTATCATTATTTTATTGCCCCCCTCTAGGGTATGCAAATAGTTAAGGTTAATGATTTGCCCATTTTTCTAATTCTTCTGTAATCCCACTTTATCTGTTTGCCTTAACCTTGCCCCAAGTTGCAACTTCATTAAAAATTAATAAACAAACAGCAAACCTTTAAACAACTTGGGCAGTTTGACATGAGAGGGGATTCGATGAATAAGTACATACTTATTCTTGGAATGTTCTTACTAACAGTGCCATTTGGTGGTATGAAATTCCTTTCTTTTCAGCTCAGGCAAATCTAAGTGAACACCCAACTTCTAGTGGGAAAGCAAAGGGATAATAGTGCCAGGTGGTGACTGGGAAAAGCAGCAGTGGGGTGTGGGGGGTTGCACAGTTGAAATTTCTTTTTGGTACTATAAAACCATGGGTGGTCCTTTCCCTTTTTCACACTTGCTTCTTAAGTTACCTTGATAGCCAGGAGTCTAGGGAGGCCTCATGAAGCCATAGCATCCTAGGAGCATTATTTTACCATTCATTTAGAAGTCAATACAAGCACCTGAAAGAATATATGTGTTAGGTGATTGCTCAGTGAATACTTAGTGTACCCAATAGCAATCTCAAGGCAAATTGTGTAAATATCATTAGAAGAGAATTTAAAATTTTAATCAATTATTCTAATAAATAAGTGAAATTCACCATAGAGACCATGGACTTCAATGGAGGGCCCATCTATCTCTTTAATGTCCTGGAGTTCATTATTGATTTCATAAATACACTATTTTCATCATAAATATTTATCATTAGTGTCTTATTCTAACTTACCTTTGCTATTATATTGAAATGAAGAACAGAATACAATATTAACCTTGGAATTGAAACTGGGTCTCAGAGGGATGAGACTGTCCATTCTAGTACATTCTCATTTCTGCAAATGACTGAAAAAATATAAACATATATTTAACATTTTAAGGAAAAAAAAATGAACATAAAGCAAGCAGCCAATCCAAAGGATTTGGAGGTGCTTGTAAACAGAGTTATATGCTAATAAAGTATGGTTTTGACAGATGTGTAATATGCTATCTGGCCTACAAAAGATATTTGTGGTCATTTCAAAAACACGATTAGATGGCATCAGGGAGAACTGCAGTATTTAAAAAGGAATGAATTTTTAAAGTAGCTAATAACCTTTGCAGATGTTTTAGAAAGTATTATAAAATGTTCTGTTAAATGTATAACACATATAATTTTGTTCTAAGTGTTCTTTTTTAACTGTAATAATCAGGGGTGAGTTTACAGTTAATAACTGGCATTGCCCAAGCATCAGCCAATCAGAACACATTAGAAAAGAGCTCTGCAGGCCCTGCTGTGCCGGTGAATCCTTTAGTTCTTGGATTACGCTGAAGTTCAGCTGGGTGTGGGGGAGGGGTGTTGGCTTCTGGGATAGTAAAGGATTCTCAGAGAGTGGAGTTTTAACAACAAGTATGGAATTATTTAAATACTATAACTGTGCCAATGTGTACCAGCTAAATATCAGCCCTGGTAATAATTATAGTAGTTATTGAAAGGCTACTTAGAATATATATGCATTTCTTCCAAGACAGTCAAAATACATGTGTATTGGAAATTATCACTACCTAGAATTGATTTTTTAAAGTAATATATTTTAGCATTTTGAAACTAAAAAAAAAGGAGCTTGGAGTTAACTGCATCTAAATCCTTAAATTTAGAGCATGGGTTAGTAAACAAAAATATGATGGATGAATTGTGTGTGTGTGTGTATGGCTATTAAACATATATATGCCATACACATATGTATGTTTTATGTATATACATATATAATTGTTGCTCTCTATATAGCACACATACACATATTATGTGATATATGTGATACATATATGTGTATATATATCTCTCTCACACACACACACATATATAACTGCTTTAAATCAAAACTGTAATCCCCGCATATGTTCCTGCCAGCACCACATAACTTTTAGAAAGAAAATATTCATATTTTCAACCTTTGATTTCCTACTTTCATTTTCAATGATTTCTCATTTAAAACTAGTCAGAACCTGTTAGGAGAAAAAAATAAATCAGAATGCATTTATTAGCACATTTTACAGTAAACATGTACAGTGAACACTACTTTAAAGTTTCTCAAATATAAAACATGTCAATGGAATTTTATCAGTGATAGAATAATACTGTGAAAACATAAGAGGGAAAAAAACCCAAGATTTTGTCTAAGCAAGAAAAGGCAAGATACAGCAAAAATGATATTTGCTTAACAGCCCTTAGTAATTTGAGCACTAAAACAAGTGGGACACTCACGAGGATAAAAAGTTTTTTCTAGCTAAGCAAAATTCTACTTTATATTTTGAAATACATATTGTTTTTAAAGCATTACAAGAATATAGAAAAGTGTGTCATGTTATATAGGAGCAACACAGGTCTAAATTCTTTCCTCAAAGACTGGAAGCCTAGAAAATGCATTTCCCAGATCCACTTGCTATGAGAGGTCAGGTTCACATTCCAATCAATGACACAAAACTTGTACAAGAACTGGAAGATACAAGTGAAGGAGAAACCATTATTCTGTTCTAACGGTAACAGGTGTACACAAGGGCAGAAGGTATCTCAGAAGATTCTAGTAGCTTCAGGAGAGGTCCTGAAAAATCACCCGCTTTTGTATTGCAGGCAATAGAGATCACCAGCATTGTTATGTCATTTTAACAATTTCTAATTTCCTCATATCCAGTAGTGGTTTTCGCTAGGCTTTACTCTCATCCTACCAAAGTTTTTAAAGTATATAATCTATCGAATCCCTTCCCGCTAAAATACCTAACTAGTTTCTATTCTCTAAATTGACGAATAAGTGTGAAAAATTTTTAAATAATATTATATGTTTCATAGGATTGTAATGGAAAATATACAAGAGAAAGCATTTAGCACAGCGCCTGTGCTATTATTTTCATCACTATTATTTTACCATTGGTTGAATGTCCTTCCTGACCCAACCTCTCTGACTAGACACATATCACAATCAGCCACTGTGCTTAAGAGAAAGAAGCTGACCTCCCATATTCAAGATTTCTAAGAATAGTTGCATCATCTGCAACTGACACCACCTTGACTAGCCCCATTTAGAACTTTGAACTTGAAGCTTCAGAATTATCTTTGGAAAGTTTCTATAACCTATCACAGTCAATTGTGTTCATTCTCTCTATGCAGCGTTCCTCTCATATATTTGTCTCCATTTCTAAGAGCACTACCATATTATAGGGATAATGACATGTAAATGATATACTGTATTTAATCATCCAGAATATCCAGGAGAGTGCTGGTCCATAGTAGGCTCTCAATTCTAATTACTTTCTCTTTCCCATAAGGCTTTTAATATTACTGTTAAGTATTTCAAACTGATGTCCTTGTAAGGATGTCTATTTGGTAACTTTGCCTCTGGCATCTCCCAATTCTCATCTATATGGCATTCTATTGTCTAATTAATCTTCCTTAAAAAAGTTTTCTGAGCATGACATTCCAATTGTTAGAAGTCTTCAAATACCCACAGAATAATTTTTTGCCCTTCTCCCCAGGAATTCAAAGTTCTGCATACTGTATCTACATGTTAGTGTCTAATGTTACCTCTTATTGCTTCTGTCTTTACACCTCATTTTTCTAGTACAACTGGACTAGTTGATATTCACTGGTAAGCCCCATATTTTGGATCTCTGCTTTTACTGTTTATTCTTCTAAATGCCTTTCTCCCCATCTTTACTTACTATAATTATACCCATCTTCCAAGGTTGTTCAAATATCATGCTGGTAATGAAGCCATAGCCAAAGGGAACCCACTCTCCTAACTTTTCTTATGGTTGAATTGACTATAGTCTTCCTTATGTTATAGTAAATTTGTATATTTTCTTCTATTTCAGCTAATTATCTCAGGTTTTCTACCATGAGACAGAGGTGAGGACTATGTTTAAATCCTGGTACAAGAAGACACAGGATAATGAAAAATAGTTAAGACCATTAGCTAAAAATTCATATCTGGATTAAACTTTCACCTTCTACTTCCTAGCAGCTTTACTACATAACAGGTTTGTCTAAGCCTCTGTTTTGATCTTTAAAATAGATAAAATAGTAATATACCCTTAAAGATCCATATGCTAATCAATCAATAAATGGTTCCTTTTATTTTCCTTACATATTAGAATTGTCTTAAAATCTGATGTTAGAAAAGCATATCTGTTTTCATTAGGAGTCCATTTTATAATCTACAGGATGCTTTGACACTGTAGACTCAGTATTTGTTGCATGAATATATACAAATCACAGTCATTATAATATATTTATGCTGAGTTTCACAGCAGCTTAACCACTTAGAGCAGAAGGACTTCCTTAGACTTCATAAAATCTGAGGATTTCCTCTGTCTCCAGGCTGGCTGGCTTTATTCATTTGTTTATTTTTAACATTGGCCCCTGGCTACTTTCATTTTTCCAAATAAGATACTTCTTTTAGATCTCATGTGTCAGCAGACTACTCATTTCTTCCCTCTTCATATTCCCTGTGTCTTAGATTATCTAGCTGTTCACTTTCCTATATGCAAAGCAGTAATCTCATCAGTCTAGTTGACCAAAGGATCACCTTGGTACATGTTTACCAAACAGAACATTAAACATGACTTCAAAAAGGAAAGTACATCATTCCCCTAAAGGGAAGAGATGCAGTCAACCACACATGAGCAATCTGGATTTTGCTTGGTTAGGGATTTTTATGTCCACAGCAACCTAAAAGGGCAGAGTATTTCTCATGCCAAATTTTATAGGATGCAACTGACCAATTAAAAAAAACGGAGGAGTCAGCATTTGTGTGTCCCTTCAGGAGGCATCATGTCGGCAAGTTATTCTTCACTGCAGAGTTTTAACACACCATTAGGCAGCATCCATGGCCATTTACATCTATTCATCTTATCCAATACAAAACTAAAGTCTTTACCATCACCTATGAAACTTTCATCTTCATTTTGTTATAATGCTACTGTGATAAATGCTATTACAGTAACTCTTTGGGGACAAAGTTTAGCTAACAGAATTGTTATCTGGAGCCATTTTCTAAGCAAGTCTCCTACATATGTACAATTATTACAAATATATTTTTTACCATAGATTGTAAGTGAACCACATTTTAACCACTTCTGTTCAGACTCAAAGAGCGAAATCTTCTTTAAAAATTCCATAACTGGCCCAAAAGAAAAGCAAGTTGTTACTATTCCTAATAAAGATCACTATAGACTAATTGCTATATAAAATAAATAAAAGAATAGTATCCAAATAGAAAAGTTGCCAAAAGACGTTAAAAATAAAATTTCAAAATAAGTAATATGACAGGTCAATAAATATTTTAAAATCCCACCAGTGAGCAAAAAGAAAAAAAAAGTAAATCAAATGAAATACCAGTTTTCACTTGCAATAGCAAACATTCTTCAATGATAATTTCCACTATTCTTGAGCATATACTTTTTATGGGAGCATTGCTACCCTTCATGTACCAAAATTCCGATTTTATAAATTTATCAAAAAGAAAAATTACAGATGCAGAAAATGTTTTAGACAAGAATGTTCTTGTAAATAGTAATATTTTAATAATTATAGTATAATAGTGACAGATGACATTTATTAGAGGCATCTGGCACTGTACTATGTACTTATTTATATTATCTAATTATAATTTTAAAAACTTGAGAACCAAGTGTAAGCAACCAAATGTAAGCATAAAAGGGGTGTATGGCATGTAGAAAATTTTAAAACAATATTAAAACCTACTAAAATTTATCTTTTTGCTTACCACTGCACCGTCAATTCTAAATGTCACTTATAAAATGCTATTGTTGTGATTACCACTGAGATTTAATAATATAGATGTCAAATTAAGGACTGAAAAATAATTTGTTCTTTAGGAACATTTTGCAAATTCCCAGTTATATATCCAGCCTCCAACACACTTGGACTCCGTTACGAGCATTTATAATATTTAGAAACTCACTACCAAATGATTTCAAATCATTGAGTTCAATTCAGGTGTAGGTTGTGCCTCCAACCCTTGTGATGCTACCAAGTCCTATATTTACACACTAGTTTTAAGTAAACAATGATAGCACAGTGATTGTGAAGAGGAAAGTGAAGAACTAGAGTTACTTTAATTCTGTTATTTTATAGTCCACTGGAAGGTGCTGGTAAGGTAGGTTTCATTCTGAGGTCTCCTCTTGGCTTATAGACAGCTATCATCTCACTGTGTGTTCATATGACCTCTAAACTCATCACAAGTGCTCCATGCTCACGACCTCATCTAATCCTAATTATCTCTCAAAGGTCCTGTCTCCAAGTACCATTACATTGAGTTTTAGGGCTTCAACATATGAATTGGGGGGGTGGGGCACAAACATTCGCTCCATAACACAAAACAATTTAGGAGAAATGGATTTATAATCTACTTGCGCTGTAGTCAAAAGTATATTTTCAGCTTCAGTGAAGTATAAATTAATATGTAATCCATTGTTGTTTGCCTAGATCACTGCTGATTAAAAAGAGTATGCATATTTTTCTCAGTCTAACAGTTTTCTGTAATTATAATGTCTGTACCACATTGCTTTTTTCACCCTGTTGTCTGATGATATTGATTATACATGTCATGCTTAGTCACTATAATGAGACTGAATGAAAACTATGTTCAGAAATGACACAGCATATTACATATTCTCTTACATGTGGTCAAGTATATTTGAGAATTTGTTCTTCACAGGTAATGCCCAAGGGCTTTGACTAAAGGGCATTGAATCATTGATGTTTTCCTCATTGTGGGTTGAATTGCAATTCAAGCTGGTGAAGAAAACCACACTAGCCCTGAAGAGTATCCTAAGGCAGGCTATATCAAAAGAGATATGTGACATATGTATATATTACTAAAAATATTTAGAGGACCTATCACACCATGAAGTTTAAATTAAAATATAGGAATCAGAGCTTTCAGCAAAGGAGGTACTCTGTGACATCACTTTTGTATGACTAATTTTGACAGTTCAGAACTTTCTGAAACCAAACACAGATGATCATGGAAAAAGCCCAGATGTTTTTTGAATCAAATGAAATTAAGCCTCAACACTGCTGGGAAGTAGATGCATCTTAGTCTTTTAGATTAGAAAAGAGTAAAATGGAGGCTGAAACATGTTAAATGAAATTACTCAAGGCCACTCATTAAAACCATCACTGGCCTTTCTGAAGTATTTTATCAGATGAAAGCCAGACTAATTCTATGATTTTATTATGCCCATTGTGCTTAGCTGGTTAGTAGATACTTTCTTTTATTTGGAAAAAATATAGATTTATGACTTTTGTTTGCAGTCTTGAGGGGATGGAGAGCGACAAAGGGGCACAAGTTTTTTCCTTAGAGTAGTTTCAATGTTTAGAAACCACAGATTTTTTCTGGCTTTTCCTGATACCAATAACATGTTTTCCAAATTAATGTACTTATGTTTATTGAAATAAAATTTTACTACATTGACCAGAAAAATTATTTAGTATGTTCTATTACTTTGTTGTTTCCCCACTCCCCCGCCCCACCATGTACTGAAGAGAAGTTAGCCCTGTTCCCATAAGTCGGGGAATCTTTTCATTACTTTAATATATGAAGGGGGAATCAGGCCTGGGTAAATTTCTATGTTTCTGTTTAATGGTGCATTTAGGTATGCCAGAAAACAGCTTTAATGTAATTCCTATGGGGTGTATTTTATGGCTTAACAGAGATAAAGTATTGGGGTATATTCACTATGGTTTACTGTAAAAGTAACTTGAGTGACACAACCTACAGAGGCCTCTCGGGATAAACTAGAACTTATAAGACTAGACCAAATGCCATATTAGGAAACAATTTTCCATAAATTTTGAAAGCTTTCTCACATTTAATTGATTGTAAAAATAGTCATCAGAGTTCTTCAAAATTAGTCTTTTTTAAAGACTTTGAAAGAGTTCCAAGTAAAATATTCCTAATAATTTCAGTTGTTATATTTTTATATTTAGAGCTCCTGAATTTATTTTTCAAAGTTTTCCTAGTCCAAACTTAATGATTCTTGCCTTGCTGTATGTTATCATGTCTACCTAGAATATATCTCCAAGAGATATTAGAAAATTCCAATGAAACATCAAGTATTTTTTCTGATACACTGAATTCACTGTAACATTATTATGAAAGGGACAGAAAGGTAACTTTTTGCAGCAGCGCAGTGGAAGTACATTTCAATTCCCACCAAACATACATTAGAGCAGAGGTATACTAATTGTTTCTCTTATATAGAGAGCAATGCATGCCCAAAGGTACTGATGGAAATTCCAATCAGAAATCTTATCATGATTTACAAGAATCAATATCTAGTGATGTATAACATTTTTGTATATCTCTATTTTTGTGACATACAGTTTGTAGGGCATATGTCAGTTAAGCACACCCATACGTAACTTATTTCTGGTTTATTAAAGGTCGTATAATTCCACCTGCAACCTCAAATTACCCTTAAAGCATTTTAGTAGCATAGTATACCCAAAAATGTAATATACCAGCATTTCTACTCATAACTAATCAGATTTAATATTATACTTTATCAGATTCTATCTTCAGTTTGTATTATTGCAGATATTATTCTACTTTGAGAAATAAGCTGCACTTAAAATTTTTAAATTCACACCAACTATAAACTCCATTTAGCAAATGTCTGCTTACATCAAAGAATATAGAAAGCCTTGTTCAAGTAGCCCTTATTGCGAAAATCATAGTTTTTTGGAACTACAACAAATAGTTTGAATTAATAAAAACGTTTGAACTTTAAAAAATGTGTTAATTGTATTTTCTATATTTTTAATCATGTGGTGCTGTTGAAACGTCATATGTAATGTTAATAATGTCTTGCTTTGTGTACAAAATGTGAAGCATTGTGACTGGACAGATAATTATCTTCAAGTAATAATTTTAAAACTGATAGGCCAAGTGATAGGCAAGCCATGTTTTACCTATAGCAATTTGGCAAAGCATTTTATAGATTAAACAGAAATAATCTCATCCTTTGTCAGTATCCCAGGAACCATATTAGGGTTATACAGTGGATTATTATTATTTGTTGTAGTAATATTCAATAATGTCACCACAAACACTGAATTAGCAAATATTAGAATCATTACCCATAGAGGAAATAACAGGGTTAGGTTCCTGTGAGCTGCTGGTCACAATATTTCATCAACCAAGCAATACAAAACCTTGTTTTATGAGTATTTCTGTGTAATGACATTTTATTTGATATATATTGTTGATTCATTAACTTTGAACTGACGACCAACAACACTTTAACTTATACCTGAACAAAACTTATTTAAGGATTTTCTCCACAGGACACATCACAGACTTCCTATGCTAAGGAACACTAAATACACTTCAATGCTATGCTCAGGCCCCATTTCAAAACAGCAAAATCACCAACAAAAGCATAACAGGTAAAAAATGTGGCATTAAATAGACCCCAAAAGGACAGCTGTTTTCAGTATGAGAGCCGAAACCAGAAGGCAGAGCATTGCCTTGTGTTACTTCACCTGGAATATGTGCCATCAGGAGACCGGAATTTCATTTTACCACTTCGTATGTGCAAATGTCTACAAAGGATCCGGGAAAGACCTACCCTTACAAGTATTGGTTTTAGGGTTATAAACAGCAGGGGAATTCTTAACATAGAATCTGAGAATAACGAGGATCAACTGTATATACATTGGAACTTGTACAAGTGATTTTAGTACATTTTATGCTTTTTTTTTAACAGTCATGTATATGATAACTGAAAATCTTTTTACATCCTATAATGACATCATTCAAGCATTTATGAACTGCTCTTGATCATGCTAGTGCTAGTGTAAAAACCCTATCCCACAATAAATAACATTGCATTAGATGTTAAATGTGATAAAACATAAGGTGAAAAGCTACCCTGCTGCTCACTTAGGGGAAAGCACTTTATAAAATGTTAGAGATAATAATGAGAACATTTAAAAAGTATTTAAGTAAACTTGCTGTCATAGTTGCATATTTATGTGCTACATAAACCCAAGTTTATATAAATTTTTATTTGAAAATTAGTCTTGAATAATTTATTCAACTATGGAAGGGCTCCAGAACTGCATGCCTAAAATGTAACAGTCTTATATATGTGTAAATCAATAATTTCTGCACTCTAGGGTGTAAACATTTGATCATTTTTCCATTTATTCATTCAGTAAACGTTGAGAATACAATGACAAATAAGACACCGTACCTGTCTTTATGAAGCACACAGTCTAGTAATAAGGTCAAATAAGTAAGCGAAGAAGTAAAATATGATAAAAGATATTATTGATTTATATGCACAAGGATCCATGGAGAGGTATCTGTTTCAGGCTTCATAGGGGTAGGGGGGGAAGAGCAGAGGCAGAGGTCGTGAAAATGTTTCCAGAAAAATAGACATCTGAGCTGAGCTCTGAAGAGTTAGTATGAGTTCAAGAGGCAATGATGTGACAGCTGAATGTAAAGGGACAACAAATGTACTAAGCCAGGGCTTCCCTGGTGGCACAGTGGTTAAGAATCCGCCTGCCAATGCAGGGGACGTGGGTTCGAGCCCTGGTCGGGGAAGATCCCACATGCCACGGAGCAACTAAGCCCGTGCGCTAAAACTACTGAGCCTGTGCTCTAGAGCTCGTGAGCCACAACTCCTGAGACCATGTGCCACAACTACTGAAGCCCACGCGCCTAGAGCCTGTGCTCTGCAACAAGAGAAGCCACCCAATGAGAAGCCCGTGCACTGCAACGAAGAGTAACCCCCGCTTGCCGCAACTAGAGAAAAGCCCGTGCGTAGCAACAAAGACCCAAGGCAGCCAAAAATAAAATAAATAATTTATTTTTTAAAAATGTACTAAGCCAGGCACCAAGCATAGATAAGAATGAAAAAAGAACATGAGTGCCAAATATGGAAGTAGAAAGAAATGAGGCTGCAGAGGTAAACTGTATAAAGGTCATGAAGAAATGTGCTTGTCTGGTCAAAATACTTGAATAAAATAATATAGGGACACTGCTGAATTTTAAGCAGGGAAGTGATATAGTTGCTTGTGATAGTTTTAAAATATGGCCCCATATTCTTTGGCACTACTCCAACTGATTCAAGGCTCTATGACTGCTTGAGCACTAGAATACAGCAGAAGTGTAAAAACTGGCTGTGCCAGTTTTTAGGAATTTGCCTTTCCAGGCAATGTCTAATTCTTATCTCTGGGGACTGAAGTTCTTAGAAAGCAGCCACCATCTAGAAGGAACTCCAAGCAGCCCAGAAACGCCCATGTGGAAAGGAGTTCAAGCCCTTCAGCTGAGCTTCCAACTATAACCAAATTGCCAGCCATGTGAATAAGCCATCTTGGAAGTTATTCTCCAGCCTTTAATTGTGTGTCGCACTGATATTGTGTGAAGTCCTTAAGCAAATTGCAGATTCATGAGCTAAGTAAATTATGAATTTTAAGCCCCTGAACTTTGAGTTGGTTTGTAATGTAGCAATGGATAACTAGACTAATAAGACTTGTTTTTGCAAAGATGATTCTGATATATTTGCAGTATGGAAGTTGAGACTGGGAAAGACAAAACTGCAGTTAGGAAAGTCAACTGAAAGACCACACACGGATGGAGATAAGAAATGATGATGGCCAAAACCTAAGTACAGGAGTGGGGACCACTTACAATAGTGAACTATATTTTTACCATGAGTCAGTTTTACGTAGGTAAATTATACATTAATAAAACTTTCAAAAAAGAATAAAATACAATGCTCAGTTTTATGACTTAGGCACTTATATGGATAATGTTGAGATTTATGTGAAAATTGCATAAAGAAATCTCATCCTTCCTTGAACTTTTGTTTATTTTCATGCCACAGTGAATGGTTATCTGGCCAGCAAATATCTTGGCTAGGCTCACTAATTATCAATAGTTACCAATATGATGTACAATATTCCCATGCAAAATAACCTGCATTTCAGACATACTACACCAAACAATATTAAATTGTCTCATGTTTCACTTTTATCAGAATACCAGTCTGAGAGAATTTGTATTGTTGGGAGATATTTTATTGTATATGCAGGACATTTACTGCTCTGTTTATCCTAGACTTTATTCTTTAGCCAGGCTGCTAATATGTGCTGAATTGTATTAACCTCAAATTCTTTCATTCAGTTAACTTACTTTGTTATATCCTCAAATTATAGTGAAGGGCTGAAGCACTTTTAAAAAGCATAGCATTTCATTTATTTTAAAGATTTATTGAAGACACTTCAATACATCATTTCAGTTATTACCTACATGAAACAGAAAACTTCTTATAAATCAAAACAGTTACTTACCTGATAAGGTAGTTTGCATTTTGTTTCTTATGTATAATATAAACAATGTATTTGACTAGATTTCCTTTTTTTCCTTTGGCCACCAGGAAGTTTAGAATTGTGGCTCAAATTTAATGATTACATTGAAACAATATGCTCACTTTCAACCTGGCTTTGATCTGTCATTTTAAGTAGTATTTCCCTGATTTTTATTTACTTTTCCTCATGTAATTGTGTTTATGTTAGAATTTTGGTTTTTCCTTAACAGAAACCAAATCTTGTTGTCATCAATAGAAAAGGAAAATGTGGAATAAAAGTCTCAGGTATGTGTGGAACCAGAGATTTAAATTTGTCAAGCTCCTTTTTGTCTTATTCCTGCTGCTCTCTATGATTTTGGTTCATTTTGTCTACATGTGGAAGCTAGAATATGCCTACCTCATAGATATAAAACTTGCATGCTACAGGTCTTATACTATGAAAAACGTATCAGTTTATAGTGTTCTCTCTCTCTCTCTCTCTCTTTCTCTCTCTATTTCTCTCTCTCCCTCCTCCCTCTCCACACTCATTTAATCACTTTCACTGTCTCTACCAATTCCTACATTTTTAAGAAAGTGACTCTGATTGGATCGGCTTGGGCAAAATGCCCACCTCCATTGGGCATATATATGGAGGCCTGAAGGTTGTGGGTCACCTTACACAAATTATTGTCCAGAAAAGTACAGTAGGATGATGGGTATTTGTGAGTCAGGCAGACATTGCAAATAATGTCTACTTCAGCATTCAAGTAAGGTTCTTCAAATCCTCTATGGAAAGGCTTATAATGCTCATAATGAATCACTGGTGCTCACAGAATGTAGGAGATATGACTTCTATTATTTCCATTTTATGAATAAGGAAACTGAGACATAGGGAATTTAAGTGACTTGACAAAATGCCACAGGAACTAAGTAGCAGATCTGAGATTTTTAACTGAGACAAATTTGGCTCCATAGTCTGGGCTTTTAGCCTATGTAAGACACTACCTCTCTGGGTGGGTGGGTGGGGGAACAGTGAGGGAGTTCTACATAGTACCCTGTCCTCATCATAACACGTTATCTAGAAGAGTTAACACTCATATTTAGAGAGTTAAATATCTGACACAAGGCTTTTATAGTGATATTGTTTCAAAACTATATTAATTTGCTAGTGCTGCAACACTTCCACTGGCCCAAGAAAATGGATTTAATATTTGCAATTATTTTGAGAGCTATGGTCACATTCTTCTGAAATTTCATTAATATTTTTTGCAAAATACAGTCAGAATTAACATTGTTCATCCCCTCACCCTCACCCACAAAACTGAAAGAATGTTTTACAAAGCAATCTAACACTTGAAGTGTATTTGTATAGTATTTGGGTAACAGACTGTTCATAACTGAAAATAAAAGATACATTCAAACCTCAGCCTTTAATTTAAACAGAAAATTTGATATGTTTGGTACTTCATGACACAGGTCTACATAACCGATGAGAAAGAATCATACATTTTACACATTTTACGTTAGTTCCTTTCTAAAGGAAACTAAGTTTAAAGAAATAATTCAGGAATCAATCACTCATTCAGAACTTCTATTAAAGACCTAGTATGTGCCAGATACTAATCTAAGAGCAGACTTATTACACGTCATACATTTTGAAATGAATAATCTATCAAAGTAGAAAATATATTAATATCCCATTTTTGATGATAAAAAATATGTGCAGAAAAGTTGAGATTTGATGTTCTCTTCTGAAAATCACACACTAGAAGCTGGGTGTCCTTCATCTTAATAAGCATTCTGTCCCACAGTACTCCATGAACGTCTAAAAACTGTATTTCTTTAAAATTTTCTTGGTAATTAGAGCTTGATCAAAATTGCTGTTAATATAAACTTTCTACCTTTCAAAAGAATGACACATGCATGAAGGCTGACCAACCATTCACTGCTTCACTTAGGACAGGCTGGGTCAAAACTACGAAGATTGATAGCTATAGGGTGAGACTGCATAGCTAATGGAAATGTTAGACACAAAGCAACTTCTGTCAACATAAATGACTGGCTCTTTAAATGGCAGAACAGATTAAGAATGACATCCTGAATCAATCCTTAACTAATTGGAAAATTAATTAGTGCCTGTCATTTTAACCCTGAGTATGTTTTAGCTTCAGTTTGATGACAGTTAACTAGCTGCCTGCAAGGAGCCAGTTTGTAAATTCCATGAAACTGGTGCCTGAATTTTTCACAAGATATCATCCTTCATGGTCTTGGTGTGTATTAATGCTTAAAAATTCATCAACCCACTAGTGCCCATCAGTGATTGGCAAATTAGTAAATTGTGTCTTGCTTAATAGATCTCTTTCATTGTATGCCTTGTAAATTTAGCTATTTGCTACTATCGCCATTAGGCCCTACTAACACATTAAAATGATGCTAGCTAATCCTAGAAAAGTAATTAAATGTGTTTATTTACTCTTTTCCCTAAGGTTAAATGCTGAATATTTTAACACTTTGAATATGCTAAAGGACCAAAAAGCCTTTAACACAGGTAAATAAGCATAAAAATCAATCACGAATTGCTTAGTAGACACGATTAAGTCATCTGTTGATTATTATTATAGTTCCTTCAGTAGTCATGAAAGTAAAGTCCAGGAGTAATTTTATCAGAGAAAAGGAGTCAACACTTACTGAGTATCTGCTAGCTGCTTTGCTGGGTATATTATGTGCTTAACTTTCAACACGTCCTTTTAAAGTGGATATTATTTTCATCCTGCAGATAAGAAAGAGAGAATCAAAGAAGCTAAGTTATTTGTTAGCGGTCACATAGGCAATGGAGTATAAAATTCAAACTTCCTAAGCCTGTGTTATTTCCACAGCACTATACTCCAGTCCACGTATGGATGAAATAGGAGAATAGACAATTCACAGATAGGAAAACATAACTAGTAAATTAACATATGGGAAATGTCCACTCATAGGAATAAAAGAAATTATAAATCTAAATAATCATATATATCATGTTTATATGTGAAAGAAATGTTGACTTAAAATGTTAATACCTAAAGCTAGTGGAAATATAGAAAACGTGTTCACTGCTACTTTGCTTGAGGAACTGTATTGTAGAAAAGGGTTGAGAATTATAAACCACAAGTCAAAACACGTTCAGTTCATCTAATTCAGTGATCTATTTCTGAGAATCTAGCCTGAGAAAATAATACAAAATAGTGAATTTATTTTTATATAAAGATCTTCATCATTACATATGGAAGTGGTTATGTAAATTATTGTACATTTATTAGATAGAATGTATGCAGGCCTTGCAATTATGAAAAAATCTTATTATTTTGGAAAACATCATAATATAAAGTTAAAATAACCAGATAAAATATTATATAAGCACTGTAATCACAACTGTACAAATATAGAAAAAGGAAAAAGACTGTATGAAAGTACACAGAAGTTCTAACAGGACTGATGCTGCCATGAGTTGTATGTTTCCTGTGTCTACTGAATACTTTACAAAAACAATACTGAAAGATAGACCACCACAAGTCTAGAACAAATTAAGGTGTAGAATGAGAATTAGGTATAATCAATTCCTTAAAATCAATGATAAGAGAATATTTATTATTTTGGAGAAAGTTTATGTTTGACACCATGGGCAACACTTTCCTTTTCTTCTTATGATGAGGTTTGTCATGATCAAATCTAAAAGGAATGCTTCTACCAATTAGCTGGTCTTTGTCACTAAGTGTCTACGAACTCAGACCATGTGGAAAATTGCTTGATAAGCTTTGGTATGGTACATAGTATGCTATTATCCCTGTTACGAAGAGAAGAATATATGAAATATATATACATTTTGATATCTAAGGTGAGATAAGTGTAGACATTCTTCCTTGTTTAGAATTAATTTTGGGATCCATATCTACTCAAGCTTGTGTTCAGGGCTCCTTTCTTTAGTTTTTTGGGTTTTGTTTTGTTTCGGTGTTTTGGTTTTTTTTTTAGTTACCCTCAGTGAACACATGCCCTTCTTAATATTTATACCAAATACATTTTCCTCCATTATACATTTTTCTAGAAATTATCAAATCAAGGAACACGGAAATACAGGTTTGTGAAGCTTCCATGTATTATGGATAGTGAGAATAGGCAAGAAATTATACAAGATTAGATAGTGGAACAGTACATATGAATAGTATTATGAAAAATTAATTACTAATTATAATCACAGGATATTCATATAGAAATAAGTTCAAACTGCAGTCAGATCTGTACTTTAAATATTATGTTAAATTAAAATGCAATTTTAAATTACTACACAAAGTGTTTCCCATGTCACTACTGTTTACTGATGCATACCTCTACATCATTCCAGAATGGGTGTAAATCAAATATTATTCATCTTTAAACATAAAAATCATTGTTTCAAATATTTCTGTTGAGATTCAGCAAACTGACAAATTTTAATGAACATAAGGCAATAGATAAAGTAGCATATTACTCCCATATAATAATATAAAATGGGGGAAGATGTGGCCCCTTAGCATTTACTGTGCATCCCACAGTGACTTCAACTTTTCTTGATTGCCTTTCAATCAGATATATTCAAGCCTTTCGGGTGAGTTAATTTTCTCCTTCAATCCCACAGCCCACCTCTAACATTTCCAGATATCCCACCATCCTTCCCCACCTTAGCTGCCTTTGTATACAGGGATAAGTAGGCTCCTTGGAGACACATTTTGTACGTAGAATAGGATTACATGAGATTGTAAGGAAACTGGGAAGAGGTGGTTTTATTTGGCATCTGTTGGTTTTTAAGTAATTTCAAGGTGCAAAGAAGGAAATCTATTTCTGTAAATATGTGTAACTCTATGTAATTTTGAGTTTTCCTATTTTGCACACTTTACCATGCTCTATTACCTTCTCGTGGCTTTCGGTGCAGCCCAAAATAGCATTCACTGTTAACTCAGTACCTAACACCCTTGATAATTCTTTAGAGATGCACAGGCTCAGTAGGAATCAGTTACCATTGGACAGTCATAGGCATGTAGCAGTCTGAAGCAGAGGAACATTAACACGGCAGCTTAGGAAATGTAAGGCAGCCAAGAGGCATAATTCTGATTATAATCTGACTCAAGCTGTTGATACATAACGGGCACAAGAATGAAATATGTGTCCTTGACTATTAAGAACAGACCCTGGCAATCTGCTTCCAAACAGGCATATATATGGAACAAAAACATGCTGCTGCTTTTTTTTTTACACATAAATAAGAGTGGAAGATGTTTAAGCTGCTAGAAGACAGTGATACCTGGAAATTACATATGTGACTGCATGTCCTAATGTTAATGTACTTTTGAAAGGTAAAATATGTGTTTTAGATAAACAAAGCTCACACTTAAACTAAGCAATGATCTTGGAATGTGATTGCCTCCTTTCCCATCATATTCCTACTCTACTAGTGGATGTCAAGCCTTTAGAACAGTTCCTGGCACATAGCAAGCGTTTAATAAATACCTACTACTGTTGCCATTGCTGCTGCTGCTACTGCTACCACTACTATTGTTACACTACCGCTACTGACTATGAACTTAGTAAACTTTTTGGAGAAGAATGTAGAATTTTCTCCAAAAGGGCAGAGCAACAAAATAATCCACCTTTGAAATCAGGAGATCTGAAGTAGACTTCTGTCTTTATCATTTACTAGCTGCGTGACCTTGGGAAAGTCAAATAATGTCTGCAATTTCCCTTTCTTTGTCCTTAAAATAAAGGGATTAATAATGATATTTCACAGAATTAATATAAGGATGTCATAAAACTAAATGTAATTTATAAATACTATCTGTTGTTAACACTCTGCCTACAATGTTGCAGATTTATGATTAAAACAGCTCTTCCTATGTCTTATTGGGGCTCATTTTGATGTGATGGTTTCTAAACGATTAGCACAATAAATGTAAGTCACAGGGTACAAGAGTCTCTCTAGCATCATGCTATATTTACTTGAGACAAGGCTGGCAAAGAAACGCCATCTGTCCTCCCCTCCCCAAAACGTACTTACTGCAACCTGCATGTGTGCTACTTATCTCTTGGTTACCAGAACAAGCATGTGTTAGCAACATCAGATTTGGTTAAAATCCTTCCCGTCTCAGCGAATGTACTCATGAACCCGCATGGAAGTAGAACTGATATAGAAACAAAGTTTTGCAACAGTAACCTTTTTTCTATCCTTTCCTCCTAGATCCTGTTTGGAGGTCTTCGTCTTGCACTCAGCAATTCCGTCAGTCAATCCCTTGGGCATTATCCACTGGCTGCACACTTACTATATGCTCAAACACTGTTTGAAAAACTACATGAATTTGAAAGTGAAATGCCCCTGCTTTTGAGAATCTTACACTTCCATTAGTAGTGCAAGGTATACATTCAGAAAAACAACCCCCAAGCCTAAAATGAACTGTATTAGTTGCATAGAGCACAGGATGCTGAGGTTGTCTAAAGCAAAGCCAATTATACAGATTGAAGGAGTACAGATGAAGCAGAAAAAATCAGAAGTGTTATGAATGCAAGTTTCTGAAAATATTCAAAGATCTAAGTCTAAATTTAAAGCCCCAAACACTGTTTTGAAAAGCCAGTCTTCTTTTCCTCTTGTCCTCTTGTTCTCTTTGACCACTTTATTCACAGGGCATCACCACTAGACAACTGCTTGAATTGGATGAATAAATACAGGTGCATTGAATTTGTGGCCCCTAAATGCTTTTCCCTGCTTCTTGGAAAAGTAGTCTATGTGAGTGATCACTCGATGAGGCCTGGTATTTGGTTTCCAGGTGGAATTCCCTTGGAGTTCATACTCTGAGAACCAACAGTAATATTCTTGTTCTAGAAAGTACACAGATAAATATATTCACTGAAGTATAGATAATTCTATATAAACATACTCTCTATATGACCCTGTAGCTAAACATCATCTTAGTATTAATAGTTATCTTTTTTGGTTATTTCTCCTCTTTGAGGAGTTCTTGCTTTTTTCGTGCCCCATAAGACTCCCTTGGGATGTCATCGGTGAATCATGATGTTCAAATACTTTGAGTGGGAGATTGATTATTCACCAGAGATTATTTAGTCTCTGGTGGCCAAGCATCTCAGGGCTAAACTGCAAGGGGGATTTTTTTTTTTTCTTCATTGCTCTTTCTATACCATTGTGATTTTTCATTTCTCCAAGGAAGTGTTTATCTTTCTAGGTGCACGCCATCTTATCTCACCCTTTCCACAATTCGTTATATTGTCTACCAACATTTAGATCACACTTCCACATTCAGTGAAGTTTTTGTCAATTCATCCATACTCTTTCTTTCGCTACAACTCCTAGCTAATTTCAAAATCTAAATAGATTATGCATTCAGCAGCTTAGCTAGTAAATATTGGTCTTCTTTTACCTAAATAACTTGACCTCCGCTTCTCTCAACAACATTCTTCTACTGCCCTACACTGGATTGTTATCATACACACCTGCTTAACTGACTTCTGAAATTCTCAAAACGGAAACACATTTAATTTCATGCCATCCTTATAACAATTCTCCCATAAACTTCCCTATTATTTTACCTCTCCAGAATACCCATTAGCAATAAATCTCTCCTTTGACTAGCAAAGACCTCCAGTCCTTTCATCTAGTCCTCCATAAGGCCCGCTGGGATTCAAGTAATGTCAGCATGAATTGGCTGAAGCATAAAAGGAAAATTTAATATAAGATGCAGGCATATCTCATGGAATCAAATGAATAGTAGGAATAGAGCCAAACATCAAAATGTATTAGACTCAAAACTGCAAAGGCATCAGGATCCCAAGCAGTATTTGCTGTGTGTGTGTTCATCCCTGTTCTCTCTGTATGTCTTTTTTCTTACACAACGCTGGCTTTCTCTGCTTTGCCAAGCATGAGTAGCTGAATCCTACTATAAAGCTCTTATATTTGCATTGCCAGTCTAACCCAGATTTAATAATTATTTCTGAATTCCAACTCATGGACGAAAAAACTTACTTCTCAACAATCTGGTGTTGACTGGTAGGTCAGTGAAAACCATGAAGGGTTGACTCCTAGGCCAATTAGCTATGGCTGGTAATCGAGTGTACAATCAGATAAATGTGGCTTCTAAGTACCAAAGGAAGAGAGTTTGCAAGTAAGAAAGACACTGTATAAAAGTGTAGACCTCTTCTATTTTTCCAGTCTAGTAGCATCCTAGATTCATTCTTCTCATTTTACACTCAACTTCCTGGTCTCTCTTCAGTGATATTCTAGATTGCTCTGTTATATTCATGTCCTCTGTTCCCTGATAATGTTTAATACTGGGTTATTCAAAGTAGTAGTTTTATCTACTTCTATTTGCTCACTATTGAGAATTGTGGAGGAAACCATAATCCTACAAGTCTGCATTATTTAAAGGGATATTTTTAATGACAACTTGGTACTGAACATATTCCAACAGTTCTTCCATTGATTCCTAATAAATTATTTCTAAATTCTTACTTTACTTCAAATGTATACAACCTAAAACTATTCTAGCTCCTCTCACACACATACAGAGTTTTAGTATCTGACATTATCTCCATATTTTCAGTAGAAGCAGAGGCCAGCATGCAGCAATTCCTCAGCTCCCTCCGTTTCCAAACTCACCCATGAGTTGACCTTTGCTCTAGACTTAAGCTAGATTTTAATGATCACTGATAAGCTAATTGCCCCTAACTCCATATTCTAGCCTCCTTTTCTCTCCTGAATTGATGAATAATTCTTCCTCCTGGATCCATCCATTCTAATCTACTCTGGAATCTAAACTATCATTTATTACACTTGCTTCTTGTATGATTTCTTCTCCTATCTGTGTGCTTACCCCTCATCCATGGCATGTAAATATGATTAATTACCTCCCATCTTCTCAATAAAAAGTTTTCCCTTAACCTCCTTTCATCATGTGCTGCTTCCTCCTGTCCTCTTTACTAGAAGCTTCTTTAAGAAAGCAGTTTATACATCTACTTCCTCACCACCTATTAACTTCTTAGCACACTGAAATTTAACTCCTGGCAGTAAATTCCACTGAAATTTCTGAAGATCTTATTTACAAGGCAGAAATAGAGACACAGAGGTAGAGAACAAATGTATGGATACCAAGGGGGAAGCGGGGGGTGGGATGAATTGGGAGATTGGGATTGACATACATACACTATTATACTAAGTATAAAATAGATAACTAATGAGAACCTACTGTATAGCACAGGGAACTCTACTCAATGCTCTGTGGTGACCTAAATGGGAAGGAAATTCAAAAAAGAGGGGGTATATGTATATATATAGCTGATTCACTTTGCTGTACAGTAGAAATTAATACAACATTGTAAAGCAACTATACTCCAATAATTTTTTTTTTTTTAATGTGGAAAAAAAAGAGTCAACAGTGACCTCCTATTTGTCAAGTCCACCACTATTATCTGGTTTTCTCCCTTTTTCCACATCTGGCTCCATTTAATGCTGCTTCCTTTTCCTCTCAACCCTCTAATATTAATTTTACTTAAGAGGAGTCAAACACCATTGGTGGCTAATTAAACAGCCATTTTCCATCCCCCTTCCCTCACTGGAAAATTCCACTGCCTGTAACGAAGGCAGAAAATGAATATTATTCTCTTTCCCAAACTCCCTTGAAAATGTTGATGTCTGTATGGTCAGTTCTCTCCAATAAGAAAGAAGAAAACTCTTCTAAGGGTCTTCCTAGAAAGATTTCTCTCACAAATAAAAAGATCAATGAAAGAGCAAAACTCATCCTTTCTTTTGTTCCTTGTTATATGTGGACAGATTGTGTAAAGAGATGAGAGCTACAGCTTTAAGAGCCATTTCTGACAATAAAGGAATAAGTTAAAGATGGAAGGTGGTAAGATCTTTGGTCCTTGATGGCAGTGTGAGCCCCTAAATCACCCCTGGGTTAGTCGATCTGCTAATTTTTTGTTCTCTGGGAATAAACTTTCTTTTTCTAAAGCTACCTTTAGTTTCCCATTACTGAACATTTTCACCCCATTAACCCTCAAATCAGTTTAACCCTTTAGCTTCAACTATAATATGAACTACTTGGCACTTAAACTACATGGCACTTAAAAAGCACATGGTATCCTGGCATGTAGTAGATGAGCAATCAATATTTATTAAAATTTGAGCAAATTATTTTGATTGCATCTATCTCCTGGAATACCTTCCTATTTTCTTCAAGGTAAAATTCAAACTCTTTGGCATCATAGAAAGGCTATTTTTCAAACTGACCCTGCAGTCATTCAACTTTGTGTATCTTTGCCTATGCTAATACCTTTGTTTTCCTGCCCCTTCCTTTTTAGCTTTGTGAAGTCTCATTATAAGTCATGTACCAGCTACTCTGATAATACTTGCTTTCTGCTGGAGGTACTTAAATTCCTCCTCCTCTATGTTCATGGCATCTGTTCATAACTTTATCACAGCATTTATCAACTTATATGGCAATGATTTGTTTACCTGTTTCTTCCTACACTGTGAGTGCCATGAAAAAAAGAACTGTTATCTAAGTGAGCCCAGATCCCAGCTCACTGTCTGGCACAGAGTGGAAACCCAATTAATTATTCTGTTATGAGTAATGACTCTTGCTCATTAGTTTCTCAGGAGCAAAAGTCAGATAATAGCCTGATTTTTATTTCCTTTGTAGATTCTAAAAAGATGACAGTCCTAAAAAGCATATGTTATGAGATTAGATAATAACAACAAAAACATTGGCTGAAACTGTGCCACATATGTATTAAGAAACACAAAACTTTGCCAATGTTTCAATATATCACCTTAATTAATTATAATGCCAACATTTTTACAATGCCAGGAAGGGACATTGCTCATACGTTACTATCTCACTGTAAATATATAAGCAAGACAAACACCTATTAAAGGATAGTTTCAACGCTATCATTAACTTTCTATTTTCATATAGTTTTTCCTCTAGGAATTCATATTTTAGACAGTTTCCTAACTTTTCTCTATCAAACCAGAGAGTATCCCCTTTCTTGCGATATTACTTTGCTTCAGGTTCCTGCAATATGTCACTGGCAGGAAGGAAGAGGTGGTTGCCATTTCTTTCTTCCCTGGCCAGTAATAAGGTACATCCATCAGATGTGTGCACCCCACTTTTCTGTTCAGACGCCTCCTCTGATTTAGAGAGAAGAGAGCAGGACAGAGGAAGGATGCTCACTTAGCTCTAGTGCTATGTTTTGTGGGCAAAGAGAGGGGTAGAGGCAAGGTTTAAGGTTCAAATCAGAGGGCTTCTCATGCTTAACTTTCTGATCCCTAGCAAAACTCAGTTTCCTTATGCTTCTGCCACCCAACCCTTGCTTTGAGGTAAGTTTTTGTGCATGCCCAGAGAAGTCAGGTTGTTTCTCATGAAACCAAATAGTTATCTTCTTCAACTTTGTTGTCTAATGTAAAAAAGATATTGATTCTCAGAATAATTGTCACCTCTCAGCATCAATCCTTCGGGAAATGTGAGATGCTTTCTAAGCTGTAACTATCCTGTATCTATTCTAATCACATTTCCAGATACAGCAGCCAGGAAGAGCAGGGTTTTGTCCCTTTTCCATGTGAGATGAAGATGGATTAAATATCTGGTGATAGATCATACTGCAATTTCACTGCAGAACACAGATCTAGAACCAGGCACCATAACTATCAGCTCAAATAGTTACTCACCCTTAAAAGCAAAACAAAAACAAAACCACTCTAGGTAAAAGTAAATAAGTATCTCCATAAACAAAATTTAAATAATATTGCAACAAACCTGAAATATACATGATCAATAAGACCTTACTGAATGGATGAGTAATTGAATGTACTATGTTAGTTTTATCTTTTGGTAAAATCTTGGTTAAATCTATAAAGTAAATGGTCTCATCACAAACCTGCTCAATCTTAAGGAAGTTTTGATTTGAATATTCAAAAAACATGCATCCAGGATTACACTGGCTAACAATCTGCATATCAGGTTAAACACTGGAGACTATTATTTCCATAAGTCTATTTTTCATTAATAATATTAGCCTGAGAAAAGTCCAGATGCACCACATGTCTTATTCCTCATATAAAATTATGTAACTTGTGCCTAGTAGCAATTACATAATGAAAATTTTCCCCAGCTCCCAACTGTCTGCACAGAATTGTGGAGAAAAAAATCAGCGAGCAAGCCCTTCCATATTCTTGCATCCACATCCACATAAGCATCTCAAAGAACAATAAATAAATAAAATTCAAAGTCTGTTTTTCTCATGTCAAAGGAATTCAAATTCAGAGGAAAAATGAATTAACACTAGAGAGTACTTGGGATGACAATAGTTGCTGGCATATGGGAACATTTCTCTTCATTACGATTGTGCTAACAAATAAAAACACTTAGCAGAGTGAGGCCAAATTCATATAAACTTTTATAATATAACGCATGAAGAAGATTCTTTCTACTCTTTATTATTGTCGCAGAAGAAAACCAGGTTTACATTAGAAATCTGTCCACAGTATGCAAAAACTTAGCCAGGAAGGAGGGGAGATATTCTCTTAAAGGTATATTAATTCACTTATGCTCTCTTCTTTAAAAAAAAAAATACATACATGTCATTTATCAAGAAAGGGCCACTAAAAGAGAGATTTCAATTTCGTGAACATTTAGACTTTTTTTTTTTTTTTGTCTTCTCACCATAGCAACTTGACAAAAATCCTGCCCTGTTTTCAATCATGATTCCTTGTTCTGTGAAAGCGAGGTAAGAGGGCTTTAGCAAATCATGTGGAGACAGTTTTTTATCTGCAGGGATTGGGATGAAAGACCACCATAAGAGCTCATTTTTATGAGCATACACGGCCTTTCAAGCAGCACATGTTTTCATTTCTTCGCCTTCCAATTTGGATCATTTCACAGCACTCTAAGAGTTACCTGTGTAAGCCTTCCCTTGTCTAGAAAGGGCTACCACTAATGTCATGAATAGCCCAATAGTCTCCCAGAGCCTACAACAAACACCTACTTCTAAGGAAACAAATTGCCTCCAAGTAAGAGCAATGCTTCCCTTTTTACTCTTTTTAATATTTCCATCATCTGAGTAAAATTGGCTTTTAAACACTTCAAACTTGATTGTTTGAGGTGACACCAGAGATTTCAATCAGTCTAGATGGAGTTGCTTCCAACAAAATTATTTTCTACCAGGGAGAAATATGACTCTGAAAGCTCTATCACCATAAAAAGAAAAGAATCTCCTGCTTACTCTGAGGTAAAACTCATATCAAATTATTTCAAAGTGGACTCAGATCTCCCAGAACAGTACTACCTATAGAAGATCATTACAGTTTCAGGTTAAGTGATTGGTAATTTTTAGCTTTAAATTAATATATATATGTACATATCATGTGACCCATTGAATATTAAGAAGTATTTACTGAGGGTGGTCAATAGCGACCATGCAATTAAAGTCACATGTTGAAAATCTACACAGAAGAGAGGATTCTGGGAAGATGGCAGTGGCAGTGTGCAGTTTATTAAACTCATCAAACCCTCACATAAAAGAACAGAGCATTTAGATAACAAAACCAGTAAACCAGGGGCAGCATTTAAAGCAAAACTAGATGAATAGTTATCCCCATGAGCCCCAAAATACATGGGGTAGAGGTAAACCACCAACAGTCTTACAATTATATGATATCTGCATCTCCTCTGCAGGAGGAAGAGGAAGAAAGCAACAGAGCAGGTTCTCAGGAGCTTGGGGGCAGGACAATAAAACTGCCAATAGGTATTCCCTGGAAAACAGGGACCAGTACAGAAACAGCAGCTCAAATGGTGAGAAGTTAGTGAATGCAACCCCTCCCCTAACCCCTACAAGACATAAAAGAAACAATGTAAATCAGAACTAGAAAGGTTCAGAAACAATGTTCCATACTCTGAAAATAATTAGAAATGATAGAAAAAAGAAGAACAAAAATGCAGGAAAAAAGAAGTAGAAAAATAGTCAAGAAATCGCAATAGGAAATAAACACAACTGATGATAGGTTAAGTAAAATAAAAGGTGAAAGAGAAAAAAGCTTTAAAAATCAAAAAGGAATAAAAAAAGGAAAAGATTCAGGAGAAATTTTAAAATATTGAAGACAGGCAAAATTTTAAGCATAAGGATAGTAGGAGAAGAAAGGAGATAAAATCCAAAGTAAAAAGCAGAACAAATAGTAAATCCCATAACCACAGAAAATTTTCCTAAAATAACAAATGTAAGCCTGCATACTGAAAGTGCACACAGCATCACCACATCAAGACATACTCCAGTAAAATTACATGAGAAAGAATAAAGAAAGAAAGAAGGAAGGAAGGAAGGAAGGGAGGGGTGGAGGGAGGAGGGAAGGAGAGAGAAGGAAGGAGGGAGAGAGAAGGAAGGAAGAAAGGAAGTGGGGGGAAGGAAGGAAAAAGGAAGGAAGGGAGGGAAGGAGGAAAGGAAAGGAAGATGTCCTTTAGGTACCTAGAAAATAGAGAACAGAGCACAAGACTCATAAGGGAAATAAAATTATATTATCATCAAACTTCAACAGTAACACTTTATGCCAAAAGAAAATGTAGTAACATATTTAAAATGCTCAAGAAAAAGAAAATTGTGAGCCAAGAATATTTTTTGGTACTCGGGCCTCTCACTGTGTGGCCTCTCCCGTTGTGGAGCACAGGCTCCGGACGCGCAGGCTCAGTGGCCATGGCTCACGGGCCCAGCTGCTCCGCAGCATGCGGGATCCTCCCGGACCAGGGCACGAACCCGCGTCCCCTGCATCGGCAGGCAGACTCCCAACCACTGCGCCACCAGGGAAGCCCATAAGCAAACTTTTATCAACATGCAATCATTCCAGGAATATTGTTCTCTTGAGTCCTTACTAAGGAATCTACTAGAGAATAACCTTCAGACAAACAAAATGACTAGAGAGACACTGATGTGAGGTCTGGTGGTGCATGAATATATAGTTATCTAGAGCAGTAAGATTAAATGAAGAACAAGGGGAAGAGAATATGGTATGAAATGACTATATTCTCAGACAATATAGGTGTAAAACAGCTATAAATAAATGGGAAATATTAGGGAGAACCAAAGGAAAACAATGCTAATGGTTTCAGTAATCATACTGGTGGTAGTATCAGTTTTGCCACTCTAAGACTGCTGTATATGCAGTATTAGATAGAAAAAAATAAGCGATTAGGAGATTCTTCTATTATTCTCCATGCCCTTGAGAACCACCATTCTCAGTGATAAAGAAAGAAAATACAGATGTAAAAAAGAGTAAGTTAAGTAAAAGCCCTGTAATCTTGAATTTGAGTTGGAAACATCAATCTGAATTTAGGTTAGGGGGGCATCAGTGCAAAGGAGCAAAATAAAACAGAATCATAGCAGAAAATGAAGGGAGAGTTACTGTTTCAAATAGGAGGGTACAGTACATTTATGTACTACTGAAAATAATCATGTGTACCTCATAGAGTTCTCATAAGAACTACATGAAATACCACAGTGGAGAACTTAGAATGGCTTATGTGAGACGGCAATGAATATTACCTATTATTGCTATAGTTGATGGATCATCACCAGATAGAGAACCTTCTATCCCGGTGTGATGTGAGTCAGAAGATGTAAGATCATATCCCAGCTCTAAAATGGACCAGTTTTGTCCCTCAGTTGAGTTCCTTAACCTTGCTGAAAGTTCTTCCTTCACTTATAAAATGGGGATAATGACAATGTCCTAAAACTAAAATGAAGATTCAGTAACTTTTAGCTGAAGCTGGATATTTATTTATCTATATATTATTGAAATACTTCCAAATCCATCATAATAATAAATACTAAGGTATCCTTCCCCTTATGTTCTGAAAACTATTAGATGGTAATTTTCTGCCAAAAATTTAAATTCCGAGAGTGCTTGACTTGGCAGCACATATTGGAATGAAAATTGGTTCAACTTGGTAAAGATTAGCAAGGCCTTGCACAAGAATGACATGCAAATTCATCAGTTGTTCCCTGTCTTTAAAATTTACTGAACTGTACACTTACAATGAGTAAATTTTATGTTGCAAAAATTATACCTCAACAAACCTGTTTTTAGTTTTTGAAAAATGTTTTTAAGTTACTGGAAATCAGAAAAACTTTCCTTTGTGTTGATTGGCCAGACTGGGGATTTTCCCCTAGGTCTGTTACCTACCCCTGCCCAAATCACTATTTCTCAAGGATGCTTTGCATGTAATTGTGGCATATTTTCTTCTTTAAGACTCCACTCTAGGCAGGCTAATGCAGTGAAGATCTGTGTCTGATCCGATGTGCCAGTCTTCTGTTATCCACTGACGAACACTACAGGTGCAGTTTTCAGTGGCTGCTTGACTAACCCATGCAGGGGGGACACGGAAATCGTTCTTTCCTATTGCCTTCCTGAGCTGCACATCAAGAGGGAAGCCAGAGTCCACACACCAGCTTCCTTATTAGTGTAAGGAACTTAAAATAATAATTTATACTTTAAAGTTCACCAAATTAAAATTATTTCTTACATTATAAAGCTTATTACTATCATTTTAAAAAATGAGCAGCTGAGCACATTTTCAGGAAGAGATCAGTTAAATACAGAAGCCTCAGACAAATCTGTTGAACTTAGTAAAGGCAGTTCTTTTCTTGCAGAGCATTTCAGTTATTCTGGTTTAATTAAATAACACCAGTCCCCCAACAACACTGTTTGACATTCAGTTCCCAGTGTATATTAACTGTGAGTGATTGCATAAAGAACTGTCTGCTACCATCTCCTCAATCCACAAATCACTACATAAATAACAGGTGCACATATCATGATCAGTGACAAATCATGTCATTTCTTTGCAAGTCTGTCAGTGATTGGTCACCGTACATCTGTTACTCATGCATATACAACAAAACATGTAGTTTTAGTGCCTCCTTATCTCCCAGTGGTAAAGAGATACTATACGCAAAAAATATTTAACTTTTAAAGCACTATTACTGGTGGATAATTCTCCAGATCACTCTAATTTCCTTGGGTACTTCAATGAAAATGTGAAAATACACTTTTTACCACCAAACACAATATCATTAATCCAGTCACTGGACCAAAAAGGTAGTTCAACTTTTAAAGCCTATTACCTTAGATGGACTTTTGGACAGGTTATTGATGCTACAGCAGGAGATCATGCCATTTCTTTGGCTGAGTTTGGGAAAAAAGATGACATAAAGTATGCAACTGAGAACATTCAAGCATCGAGGCAGAAAGTAAAAGGTGCACCGTATAGTGGAAACTTTTACCTCACTGTGCAAATAACTTTGCAGGATTTGAATTGTACATAAATGGAGTTTAAGATGAAATCCTTGCCTGTGGAAATGTTCACACTGACTCCATGAGAGGGACTCTACAGATATGGCCAGAGGAACTTAGCAAAGGTGAACTTACTGGCATAATTGAGGAAAGTGATTGTGATGAAAAGGATAAAGGTGTCCCAGAGGAAGTGATGCTGGCAAAAAAAAAAATTCACATTAAAGAAACTCTCGAAGATATTTCACAAAATTGCAAATGCAATGAATATTATGTTAGAAGCTGATCCAAACTTAGAAATTTACCAACCCGTAGAAGAAAAATGCTCACTCTTTATCATAAGTTATACAGCAAAAAGAAGGCAAGCACTGTTCAAACTATTCTTGGTAAGATTTTTACAAAGAAACAAAAACTTTAATTTTCTATTTTTCTAGTTTTTTAATAACAGTGCACTAGATAAATAGTAGTTTTAATATTTTTTCCATTCCTCTATACATTTATAACTAAGAGAGTTTTTTAATATTTTTGCAAAAAAATTAAAGGTTATAGAATAATCATGATTTTTCCATTGACTATTAGGATCACTTTCTAAGTTTCAGCTTGTACAATCACTTTTTATGGTTCTGAATTGTGATAAGGACTGCCTGTTATCTTTCAAGTACATAGTATTCAGAAGTAGATATTTGTATTCAGGATTAATATTATATACACAAAGCTAACTAATGTGTCATCAAGATATTGGTGAATTTCTCTTAGACAGGTTTCTACTACACAGGAACAAAAAAGTTGAGGTTAGCAAAGTTTAAACCAAATCAGGGGACTTTTTGAATAGATTAAAGGAAGAATTTGAAAACCATAGTGTTTTAAACATTGGAGAAATTTATGAAAGAGATATCTCCAGAAATGTTTAAAGAAACATTTCCAAAATATTTTTATTTGTTGATCGCTGGGTTTGTATGGACCCACTCGGCACCTGAGTATCATGTTCTGAAATTTCTTCTGATATTAAGTGCTGTAAAAAGATAAAATGACACACATTAAAATTTTCAAGAATTTATATGAGCATAAATCAGTTCCAATCAGGCAGCACCAAACTGAAAGTGGTTAGGGGCACTCCACCCACAGGAGCTAGGGGAGAGGATTTAATAGAGAAGACAGGAAAGCAAAGCAAGGAAATTATTTGATTGGCTATAACTTAAGCAGTTGCCTAACTTGTGTTAGTCTAGCCAGCTGTGAATGGTTGTTCTTAAGTTTCATTTTCTCGGATTCAAGTTTATTGACTCTGGCTTAAGTTTTGGTTTACTCAGATAGGCTGCCAAGGCATTAGAGCTACCTCAGTCTCCACCCCTCCTTGTTTAGTTACTTTAACAGCTCTCACTCCTAAAAACTAATAAATCAATAGTTCAAACGCAATGAATTTAAGGTAGAACTAGCAATAAGATTTAAAATTTTAATTGCCATTTACAAGTCAAGCATTCTGGTTTTATTTCCCCGTGTTAATTATATATAGTTTGCTCATTTCCATAGTTAAATGTGGAGAGCACTAGAATTAACAAGAATACATTCAAATTCCTTCAAATAGGGGGTGAAATCACTTCTTTAATCTCCTTCAGCCACTTAAAACCACAGTCAAGTGAGCACTGTCTTTCACGTTTGACAAAGCAGGGTCTGACTGTTCAGAAACTGTAGGTGGACAAGGGTTACTAACACAAATCAAGATAGAATAATAATGAAAGTGAAATACTTACAATACACTTAAAATAAGATGTGTAGGTATGTGAGTATGAGTGCATATCTGTGTTTGCGGACTATGGTTTTAAACAATTGATTATATAACTGAATTAGTAGGTGTTTTTGTGTTATTGGGCTGATTCATGCTGCTGTCCTATTTTATGAGGAAGCATCAGAGAACTGGCTGAAAATTATTTTCTTTGGTGAAGTGGATGAAAAAAAATTCCGGGCATATGTGTCTTCACTCTATAAAGGGAAATGAAAACAACACATATGTTCTTAAACAAATTATGTACGGGACCTGACTTGCTTAAGTGTATTGGTTCTTTTATTACTGAACCCAGCTTACATAAATATCCCTGACTTGGAATCTAAACTCATGAAGGAGGAAAATTATTGTCATTGTGTGTCTATTTATATGTAAATATCCAAAAGGAACTGAGACAAATTTTTTAATTGATCTCTGTATTAAGATATCACTGCAGAGCGCTACCCACCACCAGTCCCTCACCCATCAGGAAGCTTGCACAAGCCTCTTAGATAGCCTCATCCACCAGGGGGCAGAGAGCAGAAGCAAGAGCCACAGTCCTGCAGCCTGTGGAATGAAAACCACATTCACAGAAAGACAGACAAAATGAAAAGGCAGAGGACTATTACCTGATGAAGAAACAAGATAAAACTCCAGAAAAAGAACTAAATGAAATGGAGTTAGGCAACCTTCCAGAAAAAGAATCCAGAATAATGACTGTGAAGATGATCCAGGACCTCAGAAAAAGATTGGAAGTAAAGATTGAGAAGATGCAAGAAATGTTTAACAAAGACCTAGAAAAATTAAAGAACAAACCAACAGAGATAAACAATACAATAACTGAAATGAAAAATACACTAGAAGGAAGCAATAGAAGAATAACCGAGGCAGCAGAACAGACAAGCGACCTGGAAGACAGACAGGTGGAAATCACTGCCACAGAAAAGAATAAAGAGAAAAGAATGAAGAGGAAGGAAGACAGCCTAAGAGACCTCTGGGACAACATTAAAGGCATCAACACTTGCATTATAGGGGTGCCAGAAGGAGAAGAGAGAAAGGACCCAAGAAAATATTTGAATAGGTTATAGTCAAAAACTTCCCTAACATGGGAAAGGAAATAGCCACCCAAGTCCAAGAAGTTCAGAGAGTCCCAGGCAGGATAAACCTAAGGAGAAATGCGCTGAGATACATAGTAATCAAACTTACAAAAATTAAAGACAAAGAAAAATTATAAAAAGCAACAAGGGAAAAATGACAAATAATGTACAAGGGAACACCTGTAAGGTTTATGGCTTATTTCTCAGCAGAAACTCTACAAGCCAGAAGGGAGTGGCACAATATATTTAAAGTGATGGAAGGGAAGAACCTACAACAAAGATTATGCTACCCAGCAAGGATCCCATTCAGATTCGACGAAGACATCAAAAGTTTTACAGAAAAGCAAAAGCTAAGAGAATTCAGCACCACCAAACCAGCTCTACAACAAATGCTAAAGGAACTTTTCTAAGTGGGAAACACAAGAGAAGAAAAGGACCTACAGAGGCAAACCCAAAACAATTAAGAAAATGGTAATAGGAACATACATATCGATAATTACCTTAAATGTGAATGGATTAAATGCTCCAACCAAAAGACACAGGCTGGCTGAATGCATACAAAAGCAAGACCCATGTATATGCTGTCTAAAAGAGACCCACTTCAGACCTAGGGACACATACACACTGAAAGTGAGGGGATAGAGAAAGATATTCCATGCAAATGGAAATCAAAAGAAAGCTGGGGTAGCAATACTCATATCAGATAAAATAGATTTTAAAATAAAAAATGTTACAAGAGACAAGGAAGGACACTACATAATGATCAAGGGATCAATCCAAGAAGATATAACAATTATAAATCTATATGCATCTAACATAGGGGCACCTCAATATATAAGGCAAATGCTAACAGCTAGAAAAGAGGAAACTGACAGTAACACAATAACAGTGGGGGACTTTAACACCTCAGTTACACCAACGGACAGGTCATCCAGAAAGAAAATTAATAAGGAAACAAAAGCTTTAAATGACACAATAGACCATATAGTTGTAATTGATATTTACAGGACATTTCCATCTGAAAGAGCAGATTACACTTTCTTCTCAAATGCACACAGAACTTTCTCCAAGATAGATAACATCTTGTGTCACAAATCAAGCCTCAGTAAATTTAAGAAAACTGAAATCATGTCAAGCATCTGTTCTGACCACAACACTATGAGATTAGAAATCACCTACAGGGGAAAAAACGTAAAAAACACAAACACATGGAGTCTAAACAATATGTTACTAAATAACCAAGAGATCACTGAAGAAATCAAAGAGGAAATCAAAAAATACCTAGAGACACATAACAACAAAAACATGATGATCCAAAACCTATGGGATGCAGCAAAAGCAGTCCTAAGGGGAGAGTTTATAGCAAAACAATCCTACCTCAAGAAACAAGGAAAATCTCAAATAAACAATCTAACCTTACACCTAAATGAACTACAGAAAGAAGAACAAACAAAACCCAAAGTTAGCAGAAGGAAAGAAATCATAAAGATCAGAGCAGAAATAGATGAAATAGAAACAAAGAAAACAAAAGCAAAGATCAATAAAACTAAAAGCTGGTTCTTTGAGAAGATAAAAAAATTGATAAACCTTTAGCAGGACTCATCAAGAAAGAGAGCAAGAGGACTCAAATCAATACAATTACAAATGAAAAAGGAGACATTACAATGGACACTGCTGAAACACAAAGCATCATAAGAGGCTACTACCAGCAACACTATGCCACTAAAATGGACAACGTGGAAGAAATAAACAAATTCTTAGAAAGGTATAACCTTCCAAGACTGAACCAGGAAGAAATAGAAAATATGAACAGACCAATCACAAGTAATGAAATTGAAACTGTGATTAAAAATCTTCCAACAAACCAAAGTCCAGGACCAGAAGGCTTCACAGGTGATTCTATCAAACATTTAGAGAAGAGATAACACCCATCCTTCTCAAACTCTTCCTAAAAATTGCAGAGGAAGAAACACTGCCAAACTCATTCTATGAGGCCACCATCACCCTGATACCAAAACCAGACAAAGATACTACAAAAAAAGAAAATTACAGACCAATATCACTGATGAATATAGACGCAAAAATCCTCAACAAAATACTAGCAAACAGAATCCAACAACACATGCAAAGGACCACACACCATGATCAAGTGGGATTTACCCCAGGGATGCAAGGATTCTTCAGTATATGCAAATCAATCAATGTGATACACCATATTAACAAACTGAAGGATAAAAACCATATGATCATGTCAATAGATGCAGGAAAAGCTTCTGACAAAATTCAACACCCATTTATGATAACAACTCTCCAGAAAGTGGGCATAGAGGAAACCTACGTCAACATAATAAAGGTCATATATGACAAACCCACAGCAAACATCATTCTCAATGGTAAAAAAATGAAAGCATTTCCTCTAAGATCAGGAACAAGACAAGATGTACACTCTCGTCACTATTATTCAACATAGTTTCAGAAGTCCTAGTCATGGCAATCAGAGAAGAAAATTAAATAAAAGGAATAGAAAATGGAAAAGAAGTAAAACTGTCACTGTTTGCTGATGACATGATACTATACATAGATAATCCTAAAGATGTCACCAGAAAAATACTAGAGCTAATCAATGAATTTGGTAAAGTTGCAGGATACAAAATTAATGCACAGAAATCTCTTGCATTCCTATACACTAACAACACAAGGTCAGAAAGAGAAATTAGGGAAACAAACCCATTTACCACTGCAACAAAAATAATAAAATACCTAGGAATAAACCTACCTAAGGAGGTAAAAGACTTGTACTCAGAAAACTATAAGACACTGATGAAACAAATCAAAGATAACACAAACAGATGGAGAGATATACCATGTTCTTGGATTGGAAGAATCAATATTGTGGAAATGACTATACTACCCAAAGCAATCTACAAATTCAATGTAATCTGTATCAAATCACCAATTGCATTTTTTATGGAACTAGAACAAAAAATCGTAAAATTTGTATGGAGACACTAAAGATCCTGAATAGCCAAAGCAATCTTGAAGGAAAAAAACAGAGCTGGAGGAATCAGACTCCCTGACTTCAGACTACACTACAAAGCTACAGTAATCAAGACAACATGGTACTGGCACAAAAACAGACATATAGATCAATGCAACAGGATAGAGAGCCTAGAGATAAACCCACGCACCTATGGTCACCTAATCTATGACAAACGAGGCAAAAATATACAATGGAGAAAAGACAGCCTCCTCAGTAAGTGGCACTGGAAAAACTGGACAGTTACATGTAAAAGCATGAAATTAGAACACTCCCTAACACCATACACAAAAATAAACTCTAAATGGACTAAAGACCTAAATGTAAGACCAGACACTATAAAACTCTTAGAGGAAAACATAGGAAGAACACTCTTTGACATAAATCACAGAAAGATCTTTTTTGATCCACCTCCTAGAGTAATGGAAATAAAAACAAAAATAAACAAATGGGACCTAGCAAAACTTAAAAGCTTTTGCACGGCAAAGAAAACTATAAAGAAGACGACAAGACCACCCTCAGAATGGGAGAAAATATTGGCAAACGAGTCAATGGACAAAGGAGTAATCTACAAAATATATAAACAGCTCATGCAGCTCAATATCAAAAAAACAAACAACCCAATCCAAAAATGGGCAGAAGACCTAAATAGACACTTCTCCAAGGAAGACGTACAGATGGCCAACAAACACATGGAAGGATGCTCAACATCACTAATTGCTAGAGAAATGCAAATCAAAACTACAATGAGGTATCACCTCACACCAGTTACAATGGGCATCAGCAGAAAATCTACAAACAACAAATGCTGGAGAGGGTGTGGAGAAAAGGGAACCCTCTTGCACTGTTGGTGGGAATGTAAATTGATACAGCCACTATGGAGAACAGTATGGAGATTCCTTAAGAAACTAAAAACAGAATTACCATAAGACCCGGCAATCCTACTACTGAGCATATACACAGAGAAAACCATAATTCAAAAAGACCCATGCACCCCAATGTTCCTTGCAGCACTATTTACATACCCAGGTCACAGAAGCAACCTAAATGCCCATTGACAGGTGAATGGATAAAGAAGATGTGGTATGTGTATACAATGGAATATTACTCAGCCATAAAAAGGAATGAAATTGGGTCATTTCTAGAGATGTGGATGGACCTAGAGAATGTCATACGGAGTGAAGGAGGTCAGAAAGAGAAAAACAAATATTGTATATTAACGCATATATGTGGAATCTACAAAAATGGTGCAGATGAACCAGTTTGCCAGGCAGAAATAGAGACACAGATGTAGAGAACAAACGTATGGACACCAAGGGGGGAAAGTGGGGTGGGGGGGTCATGGTGGTGAGACGTAATGGGAGATTAGGATTGACATATATACACTAATATGTATAAAACAGATAACTAATAAGAACCTGCTATATAAAAAATAAATAAAGTTCAAATTAAAAAGAAAAAGATATCACTGCAATTTGAACTGATGTCCAAATGAACTTATTTGAACCAACTTTAACCAAGGTGAAATAAGTATCTGCCGTTAATGAGGTAATAGGAAATAGCACAATGTCTTTCATTAGCATTATCAATTAAATTAAATAAGTGAACTCCTGATTCTGAGACTTTGTGTACATCAGAATCACTAAAGCAGATGTACTGAGTGTGAATCTCTAGAAATAGGGTCTTTCGGCATACGTATTTTAACAAAACCTCTACAGAGTCGATTCTGAAAGATATTGTGCTGAATAAAAATGTGATAAATGACACAGGCTCAACCTCAAGACATTTAGAATTTTGCTGGAGAGATTTTTAAATATTTCTATAAATTAAATAGGAGCATATAAATGTGCAATATTCACTCAGTAAGAGGTAAATTTTAAAGCTATTTGAAAAGAACATGATGAAAAAAATTTCTTCATAATCACTTGTTTGTTTTTGATAACTTTTCCCTGATTATTAAAAGACGGTTATTATTGAAATGTATAAATAGATGAAAATAAATAAAAAAACAAAGAGCACTGGAAATAAAAAATGGTAATACACTGGCCTTTGGTTCAGTATTTCTATAAATACTTATGTGGTGGGTTTGAATTTTTTCTCTCCCTGATCACCATATTATCATATCAAGAAAATTTCCTTTGGCATTAATTAGACTTCAAAAATATTGTTTGTAAATACCGCATTTGTCCATCACATGGAAGAACTGACTAATGGAACAGTTTTTGTTTTGTTACTCATTTATGTTTCTAAGGTTTGGAGTTTTAAATAATATGATGATAAATCTTATTTCATAAATATTTGTACTTATTTTATTATTTCCTCATAACACTTTTTGAATGGAATTGAATCAAAGAAATGAAAATATCAAGGCACTCACTATATGTTGCCAAACCGTCTCTGAAATATTTTGCCAATTTTTGCACCCACATTAGCAGTGTTTGAGAATGATAACACTGATTATTAACTTTTATATCAGTGACAATTTGAAAGAAGGGAATGGTGTTTGATTGATGTTCTAGCTTGCATTTCTTTTCTTGCTGATGAGGATTAATCTTTTTCTCATAGAATTCTTCAGCTAAAAATATTCTTTTTTCATTAGCAAGAGTAAATTTAAAGGAAAATATTAAGGAAAATCTATCAGTGTTTCAGTTTGGCAAAGCTTAGAGCATAGCTGATATTCACAGATGTGTTTTTCTGAATCAAAATCAAGAACTTAAAATTTTAGGTCATATGTTTGGTATTCGGCAAGTTAAAAGAAATGTATACATTAATTCTCATAAAACATGAGACGTCTCTTCAGTTGGCTAAAGAGACATCTCAGAGTTTTAAAATTTATGTGGAACCTGTAACAGAACATTTTAATTAGTCAAGCCTAAGTGACACACAAGCATATGGAACTGGCAGTAATCTGGTTGCAGAATGATTGAGCAGTTGTGGGTGAAACAAGTTAAAGAGGATAATCAACATTAATGTTAATTTTTTTTTTTAGCATTAATGGCTCCTTAGTTCAAAGCTTCAGAGCTTCCAGGTGTCCATCCAGATGTCACACATTAAAATGGTCCTTTGGTGCACACTGAGTCACTCATGCAGGGCACACAGTAGCAACCAGCATGGAAAATTATTCTCAAAATGAAGGCAGTGAAGGGACTTGCTTCAATGTACATGTCTTTGACACTCTTAAGGATTAGCCCTTTTCCAACTTCAGAATTTTCTTAAATTTCAAAACTCATTAAGTATGATCAACTTTTCAAGAAAAAAAAAAACCGTTGCTGCACTTGTATTCCACAATATTCTTCAAACCTACAGACTGATCCTATAAATACTGCAACAGTAATGTAACCCATTATTACACATACACACGCATACTCATACAACAAATCACACTTTCTCACCACTGAAAACTATAAACATAAAACACCTTATCCTAAGCTAGTTGGGTTTTAATTCAGTCCTCAGTAGACCAGAATTGAAAATAGGGATTCAAATGTAGATCACAAGGGAAGAATTTGAATTGATTGGCCTGAAACAGCATCACTGTACAAGCATTAAAGGCCCCGAATCGTCATCAGACTGACTATTCCAATGCATATTTAACACAGTATGAAATAACTGTAATCATATGCCAGCATCTTCAAAATTAGCAGCCACAATAAGCAGCACTGATCTAATGCTTTGGGGCTTAAAGATGTCAACTAATAGAATATACTTTTGTCCAAATATTTTACCAATGGCCTCTTTCTGATCAATTTCTAAAGTGAATGATGATTAACAAATGGGAACTACAGGTGAAAAAATTTAAAAAAAAATACCATACAGAAGAAATTCAGACTAAAAGTATATATGTATGAAGAAGATTTTCAACAACTTGTAATGCCACTCTCAAATCCTGGACTTATTTATAGCCAGTTCTGAAGGATTGCTCATTAAATGTTTGAGAAACACTGGGTGACATCATTTTCATTTATGCTATTTAACTTTCTGCCCTGGAAATTTGTACTGACCTCTGATACAGCTGGCTCAGCTCTGTTCCCTGTTTCTTACCATTAAAAAACTTCTATCCTCTGACATTCCTTTGTTCAATTTAGGCTCCAGTCAGAATGGGTTACATGCCTTTCGGTGACCCTTTTTTCCCTTAAAATAAAATCCAAACGTCCACAGGTATATCTCCACTCATGGCCCAACAGCCTCCTCCCATTCACCATGCTCAGACACACTGTCCTTCCTTCTGCTCATCGAACACGGTCTTGCCTTGGGGAGCAGGGCCCTGCCTTGTACTTCCTCTCTTTTCTGACTAGAACACTCTTCGCTTAGGCCTCCACATGGCTGACTGAGTTTCATTCAGGCCTCAGCCCCTTAGAAAAGACAACATTAACCATTCTCTTTAAAAAAGCTTCTTTCCCCACTTCATCCCACTATTCTCTTATCCCACCACTTTCTTTATCACACTACTGTCTTACATTTTCCTACAGTATTTACAATTCTCTGAAATTATCTTGTTTGTGTCTCTGGTTATTCCATATTGGATTTTACTGATATTCCCACTTAGTTAAGAACAGTGATTTTTTGTGAGACATTTAACCTGTGTGGATAATGATGTGAATACATTGAATCTGTGCTACTTTTAAGGTGATAATAAAACCTCTTTTTATAACCCCATAGAATGCATGCCAGATGGAACTTAAGAACTGTGTTCATGTAGTAGAAAAGATTTTCCAAAATACACTAAGTGATCTATATAAAACAAAGAGAAATATACCTGTTATCAATAATCTGCATCATCTGAATCCTTATTCAAAGAAACAGGAAAAAAAAAAAGTATTATCAATGGAACATGGCCTACTGGAAAGAAGGAGAAAAAGGTATTCACAACACAGGTAGAAGGCCTGGTCTTGGAAACTGACAGACACACTTCTTTAGGGCCAGGAGGGAAAGAAGGGGCAAAAATTCTTTAGGACAAGGAAACATCCAGAGGCAGAGATAGGCATGTGACTACAGAGATGACAGGGTGGCAGAAGGACAAGGAACAGAGGAAGTTAAGGGGGTTTGAGGGGTAGAAATTGAAGAAAGGTTTAAAAAAGAGATGCTGAGGGCTTCCCTGGTGGTGCAGTGGTTGAGAATCTACCTGCTAATGCAGGGGACATGGGTTCCAGCCCTGGTCTGGGAGGATCCCACATGCTGCAGAGCAACTAGGCCTGTGAGCCACAACTACTGAGCCTGCGCGTCTGGAGCCTGTGCTCTGCAACAAGAGAGGCTGCGATAGTGAGAGGCCCGCGCACCACGATGAAGAGTGGCCCCCCTTGCCACAACTAGAGAAAGCCCTCGCACAGAAACAAGACCCAACACAGCAAAACTAAATTAATTAATTAACTCCTACCCCCAACATCTTCTAAAAAAAAAAAAAAAAGATGCTGAGACATGGTGGCCTTATGACTGTTGCAAATAAAATATCACACTCAACACTTAGTAAAGCTGTTGTGACTGTTTAGGGTCACAGAGTCCATGTTAAAGGATTGTTCTTCTTGTACTATTTGACCACATACATATTTTTCTAAATCATAAAAGGAATTAAAATAACTTTGAAGCCACTTTTTAATTTACTTTTTGAGTGAGTTTACTTTCTTTTGATAATACTGCTCCCTATTATGGCACAAAGGATCTCTTAGACCTATTATCTATACCATAATATTTTCATAAAAAGGTTACACAGGACAAACTAAGTATATCCAAATGTAAGTGTATGCATTTTATCTCAAAGACAGCAGATATTCACACCTGGAATAAGTCTCTTCAGGGATACATAAATTAGTCCAGCTTATAGCCATAAGAACTTCAGAGAGTCACAGTAGGAATAGCCAGCATTCAATAAGCTCCGTTGTAAATTCACCTTATTTAAAGAGACGGCCAAAAGCTCATCTGTTATCACATTTGTCCTCCCAGTAATACATAGCACTGCTGTCCCTATAAAACCTCAAGGGACACTGTGAGATAGAGTTAAATGGCCCTCTTCAGGTTACACAGTTACTGGAGTGACTAGTCACCAATGATATTGAACTAGAAGCTGGCGTCCTGCCTCTTGAACTGGTGATTTGGACATGCCTATGCTTTATGGATATATTATCAGCATGCTTCATTTACTGCTATAAACACACTGTTTTTGTTAAAACAATTTCATTACAGGGGAAAAAACACATTTAAAGGAAAATTTTACAAGACCCTTTTGCTTATGATACACTTTTTCTTATGAGGAAAAATGTGCCTCTTAAAATCAAAAGGTTAAAAACATTGAAGTTGAGAGTGTCACTGGTTATAATCTACATAACCCTAAATAATTTTTCATTTTTTACATTTGGCCACCAGAGCAAAAGAAAATGCTTTAAATTCAAACATTGGTTATTTCTTTTTTAATGGCATATAATAGATATATTTATATACAGTAAACTACAGATTTAAAGTCTACAGCTTGATCAGATTTGACATATGTACACACCTGTAATTCATCACCATTATCAAGGAAATTAATGTATCCACAACCTCCAAAAGTTTCCTGTGCTCCTCTGTAATCTCCCCTCCTGCCATTCCTGATGCCATCCCATTTCAAGCCAACCATTTCCCTACTTTATGCCTTTACAGATTGGTTTGAATTTTATAGAATTTTATATAAATGAAATAATACAGCATGTATTATTTTGTCTGGTTTTTAAAATTCTACATAATTATTTTGAAATTCACCCATTTATTTGCATATATCAATAATTTGCTGATATATGTTGGTGAGTAGTATTCCATTGTATAGAGATACCACAACTTATTTAAGCATTTATTTGTTGAAAGACATTTGGGTTGTTTCCGGATTTGGGGCTATTACAAATGAAGTTCCTGTGAACATTCATGTATATGTATTTGGATGAACATATGCCTTCATTTATCTTGAGGAAATATTTAGGGATGACATGAATGGATCATATGATAGGTGCATGTCTAACTTTTAGAAAGTGCCAAACTATTTTTGAGCGTCTGCACCATTTTATATTCCCATCAGCAGTGTATGTGAGTTACTATTCCTTCACATCCTTTCCAAAAATGGATATGTGTTTTTAATTTTAGCCATTTTAGTAGTTTTTTGGAGGTATCTCATGGTGATTTTAATTTGCATTTTTCTAATGATGTTAAACAACTTTTCATGTGTGTGTTTACAATCTATGTATCTTTTCTGTGAAGGGTCTGTTCAAACCCTTAGCCCACATTTTTGGGGGGTTGCTCTTTTCTCATTATTAAGTTTGGGAACTGTACATAATTTGGATACATTTATCAGATATATGATTTGCAAATATTTCCTTTGAGTCTGTGGCTTGCCTTTTCTTTCTGTTGTTGTTGTTGTTCTAATCAAGTAGTTTTTTTTGCTTTTTTTAACATCTTTATTGGAGTATAATTGCCTTACAATGGTGTGTTAGTTTCTGCTTTATAACAAAGTGAATCAGCTATACAATATACACATATCCCCATATCTCTTCCTTCTCGTGTCTCCCTCCCTCTATGGCTTGCCTTTTCATTCTCCTAATGATGTCTTTCAAAGAGCAAACATTTTCAATTTTGATAAAGTTCAATTTATCAATTTTACTGCTGTAAATTGTTATGTGGTAGCTAAGAAATGTTTGACAAAACAAAGTTTTCAAAGATTTTTCTCCTAGGTTTTCTCTTAGAACTTTTTGGCTTTAGGTTCTACATTACAGTGTATAATCCAATTTCAGTCAATTTTTGTATATAGTATGAGACAGGAAGTACGATTTTTTTTTGTTTTGCATATGCATGTAAGTGTTTCAGTATCATCTGTTGAAAACACTATCACTTATCCACTGAATTGCTTTTTTATTTTTGTCAGTAATTAGTTGTTTATATATGTGTAGGTGTATTTTTGGAATCTCTTCTCTATTCCATTGATCATTTATCTGTCTTTATACCAGCCTCACACTGTCTTGATTAATGTAGCTTTATAATTGAAAAATGTGTCTTGAAATCAGAGACTGTTATTCCTCCAGCTTTGAAATCTGTTTTCAAAGTTGTTTTGGCATTCTACATCCTGTGCATTCTCATATGATTTTGGAATCAACTTATCAATTTTTAATCCCTCAAAAAATGACTTCTGGGATTTTTATTGGATTGTATTGAAGCTAAAGATCAATTTAACCCATGAACAAGGTATGTATCTCCTTTTATTTAGGTCCTCATTGATTTTTACATCTTTTGTCAGATTTACCCCTAAATATTTCTTATTTTGATGCTATGGTAAATGGTACTATTTTATCATTTCAATTTCTAATTGTTCACTGCTAGTACACATAAATACAATTGATTTTTGTAGATTGATCTCATATCTTGCAACCTTGCTAAAAACCTATTATCAGTTCTGGCTTCTTTGTAAATTTCATTATATATATATATATATATATATATATATATATATATATACAATCATGTTATCTGCAGATAAAGACAGTTTTTATTTCTTTCTTTTCAGGTGCCTTTTACCTTTTAGTCTTTTACTTGAATGACTGAACAGACTTGAGCTTCCAGTACAATGTTGACTAGAAGTGGCAATATCAGAAATACTTGTCTTTCTTAACCTTGGGGGAAAGCACTCAGTTTTTTACCATTAAGTGTGATTTTAGCTGTAGGTTTTTCCATTGCTGCCTTTTATTATGTATAAGAGATTTCCCCCTAGTCCTACTTTACTGAGTGCTTTTGTCAGGAATGGATGTTGTAGTTTGTTAAATATTTTTCTGCACTGACTGGACTGATAATATGGTTTTTCTCTTTTACTGATCTAAGTTATATTGATTGGTTATTTTAAATATTAAACTGACCTTGCATTCCAGGGATAAATTCCACTTGGTCAGCAGTTAATATTCTTTCATATATCATTGGATTTGATTTCCTAATATTTTGTTTAGAATATTTACATGTGTTTCCTGAGGTATATTGGTCCACAGTTACCTTTCCTTTTAATGCCTTTATATGGTTTTGGTGTCAGAACTTCAAGAACAGCACAGTAGCTTGGACCTGAGTCAGTGGGACATGAGCTCACACACTTTGTGGTAGCCCACATTATGTGTAAACCATTATAAAAATAGTAACTTCTACTCTAAGAAAGATGGGAATCCACTTTATGGTTTTGAAAAGAAAAGAACATGATCTGTCTTATGTTTTAAAACATTTATTCTACAGTCTTGGGTGGATATGCTATGGAGTAAGATGAGATACATAGACAGATAAGTAGAGATGTTATTATAATAATCTAGGTGAGAGACGATGGGCCCTGGACTTGGGATGAGTGAGACATAATCAGATTCTGACTGCATGTTCAAAGCAGAGTTGACAATATTTGTTTGTGGATATAGGCAATAAGAAAAATACAGGAGTCAAAGTGGGGTCATTGTTTGTAACCTGAGTGGTTTAAATAAAGTAGCTACCATTAAGGACTTAGATCTAATCCAAACTATACATATGAATTTAGCCTGTAAATGGTATTTAAAACAGTAAAACTATATGAGATCATCTACAGTGTGAGTATAGAGAAAAGAAGAGCTCTGAGGATCTGTCCCTGATGTTTACAAGAGTCCAGATTCATTGTGAGAGTTTTTCATATGTTATTTTGTGGCCATTAATAGTATTTTAATATGCAGCTTTGAGATTGCACTAACAATACATCCAAGTTGACTCAGAAGATACCAATGAAACAAGTCAACGCATAACATTTTAGATATCTATTCTTTTGTCAGCAATTATTCTTATTTACAACGGCAGTGTGTATGTGTCATGCACCACATTTAGATTTTGAATACTTGGCAGTGTTGTTGGCTGAATATCAAGAGTGAAGGTTTTTGTTAACTTATGACTCGTTAGGATATTTCTGATTAAATGTGATCTTTTAAAGAGGAATTCTTTCATTTCTGCTAGTCCTGACTGTAATTGTGTTATTCAGGTTCTCATTACCAGTGACATGATTGGCCACTGAACAAGATAAATAAACCTGGCAGATAAAATGAAAGTGGAAGTATCCTTCAGTTTAAACAAATAGTTTCTAAATTATAAACAAGTACAATAATAATACCTACCATGGTGAACAACTCTTTTTACATAACAGTGAAATATAGAGAACAGGTTTTTCAAGTTTCAGGCAGTCTTCCTGTTCTCAGTCAGTTTAAAAGACAAAACTAACAAACTCCATCACTGTCATTTGTCTCAAACATGAGCAGCTGAGGAAAGACCTCTATTTTTTTCATTCACTTGACCTGAATTCTAAAATTCATGAAAATATTGCATAATTTCAGAAGAGCAACATTCATACTACTGTCTAAGTAAACGAAGACACTGGGAGACTTATTTGGAAGTAGATAAGTAAACGTTTTAAAGTATATGGGTACTAATTTTTGAAATGGAAAGTGATGCTATTTATTAGAGATGACTACAGGCAAACGTATTGGTAGCCACAAAGCTCTACTTCACTCCATTTGCATTATTTTTTCTACTCAGTGGTTCTCAAAGTGTTGTCTCTTGACTCAAACTGTCAACTTCTTAGAAACAGGCAGAGTCAAGTCCACTCCAGACCTACTGAATCAGTAACTCTGGGGACAGAGCACCACAATCTGTTGTTTAACAAGCCCTTTAAATGATTTTGATTTAAATTAAAGTTTGAGAACCACTGATCTAGATCAAACATGGAAGAAGCAGAAAAAGGAGGAAGAGGAGAAGGAAAAGAAGACCATCCAGTATTAATGAAAACCTTACGTGAACTACTGTAGATACTGTATTAGATACTTCACACATATTTTTGGTTTTACAATCATTTTGCAAGGTAGCTATATCCCAGTTTAACAATGAGGAAATTCAGTCTCATACAGGTTGAAATAAAAATTTTAAAAATTGTTTCACTCTTCCAAAAATGGTGATGTTTTTCTTATTCTAAAGCTCATTAACTTTTAGGGCGAAAAATTGATAAATAAGCTTCAAATCTCTAAAAATAGGAAAGCAGAAGCATCCACTGATGCAAATACGTTCTCAGAAGGATTTTTCTGGGCTGTTAAATTTTTGCTATCAAGTGTCAACTTAATTCAATGATGTTCCATTGTAAAGGATCCTACTGAAATTAAGAATCAAACTGGTGCAATCTACAAAAGTTAAGAGCCAGTAGCAATGATATTTGCTTGACAGGATCATATTTATTCTCGGTGAAAGAAAAAAAAATTAAGTAAGAATACACAACAAATCTGTTAAGTAAAAGAAAAAACTCAAAGACTTTTTAAAGCTATCTCTTTCAAAATTTTCAGACAAACATAGTAGGTGCAGATTAACTTTCCCTTAGAAAAAGTATGTAAAGAAGTGCAAGGCTGCACTTATGAAAGAACACTCACTTTAAATAGTAATAGAGAAAAATGCAGACACAGAATGTCCATTGCATCTAAAAATGCCACAAACATTCAATAATAATTTTTATTCCAATCTATCAATGTCACTTTTGACTTGACTCTCAGTAAAAGTTAGGATATAATCTCTTTCTAAAAGGCAATCCTGTTATAAATTTTCTGCCTGTGATATATTTCTTAGTAATCCACAGCTAATTCCCCCCTGGATGCAGTAGATGTCCAAGCATGCTAATGTAACTACAATGCTGGGAAGCTCTTTGGAAAAGATAATTCATTTGAGTCATGTCTGGCATCAGTATATATTTTTCTTTTCTGAGTCATTTTCAATAATAATAATAACAACAGAAATCATCATTAGGGGTTTCCCTGATCACCAACTGCTACTAAGCAAATCACAGAAAGACCTTACATGTGAATACAGGTCATGACTTGAAGTAGAATGCAGAAATAAAATTCAGGTGAACTAATGCAGAAGATGTATATCTAAGGAAAAGAAACATTTTGGCAGAAATGCCATAATCAATTGTGCCAGAAATATTTGGAAACATTCTTCACAGTTTTCTGACTTCATGTGTTGGCTCAGAGAAATAACTTGAATCAAATATTAACAAATACATAAAAATGCCCTGAGGAAACCAACACTTCATTACAGTTTAAACATATGTTTTCTCTCTTATGTCTTCATTTTTGTGCTGTTAACTTGGAACAAATCTCAAGACCCTGAAATAAATCACTGGACGAGGAATAAGGGAGCCTCTTTTCATCAGTTTCCGTCTTTAAAGTAATTGAAGTGGGAGAGAGGGATGAAGAGGCAGAGCACAGAGGATTTTCAGGGCAATGTAACTACTTATTCTGTGTCATACCGCAATGGTGGATACACGCCATTATATATTTGACCAAACCAATAGAATTGGCAATCCCAAGAGTGAACTCTAATGTAAACTGTGGAATTTGAGTGATAATAATGTGCCAATTCTAGTTCATTGATCGTAGCAAACGTAACACTGTGGTACAGGATGTCCATAGCAGGAGAGTTTGTACATGTGTGGGGACAGGGGATATATGGGAACCGTTTATGTTTCACTAAAACTTCTCTAAAAAATAAAGCTTCTTAATTTAAAGGTAAAAAAAGGTAAAAAAAAAAAATAACCGAGTATTAGAAAACTAAAGTATGAAGTTAAAATATTTTATATAAAATATTTATGTTTTGATAATATCTATACTTTCTAGACTATATTTTCTAACTTTATTTAAAATGTTTATGTATGTAAATTCAGTAATTCTAAATAACTCATTTAAAAGAAAAAATACTTGGTACATGTTCCATGTCAAGTACCATCTAAGGTACTAAAGATTCACTGATGAATTAGATGTGGCCATAGCCACTATGAAGCAAATATACTTGTGGGTGTATCAATCAAAGAAATAAAAACAGTGGATAAATGGTGACTCCATTAACTTTGATAAATGGTGACTCCATTAACTTTTGGTTTGCTTGTCTTGTTTTATTTCAAAATATTCAAGGCATGTCTCTTAGATATATTAATAACATAAAGATGATAGACATTATTTTTCACAGATTTCTTGTTCCCTATGTTGGCTTTAAATTTTGGTGTTTATAGGTATCTATCCTAGACCCTCTTCTCTGAATTATCTCATTATACTGTATTAGCTTTAATTATCTTTTAAATGCCAATGGCTTTCAGAACTGTCTCTCCAGATAAGACCTACCTCACATTAAGGAAAAACTGTTGGTGCCTCCAACACCTGTATACAGTTGCTTATCTTCTTCTTCCTGCCAGGATCTGTGACTCTCTGCCTGAGGGCATACTTTGTTGGCAGGAGCCTGCTGGAATCCTGAATGAAGGTTAGGCCACAGGTGTGATTAGCTAGGTCCCAGGACAAGCCTCAACCAAGTACAGACCAGAGGTAGTGGATAAATACCCCAGCAGCCTCGCCCTTCAGGGGGGACCACTCTAAGGCATGCTCTACACAGTCTGTCATGGGACCTAAATGGGACAAAACCTCAGCTGTGCCACACAGGTAACTTGCTAATAGCACACTCTGTATTAACTTATTTCTCTTTCCTTTCTCGATTCTCCACTCCTCTACCAGTGTTTCCTGAGATTAACTCCCAAATAAACTATTCGTATGCAAATCCAAGTCTCAATTAAATATCTGTCTCTTAGGCCCTTATATCTGGACGTTCCATAGGCAGCTAAAATCCAAAATGTACAAAACCAAACTCATCATCTCCAGATATCTTGACTGAATATTTTTGATATCAATAAACAGTGCCAACATTCACACTGAGAAACAAAATTGAGTATCATTTTAGATTCTACTCTTTCCCTTATCCTCCAGTTCCTGTCACCAAAATCTTTCAATTCTAACTTTTCAATATCTCCCAAATCTGCCCATTTTCTGCATTATTGTGACCTATACCTTAGTTCGAGTTCTAACTAATATTGATGAACTTCAGCAATTGGTCTTCTTTATAGAAGATCCAGTTACCAGTATCCTACCTCCTACAATCTTATGCAAGCCCCAATATATACACCCTAGCATGACACTGATCATTAGGAAGAAGGAAAGGAAGGAAGGAAGGGAAGGAGAGAGTGAGGGAGAGAGAGAGGGAGGGAAGAAGGGAGAATAAAAAGGGAGACAAAAGAAAGTTTATCATCAATCTGCTTAAAACCAAACAATGATTGTACATTGCTTTCAGGATAAAATTCAAATTCCATGAGCGTGGTATACAAGCTGACTGCAATCTTTCCTCAACAAAAATTTCAATCTATCCGCTTGACACCATAACCACATTGAATACTATGCAATTCACAGAATACTGCATGCTGTACTTTACCTCAATGCTTTCAAAGAGTTTGTCCTAAAAGAAAAGAGAGTAGGAGGCCACACTCTCTTTGAGCTACCTCATTGATTAAGACTCAATTCTAATATGACCTACTTGAGGACAGCTTTTCTGATTCACTTCAAATCCAAAGGCTGGCTTACATGTGCTTTCTGTTTGCCCGTACTGTGCCATGTGCAAGACACTGGGCAAAATGTTGGGGAAAATATGAAGAATAAAATACAGTCCCTGCTTTCACAGAACTCACAGTCTAACATACAGTCTAGAATACAAATTTAAGAAATTTATTTGAAGTGAGGTGAGAAAAAAATTGAGAGAAAAGTACAAAATGCCATGATTTCTCACAAAAGAAATCCAGAATTTTCAAAGCTGATTTAAAAGAAAATGATTTTGAAATTATAACTTGACATTTCAGCACGCTCAGTAATTAATAATTCATGTAAAATATAAGCCATTCATTAGTAACATCCTGTCTAGAAATAAAGGAAAAGAGGGACATTTAAGAAAATAAATCATTTTCAACTGAATAATATTAATAATCCTAAATTATTGAATACTGAGGAGTGCTAACGATGTAGATAAGAATTGCAAGTATATGAATTACGTTAGGGAGAGGAATTCACTTCCTGTTTTATATTTATTGAACATTTTAAAAGAGAAAATAATAGAACATTAAATAAATATAGCAACACACTAAAAAAATTTAGGGAATTAAAAAAAAAAATCTCTTCAAACTCTAGTAGAAGGAATGGTTAGTAAAGGAAAATTTTTGTGTGTAAGGTACTCTGGAGAAATCAGTTGACAGAACTGGAATCATAATTTCTCATGTTTCCAATCACTGAATAGGAATTGTCTTGGTGCCCTCAACCATCTCTGTCTGAATCTTTCCCTTTGAGTTAATAAAGGTCTGTATAAACTTGCAACACAAGCTGCAGCCCAAAGCCCTAGTGTAATTAGTTGATGTATTAATTTGCCAGCTAGATGTGAATTGAGCACTACTATCATGGATTATCATGCCAAACCCTAGCAATAAAAGTCCTAAAGGAGATAAAGAATATAGGTCATATTCAGTCTTGAACTACTCACTGAAATTTTTAACACAGTCAACAAACAATTTTCTATGAGGAGAGTCAAGCCTCTATTCTCAGCAGAAGAGCAGGCATCCAGCAACATAAACAAATATGCTTGAAGAATTAGAAGTCAGCAACACCATGACTATCACAGAAAAATAAGAATAAATAATAAAACTATCCCACAATAATTTAACTCAAATATTTAATGTGTTACTAACTGACATATTATTAAGCTTCCATTTAGCTAAATGTTAAATCTGCAGAGGGAGAATATGTGAACTGCTGCATTTGATTTATGTTTTTTCTTAATTTTTGGATCTTCCTGTAATAAAAGTATTATTTTATGTAGATCAGAAAAAATAAATATAGCCATTAATATTAAAAACCATAATTTAGTTAGATAAATGCAAGTCATCAATAACCTCACTGTAAATAAAAAATTGAATTAATCACAAACACAATTTGGAAAATACCTTTAGGAGTCAACTTCATAGGAAAATGGATGAGAAATTCATTAATCTATTTCTTTTTCCCCCCTCTTTTACTGCCCTGTCTTCACTACTTCATTTTAATTTTGCATTATGATATAGGCATGAATATAACATACAAGACCACAGCAAAATGTCACTGATAATTGTGCCTCAGGCACGGTAGGGACTTAAATATTTATGGAAAGAATAGTTAGATGAATGAGTACAGAGCTCTAGCTTTGTTCATAAGAAGCTAATAAAATGATATCAGTACAATTATATAATGAATACAGATAGGTGATCTCATGAATGGGTTGTTTGGACTCATTGCCAAGAAAAGAATTAATGTTCTATTTCAGGCCGTGGAATTAATACACACATTTGGGAAGCACACGGTACAACCTACAAGAATAGACCGACAAAACTCAGAAAAACATTCCTCTCACCTCACCCCAACCCACAAATCCAAAATGAAAAAACAAAGTCATTAGAAAAAATAAATATAAACTAAACATTGTTCTAGTCAAAGTTTAACCAATGGTTTGAGAATCTGCTAATAGCGACACACAAAAAATCCATAATAATCAGCTTCAACAAGTCTGTTGGTTTTTTTCACTTTGGATTACATAGTTTCCAATTGAGAATATGGCCTGGGGACCCTATTGATTTCCTAATGCTCACTGGATTCTTATCTCCTTATTTTAAAGTAAACAAATAAGTGTGGTTTCTAAGTACTGACTCAGTATACAGAGGGGTATGGTATCTTGAAAAGCTATAACATTAATAATCTGGAATCAGGTTAGGTAAATGAAATTCTAACCTGCAACTTGGCAACATGTAAGATTCCAGAAGCCAAATCATGATTCTGGTTTCTTCCCCGTACCTAAATTTCTTATGGTTCCGTTTCTCTCAATATCTGCATCTACAAATTATATTTACCTCGTGCTAACCTAGGTGCAAGGCTTAACCCTGTCATAGTTATACGGAAATGAACCCCTAACAACAAAAATTTCAGAAATTTCATATTTTATTAATGATTTGAGGTGATATGGCAAAAGGTGAGACAGGATATTGCAATAGACTTTCACTATTACATTTATTCTATTCCCCTTTCTCTTTCTATTTCCCAACTATCACCAAGTGTAGCAAATAAATTCTCTATTTTATTCTGATTTTCGGTATATTTTATACTGATTTTCTTTTATTTTTTTTCCCAAGCCACAATAAGACAAAAGACAGAATAGACTTTTGCTGATATTACCTACCAAGTAACAGGAGTAAAATAATCAAGTATTCTGGTTATTTATAATTTGTCATCCCCTGATCCCAAATCCTTTTACAAATGTTTCTTCTGATCCTTTCTTTCTTCTTCTATTAGTCCCATTATATGTACATTACACCTTTTGCAGTTGTCCTGTAGTTTCTAGATATTCTGTTCTGGTTTTTTTTCAGTCCTTTTTCTCTTCGGTTTTCAGTTTTGGTAGTTTCTGTTGAAATATCCTCAAACTTAGAGATTCTTTCCTCAGCTATGTCCAATCTATTAATTAGGCATCCTCCATTTCTGTCAGTGTTTTTTTTATCTCTAGCATTTCTTTTTGACTTTTTCTTAGACTTTCCATCTCTCTATTTACAATGTCCATCTGCTCTTACATGTTGTCTACTTTTTCCATTGTGGCCTTTAGCATATAAATCACAGTTCTTTAAAATTCCTAGTCTAATCATTCTAACATTCCTTCCATATCTGAGTCTGGTTCTGTCTCTTCAAAGTATGTTTTTGCCATTTAATATGGCTTATGATATGTTGTTGGAAACTGGTGAAAGGAACTGTAGTAAATGGGTGTTTAGTAATGTGGTGGCAAGTTGTGGGGAGAGGGGAACATTCTGTAGTCCTTGATTAAGTCTCAGCCTTTTAGTGAGCCTGTGCCCCTGGACTGTGAACTTCACAAGTGCTTCTCAGTTTTCCACCACTCCTTAATGTAGGACAGGATGTCTAGAGGGGGCTAGAGTTGAGTATTCCCCTTCCCCCAGATCAGTTAGGCTCTCATAAAATCCCAACAGGTTAGGCTCTGGTAAAATAGTTTCTTTCAAAGGCAGGCTTTGCTAAGTACAGCATGTTCTAACATATTTCAAATGGTTACATTTCCCCTCTCCCTGCCGGAAACGCAAAAGGATTTTTCTACAATCTTTATGGTGATAACCTGGCAGACATCCTGGAGGTAAAACTCACGAAAAGGAGGGTCTGCCCTCCTCAGACTTGGTGCCCCCTAAAGTGTTTAACTCTCAGACTTGTCTACACTGAGCCTCCAGCAATTTGTCAGTTTCATTTAGGTTTTTCTACTTCAGTTCTACTTCAGCAGTTCCCACAGAGGTTTCTGCTCTGGTAAGAAAAATGGTTAGTCTCTGCCTGTCTGTCTTTCCAATGTTTGGAGCAGTGGTTTGCCTTAGGATCTCAATTCTCTGAGGGATCTAAGAAGAGTTGTTAATTTTCAGTTTGTTCAGCTTTGTAACCTATTGCTAGGATGGAGTGATAACTTCTAAGGACCTTACATGCTGGACTGGACACCAGAAGCCACCCAAATCCTTTTTCTAATTTTCTCTTTCTTCATCTGAATTCTGAGTGGTTGGACTCTGCAGACTGTATCACCATGGCATTTGCCTCTGCTTAGGTTTGATCAATGAGAGGTGCAGGCATCAGAGGATGAAATGAGAAACAGAAGGGGCTATTTCTTTCCTGGTTTCCTCTCCTTTTCATTGCAGTGTCCCTGGCAATAATTCAGCATCTCGGGACTGACTGTCCTTTCCACTGAGCAGTCTGCCTCCCCAGCAGTTCTCTGGGCTCCAATAACACTCTTTCCTCTTTTTGTCCCAGGAGCTCTAGGGGTAGCAGTAGTTTCCCTTTGTTGCAGGTCTTCTGTGTGTCTCACCACTAATGTGTGTTTCCTGCAAATAATTTGCTCACTAAAATCATCTTCATTTGAACTATTTGGGATGAATTCTACTTCTAGCTGCAATCAAGTAAATAGAAATAGGACACAAAACAATAACCCAACCCAACATTGGCTATTTCTTGACTTTGCCATCCAACCTAGATCTAGCAGAGGGCACAGCATGATGTTAGTAATCATCTCAAATATTTTAGCAAAAAAGTTGGAAAAATTTCTATGAGTTTAGAGAAATTGAGTTAAAATCTTATAAGACGTTTCCATTCAACTTTCTGGAATCAAATTGGCTATGTTTAAATAAAGTCTATTTGTCTTTCACAAGATCTATGGCTCCCCATGGTAATCCCATATGCACACCTGAGTTTACTCTCTACTATTATTTTTAGTATGGAGTTGACTAGAGCTGAGTTTGTAGAATGGCAAAGGTATATGGCACCAAAACAGCTCTTGTTAAAGTCACTTTCATGCTGCCAAATACTCTGAATCTCATTTGCTCTGTCTGAAGCCCTCATCAGAGATGGCTACCAGTTACTTTTTGAAATAATCTCTTCTCTCGGCACCACTCTCTCCAGGAGTTCCTTCTCCTGAACTGCCTATTTCGGTTCAGCCTCATTTGCTATCTCCTGCTTCTTATCTTGAACTTTCTCCTCTTCTCCTTTTACAGTCCTCCTTAGGTGAATGTATTCAATCACATGACTTTGGAATAAACCCATTCAGTGAGATCCAGATTTGTATATTTGCCTTCTTCCTTGACTTTGTATTCAAACGTCTCATATACCTCAAACATAACATGCTTCAAATAGAATAAAACCTGCTCCTCAACATTCTCCCAATTGAGTAGTTCATGTCAAACTTCAATTTGCCAGGTCTGAAACTTAAATCATCCTTAGTTTCTCTTCTTTGACTTCACCCCGCCTTTGCATCACACCCAACACATTAACAATTCCGACTTATGATTCTGATTCTAAAACTGATCTCAATTTCATCCTTTTCTCTTTATCTCCAGTGACAGCTTCCTAGTCTAGATTACCAATATTTCTGGCCAAGCTTCAGTAAATGACTCTAAATAAAATCCATGCTTCCATTCTTATTCTCCTCAAATTAATTTTACAAAGAGCAGAAAGTAGGTTCTTAAAACTCAAATTGGATGTTACTTCCCTTCAAAGGCTTTGCACTGCACTTAGAATAAAACCCAAAGCCTCTTCTATGGCCTGAAGGACCTATCTGTTCTAACCATTAACCTATCTCAGTCTTCAACCTCCTAGAATGTCACATTCTCTTCCCACTGCAGCTAAACATTTCTTCTCTCAATTGCTAAAACACACCAAGCCCTCCCTAGGCTCGAAGCCTTTGAACTTCCCCCTTCTCTTTGCCTAACTAGTCCCATTTCATGAGTCTATCTTTTTGGAAGTGTCACTGTCAAAGATGTATCTTCTTTATCCTTGTTTAAAGTAGGGTCAGACTTTAAGAAAAGAAGAATAAAAATTTCCTCCCCACTATCATTCATCTCAGTACCATGTTTTTTCTTAATAGTACTTGATTACAATTTGCAATTCATTATTTTTTTGTTTCCTTATCTTATTATCTGTTTCCCCCACCAGAATGTAACCCAAAAGGGCCAGAGATCATGTCTACTTGTTCACATTTTCAGCCATAGCAGGATGCCTAGTCCTAGATGGTCATAATTAAATATTTTTAAATGAATTTTCAATATTCAGAAACCTGTTCTCTCCCTTTGTTTGCATGTATTTATGTATTAATCTATCATTTTAGATTTTCACTGCTAAATAATTTATCTTCTTCTTCAGAAAAATCTACTCAGTGCTGTCACCAACATAATTTTCTACCCTTCTATTCACTCAGTATGATGGATGAATGACGTACTTGGTGAAAAAGTTCAGGGCAACTGACTTTGAGGAGGTTTCAATAGCTCCTTTTAACCATTTATTCTTCCTCCAATAAGTTCAGTTCACTGAAGTTATCAAATATGCACAAACTAAACTCAACTATAAAGTTTGGTTCTTATCTAATATCTGATAAATAATTTTTCTTATATTATGCTTTTCAAATAACCCACTTAAAATATCTTAAGAATCTAATAACCAGGACTATATTCTTTAGTGCATTCTCATTATAGAAGAAAAAAATGAAATTAGTTTGCATTCTTAAATAAAATAGGATCTATATCAGTGAGTTTATACTAAAAAGCTACAAACCTGATGGAGTTCTAACAGAATAATACATACACTTAATGTAGCTGATTGGCAGGAAAGAAAAGAAAGGAAATTATAGGCTTGTAGAGTATCTTAAGATAAGAATGACACCAACTATCAGTGACTTTTTTGCTAAGAATTAGTTACCCATTAAAAGACCCTGTATGTTGCATCAAACGTGTAAAAGGAAAGCAATGCAGAATTAATCCAAGCAGACCTACTTGATCATTTTTAGCAAAGTAAAAAAAAGAGAAAAAGAAAAAGAAAAGAAAGAGGAACCAGTATTTCCAAGGAAAAGATGAATTGTTACTTTTTGTTACAGATATTCCCTCTCAGCAAAATAACCCGTATAGTCCATAATAGAAACCATCTATGCTTCATCATCTTCTCCCATTTCAGTTTTTACCTGTCAACAGTCAAAAAGTTCAGCAGGTTCAGATAGCCCTGCTCTAAAAGACCATTAAGACTACCAGGGAAAGATCATCATTTATTTTGAATTGAATTATTTGAAACTAAGTTCAGATTGTTAGTTGCTTTAACTCACCATTAAATAGTTATTATATGTTATACTGCACATTCCTAGGTACCCCAAAGCTCTTAGAAAAACACTGAATGTACTGATGCTAAAAAGAATTTGTTAAATTCAGAATTCAAGGATTCTCTAGTTATCTTTAAGAAGTAATTGAACTTTGGATATACTACATCATGTATACTCACTTTTAAAATCTCCATCCAGACTTTTTTATAACTTAGATAAGTAACCATTATAAGGGTATTATTATAGCCTTATATATGATGGGTAGTACTATTTCATCGCTGTAGTATCAGGTGGTACAAACTAGAATAGTTTCATCACAAGTAAAGTTCACCCAAATCTGTGAATTAATGATTATAATACATAATTAAAATCATAATGACCAAGGGACTGAATCAAACTTATAAGCTTTTGCATAGCAAAGGAAACCATAAATAAAATGAAGACAGCCTACAGACTGGGAGAAAAATTTGCAAATGATGTGTCCAACAAGGGTTAATTTCCAAATTACACAAACAGCTCATACAACTCAATAACAACAACAACAAAAAACCCAATCAAAAAATGGGCAGAAGACCTGAAGAGATATTTCTCCAAAGAAGACATACAGATGACCAATAGGCACATGAAAAGATGCTCAACATTGCTAACTATTAGAGAAATGAAAATCAAAAGTACAATGAGGTATCACCTCACACAAGTTCAGAATGGCCATCATTAAAAAGTCTACAGGGCTTCCCTGGTAGCGCAGTGGTTGAGAGTCCACCTGCCGATGCAGGGGACGTGGGTTCGTGCCCCGGTCCGGGAGGATCCCACGTGCCGCGGAGCGGCTGGGCCCGTGGGCCGTGGCCGCTGGGCCTGTGCGTCCGGAGCCTGTGCTCCGTGACGGGAGAGGCCACAGCAGTGAGAGGCCCGCGTATCGCAAAAAAAAAAAGAAAAGTCTACAAACAACTAATGCTGGAGAGGATATGGAGAGAAGGGAACTCTCCTACACTGTTGGTGGGAATGTAAACTGGTGCAGCCACTATGGAAAACAATATGGAGGTTCCTCATAAAACTAAAAATAGGGTTGCCATATGATCCAGAAAGCCACTCCTGGGTATATTTCTATGTTTGAATTAGAAAACTCTAATTCAAAAACATACATGCATGCCATTGTTTGTAGCAGCACTATTTACAATAGCCAAGATACGGAAGCAACCTAAGTGTCCATCGACAGATGAATGGATAAAGAAGATGTGGTATATACATATACAATGGAATATTACTCAGCCATAAAAGGAATGAAATAATGCCATTTGCGGCAACATGGATGGACCTAGAGATTATGATATTAAGTGAAGTCAGACAGAGAAACATAAATATTATATGATATCACTTATATGTGGAATCTAAAATAATGGCATGAATGAATATATCTACAAAACAAAAACAGACTCACAGACATAGAAAACAGACTGTGGTCGCCAAAGGGGAGGGGGAGGTGGGGGAAGGATGGACTGGGAGTTTGGGATTAGCAGATGCAAACTATTATATATAGGATGGATAAACAACAAGGTCCTACTGTACAGCAGAGGGAACTATATTCAATATCTTGTAATAAACCACAATGGAAAAGAATATATAAAACTTTGCTGTACACCAGAAACTAACACAATATTGTAAATCAACAATACTCTAATAAAAAATAAATTAAAAAAAGAAAACAAAAAAGTATATTAACCAATATACTCCTCTCCCAAGGAATATCTTTATGTTGAACAAAGTCTGACAAAAACCAACTGAATATTATCTGTATTTGAATTATTAGCAAACACTGGCATTAAGATAACCATGCACATATAAGCATCCTTTGTTTAATGGTTCATTATTTATCTAAAAGTATTATTCTAAAAAAGGTAATAGAAATGATGCTATTTTTAGGACAGAATTAATTTTCCCTAATTCATATAAGTTCATATTGCACTTTGCATTCATCATTCTAACAAGAACATTTCAGTGTTTTGAGGCATGCCTTATCCTATAAAAATATTTTGTAGGATATATATTTTTTCCATGCCTTGCAAAAAATGAAAGAAGAATTCCCCTTATGTGGGATCTGGAAGAAACTCACAAGAATTTTCAACAGCTCTTTCTGTTTTAAGTTCCTCCTCCAATTTTAGATGTACCTGCTGGCTCCAATTCCTGAGCATTTCAAGGTGTTTTCAGAAGGAAATGACTCACCCCATTGTATTGTAACCCTCCACTACAGGCAGTCTGATTTCTCCTTTCTTTGATCTGTTAGGTCAGTTACCATTTGTTCTTCGCTTTCTCTCTTCCGTAATTTTGTTGACACCTCTTTTCTGCTGTCATCTTTTCTCTCATTCACTTTGCACATATGGATTTATTTTCTCTTCTCTTACTCTCAGGGAGTATAGATAAATGTATATGTTTAACCAGAGGTCTATGGCTATTTTTAAAAATATGGGAATATAGATATAATTTTCAATCCAACCACCCAGATAAAATATGCTATGTTAATAAGTTCTTAAATATATTTCAAAAACATAGAGAGGGAAAAAAGAATACATGGGAATATACCAAATGTTTACACTGTATGTACTGGTATAGTTGTTCATATTCTTTTTTCATTTTTGTATCTTTTTAAGTTTTTGAGAATGTACATATTTACTTATAATATTGGAACATAAACTGTTCTTTTTAATCACAATTAGATTAGAATATTTTATACTATTCATCCTAAAAGTAGACAGTCTCTCATGGGCAATTGGAAAATATATATATATAAGAAGAGAAAAAAGCAGGGGGTAAGGTGGTTTGACATTTTAGGCTTAGTTTCATTTTCACTGTTTTGGTGGTTTGGCTGTACATGATTCTTTCCACTGTGCATTAGTTCCCCTGTGCTACTGCAACAAGGTATCACAAACTGGGTGGTTTAAACAACAAAAATGTATTGTCTCACAGTTCTGGATGCTAAAGTCCAAGATCAAGGTGACAGCAGGGCACGCTCCTTCTGAAGGTACTAGAGAAGGATTTGTTCCGGCCCTTTCTCCTAGCTTCTGGTAGTGCCTGGGATTGTAGCAGCATAACTCTAATCTTCACAGGGTAGTGTATCTGTGTGCATGTCTATTTTTGTGTCCTAATTTCCCTTTATGAGGACACCAGTCATACTGGATTAGGGGTGACACTGATGACCTTGTCTTAACTTGATCATCTGTGAAGGCCCTATTTCTAAATAAGGTCATATTCACAGATATTGGGGATCCAATATCTTTTTGGGTGACCCAATTCAACCCATAACACCTGTTAGTGTTAAAAGGCTCTTAAGAATCCTAAAATTCTATTCATTGCATCCAGCTGGATTTCATGTTGGTGCTCTAAACTGTGGGCCCCTCTAAAATACATCTGCCCTAGAGCAGGGAATCCCACATATAGCAGATCATCAGAATCACTGAGAATTGTTTACAAAATACATGCACCAGCACCTTCCAATCTCAATTAGAGATTCTAATTGAGTAGGTATGGGGAGAGGGACAGGCCATATAAATTTTTAAAATTTCTCCAGGCTCTTCTAATGATCAATCAGATGTGGGAATCACTCAGCTCCGAAGTATGTACCTCTGGGTATGCAGAAAATAATCTACAAGAATGCAAGGGAAAACCTCAGAACTTCTATTTCTATTCGTGCCACTGAAGACTTTTAAATGTCTGTTTATATATTTCTTCTATAATGTGCCTTATGTTACAGTAGTAATCATATATTATATATATAAAGCTATGTAATTTATAAAGTAAAAAATATATATAGGAGGTACACTTTCAAAACCTCTAACTGATGGGAGACTGCAAGCCAAGGCTTTTGGAGATCACTGACCTGAAGGGTACTGAGATAGATGATTATCTGGTCTTCTTTATCATGCAGGTACTCACTAAAGATAAACATAGTCATGAATAAGACAATGATGAGCAGGGCTCCCATCGGACTTGTAATAAAAATGTTTATTGGAGATTATAATAGATAACTTTGTACTTACTACGGGGCCTTTAATTTGTGCCACTAAAACGTTCTGTACGTCAGCCTCATTATATAATGTGGACATTTATTGCTAAACAATGAACAAACGGGATGCATAAATCTGCTTATGCATAAATCAGTATTTCACTGGTGCATTTTAAAGCAAGAGAAATACACTGAGATGAGGCATTTTAAAAATGTTTACCTTGAAAAATAAGTTAAAACATCGACACCAAAAGTAAAGAACAACAGAAGTTGGGAATTCAGTTACATGATAGGTTTTTATATAGCTTGAAGGAGGAGAGAGAGAAAAGAGAAGAACATAGGAAAGGGACAAAGGAAGATATTTTTAATGGAAGTAACATAGAAAGATTCCAGGTATTAAATTAGAAGGAAAATACCTTTCCTGTAAACAACAGAGTCCTGCCAATTGCGCTGAGAAAGAATGAGGTGAAATTGATTATGCCAGAATTAGATAAAGCACTAGCTAAACAAAGAGCTTCTGGCATCCTGCAGAAGGAGCCAGAAAGTACAAAAAAGAGATCAGCTCAGTGGCAGTCAGCCATTAGATACCGATGAGGTTAATCCACACCACAAATCTGTGAACAAAGTAGATTTTCCTCCTTGTCTGTTCTCACAAATAATCATTAATTTTAAGTGCAGCCTGGGCAGGTGCACAGACAGTGCCTACTGTTTTGACACTGTGCTGGAGAGTTTCCAAGAAGCAAGCTGGTATAGTCCTCGAGTCCCTTCCACTTCACTGCTTCTCAAATTCACTTACATCTACAGACAGCCTGTCTCCTACCTGTAACATGCAGGCGCAGACCAGCTATTCTAGCATCCAGAGAGGTTCAGTTTCAAAAATCTGGAGTCAAAACATCCATGAACTTATTCAGCGAGTGGCAGCAGGAGTGTCCAGTCACTGATATGAACTGTCTAGGATGAGTCTACTCGGCTGATATGCTTATTGATCATCTGCCTATTAGATCAGCTGCTGTGGACTGAATTGTGACATCTTTATGCTCAGGGAGATGTGCTATGCACACTGACTCATTGCACTTAAGACCAATGTAAGTAATATATGAATTTATACTGGATTCAATCTAGAGAAAGCATTGAAAAGAAAAGGTCTTTAACTTCTTACAGATCTAAACCTTCACGCTATTCATTCCCATTTTATAATTCTACAGTGCTCAAGACGGGACAGACACTTACTTTGCTCATCCACTTTGCCTTTACCTCTTATGCGGAGGCAAATAAGAAATGAAAGAGGCTAGAAGCTGTTCCATCTATGTCTTTTCTCCCCTTCTTAAGGCCCTGAGTAAACAGAAATTATTCCTATAAAGAGCATTAGTGAGTGTATCAATGGTCACAGTTCATTAAATAAGAGCAGATGTCACAAAGGGATTGCAAAACCTGGGGAAACATGTCTGCACTGTGCACATAGCACTCCCCCACCCCGGAAGGTATACAGACATTGCCACCTGTCTTGGTGACAGATCCACTGTGTCCACTGCAAGCTTTCCAGGTTGTGAGCAGAGAGGGAAGCCTCATGAGGAACCATCTGTAACATAAAGACATCTGCCAACTCCCCTCAAGATTTGGTAAGGACCAATGACATATGTATAGATCAATTCAAGCTCCTTAGAAGGAAGAATCTGTGAAATAAGAGCACATTAATTTTCCCTAGGAGTTAGCAGGTGGTTGATAATCCTACTCACAACATGTGGATATAGCTATTGACACATAGATAGATTGGATGGATTGCCCACTAACATGAAAGAACAAATGACAAGGTTAGAAGAAAAAGACACAAAACACTATTGTTTCCTAATACAAGTAATCAATGCTCTGTTCACTAGAGGAAAGATTTATATGGATGATATCTAGGCACAGAAAATTTGAGTTCCTTCTCTAAATTTCACATACTAGGAAATAATTCTTACAAAATATACTAGATAAAGATCATCTGGTAAGTGGATAATATACCTTAAAAAGGAAAGGGAACTTGATAAATTAGAAGTTAGTGAAAAGTGCAATAGCATCTCACTTTCAATACATCTATGAGAAAATAAAATAATAAGCCCAAAATTGATAAAGAAAAATCACTCCTATTTTGGCTTGAACTCAGACTACACGCTTCTACAAACTTTGAGATTACCATGCTTTAACAATAAAGTTACATTCTTCAAAATGGAAACTTGAGGAACTGTTAATGCAGTTGGACCTCCGAGTTAAAGATATTCATGTCTTGAATTTTAATTCCACTTATACAGCTTGCAAGCTAATACCAGAATGGACTTGTTTTCCTCTCTATTTTGAAAAGGGAGGAGGCAAGGGAAAACTACACATGGCATCATTGGAAACAAGCCAAGTCGCAGAGCGCTGGGGAAGGAATTGGCAGCCACACTATCTGAGAAATCAAACTGAAGACAACTTTCGATGCATTTCAAAAATAAGACGTAGCGTAGTATGACAAATATAAAATTTTTAACAAAAGCTCTGAAAATCCCTTCACTCCCTCCTTTTTTTTTGCAATTATTATTCTAGCTTTGTAAATGTTCCCACTTGATTTCAGCTACATTGCTATTTTGGTATAAATGTCAAGAAAAACTTAAAGACTGTATTTTTCTCATCTTGAAAGATGTCTCAACTTTTTGGAGAAAACAAAGTTCTAACAAACAAAGGAAATTGGAAGTAACTTCTGCTTGATTAAGAATGGAAAATATCAGAAAGAGTCTTTGCTAAAGAAGAACAAACTAGCTATTAAAATTGTTAGCATTCTACAAGACCCATAATCTAGCCCATGATACCTGAATATAATGGCCCCTATTATGTGAGGCTCTTGGAGCATCTCCAAGGCAGTGATCATCTTTAACCTCCAAACCACTGCTGCAAGATAGAGAAGTGTTGTCCATCAAAACCCCATTTTCCAGGTAGTAAATTCTCAAGTGGAAGAATTTTAAGTCTTAATGATCCAGAACAAAAAGTGGGGGAAGGAGCGAGCGCTTGCTGGATCTAAACTGTGTCAGTCCAGATTGATAGGTATGGCTTTATCCTCTTATATTGCACAATCTCATGGAGGGAGGTAACTTATACTGCCCTCCCCAGGAGAGAGTAGTACTGGAGGAAATATTATATCTGGTAACTGTCTCCACCCCATCCTCTCATTCACTGTTTCCCTAGAGAAGAGAAATGGCTCATTTTATAGATGAGATTGAAAGGAAAGCTCTGGGCAGGTGTAGCTCAAACCCTTTCTGGGCGCACTCTCCCATCTAGCCTCTCTCTTAATACAAACACTCTCCTCTGCTCCAAGTAATAATTCTGTCAGGCTAGGCCCTGCCTAGAAAGGAGAGAAACCTAGAGCTTAAGGGAGAAACCTAGAGTTTAAGGTAGGGACACTGATTCAGCTCAGAAAAGAGGAAGAATCCTGATTTTGGTTGCAGGTTTAAGCAGGCTCCTCTAACCCAGCTTTATCAGTTTTGAAACTGTTGTTTTGTTCATCTTCTATGGGTATCTTCCAATTGGTTCTGAATACGTATAGAAGGAGAAGTATGAGTGACACTTCAAACACCTCCATCATAGTGTCCTACCAAGCAGTTTAAATGAATCCAAAAAACAGCTGCATAGTTCACAAGATTTAGCCTAGATAATAATGCTAGTATGACAATGATGACAGTAATGAAAATAACTGGCATGCTTTGACACAGTGCCAAACATTGTGCTTCCTATAACTGATTTACATGTATTAACATACCAAATTCTCGTATAAGTCTATGAGGCAGAGACTATAATTAGTATCGCATGAAAAAATGAGGCAATCCAGGCTTAATAACATTTCCAAAGTCACAGAGCACAAAGTCTGCCCCCTTCACCACCATTCTTATGGTCACTATTAACTTCAGGTATTATCCAAATCTCATCTTAAGATTATCAGTCATTTTATAATGAATAGTACTTATTTTTTTAATCTGTACACTTTGACTAGTTGGCATGATACGTTGATACATCTTTTATTGTTTTTACAGTGATTTTTTTTTAAAAGGTAAGAATAATAAAAATAAGGATAATAACCAACATTTATGTGTCAGGAACTGTATTAAACACTTATCTGATAAAATCGTCAAAACAATTGAATGAGGTGATGGTATTATCATCCCCATTTTACAGATAAGGTTTGGAAACTGCCTACACCAAGCTTACTATCAGAGTATCGGAGAAGGTTAATGTATATGTGTCATACTCTGACAGCTACCATCTCAATTCTATGTCATATAGATGAAATTTGAGATGAATAAATGATATAAAAACATCTTTAATCACTGATCAGTCTGTATGCCTCAGAAAGTTGTCATACAAAATTCTGATAAAACATCTTCATTGTAGATCATTTAAATATAATTAATATGCTTGTTATTTATCTTTATATCTCAAATCATAATCATGATGTGCTTTTGCATATTTAACCATAAGCCTCATCATAACTCTCCAGTTTAAACATAATTTTGAGAAATTCGAAATGTAAGGGACTAAAGTATTTTATTTATATTTCACAATGCAAAAATCCCAAAGCCAACCTTACGGCACCTAATCAAAAGACCTGAGCTCATCCTGAAGTGCTTCCTGGATATTTTTGTCTTAAGAAAAATTATGGTTCTTTTCTTTACCATAATAGTTTTGGTAATTCTGACTCTCATTAAAACACCCTTCTATTTTCTTCCAGAAAAGAAAATCTTATATTTAATTACTTTCTATTATTTTCATATATCTCTTCTAGATGAACTATTCTGGTTTTGAACAGTTTATTAGCAACATCTAAAAGTTCTGCTCCTCAATAAATAGCAAGCTATAATTACCAATAAGGAGGCCCTGGAATGCAACCAATCGACCTGCACTGAAACAATAAAATATAGCCACCTCTCTGCATCTTGCACGTAATTGGAGCTCAATAAATATGGAGCACTTTGTTGATCTACTGAGTTGGACTGGTAGGAGGATGGATGTGCACAGGATATTCAAGCAGCTTTGGGATGAGGAACGAAGCAGGGTACTTACAAACAGGGAGATTAGAAGCAAAATGTTTTTAAAGATACCCTGAAGCATAACTTCAAATACCGTCATGGTTGTAGACCACTGGGAAACCCTTGCAGCAGATGGCTCAAGCTAATGCTCAGCTAAAATGAAATGGCTGCTTTCACAAAGATACCAGCCATCCTCCAATGGGAGGAGATAACAGTTTCAAATGTAGGACAGCCTGCATATGGGTACAGTAAAGAAAGGGCTGCAACATACAGAAGAAAGACTTTTCAGCTCAAATGTCTTCAAAACAAGCAGGCAGAAACTAACACACCACTGTAAAGCAGTTATACTCCAATAAAGATGTTAAAAAAAAAAAAAAACAGGTACCCTAAATATCCCCCCTCCCCTGCCCTCCCTCTTGAATTAACTGCATTCCCTTATTTATATAAATGACTTATCGTTCAAATCAGCAATAATACCATAGAACACAAACACATTATAGCATAATAGTTTTAATAACATTAAAAGGAGAAAAAATTGAAAAGCATATTATTCCAGAAATCTTTGTTAAATAAAAAGGCTCCTGGCTCTTTTCAGCCTATTTAGATTTAAAATAATAATAACAAATATAGTTTTCTGTTTCTATTGGTTATATTAAGTATGCACACTTTTTTACTAAACCATTTTTTTCACAATTGTTGACTGTCCATCATTCACAATAATTGATATCTAGAGTGAAACATCCACAACGCCCTTATCACCCTACCTCTTAATTTTTTCCATGGGGTCCCCATCTATCTGGATTTCAAATAAAAATAATTAAACATCATAAAAATTGGCCCTGAAGCAAAATAATTAAGTAGGGGCTCTCAGCAGATTCTCCCTCATCTCATTTTTCAGTTTCTTTCCCTTTTTTCCTGTCAAGCCTTTCTCATGTAAGAAATTCTGTCTCCAGTGGCCTGATGTTCTCTCTGCCCTTTGATTACCAAAGCTTTTCTTAGCTGTTAAATAAACTGGATGGGAGGATCCCCCCTGCACCCATTCTCCCATGGGTGGTACCATTGGAGGAGTCAGGAGAACTGAACGCAGCAGGACGGAAGGAGATCCATGGAGCAAGAGCAGAAGCCTTTTTTTAGAACCAGGCGGAGAAGGGTACCCCGTTCCTGGTGCAGATGTGCTACAGAGGCCACAGTGAGCATTCTGGGCACCATCAGGAACCACACTGGAAAGGAACTAATAAAGTAATTGATACCAGTGTATGATTGAGCCATGATAACTGCATGTTTTTCCCCTGCAAGGGTTACATAGAGTTCAAAGGGGAAAAAGTAGTTCGAGTTGAAGTTGGGGGTTTTATTTGACACCTTTTGTTTTCCATGAGAAAGGATTTTATCTAAATACTCCTGACTTCTTTTTTTTTTTTTTGCGGTACGCGGGCCTCTCACTGTTGTGGCCTCTCCCGTTCTGGAGCACAGGCTCCGGACGCGCAGGCTTAGCGGCCATGGCTCACAGGCCCAGCCGCTCCGCGGCATGTGGGATCTTCCCGGACCAGGGCATGAACCCGCGTCCCCTGCATTGGCAGGCGGACTCTCAATCACTGCACCACCTGGGAAGCCCACTCCTGACTTCTTGCTTGCCCCCAACTCCTCTCCATGGGAGTAGAATGTGACATCTGAGGGATTGGTCATAGGGATCATTCCACATTTCTCAACTGGGTTGAGCTAACCTGTCACAAGCCCTAAACACAAAGGATTTTAAGCACCTTCTGCCCTCCTCTCCCTAGGCAAGTAGAAGGGTGACCTGTCCTTGTTCTGAAGACCCAAAGTTGTCTTCAAAGTCTTGGAACAAGAAGATGAGGAGTGGTATCAGGTCTACCTCCCTCATACTGTAATGGGGGAGAACCTTTGTATTCTATTACAAGTTAATCACTAAAGGGATGTTGCCTATAAGCTTAAATTACACATAATGGCCCATCTCTGGGAACCCTGCCCCCCAGGTAATGAGCATTAAGCTAAAATACCTTTATTTGGCTCACAGGAAACATTCTGACCCGGCCCACCTGTGAATGACTGCAGGCAAGAAGAAATTAACACATCCCATCCTGAGGCTGACCAGTACCAGGAAATGTTTTACTTCACTTCCTCCCCTTTTAGTATAAAAGAAGCCTGAATTCTAACTCAGGCAAGATGGTTATTTGTGACTCTAGTCCACCATCTTCTCGGCCTGCCAGATTTCCAAATAAAGTGGCTATTCCTTGCCCCAACAACTCATCTCACAATGTATTGGCCTGTCCTGTGGCAAGCAGTACGAGCTTGGACTCAGTAACAACACTGGGCCACAATTACATCAGTAAGACCTACTCTGCTCTCCATCTCTCTAACCCTTGCATCCATTTCTCAATCAGCTCTAAAGACAGGGGATAGAGATGTCATTTATGTGATCTGATAATAATTTTTAATCTCTAAGTAGAATTTGACTTCCCCATGATGGGGAGATAAGAATGATTCTGACACTCTTCAAATCATATTCCCTAGGTAGGAACTGACTTTAAATGCCCATAAATCAAGTCTACGTTTTATTGTATATTTCAAACCTGATATATCACTTATTTGTCTGAATTGTGACATTTTCTATAGAACTTAGAGATGCCTCTATGTTATTCACATTTCGAGTGCAATTCTGTGCTACCTACTATTGTCCAATCCACCATTTAAACCGCAGCTAAGGTCCCATCACCTTCATTACATAAACTCTCATTATTTGTCCATTTTATTTTCCCAATTGACTTATTTTGTGTGCCACACAATTTGTTCTATTTCCTATTGTGTAATCTAGATATCAGCTGTGGTTTCTTCCCAGTTTAAGATCTAGATAAGACTTTACCTCCTGTGAGGTGCAGAAAGCACAGTTTCATCCATAAACTTTCTGTCAATTTGTTAGATTCATAAACTCCTGGTCAATTCTGGTTTCCCTTTTTGTCTTTGACTTTTGTGCTGAACTTTTGTTCTCTGTTCTTTCACCCTCTTTTATCTCTATCCCAGTATTGACCCAAACTTGAAACACTATTTGTTTATTGTGTTTCCATAAAAACAACTCAAAGAAAATTTTCATGTGCCTAGCATACATACAAAGGTATTGAGAGGTAAAAGGTATTTACATGGAAGAAATGCAAAATAATAATTAAAACTTAATATTAAATAGTTTTGATCTTAAAAGTCCACATTGTCATTATTCTATGATGCTTGACCATCCCTCTTTCTTATTTTCCTGTTTCCATTTCTCTTTTTTCTATCTTCTGCTCTGCTAGGAAAGGAAAAAATAAAAATAAAGGGAAGTAAATATTTCTTACAACCCCTTTCCTCAAACTCAGGTCAAGTATCTGTATACTCAAGGACTCAGAAGAAGTGTTGAAAGTACCACTTATGAGAAGGGTGGAAAGAATTCAGGGTCTCACATAATGATTTGGTTTCATCTTTCTGGTCACATTTACAATACTTACTTTATTAGAATTTCATGATATCAAATCTTCATGCTCCAACTCATTGAATGAGTCTCCTAGCCAAGATTAATATTTGCATTTCAGAAATCCACAGTAACCAGCATGGGTAGTTAGCTTTGTCTGAATTCTCAATATACACCACTCTTTTTTTATGTCTTTGGTCTTTTTCTAACTGGTACTTCTGCTTGGGAGTTAGTCCCTGATTTCATTATCCTTATTTTGAACCATAATCTCTACACAGATCAACCCACATTTAGCCCTTTAGCAGAAAGGGACAAACATATTCTTTTGAAATACTAAGAGGAAACAAAACATTTTTGTAGAAAAAATCTACTTCATTTAATTGCTTTTTCAACTATGTCACTGTTTATTACTAGACTACAAATATGTCCATGGCACAAAGAAATGCTAAAAAGAAGAGACAGATATTGCATCCAAGCTCTAAAAATCTTGTAGGTAGCAGCACAAAGATTAAATTAGGAACAGGTAAAATTATTAATATTACTGGAAATTTTATTTCCTTGGGTAATCCTAGTACCTAAAAAACAAAAGTCTAAGTGTATATTGCTCCTTGACCATCTACTTAATTTCTTAATTCACCTGCAGTATAATTTAAAAATATTAAAATCTTAGTTCACCAAAATAATTTAAAATACAATTTGACTTTTACTTTATTTCTCTGCAATTAAGGATTATTTATTCATTAAATGTTTATTAAGGACATGCTATATGCTGAGCACTTTGCAAGGTGCTAAAATACAAACATGAATGGTCTTTGTGGCAAACCAAGAATAATAATAATTATGGAAGTTGTCAAAATTTTTGCTAGGAGTAGTTCTCATACTTCTGCTTACCTAACAAGAAAAGGCAAATTTTCTCAACAACAACTTAAAGTAAGACTGTCAGACAACTAATAAGAAAATTTAGGAAGGATCGTTATTTATTTTAAAGAATGTATGTCTGATAAAAGAAATCCTTCTCCAATTTATGGAATACCACAGTTTCCTACATGAAACAGATCACCTGAGGGAGAGTAGGAAAATATTTATTACTTGTCCCAGCATCTTTCCACTGACCATGAAACCCAAATCCTGAACTGACCAAAAACTGGGCATTTATACTCTATATTTACAGACAGCATTTAAAAGAACTAGACAAAAGACATACCTTTGAAAAAGCTACTATATACTGAAAGAAACTTCCTAAAAGTAATTTCTGATTTTGAAGATGTAACTAACTATACATCAGAGAGAAAATCATGAGAAAAGAACTTGCTCAATTGAAAAAGCAATAAGATGAGGAGAAAATGGAAACTGATGAAATATAACAAGATTATAAGGAAGGTAAAAATGTGATAAAGGAATATAAACCACCTATAACGGAAAAAATAACAAGCAGACCTGGTGCTGAAGAAAATAAAATCCCTGACAAGAACTCATACTACAGGCCATACTCTGACCACAAAGTGATACTAATATCAGATGAATGATTTTTTAAAAGACCAGGCAGTTTTAAAAATTTTTATATACTTTGGTAAAAAGAAAATAAAGCCAAAATTATTAGCTACTGAGAAATTAATAACAACATAATGATTATTCACCAAACTCTAAAATTATAGCCAAAGTTAGTGTTGCATGCTTTGTACTTAAAGAAAAAAGGAATAAAAACAATTGAGCTAAGCATTAAATACAGTATGTTAGAAAAAGAACAATGCAACAATCATATGAGAAGAAAGATTATTTATTAAAGACCAGAAATTAAGAAATCAAGAAACATGCCCCTAGAACTAATTATTTGAACACATCAATAAAACAGACTGATGGCGGTTATAAGTGAGAGAAAGAGAGAAAGAGAGGAAGGGAAAGGGAGGGAGAGAGAGAGGAGGGTGGGGAGAAGGACAGAAAAAGGATGAGAGGGAGAGAGAAGAGTGAGAGATTTTCTGGAATGAGAAAATTGGAAAAGGTATTAAACCATTCATCATGAAATGAAGATGCTTGAGAATAGTTAATATAAACCTTTGAAAGTAAAAATAACATAAGAAGCCTTATCATATGATATATTAAAACTTAGATAAATGAAACAAATAAATGTATAAAATGATTCCATATATCAGTGAGGAAAGGTGAATTTAAAGTAATAAATGTTACTGAGAAGATCGAAAAATATAATGGTAGATTCTCATATCACACTTCGTTCCAAAATAAATTCAAAATGTATTAAACATTTCAATAATAAAAAGAAATCATAAATGTATGAGAACAAAAAATGCTTTTTAGTTACTTATTTCAAAGAATAAATCATAAAGTTTGATAGTTTTGACTATGTAAAAATTCAAAGTATGTATAAAGCAAAAATGTCGTTAATAATGTGATTAATTACTAATTAGTATTAATTAATAAGTAATGAATAAAGGCAAAGACCAAACTTTGAAAGAAAACACACAGCCTACATGGCAATCAAATACTCAATATCTTCAATATAAATAGAATGTCTACAAGTCAGTAATCAAAATATGAATAACCCATTAGAAAAATAAGCAAAACTCCTTGCATAGTCTGTTTACATAAGAATACAAGTGATCAATAAACATATTTTTAAAAATTCAACCAACTATAAAGAAATTCTGATTGAAACATCAATAAAGGAAGCTCTAGACCTATTTGATGAGTAAAACTTAAATAAATGATAGTATTCACTGTTGGTCTGCAATTCTCGTAAGGACTGTTAGATGTATAGATTGATAGTACCTTTTGGGAAGACAGTTTATTCATGTGTATATAATAGGACTTTAAATGAGATTTCCCTGTTATCTAAAAAATTGAAGCGGGACACAAAATTGAGAGCAATAAGTATCCAATACAAAACAGTTGGTGGGTCAGATACTCCTTCTAGTACTCAATATTCTGTGATAACCTATATGGGAAAAGAATCTGAAAAAGAATGGATATATAGATATGTAACTGATTCACTTTGGTGTACACCTGAAACTAACACATTATAAATCAGCTATACTCCAATAAAAATTTTTAAAAAAGAATTAAGCAAGTATTATCCTTCATACAAGCCTCACTCTCTTCCTGGTTGATAAATACAGCAACCAGGGAAAGAGAGGGTATCTTGAGTGTTTAGTCTATCTAGAGAGCTATGTCTTGCTCCTCCCCTAAAGCCAAATAATGAAGTTCTGAGAGAATCAGTTAAAGAGATTGGCACCTCATTCATTAGTTGGAGATCTTATTATGCAGCAGATTAAATGATCTCACACAGGAGTAGCTGAGCAGGAGAGGAAATGAGAAGTTGAGAGAGAAAGTAGGACAGAACAAGGAGCAGGATGGAGTGGTCTGTAAGCCAGCCACTTCTGTCTTGGAGAAAGTGGACATTACAGAAGGTAACAAAGCTTGAAACATCGTGTTTGACAGAGTTATCAATGGAGCAGATCTCCCATGTCAAGGAAACTGCGCACTGAGGAGATCACCTACGAGGATCACACAAGTTCCCCAAGAGAGCCAGCATGTGAATGCCTGTCTCCGGAGAAGCAACAGCCAGCAGATGTCAAGAGGGGACCTAAACAAAAACTTACAAGAAACAGTTTTCTCTCTGTTTTTTAATTTGTATATACCTTCCCATTCTACTAGCTGGAAAAGAAGAGAGGCATAAAAGGGAAAATAGAAGAGGAATGGCTATATTAGGAGCAGACTTTGTTCCATCTCTACTCCAAATCCCCCAAGCCCCATTGGAACTAGCAGGAGAGAAGATGTGCAGTAAATTGAATATGCAATTGGACCATTAAACCGGACTTGAATCCGGTGGGCTTATTTTATAAACAGCTGAATGTAAGAAGAAAGCTAGGGGAACTGTGTAAGATGCCCCTAAGGAATAGAAAAAGGAAATCTGAGAGAGCATAGAAAAAGGTAATTTGACCCTACCAAGTTCAGACTGCTCCATAGACTACTTATATGGTCCACAGTTCCTAAAATAGTACATTCCCCTTCACACGGAAATTCCACTTCTGGAATTTATCTGTGCTGACACAAAGGATCATACTGTCAAATCCAACTACATAAATCATAGGTTTTACCCAATATCAAACTTCACCAATGATTTAAATGATACAGGCAAAGCACTCTTCCCTTGGATGAGTCTGAGACCCTCTGATACAGCTTTCAATAAAAAAGGACTTTCTTCTCCCACAATAGGACATTTGCCTCCAGGTTAACAGATGAAGCATTTGAGCGATGTATGCAGACACATCGCTCACATAGAGGAAGCTCTGTGGGCTATCTTACATTAATTACACAGCTTATGTGACCTTCCCCAGCTAGCCATGCCCCATAAATCTATAAATTGCAAGTGTATTTACAATAAGCAACTTCAACAGAATAGTTTTTTCCTGCTAAAGATTCTTTCATGGATAAGAAGTTACCGTTATCCTTCTGCTAGTTAATAGCATTAGTGGATTTATCAGATCATTTGTATGTTTACCAGGAGGTCATTAGTGTGTTTGCCAGGAGGTTATTACCATTTTCATGTTTGCTAAGAAAATTAATACAGTTATTCTTTCTCCCTGAAAATCTCTAGGAGAGAGTGGATTGGTTATAGGACTGCTATAAATTCTTTTCTTCCCAAACTCTAGTGAAATGATTGGGTAAAAGCATATTTTTTAGATAAAAGTATGTTTAATTCAAATAATTGTAAACAATATAATTATATGATAAATGAAGTTTTTAAAATAAATTTTTCATATGTTCATATTATGGAATGGTCTACAGTCATGAATGATAATAGGTAGATATCTATGTTTTGTTATGAAATTATATTTATGAAAGACAACTTAATGAACAGGCAGTTTACAAAACAATTCATACCATATGATACAGTACGATATGAATTTTGTAACACATATACACACATAGAGAAAAGATTGGAATGCTTCAGAAGATATATTAATGAAAGCTATGTACATTATTTCCTTTGTCAAATAGATTTGATTGTAACCTTGAGTTCTTTAGTAGTTTCTCCAGATTCATGAAGACACCAAAAATAGTCTTATGCCTACTTTACGAAAAGAACTTTTCTCAACCTTGTAACTTATTGCAAAACAAACAAACAAAACTGGAAATCATTATAACTCTCCTCCCTTGTCCAGTCATCATCTGATATAGCTCCTTTCTTCTCCAATATTTCTCTGTTTACACATGTATAATCACGTATAATGTATGTTCACTCTTTAGTTTGCCTCTCCTACTAAGGTGTGAAATTCCCTTAGGCAGGGGCTACCTTTATCATCTTTATATCTCTATTATAATACCTGGCATGCAGAATCTATTATCAATAGGTTCTTTTTCTAATCTGGATAGGAAGAACAAAGAGAAAGGGAGAGAGTACTTGAGGGCATTGTACCATGTGCTACAGGGAATAAAATCAAAGATACAGTGATTATTTTCATTCTTAAGAATTTAGTTTGGAAAAATAAGATACTATCAGAACTTTGTTCCCAAATTATGGGCCAGAGTTTCTACAGAGATAGACTAACTTTTACCAGACTCTTCTTTTCCCATCCCCTCCCTTCCTTGCTCCATCCACTCTAGGGGAGAAGGACAGCATCCTTTAGGAATATGTTCTCCAAGTAACAGAAAATCCAAAAAAGAGTAGTTTAAACTAATAGAGATTCATTAGTCATATATTACTAGAAGTCTGGAGGTCGGCAATGGCTGGCATTGGTTCCTCTTTTCAACAAAAAACCAAAAGCTTTCTAATTTTGGCTCTTCCATTCTTAGCCCACTGGTCTGGGGCCTCATAATTATAAGATGACTGCTAAACTTCATGTAATAAATCTATGTTTCAGGGAGGAAGAGGTAAAAGGACCAGGGGTAAAGGGGCATGCCAGCTGAATATTTTATCAGAAATTTAAGAGCATTCCAGGGAACTCCCTCAGCTGACAGCCACTTACATCTCATTGAGGAAAAGAAAGAGTCATAATGCCATGTCTAGATGGAAAGAAGCCAGGAAGAAGAGGGTTGTGTCGACCAGAAAATGTGGCAGCCATACTTAGTAAGCTAGTAAGTTATTGTGTGGGACATTTCTTGGACTACAAATATTTGTGGGCAGTGTTATCATGTTTTAAAAGTCACAAGCCCATACTAATTATTGACTCCTACGTCTATGTGATAAGCAGACTTGGCCAAGACTAGCCTTCTCTAGTACGCCCATGGCTGATGCCTCTCTTTTTTCTACATCCTTTATTTGATGTAGTTATGTAGGTAAGCAAACTAAAGACCTGCCCTTTGACAAGTCCTACCAGCTGTTCTATCTTTACCTTATTTCTTCCATCTAGATAGCCAAAGAGGACCAGTTTTAAAGATTCCATTAAAGAGGATGAAGGATGCTAGAAGAAATCCCTTAAACTTGAACATGGTTCTTTTTCTCTTTCCCAGACCTCGGCAACATTTTGACTGGGGACAACAGGTACTAAGTCACATATAGACTTAGAAAGTGATATTTCCATTTTCATTTTTATGATTTTGGGGAAACCTGTGAACAGCAAAGGGAACTGGCAAGTTTCAATTATTTTAACATGTTGTCTCCGTAATACCAGCAGTGTCTCTCATTCCCCAGTTTCTAAGAGACCCCTGATGGGCATAGAGCAACTGGATCCATGAGTGCACAGACATATTGGATTTTCTCAACAAACAGAGAGTAAAAATATAACTATTACAACATGAAGTGTAGTAAGTATGCTGATGTTATAAAGGAGGTCCTAAATGCAGAAAAGTTGAAAACATTTTCCTCAATTGAGGCAAAAAAGATTTTTTAAAAAATCAAAGAAGCAAGCATGTTCTCATGGCCTGACATTCTAAAATGTTAGAGAGAATTAGGGGATACATAAGACCAAAAAACTAACTATGAAAACCAAATTATACTGGTGAAGTAAAAAGAAGAAACACATCTATCTGAAGAAACAAATGTAGCAAAACATGGAAACATTCAAACTTAGATTTTTAAGAGTAATATATAAAATATGTAAGGTTCATGCACACAAATGATGTGTTACATCAGCTATAAAGAAAAACTCACAGAAGCTGAGATTTTTGAAATGTGTTATGACAAATATTTTTCAGTTCTCATGCTGCTACAAAAGAGAAGGTGTTTGCTGAAGTTGGTGAATGGCTTATTGTTAATGAATATTAGAAAGACCTTTAGCCTTACATCCTATTTTATTGCCTTTTATTATCTTCAAGGAGAATATTTGTTGGAAGGAGAAGTATGAAAAAAAAAAACAATGGTAAGAGGGAATTAAAAGCAAGACATGTGACACCATCATAAGAGAATGCTTTAGACTCCCATATGCTAGCCCACAAACTGGCTGAAGAAGAAACACACTATATGTTTAAGTATAGATCCACAGACCTACCTTTGAAGGTAATGAATCAGGAGGCCTAAGGTAGAGCCTAGAATTCTGCATGTTTAAAAAAATTCCATGAAGGATTTTAACGTGCAGCAAAATGGGGGAACCCCTGAAAGAAATCTGGTCTCATGAACTAAATAACTATATTCCCTAGATACTGAAAAAAAAAAAAAAAAAACAGAAAGAAAAACTATCCTCTCTGTGATCTTTGAAGACTCTAGAAAATAGTGAAGGTATTAAAAGACTGGAAATGAATAGGGATGTTCAAGGCAGAAAAAAGCAAGTTCAAAGGTCCAGAGGAAAAAAGGAGTTTGCCAGGGTCAAAGGACAGCAGGAAGGCCCTTGGGGCTGGAAAGGTGTGAGCAGGAATGAGAACAGCAGAAAATGAGGAGGGAAGGCAGGTAGGGACCAGCACACTAGGGACAAACACATGAGCTATAATAAAGACATTGCATTTACTCTGAATACACTGAAAAGCCATTCAAAGATCATGAGCAAAAGATTTGTTTTAATTATGTTTTTTAAAGATAATTTTTGTTATTGGGGGAAAAGAAGTGGAATGGACAAAATTTGTTGTCTGCCCCATAAATTACTGTTAGCTTAACATGTATTTGTTAGGAGAGTAGCAGTGGAGATAGAATGTGATGAAGTTTGGATATATTTTAAAAGTGTAACTGAAAGGATTTGGGATGACTAGGCAATGGAGGAAGAGGAAAAGAGAGAACTCAAGGAAGATTCCTAGACATTTGCATAGCCCCTGGGTAAATGATGGTGCTATTTTCTAAAATGAGGAAATCTGAGAAATTAGTATGTGAGGGTGGGGACGGTGAGGAAAGCAATGATAGAATTTTTAGTTTGGACATATTGAATTTAATGTGCAATAAGCACTAGAATCCAATGCACAAATGTAGAGTTCATCTACAGTAAAAGGTAGATAGGCAATAACTATATGTCCAGAGGCATGGCATGAGTAGATTTTATTATATAAGAAAATGAGGTACCTGTCTTCTGATTATTTCTATCTTTGTGCTTTAAGAGGAGAGTCATCAACTCAGAGTGAGAAAGTGAAAGGGCTATTGAAACCCTAAGGAAAGAGGGAAAGATGTGAAATAATATTTTGAAAGAATGAGGTGAATTGATTAAGGAAACGGAGTAGGAGAGCTAGGTAGTCCTAAGGAAACACATAAGGCTCGTGATTATGATTTTAAAATTAAACTAGTGAGTCTATTTGCATTTTTCCTCCAGCTGTGTTTGGCTGCTATTGTACACATATGCCTGCAAAAGGGACTTACCCAGTGTTGGCATCTACCAGGCAAAGTAGGAAAAGAGACAAGGAAGTTGAAGTGAATTCAAGAGACTACTATGAAGATAAATATAAACAGTGCAATGTAATCTGGATAAGAAGAGAAGTTTTATGAAGTTCTATTGATAGATTAAAAAGGTGGCATGTCAGAAGTACTTACGGGGTAAAAATAGTTGTGGGGCAAATGATGAAATAAGTGAGCCAGAAATTTTTGACTGTCATGAAGTGTAATCCCTGAAATCAAGATTTTGTGGAAATTTCAGTTCTTTGTAATGACAAGTTCAGAATATGACTAAGGGATGACTAAGGTTGAGGATAAGTGGAAGACACAATCATTGGAGATAAAAGCAGTTAAGGAACTGAGGGTCCAGGGTGTTAGACAGAGTGTTTATCTGGATGCTTAAGATACTAAGAAAAATAACAAAGTGGAATCAATTACTAAAATCTCTAGGGCATGAGAAGGTATAACTGGTAGTTTTGCAGATTAATGTTCAAAAAGTGTAGAGGATGCATAGTCATATGCTTCAAACAAACTGGAGGTTTTGACAAAAAAAGAGACAGACAGGAGTCTGAAAGAGACAATGAGAAATGAGAATATCCAATCCACTCTGGTCCCCATGGAATACAGACGAAAAATATATCACCATTCAGAGAGTTTTTTTCTGGGAGGATATCTGGGCTTTATTTAGACCAAAAGGTGAAGAAATGTTAAGAGCAAAAGACATAGGGAATTTGGTAGAGAGTGAAGTGGAAGAGTATGGGCAAATGGGAAAGGGAGGGAGACTAATTGAGATTAGGGAACACACAGAGCCCCGTGGAGCCAAAATCATGATGGATGTCCCATGAGGCTTGGACTTGCTTTTGTGCCCAAGGTAGGGCATGATGAAATTAATCCTGATGGTTTCTCAGGGAACGTGAGGAATCAGCTTGTTGCTTCTTGGGATTGGTCTCCTCAACACTGTGTAACACTAAGGAAGGTGGTGTGGCAGGTGATGGGGATAGAGAGTGAGAATCTTCCCAACAGCATGTGGCACTTTGGGGCTTCCTAAAATTGTGCTCTGGCCGGTGTCAAAGCTATGGAATCATAGACTTACCAAAGCACAAGGATTTCTTTTGGATTGCCTTAAATCCTGCTACGAGTGCTACTGTGACAGTATGAGAGGCAATCTTAGCATGGCCAAATGGAGTTTGGGGGCCTAATGGAGTTTAAAGCCGACAGACTCAAGACCATGGGTGGAGAATAGTAGCCTTGAATAGGAAAGTTATTTCTATTTCTAAAACAGAAGGAAATAAGTAACTAGCTTAAAATATGTAGAAATATTGATGTTAAGAACTGAGAATTCTAACCGAGAATCAATCTCAGAAAAGTAGTGGTTAACAATGTCTGCCACTGTGTGCCAACTGAATATAAATCTGAAGATTAAATAATTGTCTAGGAATTGTGGGATCTGCAAAAGAAAGATGAACAGGGCTTCAGAGAGATATATATTTTTAGGACAATTTTTTCTGAACATGGATTATTGTATCTTCCCATACTTAGAAAAGCACTAAATCCATTAACTGAGATATCTGTTCCTTGTGACTAGCAGCAACCTTCTACTGAGATGTGTGCTTGGTTGCATGTACCTCCTTCACCAAATCACATACGTACTGATTCCCTCCTTACCTCTTCGGAACAGTTTATCAGAGTTATCTGAGAGGCTGTCTCCCCAGGTACAGTCCTCAGTAAGACACTGAATAAATGACTCACAGCTTTTATGTTGTGTGTGTGTGTCTTTAAAGTCAACAGCTAATAAGCAGGCACAAATATTGAATAGAAATACAACTATAAATATATATTTGAGACACCTTCTAGGAGAATAACATACATTTATGATTTAATAAAAATAGACTAAGACAAGCTTTTCTGTTTTTATGCTGTGAAGATTCTAGTACTTTTCTACTTGCTATATGTGTATATTATATATTATATAATACTCTATAATATATGTTAGTGAAAAATTTCATCTGCCAACCTAAGATCAGTGCTGATAATTAATGCTTGCCTGGTCATACACCATAAATGGCAAGAAACTAATGTGAAGGGAAAATGGTATTGCTGGTGATCTTTAAAAATAAAAACCTATTGCACTGTAAGATTTTAATGCCCAGGTGTTACCTAATGTGCTGTAAATATGTACAACAGACAATGCCAGAACAATCTATTTCATGTCCATGGTAACATCAGGGCCACAATGGAGGGTGCCAGTTAAAAATGGATTCTTTTCATTAGGACCACATGACAGGAGGGCACAATTAAAAGACTGAATAGAAGGCCTAATGAATTTAGCAAAAACACAATAAAACTGTAAATCTCTTTTTACTGTAAACATTTAGGAAGCAAGGCAACAAATAAAATGCTTTGTTTGATGTATTCCATCCTATTTCAAGAGACAATTCTACAACTCTTGGATTTCAAGCATTGCATTAAATATTTTATGATTTCCTGACTAGATTAAATAGGAAAAGGAGGAACGGACAAAACTAAGTTTTGTTTTGATTGTTGAGACTGCTTAAATCCCATCTAGTAAACAGACCTGTGAACTTTAATTATTGTTCAATGGAAGAAAACTAGAAAATTCAAAAGGACCAATTAAAATTTAAATAAGCACAATATAAGGTTAATAAGTCGAGCCGTAAAACATAAATTTTCCCCATTCAACTGGGGCTGCTATTGGTCAAGACTGAAAGAATTCTTTTTAAAGTCATGCATTTATTTGCCTGATATTCTCTCTGTCAGCCACCAAAGAATGTAATTCAAAGTGAAAATCGTATCCGTCACTCAGAGGTTTTGTCTACACAAGGCTAAATATCTGCATATTTGGATGAATGCCTGGCTTTTGAATTCACTAGCTGAGAGAAGATGCACCATTAGTTGCTATCCTCCGCATCAAGAACGTTAATTCAGGATGCACATCAGACATCAGTGCACTTCTTGTTTGGGGTACATCTTATCTTCTAAGATTAAGTTCATTTTATTTAGATTATACCCACAAATAAAGGATAATTTTACTGATATGTGACAGGAAAGAATCTACTATTAGGGGAAACTGCAAAAATGAAATTAACTTTCTGGATGACCTTCAGGGTACAAAGGAAAGAGTATAAGAACAAGAACAAGAGGCCTGTATCAAACGTCTCTTACTAATGGCAATGTCAGTTCTGTCATTTAAAGGATTTGTGCTTCAATTTCCTTACGTGTAATATAGGCTTGAAAATTTTTGATTTATATATCTCTAGATACAGTGATAAGGTTAGTGATTAGTGATGGACTTAGTGGTTAAGAGTTCAAGCTCTATAGATCTGGTTTGAATCCTAATTATCACTAACTTGTTATAAATTTAGGCAAACTTCAGTTTCCTCACCCGCAAATTGCTGACCATCACTGTAGCCGAGCACTGAGCGAGAAGCTGAATCTCGAATGCTTAGCACAGTGCCGACAATATTGTAAGCAACCAATAAATGTGCATTTGGGAAAATCAAAGAGGAAACATGTTTAAAGCAGCTTGGAAAATGAAGAGGGCCAGAGATTCCACTATTCTTCAAATTTGAGATGCCAGAACACGTATGTCACACCCATTTTCTAAACTCCCCGAGGTTAAAATGAACAAACTATCATTAACACTGGCATACATCACATGCAAAATTCAATTAAACAAAAAGTATATGTATGTTTCTTCCTGCCTCTATTTATCTTTATGTTTCTTTCTTAAATTATTTTAACACCTGTCCAGAGATAGACCCAGAGTCCCCAGAAATCAACCTACCCTTCTACACCAAAGGGATCAAACTGGAGGTCGGACCTGAACTAGTGCTTCTTCTAGGGTCGCAGTGCGTAAGATTACCCAAAACTGAAAATTGGACATTTTCAAATAAAGTCAAGATTCCTGGCTTAATTAGAAAACCTGTAGCCCTCAGCAAACATACCCATATGGCACCAACCTGCTGAAATATTAAAGCAGATGCCCTCTGTAGAAAGGCATGGCCCCTCCAGTTCTCAGGGTCCTCATCTCTCCTTATTATTTCTCTTGATACTGAGGCCAAGTAGCAGTCACCATTTACCATCATAATGTACCAAATTATTTTTCTTGTGGCAAGAAAACTGCTCTCTGTACTCACGCCTCTATCAAAAGCCAGAATTAGAACGTTAGACCTTTAGGCCACAAATTTCACACACACACAAAAAAAATGATTGGCAAATATTTTTGTGGATTTGAAGATTTTGGAGACATATTTTTTTATTTTTTAAACTTTTTATTGAAGTAAAACATATAAACAGAAAAAGACACAAATCATAAGTACACAGCTATATGAACATTTTTTAAATTGCATTCATCTACCAGCATTATCAGCACCCCAAGAGCTCCTCTGTGCTCCGTCCATCCGGTCACTATTCCCCCAAGAAAACTACTATCTTAACTTCTCATGCCATAGAATTACTTAGCCTTTTTTAACTTTATGAAAATAGAATTATTCAGAATATATTATTATATATGTCTTCTTTTGCTTAACATGTTGTTTGCGAGATTCACTCATATGGTTACATGAAGTTATAATTCTGTTGCTGCATTTTTAAGGTGTAAACAAAGCTTGTTTATACCCTACTTAACTTATATTACCTTCCTGGCCCCTATTGGCAACTGAGTTTGACACCCTAATCTAGACATAAATCTTTTAAGAAATCTTTCCCCTTACAATACTCTTAACACTTCGGAATGCACTGGCCTTTCCAAAACCATTTAACACCCTGCCTGGTGATTAAATTTTCAAATAGCTCTCCTTGCACATACACAGATAAAGTTATAACAATCACTTACTGATTTGATCTTCTCACCCATCACCAAACTAACTCCCCTGAAACATCTCGAATTGCCAAAAAGAAAAGTATGTCAGCTATGATGTTGCTTTGTACATTCTTGAATTGCCAAAAAGAAAAGTATGTCAGCTATGATGTTGCTTTGTATGTTCTTGACAAAGAGGAAGTGATTTCAGATGTCACAGTTCCTTTGTAAAATAGCCTAGAATCAGTGCTTAGTGAGAAAAATATATATATTAAAATAACCCCTCCGGTCAATTCTAAATGATAAAATATTTTTCATCTAACATGTAGCCATCTTCAGTTATTGATATCACATTAATAATTATCCAAGACTTTTTAGAAGGAGAATAAAACCAGTGATTCCTAACCACAAACTTACAATCTGTCCAGACATTTAATAGCTAATGAAATACGATATCCACACGTGGTATATGTGTACTTTTAAGCACATAAACTAATGTGTTATGATTCAAAATGTTATTTGGGCAACAAAGAGGAAAGGATTGCATTTGCTAACAACCAGGAATAATTTCATTGGGAGTCCTCTACTTCTTATATCTCTTGAGGTTTTCCATAGGCTTTTAAAGCAGATGATGAGCAGGAAACTAATCCAAGAAATAAAGAAAGCCAAGGGGAAAAAATAATAATAATGGACAGTTGCACTTGATTGTTTCCATGGTCAGGGCATCCTCCTGAGTGACAGATAATTCATCTTTTGTCAGTTTCCATTGCCTAGAAATCATCCTGAGCATTGTTATCAGCAAAACCTCCACAAAGTGAAGGATTTTCAAACGGGAAACCAGATGTGATGGGGTCAGGCCCTGCATGTGATGGAGATATTTGGGTTAATGATGACTGATGCCATATCACATTTCATAAAGTACACACTTGCCAAACCAGCTATTTCTGCCATCACGTAGGAGCAGTTGCTGAATGCCTTTACAGTAAAGCACCAAGGTCAAAGATGAAGAAGTAGACGCAAAAGAGCCCACTGCTCTTAGAAGGGTGGCATAATCAATTTAGGATAACCACATTGCATACTGCATTGGATTTGCATGACATTCCTTTCCCAAAGTCTGCTATTTATGTGGGAAATTGAAAACATTCTAGATTTCCCATACCTATTACATGTGCATGGTTGTTTTGTTTGGGGAATATATTTTTTACTTTGTTTCTCTAAATTACTATATTAAGGAAAATCTTAATGGTATTACTTTATGGCAGTCCAGTGGTTAAGACTTTGCCTTCCAATGCAGGGGGAGCAGGTTTGATCCCTGGTTGGGGAGCTAAGATCCCACATACCTCCCAGCCAAAAAACCAAAATAAAAAACAGAAGCAATATTGTAACAAATTCAATAATGACTTTAAAAATGGTCCACATCAAAAAAATCTTTAAAAAAAGCCCTAATTATTCAAATGGTGAACTTTTAATTTTTTCATAACACATTTACTGATTTGGCACAAAAAAGTCACATAACATACAAACATATACCCAAACAGTACCCTCTTTTATTTGATGGTATGTATAAAGAGAGTTATTTTATAACCATTCCTGCTTTAGTAAGAAATACATTTTTCTTTGATTTGTATGATATTTCAATATGGACATATATTTACAAGCTATAAAGGAACAATTTCAAAACATGCTCAAGGGGAGACGAGCCCTCACCATTTAATCTAAGAAATAAATCTTTGCAAAACCATTATGCTGTTGTTTCAGAGTTTGATGTTTTCAAAGGAAGGATAATGAATGTTGCAACAATCCTAAAATAGCCCTGGAAAAGCTTAATAGTTATTATTAAGTTGATGTATTTACAAGGCTCTTAAAGCATTCTTGGTTTTCTATAGCTATTGGTATAATATTAACTTTTCCAAAACAGGCATAGTATTTTAAAGAAGCTTACAGCCAGCGTCGATGTAGAAGCCTGCGTAGTTGACTCTACAATTTCTTTTCTACAATTGGATTTTTTGCTGAAGGGAACTCTAAGCAAAGTGTTGATGGAATAGCTTGGTTTCTCCTGTCTGCTTATAATAGTAACATGTAAGAAAAGAGAAACGAATTGAATAAGGAATTGTTAAACAAAAGATTTGGAAAATTTTCAGACTGTCCATATTGCAAAAAATGAGAAAATGTGTTCAGAAAAGAACACCAAAGGTGAAACTGACCAATTATTCAACAGAGAGATTAGTGTGGGGGAGAACCATGGATTTAAACAGCCACCTCAACAGAAGCCAGGAATCGGGATAAGACTACACCAACATTAACACTGCCTGCTAGGATTAAAGGAAACAGAAAGTGGGATGGAACAAAGGAAGGCTGAAAACATGTATTATCCTGCAAGAAAAGGACTCCAAAGGTGATTCAAGATCACTATTCCCACCACAGCCCCAAGAGGCAAGGCTGCCTCCACCTTGGTTTCAAAGGACAGGACTGCTACCCAGCAGAGCCATCTAGGCAGGATACTTGCAAAGATGTGCATGGGCAGGGCTCTGCCAGGCCAAAGAGATGGGGTGTCCCACTGAGCCATGGAGTCGATGCCATCATCCCAGTGGGTCTAATAGGTGGGACTACTGTGCAGTGAGTCTGGATAGCTGAGCATCAAACCAAAGAGGATTATTCTCAAAGCTTAGTATCTAATGGCATTTGCTCTGTTAGGTTTTGAACTTGCTTGGGACCCATCACCCCTTTCTTCTTTCCTATATCTCCCTTTTGAAATGAGGATATCCCACCACTGATTTTGAAAGCACCTAGCTTATCTGGTTTCAGAGGTTCACAGCTGGAGAGAAGTTCTGCCTCAGGATGAATCATATCTCTAGTCCCATCTATATCCAATTTAGATGATATTTGGATGAGACTTTGGAGTTGCTGCTGGAACCAGTTAAGACTTTTGGGGCTGCTGGGATGAATTAGTATTTTTTACATGTGAGAAGAAATTAATTTGGGCAGTCAGGAGCAGAATGCTACAGATTGAATGCTTGAATCCCCCTAAAATTCATATGTTGAAGCCCTATCCTCCCAATGTGATGGTATTTGGGGGTGGGGCCTTTGGGAAACAATTGGGTTTAGATGTGGCCATAAGGGTGCCGTCCCCATAACAGAATTAGTGGGCTTTTAAGATGAGCGCTTGCTTGTGCTCTCTCTCTCTCCTGTGTGAGGTCACAGCAGAAAGATAACAGTCTATGAATCAGGAAGCAGGCTCTCACCAGACATCAAACCTGCTCTTCCTTGATCTTGGGCTTCCCTGTCTCTAAAACTATGAGAAACAAATTTCTGTTATTTGTAAGTCTATGGTATTTGTTATAGCAGTTTGAATAGATGAAGTCACAGGCCCAAGCTAAGGCAAAAGGAAAATCCCACAGAGAACCTTGATAGCCATAGGGGTTATTAACCACCTCCCAGCTGATTAGAATATGCAAGGAGAATTAAATCATAGGAGACTCATGAGATCACAAAGATTAAATATTAAAATTGTCTAAGCTCTTTGAGGCATCAGCCTTGGGTCCTTTCTTACACCCTTAAAATAATAATCTTTAAACATTTAATGTATTTGAATCCTTCAAACTAAGAATTCCAGGTAAACTCAGAGAGAAACTGCAACCAGAGAGGAGTGTAAATGAAACAGATAAGAACACAGAAAAGTATTTTTCACAATTACTTGTGAGAACTCCATGTAAGGCTCTGTGAATTTTTCTCTTGGAGATCTTGTTTTGGGCATATATTGATTAATAAAAGCACACATACCTGTCATGATCTTGGTTCAGGGAAGTGCCTAAACAACTAACCCACTTAATAAAATATAAACAGAACTCATTTCCTCCTTAGGATAGTGGCAGTCAAATTAATACCTTAATCATATCCTGCACAAAGATATTATGGTGACATTTTTCAGGGAATATCTGTACAGTACCAGAACTAGAAGTACAGAAAACAAAGTCTTTCAAATCCACTCTCACAAATCTCAGATAGACAGAAATCCGAAGAACAAATGCAGCAAAGAGGAGTGTTCACAGTCTTATGCCAGAGGCATGAGGGGAAAAATGAGATTTTTTACTTTCTCATTGCTCCAACCTGAAGATAACATGAGAAATGGAAAGAGGGGTTAGCATAGAACAGTAACCCTGAGAATCATTCCCTCCTGAAGCCTTCTCTTTTTCACAGTGACGGCTTGGCTAGAATAAAACTGGCAAGCCTGATAGACATCACCACAAGCCACATTTGCTGCAGAGCTGAGGTTTTCTTCCTTCCTTCAGATGTATTCTAAGATATTAGCCCTTCTGAACAAAACAGCCCTCTGCATAACTGTGTGCAAAACCTAATAGTCTGGTTTTTAGAGTCTAAATCTAATCTAATCTAAATATATATATATATATATATATATATATATATATATATATATTGCACCACTACATTCGTTTAGCATTTCCAAGGAAGAGCACATGATATGCTATGTGCAAGGCAGTTTTTCAGTGTTTTCAATAATAAATCCATCCTAACATAAAAGGGAGCTACAGATGATGAGCTTCACAGTTCAGAGGAATGAGGAACAAGAACAGAAATGTATTCTATTTGTATATCTTTTATACCATTCACACAAGCATACCAAAACCTCTCAACAATATTCCAGAGAATGGACAAACACACATAGGAAGTAAAAAATAGAAAAACCAAAAAGCTTGTACATATTATGCAAATACACAAGTTCTGTATAAAAACTTCAAACTGAGATATCTAAAAGCAACTCACAGCAAAAGCTGTCCCTTAATAAAAGCTCATAATGCTTTTAACTTTTGGTTTTATTCTTAAAACTAAAATTCCTTTTTATTAAATTACTGCACACACTTGGATAAAAATCAAAATATACTAAAGGACTTGTGATTAAAATGATTGATTTCCTACTTTCCTTCCCTTCCCCAAACTAAGCTTAATTTTACTGCTCATAATGTAACACTTTTAACAATGTTTATTGTTATTGGCTTTTATTTATCATGTGATCCATATTTATAAATAATACACTTATGCAGCTGTTTTGAGTTTTTATTTTGATTTACCAAATTTAGACATTATTCATTGCCTTCCTACACATAAATCATACATAACTCATTTATACCCTTGCCCATTACCTCTTACCTTTCCCTCCCCAATACAGTAATATTATTAGTTCTACTACTGGTTCATTTATAATTAAATAATCTGCTTATAACCTTATTTCTTATTCCAAAACATAGAGACAACTTCTCTTGTACAAGACTATGTGTGTCTCCACCCTCCCCTTGACTTATCCTTTCCCACCTTCCAGCTTCTAATTTTGATCACCTCTACTTTTATATTTCTTAAGTCGATAATATTTAGTTTGTTCTCTAATTGTAATCAGTTCTTCATTGTTCTAAATGCTGAAAAATCACTAAAGAGTAGTTAGTGATGGAGTTTTTGTTCACTGTACTGGGTTATATTTTTCTCTCATATAGCTTTTTTTGTGATTCTACTTTTTCCTAGAGTTATCAATTGCCTTTCTATTTGTATATGTATTAATTATCTTTACCATCTCCTTAAGTTGTTCCAGAATTTTAAGAAAAATATCAAATCTTTGGAATCCCATTTTTTTTACCATCTACATCCCACCGTATTATGACTTTAAGTAACATTCTAATAAAAAGTGAAGGAGAGGTTTACTTTCTGAGTCCTTGAATGCTAAAAGTAAAATTTTTGCTGATACAAAATTCTAGGTTAAAATCATTTTTCTTTAGATCTTTGAAGCATTTCCTGTTACCAGAATGATTCCTGTTTCCTTTTAATCTATTTTTTCTTTATCTACAGAAGCTTTTAAGATCATCCCTTTACTCTTAGTATTCTAAAATATCACAGTGTCCTGTGATTCTTTTTACTCATCTGACTGTACACTTAGCAAGCCTTCAGCCCTTAGACCATCTCTAGCTCCTTTTTTAGAACATTCTATTCTTATTTTATAGACTGCAATATATTCTCAAATCTATGTAACTAAAAATATCTTTCAGTTTCTCTTTTGTTCTCCAAATTATCTGTTTCCCCTCATTATTTTTCTTTTTTAAAATATTTTTATATTTGTGTCTTGGGTATCCAAGAATCTTAGTTGTGTTGTTTTGTTTTGTTTATGCAAGGAACAAAGGGTACCTCTCTGATCTTCAACTTATTTTGAAAATAATTTAATTTTTTCAATTGTCTAACATGTCTCATGACATTAACTATTATCTATACACAAATAATGACACTCCAATTTATTTCTCCAGTCAGGATGCCTCTTCTTAATTCCAGAATCAGAATAAAATTGCTTACTCAAAGATTACTTGACTTCTAATTGACATCTCATTCTTAACCTGTCCAAAAATAAATTCTTGATCCCACATCCCTGTACCACTAATTTTTCTTCTCCCACATTTTTCTCATCCTCCAGAGCTTAGCCCAAAATCTCTGGAACCTTCGTTAATACTTTCACATCTACCATCCAATCCATCAGAAAATTATCTCAGCTCTACCTCCTAAATATTTCCAGAATCCAATGATTTCTCAGGATCCCCACAGCTTCCCACCTGACTCAGGTTCCTATCATATCAATCCTGGACTATAATTTTAGCCTCCTCTATGGTCTACCAATATTTCTCTAAGGCCTGCGCCCTGCACAGCACTCAGAGTGAAAATTTTAACACATAATCAGATCACGTCATGCTTTTGCTAAAAATTCGACAAATATGTAAAAGTTAAAAAAGTCTTCCCTTATCTGATGGTCTAAATTCATACACAAATTTTCCTCTCTCCTCACATCTCCAGCCACTGTCTCACTCACTCACTGTGTTTCAGCCATGCTGGCCTCCTTGCTGTTACACAAACATCTCAAGACCTCTCCGACCTCAGAGCATTTCTACTTGCTGTTCTCTTTGCCTGGATACTCTTTTACCAGATAGCCTCATAGATTCCTCTGGTACTTTCTTGGATTATATGCTCAAACATAACCTTGTAAGAGAAACTTAACCACTCCACCCTACAAAACAAAAACCTCCTCCTATTCCTTCAGCCAAGCTTACCGTTCTCTACAGCACTTACCAACATCTGACACATTTTATATTAATTTAGTTTTTTCTTCCTCACCACCCCACAACTAAAATGTAAGATCCTTAATAGCAGATCATTTTTTTCATTTTGTTAACTGCTATTATTTCCAGCACTCACAAAACTGCCTGACACATAGTAGGAGTTTTCATAATATCTGTTGAACAAGTGAATGAAAGGATAATAAGACAATGAATAATGAGACAATATTAAATATGTCATAAATGATCTCAACAAAGTGAGTTAGGGAAAGCTGGACGTATTTGGACCTGAGAGAAGTCCAGAGAGGCTAGCCCAATGAACAAGGAGAAGAGCCCTTAGGATGTCGATGATGAGTCAAGTGCAGGTTGATCACCCTGGGGCTTATACAGGCTGAAGAATTTTAATTTTAAGGGAACTGCTAAGTCATTAAAAGGTTTAAGCAAAGAAGTAACATGTTCTTGTTTTTATCCCCCAAATTTTATTTTGTCTACTGAGTAAAATATAAAATAAAATAGAGCCAAGAGAAGAAGAGAGACCATCAATAATGTCATTGTCAGAGTTTGGATGAGACAGGATGCTTCTTGGACAAGAATGGTAGCAGTTGGAGATGGAGAGTAAAGATAAATTTGGAAAATATTTTGTAAGTAGGAATAATAGGAATTACTAATCATTTGCATGTAGTAAGTGAGAGAGAGGAATTTTGGCTTGAATAATTGGGAATGTAGTGCTAAAGATCAAAATAGGAAAAACTAGAGCAAGAAAGGTTTTGCGGGCAGAAATTGAGGATTTGGTTTGGATGTATTAAGTTTGAGGCCCTTTTGATGGTTTAAGACTCTCTCCATCCATGGAAACTTGCTTAATCATTGTCCTCTGTAAGAGTAACCACTACCTCTGGAAACTTCATAGGCACCAGACTCTCTGCCAATCATCTTGCAAGGAATGAAGCACAAGATCTCTCTAAGTCTTAGGATATTTCAGGCTACCTTTATTTGGAGAGTCTAGAACCCAGTACAACAGGAAGTCAATACAGTCTTAATGTAGATTTTGTAACTGAACTCAAATGTGAAGCAACTCTTCATGACTTAGCCCCTATTCCTCCTTTGACAGGAGGTGATGTCCTAGAAGGAAATCTGGCCTGAAACCAAAAGACTGTTACAAAATTCATATTTAATTGCCTACTCTATGTCAGATAACCCTAAGTGGCCACTAAGAAATTGCATCTCCCTTCTTATATAGAAGGGAAATGATGAGAGCATAGGACAGCCACAATTAGGCAGATGATGTTCTCTTCATTAGTCACAAAATGGAAAGTTCTCAACCTCCAGTCTTTTTTTTCTAACCCTCAAACTGCCAGCTGAAAACTGTCTGGGGTTCCAAAAAGTAGTTTGGGCATAATAAATAAATTTGAAAATTATGAGCTGAAAGGAAGCATTTAAAGCCATAGGAAGAAATAAATTACCTAGGAAGGATGCATATAAAGGAAACAGGCACACAGAGAGAGCTCTGGGCTTCACAGTACATAGGATCTGAGTACAAAAAAGAACCCTATAAGAGAGACTGAATTCTACATATACGTGTATCTATTCTTTCTCAAATTCTTTTCCCAATTAGGTTGTTACAGAATACTGAGCAGAGTTCCCTGTGCTATACAGTAGGTCCTTGCTGGTTACTGAATCACTTTGTTGTACCCCTGAAACTAACACAGCACTGTTAAGCAACTGTATGCCAATATAAGATAAAAAGTTAAAAAAAAATAAGGAGTACTGTGAGAAAAAAATAAAATAAAAATTTTAAAATAAAATAAATAAATAAAAACTGGTCTTTATGCTGAAAAAAAAAAAAGAGAGACTGAGAAGGAAAAGTTGAAGAAAAAGGATGAAAATCAGAAGAGGATGAGGGAAACTAAGAGGAGCTAGTATTTCTGATAAAGAGGAAAATGGGCTTTTATACCAATTTTGCTGAGAGGTTAGATAAAAGGATAGAAATTGAGCATGGCAATATTTGAGATTATGAAAAGTACAGAGTCAGTGACACAGTGGGGGAGGAAAAAAATCACAATGGCTTAATGAGTGATTAGGCAATGAGAGAGTGAAGATACCTTCTATAGAATATGCCTGCCAAAAAACTGGATGTTCAAATGAGCAGAGAAATGCAGCAGTAGCTGAAAGGATGTGGGAGTCAAGGAAGTAATTTTTAAGCAAGTTATCACAAGGTCAGCAGAGAATGCACAGCAGTGCCCAGCAAGCTGAACAAACCCAACCACACAATGCTGGCCAAGCAAATACAAGCACACTGTGGAGCTGTGGCCAGAGGGGACAATAAGATAAATCCACTGGCAGAGGACAACATTAGGGCCTTCGGGGTTCTAGGCTTGGAAAATGTCCTCTAATAACCTGAGGTAACTTTGAGTCAGATGCTATGGGGGCAGTCAAATATTGTGTGAAACATAGACAAGGGAACTATGTGTAAGACCTTTAGTTACTACAGTATTTTTGCTGATATTTGCTAATGTTGTTATTATTATTATTACTATTGTTATTATCATCATTAAACCTCTTTATTTGATACTATTTGTATAGTCTCACCAGGTGTCTGGCACTGTCCTAAGTGCTTTACAAATATTAATTCATTTAATCTTCATTACAACCTTACAAGGTGCATAGTATTATTATCTTTATTTTACAAACTGAGGCCCAGGGAATTCCATAAGAAAAGCAGTCTGTTTTCAAAGGTATTGACTTCAAGCTCTGCATTAAGTTGTTCCTGTTTCATATGAGTGCTTATTTGCAAATGAGGGTTATTATACTGTCAGGTAGAAAGCACTTCACCCAACTTCTGGATGAGTGATTCAAGCCAAGTGAAGAACAATTCTCCCATTATTTAACATGGGCCCTCTTTGGGACTTTGGGTATTGCCTACATAAAGGGTCTACATGCAACCTGCATTGGCAATGTGTTTTCCCTCATTCATTTTCTTTAAACCTCATTTGACGTAAGCACCTAGCCAAAAAACTTAATCTCTGTAATTAATAGGTATGGCTACTTAAGAATTAATTACTATTTTTGTTTTGTTTCATTTCAGGGAACTGGAGTCCTATCTGGTACTCTGACTCCTTTGCACAATTCTCCTTTAAAAAGTCTGGAAAAGAGCATCTGAAAATTGTTGCACCTCCGCATCCCCTGTCTGACAAGCTGATTCTTTCCCTCACTTTGAACCTCAAAATACTTGATTCCCTTGACCCTTCTTTTTTGCCCTACCCATCACCTTATTTCCAACCTTATCTCCTGAGCTGTCCATCCTACATCTGAACAGTATCAATTTAACTATCCTCTTTCCAGTATGCTCAATTTCTTTACATTTAAGTGTTTTAGGTTCAACATCCTAGAAAATGATCACTTAAATAAATCCAAACATCTGGATTTTCTCCTCCTCCAGCCAGACTTCTGCAGACCCAGCCATGTAAATAGGACAATTATATGGACTGATGATGCTATAAGCATCAATCCTTTTAAATGGCTCAGGGCACTCCCTTTCTCCCTATCTTTTCTAATTAAGACATGGGCTGGACTCTGCCTGACTCAATTTCAGCCTCACATGACAGAAGGAAGTGAAGGACTTCATCCGCTTCCTCAACACCCTATCACCTTCATCTCCACATCAGAGGGAGAAATATTGCTTCTTTTTTCCAAGGCATTCCTTTCATAAATGCTTTATATGTCACCTTCCCCTGCTTCCTCCAGGATCTTGCTCCAACCATTATCCAATTTTCCTGTATGGGCAACGTTTCCCATTCCATTAGTTCCTTCTTATATGTATTAGCCAAAATAGAGTGAAGCAATGAGACATAAATAAACATAAATCAATAAAACACCTCCTATATATCCCTATTTCCTTTCATCTGGTATTTAACTCTACACATCACATCCACCCTTCCCAAAATATTAATGCTTGCACTCTCTGTCAGGCACGGTTCTAAGAATTTCACATATGTTAACTTACTTAATCCTCCCAACAACCCTATAGGTAAGCATTTTTATTATCTTCATTTTACAAAAGAAAATCTTAGTCACAGCAAGTTTAAGTGCACTGCCCAGAGTCACACAGAGGTACTTCCCATTGTGGCTTTGACTTATTAATAAATCTTACAATAATCATCATGAGTAGTCATTTGCTGACTTTCATAGTTTCCAGCTTTAAAAAATTTAAGCAGACCACCTCACCGCTTTGAGGAATTTTTAAAATTTCTTTTCCATTTTCTGCTTTTTAGATTTTTCTGTGCACTGTTTTCATATTTTCTATTTCTATCACAATCTCAATTTGTACTCATTCTCAATTACTTAACATTGTTAAAAAATAAACTGTAATTAAATTCAAAGTACATAAAATCTGAATATATTTTTACTCATTAATATAAAATACAATATTAAAAAGTATTATTTTTCATGTGCTATCTCCAAAATTATTTTTCAGTATTCAAGATTAACTATTAAAAAACAATTAGGAATATCAGTTTTAAATTAAAATATTTAAATAAACCTGAATTTTTTAATTCTAAAAAGTTAATTAAATCTTATTAAATATCTTATAAAAATACAACTCATTACAATTTTGCATTTCATATCTGTCTAGCTACCAAAGTAAAGCATCAGCATCATGCTTCATGAGAGTTATATCTAAACCCAGGTAAATACAAATTTTAAAGAAATATGAATCATTTAATGTTATAAAATATTTAAAGCTCTGTAACATATTGTGAATACCTGCTATTTGTGAGTATCTTTGGAAAAACAAACTGGAACATGAAAGGTAACAAGAAAATAGATGCTCAGCACTACTGAGAAATGATGCGATATTTTTCAAAAATCTACCGGGTTTATGCTATTTGAGAAGTGGTATTTGACAGAATAATTAATCTATCTTTTATCTAAGCCCTCTTCCTACTCTGATCCTCCCTTTACTCAGAAGCAATGCCTATCTCCAGCGCCATCAGGGGCACAGCCCACAACTTTCACAGCATTTGGACAAAGTTGCCTTTGCAAGAGATGGAGAAAAATATTACCCTGGGATGGGAGTGATATTAGTCAGGAGAGCAGGTGTTTGGTATTATAGATATGTAAGCAGTGAGTGTTAGATTCCACGTGTTAGAAAAACCTGTATGTTCTTTAAAATTGGTGGGTACACGTATTTAAGATATTTAAGGTCTTCTAAAGTACAGGGCTTTGGGCAAGAGCCACTCTGGCCTGGATCCCAGGGAGTCTTGCTCAAAATAGAAATGAAGTTCAGTTGTAGAAAAGTGAAGAGAGATACATTTCGTGTATACCAAAATTCATGGCTGGAAAATATGCCCAGGACATACTGCTGTAAATTTTACAAACTTTATAAAGCTTTATTGACAAATCTGTTTTCTTACTAAACTGGAAGCTTACTAAAAACTGGAATTAGGTCTCAATTGATTACTGTGGTCCTAAAAAAGAGCCTATCTTCTGGCACATACTAGGAAATACCACTTTAAATGGTTAATTGTTTCTAAGAAGGTTAAACTGGGATCAAGCATATGTATGCACTGGGTATGCTGAGGGCAAAAATACCCCCAAGGGATTTAAATGAGAGTATTTCAAGAGATAATCAGATACAAATAGCGAATATAATGATTACTAATATAATATGTACATTTTTCTCTTCTTTCCTCATTTTTTCTTCTTTGAATAAACAATTCCCAATAGTAAATATAGAAAGCCAAGAGCTCTTTAACCATTAAATTTTCTGATAGCTTTTACTTGTATACAGTGGATATATAAGAAAAAATGTTGCTATTAAACTAAATTTTAAGTAAAAGCACATTATAGTAGAAATAAGACCCTCCAGAGAATAATTTTATGAGACCATTATTGCACGGTAGCTTGGGCAGTTGAACTCGCATGAAACAAATGGCCCTATAAAACAAGTCCCAAAGTGGCCGATTGCTTAATTAAATTCATATACAAAGCATCCCTCTGCCTTGACATGTGTACATACATATATATTAGATATATTTTAAAATTCAGTCTGAAAAATATGACCTCGTAAAGAGGCAACGCTTTAGACACCACTTCAAAGCCAAAGAACTTCTTGAAGCAATATTTTACATGGAACTGTGACTTTTAAAATAACTGCTTTTTTTTTCCCCTTAAGATAGTGAGAACAGTCAGTTTGATATATACAATATATTTAAGCTTTCTGCCTATAAAAATATGCCTTAGTCTATATGAAATGCTTGCAGTGAATGCCAGTACTGCTAATTCTTTCTTCCCATATTTCACCAAAATGGAAGCACGTGTAGAAGAATCTGAGTGTGCACAGGAAGAAACACATTGACAAGATCCACAGCCCAATCCTTCAACTGAAATGTGTCAACTTAGAAGAATGTTAATTTAATGAATGCAAATAAATTAAGACATGTTTTTTCCCTTGCATATAAAATTGTTTTACCACAATGTATTACTCTACTCTTCTGTTTCATGAACCACGTACATGTGGGTAACAGCCCTCCAGAAACAGAATGTGGTCCAGACTGTTTGACAGCCTAAAAACATCCTAAAGCCATCTGGTATTAAATGTGTTCAGGGAAGATGGAAGCAAGGGAGTAAAATGAAGAGACATTATTCAAAACATGTTACTAATTGATTATAAGATTTTGTGTCCCAAAATGTTGTATCAGTTTCAAATTTCACATGAAATAATGTGGGATGAACAATTTTAGCCTCTCAATTTTCACCTATTCTTTTGGGAAACTCCTTAATGATACCTATTTAACTAGCACCCTAAAGAAAAATGGAAAACAATGTATAGAATCTGGAGACGTACAGGTACTTCTCAAATATAGAAAGTAAATGAGATGAGTTTTAAAGGTGTAGGAAAGATGTTCTAAATTTGGGTGAAATTCCTTGGACTTACAAACAGAAAAATGAGGAGGGCTTTACACTGGTTTAAATAATTTTTATACTCAGAAACTGAAAATGCCCAGCTAAGAACAACAGCAATCATAATAGCAACTATTATTTATTAAGTACTCACTGGGTATCAGGCACTATGTTAAGCATTTCACACTATCTTGTTTTAATCCTCATGACACCACTATGGAGGTATTTGTAGTTTAAAGGTAAAGAAACTAAGGCACTGAGACATTAAGAAACTTGCTTAAAATCACCCAGTTAGTAAATGGCAGAGTTAAAATTCCCTTTTTTTGCTGATATGAAGGCCCAAGTTTTTAACCCTTGGTCCCTTGCTGCCAACTTTAACAGCAAGTCATGATGTGACCACGGGATAACCTCAGCACCTTAGAACCTCATAGAGTTAACTCTAAACTTAGGCCACTGACAAATAAAACAACAGGTCAGAGATATATCCTGAACCTTCGAGATAACCTGTTATTTATGTAACAGAAGAGGTTTATGTTTAAAGACAGTAGGTGTCTACCTGCATGATTTGTATTCACAAAGAGGATAAGCACACAACCTTTGCTCTGAGCCAGTCCTCTAAAAGTGTGTGATAACCAAGGGGAGGTCACAGAACAGGAACCATTTGCACTATACAAGGAATAAGCCTGCACAGATGGTGTGGGACTCCAACAGCAGAAAAGCTGAATGAGCTTCCTGTCTGCATGACGAGCACATGTGAGCTGCTATAGTCCTGTTTATCACTTCCACCTCAGTCACCCTCTTCCTGAATGCCATAGCTGCAGAGTAAGGGGTAGACCCAGTGTGTAAGAGTAGATACTACTAGTGCCCTGCAAAAGAAATACACCCCATATTTAAAAGAATAGCACAGAGAGTACTGGGTAACATTTACCAGCCATGCACAAGAATTTAGAGGCCTTTTACGAGGGGAATGTAATGTTTAATTTGGATAAATAACCATAATGAAACCAAAGGCTCTTTAGTTTTGCCCACCAGTGAGTATCACTTTTCATCAAATGCAGAGCTATCATGTTATACTGGCTGTGATGAGTGGCCTTGACAAGATAAAAAAAAAATCTTGATGCATATTTCTCAAAAAAAAAGTCTGTAGAACTCCTAACAACTACCCCCATGGAGGAGTCAGGGGACAGGGACCTGTTTGTCTCTCTTTGAAACTGGAAAATGTTACTTAAAATATTTACAACAAGGATAACTAAGAGTAGATACCTGGATACTTGCTCCTCTATGTCATCATTGTTATGCCTCCATTATTATTCTGGCACTTTGGCAGGAAAAGAAACCATGTGACACAGTAAGATTATATGTGTACTTCAGAAATTTAAATACATCTTCCAGTAAGGTTTGAATCTTTTAAGATATATATATATATATATATATATATATATATATGTGTGTGTGTGTGTGTATACATATATGTGTATGTCTATATATATATAAATGATGCAGATATTTTTGAACTCAAAGAGAGCTGTCAAGTAACAACACAAATAACCAAAGCGATAATGTTCAACAGCCCAAGGAAAGTGCTATTTGAATGATAGAGAACAAATGCCTAAGAGAATTTCAGAGTTCCATTTTGGCTTCAGAACTTCTGAGTGACCTTACAAACCCTCCATTGTGGCCAAGTTCAAGGCACTTGAGGTAAGGAAGGCTCTTTGTTTTGAAGGCCCTAGAATGTAAATTTCTTGATATTCCAGGGCTACCAGGATCCTCTTTGGCTCAATCCACATGATAATGAAAGAAACCAGCCAGCACAGTGTTTACTATTAAATAACTTTGACTCAGTTGTACTGTAATGTTACCACTGTCCTTTGCCAAAACAGCAAATATTCACTCAACATTAAGAGAACTCCTCTCTTAATATGCTTGAGTATTATTGTGAATTAAATGATATGTGTTATAAAGAATATTTAGGCTGCAAGAAAACTTAGAAAGAAAGTTAACTCTTTAAATGACATGCTAAAACCCAAGTAAGTGAGATGAATCATGGGCAGAGAAGAGATTAGAATTTGGGTTTCCTAATTTCTTAATCCAGTGTTAGTTCTACCACATTATCTTGATTATGTATGAAGTTATTCAACTTCATTCAGTTATTAAAAGTGCTATCTACAGGTATTTTTGTTTTGATCCTCTTTAATTTTTATTGACATTGTTTTACAAGTTATGTGTCTACGTCTGGGATAGAAATATTTGATTATAGAACTCTGAAAGTAAGTAAAAGGATAAAGCAACTAGACATAAAAAAAGAACTGCTTTTGACTCACATTTTGTGAAGCATACAAATCTATCTTTAATATGAGAGCTGACGTCTTAATCTGTTTTAGGTTTTGAAAGATGAACCCCATAGAATGATAGGGACTAAATCTGACTTTATTGTTGACGCTGATTTGGAGATCCTCAAATCTTGTCCAAGACAGAGTTGAAGTTGACATTTCATTTGCAAATGAAAATCATCTGTCAAGTTCACTAAACCAGGCTTAAGTGTTCCTTAACCTAGTCTTACTTGATCAGCATGCCTATGCTAATCTCTCCGCTGGCATTCTGTGACGTACTATTCTTTTCATTCATGACACTTTCTCATGGCAACATCATTATTTGAAATGTTATATACACATAAATATATTTTGGTATTCATTAGTTTAATATCTGTCATCTGACACACTGTAAGCTCTGCAGAGAAGTCAGTCAACTGTGCACCAATTTCATCCCAGCTCCAGTAGTTATTCAGCAAATATTTTTTGAAGGAACAAAGGATAAATAATTGGGTACCTTTCTGAATTTGGAAATTGATGGATATTCTTAAATTTCAGCTAGGCACAATTAGTGAAGAAGGAAGAGTACCATGTCATGCAACACAGATATTTTTTAAGTCTATTACTGCCTGTGTTAGGCAGGGTCATTTTAGGTCCAAACGATAAAACACAGTACAAACTCATTTAAACAAAATTAATAATTTATCAACACAAAACCGGAAAGCCCAGGATTGTCTTGAAGTAAGATTTGATCTTGTCTTCAACACACAGCACTACAAGGAATACTCAACAAAATCAGGGATATGCGTCTGTTTTGTTCAGTGATTTATCCCAAGTTCCTATATGAGTGCTGTCATATAGTAAATGCTCGATAAATATTTGTTGAATAAAAGAATGATCAATCTCTGTCTCTTGGATAAACTTTCCAATCTCATGGTGTGGCGGGCGGAAAAATCACTCGCAAACATATTCACAACTGGTCCTCAGGATCTGTGAATATGTTTCCTGACATGGCAAAAGGAACTTTGCAGATATGCTTCAAGTTAGGACCTTGAGATGGGGAGAATATCCAGGTGGGCCCATTCTAATCACATTTTTTTTTAACATCTTTATTGGAGTATAATCGCTTTACAGTGTTCTGTTAGTTTCTGCTGTATAACAAAGTAAATCAGATATATGCATATGTATATCCCCATATCCCCTTCCTCTTGCATCTCCCTCCCACCCTCCTAATTCCACCCCTCTAGGTGGTCACAAAGCACTGAGCTGATCTCCCTCTGCTATGTAGCTGCTTCCCACTAGCTATCTATTTTACATTTGGTAGTGTATATATGTCAATGCTACTCTCTCACTTCGTCCCAGCTTACCTTTCCCCCTCCCTGTGTCCTCAAGTCCATTCTCTACATCTGTGTCTTTATTCCTGTCCTGCCCCTAGGTTCATCAGAAACTTTTTTTTTCTTTAGATTCCATATATATGTGTTAGCATATGGTATTTATTTTTCTCTTTCTGACTTACTTCACTCTGTATGACAGACTCTAGGTCCATCCAGCTCACTATAAATAACTCTATTTCGTTTCTTTTTATGGATGAGTAATATTCCATTGTATATATGTGCCACACTTCTTTATCCATTCATCTGTCAATGGACACTTAGGTTGCTGCCATGTCCTGGCTATTGTAAATAGTGCTGAAATGAACACCATGGTACATGACTCTTTTTGAATTATGGTTTTCTCAGGGTATATGCCCAGTAGTGGGATCGCTGGTTCATATGATAGTTCTACTTTTAGTTTTTTAAGGAACCTCCATACTGTTCTCCATAATGGCTGTATCAATTTACACTTGCACCAACAGTGCAAGAGGGTTCCCATTCCTCCACACCCTCTCCGGCACTTATTGTTTCTAAATGTTTTTTTTTTTTTTTTTTTGCAGTACACGGGCCTTTCACTGTTGTGGCACCTCCCATTGTAGAGCACAGGCTCCGGACATGCAGGCTCAGCGGCCATGGCTCACGGGCCCAGCCGCTCCACGGCCTGTGGGATCCTCCCGGAGAGGGGCACAAACGCGTGTCCCGTGCATCGGCAGGCGGAATCTCAACCACTGCGCCACCAGGGAAGCCCTGTTTCTAGATTTTTAGATGATGGCCATTCTGACCAGTGTGAGGTGATACCTCATTGTCGTTTTGATTTGCATTCCTCTAACGATTAGTGATGATGAACACCTTTTCCTGTGGTTGTTGGCAATCGGTATATCTTCTTTGGAGAAATGTCTATCTAGGTCTTCTGACCATTTTTGGATTGGGTTGTTTGTTTTTTGATATTGACCTGCATGAGCTGCTTGTATATTTTGGAGATTAATCCTTTGTCAGTTGCTTCATTTGCAAATATTTTCTCCCATTCTGAGGATTGTCTTTTCATACTGTTTATGGTTTCCTTTGCTGTGCAAAAGCTTATAATTTTCATTAGGTCCCATTTATTTATTTTTGTTTTTATTTCCATTCCTCTTGGAGGTGGGTCAAAAGGATCTTGCTGTGATTTATGTCATAGACTGTTCTGCCTATATTTTCCTCTAAGAGCTTTATATTGTCTGGCCTTACGTTTAGGTCTTTAATCCATTTTGAGCTTATTTTTGTGTATGGCGTTTGGAAGTGCTCTAATTTCACTGTTTTACATGTAGCTGTCCAACTTTCTCAGCACCATTTATTGAAGAGGCTGTCTTTCCTCCATTTTATACTCTTGTCTCCTTTATCAAAATTAAGGTGACAATACATGCGTTGGTTTATCTCTGGGCTTCCTATCCTGTTCCTTGATCTATATTTCTGTTTTTGTGCCAGTACCATACTGCCTTGATTACAGTAGCTTTGTAGTATAGTCTGAAGTCAGGGAGCCTGATTCCTCCAGCTCCATTTTCCTTTCTCAAGATTGTTTTGGCTATTTGGGGTCTTTTGTGTTTCCATACATATTGTGAAATTTTTTGTTCTAGCTCTGTGAAAGATGCCATTGGTAGTTTGATAGGGATTGCATTGAATCTGTAGATTGCTTTGGGTAGTATAGTCATTTTCACAATGTTGATTCTTCCAATCCAAGAACATAGTATATCTCTCCATCTGTTTGTATCATCTTTAATTTCTTTCATCAGTGTCTTACAGATTTCTGCATACAGCTCTTTTGTCCCCTTAGGTAAGTTTATTCTTAGGTATTCTATTCTTTGTGTTGCAATGATAAATGGGAGTGTTTCCTTAAATTCTCTTTGAGATTATTCATCATTAGTGTATAGGAATGCAAGAGATTTCTGTGCATTAATTTTGTGTCCTGCTACTCTACCAAATTCATTGATTAGCTCTAGTAGTTTTCTGGTAGCATCTTTAGGATTCTCTATGTACAATATCATGTCATATGCAAACAGTGACAGCTTTACTTCTTCTTTTCCAATTTGGATACCTTTTATTTCTTCTCTATTGCTGTAGCTAAAACTTCCAAAACTATGTTGAATAATAGTGGAGAGAGGGTGCAACCTTGTCTTGTTCCTCATTTTAGAGGAAATGGTTTCAGTTTTCCACCATTGAGAAAAATGTTGGCTGTGGGTTTGTCATATATGGTCTTTATTGGGTTGAGTTAAGTTCCCTCTATGCCTACTTTCTGGAGAGTTTTTATCATAAATGGGTGTTGAATTTTGTCAAAAGCTTTTTCTGCATCTATTGAGATGATCATTTGTTTTTTATCCTTCAATTTGTTAATATAGTGTGTCACACTGATTTGCATATATTGAAGAATGCTTGCACTCCTGGGAAAAACCACACTTGATTATGTTCTATAATCCTTTTAATGTGCTGTTGGATTCTGTTTGCTAGTATTTTGTTGAGGATTTTGGCATCTATTTTCCTCAGAGATATTGGGCTGTAGTTTTCTTTTTTTGTGATATCTTTTCTGGGTTTGATATCAGGGTGATGTTGGCCTTGTTGAATGAGGCTGGGAGTGTTCCTCCCTCTGCTATATTTTGGTAGAGTTTGAGAAGGATAGGTGTTAGCTCTTCTCTCAATGTTTGATTGAATTCACCTGTGAAGCCATCTGGTCCTGGGCTTTTGTTTGTTGAAAGATTTTTAATCACATTTTCAACTTCAGTGCTTGTGACTGGTCTGTTTATATTTTCTACTTCTTCCTGGTTCAGTCTCAGAAGGTTGTGCTTTTCTAGGAACTTGTCCATTTCCTCCAGGTTGTCCATTTTATTGGCATATAGTTGCTTGTAGTAATCTCTCATGATCCTGAGTATTTCTGCAGTGTCAGTTGTTAATACTCCTTTTTCATTTCTAATTCTATTGATTTGAGTCTTCGCCCTTTTTTTTCTTGATGAGTCTGGCTAATGGCTTATCAATTTTGTTTATGTTCTCAAAGAACAAGCTTTTGATTTTATTGAACTTTGCTATTGTTTCCTTAATTTCTTTTTCATTTATTTCTGATCTGATCTTTATGATTTCTTTCTATCTGCTAACTTTGGGTTTCTTTTTGTTCTTCTTTCTCTAATTGCTTTAGGTGTAAGCTTAGGTTGTTTATTTGAGATGTTTCTTGTTTCTTTAGGTGGGACTGTATTGCTATAAACTTCCCTCTTAGAACTGCTTTTGCTCCATCCCATAGGTTTTGGGTCATCGTGTTTTCATTGTCATTTGTTTCTAGGTATTTTTTGATTTCCTCTTTGATTTCCTCAGTGATGTCTTGGTTATTTAGTAGCATATTGTTTAGCCTCCATGTTTTTGTATTTTCTACAGTTTTTTCCTGTAATTGATATCTAGTCTCATAGTGTTGTGGTCAGAAAAGTCACTTGATACGATTTCAATTTTCTTAAATTTACCAAGGCTTGATTTGTGACCCAAGATATGATCTATCCTGGAGAATGTTCCATGAGCACTTGAGAAGAAAGTGTATTCTGTTGTTTTTGGATGGAATGTCCTATAAATATCTATTAACTCCATCTTGTCTAATGTGTCATTTAAAGCTTGTGTTTCCTTATTTATTTTCATTTTGGATAATCTGTCCATTGTTGAAAGTGGGGTGTTAAAGTCCCCTACTATTATTTTGTTACTGCCAATTTCCCCTTTTATGGCTGTTAGCATTTGCCTTATGTACTGAGGTGCTCCTATGTTGGGTGCATACATATTTACAATTGTTATATCTTCTTCTTGGATTGATCCCTTGATCATTATGTAGTGTCCTTCTTTGTCTCTTGTAATAGTCTTTAAAGTCTATTTTTTCTGATATGAGAATTGCTACTCCAGCTTTCCTTTGATTTCCATTTGCATGGAATATCTTTTTCCATCCCCTCACTTTCAAGCTGTATGTGTCCCTAGGTCTGAAGTGGGTCTCTTGTAGACAGCATATGTATGGGTCTTGTTGTTGTATCCTTTCAGCTAGTCTATGTCTGTTGGTTGGAGCATTTAATCTATTTACATTTAAGGTAATTAACGATATGTATGTTCCTCTTACCATTTTATTAATTCTTTTGGGTTTGTTTTTGTACGTCTTTTCCTTCTCTTGTACTTCCTGCCTAGAGAAGTTCCTTTAGCATTTGTTGTAAAGCTGATTTGGTGGTGCTGAATTCTCTTAACTTTTGCTTATCTGTAAAGGTTTTCATTTCTCTGTCGAATCTGAATTAGATCCTTGTTGGGTAGAGTAATCTTGGTTGTAGGTTATTCCCCTTCATCACTTGAAATATGTCCTGCCACTCCCTTCTGGCTTGCATAGTTTCTGCTGAAAGATCAGCTGTTAACCTTATGAGTTTTCCCTTGTATGTTATTTGTTGTTTTTCTCTTTCTACTTGTAATATTTTTTCTTTGTATTTAATTTTTGATAATTTGATTAATATGTGTCTCAGCATGTTTCTCTTTGGGTTTATCTTGTATGGTACTCTCTGTGCTTCCTTCGACTATAGTCTCTCTCTGTTTTCACCCATCATTTCCTCTTGGCCTGGCCAACTCTTACTTGTCATTCACACCCTGAATGAAATCCTGCTCCCTGCAAATTTCCTCTTCTGACTGTGACTTGGCCCCAACACGCAAAACTATCTTAGTGGCATTCCAGTGTGTTTCCACAGCTTCCTTCCCTTCCTGTCATAGGTCCTTTGTACTCATATTAGCACAATATTAAAATTATGACTTACTTCCCTGTCATTTGATATCAGTAAGGTAATGCTAGTTGCTGAGACCAACCAGCCCACAGTTTTAACACAAAAAAGTTTATTTCTCACTCATAAAAGTTCTGTCAAAGGCAAAACAGAGTCTAGGACAAAATTAACAATGGCTGTTTATTCATAAACTTGACAAGAGAACCCATCTGCTGTTACTTTCATTTCTTCAGAGGATCAAAGTTGTCAGAAAGGAAAGTAAGTTTTAAAGAGTATAAAGAATACTGACAGAATTTCTTATTGGAAAGCATCCTATTAAAGTCGTATCTTTGGAAATGGGTGAGAATCTCTAATTGGTCTCCAGATACATTTGGCGCCATTTGGTTGGTTGGCTGGAGGGGAAAGTTTGTGAGTATTTCAAAAGAGAAATGGTTGTTTAGTGTTAAACCTGGAGGGTTTTTGTGTCTAGCCATTTTTTTGTAACAAGTGGAGGTTGATGGAGTGCTTTTTCTGTGGCGGTACTCTCATCATGGTCCTCAGTGGGGTGGCTGCCATGGCAGGAAGGCTCTCAGTCCAAGTATAGTTTTTCTCGTAGTTGGTGGCTTTCTTCCATGTGGTGACCCAGGGATCTAGGCTCCTTCCTTTTGTGGCCCTGCCCTGCCATCCTCAAGGATCAGTAAGCAGATGAGGAAAATGGAACTACACTTCTTACACATTCCAACCAGAAACTGATAATAATCACTTCTGTTCATGTTTCATAGGCAAAATCTAGTCCACCCAGGACTCTTTCATACTATGGAGGAAGAACACACATTTTGCATGAACAGCTCCTAGCTACCATCTTTACTACATAGCCCCACTAGATTCTGAGTTGTGAAAGGAGATACTATGTGTTTCCATTGCATTGCAAAGTTGTAACGCCGCATACTGGCTTCTCCAAAGAAATAAAATTAATGGTTGAATGATTAAATATACGTAAATAAAATACTAAACATATTCAATATATGTTTGAATGGCTCTATCACCTGAAAACTCAGAATCACTAAGATTGCTTCTTTCTATTCCTGAAGATTTGCTCAAGAAAATTATGGTTAAAATTTAAATAAAAAAATATAACCTATGGATATAAGGCATCATTCTGAAAGCTAATATTGAATATCCCTCACCCTGCAAAAAAGTGAAAATGAATCTAAGAAGCACTGTAAATAGTAAACATCAAATAAACTAATAGCAATATTTTAAACAGTAAAAATCAATGTTACAAAATAAATTAGAGGAATAAGTGCTTGCCAAAGGAATCTCCCTAATATTTTGAAAAGGGAATTCAGAAAGGTCATAAAATTCATCTTAATCAACTAAAAGTAGATTTTTATTTAGAATTTTAAGCTAATTTTTGAGGTGGTAAGATCATTCTTAACAACCTTTTTGTTTGTCACTTGAAGATATTTCCAAAATAAAATTGTCAAAAATAAAGCATGAAATAAATACCAGCACAGCATCCAGTGAAAAATATAATAAATGACTTTCCAATTAGTTTTAGAGGTATTCAGGAATGAATTATCCTCTGCTTTCAGATTTTCATGAATAATTCAAATTCTGCTGTCAGTAGACCCAATTAGTAATTATCCAAACTATTTCTAAATTATCTGGTTTGAAGCTACCTGTGTTGCAACTCGATTTATTTCTAATATAATTATTAACCCCATCTGTGTTGGCCTCATCTCTTTTTCTGTTGCTAGTAATGGGACAGGCATCTCCAGATAGCAGAAAAGCCTACACATTCAGTTTATTAATATAGCATTACCAAATAGTCCCTCTAGTGCTAAGAAACCGACAGCATATAACACACAAGCAGATATTTTAAGGCCTGTAGAAATGTTTGTCCTATATTCTAATGATTTAACCATATAACCACAGGAAGAGAAAGCTGACCTTAAAAGGAAAGAATAAAATCTAGGGTAGACATAATGGAAGGATAGTGAGTCAAAGGACTTACTCAGGGATGGAGTGAGACATATTCAAGTGGTTGTAGAGGCCCCACACATGGGGAACTCTTCCCTGTGTGAACCATGAAAGTAATTGAACACACTCAGAAATAACACAATACAAAAAAGGAAAATTCGTTAAGCTCAAACTTAATGTTAGATCATAATGCTAGAGATGTTTTCTTTGTATTTTGAATTGCAGTACATCTCATGGTGTCTATATATTCCTCAACCACAGTATCTGAATTTACAAACATCACCCCTACACACACACACAAACACACAAACACACACAAAGGTTACAAAATAAATTTTGACATCCTTATCCTCAACAAAACCTGAATCCTAAAAATTCCTAACAAGCCTTAAGATGAAATAAGACATCTGTGATGCAAAACATACTTAATTGATGCTTCCAAGTGCATCATAAATTCTGGGAAGAAAATTTTAATTGATAATGCACATATTCCCTGATTTCATTCTGACTGTTCCTAGAGAGGGAATTTAGATACAATTGTACAATATTACCTTTCTCTTCTTCTTAAATTTTTTTTTTTTACTGGAAGCTTTTAGGGATTATAAAACTATGCAATTCTTTCAAAATGTTCAGAAGCATTTAGTTTTAACCTGCAGGAGTACATCATAAAATTTTATTTTACAATTGCTATTTTTCCTCAATGACAGCTTTGTCTATTACTGTCATTAATAGCTTCCTCCATTTTCATACACATTCAAAAAAAATTTAAAACTCCATTTCCTTTTCTGTTATTTTTTAATCCAGATTTCACTGACAGCTGAGGAGAACAAAAAATGTGATAGGCTTATGGTCATTTCTTGAGTCTTCGCCTGCTCAACATTTTTACTTTACAGTGTTTTTCTCTCTATTTTGTTCTTCCTCTTGGAGGTATTTATAGAAACTTTTCTTATTTCCTTTGAGTCCTTTCATTTTGCTTTCTTGAGTCTCTTATTGTGTGCCTGCATTTCTTGACAGCTAGCTTATATGTATTCCTTTCAATCTCCCCTCTTTTCCATTTCCTATACAATTCCATTTTGTATTTCATCACTTAGAGAAACCCACACTCACCCACAGATATTTTTAAATCTTCTCTGTATTTTTAACCTATCTTGGGATAGGTTTTGAGCTTTCCATGCTGAGCTCACCTTAAAACTCATTTCTTCCCTTTTCCCTGCCCCTAGCAGTCTACCACTGACTTCATTTGACTTGATTATTTGCCTCAATACCCTAATAACAAACTCTTCAAGTCTAGCCACTCTTCACTATACTAGAGATATTGACTGGGTATTTAACAATTATAAGGGACTTGGTCTGAAAACAAAATGGGACATTTTACACACATCTCTACGGTGCTGAACAAATATGCAAATGGGTGGTCATTACCATTGCATACTAAGTCCTTCTGAGTCATTGAGCTAGGACTGACCTCCCTGAGCTAGGACAAGAGAAAGTCCAGATGACCTTTCTGTGGACAACTATTGTTGGTCAGCTGATGGATCTAATGAACAAAACTGTGACAGCTGACACTATTGCCAAGGTTAATTTCAGGTTCACTCTGTATCCAATTTCGCCTTGGACTCTGTAAATTTCTTAAAGTATTGTTGGCAACAAAGTATAGTTCTGAACCCTCAATTTGTATATTATATTTGTAAATCTAGCCCTGGACCTCTAGAAGATGATGTCATAAGAACAGCTTAGCTTAAAAATCAAAGTTTCAAGTTAAAGACCTTCTAGTGAAACCTACAGACATATATTTTTCAGACCCAGAACCCTGGAAAGTTTTGTTAACCAAAATCTACTTCCTGACATCAGACCTGCTCCAGCCCAGAGTTAATAATTTAAATTTCATTGTATGATGTCATTCCAGTAATTCATCATGTGCACTTAGATGAAAGAACTAAATCCAAGGAAATTAGACTAAAACTCTGCCTCCCCAAACCAAAAGAAATATAGAAAAGATATAAAAGACACTGAAGCTACAGATTGCCTGTGAACCATCAGGGTGGCACACTTATGCACAAGGACAAATATTATTCAAATTACCTCATTTCACCTGACTGGCACTAGTTGAAAAAGAAACAGATATTAATATTAATTTCAGTCTGGCTGTATCTATTTGAATCTTTCATTTAACAATATCAACATTCCTAAGCCTAATCATTTTAAAGACAGGTTAATATTCATTAGTAACTGATGGTTTCTCCCAATTATTCTGAATGGTTGTTTTCAAATTAAGAAAATTATTACATTCTAGACATTGTAGAACCTATAAAGTAAAGATGAAAATGAACTTCTACCCTTCTCTCAAGATACTTTCATATGAATCAGAATCTGGGTAAAAATACCTGTTTTTTACAAGGCTTCACACCCTTACAAATTTATATATATATATATATATATATATATTCACTATTTATTATTTACAGATGTTTATGGAGAATATGAATATATATTACATAATATATATCATATAGACTCTTTATATTCCTATATACAGAGGGCCACAAGCATCTAGATAGCTAAAAAGCAAATGATCAAGCATAAAATCAAGCAGTCTCTCACAGGAATTAGAAGAAGAAAACTCCAACTTTCCAAACCTGGAACCAAGACTGTCTGCTAAAGGATCACCCTCTGCCCTATCCCCTCAAGTAGAAAGCATCTGTAAATAAATGACATATTAACTTCGTCATGAATAAAAGAAAAAGGACAACTTTTTGTACCATGAAGAAAGGGTAAAAGCAAAATACCATCAACATTAAGTGGATTTTTTTCCTTTTTATAGATTTTACATTTTAAATACATATGTCATGACATTTTAATGTAGCAGTTCTGAAATGGAGAAATAGCACATTGATTTTGTGCCCCAGAGAAAAATAAACAATAGCACTTTCAAAAAAGACTTTGGCCTGAGATTCCCTTGAACCATATAAAGGACATTTATCCCCAAACTGAATGACACTGATAATGACTGCAGTTCCTTCACTACTCCTTCCATCTAAATATTCTGGTTTGATACTATCAGTGAGGTCACTGTGATGCCCAGGCTGTAACATAATGTGCTGATGAAAAACTGCTATGAATTCAGATTGACATAAAGAGTACCACCAAATTCAGAATAAACTGCATCAATATAGGATCAATAAAGAAAGATTGACAGATATCCTTCATGTAGTTAGCTATAAAAACAGCTACAAAATCAGAGAAAATTTTACTGAGGCATAAAAAAATAAATGTATATCCAAGTAGCATACGTGTTAAATATTTTTCCTACCTGAAATCCATTTCCTTTCTATTTTTAGTTTGTTAAAGACACACTCTTGTGATTATTCTTAGTACTCCTAAAGTGAAGTGGAAGAAAATACTTTTGTGAGGATCAAAATAGATGTTAAAGAGGTTTTAAAAATGTATAGTCTACTTCTGATGCAGGTAAAACCTATTAATGGTGATATAAGTTACATCTGGACACAGAGGAATCATTGAATTTATCCTAGCTTTAAATACTGTCATCTGGAGATCCTTGTTGACACGTGTTATCTGAGGTCTACTGGGCATAAAGAAAGTAAAATAATATTTGTATACTTTTTTATAATATGAAAAACACTACTAACTCCACTAAAAGATACACACTGGATTCTCATTAAAATACCCTAATTAGGATATATGATGAAAGCCTAATTTTTAGATGATAATACTTATTATAAATTTTCTTCAACCTGACTTACATTGCAGGAAGCCAAATTTGCAGAATGGAGTGTAATATTAGGCAATAGCATGTACAAACAAGTTGGTTTACCTAGAAAAATTATAAACTCAAATGCCATTTTGACAATGGGAAACTCCTGTTTACCATTTTATAAAAATTACAAATAAATGAAGTCTTCTTCACTCACTTTGTCTTTTCTCTCCGATCACAGTAGAAGCCCCAGTGAAGAGCCTTAAAGAAGCAGCCCGGGATCATGCATTCTCTTTGCCTCTTGGAAAACAGGGAAGCCTCCATGGCAAGTTCCCACCTCACATAGGAAGAGAGGGGCCAAATAAAGGGAAAAGAACTCCTTTTAAAGATATAAAGAAGGTGTCCCATTCCTCTACATCCAATAGTACTTGTGTACAATGCTTTAAAAGACGGAAGCGAAGTTTGATGGGCCTGCCTGCAATTACCAATGCCATCATGTGCTCTGGACTCTACCCATTTTTACTGAGTGTATAATCTACATAGTCATTTCTGAGTACTACACCATAATCTGATTTCACCAAGGCCTCCAAAAGCACTGTTGTTGTTTTTTTTTTTTTTTTGCGATACGCGGGCCTCTCACTGTTGTGGCCTCTCCCATTGCGGAGCACAGGCTCCAGACGCGCAGGCTCAGCGGCCATGGCTCACGGGCCCAGCCACTCCGCGGCATGTGGAATCTTCCCGGGCCAGGGCACGAACCCGTGTCCCCTGCATTGGCCGGCGGACTCTCAACCACTGCGCCACCAGGGAAGCCCAGCACTGTGTATTTTAATTTCCATTTTCATAAGACTATTTGGGCAAGCTCAAGTGGTAATGCAAAATTCCTTATTATAGGATGCTTCAGAGTTTCAGATTTAAGACAATGACAACTTAATTCAGTTGGCATTAGAGCTATCCGAAATTTTTTTTTTTAATCCATAGACTTTTTTGCAAACAAACTAGTTGGCTCAAATTTGTTAGTCTCACACTCCTGCTGAGGCTCATTTTATATTTCACATGCAAGAATCTGACATCTCAGAAATGTCAGTACAAATCACACATTCATCCTAGTCATATTCATTTTCAGTACAGTCAAGTCTTCTCCCAAAGACCAAGTAATTTGATATACTCTACCTTTCAAATTGGGGACAAATTAAACCTTGCCATTTTCAGTAAAATATTTGTTTACATTAATAAAATAGATTGATACTGTTTTTTTGTTCTTTCATGATTCAGAACAAGCCCCAAATTAATTACATTTGTCAACATTTTGTGATTAGCACATGTTCCATTGGAACTGAATTTGTGTAGCTTTCCAGATAAAATTATAGATTAAGTGACCCTGTAAGTCCATTAAAATGACAGGGGAGGGTTTCCCTGGTGGCGCAGTGGTTGAGAGTCCGCTTGCCGATGCAGGGGACATGGGTTCGCGCCCTGGCCCGGGAAGATCCCACATGCCGCGGAGCGGCTGGGCCCGTGGGCCATGGCCGCTGAGCCTGCGCGTCCGGAGCCTATGCTCTACAACAGGAGAGGCCACAACAGTGAGAGGCCCGCGTATCGCAAAAAAAAAAAAAAAAAAAAAAAAAAAGACGGGAAAAAAGGAAGAAGAAGAAAGGAATAACTCCAGAAGAGTTATTCAGAACACAGGTATACATACAATACCCAAAAAATGTCAACAAGTTTTGGAAAGATGAAAACCAGGTCGATGAGAGTTTAGTAATTATTAAAACAGGAAAAATTTAAAACCTGAGAGAAAATGCAAGAGCGTATGTCCACAGGAAGCAGCCAATTTATGCATTAGAAACCCAGAAAGACTTAGGAATTGGAAACACCAGATATTTCAAAATGTGGGGATCATGGTAAGACTAAAATTAAAAGAAGTATTTGAAAATCCGTTTAAAGGAGCAGTTAGACCTCCCAATATCCTTCCTAACCCTAACCATTCACAAGACTACTCCTATCAACTTTGGTATAGTATTTGAAAAACTTAGGCTCTGGACACAAGGATGAATACTTCAGTAACAGCTGAGACTATGACACAATTTAATGATGAAGAACAGAAGACTCCTTACAAATACAAAGTTATGATTTCTCCTACACAGTCCAGGACTCTGGCAGCCAGATTATACTCCCCAGGGCTACAACTAAAGGATGTTTCTTGGACAAACAATTCAGCCCAAAAGAAAATACATACTGATAGTGAAATTTAGACATCCCCAACAAATGGATGATTCTGCCAGATCACGCTACAGTGAAGTCCAACAGCCAAAAAAATTCTTCCCAAACACCAGAGTCTCCAGTTTTTAGTGCTTCAATCCTAAATATGAACAGATTGTCAAAGATCAAACAATTGAGGAAAGACTTCAACATAAATGTTAGAAAATTAAAAAACAAAACAGGGAAGAAAACTAATGCAGAGAAATAGGTATAATACAAGAAATAGGAGTCAACTTCAAAATGTGTATATGTAATTAATATCCTTGAAGGTATTGCTCTGTGAAAACAGAACAGAATGCTATTTTTTAAAAGGGACAAATAGAGAAAAAAGGGAGACCTTTTGGATATAGAAATACAATAGTTAAACCTTCAGTTGAAATTTTGGAAGATGAAGTTGAAGACATCTCTCAAAAACTAATATGAAAGAAAAAATTAAAGAAAAACAACTGGACAATTTATCTGGGAAGTTCAACTGCTGACCAACAAAAGTCCTAGGGAAAAAAAGGTAAAAATAAAATGGAGGAGAAACTTGTTTACTTTTCTCTAAACCAAAAGACGTGTATTATTTATCACCATAACTAATGAAAAATGACTAACACCAAAGCACATCAACATTAGGTTTCTGAGCTCTAGAGATAAAGATATCCTAAAATCTTCCAGAGATAATGATGATGAAACGAGGACAAAAACAAAGAGGAGGCGCACAAAGGAGAAACAGATAAAGTTACGAGCAAAGATACAGGAATAAAGTTGGTGTTTTCTCAAAAGTTTTCTACTTTAAAATTTTCTCCAAATAATTAGTCAAGTTATAAGGTAGAATAAAGACATTTTTAAATAAAGTCTCAAAAATTTGACCTCTCTTGTACTATACTTAAAACAGCTACTCCAAAAATGGTGGTTGGAGACATATGAAAAAGGACATGGGAAGCAGAAAATAATGGTTCTATTTTATGAAGAGCAAAGGGAATTCCCAGGACGATGGGAGGGAGGAAATGCCATGTTGATGACTGTATAAGAGACCGAGACAGCAAGCAGTCTCCTTTGGACCAGGAACATGAAGGGCACCAGAAAAATGTCTCCAAATGAAAGAAAAAAAGCAACTGGTAGATTACCTAATATGTTTGTCCTCAGTGAGAAGCATTATTTTTTAAAATTAACTTTACATGTAGGAATAATTTTAGATTTACAGAAAAGTTTGCCAAGATAGTCCATAGATTTCCTGTATATTCCTCACTTAGTTTCCCCATGGTTAACACCTTGAATTACCATGGTATATTTGCCAAAACTAAGAAACTGACATTAGTTCTTTACAGAAAAATAAAGTCCAGACTTTCATTAGATTCCACCAGTTTTTCCATTAATGTCTTCTGTCTCTTCCCCGATCCAATCCAAGCTACCACACTGCATGGAAATGTCTTCCCCAGTCTCCTCTTGTCTCTGACAGTTTCTCAGACTTTCCTTGTTTTTTGTGTAACAGTTTTGAGGAGTGTTAGCCTGGTTTCTGGGCTTCTCAGGTGTTTTTCTCATGACTAGACCAGGGTTAAATTTCATCTCCTGAAGGGGGTGATATCTACATATATTATTTGAATATTTCTATAAAGAAGATGTGTCTCTTCTCCCCCATTTATTTACTTATTTAATAATTTATTTATATCAGTGTATAGATTCACTCATATTTATTTTTTCTTTAGGTAATAATCCAATACTACTCAAAGTGCTCCAGCTTTAGCCATTAGATTATCTTTTGGGTAATCTCCTGTGTCTCTGTGACATGACTCCATCCTCCCACTTTCAGAGTACTTCACTACTTTCTGGTCCTACAAGATGCTCCTGGCTAAACTCACATTTGCCCTGCCCCAGCCTGAGAGTCAGTCACTTCTCCAAGGAACACTGATTCCTTTTATTGGAAAATGGTATTAGAAAACAGGATCTGGGTGTGCCGAGTGTGCTCACTGCTAGCAAACACATCATTGCTTCGAGGCAAGTAAGAGCCATTTTATAGCTTGTCAGAATGCGGGTGGAGTGTAAGTAATGGGTACACAGAGAAAAAAACCAAAAGAGGCAATTTATAATTCTAGTTTAAAAAATGTTTCAAGAGAAAGCAAATGTAATTATAGTGCAGTACTTTGGTATTTTTCCTCAGTTATAACAATATTTACATATCCATAATGATGTAAATACTTAACATTGTTTCATTAAACCAAAAAATATGACATAATCTCATGATAAGACTGGGCATAACAGAAGTGCTTGTGAGTTTAACTGAAAGTGGATGGCCTCTGAATACAAATATTCATCTACCACAGCAGAAAAATCAATAGATAATATCAAAAATTAAATTAAGAAACAGCAGTATATGTAGTTTATTTAGAAATGTGCATGTAAATGCTAGAAGATTCAGCTAAAGTGTTGGACATTCTTAGCTCTGGGGAGTGGTGTCTTGCAGGTGGAGCATGTGACCACTTTTAATTTTTATGCTGTTATATTTTAAACTAAGTACATATAGTCCATGATAGAAAGAAAAAAAAGACTTTAAAAATCAGTTATCCAGGCTACCTTTGCGTAGATTATGAATGCCCTTCTTGCTTCTTTACTGTAGTTTCCAAACTTTCCAAAATACATATGAAATTTCATCAGTGATTGAAAAAAGGTCTCACAATTAAAAAAGGAAACAAGCATACCTACATAACAGCAGATAATATTTTGTAAAAAGTAATCAAGTTAGGTCAAACTGAAATTTTTTAAAATATGATTAGCAATACTAGAAATAGAAACTTGTCTTAGGAAAAAAAGTCCTTTGTTACGGAATATCAATGTAAGAAGGAGGCAGAGGAAGACAGAAAATCATGTTCTAGGTGTGAATTTAGAAGAGACGCCTTTATACCACACAAAGAGATACAGTTAATACAAGGAAAAACAAAAGATTTAAAATATTCACATGTCTATATTTATGTGTGTAAACTAATTTGGCTACTTCTGCTTGTTTTAATAGGAAAATATCTAGAGATGCCAGATCTTCTGCAAATTCTAAAGAATGTTATCTTCTTCTATCTCATTTCAGAAATTGGGGAAATTCGCAACTAGGAAGAAACTGAATAGTTCCTGAAGCTCACATTGTACTCATTCTCAAATGCCTTGTGCTCTCATGCAGTGCTAATCCTACATACTAGAAAGGACTTTTGAAGATATACAAAGCAAAGTGAGGAAGAGGTTAGAGTAACATCATAGGCTTATCTAACTAAATACTCAGACAGAACCACATTACCTAGAGATGGTAATAGCATATGCCTTAGTTCTCTAAAAACCTGATTTCCTCAGCAGTAAACTGTGCATAATAATGGCGCCTACCTCACAAAAATGCAGTGAAGATTAAGCAAGGTATTATGTCCAAAATACTTAAAATCCTGCTTAGAAAATAATGAGACCCACAAATTGTAGCTAGTACTTGTATTTATGTGCATACTGGTATCATTTAAACCATTATTATCACTGCTCTTTAAATCAAGGGAATTTACTTAAATGTTACATGCAGAGAAGTAAAGCCACCGTGGGTACCTGGGTTATGCATTATTTAGGCCACAGAAAAAGTAAGAGCCAGGTAGGCCCAGTGCCTGCAATTATTTCATGCATCCCCCATGCCCCCTCCAATCTATATTTCAGATCACCTGTCCAAATGCAGCAGATTCAGAAACACGAATATGTATCATGATGAAACTTAAATGAAGTTTCTTAAATACCGATGACATCAGAAGTTAATAGAGAACTAGACTCCTTAAAAGATATATTTTTTTTAACATTAAGATCAATTTATTATAATGTAGTTTAACAAAGTCCAAAGACCTTCTCTTTCCTGTGGCCTAGGAATGCTCTGGTTTGTCTGAAGCCTGATTATTTATCATTTAACATTAACTATGGGGAGGTGTCTCCTTGGAAACACTCTTCAGGAAATGATTATTCTTTGGAACCTGACTTGGCACCTTCTATGTATAGAAAACAGATAACTGAGCAATCTGTAATTTCCTTTTAGAGAGTTGAAGTTAGTTAAGTTCATCAGCTAAATCATAAGCATTAACATCAATATCTCCAACTGGTTAGATACCAAATTTGTGTTCTAGGACATTATGATAAAACAAATGTCCAACTGTTGTTAAGTATTAAAAATTCTGTCTCATGAAACAGATGTGTGCATTGTATTTTTGCCACAGAAGTAGTATGGATTGTGGGTAAAACTTATTTTTGAGTTGGGATCTTGAGAAGTTGTGCAACCCCATGAGCCTTAGTTGTATGTTGTATAGATATATTAAGATAATACTTTTTAAAGCACTTAATATAGGACCTACTCAATAGGTTATTTATTTTATTTATTTTTTGGCTGCATTGGGTCTTAGTTGCGGCACGCAGGATCTTTGTTGAGGTATGCGGGGCTCTTTGTGGTGCGTGGGTTTCTCTCTAGTTGTGGCATGAGGGTTTTCTCTTCTCTAGTTGTGGTGCATGGGTTCCAGAGAATGTGGGCTCTGTAGTTTGCAGCATGCAGGGTCTAGTTGAGGCACACGAGCTCAGTAGTTGTGGTGCGTGGGCTTAGTTGCCCCGTGGCATGTGGGATCTCAGTTCCCTGACTAGGGATTGAACCCCAGTCCCCTGCATTGTAAGGCAGATTCTTTACTACTGAAGCACCAAGGAAGTCCCCTAGATAATTAATAGACTATTAATTGTATAATCATCATCATTTTAAACGTAAAGCATCAAGGCTATTTTCCCCAAAGTCACATAGTTAATAAGAAAATAAATCAATAAAAATTTATTTATTTTTTAATTTGCTTTTCCAAGCCCCAAAATATTGTTTTTCCTATTGGCAACAATTTAAGTGGCAGAATTGAAGTTTGATCCCAGCAATTCCAACTCATTCTGCAAAACCTTAGTTTTATCTCTCACAATAAATTGCTGAAGGATTATTTGCTAAGACATAAACTTCTCCCTCCCGCCTTTCCCACCTGCCTTCCTTCCTTCCTTCCCTTCGTCTTGCTTGTCAATGAACAGTGCTTACAGCTAGGGGAATGAAAAGAAAGTGTTTATTGAGTTCCAAAAATGGTTCAAACGGTTCAAACATCCAGCACATGCTCACACTGAAAGGTTCCCTTTTTTGCAGTCACTAATGGGAAAACCACAATAAGAACCTATGACTTGCCCTAGGGCAACAATATTTTACAGTCTGTCAATTCACTGAAGCCCCAAAGTTGCCTCAAATTTGAACAGTGAAAAGAAAAAGAGAGGATTTTATGATGGATCAAGGGAAAAGGGATCATGTAGTGGCCTGAAGCTAGGCCAAGGGCACATCCCTCAACACAGTAAGAAATTATTCTAACAATCTCAAAAATGTTGGAATTTAGTATGGCTTTGATTATTTTATACATGTTTCAAAAAGCAAATACATGTTTCAAAATGCAAAGCATATTCTTTTTATGAGAATCCATACAAGTGTTTCTTAACAAATCAATCTTTGGTATAAAGTAAATCCAGCTAGCTTATTAAATTATAGTCCATAAAATATTTAGAGGCTTTCAGAACCAGAAGATACTCAGACTTTCCTAACTTGTTTGGTCAGAGAATTATTTCTGGGGTGCATTTCTCCCAAAGAAGAAATTCCATAACTAACCAACTAAGCTTGGAAATCATTTGGTTAAATAAAGCTCAGCAACATTTTTCCTTTCTTCTTTCCTTCTCTTTATTTTTTTTAAACTCCAGTATTTCTTGGAGCCTTTAATATGCTAGAGTGTGTTGTGAACTTCAAAGGGGAAAATACTGAACGCTTTATTTTCCAAGCTTTTGTGACCAGAGATATTTTTTCTTATAGTACACCTGTGAAGTGGTTTTGCTAAAGAACGTTTAGAAAAAAGTGCTAATGTAATCTAGAGGATCATACATAGGACAAAACTGAAGCCAAAAAGTGAATTGCTTTTCTCAAGAACAACCAGCTAATTAGTCATACGTTAGAGGTGGACCTTAATCTCCTGATTCCTAGTCCAGGATACTTTCTACTCCACCATTCTAAATGTTAAAGACCTCTCCTGAGACAGAAATGTAGTTTGCAGCTAGGGAAATTATGTGTTTTTATATTATGCTAAATCGAGTTATGTGTCAAAAATCTAGTACTTGATGATAGGAATGGAAATGTCCTGGATGAAAAGTTGGGATTCTTAGTAACAGTCGTGATCATTGTTAACGTGACTGCCTTCATCTCACTCTCAGGAAATGGAGACCATCGTTCATCAGCCACATCATAAGAGTATTAAGAAGATAAAACAGTAGGCCTAAAAATGGAGCCAAAAATAATACACAAAGAAAGTGCATTGTTATTGGTAATAAACATCATTCCTGTTTTCTTAGTTTTCAGAACTTACTTTGGGCAACTACTCTAATGTATTTCCTCTTCTAATATGTTGTCTCAGGATGTCCAGTGAAGTGCCTTTACCAGTCTTCAAAAAAAAAAAAAATTATCAATCATCTGATACTATTTAACACCAACGCAAGAAAAAAATACCTTGAAAATATGTAAGATATATAATGGGTCAAGGAATTGGAAAATCATCATTTTCAAACACTGCAGTATTCTAGTAGAATGTATAAATATGAGACAGTAGGGGAAGGGTAAGCTGTGACAAAGTGAGAGAGTGGCATGGACATATATACACTACCAAATGTAAAATAGATAGCTAGTGGGAAGCAGCTGCATAGCACAGGGAGACCAGCTCGGTGCTTTGTGATCACCTAGAGGGGTGGGATAGGGAGGGTGGGAGGGAGACGCAAGAGGGAGGAGATATGGGGATATATGTATATGCATAGCTGATTCACTTTGTTATACAGCAGCAACTAACACAACATTGTAAAGCAATTTTACTCCATTAAAGATGTTTAAAAAAACCAAAATTTACTGGTGAAATTCCCTGATAGAATAATATGAGTTTCGGTCTAAGCCCAGGTTTTGATACATTTAGTGTACAAATGTAAAAGAAAGGTGACATTTTAGAAATAAGCAACTGGAAAAATATCCACAGAGGATTCATTCTGTTATTTCATAGAAGGACAATCTTTCCATCTGTTCATTCATTCAGTCAACAAATATCTATTGGCTACTCAGACTGTGCCAGGAATTATTTTACCTCTATGGGGGGTGGGGTAGATTGGTAAAGAAAAAAGAAAGACTATTGTTCTCATTAAGTTTGCATTCAAATAAGTAAAATGAACAGTAATGCAAGAAAAAAAAAGATCATTTAACAAAGCACTTTAAAGATAATAAAAACAGGCTAATGAGATAGAGAAGGCAGAGAAGGGAGAGGGAATACTTGGATGGGAGAAAAATACTTGAATAGGTTAGATAAAGAAGGCCTGTCTGAGGAAGTGACCTGTGAGCTGACACCCAAGTGAGGAGAACACACTTAACGGCCGTTTGAAAATCTGGGGGAAAGGGCTACTTTTGAGTGGGAGTCATTCTGTCCCATGGAAGCGGTAAGACCATGATTTAAAATTCCATAGGGCAAAATAAAGAAGGATCATGCCAAAAACAAAAATGAGGAAGAAATGTAGAAGTATGACAACCAAAGAGATTGTAATACTAACAGATGCAGCTAGAGTGGCGAGTATAGGCAGAAAGACAGCGCTGGTGAAATCTGTCCTTCCACAGACATAGGGGCCTCTCCAAAAATAAGAAAGCAGCCCTGAGATCTTTCTTCAAGGTGCATTTGACAGAAGATAACTCACAGATTAGAAAGGAGGCAAAAAGAGCAGCACACACACACAAATGGAATACCGGTTAAGTTAGTTAGCTCAGCCCAGCAGTACATGTTACAGGAAAACAAAGCCCAGGAAAAATGAATACAACCTTCCAAATGTGAAAAACAGCAGCTATAAACAGATAAAAATGGTAAAGATGGAAATGGATAAATGAGAGAAGATATTAAAGCAGTATAGGGAAATTTTCTAAATTAACGGAAATGGTTCCTAAATTAGACTTAGGAATGTGATGAAAGAGCCTGAGGCATCTCAAGGATTAGAATGCTTCTAGAGAGGTTGGATCCAAGTATCACCTCAGAGAAAAAAATTAAGAATCCAAAGAAATAATAATCTAAAAAACAGGATCCAGCCTAAGACCAAAATTTTGCCTCTTAACTCTAAGTGGCTAAAAAGTTAAACTTACTCCTTATTTAGGAAGGGTGTACTAAATAAGACTCGCATTCAATATACACATTATTTGCCCCACCCCTGCCCTCCAGCTCATGTTTAGCACAGTAAGCCCTGTTTGACATAAGGCAGATGCCAAAAAAATATTGGCCTATTTTTAGTGTAAAGTGCAATGACTTTGGAAATGGATCTGGTACCTTAATTTCTTGGGCCTATAATAAAGTGGTACTGGCCTCTCTCAGAAGAGAAATTTGAAATACAGTATCTTTTTCCCTTTCTAGTCACTCACTCCCTTAGTCTTCCCCAAGTACATATCTAAATCCAGATAGTATTTTAATTCACCATCAAGGGTATGTTGTTATCAATATATCCAAGTTTGAGGACACCATTCAGGTCAAATTTACAAGGAGGTAGTAATTTATAACAGGGTATATTAGTCTGCTGAATCTGCCACAACAAAGTACCATAGACTGAGTGGCTTAAACAATAGAGATTTATTTTCTTTTAGTCCTGGAGGCTAGAAGTCCAAGACCAAGGCATTGTTAGAGTTGCTTTCTGGTGAGACCTCTCCTACTGGATTATAGATGGCTTCCTTCTTGCTGTGTCCTCACATGGTCTCTTCTGTGTGTGTGTGTGTGTGTGTGTGTGTGTGTGTGTGCAAAGACAAAAATATCTTTCTTATAGGGATGCCTGGATTAGGGCCCCACCCTTATGACCTCATTTGACTTACCTCTCTAAAGGTCCTTTCTCTAAATACAGTTACATTGAAGGTTAGCATTTCAACATAAGAATTTTAGGGGGACACAGTTCACTCCACAACACAGGGTTTTTTTTTAAAAAAAAAAAAAAAGAATGTACCAGACAAATAGTTTCTGTATGTCTTATATCTTCTTTTGCCTTTTAATAGCATATGTTAGCTACTGCCACAAGACTGCTGTGTTGCAAACCTCTTCTAAATATAGTGACTTAAAACAATAATCCTTGTTATTGAGCTATGAGTAGACTGATGCTGACGCAGGGCTCAGAGCCCTGCTGATTTCACCTGGTTATATTCCACACCTTGGGGGATCCTGGATTGAGCTCTAGCTTGGGCTGTGACAGATCAGCTCTGCTCCATGTAACCCTCCCCGCTGGGACCAGCAGGTGGCCCCTGTCTTGTTCATCTCATAGCAAAGGCAAAAGCTCAAGAGAACATGTCTAATCACACTCAGGGGCCTTGCTTATGTCAAATATGCCAACACCCTATTGACCAAAGAAGTTATTTGACTACACCCATAACCAAGGTAGCGGAGTTACACTATCCCCAGGGAAGTGGGGAAAGAGAGTGAATAATTTTTAAAATGTATGTAATTGAGCGTTTGCAACTTTTAACCACGTTCAAATGTTAAGACACAAGACTTGTATAAAGTTTGGAGTAGAAATAGACTGAACAGAACATTAGGTATACCAGTAATTTGTTTCTAGAGCTTAGAAATGAAGTCTCAATAAATTACAGCTTAGTTAATTAAAATTCTACATTGAGATGTGGGTTCCTCAGCAAGTGATAACTTGTCTTGTCTAATTAATTATGCAGGCATACCCTTCAAAGCACCCTCCCAGTCCATACTAACCTTCTTTTAAAACGGTCTTAAGAATCCAGTAAGATAATATGTGACACAATTAAGCACAATGCCTGACATAAAGTAGGTGCTCATGAAAGCTTTCATCTAGTTTCTGCCTGCCTGTTATACAATTATAATCCAAACTGGTCATGCACAGCATTGTTTCTTCTTCTTAATGCCTTAGCTTCCAATGTTTCAAGTTGCAAACTCCTTTCAAGATTTTAAAGAAATTTAATGTATCTGAATACAGTTGAATTAAACTGACAATTTGATCTCCATTTTAGTGCCAAGACAGGACAATAATTCTGAGTTTGCCAACCATCAGTTCCCCAGAACCTTATTTTAAAACCAGTACCCTTTGGGATCATCCCCAATAGGGGGAGGCCAAACCACAGTTGGTTTAACCTAACATATGCCATAGACATGTAACATTCACAAGGGATACGTCAAAAGACCTTTGCAAATTCCTACATGTGTAAATGACACTACAGCATATAATTTCTCACATAAATCTGTTGAATGTAATGATGCATTCAAATAACCTCTTCAGACCTCTAATGAGGGCTCTGCGTACCTGATGACAAGCTGAGAACAACAGAGCCGCACTGATATTGAAACCAAATGGGTGATAAGGCTCACTCATAGTCTCATGGCTTTTTTTTTTCCCCCTCAGACTCAAGGACACATGATTCAGTCATGAGCCCCCCATGCTTACACGTACTGCAAGTCATGAACTTTCCAGGTTTCCTGTGACTCGTCAAAACTACAAATGTTAAACCGGTGAACTGGTTCACTCAACCATGAGAGGAATTCAGGAGAATATTGGGAAGTAAAAAATACTTGCTAGAATAGGAAATGAAACAAAGCACATACACACACACACAAAAAGAAATAAAGCATATAAACCCCCTGAGGTGGCAGAAATGAGAGACTGCATATATTCCACTCAGCCTTCACATGATCAGGTAAGATGTGCAAAAACCGACTACAAATAGGAACCAATGACTTGAATAACAAGCTCTGCCATAAGAAATAAATATCCCCCTGCTCCCATTACACAAGGAACATCCATTAGCATATAACCTGCCACTTACAAGTACACATGGGAATCCTGCCAATAGGATACTACATGCTGATGATTAAATCAGCGTTACAGAGAGACGAGCACAAAAAGAGAACTTCTAAACAATTTAATTACAATCACCACATTTACTGGAAGACAGAGTTTGAAATCTCTTATCACCAGCTATTTGTAAGATGAAATTTCAGGCCAGTAGGAGAAAAACAATACCAGATGCTCTTTATTACCGACCCTTTTGTTCTGGGACAAATGCCCTTCCACTTTAATGTTGGATTGCTCACATAAATACTAAATTCTATTAAGTGGCAGTGATGATGATGATGATGAAGATAGTGCTGACATTTTTTGAATGCCTTCTACCTACCGGCCTCTGTTCTATGTGCCAAATATGAATTATGACATTTAACCATTGCAACAATTCTGTAAGATAAATTTTATTGTTTTCCCCATTTTATAAGAAAGGAAGAAGATTCACAGAACTAGTAAGCATAATAGTAAAGACTCAAAATAAGATGGTTTGGCTCCAGAACCTTTAAGATGGTTTGGCTCCAGAGCTCTTTACTAAAAGAGTTTACAGACTGAAGTGCTGAAGAGTGATTAATAGCGTTGACCAGAATTCAAATCTTACCTCTTTTGCTATGCAACTTTGGACAACTTACATAAAAACCCTAAACATGAATCTTTTTCATCTGTAAAATGAATATGAATAAACATATTCTTGTAAGGCTTAAATGAGATTAAACATGTAATTCATACAACACAATTGGTAGAACAAAGAATTCTTTGCTCTTATTAAGAGCTCTATTAGCTCTTACTCTGTTGAAAGGAACTTTGATTTGTCATATGCCACCCTAATTCCTAAGCAATGATTCATTAATTCTAATATTTAGCTTCATTAAAATACATCATAAACTGTATACTCCTATTAAAATACAAAATGATTCTTATTAAAAAGTATAATTTCATGCATTTTAACATGAAAACTTAGAAATATAGAAGGTGCTGTTATATTTAGGACAATGGCTATAGGATGTAATCAGCCTTTCAGTACTTAAACCTAATGCACATTTTTACATTTCTTTTTTCTCAGTTCCATGTAAAAGGTTGAAATTCTAGGTGTGATCACCTTATATAATGACAGGGAATTTGAAGAAAAATTGTCCAATACCTTTAAGGACTGTCTTCAAGAAAACTCTGAAAAATAACAGCTTGGAATTGTGAAATTATTATATCAACTAGCTACTGATATAAAGCAAACAAGCACACAATCTCAGTGACAAGCCACAGCGTGCTGATCCTCATTGATCTGCAGGTTCGTGAGCCAGGACAGCTCTTCCTCAGGCTTTGATAGCTGAAGAGGCTCTGCTTCTTGTTGCAGGTCTGAGGTGGGCTGGGTTGCTTTGGCATCGCAAAAGCTCCCTCTGGTGAAGGGGCAACACCACCCAGAGAGGGTTCTTCTCCTGGTTATGGAAGAGGCAGAGCAAGTGGAACACACAAAGCATCTGAAGGTCTAGGGTTGGAACTAATAATGTGTCACTTCTACCTCACTCTGTTGGCCAAAACAAGTCACGTGGCCAAGCTCAATTTTGAGAAGCAGGAAATACACACTGGCTAGGATGAGACCATAGTAGGGTATGGATGGAAGGAAATGTGAGAAATCAGGGCCAATAATTCAATCTATCAAAACAGCAGAATCTCATTTGTGGGGAAAAAAGGCTGTAAAGCAATAGCTTGTTGAGGAAGATAATCCTTTCTACTCCCTGATCCCTTGGTTCCTTGATTTCTTTACCTCCTGTAACCTTTTTCTATACCCTGTCTCAACCACCAGCTACCATCTTCACAACTTTTATTTCAAGCAACCCTCCTTCAAATTACCACTTCCTATTCTTCCAGCTTACCTAGCCAGGTAATAATAATTGCATTATTATTAAGGAAATATTTAATATTATTATTAAATAAATAATAAATGTTATGTATTTATTGAGTCCTCACTATGTGCCAGACACTGAATTAATTGCTGTACATATATCAACTTATGTAAACCACATAAACAACATAATAAAACAGGAATTATTTTTTATCCCATTATATACATTAGATAACTGAGGCACAAAGACATTAAGTAACTTGTCCAGGACATGTGTGTAAGTGGCAGAGTCTCAATTCAAACCAAGATGATCTGCCTCCAGAACCTGTTATCAACCAGTCCAGATGTTGCCTTTCCATTCCTATATTTCTTTGACCAAATGTAGACCTTCAAAATATAGACCCTAGTTCTTTTTCACTATTAATCACCCACTCATATCTTCCTCATCTTTTAACCATGCTAATATTATGTAGACTAGACATCGTAACCACTTCCCAGCAAACCGCCTTAACTCACTCATCCCTTCTTCTTTTTACAGTATTCACCTTGCATATCCTGAATTAAACCCAGCTATCACCCTAACTTCTATAGCTGTACTTGAACATCCTAACATTTCTAGAGAAAGAAACACATTAATACTAAGCAGTCTCATGTTAAATTTCTGACATCAGATCACAACTGAGCCACAACATTCCCTGATGGTCCAACAATTTCCTCTAGCACTTTTTTTTTTTTCTGGGGGGTGGTATAGAGTGTTGGATAGAAACAGTAATTTTAGGAAAGGAGAGTGGAGCATGTGTCTTTTCACTGTCAGTCACTGAGCATCCCCTGTGACAAAGACCCATTTCAAGCTCTGAAGGGAGGTAAAGGAAGCAGAAGACACTGTTGGTTAGCTTTCCACCTAAGGGAAAAAACAGCATATGCGTGCTCACAACTCACAAGGAAAAAGAGATTCCTAAAACACAATATAAGTAAAATAAATGCTAGTGCTATTATACAGATTATGGACAATTGTGTGGAGACAATTCAGGGCGATGGAAGAAAACTAAGTTATAAGAGGCACTTTATTAGCATTCCATCATCAGTCCCCATTTAGATCCCGATCCTTCTGCAGAGTCCTTTCCCCCACTGCTGCTGGACAAACTTGGTTAGTGGAAGAGGCTTGCAACACTTCTGCAACTGGAGAAAACAGAGCTAAGGCAAAAACTGGAGAGTTAAATTGGCAAAGTAGAGTGGAGGTCAGGGCAAAAAAAAGAATAGAGCCTTTGACTTCAGAGAGGCTTTCTCTTTTTGGTCATCTCTGCCTCCACAGCAAAGAGATGGGCACCACTAATTACATCTTCTCATGTACACCCACAGCAGTATAACTCACAACCACTGTCACTGTGTTTCCAGTTACTATAATTTGCCCTCACATCACTATGGTGGTGAGAGGAGTCTTCTTTGCAAAAGGCTTAAGTTGTCCATATTTGGTCCAATTCCATCTTTAGGCCTGTTGAATTTCTAGCAGTAAAGTAATTCAGGAAATAGGGGTACAGAGTCAAATTTGGACACTTTGACAAGTTATGATTAGAAAGGTGTTACCTTACTCTTTGGAGAAGGCCATGGAAAAAGTACAGAGGGATCTTTGGGAAATTCTGAATGGAAAGCAGAAGCACACATTGATACCCCATGGCATTCCAGGTCACATATCCCCTTCAAGCCACTTTCTCCATTACTCCTCTGAGGCTAGCTCAGCCTCACAGACTTGCTAGTAGACAGGTACATGGCATGAGAGGTCATTTGATCCATTTCCCATCCAATACAAAGCTTTTCTTACAAGATCTTTGACAGATGGTTTTCAGCTCACCACTTCCAGGAACAGGCAGCTCAGTACTCTGACCTCTCCACCTCACACTGACAGACATCATCTCTGAACATTTTTTAATTGAGATATAACTGACATATAACATTATATTAGTTTCAGGAATGCAACATGATGATTTGATATATGTATATATCTCTGGTACTTTTGCTTTTCCACTATCCAAAGTGACTATTTCACCAAATTCTTAAGTGAAATCCAACTGCCGTATTTTGTGAATTTTAGGGCTTCTTTTTTTTTTCAGATTTAAAAATCTATGAATTTCTACAATTGCTATCAGGCATATGACACATGATGTAATTTCATGTCTATATTATAACCACAGAAGTATCACTATCAAACCTTGCAGAATCAGGGTCACTATCTTGAAATAAGTGCCAGAATCAAGAGTTAAGCATTCTTTTAACCTCTGTAAAATAAACCATTGTGGGACTGGCTGAAGCAAGTGTGAATCAGAGGTATTTAACAACTTTCCCAAAATAGTAGCTCTATAAAATTTCAAAGTCAATTAAGAGCACAGGTTTTAGTATTTTATTGAGTATTTTGGTTTGATTTGTTTTACCGTATTTTAGATTTTTTCAATACTGTGTCACCAATACTCTAGATTGCACAAAGAACAGTATTGTTTTTAAACAGCACAAACATCAATAACCATGAATCAGAAGTCATTTAGAAGAATGAGATTCTAAATGTGACCTTCTAAGAATACTTTAACTCATTTTTCTCACTTTATTTTATTTATATACAGAAGTGACATATGATAAAATGTGTCTGAATCTAAATGGAACTTTCAATGTATATAAAATAAAATTAGTTGGAAAATGTCATATCACAATTGAATTAGCATTGTTTTTCTCCTTTTTTTGGTACTATAAATTATGTATCTTACATATGCATTATATTTTTTATTGAAGTAGAGTTGATTTACAATATTAGTTTCAGGTGTACAACATAGTGATTCAATATTTTAATAGATTATACTCTCATTTAAAGTTGTTATAAAATAATAGCTATATTTTCCTGTGCTGTACAATATATACTTGTTGCTTATTTATCTTATACATAGTAGTTTGTGCCTCTTAATCCCATACCCCTATCTCACGCCTCCCCTCTTCCCTCTCTCCAATGCTAACCACAAGTTTGTTCTCTATATCTGTTAGTCTGTTTCTGTTTTGTTATATACATCTATTTATTTTATTTTTAGATACCATACATAAGGATATTATAGAGTATTTGCCTTTGTCTGACTTATTTCACTGAGCACAGTACTCTCTAGTTCCATCCACACTGGTGTAAATGGCAGAATTTCATTCTTTATTATGGCTAACATTCCATTGTGTGTGTATATATATATATATATATATATATATATATATCACCTCTTCTTTATCCATTCAACCTGTTGATGGACACAGGTTGCTTCCATGTCTTAACTATTGTAAATAATGCTGCTGTGAACACTGGGGTGCATGTATCTTTTTGAGTTATTGTTTTCACTTTTGGATATATACCTAGCAGCGGAACTGTTGGATCATATGGTAGTTTTAGTTTTAGTTTTATGAGGAAGCTCCATACTGTTTTCCATAGTGACTGCACCAATTCACACAACCATCAACAATGTAATAGGGTCACCTTTCCTCTACATCCTCAACAAAATGTATTCTTTGTAGAGTTTTGGGTGATAGCCATTTTCACAGGTATGAGGTGATACCTCATTGTGGTTCTGATTTGCGTTTCTCTGATGATTAGCTATGTTAAGCATTTTTTCAAGTGTTCTGTTGGCCATCTGTATATCTTCCTTGAAAAAAATGTCTATTCAGATCTTCTGCTCATTTTTTGTGGCATTTATATATATATATATATATATATATATATATATATATATATAAAATTGTATGAGTTGGTTAAATGTTTTGGATATTAACCCCTTATCAGGCATATAATTTGCAAATATTTTCTCCCATTCAGTAGGCTGTCTTTATATTTCAATGATAGTTTCATTTGCTGTGCAAAAGCTTTTAAGTTTAATTAAGTCCCATTTGTTTATTTTTGCTCTTATTTCTTTTGCTTTAGGAGACAGGTTCAAAAAATATATTGCTATGTTTTATGTGATTTATGTCAAAGAGTGTTCTGCCAGTGTTCTCTTCTAGGAGTTTTATGGTTTCAGGTCTTACATTTAAGCCTTTAGTCCATTTTGTTTCTGTATATGGTGTGAGGAAGTGTTCTAATATCATTCTTTTACATGTAACTGTCCAGTTTTTCCAGCACCACTTATTGAAGAGACTGGCTTTTCTTCATTGTATACTCTTTCCACTTTTTCTGTAGATTAACTGATAGTAGGTGAGTGAGTTTATTTCTGGGCTCTTTATCTATTCTGTTCCATTTATGTTGTGCCAGTACCATGCTCCTTTGATTACTATAGCTTTGTAGTATAGTCTGGTGTCCAGGAGCATGATACCTCAATCTTTGTTCTTTTTTTTCAAGATTGCTTTGACAATTTGGGGTCTTTTTTTGGTCCATATGCATTTTAGGATTATTTGTTCTATAACAGTTCTGGGAAAAGCTTCATGAGTATTTTGATAGGGATTGTATTAAATCTGTAGATTACTTTGGGTAGTATGGGTAGTTTAACAATACTAATTCTTCCAATCCAAGAACATGAGATATCTTTCCATATCTTATCATTTTCACATTCCTTCATCAATGTTTTATGGTGTTCAGAGTATAGGTCTTTCACTGCCTTGGTTAAGCTTATTCCTTGGTATTTTATTCTTTTTGAAGTAATTATAAATGGGATTGTTTTATTAATTTCTCTTTCTGATAATTGTATAGAAAAGCAACCAATTTCTGTATATTAATCTTGTATTCTACAATTTTACTGAATTCATTTATTAGTTCCAATAGTTTTTTGTTAGCAACTTTAGGGTTTTCTACATATAGTATCATGTCATCTGCAAATAGTGACAGCTTTACATCTTCCCTTCAGTTTGGATGCCTTTCATTTCTTTTTCTTGTCTGGTTGCTATGGCTAGGACTTCCAATACTATGTTAAATAGAAAAGGTGAGAGTGGGCAACCTTGTCTTGTTCCTGATTTTAGAGGAAAAACTTTCAGCTTTTCACCATTAAGTATGTTGTTAGCTGTAGATTTGTCATAAATGGGCTTTATTATGTTGAGATATGTTCCCTCTATATCAACTTTGATGAGCATTTATAATGGATGTTGAATGTTGTCAAATGCTTTTTCTGCATCTATTCAGATGATCATGTGATTTTTAACCTTCCTCTTGTTAATGTGGTGTATTATCAATACATTGATTGACTTGCGAATACTGAACCATCTTTTCATCCCTGGAATAAATCCCACTTGACAATGGTGTATGATCCTTTTTATATACTGTTGAATTTCATTTGCTAATATTTTGTTAAGGATTTTTGCATCTATATTCATCAGAGATATTGGCCTGTAATTTTCTTTTTGTGTAGTGTCTTTGTCTGGTTTTGGTATCAGGGTAATGGTGGTCTTACTTACATATGTGCTTTAAAGAAGGGAAACCTTCATTATTGAAGAATTTTCATAGCTTTCAATATATTGTGATGGCCCCAAATGTGTATGGTAAACAGAACAATGTTCTCCAATGATATCTGTGTTTTAATCTCCAGAGCCTATGAATATATTACGTTCCATGGCAAAAGGGACTTTGTAGATGTGGTTAAAGAACCTGAAATAGGAAGTCTGTCCTGGATTATTTGGGTGGGTCCAGATGCTTAACTATAGGCTGTGAAGATAGAGGAAGAGTTCAGGAGCCAAGGAATGCAGGAGGCCTCTAGAAGCTAAAAAAGGTAAGAAAATAGATTCTCCCTACAACCTCCAGAAGGAATACAGCCTTGATCTTAGGACTTCTGATCACCAGAGCTGTAAGAAAATAAATTTGTATGCTTTAATCACTAAGTTGGAGGCAACTGTCATAGCAGCAACAGGAAATAATACAAAGTTTATATGGTCTTAAATATTTGCCAAACTATTTTGGATACAGAGGTTTTATCACACTGTCCCATGATATAATATTCTGAGGAATGATCTCTGGGAAACTCTGCTTTAGCATGACCTGTATGCAGCAGAGCTGGTGGTTAAGAGCATAGGTTCTGGAGCCAGTCTAACTGGGTCCAAATCCTGGCTCTGCTACTTGCCAACTGATTCATTTAACCTCTCCTGGATGCTTCAGATTCCTTGTTTGTAAAATGGGGATAATGATAGTACCTACTTCAAAAAGTTATTACAGAAATGAAAAGAGTTAATGTGTATTAAGAGCTTAGAACAGTGGGTACCACAATGTAAAGACCATTTGCTTGCTTACAGAGGATTATGACACCACAGGAGATTACTGAGGGATTAGGTAGAAAAGTAAATTACATCTAGCTATACTCTCATATTAGGTAAGTATATAAATCAAAGACTTGTTTTTGAGAGAATAATAGACTCATATGGTAATAGGGCTTTAGGGATAGTTAAACAGTTCCATAATAATTAGACACAGAAAAAAAAAGAATGATTCTTAAGACCTGAATCTGAAAAAAAATTATTTCCTGACTTCATCAGTTCATATTATCCACAGACCCCCAGAAGCAAACTCTCATTTTAAGAAACAGTCCTGAGCTTCGCTGGTGGTGCAGTGGTTGAGAGTCCGCCTACCAATGCAGGGGACGCGGGTTCGTGCCCCAGTCCGGGAAGATCCCACATGCCGCAGAGCGGCTGGGCCCGTGAGCCATGGCCGCTGAGCCTGTGCATCCGGAGCCTGTGCTCCACAACGGGATAGGCCACAACAGCGAGAGGGCCGCGTACCACAAAAAAGAAAAGAAAAGAAAAGAAAAAGAAACAGCCCTACCTTTGCCTACTTACATTACCAGTTAAATCTAAACCTCATATAACTACTCTCTTCCCCCTTATCACTTCAATTAACTAGAAATTGCTTTCTGCCAATTAATATTATCACTTCATCTGTTCTATATTCCCATAATAGATCATTTTAATATAATGCCACTTTATTCATTCAGATTCAATAAATATTTAAATTTTTAATGGATATCAAACACATTGGTACATGCTTGGGACAAAAAATGAATACACTTGGTCCTTCGTCTCTTTTAGATTTTAAACTATATTAGAAAGACTTTAGTGAAAGGAAAATTAGCAAACATTTGCCTTAAATTCATAAATCCTACTGAAAACTCAAAATGCTCTAATATGTATCAAATCCTGAAACACTCAGATCTAGAAAAACCTGTTCTAAAATAATGACATTACTGACTTTAACATAAGGCTTTCCACTTTCTCTTTCTTATTTTTTATGCCATAAATACTTATTGAAAGAAAGGACAAAGCAACTAGCACAGCTACTAGAACACAGTAATTCTTCTCCTTCTTTTCTTACTCTTCCTTATTCTCCTCCTCTTCCTTTTCTTTTCAATTTTTTCTTTTTATCTGCAAGTTATTATAATTATTGTTTATATATTCCATCATTATTATCATCATTATCATCATCACCATCATAATTATAATCCTCATTAATCATCACCTAATATCACCTCTATAATAGCAGGGAATTGCTAACAGCAGCTAGTATCTGGATGGAAGGCCAGCAGAAAAAGCTGAAGGGGCATTGGTAAAAGCGATTCAGAAGACTTTAGGGAAGGGACATCCAGGATGCTTTTCAATCACCTCACTTTTTTTTCCAATTTTTTATGTGGCAAATATGTATGGCATAAAATTTGCTATTGTTAGGGAGGAAGAAATTTTCCTCTACCCTTCTAGGTTCTTCTGGTTGGTCTAAGAATTAAGTTGACATGAAACAAAGTAACGGGAGAAAGTCAAACAAAGTTTAATATCATGTATACATGGGCAAGACCCAGGAAAACTGAGTAACTCACCAAAATGGCTGAAACTCTCACCTTAAATACCATCTTCAACATCCAAAAGAGGATGTTGGGGGTAGTGGCTTGGGACCTCAAAGGGGAGGAAGGCAATTGACGTGGATATGGAAAAGTATGTGTTTGATAAACAAATGTTTGCTGGGCCTGCAGAGACAATGGGATACAGAGAGGAATTTTAACACACAGACTTTGCTAGGTTCCTCCCTGTCTGCATACCTAGTTCATACTATGGTTAGGTGTGGTGATAGCTCTCTCCCTGAAACAGGTCTTCTATCTACATTCTTTAAGCAGTTAGAGGAAAGGTCAAAGTTTCTTCCTGAGTCTTTCGGGTCTTAATTGTTTTCAGCTCAAAAAATCACATGCCAAGGAGCCATTTGGAAGTGGCAAGCCATTTGGGGGTGGCAAGTTTTGTTCCCCTAAACTATCTTAATCATTTTTAGGTGTACAGTTCAGTGGTATTAAATACGTTCATATTGTTGTGTAAGCATCACCAACATCCATCTCCAGAACTCTTTCATCTTGCAAAATGGAAATTTTGTACCCATTAAATAATCACTCACCATGACCACTTCCCCTTGGCCCCTGGCAACCTCCACTGTGCTTTATATATATTTTTAATCTCCCCTTTCCCACAAGCCCCAGCCTCTTGTAATCAACCTTCTACTCTGTTATTATAAGTTTTTGTTTTTTTTTAGATTTCATATGTAAGTGATATCATGCAATATTTGTCTTTCTGTGTCTAGGCTATTTCACTTAGTATAATGTCTTCAAGATTCACCCATGTCTCAAATATGTGCATATATATGTGCATGTATATATATATATATATAAAATATAAATTATAAATATATTTCTTAAACATATACATATATACATATACATACACATAAGACACAGATACACAGCTCTAGAACTAAAGCTAATAGTTAATTTCAAACAAAACAAAATATGACTTTAGCTAATCATATCTATTGAATAGAATATCTAGAAATATTTCTATTGGAATTGATATCTATAGCTTAACCTAGAAATAAACTCTACTTATTTGATTTGAGAATTGCTGGGTACAGGGGAAAAGGGAAAAATCAATAGTTTCTTACTAAGGGGCAAAAGACAAACCCACAACAATCCTGCTTTGAGCAAGAACTGGATCTGATGATGATGAACAGATCCCTTTTAAATGCTGTGTCAAAAATAAAAGGTAAGATGCCTGCCAGAAGACTAAGCATGAGCTATGGAGATCATAGTTATGAAGACAACTGTAGAATTGGTGCACCCTAAGTTCCTCCACTTTTTCCTTTTAAAAGTTATTGTCTACTCACGCAGTATGCTCAGTTATATGGAGTGTATGTGGAGTCCAATGCTAGGTTACTGAGCAATGGCCATTTATCATCATCCAGCAATATTTATTCATTTATTATATATTTACTTCTCAGCTGCTATATGACAAACCCTTTACTATGCACTGGGAATATAAAATGGACAAAATGTTTCCCTACTCTGAGAAGTTCACATGCTGACAAATAAGATAAAGCAATTATAAAAAGTATTACAGCAGAAATTGGTGGAAAAAATGTAGAAACCCAAGGAAGAAGAAAACAAAGGCAAAAAAAGGTACAAGGGGTCAGAGAAATGCCATGTTGGACAGGTCTTTAAGGACACAGACAATTTCATGAGACTTCAGAAATGTCCCTCAGTTTTCCTCTGCTTAATGGATAGGAATAAGCCTTCCTGTCCATAGGAGATTGGAGAGAAAGAATATCTGATCAAAGCTGGGCCAATTATCTTCTCTCTGTTGCCTCTCAATAATTTAAACTGAAAGATATAGAAATGACACTGGCAACAGGATCAAACTAACCGTGAAGGGCCAGTATGAATTTCCAGGAAGCTCTACCCCTGAAATTCCCTTATTGTTTCCCTTTTTGAAGACTTCTTGTCAATTATGTCAGAATTTCCCTCTACTTCGTGACATCAGAAACCTGAAAATTAACTTTCTTTTATTAGAGATTTTGGATCCTTTCAATCAAACAAGGAGGGGAAAGGTAATTCAAGCAGAATGATACATGATAAAGCAACTTATATTTGTACTGTTAAATTAATTAAACAAGGAGACCATTAGACTGAGGTGGCTCTAAGCTGTGGTGGTCTATGTAAGCAAATCAAAACCTAAGCCTGAAAATGCCTCAAAGTTACAAAACTGAAGCCTAAGGACAATCAACAACAAACAGCCAACTACACTTTAAGCTATGGCCAATCAATAATTTCTTTACTTTGCTTCAGCCTTTTCTGTGTAAAAGTCTCTCCCCAAGCTCCTGTTGGTGGTGCACTCCCAGCCACTTTTGGTTTGGTGCTGCCCAACTTGAACTGATTTTTGCTCAAATAAAGTTCTAAAATTTTAATATGCCTCAGTTTATCTTTCAATAATTCATGCCAAAACATTATATATAATACACACATATACACATCATGTGTTTATGTATATGACTGCCAACAACATGGGATAAATATAAAACAAAACATTTCTGTATTGCAAAGAAAACTCTGTGGTTTTATTTTTCTCTCTCTTTCTCTTTGTTTCCTTTTTACTTTTCCCCTTTGGAAATGTATGTTTTTGAGTTATCCATTTAAGCTTAGCTTATTTTCTAAGCACCAACAGCTTTAAATTCAGTATTTTGAGATTCTCATTTAAAGTCTAATTTCTGATTTTTCTTTTCATAATTATATTCATTTTTCAAAATGCAAACACATAAAATTATCACCAATGTTTCCTAAACATTTTCAAAATTTTTGATGCTTGTAATGTAACTTGGATTAATAAAAAATGATTATATCAAAAGTGGTCATATTAAATAAAAAGAGAAACAGAAAGTAACCCAAGATTTAGCCATGACTGTAGCTGTAAAGGAAAAGGGTGAGCAGGAGAGAGAAATGTTGCTTTTTTGTGTGATTTTTTTACTCATTTCTTTAGTACCATAATAACAGAATTAAGGCTATATCAATGAATATGTTCATTCAAAAATATATTGAACATTAACAATTTTGAAAATTATTAAGAAGGATTCAATAACAGATTCTAACGTGGCAGCCTTTAAAAACTTACTGTCACGTGGAGGAACTATCAAACATGCTTAAATTTCTCATTAGCTAATTTTAACACGTCTAAAAATACTAAGGGCCATACTGGCATAAAGACAAATATAGACCAACAAAACAGAATAGGGAGTTCAGAAATAACCCCACACAAATATAGTTAAATGATCTTCTATAAGGTTGTCAAGACTACACAATGGGGAAGGATGGTCTCTTGAACAAATAGTGCTTGGAAAATTGGATATCTATATGCAAAAGAATGAAACTGGACCCTCATCATGTGCTATACACAAAAAGTCCACTCAAATGGATTAAAGATTTAAACTTAAGACCTGAAACTATAAAACTCCTAGAACAAAAGAGAGAGAAAGCTTTATAACATTGGCCTTGGTAATGATTTCTTGGATATGACACCAAAAGCATAGGCAACAAAAGTAAAAAAATTTAAAAAAAGAAGAAGAAAATTGGATTGTATTTAACTAAAAATCTTCTGCACAGCAAAGGAAGCAATCAACAGAGTGAAAAGGCAATCTACAGAATGTGAAAAAATATTTGCAAATCATAATCTGAAAAGGAGTTAATGTCCAAAACATATAAGGAATTCATACAACTCAATAGCAAAAAAACAACCCAACTGAAAAATGGGTAAAAGATTTGAGCAGACATTTTTCCAAAGAAGACATACAAGCAGGAAACAGGTGTATGAAAAGATGCTCAACATAGCTACTGATCAGGGAAGTGCAAATCAAAATGACAATGAGATATCACGTCACACCTGTTAGGATAGGATAGGCATTATCAGAACAGGAAAAAACAACAACAACAACAAAAAACCCCAGAAAATACCAAGTGTTGGTAAGGATGTGCACTGTTAGTTGGACATAGTTGCAGCTATGGAAAACAGTATGGAGTTTCCTCAAAAAATTAAAAATAAAACTACCGTATTATTCAGCAATCCCACTTCTAGGAATTTATCAAAAAGAGCTGAAATCAGAATCTCAAAAAGATATTTACACTCCCGTGTTCACTGCAGCATCATTCACAATAGGTAAGAAGTGGAAACAACCTAAATGTCCAACAACAGATTAATGGATAAAGAAAATGTTGTTTTACACATGAGCTCACCAATACACACACACACACACACACACACACACACACCATAATTTTATTCAGCCTTAAAAACGGATATCTTGTCATACGCAACAATATGGATGAACCTTGAGGATGTTAGGCTAAGTGGAATAAGCCAGTCAGAGAAGGACAAATACTGCATGATTCCTATTATATGAGGTCTCTAAAGTAGTCAAACTCATGGAAGCAGAAAGTATGATAGAACAATGGTTGCTAGGGACTGAGGGGAGGGGAAAATGGCAAGCTGCTGTTCAACAGGTATAGAGTTAACATCATGCAAGATGAAAAAGTTCTCAAGACCTACTACACAACAATGTGTATATAATAAATAATACTGAGCTCTTAAAAATTTGTTCAGAGGGTAGATATCATGTTACATGTTTTTACCACAGTAAAAAAAATTAAAAGGGTCAAATGAAATGGCAAATAGATGATATCTGAATTCAGAAGAGGAAAAGATTACTATGAGTCATGTTTATGAGAAAAAGCTTCAAGAAAGAGACTAAGTCACAAGCCTCGAAAGATAGGTGAGATTTAGATTCTTGGAGATTATTTATAAGATTGGTCCAGGCCAAAGGAAAAGCACAAACAATAACATGGAGGAACTGGGCTTAGAGCATTCAGGAAATAGTTTATTTGGACTTCAGTAAAATGTGTGAGACAAAGAAAAGTAGAGGAAATGAAAAGCAGCATTAGAATAACCAGGCTCTGATTATGGAATATCTTGGAAAGCAGGCAAAACAATGCAGATTTCACATTTCTATATAATATTAAGAAATGAACATTCTAAACCTTTAATGTATATGAAATGATAGGAATAAAATTTAAAACCCTCAGGATATTATTCTTGCAGTTCATAGAAACATTGGCAATGGCAGGCCTTTAAAAGGCAAAAAAATTACATATATTCATAACATTTAAATTTTTTCTTATTTCTTATAGATTCATTTAAGATATTAATAATTATAAATCTCAAATATTTACTGTACTCTTAGGTGTCCTAGGTGCTAAGAAAATATGAAAGGAGCAAAAAATACTACCTTTGCCTTAAACAACTCCTTTATCTAGTTAAGAATACAAACCTAAGTCATGCAAAGCAATTAGAATATGACCAAATGATTCACGTAAGAATCATATTAATTTGGTAGTTGTGTCTTTCTAGAAATTTGTGCATTTTAACTAAGTTTTCTTATTTGTTGGCATAAAGTTGCTCCTAGTATTATAATTAGTTTAATTTTTATAGGGTCAGTAGTAATTTCTCTTTCACTCTTGGTTTTGGTATTTGTATAAATTTACTAAAAATCACTGTGCACTTAGAATGGGTGAACTTCATGGTATATGTAAATTATATCTTGTAAAACAGCAAAAAAGAAGAAATTTATCTGTATAAAAAAAAGAATCAAATTAACATGTAGTTTCAGTGAAGGGAAAAATCAGTGGGGGCTGGCTTACGGTAGGTTAGAGAGTCAGTGTAGACTAATGATTAAGGAAACGTACTCTGGAATTAAAATGAATTGTGTTCAGATCGCAGCTATGGAAATAACTGAGTGACCTTCAGCAAGTAACTTAACTGAAGGGGATGTTTCTTCCTCTACAAAATTGGGAGGATTCTAGGAAAATATATGTGAAGCCCTAAAATTGTACCTAGTAGACAGTAGGAACTCAACATAGAGTAATTTCTTTCCCTTCCCTGCCCTTTCCTTAAGGATAAATCAGAAAACTCAGAAAATATACTATACATTTTGGCTAAAATAAATGAATTTTAACAATTTTTAAAAAGAAACACAAATAAACAATATAATGGAAAACATCACCTGTAATTCTACCTCACAAAATAAACAAATTTAGATTTTTGTTCCCTGTGGGAGAGAGAGAGAGAGAAAAAAAAGAGAGATCTTAATTTATCACCTGATAATATAAGGATTGTTTTTCCACATATTAATAAACATATTGGAGTTGTACTTTTTAATTTTTTTAATATCTTTATTGGAGTATAATTGCTTTACAATGTTGTGTTAGTTGCTGCTGTATAACAAAGTGAATCAGCTATACGCACACATATATCCCCATAAACCCTCCCTCTTGCATCTGCCTCCCACCCTCCTTATCCCACCCCTCAAGGTGGTCACAAAGTACCAAACTGATCTCCCTGTGCTATGCGGCTGCTTCCCACTAGCTATCTATTTTATATTAGGTAGTGTATATATGTCCATGCCACACTCTCACTTCGTCCCAGCTTACCCTTACCCCACATCCTCAAGTCCATTTTCTACAACTGTGTCTTTATTCCTGTCCTGCCCCTAGGTTCTTCAGAAGCTTTTTTTTTAGATTCCATATATATGTGTTAGCATACAGTATTTTTCTCTTTCTGACTTACTTCTCTCTGTAGGACAGACTCTATGGCCATCCACCTCACCACAAATAAATCAATTTTGTTTCTTTTTATGGCTGAGTAATATTCCATTGTATATATGGAACATCTTCTTTATCCATTCATCTGTTGATGGACACTTAGGTAACTTCCATGTCCTGGCTATTGTAAACAGAGGTGCAATGAACATTGTGGTACATGAGTCTTTTTGAATTATGGTTTTCTCAGGGTATATGCCCAGTAGTGGGATTGCTGGGTGTATGGTAGTTCTATTTTTAGTTTCTTAAGGAACCTCCATACTGTTCTTCACAGTGGCTGTATCAATTTACATTCCCACCAACAGTGCAAAAGGTTTCCCTCTGCTCCACACCCTCTCCAGCATTTATTGTCTATAGATATTTGATGATGGCCATTATGACTGGTGTGAGGTGATACCTCATTGTAGTTTTGATTTGCATTTCTCTAATGATTAATAATGTCGAGCATTCTTTCATGTGTTTGTTGTCAATCTGTATATCTTCTTTGGAGAAATGTCTGTTTAGGTCTTCTGCCCATTTTTGGAGTGGGTGGTTTTATTCTTGATATTGAGCTGCATGAGCTGCTTGTATATTTTAGAGATTAATCCATTGGCAGTTGCTTCATTTACAAATATTTTCTCCCATACTGAGTGCTGTCTATTCATCTTGTTTATGGTTTCTTTGCTGTGTAAAAGTTTTTAAGTTTCATTAGGTCTCATTTGTTTATTTTTGTTTTTATTTCCATTTCTCTAGGAGGTGGGTCAAAAGGATCTTGCTGTGATTTATGTCATAGAGTGTTCTGCCTATGTTTTCCTCTAAGAGTTTGATAGTTTCTGGCCTTACATTTAGGTCTTTAATCCATTTTGAGTTTATTTTTTTGTATGGTGTTAGGGAGTATTCTAATTTCATTCTTTTACATGTAGCTGTCCAGTTTTCCCAGCACCACTTATTGAAGAGGCTGTCTTTTCTCCATTGTATGTTCTTGCCTCCTTTATCAAAGATAAGTTGACCACATGTGCATGTGTTTACCTCTGGGGTTTCTATCCTGTTCCATTGATCTATATTTCTGTTTTTGTGCCAGTACCATACTGTCTTCATTACTGTATCTTTGTACTATAGTCTGAAGTCAGGGAGTCTGATTCCTCCAGCTCCATTTTCTTCTTTCTCAAGATTGCTTTGGCTATCTGGGGTCTTTTATGTCTCCATAATAGTTAGAAAAATGCAAATCAAAACTACAATGAGGTATCATCTCACACCAGTTAGAATAGCCATCACCAAAAAATCTAGAAACAATAAATGCTGGAAAGGGTGTGGAGAAAAGGGAACCCTCTTGCATTGTTGGTGGAAATATAAATTGGTACAGCCACTATGGAGAATAGTATGGAGGTTCCTTAAAAAACTAAGAACAGAATTACCGTATGACCCAGCAACCCCACTACTGGGCATATACCCAGGGAAAACCATAATTCAGAAAGATACATGCACCCCAATGTTAACTGAAGCACTATTTACAATAGCCAGGTCATGGAAGCAACCTAAATGTCCATCGACAGATGAGTGGATAAAGAAGATGTGGTACATATACACAATGGAATATTACTCAGCCATAAAAAGGAATGAAATCGGGTCATTTGTGGTCATGTGGATGGACCTAGAGACTGTCATACGGAGTGAAGTAAGTTAGAAAAACAAATATATAATAACGCTTATATGTGGAATCTAGAAAAATGGTACAGATGAACTGGTTTGCAAGGCAGATATAGAGACACAGATGTAGAGAACAAACGTATGGACACCAAGGTGGGGAAGGGGGTGTGGGATGAATTGGGCAATTGGGATTGACATATATACACTAATATGTATAAAATAGGTAACTAATGAGAACCTGCTGTATAGCACAGGGAACTCTACTTCACTTTGCTATACGATAGAAGCTAACACAACATTGTAAAACAACTATACCCTAAAAGGTAAAAAAAAAAAAAAAAATAGAGCAAGTAGAAAAAAGGAAGCTCTCATTGTAGCCAAGGAATAAGTCATTTGGGTTAAAAGAAGACAGGGAGAATCAAACTGAGTAAGAGAGCACAAATCAAAGAAAGGAATTCAACAATTTATTTGCTCAGGAGTTAATCATCAGTTGGATGCATAGAGTGATAGACAAAAAGAATGATAAATTTATTTTCAGGTCATTTTTGGCAGGTCATTTTTGGCACTTCCAGATGCCATTAACCAAATATTGAATACAAAAATAGAACAGATTAAGAAGAAACTGAGAAACAGAAGGGAAACCAGGAGATGGTCGTGTCGGGCACTGAGAGAATTTAAAGAAAAAGGAAATGACCACAATGTCAAATGGCAAAGTAATGTCAAATAAAATAAGCACCAAAATGTGTCTATGAGATTTGGTAATTAGAGCACTGGTGGCCTGTGCAACAGCTGTTTCAGTAGAATAGTGAAGACAGATGGCAGAGAACAGCTGGACTAAGGAGTGAGAAAGGGAAACAAGGGAAGGAAACCAAAAGCCCAGAGACTTTTTCCTTACACCTTGTTAATGGTATCTTGCAAAGTTATCCATACTGGGAAAATATGAGGGTATTCAAGATTCAGCTAGTCATTCAGGGGTCATTTAGATACAATCAGAGCAAACTATGCAGCATATAATTAGAATCCTTCACTAGATGAAGTGCATTACATTTTCAGTGTGAATAGTCCCTGCTAGTCTATAAATTCCAAAACATCAGGAATTGTGCCTGTCTTGTTTCCCAGGGTACCAATGTCTGGCAATTGTTAAGTATGCAGTAGGTAACTTTGTCATCTCTCTTTTGGTTCCCTTTTCATGACAGTAGAAATTTCCCACTTATTCTTCAAGGTTCATAGAATAAAATGCCACCCCTTGCATGAAGTCTTTTCTAATCCCTAAGTCTCTCTTCCCTCTCTCCCTCCCTCTCTCTCTCCCTCCCTCTCTCTCTCTCACCCTCTCTCTCTCTCTCTCCCCTCCCCCCCACCACTGTCCTGCATAGGCACACTTTCCTGTGTTTCCAATATCATACATATGTGTTATATCTAGGTATACTATCTTACAGTTCCTCTTATACACATGTATCTTTCTGACTAGAATATCTATCAGTCTTTTTCCATCAGAGTAGCGGAACCTCTATGGGTAATATAAGGGCTTACTTAAAGATTTATTTATTTCAGCGCCATCTGTTTCCCCTACACGTAGTGCCTGGCATCAAATAAACTGGGCCAGTGGTCAGGAAGGGAAAATAAATATGAATGGGGGAAAGCAAGGATGAACGAATCCATGAGGATGAGTTTTAACCTTAAGGATAACAAACCTACATGTCTCTCACCAGAATCTGCCTTTGTACCATACTTCCTCCAAGCCTCTAACCCCAGCTTCAGTGGTACAGGTTTCCTGCAGACCTAGTGCATTCCACCATGAAGCTGTGTATTAAGCTTTCTCAGAATTTGAAGAAGCTAAAGGAGGAGATCTAGCAAGACCTGGAGATAAGCCTGCAGTTCTACAACAATGCACATGAGGTGCAAGTGTGCCTGTGCCTATACCATCCTTCTCGCTGTAAGTATCGTTGCTGCTTCTCTTCTGATTTCCAAATCTCAAACAAATTTCTCCTGTGGTCAACCCCAGTCCAGAACCATGGAGGGAAAAGAATTCTGGAAAAGCAGTCCTGTATTAGTCAAGTGGACCCATTACAAAGTCACCATGGTCCACCCTTAATTAACTTGGCAACACACACATCTCTTTTAACCGTGCTTATTTTCCAAATAAAAGCAATAGCAAAATCATTTATTCACTTAACATGATGCCACTAACTGTAGTATAACCAAATGTATGCTAACCCTCCTCCCAAGAAAGAATGCAAGTCACTCTATTCATCTTTGGATGATGTTCATCTATCATCTAAGTCATGCTTCTCCTTGATACCCTATAACTTAAACACCAAGACACAAAGTTAGCTATTATTATCACGTTCTATTAGATCATAGGGGAATGAGATAAGGAAAGAAAAGGAGTTAAATATACACAAATACATTTATATCAAAATAAGGAATAAACATTTGTGATTATTACAGTCCTAATTTCTGCACCTGGGTGCATGATAGGAGCTAGTATTCATAATATCTTTCTTTCACTACCCATTTCATGTATACTTTGCCCTCAGCAGGCACCTTGGTTTGCATAGTAATCCAGATTTTCATTCCTGAGGGGTCAGGGCCATTAGTATGTGATTGTTGTATTATTTCCCATTGAATTTAACTACAGAAATTGAAAGTATTAATAAGTGTTCTAGAAAATCTCCTACATTCTGGAGAGACTCCTTCTTAACATATTGGGTAGTAGTAAACAAATTTCTCCATGATAGTCAGGATCAATCACCATATCCAGTGCAGCAAGTCTTATTTGCCTATTGATACACTGGTATGAGAAGCCCAGGGGTCAATATCAACTTCCAGTTTAATAGAACCATTCCTGTGCCCCTCGTGGATGCACTTCTCTCATGGGAACTAGGTTCTCTAGACCAGCAGAGTCCAAAGTTAAGTGGAGAAAAGGAAAACTGTCATTAGAAGATCACTGGAAGTAACAGAATGAGAACTCACTCGTTTCCACATCTTGATTCCTGTACCTATGAATCCTGCTATGGGAGAAACACCACCACACACTGATGGCTGATTTAGAGTATATATCACACCCTGCCAGCCATTACCCCAGCCTGCCATGTGTTGCCCAAACTGGCATTAAAACTGAGTCTTCAAAATGCCATTCTCATACCTATCAAATCAGATACCTCATGGTAATGGAGAGCAGGGTGAGACCAGAGAATTTCACAATCATAAGACCATTGTCACATTTTATTTGATTAGTCCCTTAATCAGAAGAAATACTGTGGTGCCAAGACAGTGGCTAAGTCATCTGTAGGTCCATGTCTGGTGGTTTTGGATGAAAAATTGAGGAGAGGGAAGACAAATCCATATCCAGAGTAATGTCTATCCCAGTGAGAAAAAACCCTGGCCCTTTCCATCAGGGAAGTGATCCAATACAATCAATCTGCCACAGCTGGCTAGTTGATCACTACAGAGAAGAGCACCATATTGGGGGGAGGAGTGTTTGTCTACACTCTTGACAGATTGGGCGCTCAGCATTGGCTGTAGCCCATTCATCCTTGGTGACTGGAAGGAAGTCCATTTGTTGAGTCCATGTAAACCTCCATTGCCACCATCATGGAAAGTTTGTGTGCCCATTGAGCAAGGACAAGAATAGCTGGAGATAGAACGCATTATCTTGTCCATCTTATTAGTAAGCTCTTCCTCTTCTGAGGTTGCTCTCTGGTGAGCATTCAGAGGGGATACAAATGACTTCACACTCTGCGCCCATTCAGGGTTTCATCAAGATATGTCTACCCCTTAGCACTTTGTCACCAACTTTCTAATTGTGTTCCTTCTAAGTTCCTGACTATCCAATCTAACCAACAGCCACTGTTGAAACAGTGTTCTGGCTATTTCTCCTTCAAGGTTTAAGATTTCCTTTCACCACTGTCCCTCAGACTCACCCCAGAGTGGAACTGTAGTACTGCAGCTATCTACTTTTGAGTAGTGTTAACATATTGTTCAGAGTCAGATTTGAATTTTTTCAAATCCCCTTAAGGCTGATACCAAACATCTAACACAGCATCTTGTTTGTAGAAGTCACTTAACAAATGAATTTTAACATGAACTTAAAATGCTTAATTGTAACTAATAATTTTGATTGTCTCTTGGGAGGATAAAACTAAGCACCTAGGGCAAAATGAATGGGACAGAAAGTTCTCCCACTTAGTTCATTTTAATTTTAATCCATTTGAATATACTGCTTATTTGTAATTATTTTAAATTAGGGGCAATAAACTCAAAAACTGCTGATTTTCTTAAAAGAATGATTTTAATCCTCATAGTTTAAAATTTTTAATGTACTTTATTTGTGTTTTAACTTCTTTGTATTAGAATTTTTATATTCAGTATTGATAGAATGGAGGCAGACTTTCATTTTTAATTCTTGGAGAAAATTTGCACTGCTTTATCGTAAGCCATGCTTACATAATACATGAATTAACCTTTTGAAAAAATGTCATTATGCATGCATGTTCACATAGTGCCAGTGAATATAAGATGTTACTCAAATCCACCCTACCATTCCTAAGCATGTCAAACAAATTCTTCCAGCTTCTTTCACTCAACAATTAATTGTTTTATAGAAACTCCCACCAAGACTTCAGAGAAGAGCTATATTGCAACAGTTTGAAATAGTAGCTTTCTTCCTTCCTACTAAAGAAAATTCTCGAAAATGTGCTATTTAATTCTCCCACAGACTGTGGGCATTACTTCCACTCATGTCACTTTTTACATCAAACTTCTCTGATAGTGCAGGAACATGCATGAATACACATGTATTCTGAGACTGATTATGAGATTCCCACTCATTTCTTGTTCTGTACATGTTTTCCTCAAATTTGATTTAGAGTTCCCATACTAGTACCTCTCAAGTTTCTCAAGCACACTCTTAGAATGAATGAATGAATGAATGAGGTTTCATATAAAAATTATGATCAAGCCTCATCTCTCATCATGACCTATTAATAGCATTTAACCAATTTGATCACTTCCTCTTTAGAACACATTTTTCTCTCGGCTCTTTTGGTACTCTATCTACATTACTGCCCACTTCTTCCCCTGCTCCTTTGCTAAATTCTCCTCATCTCTATAACCTCTAAATGTTGAGGTCTCCAAACCTTGATCTTTTCTTCTTTATTCATTTTTATTCTTAGATGATCTCCTACCTCATGATTTTAAATACCTTAAACACATAAATTCCCTAATTTATACCATCCCAAAACTCTACCCTGAATTTTAGACTCATATTTAACTACTAAATCAACATTTCCACATGGATGTCTGATAGATATCTGATAGATATCTGAAACTTAGCATGTCAAAATTCAACTCCTGATTCCCATATACTCCTAAAATTCATTGATCCCATAGTCTGCCAATTTTTATAAATGACTACTCTATCCATGTATTTAATCAGGCCAGAATCTGTGACACCATTTTTCACGTCCACAGCAATTATCCGTCACTGACCCATCAGCAAATTCTATCAACTACTCCTTTCTAACCTTTCCCACAACCATCCTGATTTAAACCAACATCACATCTCACTTGCGTCATTGCAAGAGCTGGTCTTTTATCTTACATTTTAGCTCCCACACAGTTTCCAGAGTGATCATTTACAATTATGTCAAATCCTGTCACTCAGTCCTCAAAATTCTCCAGTGGGAATAATATTATTACCATTATTGTTATCACTATTAAAATGACAAGATTCTTGGCCTTAATGAATCCATAATGCAACATAAAATGGTGTATGAGAGCGATTAAAAAGTTATCAATTACTATTGTGGTTAAAAGAAAGAAAAGAATAATTCTAGGAGGAAGAGGGGGGCAGGAAAGATGTTAGATAAGGATGATGCTCAATCTAGAGCTTGAATAATGGATAACAGAAGGCTCTCAAAGCAGGCCTACAAAGGGAAATAGCATGTGCAAAGGAAAGAGCATATAAGAGCAAGATAACTTATTTCAGAAACTGTAAGACATTCACGAAGATTGGGCCTCTGGCTTCAAGGTAAAGAAAAATTAATGAAAAGGGGCAATATGGAGGTAAGAAATGGGAAAGAGACTGAACCAACAGAATGTTTAGGTCATTTTGAGCAAAAGGGAAAATGGATAATTTAGGATGACCCCAGGTTTCCAGGTTAAGTAGAAATATTTTGATACCTTGTAAACTAAAACAGGAATAAGTTGAAAATGAAGTTGAATACATGATTTCATTCCGAACATACTATATTTAAGCTTAAGCCATTTAATATGGCTATGGGACATGCCAATGGAATATTCAATAAGCTAAGACAGTTCAGAAGAAATCTGAGTTGCAGGTAGACACGTGGAGATCATAAATATATGTGTGCCCATTAAAACTATGAATATAAGTGAGTCCATCCATGAAATTTGGAGACCATAAACATATAAGTCCATGAAAATGATATTGCCCAGGGAGAATACATAGCAGGAGACAGGAACAGCATCAAGATCCAAACCAAGATACAAAATACTGCTCACATTTAAGGATCAGATGTAAGAAAAGAAGCCTAAGAGGAAGAATGGAAACAAAAGTCAAGGAGTAAGGAGGAGAATCAGGAGTGTGAAGTACTAAAGAAGTAAAGAAGGAAAGTCAGAAAGTAATTGGTAAAGAGTCACATACAGTGGAAAGTCAGAGCTTGAAAGGTAATGTGTGGCAGTTAATAAATTGGTAGCTATAACACAACTGCTTTACACACCCCACCATTTAGTAGAAACTGATCTTCACTAGATACCAATGGGAAAACCAATTTTCTTTCCATTTATTCAATATGCATTTCCATGTCTCTGTTATTTTGTGGCTAATACATAGCCCCTTGAATTAAAATAGATGCCCCCAAACAAAGCCCTTTTCCCTCATCGTTGAAAGTCTTTGGTCCCTAGGATCAGTTGAGTTTTGGCCCATTTCTCTTTATCAATATATTCATCCTGCAATTCAGCAAACATGTCAAACTTTCAAACATTAATTTTAATAATCTTTAATTGGACATATATGTATTGTCCTTCAAACAGTCTTTCATCTTTTCTGTAGAAATGGCAGCATCTTTATGTTTTACTTTGCAACCTTCATCAAAAGATTCAGACTTTATAGAAGCTTCCATTGGCCACTGTCTGAGTCATGGCCTTTACCCCGCCTTTCTTGCAGCTTACTCATTTTATAAGCCAAAGAGAAAGCATAAGATGAAAGTGAACGAGATAAAAGAGGATAATAAAAGAAGTGAAGCTGAAAAACGGTGGCTTCTAGCACTCCTGTGAACAATAACAGGACCTCATTCATAATAAGGAAGCACTTTGCTGGAAGCTTTCTTTCAAGAATGTAGTAAGGGGCATAACCTTGGAAAGATAAGGTGAAGTCAAACTGCTATAGAGAACAGTTATTTTCCTCCAACCCCAGTATATAAGACAAACTTTCCTTCCTTTCTTGCAATACTCAGTGACAACATGTGTTCTCAACTAATGCAAAGTTTCCATTATAAAAATAGAAAAGGATGCAATCTGAATAAAAAAGAGGGAAACTAAGTAAGAACAATAGTTGTGAACTAGGTTTAGATTAGCAGGATACTCGATTCTTTTTAAAAAGGCGAGAACAGCACAACAGCTTTCAGTGATACTTCAACCACACTGTCCTCACACAGAACATCTGGTAACTTTCAGTTGCAAGTTTCCAAAGAATTTCACACTTATTAAATTCTTATTAAAATAAATAGCAGTCCTGCAACGCATGGCAATATAAGAACAGCCCTTTATCAGGAAAATAAAATCAACTGAGATAATAAAGCTACTTTGTACTGTAAGAAAATCAAGGCCAAATATTATATACAGGAAATTAGTTAAATTTGTTCCTGAAGAATGTTATTCATTTCCGCACCATATTCATACACTGATTATTTACTCATAATGCAATGTCACAGATATTAAAGAGGAATACCTCTGTGTGACTATAACAGATATTCTCACAAGTCCCAAATTCCAATTATTTCATTTATTCTCTTATTCTACAATTAAATAGCTTAAGTGACTGAAATATTGTTTTACATATTGTCATTGCCACAGTTTAATAAATGTCACCTTAAAAAAGGTCACCGTTCATATAACCTAAGTCTCCTTTTGGGACATGTCAATCCTGCCTAATTATGTGACTTATTTACAAATTGAGGTTCTTGTTTACCTTGATTTCATTATTTTTCCATATAATCTTTTTGTACTCCCACTTCAACTCTGATGCCTGTCTTTTTCTTTCCATCTCTCTGTGCATCTGTCTATGACTATGTGTCTCTCTTGTTCTCTGTATATGTTTCTATGGATAAGTTTTTCTTCCGTGTGTATTGTATGTGGTTACTGTATTTATGTCTCTCTCTCTATAATGTTTGTATGTGTGTGTGATGAGGGGTGGTTAAGACTCTTTTTCTCTTTTTTTTTAAGAGATAAAATTCATTCATAAAATTTGCCATTTTAACCATTTTAATGGAGTGGATTTTAGTATATTCACAATGTTATGCAACAATTATAACTATGTAAATCCAGAACATTTTCAATATTCTAAAAAGAAAGACTACCCAAGAAGCAACCACTCCCCATTTCTCCCTCCCAAAAGCCCCTGGCAACCGCTAATCTTCTTTCTGTCTCTATGGATTTGCCTCTTCTGGACATTCATATAAATGGGATCATACAATAATTGGTCTTTTGTGTCTGGCTTCTTTCATTTAGCATAATATTTTCAAGGTTTATCAATGTTGTAGAATGTATCAGTACTTCATTCCTTTTTACTTTTAAACAAGACTGAGCTAGGTTCTTTGTTTTGCCCAGTGTTATGTGTCCGAGTATGCGTGTGTTCTGCTCTGTAGGTGTCTTTGTAGGTCTCTTGCTCTCTGTACATGCTTGTGGTGTCTTCTTACATCTCTATTAAATAAACACTGGCTAGGCTCATCATTTCTGTATGTTGTATTTGTATGTATGTGTGTCTTGCACATATATTGGGTTGGCCAAAAATTTCATTCAGGTTATGCAGTAAGATGTTATGGGAAAACCCAAATGAACTTTTGGCCAACGCAATACACAAACATATACTGCACTAGAGATTCAAATAATTTATTTTTCTTAAATTTAATTGCAGGGTACTTGTCTTCAATAGCTACTGGTTCTTTTGGATTCTTTTTTTTTTTTTTTTGAGAACATTGACTGTCTATCAAGGATAACTGGAGATCCTCCGAAGTGGTCAGTCCTAGAAGACAGTATCACACTTCATACCCAGATCCCCTATGTCATGGACAATCTCATATAACTAGACGCAAAGGGCCTGCGCATTAACACGAAATCACCTGGGCAGGACACTGCAAAATTAAAACAACAGCTACATGTCAGAAAAGGTGGAATTAAAAAGGTACATTTGCAAATGTTCAAATTAAACTATTTTCAACATATTATATCAGGATCCCTTTTCAAACTATTCTTCACACTCTTCAAAATCACAATTGTAAGTCACAGGTCATATCATGTCATCAACTTCACAATCTCTTTTTGTTCCCAATGGACTACCAAACAATTACAAACTCCTCACTCCAGCTTACAGCAGATACATAGTCTATCCATGGTTTACAACTTTAAGATCATCTGGTTTTTTTTCCACTCCACCGTAGCCTTTAGTTACTCACCTTGAATACATCCTGCCCCCTGTTGGCTCTAGTTCCTCTACTTGGGGGATTTTTCCATTTCTGGTCTGCATGAACTCCTTTAAATATCAGATCAAATATAACCACCATGCTGAGTTTTTTCCCTATACTCTCACTGCTGAATGAAATTAATCTCACTCATTGATACGCCCACATTTTAGAAACAACTCTATCATGGCATTAATTATATTTTTCTATATCTATCCCTTCTAAAGTATCAGATTCTTGAGTATTTTACTCAGTTGTGCATATCCAGTGCTTAACACAATGCCTAGCACACACCAGCTTCTGAATAGATTTTGGTAGAATTAGATAATTTTTAAATTTCTTTTAGGTACTGTGAAATTCAACACTGCTTTATGAGAGCTGAAACTAAGAGGAAGAAAAAGAGGAAATGAAACTGAATCTAAATAAGAACTAAGCCTAACCATAGAGAAAGAATGCCTGGATCATGGCCCATCCATTATCTCTGTGACTGGCGGGCCAAGCAAAGAACTCCCGTGTGTTCAGTTGGCGAACAACGCCACATTAGCGATGACAGTGGATGGGCACCTGGGGAAACTTGCTGAGTAATGTGGACCACTGAAGCAGCAATCCTTCTCAAATCAATTTCAGTTTCTCTAATGCTGAGTATGTAGTGATATTTCAAAGCAATCTCCAGAGGCGCACTCAAACAGCAGCAGGAGATCCTAAGCTATCGTTTCACTTGCTCAGATGATCCAGACCCAAATGTGAATATATCAGCCTTAGGTGTTGTTTTTTTATGATTTTTTTAAAAAGAGAACAAGAAACTTCAGAGAAGGTGTAAATTGAGACTTTTTGGTCAAGTACAATTTCCCCCCTGTTCCTTTTGAGCCCTCCACAACTTACTGCCCCCAATATTCAATTCTGAACACCCAAACAACTTAACCCACTAAGAGTGCCTGATTATGCGATGTTTTGGGGTTACTGTACTTAATATTTCTGTGCATATGGATTAAATAGCTATAGATATATTTTTTAGATAAGTGAGGAATGTCTCTTTCCCCCAAGGTGAGAAGGAATCTAACAGTAGAAAATAATCATATGTGTTAAGTTTTATTCTTATACTTTTCTATCGTTAAAGAGCTCAGATAGGGCTTCCCTGGTGGCACAGTGGTTGAGAGTCCACCTGCCGATGCAGGGGACATGGGTTCGTGTCCCGGTCCGGGAAGATCCCACATGCCGCAGAGCGGCGGGGCCCATGAGCCATGGCCGCTGAGCCTGCACGTCCGGAACCTGTGCTCTGCAGCGGGACAAACCACAACAGTGAGAGGCCCGTGTACCGCAAAAGAAAAAAAAAAAAAGAAAAGAAAGAAAGAGCTCAGATATTTATATAAGTTGGAAAAAGAGGAACTGTGTCTCATGCAGTGAAATCTGGACATTAAAAACATGCAACCTGCTAAGGTAGGCAAGAAGAAGACAGACTAAAGTAGTAGAAGAAGAGGATGAAGTGGCGGAGGAGGAGAAGAGAGAAAAACAAACTTTCCAGCAAGATAGACAAAGAGAGCCTGCACCAAAAATACTGCACCAAAAATACTGCTCTGTCCGATATAATAGCGTATTAATAGCTCAATTCAAGTATTGAGCACTTGAAATGTGGCAACTCAAACTGAGATAAAACTGTACACTGGATATCAAAAATGTAAGTATGAAAAAGGAATATAAAATAGCCTGTTAATAATTTTATATTGACTACATGTTGAAATGATATTTTGAATATGTTGAGTTACATAAAATAGATTATTAAAATTAATATCACCTGTCTTCTTTACTGTTTTCCATGTCCTACTAGAAAAGTTCAAATTATATATGTGGCTGGCATTCCATTTTGATTGGACATGTCAATTTTTTTAAAATATCCAGATTTGGGTAAGAAGAGAATTTATTTGAAAGAATTGCTATAACAAAGGAAAAGGAAAGGAACATTGCAATAGGGAGACTGCTCGGACAAGATCTGCAAGCATCTCAAAGGTTAGACAGAAAGGCATTTTCTTTTATAAAGAGAGGTAAACAAGACTAGAAAGAATTGAGTGTGGGGGACTTGGTGGCATGATCGACCAGTTGATCAAGGAATGTATTTCCTTGCAGTCAGCTGACTCTAGGGAAGAATAGGTGAGGATGGTTTGTATACTGGTTCAGGGTGAGGGCAAGTCAGAGATCAGGGGCCCAGGGGATGGAGAGAAGTTTGACTGAAGTTGGTCAAGTCAGTTAAGAAGCACTTTGTTACGAGTGATCAATTGGGACAAACAATTCAGCTCATCTTTTGTAAGTCAAAGAAATGGGAATGTGGAAGTTATATGTCTAGCCTTGGCATAGGTAAACAAGGAGGACATCCTTGAGTCTTAATGGAAATCATATGAGGAAAGGTGGTTCTTTGTGGTAAGCCAATTTCTGGAAACCAAGGGTGGCAATTTCTTCAACTGTCCCTGTTTTTCAGGGTCACAGGGCTCTAATCAACTTCAACTTTGTTGAATAGTGCAGTTCTAGAACCTCTAGAATTTTGCACTATTTCTGGAGTGGTGGCAAAACAAGCTATAAAGTCAGACAGAGTGGTTTCAGATCTCAGCTCTGCTATTACCAGCGCTGTGAAATGGATGATGTACATAACCTCTGTCTCAGTATTTTCATTTGTTGAAAGTACTTACTTCACAGAGTTCTTATGATTGTGAGACGAAGACCACGCACATGAGAACAAACAGGCTATTTGTGTAGAGGTTGCTATAGCAAGGGAGCTGGCCACCAGCACTTGCATTTGGCAGAAACACAAGGCAGCTAGGGGAATGAAAAACCTTCACAGCAGAAAATAAGGGAAGGCTCTGGTAGGCTCTGATGGCAGGTTGTTGGCATGAGGAAGCTGGAGGCACACTGACCAGAAGCAGAGCATTTTCTGCCATTTGTTTGGGAAGCATATTTGCTTCCTTCTGTTGGTCCTGAGTGGGAAGGTGGGGGATTATGAGGTTGTGGAATAGGGAATCTGGATGTCGTTGATCAAGTGCTGGTCTTTCTGGGCTGATTAGTGCAGAGATGGAGGTTTGGTTTCCCAGTGTGATTGCTGTGGAGGATGTGGGTTAGAGTTCTATTGTCAGGTTTGGCTATGTCGACTTGTATATTAAGTCTCTCATGATGAAATAGTACATATAAAGTGCTTAGCAAATGACTTGGCCCATAGTGAGGTTCAGCTTTAATTTAACATCTCTTCTTTTTTTAGTAGGTAATACACAACTACTTACACTGGGGCTAGTTTTCTTAACTGTAATAGGAAGTAATTTACCATATGGCAAAAAGCTGGCTCCCCAAACATTATTAACATAATCCATTGATAAGACAAAGCTGAGTTATTGCTTACCAAATACATGGGAGGATATCACCTCGCAAAGCTTTTACGGTATTTCAAAGAGGGAAGTACAGTCAGAATTGACTGAGAACTGGAAGTTTGGCTTAAGGTGGGTCTTTCAATTTGGGGTCATGATTAGGATTGAGCAAGAATCATAATACAAGCATCAAAGGCTAGAATTTTGGGCTTCCCTGGTGGCGCAGTGGTTGAGAGTCCACCTGCCAACGCAAGGGACACGGGTTCGTGCCCCGGTCCGGGAAGATCCCACATGCCGCGGAGCGGCTGGGCCCGTGAGCCATGGCCACTAAGCCTGCGTGTCTGGAGCCTGTGCTCCGCAACGGGAGAGGCCACAACAGTGAGAGACCCGCGTACCGCAAAAAAAAAAAAAAAAAAAAAAAGGCTAGGATTTTGAGGGATTCAAAGACTCTTTAAGCAGAAAATGTCTGTTGATATTGTCCATTGAAGAGTTGATGTCTCTTTTGAGAAGTTCCTGTAATAAACAATCACACTATCTGCTTAAGCAGGACAGCCCTGGAAGAGTAAAGAAGTGTTAATGAATTGCAAAGTCATATTAATGTAGACAGTAAGTTATGATTTCAGTGCCCAGGCTGAGCATGAGGGAAGAAGGTTCTGGTTCTCACATAGATGGTACCTAATTATGTCTATCAATTTTTTTTTTTTTTTTTTTTTTGGCAGTACGTGGGCCTCTCACTGTTGTGGCCTCTCCCGTTGCGGAGCACAGGCTCCGGAAGTGCAGGCTCAGCGGCCATGGCTCATGGGCCCCGCCGCTCCACGGCATGTGGGATCTTCCCAGAACGGGGTACGAACCCGCGTCCCCTGCATCGGCAGGCGGACTCTCAACCATTGCGCCACCAGGGAAGTCCAATGTCTATCAATTTTTAAAGATATTTACAGAAAGCTTGATCTAGTTTAGAAAATTTTAATCTCTCATGGAGGTGTTTTTCTCCAAATGATTCTCTAAATTTTTTCTAAAGAACCCTCATTTCTTCAAGATATGAAAAGGAATTGGTGAAAAAGATGCTATGGCTGAATGAGATTGACAAGTTCTTCTAGAGCTTCTGCTTGTTGATACACAGTACCCTTGAACATAATAAACCATGAGAAGTGCAGCATTCAAGACTCCTCTTTAACTCTCTTTAACTCAGCAGCTTTGAGTGTAAGTGGTTTACTTGGAAGGTTAGGAATTGATCCCAAGAAGCACCATTAGAGTGGTGGAGAAATGAGAAAAAGAAGGGAAAAAAGCCAATATAGGGCATATGAATGAGCAGGGTGCTACTGCAGACACCTGGGGTTCAGTCCTGCTGAAAACCCTGGAAGACAGTGCAAAAGGAGCTTCAGAGTTGTCCCATCTAGGGGGGTTATAACCTACAGGTATTTATGCCTAAATTTCCATTCCTCATTGGCTGAGAGCTGTTCTTAGAAACAACTATCCCAGCACTTCTGGCTTGCCTTGGGCAAGGGCCAATAGAAAGCCCTCAGGTAGAGAGCTGTAAGATTTTTAAACAAATCACCATCAATATATTCTTGTACAGAAACAGTGAGTGCTACTGCAACAGTGACTGTTGAAAGGGATGTGCTTGGGGCTCCAATAACATCTGCTAAATCCTGCCACTTGCTATGCACAGATTCGTTCATCTCCCAAGATAAGTTCAGTTCATCCCATCACTGCTTCTTCAAGTTGGTGGTCCATAATAACTTCTAAAAAACAAATAAGATTTACAATGAGAAGGTTAATGGGAACTTAACACAGGAAATATAATGGGGAAAGCTACAGTCCTCACTTTTACAGTTATGACATTGAGGTTATAATTGACATTGTACATCTCCTGATACCACTTACTATATTCACTCTAAATACCTTAGCCAGTACTTCTGCTTGTCCCTGAGAGGCCCAAGCCCACTTATTATACCTTTGTGTTATTATGAAAGCCTCAAGAAGATTCCTAGAGAATTTGTGGGTTTCATATGTACTCCTCCCTATCTTTATTATGTAGCAGCCACCTCATCTTGTTTTAATGAGGGCTAATTCCTTGTCAGTACAGTAACTCCTTTCTTTCCCTATTAATCTAATAGCACAAAGAGCGTCAAGTGACCTGGCAGCAGCTATTTAGTGGGACCATTACTCTACCCCCTGGTAGAAATGCCCAACCTCTCCCCCAGAAATCAGGACCTCTAATCCAGCAGAGGACAAGGAAGTAAAATTTCCCCAAGGTCATTGGGAATAGTGACAAGGGCCTCTCCAAACTTCACCCATGTTCCTGGATCCATGTATTCTGTCACAAATACAGCAACATATGGTAGCCATTGGTTTAAAGTTATACCATATCTTGAAGGATAATACCACAATTCTACAGGGCTGTACTTCACTATGCTTTTAAAAGGCTATCCCAAAGTTCCATTAGGCCGGCTACTTCAAGGTTAAGAGATATATATGGTAGGACCAATGAATTTCATGATGATGTGCCTCCTTTGCCAAAAAAGTGGGTCTCTTGGTTCAAACAGTTTCATATGGGATGTCATATCTGTGAGTTCTCAGATAGTGGTGCCAATCAAGAATGTGGCAGAGAAAGGAAACCAGGATACATATAAATCCTAGCAAGGAAAAATCACTGCCCCCTCCAGAGTTCAGGGCTACCTTCTGGTTATTATTGCACAATAAATACATACAGTTCATCTCTGTACTTTTAAGTCCAGAGTTCTACACGATAGATCATGCTGCCTCATACTTAAAACTTCTCAATGCTAAGAAATTATTTTTCAGTTATTTTCAAAAGAGCAAACCTAGCATGAAACTCAAGCCAATACCATATGGAATACAGAATAAAATTAATTAGCATAGTATTAATTGCATACCATTAATTTTCAAGGACAATTGCAAATTAGACCAACTCACTCATTTCTAAAATGTAGCTTATGTATGGGGAATATCTTTATGTCTCAGACAAGTTACCCATTTGTTAAAACTAAAATATTTCCCTTCAATCTCAGTTCTCTAAAGATGCCATAAAAGGGTGACAGATGTTGAATGGGAAGAGTGAGAGCTTGTGAGCCATAAGCCTAACAGCATAAATCAGGGAGAAAAATAGCAGGCAAGAAGCAGAAAGGACTAAGGAAAGCCCTTCTGCAGTAGCCCAAATACCCAGTCCAGAAACTTGCAGAAAGGAAAAACAAATTTAATGTTATCAGTCAAGAGAAACTAAGAACCTTACAGCAAGACTCTATTTTTGGCTCTTTGCTATTGCCTTCATTATTCAGCTGATGTCAGTAAGGCAAGACTCTGCAAAGTTTTACTCCTAATCATTTGCAACACACTGACAGTGTGCTCTGCTCTGTACTGACTTAGAAGAGGTCTTGGTCTCTGCTCCGGGCTCTTACAATCAGGCTGAAGTAGCCAGAGCAATTCAAACAGAAAAATGCCAGCTGAGAAGGGGATTAAATCTCAAGAGGTGCAAGGGTGCATGTAACATTATTAGCCATAACACCACATAGATGGTAATTAAGCAGAGAGCACTTCCATTTCGCCACCCTCCGCAGCCCATGTCAAAAGGCCACTGTTTAAATTAAGTCAACCTATGACCTTGATGTGACTTATGATTTGCCAAACTCATAACACTGCACATCAGTAATTCAAATAAATTTAAATAGCGAGTTGTAAGATACAGACTTACATGATCTCTTAATATTTTAGAATCAAAACACATGGTGATTTTTAGACTCTGAAACCATCTATCAAGTCATCCCAACGCAGGAATATAGCAGTGTAGAAACTAGATTGTGTTTTGATACATTCATCTGACATGATCGTCAGCTAAATCTCACTCTAATGGGTAAATTTATGAAGACTCACTGAGTAATTCAACAATATATTCATGATATTATATAACTGTAGCAGATTCAGTCTATACTTTTACATCAGTGAAGCTGGTTCCACTCTGCCCAAGTCAAGTGAAATCAGTGTTAATTATTATTTAACTGAATTATATTCCACCTCATATAGCACTGTGATTAATCAAGTAGTGAGAATGATCATAATGTCCTTAGCTTATAATGTCCTCAAGCAGGCTCCATTATTCTGCATATATACGTTATGGTAAAGCCCTATTTCAGTCCCATGAAGTTGATATATCTTAAGGTGATATGACGCTACTTCTTTTTTCCAAAATCTTTTTTTTTCCCCAGACTTTTCTCAACTCTCTGTAACATAAATGAAAATTAAGGTATTAATTTTCAGGATTCTGCCAAGAAAGATAAGGCAATCCTGAGGATTTCTTGAGCAAAGGGAGTTTGAAGTAGATGTAAGAGAATCTTAAGCAAGCGATGGTGGAACACCCAGGAACTAACAACAGGAAGCCATTACAATCCCCGGAATTTAAGGAACTAGCGGAAGGAAAGGTATTAGTGAAGCCCAGAGAGGTCTTAAGTTTGTAAAAGAGGAGCCATTGACAGAAGCTGTAACTGTAGGACCAGTCACTGACAGAACCACGGCAAGGCAGGGAGGAGGATGGGGGATGGGGATATGTACTCTGACCTCTCTCTTCTCCTGCCATCTAATCTCCTGCTTGTGCTTCACATTGGCTGAAGTCAGTCAGAAGGCAAAAATATCAGGGTGATGGAAACTAGTCGTCAGCCTCCTGGGGCATAAGCAGGGCAGAAAAGAGTGAAGAATATACAACACAATGATTAAATATAGATATAGTTAGATATTTTGTTTTTCATATTACCAATAAATATTTGTCTATTAAAAATATAGTCTGTGGTCCTATCTAATAAAACAATGAAATTTATTTTCTATCTCGTCTGTTTTTTTTTTCTTGCAGTAATTCGTTTCTATTTCAAGAGTAAATAATTTGAAAACAGATTTTAAACTACAATTAAGTATCTCCACTAAATGTTATTTATCCAAAGGAGGGACTCATCTATTGAATACTAGATGTACTTTAAAATTCACTTCCTTACCTACTAGCAACAAGTTCAACCAGAACATTGCCCCTAGGATCCCAATACGGATAAGCACTGATAAGACACTTAAAATGGTCCATATGCCATATCGACCCGAGTTCTATTTATTCAGTTCCATGAATCCTCATCTCAAAATGTTATTTACAATCCAAAAAATGCCACTCAGGTTGATATGGATGTAATTAATAACTTCATTCTTAAAAGTTAATGCTTTCATTATATAGCACTGAATGTGTGATTCAATGTATACCATTTTCAGGAAATATATACTCAGATGAACTATTCTCACATTTAAAAGGGACTGTTACCGATGCTCAAAAAAACCCACCTCTAATTATATCTTTGAATAAGCAAAACAATCCAAGAAGGGAACTTGAGTGTGGAGAGAGAGAGTGAGCCCAGCATGAAGTATGTAGATTAATAAGAGTGAAGATATGTAAGGAGATTGTAGACAGAGGAGGAGTGGCAGAGTCTAGATCCCAGAGGTGGGGCATGCCTTCTAATGACTAAGTTCATACTGGTGTTTCATAGAGGTAGAATAGAAATGGAGGTTAATGATTCAAGGAAGGAGAGAAACTATTCAGTTAAGAGATTTAATGAACCATCGCCAAGAACAAAAGTGGGAGTGAGTTACCAAGCAAAAGACATAATGCATGCTTGGAGCCTCCTCTGCTATTTTTTCTTAATCAATTAATGTCAAACTGTTAACCTTACACATTCATTGGGACCCTTTTTTTTTTCATTTTCAATATATGCTTCTCAAATATATGTAGGCATGTTAATTAGTCCACTTATATAACTCCCCCAACTCCCTGTAATTGGAATTCCAACTCCCTGTAATTGGAAATGTTTCTGTAACTGGCCAACTGATCAAGCCCAAACATGATAAAAATTTTCATAATTTCTCAAAATTATTAGAAATGTTCAATCTACTTGCCTAAGCACAATAAACATATATCTGTCCAAATGGAAATAAGTCATACTCACTCTAGTCTTCAACATGTTTTTGAACAAAATTGGACTCCAGAGCCTATGTTATTTCTGCCACCATTGCTTTTCTCTTCATGAAGATGAATACTGTTTCCCAAATTAAGAGAAACACTAAACACTAAACTAAATTAGAAACACTAGACTTGTGAATCCTGAGAGCATATAGCTCACAGTGAAGAGAAAATTGTTGAAACAACACATTTTTGTTGAATTGAAATTAATTCATTTTCCTACCTATCAATTTTCACAACTGAAAGGCTCATGCCTTTTGTTTTCTCCTCTAATTTTACAACGAATGCCCTAAAGCAGAGTGCATTCTAAATTCATGCTGCCTATTCACTCTGTCATAAAATTTCTGGAATTCAATCGCTCAAAGCTAAGGTGTTTTTATTCCACTTAAAAACATCTACATGAAGTGTAAATATAAATTGAAATTTTCATATAAACATGAAAATAAAATCTAACAAATGACAAGCTGCTGTGAATTATTTTGGTCACTATTCTTTGGGCTCTTAAGGCATTCAAACAGGCTTTAAAATACTTCTAAAGCCATAATTTCATTTTGTATTAGCTTTATGAACATAATATGGATTGATTATCATTTTTGTTTCATCACATAAAATAAATCCTCACCATACGTTTTTACCATGCCAGAACTATTCTTCTTATGCACACTTAATATATAATAAAACATTCTCCTTAGACCATAAAAATCCAAAACTAAAGATGATAGCCTTCACCACAGTTGTAACAGGGTTCTGTTACAACTTAAAATAGAAATTAAACTTAAACTTAAAATAGAAGTTAAAAACTTAAAATAGTAATTTCCTGGATAAACTGCATATTTTTCCAAAGACAGCACAAATTCAAAGAATCAAATTTGGGGACTAGGCAGGACATTAAAAGACACTCAAATATGTTCTCATCTGCTATCCCACCTGCCTCAGGATGGGCCAGAATTCAGTAATCCCAGCTAACAGATGAGGATTTAATATAGGTTTTAAGTCCTCTAGAGAAAAAGATTTTATAACTGTATAATATGCCTTTAGCATTTTTGCTATTAGCTTTATTTATTTATTATATATCCAGCCTATATCCTCCATATATCTTATAGCTTCTATATCTTAGCCCCTTTTATTCTGTTTTTTTTTTTTCTTTTTTTTTTTTTTTTTTGTGGTACGCGGGCCTCTCACTGTTGTGGCCTCTCCCGTTGCGGAGCACAGGCTCCGGACGCGCAGGCTCAGCAGCCATGGCTCACGGGCCCAGCCGCTCCGCGGTATGTGGGATCTTCCCGGACCGGGGCACGAACCCGCGTCCCCTGCATCGGCAGGCGGACTCTCAACCACTGCGCCACCAGGGAAGCCCTCTGTTTTGAATTCCATAAACATGTAATAGATATTTTGGAGAACAAGCCTTTATATAGTGTTAGATTCTAATTTGCTTTAAACTAAGAATAGGAGAGAGTCTTAACATCACCTAGATAAATGCCCTCCCAAAGTCTCTTTCATGACCTCCTTGATATGTCTGCCTTTCTTTGCTTGAACACTCTGAGTGACAGGGAGTTTACACCTTGTAAGGATACCTCTGTGGGCAAGTCTTTTCTGCACTAGGTTAATTATCTGCTTCCTTCTACTATTTATCCTTGGCCATAGTATCAGCCTTTCAACAATTTGAAGGCAGTCATTGTGCTTTTCTCAGGATATTCTCTTCTAAAATAAATATCTGATATTCTTTCATGGGATGAAATTAAAGATCATTATCCCCAAGAAAGGAAACATCCGTGTCAGAAAACGGGACATCCACATCTAACAATGCATAAATCTGATATCCCCCAGACCCTGGGCATCCCCCGGTTTTCTGACTCTGGCAGCAAATTTAAAGGATTCTTTGTAAGAAAGAATGGGTATATTCCCCAAAATCAACCTCAAAAACAAATATAAATGTATAGACTCCAACATTTGTTTAATGATTATACATTTACCATCACAGAATTTAGAAGACCTTTTGAACTTATATTCCAATCTCAAACTTCTTTGGCAGTAACAACCATTCTAAGTCTACAGTTACCCACAATAATAAAGAATACTTCTTTTACTAATCTTAAGTTTAACCTCATTAAGCTTTGAAGTAGCTCCCTAGTTCTAGTTTTCCAGAATATAATGAACAATTCAGCATTGTAGACTATTTTTCTATCCCTATTTTCCAAGACTATTTACTCTTAATCCTTCTTGTCTGCTCTAATATATCTTTTTGCAACCTTTTCTTCTACCTCTTTACCCTAGGTTTTTCTAATTACTAATCTGGAGCATTTCCTCATTTGTTTTTTTCTTAAGATATAGTGCTAAAGTGTCACATAAAGTTTTAATGTATATAGAGTAGATGTTTTAATTTGTGAGTCACCTGGATTTTCAGAGAAGTTAACAGTGTAAAGTGTTGCTGAGGAGTCAGAGTTGTGAAAGGAAAAGATAGGAAGCAGGACTGAGTAGGGGAGCCATTAGTCTGAATTGCAGATTTGACAAAGTCTTGGATAAGCAAAAGGGGAGTTCCAAACGGAAGAATGCCTATAAAGGAGTTCTGCACTGGGCAAAAATGGCTAGATCTTTGTGTAAGAGTCTTTCTTGGTCATTGTCTGGGGGCAGGTGCCATTATCTTCACTCAAAACTGGAAATGGACCTGAAGAGGTTAACAGCTAGAGGTTGTTGGTTAAGCACAGTTTTCAAAGCAGGGCAATAAGCCCTTTCTTGAGGAGGGATCTGAGCACTGTATCTCTATGTCTACCACATGTCTACCACTGTATCATCTATGTCTACCCTCTGCACCATGTGGATCCACTTCTCCGTATATGTGTAGCAAGCTCCAGGACTCTGAGCTCTCTTCCAAAGTGAACACTTAGAAAAGTCATTCTGGTTGGTTCCAAGGCTGAAATCATCTTCATCTTCCCCTTTCCTTTCTAAATTTTCCTTGCCTTCAGCTATCATCTTTGGTGGTTACAGTGGCTTACTTGGAAGTGTGACCTGAATCTTCACTTCTGAGAGACCTGAGCCCTGATAAAAATTCCTTTCTTACATAAGGGTTGCTGAACTTGTCTATTTACAACCACAGCTGGCTGAGTGATTACCAATAGGCAGCCAAGCAGGTGCAGAGTTCCACATGTATTATTATTCCTTGTCCCCATAGTAACAGCAACCCTACCTCCTCTAGATCATCAGATCAATTATCCTTACCAATACCATGATTTCTCTTCTTGACTCCTGGTTCCTGGACATAAAGAGTCCAAAGTGCTCAGGTAGTAACTGTAGCTTATAGTTCAAATAAATCTTTGCTGCATCCCCTGACAAGAGTGAGGTTCCTTTGGGGACAAATACCTCTAACTTACAGAGCACAGAGTTGCAGGGACAGCAAATGCAGTTCCCCAGTGGATCACTGGGAATAATGGTAAATGGAGGCATTCCTGTTTCCAACCCTTTGTACCTTGACCAATTAATTCTCCCTATTGGGCTCAGGGAATCATACAGGTTCTTTAATTCGATGGGTATGCTACAACCTGGAGTCTGGCCCCTCATTCTCACAAACTATTACTTTTACTCTAATGCTTCAGCTATGCCTTCAGTAGACTACTGCAGCGATCTGTCAATCTGGCTGCTTCTGGATGGTACGGTATATAATTCAACCAATGGATCCTATGGTCATGAGTCCACCTCATCACCTCCTTCACTAAGTGGGTCCCTTGGTCAGGTGCCATATTGTAGGGATTCAATGCCAGGGGAGCAAGTATTCCCTAAGCCTTAGGTCGTGATTTTGACTGAGGCTCTGTGGGAATGAAAGACAGTGTCCAGGATAAGTGACTATTCCTCTGAGAAGGAATTTATAGTGTTTCCAGGATAGAGGGGGCCCAAGATGAGGGGTCTGAGGAGTCAGAGAAATCTGTGGAGCGAAAAGCTAGAGCAGCACCCACATAGATGTGTCAGGGTGCCGGTTTTCCAAGCAGGGTGCTGACTTCAGCATAATAGTCCTGCCTTGGCTGAGCATTCAGTTATCTTTGGAGTCTGGTAATTGTTAAATCCTGAGTTTGGTCATCAGCATTTTGTACTCTCCCGCTGTGTCTCCTTTCTTAGAAAATTCTCCAGGGGCTTCCCTGGTGGCGCAGTGGTTAAGAATCTGCCTGCCAATGCTGGGGACATGGGTTTGAGCCCTGGTCCAGGAAGATCCCACATGCCACGGAGCAACTAAGCCCGTGAGCCACAACTACTGAGCCCACGTGCCGCAACTAATGAAGCCCACACACCTAGAGCCCGTGCTCCGCAACAAGAGAAGCCACCGCAATGAGAAGCCGGAGCACTGCAACGAAGAGTAGCCCCCACTTGTCACAGCTAGAGAAAGCCCGTGCGCAGCAACGAAGACCCAACGCAGCCAAAATTAATTAATTAATTAATTAAATAAAAAAGCACAGACTCTTTAAAAAAAAAAAAAGAAAATTCTCCAAAGTCACTACCAATGAAAATTTTAGCAACTAGGCCACCACTTTGTGCCAAGAATAAGGTATTTTGGCAATAGGATCCTATTGCCAACGAGATGGTGAGCAATCCAGACCACAAATTCCACCTTACTGGCTGTTTTATTAGACCTCTGCTAGTACCACTGTGTTAATTGAGTTCTCCAGGAAGCAGATCCTGAGATAGAGCTAAGATACAGAAGTTTTACTGGCACGCAACACCCATGAAAGGCAAAAAGGAAAAAGTGAACTGAGCAGGAGGTCCTGACAAAGTCTCCATCAGCCAACAGGGAGCTCTGGTGTAAAACTTGCCTGTTAGAGCAGTCCCATGTTGGGTGAAAGCAGCCTGCCCTCATAGCACAGTCTGGATTAGTCATTGATTAAGGACACCCTAAGAAGCATGTGATATTGACTCAAAGGATAAGGTAGAAATGAAAGAGTTAACAGCCAGAGGCTGTCTACTCACCATACTAGTTCAAAGGTACATATCATGGTCACAGCTTTACTTCTAAGACCTTGTCAAAAAGCACTCAAGACTGTGAATTTTGGACACTCTGGGATATTGACTTGATGCCCCTGAGTAATAACATTGCTAAAATAACCTCTGTTGAAGGTCAAATCCTTAGCTAAAATAAAAAGGTAATTCTTGGCCAATCTGGTCCTCTATTACAGATAGTGAACAAGTAAGTGTGACAGGTCTTTTTCCTTAGTAAAGTATGGTGATTGTTCCTTAGAAACTTGCTTTCATGAAGGCGTTTGCAAATTGATTTTCTTATAGTTGTTCTTGATGCTTCTTTTGCAGCAAGTCTTACCTGAGTTAATCTATTACCTTTTATATTGCTACAACCATAACTCAGATAAAACATAATACATTTTCATTTTGTAACTCCATTATTTTTGCAGTAAGTCAATATAATCTGAGGTGAAGCATGCCTTGCTCAGCATTTATTGATCTGTTGGTTTGTTCATTGTTTACATCAAAACACCACTTGTCAGTTCTGGCCCTATTACAATTATCTTCTCATAGGGGAAATGACAGCTTCAACGCCCAAATATGAGTCAATTTCCAAGGTGAGTTACTCTCAAGATGCTGGTACAGAATGTATACCCCACTTCCTCCCTCTAGACATGAATGATGGATAACTTTCATTTTCTAGCTCAAAAAGAGAGAAGCATATATCTATACTAACAAGATACCACTTTCTCCAATATAAGAAAAAGTTATTTTCATTTGCATCACAGTGTATGAGCATACAGTAGATGTTCAATAAATGATAATCATTATTAATATTGGTTCAAACAATCATGAACGTGTCTGGTCATTAGCAGGAATCAATTTTGGTGAGGTGGAATGGTGAATGATAAGGCAGGTTGGAGCAACTTTTCTAACACCTACAGAAATTAAATTGGTCTTTCAAACTTCTCACTAGGCAGACAACAAACAATGCTAAGCTTGACTTCTCAGGTACCTAAGATTCTTCCTCTTCATTTTAGAAGTATTCTGCAACCACATTAACTCTCAAAAATCATGGAAATATTAGAACTAGAAAAAATATTACTTTTTGCTTGCTAACTTACTGTACTAATATTTTCCAACTTTTGTTTTTTTTTACTATCTACTCTTATTTCTAAAAAGCAATTTAACCACTAATTCAGTCAGTCACTCTATGGACCCAAGCATACATTTACCACATTCCTAACTATGGAGAATTTTGCTTCCAATATCCCTTTTCATAAAAATGTCCTTAGTCTTTCCCCTTGCATGTGAAAGTTATATTAAACCATTCCTGGGCTCAGCTAAAAGCCTTTTTTCTTCATGGATTCTCATATATAAGGACTACCTACAATATCTCTGTTACCTCCTATAACTTTTTTTTATTATTTCATATGTTTTGGCACTTGAAAGAGAACTGCTTTTCATATCGCTGCCATTCATTGAATCTCTTTTATAACACACATTGCGACCTATCAGGCTAACAGAGTTTGTGTGATCTTTGGTAAGTCCCTCTGACTCTCTGAGCCTTGATATAGAAATTCTAAAGTCATTCCCAGCTCTACAATTTTGTAATTTTATGAGTTGGCTTAAATTCTTAGCCTGGCATTATATTCTAAGCAATTTTTATTATCCTCTCAGCACCCACCAAACTAGTTAACTTAGTACACGTAAGATCATAATAAGTACATTCTGAATCAATGAATGAATGAATTCATTAATTTAAAGCTTCATTGACTTAAAAAGTGTACTTTGGGTAGAGAAATGTAGTTACAACCTCCACTGACTGTTTGTACTATTGAAAGCCTTAGCCACTATTCTACTTAGATTTAAAATGACCCACTAACTTTTGTTTTATTTCAAAAGAGTTTTTCTAGACAACAGGGTCACAGTTAGATATATATGCAGAAATCTGAGTGACAGATCTGTTTGAGTTGAACAATCACTTTTATAGGCAATAATATTTTAATAAGTTGATCATTTGTATTTTTTCTTTTTAATATTCTTTTTGGTCAAACTGTTGTAAAGGCAAATTATACTAATCATGTTCAAAACCATGATAAAAGCTATAGAAGTTTAAAATATGCACATGTGTGCATATGTATATAAATTATTGAAAATGGCTGAAAAAGAAAAAAGCAATAGCATAAATCTATCCAAATTTTTAAATAGTGCCCCAAAATTTGTCACTCTTTTAAAGTTTGTTTAGAAAAATAAAAGTGAAATTAGGTTGGATCTAGAGACTGTCATACAGAGTGAAGTAAGTCAGAGAGAGAAAAACGAATATCGTATATTAACGCATATATGTGGAACCTAGAAAAATAGTACAGATGAACCGGTTTGCAGGGCAGAAATAGAGACACAGATGTAGAGAACAAACATATGGACACCAAGGGGGGAACTGGCTGGCAGGGGGTGGTGGTGGTAAGATGAACTGGGAGATTGGGATTGACATATACACACTAATATGTATAAAATAGATAACTAATAAGAACCTGCTGTATAAAAAATAGAATAAAATTCAAAAATGAAAAGTGAAATTAGGTTAACAATAAGGACTTTAAGCCTGATTAAAATCCAGCAGCATATGGTGTTTTTTCTTGTTCTATAAGGATAGAAATGAGATGCTTCTGATTACCTCCTACTCACCCCATTGGTGAGAAAGCTACCTCCCACCCTAAATATTACAAGATACCCAACACTGGACACAGGAGAATGAGAGGAGTTTGTTAGTCACATATACTGCTGCCCTATATACCATGCAGGTCAACACAGGGGTTGCATTCAGGAGCAGAGTAAACCAACACTGGCTGTGGGTGGAAAGTCTGTAGTAACAAGAGGGTAAGGTGCCCCCTGGTTCTTGCTGTAGGATGTGAACGGCTTGTTGTACAATTTTATGGGCTGAAAGGGAAGTGTAATCCATTAGGTTGAGGACCAGCTAGAGTAAAGCTAGTCCAGTTGATAGGGGAACTATCTGGGTGGGGAGCCTTTCCTGCCTGTGGAAAGTATTGATATATCTGACAAGGGCAGGGGAACTCACAGGTCCTGTGAGGCTCAAAGATGTCAACCAGCCCTTGAAGTTTTAGGTCTTACAATACTTGAGATCAAGATCAGTTTTAAAAAGGAGAGGAGATTGTTAGGCATTTATAATTTTTTAAAAGTTTTATCATGAATCAGTCCTCTATTAAGCACCTTATATATGGGGCCACTCATATATACCAACAAGGGATAATATCCTAATGGGTGTGAGTGGCACCTGAAATTGACTGAATGTCTGGCATCAATAGATGTATAATGCTGTAATTTTATTAATTCATGGAGCAATGGAGTCTGAACGATTATTTACACTGAATATTTAATTTACCTAACATATAAGTTAGAAAGGAAAATGATGAATAAGAGGTAGAAAAGAAAGAGAAGGAAGAGGAAAGATCACTTACTTATCCTCCCTGATACTAAGCCCAGAAGTGTGAATATAGAGATCTCACCAGAGTCTTTCAAGACAGAAATGGTCCCCAAAAATTAAAACTGCAATTTAAATGAACAAGAGCTGTCAAGCTGTTACAGAAAAACCCGAATGAACTTTTTGGCCAGCCCAACATTAAGAACCCATACGATTTAGCATGAATATATCCACCAAACTGTCAGAGCCACAGAATAGCTTTTATCCTGACTTTCAACTGTAAGTATTTCAGAGACTATGAACATCAAGCTTTCCCCCAGGAATTATATTTGCCATTCAATGAGCCCTGAGGAAAATGTTTCAGACAGATACTATGTCCCTGTCAACATTAGACTGGGCCAGGGACAAATCCTAACAATTATACGGCATCTTGTAAAACATCCCTATTCTTCTAGGAAATAAATAATTTCATGCTCATCCATTTTTATCATGACGTGTGCAATACTACTTATTCCCTAGAAAATAAATTATAGCCACACTTTGCCCAAAAAGCTTGCAGTGTCTTATCCATCAGTCCCCAAAGCAAAGAGTGTTATAAGCTATTAAGGAGATTCTGGGAATGTTTTTGGATGGGAGCATCAGGAGGGTCTGATGCTTAGAGGTATAGAGCAGAGCAGGACATGCATAAATGAATATCATCAGTAAAGTTTTGTTTAAAGGATGAATCACTGACTCACAAGAATGAAAAATTTCCAGCATCACCTAGATTTTGGCCTGGGTATCTTAAAAGAATTTTATAAACTCAAGTAGAATTACCCTATAAATCTGAATGAAGTAGATGGAAACCTAACAGAATTTTTTAAACCAAATTTAGTTTTTCAGACTGAGGGTTTATATAAGAAACCGTATCAAATCTCTACATTCTAAAATGGAGCTATAAAATTGAATTGAAGATTGGTTCCAAATTGTGATTTTTTTTTTTTTTTTTTTGCGGTACGCGGGCCTCTCACTGTTGTGGCCTCTCCCATTGCGGAACACAGGCTCCAGATGCGCAGGCTCAGCGGCCATGGCTCACGGGCCCAGCCGCTCCGCGGCATGTGGGATCTTCCCGGACCAGGGCACGAACCCGCGTCCCCTGAATTGGCAGGCGGACTCTCAACCACTGCGCCACCAGGGAAGCCCCCTAAAATGTGAATATTTTTAAAAGACATTTACCTTTGTTTAGAACTGCACATTCTCCCAGCTCTGGACATGCACCCCATCTGCTTCTTCTTCCCCCCTGTTGAAGCACAGGTCCTATCAGATTCCAATCTACCCCCATTTTCTCTCCTTCCCCTTCTTAGAGACTATATTCTGGTCATTCTCTCTCTCTCTCTCTGGCATCTTCAGTCTTCTTCCTCTCTACTGAATCACCTCTTTCAATGTTCTAATGGGCTTTAATTCCATCTGTATCTTAAAGGGATAAAACCTTAGATTTATATCCCCCACCCTGAGTATTCACACTATTTCTCTGCTCCACTCCACAAAAATTCTTGAGTTTACACTATCTCCAATTCCTCATCTCCCATTCACTCTTCACATAATTTCACATTGCTATCTACTCCTACCATACTTGTTAATACTCTTTCAAATGTTATCAAATACCTATGTTGCTAAACCCAAAGTCCTCTGTTTTGCTAGTATCTTACTTGGTTTATCATTCAAAGTAGGCTAGATTTTTCCTTCAGTAAAAAAAGACCCAAACAACAACGGCTACAATGGCTGATTTTTCATTCATGTTATGTGTCCATCACAGACCAGCTACGGCTATGCTCCTCCTTGCCTTCACTCTAGAAGCCAGGCTGATGCTGGTGGAGTATCCTCTACCTGGAACATTGCTTGTGCCATGGCTAAAGGAAAAAGGGTAAGTGAGGTATGTGCTAGCGGGAAATGACTCAAGGCTCCTCTAGTGAAAGCAAGTACATTGCTATGTGTGACTTTAACAGGGAGAGGCAGTGAATATTGGTGAATCTGTCAACTTGGCAGGTCAACTATTTTTCCATAGTCGAATACTCTTTCATTTGTGTAACACTCTCAACACTTGGCTTCCATGACACTGTCCTTTCCAGATATTCCTTCTACCCCTCTGACTGTTCTTTTCAGCCACTTTTGTTGACTACTTTTCTTATCTAACCTGGGAAGTTTGGAATTCCTCAGGGTTTAGTATAAGGCCTTTCATTGTCATACACTCTTTCCTTAAATGTTCTTATTCACCTCCATGACTTAAAATATTACCTATGTATTCATAATTCTTAAATGTGTATCTCTAGCTTTTCTAAACTCCAGGCTTATCTATCTATCTCTTAGACACATACTCACATATATATATATATATATATATATATATATATATATATCTCACAAGTATCCCACATTTAGAAGGTCCAAGACGAAATTTGATCTCCTTCCAAACCTGTTTCCCCCTCAGTCTTATCATCACGGCTAATAGAATTTTCAACCATCTAATTGTTTGTGCCAGAAACCTGGGTGTTGCTCTTAATATCTTCCTCTCTTTCACCTGACATCCAACCCATACCAAGTTCTGTTGCGTCTACCTCCAAAAATGTTCTCAAATAAGTCTGCCTCTCACCATTTCTCCACCCTAGTTTAAGCCAGGATGTCTGTCACTTGAATTACCACAATAGTTACCCTCTTAACTTCTCCTAATTTTCTTTTTTGCCCATTCTCCTGTATTCCTATGATTTCTTTATAGAGAAATTAGGCTGATCAATTGAAAAACCAAATCCAATTTGATCACATCAATCTCTTGCTCAAAACCATAAAACGGCTTTCCATGACATTTAAAATAAAATTCAAACTCCTTAATGTGTCCTAAAAGGCATGCTCTGAATCCAGTCTCTCTTTCCAATCTCATCTCTGCCCTTCCCTCTCTAGTCTCCAGCAAGCTGCCTTCTCTCCAAGTCTAGAAACATGGCAAGATCTTTCCAGACTCAGAGACTTTGTAAATGCTGCTTTTTGGTTTTTTGTTTGTTTGTTTGTCTGTTTTTTGCCTGGGTACCCTTCTCTTTCTCATTGCCCTCATCTTCGTCTTGCTAACTGCTACTTACCTCCATCTGAACTAGAAATCATTTCATTAATAGATCTTCCTTAGGAATCCAAACTAGCATTATTTTAGCTCTTCCATAGCACCATAATATTTTCTTGCATCACACATTAAAAATTGAGTATTACATCAGTCTGCCAGAGCTGCTGTAAGAAGTGTCACAAACTGGGTGGCTTATAACAAAAGAAATGAATTTTCTCACAGATTTGAAGGCTAGGAGTCTGACATCAAAGTGTTGAAAGGGCCATGCTCTCACTGAAAGTTCTAGGAGAAGAGACTCTCTTGCTTCTTCCTTGCTTTTTGGTGGCATTCCTTAGCTTATACATAAATCACTTCAGTCTCTGCCTCTGTCATAAGGAAGACATGGCTGTCTTCCTTATGTCTCACATTGTCTGCCTACTGTGCATGTCTCTATGTCCAAATATCCCTCTTATAAAAACACCGGTCATTGGATTAGGGCCCACCATAACTCAGTATGGCCTCATCTTAACCTATGAGTAGAATTACTACATCATATAGAATTTCTATGTTTAATAATATAAGAAAATGTCAAATAGTTTCTCAAAGTGGTTGTAATATTTTACACTCCTCTCAGCAGTGTATGAAAATTCTAGTTGCTACACATCTTCACCAACATTTTGTCTTTTTCAGTCTTTTTAAATTTTAGCTATTCTAATGGATATGCAATAGACTCTCATTGAAGTTTTAGTTTATATTTCCTTGACTATGAATGATGTGGAGCATCTTTCCATGTGCTTACCAACCATTTATATATCTTCTTTTGTGACTATTTGTTCAAACCTTTTGCAGATTTTATACTGGGTTATTTGTCGTACTGAATTGTAAGAGTTCATGATATATTCTACATACCAATCCATTTTTCATCCTTGCAATCTGTGGTTTGCCATTTCATTTGTGTAAGTCTTTTATAGAATAGACTTGTTAATTTTGATGAAATCTGTTAGTTTTTGTCATTGATAATTCATGTTTTTTTGTGGTCTATCTAAGAAAAGATCAACAAGATTTAATTCTATGTTTTCTTCTAGAATTATGGGTTTTGCTTTTACCTAAATGTATAAGGGGTGAAATAAGAGTAATGGTTCAGTTTTTTCCATGTGGATAAAAAGTTTTCCAATACCATTTGCTTTAATGACTATCCTTTCCTTATTGAGTTTTTTTGGCACTCTAATTAAATATCATTTAACCATATGCGTGTCTCTATATTTTCATGGACACTCCATCTGGTCATTGATTTATATGCCTTTTCTTATACCAATACCACACTGTCTTGATTTCTGTGGTTTATAATAAGTCTTGAAATCAGGTAGTGTACATTCTCCAAATTTTTCAAGTTTTTCTTTTTCAAAATTGTTTTAGCTTTTATATATCCTTTTAAATTTTGTAAAGTTCTTGCTAATTTCTACCACCAAAAAAAATAGTCCACTGATATTCTGACTGTGATTGTTTTGTATATATATGTACATATATATCTAAATGTGGGAACAATTTATATTTTTAAATGTTGTCTTCTAATTCATGGCCACAGTATATCTTTCCATTTACTTACATTTTTAATTTCTCTCAATAATATATTGTAGCTTTCAGTATGTAGGATTTACATAAATATTTTTTTCTTGTAATTTCTCTCCATTTTCTTTTTCTTTTTTTTTTATTGGAGTATAGTTGCTTTACAATGTTGTGTTAGTTTCTATTGTACAGCAAAGTGAATCAGTTATACATGTACATATATCCACTCTTTTTTAGATTTATTTCCCATTTAGGTCACCACAGATCACTGAGTAGAGTTTCCTGTGCTATACAATAGGTTCTACATTAGTTATCTATTTTATACATAGTAGTGTATATATGGCTAACCCAATCTCCCATTTGTCCCACCCCAACCTTGATAGGCATAAGTTTGCTCTCCACATCTGTGACTCTATTTCTGCTTGGCAAATAAGTTCATCTATATCATTACATATATTTTTTAAAGGTTATCCTCAAATATTTTGTTTTGATACCCTTGTAAATGGTACCTTTATTCATTTTCAATTGTTTGTTGCATAGTAATAAAACTGGGTTTTGTATACCGACCTTGCATCCTACAACCTGTTTAAATTCACTTATTAGCTCTAGTAACTTTTTTGTAGACTCCTTGGGATTTTCTACATACACAAACATGCCTCTGTGAATAAAAGTAATAGTTTCACTCCTTTCTATTAAATCTGTTAATCTTTTAAAAATTTTCTTTACATTATTACACTGGCTAGGGCATCTACTACAATGCTGAATAGAAGTGGTGAAAAAAATATTCCTATATTGTTCCCAATTTTAAGGGGGAACTATCAACATTAATAATAACCTTCACTTTAGGGTTTTCATAGATATCCTTTATCAGATTGAGAGTGTTTACTTCTTTTTGCGGTACATGGGCCTCTCACTGCTGTGGCCTCTCCCGTTGCGGAGCACAGGCTCCAGACGTGCAGGCTCAGCGGCCTTGGCTCACGGGCCCAGCCGCTCCGCGGCATGTGAGATCTTCCCGGACCAGGGCGCAAATCCGTGTCCCCTGCATCGGCAGGCGGACTCTCAACCACTGCGCCACCAGGGAAGCCCGAGAGTGTTTACTTCTATTCCTAGTTTGTTGAGAGTTTTTATTAATGAATGGTTATTTAATTTTGTCAAATGCTTTTTCCACATCTTTTGAGATGATCATATTTTTAATATTCATTTTTCTATTAACATAGTGAATTGCATTTATTAATTTTCAAATGTTTAAACCACCTTGCATTCCTGGGAAAATCTCAACTTGTCATGATGTATTTCCTTTTCATATATTGTTTGATTTGATTTTGTTAAAGATTCTTTTTTCCATTTATGATCACAAGAGATTCTCTCCTGTAGTTGTTTGTTTGTTTTTTATAATGTATCAGTCTGATTTTAGAGTCAGGATAATTTTAACCTTATAAACGAGTTTAGACAGTGTTCCTCTCTAGAAACCGAGAATGACCTCTGGGCAAAGGCTAGTGAAGAAATGAGGACTTCAGACCTACAGCCACACAGAACTGAATTTTGCTAACAACCTAATGAGCCTGAAAATGGACTTTTCCTCAGTCTCCAGATAAAGGCCGAGAACAGCTGACACCTTGATTTTGGCCTTCTGAGACCCTAAGCAGTGTATCCAGCCAAGTCTGCCAGACTTCTGTCCTGGAAAACGGTTATAGAAATTATAATTTTTCCTTAGTATACAAATTTAAAGCTTACATTGCCCGCTAAGCACTACTTTGGCTTAATGAAAAAAATAATATATATTTTCATTATCAATCAGTTCAAAAGATTGCCTAATTTTCCTTGTGTTTTTTCTATTTAATGATGTTTATAAATATGTGAAGAAATTTCCTTTTCATTGTTGAAGAATTTTAATTTATATTCTTTGTGCTCAAAAAACATATTACGTATAACTTCATTTATGTGTATTAACATTCCTGTTATGCTTAGTATATGATTTATTTTAGTGAATGTTCCATGTACACTTGGGAAAACTGTGTATTCTGCTGTCATCAAGTACAGTATTCCATAATTGTCAATTAAGTTGAGTTTCTTGATAGTATGGTTCAAATACTCTAGCTCCTTAGTAATTTTCTGTCCTCCTATCCTATTGATTACTCAAAGAACGATACTGAAATCTTCAACTATAATTGTGGATTTATCTATTTCTTATTTCACACCTTTAGTTTTTGCTTCATGTATTTCAAAATTTTGTTATAAGCTGCACATAGCTTTAAGATTTTTATGTCTTCTTGATAAATTGACATTTTCATTGCTATAAATGAACATTAGAAATATTTTCGTGCTTAAAGTCTATTTTATCTATTATTAATATAGACATTTCAGTTTTCTTATGATGAGGGTTTGCACAGTGTAAATTTTCCATCATTTACTTTGGCTTACCTGGGTCTTTAAATATAAAGTACTTTTTTTTTTTTGGTAAAAACATGTAGTTTTTCTTTAATCCAATCTGATCATCTATGACTTTTTTTTTTTTTTTTTTTTTTTTGCAGTATGCGAGCCTCTCACTGTTGTGGCCTCTCCCATTGCGGAGCACAGGCTCTGGACACGCAGGCTCAGTGGCCATGGCCCACGGGCCCAGCTGCTCCATGGCATGTGGGATCTTCCTGGACCCGGGCAAGAATCCACATCCCCTACATCTGCAGGTGGACTCTCAACCACTGCGCCACCAGGGAAGCCCATCTATGACTTTTAATTGGAGTATTTAGACTACCTATGTTTAATATAATTTTCAATATAGGTGAGTTTAAGTCCACCACCTTCCTGTGTTTTCTGTTTAGGCCATCTGTTCTTTGTTCCCTTTTTGCCTTTTCCTGCCTTCATTGTATTAATTGAGGTTTTTTAAATACATTTTATCTTCACTGTTATATTATTATTTATACTGTTTCATTTTATATGTTTAATGGTTGCTCTATATTTATATGTTTAATGGTTGCTCTATAATGGTTGTTTATATTTGCATTGTTAACTTATCACAATCTACTTTCAAATAATATTGTATCATTTTGAATAATGTAAGAACTCAGTAACAGTATACTCTCATTGCTCCCTCCCCTAGTCCTTTGTGCCATTGGGTTGTAAAATTTTACTTCTATAACTTATCTTACATCTTCCTCCTTCTGTACTTATACCTTTCCATCAAGATTCATTTTTCTAATTGAAGATGATTCAAAGAAATGTAAGTATATCCCATGCTCTTGGATTGTTAAAATGGCCATACTACCCAAAGCAATCTACAGATTTAATGCAATCTCTATCAAATTACACATGACATTTTTCAAAGAACTAAAACAAATTGTCCTAAAATTTATATGGAATCACAAAAGACCCAGAGTTGCCGAAGCAATCCTGAAGGAAAAGAACAAAGCAGGAGGCAAATGTGCCCAGATTCCAGACAACAATACAAAGCTACAGTAATCAAAATAGCGTGATATTGGCACAAAAATAGACATATGGATCAATGGAACAGAATAGAGAGCCCAGAAATAAGCCCACATACCTACGGTCAATTAATCTTTGACAAAGGAGGCAAGAGAATACAATGGAGAAATTAGGAATGTTGGACAGCTGCATGTAAATCAATGAAGTTAGAGCACATCCTCACACTATCACAAAAATAAACTCAAAATGGTCTAAAGACTTAAATATAAGACATGACACCATAAAGCTCCTAGAAGAGAACATAGGCAACACCTACTCTGACATAAATTGTACCAATGTTTTCTTAGGTCAGTCTCCCAACACAATACAAGTAAAAACAAAAATAAACAAATGGAACCTAATTAAATTTAAAAGCTTTTGCACAGCAAAGGAAACCATCAACAAAACTAAAACACAACCCTCAGAATGGGACAAAATATTTGCAAATAATGCAACTGACAAGGGATTAATTTCCAAAATATACAAACAGCTCATACAGCTCAATATCAGAAAGCAAACAAACAACCCAATCAAAAAATGGGCAGAAGACTAAATAGACATTTCTCCAAAGAAGACATACATATGGCCAATAGGCACATGAAAAGATGCTCAACAATGCTAATTATTAGAGAAATGCAAATCAAAACTACAATGAGGTACCACCTCACAGCGATTAGAATGGCCCTCATTAAAATGTCTACAAATAACAAATGCTGGAGAGGGTGTGGAGAAAAGGGAACCCTCCTACACTGTTGGTGGGAATGTAAATTGGTGCAGCTACTATGGAAAACAGTATGGAAGTTCCTCAAAAAACTAAAAATAGAATTACCATATGATCCAGAAATCCCACTCTTGTGCATATATTCAGACAAAATTATAATTGGAAAAGATGCATGCACACTTATGTTCATGGCAGCACTATTTACAATAGCCAAGGCATGGAAACAACCTAAATGTCCATCAACAGATGAAGGAATAAAGAAGATATGATTGAGATAGATAGATAGATATAAAATGAACACACACACACATACACACACACACCACACACACACACACACACACACACACACACACCCTGGAATACTATTCAGCCATAAAAAAGAATGAAATAATTCCATTTACAGCAACATGGATGGACCTAGAGATTATACTAAGTGAAGTAAGTCAGAAAGTGAAGTAAGTCAGAAAGACAAATACCATATGATATCACTTATATGCAGAACCTAAAATATGACACAAATGACCTTATCTATGAAACAGAAACAGACTCACAGACATAGCAAATAGACTTATGGTTGCCAAGGGGTGGGGGGGTGGGGGATGGATGGATTGTGAGTTTGGGACTAGCAAATGCAAACTATTATATATATATGTGTGTGTGTGTATACAAAATCACTTGCTGTACACCAGAAACTAACACAAGATTGTAAATCAACCATACATCAAGAAAATAAATTTTTAAAATAAATAAATAAATAATAAATGAGATTTTTTTTAACATCTTTATTGGAGTATAACTGCTTTACAATGGTGTGTTAGTTTCTGCCGTATAACAAAGTGAATCAATTACACATATACATATGTCCCCATATCCCCTCCCTCTTGGGTCTCCCTCCCACCCTCCCTATTCCACCCCTCTAGGTGGTCACAAAGCACAGAGCTGATCTCCCTGTGCTATGCGGCTGCTTCCCACTAGCTATCTATTTTACATTTGGTAGTGTACATGCCTTTTAAAAAAAAAGGATTCATTCCTCTTTATCAATGTTTTTTTCAAATCATAATTGCCCACTAACATTCCCTAAGAAGAACAATTGCCTTAGAGATTAACCTCCTAATGCTGGCCATATGAAACTCAGAGGGATTTGTTGGGATAAAATAATATGCTCAAAAACACATTATAATCTTTAAAAAGAATTACATATGAGGCCTGCATGTTTCCACAAGTATTTTCACAAGTAACATATACAGTCCTTAATAGGAACATAGCAAGGTTCAGTACTTTCAAATGTTTGATATATGAATGGGCATGAATGCAATTCAGGCTGTTGAGCTAGAATTTGTTTTTGTGCTTTCTGTAAAATGGAATTTGATAAGCAAAGCATACTGTAAACATGGCAAATACTTAGCATACTTAACAGTGAATAGCAGCAAACTATTTTTAAAGCACCACAATATCAATAGCTTTTTATTAAAAGAATATGGGTAAAATTGGTTTGAAAAGCACAAGTGGACACTTTTAAATAAATGCTCTGCTCCATCCTCCCTTTTCTTAGTCAGCATTAACTCATTACAGCCCAAAGTTGTAAAGCTATATTTCTTTCGAAATATACTATAATTCAGATTTTACATCAAGTTGTAATGGCCTTCCTTTCAGTTAGTGTGGTTTTAAACTATTTTTTATCACATAAATACTGTAAATAGCAGTTGGACCTACCCCTCCACACTAGAGAATCGGTTGCTGGAGGGTTCTAGATAGAGAGGAATTAATTTCATTGTATCATCTTTGCAATGCTTGAATTTTTTTCCATGAATATAAATGACTTTCTCAATTTAAAAAAAAAAAGCTGCTGGTTAATAAAACCATTAAGTAACATAATTTTGTAATTTTATTTTGCATGGTCTTATTGATTATAAACTGCAGTAAGTATGCACACCTAGCTTTTATTAGCATTATATCTGAAAAGGCATTTGTTGTGCATAATTGACTACCATTTACTACACTTCATGATTATAAATGCAAAGCATTCATATACTAAATACAAATAATTAGTGACTAATAAAACATTTTTTTCTTGACAGTGTTAAACAGCTAATAAAATATCAAAATTTCATTAATTTCCATTAAAATTAAAATTCATTTAATGGGCTCATGGTTAAGGCCACTACGCAGTTGCTTCAAAGAGTCTCTGGAAGTCAGATAAGGATGCAGTGAAATCTTCTTTCAAATGCCATATGCCCCATGTTTTCTGTAGAATGTTAAAAACAGCAAACAGTGTTGTAATAAAGTGAAACCTGCCATTATTTCAGCATGGTTCATCATTATATCACTGAAACAAGGACACTGCCTCATAAAATCTACTAGCTCCTTCCAGTTTACATTTAGAATTATAGAAAATTAAGTAAGAGATGCAATTAGGTTGTTCTTGTGAAAAAAAATTTAAGAGGTACTGTCTTTCCAAGGCCTCCCTTTGCAAACATTAACACTTTATCATTCAAATGTGTTGTCCCTGTCAACACTGTATTGGGAGCTGGGAGAATCTGACAAATTGGCACTAAGGTAGACGTTTCAGAAATGAGATCACCTCTGAGAACCTAGCAAACTAAAGAGAAAATTCCATTTTCTTCTAACCTCTTTCCATTTAATTGTGGAGACTATTCTAGAATACCAGTTCTTATAAAACAGCTAAGGAGAAAATTATTCATACCCTATATAGGTTCTTGTCATGCCCGAAGAGCAGCTCTGTCTTCAGTAAGGATTTCTTTAATTGGAAGATAGTTGTGTGTCAGTTGATTATTGATGTATAGATTTAAAGCAATTCCTATCAAAATCCCAGCAAGGTTTTTTATAGGTATAGACAAGGTTATTCCAAAAATTATATGTAAAAGCAAAGAAAGTAAAATAACTAAAATAACTTTGAAGAAGAAGAAGAAAATGGGAAGAATCAGTCTATCCCATTTTGAGACTTATAACTACTGTAATCAAAACTGTGTGGTACTAGTAGAGAGACAGACACACAGATCATTACAAAAAATGAAGAAGTGATTGATAAACAGGGTCAGAAACTGGGGGAAGAGCACAGAGAAGAGGTCCCACGGAGGCATGCGAGGCTGGCCCAGGGGCAGCAGATGGGGCTGAGGGTGCAGGGCCAGCCCAACGGGGGAGGCCTGATGGCTGCTCATTCTACCTCTCCTTTGGAGCCTTGACAGACACACTTGCCTGACACAAAGGCCTCCTTCCCCAGTGTTTACAAAATCTTCGGCAAACGTTGTTTCTGACTCCCACTCTGAAGAGGATGAAAGTTAAGTTTCAGGAGTAGAGTTTGCCTGGGGCCACAGGCCCAGGGAGAGAAATAGCCAAGCCAAGACTGTGACTACAGATTGACTTGGGGAATCCTCAGCCACGTGCAGATTCCATATTGAGGGTAGGAAAAGCCTGCCTGCTTTTGGGTTTGCATGTGCATGTCTCAGTGTATTTGGGGGGTTGGATGAAGTGAATTACTTGAATGGTGATTATATTTTCTACTAAAATTATTCATAAACCGAAAAAAATGTGCCCTCTAGATTTTTCATTTAAACTCTAACTCTCGGATCTCCAAAACAAGTTAGCTCTTAAGTGATATTCTGTTAGTGAAATTCAATTTATACCAGTTGGAATGAAAAGTTCCAAACAAGAGTCCCAAAGCTATACAACTTACAAAATGTTTCTCCATATCTTACACCTTAAGTGATAGAAAAAGTTTAAGTTTCGCAAGGTAACCAGCTCTCCTCTTCACTTTCAGGAGGGTGTGCTGTGTTTAGCACAACTGACTTGGATTTAGCAGCATGAACGGGTGCAGCCCTATGTTCATCAGCAGATTCTTTATACATCTCCTTATGTTGTTTGCTTCTCAGACAGCTCAAACGGCTCTACATTGGCTCTAAAATTCAAACAAAACTCCTAGCCTCAAGTTTGAAGACTTACCACAATGGACACATTACCAATTCTCAGTTTAGTTACAGATTCCTATTCATTCTATCAAACCACATCCCTCATCTGCAGTCTTTGGGACAGAATTAAGCTTTCTACTCCAGGATGTACACAATCTCTAGCCATTCTGTTATTTACCAACATTGTCACTTAAAACATGCTCTATATATATACATATAGATACATAGATAGATATAAAATATCTATCTATCTATATAAAATATATATTAGGTTTTAATACTACTACTAGTATGGATACTACTCAGCCATAAAAAGATGAAATTTTGCCATCTGCAACAATACTCTTAATACCTTGACAGCATTAAGCTAAGTGACTAAGTTAGATGGAGAAGGACAAATACTGTATGATTTCACTCACGTGTGGAATATAAAAAACAAGCAAACAAACAAAGAAAACAAATGAACAAACCAAACAAAAAGAAACACATAGATACAGAGAGCAGAGTAGTGGTTACCAGAGGAGAAGAAGGGGTTGGGAGAAATGGGTAAAGGGAGTTAACTGTATGGTGATGCATGGAAACCTAACTTTTGGGGTAAGCACACTGTAGTGTATACAGAAGTCAAAATATAAAGTTGTTCATGTGGGAAAAAAAAAAAACAACTTTCAGAGCTGCCCACTAATTTTGGAATAAAGGACAAATCTTGAACATGACCTCCAAGACCATAAAGGATCTGGCTTCCAATTCCTTCCCCGGTCTCAACTCCCCACTAATTTCTTCCTCGCTCTAGACGTGCCGACTAGGCAGGGTTTCTTTCCATTTCTTGAGCACATCATGGTTTCTATTGTCTCTGGTTTTCCCATCTGCTCTGAGCTCTGTCTGAAAAGTTTTTCTCTCCTTTTGTCACTTAAACCTCATTTCCTCAGGAAAGCCTTTCCTGATGCCTTTATGGCAGGACTGCCAAATTGGGAAATAATACAAATAACAATAGCAACAGTAACAACAATAGCAGCCACAACCACAATAATAACATGTAGCATTTATTGGATGTTCCTGTTGTAGCAGATTCTGTTCTAGACATTTTGCACATATTTATCAATTTATCTTTAAAATAACCTAAAGAGACAGATACTGTTATTGTCCCATTTTACAGATAAGGACTCTGTAGCCAATGAAAAATTCAACCAAGGTCTCAATGCTAGGAATTGAGGAGTGGAGCTTCAAACCACAGGCAGCCTGATCCAGGTCCCATGCTCTTAACCAGTGACACACCATGATACCTCATCTCGCTAAGGTAGAAAATATAGCAATTTTTTATTTCAATGAGAAATGGAAATTCCAGGACACTAAAAGATAAAGATTCCTCAGATTTCCTAGGCCCTTACCCCTGTCAAGCAATATCAAATCCAAATACTATTTGTGCTGCTTACAGCCTGTTATCTGAAAGTGAGACTCTTCAATTACCCAGTTTCATAGGTTCCCACAGTTGGTGTGATTCACTGGTTCTTAAGGTGAATCACAGAGGGGTTCTTAGGGTCTTGAAAAGCACAAGACAATACTTCCAAAAAAGGTCAAGGGGTACTATGATCACATTATTACTTTCCTTGGAGCAGAAATTATGAGCCAAAGTTGAAATCCAATTTTAAAGTTTTTTGGCCTATTTGAGATTCAGAGGAACAAGTTTCTTTCAATTTGTACATATCATAAAAGGCAAACAAGCAGGATTTTATACAAGTTTTATGAAAAACTGGCTTTAAGCAGAGTGGAGAATAATGCAGACACTAATTCTCTTTCAGTGTAAATGTCCATAGGTCATAGCAATATGTAAATACATATCATAAAATCATGATAATTGTACTTTAGTCTCTTAAGAAGAAAAGATACTTCTACAGCTGTGCCTGTGGCTTCAGACCCATTAAGGGAATTTTCCTAAGAATGCACCAGTGTGCCCTGCACTTCCTGAGGACCCTCCCCCATCCTCTCCTGTTTCACCCTGCACTTCTCTTTTTCTTCAATAGTCTGTACTCTTGTCTTTATTTTCCTTTCTTCCTCACAGGCCCATGAGAGCAGGGACCATTTCAGTCTAGTTCACACTTTGTGTGCTGGTCCAGAAAGTCTGTCGACTGATGATCAGCTACACTGTGACAGGCTGATTCAACAAGTAATTCATTTATTATTTTTATTTATTTATTTGTTTGTTTGTTTGCGTTACTTGGGCCTCTCACTGTTGTGGCCTCTCCCGTTGCAGAGCACAGGCTCCACACGTGCAGGCTCAGCGGCATGGCTCATGGGCCCAGCCGCTCCAAGGCACGTGGGATCTTTCCAGACCGGGGCACAAACCCGTGTCCCCTGCATCGGCAGGTGGACTCTCAACCACAGCGCCACCAGGGAAGCCCTCAATTTATTTTTTTTAACAAATATTCTCTAACATGTAGGAGAATATAAAAAATTGACAAGACACAGATCTTGTCAAGAATTCTACAATCTAATGAGGAAAACAGATGAGGTCACAGGCCATTTCAGTAGCTGTATGCTTCAAAAGGTATAAACATTGGATGCTATCAGAACACTCGGCGGTGGGGCGGGGGGGGACCCAGAGTCTTGGGGGATTGAAATATATTGCCCAGAGGAAGAGTCACTTATTTTGATAACTAAAGGAGGATTTGAAGCTAAGGAGGGAGAAGGTACTCCCATGAAAAGGCCCAGAGGTATTGGTCTGCTACCTAAGAAACTGGATTTCATTCTGTGGGCAACAGAGAGACAGTAAAGGATTCTCAGGGAAAAAGCAGTATGATCAAATGTGCACTTTAGAAATCTCCTCCAAAATATATACACTACTGTATCTGAAATAGATAACCAACAAAGACCTACTGTATAGAACAGGGAACTATACTCAATATCTTGTAATAACCTATAATGGAAGAGAATGTTAAAAAAAAGAAAAAAAAAAATATACACACACATATATATATATATGAATCACTTTGCTGTACACCTGAAACTAACATAACATTGTAAATCAACTATCTTTCAATAAAAATTTAAAAAGAAAAGAAAAGCCCCTCCAGCTGCAGTGTGCAGAAGGGGTTGGAGGGAGGGTTGCTAGCTGGCAGGAGTGAGGAGATTATTACAGTCATCCCCGAGAGGAATGTTGGCACCCCAATCTAAAAGAACTTCAGTTAAGCCTAGAGAGAAGTGGAAATGAATTTTAAACCTATTGAAGGAATAGAATCAAGAACATTTCAGGACTGATTAGATGTGACTCCAAGGTCTCTGATGGAGACTTCTTGGGTCCCTGCCTAAGTAGCCATATATACAGGATTTAGATGGTGTGTGTACACATGCATAGGATCATTTTTCATGCCCTCTAATTCCCTTTTAACTTCTTATAATTAGATATTACAATGTCCAAAACCAGAATTTTTTTCTCCAAATAATACCCAATATCAAGGTCTCTACCCAAGGATTCATTCCATATATAGTGCACTGCCTTTCTTCCTCAACGTTGCACAGCAAGTTCCTATCAGAATCTTGGGCCTCCTCACGGAGTTCTGACCCTTAAAAACTTTTCATGGGAAAGTTCAGTTTAGTACTTTTTAATGATCCAGTTACAAAGCTCGGATCTGGCCTTTCTCCCGCACTTGCCTCCTGTGCTTTTTAGTTGCTTCCAGTACCTCACCTTCATCTTTAGGGAAATGCAATGAATCCCAGCATCACTGGTCCATATCACCTGAAAATATAGGTCAAACATAAAGAGAAGTCCTCTGAAATTAAATTTACCTCAAAAAACAATTATCTTTCCCTTTGCTATCAACATTTAATATTGCTTTCAGAAAAGGATTCTACTTGCTTCTTTATTATTTTGGTATTCCACTATTTTTTGAAAATAATAGTCAGACGTTCCATATACTGTATGGCCACAGGGGGAATTTAGCTAGAGTTCAGACTTTCATGCATGAGCACCAAAGGAAGCAGGAGGGGATTCAGCGGAGTGAAGGCCAGTCCTTTACAAATTAGGAGGCATAAATCGAGATAAGGTAAAGTAAGTTTCCACTAGCCCCATGAACAGTACTGCCATGCTCTGTAACATTCAGATCGCTGAACGCTGAAAGGAACAGAGCCCTGAAATATTACTGATGAAATGATTATGAAAAAGAACTGCCTAGTGGGATCTGTATTTTTGTTCTTGTCTCTCCAAGTTCTGCACGACTTCCATTACGAGAGCTCTCAAACGCAAGGCACAAAAGCCCAATCTGATGAGGAAACAGCTTCTGATTCCCCCACCACAGCACTTTCCCTGATTTCTCTGATAGGCAGTTGATATCCACATATAGACCTTTTTTCAAGATGCTCCTTTCACAGAATAATGAATCACACACTGCGCTTCTAGTATGACAGTTTTGCAGAAACCCATGCACCAGTCATTGTTTCCCTAACCATATTCTAGTTTCAAAGTATAATTTAGTAGTCCAAGGATATAAATGATACAAAATCAGTCTCAGCTTTTAAGAATTTGTGTTAATTTTTAGAATTATTTTTATCTTAAATGTTCTCTTTTATTGTACAGTTTCTTTTCTGTGGTTGGAAACATTTAAAATATCTTCTTATTACATAGAATATAAATGGTATGAAAGTTGAATACAGTCTACACAATATTAGAAATGAAGTGGTTAACAAGGCATATCACGCATTATCTTAAGACACAAGGATACATTGAATCGATGCAACCAAAAGAGTAACGTTAATGGTTTAATCTGGAAGCGTTATGGAGTCCAAACTTCTATGGGAGGAAGGGGGGAGAGTGATGATTGGTTTTTCACATGAAAACTTCAATTAGGAAGTTACTCATTCTCTCCAAGAGGTATTTTAAGTACCCTTCCTTTTGTTGTAGCACAGCAGAGAACAAAGGAACTGAACATATAGGCAAACAGCCAGGGAGCTTAAATAACAGAACTGAAGCTTAGGAAAAAACTCACAAACAAAATAAAATGGTGGGGACTTCCCTGGTGGCACAGTGGTTAAGACTGCACTCCCAGTTCAGGAGGCCTGGGTTCAATCCCTGGTCAGGGAACTAGATCCCACATGCATGCCGCAACTAAGAGGTCGCATGCCTCAACTAAGGAGCAACTAAGGAGCTCGCCTGCCACAACTAAGACCTGGTGCAACCAAATAAATAAATTAAATTAAATGGTGAAACAGCATCCATTTTGTGGGAAGCGATTCTCCTTATTAATACAATCGATAAATACCTTACTTAAGGGAAACACTGAGCATATGTAAAAGTAAAGACCAAATTGTAGTAATGGCTCTAATCTAAATTGTAGCAAATCAGCACAGGCCAGTTTTATATAAGAGCCATTAAAAGAGTCAGTAAAACTTGGAAAATTTTAAAATAATTAAAAATATAAATAATCATAGAAATAAAAGTTATCATATATTGATTATTTACCATTTTCAAGACACCATGCTAAATATTTTATGTATTGCATTATTTAATCCTCACAATAAACCTATGAGACATGTGCTTATTTAATGCCCATTTTATAAATGAAGAAATTGATGCTTAGAGTGGTCCAAAAATTTGCCAAGTACAAGTAAGTGGTAAAAACAAGATTTTGACTCAATCAGAATGACTCCGGTTATCAGGCTCTTTATTACTACTCTAAGGAGAACTAGTGTCCAGTAAAGCAGATTATTCTCCTGATGGCCTTCACCAGCTTCTTAATAAGAATAAGCTTAATTAATTAATTAATAAGAATGATTCCAGCTTACATTGCAATCTCAGTAAATAATATTCATAATTTTTGTGTAACCTTATGCTTAACTTTCTAGAAAATGTGTGTAGTCTAATTATAGAGTAAGAGTTTAGTTATTCTCAAACATTGTTTCATAATTAGAGTTTCAAATTAGTGTTAATTTCATTCCCAGATCCCATGTAGAAACAGCATACCTTATAGGATATTTTTACAAGACAAAATTCAATCCGGGAGTGTTACATGTTACAGAAATACTGAACATAGCTACAATTGATGTCATTTTTATTGGTGGCAAAGTTGCATGAGCTTTATAGGCAATTTTTACTAATAATTCCTCTATCTTCTATCTAGGTATTTGTGCTTTCTTTGTGTATGACAATCATTTTTCTCATCTAAATATTTATACAGAAGACTTACTTATACACACATGCATAAATGCATACACTCACACTTAACGTGCTTGCTTCACATATGTAAACAAGAACACACAGCTACAGGGGTTTTTGGTTTTTTTTAAATTTCAAGGCTATTGTGGTTGAACAGCTACTTTGATAGCTTAGCAATTATATTCATGCAGTGCCAGCAACTGCCCAGGCTATGATATAAGGGTGCTAATGATATTATATTCACTGAACTGCCATAATAAGTTTCCACAGAAAGATAACTTAATTGGCAAACTTAATTGGCAGCCTATTATCAGGGTACATATATGGGTGCTCTGGAGTTTGGAATGTGTTCACTGAAGCCAAGGTAATTGAGGCATCAGGTGATTTGAGGAGCAGTGATTAGGATCATCTGTGTGCAATGTGTAGTGAGTAAGAACATGTGTAGGAGAGAATCCTTTTCATGAGACATTTAACTGTTGAGACCTCTGAATAACCTTGCTATTCTTTTACCCTCCTCACTTCTTCTAAACACAAGTTGGAAATAGTTTAGACAAATATTCCTGAGATCAATTTTTATAACAATCCTCAGAAAGTAGGGTAAAAAACTAAATTTATTTTTAAGGTAAACTTTACTTAATACATATTCTCATAAGTGTACATTTACACTCAGCCAACAATCATATATCAATATAAAGTCTGTGAAGTACATAGAAAACTCATAAATAACTGAATGAATAACCAATAACAACTTCCTAGTTATTAATAAAAATAATTCTGATTATAAATATTAAAGAACACATCCATTTATTCTGGATTAGATTGTATAAATTCAAATTTTTATTAGGTCTGCGGTGCCTAATATTGGTGGGAAAAAATATCATAGTACTCAAGTAAAGCATGAATCCTTAGGATTTGCTGCATAAGCTATAAGTAAAAATTATTATTCTAAATAGAAGAAGTCAGAGGTAAAATTCTATTCAATGTATTTTATTGTCTAATAGATGCTGACAGATATTTGTTGAATGAATGAATGTATATTTGGTGATCAGAGTTTTGTAATCTGATTAGGAGGTTATAGTAACTTCCTTTGGGATAATTTTCCATAGTACCTCAACCACATTTACCACGAAACAGTATTGAATTTTAAACACTATGTCACATTACTAAAAAACTGTAAAATATATTATTCCAAATATTAACTGGTAAATTTTACTAAATCAGAGTCTATATAGTCATGACTATATAATCATTGAGTGCTTATGTAAATAATAATTTCCCAAAGTGTAAGGAAACTGAAAACTTAGCACTACATATGAATGAAATGCTAATGAAGCCTTGGAAATAGCCATGACCACATCTTAAACAGACTATGTAGAAGCATTAGAACTGACTCTGACAGGTTGCTGGAAACCTGGAGACACCTTCTCTTTCTGGATCCCACAGAATCTAGGTCATAGCCCTGACTATGGTCTTTCTATATTATTTTTCTCTTAAAAAAAATAAATTGTGTGAGTAATCTTTAAACTTGAACAAAATAGTCTTGGTCAAAAAGTAGCATTACCTACTCACTAATGAAAGATTTAAACTTGGAGACAACCTTTCATTTCCTTTAAGTCACGTCTCTAGTTTTCCTATGTCAGAGTTCAGCATAGCCACTTTATATTTAACAAAAAACCTTTCATGCTGTTAGAGTCTAATTAGGTAGTGACATTACGGGTAAACTCTGAAGAACAGATATTTGAAAAAGTAGAGAAAGAGGTCATGTCTGCTGAGCACATCTCAGTGCAATAAAACTCCTAATATGTCCTAATAACTGGCATCAGAATAACCCGACTAATAGGTAAATTAACGCTGTCAATAGAGAAAGAAAAACAAAATCCTCACCTAACATGACTTCTTTCAACTAATATTTTCTATAATAGATCTGATAAAAAGAGGTTAGTAGTTACAAGGCAGACACTGATTACACAAAAAGACTTTCCTTGTCCATGAGTCATCTACCTTACTGAAGAAAGGAATAATTAACAACCTATAAAGCTTTTATTAGATTCTAATGAAGAGGTACAGCGGCTAAAATTTATCTATCTCACAGCTAGCATGGAGTCCTTTATAACTTTCTCAATATTCACAATTATTTTTAACCATCTTCCCTGAAAAATGAACTCACTTTCCTGATTCCCCTATTTCTGTCAATATTACAATCATCCTTCTACTCATTCAGGAAGAAAAATCTAGACATAATATCCAGATCCATTCAGTCATCAAATCCTATCATTGTTTCCCTTGGGATATTTCTCAGATCCAGGCTCTGTCTTTGAATTTGTTAAAATCAACCATAGCATGGTTAGATCTAGGAATTCCTGGAACCGAGAGCCCAGACACACATTGATGAACAAGATAAAAGTTGTAAGGAAATCTGTTGTGTTTTGGCTGTTCAGTGTACATTTGTCTTTCTTCTAGTATTTTCTTCTTCCACAATGAATATATTCTTGAGGGCCTCAGAGTATTATGAAAGCTTATTGGATTTGATCTTGTTAAGGAAGTTGGGGAAGACTTCCCCAGGAAATCTAATCTGAAGCTGAACTATGAAATATGAGTAGGAAAAAAACTAAGCAATGAAGAGAAGGAAGGGTGATCCAGACTGAGGGAACATTATGTACAAAGGCTCTGTGATGGTGAATACAAGAGACAAAAAGAAGGTGCTCGCTGCTCCATCAGAGAGAAATGGGGAAGATGGTCACGTGAACGAGCCTGGAATGGAAGGGGGGGACAAAACCATGCAGTCTTGAGGGCCATGTTAAAGAATTTTGTCTTTATCCAAAAATCACTGTATATTCCATAAAATTTCAAATGCAATATGTTGCTAAAAGAAACTGTCTTCACCTTGGACTCTGATTTCTCCTTCTTTATTTCTTATTTTTTTCATGAATGATGTCATCCATCCAGAATCTAAAACGGAAACATGGAAACTTCCATCTTTTACCACATTCAGTTGGTCACTATGGTCAGTCAATTCTACCTCCTATATATGCCTCAAATGTAGGCCATTTCTATCACTGCTGTTTAATTCAGACCTCATTTTTTAGTGATTTACATCATTAGAATTCTCCCTGTTCTCTTAGCTCAGCCTCCCTCTAATCCATCCTCCTCACTGTTCCCAATGTAACCTTTTAACATGATTAATATAATCACATAAATCCCCTGCTTAGAATCCTTTATAGTAACGCTGACTTTTGGTTCAGATTTCTTAGTTTACTGCACAAGCCACTACCTAAATCTTTATTCTCAGGATTGCAACCTCTTTAAAAGCCTTTTTGATTTCTTTACTGAGCTTCTTACAACATGAATGAGACGTACTGTTTCAACTACATGCCTTTGAGCATAATGTTCTTAATTTGGGCTCCCTTCTCAGCCTTCTCAAAATAACGCCTTGACTTCTAGACTCAACTAAAGCATCATCTTCTCAGGTGAGACTCTGACTCACTCACTCACTCCTCCTCTGCTTCTGTCAACTTTATTAATAGAGTACCTATAAAAGGTTTAGTAATCCTTGGTTTTAAGGTTTGTTGCCTCAACCAGATTGCAATAGAATTGAGTGCAGGGCTATCCTATCTATCACCATATCTCCAGCACCTAGAGCAATGCTTGACTCTCAAGTAACTCAATAACTTTCTGTTGAACTAGATTTTACATGACAATTCATTTAATTTGTATAATAATCTTGTGCAGTAAGCAATTTTAAAGCTATTAAAGTTGAAACTATGATGCAGAGAAGGTAAGTAAGTACCTTGCTCAAGTAACGGTTCTTCAACTAATAAGGGAATCTCTGCCCCTTGCAATGAAAGGCCAGTATTTACTGTATAGATAGCTCTTTATTTTCTGAGACATGATTTAGCCTCACAGTTTATTGTCTACTCGTGGACCATTATTAACATTAAATGTAACTCAGTCAAGAGACTCCAGTTGAGGATTTCATTGTAAAGAGCCCATATATATAATATATTCTTTTACAATTGTAATAGTCTAAGAGCAATAATAATGATAGTAGTAATCTAAGAAACTCCCACAACTTCAAACATAAGGCCACTATCATCTCTCTATAATAGAGACACATGCTCCTAACATCACTGAATGATTTTGTGAAGTTTGGAATGAAAGTGAGAAATGTAACTTTACTTATCTCTTGGGTTCCAAGAATTTTCAGGGAAGAAGGAGTTTGCAATTTTGTATCAGTTAGTCAGGAAAGACCTCACTGAAAAAGTGAAGCTCATTTAGCAGCCTAAAAAATAGAAGTCAGACCAGCTGAGATTGCCATTCCAAGAGAAACTGAGAGCCACACAGGTCAAGGGAGAAGAAAGTTTGAAGAAGGAAGGAGGATGAACAGTGACAAACGCTACAGAATGGTCACTTAAGACCAAGACTGAGGAAACACATGATGGTTTTCAAGATTTTTATAGAAGTTTCAGGGGAAAGGCAGGGACAAATAAAAACAGAAACAAAACAAAAACCCAAGTTGCAGCAAGTTGGAGAGTGATTAGAGGTAAGAAGGAAATTCAGCATATATAAACTACTTTTTCCAATAAAATGGCCATTGCACCCTCCACACTGAAGCCATCAAGAAACCATCTGTTTGTTCTTCCTTGAAAATGTATCCACGTTTACCATTACTCCTCTCCTCCAATGCTATCCCTAATCTAAGCCACCACCATCTCTTTTCTGGACAGTTAGCATAGCCTCCCAACTGGCCATTCCACTTACACTCTTGTCTGCCTAGAGTCTATATGCCACAAACAGCAAGACTATTCTAACTAAAATATCACTTCTCAAATCAAAACTCACCAATAGCTTCCCTTTCAATCAGCAATAATATGGTTAGATCTAGGGATTCCTGGAATAGTCACAAGAACCTACGTGATCTGTCCCCTGCTAACACCTCCTTGACCTCAAATTCTACAACTGCCCACTTCCTTCACTCAGTTTCAGCTATAGTAGCCTCATTATATTCCTCAAATAAGTCAGATATTGTTTTGCCCCAGGACCTTTGTGCATGCTCTTCCTGTTGCTTGAAATACAGTTCCCTTCAGGTATCTCTATAATTTATTCCTTCCTTTCTTTCAGGTTTTTGCACAAATAGTACTCCTCAGTAAAGTCTTCCCTGAGCATCTAACATAAAATTGCAAACTCCTCCCCCAGACCTCTCTCTACATCTCTTCCCTGCTTTTCTCTTTTTCCATAGTACTTATTATCATATAACATTCTACCTATTTTATTTACTCCTTAGTTTATCTCCACACACTATAACATTAGCTTCATCGGAGCAGGGATTTGTATCTGCTTTATGAACTACTGTATCTCCAGCACCTAGGACATGCCATTCACATAAAAAGTATTGAATTAATATTTTTTGAATAAATGAAAGAGTGGATATAAAGAGAAAGAATGAGATTAGATGGAGGAAGTAAAGGTTCATGGAAGGATTTTATGAATATGGACAATACCAGAACCTGTGTATGTACTAATGGAAAAGAGACAAAAGAAAGTAAAATGTTGAAGACATAGGAAAATAAGGAAATTATTGACAGAACAATGTCCCTAAAGCAGCAAGAAAGTGCATGAGTTTTAGCACAAATATAAAATTAAAAGTGCATAGAATGGTGCCAAATCTGTGTTCACTGGGATTTGGTGTTTGCTGCTCTTAATTCTCAGAAATGAATTTAAATGCAAAAATGGAGGTTAAAACAACTTGAGGTATATCAAAAATAAAGATGCTTTTCATTGTATTTTCATGAAAAGAAACACTGTCATACAAACTAATATTATTCATGATTCTTAAGAATTATAGTAATCATTATTGGTATCACTGTGACTTGTTTAAATGTGCAGTACAGTTTCTATAAAAATGCATTTTATTCATGATTTTAGGGAAACCTACCAAAGAATTCACATCACCATCAAACCATATCCAAGTCATTGAGCCATTAAGAAAGCCCAACTATTAGACATGATCAACACATTTTTAAAGATATCCTAGGTTAATGGGAGATAAAAGGAGACCCATTGTTTTTCCATCTGGATCCAGCATTGCACAAATTAATGTAAAAGCTAAAATAAAAGTGATTTTCTTTTTTACTATCCAGGAAATTAAATCAAAGAAGAACTCAAATATCACATCAAACAAAATGTCCTCAAATCAATTTCACATGCCCAATGGCCCTGATTGTTTTGACAGCGTATAAAGAAAGGACTTATTGAGGGGTTCAAACACTTGGCATCAGATTTGGCTCTTCTGCCTACTTTGTCTATTTCCAATTTCTAATCATACTTCCAAGAATGTTACATTCCTCCTCTGAAAGTATATCATCTTATCTAATGTCACTTCCACTGTTCTATATCAAGCTCTCATGACCTCTCTTAGGGACCACCACAGCAGCCTCCTTACCAAACCCTCACTTTTCAGTACTTAGGACCAAGTGGTTGCCTACAAGTGACTAAGTGATTACACTATAGATCTCACAAAATTATGCTATTTTCTGTGGATGTTTTAATGACAATAGAGCTCCAAGCTGGTCAAACTCCACAAGTGTCATGCAGAATCACAAACTAACCTTAAGTTGGGTCTGGATGGAATGTCCTGTAGAGAAACCCTTAGATTAATTAAAGTAACTAATAAGCCATAAATCAGTCATTTGATCAGGTATTTTCTATAAGATGAAGTAACACTATTTCAGAAGGTACACTTGTGACATCTTTTCCACCAAAACTATTTTGCTTCAATACTCCCACAGAGTATAACACCACATCGGATTGATTAATAAGAAATCTGAGAGTTATTATATCCCCTAAGATGCCACTGGCTGAAACTAATAGAAATCTTGAGTAAAACTGGCTTACACAACAAATGTATCTCACATAACACTTCTCTTTAGCACTAGTTCCCCTTCTCTGTAATATTCTTGGAAGTCTTCCTTCACATGTTGGCATCACCCCCAGACTGGCAGGAAGGTGGTGGCAGCAGGTTCAAGCATCAGTTCCATACATGACAATACCCAGAAAAGGAAAACGGACTATGGCTCCTGCTTCTCCTATTTAGGAGTGCGAAAAATTTTCAGAAGCGCCCTGGTGTATGTTGAATCGTGTCCCCTGTGATTGGGATCTTATTTGGAAATGGGATCTTTGCAGATGCAATTAGTTAAAATGGTGTCATGTTCAATCCATGATGAACAAAATATCAATAGCTTAATTAAAGCCAGGCTCTTTACTGTCTTCAAATAAAGACAGTATTATTGATTAGTATGGGCCCCAAATCTAATGACTAGTGTTCTTATAAAAACGTCATGTAAACACAGAGAGACAGAGAAGACACACAGTAGAGAAGGTTATGTGAAGACAGAGGCAGAGATTGGAGTGATCTTGGCTGCAAGCCAAGGAACGCCAGATATTGTGGGCAACGACTAGAAGCAAGGAAAGAGGCATGGAACAGATTCTCCCTCGGAGCATCCAGAAGAAACCAACCCTGCAGGCATTTTGATTTTATTTATTTATTTATTTTTACATCCTTATTGGAGTATAATGGCTTTACAATGGTGTGTTAGTTTCTGCTTTATAAAAAAGTGAATCAGTTATACATATACATATGTTCCCATATCTCTTCCCTCTTGTGTCTCCCTCCCTCCCACCCTCCCTATCCCACCCCTCTAGGTGTTCACAAAGCACTGAGCTGATCTCCCTGTGCTATGCGGCTGCTTCCCACTAGCTATCTACCTTACGTTTGGTAGTGTATATATGTCCATGCCGCTCTCTCACTTTGTCACAGCTTACCCTTCCCCCTCCCCATATCCTCAGGTCCATCCTCTAGTAAGTCTGTGTCTTTATTCCTGTCTTCCCCCAAGGTTCTTCATGACATTTTTTTTTCTTAAATTCCATATATACATGTTAGCATAGGGTATTGTCTTTCTCTTTCTGACTTACTTCACTCTGTATGACAGGCTCTAAGTCCATCCACCTCATTACAAATAGCTCAATTTCATTTCCTTTTATGGCTGAGTAATATTCCATTGTATATATATGTGCCACATCTTCTTTATCCATTCATCCGATGATGGACACTTAGGTTGTTTCCATCTCCAGGCTAGTGTAAATAGAGCTGCAATGAACATTTTGGTACATGACTCTTTTTCAATTATGGTTTTCTCAGGGTATATGCCCAGTAGTGGGATTGCTGGGTCATATGGTAATTCTATTTGTAGTTTTTTAAGGAACCTCCATACTGTTCTCCATAGTGGCTGTACTAATTCACACTCCCACCAGCAGTGCAACAGTGTTCCCTTTTCTCCACACCCTCTCCAGCATTTACTGTTTCTAGATTTTTTTGATGATGGCCATTTTGACTGGTGTGAGATGATATCTCATTGTAGTTTTGATTTGCATTTCTCTAATGATTAATGATGTTGAGCATTCTTTCATGTGTTTATTGGCAGTCTGTATATCTTCTTTGGAGAAATGTCAATTTAGGTCTTCTGCCCATTTTTGGATTGGGTTTTTTGTTGTTGTTGTTATTGAGCTGCATGAGCTGCTTATAAATTTTGGAGATTAATCCTTTGTCAGTTGCTTCATTTGCAAATATTTTCTCCCATTCTGAGGGTTGTCTTTTGGTCTTGTTTATGGTTTCCTTTGCTGTGCAAAAGCTTTGAAGTTTCATTAGGTCCCATTTGTTTATTTTTGTTTTTATTTCCATTTCTCTAGGAGGTGTGTCAAAAAGGATCTTGCTGTGATTTATGTCATAGAGTGTTCTGCCTATGTTTTCCTCTAAGAGTTTGACAGTTTCTGGCCTTACATTTAGGTCTTTAATCCATTTTGAGCTTATTTTTGTGTATGGTGTTAGGGAGTGATCTAATCTCATACTTTTCCATGTACCTGTCCAGTTTTCCCAGCATCACTTACTGAAGAGGCTGTCCTTTCTCCACTGTACATTCCTGCCTCCTTTATCACAGATAAGGTGACCATATGTGCGTGGGTTTATCTCTGGGCTTTCTATCCTGTTCCATTGATCTATCTTTCTGTTTTTGTGCCAGTACCATACTGTCTTGATTACTGTAGCTTTGTAGTATAGTCTGAAGTCAGGGAACCTGATTCCTCCAGCTCCATTTTTCGTTCTCAAGATTGCTTTGGCTATTCAGGGTTTTTTCTGTTTCCATACAAATTGTGAAATTTTTTGTTCTAGTTCTGTGAAAAATGCCAGTGGTAGTTTGATAGGGATTGCATTGAATCTGTAGATTGCTTTGGGTAATAGAGTCATTTTCAAAATGTTGATTCTTCCAATCCAAGAACATGGTATATCTCTCCATCTATTTGTATCATCTTTAATTTCTTTCATCAGGTTCTTATAATTTTCTGCATACAGGTCTTTTGTCTCCTTAGGTAGGTTTATTCCTAGATATTTTATTCTTTTTGTTGCAATGGTAAATGGGAGTGTTTTCTTGATTTCACTTTCATATTTTTCATCATTAGTGTATAGGAATGCCAGAGATTTCTGTGCATTAATTTTGTATCCTGCTACTTTACCAAATTCATTGATTAGCTCTAGTAGTTTTCTGGTAGCATCTTTAGGATTCTCTATGTATAGTATCATGTCATCTGCAAACAGTGACAGCTTTACTTCTTCTTTTCCGATTTGGATTCCTTTTATTTCCTTTTCTTCTCTGATTGCTGTGGCTAAAACTTCTAAAACTAGGTTGAATAAGAGTGGTGAGAGTGGGCAACCTTGTCTTGTTCCTGATTTTACACTCTAGCCTCCAGAACTGTGAAAGAACACATTTCTTTTGTTTTAAGCCACACAGTTTGTGGTAATTTGTTACAGTAGCCTTAGGAAAGGAATACAATCCTGAAGCCTACTTCCTTGTGGGTCATGTTTCCAGGATGGGTCACAAGTCTATTCCTAAACAAATCACTGGCAGGGAAAATGGATTACAACCGTTGGTTTAGACCAGTCATTTGTGGTGGAATGGATTGTGGAGACTCATCCACAATGACCACTATATAGTTACGTTTTATTTCTCCCTCTTCCTTACCACTGTCACATTCAATCACCAAGTTCTGTAGACTGTGGTTTGTGAATATCTCTTGTCTGCATGCCTTTCTTTTTATTTTGTATTTCATCTTTTGAGTCCTAAAAGCATTCACATGGTTCAAAAATCAAAATATATCACAAAAACCAAAATATACACCCACAAGTTTCCTTCTCACCTATGCCTCAATCATTCTGTTCCACAGCCATCACCTGGGACTCAGGTAACCACTTTTATTAATTTCACATACAGTATCTTTCCAATATTTCCATGTGCAAATATTAAAAAAAATGATAAAATATATTGCCCTTACACAAAAGGTAGCACTTTTTATCTGCACTATATCCTGGAGGTCTCTCCTCTAAAAATTTTGAATATCCTTCTACATTTTCTATCCCTTTCAGCACTCTTTCACATTAAGCCACAGTATTTCTCTCCTGGGGGACTACAACTACCTCTAAATGGTAATGGTGCATTCAATGTTGACCCAGACCAAACAGCAACAATAGTAATCTTTATAAATTTTAATCATTCCTGTCACTTCACTTGAGAGGCCCTGATGATAAAGTCTACCTAAGACCAGCTATATAATTTTTAGGTACAAGTACAAAGTGAAAATGTGGGGCTCCTTGTTCAAAACTTATTAAGAATTTCCAATGGTGAAAACGGAGCATGGAAACAAGCATGGGATTCTTCTAAACAAAAAACACTGTGCAACTGCACAAGTCTCACACCCATGAAGCCATCTCTGAGTCTGCATATTATTTGTAAACTACCATTAATCTGACCCTAAATACTCTTCCTAATCCTATACTCAAGTTCCCCGGATATTCTAGGCCATCACCATACTAGATTATGTCAACTTCTCATGTCCTAGATTTTTCTCTCTCCTACCACTTTCATGCACTATTCTCTCCTTATCTTTCCTGCTTCTTCACCTGTTAAACTTTGCATATCCTTCAGCTCTTGGCTAGTATTTCACTTCCTCTGGGAGACCTCCTGTGAATTGTTATACTAGGTAAGAGTCCCCCTACTGTATGTTCACAGATCCCCCTGTAATCTGACTCATAACCCATCATTCTTGGAAATAACCTGTGTCTGCTTGGCCAAATATTAATGTTACCTAATATTTATTGAGTGCTTATTATGAGCACCCCCAAGGCGGGGACTAAGGTAAGGTGAGTGAGGCACTCGCCTTCAGAACAAAATTTAAGAAGGTGCCAAAAAAACTATGTAATTAAGATCTATAATATTTTAATGCAATAGTTCAAAAAAATCAAAATTCATGCAAAAAATCCATGATGAACAAAATACTAACATTTTAGTTAAAGACAAGCTCTTTTCTCTCTACAACTAAAGACATATTACTGATTTTTCTTTTTGCTTCAGGCTATGATATGGCTCCGTACTGGTGCCCAGCATTGTGCTAAGCCCTCTACATACTTCAACTAAATTAATTCTCAGAGCAGTTCTGTTGCAAAGAGATCATTATCCTCCTTTTACAAATGAGATGTCCTTAGGTGTAAAGAAGTTAAGCAATTCTGCTCAGTGCCACAGCTAAGGAGTGGTGCTGAGATTCACACTCTAGCCAGCCTGCCCCCGCAGTCCCTGCTCTTAATTACTGCTAAATTACCTCCTGGTAGGTGGATAATTGGAAATTTTACCACATACTTTCTATTTTGAATACATGTTTAGACAGAGCATAAATTACCTGACCCAAAAATATGTCTTTGGGAGGAGGGGAGAAATAACATGAGAGAACAACTTTTATAAAAATAAAAACATAAAAACATTTGGCTACTTAATATGCATCAAAGACTAGCAAATTTAGTCATTTGCTAAATTTCAAATACCAACTTGTTCATTCTTAAGGCATTATTTTTTAAAATCTTAAAAATCTTTATGTAAGAAATATTCACTTAATAAAGACATGTCTATTAGAAAAAAATGTATCCATTCCAGTTAACATATCAGTCAAATCGTATCCATATGCTAATTTGCCCTTGGGAGCTAAAATTATGTTAACTAGATTTTCTCCTATACTGTATGTATGATCATCCTTCTATTAGAGCCAGTAACATGATTTTGTGAAAAGAGATAATACAAATGAGATTTTTGCAACATTGAGGACAAACAATGTTCCTAATTTTTTGTGATTTTTTTCACCTCCTCCTTCATCAGGTAATTGTATTCTTCATTTTTGTTGTTTTCTTAATGTTGCAAAATAAATATAAGAATAACAATAATTTTATCCATGATGTTCATACTCCAAAGTTTTAAAAAATGACTCTTTTGGTGACTGTTTCATTCTTTTTAAAAATCATTATGGAATAAGGAAAGAACAAATGTTTCCACTGCATTTTACACTTGAGGAAACAGAAATGCAAATAGCCTCAGTGACTTACCCCAGATGACTCAGAAACTGACATTCGTTATATTTGGATATGATGGTCAATTTTTCATATTGTAGTCTAATTCTGAACCTTAGGTAGGTGAAGAAGAGAAAGTGTTTCTGATTAAGAGAAAACAGAAAATGTGACAAACTGGGGGTGAGAGGAGACAGGGTAAACCTGGGACACTTAAGAGTCATGTAAATTCTATAAACAAACCTACAGTTGACCCTTGAACCACCTGGGGGTTAGAGGTGCCAAGCTTTGTGGCTGTTGAAAAATCCATGTATAACTTTACAGTTGCCCCTTTGTATCCACTGTTCCACATCCATGGATTCAACCAACTGCAGGTGGTATAGTACTACAGTATGTATTTATTGAAAAAAACCTGCATATAAGCAGACCCATGCAGTTCAAAACCATGTTGTTCAAGGTTCAACTGAATTTGCATAGTAACATTATATGCAATAGGTTCATATATTCTATTTTTGCTACCATACATTTGAATAGGTGATATACATAGGAATAAACTGAAATCAATATCACCAATAATAAATGATGGAACTAGAATTCATATCCATGTCTTTTGACCCTGAGATTCTTCTTTTTAATATCATAAAACTAAAGAAAGAATTATTTACAATGTTTCTTAGAAATTGATAGAGTGTCTAGATACTGCAAATCAACTTACCTAAATGTTTTAATCATTTAGATATTTATATTAAAAATGAATGAAATGTTTAAAATTTAATAGAAATGCATCTATTAAAATTTAGCTTTAAGATATATAGGTAATTTTTATCTATTTGAATGGTAGGTGAAGTGTAAATTATTAAGCAAATGTGCTTATTTACTCTAATTTTTGTTACTTTTTTGACATCAGAATACTTACCAATCAATAAAGTAGCCAATGGAGCATAATTCTGAGGAAAACATAGACTAAACCTAAAAGCTTTAAATATTTCTTAGTTCAAAAATCTCTAGAAAATAGAGATTGAAGCAAAGATTAAGTATTAGTGCTTATCTGGGGGCAGATTCAGCGGGCGGGATGGCAATCCAGGGCAGTAAGAGTGAGGGAAAGTGGAGTTAAGCGTGAAGAATGGCAAGCAATGCAAGGTGATGATTACTGGGCTAGCCAGTGCTTCATGAGGATCCATAAATAGACACATCAGTAGATGCATCTGCACAGCATGAAGAATATCTCTGGAAAGTTGTAAGAGAAAAGAAATGTGCCTCAGAACAGTCAGCGGAAGAACAAAAGAAGGTACGAATCTTCACAGGTCCTGCCCATCTCCTGTTTTCTGATATTTGAAGCTTTCCCTCTAGAACTTAACTCTTCACACTTCTGGGTTGCACCCTATCCTTTAGCAGCCTCTTGAGAAGCATTATTCCATGCCCCACAGTATAGCTAGTAGGCCCCAGGCAGGTGAACCATGTAAATGAACACAGAGTAAGTCAACCATTATAATGGCTGAAGGAGAGTTAAAGTTCCTTAAGCAATTTTCATTCTATTTCAATCTTTGTTTCTTTTTGTTCCTCAGACTGAATGAATTCTACTGCCTTGTCTTGGAGTTCACTGATCATTTCTTCTACTTGATCTAGTCTGATGTTGAACCCCTTTACTAATTTTTTCAGTTCAATTATTATATTCTTCAGTTCAATTATTGTATTCTTCAGCTCTATGATTTCTGTTTGGTACTTTTTTTATATTTTCTATCTCTTTATGGAAATTCTCACTTTGTTCATACATTGCTCTTCTCACCTCAATGAGCATCTTTATGACTGCTGTTTGGAACTTTCTATTGAGTAAATCACTTACCTCTGTCTCATTAAGATTGGTTTCTGGAGATTTAGCTTGTTTTTTGTTTGGAACATATTCACTTGTCTCCTCATTCCTTGATTCTGTTTGTTTCTGCTCATTAAATAAAATAGCCACCTTCCCAAGTTTGACAGACTGGTCTCATGTAGGAGATGAATCTTGTCAATCAGCTTTCCTGAGCTCCCGGTTTCCTCTCAAACCTTTGTGATTGTCCGAGCCACTGTCTTTGTTATTAGCGGGTTCCCAGTAGTTGAGAGTGTGCCAACACCCATCAGTGTCCCAAAGAGAAGGGTTGAAGTTAGCACCTAGATTTTGGCTGATTAGAAATTGGACTTTCAGGCAGCAGCTTGTAAACTATGAAGTCAAACAACTTCCAGGTAAAGACCAGAAGACAGGTATTTTGCCTGTTCCCTCTGCACTGATCCCTGGCAAGGACAACCATGGCGAGTGCTAATGCACCCATTAAGAACTGCTTCTTTATCTTCTATAGTCCTATGGGTCTCATTGGCTTTCAGAGCTAGGTGTTTTGGGGGTCCATCCCTCAGGTGGGACCCTTAAAATTTGAGGTGCAAAATGTGCAGGTCAAATTCCTTACTCCTTAGGGAGAAACTGGGATTTGGGGATTCCCTCCTGAATATATGGCCCTGTACCAAGGGTGGGATTTATGGCAAGAATATATCTCAATCTTTCCTACCTGCTTCAATTTGGGTGCTTTCTCATTCACCCAATGTGTAGGAATCACTCAGTTGTTTCTGGATTTCTCTCAGAGGGAACTGTGCCATGTGTAGCTATACATTTGGTGTGTCCATGGGAAGAGGGAAATTCAGGAGCTTCCTATGTCATCATCTTGGTCTGGTATCTAATGTTATTAATCTGAATTACCTTCGTTTTCCTGTTTACTTGGTATTTAACTTTAATTTTTTAAATAATTGTATAGGGGTTTATATTTAATTTATAGTTGCACGTATTTATGTAGTACTAAAAATAATTTGAATCCACATTAGGAATCTAAGAGAACTGCAGTGGTTTCTTTAAAAGTGTCCCATACATTATTTCAGCTTGAGATGTGTTGCAATATGCCATTGCCAGGTTAATTTTCCTAAAGCATAGCTCACAATTATGCCATTCTCTGATACAAAATCTTCACAAGTTTCTCATTGCCTGCAAAATTAAGTTCAAATTTATGAATCTGGCATTCCCATATACATGTTCTCCTCCATTGTACCAGGACTCATCTTTATTTTCTAAACTTTACCTCGCCACACATGCACATATACACAACACCCTCACTCATCCTTTATTTTTTTTTGCCATTATCTCATCGTGGCCAATCCCAACCATGTATTAAAATCCATGACACCTTGCCTGATTCTTCAAGCACTTGAGCTTGACACTGCATTAGATTCTGTGATGTTTTGTGTGTAACATTCTTATGGCATTTAGTACATCTGCTTTGTATTATGGTTGCTTGTGTGTATACCTTAACAAAGTCATCTTATCTTCATCTGGGTATCCTCTAATGGGCCTAGATTGGTATTTTGTACAGGTTATCTGTTCAATATATATTTGTTAAGCTAATGTGAGACCCAAACAAAATTAGCTGCTCACACGTTTGAAAATGCCTATATACTGTGAAAGTAATCACCATGAAATTATTGATGGCTGAATATTGAGGTAAGTAGGGGAAGCTTCAGAGTAGTGAATTTATGTGTAATTGGTTGAACACCTAGCACATAATGACATTCTAAATGCAGCATTTTTATAAGGTAATGGCGAGCACTGGAATCTAGGATTGTGTGTTAGTATTGATTAAGATCACTAATGAAGAAAAGAATAGCAAATAAAGGCCAAAATAATTCTTTGTTGGATACCAATTAACCACTAATCTGTTTGCTCTAATAGGCCACTAGTAGAGGAAATGATAAAATTAGCTATATACATAAGAAATATTTATTGCCTACATATTACTTTTGCCCTGAAATCAGTGCAACTCAGCAAACTTGTACAGTAAAATTGCCCCAAAATAGTTTAAAATAAAGGAGTTTTTTTAGTACTAAAGTCCTAAATATTTAAAATAGTAAGAAAATATGTTTCTTTAAATGATTTTAGAATACTCCTATTTTTTAAACTTCTGAATTGCTATTTGCATCTAGAAAGCTATCTAAATCCCTGCTGATTTATCCTTACACTTTCAGCAGGATTTCTTTGCTCCTAGGCACCAGACAGTCTTGTTATTAATGGCAAATCCTTTCAGTCCCTGGTTGATGCAGGTGGAGCTTTGATTGACAAGGTAATAAAAGTGTTAATGAGACAGAGTGGCACAGTCAGAGATCAATAGTTGCCAATAAAAAAAAAACAATTCTGATACTTAATTTTGTAGAATTTCCTTAAACCAGTGAAAAACCTTTTGTGTCAAAATAGACTTTCCATTTTATAATTGATGATTGTTTTTTAGTCTCTGGCTGACCTGTCACACATATTGCATTAAAGCATAACCATGCTTAGAGTGGATACCATTCATATAATCATGCCTGAATTCCTTAGCTTGCCATTCACAGATCTGGTGGTCTTCAGATAGTGTGTTGTCTCAAAAGACTACAGTCTGAACAGATCTTTCATCTTCTTCACCCAGCAGTGGGGTGACCTAGGGCAAGTTTCTAAACTTCACTGAGCCTCAGATTCTACATCTGTCAAAAGACTTTATAAACACCTACCTCACGGGCTTCCCTGGTGGCGCAGTGGTTGAGAGTCCGCCTGCCGATGCAGGGGACACGAGTTCGTGCCCCGGTCCGGAAAGATCCCACATGCGGCGGAGCGGCTGGGCCCGTGAGCCATGGCCACTGAGCCTGCGCGTCCGGAGCCTGTGCTCCGCAGCGGGAGAGGCCACAACAGTGAGAGGCCCGCGTACCGCAAAAAAAAAAAACAAAAAAAACACACCTCCCTCACAAAGCACTCAACGGGCTAAGTGATAAGAAATATGTAAAGAAGTGAATAGAGTGCTTGGCATACAGAAGACATTTCAGAAATGATAGGTACTATTACCTTTCGGTGCATATAACAATTTTCCCTCAGTTAAGATAGGTTTAGAACTTAAATAAAGATTTGGGGTTTTTTTTCTTTCCTTCATCTTGGGCATTGTGATATACTCAATTAATAGGACCACTACTGGATTCAAGAGGTACAAATGGATATCTACAATTGTTTTGCGGCCCTCTGTTTTCACTTGATCTCTGCTCTATTTTGATTCTATTTTCCATCCCTTCATATCAATTAGCATTTGATTCATAACAAACTACATCCAAAATTCATAACTTAAATAATAAACAATTATTATTTCTCACAAATCTATGGGTCAGCTGGGTGTACTTCTGGTCTAGGTCATCCCAGCTGAAGCAGGATGGTGTAGGATGACCTCTTTCTTGTCTAGTAGTTGGTTTGATATCAGTGGAAGCCACAGAGATGATTTGGTCTCATGCGTCTCATCACCTATAAGGCTAGCCCAGGTGCACACACGTGCTGTAGTCACAGGAGTCCGAGGAGCAGCAAGAGAGGCAAAGCCCAGTGACTTTTCAAGTCAGCTTCTGTCACATCTGCTATCATCTTATTGATCAAAGCAAGTCACACTGTGAAGCCCAGAGTAAGAGTGTGAAGGACTAATCCTGAGCGTACATATAGAGAGGTGAATTATGGAGGGCATTTCTTCCACAAACTACCACACTCTCACACTCACTTTACTTGGATATCCTCAAGAAGCACATAGATTTCCCTGTAGAATAATAATTTCCTTCACATGCAATATGATCAGGGTTAAATATATCAAAAGCTCTTAATATGTTCTTGTATTTTATATTCCCACTGAGTGTCTGATTAGCCTTTAATTATACATAGTGCTGAGACGTACTTTTGAAAAAATAGACTCTTATACTATATCTGACTTTTTTGTTGGAAGATTTTTAACCTATGGGAAAAAATGTTATTTTTATTTTTATCTCTCCAGTTTAGAAAGCACAGCTTTCACTTTGCTTTGATTCTTTTTTCTTAAAAATATCACTCTGGGGTAAATTATATTTTTCAGTTTTAGAAAGGAACCAACGTATCTCAGAATCTGAGTTGTTCATATAACTTTGTGCTGTTCCTTGTTTTTGTCAGCTTTATTCTATATGATATGGTTCCATGAGAAAAATGTATCTCATTTGAAAAATGGCCAAAAGGACAGGGGAAGTGTATTAGTCTACTTAGGCTGCCATAACAAAATATCACAGACTGGGTGACTTAAACAACAGAAATCTATTTTCTCACAGTTCTAGATGCTACAAGTCCAAGATCGAGGTGCCGTCTGATTCAGTTCCTGGTGAGAGGTCTCTTCTTGGCTTACAGACAACTGCCTTCTTGCTGTGTCCTCACTTGGTGGGGGGCGGGGTGCAGGAGTGGGGAGTAAGTCTCTGGTATCGCTTTTCATAAGGACGCTAATTGTATCATTTCAGACCCTCACCATTATGACCTCATTTAACCTTTATCACTTCTTTACAGGTCTTATCTCCAAATATAGTCATATTGGTTAGGAGTTTTATCATATGAATTTGGGGGGATACAATTCAGTCCATAGCAGGAATACTGAAAGATAGTGAAAGCCAAAAGCTTAGATCTTTACAAACCTCACCAATTTCTTTAAGGTAAGCTTGATCTATATAGTGTGTTGTGGTTACACAAACTTCTATGACTCTCTATGCAGCCTTGACTAATCACAGTACAGTAGAAAAAGACAAACAAACCTAAAATTTGATCAAGAAAGATTCACCTGAGCATATGTAACTGAAGGTAAAATTTTGCAGGCATGACTTAACACAGCACCTAGGATACCCTATGGAAAATAGCCTGAAAAATCATGAACAATATAAACTTTCCTCTTTCTTTTAATTAACAAAAATGTAAATAACTTTGTAAAACTACTTCCTATAACACTTTTTTTCACATATTCTTGATGTGTACTTGGTGTCAGCAAGAATTGTGTTGGAATTATTTAATGTGACTAGAATGTAAATGTAAGATTGTATCACTAAAATATTTTTCCCAAGAGTAGTAATTGTTTAAAAGTCTGAAAAGTATCAATTTTATAAGCAAATGACCCTTTCTGAGGAACATAGAACAGATAAACTTAGAGAGTTTAAAGTATTTAAAGCATTTTTTTAAATGCCTTTACACATTCTTGGTGAAATGCTAAGTAAAATTTCAGCTACAAAATTCTCTAGGGTATTACATCATTGAGTATCTTTAAGAACTACAAAAATTTCCTATTCCCATTATTTTTCCTGTTCAATATCCTATTACTACAGATGAGTGTGTGGTGTGCTAGTTTTACCAACTGCAGCTGAAAACTCTGATGTGTGGGATAGTGCTAAATTAGAAAAGAAGGCATTTTTTTCTCATTCACTTCTATACTGAACATGTCAAAGTGAAAAAAAAATTAGCTTAAATTGCTTATAAATATGTGCTAGATAGTATATTCTTACAGAATTTTCTTTTTTAATGTATTCAGAGGATGAAGACCTTAGGAAGATGTCCTAGAAAGTGTTGGGCTACCACAACAAAATCTGACAGACCGGGTGGCTTATACAACAGAAATAGCATCTAGAACTGTGAGAAAATAGATTTCTGTTGTTTAAGTCACCCAGTCTGTGATATTTTGTTATGTTATATTTTCTCACAGTTCTGGAGGCTGGGAAGATCAAGATCAAAGTGCCAGCTGATTAGGTTCCTGATGGGAACTCTCTTCCCGGCTTGCAGAGGACTGCCTTCTCCCTGTGTCCTCATGTGGCGGAAGAGGGGATGTGGGTGGGGAGTACACTCTTGGGTCTCTTCTCATAAGGACATTAATCATATCATATTAGGACCCCACCATTTTTATCTCATTTGACTTCAAATCTTTATCACCTCCTCACAGGCCCCGTCTCTGAACAGAGTCACTTTGGGAGTTAGGACTTTGACATATGACTCTTTTTCTGAGGGGGTGGGTCACAATTCAGCCCACAGCAGAAGACAACTGCTGTATCTGCAAGTCAGACTGCAAGGCTAATTCTTCATGTCGAATTTTCCTATTAGGTCTTGAAAACTGATGATCCTTGCATCATTAGTTAGGTCATAATTCTCCAAACTGTAATTTATTATATACCTGTTGATTTTTGAAGCTGTATAGTATAGATCCTGCTTTAAGGGTCATCCCTGAGAGAAGAGATGAGAGAATTCTTCATTAGTGCTAGAAGACGGGACCTGCAGTTCAGCCATCTCACCTGGCAGAAAGCGGGAAAGGTTCATCTATCTCTGCCTTCCCGTTCCTTCCTTCTACCCTAATATCCTCACCATATTCTAGAATATGAAACAAAATACAGAAATTGAAATTTTTCTATTTGCTTTGTATTTATTCAATTATTATTTTATTCAACCAAGATTTACTGAGTGTTCACCAGTATCAGATATTGTGCTATAAATTAGGGATAAAAATAGCATTCATTTGTTCCTTCAATAAATATTTATCAAGCAACTACTGTGTGCCATGAACTGTTCTAGGAATCTGTGAATAAAGTAGAAAAACATTCCTTCCCTCTTGGATTTTATATTCTAAGGCAGAAAAACAAACAATAAACAATCAATTTTTAAAGTTAAATTATAGAACATGTTAGAAGTTGATAGGTGCCCATAATTATTACAACAGGATAAGAAAGTAGGAAGTAAGTGAAAGGGAATAAGTTACAAGAATAAATAGAGTGGTCTCAGTAGGCTTCATGGGAAATGTAAAGTTTGAGCACAGATCCAAAGATGAGAATGTTAGCTAAGCAATTATCTGGGGATAGAACATTCCGAGTAGAGAGAACAACAAGGGCAAAAATTTTAAGTATGTCATGTGCCTGGTGAGTTCCAGAAACAGCAAAGTGGCCAGTGGGGTTGGAGAGTGAGCAAGAGAGAGAGGAATTTAGAGTTGAAGGGTCAGTTCATGTAAGACCTTGTAAGCCATTGTAAAGTGTTGACATTAACCCTGTAAGTTAGAGATGTACCTCAGGGTTCTGAAAAATGGAATGACATGTTCAGACTTATTTTTTTAAGTATTGTTTTTTAGATGTATGTCTTATAAATAGAATGTAACTGTACTTTGGTTTTTAATTCAATCTGATGATCAGTCTTTAGGTGAAAGGTTTATTCCATTCATATAGATTATAAATTTGGATTTATTGCTACCATCTTATTTTGTATTCTATATATGTCCTTCCTCCCCCTTTTCTATTTGCTTTTCTTTCTTTCATCCTTCTTTCTTTTCTCTTTCTTTTTATATTTTCTTTCTTTCTTCTTTCTTCCTCCCTTTCTTCCTTCCTTTCTTCAGATTGATTTGGTTTCACCACCATTTGATTTCTTCCTCTACTCATTTTAAAGCACACTGTAATACTTTTAGTTTTTTAGTTGTGTCTCCAGAACTTTTGGCATGCTTATTTAACCTCACCAGTTCTAAATATATAATATCTTTATTTTCCTTCTGAGTAATACAATGACTTTAGAATGCTTGGGTTCAATAACTACACTCTTTCTCTGTTTATAAAAAATTATTGGGTAATATTTTATTTCTGCCTTGAGATTTTTACCATCACAAATTAGACAATATCGTTAATGTTTTACATAGTCAGTCATTGTTTAGACTTTCCCAGGGGTTTGCCATTATTTTGCCTACTAAGTGTTCTTGAATTTCAGATCTTTCTACAATGATCATTCTCCCTCTTTCTGAAGATGTTTTAGACATCCTTTAGTTAAATGTATTGTTAGCAAAATGTCAGTTTTTGTTTACCTGAAAACATATTTCACTCTTGGCTTGCAAAAATAAGATTTTGTTCAGTACAGAATCCTAGATTAACAGATATATCCCTTCCTATTTGGGCTATACCATTCTACTATCATCTGACTTCCATTGCTATTATTGAAGAGTCAGCTGCCATTTAAGTTGTCATTCTTTTCTATATAATTATTTTTCCCCAGATGCTTTTAAGAAATTATTATTGTTAATGAGTTACATTCAGAAATTTCCTAATGAAATCATCGCATTGCTGGAATAATACCACATGCCATGATTCTAATAATACATTGTTGGATACTATTTGCAAATAATGTATCTAGGATTTTTGCTTCATATTAGGATTTGCACTTACTTTACTCTTTGCATGGAATTATCTACAATGCCCCTGACTGGCTTTTTCTTGTCAGTCAGAATTCAACATAAGTGTACCCTTCTCTACTGGACCTTCCCTTTCCAGGCAATCTAACAAGAACCCCCCTTCACCCTCCATAACACCACCATGTTTACATTTTTTCATAACAATCACAACTAAAATTATCCTACGATATGCTTGCTAAAGTTTCTATTTCTGTACACTTTCACCCTCCCTTCTCAGACCTGTGTGAGTGCAGAAATTTCCCAGTGGATCCTCTTTGCTCCTCATGGAAAAGAGCAAGAGTGCTCCAACTTCTTTTGCTCTGGCATCTTGGACAAAGTCTTTTAAGTCAGAGGATTACTGACATATCATTTCTTTTGACTCAGCGTTTGAAGAAGACACATAGAGATTCATGTCACCAAACTGCCTGGGTCACAGCTCCTTATTTTGCCACAGTTATATTAAAAAATAAAATACCATCATTAATGAGGCATCTCTATACATATTAATTTAGAGCACTGTCCATTTTACATGTTAAATAAAACAGCATAATAATTTAAACAAGATGATACTGTTTTTCATAAAATATAAAGAAATATTTGCTGTTTGGATGTATATTTTCACTCATATTAATGTAAAAGAGTTTGGAGATAGTATTATAGTGGTGGAGAGGGAGAATTTCAGTTTATTGTAACTTCTCCCTAAAAGTTTTAAGCATATAGGTAATTTCACTTCCTTTTTTGTTTTAGTAAATTTAGAAAATAATAAAAGTTAGACAGAAAAAAAGTCAGAAATTCACCATGGATTCCATTAACCAAAATCTGATTCATTAGTTTAAAAATAAATAAACAGAAAACTTGTTACTCATAAAGCTCTGCTTTCTTTCTTACTCTATTCTTAGAAATACAGATTAAGCTTATGACACTATTTCCAGCTTTTATTAAATATTTCCCAAATTCTATTCATATCTCCAAAATACAACCTCTTACTTGCACTGCATGTTCTATACAAATTTTTTTGCCACCTCATTAATTGGCAAGTACCAGAAATAAGGGCAGCCCTGTTCACACATTCAGTTGACAGAGCTGGTATAACTTTGCTTTTAGGACCTTCAAGCCATCATGTCTAGATATCTGAGAAAGCACTGTTCCAGTCTTCCATCAGTTTAATACCCAAACAATGAAATGTATAGCACAAAAAGAGCTTAACTCTGCACATCTGATCTGAACAAGGCCATAAAGAAAGAGTGCCCATAAAAGGAGGTCTATATAACTAACTTTCATGGGGGAACAAGAATATATTCTTTTTTATGAGAAATTCTTATGCCTTGGAGCCCAACTGTAAGTGACTGCATTTCAATTCTTTCAACTCTTATTACTGGGGAAAATATAAAAGATGGATTACTCTCTGATCTAATGAAACTGAGATGGCTAGCAGATTGAGCTCTGATACCTTTACTCCATTTTTTGAAATATTTGCAATGCAAATAACTGTTCAAGATTCCTTTGGCTATACTAACATTTATGTGTGTCATACCAAATAAAATAGCTACTTATGTGTTTAAAGGAGAGCATTCCTTGTTCTGTATGTACACACCTGGGCTCACTTCCCTTGAGAAGATGCCTCAACACCGCTAGGATAACAATAACAGCAGAATAATAGAGATTTATAGTGATTGTCCAGAAGTCAACAGGGGATGGCTCACACAATGAGTGCAACCATAACAAGTGTCAGTTTTATCAGGCAGAAAACAAAAGCACAGCCACTTGATGCAATCTAACGTTTCAGCCACAAAAACCACACTGAATCCGAAAGTTAATCGTAGCATGCTCTTGTTCCCAGAATGAAAAAAAGAGGGGAAAAAAATCATAAAATATTAAACTGTAAACCCTCCAACCCAAATTGGATATAAAACTCTGACCTTTTTCTGCTAATATCACAGATTTTCATTGCTAGAGATCCTTCCTAAAGGTCCAAACTGGGCCACAGACATGTTTTGCTTGAACTACAGAGGAACAAGGAAATCAGGACATTTCCACATATAAAAGTATTTGAATTATCAGAGGATTTAACAAATTCAGAATGGCGTTCCTACATGGTAACAATCAGACCAACTGAGTAACAGCTGCCCCTTTGTGAGTCATTTCTTTTCCAGTTGAGCACATTCCACTCTTGTCTTTCATTTCCTACACCTTTACTAATTTAGTAACAGTCATTACTTGTCTGGTACCTCTTGGTATTTGAGTTTGCATTCCCCAGTACAAATAAATCCTTCTCTATTATTGCTCCAGAGTTAGGTTTTATTGTCAAGGACTGGACATCCTAGGAGAAGCTCTAAGATGGACATTACAGTGTGAAAGAATTTGCAATGCACACTAGCTGAGGCTTAGAGGTTCTAAAATGACTTACCTATGGCAATTAAGAAACTCGAAAGAAAAGGGATAAATAAGGTTCACACTTCATAAGAAGAATTTGGAAGAGAACGGCATGGTGGTATAGGAGAGGAATCCAGAGCCCAATGCTACCTCTGACTCTGCTTTGGGCAGATTATCTTACTTTTCTAGGTCAGTTTCCTCATCCCTCAGGTGAGGGAATTGTGCCCAATGATAAGAAGGGCCCCTTCCAACTCCTGGTCTCTGTATGATTGCCAAACTAAGGGAAGAATTCTCTCTTTCTTAATCCTTCCTGGCTCCAGAGAATAAGCATAGAAGGAGAGAGCGTGTTTATGTCTACATTCTAATTGTTGGTAGCTTTTATAAAAGGAAAATTGTATCTAATCAGTATTTTCCAATAAAATAAAATAATTTCTCTTTGCTTTAATCATCTTGAATCCTCATCATCTAGCATAAGGCAACATGCAATAAGATATGTTGAAGATCTGAAAGACTGCCCCAGAATGTCTAGATGTCTGGGAATACACTGATGATTACAGATATTCCAACTATGATTTTCTAAATCTATAGTGATGGCCATATTTTAGTGACTTTATTCTAGGGTTTCTGACAGGCACTTAATATGGATTATCTTATTTATTCAGATCTCTACTTTACTAACACAAAAGTCATTCATTCCTAAGAATCCCTATATGTTCCCACTCAAATGACATTTTCAATGCCATATTATGAAGGTTAAATCACTGAGATTCAGAAATGGGAAAACATAAATCCAGAACAGGACAAGAAGACTTCCTACTGCACAGAGTAACTAACCATGAAATCTTCATGAGTAGTTATGAACTTAAGAATTCACATCTGGCCACTCCATCTCCATTTTATTTCTTCCATTCTCCAGATGCTTCTCTTTCTGTCAATATATACTTCTTTCCACTTGTACACACACACACACACACACACACACACACACACACACAAAATACTTGTAAATCCTAAGGTTTAAAATGTGTATAAAAAGTACATTTGTTTTCCTATCTCTAACTGTCTCTCTACATATACTAATATTTAGCTGATGTTTCATTATAAAATTACTTGGAATGCAAAAAAAAGGAATTCCCAGAGAAATTATTAGTTTAAGAAACCTAATGTTTCTTGAAGAAATCACCTGAAAATGTGAAGCCTCACTTTCATCAGCTATAGCAGGGGTTAGCAAACTATTTTCTGTAAAGAGCCAGATAGTAAATATTTGGCCCTTACATACCATCTGGTCTATACTGCAACTACTCAATTCTTCCACTGAAGCATGAAATTAGCCATAGATAACAAATAAATGAATAAGTGTAGCTATGTTCCAAAAAGAATTTATTTATGGAAATTTTAAGTTCATATAATTTTAACATGTCATGAAATATTATTGTTCTTTTTTTATCCAACCATTTAAAGTGTAAATTCCACTCTGAACTTACCGGGTGCAAAATCTATCCACACAAAGGTTATATTTGGCCTACAAGACAGATAGCTGGGATCTGACCATATCAAACCACAGTTTGCTGACCCCTGAAATGTAGAATACAGATCAAAAAAATTATCTTAAAGAGTTACTGTGAAGTGCATTAATATTAACCTATGTATGGAGGATTGTTGTAAGATGGCAGAGTAGAAGGACGTGAGCTCACCCATTCATACAAAAACATGAAAATCACAACAAACTGCTAAACAGCCATTGACAAAAAAAAAAAAATGCTGGAACCTCCCAAAAAAGATACCCTGCATCCAAAGACAAAGAAGAATCCACAATGAGACATCAGGAGGAGCACAATCACAATAAAATCAAATCCTGTACCTGCCAGGTGGGCGACCCACAAACTGGAAAAACATTATACCACAGAAGTTCTCCCAAAGGAGTAAAAGTCCTCAGCCCTACATCAGGCTTCCCAGACTGGTGGGGGGGTGTGTGTGTGTCTGACAACTGGAGGAGGAGTCCCCAGAGAATCTGGCTTTGAAGTCCAGCAGGGTTTGATCACAGGAATTCTACAGGACTGGGGGAAACAGAAACTTCCCTCTTGGAGGGCTCATACACAGGGTCTTGTGCACACCAAGCCCCAGGGGAAAAATCAGTGACTTCAATAAGAGACTGGGCCAGACCTACCTGCTAGTATTGGAGGGTCTCCTGCAGAGGCAGGGGTAGCTGTGGCTCACTATGGGGACAAAGACAATGGCAGCAGAAGTTCTGGTGAATACTCATTGATGTGAGCCTTCCTAGAGGCCACCATTCGCCCCACCAAGAACCAGCCCTACCCAACAGCCTGTAGGCTCCAGTGCTGGGAGGCCTTAGGCCAAACAGCCAACAGGGTGGGCACACAACCCCACTCATCAGCAGACAGGCTGCTTAAAGTCTTTCTGAGCACAGTCCTGCTCACCAGAGGGACAAGACCCAGCTCCACCCACCACAAAGATTCAGTCCCTCCTGCCAGGAAGCCTGCACAAGTCTCCTACACAGCCTCATCCCCCAGGGAGCAGACAGCAGAATAAAGAAGTACTACAATCCTGCAGCCTGTGGAACAGAAACTGCAATCACAGAAATTTAGACAAAATGAGATAGCAGAGGAATATCTCCCAGATGAAGGAACAAGATAAAACCCCAGAAGAACAATGAAGGGAACGGGAGATAGGCAATCTACCAGAAAAAGCATTCAGGGTTATGATAGTGAAGATGATCCAAGATCTTGGTAAAAGAATAGAGACACAAATTGAGAGGATACAAGAATTGTTTAACAAAGACCTAGAAGAACTAAAGAACAAACAAACAGAGATGAACGATACAGTAACTGAAATGAAAAATAGACTAGAAGGAATCAATAGTAGAGTAATGGAGGCAGAAGAACAGATAAGTGAGATGGAAGACAGAATGGTGGAAATCACTGGCACAGAGCAGAATAAAGAAAAAAGAATGAAAAGATATTAAGACAGTCTAAGAGACCTGTGGGACAACATTAAATGCACCCACATTCACATTATAGGGGTCCCAGGAGGAGAAGAGAGAGAGAAAGGACCTGAGAAAATATCTGAAGAGATAATAGATGAAAACTTCCCTAACATGGCAAAGGAAACAATCATCCAAGTCCAGGAAGCACAGAGAATCCCAGGCAGGATAAACCCAAGGAGGAACACACCAAGACACATAGTAATCAAACAGACACAAATTAAAGACAAAGAAAAAATATTAAAAGCAGCAAGGGAAAAGCAACAAATAACATACAAGAGAATTAAGATTATCAGCTTATTTCTCAGCAGAAACTCTGCAGGCCAGAAGGGAGTGGCACAATATATATAAAGTGATGAAAGTGAAGAACCTACAACCAAGAATACTCTACCCAGCAAGGTTCTCATTCAGGTTCAAAAGAGAAATCAAAAGTTTTACAGGCAAGCAAAAGCTAAGAGAATTCAGCACCACCAGACCAGCTTTGTAACAATGCTAAAGGAACTTTTCTAGGCAGAAAAGAAAAGGTCACTACTAAAAACAAGAAAATTATGAATGGAAAACCTCATCAGTAAAGGCAAACATACAGTAAAGGTAGGGAATAATCTGCACACAAATATGATATCAAAACCAAAAAATTGTGAGAAGAAGAAAGCACAAATACTAGATACTGGAAATGCATTTGAAATTAAAAGACCAGAAACTTAAAACAATCTTGTTTATATATAGACTGCTATGTCAAAACCTCATGGTAACTGCAAACTGAAAATCTACAACAGATACACACACAAAAAAGAAAAAGAATCCAAACACAACGCTAAAATTAGTCATCAAATCACAAGAGAAGAGAATAAAAGAGGAAGGGAAGAAAAAAGACCTACAAAAACAAATCCAAAACAATTAAGAAAATGGGAATAGGGACATACATTTTGATAATTACCTTAAAGGTAAATGGATTAAATTCTCCATCCAAAAGACACAGAATGACTGAATGGATACTAAAACAAGACCTGTATATATGCTGTATACAAGAGACCCATTTTACATCTAGGGATACATACAGACTGAAAGTGAGGGGATGGAAAAAGATATTCCATGCAAATGGAAATCAAGAGAAAGTTGGAGTAGCAATACTCGTATCAGACAAAATAGACTTTAAAATAAAGACTGTTACAAGAGACAAAGGACACTACATAATGATCAAGAGATCAATCCAAGAAAAAGATATAACAATTCTGAATATATAGGACCCAACATAGGAGCATCCCAATATATAAAGCAAATATTAACAGCCATGAAAGGAGAACTTAACAATAGCACAATAATATTGGGGGACTTTAACACCCCACTTTCATCAAAGGAAAGATCATCCAGACAGAAGATCAATAAGGAAACACATTCCTTAAATAACACATTAGACCAGATGAACTTAATTGCTATTTATAGAGCATTCCATCCAAAAGCAGCAGAACACATATTCTTCTCAAGTGCACATGGAACATTCTCCAGCATTGATCACATGCTGGGCCACAAAGGAGCCTCAGTAAATTTAAGAAAATTGAAATCATATCAAGCAATTTTTCCAACAACAGCACTATGAGATTAGCAGTCAACTACAAGAAAAATAAAAAACTTTAAAAAACACAAACACGTGGAGACTAAACAATATGCTACTAAACAACCAATATTTCACTGCAGAAATCAAAGAGGAAATCAAATAATACCTAGAGACAAAAGTGAAAGCACAATGATGCAAAACCTATGGGGCACAGAAAAAGCAGTTCTGAGAGGGAAGTATATAGCAATACAATCTGACCTCAGGAAATAAGAAAAATCACAAATAAACAATCTAAACTTACAACTAAAGCAACTAGAGAAAGGAGAACAAAACCAAAAGTTAGTAGAAGGAAAGAAATCATAAAGATCAGAGCAGCAATAAATGAAATAGAAACAAATAAAATACTAGAAAAGATCAATGAGACTAAGAGCTGGTTTTTTGAAAAGATAAACAAAATTGATAAACTTTTAGCCAGACTCATCATGAAAAAAAGGGAGAGGGCTCAAATCAATAAAATAAGAAATTAAAAGGGAAAAGTTACAACGGACACCATAGAAATACAAAGGATCATAAGAGACTACTCCAAGCAACCATATGCCAATAAAATGGACAACCTGGAAGAAATGGACAAATTCTTAGAAAGGTACACTCTCCCAAGACTGAAACAGGTAGAAATAGAAAATATGAACAGACCAACCACAAGTACTGAAATTGACACTGTGACTTAAAAAATTCCAACAAACAAAAGTCCACAACCAGATGGTTTCACAGTTGAATTCTATCACGCATTTAGAGAAGACTTAACACTTATTCTTCTGAAACTCTTCAAAAAAATTGCAGAGGAAGGAAAGCTCCCGACCTCATTCTATGAGGCTGCCATCACACTGATACCAAAACCAGACGAAGATACCACAAAAAAAGAATATTACAGGGCAATATCACTGACAAAAATAAACACAAAAATCCTCAATAAAATACTAGCAAAAGGAACCCAACAATACATTAAAAGAATCATACACCATGATGAAGTGGGATTTATCCCAGTGATAAAAGGATTTTTCAATATCCACAAATCAATCAGTGTGACACACCACATCAACAAATTGAAGAATAAAAACCATATGATCATCTCAACAGATGCAGAAAAAGCTTTTGACAAAATTCAACACACATTTATGATAAAAACTTTCCAGAAAGTGAGCAAAGAGGGAACATACATCAACCTAATAAAGGCCATGTATGACAAGCCTAGAGCTAACATCATACTCAACAGTAAAAAGCTGAAATTTTCCTCTAAAATCAGGAACAAGCCAAGGATGTCCAATCTCGCCATTTTTATTCAACATAGTTTTGGAAGTCTTAGCCCCAGCAATCAGAGAAGAAAAAGAAATAAAAGGAATGCAAATCAGAAAAGAAGAAGTAACTGTCACTGTTTGGAGATGACATGATACTACACATAGACGATCCTAAAGATGCTACCAGAAAACTACTAGAGCTCATCAATGAATTTGGTAAAGTGGAAGGATACAAAATTAATCCACAGAAGTATCCTGCATTTCTATATACTAACAATGAAACATCAGAAAAAAATTAAGGAAACAATCCCACTTACAATAATGTGCAACAAAAAGAACAAAATACCTAGGAATAAACCTACCTAAGGAGGCAAAAGACCTGTATGCAGAAAACTATAAGATACTGATGAAAGAAATCAAAGACAACACAAACAGATGGAGAGATAAACAATGTTCTTCGATTGGAAGAATCAATACTGTGAAAATGACTATACTGCCCAATGCAATCCCTATCAAATTACCAATGATATTTTTCACAGAACTAGAACAAAAAAATTTCACAATTTTTATGGAAGCACAAAAGACCTTGAATAGCAAAAACAATCTTGAGAAACAAAAAAGGAGCTGGAGGAATCAGGCTCCCTGACATCGGACTATACTACAAAGCTACAGTCATCAAGACAGTATGGTACTTGCACAAAAACAGAAATGTAGATTAATGGAACAGGATAGAAAGCCCAGAGATAAACCCACGCAACTATGGTCACCTAATCTATGACAGAGGAGGCCAGAATACACAATGTAGCAAAGATAGCCTCTTCAACAAGTGCTGCTGGGAAAACTGGACAGCTACATGTAAAAGAATGAAATTAGAACACTCCCTAACACCACATCAAAAAAAAAAAACTCAAAAAGGATTACAGACCTAAATGTAAGGCCAGATGCTATAAAACTCTTAGAGGAGAACATAGGCAGAACACACTGTGACACAAATTGTAGCAAGATCTTTTTTGACTCCCTCCTAGAGTAATGAGAATAAAAAAAATAAACAAATGGGACCTAATGAAACTTAAAAGCTTTTGTACAGCAAAGGAAACCATGAACAAGATGAAAAGACAACCCTCAGAACGGGAGAAAATATTTGCAAACGAAGCAAATGACAAAGGATTAATCTCCAAAATATACAAAAAGCTCATGCAGCTCAATATCAAAAAACAAACAAACAACCCAATCAAAAAATGGGCAGAAGACCTAAACAGACATTTCTTCAAAGAAGATATACAGATGGCCAAGAGGCACAAGAAAAGATGCTCAATATCACTAATTATTAGAGAAATGCAATTCAAACTACAGTGAGGTATCACCTCACACCAGTCAGAATGGCCATCATCAAACAATCTACAAACAATAAATGCTGAAGAGGGTGTGGAGAAAAGGGAAACCTCATGCATTGTTGGTGGAAATGCAAATTGGTACAGCCACTATGGAGAACAGTATGAGATTCCTTAAAAAACTAAATATAGAACTACCATATGACCCAGCAATACAACTACTGGGCATATACCCAGTGAAAACCATAATTATAAAAGACACATGCACCCCAATGTTCACTGCAGCACTATTTACAATAGCCAGGACATGGAAGCAACCTAAATGCCCATCAGCAGAGGAATGGATATAGATGATGTGGTACATATATACAATGGAATATTAGCCATAAAAATGAACGAAATAGGCACATTTGTAGAGACATAGATGGACCTAGAGACTGTCATACAGAGTGAAGTAAGTCAGAAAGAGAAAAACAAATATCGTATATTAATGCATATGTATGGAATCTGAACAGTTGGTATAGACTATCTTATTTACAAAGCAGAAATAGAGACACAGACTTAGAGAACAAACATATGGATACTGGGGGTGTGGGGGTGGGTCGGATGAATTGGGAGATTGGGATTGACATATATACACTATTGATACTATATATAAAATACATAACTAATGAGAACCTGCTGTAAAGCACAGAGAGCTCTACTCAATGCTCTGTGGTGACCTAAATGAGAAGGAAATCCAAAAAAGGGGATATATGATATGTATAGCTGATTCACTTTGCTGTACAGTATAAACTAACAAAACATTGTAAAGCAACTATACTCCCATAAAAAATGTTTTTAATTAAAAAATAAAATAAAAAAGAAACAATTCCATTTACCATCCTATCAAAAAGAATAAAATACCTAGGAATAAGCTCACCTAAGGAGGCAAATGACCTGTAGTCCAAACACTATAAGATGCTGATGAAAGAAATCGAAGATGACACAAACAGATGAAAAGATATACCATGTTCTTAGATTGGAAGAATCAATATTGTCAAAATGACTATACTATCCAAGGCAATCTACAGATTCAATGCAATCCCTATCAAATTACCAATGGCATTTTTCACAGAACTGGAACAAAACATCTTAAAATCTGTATGGAGACACAAAAGACCCTGAATAGCCAAGGCAATCTTGAGAAAGAAAAAAGGAGCTAGAGGAATCAGGCTCCCTGACTTCAGACTACACTACAAAGCTACAGTCATCAAAAGAGTATGATACTGGCACAAAAATAGAAATATAGATCAACGGAACAGGATAGAAAGCCCAGAAAAAAAACCCATGCACCTATGGTCAATTAATCTACAACAAGAACTCAAGACTATACAATGGAGGAAAGACAGTCTCTTCAATAAATGGTTCTGGGAAAACTGGACAGCTACGGGTAAAAGAATGAAATTAGAACATTCTTTAACACCATACACAAAAGTAAACTCAAAATGGATTAAAGACCTAAGTGTAAGACTGGATACTATAAAACTCTCAGAGTAAAACATAGGGAGAACACTCTCTGACATAAATCACAGCAAGATCTTTTTCCATCCATCTCCCAGCATAATGGAAATAAAAACAAAAATTTAAAAATGGGACCTAAACTCAAAAGCTTTTGCACAGCAAAGGAAACCATAAACAAAACAAAAAGACAATCCACAGAATGGGAGAAAATATTTGCCAACAATGCCACCAACAAGGGATTAGTCTCCAAAATTTACAAAAAGCTCATAAGGCTCAGTATCAAAAAAACAAACAACCCAATCAAAAAATGGGCAGAAGACCTAAACAGACATATCTCCAAAGAAGACATACAGATGGCCAAGAGGCACATGAAAATACGCTCAACATTGCTAATTATTAGAGAAATGCAAATCAAAACTACAATGAGATATCACCTCACACCAGTCAGAATGGCCATCATCAAAAAATCTAGAAACAATGAATGCTGGAGAGAGTGTGGAGAAAAGGGAACCCTCCTACACTGTTGGTGGGAATGTAAATTGGTACAGCCACTATGGAGAACAGTATGGAGGTTCCTTTAAAAACTAAAAATAAAGCTACCATATGATCCTGCAATCCCATTCCTGGGCATATATCCAGAGAAATCCATAATCCAAAAGGGTACATGCACCCCAATGTTCACTGCAGCCCTGTTTACAATAGCCAAGACATGGAAGCAACCTAAATGTCCATCAACAGAGGAATGGATAAAGCAGCTGGTACACATATATTCAATGGAATATTACTCAGCCATTTAAAAGACTGAAATAATGCCATTTGCAGCAACATGGATTGACCTGGAGATTATCATACTAAGTGAAATAAGTGAGAGAGAGAAAGACAAATATCATATGATATCACTTATATGCAGAATCTAAAAAAAAATGATACAAATGAACTTATTTGCGAAACAGAAACAGGCTCACAGACTTAGAGAATGAACTTATGGTTACCAGGGGAAGGGTGGGGGAGGGATAGATTGGGAGTTTGGGGTTGACATGAACACACTGCTATATTTAAAATAGATAACCAACAAGGACCTACTGTATAGCAAGGGAACTCTGCCCAATATTCTGTAATAGCCTAAATGAGAAAAGAATTTGAAAAAGAATAGATATATGTATAACTGAATCACTTTGCAGTGCATCTGAAACTAACACAACATTGTTAATCAACTATACTCCAATATAAAATAAAAATATTTTAAATTAACCTATGTAAACTACTTTATGTAGTGTCTATAACATAATATATTGTCATTAAATATTTATAATAAAAATTATTACTGATAGCTAAGATTTTTTCTTTTGTTTAATCCGTGTCCTTTTAAAAGCTTAATCATAGATAAGCATCAGGTTAGGATTTCTAACTCTAATAGAATTAGAAAAATAAAACTCAAGATGTTTCATTGCTGCTTATTATAATGAAAATTTTGTTAGCCACAGGGGTTTATTTTTAGTTCCAGTTTAGACAATCTATCATTATTATTTTACATTGGATCTGTGCAATTTGTTTCCTAAATGTCTTCAATATTCATAATACAACTTTTCTAAGTCATCATGGAAAGAGAGCCTCAGAGTTTCATGGATAGTTAAAATCCCAAAAGGAGTATCATAGTCCATGGCTATCAAAGTACCATATTAAAAAGGAGGGTTACAGTAAGCCAAGTCCCATTACACTCTATCAATAATACACATTGCTGTACTCAGCAGTTCAGACTATTGAAGGATACCTGAGATGGTTGTGTACACCAGAGGGAGCTGAGATGCAGTGTTAATGTTCTCAATCCTTCACTTGCTAAGCATCATCAGCAAAGATTGGTAGAAGCTTCTCTGTGAAGAACAATTTCCAGCAAATCAAACTTATATTCATTAAAGTGAAGAAAGTTCACTGTTCACACACTTGTGAGAATACATGTAACTCTGTTGTTGCTATCAAATTTGTAGATGACACAAAGCTGGTGGTAAGAGGGAATATATTAGATGGCACAATCAAGATGACAAAATATACATGCTATCATTTGCAACTGAACAAAACAAAAAAATTTTAAAGAGATGTAGCTTGCATGGGAGAAAAAATTACCCTCCACTCAAACCTGGTCAGACCTTTCCTGGGGTTGCGTTCAACTCTTGGCAAGATGTTCTCTAAATCTAGAGACAATGGGCCATAATCAGGTCAGCACAGAGCAAAGCAGTTTTGATGATAAAAGGACTTAAAGCCATAACATAGGAAGGATGGGTAAGGGAAATAAGAATGTTTAATTTTTTTAAAAAAATGAGAGACTTAGATGGCATAGGATAACCGTCTTCCAACAGTTGGAGAATTCTCATATGCAATTGTTCTCCTTAATCTAAATATCCAAAGAGAGAAGATAAGTCCAGTCCTGAGACTGGATGCTACAAGGAGACTGATTTCTACCAATGTAAGAAAAAGTATTTAATAGAGTCATTGAAAGATGGAATGTGCTACCTTATGAGGTGAAGTCTGCCTTTCTGCAAGTGTACAGCTTGGGAGGGATGACCACTTGGTGGGAATGTTGTAAAGGAGATTCGAATACCACTTTGATGATATGGCCAAAATACTTATAAAGAATCATTCTAACCTTGGCAGTCTGTTTCTAACTCTAAAAAGATCTTGAGATGGCTCAATGCCCATGCTGATGGTTTAGGAACAACTTATATTCCTTAGATAATCTTCCAACCTAGGAACAGGATTGTTCTAGGATCTAAGAAAATTAATTACAATACTTGATCAACCTGAAAAAAAAGAGATGAGAGATTTCTTTCAAAATCAAAATTTTCAGTGAAAATAGCCCAATAAAACATAACACAAAATTTTAATGTAGAGTCTTCTTTTTCAAAGTGTATCCTCCAAATTTTATAATTAACATGTTTTTCTTCTACAATACAAACTTGCCTCAAATTTTTTTTTTTTTTTTTTTTTGTGGTACGCGGGCCTCTGACTGTTGTGGCCTCTCCTGTTGTAGAGCACATGCTCCAGACGCGCAGGCTCAGCGGCCATGGCTCACGGGCCCAGCCGCTCCGCGGCATGTGGGATCTTCCCAGACCGGGGCACGAACCCGTGTCGCCTGCATCGGCAGGCAGACTCTCAACCACTGCGCCACCAGGGAAGCCCACCTCAAATTATTTTTAACTACTTTTTATTTCCTGGGAAGTGTAGTATATAGGGAGCTAGTGGCAGCTGTTCTCAATAATGATGAGGGAAGTTCTTTGCTATGGTGCATTTTCCTGATTAATGTCCTTCTTATCTCTGTGAGTTGTCTTCTAAAGGCATCTATGAATATGTAGGGAAACAGACACAACTCCAAGAGTACTGATCTGGGGGGAAACTGTTGAGTAGTGTGCAACCCACGTAGAGTTCAACCACCCAGAGGACATTCAAACAGTCATAATTCTTGAAGTGTTAATTGTAGAACTGAGATCTCTGCAGAGGGACAAGCAAGTTGTCCCTGGGGAGAACAAGATGCTAATCTTTTAAGAACTTTGAACAATTAGTTCCTACTTCTCCACTGAGTATAAATGGGTCATGTTTGTAGTCATTGACTTATGGGAAAAACAAATTTACGGCACAACAATGAATTTAAAAGTGTGAGGAAGGGGTGGAACGATATCTATTATGCATAAGATGACTCAGATTTTGCTAAATTTGGACACCATTAAGTGTAATATCTCTGCCATAACCAGTCTAGGATATTTTCTTCATTTCCTCCTTTTTTGCAACAAGCATTCTGATAAATACAGTGAATTTTCAAGAGACAAGAAAAACGTCACTTAAGTGGCCTTATATCTACAGTGCCTCCTTCCTGGGCAGCATCCACACTACCTCCTTTCATTCTGACCTACAACAGTATAACACTGTAAGGTGCTTGTCTGTCTTCTATCACTAGACTTCAAAATTCATGGAAGTAATAATCAGACCCATTAGACCTTAGACAAAGCACGGTGCATGGTAAGCGTCCAAAATTGTAATTTAGAATGCACACACAAATGACCATACTCCTAAATATGAAAATATAAGATCTTAGATGGCAGAAACTATCTTATTTATCTTTTCACACATTATATCCATGCACAGTGCCTTGAAACTGAAGTTTCTTTCCTGCACTGCTAACCATAAGAAAAATCCCTGTTCCTAAAGGGAAAATACCTTTGTAGGGCTCTTTCCTTTCTCAAATGAGGGATAAAATTATTTTGAACCTTCTGGCAAAATAAAAATTGAAAAATATTTAATATTTGTGTAATACAGAGAACTCTTTAGAAGAATGAGGGGAAAAATCATTAACTTAGAGAAAGGACTCCTTTCCTCATAGTGTTTGGAACTCACACTCCGGCAGACAACATCTGCACACTAGTTGCAACTCAGTGTTGAGCATATGGTATCCTAGCATTTGCTAAGCATTTGTGATTATGCTAAAGTCGTGGGACAGTCAAGTCTCTAAATTTCCAGGTATAGATTTAATTCCACACTGGACTGATGGTAAATACTTTCACTATTCTGCCTCTCCAAACAATGTGATTAACTTTGATGGAAACAATGAGGGTTCAACCCTGGAGCAGTGCCCACTCTCTACTCTTTCTATGAGAATTACTGGAATGAAGGAAAAGAAACGGCCCAGGAGCCTTTTAAGAGTCCTTATTTTTCTCTGTCACATCATTAAAGGTTCAGCGAATCTCCAATTAAGTCTCCCTGGCTGCTGCCACCAATGTGATTGATAGATGTCCTTGGCTCACTCTCCACAGGACATGCCAGACACCAGGCCCCCACCTGCCACAATCAATTATTGCTCTCTTGTCATCAGTGCCCTCACTTGTCAATTTATTTGCCACAAATCCAGTGAAGCCCTCTAATCAGGGAGCAAAAAGAAAAGCTGTTCTTTACTTTTAATGGTGGAATAGAAAAAAGTTAACAAACCACACACTATTCAATCTTAGAGGAAACCTTGCTTTAGGCTTTTCCATTTTCTTTCTTTCACCATTCACCAAACTGGCACAGAAATGGCGTCATCGGGGCTGACTTATGAATGTGTTAACATCCAGTTAACGAAAGGTAATGGGAAAATGGAAGAATTTTTTTTTTATAACTTAAAGAAGTGTAGACTTCTGACCCCTTGAGAATCTACCAAGCATTTTCCAGGAAGAAAGAGAAAAAAATCATTCCATTTCTTCATAAAACTGATAGCAAGAAGCACAGATTAGAACTGATTAAAAGGATAAAACAGTTCTTTGGTTGTTTTTAGCAAACCTAGTAAACATGATAAATGTTAGTTGTCTCCTGCCCCACCTGTTTAATGTTTAAACGTGAACTGATCGTGGTGCTTGATAACTGATTACCTGTCTAGGACACTGCAATCTTCTGTCTATCGACAGAAAAATATAGCCTCCCCTGGAGTGCTGATATCCATTTCTGCCTTTGACCATGAACTGCTCTGCATGAACCCCCAGGAGGCTCAGGTGGATCTGACAGGATCTATGAAGGAGAGATTGATTCCATGTGGATGCCTGTTAGAAAATGACCTTTGACCTCTGTACCCAAAATGACAATAAAAATGCCAACTTATTCATCTCATGTCACAGAAAAGAAAATTATTTTTCTAAAACGGTTCAGAGGATTTTGTGGGGTTTTTTTCTTTCTATTGGACAGAGGCAGAAGTAGAAGAGAGGAAAAAGAGAGAGGGCATTGTATGGCGTAAGAAAGGTGATGTCTCTCCTTCATGAGGGAGCATAGGAAGTCATTTTCCTGGTCTAAAGATCTCCCAGGGATGACTGATCTTCTCCCTAGTCTATCTATTTTGCCACTTTGGGAGTGCATTACTTACATATTATTAAATATATATTCTGAAAAGATGGGTCTTGTTCACTCAAGAAGGCATGAAATGAGCAGGGAAGAAGGGAGAATATCTCTTTATTCTCTATTTAAAATTGTCCCCTCCTGCTGTGATCAAATCACAAACTATGAACAGGCACCTATAGTGTGAAAATATTTGTGTTATAGTTCTAAGTGTCTACATGAGTAAGTAGATATTGAACCAGTGTTTACAGGATTACAGTCTGCCGCTATCTGACGAATATTATGCTTTGCAGTGTCATTGTATCAGTTCTTCTAGGGTCAATCTTTCCCAAGAAAAAGTGACAATGGCTAATAGCTCTAATATTTTTTGCTTTTGTTTTTAATCTACATTTTGCTTTACCTATTAATGACCTGTCTAGGGATTTACTGTTCAAAATTTTAAAACATTAGTCATATTAATAGCCCCTGCTGAAAACGGACTACCCTTAAGAATAGGGATTTACAAAAAGCAAAATTACCTGTAAATTAAACCATATTGTAAATATCCTTAAATATTTATCACTGAATTTTGCACAGTGGCCAATATTCCAGCCCTTCTCGCTAAATCATGGAGTTAGATTGAAGACAGATGACCATGAAGTTGTTTGGGCTTGGTGACTACAGGCCTGATTTTTTTTTTCCAATTCCTTAAGTTTATTCATGAGTCATAATCACATCCTAATATCTAAGAGTACTTTTAGACTCTTTAAATTATTTATATATTTATTATCATATTGAGCCACTGAACATATGAGATCAACAGAGTCCATGTTATATATGAGTGGCCTGAGGTTCAGAAATACCACTGAGCAAACTAGAGCAGTTGTGATTAGAATCCAAGCCCCTGCTTCTAAAGCTTCCACTAAAACATTTTATCTCTATGTTCAGAAACTAGCCCCAGTTCTGTACTGTAATGACCCTCCATTACATACTAGGAATTACAGTGATAGATATAAATCATAAATGGCCTTCCCTGAGTAATAATACTCTTGTCCTTTCCTGCAAATGCCTCCAAGTTTTATCTATGTGCAGCCTTCTTACTTTTCTTTAGTGTTTTACCAAAAACATTGGCTTAGAAGAAAACTGAGGGAGGCAGGCCTTGAAAGGAAGAGCTTTTGCTGGGCAGAGAAGTAAGCGAAGGGGGAAGAGTTGTGAGAATCTGTGCAACAAGAGTGCTGCCTTATACAGGCCTGATTTTAAAATCCTGTATTTCACTCCTCACATAAGCATTTCCAGCACAAGAGAGGGCAAATTAATCAGTATTTCAGTCAAAGCTTAATCCAGGTAATTTGGCTGCATGGTCACAAATAATAGTGTTGCCCACTTTACACAACCTGAGCAGTGTGGAATGGAATCAAATTTCCATATCAGGATGCATTTAGCTCACCCCCAGGTATCCAAAAGCAACTGATTTTCCAGTTCATATCTGAGTAATTCTGAGGAGTTCTCCTACATCCCTTGAGGGACCCTGACACTTTATTTTTCTTAGATCTGAATTTAATAGAGATATTTGTCTTTGATGATACAAATACCCTAGACCACATTATTCATTCTCGTTACATATTGTACTTCATAACTATTCTGATTTACTATCTGTCTCCTAAAGTCCTCTCTTTATTACACCAGACAAAATATAAGCTATAAAAATATTTTAGCTCTCCTTTATCAACATAAATGCCATGATTCCATTATGCATTTTCTCTATACTCTTCACCAAGTTTTTAACCACACAGATACTCCTATCATCCGTGATTTTTCCATACTTAGCATGCATTATTTTCTGTATAGTCCACCGTAGAGAAGAAAGTTTTTTTTTTTTAATTTTTAAAATAATCATTCAAGCAACTGTCCTCATGATTCTGTGGAACCATTGTCAATTCTGCTCTGATATTTTCCTAATTTAGACTGTGAATGCTGCAGTCCTTAAACACCAAACATCTTAACATTTAAGGGATCATTGTTTGTCCCTTAGTTATTTCGAGGACCATCCATTTTTGGTGACTGAGGGTGGAACCTGAGAATCTGCATTTCTTATCAGCTCCCAGGTGATACTGATGTATTGATACAGGGACCACACTTAGAGATGCAACATGTTAGAACATGCCCAGGAGACTTTTTTCACTGTTTTGCAAGATGACCAGCACCCCCTGCCCTATGTGATTGATTTGCTGAATTTTCTAGATTAACCTAATCAAAACATTGAATACTCAGATTTCAGACTCCTTTTTAACTCTAAACAACAAGTAGTAAAATTATATTTTTAATGGAGCATCTAAGGTTTACATTTTTTAACTAAAATCTCTGAGAAAGAATGCAAGCAGCAGAGTAGCTGCTAAATCTCTGTTGACAAAATGTTTTATCTTTTCTTTTCCTGTTCCCCATAATAGTGCTTTTTTTTTTGGCCATGCAGCTTGCAGGATCTTGCAGTTCCCCAATCAGGGATCGAACCCAGGCCTCGGCAGTGACAGCACTGAGTCCTAAACACTAGATTGCCAGGGAATTCTCAACAGTGTTTCTCAAATATCAGCATGTATAAGAATCTCCAGAGGAGTTTATTAAAGGTGCAAATTACAAAGTCCAAATCTCCAAGGCTGACACAGTAGGATGGAGGAGAGCCTGAGAACCTATATTTTTAACAAGCACCTCAATGTGATCCTTGCACAGGTGGTGAGCCAACCACTCTGAGAAACACGGCCATATGATGATGAAACACTTTTGGACCACCCAAAAGGCACTTTAATTTGGGTTTAATACAGACCACATCATATCACTGACTCTTTAAGATCTGAGATGGAGACATTGTCTGTTCTAAGTAAATACCCACTAAGCTGTGGTGAATCCTTTTGTTAGCATGGGTAAAAGAAGCCATTAATGTCCATTTTACTGTTGTGGGTTGGAAAAGACAATGCTCCTTTTTAAATACAGAAGGGCTGCTTGAAGGTGGAATAAATATTCATTTAGCCTCATAGCTAAATCTTAAAATTTTAGTTATTCAACTTCAGTTTTTATTAAGATACTACAAAAGAAGCTCACAAGAGCCAATGAGTTGAAGGCATAAGAGGACTCTTCTGGAAGACGTTTTAATTAGAAAATTGCAGTCAAATATTATGCTGAAAGATAAGTAACATTTCCATCCAGACTGATTGTTACAAACTTGGAAATTCTTTTAATTTGATTTTGGGGCGGGGGGAGGACACATATAAAGAGACACCATTCACAAGACATCTCAAATAATGCCAGGCAAAATATAGGACGTTACTCAATTTGTTAGATGGCCCTGGGAATAGGACAAAGCCAGTGACCTTCTACTGTGCAGATAATCCAATAGAGAGGCAAAAGAAAACATGTATCTGTGCTATGCTTGAATCCTGGGAAAAATCACAGAAATAGAACCAGGAAAATGTTGTGAAAGTAACTTACATTAGTAATTAACTTATCCATAGGTCATTTAACCTAATGTTTCAAATATTCCAGGACACAGCCAGGAACTCAGAAGGAGTAAAAAGGGGTCTCTGAGATGTCAAAGTCCTTGATAAAATCCACCTGGTATTATTTATAGCTTGAATTTGAGACTGAGGACCTGACATCCTTACTCAAAGCTTATTTACTCTAATTTTAGGGACAATGCTAACAAGCTGTCTATTGGGTTTTTCTCAAGCTTGCAGATCTGCATTTTCCATTGAAAAAATTATGTCTAATAAATTGGACAGCTTAATGTACCTCACCTACTTACAATCACAGACCAAGAATAGAAAGATGCTTAATTAACAAAGAGGTATACACAGATAACAATATATACACACATGGTTACATGTGTATAATATTAAAACTGAGATTCTATATCACTTGCAGCTTCTGAAAGGGTATTTGTGAGAATTAAATGACTTAATTTTTTTAGAAGAGCTTGGAATTTTGCCTGGCTTACTATTATTGTTATCATCATTATTGCTATCACATGGTAATAAAGAGTTGAGCTTTAGTCATGTAACTGGACTCACTTTCGGATTCCAAGCCTTGCTTAATGTTTGACCTCGGGCAAGTGGCTTAACCTCTTTAGTTCTCAGTTTCCTCCTCTGTACAACCACAGCATTCTCTTCATAGGGTTGTGATAAAGTTTAAGTATCATAACACAAAGTTCTTAGCCCTGTGCCTGGCACAGAAGAAGTACTCAATAATAGTTATCTGTTATTACTGTGGGATTTGTGGTTAGAAGGGAAGTATTAAAATCCCCTTTTACAGATGAGAAAACCAAAGTTCAAAGATGTTCAGCAATGTGTTCAAATTAACAGATATTAACTAAATGAATCAGGAGTCATATGCAAGTCTCTGGGAGGTCAAGAGTCACACTCTTTTCACTGTGCCAGGCTCCTGTCTCATCAGTCTCGATTGCATTTCAAAGATGTATATTCAGCAATTACCAGTTTTTAAAGCATATAGTGTACTCAGTTAATATTTATGAACCTGTCTTCATCCGTAGAACCACACTTAGAAGTCAGCAGTAGAAAGGTATCATTTCTGAGACGCCAAGAAATTCCTTCCTCCACAGATAAAATAAAAATGCACCCTTCACCTGTACATTATTGCCTGACATTCCACAATTAGTGATTCTTTTCTTTGTTTCCGTAAAAACATAAGTATCCTATATGAATCATTTGTACTTTAATGTATAATGATTTGTATCATATTTGGTTTTTCTTTTGTTTATTGCTGCTGTAGCTGTTGTTCATAATTTCTGTTGAATCTAAAGGCAGATTTTCAGCAAGTCACTTAGGGCCTAATAAAAAGTGGAGAAAAGAGTAACAGGTTGAGCCTAAACTCTTTAACGTGATCGCTAAGACTTTGCATAACCTAGCTCCTGCTTATTTCCAAAACTTCATCTCTTGCTACTCCTTCCCTCTCACTTTACGTGGTAGAATATATTATTGTTCCCAGTGAGTCCCTGCCCTCCCATTCAAAGGAATATACTGATAACATCCCTGTCCATTGCCATGTGACTTGTAGTGCTCCCTAGGGGAGGGAGATACTTGCCTGCTTCACCCGTGACCAGTTTGGCCACATGTTTGTTTAACCGATGGAATATGAGCCAGTGGGACTGTGACTTAATCATTTCTATCTTTTTCCTCAATCGTGAGAATGTCATGTCCAATTAGGAATTGTCCCTCTAGGCTTGGTCCTGAAATGAAGACTCTGTGAGTAGCACCACCACTCAATAGCAGATCATCTGCAGCATGTGTGACAAATAAACCTTTGTTGTAACAACAGAGATGGTGAGGTCGTTACTGCACTGTAACAGTGAAAGTTGACTAATTCAACACTCCAACCACACTAAGCTATTCTTAAGTCCCTAACTATGTTACACTTCCCCACACTTCTGGCATTTGTGCTACCATTTTTGTTGGCTTAGATCATACTTGTTTCCATTTTTTGATAGTGTATCTGATTCAGTCCTTATGCCTCAGCTGGTAAACCTTCTCTGATCCTCCTAGACTGTGTTAAGTGCCCTCCTATATGCTCCATAGCACCCTGGCCTTCCCTATCACAACACACACCTTGCTGAATTGCAAACGCCTGTTTATTGGTCTATATTCCTCCTGAGACTGACCTTCATGAAAGAAGGGACAGCATCTGTTGTGTCTCGATTGTTCCCTCACTGCCCAGGCTAGTTCTTGGTTCATAATCAACTCATAGCACAATTTACTGAATGAATAAATGAGTGAATGAACAAGGAAGAGAATAAGAGGCAGTATGGTGAAAATATTAAACATACAGTCTTTAGACAGCCCGGATTCAAATACTAGCTGTTTCACCTCTTAGCAGAACTAGCTACATAATTTATGGAGCCCAGTGCAAAATAAAAATGTGGGGCATCTTGTTCAAAAATGATTAAGAATTTCAATATGGCAACAGCAGACCATTAAACCTAGCATCAGGCCCTTCTAAACATGGACCCTGTGTAACTGCACAGGTCACACACTCATAAAGCCAACCCAGCTGCCTAGCTGTGTAAACACGGGCAGCAAATCTAATGGTTCTGTTTCCTTAGGTGTAAAATGAGATTAAAATAGGATTGCTGTGAGAATGGAATAAATTAATATAATAAAGTCCTTATAATAGTGAATCCTACCTAAGTATTGTTAATACAGATAGAAGGAACCATAGATGTCGAAGCAAATTTTGATTATTTCCAATTTTGCCTAAGGTTTCCTACAAGGTACAGGAGGTGGTCCGGGTTGACCAAGTGATCAGGGGTCTCAACTAGAGGCGATTCTGCCCCCTAGGGGACACTTGACAATGTCTGGAGACATTTTTGGTTGTCACAACTGGGAGGTGATTCTGGCATCTAGTGGATAGAGACCAGAGATGCTGCTGAAATCCTACAATGCCCAGGACAGTCCCCGCAACACAGCATTATCTGGTCAAAAAATGTCAAAAGCGACAGGGTTGACAAACCCCAATCTGAAGATTGATTTCTGGGCTTCCAAGGAAAAACTGCTGAATTTTTCAGCCTCTCAGTTTCTTCATCCATAAAAGATGGCCAATAACACCTGAGCCTACCCACTTTGCAAGGATGTTGTAAAGATAAATTTAGGAGCAAAGAGCCTAGTTCTCAGAAGAGAAAGGGTACTATTACAGCCCAAGGTGTTATTATTATCAAGCCGTGCAGCCACTTTCACTCTCAGGAAGCCAAATGTTCTACTTGGAAATGATAATTTCCCTCCACTAAATGAGCATTTTACTTCCCAGAAGGACTAATTTTATTCACCTTTTGCCATCATTGGATGGGGCCCATTACAGCTGTTGTTCTTCCCTTATTTGAAATTTCATAGCACACATAACAACAGAACCTCTCCTGGAGGAATGCACAGCCCTGCAGTAACAAGCCACACACGTATGCCCACGTGTAAACAATCTGCTAACCCAACTGGCCATGGGTGTTTATAAACACTATCCTCATATCCGAAAGCGTTTCGATGAGACTATTCAGTAAGAAGAAAAAATAATGTTCTTTGGAGTTATCCTTCACACTAGCCACTCTCCCAAATCCCAGTGTGAGTCAGCAGATAAATGGTAAAGCACAATGCTGATTTTCTATTTATTAAGTGAATGCTTTGGAGACTAATTGGAACGGCGATAGGTGGTGGGGAGGTGAAGGAACAAGGAAAAGTTCAGGCAGGGAAAATAAAGAAGAAAATCCACGGGAACCACAAATGCACTCGACTGATACTCTCAAATGCCTTAAATGTGTAATTTATCAATAGTTTGTGCATAAAGATTGCACTGCTTGCAAGAAATCATAATGAAACCACATCTTAGCAATTAGAAGGAGCTACTGTCGGTGCATGAGCCCCCAGATGTTCAGATCAATCGCTTTCTAACTAAATCTGTGTTCACAAAATAATCCCAGGATAGAAAGAACTAGCTGGGGAAAGATTTTCCTAATATGAGCTCTGTGTCAGCATCCTGCTTTTTTCCTCCTTCTTTGTCTGACAGTAGATTAGCAGAGCTGCCACAGGCGTGCTGTGCAGAACTTTGAAGGTGAAAGCTGAGAGAAAGAGAGCCGCTGAGAGCTCTAGAGCATGAATCAACTTATCAAACTCTGTCAGTGCCTGCACAGAGACACCCATGGGTATGAGAACACCTATGGCTTCCTCTATGACCAGCAGAGGTAGAGTGGGCAGGAAACGGTAGTGACGACAGTAAACACTGTGGAACGTATCAGGTGCCCTGGGATCATGAAAAAGGTTTTAGCTTTCCACTTTTCCAGTGTTGGCACCACTCCTGTTTGGTTGTTACAAGGACAGGCCCCTGTGCTGCAATGGAAGTGGAACAGGGACAGAGCTACAAGGGCCAATACCTGGGCTCCAATTTCTATCCCTCTCCAGCCATTTAACCCAGATACCGAATATCTTAATCTCAATTTTCTCTTCTGTAAAATGAAACTAACAATCCTTATCTGACAGGACTATGGCAAATATTAAAAGAGTTGGTGAATAGAAAAATCTCATCACACTTAACATATAGTTGTCACTCAATGGATGCTTACTAATTCATTTATAGGAAAACCTTTTTTTACCTACTTAGGATTGGCAACCCTCCTATGAAATCCTATTTAAAATTTACTCCTTTCCTAAAACTATCCTTGACTGGCTATGCAGCATTCAAGGCTCCCTTCTACATCACATTCCTTCACTTGTCAAGTACTCAGTTGGAGCTGCTGTACTTTTCTCCCGTTGGTGATACATCTCTTTGTTCAGTGGGTCAGTTCGGCCTTTGCCACAAGCAATGCTGAATTTCTTTTGACTGTAACTGACTTTTACCTGTCCTGGAATTGTAAATAGGAGGACCTAAGTGATGGCTGTCAGTTGGATAAACTTTTACATAACTACAATACTTGGCTTGGTTGAGGGAACAACAAGACTGAATTGCTTCCATCTCATCACAAGCCTCTCTCATGTGAACTGAACCCAGAGCCTGAGGCCACGTTGGAGTGAGGTTAGAATGAGCAGAGTGAAGAAAGTGGAAGGATCCTGCCAATTTAGACTCCTCTCCCCCACCCCATCTATGTAAAGCATGTTGATGTCTCTACCATACATCCTTTTCTCCTCCCTTGTTGTAAATTAAGGTTTTGAAAACCCACAGTGTCTTTTAGGTATGTCACCCTGAACGCTGATTCAATTACAGTAGAGTCACTAATTACCGATGCTTAATTTTGCATAAACTTTATTTCTCCTGCACTTGATATGCAGAGTTAAGTGAAGAAACATACAATCCAAAAATATGGGAATATTTATCATTTTGCCAAACAAGTAAGACTTACTACTTTCTGTCAAATAAATTAAGCTAAACTACCACGTGGCATTCAAAACCTAAATTGCTGAACATGTGATATTGAGTCTCTGATTTGTCAGCATGGCCTTTTTAACACGACTCAGAACCAGCTGAGGAGCCCTTTTCCAGCCTCCCTATACTTTTCTTTTATTTCATGTCTTCAGTGATTAGACTCATTGTTTTATTTGCTACAGAAGTAATTCTTAGACATTCTATTCAACAGTAGCCATAACAACCCCCCTCAGATGTTGACAACTGAATGTTGTTGTTGCTTTTACTAATATTTTGTTCTGTTAAGAACCAGAATCTTTAAAAAGTATAAAATAAAGGCAAAAGAAAGAACAAATTTTCAGTCTTACATGTGAGCTATGATTAGCTGTTTTGCTGGAGTCTTACTTTTTCCAGAGCCTCTCTATGTATTCCTTCCCCAGTGTTCAGATATAGAACTGGAGAGAACTACCCCAAAAAGCAGCTGCATAATTAGCAGCAATTAACCCTGAGTGCAATTCAACAAAGGCAACACAATACTCAATTTTGCCCCCTATTCCCAACAATTCAGTCAGAATTCTAACTCTGTAATGCCAAGAGATGCTAAAAACAGGAACTACTGTCAGAACTGACAGAGAATATTAATCGAGTAAACTTAGATTTGATTCAAGGCTTAGGCTGGCTGTTATTCGAAAGATGCATTGCTAATAAAAGCAATGCTTCCGTGACTCTCCTAGATCAGCTGTCTAATGACAAGATTAAAAGTCAAAGATTACAGCGTTATAAAGAAGAGCTGTTTTGTTTTGTTTTGCTTTTTTCATCTGTCAACCATGCCATGCTGATCACAAATGACCAAGTCACCTGTGACGAATGCTGGACAACAGTCAGTACCAGGCATGTCCTGCTGCTATCAGACAGTGCTCAGAGTTCACCTGGCTTCCCCAAGAGATAACAGCAGTCATGTTGTCCAGCTGCCCCCTCCCAGTTTCCACCTGTCACGCTAACCACCAAAAGAGTAAGGTTGCTAGAAAAGTTCCCAACCAATCAGCAGAATCCAGGCCAGATGGCGAGTTTGGCTGCAGGGGAAGCTAATGGCCTCATGTGACAGTGAGATCATCCTCCAGCCTTTTGGGAGGGAAGATGGTGCTATTGAATTAGCTTTGCAAAGGATCCTCTTTCAGTGTAATCAACATTTGTGGAAGGAGGAATTAGACTGTACGGTCTGTGAACGTGGCTAGCTACCTTGCACAGTCAGACCTTGCTGCTCCTCATTATTATGGAGAGTGGACTTTATTTGTACCGCCAGGTCAGGTCCAAGTGCATATTTATCATCAGTGATGATGGTTTATGTCAAAGTCAGCATAAAATAGCCTCCAAAGTGCAGACTCAGATTAATAGCTATAAGACAAAGACAGCTGTTTTCGGGTTGACCTTGAAATTTTGGGTTGTTAAAATCTATAGAACTCACTGAAATTTGTGAAATCTGCTGAGTTTGTTCCTCTTCTAATCAAGAAGCAACTTCTTTGCAAAGTCTGAGATTGTTTAGCTCAGTTGATTAGAACACAGTATTAATACCGGTCCTAAGAGCAACTGCCTTTGTCCTATTCTACGGCCATGAATTTCACCCCTGTACCTAGCCAGGGAAATTCTCACTGCTGTTCCTAAGTACTGATAGCTTGGATGAAATAGTTCAAACCTGTGGTTACCTCTGGGAGAAAAAAAAGGCAATACTAAATAACTGCTCTGCCACAGGCAGCAGCTTTGTGTGTTGTGTAGGCTGAAGCATCTCACTATACTAAATATTCAATAGCAAGCACTGGATCCATTTGAGATCTCTGAAAGACTGATTTTAAGTGAATTCTGATTTTCAAATGCAAATAATACCTGCACACAGTAAGTATTTCATAAATGTGTGTTAAGTAAATGAGTAAAAGAATTTATCACCTTTGTTCAAAATCATGGGGAAAAAGAGAGGAGGCATATTGTATTTAAATATATCTATCACACAAATCAAGCACATTTGAAGCATATGGTATTAAATCCAAATACTTGAACTATTTTAAGGGCACTCAGTCTTAAAAAGAAGTATAATAGTCTTCTCTACAGCAGGATTTATCTCCTTATATAGCAGGGTAATCAACTTTTACTAACAGAAATTTTAAATCTGAAACAAAATTACATTTTTTTACTTCCTCTTTTCAGTAGTTTATCTCCACAAATTGCAGCCTGGGGAGCAGGAAAGGCCACATCACTAGACCACGTGTTGACCCAGGGAGTAGCATTCAAAGCATCACCTCCACCACTGGTCGTCTGTCTTACTCTGTTCTCCTACACGTTGTTTAAATGAATGGGGGCAATTGAACACTAATCCCTGAGCACAGGCTGAAAAAACCCCGAATAGCCAAAGCAATCTTGAGAAAGAAAAACGGAGCTGGAGGAATCAGGCTCCCTGACTTCAGATTATACCACAAAGCTACAGTCATCAGGACAGTATGGTACTGGCACAAAAACAGAAATATAGATCAATGGAACAGGACAGAAAGCCCAGAAATAAACCTATGCACATATGGTCACCTTATCTTTGATAAAGGAGGCAAGAATATTCAATGCAGAAAAGACAGTCTCTTCAATAAGTGGTACTAGGAAAACTGGACAGCTACATGTAAAAGAATGAAATTAGGACACTTCGTAACACCATACACAAAAAATAAAATCAAAATCGATTAAAGACCTAAATGTAAGGCCAGATACTATAAAACTCTTAGAGGAAAACATAGGCAGAACGCTCTATGACATAAATCACAGCAAGATTATTTTTTGATCCATCTCCTAGAGTAATGGAAATAGAAACAAAAATAAACAAATGGGACCTAATGAACCTTAAAAGCTTTTGCCCAGCAAAGGAAACAATAAACAAGACAAAGAGACAACCCTCAGAATGGGAGAAAATATTTGCAAACAAAGCAACTGACAGAGGATTAATCTCCAAAATATACAAGCAGATCACGCAGTTCAAAATCAAAAAAACAAACAACCCAGTCCAAAAATGGACTAAGACCTAAATAGACATTTCTCCAAAGAAGATATACAGATTGCCACCAAACACATGAAAGGTTGCTCAACATCACTAATCATTAGAGAAATGCAAATCAAAGCTACAGTGAGGTATCATCTCACACCGTTCAGAATGGCCATCATTAAAAAGTCTAAAAGTAATAAATGCTGGAGAGGGTGTGGAGAGAAAAGGAACCCTCCTACAATTGGTGGGAATGTAATTTGTTGCAGCCACTATGGAGAACAGTATGGAGGTTCATTAAAAACTAAAAATATAACTACCGTATGACCCAGCAATCCCACTACTGGGCATATACCCTGAGAAAACCATAATTCAAAAAGACACATGTACCACAATGTTCACTGCAGCACTATTTACAATAGCCAGGACATGGAAGCAATCTAAGTTTCCATCAACAGAAGAATGGATAAAGAAGATGTGGCACATGTATACAATGGAATATTACTCAGCCATAAAAAAAGGAAATTGAGTTATCTATAGTGAGGTGGATGGACCTAGAGTCTGTCATACAGAGTAAAGTACGTCAGAAAGAGAAAAACAAATACCGTATGCTAACGCATATATATGGAATCCAAAAAAAAAATGGTTCTGAATAACCTAGGGGCAGGACAGGAATATAGACGCAGACGTAGAGAGTGAACTTGAGGACATGGGGATGGGGAAGGGTAAACGAGATGAAGTGAGAGAGTAGCACTGACATATATACACTACCAAATGGAAAATAGATAGCTAGTGAGAAGCAGTTGCATAGCACAGGGATATCAGCTCGGTGTTTTGTGACCACCTAGAGGGGTGGGATAAGGAGGGTGGGACAGAGACGCAAGAGGAAACGGATATGGGGATATATGTTCACATATAGCTGATTCACTTTGCTATACAACAGAAACTAACACAATATTGTAGAGCAGTTATACTCTAATAAAGATGTTAAAAAAATTTTAAATAAAAACAAATTAAAAGACCCAATGCAGCCAAAACAAAACAAAACAAAAAACTCCTAGTACAATATTGAATAGAATTGGCAGGAAACTACATCTATGTCTTGTTCCTGATCTTAGGGGGAAAGTATTCAGTTTTTTACCATTCAGTATTATGTTAGCTGTGAGTGTTTCATAGATAGTCTTTATGAGGCTGAGGAAGTTACCTTATACTCCTAGTTGGTTAAATGTTCTTATCGTGAAATGATGTTGAATTTTATTAAATGCTTTTTATACATCGGTTGAAATGATCATGTGGTTTTTTATTCTTTATCTATTGATATGGTGTACTACATTCAGATGTTAAACCAATTTTGTTTTCCTGGCATAAATCTCATTTGGTCTTAATGCATAATTCTTTTTCTATGTTACTGGACATATTTGCTAGGGTTATGTTGAACATTTTTGCATTTATATTCAAAAGAGATACTAATCTGTAGTTTTTTTCTTGTTATGTCTTTGTCTGGTTTTCTTAGCAGAATACTTTATATTCTTAATATAAAAATTTAGGTGTCTTCCGATTAAGATCAATAAATCACCATATGCCCACAAATACCATTACAATCTAATGTAATATTTGAGGGTTTTGCCAATTCTTTAATATGATAAAGGGGTGAAAGAGTTTTAAGTATTGAAAGGGGATAAATTAAACTTTCATTATTTGCAGATGTTATCATTATTTACATAGACACTGAGGTACATCAACATGCAAACTGTTGAGACTAATTTGAATGCTTAGCAATATTGCAATGTACAAGTTCAACTTAAAAAATGAATACTATTTCTCTACACCAGTAATGACTAACTGGAAAATCTTGTGCAACATGAGATATCCAAAATAGCAGCACAAAATTTAAATAATCTAAGAATTATCAAATAATCTTTTAAATCAATTAAAATTCTATTAAAGCATATGAAATTAAATTACATTTTTGCTTGTCTTACAAGGCATAAAGGAAGATTAGAAAAAAACTAGAAATATATATTTTATTCATGCATATGATGATTTAACACTTATTAGCTCAATTATCTCAGATTAATCCACATATTCAACACAATTTTGATCAATATTAAACTAAAGCCATATGATTCTCAAATTTATGTGCAAGAGCAAACAGCATTGAATAAGTAAGTCAACTTACAAAAATACAGACATGAATCATTTTACCAAATATTAAGGCATACTACAAAAGACATAATGAAAAATATAATATATATGATGCTTACTCAAGAATTAATAAAACAATGGTACAAAATATGTTTAGAAATAGAATCACAATTTTTACTTCCACATTTAGATCTTTAATCAAATTGAAAGACTATATTCATGGTGCCAGGTAGGCATTTAGCTTTATTTTTCTGCATTTATTGAGAAGGTTATCCCTACATCATCCAACAAACAATCTGTCCTTCCCCCAACTGGCAGCTGTATCATATATCACATTTTTATATACACATAGAATATTAACATATAACCAATTTGTAAATTTAGGGAAAGATGAAAATATTTGTAAAATAATGATATTTTTCTGGATTTTGATATTTTTACTTCAAGGGCCCAATCTCTATAAAAATGTTATTAAAATATTCAAGTATGTAATATTTGGGCAGAGGAACTAGGTAGACCTTTTTCCAAAGAAGACAAACAAACAGCCAACAGGTAGATGAAAAGGTGCTCAACATCACTAATCATCAGGGAAATGCAAATCAAAACCACAATGATATGGGACTTCCCTCGTGGCACAGTGGTTAAGAATCCTCCTGCCAACGCAGGGGTCATGGGTTCAAGCCCTGGTCCGGGAAGATCCCACATGCTGCGGGGCAACTAAGCCTGTGCGCCACAACTACTGAGCCTGTGCTCTAGAGCCTGTGAGCCATAACTACTGAGCCTGCATGCCGCACCTACTGAAGCCCACGTGCCTAGAGCCCGTGCTCCACAACAAGGGAAGCCACCACAATGAGAAACCCCATGCACCTCAACGAAGTGTAGCCCCCACTCGCCACAACTAGAGAAAGCCCGCATGTAGCAACAAAGACCCAACACAGCCAAAAATAAATAAATAAATTTATAAAAAAAAAAAAAAACACAACGATATATCACCTCATACATGTTAGAATGGTTAACATCAAAAAGACAACAGATAACAAGGGTTGGCAAAGATGTGGAGAAAAAGAAACTCTGGTGAATTGCTGATGCGTGTGTAAATTGGTGCAACTACTATGAAAAACAGTATAGAAGTTCCTCAAAAAATTAAAAATAGAACTACCATACTATTCAGCAATCCCACTTCTGGGTATATACCCAAAGTAAATGAAAACATGATCTCAAAGAGATATCTGCACTCCCATGGTCACTGCAGCATTATTTACAATAGATAAGATATGGTAACAACCTAAGTGTCCATCAATGGATAAATGGCTAAAGAAGATGTGGTGTGTGTGTGTGTATATATATATATATATATATATATATATATACACACGCAATGGATTATTATTCAGCCATGCGAAGAGGAAATCCTGCCATTTATGACAACATGGATGGACTTTAAAGGCATATTCTAAGTGAAATAAGCCAGAGAGAGAAAGACAAATAGTACATGGTACCACTTACATGTAGAATCTTAAAAAAAAAAAAGTCAGACTTTTAGAAAAGTGGTTGCCAAGAGCTAGAAGGTGAGAGAAATAGAGAACTTGGTAAAAGGGGTACGAACTTTCAATTATAAGATTAATGAAGTCTGAGGATCTAATGTAAAACATGGTGACCATAACTGATATCAGTGAAATTTACTGTATTATATCAGTGAAATTTGCTAAGATACTAGAAATTAAATATTCTCACCAAGAAAAAGATTAATATGTAAGGTGATGGGTGTGTTAATTAACTAGATGGTGGAAATCCTTTCACAATGTATACAAATATCAAATCAATATGATGTAAACTTTAAATATCTTACAATTTTGTCAATTATACCACAATAAACCTGAAAAATAATGTTCAAGTATGGATACCATTAAGATGATACACACAAAAAAACTCAGGGTAAAATGAAGTAGAATGATATCTGTATTCCTGATGTAATATTTTCAAAAGAGTATTTCCAATTCATTTATTTCTTTATTCAAAAGTTGTTGTTAAGGAAAACTACACATAAACCCTTATAGAGTATGCTATTTTTGAAAAAGATCTTGAACTAGATAAGAATGAAAGAAATATCTTGTGTTGAAACATCTAAACTCTAACATCTATCACATCAGGAGAAAATCTGTTCCTGCATTCAGTAGTATTTATTATCTTTGTGTGTTGGGTAATGGAGGTACAAAGTAGTCCTCCCTGAGCTTAGAAGCCATGTCAAAAACAATTATTATTCAGTGTGGTAAGTGCTAGGATAGCAGTAAGCATAGAGATCTCTGAAAACACCAAGGAGATCATCTAACGTTGCCTGGCATTGATGGTTAAACTGCAGGAGTTAAGAAAAGTTAGTCCTGTGAAGAAGTTAGAGAAAGGTATTCCAGGCAGAGGCAATTATAAGTGAAAAAATGGAAACGAGAGCCAGCATGGAATATTAAAAGAGAAAGTAGCTAGGTATGCCCTAGAAGTGAGTATGATATGTTCAACTTTCATGTGATGCGAGCATCCATTTTCTATTTAGAAGTCAGCATGGCTGAAAACAATGTTTTTCACAGCATATAGTGCAACTACAGAACTGTTTAGCTTGTAATGTCTGCCTCAGATGTCTAAGTACCAAAGCAATAAAAGGATACTGAAGTGGGACCTGAGGCTGATGGAAGACACACTAATTACACCTGCCTTTAGCGCCACACTTTTATGCATTACTATATCATTCCTTGGAACAGTTTGAGAACCAGGGATTAAATAACAATGCCTTAACTTGAGTGGATTCAGCTCTAAAACATACTGGAATCTCAGCAACAAGATGGCAGTAAAAGGTAAGGAAGCTACAAATGAATGGGGTTAATACAAAACAATTGATATGCACAAAGGACTGAATTTCAGAAGAGGTGCAAATTAGAATGTCCAAACTGTATGGTGAACTCAAGTTCAATATCTGTAGGGGGTCTACAATTTAGGGCATCCAATATAGTTGGTGAGAAACAGAGGAGATTTTCAAGAAATGGCAATATTTAGGGTTAGGCAGGTAATTCTCAATGGAACCTGGAGACGACATTAATAGATGGTGATAAAAGGACCCAGCCACCATGGAAAAGGAAGAAATGGTGGCAAGATATAGCTATACAATGTCATAGCCCTAAACTACAATAATGAGGTCCCACCAGGAGAATTAAAGAAAAAAATAAGGAAATCAAACCAGAAGTCTAGTCACATGAATTTAGAAAATATAATGAGCATTTTAAAAGCCTGTCTCTCAAGTACCAGGATTAACTTCGTATGCTATGAACACCAGGCTTAAGACAACATGGCAAATAAGAACTTCACCTGTGGCTGACCATGGGCTTCCTAAAGTACTGACCGCTATCAGTGGTGGAGGGCTGACTCAGGAATTGGCAACACTAAACCTGCAAGCCAAAAACATCAGGGGCTGCAAAGGCTATGAAAAGCAGAACTAGATAACAAGGTAAAACAATACCAATTGTGTTCCAGGGAAATTTTTGGCTATCCATATATTTATTCTACTTGAATAAACACATAGAATAAATCTGAAATGTGCATTAGTTCAAGCCAGAGGTTTCTAAACATATATGGTATAAAGTTGACCAATAGCCAGATGATGGGCTGAGCCTTCACTGTTGGTCTAGACATCTTATGCTATGGTAAAATAACTGCTGAATGTACACTACCTAATTGTGACTCTGCTATGCATACTGTGTCACACCCAAATAATTTGAAGTTACCTCCCTCAAAGATGAAAAACAGGTTACCAAGGAAGGAATAAAATTGAATTACCATCTACTCACGGAAATTCATTTTCTGTTATCTTACAATGTTTTTGTGCTACAACATCATTTCTTATATTAACTCTGAAAAAAATCGGAGTGAGCAACAGGATTGTTTTTTAAAACTAAATGTATAACCTATCAAAGGTCATTCTTATGTAATTAGTATTGACTTTCTCCAAAAATGTTTTACCCATTTAAAAATTCTGCTTCAAGTCCAATTTCCAACTGGATAGCAGGATACACACAATTTGGAAATGACAAAACCACCCATCAGAAAAGCTCCTTTTGAATACTTGTTCCACACAAAGTTTACAAAAAAGGAAGCCTAGGAGTACAATTACCTTGACTTCTGGAGAAGGGGACTCTGAGGCCTTTGAGCAGGTACTAAGTTAGTTAGTTCATTGAATATAAGTGAATCTATTAATATTTCTCTTTATCTTTGTAATAAAGAGACTTATTAATATTGTAAAAATAGGAATCATGGAAAATATTTTGGGAATGAGATAGGAAGAAAGACTATTATCTACTCTCTTTTAAAAGGGGATTTTAATAAGAACATAAATACAGATTTAGAGAACTATTAAAACTCCAGCCACAAAGGAAATGAAAAACTTGAATTGTCTGTATTCCTGTCATCTCCTCATCCATCCATCTTATAATAGCCTTCTTGCAACCAGACATGGGGTGACGAATGCAGAAATGTCAGACAGAAAGGAACGTGTAAAGATAAAAGGCTAGAGTATAAAAAAATATTTTTAATAAAAAATCCACACAACAAAGAAGTGACTGCGTGTTGCTTTTGTTATCGTTTTGTTTCCAAAAGCTGCCTGGGTGCTAGTTAAAAGTCAGAATTCCATAAAGATAGAAGCAATCCACAAAAGGATCCTGATGTTTCTGAAAAAAAATTATAATACAGAAATAAATGGACAAATCTACCACCAAAATGTTCTCTTTCTTTAAAGTAAAGCTCTAAACTCACACACTGAACACCTTTTATTTAAGGATCTCAAAGCACTTAACCATCAAGTAATTATCCTACCATTTCCTACTATCAGTTGAAGGCTTGGAAACCTTAAGAGTAAAGTTCAGCAGAAGATGTGACGCAGAAATATAGAGTGTAAGTTACCTACTTGAGGGTCACAACCATAAATAGGAGACCCACTGTTGCTTCCCTTCTGCTTTAACCACTTTCTCTTCTTCCCAAAAATTGCTTATTTGCAATCTTCCATAGATAAGGAAACTACCTCCTAAGGAGTCTTTTCTCTGTCCAGGCATTAATAGTACATGCCAAATATGCATCATCACCTCTTCTATAGAATATATTTTAGTTAAACCAAACTGCATATAGAAGAGTTTCTCACTGTTAAAGAAAAAAATCCTAAAAACCATCACCAATTTGTTTGTAAGAACTCTGCTTCCTCCAAATTTCCATTTATCCTTGATACAAATATTTATGGACTTTCTTCTCCAATTGTACTCCTCCTCATTGCACATGAAAATTATCATGTGTAATAAAAATGAGACCATTCCATTATTTTCCCAGGTAGTACCATGGGTCCTCTTAAGGAGGTTTTTTTTAGGAAAAATTCATTGGTTTGTGATAAGAATGGAGGGTCTTCCCCAAGAAACTGAGTATTATTAGCTGAAGTAAAGGTTCAACAGTAAGGAGATACATCTCTGCACAATAGAAAGAGAAGTCTTTGGAGCTTCTGGAGAATACCTAGGACTGAAAGAGTGAGCAGTGGAAAGGGAGAGGGTAGAAGGCAAAAAGAAACCAGGCTAATGACAACGATGTGTGGATTATGAACTGTTACCCATTCCTATAATCCCACTCCACAAAATAACCTCATTAAAGTCAATTAAATTGTGTACTCTAGAATGCAAACTAAGGCACTTGTCACAGATCCCCTCCTTAGCACCAAACCCACAAGATGAATAATCAGAATGAAGATTGGACATGGGTGGGCAGGGTGAGATGGAAATAAAAATGAAAGTGAGTTGAGGTTTTTGCTTTATATTGAAAGGAAAAATAAGTACAACTATGGGTCTTAAATAGTGGTAATGAATAGATAATTTAAAATAGAATGTACTCTTTCCAACCAAGGAACCAGAATATAATAAAATTTGAAGAGAGTTTTATCTCCAATCAAAGGTGGAAAAGGAAAAAAATAAAATATAATTATGAATACAAAATAAAGTGTTAGAAATAAGTCCTTATGTACGTTAACTACAGTAAATGGAGTTAAACTCACGCTTTATGAGACATAAACTCTCAAAATAAATTTTTTCCAAATAAATTCAACAGTATGTTATCCTACAGGCCTAAATAATAAATAGTCACTAACTGATGGAGAACAAAGAGATTAAAATATACATTAAGGAATATGTACCAGTCAAAATATAATTTAAGGTTTAAAAAATCCCATTAGAGATAAAGATGAAAATTTCACACTGGAAAAAGACACAACATACTGATAACATATAAAAATCATGAATATACACTCCCAATAGTAGACTCTCAAAATATGTAAAGCAAAAACTAAAATAATTACCAAGAAATTAGACAACTTTTAGTTTTAGTCTAGAGTCTAACACATTCATCTAAAAACTGATACATCAAGCAAAGAAGAAAGTAGAAAATTAGAATTATATTTTTAACAAATTTGACCCAATGAATATGTCAAAAAATATATGCCCAGTAAACACAGAATGTACATTCTTTTTACACATACAGAATATACTCAAAAATCCATCATGAAGCAGGTTAAAAAGATAATCTGATAAGGCAAGCATTACCCTAAAACTAAAATCAGACAAAGGCATTATAAGAAAAGAAAACTACAGACCAATATTTCTCATAAACAGAGATGCAAACATCCTCAACAAAATATTGGCAAATTGAATCCAACAGCATATAAAATGACAAAGTGGGATATACCCCAGGTATACAAAGTTTTTTCAACATTCAAAAAATCAATTGCAATACTATAACCCATCACATCAATAGGCTAAAAAAGAAAAATAACATGGGCATATCAATAGATACAGAAAAAGCATTTGATAAAATCCAACACCCACTCGTGATAAAAACCCTCAGTAAACTAGGAATAGAAGGAAAATTCCTCAACTTGGTAAAGAGTATCTACAAAAACCCTATAGCTAACATCATACTTAATGGTGAGAAACTCAGAGCTTTCCCACTAAGATAAGGAACAAGGCAAGAATGTCCCTTCTCACCACTCCTTTTCAACATTGCACTGGAAGCTACTGCAATAAAACAACAAAGGAAATAAAAGGTATGCCAATGGGGAAGAAGAAATAAAACTGTCTTTATTTGCAAATGATATGAACATCTATGTAGAAAATCTGAAACAATCAACAACAAAAAAAACTACTAGAAGTAAAAACTGATTATAGCAAGGATGAAGAATACAGGTTAATATACAAAAGTCAATCACTTTACTATATAACAGCAATGACAAATTGAACTGGAAATTAAAGCCTTTTACATTAGCACCCCCAAAACTGAAATACTCAAGTATAAACCTAACAGAAAATGAACAAGATCTACATGAGGAAAACTACAAAATTCTGATGAACAAAATCAAAGAACTAAATAAACGGAGAGATATTTCATATTCATGGATAGACTCAATATTGTAAAGATGTGCGTTCTTCCCAACTTCATCTATAATTCAATGCAATCCTGATCAAAATCTCAGCAAGTTATTTTGTGGATATTGACAAACTGAGTCGAAAGTTTAAGTGGGGAGGCAAAAGACCCAGAATTGTCAATACAATATTTAAGGAGAAAAAGTTGAAGCGTTGACCCTACAAGACTTCTAGATTACTATAAAGCAACAGTAATCAATACTGTATGGTACTGGTGAAAGAACACACAAATAGAGCAATATAACTGAATAGAGAGCCCAGAAATAGACCCACATGAATTCAGCCAACTGATCTTTAACAAAGGGGCAAAGGCAATACAGTGAAGAAAAGATAGTCTTTTCAACAAATGGTGCTGGTACAACTGGACATCTGCATGCAAAAAAATGAATCTCGACACAGACCCCACACTCTTCACAAAAATTAATTCAAAATTGATCATAAGCCTAAATGTAAGATGCAAAACTACAAAACTCTTAAAAAATAATACAGGAGAAAACCTAGATGACCTTGGGTATGACAATGACTTTTAGATACAACATCAAAGGCACAACCCATGAAGGAAATAATTCATAAGCTGGACTTCATTAAAATTAAAAGCTTCTGCTCTGTGAACGATACTGTAAAGAGAATGAAAAGGCAAGTCACAGACTGAGAGAAAAATATTTGCAAAAGACACATCTGATAAAGGGCTGTTATCTAAAATACACAAAGAACTGGTAAAACTCAACAATAAGAAAACAAACAATACAATTTTAAAATGGACCAAAGACTTTAACAGACACCTCACTAAAGAAGATATACAGATGCTAAGTGAGCATATGAAAAGAAGCTCCACATCATATGTTATCAGGAAAATGCAAATTAAAAGAAAATGCCACTGCAAACTTACCAGAATGGCCAAAATCTGGAACACTGACAACTCCAAATGCTGGTGATGGTGTACAGCAACAGGAACACTGAGGCCCCAATCCTTGCTGATGCCGCCAGGACACCCTAGTCAGAGTCACAGTGCAGTACTGCCTCTCCCCAGTGGCCCAGCCAGGTGTGGGGAACCAAGCTTCTGGTCCAAAGGCTCTGCAGGGACAGGACAGCCCGAGGTCTGAAGGGGCGGGGGCGGGGTACTGTGCATGCTTGGGCAGCAAGTCTTCCAGGAAACCAAAGGCCAAGGGTAGCACAACTCAGGCTTCTGGCATGGAACTTCGGAGCCCGAATGCCACCTCTGCCAAAATCCAAGGCCATAGCAACCTGAACGCACAGTTTCATTCTGAAATCAGAAAACAAGTTTGCCAGGCCAGCAGAGGACTTGAATGGGAGCTCATCTGATAATATCGGGTGCTATTAGCTTTGACAGCCTTCCATCATCAGTCTCCTGCCACCCTCCTCCGTCACCTCTTCCTGCAGAGCTGAGTACTGTGCCCTCCAAATGCTGCTTGCCTCTACAGTCACGAAAACCACTCACCAGTGGAGGCAGGTCGGCTGGGGCCTGGTCTGCGTGGGTGGGGTACGGGGGTTTCCAGGAAGGCTAAACAAGGTGCAGCTGGAGCCCTCAGGGTGCGTTTCTGTGGCTTCGGGTCGGGGAAAGTAAGTGTGGGTCCTGATAAAAGGGCAGGGAGAGGATGAGCAGGAAAAGCACTGAGCATCCGGGACAGCTCAGCGGATGGCGGAAACAGGCCGCGGCGCTGCGGCGACCACTCTTCGCAGAGGAAGCCTCGCAATTTCTACAGGAACCAGCAGGGGAATCCTGGATGAGAAACACCTGAGTGCCCCAGGTGCCGGCGGCCCCTCATCCCAGGCTCGTCCTTAAAGGAGTCTGGCACATGCCACTTATCAAGCAAACCTCAATCCTCACTGACGCCTCCAGAACACCCTAGTCAGAATCACGGTACAGCAGTGCCTCGCCCCAGTGGCCCAGCCAGGACCCGAGCTTCCGCCCAAAATCTCCGCAAGTGCCGGACTGCCGGAGGTCAGACTGCGGTAGTGAACTGCGCATGCTTCGGCGCAAGCCTCTCGCCTTCCAGGAAACAGGCCTCAAGGAGCAGTTCAGGGTTCTGGCGCCCAACCCAGGAACCCCGATGCCACCTCTGCCAAAATCCAAGGCCACAGCAACCTGAACGCACAATTTCATTCTGAAATCAGAAAACAAGTTTGTCAGGCCAGCAGAGGAGAGTTCACTTGGTAATAGCGGGTGCTGTCAGCTTTGGCTGCCTTCCACTGCCAGTCTCCAGCCATCCTCCTCTTTCTGCACACCTGAATAGGGTGCCCTCCAAACACCACTTGCCTCTATGTCCATGCAAACCAAAAGATTCACCTGTATAATGCCTCCAATAGCTACCACAATATAAAAAAATTAGAAATCAAAAGGATAACAAAAAAAAAAAGAAAAAAAATACCACATAACCGAAAAACCATTATGCTATGTCCAAAAATCAATGGGTCAAAGTTAAATAGCTCAAATTATGAAATACAGTTAAAAGATCATGAAAGTACGGCACACCATAATTTTGGAGGTAAATTGATACACATAGTCAAATTTATAGATGTAAAAGCAGCTAACAGGAAATAAGGATGACTAAAAGCAAATTAGCTGAGCATCAACTCAAAAATTAGAAAATCTAGAAAAATGAGAAAAAATTAGAAAATGAAATTCTTTTTAAAAATATGTAAGAAGGCAATAATTAACATAAGAGCAAAAGTCAGTGAAATAGAAAGAGAAATAAAAGATTAACAAAACCATCTTTTTTAAAAGACAACTAATATAGGCAATTCTCTAGTAAGATTTATCAAGAAAAAATTTAAAAATTAATAAATAAGCAAAATTCAGAATAAAAGAGAGAAACCCACTACATATAGAGCAGAGATTTTTTTAAACTGTAACTGAATCTTTTGATTGCTAAAATTGGCCAGTAAGAAATAGAAAACTGGAATAGCTCAATAACCATTAAAAATAATGGGATGATGGATAAAAACTTCTCTCCAAAAGAAAGTCACCACCAAGATAGTTTATTCAGGCAGTTTTAATCAACCATCCAAGGAACACATAATAACCTACAGTGTCTATAATTTGTCCTAGAGAAGAGAAATAGAGATAAAGCTGCCTCTAATTTTTATAAGACCAATATAATATTTGTAACAAAATTAGATATACATTCAAGAAATTAACATTATAGGTCATTCCCATTTGTGAATGTATTCACAAAAATTCTATGTAAAGGATTACCTAAATGAGCCCAACAATATTTTGTAGCAACATGTAAGTTGTATTGTTTTTGTAAATTGTTGTATTAATTTTCCAAATTGAGATGCTTCAAAATTAGATAACTTATTAAACTAATTACATTAATTGATTAAAGGGGAAACTATGTCATTATGAATTATGTAAAATTGAAAGGATTCAATAAAATTTAACTTTTACTTATTTTTTAAAACCTTAGCAAAGTAGACAGAGGGAATCAAATAAATGTATAGTAAGTGACTAGCAAAAACATACTACAAATATCATGCATACTTCATGGAGGTTCTGCTTAATGCAGTAAGACAAGATAACCAAAAGACTTAAATATTCAAATACAGAGTTAAAATGTCATTTGAAAAAGATATGATTGTGCACACACACACAAAAAAGAATCAATAGATGAATGTCTAAAATTAATGACACTGTGGCAATATGTGAACATCATCCCCAAAAATCAGCCAAGTTTACCTATACCAGTAATTATCATTTAAATAAAATCTATAGAGTATCTAGGAAATAACCTAATGAAAGCTTTACAAAACCATTCTGGAAAACATGTAATCATTAAATGACATTTAATAAGACATCCAAATATATGAAAATAGGTGGAGAAATACCTCATACACATGAATGAATGAGTGGATGGGTAGAAAACTTTATTCATTCAGCAATTATTTATTGAATTCCTGCTGTGTCGGACTCTCATCTAGGCTATAGTGTAAGAGGAGTGAAAAAGAAAAACTAAACTTCCTATCCTTATAGAGCATATATAAGTATATAATTATACAAAGTCTATAACAACATTATAAATATGGCAATTTCTGCCAACTTAGCCTACACATTCAATGGCAATTGCAGTCAAACTATTTCAAGAGTTTAAAAGAATTTATCACAGGACTACATTGTTGCGGTTTATATTTTACATGAACAATGCCCTTTGGACTCATGCATTGTGACAATTCTAATTTGCAAATTTTAAAATTAACATGGAAGAATAAAATTTTAAAAATAACTATGATAATCCAGAAAAAGTAGAGCAAATAGCAGAGCTTAATTTAATAAGATACTAAGATATTTTACAAGGCTATAGTAATTAAAGCAGTGTTATAATAATAGAAAAAAAAGCCAGATCTAGAAACAGATCCATGTATGTTCAGAGATCCATTATATATAATATATCCACTTTATACCAACGTGACTTACAAATATAATTTAGACAACATGAAATATTGGAAAGGATTGTGGGATTATGAATTAGTGGAGTCATTTTAGGGTATAATCAGACAGAGTATAGTGTAACTAAGTACAATATGTGCACACCCCATGCTCCATTCCACTCTCTGCTTTAAAACCACTCTATTCCACTCTGGCACCCCAGAGAAACTTTTAAACATGAATACAAACATGGAGGTACAAACATGCTCTTTGTAGCATTGTTTGTAATAGCAAAGAATTGAAAGCGTCTCTAAATATCTATCTAGGTAAAGAGAAAAATAAAATGTTGTATTAAGTATAGCTGAATGCTAAAATTATGCATATCAACATGGAAAGATCTTTAAAAAGATTTGTAAAAAAACTTAGAAGCAGAACAAGAAGTACAACAAAGTGCCACTTTATATTTTAAATAAATGCACAACATATATAAAACATAAACACAAAATATATCTTACATATTATTATACATTTTATGATATGAATTTATATAAAAATTAATGCATAGAAGATAGATACACATGGAAAGTAGATGTAAGTGGAAAATTATACTGGGAAAGATTCTTTTTTTTAATTTAAAGAAATACAAATAAAATCAATTAAATTCATGAATGCTTGTTTGAATGATATTTTGGCACTGAAAATAAGTTAAGGAGCTAGATTTCACCTTGGAGAAATACACTGTAGGGCAGAAACAAAATAAGAAGAGAAAACTGAGAAGCAGAGAATTCCAGCCTACCCAAGTCCTCCATCACTCTCCCTACACAAAGGAAAAACAGAAATATTGATGGAGGCTCTGGATTTCCACAGACCATGGATTTGGAGAAAACAAGTCACCACTGTCATGTAGATAATACAGGGCTGTAGCAGCTCCCAACGGACATTTCACTTAACATTTATAACAATCACCCTTTTATTGAGGGCAAGGGCTGTATCTTAATTTAGATAATTTCATCAATGCACAATACATTTCTTATGCATAAGATACTGCGCTAGAAGATGATAGAAAGGACAGAGAAGATGTCTTTTTAATTATATTTGTAGAATGTCCAAAATAGCCTCACACATGCAAAATACCCATCATGTTCAGAGAAATTAAATGACTTGCCCAATAACACAGTAAGTAAATGGACTGAAAATGAGAAACTGAAATACCAAAAGTTTTATGCAATTTAGATAAATGTTGAGGATACGATCAGAAGAATAAATTCACAGCACTATTGTACTTAACAAGAAAAACAGATAATATAATATTAATTATGGAAGTAGATATACTGAATGATGTGAAAAATATGGGAATGTTATATTGGATGGGCTCAAAAGATAGAAGTAGGTCACAATAGAAGTAAAGACTATAAATTATGGGAATAACACATCAATACTAGAATACCTAGTTGTTGTTTCTTTTTTATCTCCAGTGTAAATGGTTTGACCTCATTGGGATGCCTTGCCCCTACTCAGCCTTGGACAGTCTTCCAACACAGGGCCTGAATCAGCAAGGTCTTTTCTAAATCAGACAGCACTACCGCTCTTGTATCATGATTCACAGCTCTGAGGTCACTGTGGTGACCTTGTTTGGGTAGTACTAAGTACATTACCAGTATCAGCAATAATTAGTCAATTAATCACCTAACTGTTCAGTGATCCCAAGTCGGGATAAATAGTAACATGTGATATTATTTTTCAAATTTCCACCAGGACTTCAGAAACTATGGATTTATTGATGAGTAGGTGAGCACCATTTGAGAACGAACAGTAGTTTTAGCTTTCAGCATGGGCAGCCTCTGGGGCAGCATTTCCAACCTTTGGACAGGAGATAGAAATTTTTATTCTCCTTGCCAGCCCTACCCAGGGCCACAAGCAGAAATGTGAAGATTACTGTTCTCCAAGAAAGAGACATGAATATAACCACAGGCCAACAACATCATTAGCCACCCATTCAATACTCTGGTAATGATTGATGTGCAAAGGGAAGCTTTAGTCTCCTGGGATTGTCCAGAGTGGCTCATGACAGTAACAGCGTAATTGCGGTCAGCCATAAGTCATCAATGTTACTGTACTTCCCTTAAGAAACGCTTTTCCCATGGCCACAAGGGTTTGCACAGAGAGTCTACCTTGCATATTTAACATTGGCATTTTCTTTCAATCTCTGAAAGGGGTGGTATTCAAATAGAAATTAAAACTTTAACTTCCTTATCCATAAAAGGAGATGGTTCAACTTGATGTCCTTAAAGAGTTTTATTATTCTAAGTCAGGATTTTTCATATTTACTCAAAGTGATTTTTATTTTCTTCTTTTCCCATATTTGACTTCTTATCTTGGTGCTCTGTGGCCCAAAATTAAAAGGCAAGTTTACTTCTGAAGAATATATTTGGGATATATAGGATCTGAACTAGAGTGAGTGTAGGGTACTCTCCTTAATTGAAATAATTTTTTAAACGCAAAAAAACAACAAATAATAAAAACCTCTGTAATGTCAGAGGTGAGAAGTGTGATCATTTGTGAGCAGTAAACACACTTTTTTTCCCCACAGGTGATACAAAGGTGATAGGAAAATGGATGGCCTCATGGATGGTAATTTTGAGGTTGTTTGTTCTGAGGAACAAGAAAAAATATGATGGCTTGGTGGAGTCCCTAAAGTTGATACTCTACTAAATGGAGGGAATCATGTAAGAAAGAGAGACTTCTAGTTCAAGAAGTAAAGAGTAAATTAATCGGCTTCTTTTCCCTCCCAAACTCCCTTTGAAATGGCAGAAAACATAATAAAAATTAATACATATGGTCTTAAAATAATGTTTACCCAGACAAGAAATTATGCGAACTTTCTGGAAGAGAAAGGCAGAGCATCTGGCATCAGCTAGATGGAGAAATAAGAGCCCAGAAAGTATAAGCTAAAGACATAGAAAAGATCTGAAGAAACTAAGAGCCGTTCTTTTCAACAGAATTCTGGATTAACTTCACACAGAGTCTAGTACAGAAAGTGGAAACAGATTGTGGGTAATTAGTAATTGTACCAATGGAAATTCTGAACTAGTAGTCCTACTTCTCCTGTGTGGGAGATAGATAGAGATGTGAACTGCAGTTTGGCCCTAGACAAATCTACAAGAACATGTCTAGAAATAAAGTTGTTAGAGGAGCAGTTATTTCCTAGTATGAATGAATATTAATACATGCACACATACACAAAATATATACTTGTATACTTATAAAAGAGGAGTTTGTCATTCTCTGTTTTATAAAATGGAACCATATTATGCCAAATTTTCTGAAGCACTGAAATAAAAAGCAATTTTAAACCCATAGCTTGCTTGTCATGTGTCAAATCTCAGAATATATGATAGAACTTCTAGAGAATAGGAGAGATTGCTGCGATTAATCCACATGAAATGAAGAATTATTATTCTAACCATTATATCTACTTAAGACTCACTGGTAAATTTGAAAGAATTTGACCTTATAAATAAATAAAATATACATGAATAAATATGGTATATTATAGCTTAATTCAGAATAACATTTTCAGATATTTAAGGATCCAGAAAGTTCACCATCCATACATTCCTTCTAAAAAATGTATTCTTGGAAAAACTGTAATAAAATAAAAAATCCAAAAGACAAACATGGGATCCAAGATATGGTAAAATCAGTCTTTGGCTGCCATAACAAAATATCATAGACAGGGTGGCTTAAACAACAGAAACTTATTTTCTCACAGTTCTGGGGACTGGAAATCTGATATTAGGACGCCAGCATGGTTGGTTTCTGGTGCGTTCTCTCTTCTGGCTTGCAGAAAACTTCCATCTTACTGTGTGTTCACATGACTTCTTCTTCATGCACACATGAAGACAGAAGTGAGCTCTCTCTTGTTTCTCATAAGGACACTAATTCCATCGGTTAGGGCTCTACTGTTAAGACCTCATTTAACCATAGTTCCCTCCTAAAGGCCCTATTTCCAAATACAGTCACATTGAGAGTTAGGGCCTCAACATATGAATTTTGGAGGGACATGATTCAGTGCAAAGCACCTAAAGTATGCAATTAAAAAAATCTCAGTATGAAAGCTGTGTCATCAGGTCAAACATTTACTGGTTCAAATTAGAACTGGAAGTCTGAGAACCTTGTGTAAAAATGTCTTTAAAATGAGAATATAGGGGTAAGTCAGGAATAAAGAAACAGACCTACTGGAGAATGGACTTGAGGATATGGGGAGGGGGAAGGGTGAGCTGTGACAAAGCGAGAGAGAGGCATGGACATATATACACTAACAAACGTAAGGTAGATAGCTAGTGGGAAGCAGCCTCATAGCACAGGGAGATCAGCTCGGTGCTTTGTGACCGCCTGGAGGGGTGGGATAGGGAGGGTGGGAGGGAGGGAGACGCAAGAGGGAAGAGATACGGGGACATATGTATATGTATAACTGATTCACTTTGTTATAAAGCAGAAACTAACACACAATTGTAAAGCAGTTATACCCCAATAAAGCTGTTAAAAAAAATGAGAATAAATATTATTATACAATTTTACAGTAAGAATGTACAAATTAAATTATAACATGCTGTTAATGAGAAGGTATCCCTTTTCTTATCAATAAGAAAAAAAGTTTCCAATCAGAAGCAAATAAAAATTAAAAGTTATAATCTAAACAAAATAATATATGAAATGATTTTGAACAATTGATTAGAACATACGTACTGATGCTCTCCGAAATAACAAAGCTAAAACATTCAGTCATGTAATTCAGAAGGACAGATAAGGCTAACTAGTACTCTTAATTTATAGTTTATGTGTTTTCTAAAAGTAATTTGTCATTTTACCATACATTGTCCTTAAAGCTCAGTCTTTTCATATTAATTTCTCTTAGAGAGTAATTCTAAAAGTTGGCTTAAATTCTAATTTGTTTTTAAGTTAATGAAAGGTGAACTGATGTTTATGAAATAGTACACTAAGGTTTACTATCTGGACACTTAACTCTATGCTAAGAAATTTGAAATTCCAAAATCTCAATAACCATACCCACAACATTAAAATATACCCAAAATCTTTTAATTTTTTTTTCTAATTTTTAAATTTTAACTTTGGTGAAAACTTCTAGCAATGAATACATATTTTTTAAATGAACTAATTTTAGTATACCCTTCAGTTACATTTTTTTCTTCTGTCAAATTCAAGTAGTTAAACAGTGTTTTTACTTTAAAAATGTCAACCATCGTTCTTTAGATAGCATGGATATGAATGATTTCAATTTTATCCTTTTCTATATTTTCCAAATTGCCCATCACAAACATATTACTACTCTTAAAATCAGAACAGACTCATGAATGTTATTTTTAATTTAAATGTCAAATAGTATTGATATTAAAGATAAAATAGCTGAGGGGGGCTATAACTCAGTCATGGCTCTAAATTCTCTCTGAACTAGAGACAAGAAAGACAGAATTAAAAGAAAGGAGAGAGAGATCACTAGACTAAATGTTTTCCAGTGTTGGAAACGACTGAGTAGACCAAAAGCCAACCCCCAAATATATGTGGATGTTAGTCAAGTTGGTAAGTAAAACGTATCTGTCCTACATGCTCTTAATACTTTGGAAGACCTTTACTCCTATCAACTTTATCTATTTTGGTTTTCCTTGATTTTTTTTAATCAACTTGGATTATTTATTGCAAAAAGTACGGGTGAAGAGAGCAGCCAAAGTCAATCCCTGAGGTTTATCTTAATTAAATAATAATAATAACAACAACAACTGACATTTGTTGAGTACTCTGTGACAGGGACTATTTTAAGCACTTTATATTCAATAGCTTATTTAATTCTTTCAACACTGCCTAGAGGAAGGTATGACCACCCTCACCTTACAGACAAAATAAACCCAGACTTAAAAAATTTAAGTCACTTGCCCCAAGTCACTGAGAGCAAGTGGGAGCTCTTTCTAATCCAGAAAGTCTGACAGCTGAGGCCAGCTCAACACTACTGCACTAAGCTGTTCCTAACTGGACAAAAAAAGGATGATCAACACTTGTTCCCAGATCAATGCAGAACCAAGTGCCAGTAAAAAAGAGGCTTAGTTTTCAATTTTCAACTTGGTTTACTAAAAAGACACAAAGTTGCTACGTGTGACTAAACTTGCTACACCAGAAATGAAATTGGTTAATACTGGAAAAACATCTGACAGTTTACAAAGCACGATTACATGTTAGAACTCATTTAATCGACCTCAAAATGTGAAAGGACCAGTAGTAGCATTATTTTGTAGCTGAGGAATATGAGCATCAAGGGGTAGTGATGACTCGCCAAGTCAGAACAAAATTGCTTTTTCTAACCTGGATCTTATGCTCTTTTCATTACAATTTCTGAGATAAATGCCAATAAAAAAATAAATAAAAATGAAACAAATCTTTAAAGTCTGTCTTTTTTTGAGAGATGCCAGAGAGAAATATGGAATTCTCTTTCTTTGTTGCTATGATATGTTTTCCCCCTTATCCTTGCTCTCCACTCTGGTCCCCACCACTCACACCCCATCCCCCACAGGTACCTGCTCTACTGTTTCAACGTATGCCCTTAAATTAGACCCAGCAATTCCACTCCTGGGTATATACCTGAAAAAAATATTCAAAGATCCATGCACCTCAATGTTCATAGCAACACTGTTTATAATAGCCAAGATATGGAAGCAACCTAAGTGTCCATCAACAAATGAATGGATAAAGAAGATGTGGTATCTGTATACAATGGAACACTACTCAGCCATAAAAAAGAATGAAATTTTGCCTTTTGCAGCAACATGGATGCGCCTGGAGAGTATTATGCTTAGTGAAATAGGTCAGACAGAGAATGATAAATACTCTATGATATCACTTATATGTGAAATAGAAAAAATAGAAAAATCTAGTGAATATCACAAAACAGAAGCAGATATAGAGAACAAACTAGTGGTTGCTAGTGGGGAGAGGGAAGGGGGAGGGGAAATACAGGGGTAAGGAATTAAGAGGTACAAACTATTAGCTATAAAATAAGCTACAAAAATATATTGTACAGGGGCTTCCCTGGTGGCGCAGTGGTTGGGAGTCCGCCTGCCGATGCAGGGGACACGGGTTAGTGCCCCAGTCTGGGAGGATACCACATGCCGCGGAGCGGCTGGGCCCGTTGGCCATGGCCACTGAGCCTGCGCGTCTGGAGCCTGTGCTCCGCAACGGGAGAGGCCACAACAGTGAGAGGCCCGCATACCGCAAAAAAGAAAAAAAGAATATATTGTACAACATGGGGAATATAGCCAATATTTTATAATTACTATAAATGGAGTATAAACTTTAAAAATTGTGAACTACTATATTGTACACATTTTACTTTATAATATTGTACATCAATTATACTTCAATTTAAAAAATAATAAATTTTTAATTAGCATGTATTCTTATAGAATGGTATACTGAAAAACTCTCATGTTTCTCCTCAACTACTACAACACCTCTGGCCAGCAAATGTGTAGGGATTTTTCCCCTCACAGTGACAAATTTTCTGACACCAGGTGGGTGTCCTACAATTCAATTCAGTTCTGATACTGTCTACTTGGAGTTAGTGTCAGATCTCACAAGATAAGAGCTTCTTTCTACAAAACTGTCCCCACCTTAGAGGCCAACCACAATTCCAGGTTGTCACCTGTACTTCTGACCGACTGGCTATAAACTGGTCTTATATAGCCAATGAGCTCCTCCTCTGCTTCAATAATTTGCTAGGGATGTTTCACAGAACTCAAGGGAGCACTTATTTACATTTACTGGTTTACGATATAATAAATGATATGACAAAGGATAAAGACAAATAGCGAGGGGCTTCCCTGGTGGCGCAGTGGTTGAGAGTCCGCCTGCCGATGCAGGGAACACGGGTTTGTGCTCCGGTCCGGGAAGATCCCACATGCCGCGGAACGGCTGGGCCCGTGAGCCATGGCCGCTGAGCCTGAGCGTCCAGAGCCTGTGCTCCGCAACGGGAGAGACCACAACAGTGAGAGGCCCGCGTATCGGAAAAAAAAAAAAAGACAAATAGCGAGATAAAGAGAGGCAAAGGGCAAGATCCACAGCAGGAGTTTCTGTCCCTGTGGAGTTGGGGTGCAGCACCCTCCCAGCACATGGATATATGTTCACCAGCCTAGAAGCTCTCCAAACCCTATAGTTCAGAAATCTTTATGGAGGCTTCATCACATAGACATGACCAATTATTGACTCAATCTCCAACCCTTCTTTTCTCCCCAGAGGATGAGGCATGGGGACTTAAAAGTTCCAAGCTTCTAATCATGGCTTGGCTTTTCTGGTGACCAGCCTCCATCATGAAGCCATCCAGGAGCCCACCAAGAGTAACCCCATTAGAACAAAAGACACTCCTATCACCTAGGGAATTCCAAGAGATTTAGGAGCCCTGTATTAGGAACCAGGGTCAAAGATCAAATATTAGAACAAAAGATGCTCCCATCACCTTTATTACTTAGGAAATTGCAAAGGTTTTAGAAACTCTGGCCAGGAGCTGAAGACAAAGACCAAATACATATTTCTTATATGTCACAACATCACAAATGGGTTTATATCTCATGCACTAATTTACATAAATGGCATTAAGCTGTGACTCATTCTTCTTAGAATTTAGGACTAGCTCATTAGTGGCCTGCGGGGAACAGAAGCAGGGTGAATTATATGCTTTCCATGCTTGGCAGCATAGAGAACCCTGGATACCAAAGGAGTATCTCTACCTATGTTGATTAGCTACCTTCACCACCTTCTGTTTCATTTATATTCTCTTAGCTAATTATAAATTAGCTAAGAGAATATAATAAATAAATTATTAGTCTGAATCAACTATATATATAAATGTATTAAAAAATAAAAATTTTATTTAAAATTTATCTTTGCTTTATCAATACCATGTTTGAGATTTGTATTTATATCTAGTTCACTGTTTCTAGTTGTGTGATTTTCCTTACTATGAAATCACCACAGCTTACTACTCACTCTCCTAGTGATAGAAACCTACTCTGCCCTCACCTCTCCTCTACCACAAACAATGGCCTGACAAAAACCCCTAAACATGTTTCCTTAGTGACCGTGAAAAAATTTCCTGCCTAATGGCAAGTTATCATGTATATCTAATGTTTAATCTGGATAGTTGGTGGAAGTATATCCTAATTATTCAGTTCTGATTAAGAAATAATGAAGCCCTCAAAGCAGCTGAATGTGAACATTTGAACATGGAAAGTGATAGAAAATATAAGAAGAAGCAAGCAAGAAAAAAATCTTCCTGGCATATATCCATGGGGTTGGAGGGTCATAGAGCTGGCATATTCTTAATTTCACTAAAGACTGGCTGACTGCTTCCCAGAAAAAAAATGTACTATTTACATTCTCACTAACAAAGCATAAAAGTTACAGTCACCCACATCCTCTCCTCACTTAGTAGCATACTCCTTTCTAATCATGACTAATCTGATGTATGTAAAATCATATTTCAGCGTTAAATTCATTTCCATTTCTTGAATTACTACTTTACATTGGTAAATCAGGCTTTCCCTCATCTAAATTATCAACTCATATCCTTTGCCCATTTTTCATTTGATTTTCTGCCTTTTTCTTGTTTTTAATTCTAGAAATTGATCTCTCCTTGATTTTACAAAATTCAAATATTGTCTCCAGCAGTCATTTATCACCTTAGTTTGTCTTTGGCTTCCTTTATTGAGCAAAAACCTTTCATTTCAATGTAACCCCATATCTAGCCATTTACCATCTTAGAATTTGTGCTTTTGGAACTTCATTTAAAAGTTTTTCTTCTCCCCTAAGTTACAAAATATCCTCTATATTTTCTTCTATCAGTCATATTTAACCTTTCATAGTAATGTCTTTAATGCATTAAATCTACTGTTGGATTGGTAAAACAGGGATCTGCTTTATTTTTCTCCATGTGGGAAGGTAGGTTTGGCTAATGCCATACACTAAACCATCCCTTCCCCTTGCTTTGTGGTCATTTTTATTATGCCTTATATTCCCAGAATACAAACAGATTTCACAGGAGGACCTCATAATGGTAAAAGATTTTCACCAAAACAGTAGCTGTGACTATTGAATAAAGAAAATTAATTAGCCTATATTCCCCTTTCATTGTCTGGGGTTCAACTTTTACTTAAGTTATAAGAACTACATTTTATCATGCAGTTTGTAATTACTAGCTACCCACTCCACTCTTCAAATTCGCTCACCTTTTCAAATCTCCAGACTTCTCTGTAAGTAATTCCCCTTAGCAAACACTGGTCTGCCCAGCCTCTACATCAGGGTTTCTTAAAAGCCTATACATTTCTTGGCAAAGGTCACCACTAACTTGCTCTGCCTATGTAAAACATTGGTCTTCTTGAGCTAAATTGTGAGACTTCTTTTTTAAGAAGAGCTGCATGAGGTGACAGTCAAAAATACTATGCAGCATGCATAATAATATATGGGTAATCAAATCTCATGCTTCAAGTAATTACTGCAGGAATTAGGAACCAGAGCCCACCTCTTCCATAAATAGCACTGTCCAAATCACTCGAGGCTTGGTGTATAAATGTGTGTGTTTAACTATAAGTGTTTTTGTGTGTTTGTGTGAGGGAGAGAGACAAATCATATACATTAATATAGGCTGTGAGGCGAGACACTATGCTTCTTCCTTCTAAACTTCTGAAATCAGCCGTTGGGAGAAATCAGAACCTAGAATGCATAGGGTTATGTTCTACATGGGCATAATAAACCCCAGATATTCACAGTTCATCCATACCACATTGCTCACTGGAGAATAATCTCCCCTGAGGCTCTGCCTAGGTCAAAAAATGCCAACAGGTGGGCTTCCCTGGTGGCGCAGTGGTTGAGAGTCCACCTGCCTATGCAGGGGACACGGGTTCGTGCCCCAGTCCGGGAGGATCCCACATGCCACGGAGCGGCTAGGCCCGTGAGCCATGGCCGCTGAGCCTGCGTGTCTGGAGCCTGTGCTCCGCAACGGGAGAGGCCACAACGGTGAGAGGCCCGCGTACCTCAAAAAAAAAAAAAAAAAATGCTAAAAGAGATTGCTAGAATTCCTTTTGTGAACAGTTGTTTCTCCCTCTTGTGGTTTGGGTACATTTAACAGGTTGGGAGCAAATCTAACATTTTGATTACCACTATTGCATAAAATACTGTAAAAAACAAACAAACTAAAAGAAACCCAATTTTGCCAGGATTTTCTCTATAATGCAAACTTACTTCGTTTAATGCTAATTTAGCTCTATACAGGAACACTTAAATGATAAAAGCCCTTTTTGGTGGAGTTATTATTCTGAACTCTAATCCTAAAGGGATCAATGCCCTTCACCATCTCAGCTTGGGCTAGTAATAACCCACTCAGAAGAAGATATGAAGATCATTGACCAAATTTCAAAAAGGTTAATAAAAATCATATTCATCTAATAAAAGGTTATAGGACAGCTTAAAACTTAAATGAGTCTTCTTTGCTTTTGGATTATAAGAACTCAGTGTACATTGATTATATCTTTCCCACTAGACTATAAGCTCCTTGGAGGCCAGGACTATGCTTTTTTCACCTTTATATTCTCAGTGTCTGACATGTTACAGACAATCAACAAATTAAAGTTATTCAATCTGACTATTAATATTGATCAGAAGCTCTGATTGGCAGTTTGATATTTTATTGATGACAAAAATATGGAGACTACAAATTAATGATTACTTTATAAAAATACTTTGTCTGAGAGGTAGAGTCCACAGAAGAGGGGGATTAATTTTTTTAAGTTGGGAATCATGCAATTATACAAATTACTGCAATCTCCCCAACTTTGGATTTCTCCAATGTGGGAGATGAATACTGAATGCCACAGGACATAAAATGGATTTAAGAGTAAATCTATAACAAACATGGTTCCTTAAATATGTGGTCTTATTTTCTTGGTAATTCATCTGTAATACAGTTATGGGGATTTGTGTAGAAATCGTAAGGTGATGATATAATAAGAAAATTCCATGATCTGTGCCCTATAAACCCCTCATACTCCAACACTATGGTTCCCAAGACTTTGTCTTCTTTTAGGGTCCGACTCACTTATTTCAGATGCTGTTCCCATATCCAGTGTTAGACATTTGATTATTCCTCCCCACAGTTGAAATTATTTGCTTCTTCTCTGGCACTATCATAACACAAAGTTTAAAATGTTATGGCATTTTTCAAAAAAAAAAAAAGAGGTACAAACTACTATGTATAAAATAGATCAGCAACAAGGTATATTGTATAGCACAGGGAATTATACCCATTATTGTGTAATAACTTTTAATGTGTTATTGTGTAATAATTTTTAATGGAGTATAACCTGTAGAAATACTTAATCACTAAGTTGTACACCTGAAACTAATATAATAAATGAAATATGCTTCAATGGAAAAATTTAATAAAAAATAAAATACTGCATAGAAAATAAATAAATAAATAAGACAGCACAAGTCCTGCCTTCAGAATTTCATAGAAGAGAAAAATTAAATAGACGGCTATAATTTACAGTTAAGTAATGAACTATAATTTCCATAATTGGACTTCCCTGGCAGTCCATTGGTTAAGACTCTGAGCTTCCAATGCAGGGGGCAGGGGTTCAAACCCTGGTTGGGGAACTAAGATCCCACATGCCACATGGCATGGCCCAAAAAAAAAAAAAAAAAAAAAAATATATATATATATATATATATATATAATTCCATAGTTCTTACACATGAAGATAGTTAATGGTAACATTTTTTAACTAAAAAAAAAAATTTTGTTGGAGTGTGGCTGATTTGTGATGTTGTGTTGGTTTCTGCTGTGTGGCAGGGTGGATCGGTCACATGTATACATATATCCCTTCTTCCTTGGATTTAATGGTAATGTTTTAGTGTATGTTTATTCAAGCTATTTATAAAAGCAATATATTCATAAAAATTTTAAAAATTAGTAATACTGTTTTCTAATCTGCCTCTTTAACATAAATTTTGTGACTATTTCTTTAAAGAAAAAACGTTATGGCATTTTTCAAATCAAAACTACAATGAGGTACCACCTCACACCAGTCAGAATGGCCATCACCAAAAAGTCTACAAATAACAAACGCTGGAGAGGGTATGGAGAAAAGGGAACCCTCCTACACTGTAAATTAGTGCAGCCACTATGGAGAACAGTATGGAGGTTCCTCAAAAAACTAAAAATAGAGCTACCATATGATCCAGCAATCCCACTCCTGGGCATATATCTGCACAAAACTGTAATTCAAAAAGATACATGCACCCCTATGTTCATAGTAGCATTATTTACAATAGCCAAGTCACAGAAACAACCTAAATGTCCATCAATAGATGAATGGATAAAGAAGATGTGGTACATATATACAATGGAATATTACTCAGCCATAAAAAAGAATGAAATAACACCATTTGCAGCAACATGGATGGACCTGGAGATTATCATACTAAGTGAAGTAAGTCAGAAGGAGAAAGGCAAATACTTTATGATATCACATGTGTGGAATCTAAAATCTGACACAAATGAACTTATCTATGAAAAAAATAGACTCACAGACATAGAGAAAAGACTTGTGGCTGCCAAGGGGGTGGGGCGGGGAAGGCAGTGGATGGGTGTTTGGGATCTGCAGATGCAAACTATTATATATAGAATGGATAAACAAGGTCCTACTGTATACCACAGGGAACTATATTTAATATCCTGAAATAAACCACAATGGAAAAGGATATGAAAAGTATATATATATATATATATATATATATATATAACTGAATCACTTTGCTGTGCACAAAAAACTAACACAGCATTGTAAACTGACTATTCTTCAATTTTTTAAAATGTTATGGCATTTTTAAAAAAAGAAAATAATATGCAATCCTGGGCAGAACTAATTGTACCCAGAAATACTTCACCAGGGATTAATTCTTATTTTTTACCATCACCAATAGGCTGCTAAAGTTTTAAACTGCTATCAAAGAGTCAGAAATATGAATTTCTGGGCAATGTGAATGTACATGGCAGTCCAGGTGAGATGAAAACAAGAAGAGGATATGAGAGGGTAAATGTCATAAATAAATTAATTCCAAAAAATGCAATGTAATATATAGTAAAAAAAAAATAATCACTCCACAGAAGAGAATATCATAGATAGGAATGGAAAAAATATATGTTAGTTTGCCAGTCTCAACTGCCTGGCGTTAAAAAATGTCAAAAGCAGCAATCAAATGGCTAGAACATTTTGATCATTTTGGAAGTAGTCTTCTTCACAAATTGTCCTAAAAAACAACACAATAACTGGCATATGGAAGCAAGTCAACAAAAGTTTATTAAAGACATAAGATCAAAGTTGGCAAAGTTCTCATCTGTTAACAGCCTGTCCTCCATTTACCTGGATTCCTAAAAATAAAACACTGCTTGCTAAATAGAGAAAAAGGTCAGGCTGGGGATGGGTGGCATACACAAGTAAGAGGATGGAGGTCGCTATTCCCCAAACCATGACAAATCTCTACCCTTTCCTACCTTCTATCAGTAAATTCCACTGAGAAAGAGTTTCCTCCGTGCTCAGACATTTTGATAGTTACACTTCATTGAACAAATAATTCTCTCTCTCAGTGTCAGATTAAAAATCTGATGAAACAAGGAACAATAAATATGATCATTACTAGACTTTGCATATAAAAATTTACAGGAAAATACTGAATATGAGTGTTTTAAATGGCCCTGTCTTTGTAAAAAAGAGATAGAATGTAAAATTAATGGTATTTACTCTCCTTTGAAATTTTCTTAGTGGTGTTTTTTTTTTTTTGAAAAATCATCTTTGAGATGACTGTGTTAAGATGTGGACTATTAAGTCATAGACTGTTCAGCTCAAATCTTGATCTCTTTATTCTAGGACCTTGGAACTGACTCTGTGGCCAAGAAAGGAAAAAGAGTCTACATAGACAGTAAGTATTAACAGAGTTAGTTATTGGAAGGATGGAAAATTGGGTCATATCAGCATGTAGCATTTTAAAGGCCTAATTGAAGAGAGTTCTATACAAAACTTATTCTTTTTTTTCAAACTTTTTTATTGAAGTATAGTTGATTTACAATGCTGTGTTAATTTCTGCTGTACAGCAAAGTGATTCAGTTGTACATGTATATATATATTCTTCTTTATATTCTTTCCATTATGGTTTATCACAGGATACAAAACTTATAGTGCTGAAAACATACTTACTGGATGAAGTAAAGCATTCACAACCTACAAGTGGATGGATTTACTTCAGTTTTCAAACTCAGACCTTGCACAGGCACAGAGACTATACTTTCCTTTACAAGGAAAATATTTTCTGCTTACAACAGAATCAGAATACACCTGACTCAAGAATTTTGTACAGCTTTGTGATGGAATAGGCAGTACAGCAAATGTTATTTGGATGCTTAAGACATCTCAGCAGTTTTTGAAACTGCAAGGAGAAATTAGGACAGTTCTTGAAAGTCTGGGGTATACAATCTCTATAACCATGGAAATTACAAAGTTAGAGGTCAAGGTAAGGAAAAAGAAAAAAGGAAATTCAAGAGTCAGACAAACTGCCTAGGAAAATGATATTATTTTAAATAGAAAGCTTTGGAACATCAAGATTCAGGTATAGAAAGTCTTCTAATATACTGAAAATCTGTTGCCATGTGAAAATTACAATTAGCCAAATCAATTAGCAAAATATCACATGTGCCACGAATGGGCAGGGGGATTTTTATGAAGCATTTGCCTAGTTAGGCAAATTCACTAAAGTAAGGCTGTGTCATCTAGAGAAGAAAAGAAAATGGTTACTGACAGAAAATGTAAATTAGCTAAAATAAGGCATAAAATGGAGTTAGCGCACATTCCCAAACCAACACACCTTCTCTCCCTGCTTTTCTTCCCTGCAAAAAAATAAACAAATACAGAAATAAATTCTTTAAGAAAGGTGCCTTAGCAGGCTTGCCTGTGTGTGTGAGCAGCCTGAGAGCTATTGGCCATCAATGTCATTTCAGTCATGCTGCCAATATATGTTTTTTTTAACCTCGCACTGATTGGAAGGGTTTTCTAATTTCAGTCGCCAGTTAGTCTGCTCATTCAGGCATCCTCCTTCCATACGTGAATTCTTCCTTATTACAAGGTCACTTTCACCTTACATCTCTGCCTTCTATTTGGCTGTGAAATATCCAGGTGTTCTGGATTATTAAAACACACACACACAGCTTACCCTGCTTGAGAAAGATTATATTCATTTTTCATGGGGTTTTACATCTCATAATAAGCTACCTGTGTGATGATCCATTTTCATTTTTAATTAAGATGTCCTTTGAATTCCCTTTTGGCTCCTCCAGACAAAAAAAAAAAAATTAATCAAGAAATATCTTTGTGAGCTCAGAAACAAAATGCTGTTCTTGTAGAGGCGTTACCAAATCAAGAAAATCTGGAATGAGTTGTTTCGTGTTATCATAATCAAAGCCAAACTCTCACTCTACATGTAAAACATGCCTGATAAGCCTTAATACATAAAGTTAAAATAGTGTTTTTAAGAACGAAAATGGATCCTGAATCTGGTTATGGGTATCTAGTATCATCTTTACAGGGAGTCTATTATCAATGAGTGATTATGATAAGTGCTGTCTTGGAAGGGAGCAAATCCTGAGAAGTAATTGCAGTCGCTAAATCCAGACTGGCTTTGGCTTTGGTTCTGGCACCCGCAACAAAAAAGGACAGCTGTTCTGGACACCCACCAAGTAAATACTATTAAGCTCATTAACACAAACCTTTTGGCTATGATCAAGGGAAGTATCAGTTTAATCCTCCATTATACCTCTTCTGTCAAGGGACTCACTCGGTCTTGCCCTTAGGTTGTAGGGTGGGATTTGGCAAGCCAACAAAATCTTTTCCGTCTTTAATAGCTATGAGTTTTATTTATGATCTAAATGAAATGGCATGATAATGATAATAATAATAATACCTCGGATGGATAAACACCTCAATCCTAAGGAGCTCAGAGAGCTCTACTGATACTTATCTAATTAATCCTCACCACATGCTTGGTGAGCAGGCATGTGGCATTATCCCTGGTTTACAAATGAAGAAAATGGGACAAAAGTGACTAGCCTAGTATCACTAAGTAAGCTTAGTGGAGAAAATAGTATAGCCAAGACCTCTTATTTCCAATGCAATCCTATGATTAAAATAGCAGTTGTTATAATTCTAAGGCTTCTGGTAAGAAGTATATATGTAACTGTGAAATATTACTACCTGGTAATTGCATGAGATTGCTCAGGGAGCATTAATCAATTAGAGTCAACTAATAGACAAGATAATGGGGAATGTGGAAGTATTATATCCTCAGATGATCTATAAATTCATTTTTATCCACAGAGGTTGAACACTATTTCTAGACCAACTTCCAACTGAATTCAAAGGGAGAATTGGGGCAATCTTTTGAACATTATTCCAAAAGAACTGAAGAAAATATGGAATGAATAGAAAATAGACATACTTCTGTAACAGAAAATGTAGTATCTAGCATAGGGCTAGCAGCTGATTCAGCCTTTAGAAGAGTATTTTTAGTTTTGGTACTCAGAATTCCTGGAGTCCCTGGACCATCCATTTCAGGTACATTTCAATCATAGAATAAGACTCTTAATAAGATAATTATTAGTTAAATGTTGATCATTTTTGTATGCTATCACCATGCAACTACTGTTTGGGATGCTACCTGAATGTCACTTCTGAGCCCCTAACAATTATAAGTGGGGGACAAGTGATATGCAATTTCATAAAGACATAACTAAGTCCCAAAAAGGAGTTCAATTAATACCTTACTTCCTATCTCCTCTATTCCTTTTAAAAACTGACATTTTGCACAAATGAATGTGATCTTAGGAGGACAAAGATGATGACATTTATCCCCAGATAAATGATGACATGTATCTTCCTCTATGGCCATTAGAACATCAGTGAAGCTCCTCGTGCCTCCTCCTGTCCCAAGTAAGTGTCCAGAAAATGTAACTGCTTTCTACATCTGACCTCCAGAGGGGCTGGTAAACTGGAAAACTATTTTTCAAAAGGCACTACAATGAATGCATAGAAAAGCACCACAGACATAGGAAGGAGAAAGAACACCTGAGAAAGTGAATGAAGGATGTTTGTGTTTTGTTTTGTCTCAAATCACTATCAATGGACAACTCTTTTAGAAATGGTCTTTGAAAACCCAAAGGCAAAAATGTTTGAATGGAAGACAATGAGAGCTCCATACCTAAACTCAACGCAGAATGTTCAAGCTGTGGTGTGCATACTTATTTTATCAATATGCCATATGCAAGCAATTCCAAATGCAAACTTCAAAACATTTGCATTTTACTAACGAAGTACTTGAAAAATACACAATTTTAACATTTATATTGAACTTAAAAATATGAACTGTTTTCATGAAAGAATGTTCAACATCATTAATCATTAGAGAAATGCAAATCAAAACTACAATGAGATATCATCTCACACCAGTCAGAATGGCCATCATCAAAAAATCTACAAACAGGGCTTCCCTGGTGGCTCAGTGGTTGAGAGTCCACCTGCCGATGCAGGGGACACAGGTTCATGCCACGGTCTGGGAAGATCCCACATGCCGCAGAGCGGCTGGGCCATGAGCCATGGCCACTGAGCCTGCACATCCGGAGCCTGTGCTCTGCAACAGGAGAGGCCACAACAGTCAGAGGCCTGCGTACCGCAAAAAAAAAAAAAAAAAAAAATCTACAAACTATAAATGCTGGAGAGGGTGTGGAGAAAAGGGAACCCTCTTGCACTGGTGGTGGGAATGTAAATTGATACAGCCACTATGGAGAAGAGTATGGAGGTTCCTTAAAAAACTAAAAATAGATCTACCATACGACACAGCAATCCCACTACTGGGCATATACCCTGAGAAAACCATAATTCAAAAAGAGTCATGTACAAAAATGTTCATTGCAACTCTATTTACAATAGCCAGGACATGGAAGCAACCAAAGTGTCCATCAACAGATGAATGGATAAAGACGTGGCACATATATACAATTGAATATTACTCAGCCATAAAAAGAAACGAAATTGAGTTATTTGTAGTGAGGTGGATGGACCTAGAGTCTGTCATACAGAGTGAAATAAGTCAGAAAGAGAAAAACAAATACCGTATGCTAACACATATATATGGAATCTAAAAAAAAAGTCATGAAGAACCTAGGGGTAAGACAGGAATAAAGACACAGACCTACTAGAGAATGGACTTGAGGATATGGGGAGGGGGAAGGGTAAGCTGGGACAAAGTGAGAGAGTGGCATGGACATATATACACTACCAAACATAAAATAGATAGCTAGTGGGAAGCAGCCGCATAGCACAGGGAGATCAGCTCGGTGCTGTGTGACCACCTAGGGGTTAGGATAGGGAGGGTGCGAGGGAGGGAGACGCAAGAGGGAAGAGATATGGGGACATATGTATATGTATAACTGATTCACTTTGTTATACAGCAGAAACTAACACACCATTGTAAAGCAGTTATGCTCCAATAAAGGTGTTTTAAAATATATATATATGAACTGTTTTTAACTAGAAATAAGATGGTCTGCTTTTACATAGTTATAGAACTACTATATAGAACCACTAAATATTGTCATTATAATTTAAATAGAAATATTAACAACTGAACACATGTGTCTGCAGAAGTTTGATGTGTAAATAATGAGTGACTGAACACAGAATTTGTTCAACTGTTAATATTCTTGTGTAAATTATAAGTGAAGCCCTCAAGTATAAGAGGTAGAAGAGGCTTCAATTTTAATAGACTCCTGAGTGTTGACAATGTACCCAAGAGAAATATCAGAACCAAACCATTATAAGCTTTTTTTAATGTGACATTGATGTAGATTTTTGTCCTGTGCATTTTTTAAACATTATGTAGATAGTATCCAAACAAAATACCATAGACAAGGTAACCTAAACAACAGAAATATATCTACTCATAGTTTAGAGGCTGGACATCCAAGATTTGGGTGCCAGCATGGTCAGTTTCTGGTGAAAGCTCTCTTCCTGGCTTGTAGATTTTTTACCTTCTCACTGTGTCCTAATGTGGTGAGGAGAGACAGTAAGGAAGGTTTCTGGTGTCTCTTCTTATAAAGGCTTCATCTAAAACTAATTATGTTCCAAAGGCCCAATCTCCAAAACTATCACATTGGGGGATAGGGCTCCAACATATGAATTTAGGGGGAAAACAATTCAGTCCATAGCAGAGACCTGAATGATATCTGTAAGTGAAGATCAGGTAGAGGGGATATATTCCAGGTGGAGAGCATGGTAAGTGCAAATTCTCTGAAGCAAGAACCAGCTTGGAGTGTTTGAGGAACAAGAAAGTCAGTATAACTAAAACAGAATGAGCAAATGAGAGATGGTAGAAATGAAGTTAGAGAGACAGACCGGAGCCAGGTCATATGAGACATCACAAGAGCCATGAGGAATTTAGAGATTATTCTGAATATAATGTAAAGATATAGAAAAGTTTTGACGAAGAAAATTATTTGATCTAATTTATGTTTAGAAGAAAAGCACTCCTGCTGCTACATGGAGGACTGAGTGAAGTGACAAAAGTGAAAGCATCCTAGACTGGAGGCTCTTTGAAAAGTCTAAGTGGAAACTAATGGTGTTAGTTTAATAGTGGTGGAAATGGTAAGAGGTGGTGGGACTCTTGAAGGTAGAACCAGCAGGACTAGCTGATAGATTGGATGTCTAAAGTAAAAAGAAAAAAAGGAAGAGAGAAAGATTGGGGAATGAAGACTTACTCCAAAGTTTTGGCCTCATCAAGTACATGAATAATATACTGAGATTGATTAGACAAGGAGAGGAGAAGTGATGCAGTGAAAATTAAGAGTTCAATTTCACATGTAAAGCTTGAGATGCCTACTAGACATCCAAGTTAAGGTTGGATGTAGGAAAGACCAAAGAAAAAGTTCAGAATGGACATATGATTTGGAAGTCATCAGGAGAGATGTGGTATTTAAAGCCATGGAATTGAATGACATCACCTAGGGGAGAGTCTGGAGAAAGAAGAGACCAATAGCTGAACTCTGGCATTGCACGTTTAGAGACTAGCAGCAGAACAAAGAGACACCGAGGAGACTGAGGAAAGGCTGGCAGAGTTGTAGAAAGAAAACCCAGGAGAGTGCAGCTCTATGTATGCAATAGAAGAAAGGTACTCGACCATGTCACACTCAGCTGAGACTTTAAGTAGCACAAGGACAGAAAATGGATCACTGACTTGACCAGATGGAGGTTGACTATTATATCCATTTTTAGTGGAGTTTCAGTAGAGACAAAAGACTAGTTAGAATGGGTTAAAGAGAGAATTGGAGATGAAAAAATGAAGAAAGCAAGTAGAGATAATTCTTTCAGAGTTCTGCTTTAAAAGAGATCAGAGAAGTGTGGTAGCTGTTGAAGAAGGACAATGGGTCAAGGGAGAATTTCCTTAATGCAAGATAATCACAAGTTTGTGCTGATAAGTATTATTCAGGAGAGGAAAAACTGATTAAGGCAGGAGAGAGAGGGAGAATACCGGAGCAAAGACCCTTGAGTAGGCAGGAGCTGATGAAATGCTGTGCCTAGGCAGAGAGGTTGCACACATGCAATAGCAGATATAATTCCTTGACCCCAGCATGAGGAAAGTCAAGGTATGGGTTCATATCCAGGTATGTTTTGGAAATTTGTTGGAGGAGATATGGGTTAGTTCTCTTCTGAGTAAAAGAAGAGGAGATGGAATTCGAGGTTTGAAGAGAGAGCGAGTGTGAGGTCATTATCACAGTGAATGAGAGAGTAAAATTTTATTTTATGACATAATAAAAGTGAGTTTCTCTTACTTAATTCCCATTTGCAACATTGTATGGGTAATTATTTCAAATACTGTCATTTGTAATAAAGCCCACATTTCCAGGAAATACAACCTTGGTGTTATTCAAATAAGTGGAGTATTCCCTTCTCACAAAACTAATAACACTACACTAATGAAATTTTGCTAACAAAGTCCACCAAGTTGCTCATTACCTCCTACTGAGAGACATTATTATACCTTATACTCTCATTTTTTTATTAAGTAACTAAAACTAAAACCCTATTAAATCATATTTAGTTTCTATTTTGAATTAAGAAAGTTCTAACTTTTCAAGCAAAAAGCAATTCTTTCTTAGAAAATAAGTTGGCACTGAAAAATCTCAATAAGGTAAAAAACCAACTTCTCACTCTGTTCTAATACAGCAAGGAGGGGGAGAGAAAGCAAGTTCCCTTTTTTCTCTTCTTGTCACTGTATTTTCTGGAAAACACATTCAACATGAATGTCAGGGAAAAAAATACCCAGGGCAGAACTCCCTGAAAGTGTTAATAAAAGATTCAGATATACACATGAAAAGTTCAACTTATGTTTTAAAAGTTACTACTTTATTATTATTATAATGATAGAACTTTATAAACACAAACCAAAATAAATTCAAGAATATTTCATAGAGGTAGCTGTTCTGTATAAAATACTATAATCTCATTTATTTAGAAACTGTCATCTGTGGCTGTACTTTGAGTCATCTCATATACATATTAGTGTCTGTCTTCTTCCTACAATCACCATGGAAGTATTTCAACCGGGAAATATCTGTTCAACTCTCTAGATTACATGCACACCCAGAATGTGCAAAATCTAGGTTAATCCACACATTCAATTAGGACTCTTAAGCGTAAACAGTTGCAGTTGTTCAGGTTTCCTGGGGAGTAGACTCTGAGAAAGAGTTTGCTAGGGAGTGCCCTAGATATTAACATCTGCAGGGGAAGGAAAGGAAGAGGGAGAGGTTAGGCTGCAGTGTCAGCTTCAGGGCGTCAGCTGAAACCATGGGCGCTCTAAAGCTAAGATGGCCCTTGGAAGTTGCCCCCAGCTGGGGAGAGGGATGAGGACTTTGCTCCCCTAAAAGAACCAGATGTTGGGTATAAGTGCCCCTGTGAAGGGGCATCATTTGAACAGGGCAGCTCTCTTTAGCTGAGGACCATTCCCAGCAGAGATCTATCAGAGAGTAGCACTCCCAGAAGCCGGAGGAAAAGTCCTTCAGTCCTGAAGGGGGATCAGGGTACACTATATGGTCCCCTACAAGACCAAAGATAATCTTTGTAAAACTGAGAAACTATAGTTATAAATGACCATTTCAAGGATTCCTTTTGAAAACAGAGAGTAAAAAAAAAAAAAAATTAGTTCTCCCTACAGCTATAATATGCTGCTCTGGGCTGCGTGTTAGCAGAGGATTTCTTCAGCCTAAATATGTGCTGACCTCAGAGAGTCCAGAGAGGTCCTGATCAGCGGCTCAGAGCTGAGAAGTCTCATATGCACAAGATTCCCTATGATCATGTGAAAGAACTTGGAAAGAACATAACAGGCACCACCTTTTATCTTTGAGGACTGGCATCTAAAGGTCAGCATAGGGCATTAACTACAGGTTCAAGGATGATCAGGATAATAGCTCTGCTGGACTCAGCAAGATTCAATAACCTGGTGTTTCCCTTCCCCCCAGAAACAGAGAGCATTGAGGATTATAGGGTAGCACTCCTCTGTTGAGGATCTGGAGAATGTAGAGAATAGTAATAGTGATGGTCACAGTAACAGTAACAACAGTTGTAGCAGTAGAGGTAGTAAAACCACTTATCAAGTAACAAATACTTTCTATGTGCCAGGCATTGTATTAGGGATCCTAACTGAATTACAAAAAATAAAATAATTTCCAAGACTCCCTGCTAATAAAGAACAGAACCAAGATTTGGATATCTGTCCATATAACTTCAAATATTCTTTTTACTACACAAATAAAGGTCTAGAGAAAAAAAGGTTACAATGTCAAGTGCCTACAGAAGTCACAGAAATAATAATGGGTGAAGTAGACTGCACATAACTGGCAATGCGTATATTGTATGAGTAATGGAAGCTTTGGTAAATCAGAGAACGGGGACGATTCATACTCAATTCTGGTTAAATGTTACCATGTGGGAATGTGAGCCCAATGTGGTCAAATGTACAAACTTTTTAAGAAAAACAAAAAATCTATAGTGTTATGTGAATTTACTTAATGTCTTTAGTGTTGGCTTATTTTTTTAAATAAATAAATAATACCTTGTGAGTCAAACAAAACACATCCAGAATAAGATTCAGCTACTTCTGAATTAGAAAGAGCTTGTTCTTCGAGGTGTCGATCTATTCTTGATTGGCTTGGTAGAATTATAATCCTAAAGCAAGAACCTTGCATATCTACTCGTATCCACACGAATGGAAGGAGGCAAAAGGAAAAAAGGGCAAACAGAGAGCTTCAAAGGTAAACCTGGAGTAAAAGCAAAACCACTGATGAGATCTCAGTGGGTAGCCAACTTTACTAGTCAAGAAGTTTTGACATGGATGAACTTAACTTTTACCAGAAAATACCAGTTCACCAGCAGTGAGATTGAAGCATAATGAATACTGGCTGTAATCTGGGGGGTTGGAAGATTTTTTTTAATCTATCATCAAAGGATATTGCCCATGAAAAAGAAGAGAGCTTCAAGAGTAGTAGATCAGGCCACATGAGGATATGGCTGATTTGGATATAGTCCTAGAAATTGGTAGTAAGAACTGACAACTGATTGTTGCCCTCCGAATTAAAACAATCAATCAGGCTGAGAAGATCCTGGAGCAGCTGCCACTTGGAAAGTTCATTGAACGACATGACATGGGGCAAAGCCTGGGCTTTGAACCCAGATGAATACCAGCTGGTCATAGCCAGCATGCAGGGTAGTTAGAGGTGGGAAACTAATGGGTAAAAAGCTCCTTGAATGGACCCTGAACACTGGCTAGCACTTGGCCAGAATTCATAAGTAGTGTAAAATGGGGTACATGTGGGAAAGAACAGAGCTACAAAGAAAATTAAAAAATTTTTAAAATAAAAGTAACCTAAAGAGATTGTAAAATAATTATTAATAATAATTAACTGTTAACCACCCTCTGCTACATCTGTTGGACACTTCCAGAAAAAATGAGACAAGAAACAGGTACATTTTAGGTCTACAAGATGGTCAAGAGTTAGGGTTTTTGCCCCAGCAGTAGGAGGCCATAACCATTCTGGTTACATTATTGAAACATGAGGAATTTGGGCTTAGTGAGGTTGAAAAATTGAAAGAAATGAAAACACAGATGACCAGCTTCACATATTGATAATACTGCCCAGGGACAGTACAAATCAAACAATCCCTTCCAATAGCCCTACTCCAATCCCTTCCAATAGCCCTACTCCGTAGATCAAAAAGTACATGAATCACCAGGAACATTCCATCATTTTTAAGAAGCTCTACCTCTAAAAGATATACTGACGTATACTGGAGATATATACTGGAGATATATATTCAGGACATATGAGGACACCTGGATTCAAGTCCTGGTAATCACTCATTAGTCATGCGACCTTGAGCAACTAACTTAACTGCTTGATTCTTTGTATCTTTTTCTGTACAAATGAAGATACTTACACTTCCTTATCTTTCTCACACAGTTTTTAATGAGGATTTTGTTAAATGATAAATTCAAATACCTCAGGAAACTATAAAATTCTGTTACCAGTATGTCATTCTAACAGTTACATTCCAATAAAATCAATTTTTTGATACTGTCACTCATACTCCATACCTTCAAGGACGGTCTATTGTCTAGAGAAAAAAAGCATCTTGAACAGACCTATTCACAGTTTTGGCGATCTAGCCCCATGCTAGCAAACAAATCCTGTATTGTTCTGACCTAGTGCTTTTACTTGATCTATACTCTTGACTTCAGGAAAAAAAAAAAAAACTTTCAAGAAACACTCAATTCAGGTTTGACTGCCTTCTTAGATGAACCTAGTTCATAATGATCTCCCTTCATGTGAACTCCAGCATCCCTTACTATTGATAACATTAATTTGGTAATTAATAGTTTTCTAGTTTTTTATCATTTTTATAATACTGTTGTGCACTTTTATCTCATATGTAATTAAGATCTTCCCCTTCTTGTGTTTATCTTCCCAACTAGACTACCCATAAATAGAAGATACAGACAGTATGCCTTTGACATATTTGCATTTCCTTTATCTCAGGGTGAGAGAAGGCTCTCTTAAACAGGTGTGTCAATTTCACTGCTGATGCTGCAATCACACCACTGCTGTAAATCTGCCCTGAGTTGCAAGGACTCCCAGCTTCACAGTCACCACCATCTGCTGCTGAGCTTGGCCTCCCAAGGGCAAAAATCAGTCTCAATAACATTCTCACTTGGGTTTATTCCAGGACTGATTTCACTCATGGTGGGTCTGCTTGGGTGGTAGCCCTCTGCACACAGTTAAGTTTACAGGATTACACGTGATCATTGAACTTGCTCGCATCACTATGTCCCTGCTTCCACCCTCCAGGGAGGTGCTCTCAAGGCAGGAAGTCTGCCCTGAGCCACAAATATTGCCATAAAATTCAACTTTTCTTGCCACCTCTTCCAATCTGGTTGACCCAGGTGGTTGTCAGGAAGTAATCGCTTATTGCCCTTTTTTTCGGCTCCATGAGTAGGAAGAGTAGAGCAGAGACAAGTGGGCAGCTAAGGTTTTTTGTGTTTTTTTTGGTTTTTTGGGGGGGAGGTTTGCGGTACGCAGGCCTCTCACTGCTGCGGCCGCTCGCGTTGCGAAGCACAGGCTCCGGACGCGCAGGCTCAGCGGCCATGGCTCACGGGCCCGGCCGCTCCGTGGCATGTGGGATCCTCCCGGACCGGGGCACGAACCCGCGTCCCCTGCATTGGCAGGCGGACCCTCAGCTAAGGTTTTTAATAAGACTAAGCAGGTGAAGACTCCAGCCCGTGTGCTTTGGACACTTACTTCCTTATATCCAGTCTTTCTAGCCGTGTGATATCCAGTACCATCACCCACTAGCCAAGTGTTGCCATTAAACACTAGAAATGTGGCTAGTGCAACTAAAAGACTGAACTTTCAATTTTATTTAATTTTAATTCATTTACATTTATAAACTGAAGCAGGGTAAAATAGGTTTTAGTTAAACACAACTTTATCCGTTTGCCAGGACTACTCTTTACATTATCCGTTGAAAATTTAGCATTCAAATCAAAGTATGTCGTAAGTATACAACACACACTGGATTGAAGACAGTAATGAGGGAAAAAATGTAAAATAGCTCTTTGATTATATGTTGAAATGATATTTCGACATGGTGGAATATGTAAAATATATTATTAAAATTAATTTCATCTTTTAAACTTTTTTAATGTAGCTACTGGAAAATTTTAAATTAAATATGTGGCTTGCATTATACTCCTATTGGACAGAGCTGTTCTAGCTCATCACCTAGTATATTGTAAAGTGTTAAATAATAGCTAAGAATATTATATACATTGTTTCATTTCATGCTCACCACAGATTCTTGAAGTACTATCCATTTTATAGCTGATGAAACTGAGGTATAGCAGGATTAAATGACTTGCCCAGTATCCACAGCTCGTAAGTGATAGAGCTGGGATTCATCCTTAGATCTGACTCCCACCAGAGCCCATGTTGAATAACTGATTGATTGGGATATTACCTCCCTTGAATTATAAAAGTATTGATCAAGTATGCTCAAAAGTTTATTTTTTGAATATGGCCTAAATCACCTAGCCAATTACAAACATTGGGAAAATTCAGACAGAAGTTGGGTAAATTCAGTCTCAGTCATTTCCAAAACAGAATCCAAATTGGACCAGCCAAGATTATGATAATGGCAAAACAATGAGAAACAACTGACAGGGTCACAGCAACCAAAACTCAAATTAGGCGTAAGTTTAAATATTTCCCAAAGCACTGTGTCACAAACATGTACCAAAACAATGAGTAAAAATGATTCATTTCTCACAGTTTCCTCATTTCATTCCTGAAGGAATTTTTCCAAGCAATTCAACCTCGGCCAATTGGCCTTCATCAAAATAACAGAGAGAGTACTGGGATATTTGTTGATGGTGAAGAATTGCTCCACAGGAGGCTAATTATTTGAAACTTGAATTTATACTCACTGCACATTAATTTCTGCACCTTACCAGGCTCTCAGCTGTCTTTAGAAAATAGTGATGAGACTAGCTGTAGAGTTTAGCGTGTCATTGGAGGTGCTGATTCTCCAGGTTTGTTTCCTGAGTAAATAATATAATAGTGTCTGAAACTCTTTATCTAAGCTCTGTGAATTATTGGTCAGCAATAACAAGCTCAAAGAAACCCCTCTGAACTTAACTCTTTCCCAGCTACAAATACACACACACACACACACACACACACACACACATTTGTGTGTATACCATTGCATATATATGTTCCTTTGCTTGAATGTGTTGTACTTTATATTAGCATCAAAATATTTCCATGGAATGAATCAAATGTACCATGTGAAATCAGGTTTAATGTCACTTTATAAGGTGAGACCGGATTCTTTTTGTCAGTGCTAGAACTATCCAGAATTGTAAAATAGAAGGAAGGAGGGCTCCTAACTTGTTAGAGTGAATTAAAATCGATTTTTCTCCTGAAATCTGGAGTATAGAAACCCACCTAGATATCTGGTCTGTGCCTTTTCCAAAACGGCCATGTGTTTAACTCGTTGTCAACTAAAGTATAAGTCAAACATATAATAGTTAAGATGCATTCCTTCACAAGAGTTATTTACATTTTGATAAGAAGCTCTTCAAGCCTGAAAAGATTCATGACACTTGGGAATGAATATGTAACAATATAAATTTCACAGACAGGTATTGGGGGAAAATTAAGGAAACAGATCTACTTCCTCAAATGTTGCCATTTTGCCTGCTACCTACTTACAATACCAGTCTTGCTCTTATGAGTACCACTTAGTTGGAAATTTACATATACGTTTTACCCTCCAACCAATTTTCCCTCCCATTTTTCCTTCTTTCCTCCCTTTGACAAATATTTATGGAGAATGCCAAATATTTATTACCTATACCAGACCCAGGTAAGTACACACCTTTTAGATGTGGGTTTAGGTGGCGTGTATCAGCATAAAGGAGTAGACAGAGTTGGCTAAGTTTAAGCGCTTTGAAAATAATGGCAGTGATAGAAAAATAGACACCCAAAGCTCTCCTCTCTGAGAGTTTCCCAAATACCACTGACCTAAAGCTGAAATCTTTCAGCTTTTTTTGAAGCCACTGCTGCTTGTTTTGCTCCTGCCGCTTTCTCCAGCTGCTGTCACATCTGTCTGAGATCACAGTAAGCTTGGCTGCTTTAATACCTTGGTATCTGTTATGTTAACTCCTGCTGGAACCTGGCACCTCATCTCCTCTATCAGCCCTGATCATCATCATTACCATCCAGGTTGACCTCAGTCCCAGCCAGTGGCTCTTATGTAGACTCCCTGTTAGAGGCACACCTCAGGCAGCAAACAGTCACATACTACTCCCCACCGCTTGTAGGAAGAGGTGATGAGCTGCTAAGCTCAGTCAAATTTTATCAAAGCCTTTGATCTCCGGTTTGATCTTTGCCAAGATCTATGACACAAACAGGTCTCTGCTCACATGGCAACTGGTGCTTACTAACTCAATTCCCCTTTTTACTTTGAGCATCCTGACACCTATATATTAATACATATAATAATATGTCTAACAAAATCAAAGATCAGAGTAAAAATAGGCACTTTGTAATCAATAACATTTTTTCATTCACCTTATTGGCTCGTTCCAGAGCGCCACACTTTTGCAAGGCTCTCCTTATACCTGCCGGAAGGGCATAATTAGATCATTTTCTGTCAGTGCCTTTTTGGCTTGGGATAGGTACATTTTAGAGGAACTAGGAAGTAAAATAACTCTATGTGTGTTGCATATTAACTTTGTTAGATAAACATCTAATATGCTGAACTTGTATCATGAGTAATTGAAATATACTTCAGCAAGAAATGACAAAAAATAGTCTTGTTTTTCTTGTATTTTGAATGGCCCTTAAAAAGACTGGGTCTGCTTAAAGGAGAATTTGAAACAGTTATGAAGAAGAGAATTCTGAAAGCCTAGAAAAAGTGAAAGAAGCCAGACATGTTGGATGGGATGAGAAAAACAAACTCACTCAGAGTTTGACCACCTGACATGGGCAAGGATTGTGAACTTGACTCTTGTGGGGATGGGAAGCCCATGTAAGATTTAAGAGTAAGAATGGAAATGCCAGAACTGCAAAAAGGATCAATTTGAACAGAGGCAGCAGGCAGAAATTGAACAGGTGGACTGCTTATGGGCAAAGTGTTTCAATGACAAGAATCATTCAGGTAAAGGCAAGAGCAGCAGTGGAGGGAGACAAAAAATGCTGCAAATATAAAGTGAAGCAGCAAGATTTGGCAATAGATTCAACAAGTAAAGGGCAGAGATATATAAAGCTCTCCCTGAGGTTTCGGGTTTGGATGTCACAGAGAAAGACTGAAACACGAAGCTGCTGCCTCCTGTGAAGTACCATTAAGGAGATAATTACAGTGGGAAGAGCATGTGCAAGAAGAAAAATAATAACATCTTACCCTGGTTCCAAACATCAGCCAGCTTTACCATCACCAGGACTTAATAGACCAGAGGCACTAAATTCAAGAAATCTACAGTTTGAAATACACAAGAAAAACGTGACCAAAGTATGATTAAAACAAATCAAACAGGCATATCAGGCAATGGCACCAGGCAAGAAATTAAGATAAAGATTTGGCCAATGTTTGACCCAGCTTTTCACTTTTTATTCTGCAGTAACATATGAGCCATAAACAGAAGCAGGAAGGCATGCAGCATGCCCTTATAAATAGGACTCATCTACAAGTTGACAACAGTCCAATAGCCCACCAGACATCTCTATGAAGATAGCCTACAGGCACCTCATAGTTCATGTGTCCAGAACAGAATTCTTGATTTCTCCTGCAATCCATCTAGTCTTTCCCCTGTGTATCCATCTCAGTTTACCAGCATTGCCATCAACCTAGAACACTGATCAAAAAACGAAGAAGCAAACTTGATTCCTTTGCTTCATCCTTGATATTCAAAATAAGTCCTATAACCATACTCTTCTCTCAGACTCACATCTACTACTATAGCTCACAATGTCATTACCTTTCACATAACTAAAATAGCCTCCTACAGTGATCCTCCTGTCAGAATGATCTTTCAAAAATATACATCAGATATTATCAGTCTCATGTCATGTATATATACATGCTATGTATAGTAGGCAATAATTATAAGTGTAAATATAAATATATTTCCACAGTACTTAGAATAAAAAACAAACTCCTCACCAAGACCTGAAAGCCTTCTGTGATCTAGCCCCTCCCATCTCTTCAGCTTCATCTAGTTTACTCCCTTCACTCCAGAGACTGTTGGAGGATTTCATCAAGAGGATGTGACGGCTGCTGGTTGACGGTTGACCCTCAAGCTGGACCTGGGAAATCAGAGGCTCCTTGCCACCCCGCCCCCGTCCTTGGAATGTATGTTCTGCCCACCATTCCCACAGTGGGAGCTGTTCCAAGGACGCAGCTTGAAGAGAGTAATGTGTTGTTGTAACCATCTGGACAATATACATAGCTAAACCCAATTAAGACCTCTATATAAACCTTTAAGATTCTGGCGGGTGTGGAAATCAACTGGTCTTGCTGCTACCCAAATGTAAGTTCCCTGCTTATTAAGCCTGCCACCTACCAGTCGGGAACATTCTGCCTCTTTCTTTGGTCTCTCCTTGCCCTCCATGTACAGGGGTCTGTTTGCAAACTAAGTGACACAGGCCTTCATTCTGTGTTTCCTGCATGCCAAACCTGTCTTTACACTCGTTCCTCTGCTTAAAAAGTCTGCCTCATATCTTTGTAAGCCTGGCTTCTCCTTTACATTCAGGTCACAGTTGAATGTCACCTTGTCAAATAGAGTTTCTTAAACACCAACTTTAAAGTGGCCAATTCTCAATCACAGTCACTCTGTCACATCCCACTGTTTCCTCATCTTCTTGGCTCTCATCACTACTGAAAGCATCTTGTTGCCTTATTTATTTATTTTCTCTCTCTGTACTCTTGAATGTGCACTCCCTGAAAGGAGAGTGCTCACGCTTTATATATCCTCAGCACCTAGAAAAATGTTTGGTACATGGGAAATACCTAAAAAACATTTGTTACTTAATCAGTCTGGGCCTCAGTTTCCTCATTTGGAAAAAAAAAAGGCTTTATTTATTTATGACCCTTTCAAATTTCATTCCAGCTCTATCATTTATTTTAAATAAAGTTGAGTACATAATGGGAAAAGTTTAATAGATGAACTCCCAGGTTAACACAGCAGACATTTAATAAGTGTTTGCTAAATAAATAAAATTACTTCTAAGCTGCTCCTTTGTATGTATGAAAAGATGTAGTCACTAGGGCCTCTGACATACTGCTCCTCTGTGTGCAAAAGGGAGGTTTGATTTGTCTCCCATTAATCTAATCTCTTCTAATTCTCCAGAGTAAATATTCCCTCAGGCAAAATCTCACAAGCACCAGTGAAAGCTGACATCCAGCTGTTAGTCACCAGTAGTACCGTATTTGTTGGTTACAGGCAGCATCTTTTCTGACTGGTTGATCTCCATGCCATATGGTTGTTAAATATTTTGACGTTCACACATCTCACTGTTCTCCAATCCAAGGCTTTATTTAAGCATGTAAATTCCCAGTACATTTAAATAAGGGTCTCAGTGAAGGACTTTCAGTTAACGCTGTATTTGGCAACAACGGACACTAAGCCAATTTACTATTCTAAACCAAGGACTAGAAAGAGTGCATGCAGAGTATTGGTCATATTTGTTTATAGGATACATGTGACCTAATAAAATCAGTAAATAGTCTCTCCTAAAAGTTGTTGTTTGATCCCTCATTGATTGAAGTTTGAGGGCTTTCTTTTTCTTTCTGTTTTGTATTTCTCTAAATTGAATTTTGATGAGCCTGTTCTGCATCCTGGAAATACTTTCCCCCGTTATTACACACTCAGTGACGTAACATGTATTTGTAGGAGCCACAGATAAGAGGCATTTGAGAAATTGATTTAAAGATGTTATTGCTGCCATTTGTTTATGAGTTTACTGAAGAAAGCCTGGCGTCATATGGATTTCTGCCATATCAAGAATTATTTTGTTTTTAAAAAGTTCAAATGATGTAGCTGCATAATAGACCATTTTTGTGATCTTTCCTCAGTCCCTTTGAAAGATATTGGAAATAAATAAAATCTAATTAGAACAAAAAGACCGAGCAATACTTAGGCTCAGCTTTTCAGTACAGCAATGTCAGCTTTATAATTATTTTAAAGTATCAAAACAATTTGTCTTCATGTCATTACAATAACTTAACCATTAGTTAGTGCTCATCGGCCACTTTCCACCTCTCTAAAATCTCATCATATGGAAAGATTCTGTTTTATAATGAAATTTCTACTTAGATATCTGGATTAATTAAAATAAAAGAGAAAATGGGTATATAATAAAATAATAGAATCTGGTCAATTTTTTAATGAAGCTAATGTTTTAAGTTCTCAATACTCTCTTCTTATTCAAGCCCAGAAAAATATTTTTAAAATATTGTCAAAACCACTTACAAATCCTGGTTTCCTTTTGATGTTATTTCCTGGTGAACAACAGAAATGTAAGGTATCACCTTCCACTGTAATTATCTGTCAGTATTTTATCACACATGGTAGATGATGAGTTTTTCAAGAAAAGGGCTTGTGCTCTGTATCCCCTGGGGTTCACAGTAACTTGCACATGACAGGCACTCAATTTGAATGGACGCATGAATTTCACAATACACTTCTTTTGCTTGGGCAAGCAAAAATCAATGAGGTTGCTTCAATTTTTTCTTCCCAGCTACGACATTCAGGTAACATTGACCATAGAAACTCACTTCCCTAATGGGTATTCCTATTCATATTTCTGGAATAGTTGCTGTTATAGGCAGCAATAATTTTAGAAATGTCAAAAACAAATTACAGCAAGGCCAAACACTGGGATACAGGTCAGATCCATCTGTTCACAGTTTGGTTTGAAAAACTTTCCCGAGTTTAAAAAAAAGTGACCTATCAGGAAGCCCAAAATTGACCAATTTTCCCAGCATTTTTTGTAGTTTAAGTTAGCATCAAAGTAGTCTTCTCACAACCTCTTCAGACAAGTGTCAACTCCCTGGCCCCATTACAGACCCAAGGGGGTTCCACAATCGTGAAACGTCAACAGAAGCTATCCGAAATGCTCATTTTATAATGTTAAGTTAATAAAACAGTATACATTCTAAATAGAATATATAGGGACTCCCCTGGTGGCACAGTGGTTAAGAATCCGCCTGCCAATGCAGGGGACACAGATTCAAGCCCTGGTCCGGGAAGATCCCACATGCCATGGACCAACTAAGCCTGTGTGCCATAACTACTGAGCCTATGTGCCACAACTACTGAAGCCTGTGCGTCTAGAGCCCATGCTCCGCAACAAAAGAAGCCACTGCAATGCGAAGCCCACGCACCACAACGAAGAGTAGGCCCTGCTCGCTGCAACTAGAAAAAGCCCACGCACAGCAACAAAAACCCAAATGCAGCCAAAAATAAATAAATAAATTTAAATAAATAAATAAATAGAATATATAATATGAATGCAGTTTGTAAAATAAAACTGTCATGCATTTATACATATAGAAGACAGATGGGAGACACATACACATATATATTAATAATTGCTATCTCTAGGTGGAAAAAATATCAGTAATTTTTATTTTCTTCTTTATTTTTTCTTTTTTCAACAAATGTATTTGTAAATTTTGTAGATTTGTAGATTATTTATAAATAAACATATATGCCTTTTGTAAAACTTTAAATGCATGCACAAATCATCTATAATATGATATCCAGGTTTTTTAGATGTATATACATGTGTGTGTATTTGCATAGTATATACAATAAATCTGAAGAAAATTATCCAAAAAAAGTCAAACAATGTTCTAGACTCTTTTCCAAGGACTTTAACATAAATCTCAGCCACACAATAACGTACACATATCCAGTCTACATCATAAATTTATCACTATTTTTAACCTTTTTACAGATGAGAAAACTGATGACCTTGCCCAAGTTCATACCACAGGGTAATGACAAAATCCAACTGGAACTCTCTCAAAATCCTTCCCTGACTTCTTTCTAGTACCTCATGTCCCTTACATTGTTGGATGCCTATCAATGGGATAAAATGAAGACCCAAAGTTAGAATCAAAGAGAAGCTTCACCTGGCACTTTACCTACTGCTTATATTAAGTTTGCTAGAGGCTCTCCCTCAAGGATTTTGATCTTTCTGATTTACTACTTACTACTTTACTCCTCCCCCAAAATTTGAACTGCATCATAATCCATACAGTCAAGTAGTTATAGGGTATTAATTTATTTAGTAAAAGTAAGTTTAAATGAAAGTAACTTATTTAATAAAATCTTGAATTCATTGAGTTACTAACTTGAATTCCTTATAAGTTAACAAATAATGCCTACCCAATTCTACTTCTGGTTGCCTCTTTCTTCTACTTCCATCTCTAAGAAATCTTTCATCAAATGTTTATTTAATCTCTGTGAAATTATAATTCTTCCCTTCTGTCTGAGCCACAAGTTTATCCCTATCTTGACATCAAAACTCTACACTTCACAACCTCTCAAATTCTATCTCAATATTTCCCTGAATGTTTCCCAATAAATGTCTTGGTTTTGAATCTCCCTTTGCCATTATAACAAAGAAAAACATTCAAGAGAGATTCTGTTCTTTCTCATACTTCCTCTATGAAGTATCATGTTATCCTTCTTTTAAGGTACTTTCTGGTTCTTCTAAATATTTCTAGTACTATTTCTCTAAATCAGTTTTTATTTTCTTTTTGTCATTAACTCCATTCTCCTTCCCCATGCACAGTCTAAAATTTGTAATCTCTAGGATGATGTCACTCTTTACCATTTCTCTGCCCACCAGCACACACCCAATCCACATTCCTACAGCAGTTTGCTTGCACCAGTTACTAAAGGCTACTGCTCTGATTCTCATGGAAGGGGCTGTCTCTCAGAATAACTTGGGGACAATTTCAAAACTGCAGAACCATCCATCTACCATCATTTCTCAAATACCATCTAATATTAACTTCAGTTCATAAAAAGGTGAAAAAAATACCATAAACATAATAAGGGATAAACTAAGCACTATTTTAAAGAACTATTCTCAGCGTATTAGTACTCTTTCTTTATGTTTCTGATATCTCTGTCAATTTAAATTACCCTGCATTTTCTTTAGGATTCCAAGAGTAGTGAATCAGATTCACAACTAATTTAGGCCAAACTGGCTTAGAAATGCTTTTTTTTTAATTGTAGAAAATCAAAAACAAGAAGTAACTACCTTCACTTCACAAATGTTAAAGAGAAATGTGAAAACAAACAAACACAACAAGACAGAACCAAAAACCTATCTTGGAAAGTAGGAATAAAGAAGGAATGAACAAAAAAATATACGTATCATCTCCTAAAGTCTTAAGGATTGTGGGGATAGTAGGGGGCAGAGAAAGGAGAAAAAACTATTTTTTTAAGGAATGAAGTAATATATTCCAAAGGGTAAGGAAATGAGCAGACTATAAGAAATATTAAGAGGACTTAAAATCAAAATAGCTGAGGGAAATTCCAAAGACTTTTAAATAACTTAGAGAAGGAAATACCCTTTAAAGTACATCTTCAATGCAAATTGTGAAGAAAAGATGTTTTTCATAGCAACTCTCCATAAATTTACGACACAAATATATATCTACGTCTGTAAGAATACAGTGGATTAAAAATTAAATAGCACATGGAACTATCATTTACAGAGTGGATTTTAAAGTTTTATTTGGTTTAATCAAGGAAATGTGAATTTAAAACTACAATGAGGTACCACTAGACACCTGTGTGAATAGCTAAAATTCAAAAGACAAATAATATCAAAGGTTGGCAAAGATGTAGAGTAACTAGAATTCTCATACAATGCTAGAGAGAATGCAAAATAGTACACCCACTTGGAAAACAGTTTGGAAGTTTCTTATAAAGTTACCATAAAGCCCAGTAATCCCACTCCTAGAAGTAAAAACTTATGTCCACACAAAGACGTGTATATGAATATTCATAGCAGTTTTATTCATAATATTTATTTCATTTCTGCCCCAAGTGGATACCCAAAGTTAGAATCAGACTCCAGATGTTTTCAAGGTTTAGTGCTCCACAAGACTGCCCTCACTTCAGACACTAGCTGCAAGTTTGGGGGCTACCCACACTTATTCTAATTATTCTAATTCATGAGAACAGCTCATGGAATTCATGGAAAGTGCTTTGCTTATGAGTACAGTTTTATTATAAAGGATACAATTTAGGAATATTTAAACATAAGAGATACTTATGGCAAGGTCTGGGAGGGTCCAGGATGGGGAGCTTCCATGCCTCTGCCAGTGGAGTCAGGAACCATCACCATCCCAGCACATCAATGTGTTCACCAAATAGGAAGCTATACCAAACCTCATGGCCAGAGTTTTATCAAAATTTCATTATGTTGGCATGACTGATTAAATATTGGCCACATGACTGAACTCAATCTCTGGCTCCCCTTCCATCCTTGAAGGTTAGGAGCTAAAACATCCAACCCACTGATCACGTGCTAGTCCTTTCTGGTGACCAGTCCCCACCCTAATGCTATCTTGGGTCCCCCCCAACATGAGTCACCTCATTAACGTAACAAAGACATTCTTATCACATAAGAAATTCCAGGATTTTTTAATCTCTGTGCCAGAAACTGTGGACAAAGACCGTATATATTCCATCATACCACAATACCTAAAACCCCAAATCAATCAGGGAATTGCCCATCAATCAGGGAATGGATAAACTAAATCATGGTATAGCCACATGATACAGTATTTCTGAGCAATAAAGAAAAGAAAAAACTACTGATAAATGCAACAATAGCATGAACCTCAAAAGCGATAATGTTAAAGAATAAAGCTAGACATAAGACTATATACCCTATGATTCTATTAATATGAAATTCTAGAAAACAAAGAACTATAGAACTATAGTGATGGGCATATGTGTGTGGAGGGGGCAGGGTTGGAAAGGTATGGGATTTAGTGTAAAAAAGAAGGATGTAATTTTGCAGAGAAATAGAAATATTCTTATCTGGATTGTAGTAGTACTTACATAGTTGTATTATATTTGTCAAGACTCTACACTTGTTATGAGCAAATTTATTGGGTATAAATTTTACCTAAATAAAGCTGATATTCATTTTTTTAAGTTATTGTTTTAGAAGATGCTATCCAGCCTCATAGACTAGAAAATAAACATTTTTGATCCTCTTTTCTGAAAAGAAGTAAAAGCCTAAATGTTACTAACCTAAATCAACATCAGTAAAGATGAGAATTAACTTGTTTTTAAGTATAAATAGATTAGAAAATATGAACAGCACAGTACTGATTATGCACAAAGAAAAGTGTACTTTGCACAACATACCCAAGCAACACATAGTGACTCAGCAGTTAAATATGGCAAAGTAGCAAAATAAAATTAGACTTTATTTAAATGCATTAATTACCATATGTCATGGTAAGATTTACATGAATAGAAATAAGCAATAAAAATCAGTGAAAATAAAAGCATATGTCTCAAAGGAAAAAACTTGACATGGGTCTTGGCAATGATTTTTTGGATATGACACCTAAAGCACAAGCAACAAAGTCAAAAATAAACAAGGGGAATACATCAAACTAAAAAGCTTCTGCATAGCAAAAGAAATGATTAACAAAATGAAAAGACAAGCCATGGAATAGGAAAAAATATTTTCAAAGCATACATCTGATAAGGGCTTAATATCCAAAATATAGAACTCATACAACTCAATAATGAAAGAACAAATAGTCCAATTAAAAAATTGGCAAAGGACCTGAACAGACATTTTTTCTGAAGATGACATACAAATGACCAATAGGTACATGATAAGGTGTTCAACATCACTAATAATTAAGGAAATACAAATCAAAACCACAATGAGATATCACTTCATGCCTGTTAGAATGGCTATCATAAAAAAGACAAGTGATAACAAATGCTGGCAAGGATGCGGGGAAAAGGGAACCCTTGTTCACTTGGTAGGATTGTAAGTTGGTGAAACCACTAAGGAGAACAATATGGATGTTCCTCAAAAAATTAAAAATAGAACTACCATATGATCCAGCAATTCTACTTCTGGGTGTATATCTAAAGGGAATGAAAACACTATGATGAAGAGATATCTGCACCCCCATGTTCATAGCATCATTATTTACAATAGTCAAGACATGGAAACAACCTAAGTGTGCATCAATAAATGAATGGATAAAGAAGCTGTGGTATATATATACAATGCAACGTTATTCAGCCTTTAAAAAAACAAGGAAATCCTACCATTTGTGACTACATGGATGGACCTTGAGGGCATTATGTTAAGTGAAATGTCAGACAAAGACAAATATTGTATCATCCCACAATACGTGGGATCTTAAAAAAAAAAAACTCATAGAAAAAGAGATAGATTTGTGATTATCAGAGGTAGAAGAACTGGGGGGGGAGGGGAAACTGGATGAAGGTGCTCAAAAGGTACAAACTTCCTGTTATTAGATAAGTAAGTACTAGGGATAGATAATACACAACATGACAGCTATAACACTGCTATTAGTATATATGAAATTTGTTGAGAGTGGATCCTAAGAGTTCTCATTACAAGGAAAAAAAAACTTTTTTGTATCTATATGAGATGATGAATGTTAACTAAACTTACTGTGATAATCATTTCACAATATTTGTAAGTCGGATCATTATGCTGTACAACTTAAATTCATATAGTCTGTGTGTCAATTATATCTCAATAAAACTGGAAAAAGTTTAAATTAAAAGAACATACTAGCACTTGTGTTTGTTTTTGTTTAATTTGTGGACAAAGACTTCTAGATAGGTGCAAAAATAAATCCTTATTTGCAACAAGAACTCATTGTTCAGTATGAGTTTTGATACAGATAAAAAGGAGCACGATACCTAAAAGAGAATCAAGTGATGGAGGTGTATTGACAAACATAAAGATTGCTTCCAGGACTATAGAGCTGATAATTTCATTCATATTTTAAGCTTTTAAATTATCAGCTGTATTGATTTAGTACTCTAATTTTAGTGTTGACATGAAACAAAGATGGCTTCTTTTTTTAGGCTTTTATCTGGAACACAGTGTCTGGATTTTAAAAAGAATGTCAAATTCAGAACCAGGCAGATCCATCTCCTGACCCTAAACATGTCCTAAGGTAAATCGCTTGAGGAAATTGGATCCCATAGATTACAGGCAGAGAATTTTGAAGTGTGTCCATATTCCGCTGGGGATCAAAGAAGCCTAACTAAAAGAATTGTGTTTATTACATTACGGGTTGCCTGGTTACTAAGGGAGGGGAGGCTGCCTTCAGAATCTTACATGAGCATCTCTGAAGATAGAACCTTACCTTTATATTTGTTATACACAGCTAACTCACATGACAACTTTTTTTTGAAAGGGCTATTTTATCTTGAAGATTATTAGTTTGGAGGAACTAAGGTGATTGGCAGTAGAAAGAATCAGAACATGTGAAATTCCTTAAAAATTTATTGACAAATAATTTTGCCTATGTTACACATAATAAAAAAAACTTTAAAAAACATATCTCTGATGATGATGAAGTGTTTGTTTTGTTTTGTTTACTAGTTTTGTTATTGCTTTGTGATATAAAATTTGTTTGGAGCAAGCGAAGAAATACTTTATTATCACTGACCATTTTTATTAAGCCCAGCAGTCACATAGACATCTCTAAAGCACATAAAAATAAATCTTTGGTCTACTCTTATTTAAATGTTATTAAGGTGATAGTGATGGGAGATTGTTAATTGCCCCCAAGAAGAAGAGCCGTGAACACTCTTTGTTCAATTTCACGCACCTCATTACTAGATATTTGCAGACTTCTAATAAAAAGCAGTCAGAAGGGCTAAAGGCTAAAGCGATTCATTCATATGAAAAGGTCAAAAGAACATCAAGGAAGACACACAATTAATCCGCATTAATCTGGTCTCAGGTTATTTAAAATCAGGGTTTTGTGGAAGTCAGGGAAAACGTGGACTTTGACACAGTCTATGCATGAATGAGTTTGCATTAATGATGATCAAGGGTTACTGAGTATCATTAAGATGGATAGTTTTAAAAAGGCAAGATTGTCCATTCTGGATAATGTGGGGACAGAATAATAAATTAGTTGTGTCTTGTTATGTTTATTCCCCAATTTTGTACATACCAAAACAACAACAACAACAACAAAAAAAACCCCTGTATTTTAATCACTTCACTCAGGGATGATTTTATGTCTAAAAAACTGGTTAATGCTAAACACATTCAAAATCAGCTAATGTAAATGGACAAATTCTTAGAAATGTACAACCTGCCAAGACTGAATCAGGAAGAAATAGAAAATATGAACAGACCAATCACAAACGCTGAAATTGAAACTGTGATTAAAAATCTTCCAGCAAACAAAGGCCCAGGACCAGATGGCTTCACAGGCGAATTCTATCAAACATTTAGAGAAGAGCTAACACCTATCCTTCTCAAACTCTTTCAAAATATAAAAGAGGGAGGAACACTCCCAAACTCATTCTACGAGGTCACCATCACCCTCATACCAAAACCAGACAAGAATGTCACAAAGAAAGAAAACTACAGGCCAATATCATTGATGAACATAGATGTAAAAATCCTCAACAAAATACTAGCAAACAGAATCCACCAGCACATTAAAAGGATCATACACCATGATGAAGTGGGGTTTATTCCAGGAATACAAGGATTCTTCAATATACGCAAATCAATCAATGTGATAAACCATATTAACAAATTGAAGGAGATAAACCATATGATCATCTCAATAGATGCAGAGAAAGCTTTCGACAAAATTCAACACCCATTTATGATAAAAACCCTCCAGAAAGTAGGCATAGAGGGAACTTTCCTCAACATAATAAAGGTCATATATGACAAACCCACAGCCAACATTGTCCTCAATGGTGAAAGCATTTCCACTAAGATCAGGAACAAGACAAGGTTGCCCACTCTCACCACTATTTTTCAACATAGTTTTGGAAGTTTTAGCCACAGCAATCAGAGAAGAAAAGGAAATAAAAGGAATCCAAATCAGAAAAGAAGAGGTAAAGCTGTCACTGTTTGCAGATGACATGATACTATACAGAGAGAATCCTAAAGATGCTACCAGAAAACTACTAGAGCTAATCAATGAATTTGGTAAAGTAGCAGGAAACAAAATTAATGCACAGAAATCTCTGGCATTCCTATACACTAATGATGAAAAATATGAAAGTGAAATCAAGAAAACACTCCCATTTACCATTGCAACAAAAAGAATAAAGTATCTAGGAATCAACCTACCTAAGGAGACAAAAGACCTGTATGCAGAAAATTATAAGACACTGATGAAGGGAATTAAAGATGATACAAATAGATGCAGAGATATACCACATTCTTGGATTGGAAGAATCAACATTGTGAAAATGACTCTACTACCCAAACCAATCTACTCATTCAATGCAATCCCTATCAAACTACCACTGGCATTTTTCACAGAACTAGAACAAAGAATTTCACGATTTGTATGGAAACACAAAAGACCCCAAGTAGCCAAAGCAATCTTGAGAACGAAAAACGGAGCTGGGGGAATCAGGCTCCCTGACTTCAGACTATACTACAAAGCTACAGTAATCAAGACAGTATGGTACTGGCACAAAAACAGAAAGATAGATCAATGGAACAGGATAGAAAGCTCAGCAATAAACCCATGCACATACGGTCACCTTTTCTTTGATAAAGGAGACAGGAATGTACAGTGGAGAAAGGACAGCCTCTTTAATAAGTGGTGCTGGGAAAACTGGACAGGTACATGGAAAAGTATGAGATTAGATCACTCCCTAACACCATACACAAAAATAAGCTCAAAATGGATTAAGGACCTAAATGTAAGGCCATAAACTATCAAACTCTTAGAGGAAAACATAGGCAGAATACTCTATGACATAAATCACAGCAAGATCCTTTTTGACACACCTTCTAGAGAAATGAAAATAAACAAATGGGACCTAATGAAACTTCAAAGCTTTTGCACAGCAAAGGAAACCATAAACAAGACCAAAAGACAACCCTCAGAATGGGAGAAAATATTTGCAAGTGAAGCAACTGACAAAGGATTAATCTCCAAAATTTATAAGCAGCTCATGCAGCTCAATAACAAAAATACAAACAAACAATCCAAAAATGGGCAGAAGACCGAAATACACATTTCTCCAAAGAAGATATACAGACTGCCAACAAACACATGAAAGAATGCTCAACATCATTAATCATTAGAGAAATGCAAATCCAAACTACAATGAGATATCATCTCACACAAGTCAGAATGCCCATCATCAAAAAATCTAGAAACAAGTGCTGGAGAGGGTGTGGAGAAAAGGCAACACTCTTGCACTGCCGGTGGGAATGTGAATTGGTATAGCCACTATGGAGAACAGTATGGAGGTTCCTTAAAAAACTACAAATAGAACTACCATATAACCCAGCAATCCCACTACTGGGCATATACCCTGAGAAAACCATAATTCAAAAAGACTCATGTACCACAATGTTCATTGCACCTCTGTTTACAATAGCCAGGACATGGAGACAACCTAAGTGTCCATCATCGGATGAATGGATAAAGAAGATGTGGCACATATATATACAATGGAATATTACTCAGCCATAAAAGGAAATGAAATTGAGCTATTTGTAATGAGGTGGATGGACCTAGAGTCTGTCATACAGAGTGAGATAAGTCAGAAAGAGAAAGACAAATACCGTATGCTAACACATATATATGGAATTTAAGAAAAAATTGTCATGAAGAACCTAGAGGTAAGACAGGAATAAAGACACAGACCTACTAGAGAATGGACTTGAGGATATGGGGAGGGAGAAGGGTAAGCTGTGACAAAGCGAGAGAGCGGCATGGACATATATACACTACCAAACGTAAGGTAGACAGCTAGTGGGAAGCAGCCGCATAGCACAGGGGTATCAGCTTGGTGCTTTGTGACCACCTAGAGGGTGGGATAGGGAGGGTGGGAGGGAGGGAGATGCAAGAGGGAAGAGATATGGGAACATATGTATATGTATAACTGATTCACTTTGTTATAAAGCAGAAACTAACGCACCACTGTAAAGCAATTATACTCCAATAAAGATGTAAAAATAAAATCAGCTAATGTATAAAGTATAATGCTAAGATTTACATTTAAAGTAAGAAGATTTTCAAAATAATTGAAATATATCTCATATATGTTTGAGAAACTATCTGATAAGGAGTTAATATCCAAAATATATACAGAACTCATACAACTCAACAGCAAAAAAACAAATAATCCAATACAAACATGGGCAAAGGACTTGAATAAACCTTTCGCCAAAGACAGGTAAATGGCCAGGAGGTACGTGAAAAGGTGCTCAAAGTTACTAATCATAATGAAAATGCAAATCAAAACTACAGTGAGATACAACCTCACACCTGTTAGGATAACTGTTCCCTAAAAAACAAAGGAAAGCAAGCACTGGCCAGAATGTGAAGGAAAGGAAACCCTTGTATTCTGTTGGGGCAAATATAGATTGATATAGCTACTATGAAAAGCAATATGCATGTCCCCCTTAAAAATTAAAAATAGAATTACCATTTGATCCAGTAATCCTACTTCTGGGTATATATCCTGAATTGAAGTCAGGATCTGCACTCCCATGTTCATTGAAGAATTATTCAAAAAAGTGAAGACATGAAAAAAAACTAAAGGTCCATCAACAGATACATGAACAAAGAGAATCTGATGTATACCTATAATGAAATATTATTCATTCTTATAAAAGAAGGACATCCTGCCATTTGCAACAACTTGCATGGATGTAAGGGATATTATGCTAAGTGAAATAAGCCAGACACAAAAAGGTACATACTGTATGATCTCACTTGTAGGTGGAACCTAAAATAGTCAAACACATAGAAGCAGAGAACAGAATGGTGGTGCCAACAACTGAGAGGAGGGGGAAATGAGGAGGTGTTGATCAAAGTGTACAAAGTTTCAGTTATGCAAAATAAGTTCTGAAGTTTTATTGGACAACATAGGGCCTATGACTAATAATATTGTATACATAGAATTTGCTAAAAGGGTAGATCTTATGTTAACTGCTCTTACTACAAAAGGAACAAAAAAAACCAAGGGGGCAGGAAGAAACTCTGGAGGTGATGGATAAGTTTATGGCATTGATAGTGATGATGATTTCAAGGGTATATACTTATCTCCAAACACATCGAGTTGTATACATTCAATACCTACAGCTTTTTGTATGTCAATTATACCTCAATAAAGTAGTTAAAACTAAAATAAATTAAATTAAATAATAAGAAGAAAACTGAATACATAATCAGATGACTGCTTGGTGAAGATACAGTTAGAACAAAGGTAGGATTGTGTTCCATTAAAGTAAGGATAATTTGACCCAAATTTTAAAGAGAGGTTACAATTAGTTCCATCTATTAAGCACTGATTCTTATTACCTTTAGTTACAGTCACCTTCTCACCTTCACCCTAGATATCGAGATGCATAATTAACTTGCAGGTCACATCATCACCTATTCAAATTATATACTGAAGATAAAGAAAATATGGTATGTGTATATATATATATATATATATATATATATATATATATACACACAATGGACTATTTCTCAGCCATAAAAAGGAATGAAATAATGCCATTTGCAGCAACCTGGATAGACCTAGAGATTGTCATACTGAGTGAAGTAAGTCAGACAGAGAAAGAAAAATACTATATGATATCACTTATATGTGGAATCTAAAAAAAATGGTACAAATGAACCGATTTACAAAACAGAAATAGAGTTACAGATGTAGAAAACAAACTTATGCTTACCAAGGGTGAAGGGTGGGGAGGGATAAATTGGGAGATTGGGATTGACATACACACACTACTATATATAAAATAGATAACTAATAAGAACCTACTGTAGGAGACCTTCAAGGTGGTGGAAGAGTAAGACATGGAGATCACCTTCCTCCCCACAAATACGTCAGAAATACATCTACATGTGGAACAACTCCTACAGAACACCTACTGAACGCTGGCAGAAGACCTCAGACCTCCCAAAAGGCAAGAAACTCCCCACGTACCTGGGTAGGGCAAAAGAAAAAAGGAAAAACAGAGACAAAAGAATAGGGACGGGACCTGCACCTCTGGGAGGGAGCTGTGAAGGTTTCCACACGCTAGGAAGGCCCTTCGTGGGCAGAGACTGCGGGTGGCGGAGGGAGGAAGCTTCCGAGCCACGGAGGAGAGTGCAGCAACAGGGGTGCAGAGGGCAAAGCGGAGAGATCCCCACACAGAGGATCGGTGACGACCAGCATTCACCAGCCCGAGAGGCTAGTCTGCTCACCCGCCGGGGCGGGGGCGGGCTGGGAGCTGAGGCTCGGTCTTCGGTCGGATCACAGGTAGAGGACTGGGGTTGGCCGCGTGAACACAGCCAGAAGGGGGCTAGTGTGCCACAGCTAGCCAGGAGGGAGTCCGGGGAAAAGTCTGGAGCTGCCGAAGAGGCAAGAGACTTTTTCTTGCCTCTTTGTTTCCTGGTGCGCGAGGAGAGGGGATTCAGAGCACCACCTAAACGAGCTCCAGAGACCGGCACAAGCTGCAGCTATCAGCGCAGACCTCAGAGACGGGCATGAGATGCTAAGGCTGCTGCTGTAGCCACTGAAGCCACATGCTGAAGCATGTGTGCAAGCACAGGTCACTGTCCACACCCCCCCTCCCGGGAGCCTGTGCAGCCCACCACTGCCAGGGTCCCGTGATCCAGGGACAACTTGCCCAGGAGAAAGCACAGCACGCCTCAGGCTGGTGCAACGTCATGCCGGCCTCTGCTGCTTCAGGCTCGCCCCGCATCCGTACCCCTCCCTCCCCCCGGCCTGAGTAAGCCAGAGCCCCCAAATCAGTTGCTCTTTTAATCCCTCCTGTCTGGGTGAAGAACAGACACCCTCAGGCGACCTACACGCAGAGGCGGGGCCAAATCCAAAGCTAAACCCCAGGAGATGTGTGAACAAAGAAGAGAAAGGGAAATCTCTCCCAGCAGCCTCAGGGGCAGTGGGTTAAATCTCCACAATCAACTTGATGTACCCTGCATCTGTGGAATACCTGAAAAGACAACGAATCATCCCAAAATTGAGGGGGTGGACTTTGGGAGCAACAATATTATTTTTTTTCCTTTTTCTCTTTTTCTGGGTGTGTATGTGTATGCTTCTTTGTGTGATTTTGTCTGTATAGCTTTGCTTTTACCATTTGTCCTAGGGTTCTCTCTGTCCATTTCTTCTTTTGTTGTTTTTTTTTTGCATTTTTTTTTAGTATAATTTTTAGTGCTTGGTATCGTTGGTGGATTTCTTTTTGGTTTGGTTGCTCTCTTCTTTCTTTTTTTTAATTACTTTTTAATTTTTTATTTTAATAATTAATTTTATTTTTTATTTTAATAGCTTTATTTTATTTTATTTCTCTTTCTTTTGTCTAACTTTTCTTCTGAGCGGTGTGGCTGACAGGGTCTTGGTGCTCTGGACAGGGGTCAGGCTTGTGCCTCTGAGGTGGGAGAGCCAAGTTCAGGACATTGGTCCAACAGAGAGCTCCTAGCTCCATATAATATCAAATGGCAAAAGCTTTCCCAGAGATCTCTATCTCAATGCTAAGACCCAGCTCCTCTCAACGACCAGCAAATTACAGTGTTGGAAAAACTATGCCAAACAACTAGAAAGATGGGAACACAACCCCACCAATTAGCAGAGAGGCTGCCTAAAATCATAATAAGGTCACAGACACCCCAAAACACAGCACCGGACATGGTCCTGCTCACCAGAAAGACAATATCCAGCCTCATCCACCAGAACACAGGCACTAGTCCGCTCCACCAGGAAGCCTACACAACCCACTGAACCAACCTTAGCCATTGGGGACAGACACCAAAAACAACAGGAACTAAGAACCTGTAGCCTGTGAAAAGTAGACCCCAAACAGAGTAAGTTAAGCAAAATGAAGGAGAAAGCAGATGAAGGATCAGCGTAAAAACCCACCACAGCAAACAAATGAAGAGGAAGTAGGCAGTATACCTGGAAAAGAATTCAGTAATGATAGTAAAGATGATACAAAATCTTGGAAATAGAATGGAGAAAATACAAGAAACGTTTAACAAGGACCTAGAGGAACTAAAGAGCAAACAAACAATGATGAACAACACAATAAATGAAATTAAAAATTCTCTAGAAGGAATCAATAGCAGAATAGCTGAGGCAGAAAAAGAGATAAAGGACCTGGAAGATAAAATAGTGGAAATAACTACTGAAGAGCAGAATAAAGAAAAAAGAATGAAAAGAATTGAGGACAGTCTCAGAGACCTCTGGGACAACATTAAGCGCACCAACATTTCAATGATAGGGGTCCCAGAAGAAGAAGAGAACAAGAAAGGGACTAAGAAAATATTTGAAGTGATTATAGTTGAAAATTTCCCTAAGATGGGAAAGGAAATAGTTAATCAAGTCCAGGAAGCGCAGAGAGTCCCATAAAGGATAAATCCAAGGGGAAACACGCCAAGAAACATATTAATCAAACTATCAAAAATTACATACAAAGAAAAAATATTAAAGGCAGCAAGGGGAAAAAAACAAATAACATGCAAGGGAATCTCCATAAGGTTAACAGCTGATCAATCAGCAGAAACTCTGCAAGCCAGAAGGGACTGGCAGGACATATCTAAAGTGATGAAAGGGAAAAAGCTACAGCCAAGATTACTCTACCCAGCATGGATCTCCCTCAGATTTGACAGAGAAATTAAAATATTTACAGACAAGCAAGAGCTAAGAGAATTCAGCACCACCAAACCAGCTTTACAACAAATGCTAAAGACACTTCTCTAGGCAGGAAACACAAGAGAAGGAAAAGACCTACAATAACAAACCCAAAACAATTAAGAAAATGGTAATAGGAACATACATATTGAAAACTGCCTTAAATATAAACGGATTAAATGCTCCAACCAAAAGACACAGACTGGCTGAATGGATACAAAAACAAGACTCATATATACGCTGTCTACAAGAGACCCACTTCAGACCTAGGGACACAAACAGACTGAAAGTGAGGGGATGGAAGAAGATATTCCATGCAAATGAAAATCAAAAGAAAGCTGAAGCAGCAATTCTCATATCAGACAAAATAGACTTTAAAGTAAAGACTGACTATCACAAGAGACAAAGAAGGACACCATATAATGATTAAGGGATCAATACAAGAAGAAGATAATAACAATTGTAAATATTTATGCACCCAACACAGGAGCACCTCAATACATAAGACAAATGCTAACAGCCATAAAAGTAACACAAAAAGTAACACAATCATAGTAGGGGACTTTAACACCCCACTTTAACCAATGGACAGATCATCCAAAATGAAAATAAATAAGGAAACATGAGTTTTAAATGATACATTAAACAAGTTAGACTTAATTGATATTTATAGGACATTCCATCCAAAAACAACAGAATACACTTTCTTCTCAAGTGTTCATGGAACATTCTCCAGGATAGATAATATCTTGGTTCACAAATCAAGCCTTGGTAAATTTAAGAAAATTGAAATCGTATCAAATATCTTTTCCAACCACAACACTATGAGACTGGTTATCAATAACAGGAAAATATTTGAAAAAAATACAAACGTATGGAGGCTAAACAATACACTACTTAGTAACCAAGAGGTCACTGAGGTTATCAAAGAAGAAATCAAAAATACCTAGAAAAAAATGACAATGAAAAAACGATGACCCAAAACCTATTGGATGCAGCAAAAGGAGTCGTAAGAGGGAACTTTATGGCAAATCAATCCTACCTCAAGAAACAAGAAAAATCTCAAATAAACAACTTTACCTTACACCTAAAGCAATTACAGAAAACAGAACAAACCCCCCCGAAAGTTAGCAGAAGGAAAGAAATCATAAAGATCAGATCAGAAATAAATGAAAAAGCAATGAAGGAAACAATAGCAAAGATCCATAAAACTAAAAGCTGGTTCTTTGAGAAGATAAACAAAATTGATAAACCATTAGCCAGACTCATCAAAAAAAAAAGGGAGAAGACTCAAATCAATAGAATTAGAAATGAAAAAGGAGAAGTAACAACTGACACTGCAGAAATACAAAGGATCATGAGAGATTACTACAAGCAACTCTATGCCAATAAAATGGACAACCTGAAGGAAATGGACAAATTGTTAGAAAAGCACAAGCTTCCGAGACTGAACCAGGAAGCAATAGAAAATATAAACAGATCAAACTCAAGCACTGATATTGAGACTCTGATTTAAAATCTTCCAACAAACAAAAGTCCAGGACCAGATGCCTTCACAGGCAAATTCTATCAAACATTTAGAGAAGAGTTAACACCCATCCTTCTCAAAAGCTTCCAAAATATACCAGAGGGAGGAACACTCCCAAACTCATCCTACGAGACCACCATCATCCTGATACCGAAACGAGACAAAGACGTTACAAAGAAAGAAAACAACAGGCCAATATCAGTGATGAACACAGATGCAAAAATCCTCAACAAAATACTAGCAAACAGAATCCAACAGCACATTAAAAGGATCAGACACCATGATCAAGTGGGGTTTATCCCAGGAATGCAAGGATTCTTCAATATATACAAATCAATCATTGTGATAAACCATATTCACAAATTGAAGGAGAACAACCATACAATCATCTCAATAGATGCAGAAAAAGCTTTCAACAAAATTCAACACTCTTTTATGGTAAAAACCCGCCAGAACGTAGGCATAGAGGGAATTTATCTCAACATAATAAAGGTTATATATGACAAGCCCACAGCCAACATCATTCTCAATGGTGAAAAACTGAAACCATTTCCACAAAGATCAGGAAAAGACAAGGTTGCCCACTCTCACCACTATTATTCAACATAGTTTCAGAAGTTTTAGCCACAGCAATCAGAGAAGAAAAAGAAATAAATCTAATTCAAATAGGAAAAGAAGAAATAAAGATGTCACTGTTTGCAGATGACATGATACTATACAGAGAGAATTCTGAAGATGCTACCAGAAAACTACTAGAGCTAATCAATGAATTTAGTAAAGTAGCAGGATACAAAATTAATGCACAGAAACCTCTTGCATTCCTATACACTAATGATGAAAACTCTGAAAGAGAAATTAAGGAAACACTCCCATTTACCACTGCAACAAAAAGAATAAAATACCCAGAAATAAACCTACCTAAGGAGATAAAAGACCTGTATGCAGAAAATTATAAGACACTGATGAAAGAAATTAAAGATGATACAAATAGATGGAGAGATATACCATGGTCTTGGATTGGAAGGATCAACATTGTGAAAAAGACTATAATACCCAAAGCAATCTACTCATTCAGTGCAATCCCTATCAAAGTACCACTGGCATTTTTCATAGAACTAGAGCAAAAAATGTCACAATTTGTATGGAAACACAAACGACCCCAAATAGCCAAAGCATTCTTGGGAAAGAAAAATGGAGCTGGAGGAATGAGGCTCTCTGACTTCAGAATATACTACAAAGCTACAATAATCAAGACAGTATGGTACTGGCACAAAAACAGAAATATAGATCAATGCAACAGGATAGAAAGCCCAGAGATAAACCCACACACATGTGGTCACCTTATTTTTGATAAAGGAATCAAGAATATACAATGGATAAAAGACAGCCTCTTCAGTAAGTGCTGCTGGGAAAACTGGACAGCTGCATGTAAAAGAATGAAATTAGAAAACTCCCTAAGACTATATGCAAAAATAAACTCCAAATGGATTAAAGACATAAATGGAAGGCCAGACACTATAAAACTCTTAGAGGAAAACAAGCAGAACACTCTATGACATAAATCACAGCAAGGTCCTTTTTGACCCACCTCCTAGAGAAATGGGAATAAAAACAAAAATAAACAAATGGGACTTAATGAAACTTCAAAGCTTTTGCACAGCAAAGGAAACCATAAACAAGACCAAAAAAGCCTCAGAATGGGAGAAAAGATTTGCAAATGAAGCAACTGACAAAGGATTAATCTCCAAAATATACAAGCAGCTCATGCAGCTCAATATGAAAAAAAACAAACAATCCAATCCAAAAATGGGCAGAAGACCTAAATAGACATTTCTCCAAAGAAGATATACATATTGCCAGCAAACACATGAAAGAATGCTCAACATCACTAATCATTAGAGAAATGCACATCAATACTACATTTAGGTATCACCTCACACCAGTCAGAATGGCCATCATCAAAAAATCTACAAACAATAAATGCTGGAGAGGGTGTAGAGAAAAGGGAACCCTCTTGCACTGTTGGTGGGAATATAAATGGAGAAGAGTATGGAGGTTCCTTAAAAAACTAAAAATAGAACTACCATACGACCCAGCATTCCTTCTTCTGGGCATATATCCTGAGAAAACCATAATTCAAAAACAGTCATGGACCACAATGTTCATTGCAGCTCTATTTACAATAGCCCGGAGATGGAAACAAACTAAGTGTCCATCATTGGATGAATGGAAAAAGAAGATGTGGCACATATATACAATGGAATATTACTCAGCCATAAAAAGAAACAAAATTGAGTTATTTTTAGTGAGGTGGATGGATCTAGTATCTGTCATACATAGTGAAGTAAGTCAGAAAGAGAAAAACAAATACCATATGCTAACACATATATATGGAATCTAAAAATATATATATGGTTCTGAAGAATGTAGGGACAGGACAGGAATAAAGACACAGATGTAGAGAATGGACTTGAGGACATGGAGAGGGAGAAGGGTGAGCTGGGATGAAGTGAGTGAGTGGCATGGACTGATATATACTACCAAATGTAAAATAGATAGCTAGTGGGAAGCAGCCACATAGCAGAGGGAGATCAGCTCCGTGCTTTTGACCACCTAGAGGGGTGGGATAGGGAAGGTGGGAGGGAGACATAAGAGGGAGAAGATATGGGGATATATGTATACATATAGCTGATTCGCTTTGTTATACAGCAGAAACTAACACAACATTGTAAAGCAAGTATACTCCAATAAAGATGTTTAAAAAAAAAAAAGAACCTACTGTACAGCACAGAGAACTCTATTCAATATTCTGTAATGACCTATATGGGAATAGAATCTAAAAAAGGGTGGATATATATATAACTAATTCACTTTGCTGTATAGTAGAAATGAACACCACACTGTAAATCAACTATACTCCAATAAAAATTAATTTAAAAAAATTATACACTGAGTAATAATATCCTTTAAGTAATAAAGTGTTCCTAGTTAAAACATGATCTCCAATGATTTGATGGTATAATGCACTGTGTTCTATTGCGTCGCTACATACAGACTCAATTGAGACTTTAAAGTAGTAATCACTTAATTTCTAAGAAGGAATAATAAGACCAGATATATTTTGGGTTTTATGAGACAATATTCTTGTTTTACTTTTGTTCTGAGGAATTAAGTAATTTAGTCTTTCAACTCTACTACATGTAAAACACTATGCTAGGCACCAGGGATTTTATAGTAAACATGAAGAAGTAGTCCTTGCCTGCACAGAGCACTCTGCACCTAACAGTGTGATGAGATACCCTGCATTTTTTTAAAAAGTATCTCTATGAGGTTCATCTAATGAGTGGATTTCCCTGAATACCTGGTTTAAATCAGGTGGTCAGTTAGACATGTAAGTCTCATAAAGTCAGTGAGAATTCCCAAGGAAATGGGAATTGTATAATGTGATGTTTTACGTGAGTGTTTAAAGAACATGTAAATTAATTATCCACTTGATTATTTTCTTGCTATATGGGAGAATAATTGCCCATTGATTGTGTAATGCCAGTAGCAGAGAATTATTTGAAATGGATATTAATTCTTTACCGTGACTTGAACCCAAATATTTTGATGAGAATACTACTATGAAATTATAATAAAAGTCAATAGGGAAATAAAAATTTAATTTCTACTTTGCAAATCTCTCGAATACATAGCTAATATAAGAAACACATTACAAATATAGTCAATGATTTTTTTTTAAGGGAAAGAGAAAGAAAAGCAAAAATTTAAATTAGATAATGGAAGAGAAAAGAAAAGGCTAACATGATTATAAATAGCTAGGGCAAAGAAATGTGATTTTAATTCACTTTCACCAACATTTACTGAGATCCCCAAGGTGCAAGGCACTGTGCTAGGTTGGCAAATAATATCAACATAAGTAAGAAATAGCTGTGCTCCCGGGATTGCACGATTTTGTGGGGATTTATTTTCTTCTCATTCTAATTTCTCTATCTCAGGATGCGTATCTGAGTACCTGATTCTAAATGAGTATCCGGCCCTCCTCACATATTACTGGATTGTTTGAGAGTTAATGAGAGGTTTAAAAGGAGAAATTAAAACATTCACAAGAGTCCTCCTTGGGTTGGACCCCCTTGTACAGTGATTGAGATTTTTTGTTGCATTTTCATGGCAGTAACACTCAGGGTTGTTTGTGAATTTGTCTCATCAAGTAAGAAGAATCTCATTGTGCCCCCCCACCAAGCTCGCACTTGCTAATCACTGTTAATTGCCGAAAATTGAGATCAGCAGACTGTTCACTGAGTACTGCGATGGGTACTTAACTTATTGGCACTGAGGTTTCCTGTGTGCCCATTTCCACTAATGGACCATTTTGTCCTGAAAATTGGAAATCCCAGCATCAATCACATAAACCACACTCAGTAGGCAGACGTGTTTACCTTCCTCTTCACCTCCAAAAGGAGGACAATAGGGACAGGGGCTTACATCTGGCCAGAAAACAGGCAGCCTATGTGGAGAGCCAAAGTCCTTCAGTCCACCAGTAAAGCTCAAGAAAAAGAAACTCCCAGAGCAGTAAACCGTTCTGAAACAGAGGATGATAAGAGGCAGAATCTCTCACTGCCATCCTTTTGCTTTCAGGCTCCCTGTCAAGATGCCAAAGCAGTACAGGAAAAATCAAAGGATGCTTCCAGAGCTTACTCAAGTGGCAGGACTTCTTCATATCCGCCTCAAAAGCTGCTTCCTTTAAGAGGCTACTATCATTGTGAATCCGGAGACAAAAATCATGGTGATTAGAGACTAACAATTGATAGTATATGGTCCTGATGCAGAAGGAACAAGGAAACTATGCCTTCCATCACCAATCACCATGCCGTACATCTTCTTCCAGAGGTCAGAAAGGGCACAACTGAACCTGTGTTTCATGTGATGTACATTTCCCTACAGTTGTGGTATATGTGTCTAACACTGACACACCTTAAAGAGGGTAACCTCCCTGGGGTTTGTTAGATCTCTTGCATATAGTGAAAAGTAAACCTTATGCCCTAAAATCCCAAGCCACCCTACTTTCATCTCCCATGATTATTATTCATCATTAAAACTTCTTGTTTCAGGATGTTAAAGAAAAATTATCCTATTTTTGTAAACCCAAACTCAAGCCAATCTGAGTGGGGTTTCTTTTCTTTCTGGCTGGCTTATTGCTAAAGAAAAAATTATTCTGACATGTTAAAACCATAAGGAAGACTTTATTCAAGACTGTGATTGATGTCAAAACTATTACAACAGGGAAAGAGACTGTGCTCAACTCTGAATTCAACAGAGAGCTGGGGATTTATAGCCAATGAGCAGAATGAGGGGTGTCAGTGGATGGAAAATTACCAGGAGGAGACATCAAAGGTAGGGAGATTCTTGCTAAAGGGAGGCCGGGATAATCATGTATCAAGGGTAGGGGGATTCTTCTTAAACTGACTTAATAGGATTGTTGCAAAAACTGGACTCAGCAGACTGAAGAGAGGGCCCAATGGCAGGCCCTGGTCCAAAAGTGGGCTCAGAGTAATCTGCCTAAAGTTTGGTCAAAAAGAGAGCCTTTGTCAAGAGGAGGCAGTGACCCTATAACAGGTCACCCTGTGTCTAGAGGTTATAAAGTTTAAAAGCATATTCCTTGGATGTAATTCCATTATTGGTTAGAGACTAACAATAAGCCAGCCAGAAAGAAAAGAAGCCCCACTCAGACTGGCTTGAGATTGGGTTTACAAAGGTAGATTATCTATTTTTATAGGGTATATTTTTATATGGCTCTTCCTTTACCTCCCCAATTCATCCCCTTTGATCTATGCAGATATTCCTCTCTCCCTCCAACTCTTGCAACTATCCCATCCATAATTCAGCCAGTCCCTGTTCCTATTTGTAGCTTCCCTGATTTTTGGTGCCTTTATTTCATCACCTAAACATCTCCATCTGCATCTATCTTGCCCCAGTCATTTAGGTTTGATTTAATATCAATTTTTAAATGTCCCCGGATCCAAAAATTTATTGTAATTTGGCCCTGGAATATTATTGTCCCTTCTTGAATTTTGTTCCTTGCTCTTATTCTACCTAATGTAGATGTCTTCTAAACTCTCAATCTACATATCCTTTCTCCAAGGTAAAGGCCACCAGAATCATCTGTAGGGTGTAGTTATTCTATGTCCTTGATTCAAGACAGCAATGAGCTTTGAAACTATGGGTACCGTAGCCTGGTCACAGGGTTACAGAAAAGAAAAAAGATTTCTTTATGAGGGTCTAGAATCTACAAAATTCTTACAGAGAATAGGCTCTGTAAGAGTTTTTGCATTCTTTTTTTAGGCCTCAAATTTATAAATTATCAGTTTGTGGCATATTATCTTCAATAATTAATTAATTTCCTTATATTTTTTAATAATTTCATCTCCACAACCCCAATATCCCACCCTATTCTTTTTCCCCCTCTAAGTACCTGAATTTGAGTATTAAATTTACCCAAGTGATATTGTACTACATATCTAACTCTGCTCACTTTTTCCACAAAATATTATGCACAATGTATCAATCCATACTGATATCTGTACATCTTGTTCATCCTTTTTAACTGATATGTTATTCTATTTTTTGCATATATAACAACATTGTCTAGTTGAACATTAATTGGACATTTCCATTGTTTCGAAGTCTTTACTATTACAAATAGTGCTTTGATATACACCCTCATCTAGGCTTATTTGGGTACCTTGCTGAGAGTTTCTCTAAGACACATAACCAAGGAGCAGTACTGCTGGGTAGTAGATTACGCATACCTGATTCCATTAAATACTCAAGTTGGTCTCCTGAGTGGTTGCTCCAATATTCTTCTTTCTAATAGTGAATGAGTGTTTGTATATCTTCATATCCTCACTAGCACTGGACACTGTCTGAATTTTTAAGTTTTACTCTTCTGATGAGTACACAAAATCATGTCTCATTTTAATTTTTAATTCTATGATTACTAAAAAAAAATATAAGCACTTCTCCATATAATTATTAGCCATTCAAGGTTTCTCCCTGTGAATTGTCCATTCATACACTTTATTCACTTCTACACTGGGTCGCCTGACAATTTCTTCCTGATTTGCAGGGATTCTTTACACTTTTAAGTTTTAATCCTCCTTTATTTACATATTTAAAACATAGTCTTCCAGTTTCTTTTTAATGTTTATATATGGTACCATTGTTAAACAGAAGTCTTTAATGTTACTGTAATCAAATCTATTAATTTTCTTCTATTTGTGATAAATCCATTTGTTGCTTGTTTAAGAAATCTCCAGATTCAAGGTCGAATGATATTCTTCTGAATTTTGTTCTAATAGTTGTACAACATCTCCTTTAATGTTTTGGTCTTTAACCAATTTTGATTTTCATTTTTTTATAGGTGCAAGAATGAAGTGCATTTCTCAATAGCATTTATTAAATAATCCTTTTCCACTTAGAAGCCACCACTACTGTGCATGTGCGAATATATACCTATATATGAACGTTTCATATATACTCACATCTGATTATTTGATTGTCTAGTAAAACAATACCTTATTATCTGGTCAGATAAGTCCCCTCTCTTTACTTTTACTTTTGTCTTAGCTATTCGTTGACATTTAGTCCTCCATAAATTTTAGTATTACTTTGTTCGTTTCTCAAAAATATCACATTGGAATTTTGAATAGAATTTCATTATGTTTATAGATTAATTTGGGAAGAACTGACATCTTTACAATGTTAAGCTTTCTTATTCAAGAACGTGTTAACTTTCTTTTTCTCCAAATAGAGATAAGAAATAATGCTTTACTTCCACCTCCAAAAATCCTTGAATAATGACAAAATGGTCTAGTTAGCTTTTACACAGGTGCTGGATACTTGAATAAAGATTTATGTGGAGGATATTAAGACCTATCTCAGTTTGTTTTCTCTTTTATAGATCAATGCTAGTCAAAATAGTTGGTTGTGACACTGGGATATAAGGAACTTGTACCAGAAAGTTCTTACTTCATCAAAAAAGACTTCTAGAGGAAAACATATCAGCATGATCATTGGAGATGATTTCTAGACTCTCCTTTAACACTAAATATGATAATTTGATTGATAGTAGTTTATAAAGTTTTCTAATTTTATAAAAATTTGAAATGTCAGAAGTTTTGCTATAATTTACATAATCTTTAGTGCATAAAAGCTGTTCCTATTAATTTTTAAAATTTCTTAAAGTGCTTTGATTCCTTATGGGTTATTATTTTAAATAATTTTTTTCCTCTTTCACATATCAATACTTTCATTAAGTAAGTCATCTTTATGGAAGGGGAAAGCAGAGAAAAGACATACGTTAGAGCTGACAAAGTACTTTATCATTTCTGTGTCCCAATGGCACAGGGAAGCCAGCTGGAAAAACACTAGATTGGCTGATAAATTGTAGAACCCAGAAAATCAGCAAGTTCCATTTTATGTAATTAAGCACATCATTCTAATAAGCATTTCCTGGAGAAACACTTTAAAGGGAAAGGAAGTTTATCTTCAAGATATCTTCTTCATCTATAACCTTCTGAATTCCTTTTTCCTTCCTCTTTTTCTTTTTTTTTAAATTAAAACTTCAGTTTTAATATGAGTATTTCATGAGCAATAACAACAAAAAGTTAAACTTTTCAGGACATTTCAAATAAAGGCAAACATTTCAACAAACTGGTCTTTGGACAACACTTACCATATTCCCAAGAAATGGTACAATTGACAGAGTAAATCAGGACCTTTTTCCTTCCTCTTAAACAGTTTGAGTAGTTGATATTTTTCTTCTCAATCCAAACTTCTTTGTTTAGATGTCTGTTCCATTACAGTCGTCTATTGGGGACAATTGGAGTCAACACATGACACGATGTTTACCACCAAAGTAAGTGAGGGAAAAAAAACCCAATAAAACAGTTAATGGTGTGTGTATTGCAGAACTGTGTAAGAGTAAAGAAAGTGCGAGACATTCTTTAAATGCTCCTTTGTACCCTTCTCCAGCCAACTCTGATTGCCCTGTAAATTTACCCATGGAACTTTTTCAAACTCTAAAAATAATTCTACAAAAATCATGTATAGAATTATTCTTATCAAACAATATGGCTGGAGTGAAACTATGGAGTTTTAAAATTCAGTAGATGATAGTGACATGAAACTGCTAATCATGGTTTGTGGAGGGATCTTATGTGCCATTCTCCAGCCCAACTACACATCCAATTCTTGAACTAATCAATAACACCCTATCAAGGTGTCCAGCAAATTATCGAACCACCTTAATGACAGTGAACATGATTCCAGAGCAACCTATTCCAACTTTAGACAGTTCAGCGTACAAGAAATTCCTCCAAAATCAGTCTCATGACGATTTCCAGAAATTGGTCTCACATGAAGCTATTTAAAACAAGTCCAATTCACTATACACAAGATACTTTTTCAAATTTTTCAGGTAGATTCTCTCCTGAAACACCCTTCCCCAGGCCCCAAACCTTCATCTCTTCAACCTTTTCCTGTGTGGAAACGTTTCCAATCCCTCTCACCAGTTCTGTTCTTGCCCTCTGATCATGTTGTAATTTGTCTATATCTTCTCTTAAAAGGCATCCCTAGAACAGATGAATTCATTCATGTGAAATCTTCTCAGAACCCAGGAGATCAAAACTAGTTTTCTCTCAATATAGATACTATGCTTTAATGAATGTATTTTAATATTTAATTTGTACTATTCTTTATGGCCTCCATATCACACAAACAGTTCATGTTTAACTTGAGTAAACTAAAATTCTTAAATTGATAATACACTTTCCAGAGGTTTATACTTGCAGCCTACTTTTCGCCAAAGAGAAGGATATTCCATTTATCACTAGAAATATCTATCCTTTTAGACTTTATTATTACCACATCACCATTTTGGACTTTGCTTCCCTTGTCATTTGTAGTCACTCTTCCTCTCTGCTTCTGCACCGTCTCTGTGTTCATTCACCTCACTGATGAAAGTCCTCAAGAGGAACAAGACAAGGATTGGACTGTCAAAACAACGGGGATTGTTCTCCAGGCTGACGTGGGTTCATTGGTTGAGCAGTGCTGATTGGTATCCTTTGAGTATATTTCTTCCACTAGCAGTTAATTTCTTTAGTTGTACTAGATTCCAGTCCATATGTCTCCATTATTTTCAAATGGACATAACAAGAATTTCTCTCTAAACATTTCAGTCCATTCTAAGCCCACTATACTACCCTAATAATCCTTTCTGTGTTGTAGAAAAAACAAATGAGGCCAGTGAGGTCTAACTTGGTCCCACTAACCTACAATGGGCTCTGGTAAATGCTGTTTCCCGCTCACAGTGTAACAAACCATCCCTTTAATAATCTCTCCTAAAATTATGCCCAAATTTGATGATAAAAATCTACCCCTGTCTACATCAGGCATACCAAGGCTCACCCATGCTTTTTGTAGAGTTCACTATATTTTATTATAATTATTCATATGTCTGCCACTGAAGGCAAGAGCTATATCTAAGGATGGTGACTGGCATGTGGCATATGAAGTATTGGTTGAATAATAAGTGAAAGCCTTTGCTTATTTTAATAAATTAAAATTAGAGGCACTGAAAAGATTTTAGACAATGGGTGTGGTAGACAGACTCTAAGGTGGTCCTCATGATTTCTGCCTTCTGGTATATACACCTATGACTATTCCCCTTCTCCGAAGTGTGAGTAGGACCTGTGCCTTGCTTCTATCCAACTGAATACAGCAAAGGTGACCAGATGTATTTGTTTACAAGTATACAAATATATTACATAAAATTGTAATGCCCATCTTGTGGGGAGACTCTTTCTTCCTTGATGGTTGTGAGGAAGTAAGAAGCCAGGTGGAAAACTCCCACATGGCAAGGAACTGAGGGCAGCTCCAGACCAATAGTCAGCAAGAAATTGAGGTCCTCAGTCCAACAACCACAAAGAGCTAAATGCTGCCAACACCATGTGAGCTTGGAAGCAAATCACTCCCCAGTCAAGCCTCAAATGAGATCAAACCAGTTGGCCCCTTGATGTAAGCCTCAGAGATGACTCAGCTAGCCATGCCTGGACTTCTGACACCCAGAAACTATATATCCAAATCATTCAGGAAGTTTTATAAATATAGATATAGTCCAACCTCAAACTTCAGAATATTTTGAAAAGACCTCCTAGGTGATTCTGATGTTTACCCCTGGTTGCAAACCTTTGACCTAAACCAGCAATCAATTTTAATATAAAAATTAAAAATAAAATTTTGTGGGCTTCCCTGGTGGCACAATGGTTGAGAGTCCACCTGCCAATGCAGGGGACACAGGTTCGTGCCCTGGTCTGGGAAGATCCCACATGCCGCGGAGCGGCTAGGCCCGTAAGCCATGGCCGCTGAGCCTGTGCTCCGCAACGGGAGAGGCCACAACAGTGAGAGACCCACGTAATGCAAAAAAATAAAAATAAAAATATAAAATAATAAAATTTTGTAAGAGTAGATTTTTTCTTATTGTCACAGAACTAATCATTGTGAGAGTCAGGAGTTACTTTACCCCTTTCACACTAATACTTTTATCCATACCCTATGCAAGGGCTTCTCCCATGTCCTCAGATATGCAAAGGGTCTCATGCCTTAAAAAAAAAGTGACTTTTCCACATCTTCCCTTTATTTCTATTCTATTCATCCTTTTCAAATTAAATCTAGTCCTGTCTCTGCCATTTTACCACTCACTTGCTCTCATGCTTAATGACTTTAAGCCTCACTAAATCCAATCACTAGATACCCATAACCTCATATAATCCACAAGATAGCATGTCCACCCTGCTCTTTTCCCTATTATGGAGGCACAGTCCTAAGTGATAATAAAGTAAGGACAGAGGCAAAGGTAAGGAACAGAGATGACTGCCCTAGACCTACGTTGGCTTCTCAGTTCAACTAATAGGATGCCATTGAAGGAGGCAGAAATGGCCATCAATCCCAGTATTTACTTAATAGATGACTTCACAACCTAGGCCCCTTGCCTTCCAGTGAGTAGAGAAGATTTTGTTTTACCTCTTTAGACTTATCAAAGAATAAGAGGGCCAGTGGCTATCTGGGTGTCAGTCATCCAGTCCTGAGAAACTATAAATACTATAAAAGCAAGTCTGGTGGGAGACTCTGGACCAGGGACAAGTAATCTGGAAGTCTCTTTCCCCACAGGCCAGGCCTCTTACTTTCCTGTCTAGAAGCATTCCTGTGGTCTGAGGCCTGCAGCAATGAGAGGTGAGGGATGATGGTTCAGACACACCTGGCCATCCACTGAACCCACGTAAAGACAGAAAATTGGTACATTTTCTTCCTTTGGCTAAAAAAGTAATAAACCTCTTCTTATAAGTGACAAGTGGTAGATACTGTTAATTTTGGTTTTGGTAATACCACATGAATTGGAAGGAAAGAAGTAAATCAAATCTAAGATTATAACCCGATCTCTCCACAGCCAGGCAGAAGCCAGGAGAGAAAACACTGCCTAGTGAATATGATGCTCTAAATGAATAGAAAGGGCAGAAGAGGAACTTATTCCAGCGATGTCCAAGGAGAGTGTTCAAGGTATGATTCATTCCCAACCAATTGTGCATTCAGGTTTTGCTTTTCCCCAAAGACTCTGCGAGTTGTGTTTAAGCATGCTTACCAGTATTCCACATCTCCAAGTTTTTGCTCTTTTGCTCACATTTATCCTAAGAATCTCGGTCTCCTAGAACCATCTGTGACCTCTTGGTGTTGATTCCAGAACCACCTTTCATATCTGAGATTATAGATTTTGAGTATAACTAGGTCATCCCTGCTTATCGTATAATATCCTTGCCTCTGGTATGCACCTGCCTTTCTTGTAAAACAATCTTTTCTGTACCTTCTCTTAGGTCCCTTTTACATGCCCCCCATTTTTAAACACATTTATGCCTTGCATGTTAACTCCTTCTCACCACCTCGACTCATACCTTTCAATGAGCACTCTGTGAAAGTCCCTTTCTCATGCTGAAGCAAGAGGCTCAGAAGTCACACTGAGAAAAGTTTCTGTTGTATCAGCATCTGTGGCTACAATGATGCGTTCTTCACCTAATCCATCTATTACCTGTTCTCTCAGCTACCCCAAAAGTGATAAGCTGTTCTATTAACAAACAGGGCAGCCTATGTCCTCCTGGCTATTTTCAAACTGAACTATATTTCCACTAATTAAATTGTGCTCCTTTGATTGGAGAACCAGAGCTTGAACTTGAGGCTTCGTTCTAAACTTCTAATCACTCTTTCCCTTTAAATCCAGCTGATCTCAAAAAAAGTTTTCCCCTCAGGCCTCTGGATTCTTTCTTCCCCAAATCCATTTTGGTTGCTCTCTTTGTCTCAAGGCTTATATGTACCGCAAAGTTTTGATGGGACCCAAGTTTGTCTCTAAAAGAATCCTTGCAATGCAATATCATCTTTTCCCAGATATTTCTGATTTTTTCCTTCATAGAGTCATTTGGAAAGATTTCTAACTCTCTTCTATCTCTCCATTTTTACTGAGAAGGGAAAACTGTTTACTGCTGCTGGCAGCTTAAAAATTAATAATTTCTTATTAAAAAGTCATATATAACCATATGCAATATATTTTAGAACAGTTTACCAGATTAAATATATAAAAATAATCTTCCAATAGGTAAAAGTAAATAATGTAAGATTTCTATTTTAAATTAGGTTACTCTACAAGTCAGAGCTTTCTGGTCCAAGACCATAGTCATGAGCACTTGAACTTCTAGCCTGACCATTTACCCAGATTCTGCTGAAAAAACAGGCATGCAGTGAGAATAAGAGGGAACAAGAGAGTTTGCATCCCCTGGTTCTCCTTCTCTATCCTTCAGGTGATCCCAAGAGTCACATCATTGATAGTACTTCCATCTCAGTAAGACTGTTCCTGCTTCGTGAACATGGCATACACAGAAAAAGTTAGAGATCTGCACCTAAGAGCAAAACAAATCCAATTATGTACCAGCGAGTTTAATGCCTTTCCACTAAACTTCAGACTGTAAAGATCCAGGGAGCATGTTTATTTATTTATACCATGCCTCCCTCCAAATAGGATTTGAGGCAGCTCATTGAGCATGTTAATCATGCTTATTCTCCAGAACCTATTTACGGTGTTGTGCTGCAGTAGATATCATTACCCCCGCTTGCTCTCTGAAATTTGACTTTCTGTAAGGTTGTTCATGGAATTTTCTGAAATTCAGAAGGGACTGAGGTCTGACTTCCTATACTCCCACAGGATTTTGAGTGTGGGAGGGAAAGAACTCAGATGTTGGTGTGGAGCCACCACGGGAGGAGAAGATAAGGCTAACACATAAGGATTCTAGGATCCTCAGACAAGTGTTGATGTAGAGAGATCAGTGCCCATAGGAGGTCCCCATCTGCGAATGGGACTTTGGGAATTTTTTTTTTTTTTTTTTTTTTCCAGTACGCGGGCCTCTCACTGTTGTGGCCTCTCCCATTGCGGAGCACAGGCTCAGCGGCCATGGCTCACGGGCCCAGACGCTCTGCAGCATGTGGGATTTTCCCGGACCGCGGCACGAACCCGTGTCCTCTGCATCGGCAGGCGGACTCTCAACCACTGCGCCACCAGGGAAGCCCGACTTTGGGAATTTTTGAAGGCTCCCATTCCTGACACAAGAGGATGGTGTTTGTTCATCAGGTTATTAAAATTTTTTTCTTGATATTTGAGATTAGGGCACTATGGAGTTGAAAATCTTCTGCTGTTTAGAAATTAATGTTTCTCATGTTTCTGGATGGAACTCAGGTCAAGAGAGAAAAAGCATTGACTGACAGCTCACTCAGTATCTGGTAATGTGCTAGGCATTTTACATATAACATTTCAACTCATCACTGTAAGAAATCTGCTAGATTGGTGCTATTGCTCCCCTTTTGTGATGAGAAAATTGATAGTGAGAGAGGGAGCTGTTTCATCCAAGGAGAGGCAGCTGGTAAGTGGATCATGCCAGAAGTGGAGCTTGGATCTATTTATGACCTGCAGATGTCTTACCTTTATGCTAGGGGACTGATACCCACACTTAGCATATAGAGCTAAGCATAGCATATAGTAGACACAAGGTTAATGTTTGCTTGCAAGAATGACACAAAATAGAAAACAATTCATTCAGCAGATACGGACTGAGTGCCTACTATGTGCCAGATACTATGAATCAACATAGGATAAATTCTACATTAAAACTGCAATTCAAATGTAAATCAGCTTTAATCTATGAAAATGAAATTAGGCCAGCAGGGAGGCCATAAATGAGCCTATTAGAATACATCCCATAAGAGGAAAAGCAGACAAGAAGAAAGAGGCAAGGAGACACTAAGATAATGTAATTTCAAAACTGGCTCTTGTTCTCCTGAAATACTTTTAAGATTTTACTGCAAAATTACACAGTCATCAGGATTATGCCATTTTTAAAAGACTTTCTCACTTGGGTCAGTGAATAAATAATAACACACATTTATAAATGCATGACTATTCATTAAACCATTGACCACTTCCAGCCTATTGAGTACATAAGTATTTTAAAAATTACTTTAATACCTCTTTACCCAATAGACCAGAAAAGTTCCTTTGGTACATGACGTGCATTTTAAGAGCTGCCTGCATAAGGAGTTATCTTATCTGAACCAGAGTCTGCTGCCAACTACATAACACACATTTTAAAGAACAACCTAATTATGTGCTTACCCAAGAGAACAAAGTTAATACTGAGGGTTAATAATTATTACCTTCCATTACTACCTTTTCTTCTTTTCTGTCAAATAAAATGAAGGGAAAAAAGTTTATATCTGCTCTCTTGTCTATCTTATCTCAACAACTGGTGTCCCAGTACCTTTCTCATCCCCACTTCAAAGAGACAGAGATGGAGAGAGTGAGAAAAGGTGGGAAGAGAGGGAGAAGAAAAAAGTTAAAAAAAGAAAACTATGTATAATTAAAATTAAATGCCTAGTTTATAGCAAATGTGGAATATCAAAAATCCATTCTCTAATGTATATTTTCTCTCTTTCTGTCTAATAACAATTTAATCTATGCACTCCTTAGTTCCAAATTTTTCTGATCTCCTCTGTTTACTTTACTTTTATAAAAATATGATTACCTTGCCCCTTTCTTCTTGACAACACATAATGTTATAGGTTCCTTTCTCCACTCACACGAAAACATAAAGGTCCTCTGTTACCTAGTCACTGAGTCTGTTCCACAAGCATGATGTGGGGATATTGCGGCAGAAAACCCATTCCCGTTCACACAAACACAATCCAAAAACCCGTATTTTCAACAGACAAACTAATTCATTCAATTCTCCACTCACTGTCCTCATTTTGCCACACTGTCAGCAGTGATATCACCCAACCTGTGAGGGGTACCTGAGAGACCAAGAGAACAGCCTTGACACCTTCTCCAGAGGTGGCTTTCTCCCTTAATTTCTGGTGTTGTACAACTACCCAGTTAGTTCTAAAGAACACACCCAAAATGGAAACATCACTTCATATTTAAATATTAGATGTCAGCTGGTTTGTCGAGGGTGGGTTGTACGTCTGCGAGCACAGATGGCTGCTGTATACACTCCTCCTAAAGTGTTATTCCCATCACTCCCAACTGCGATAGCAGACTTACTGTGGGATTTATTTTATTTTTAAAAATTCATTTTGTGTTTTTTTTAACATCTTTATTGGAGTATAATTTCTTTACGTTGTTGTGCTAGTTTCTGCTATGTAACAAAGTGAATCAGCTATACGTATACTTATATCCCCATATCCCCTCCCTCTTGCGTCTCCCTCCCACCCTCCCTATCCCAGCCCTCTAGGTGGTCACAAAGCACCTAGAGCTGATCTACCTGTGCTATGCGGCTGCTTCCCACTAGCTATCTATTTTACATTTGGTAGTGTATATATGTCCATACCACTCTCTCACTTCATCTTAGCTTACCCTTCCCCCTACCCGTGTCCTTAAGTCCATTCTCTACATCTATGTCTTTATTCCTGTCCTGCCCCTAGGTTCTTCAGAACCTTTTTTTTTTTTTAGATTCCATATGTATGTGTTAACATATGGTATTTGTTTTTCTCTTTCTGACTTACTTCACTCTATATGACACACACTAGGTCCATCCACCTCAATACAAATAACTCAATTTTGTTTCTTTTTATGGCTGAGTAATATTCCATTGTATATATGTACCATATCTCCTTTATCCATTCATCTGTCGATGGACACTTTGCTTCCTGTTTACCACTACTCCCCCACTGCTAAATCAATTATATCCATCTACAAAAAGAAACTACAGAAACCTTTCACAACTTCTATTTGAGTCCTAAGAATTATCTGCCTTCTATTCTAGATGTATTTATTTCATTCAGTCTAAAGAAATGAATTCAGGTTTGTTAAGGATAGCTAAAATGACCAAAGTTTTTTTTAAATCCATCACAATAATTGATCATTTATTCTTTCTTTTTGTTTTTTAATCATTATCTCATACCTGAAGAATACCCCAGAGATTTAAAAGTTAGTGGGAATTTCTTAAATATACTTGGTAATTTTATAGAGAAGGAAAGAAGTTTTAAAAGAGTCTAAGTGGACTATAATGAAAGCAAAGTTTATTTCATATCAGCACAGTAATTAAAATATAACTAACATTTAAAGAAACGATTCTAATGCCAAAAAGGTATATCTAAACACCCAGGAAATTATACTAAGTACTGAATGATTCAACTTAGTGTACTATACTTCTTACTCTCCAGTTGACAAGAATAATACATATAATTGGAAATAATTTGTAAACATTAAATCATTATTTTTTGTGGTTATGGATACAGATGTAAAGCAAAGAACTAAATAAAATTTTAAAATAAGGGCAACCATCATAAATCTAAACCAACAGTGTTCTAACACAACCACCTCTTGTGACACAGATTCCTTTGTTTTAGACACATCACTCTCTATAAGTAATAAACTCTACTTGAGTGTCAGGTTCATTTTCTCATTTTATAAGAGTTCTAAGATACAGACTAAATGTTAGAACAAACTAGAAGGAGACAAAGTCTCCAGGCTGTTTGATGTGTTTATTATTTTTATAAGTCTCTGAGAAATATACCAATACCTGTTGGTTCACGAGCATGCTCTCCTTTTGTTCTAATAATTTTTTAAATAAATTTTGCATTTTTACCAAATTAAGGTTGGTCATAATTAGATTCAGTTTGACAAAATAAGACACACCTAAATCTAATTGAGTGAATTTTCTCTTGGTCCCCAATTGGTATTGGGGAAATCTGTCTTTTAATTCTCTTTAAACATATTTTTCCACATTCTTTTCTTTGACAGTTTTCTTCTTAAAGTTGTGCTACCTGCAGTACAACCAGATCCATCCCTCAGGCATGATAAGATGCTCTGTCTTTGCAGAACTGAAAAAGGATGACTCAAAAGGGTAACCAGACTTGTTAGAAAAGGTAAGGCTCCACCAAACTTTGTTTCTAAACTGTGTGTGTATGTGTAGTGTGTGTATAAAGAAAGAGAGGAGAGAGAGAGGAAGGAGAGAGAACACGGATGTTCACGATTGTCTTTAGGAGCTGTCCCCTTTTTTTTACTCCAAGTTGGGTTGCCAGATTCAGCAAATAAAACTATAGCACTACCAGTTAAATTGGAATTTCAGATAAACAATAAATATTCTTTGTAAGTATGTCCCATGCAGTATTTGGCATATACTTTATACTAAAAACAATTTTCTTTGTTTATCTAAACTTCAAATACAACTGGCCCTCCTATATTTTATCTGGCAACTCAACCACCAGGGTTCTCCTTAATGTAATATTCAATGGATTTTATTGTAAAAAAGTATCTTGGGGTGAGCTCAAGCTATATACTCCCCTAAAATTGGCCCAGGTTTATCAAGTTTTTTTCCCTTTAACTGAAAAAAATTTTAAACAATGAAGGCAACCTTGAGATGCAAGATTGATGTCAGATGTAGAAACAGAATCACAGTGAGGGTTTAAAGCAAAAAGTGTCCTTCTCTAGGCATCCAGTTTCCCTCGCCTTTAGGTCTCTCTCTTTCTTGCTTTCCTGGACTCCTATATTTTGATTTACCTATAGTGTTTTTGAGTGAATCTATTACTTTACACACATGAAACTCATCATTACCAGTGTCAGCTTTACATCTTAAATCCCTTCACCCTACCCTAGTTACAATATAATTGTCTTGGGTATTCCCTCTGCATACTTTCAGAACCACATCAAACAATGTTATGATTTTTGCTTCAATTGTCAATCATAATTTAGAAAACTCAAGAAGAGAAAACTGACCATATTTACCCGTATTTTTTGCTCTTTGCATTTTTCTTTTTTCCTTCCTAATGTTCCAGTATTCCATTTTTTATCACTTCCTTTCCTTTCCAAAGTTCCTTTATTCAAACTTTATTTCAGACTTCCTTCAGCCATTCTTCTAGGGTAGGTCTTCTGGTGACAATTTTTTTTGTTTTCCTTCATCTGAGAATATCTTGATTTCCCCTTCATTGCTGAAGGATATAGAATACTGGGTTGACTGTTCTTTGCTTTGAAATATGTGCTACATACTCCTGGCCTCCATGGTTTCTGATGAGAAATCCACTGTCATTCAAATTCTTTTACCCTAGAGGTAAGGTATCATCATTTCTCTCTCACTGCTTTCAAGATTTTTTCTTTGTCTTTAGTTTTCAGGAGTTTGTTTATGATGATTTTGATCTGTATTTCTTTGGGTTTATTTTGTCTGGGATTTGCTCAGCTTCTCGAATCTGTAGGTTTATTGCCAAATGTGGGAAATTTTCAGCCATTATTTTTTCGAATAACTTTTCAGCCCCATATCATTCTCTTCTCCTTCTAAAACTCCAATGACACAAATGTTCAATCTTTTGCTATAGTTCCCCAGGTCCCTGAGGCTCTGTGCATCTTTTCTCTGATGTTCAGATTGGATTATTTCTATTTTTCTATCTTCAAGTTCACTAAGTCTCATTACCACCCCCCAAAGGAATGAAAGTCCCAGCCCCCTTCAGCCTTCTCTGACACCACTTTGGTAGAGAGGAGGGGCACCCGTTACAATCCAGCAAAAATGAAAGTCTGGCACCTCCACTCAGCCTTTGCTCAGTGGCAGGGTGGGACCAGTTATTCTGTGGTGTTTAGCTGAAATAGTGCCACTGTTATCCAAAAGTTTCCTGCCTTGCTAGGCTGGTCTTTGAGCAGGATAGCACAGGATTTGGGGTCAATCCTGCTTTTGCTTGTCTGCCCCCACAGGTGTTTCTGGGCTTCTGGCTTCTTCAAGTCCAAGTTTTGAATCTATAAGGCTAAAAGAAAATCTAGGGGACTCACCATTCTGTTGTTCCTCAGATGCTGAGATCCTAGCCAGTCTGCCTTCTTTTGTGCATCTTTCAGAGTTTCCTTGAGAGAGAGAGAAAAAAAATATCTAGAATTAACTGTATTTAACAGGAGGAATAGGGAAATGTACATTGCATCTAGTCCATCTTGTGTCAAAACCAAGAGCCAGCCAGTCATTACTAATTAAACAGCATTTTAATTCTTAGTTCTTTCCTTTGTCTACTCTAAATGGCAGCTTTCCCAAACTTTAGCATTCTCATTAAACACTTCATGCTACCCAATAACTCATTATTTTCTCAGAGGGTATACTATCTTCTACTTAACTAAGGGAATTAAAAGAATGAGACATGAACTCATTCAATTTCTCATTCTCCACCTACAAATTATCTATATTTACACCCATCTTTACCTACTTACCTTCAGTCTTAGAAGTATCTCTCTTTCTATGTGTGCTTTACATCTCATCCCAGCCCATCTTTTGAAACCATGTTCTATTAAATGTCCCTCCTTTTCCTAAACTGTTAAACTCCCACTTTTTCACCTCTATCTATCATCCTGCATACATACTCATCTCCCCAGCAAAAACAAAAAAAGGCCCTACCTCTCCTCTAGCTGTATCCTTACTAATCACCATCTTTTTTTTTACAGCCAAGAGTAGGCAACAGTATTGACTTTCCTTCTTCTTTCATGACTCTTTGCTACGCATAGACTCAGAGAGGTAGTGGAGAGCCCATGCAACCTTCATGGGCCAAAATAACATTTCTAAATTTCAATGTAATGTTACAATATAAATACCAATCAAAGCATTGTATTTTGTCAGAAACAAGATAAAACTTCAAAAAGATATGAAATTTACTATATGAAATTATAAATTTTATTTCATATTCTATTTATTCTGCAACTGGAAAACCACACATTTTTTCATCTAGACAAAATAAAAAGGAAAGACTTCCATAAACATCTAATGTAAAGACCTATAATTATTACATCTACCTTTTGTGAGCTTCATCTTGTAAACTTCTTTATCATGCCTGCCTATTCTTCAACCCACTCCATTCTCACATCAGCCCGCACCACCTCCACTGAAACTGCTCTCAGTTATGGTCGTCAATCTCTTCCTCTTCCTACATGAAAGGAACACCTTTCAGCCCTTAGCTTATACTCACTGAAGTCACATGACTGAACATTGTATTTCCCCATCCATGAAATCCTCTTCTCCACTGGAATATTACAAAGATACTCCTTCCTGTTCATTCTCCTACCTATTCACCTCTTCTCAGTTATGAATGCCCACTCTTTAAATATGTGTTCCCCTTCACATTCTGTATATTTCCCTGGAGAAGGCCCTCAATACTATGGTTTCAACTGCCACTTACAAGCTGACAACTTCCAAGTGTTTATCTCCAATCCAAAACTCACTCTCGAGTTCCTTCCACCTGTATGTTCCCCAAATGCAAACAAATCAAAAAGCAAGTTCATCCTCTTTAAATCTGCTCTTCCCCCTTTATTTTGTCTTTCAGAAATGACATCTACTTAGTCACTAAAGTCAGGAACACTCAGCAGAGTGCCATAATAGATTAAGGACGTCTTGCTTATAATGATATTTGTCTTATTATAATTTGTGTGCTAATTTTTATTTCTCACATGATATAGTGAGTTTATTGTTGATTTCCTAAAAATGGCATCCAATAAAGTTTTGGTGAGATAAGAAAGAAAATTTGAATTTATCTAGGAAAACTCTGCTAACCACAAAAGGCTTCCTTTGAGATTAAGTAGATTATGCTCACTCTGCAGGGATTTCTATCTATGCGTCCACTGCTGCATGCCAGCATCTGAAACTACCTGGCACACGACAGGTGCTTGATAAACATTTGTTGAATGAAAGAATAAAAGTGTTTTTTGATAGAAACTATATTTTCCACATTTTTCATTAAGTCTAAGGCTACAATATTGTCCTAATTACATTAGGTATTCATTATCTATTACTACATAATAGATAATGAATCTATTATGTAGTAATTTGGGCTAATCTATTATTAGCCCAAAAACTTAGTGACTCAAAACAACATTTATTATCTCACAGATTCTGTGGTTCAGGAATCTGAGTGATGGTTAGCTGGGTTCTCTGGCTCTGGGTACCACACAAGGCTGCATCTTAAGGCTCAACAAAGAACCTTCTCAGCCACCTTCAGAGGAAGCAAGTGAGAAAGCAGGAGAGAGTGCCAGCAAGATGAAGGTCACAGTCTGTTGTAGTTTAATAACAGAAGTGACAGCCATCACTTTTGCCACATTCTATTCAAGAAGAGAGTCACTAGGGCCAACCACACTCATGGGGGAGGGGAGTTCATGATAACATGAATACCAGGGAGGCAGGGTAGGGGAGTGTACATTGGCAGCTATGTCACAAGCTGACTACCACATCATTCATAAATACTCTCCTGGGGAATAAGAAGCCATTGTGAGCAGAACACTGGGGCTTATGGCCAGTGTACACTTATTAAAATATTCCAGCCATGTGAGGAAACAGACACCTCCTTCCACCATTATTAGTAAACAAACAGAATTTTTCCCTAGGGACATAGAAGAAGCCTTTCTTCTCTCTTATCTACACTCAAAAATGTCTTCAAAATGAGATTAGATTAAGTTGCAAGCATATTTTAAAACCCTGTAGTTCACATCCAGACTTTCCGCTTCCCTCCTCTATACAGACCAATCACCTATATAAAATGCAATGGAATGCTAGACTCCCTTGTCAATTTGGTCAGTCTGAGTTTGAGCTGGATTCAAAGCTGAGGACCAGAAGTAACTGCAAAGGTCAATATCTGTCTGGCACAACTTCCCTCACACAAATGACCTATTGACTAACTCATAGGTAAATTGCCATCAATAGTTTCAAATTCCACCTCAAAGGACATTAAATCTATTCATTTCTGTCTTGCTTAGTATCCACAGTAGATGAAAAAGGATTTAGAAACTTGATTAGATGAATGGTTATTGGTTGTAGGAGTCAATTCTATTATTTGTTTGGTAGAATTTGGACAACACATTAAGTTTAGAAATTAATAGAATCGTGTGGGAATTTAGAGTGTTCAGAGGATTCTTTTGGTTGTGGATGGTTAAAACTGCTTGGTTAAAAGATTTCATAGGCTCCCATATATAGCTTCTAAAGCAAAAGCTGATTCTCTGTACAGTTAGCACCAACTGTTCATTGTTTTCCATGCATACTCCAAAATCAAAACCTTGCCAGAAAATGAGAACAAAAATGATTTTGAGCTCTTATTGGAAGACAGTGAATTTGAGATGGCTGATTGTGAGTTAATTGCCTCTGAACATTTCTGAAAATGCTGCTTGTGCATTTTCTTACTGCTAACAGGATCCCTAATACTGACAACAGGAATTGTTTCAAGCAAGATCATGCAATTTAGATTTGCATCCTTTTTTCTAGACCTGTAAGTAATTAATTCTCTTTTGCATAGTTCTTGGGGTAAAATTTATGTATTAGTGGCCTTGAATTTGAGGACCCACAAAGAGGTGGAAGGGACTGGGAACTAAAGGGCAATGATTCTTATATCAAAGAAACCCTGAAGGAAGTGAGGAAAGACAGGTACATGGCTCAAACTCCAAAATTGGGAAAGAGGGCAAGTACATTAAGACTGAAAGACTATGACTTGACAACAACCTAGTATGGTGGCCTTGTAATGGGAAGGACTCTGGTCTGTAAATTGTAATCCTACCTCTACCTCCATCCTGTTGTGTGATCTTGGAGCTAAGCTTTATAATCTGTAAAATGAGAGTACTGAAATGCTTGATCTTTAAGGGCCAAATTCTAGCTGTGAATTTCTCTACTGTGACCCAGAGAGGGGGTGCAACCAAATCGTCAAGTAGATAAATTTCTGGCCTACAACTCCCTATCAATTTACATTTCCTTCCTCTGCACATTTCCCCCAAAATTCTTTCCAACCTCCAGATCTTATCCTGGGTGAACATTTTTACTCCTCAGGCAGTCAAACCATCTGGTAATTAATGCTACGTAGTTGACTAGTAATAAAGATGTTAGCTGATACTGGCTGAATGAATGTCCCTTCCCACAAGTAATAGCACTTTAAACATAAATGGATTCTCAAAGACTAAAACATCATGACCCAAAAGGTTGAAATTATAGTGATGAACTGAGGGGAAGTGAGTTATTTTTTGAGCATATGTAATCATCTACCCTTCTTACTCATAAAGCTGTCCTAACTGATTTATCTAGAGTGAGAAGTTAAAGGTAGAAAGGATTGGGAAAAGTGCCGTATTAGCACAACTTTGAAAGCAGACAAACTTAGAGTTAAGTCCCTGCTTTCCTTTTTGCTAGCTGTTTGACTTTGAGCAGCCTACTAATCTGTCTGATACTAGGTTTTCTCATCTGTAAAACTGGATTCATAATGCTTACATCCAGGAATTATTTTAAAGAATGAAGAAGACAACATATCTGACATATAGTACCTGTGTAACAACTGCTAACTATCATGATTATTTCCTTTTCTCTGAGAACGTAGTGATGAACTCCATTTTAAAAAGCAAATGGTGTTATTTTCACTTCCATATGGAAACCCACAAAAAGCTTTGTTGTTTTATAAAATGAATATGCCTTATAAGATCTCTGACTATAAAATAATGACACTGGTTCAGCATAAGTAAATCAATCTAATTATTTTATATATACTTTTAAATAATGGATTGTTTGAATACTGCTTTACCTTGTGAAATCAAACATTTCTACCTTCAATGAATAATCTGCAGTCCCTCATTAATGATGGATAATTTCCCTAAGTCTTCAAAATTATCTGTCCTGTTTGGATAACCTTTAAATGATGGAAATCAATTTAATTGAAATAGAAAAAGACTGACCCCATGCTATGAATCAAATAAGTATAAATGAGAAACTCATCCAAAACAGAAGCTCCCTGGATCTGCACACTTCATTAGCCCTTGGACACTGGCTACTCAATATTACTATTGTAACATTACTATTTAAATCCCTTTAGGTTTTATTATCTATAGCTTTTACCTTTAAAGACAAAGTATTGAGGAACTATGGGGCAATGAGCTGGGGGAGAGTTCTCCCCACTAACAGGGGCCAAGAGGAAGCCTCACACAGGGAGACCTGCATATTCAAAGTAAAATTGTCCTCCTTCCCTCTCCAGCTTTTCATCTGCAGGGTTCAGAGGGATTCCCAAGTGCTAGAAATAAGCCCATCCCATGGTCTTTTACACCCTCCCTGCCTAGTGTCAAGTGAAAATGCCAAAACTTTGCAACTCCAAGTAAGATTGCCATCCTTTTATCCTGCCTCAACACTGATGGTCCAGGCTAGCCTTGGAACCATCAGGACTAATTTCATAATGCCTTTTATTACTGTGCATGTCTTCATCACAGGAAACCCAGGACACCCTGCTCATCCTTCTTCCCTGAACTTCTGTCTTATTTTCCCTGAGAAAAATAAAACAATCAGATGACTTTGACAAGTTTTACTACTATATCCACCCCACTATGCAACTCTGTTCTCTTCTTTCTCTGTCATTCCTCTGAATTAACTGCCCTCCTTCCTAGCTAAGGTTAACTCCTCTACTTTGCAATAGATAGCATTAACTCCTGCCTGCTTGAATACTGGTCCAGCTGGTTTCTTCTCTCTCTTGCATATTAAGTTAATTTTTCCTGTGCCTCTCTTCCATCATCACACAGGCCAGGTATTATTTTTCCCATAAAAAACGAACAACAACTGTCTCTTGATTTCACCTCCCCTGCCAACTACAGACCATTTTCCCTCCCTCACATTAGAGTAAACACCTAGAAAGAAGTCCCTGTGTCTCCAATTTTTCTCTATTTTCTTTTAAATTCATTCCAATAAGATTTTTGCCTCCATGACTCCACGAAAAGTCCTCTTACTGTTATCATTGTCAACATGACTTCATCATTATTAAATCCAGGAGTCAATTCTCAACCCTCATCCTACTTAACATATCAGGAGCATTCGACACATTTAAGCATTTGCTCCTCCTAGACATGGTTTCTAAAACTCCACACTCCCCTTTCTCATGACTCACCAGCTACTTCTTACAGTCTGTGTGCTAGTTCCCCACAGCTCACCAACCTCAATAATGGAGTAACACAAGACTTGGTCCCTGAGCCTCATCTATTTTCCCGCTATACCCGTTCCTTGGTGATTTCATCCAAGGCTTTAAATACTGTCTCTATGCTGATGCCTCCCAAATTTAATCTCTAGCCAGGGCCTTACCTCTCAACTTCAAATTGCCACTCAACGTCTCCACATGCATGTCTAATAGGCATCTCAAGGGTAGAATGCCCCAACTGAACTCCCAGGTTGGTCCTTCTTTCCAAACCTCTACCACAGTCTTTTTTAGTGAAGAAGAGCTTCATTCTTCCAAGTTGCTCAGGCCAAAAACCTCAGTCTGTCTTGATTCTTCTCTCTTTTACACATGTACACACTTACATGCCATCCCTTCCAGCACCAAATACTACCAACTCTATCTTCAAAATATTTCCATGCCATCCCTTCCAGCACCAAATACTACCAACTCTATCTTCAAAATATGTCCATGCCATCCCTTCCAGCACCAAATACTACCAACTCTATCTTCAAAATATTTCCAGAGTCCAACCATGTTTCACCACCTCCACCACTACTATTCTGGCCCAAGCCACCATTACCTCCTGCCTAGATTATTGCAATGGCCTCTGAAGTGGTCTCTCTGCTTCTTTCTGTGAATTCTCAACACTGTAGCCACAGGAATTCTAGGAAAATTTATAAGTCAGATCATATCACTCTTCTGCTCAATATCTCAGATTAAGAGCCAATGTTTTTACACAATGGGCTTCAAGGTCCTGTAAAGTGTAGCTCTTTGCTAACTCTCATCTCCTATAATCTGACTCCCCTTTGTTCCTACCCTGCTGAGCATCTTGTTCCTCCTCAGACTTTGTCAGGTGCACTTTCACATCAGGGTGTTTGCATTTGCTTCCCTCATGGCCAGCATGCTCTTCTCCCACATACCCACGTGACTCACTCCTTCATCTCTTTATGTATAGTCTTTGTTCAGGTGTGCTCTTCTCAAAAAGGTTTCCCCTGATCATCATATTTAAAAATAGAAACCCCAACTCTGACCCTCTGTCCTCATTCACTGCTTTGTTCTTCTCTTTTGCACTTTCACCATATAACATGCTATGTATTTTACTTATATCCTTTCTTAACTGTCCATCCCTACTAGGATGAAAGCTGCACAAGAGCAAGTACTTTTAGTTTCATTTTATTCTCTGCTACCTCAGGTGCCTAAAGCAAAACAATTTTAAAAATTGAAAAATTCTTAGATGTCAGGAAATAAAAAATGTAGTCAATTAAGGTACTGTTTAATAATAATAATAATAGCAAACATGTGTAATGCTTACTGTAGGTCTTTACATATGTCTGTCCATTCATATAATTAACTCGTTTCATTTCCAAAACAAATGTACGAATGATAATATTTTTGTCCACATTTAGAGATGAAGAAATTGAGGCCCAAAGAGGTGAAGAAGCTCCCTCAAGATTATACCAAGAACATGTGGGGAATCAGAATTTGAACCTGGAATTTATACTTTTCTAAGTTCTGCTTCCTCTGTTAAAATTGGGAAAATTAGGTCTTCCTTTCAGGGTTGTTGTGAGAATTATAAATAATATATACAAAGTATAAACACAACAGCACAGTGTCTAACTCTGGCATGTCAGTACATGGAAGCAATAATTATGCAGCCACTGATGAACATACAGAGTAAAATTTGGTACAAGGAATCTGAAAATGCCTTTCTAAATGGAAGTCCTATGTTATTCAATCTCTCAATTTGTGTTTTGATTGGCAGTGCCATATTTACCAGAGTCCTTCAAAATCACACACATGAAAATTAGTCTTTCCTGTCTATGGAAAAAAAATTGGGGTTTTGTTTTTGTTTTTTTAGCTTAGCAGCTGTATTATGCAAGCCTGCATCAATGTACACACAGTCTGAAAATGCAGGCATATTTGTTTTTCAAGTCAAAAAGGAAGACTTTATAAACCACACAGTATTAGAGCAGACTCTAATCTGCTCTTGATTTAAGCTTGCAGAGCGGCAGTAGGAAGAAATCTTTAAACCCCAGACCTGCTGATTGGCATGAGCTCTATTCTGGCACCACAGAGGAGCCAGAAACAAGGCTCCATACAGGGATTCTGACATGAAGTGGGTAGATTGATATTCCTATTTGTGTTCCAATGCCCCCAAAATACCTTCACAGCATGTGCAACAGAATGGGGGCTCTACTGAATTTGTATTCTGGAAAACAAACTAAAAGGTCAACACGCATGTATATTTATAATGGAATTGGCATTTGCTAATCAGTGAGGGGAAATGTTTCTTCCTTTGTAGCAACTTCTCAAACTTTTCTGGGGAGAACATGCAGTCAGTCTTAGAAAGCTCTTTATACTTCAATATTTTCAGTACACTTAGGACAAAAAGTGGTCAAACTAATAGTGTATTGACTTTATAATTTCAATACCAAGAGTAAAATGCAGCATCAAAGTAGCACATTTTTCATGTTCATCAAAGGGGAAAAAATATACTATGGTATAATTAAAGTAGAAAGTATCAAAAAAAACAAAGAATACTTGTTTGAAAACTACATTACAGCATACATTTCTCAGATTGGCAAATATTCTTTAGTTGGAAACTATGGGCAGAGCGTGTCAATTTCCCAAGGAACAAGAATTGTCAACTACCTTTATCAAAATAGAGATAGTACCTTTATACGAGTCTTCTTCTAGTGAGAATAGGTAAAGCGGTCCTCCCTTCCTAACTTCCAATCCTAGAGACTTGAAATTTAACGGTCATTTTGTCCTAGGTTAATTTGTTTTTAAAATATTTGTTTGCATGACTCAGAGATATCTAGAAAAATACATTAATAATGAAAGCATCACTTTTGGAATATACAATCAGAGTTTCTCAATATACCTCCATTTGGTTTATCAGGCTATGTTGTCTGATAGGACCTTTCTCCAGAATTCATATCCTTCATATAAGGTGACTCCTGCACAGACAGATTGGTGGAAATGCTGGACCAGAAGCTTCTCTGCTTCATTTAGCTCCACTGTATTTGCTGTGGTCATTACATCACCTGTCTTTCTCAGTCGACCCACTCTCTTAACCCTTTACAATTTCACCTCCAGAGATTATTTTGCATAGGTTATACTTCTAATTTTCTGAGTCCTAACAACATAGAATTCCTTAATGTCATTAATCATATAATCCAACCTACACTCCTACTTCTAGGAACATCTGATCATCTCCATGATTTATGGCTCCTTGCAAAGCTTAATCACAGAAGCCAGCAGTTCCTCACCTGACCTCAGCCCCCTGCTCATTTGTTTATTCTTCCTCAGATAGTACCTGGCTTCTACTACTTCACATATGGAACTCAATAAATATCGGTTGGATTAAATTGGGCTTATCCTTTTCCTTATTATTGTTTCAGTAACTTTGGATTGTAAATGAACTTCTGGGTTTTAGGTGGATTTTAGTTTCAGATATGAGTGGCTTGGGAATTAGTTGATGGAGTAAATTAGCAGCAAATTTGAGTTAGTGGGGAAAAAACTAGAATAGGTGAATAGGAGGTAAAGATTAAAAGGTGAGATGAAAATCACCCCATTAAGACAAAGCTGAGACCGAGGTGAGTCTGCAAAAAGATTTATAACTCATGCAAGTAAAATAATAATAAACTTAAAAGTTTAGCTTGCACATATGTGTAAAATGTGAACTATAGTGGATAAAGGTGATGAGCAGGGTGATGTGAAGAGGCTGTGGGCAAAAGATAAATTGAAAAAGGGGATTGTTATGAGGTAATCGCTGCAGTTAACGTATGTTATCCTGGCATGATTACACACTGTCATTAAGGAGAAATGAGAAGTTAAAAAATTTCTTACCCAATAGAATGTCTTTGTTTATTGACAAAATTGCTTTGTTGTTTCAAATGAGGAGTTAATATTCAGAGCATTACAGCTGATATTTTTTATTTGATAATGTATCAATAGATATTGATTGTCTTCATCCTATATTTGTACTGATTTGTTTTGGAAAATGGAAAAACTAGTCATCCCATCTCTTAGATTGACCCAAAAAATTAAAGACAACAAAAAAAAGCTTCCTGGGAATTTGTGCAAAGAGAATTTAAATGGAAGTTAGAGAATTATTTGTGTACCTTATTGTGATAATCCCATTGAGAGGCAGCTTCGTACAGCTTATGAAAGCACAGGCTTTGGTGTCAAACTAACCTGGATCCCAGCCAGTGCTCCACTATTCCCTAGCTGTGCCCCTTTGGGAGAGTCATAGCACCTCTCTGGGCCTGTAAACTCTGTAAAATGAGGATAACCCCTATGCCACAGGATTGTTTTGGAAATTAATTGATGTGATATGTGTAAGATAGCTGCTACATAAATTGAATTATTTATGACAACGACAGTGATGGCAAAAATATCATATTTTAAGAATATCTGAATTTTAAGTCTGTATAACCAGCAGGCCGCAGACTTTGTCTTCTAGGCTGCGCAAAGGGAAACTTCCCCAAAATGAGGGCAGTGCAGGGTTTGGTATATAAGCATTCAAGTAGTGCCCTACTCAAAGGCACCACCTCCCCTACATCTTAGACTTCTGTTAACTTACACGAGTGTGTGAGAGCAGAAGTAGAGATCGTGAGCTTTCCAGATGGGTCTGGGGAAGTGGAAAAGAAGCCCTCATCCATAAACACTGGCCCTTAAAGCTGTGCACACTTGAGATCTCACACATATACACATACACATGTGTGTGTGAATTCATGCATGCATACACATATAAACATGCACATGGCTGAGCCCTGGCTAGCCCTCACCTGCTCTGAGGTCTCAGAACCCAATTTTTAACCTCCAAAGGAGGCTGGGAAGGGGATCAAGAATGTGTGCGGTGTTAGTGGTGTGTACACCAATGTTACAGGGATGTGAGTGGACACGAGAGCAGTGTGTGCACAGCCGGCATTGCTGCCACATAAGGGCTCCTCAGGTTGTACAATCATAGAAAGAAATTTGACTTAAGCAAGTTAATCTCTTCTAATTCAACAAAGGTATTAAAAGGGCAAGTGGTGGCCCTAGTCCCGAGGCCAGACCTGGAAATATGACACAACACAAAAAGAAAGAATCAGGAGAACATACGACCAGAGATGCAGGCAAATCAGGCACCAGCTCGCAAAATGGGCTCAGACCAGCAGGACCATGGAAGGCAGAAAGCAAAGAGCAGGGAAGGGATCCTTGGGTACCTCTGAAGAAGATCATATCCTGCTGCCACTTTCCCTGGCTGCCTCTGTTCAAATCCCTGTTCAGCCACTTACTACATGGTGACTATAAACAAGTTGTTTCAACAGCACGTGCTTCCATTTTCTCATCTGCAAAATGGAGATCAAGATTCTACATTTGTCATAAGGTTTGCATATGTGTGGTATGTGTGTGTTAAACTAATACATGCAAGGCAGCACATAGAAATAATCATTCAGTAAAGGCTATTATCATCAGTATCATTTGTATTATTATTCATAAACTTGTTGGCATATTCTCAGAACCAAGGATTGCTTTGCACCAAAGCCAGTCCTCCTCCCTGGCCATATCCATGCCATGAGAAATTTGTAAAAGCACCATTACATCCCTCCCAAATCTGTATGTTCCAGAGGATCTTCAAGTGGGACCAGAGACCAGTGGAGAGGAACAGGGCCTGACACAATGGCCCCCACCAAAAAAACTTCCTGATCTTTTTCATCTCCTCCATTTTCCAAGTCAGCAGGCAGAGGACAGTCTCCAAAACCATGAAGCCGCTCAACTAGGACCTTGGCCAGGTGCACAAAAGTGAGCACACGGTGTGCAATTCATCATGGAGAGTTTTGCAGAGTTGAATACAGTACTATGAACTGCCAATTATGCGTTAATACCAGAACATATTGAGGAAATTGTCCAGAGAACCTAATGTTATCATTAAAACACAATGCGAAACACTCCCTAAATTCTGCTTCTGGGGCAAAACAGTTTCCTGTAGTATCATGATAAAAAAATTGTTAAAAAGAAATAAAGGCTTTATTAAGATGCAAATCAGGGAGCATGAATGCATCCCAGACTCATTGCTTCTTATTTAGGCGATCTGGATCAACCATAAATAACACATGAAGCTTCTAGAACTCCTGCAGGTCATAATGAACCTAATGTAGAAGGACAAGATTATGACGCATAAACAAGCTTACCAGGACAAATGGGATACACATCATAGCCAAGCCCCATGGCATCAAAAATAATGATGAATCACCACATATGTGAACAGGGTATTGCAGCGGCTGTCAGAGCAGCATGTGTATAGATACAAGCCATGGAGTAATTCTGTTTAAGTACAGTCACTGGGCCCACTGTGCACCTAGGAATTGTGGCAGGCACCTCAGATAGCATCTTTAATGACTATTCAGATGAAGATAGGTTGATTAATGATATCCTTTCTCATTTTTTGAAGTACAAAATATGAAGCCAATCCTACATAAATTCCCCTACCTTGCAGACTGAGCAACAATCTCTCATTATAATATATTCCTATAAATCATGCAGGATTACATGGTAGAAATGGCATAGCTCTGCCTTTAATTGTTTCTGTGTGTGTGTGTGTGACAGAGAGAGAGAGAAAGAAAGAGAAAAGAGAGGGAAATGGAGTACCATCTACCTTAAAAAGTCCTTTTAACTAAAAGTGACTGGTGTCATGTGTTAGATGATATATTTTGTTTCTTTAGAAATAAATGGAGTATTCATAGGCTAGCACAATGTCCAGCACAGAGTACTTGTTCAATAAACATTTGTATAAGAAAAGGAGAAAGAGAATAAAAGGACAAAGAAGAGTAAAGTACGAAAGAAGAAATGGGAAAGAAAAATGATCAGAAATGTTTTCAAATCACTCTGACCAGCAGAAATGCCAACTCCGTGTATGTTTTACATGGAGTAAAAAGCACAAAGAGTATTGATGGAAAGGCTGTAGCTATTACCACACAGTTCCCTGGTGAGATATATGAAGAGCTAGTAGGTCCCCTCACTGGGCAGTGGCAGAGCTAGAACTGAATTCCAGGTACCCTAGCTCCTAAATACTTAGGTGAAAGTTTATATATTATATGCTATCTAACCCTTTTTCAAGAGCCTCTCACCAGGTTGATGTGGTATCAGAAGGCAAGACACCAAATATCAATTCTAATTGTTTCCATTAGGCAGTCACATTGAGTTGGTTTCAAATCTAAAAAACAACTGAACTATTTCTGCCTCTTCAATTGATTTCCACAGCCTTTTCTCTTGTAATTTTGGTAACTTTCTGAATTCACAGACTTCAGTCTCTTGGGTAGCTCCATACTTCTGTTAGATACTTTACTAATCTACTACTCTGCCTTACATCCTTCTCAACTTCATTGTTCACTGCTAGCCATAATGTTGTCCCCAGTCAGCAAGTCTTTTTAATATGTTGAAACTTTAGGGTGACTGATATGGGTTATAGAGTTGTGGACTAAAGTGGATATAGAAAAAAATTAATGTCACAAGTCATTTACATCCATTATTCTAATGGATTTTAAAACAATGAAGTTATTTTTTATCAAGGCTTACTGAAAATGCATACAGTTTAGAAGCCATTTGATTTCCACATAGTCTATATTTTAACATTTAACAATGTGACAGTCTCAAAATGGCACACTGTCACAGTTGAAAATCACTTTAGAAATTCTGAACTACTAAATTAAATGTGGGGTAGGCCACATACAATTATCTTCGGAATTGTAGGGCAGTGCTGGCTCTCAAGGACTTAGATGACAGTGTCATGATCATATGACCCATAAAACTGTTCTTTTCTCATATTACTTTTCTTAAAGTCTAAACTTCTCATGAAATGTATTTTCAAACCAAAAGTCTTACCTCTGAGGCTAGACTGATTTAAAAGAATTATATTCTAATTCTTTAGTATTTAGCCATCTTCATGATTCAATTTCTTTATTTTCATATGTCTGTATATCCCCTGAAAGTGAGATTAGCCAGAATACTTCATTCTTCATGGGTTTGTGAAAGGGAATTTCTCCAGGGTCATTGAAAAGGGGAGAAAATAAGTTCTTCTAGGAAGCAGGACTAAGTGATACTAGGAAACTCAATAAAGTAAAGATCAAAATAGAGAATGATAGAGAAAAATTAAGGTAGGAATAAAAATGATGAAAGTAAAAGATTGAATTTGAAAATAGTAAAGTTAAAATGAGCGAATGCTAGTATGTTTTAAAATATATATGCAGATGTGAATTAGAAATACAGAGTACAAATAAAGATATGGAAAAGATTATGAGAACAAAACACTGCTGAGTTATCAGTTGTATAATTACTGTGAACCACATTGAAAACGTCCCACCCAACCCCTGTGCATTACAACATTTGCAGTGGATCTGTCCATCCCTTGAAGCTACTGATACCAACGTCGTGCACAAATTTGAGAAGCCAGGATATTTGATCTTTGGCAAACTGATGACTAGTTGATCCTTTCTTGCATATAATTCCTATATTTCTAAGCCAACATTCTAAAATAAGGCCTTCCATCTACTTATATTCCCCATGCACCATTCTAAATCTGACAGGCACTTATTTTCTATAATACACTCTTTCACTACTCCTTTTCAATCCCATCTACTGTGTACCCTGGAACTTGCATTCCGTGATTAACAAACTTTCCAAAATCTTTCACCCTTTTAGTAAAATTTCCTTTTATTACATGTTTTAATTTAAATTTTTGTACACCACTTGACATAGGCATTATTAATGCTCATCAACATTTCTTTTTTTTAATTGAAGTTTAGTTGATTTACAGCATTGTGTTAGTTTCAGTTATACAGCAGAGTGATTCAGTGATTTTCAATTCTTTTCCCTTATAGGTTGTTACAAAACATTGAATAGAGTTCCCTGTGCTATACAGTAGGTCCTAGTTTGTTATCTATTTTATATATAGTAGTGTGTGGATGCTAATCCCGGACTCCTAATTTATCCCTCCCTCCCACAACCTTTGCCCTTTGGTAACTATAAGTTTGTTTTCTATGTCTGTGGGCCTATTTCTGTTTTATATGTAAGTTCATTTGTATCACATTTTTAGATTCCACATATAAACGATATCATATATTTGTCTTTCTCTGTCTGACTTACTTCACTTAGTATGATAATCTCTAGGTCCATCCACGTTACTGTATATGGCATTATTTCATTCTTTTTTATGGCTGAGTAATATCCCACTGTACATATATACCACATCTTCTTTATCCCTTTCTCTGTCAATGGACATTTAGGTTGCTTCCATGTCTTGACTCTTGTAAATAGTGCTGCAACGAACATTGGGGTGCATGTATCCTTTCCAACCATGTTTTTCTCTAGATACATGCCCAGGAGTGGGATTGCTGGATCATATGGTAACTCTATTTTTAGTTTTTTAAGGAACCTCCATACTGTTCTCCATAGTGTCTGTACCAATTTACATTCCCACCAACAGTGTAGGAGGGTTCCATTTTTTCCACACCCTCTCCAGCATTTATTGTTTGTAGATCTTTTGGTCATCGCCATTCTGACTGGTGTGAGGTGACATCTTGTAGTTTTGATTTGCATTTCTCTAGTAATTAGCAATGTTGAGCATCTTTCCATCTGCCTTTTGGCTATCTGTATGTCTTCTTTGGAGAAATGTCTGTTTAGATCTTCTGCCCATTTTTTGACTGGGTGGTTTGGGTTTTTTTATATTGAGCTGTTGAGCCGTTTGTACATTTTGGAGATTAATCCCTTGTCAGTCACATCGTTTGCAAATATCTTCTCCCATTCTATAGGTTGTATTTTTGTTTGTTTATGCTTTCCTTTGCTGTGCAAAAACTTTTGTTTAATTATGTCCCATTTGTTATTTTTGTTTTTATTTCCATTACTTTAGGAAATGGATCCAGAAAGATATTTATGCTATTTATGTCAAAGAGTGTTCTGCTTATGTTTTCCTATAGGTGTTTTATGGCATCTGGTTTTATATTTAGGTCTTTAATCCATTTTGAGTTTATTTTTGTGTATGGTATTAGAGAAAGTGCTAATTTCTTTCTCTTTTTTTTTTGCTTTGCAAAAAATTACTCTTTAATTAGTGCAAAATTCAAATTCAAGCCTTACCTAATGCTTATTGCCCTTCCTTGCAGGTCTAAATGCTAGACCTAGTGACTGTGGCCAACTATCTCTCATTGGTGTTCCAAAAGGTGAAGAGCTCCTTCCTGCTAGACTTTCTTTGATATTTCAGTTGTAATAAGCAGATTTAACTAGCTTTTGGAAAGTTGCTCACTATCACCATAGTATGTCATGCCTTCACTTCTCTGTAGTTGAAGCTCTTGCTGCTGACTTGTCCATACTCAAAAAGCTGCTGAAGTCCTGTCTTAGTGAGTCTCCTTTGACCCACACTGTGCTTAAAAAGCACATCTTAGGTCCTTTAAAGCTGGTTAAATCACTCTCCTCATGGCTTAACTTTTCCACACTGTTCACAAGAACTAAGCTAATACAACTTATAAACAGGTCACATACACAGATTTCACCTGCTTATAGGTTGCAAACATCAACTTACTGACAATATTTTCACTATTAAGCTAGTTCCAGAACACAGAAAGTTTGTTAACAGTACAAATTAACCTCATATGCCATTAAAGGATACTGTCAAGGTTGTGTCAAACAATTTCACAAATATAGAAACAGGAAATGTTAATCTCCCCCATTCCTTCAACCTTTATTATATGAATAAAAGAACTTGAGACAATTTAGCTTAATTTTAATAAAATGTTTCCCAAGCATTATTTTGACCAGGTACCCAGGTTTAAGTTATGAACATTGACAGTGTCCCTTTATATAACCAACACTTTAAGTTGTTAAAGACTTAACCATTTTCTAATAACTAGCCTATTTTCTACACTGCTTATTCACATATGTCCATTAACAAATGGAATGTTGTCTGTTACATTTATTGGTTTGTGAGTGTTTTCTGGAAAACTGCAGTGTCTGTGAAGACCGATTTCCATGCTGGCATTGCATGCATCCAAATATTAATGCACAGAGGCACAGAATTAGAGCAACCAGAGCATATTCAAACACTAGCACGCCCCATCCCCCCTTTTATTGCTTGTTTTGCTTAGTACTTCTTAAAACAAAAATAAGAATCTCAAATTTAACGTTCAACTACCGAAGAAATAATAACAGCAGGGCACATACTTGGGGCTCGAATTAAATTTTAAGCACTAGCTGGCACAAAACAGTAGACATTGGTTTATATATATATACATGACCTTGTTATCTAAGACTCTTCTCAACCAGGGTCTTCCAAACAAATTGTAAACTCATACCAACATGATTTAGGTTCAAGCATACACACGGAAATAACAGTGTGTTCTTTGGGATTTTTACAAACTCTGACTATCCAAATTTGGATTCAGGTCTTGAGGAAGTGAAAAGCTTGTTTGTACTAAGCAACTGTGCTACACTTCTACTGCAGTAATCACTTGGGATGATTATATCTAGACTATCCTTGGTTTCATCCAGTAAAATGCAGAGGGTACAAACAGGAAAGCATGCCAGCCAGTTAACGGTTCAACAATGCATGATTTTTATTCTCTTGCTCTGAGAGCTTGTATCAACAAAATATATATTAAACCAAGGAAAATAACTGAAGATTTATGGGCCTCTTGTGCTTTAAAAGGGAAAAAAAAAAGGTAGCCACTAATTCGCTCAGATAGAGCAGGCTTACTGGTCCTGTATTTTGAAGATTTTATGAATGTTTCTTAAGGTAGGAGGAAATGGAAAACATTCACTATCCCTTTCCAGAATTTAAACAGAGGGCAGGAGACATTCTTTACACCCAAATAAAACTATGGCAGCAGTTCACATGTGACCAAGGTGAATGTAGAATGGAGATGTTCTAAACACAGCTAGGACTCTCAGCAAAGCTAATACACTAAAATCATATGATTACATTTTGAAAGAAAATGCACAAAAACCAAATAGGAATTTTGAGATTTTTCATTTGAAGTAAATCTTAATGCTATTAAATTCGCAAATATGCTAATTTAAATACCAAATTCTATTATCTAAAACACACATTGCAAACATACAAATATCTATTCTCTCCACATGTCAGAGCCCATTCATTTCATGGTTTGGAAATGGGGAGAATAGATCTCCTTAAACTGCAAGTCAGCAGGTGTTTCTTTACAGTTAACTTTAGCAAAATTCATACAAAATAGTAATTAACAATGATCTTCTTTACTTGTTAACTCACAAGGAAACACCTTCAAAACTGCATTTTGTTAAAGTTTCTGTACTAAAATGTAGAAAAACTGAACTACACAAATATTGAAAAGTTAAAAATTCCTTAATTTTTTATTCCTGGTACCACTACCACAATTTACAGGGCAATATACCTGATGTAATGAAAAGAAAAAGAAAAAGACAAAGCTATAACAGATAAAAGACCTCAGGAATGTACATCTAATTGACACTACATTGCATTAATCAATAGTTGCACTTTTTGCAAACTGTGGCTATGACAGTCCTGAAGAAGAAGGGTTTCCTATTTAAGCTGCAGTATCTTTTCTGACTATGGATCATCGTTCCTTCTGTGGCAGACTTTTACAGTTCCTCTAATGCATTTGGGACGACTGTCTCAAAGTAACCTGCAGCTTTCCTGACAACTCCTCACTCTCTCTCCTGCTAAGAACTGTAGCCCTTTTCTTCTGAGTTTTTAGAACCTTCTGCTACCACATCCACCACTTCCACCACCAGATCCATAACCACCACCATAGGGACTTGCCGAGCTTCTTCCACCAAAACTGCCTCCCTTCATGGGTCCGTAATTTGATTGCTGTTGTCCACTATAATTTCCAAAATCATTATAGCTCTTACCACCACCACAGTTACCTCCAAAATTTCCTCCTTCATTGTAACCATCATATCCTCCACCACCGCCACCATATCCACCACCTTGGTTTCCATATCCTGGTCCACCACCACCATAGCCTCCTCTACTACTATAACCAGGACCACCACCATAGTTACCACCATCACCTCCAAATCCATTATATCCACCATCACCTCCTCCATAACTACCTCTGCTGCCACCACCTCCACGACCATAGCCTCCTCTTCCACCAAAGTTTCCACCATGGCCAAAGTTACCTCCACCACCTCCAAAGTTTCCTCCACGACCCATAAAGTTGCCAGATACACCTCCACGACCTCTTTGTGATGCAGCAGATTGCATTTCTTGTTTAGAAAGGGCCTTTTTCACTTCACAATTATGCCCATTTATAGTGTGGTATTTCTGAATAACAATTTTATCAACTGTATCATGATCATCAAAAGTTACAAAAGCAAATCCTCTCTTTTTTCCACTCTGCCTGTCTTCCATAACTATGGTTTCAATCTTGCCATACTTTTCAAAGTAGTCTCTCAAATTATATTCTTCTGTATCTTCTTTAATACCACCAACAAAAATTTTCTTCACTGTTAGATGGGCACCAGGCTTTATAGAATCATCTCTAGAAACAGCTCTCTTTGGTTCCACTACATGCTCATCAACCTTGTGTGGTTGAGCACACATTGCTGCATCCACCTCTTCAACACAAGCGTAAGTAACAAAACCAAAGCCCCTGGAACATTTTGTTTGGGGGTCTCTCATCACCACACAATCTGTAAGTGTGCCCCATTTCTCAAAATATTCTCTTAAGCTATCATCTGTAGTTTCAAAGCTCAGACCACCAATAAACAGTTTTCTCAACTGTTCTGGTTCCTTTGGATCATGGCCCTCCTCCCCCCGGTGGTGGCAGCGACAGCCGGAGTCAGGCTGGGGGCAGCCGGGTGGCGGTTTTACCTCCATTTTGAGACCAGACCTGCCTCTTCCAACTCCGAAAGTGCTAATTTCATTCTTTTACATGTAGCTGTCCAGTTTTCCCGGTACCACTTATAAGATACAATGTGTTTTGGATTCAAAGAATCAATATTGTCAAAATGACTATATTACTCAAGGTAATCTACAGATTCAACACAATCCCTATCAAATTACCAATGAACTAGAACAAAAAAAATTTTTTTAATTTGTATGGGAACACAAAAGATCCCAAATAGCCAAAGCAACCTTGAGAAAGAAAAACAGAGCCAGAAGAATCAGCTCCCTGACTTCAGACTATACTACAAAGCTACAGTAATCAAAACACTATGGTACTGGCACAGAAACAGAAATATGGTTCAATGGAATAGAATAGAAAGCCCAGAAATAAACCCACACACCTATGGTCAATTAATCTACAATAAAGGAGGTCAAATTATATAATGGAGAACATTTCTTATTTTCTTTGCTTTCCTGAATATATATGTCTTGCTACCCCCTTGAAGTTAGGTATGACCATCTAACTTTCATGGCCTAATGAAATGTGAGTGGAAGGGACATTGCAACACTTTAGAGAAGTATTTAAAAGACAGTATGTGAATTTCTATGCTATTTTCATTTACTTGTGGAAAACTTACCTTGCTATGCAGGTGACATAATATGAAACATGCAGGAATACTGAGCCAACCCATAAAGGAAAGCTGTCCTAGAGAGTCTCTCCACCCTACAGTGACGTTTATGTAATAAAAATTTGTTATGTAAACCCCTGGGAACTAGATGCTGTTTATTTCAGCAGCATATGCTAGCCTATTCTGACTAATATACTCCTGAATAGTAACATCTCTTACTGAGTGCTCTCATGAGTAGCATGTTTATTTATTCATTCATATATGCCTCAGAATCTGGATCCCAGGTCTATCTTCTTCTCTCCTGTCCTCATAGGTCATTAATCATTTAAGGAGCATGACATTTGGTGATACAACCACTTGAGCTTCATCTTCTCTTACAGGGCCTACAATCAACCTGAATGCTTTTCATGTTCATTTGTATGATCAGTTCACCAACCTATCAAATCAGTTATTTCACTATCTCACTTCAGTGATCTCAACATCACTTCACCCCACATTTCATAAGCATACATGCATATTTTCATCACCTGACTCAGTTTCTCCTCTGACATAATGGATTCATTCATCTCACTTTCTGAAAACAGCCTCCTATCCTCCAAGTTGATTCATTTAATCATGCCCTGCTATACCAACCTCATCAGGATGCCGAGGATACAGACCTTCTTATTTTAATCTATTTTTATCCTAATTACTATTGATCCCATTGTTTTGATCCTTAGTAATCCTAATCCTAATGATTTTGCCCCTTTGGTCATTATTCTCAGTCCTTTCTTCATTTTCCTATCCTTTCCTACACCAAACAAAACCTTACTTTGAATAATCAGAAATGTCTGCCTTCTCTGTCTCTTTACCTTATAAGTACCTACAACTAGTTAGACTGATCCAACTATAAATTTGTGCTCACCAAGACCAACTGGATCCTCCTATACTCCCTGGAAATACTAAGAGTTCTTCTCAATTCTCTCTCTCATTTTCACAAAAGTCCCCCTCTGTCCCGAAATCTCAACTTGAGTCATTCATGGTTTTTCATCATAAAAATGATAAGAGGGGAACCCCTTTGAATTCCCAACCTTAAGACCTACAAAGCTACATGCATTAATAATCATCCTTTTTGGGGAGGACATTCAAGATGGCAGAGGAGTAAGACATGGAGATCACCTTTCTCCCCACAAATACATCAAAAATACATCTGCATGTGGAACAACTCCTATAGAACACCTACTGAACGCTGGAAGAAGATCTCAGACTTCCCAAAAGGCAAGAAACTCCCCATGTACCTGGGTAGGGCAAAAGAAGAAACAAAGACAAAAGAATAGGGACGGGACCTGCACCACTGGGAGAGAGCTGTGAAGGAGGAAATGTTTCCACACACTAGGAAGCCCCTTCACTGGTGGACATGGGGGGTGGGGAGGGGGAAGCATCGAAGCCACGAAGGAGAGCGCAGCAGCAGGGGTGCAGAGGGCAAAGTGGAGAGATTCCTGCACAGAGGATTGGTGCCGACCAGCACTCACCAGCCTGAGAGGCTTGTCTGCGCACCCGCCGAGGCAGGTGGGGGATGGGAGCTGAGGCTCGGGCTTCGGAGCTCAGATCCCAGGGAGAGGATTGGGGTTGGCTGCATGAATACAGCCTGAAGGGGGCAAGTGTGCCACAGCTAGCCAGGAGGGAGTCCAGGAAAAAGTCTGGAACTGCCAAAGAGGCAAGAGATCATTGTTTCGGGGTGCACAAGGAGAGGGGATTCAGAGCACGGCCTAAACAAGCTCCAGAAACGGGTGTGAGCCACAGCTATCAGCGCGGACACCAGAGACAGGCATGAAACATTAAGGCTGCTGCTGCAGCCACCAAGAAGCATGTGTGCAAGCACAGGTCACTATCCACACCTCCCCTCCTGGGAGCCTGTGCAGCCTGCCACTGCCAGGGTCCCGTGATCCAGGGGCAACTTCCCCAGGAGAACACAGGGCACGCCTCAGATTGTTGCAACATCACGCTGCCCTCTACCACTGCATGCTTGCCCCCATACCATACCCTTCCCTCCCCCTGGCCTGAGGGAGCCAGAGCACCCTAATCAGCGGCTACTTTAACCCCATCCTGTCTGGGCGAAGAACAGATGCCCTCAGATGACCTACACGCAGAGGCGGGGCAAAATCCAAAGCTGAACCCCAGGAGCTGTGCGAACAAGGAAGAGAAAGGGAAATCTCTCCCAGCAGCCTCAGGAGCAGCGGATTTAATCTCCATAATCAACTTGATGTACCCTGCATCTGTGGAATACCTGAATAGAGAACGAATCATCCCAAAATTGAGGCAGTGGACCTTGGGAGCAACTGTAGACATGGGATATGCTTTCTGGTTTTATGTTTATCTTACTTTAGCATTTAGAGCTTATTATCATGCATAGATTGGTTTATTGATTTAGTTGTTCTCTTCCTTTTATATATATATATATATATTTTGTTCCTTTTTCTCATTTTCTGAGTGTGTATGTGTATGCTTCTTTGTGTGATTTTGTCTGTATAGCTTTGCTTTTACCATTTGTCCTAGGGTTCTGTCTGTCCTTTTGTTTTTTTGTATAGTTTTTACCACTTGTTATCATTGGTAGATTTGTTTATTGCTTTGGTTGCTCTCTTCTTTCTTTTTTTTAAATTAATTTTTAATTTTTAAAGTTTTTATTTTAATAACTTTATTTACATTATTTTATTTTATTTTTCTTTCTTTTTTTTTTCTCACTTTTCTTCCTAGCTGTGTGGCTTACAGTGTTTTGCTGCTCCAGCCCGGTGTCAGGCCTGAGCCTCTTAGGTGGGAGAGCCGAATTCAGGACATTGGACAACCAGAGACCTCCCAGCTCCATGTAACATCAAACAGCAAAAGCTCTCCCAGAGATCTCCATCTCAACGTTAAGACCCAGCTCCACTCAACGACCAACAAACTACAGTGCTGGACACCCCATACCAAACAACTAGCAAGACAAGAACACAATCCCACCCATTAACAGAGAGGCTGCCTAAAATCATAATAAGTTCACAGACACCCCAAAATACAACACCAGACACGGTCCTGCCCACCAGAAAGAAAAGATCCAGCCTCATCCACCAGAACACAGGCACTAGTCCCCTCCACCAGGAAGCATACACAAGCCACTGAACCAACCTAACCCACTGGGGGCAGACTCCAAAAACAACAGGAACTATGAACCCGCAGCCTGCGAAAAGGAGACCCCGAACAGACTAAGTTAAGCAAAATGAGAAGACAGAGAAACACACAGCAGATGAAGGAGCAAGGTAAAAACACACCAGACCAAACAATTGAAGAAGAAATGAGCAGTCTACCTGAAAAAGAATTCAGAGTAATCCCAATGAATATGATCCAAAATATTGGAAATAGAATGGAGAAAATACAAGAAACGTTTAACAAGGACCTAAAAGAACTAAAGAGCAAACAAACAATGATAACACAATAACTGTAATTAAAAATTCTCTAGAAGGAATCAATAGCAGAATAACTGAGGCAGAAGAATGGATAAGTGACCTGGAAAATAAAATAGTGGAAATAAATGCCCCAGAACAGTACAAAGAAAAAAGAATCAAAAGACTTGAGGACAGTCTCAGAGACCTCGGGGACAACATTAAATGCACAAACATTAGAATTATAGGGTTATAGGGGTCCCAGAGAAGAAGAGAAAAAGAAAGGAACTGAGAAAATATTTGAAGAGATTATAGTTGAAAACTTCCCTAATATGGGAAAGGAAATAGTTAATCAAGTCCAGGAAGTGCAGAGAGTCCCATAAAGGATAAATCCAAGGAGAAACACACCAAGACACAAACTAATCAAACTATCAAAAATTAAATACAAAGAAAAAATATTAAAAGCAGCAAGGGAAAAACAACAAATAACTTACAAGGGAATCCCCATAAGGTTAACAGCTGATTTCTCCACAGAAATTCGGCAAGCCAGAAGGGAATGGCAGGACATATTTAAAGTGATGAAAAGGAAAACACTTCAACCAAGATTACTCTACCTGGGAAGGATCTCATTCAGATTCAACAGAGAAATTAAAATCTTTACAGACAAGCAAGACGTAAGAGAATTCAGCACCACCAAACCACCTTTACAACAAATGCTAGAGAAACTTCTCTAGGCAGGAAACACAGGAGAAGGAAAAGACCTACAAAAACAAACACAAAAGAATTAAGAAAATGGAAATAGGAACATACGTATCAAAAATTACCTTAAATGTAAATGGATTAAATGCTCTGACAAAAAAAATAGACTGGCTGAATGCATACAAAAACAAGACCCATATATATGCTGTCTACAAGAGACCCACTTCAGACCTAGGGACACATACAGACTGAAAGTGAGGGGATGGATAAAGATATTCCATGCAAATGGAAATCAAAAGAAAGCTGAAGTAGCAATCTCATAACAGACAAAATAGATTTCAAAATAAAGACCATTACAAGAGACAAATAAGGACACTACATGATGATCAAGGGATCAGTCCAGGAAGAAAATATAAAAATTGTAAATATTTATGCACCCAACATAGAGCACCTCAATACATAAGGCAAATGCTAACAGCTATAGAAGGGGAAATCAACAGTAATACAATAATATTAGGGGACTTTAACACCCTACTTTCACCAATGGACAGATCATCCAAAATGAAAATAAATAAGGAAACACAAGCTTTAAATGATACATGAAACAAGGTGGACTTAATTGATATTTATAGGATATTCCATCCAGAAACAACAGAATACACTTACTTCTCAACTGCTCATGGAAGATTCTCCAGGATAAATCATATCTTGGGTCATAAAACAAGCCTTCGTAAATTTAAGAAAATTGAAATTGTATCTTTTCCAAAAACAACGTTATGAGATTAGATATCAATCACATGAAAAAATCTGTAAAAAAATACAAACACATGGAGTCTAAACAATACTCTACTAAAAAAACAAGAGATCACTGACAAAATCAAAGAGGAAATCAAAAAATACCTAGAAACAAATGACAATGCAAACCCGATGACCCAAAACCTATGGGATGCAGCAAAAGCTGTTCTAAGAGGGAATTTTATAGCACTATAATCCTACCTCAAGAAACAAGAAACAACTCAACTAACAACCTAACCTTACACGTAAATCAATTACAGAAAGAAGAACAAAAAAATCCCAAAGTTAGCAGAAGGAAAGAAATCATAAAGATCAGATCAGAAACAAATGAAAAAGAAATGAAGGAAATGATAGCAAAGATCCATAAAACTAGAAGATGGTTCATTCAGAAGATAAACAAAATTGATAAACCATTAGCCAGACTCATCAAGAAAAAAAGGGAGAAGACTCAAATCAATAGAATTAGAAATGAAAAAGGAGAAGTAACAACTGACACTGCAGAAATACAAAGGATATGAGTGATTACTACAAGCAACTATTTGCCAATAAAATGGACAACCTGGAAGAAATGGACAAATTATTAGAAAAGTACAACCTTCCAAGACTGAACCAGGAAGAAATAGAAAATATAAACAGACCAATTACAAGCACTGAAATTGAGACTGTGGTTAAAAACCCTCTAACAAACAAAAGACCAGGACCAGGCTTCACAGGCAAATTTTATCAAACATTTAGATATCCTTCTCAAACTCTTCCAAATATAGCAGAGGGAGGAACACTCCCAAACTCATTCTATGACGCCACAATCACCTTGATACCAAAATCAGCCAAAGATGTCACAAAGAAAGAAAACTACAGGCCAATATCACTGATGAACATAGACGCAAAATTCGTCAACAAAATAGTAGCAAACAGAATCCAACAGCACATTTACAGGAGCATACACCATGATCAAGTGGGGTTTATCCCAGGAAGGCAAGGATTCTTCAATATATGCAAATTAATAAACGTGATCAAACATTCACAAACTGAAGGAGAAAAACCATATGATCATCTCAATAGATGCAGAAATAGCATTTGACAAAATTCAACACCCATTTATGACAAAAACCCTCCAGAAAGTAGACATACAGGGAACTTACCTCAACATAATAAAGGCCATATATGACAAACCCACAGCCAACATCATTCTCAATGGTGAAAAAGGGAAACCATTTCCACTAAGATCAGGAAAAAGACAAGGTTGTCCATTCTCACCACTATTATTCGACATAGTTTTGGAAGTTTTAGTCACAACAATCAGAGAAGAAAAAGAAATAAAAGGGATCCATATCAGAAAAGAAGAAGTAAAACTGTCACTGTTTGCAGATGACATACTATACATAGAGAATCCTAAGGATACTACCAGAAAACTACTAGAGTTAATCAATGAATTCTGTAAAGTAGCAGGATACAGTTTAGATGCACAGAAATCTCTTGCATTCCTATACACTGATGATGAAAAATCTGAAAGTGAATTTAAGGACACACTCCCATTTACCACTACAACAAAAAGAATAAAATACCTAGGAATAAACCTACCTAAGGAGACAGAAGACCTGTATGCAGAAAACTATAAGACACTGATGAAAGAAATAAAATGTGATACAAACAAATGGAGAGATATACCATGTTCTTGGATTGGAAGAATCAACATTGTGAAAAGGATTATACTACCCAAAGCAGTCTACAGATGCAATGCAATCCCTATCAAACTACCAATGGCATTTCTCACAGAACTAGAACAAAACATTTCACAATTTGTATGGAAACACAAAAAAGCCCCGAATAGCCAAAGCAGTCTTGGGAAAGAAAAACAGAGCTGGAGGACTCAGGTTCCCTGACTTCAGACTATACTACAAAGCTACAGTAATCAAGACAGTATGGTACTGGCACAAAAACAGAAATATAGATCAATGGAACAGGATAGAAAGCCCAGAGAAAAACCCACACACATATGGTCACCTTATCTTTGATAAAGGAGGCAAGAATATACAATGGAGAAAAGACAGCCTCTTCAATAAGTGGTGCTGCAAAAACTGGACAGCTACAAGTAAAAGATTGAAATTAGAACACTCCCTAAAACCATACACAAAAGTAAACTCAAAATGGATTAAAGACCTAAATGTAAGGCCAGACACTATAAAACTCTTCGAGGAAACCATAGGCAGAACACTCTATGACATACATCAAAGCAAGATCCTTTTTGACCCACCTCCTAGAGAAATGGAAATAAAAACAAAAATAAACAAATGGGACCTAATGAAACTTAAAAGATTTTGCACAGCAAAGGAAACCATAAAAGCCAACCCTCTGAATGGGAGAAAGCATTTGCAAATGAAGCAACTGACCAAGGATTAATCTCCAAAATTTACAAGCAGCTCATGCAGCTCAATATCGCTAAAACAAACAACCCAGTCCAAAAATGGTCAGAAAACCTAAATAGACATTTCTCCAAAGAAGATATACAGACTGCCAACAAACACATGAAAGAATGTTGAACATCACTAATCATTAGAGAAATGCAAATCAAAACTACAATGAGATATCACCTCACACCAGTCAGAATGGCCATCATCAACAAATCTACAATCAATAAATCCTGGAGAGGGTGTGGAGAAAAGGGAACCCTCTTGCACTGTTGGTGGGAATGTAAATTGATACAGCCACTATGGAGAACAGCATGGAGCTTCCTTAAAAAACTAAATTAGAACTACCATACGACCAAGCAATCCCACTACTGGGCATATACCCTGAGAAAACCATAATTCAAAAAGAGTCACATACCACGATGTACATTGCATCTCTATTTACTACAACCAGGACATGGAAGCAACCTAAGTGTCCATCGACAGATGAATGGATACAGAAGATGTGGCACATATATACAATGGAGTATCACTCAGCCATAAAGAGAAATGAAACTGAGTTATTTGTAGTGAGGTCAATGGACCTAGAGACTGTCATACAGAGTGAAGTAAGTCAGAAAGAGAGAAACAAATACCATATGCTAACACATATATATGGAATCTAAAAAAAAAAAAAAAAAAAGGGTTCTGAAGCACCTAGGGACAGGATAGGAATAAAGACAGAAACGTACAGAATGGACTTGAGGACACGGGGAGTGCAAAGGGTAAGCTGGGACAAAGTGAGAGAGTGGCATGGACATATATACACTACCAAATGTAAAATAGATAGCTTGTGGGAAGCAGCTGCATCACACAGGGAGATCAGCTTGGTGCTGTGTGACCACCTAGAGGGGTGGGATAGGGAGGGTGGGAGGGAGACACAAGAGGGAGGCGGTATGGGGATATATGTACACATAGAGCTGATTCACTTTGTTATATAGCAGAAAGTAACACACCATTGTAAATCAATTATGCTCCAATAAAGATGTTAAAAAAAATTATCCTTTTCTTTACCATGTACTCTGTTGATTTTCTCCACTCCTCCCTGTGTCTCCAAACACTTCCTTTTCTAACTCTTTCTTATTAGTATTTTACTATGACCATGATTCTTTCCAATTTTATAATTACTCAACCACTAAAATTATCCCTCTTATTTGTACCTGAAATACTTTCATCAATTACTTACATGCTGCTAAATAAATGCAACAAACCTCATCATATAACCATATTTTTATACAGATGGGCACTTTCTTCTTCTTCTTTTAAAAATTTTTATTGGAGTATAGTTGATTTACAATGTTGTGTTAGTTTCTGCTCTCCAGCAAAGTGAATCAGTTATATATATTACATATATTCACTCGTTTTTAGATTCTATTCCCATATAGGCCATTACAGAGTACTGAGTAGAGTTTCCTGTGCTATACAGAAGGTTCTTAGTAGTAGTCTATTTTTTATATAGTAGTGTGTATATGTCAATCCCAATCTCCCAATTTATTCCTCCCCCCCTTATCCCCTGGTAACCATAAGTTTGTTGTCTACATCTGTGACTCTACTTCTGTTTTGTAAATAAGTTCATTTGTACTAGTTTTTTTTTTAGATTCCACATATAAGTGATGTCATATGATACTTGTGTTTCTGTGTACTTACTTCATTCAGTACAACAATCTCTGAGTCCATCCATGTTGCTGCAGATGGCATTATTTTGTTCTTTTTTAGGGCTAAGTAGTATTCCATTGTATATATATACTGAGTAGTATTCCACATCTTCTTTATCCATTCCTCTGTTGATGGACACTTAGGTTGCTTCCATGTCCTGGTTGTTTTAAATAGTGCTGCAATGAACATTGTGGTGCATGTGTCTTTTTGAGTTATGGTTTTCTCTGGGTATATGCCCAGGAGTGACACTGGGTTGTATGTTGGCTTCAGTTGCCCCCATGCTTTCTTGATTTTCCCTTACTATTCCTACCTGATTATCTCAGCCTAATTTACAGAATCTTCTTCTACCTCCAGGTCCTTGTCCGTATATATTTAGGTTTCATCCTCGGTGTGAAATCTCTTCTTAATCCCTACTCTTCTTAATCCTGGGTGATCACATATACATTTATTACCTCTACTATCTACAAAGATTATGTATTAATGATTTACAAATATTTATCTAGAGAACAGACCTCTCTCTAAGTTCCTTTTGTTTACTACATGTCTCAATGTAGTTGTTTCATAAGAATCTCATACACTATCTAAACAAACTAAAATTTTGGAATAAACCAAAGTGACCCAAGAAAAAAGAAATAGAGCACATAAGGCACAAGGAATTTCCAGGTTGATGGTTATGGAAGCACACATGGTGAAACAATGCAACAGACATAGAGGTCAAGTATTCCCAATTGAAATGTGAGGATAGAGGCCCAGGAAAGATGTCTCCAAGATGAGAAGCTGGCAAAATATCTACTATGTTTAGAGAAATTTAAAAGAGGTCTCTGTAAATAGAGTGGAAATTAACTAGCATTAGATATATAGTAAATGAAACAAACTAAAACATTAGATATTAACTCCATTAGACCTTAGATATTAACATTAACTCCAAGAAAAGCAAAAAATTAGCAAGAAAAGAAACGTAATCATAGAACACTTCTTGAGTCACCTGTGAATAATCAAATAATGTGATATAACAATACTGAAAAAATAAGAAGAGATATAAAGTTGAACTGAAAAAATAAGGAATAGCAATATAAACAGAGGTATTTATCAGAATAGTCAATTTAAAAGATATGAACATGTTTATCTCAAGGTAGTAGAAGTCAGGAGAGGAGAGAATGGGGCAGATGGTTGCTATTATTAAATATTGCCTACTAGAACCAACAAGAACCTACTGTACAGCACAGAGAACTCTGTTCAATATTCTGTCATAACCTAAATGGGAAAAGAATTTGAAAAAGAATAGATAGATGTATATGTATAATTGAATCACTTTGCTGTACACCTGAAACTAACATTGTTAAACAACTATACTCCAATATAAAATAAAAATTAAAAAAAATATATTAGCCTATGAGTATTTTTTTTTTTTTTTTTTTTTTTTTGCGGTACGCGGGCCTCTCACTCTTGTGGCCTCTCCCATTACAGAGCACAGGCTCCGGACGCGCAGGCCCAGCGGCCATGGCTCACGGGCCCAGCCGCTCCGCAGCATGTGGGATCTTCCCAGACCGGGGCACAAACCCATGTCCCCTGCATCGGCAGGCGGACTCTCAACCACTGCGCCACCAGGAAAGCCCCTATTTTATTTTTTAAATAATGTACATGTACTACTTTGATAAAAATTTTAAACATTAAAAGTTTTATAATATATGTCTTGCTTTTGTCTAAATGCAGGAGGTGTGAGGTACAAATTATTGTCTAGGTAGAAAAAGTAAAATACCACAAAAAGAGTAGATGAGTTGATAAATAGAAGATGTAGCACATTGGTGCATGTAAAATGAGAGAGTATTTGGTTGGTTAGTTGGGTAGTCAGGAAAACTAGGAGACAAGAAACAGAATAAACTCTACATAGGAAGTGGTTGTTAAGCTCCTTGAAAAGGAGTAACATGTATAATTTGCTTTATATACAGTAGGTAGTTTAAATTATTATGGAAAGAAATACTTCAGCAAAATACATGAAAAGTAGATGAAAGCACATTTAGAGCAAACTTTAATAATGGTGCTGAAACCCTGTGATGGTACATGAAAAGTTATTTTCTGAATATGTTTTGAAAATGTTGGGGTGGAGAATAACCTAGGGTTGACATATAAAATACAGAATGTCCAGTTACATTTTATTTTCAGAAAAACAACAGATTTTTATGGGTTCCCCAATATTGCATGAAACTTATAATTAAACAATTTTTCATTGTTTATCTAAAATTCAAATTTAACTGAGCATCCTATATTTTTATTTGCTAATTCTGGCAACCCAAGGATAAACCAATTGTTAAAGACCTAAAAGGTAAATAATACAAATACAGACATTCTAGTTAAAAGTAGAAAATTATAATAGCTAAACTTTTTAAACTAATTTAAGAACCTGAAAATGAAGAGCAGGGTAATGAGCATTCTGAAAGGAAAACCCTGACATAAGAGATCCCCTTACCTTTGGTGAATACCAAAAAAGTGTCTTTTTGTATAATGATGATGTTAGCTTTCCTAACTGGATGAACATCACCATAAGGCTACTCTCCTGTTCCATATTCAAAGGAATCAATCATCTTCCTGATGGACACATCTAAATTTCTAGCCAAGAGCGACTAAAACAGGGAGATATTCATGAGTTCCAGGCAAATTAAACTCTAAAGCAGGTTGTCAAACTATGGCCCACTGACCTGTTCTTGTAAATAAAGTTTTATTAGAACACAGCCATGCCCATTCATTTACACATTGTCCATGGCTGCTTTTACACTACAAAGGCAGAGCTGAGTATGTGTCACAAAGACCTATGGCCCACAAAGGTAAAAAAAATTTACTAACTGATCCTTTATAGAAAAAGTTTGCCAACTGTTATTCTAAAGGCTACCTTGACCAGCAAGGACACAGCAGAATCAGGCAAAGAGAAGCTCTGAACAGGCCTACAACCTACAACCAAACCTTCTCTTCGATAGCAAAATTTCAATGAGGTCTAATTGGACTGAGGAGACATCAGAGTTAGATGGAGTTAAGCAGTGAATATTAAAAATATTTATAGATTTTATTATTTTATTTTAAGTCACCTTTATTTTTTTAATTTTTATTGAAATATTGATTTACAGTGTTGTCTTAGTTTCAGGTGTACAGCAAAGTGATTCAGTTATACAAATAAATACATTCTTTTTTTACCTTCTCTTCCATTATAGGTTATTACAAGATATTGAGTAGAGTTCCCTGTGTTATACAGTAGGTCCTTGTTGGTTATCTATTTTATATATAGTAGTGTATGTATTTTAATCCCAAACTCCTAATTTATTTTTGATCATCTTTCTTCAAAAGATCTTTTCTCTTATTTTTAATATCTACTTAACATCTAATTTTAAATTATTAGATTTTATTAAAAGTGTAATCAACTAGGTCATATGCATTCTCTTCAGATCTTTAGTTGGGCTTGCTTGGCAAAGAATCTGCTTGTTGAGTTTATACTCAAGATATTTTCACCTGGCAGTAGTGGCTGACACAGAGATATAGGTACAGTAAGTCCCCTACATACAAACAAGTTCCATTTAGAGAGTGCATTCGTAAGTCCAATTTGCTCTTAAGTCCAACAAAGTTAGCCTAGGTACCCAACTAACACAATCAGCTATATAGTACTGTACTGTAATAGGTTTATAATACTTTTCACACAAATAATACATAAAAAAACAAACACGAAAAATAAAGAAAACACTTTTAATCTTACAGTACAGTACCTTGAAAAGTACAGTAGTACAGTACAATAGCTGATGCTTCTTAACAGTACCAGCTACATCACCGCTGCTTTTATGCTTCCTTCCAGACATCCTGGGCTGAAATAAAGATATTGTACTACTGTACTCTATACAATACTGTACAGCAAAGTACACAAAAGCATAGCCACTTGTAGAGGATGCATGCACGTGACAACGTACACCAGACATGTGAACTAACTTATGTTATTGGACATGTGAATGCACGTTCGCATCTTTGAAAGTTCGCAACTAGGGACTTCCCTGGTGGTCTAGTGGGTAAGACTCTGTGCTCCCAATGCAGGGGACCCGGGTTCGATCCCTGGTCGGGGAACTAGATCCCACATGCATGCTGCAACTAAGAGTCCACATGCTGCAACAAAGATCTCGTGTGCCATAACTAAGATCCGGGGCAGCCAAAATAAACAAATAAATAAATAAATATTTTGAAAAAAGAAAGTTCGCAACTTCAAAGTTCATATGTAGGGGACTTACTGTATTTGGTCTTAGAATGAAAATAAGAGATAAAGTTTATTGGAATTAACTTTGTAAGTTCAACGTATTTCAATAACAGCGTCATTTTATACCAGAATTACAATTTATATTTTGTTTTTAACTTTTTAGCCAATTTGAGGTACTGCAAAAATGTAACCTTAGAAGTGAAAATTATAAAACTGCTTATAGGATGAAAGTTACTCATTTTCTCAAAAAACAAAAGTTGAAGAAAGTCTGTTCACTGAAATGTCATAAGTAACAAAATCTGTTTTCTGCTAAGTCACACAGATGTAGATGCTTTTTTAAAAAATAATAATTCTATATAATAAAAATAGATTTGTTTTTCTTCCATATACTTACCATGACTTATTCTCTCATTAAAATATGAAATATACCAAAGGAGAGAACCTGTTAGGTTTTAAATTAACTTCTTTAAGATAAATAGTTTAATCACTTAAAATTATTTTATGGAAACAAAAATTGTTTTTGAAAGAAAATATGGCTTTGTCTTTTCTCCTTGAGGTAAGATCAATATAATTATCAAAAAGCACACTGATATGAAAAGCTTAAGTGTTTCACATAAATGTTTTTTTTAAATGCTAACAATTTTTACTTGTTTGAAAAGTTTTCTTGAGATATAATTAACAAACACATAATTCATCCATTTAAAGTTTTCAATTCAGTGTTTTTTACTATAGTCACAGCATCATACAACCATCATCACAACCTAATTTTACAACATTTTTGTCCCTCCTGAAAAAAAAAAAAGCCTATCATATCCTCATTCATTTCCACCCACTCCACCCCCAAGCTTAGGCAACCACGAATCTATTTTCAACCCCCATAGATTTGCGTATTCTGGATATTTCATAGGAATGGGGTCATACAATATGTGGTATTTTGTGACTGTCTTTTTTTACTTAGCATGTTTTCAGGTTTCATCCATTTTGCAGAATGTATCAGTACTTGATTTCTCTTTATTGCTGAATAATATTCCAGTGTATGGTTGTATCACATTTTATTTTTCCATTCATCAGTGAATGAATGGACATTTGCGTTGTTTCTACTTTCTGGCTACTATAGATAATACTGCTCTGAAATTCATGTACAGGTTTTTTATGTGAACATACGTTTTCATTTATTTTGGGTCCATAACTTTAAAAAAAAAAAAAAAGAATTGCTAGGTCATACAGGAACCCTGTGCTTAATTTTTTTTTCTCTCTAAGTTTTTTTTTTTAACATCTTTATTGGAGTATAATTGCTTTACAATGGTGTGTTAGTTTCTGCTTTATAACAAAATGAATCAGCTATACATATACATATATCCCCATAACTCCTCCCTCTTGCATCTCCCTCCCACCCTCCCTATCCCACCCCTCTAGGTGGTCACAAAGCACCAAGCTGATCTCCCTGTGTGATGCAGCTACTTCCCACTAGCTATCTATTTTACATTTGGTACTGTAAATATGTCCATGCCACTCTCTCACTTCATCTCAGCTTACCCTTCCCCCTCTCCGTGTCTGCAAGTCCATTCTCTACTCCTGCATTTTTATTCCTGTCCTGCCCCTAGGTTCTTCAGAAACAATTTTTTTTTTAGATTCCATATATATGTGTTAGCATATGATATTTGCTTTTCTCTTTCTGACTTACTTCACTCTGTATAACAGACTCTAGGTCCATCCACCTCACTAAAAATAACTCAATTTCGTTTCTTTTTATGGCTGAGTAATATTTCATTGTATATGTGTGCCACATCTTCTTTATCCATTCATCTGTCGATGGACACTTAGGTTGCTTCCATGTCCTGGCTATTGTAAATGGAGCTGCAATGAACATTGTGGTACATGACTCTTTTTGAATTGTGGTTTTCTCAGGGTGCATGCCTAGTAGTGGGATTGCTGGGTGGTATGGTAGCTCTATTTTTAGTTTTTTAAGGAACCTCCATGCTGTTCTCCATAGTGGCTGTATCAATTTACATTCCCACCAACAGTGCAAGAGGGTTCCCTTCTCTCCACACCCTCTCCAGCATGTGCTTAATATTTTGAGGAAATGCCAGACTTTTCCAAAGAACTAAACCATTTTATATTTCCACTAGCAACACATGAGGGTTCTGGTTTCTCCACATTCTCACCAATACTTTCAGTTGTCCTTTTTATTATAGTCATCTATTAATTATGATGTCTCATCTCATTGGAGTTTTAATTTGCATTTCTCTAGTGACTAATGTTACTGAGCATCCCTTCAAGTGCTTACTGGCCATGAAGCTTCTTTGCAGAAATGACTATTCAGATCCTATATCCATTTTTTAATTGGGTTACTGAGTCTTTTTACTATTGAATTATGAAAGCTCTATATATACTGGATAAAAGTCCCTTATCACGTACATGATTTGCAGAAATTTTCTCTCATTCCGTAGATTATCTTTCCACTCTCTTCATGGCATTCTTTTCAGCACAAAAGTTTTAAATTTTGATGTAGTCCAGCTTACCTGTTTTTTCTTTTGTCATTTGTGCTTTTAGTGTTATATTTAAGAAACCATTGCCTAACCCAAGGTCATGAATATTTACTCCTACAATTTATTCTGAGTTTTATAGTTCTAATTTGTACATTTAGGTCTACAATCCATTTTGTGTTATTTTTGTGTATGGTATGAAATAGCAGTCCAACTTCATTCTTCTGCATGTGGAAACCCAGTTTCCCAGAATTATTTGCTGAAAATTATTCTTTCTCTGATTGAATTGTCATAGCAACCTTGCCAAAAATCAGTTGACTATAAATATGAGAGTTTATTTCTGGACTCTCAATTCTATTCCATTGATCCATATCTCTAACCATATCCCAGTACCACATTGTCTTGATTATTGTGGTTTTGTGGTAAGTTTTAAAATCATGAAGTATTAATGCTCTAGTACTCCTTTAAAACATTGTTTTGGCTGTTCGGGCTCTCTTGGATTTTCATAAGAATATCAGGATCAGGTTAGAGTAGAGCTCTTCCCTTGGAGCAGCAGCTAGGTGGACAAAGGGAGAACCAGTCATCTCCGTGTGCCTACAACTGGAGTCGTGAGAGATGAGAAATGGCAGCCTGTCTCTCCAGGGGTGAAACTTTAGCCCAAGCTGGGAGCTGGAGGGAAAGGGATCCCTGGTCTTTCTGACTGTGCACAGCTGGGATAGAGCTTCTCAACACAGGGCTGGGGTGTAGATGGGCAGCAGTGTCAGGGAACAAGACATGACTTCAATGCCACAACTCTGTTCTTACTGAAAGCTAGTAGATTTTTCTTGAATGAATTTTTTCCAGTCTCTGTATGCCTTAAACAAACTTTAAATGTTTCATTTTTTATCATTTTCATCAGTTAAATTGTTGTTTGCTAAGGAAAGAGACTACCAAGCTCCTTACTTTGCCATTCCAGAAGTCCCTGCACTCTGTGCATAAACTTTAAAAAATCTACCTGATGATTATAACATCACTGAGTTGAGGAGTAGCAGATATTATTTCCATTTTTCAAATAAGGTAAAACAGTTTAAATGTATAAATGAAAACTGTACACCAGGAAATAAAACATATGTCTCACAACCAACTGGTTTCATCAGTCCAAGCTGCCTCTGTGGTAGAATAAGTCTGGAGAAAAAGTTCAATGAATTTAATTTACCTTCTAAAATACCTTTGATACTGTGATCCCATGTTTTTATTCTATTATGACAATATTCAAGAACTTTGCAAAGACAGCCAGAGCTAGCCAGGTAGCAATTTTGTCAAATGTTGGCAAGCTATACTACTTCACTATACTTAGTAGGACTCCTCCTTAACAGAAAACATACCAAAACAAAATAAACTAAATTGAAAATGTAGTTAAATTTTCCAATGTTTTTTCTTTTGGTTACATGTTAAACAGTTTAAAGAAAGCAATAACATATTTAGTGAAAGTGCTAAAAATGAATGAATGCTTAATAAATGCTATGGCTACATGCATATAGACAGCTAAACTCGTAGGGCAAACGGGTACTTGGACAAAAACTATAGGGTCAATCCAAGATAAAATTGTGATCTAGGAATTTTTTCTTCTTCAGTGCCCTTTTCCCCCTGCACTGGTAAAAATTTCCTTTTCCCAACCACAAGTGTCTGACAGATTTTCATTCTTCTCCACCATCTTAAAACCCACTTCATGGCCATTTGATCTTACCATGGTACCCATTCAAGTTGTCTGCGTCTTTACTTAGGCTTGAGTGAAAGATTACAGTTTTACCCGTGTAATTTTGAGAATCCTCAAGAGAAACAGAAAGAGATTTTGTAATGCACTGAGGCTGTCTTCCTTCACACCCTGGAACCACTCACATATGTGTAGTTTTCCACCCTACTCACACATAAGGATTGCTTTACAAGAAAGATACCATTTCTGCTTGTATAACTGAATCATTGGCCTGAACTTACAGCTTCAATCCCTCTTATCAGTCATTGTGACAGCACTTCACAGCAATACAACAGGAGAGATTGAAGAGAAAGACAACTGGTCTGCCTACCAGTTAGATGTGATTACAGCTCTGAACATCAATGTTTAGACTACAAGGCAGTGTGTATCATCTCTATCACAATGTAAGATCAGATGAGCTATTTGCTGTTCTTCATTATCTGGGGGAAAGCCCAGAAGAGAACACATAGTGCCAGTCATATTATGTGTCACCTCCCCTCCACTGAAAAGTAAAATTGGAGGACAGAATGAAAATTAACCAGCTCAGGGATTCAGAACTCCACTTTATTCTGCAACTAAACATCAAAGACCTATCACATTTCTATTTTAATTTCTGTTTTAGCTCTGTGAATATAAGATCCATCTAAGAATACAGGGGAAAGGACACTAGCAATACCTCTAAATTTATTTCCATCTTCAGCTAAGTTCAGTATTAGATTGGAAATTTTGAGATAAATAGGAAGCTGTCTTCTCTTAGTTTGAATCTTCCAGAGAGAGAATAAAAAAATGCTAACAGGATCCTGTTTGAAACCTACCTGCCTGATTATGTAAAAGCCCCAAAAAGGAGAAGATAGAGCTAGTGAAAGATAGACACAGAGACCACATCATCTGAGTCAATCCTATTACCCATCTACCCAGGAGTCTACCCTAACTGTTTCACCAACAGAGGTGTAATAAGAAAGCATGGTGGTCTTTTAGAGCTCAAAAAGTCTTCTTATCATTAAAATTCTAAATACATACTTTAATGCCATGCAGGATAATTAGTTGACCATACAATGTACATCTACCTGGCTTATAAAAGTAATTATATTGACAATAGAATATAATTCATCCATTAAAAAAGAGGGAAATCTGTCATTTGCAACCCTTGAGGGCATTATGCTAAAATAAGCCTGACAAAGAATGACAAATATCATATGATCTCACTTATATGTGAAACCTAAAAAAAAAAAAAAAAGAAGAACAAGTTCATAAATACAGAGAACAGATTGGTGGTTTAGCAGAGGTGGTGGATAGAGGGTGGGTGAAATGCATGGTGAAGGGACTCAAAAGGCAGAAACCCAGTTATAAATAAGTCTAGGGATATAATGTACATATAATGCACAGCATGACTGCTATAGTTAATAATACTCTATTGAATATTTGAAAGTTGCTAATAGAGTAAATCTTTTATTTTTTTAATGAAGTATAGTATGCACAGTAGTTTGTATCTCTTAATCCCATATCCCTATCTTGCCCCTCTTCCTTTCTCTCTCCCCACCAGTAACCACTAGTTTGTTCTCTATATCTGTCAGTTTGTTTTGGTTTTGTTATACACACTCATTTATTTATTTTTTGGATTCCACATATAAGTGATAACATACAGTATTTGTCTTTCTCTGTCTGACTTATTTCACTAAGCATGATACTCTCCAGGTCCATCCACATTACTGCAAATGGATTTCATTCTTTTTATGGCTGAGTAATATTCCATAACTTCTAATATCCATATTTTCTTTATTAATTCATCTATTCATGGACACTTAGGTTACTGCCATTTCTTAGCTATTGCAAATAATACTGCTTGAACATTGAAGTGCATGTATCTTTTCAAATTAGTGTTACCATTGTTTCTGTATATACACCCAGGAGTGGAATTGCCTGATTATATGGTAGTTCTATTTTTAGTTGTTTTGAGAAACCTCCATACTCTTTTCCATAATGATGGCACCAGTTTACATTCCTACCAATAGTGTACAAGGGTTCCCTTTTCTCCATATCCTTGCCAGCATTTGTTATTTGCAGACTTTTTGATGATAGGCATTCTGACAAGTGTGAGGTGATACTTCATTGTGTTTTTGATTTGCATTTCTATAATGATTTGTGATGTTGAGCATCCTTTCATGTGCCTGTTAGTCATATGTACGTCTTTGGAAAAATGTCTAGTGACGTCTTCGGCCCATTTTTTTGATTGGGCTGTTTGTTTTTTGATATTGAGTTGTACAAATTATTTATATATGTTAGATATTAACCCCATGCCAGTCATATCATTTGCAAATATTTTCTCCCATTCAGTAGGTTACCTTTTCATTTTGTCCATAGTTTCCTTTGCTGTGCAAAAGCTTTTAAGTCCCATTTGTTTATTTTTGGTTTTATTTCTTTTTCCTCAGGAGACTGATCCAAGAAGATATTGCTACAATTTATGTCAAAGAGTATTGTGCCTATGTTCTCTTCTATGAGTTTTATGGTTTCAGGACTTACATTTAGGTCTTTAAACCATTTTGAGTTCATTTTTATATATGGTGTGAAGAAATGTTCTAATCTCATTCCTTTATATGTAGCTGTCCGGTTTCCAAGCACTACTTATTTAAGACACTATCATTTCCTGCCACTTTTGTCATAGATTAATTGGCCATAGGTATGTGGGTTTTTTTCTGGGCTCTCTATCCTATTCCATTGATCTATGTGTCTGTTTTGGTGTTAGTACCATACTGTTTTGATTACTGTAGCTTTGTAGTATAGTCTGAAGTCAGGGAGTGTGATACCTCCAGCTTTGTTCTTTTTTCTCAAGATTTCTTGGGCAATTTTGTGTCATTTGTGTTTCCATACAAATTTTAAAATTATTTGTCCTGGGACTTCCCTGGCAGTCCAGTGGTTAAGACTCCATGCTTCCACTGCAGGGGTCAGAGGTCCAGTCCCTGAGGGAACTAAGATCCTGCATGCCGCATGGTGCAGCCAAAAAAAATAATTATAATAAATAAATTTTAAAAATTTTTTGTCCTATTCTGTGAAAAATGTCCTGAATATTTTGATAGGGAGTACATTAAATCTGTAGATTGCTTTAGGTAATATGGACATTTTAACAATATCAGCTCTTCTAAGAACACAAGATACCTTCCCATTTCTTTGTATCATCTTTAATTTCCTTCATCAACATTTTATAGTTTTCAGAGTATAGGCCTTTAACCTCCTTGATTACGTTTACTCTTAGGTATTTCATTCTTTTTATGCACTTGTAAATGGGATTGTTTTCTTGTCTTCTCTAACAGCTCCTTATTCAAGTATAGAAAAGCAACAGATTTCTGTATTCTGCAATTTTACATCTGATCAATTAGCTAACATAATCCAACTTAAATTTTTTTAATGTTTTAATTTTTTTTAGAAAAGCTATCCAAATCTAACAATTATATCGTTAAATCTTTTGCTTAGTAAGCAATAAAATATTGACTAGAAAATATGGACATTCATCTTAATCTTACATCAGAAAATTAGGCATTTTGAATATATCTTTATCACACATTAGCTATTTGAGCAACTATTTTGAAGTACAATGGGAAGCAGAGGGAAATGATTACCTTTTAAGTATTAAATAGAAGTTTCTTAAAGTCTATTTCATGTTATGTGTGAATTAAAATGTTTAACATCTATTTTGATTTTGCACATGCTCAGTAGTTTTTAATCTATGGATTTTCTATCATAACAGTAAACCCTCTTTGTGTATATTTCTAAAATGCTTCCTAATTATTATAGTTCTGTCCCCCCTCTGACTACTGTTTTAAAATTAAAGTGGTTACAGCTCAAAAGTTAAACTTTTAAAGCTTTAAGTATATAGTATCTCTTAGAGAGAACTGTAATTATAGAGCTGATAGGAATTGGGGAAATTTAGTGATACTCAGTCCAGCTTAAAAATAAAGTTGCTGTCCAGTCCTTTCCTACAGCTTATGTCGCTGACAGCAAACATAATTAAAGCTATAGAGAGAGAAATCACCAGTTGTTCTGAATCAGTGAAACTTGACAAGCACAAAGATAATGCTAAGATTTTTTTTTAATCCCAAGGACTGACTCTACCTACAGTCCACTTTCTTTCTGTGTCATTCTTAACAGCAGATATACAGAACAAACATGAATCAATAGAAGAGACTGGGGAGAGATAGAACAATTTAGGAAATTTGATGTGTTATGGTTCACACACATGCAATCATCCAACAAGCATGGTGTCCTCCATGGCTCTGAGCTGCTGGCACTTGTTTCACTCTTCTAGTCACCCCCATGGTTTCTCTGTCTCATTTCCCTCCCATAAACTGAAAGTCAGTTCAGATACCAGAAAGGGTAGGGTTAAGAGTTCAACATCTGTTTCCTACTAAAGTCACAGAAATCTTTTGTCAATTGCCTACTCTCTGGCCTTGCTAGTAAAATGTGGGTACAAGGGAGAAGATTGGTACAATAGGAAGGGGCTATTTTCAATTTCTGTCATCATTGTTAAATATGCTTTTCCCCAGAATGTCCTAGAGGGTCATTTTGAACCAAATCCTCTCCTGCTGGCATGTTTCTGACTCACTAGCTTTATCTCCCGTATGCCAGGGATATGCCATTTTTAAGGGAATTAAAAAGAGTTATCACCGGGCTTCCCTGTTGGTGCACTGGTTGAGAGTCCGCCTGCCGATGCAGGGGACATGGGTTCGTGCCCCGGTCCGGGAAGATCCCACATGCCACGGAGCGGCTGGGCCCATGAGCCATGGCCGCTGGGCCTGCGTGTCCGGAGCCTGTGCTCCACAACGGGAGAGGCCACAGCAGTGAGAGGCCCGCGTACCACAAAAAAAAAAGTTATCACAATGAATTCAGACTGTATTGTTACTATTCAACTTATATAACATGTATGTTTGAAACCACTATGAATATTGTAATTTTTCTTAGACTGGTTTTAGCTGGCTGTATAATGCCTTGGCAGTCTCTTAGAAGCAAGGCAGGAATCACCAGGGTGATTCTCCTGCCAGCTCTTAAGCTCAGAAGTGGGCAATTGGCTATTGCTTACTTTAGAAAGCCTGGCAGGTCCACTGGGTTTGCTCACCACTGTGTACCTCTTACGAGTCTCACACTAGTGAGCTAGATTATTATTAAAAGCCCTAAATATAATTAATTCACATCATGCCACCTTGCACCTTTTGGACTAACCATTCCTCCTAAATACATACTACAGAAACCCTGAATACACCATGATATTGCAATCAGACTTACGATAGGAACTGAAATTATGCCAATTTTTTTTATTTTTTAGAAATATGCAAGGTTAAAGACATTTCTCCTGACTAGCAGATGATACAAATCCAAACCTTTCCCTCTACATATCAATTCCAAGAATGATTTCTTTTGTTCACTTTGGTTTATTTTATTGTGTTTTTGTTTGTGGTGGATAAAAGGAGTGTAGATTGGACTTTTAGACTTGGGTCTTTCACTTCCTTATGTAACCTTGCATTAGTTACTGATTGTAGTATCATTTTTTTTCTGTAAAATGGAAATAACAATCCCTGTCCTACCTATCACCTTGAAAATAAAATTATAAGTGATAGATAAATGTAAGTTATTTGCATTGAATTAAAATATATATGAATGAACATGTGTTTATAAAATATGCATTTTTATTGATTCATGCTCCAAATTTCCAATGCCAGGTGGTTTGGGAAATAGTGCAGGTAGAAATCACAAACCTCCCTGTGATGATTAATTTTATGTGTCAACTTGGCTGGACCATGGTGTCCAGATATTTCATCAAACATTATTTCTGTGAAAGTGGTTTTTGGATGAGATTAACATATCAGTGGACTCTGAGTAAAGAAGATTGCTCTTTATAGTGTGGGTGGGCCCCATCTAATCAACTAAAGTCCTGAAGAGAACAAAGACTGACTCCCTGAAAAAGGAAGGAATTCTACCAGCAGATGGCTTTCAGATTTCAACTGCAGCATCAGCTGTTCCCTGGGTGTCTTGCCTGTTGGCCTACCCTGCAGATTTTGGAGTTGCCAGCCTCCATAATCATGGAGCCAATTCCTTACAATAACACACACACACACACACACACACACACACACACATCCTGTTGGTTCTGTTTCTCTGGAGAACCCTATCTGATACATACCCTCAAATCTATATAGGGTCATATGACTAACCCTAGCCAATGGGACATAAAGAAAGTGAAATGTGTCACTTATGCAAAGAGGTATTTAATTATCTGGTGTGCTTTCTCCACTTTCTCTTCTCCTCCTGTGACAAATTTGGAAGCCACATGTGGAGGATGGCCACATGTGGTACACAAGATGGATGAAGCCTGAAGAATTTCCAACAAGGAATGTCTATATTGGATTTTGTGTGCATGAGAAACAATTACTGTGTTAGGCAACTGAGATTTGGGGATTGTTTGCTATAGCAGCTGGAACTTGTTATCCTGACTAATAGAGGTATATTTTATTGCATTCAAATTGGACAAAAAGGGGAAAGTTCTGCATTATTTGTAGCGCAAAAGAAGAACACAGCTCCTGACACCTGGAAATTATCGTAAACACTTTTTCACTGAAAAATCAACATTAGACAGAGCTCTCACTGACCATGATATCAAGAAGAAATAGGACTACTGTATAATCAGGTCTGAGCACAGAGAAAAATGTAAACATTGTCCAAATTAGAAAAATCATCAAACATCACCCTGTCTTGAATAAATGCTGCTATAGCTTAACCCTCATTCTAATCTTCCCTCTTTCCAGATAAGATTTACTAATATACCTAATCATAGAATTATCCGGCTTCCTGACAGCATCCAATCCAGAATGAAGCTTCAGAACAAAGATTTATGATTCCTGAAATCTTCCCCCAAATCACCTAACACCAAAATTCTATTTTAAATTCTATTCTATTTAACCGACACCAAAATTCTATTTTCCAGTTTTGCTCTGAACCCCATAGTGAGACTCTATAATCTCAGGAACAGTATTATATCTGGATTAAATCGTTATCTTAAAAAAATTGTTTTTCTGAATTTTTAGCTTGGAACCTGTCCAGATATTTATCAAAAGTTTGTAACTTTAATATTCAATCTTCATTTATTGAAAAGACTGTAACAGGATATGTAGAAAGTTAGGGTTTGTATTTTGACAAGGCAATTTTTAAATTTATTTTTCTTTAAGAAGACTGAGAGAGTACTACTCTCCAGGAAACTCTGAATTGTCAAACTGAATTAGAAGTTATGGGGGGATGTTAAAAAGATCTGAAAAATATTGAATTTGGGCTCTAGTTAAACTTACACTAATGCTTATCTCAAAATCATTGTTCCTAACTTTTTTGAGGTTTTGTATGCAAATTTATTTTCAGCATCTGGAAAGTGTGTATGTGTGTGTGTGTGTGTGTGTGTGTGTGTATATATATGGAAAGAATATATATGTATATTTCATTTTTCTTCTAAAAAAGACTTTGTTCTTATAACCTGTATCCTCAAACTCTAGTGTGACTAGAAATTACCTGGCAAGCTTTTAAATAATTGGCTTCAGGAAAACTGGAAATCCTTTTGGTTAAAGATAAAATTGGATCTGTAGCTCACATCATGCACCAGGATAAACTTCAAAAAGATCACATATTTAAAGTAAAAAAAAAACTAAATTTTATATGAACTAGAAGAAGATATGGATGAATGCATTTTCAACCTGTAATCAGAGAAAACTTCCTATCTCAACATCCAGTAGCAATTCAAGAAAAAAAATGAACAATTGATTAATAATTTAGTAGTATTCTGCACAGCAAAAACACTGTAAACAAAGTAAAAATGTACATTAAAACTTGGAGAAATTATTTATAACTGATATCACAGGGGGAAAGATCAGCATAATGGATATTAAAAAGAGCTCCTAAAATTCCCAGATAAAAAGACCAAAAACCCAGTGCATGTATGGGCAAAGGATATGAACAGGTAGTTCACAGAACAAGAACTTAAAATGACCCTTAAAGATAAGTAAAAATGGCCAACCTCACTTAATAAGAGAAATTCAAATTAAAACTCACCTATCAGACTGGCAAAATCTAAAAGTTTGAAAATAAAATCTATTAGGGAAAATGTTAGGAATAAAAACTTTCATAAATTTTTATGGGAATGCAAATGGGAACAACCATTAAGGTAACAGTTTGTCAATATATAGAAAAAATGTGGAATTAATAAGTGAAAACAACAAGGTTGCAGAATAAAAGGTTAATATACAAAAGTCAATCACTTTCGTATAGAGCAACAATAAACAAGTTGAACATGAAATTAAAAACACAATATCAGGGCTTCCCTGGTGGCGCAGTGGTTGAGAGTCCGCCTGCCGATGCAGGGGACGCGGGTTCATGCCCCGGTCCGGGAGGATCCTACATGCCGCGGAGCGGCTGGGCCCGTGAGCCATGGCCACTGAGCCTGCGCGTCCAGAGCCTGTGCTCCGCAACAGGAGAGGCCACAACAGTGAGAGGCCCGCATACGCCAAAAAAAAAACAAAAAAAAAACCACAATATCATTTACATTAGCATCCCCAAAATGAAATACTTAGCTATAAATCTAACAAAATATGTATAAGATCTATATGAGGAAAACTACAAAACTCTGATGAATGAAATCAAAGAAGAATTAAATAAATGGAAACATATGTCATGTTCATGGATAGGAAGACTCAATATTATCAAAATGTCACTTATTCTCAACTTGATCTATATATTCAGTGCAATCCCAATCAAAATCCCAGGAAGCTATTTTGTAGATATCAACAAATGTATTCTTAAGTTTAAATGGAGAGGAAAACAGCTCAAAATAGCCAACACAATATTGAAGGACAACAAAGTTGGAGGACTGACACTACCCAACTTCAAGATTACTATAAAGCTACAGTAATCAAGACAGTACTGTATTGGTGAAAGAACAGACAAATACACCAGTGGAACAGGATAGAGAGCCTAGAAATAGACCCACATAAATACAGTCAGGTGATCTTTGACAAAGGAGCAAAGGCAATCCAATGAAGAAAAGATAGTCTTTTCAACAAATAGTGCTAGAACAACTGGACTTGCACATGCAAAAAAAATAAATAATAGAATCTAGGCACAGACTTTACACTTTTACAAAAATTAACTCAAAAAGGATCACAGAGCTAAATGTAAAATGCAAAATTACAAAGCTCCTAAAAGACAACATAAGAGGAAATCTAGATGACCCTGGATTTGGTAATGACTTTTTAGATGTAATATCAAAGGCATGATCCATGAAGGAAATAATTGATAAGCTGGACTTTATTAAAATTAAAGGCTTTCTGCTCTGCAAAATACACTGTCAAGAGAATAGAAAGACAAGTCAGAGATTGAGAGCAAATGTTTGCAAAAGACACATCTAATAAAAGACTGTTACCCAAAATATGCAAAGAACACTTAAAACTCAAAAATAAGAAAACAGGGCTTCCCTGGTGGCGCAGTGGTTGAGAGTCCGCCTGCCGATTCAGGGGACGCAGGTTCGTGCCCCGGTCCGGGAAGATCCCACATGCCGCGGAGCAGCTGGGCCCGTGAGCCATGGCCGCTAAGCCTGCGCGTCCGGAGCCTGTGCTCCGCAATGGGAGAGGCCACGGCACTGAGAGGCCCGCATACCGCAAAAAAAAAAAAACCACAATTTTAAAATGGGCCAAAGACCTTAACAACACCTCACCAAAGAAGCAAATGAACACGTGAAAAGATGCTCCACATCATATAGCATTAGGGAAATGCAAATTAAAACAACCATGAGATATCACAGCACACCTATTAGAAGGACCAAAATCCAGAATACAGACAACACCAAACGCTGGGAAAATGAGGAGCAGCCAGAACTTTCATTCATTGCTGATGGGAGTGCAAAGTGCTGCAGCCACTCTGGAAGACAGTTTGGCAGTTTCTCACAAAATAAACATACTCATACCATCCAGAAATCTCACGCTTTGGTGTTTACTCAAAGGATTTGGAAGATTATGTGCACACAAAAATCTGCACACAAATATTTATAGCACCTTTATTTATAATTGCCAAACTTGGAAGCAACCAAGATATTCTTCAGCATGTGAATGAATAAATGATATATAGCCAGATGGTGGAATATTATTCAGCACTAAAAATTGGGATGTTAAGCCATGAAAAGACATGGAGGAAACTTAAATGTGTATTACTAGATGAAAGAAGCCAATCTGAAATGTATGGAATCTGTATGATTCCAATCAAATAACATTCTGGAAAAGGCAAAACTATAGATACAGCAAAAAGGTCAGCAGTTGCCAGGGGGTGGTGGGTAGGGGATGAATAGGCAGAGCACAGAAGATTATTAGGGCAGTGAAAACACTCTGTATGATACTATAGTAATGGCTACAAGTCCTTAAACATTTGTCCAAACCCACAGAATGTACAACACCAAGAATGAACCTTAACATAAACTATGGGCTTTGAGTAATAATAATGTGTCAATATAGGTTCATAAATAATAATAAATGTACCACTCTGGTAGGGGATGTTGATAATGGTGTAGGGTATGGATGTGTGGGGGCAGGGAGTATATGGGAAATCTCTGTATCTTCTGCTCAACATTGCTGTGAACCTAAAACTACTCAAAAACTAAAGTTTATTAAATAGTTACCCCAAAAATGCTTTGCCACTTCGTGTTTCTACCTCCAGGAATTTATTCCAAATAAACACTGGGAAAAGTATGAAATTATTTATGAACAACATCATTTATCAATAGTATGCTCTAAAATAAAAACAAGAATCAAATAGATTCCTGCATATGTATATGACATCTCCAAGATACAGTAAGTGAAGAAAGCAGAGTATGTATATTATGATTCCTCTTATGTGAGTATGTTTATATACTTTTATTTATAAAAATAAAACAAAAAATTTAAATTAAGATATGGTTACGCATTGAGATAGAGAGGGAACAGAAAAGAGGGGCTAGGATTTTTCTGAATATACCTCATCAAAAAGTTTTGACTTTAGGTGATGTAATTGTTTTATATGTTCTAAATAAGATTAAAATTTATCACTAAGAATTGAAAACAAGCTGAAGTAAATGAACCTAACCATATATCACACTAGTGACATCACCACAAGAGAAAACAACTCATTTCAAGTGACTTTACAATACAATATTTTGATTTTAATTTCTTATATGGATTACATTTTAAGGGAAAAAAGAGCAAAAAATATAATTAAACTTGATTCAACAGTCTTAACGCTAGTAGAAATATTAGTACTATCATTTTGAGAATATTTCACATGCATTGTAGGATATAGCAAGTAATAATTATATAAAATTTGATGGAAAACATGGGTATAAAGTTTCAGTTTTACAAGATAAAAAATGTTCTGGAGGTGGATAATGGTGACGGTAGCAACTGTGAATGTATTTGACACCACTGAACTGTATAGTTAAAAATGGTTAAAATGGTAAATTTTATGTTTATCTTACCACAATAAAAAATGGGAGAAAAGGTAAAAAAAAAATGTTGATGGGAAACATAATTTTCAGCAAAAGAGAAAAGAAATTCAAGTACAAAATAAAATACACTGAAGAAATTTCTTGTAATTTTACAATTAAACTGGTAATATCTATATAAAAAGCGACATTTTCCTTTTAAAAATAAATCTTTTCCAGCTTTTTCTCCTGAAAAGTCTTGGGAGCATGACATCCCAATCAAATGAGAACCTCTAGTGTCAAACTGTGGTATCTAAATACTATTTCCACTAAAAAGAACCAGAGCTCCTTGGAAGAAAGGCTGAATCCAGATTTGAAACATGATATATTCAAGACTAACTTGGAATATATTATTGTTCCAGAAAGCAAAAAATCTATCAAAGAGTAATGGAGTATCAAAAGAACCCAGAATTCAGACAAAAAAAGCTTCCACTATGCAAAGATGGGACAATTTGAGCATAAATAAGACATTACAAAAAGTAATCACTATAATCCACTGAAGTACATTTAACATATTTTTAAAAGCATGACCTTATGCATATACGTTTCTATTCATATAAAGTTCAAAACTAATCTATGGTATTTGGAGATGGGGTTGATAGGAGAACTGAAGACACATAACAAATAAAGGTAATCTGTGGCCCTTTTTTTATCTTAATTTTAACAAACCAGCAAAAAAGATATTTTTTAGACTAAGGAAACTTTTGATATAGATGGGCTATTAAATGAATTATTAATTTTGTTAGATATAATAACATCATGGGTTACGTAAAAGGATGTATGTCATGATAAAATGACATCATTCCTGCCATTTATTTTTTTTAATAGATGTTTATTAGAGTATAATTGCTTCATAATACTGTGTTAGTTTCTGTTGTACAACAAAGCAACTCAGCCATATGCATACACATGTCCCCATATCTCCTCCCTCTTGAGCCTCCCTCCCATCCTCCCTAAATTTTTTCAGCAGTAACAAAGAGATACAGATAAAGCTAGAGTAGCAAAATATTACTCATCCTGAGTCTTAATGGCATACATGAAGGTCTATTATAATACTCTTTCTACTCTAGTATATGTTTAAAATGTTCCTAATGTAAAACTCTTTAAAAATTTAAATGAAGATAGCATAAGAGACTCAAGAATACTCCTAGCCAAAAGAACAAAAGAAAGAGAAAAAGGGAGGGACGGAGGGAGAATGAAAGGGAAAGAGAAAGGAACGGGGAGAGAGAGTGGGAGAAAGGCATTGCCTGCAGGGAGTTTGAGATTCTGGTGCAATAGGTCAGAGATCAGGCAGGAGTGTTTGCCTTTTTAATAAACACTCCCAGGTGCTTCTGATACAGGTGGTCCTATTCATAGTTTCATATGTTTATCATATTTTGAGAAACACTAACCTAGATTTAGGCTTAGTGTGGACTGAATGAATTGTCAGTGGTGCAATGGGAAGAAGGTAGAATTCAGTCAAGAGGCTTTAAAACTCAAATCTAAGCTCAGTCACTTACTGGCTTTAAATATTGGCCAACACATTTCACCTTTATCCATAAAATGGAGATAACAATACATACCATGCCAGATTACTGTGAGGATTAAATGAGATAAGTATATAGAGCTTTTCTAACCTAGAAAGAGTTACCCAAAAAATGAGAGTTGATTAAATCCTTTAGAATCTCCATTAATGGGTGTAAGCATACACATGAATACACTCATGGGCCCAGGTGCAAAATTAAATCAATCTGTAAACTAAGGATAATGGTGGTCAATAACAGAGAAATTCTTTATTCAGATATACATAAACAAAATTAATTAGGGACAAAGCACCTCTCTATCAGTGTCAAATTCCAAATTAGAGCTTTTGTTACTGTTGTTTTATTTTGGTTTATGTTCTTTTAGTTAAGCTTAGAATTCCACCTGACGAAATAAATTACAGTACAAGAGACTTCCCTTTGTAAACCTTATCATATACATTATACTAATATTCAGTAAGTTTGTACAAAACTAAGCCATACCTGTACACAGAACTCAGAATGGAATCTTGGGAGCCATGAGTGAGGCCAGAATGGCCCAAATTCTACAGAGTATGGAGATAAAGATGATCCAAAGGCAATGTCCAGGGGATAAAACAAAGCCAAAGTAGGCCACAAAACTGGGTCATTCATCTCAAGAGGTTAGGCAAAGTAGCAGAATCTAGGCAAGAAAGAGCAAAAGGCAAGGCCAGGAACACAATACAGAACAATGTGTTTAAAATAAAAAGACAGCAGCAGAGTCTGGAGTTGCGTACATGCACAAAGCCTGCAATTCTAGTTATGACTGGGGAAGAATCTCTCAAGAGTGTGGCCAAACTGGCTCAGAAAAATCAAGAAAAAGAAAAATGTGTTTTTACTTCAACAGAATATTCAGTATTCAAATTAGCTAGTTCTTTATCTGAGGACAGAATTAAGTCTATATCTGAACATCCAGTTTGGTTTTGTTGTTGTTTTTTAATGAGTTCCTACTACTTCCATTATACAGTTTTAGTGACTGAGGCTAAATAAACTAGTCCAAGGACAACCCCCATCTGAGAGAAACTGCAGTCTCATTCAGGAAATGATCAATTAATAAAACCAAGAATAATGGTGTTCATATAAGGTGAGTGTGAGGCTAGCACTCCACAAAGGATCAGGTGTGAGAAGTGTCATAGTACTTCACTTTTTCTCAATTACATAAATCTACTCCGAGCCCACAACTGCCTATATGATAGGACATGAAAATATCATTAATGTGGGGAGGAACCACCCCTTCTCATAATCACACAAAAATTGAGAGTCTTCTACAACCCAAGATATTTCAAGAAAGGGTCCTTAGGTCTGCAGCCCACACTGGTCACCACTGACATGTGCACTGAACAATCCTGAACGAGGCCTCATTCATGTGCCATCACTGGTTCTGGGTAAAACTTGTACAAGGAGACCGTTCTGCTTCCCTGGGTATAGAGCACTAACATTTGCTACTGAGCTCCAGCTTCTGCTCCATGGAACCCCAGAGGAGAAAAGACTACTCACTATTGAAGGAACCTGAAAGTTTCCTTCTAAGTCGTGGCTAAAACTCTAAAAGCCTCTCTCCTCTCCAACTTCACTCACTTCTGCCTCTCTTGATATTTGGACCCAATTCTCCTTTGACCCAGTCCTGCTTCAGAGGCTCCATGCTTTTGAAAACCTAAGTGAAGGTATCTTCTGGGGACCTGACAAATTTTCCTTCCAAACCTGAAACACAATTGCTATTAGCAGAACCCTAAGTCAAAGAATTTAAAGGCCTGCCTACATCCTTGGGATAGAGAAGGCACATTATCTACAGCAAGAAGCATGAAGCCCAAATCAGCACCTCGATGCACATAATTTAACACTGAATGCATCCTGAGAAAACAACACTGTATAAGTGGCAAGATCACCACCGAGTGTGAAATTTTCACACACAGATTTGGATCCCAGCTCAGCATTTTGACCTAGAGCAAATCATTCATTCTTTCTTACCCTTGGCCTTTTCCAATGTGAGGTGGGAATGATGATACTTGTTTTCACCAAATCATGGAGCAGTTTTGAGGATCCAGTAAGAAACGGTATGTGAGGATAGTTTGTCAACTGGAAAGCACGTAAGCAAATGTAGAGGTTTGGACACTATAGAAATAAAATGAAATAAAAATTCAGTGTGTGCTAGACTTGCCACAGAAAACTTCATGGAGGAAATGGAGCTAAGTTCAATGTTTTCAGAGTGATAGAATTTAGACAGAAAAAAAAGAAAATATTTGGGGAAGAAATGCAAAGGCAAGATTGACCAAAATCTGACTCAAGGGCAGGCCAATCACCAACCTATAAAGGGCCTTTTTACCTACCACCACTGACTGGCCTAGACAGGAAAGTTTCTGTCTGCAGAGGGATGCAGGTGTGAACCATCAGCCTCCAGGGAATGCGGGATCTGGGCAGCCCAGTGTAGCACCCACCTGCGGCACACATCTAGTGAGAGACATTTTTGGACCTAGGACTCTGGTATCCTGAACGCTAAGAAATGTTCTGTTTTCAGGTGTGTGTGTGTGTATGTGCGCGTGCACACATGCATGTTTTAAGGCATTGACTCAACATCAATAATCAGTAACCAAGAACACTTTTTTCCTCCACTAGAAAAAGAATGAAAAAAAAAAGAAATTTCATTTTACCAAAACAATACATAAGCACTCTTTAAATTTCTGTTACCTATATAATCTTTACCAATAATAAAAAGTAACAGAAATAATATCAATAATATAAAAACAGAAGAAAATTTTGACAGTACTAGTATAACAGTAATTGAAGAGGGGAAGTGTGTGATTTCTTTCCTTCTCTCAGGATTTTCATAAATCCAGAGAGGCAAGGGTTGGCATCAGCTTGCTGTCTGATTGCCATAGGAGAGTAAGAGGCATGAAAGATTTTTGCTGCTGTTTTTACAGCCTGTTCTCTAACTTGCTACGTATTTGTTTTACACTAAAGCATCAACAGCTTATGCATCAACTTAAGACTACTGTTTGTTCCATTTTAATAAAAAATAAATGTCATCCAGCAGTCTGACTCTCTTTGCCAAGACAGATAAAGCCCAGAAATCAGCTTTCATCAGGAAAATGTTACTCAGATCTTCTTCATGTTGGCTCATTCAATAGGCATCTGTCATGGTGTGTCCCTCGCATCTTCCTCTGTCTTATAAAGCTAAAGCGATGACTGGTGGTCACTTAAGCAGTGGGGGGTTGGGGGATATGTCATTGGGTAAAGGCCACACTAAAATTTTAGGGAAGAAACTATTGTCGAAGTTACCACTTCAACGTTTGTGAAGATATCTTTAGTTAACAGAATATGAGCAACAGAGTTGCATTAAGGCATAACTGTATTTACTGGTTTAATAAGTGAAAAAGTAAGCCAATAGTCTAAGAAGAAAGCTCTGAATTGTGGGAATAGAACACTGGAACATTCTCACTGATTAGCTAAAAAATCCCACAGATATTGCCTATCAGTGTTTTCCACTATATAAAATATCTGAGGTCTTATTTTAGTCTAGACATACATCACAATTAATACACACTAAATTTTGCTCTACTGTATTATGTAAGCCTCAATTCAGATAAGCCTCCACATACGCTACCTGTTAGTCTCTTCTAAAAAATGATCTTTCTTGAATCTGGGGCAGAAGAAAGGAGTTCAAGTAAATAAGTAAAGGGAGTAAAATGGTGTGTTGACAATTTTCAGGACATTTTTTCATTCTGAAGATATTTTTAACTCAGCAATTTGACAGCTGGCACCTATACACACCTATGCACATATACATATGAATATACTTATACGTACATGCAACTTGCATCTCCTTCCTTTTGAGTTAATAGCAAAGTAAACTTGCTCCATAGAGTAAGGAAATCAGCAAGCGACTTAAGCTCTATGTATTGAGATTCTTAATAGGAAATCAAGAAGAGCAGGCATCAATAAATGATTTGGGGAGAGCATTAGTACTTAAAATCAAGAAACTGCACTAGAAAGTTTATCGTAGATTGTCTTTTACAAGTCATCATTTTACAGATGCAGAAATGAGACCAAATGGAATTGTGACTTGTCTTGGGCCATTTGCCTATTTAATTGCTACAGCAGAACAAGAACCCAGGTTTTCTGACTCCCCATCACACTAAAACCATCCGCCCATGGGTTAGGCAGGCAGTGGTTCTAACCCCCTGGCTCCACTCCGGACTAGAAGCTGTTTATCCTTCCAGCCCCTCCTAACAGGAAAGTCCTTGCTGAGTCCCTAAATTTAAGTAGGCCAAGTATTTAGATGGTTACAGAGCACTAGTTCTAGAAAATGATATCTTTTATGTGACTATGGAAAACAATATACCTACAAATGATAAGATACTTCCTACCTCTAATCACAATATTACTGTCACAACATATATCAAAATATATTTAGATATTTTAAGGTATCTGATATTTAAAGATTACCTCATTACAAGAAGATTAATAATAAAATATGATCTCTACATAGTGCTTCACAATTTACAAGTTATTTCACATACATTATCTTATGAAAACATGCAATGTGGAATTTTACTCCTATTCATCCTTTAGTTATTAGTTTAAAAGCTGCTTCTTCTGGGAAGCCCTCCCTAACCTCTATAGACCAAATCAGGCGGCTCTGCCATGTGATTCTCTAGCAGTTAGTTTCCGTGTCTTACTATGTCATCTCCATCTGAGTTCTCTGGGGACAGAAACTGTTTCTATCTCACTCACCAGTGTACACCCAAAACCTAGGAGAGTGCCTGGCACACATTAAAACCTAAATAACTATTTCTTAATGAAGAGAATAAATGAACAAAAGAAATATTCTGACAATTTGGGAGTGAAGGAAAAAAAGAAATTTGAAATGTCAGTTTACTAGAGAAGTAGCTATATAGGCTGAGGGTCAGGTCCTCTATGTAGATCTTTCTTTCCTCCATTTCTGCACCAACACATTTTCTAAAACCTCCATACATTATCATAATGGCTTCTGTGCTGCAACTCTAACAGGGCAATGAGAATGGAGCAGGAATGTTGATGTCTTTTTTTTGCACCTGGTCTACCTAAAAAATATTTTTAAGTCAGAAACTGCCTGAAAGCTTTCTTTCTTGCTAGGTACTGTTGCTATTGAATAGGAACACAGTTTGCTTTGGGAACCCTTCGTATAATAGCCATATACATTAGCTCTCCTTATCAAGCACACAGAATACACTAGAAGAAAGATGGTAGAGATTATCTCCTTCCTACGACTTTGTAAACTTCCCATAAAGGCTTGAAGGTCTGGAAAGTGACAGATAGGGGATTTTATCTTTCACAAAATAATCACAAACGTAGTTAAACCAACTGCACTCTGGAGACCCATACTAATTTGTAATGGGAAGTAAAAGTCACATGGCGCTGGTTAGAATGTGGCTTTTTCAGTCCCAGGATAGCTGATCAATAAAATAATTTTGGCACCACTTAGGCTGGAATAAAATGGCTAACAGAAATGTGCACAATAACTAACATCCAAATTTCTACATCAAATAAATGACACTATTTTCCCCACTTCTCTCCCTCTTCCACTCCATCCCTCTCCCTGTTTAAGCCCCCCTAGGAGTCATTTGTCATCCCTGAAAAGCCCAAATGGCTGACTTTAAAAATATATGTTTATAAAACACTCATACTACGCTCTGCCTCTTAGACTCCCTTGAAATAAAGCAGCCATAATCTCTGTGACAGTTGCCACCATTAAGGCTGATCATAAAAGCTGGTAAAGAGGGAGAGATGCTGATTTACCATTCATTGCTATGCTCGTATATCCTCTTTCTAATAAAATTCAGGAAAATTATTACTTTCTGAAAGCTTAGCGCTTCAACATTTGTATTTTGAACCTCCTCTACTGTAAGATTTCAATGTTCCCTCATGCTATATTTTTCTTCCCAAAGAACTGCCAATGTAAATGTGCCACACTTGAGCTCCATGGCATACTGAGTTGAAAGAGCATACATCCTACATCTATAGTGGAAAATTTGGTGTTTAGGGAGCAATGAGGCAAGCTATAACTCAGACTTAGAGATAAATGCTGTTTGAGGCTCTAGTTCCATTTATGGATATAATATAATTTGAAAAGCTTAGATATCTTTCCCATAAGAATTTTTACTCCCAAGATTTAGTTAAAATAGTGGTGCCACAATGTTTGATATGAATAATACCCTATTTGTAATTTTTTCTTTAAGCTTTATCTAACACATTAATATAAATGAAGTCAAGTAGCACTGAAAGTACACAACAATAATGTGTAGCAAATGCTGAAATGATTGGCATATATATATCTGAATAAGATGTAGGACTCCAAGAATATATGGTATTAATTTGATTTAGCTTGATGCTTTAATATGTTACTATGACTTAACTCAAAATTATATTGTAGAAACACTGAGTTTTTAAATGAGCTTTTGACCTAGCCATATTACTAATTGTGAAACTGTATCCCCTCCAGAATACCAGAGAGTTTTTCAATATAAAGTGATCGCTACATCACTCCCTCCACACACACACATTGAATCATGCATACACACTCCCACCTTAAACATAAGAAAAACAAAAAATAAAAAAAGGCAAAGGTCCAAACTAGGACATTGATTCATACTACTTCAATACAATCATACTCCTCCAAAAAATACAAAGTCATAGTGTCAATTCCACAATTTGTTTATTTTTTCCCTTAATAAATGCGTATTGAGTACTTATTAGGTAGAAGTCACTTTGCTAGATGTTACAGATAAAATGAAGAATGAAACTGATACAGTGTATTTTATTTTCTAAGCATAGAAATTTAGGTGAGAGAGTAAAAAGCAAAGTACTTGAGATTGCGTTAAGTGTCAGAGAGAAAAATATAGTATTATAACATAGAGCGCATTGTCACACTCAGAGGTATGTAGTCTCACTTTATATACATATTGCTTGTGCCATTTGTCTACCCAATAAAGTCACCATCACTGTTCCTTCCTAGAGATTGAAACAGTTAGTTATTCTAGTAAAGGTTTACACTCAACTCTGCCTAAAATACTTGAGGAAGGGAGCTGGAAAGAAAAATTAAATTTACGAAACAAGAATCAGAAGCCAAGATTGTGAGCTCTTTGTGGGAAATGGGAGTGAGTCTTGAGTTTTGTCAGACACATAGCAGATAAGCTGGATGGATGGATGGGTGGGTGGATGTACAGACAGATGGAAAGATGGAGAAGAAACTCAGAAAAGTCAAGGAAGGGTCCTTAATGTCAACACTAACAACAAATATTTAATGAGTGCCCATGGTGATACAGGTACAGATTTAGAGCTTAAGGACACATAATACTATTGGTAATGGTTAACATTTATTGAGCATTTACTAAGTGCCAAGCACTGTGATGAGAATTTTATATATATTATCTTGCTTAACATTCACAAAAAATTAATGTGGTAGTTATTGTTATTATTATTCTCAATTTGCAGATGAGCAATTATAAAGAAATTTTTAAATTTCCTTGCCCAAGGTCACAGTTAACAATTAAGTGTTCTAGGATTAGTGTCTGGGCATTCTCACTCCACTCTCCTACATCTTATTTTGATAGATTGTCCTATTTAGATAGACCAGCTAACAATCTATTGAGGGAGAGGTTTCTAGATAAATACGTTGGTAAAATAAACATCATGAGACATTATAAATGAAGTACATGTTGTCTCAAAGAAGTAAATATCACATCTAATAAAAATCTGTAGCCCAAAGACTCAACAACCACACTCAGCAACACATTCCAGGTCCTGCAAAGCACTTCCTTTGAAACAATTTACTCTGCTAATTTCTATTACTATTTCAACTGAAATGCTTTATTCCTTTCTTCTTCATTGAAAATCCAGAGTTAATTCTTCCTTTCTCTGTTTTTGGAGTACTTTATACATATTTTTAATTATTATTATTTATTTAGAGATCCACTTCCCCCAGTGAAAACAATTCCCTGCAGGCAAGGACTCTCCATACGTGGTCCCTAACCTCAATGCCTAGAACTGGTGTGTAGCCAATAGCCAATAAATATTCATTCAGTAAACTATAAGATATCTAATTGGCCACACAGATGTAACACAATAGTGTGACCTCAATTTAAATGCAGTAATTGTAACTCAGTTCTAGATTAAATGACTTCTTAATGCACGAAGACTTTTGAAATGACAGGCTTTCAGGCATTATTTTACTACAGTTTCAGATGGATGACTTCTGCACCATAATAAATGAAGAGAATGCTAGAACAGATAAAACCATTAATATTTGCTCAAACATTATGCATCTATGTGTAAGGAGCCAGACTACAAACAACAGATACATGCCACATGTGCATGTACTCCTCGTCTACCCTTCAGGAGACACTGCTAATCCATCGTGACATTTATTTCTTCTGAGCCTGGGCTGAATGGTAGCATCCTCTTCAGCACGACATTTAGCAGAGTCACTGCCAGCTGACAGGAGCTTCACTATTACTTAACACTCACTCGTCATGCTTGACCTGGACCAAGTCACATAGTTTTCCTGTCTAACGTTTTGTCATGTAGTACCTTCTTCTTTCAGTGAGGGAGGAAAGCATATGTGAATCTCAGGGAAATACTAGATAATCAAGGTTCCAGATTTTATTTGAGCCAGCTGGGCCCCAAGCGCCAGTTTATAGACTACTGTTGATCTGCAATTGATTTTTCACCACTTCGTGAGGGAGAAAAAGAAGAGAACAGAAAAATAGTCCACATGCTAATCTGACTGGCTGCATTAGAATCACCTAGGGAGCTTTTTGAATATATAGATCACGAGTCTTAAATCAACATTTCTAGGGATTAAGTCTAGAAACTGTGTGAATGTATACATGTATATTATAAGGTCCACTCAGGTTCAGGTACTGCTGAATGTGTCTGTAGGTATATTTTCAGCTGAATATTTTTGGAACAGGATACCTTATTCTAAAACTGTGTCATTTTTATCATTCTTGAGCTTTTTATCTTTCATTTTTGAGATAATGGAAACAGTAAATAGTAGTAGCAAGGGTTTCTTGTGTTACTTTTTTTAATGCTGTACTAGGCAAAATAGAGTTGGAACTCCTATAGAAGGCTCCTTTTTCTGAAATTTTTCTGATCTTTTAAACCCAAGACTCTGAAAGCCATAGGCCTACTGGTACCCACCTCTCAGATTAGACAAGTCTGCACATTCAGGGTAAAATGGTGAGTGGAATAAGACTGCCAGAAATCTATTTTTATTCAGAACTGAAGAAACTCCTGAGAGATAACTCAGCTCAAAAGGGAAAAAATGTCAAGAAGACAAGCTTGGCTAAGCAGCAAATCCTTCCAGAAAATGGAGGGGCATGCTTGCAAGTGTTTGTCATACGTCTGGCCCTGGCACAGGTCTTTAAGTCTAGGTGCTGTGCAGTGGGGTTATGAGAGGAAAGGAAAAGGGGGAAGGTTATAACATAAGAAATAAGGGGCTTCCCTGGTGGCACAGTGGTTGAGAGTCTGCCTGCCAATGCAGGGGACACAGTTTCGAGCCCTGGTCTGGGAGGATCCCACATGCCGCGGTGCAACTGGGCCAGTGAGCCACAACTACTGAGCCTGCACGTCTGGAGCCTGTGCTCCGCAGCGAGAGGCCGTGACAGTGAGAGGCCCGCGCACAGCGATGATGAGTGGCACCCACTCACCGCAACTGGAGAGAGCCCTGGCGCAGAAACGAAGACCCAACACAGCCAAAAATTTAAAAATAAATTAATTAATTAAAACAGAAATAAGAACCAAGCTCTTCGTTAAAACCCCCAAAAGATATTGAGGTTTGGAAACACCTTTAAGAATGTAGCACATAGGGCTTCCCTGGTGGTGCAGTGGTTGAGAGTCCACCTGCTGATGCAGGGGACGTGGGTTCGTGTTTTGTCCGGGAGGATCCCACATGCTGCGGAGCGGCTGGGCCAGTGAGCCATGGCCACCGAGCCTGAGCATCCGGAGCCTGTGCTCCGCAACGGGAGAGGCCACAACAGTGAGAGGCCCGCGTACCGCAAAAAAAAAAAAAAAAAAAAAAAAAAAAGAATGTAGCACATAAAGGGGCAGAGGCACTATTCCATGTGCCACTGGGTAGCTTGACTGTCTCAGAGCTTTCAGCATACCTGCGGCAGTGGCAGCTTGATGGGAAGCAGAGAAGCTGCCATGAGCAAGGAGTAACCACAGAGCTTGGCCAAATAGGGCAGCAGAGCCCAGAGTGGAGATCAGCAGTGTTTGAGACGCAGCAGTCTGAGGGGTGGTAGCAGTGCCCAGCAGCAGTAGTGACCCCTAGCATACAGTGTGGCACCCAACAGCCAAGTCCACTGTGAAGCGGTGCTTAGGGCACACCATATGGTTCTCTGCGAGCACTTATGAGAGACCTTCCAGAAATGAGGTAAAGAGGGAAAGAGTTCTTTGTATGGGGGCTCAGGGTCAGCATTAGTAGACTCTGACAAGAGCCCAAGAGGTTTTGACACATAATCTGACTGCTACCCTATTTCAAGTCCCAGTATAGTCTGGATGACCCCATTTCAAGTCCCACTGTAGTCTAGTCCACAGAGCAAGCAGCCTCTATGAAATAAGAATGCAAGACACATTAGCAAATCCCACAGGAGCACTCCCTCATGATCCTCTAGGTTCTGAATTTCTCTTTTGGTCACATACACACTGGGTCAAACTGTCCGGGGAAATGAGAAATGACCCTAGCACAGAATGCATCAAAACTAATTCAAGCCATCACCCAAATGGCCCGAGGGAAGATCTTTTTCACAACTACTAAATTTTTATACTAGAAATAAATAGGGGTGGCTGCCCATCCCTCAGTAATTCTCCAACCAGCATATGTGTATTATCCCAATTAGTCTACCAGAAAGAGACCTCACTCCCCTGGCCAAAGCAATGGGCTGATCTAACCTCCTCCCTTGGCTGTGGCAATTGGTGCAAGAATCAAATTAGCATCCTTTCCTAGTTATTTTTCAAACAGAAGCTAAGAGAGATTACTCTGTTTTTACTGTTTTTTTTTTTCCTGATTGAATACCCGTGCAACCAGAAAAAAGTTCATCTGCAGTAGAAATAAGTGAGGTTGAAACAGAAAGAAGCAGAGAGGAGGGATGGAGAGGAAAGTGTACAATGGAATTCAAGGCCCTAGTTTCCATCTCTGAGGTCCTTAGAACTACTGTGGCTCTTGTAGCAAGTCATTTGACTGCATTAACTATTCTCAGTGCATGAATAAATTCCCTAGTTTGAGTTGGCTTTCTGTCACTTGCAAACAAAAGAATCCAGTACCTGTGAAGATGTTTCCAGCTGCAAGTAAGAAAAATTTACTAATAATATCCTAAACTTTAAGAATATTGATAATTTATAAGTCTAGAAGTGATCCCATTTTCAAAAATGCCATCAACAAGGACAAAGTTTCTTTTTCTCCTCCTACTCTGTCCCTCCCAGAGTATAAAATTTGCCTTGGGCTTGTAGCCTCATGGTCATAAGATGGCTGCCACACCACTGGGCATCATATCCTCATGTCTCAACATGCAAAGCAGGAAAAGAGAGAAGGGTACAAATGAGCCCTGTTACTTAAGGAGGAAAATATTTACCTCAGCAAATTTCTTCTTACATCTTATTGGCTAGAAATGCTAGCACTATTACTAGCTTATACCTCACAATTTGTACCCATGACTGGGTACTTTGCTAACAGCATTCTGTTAGCAATGAAGAAAGGGAAATTAACGTTGGAGTGAGCAACAAATAGAGTCTTTCCCAAATCTACAGGGATTTGAGGTTCAGGGAGTATAATTGTGGTCATATTTCAACTTGGATTCTTGAGTGATTATTGTGAAGAAGGAGAAGAAGAAAAAGAAGCGGGAGGAGGAAAAAAGAAGAAAAAGAAAGAAGAAAGGAGGGGGAGGAGGGGAAGGAGGAAAAAAGAAGAAAGAAGAAGATGACTTTTAACTCTGAACCAGGCCTTATTCTAAAAAATGTACATAATTCTTAGTTCTCTGCAACCTTGCAGCACTCAATGAGATAGATGTTATTATTACCAGCGTATTAGACATGAGAAAAGAGGCATCTAGGAACTAAGTAACTCATGCAAAGCTGCATAGCTAGAAATTACGGTGTCAAGATTTGAACTCAAAAATCAAACCCTGGAGATGAAGATCTGTTATACTGTATTGCACTAGACTGTCTCTCTTCATAATCAAATGAGATAAGAGTAGTAAGAAAATATGCAGTTTGTGCACATGAAAAATATTATTGTTAAAGTATTATTTCTCCTTAGACTGACCTTGAAATTATAGATGCTGTATTTCCAAAAAGATTACATTAATTCCAAAATGTAGATCATTCCCACTAACCTCCTTTCTGGTCCTTTCTATGCACACAAATGACAGGGTATAGAGTTAGAAAATCCTGTGTAAGGGGAAATACAGAACAATTCAATTAATAATTTCAATTTCATTTGGCATTAAAGGCGTTTCAAAAATAGATATCTTTATCTCAATGAAAGCAAGACCATCAAATGAAAAGAAATCCCTCTGAAGACTGAGAACTCAATGGCACTAAATTAGTCAATGGATTTAAAATTACAAAGACTTAAAGCCCAGAGAAGACTTTTATAGTGTCTTTTATCCAGTGACTTTGGATAGTTTGCCTTGGGAGAAAGACAAAATTCATTCTAAAGAAGTGTGAGAGCTAAAACTCAAAAAAAAGTACTCTTACAACTGTAAAAAGACAGATGACATTGAACAGTGTAATATCATTTTCCAAGCAGACTGCCTTAAAAACAGAGGGGAACAAAGTAAATTTAGATTAAGCCAGTCTAAAAGTTCAGTAAACAAAACTTATTAGAATTTAGGAACCTAACTTTCTGTTCTTATTCTTAATGATTTCAACTCTTAGTCATACAGGCAAACTTTTTAAAAAACAAGTATAATTCTTGTCTCAACAGTTTCCCTTTAATTAACTCTCTGGTCTAATGTCAGCCAATTGTTTTCAAACGGTGATTAACTTCTGCTCCACTGTGTGAAGTGACCAAGCTGTGTCTCTATAGCAGCTGCCATTTCATACCTGAAGAGGCAAAGGAGATGACTGCCTGCTGGAGTGGTATAATAACTGGGGAACATAAAAATGAAAATGCCCTTGAAATCTTCAATAGATAATGTTAATAGCTACTACTCAGCCACATAGATGACTTGTTCCCTTTATCTCCAGTAGAAAAGAGAGCAGGATTATCAATATAATCCTATAAATTATATAAAATAAATTAATTGGAAACCTAGTATTAAACAACCAAGGTTACTCAAGCCACTCACTTTATACAACAAATAATTCAGCTTAGTTCAGTTTTTTGAGAGTTAGGCAGAGAAAAGAAGTTTGCTTGAAGTATCAATTTATTCATCCATATTAAACACCTTCATTCATCTAAGCACTGAACTAGGACCAGTGATAGAAATGAGGTAGTCCTAGACCTTGACATCAAATTAGCCATAGAATCCTCCACAGCTCAAGAAACTAGAAATTTACCTATCCCCTGAAACTGATACAAAATTTTGCCCTGCATTCAGGAATCTGAGCATTCCATTGACCACACATATGATTTTTTCTCAGTTTTTCTTGGGTATAAAAAATGACATTTTCATACACCCATAAGATTTCAAAAAAAAATGTTTAAATCACTGAAATCATCTCCCTAACACTGTTAGCAGAAAACCCCAAAACAACATATCTTCACTGATTCTTCTAATACCTTGGTTCTACTCAACACTAAAATATGCAGAATTCATCCACCAATGAATCACCTGGATGTCAATGTGACATTATTATCTGGTAGTTTCTATATATCTAGAGGTAGCCAAATGCTTGGCATCCAATCACCAAAGTATTTGAATGACTGATCTACTCCTAACTGTCATCTCAAAATTTTAAAGTAGAAACTGAATATCAAGAAATTCTTTTAACTCAAATCCCTTATGCTTTAACTTCATCACCTTCTTTCTTCTTGTTTTGTTGTGATGCAGAGAGAATAATGCTTATAATTTTCCATGTCCTGGTCTTGAGAAAAAACAGTGGTTCTATTGATTAACACTGGTAATGTTTGGAAATTTATGCTAGATAATAACTCTACCATTATTGAGATCAATTAATATATTTATTCAACAATTATTCAGTAGCTATATGGACCAGATACTATATTACATACATGGGATGAAATGGTGAGACACAGCCTTACTCTCTTGAAACTTCTAGTCTTCTAGGAGAGACAGAAACATAATTATACAGACATATGTAGAACTGTGACAAATGATTTTACATAGGAAGTACCCATGTTGTAAAAGCCTAAAGTAACAGAACATGACTTTTTGAAGGCAATAAGACAAGGCTTTCTTAGGCAAATGAACCTCAGGCTGAGAAAGAAAGAAGAATTGGTGGAAGAGAAAAACAGTGTCCTAATCAGAGGTAAGAGTATATGCAAAGGCCCTGTGGCAAGAGAAAGCATGGATATAAGGCAGCAGTTCTCTCAGTGTGGTCAGAAACCTCTATGAAAATACTCAAAGGTATCTTCATAATAATATAAGATGTTACTTGCATTTTCCACTATAGTTCTCTCATGGATGTGCTGTGAAATTTTCCAGTGGCAACATGATGTGTGATATTGCAACAGATTTAATGCAGAAGCAGATAAGAATCTAGGAGTCTTTTTAAGCCAGATACTAAAGAAATCTGCAGAAATGGAAAGCAAAGCCACTTTTCTTACTAGTTTTTTTAAATCTGGAACAATACAGTTAATTTTTATTAAACAACAATTAACATGAAATAGCCCATTAATGTTTATTTTTAATGAATTAATAAATTACCACTCTTAACATTTTTTAGTTTTTATTTCTAATTATGGTAAACATCAATAAATACAACACACACACAAAAAAACTCATTGTCATCCTCAATAAATTTAAGATAATAAAGGGAAGGGGTCCTGAGGCCAAAAACATTTGAAACCTGCTTATATGAAGAATGGATGGTGTAGCTGAAGCAGAGAAGAGTGAGAAAGAAGATATCAGAGTACTGCTTCCTCTTTCTCTGACACCCCCTCCTCAACAATATCCCACTTATTTCCTTTCAATTTAGGGAAAATAACTAACCTGTCTGTCAAAATTACACAGATATGCATGCATATACGCACATGCGCATGAATGTGTGTGTGCATGTCTATGTATGAAATGAGGAAGACTAACAGCAGTTGTTTGGTTCCTGGAATCAGGGCTGGCCATATACTTTGCAGAGCCCAATGCAAACTGAAAATGTGGAGCCCCTTATTCAGAAAGCAGAAAAGAAGTGCTGTTAAAGGGACTAAAATATTTTTTTCTTTTCTTCAGTGATGTCTCTGTCACACACACACACACACACACACACATCTGGTGTTTGTTATTTGCTATGTAATGTTATTCTAAGAAAATTAAAATTTTAACTTATTAAAATGAATTTTACTGTGCATTTTTATATTGTGCAGTGTTGGTTTGAAATGCACACATAATACGTGGAGTCACCAAAATGACACAATGTATTTCATAGCTCATGCCTGCATTAGTTTTCCTTTCCACCTGAATAGTGGAAATGTCACCACTATTTTTCTTTCATTTCTTGATATACACACATTCTACCAATACTCTTACTTTTAGTTTATTGATGAGTAAGGAAAGACTGAAAGTGAAACTGTAGGGTACCCTCTTCCCCTTTTCTTCTGTGGCATCACTTAGAGCACAAGTATTTAGCTAATACAGGGAAGTACCACAAGTAAGAAATGATAAGCTGTTTGGTCATCTGTGTTTCTTAGAAACCCCACTGGCTTTTTTCTGTGTTTGAAGCAAATTCTGGTTCAAATGGAAAGTGTGGTATCTTCACTTAGTGTGGTACACTATGTAATGACACCCCCCACCCTCCACCTCCTAGTCACCAAACCTGTGAATATGTTACCTCACATGGCAAAAGGGACTTTGTAGATGTGATTTAATTAAGGATCTTGTGATGGTGAGATTATCCTGGATTATCCAGGTAAACCCAAGGTAATCCTTAAAAGAGGAAGAAAGAAGGACCAGAGGGTCAGATAAAGCAATGTGACAATAAGAACAGAGAAAGAAACTGGAAAATGCTATTTTTCCAGCATTTCCAGGGGATGCAGCCATGAGGCAAAGAATGCAGGCAGTCTCTAGAAGCTAGAAAAAAGTCTTTGATTTCAGCCTCAGACTTCTGACTTTCATATCTGTAAGAAAATTTGTATTGTTCAAGCCACTAAGTTGGTGGTATTTTATTACAGCAGCAATAGGAAATTAACATGCTAAATTGCAGAGGGACTCACTCTGTCTTTCAAAATCCCACACATGGTGGTCTACCAGAATTCTGTGCTCATCACAAAAGCAAAATACAAATGGGGCTGTGGGGAATGGCAGACAGGTGTATTGTGTGTATCTCCTCTGCTCATGCACATACCCCATGGTCCAACTGGACTTCTCTTACAAAACAGGTTCAAAGATAAAATTAAGACTTTTAAGACAGTGACAAGAGAAAATTAAACCAAGCATGGGGCCATTTGAGCACAAGGTCCAGTGCAAATGCACAGGTTGCTCGCCTGTCAGTGTTGCTTAGAAGGAATAATCTCCAAAAGTAAAACCAGTTGGTGGGAGTTGAGAAAAATACAGTGCTAACTGCAGTAATTGCCAGTACTCAAATCTGTTGTTGTTTTTTTAAATTCAAATTTTAGATTCTTTTTAGAATAAAATAGACTCTTCTCTGTTTACAATGTTATTTCTGAGTTGCAGAAATTCTCTCTCCATGTTTCTCTCTGTGTTATCATTTTTTTCTCCTGCATTTCCCCCATTCAATCTTGGCTGACAAAATCAGACAGACAGAAAGCACTAGGTTGCTTTTTTCTTACATCTGGAGTGCAAACCTTAGCAGCATATAGCACTTCTCCAGGTCTGTCAAATCAAATTGGGTTTTTATAATACAGGTTTCCAAGCCCTGCTCCATTATTCTTTCAAACACGTACATACATGCACAGAATTTCCAGGTCTGAAGTCCAGAAAAATGTACTTTTTTAAAGCTCTGTAATTGATCCTGACTGTTGCTGCTGTTGAGAAACACTGAGAAACTCCATCATTTCAATGTTTCAGAGAACCAAGATTTGGAAGTTTTCCTCAAGATCAGTAGCTTTCAGAAGCCACCAACAGCCAGCCAAATAGACAGTGAAGCCAACATAAGTCACATACAAGTTGGCTGCAAAGGTCTCAGTATTTTTTTTTCCTAAGAAATTGAATGTTCTGAACCTATGGATGCCAGGGGGGAAGAGTGGGGGGAGGGATAGATGGGGAGTTTGGGACTGACATGTACACACTGCTATATTTAAAACAGATAACCAACAAGGACCTACAGTCTAGCACAGGGAATGCTGCTCAGTATTCTGTAATAACCTAAATGGGAAAAGAATTTGAAAAAGAATAGATACATGTATATGTATAACTGAATCACCTTGCTGTACACCTGAAATTAACACATCATTGTTAATCAACTGTGCTCCAATATAAAATAAAAATTAAAAAACAAAGAAACTGAATGTTCAGGTGCAAGGGGATGAAGGTGGCTTTAAAAAATTAACAAAATCTAAGGAAAAGGGTAAATTAACTTTGAAGACTCAGAGTGAACAAAACCCTAAACCTTGTTTAGTTGAGGAACCAAAAGAAAATTTTCAGAAAACTTTGTGGCATCTTCAGTATAATGCAATGAAAAGTGGCCAACAAGCCCAGGGAATCAAAGGAAAAAAATACAATAAAATAAAAGGACAGTTAAATGAGGAGACACAAAGACAACAAAGTAAGATGTAAATGGAGATAAATACAATCAAAAGATGTTTCAAAGAAACCAAAATTATAATAGCCAAACAAAAAATCTGCATAATACTTTTTAAAGTGCTTAAATAACAATGAAGAAATAAAATGAAAATGATGTGAGGAAACATTCAATGTAGAGATTAAGAATTAGAATCAAACCAACAAGTATGAGTATTTTCAAGAAACAAGAATATAGGTAATCAAAGAAAAACCAAGACATAATTGAAAATATAAGGTAAACCAAGAAAAAATAAAAAGAGACCATTTTTTAGAACTATTCAGACAAACTTTTTTTTTAAGTAGCGCAATCAAGGAAAAACCTCTATGAAAAGGCAGAGAAAACTAAAATGATTAACCAGGAAGGAATAAAAACCAGGAGGACTCTGACATCTCTAAAATTACATAACAGAAAAATAAAGAGGCAATATATATAAAATTTCCAGACAAATCAAACTGTAACCTAATAATTAGGCCTAAAAATGTCACTTATTTTTTAAAACATCAGAGAGACTTTCAGATGTACAAGAGCTGATAAACACAACTTCTGCCCTTCTTGAAAATTTCCTAAAGATATTAAAACTGAGTTAAAGAGAGACCTTCAAGATGGTGGAGGAGTAAGACATGGAGATCACCTTCCTCCCCACAAATATATCAGAAATACATCTACATGTGGAACAACTTCTACAGAACACCTAATGAACGCTGGCAGAAGACCTCAGACTTCCCAAAAGGCAAGAAACTCTCCATGTACCTGGGTAGGGCAAAAGAAGAAAGAAAAAACAGAGACAAAAGAATAGGGACCGGACCTGCACCAGTGGGAGGGAGCTGTGAAGGAAAGGTTTCCACACACTAGGAAGCTGCTTCACTGGTGGAGATGGGGGGAGGCGAGGGTGGAGGGGAAGCTTCAGAGCAATGGAGGAGAGCACAGCAATAGGGATGCATAGGGCAAAGCAGAGAGATTCCCACACAGAGGATGGGTGCCAACCAGCACTCACCAGCCTGAGAGGCTTGTCTGCTCCCCCGCCAGGTTGGGCGGGGCTCGGAGCTGAGGCTCGGGCTTTGGAGGTCGGAGTGCAGGGAGAGGACTGGGGTTGGCTGCGTGAACACAGCCTGAAGGGGACTAGTGCACCACAGCTAGCTGAGAGGGAGTCCGGGAAAAAGTCTGGACCTGCCTCTGAGACAACAGACCATTGTTTCAGGGTGCACGAGAAGAGGGGATTCAGAGCACCACCTAAATGAGCTCCAGAGATGGACACAAGCCACGGCTATCAGAGACAGGCTTGAAACACTAAGACTGCTGCTGCAGCCACCAAGAAGCCTGTGTGCAAGCACAGGTTGCTATCCACACCTCCCATCCTAGGAGCCTGTGCAGCCCGTCACTGCCAGAGTCCCGTGACCCAGGGACAACTTCCCCGGGAGAACACAGGGTGTGCCTCAGGCTGTTACAAAGTCACTTCGGCCTCTGGCACCACAGGCTCTCCCCACATTCTGCACCCCTCCCTCCCCCTGGCCTAGGTGAACCAGAGCCCCCTAATCAGCTGCTACTTTAACCCTGTCCTGTTTGAGCGAAGAACAGCCGCCCTCAGGCAACCTACACGCAGAGGCAGGGCCAAATCCAAAGCTGAATCCCAGGAGCTGTGCGAACAAAGAGAAACGGAAATCTCTCCCAGCAGCCTTAGGGGCAGCGGATTAAAGCTCCACAATCAACTTGACGTACCCTGCATCTCTGGAATACCTGAATAGACAACAAATCATCCCAAAATAGAGGCGGTGGACTTTGGGACAACTGTAGACTTGGAGTTTGCTTTCCACATCTAATTTGTTTCTGGTCTTATGTTTATCTTAGTTTAGTATTTAGAGTTTATTATCATTGGTAGATTTGTTTATTGATTTGGGTGTTCTGTTGCTTTCTTTCTTTTATATACATTTTTTTTTTCCTTTTTCTCTTTTTGTGAGTGTGTTTGTGTATGCTTCTTTCTGTGATTTTCTCTGTATAACTTTGTTTTACAATTTGTCCTCAGGTTCTGTCTCTCTCATTTTTTTTTTTTTTGTATAGTTTTTAGCGCTTGTTATCACTGGTGGATTTCTACTTTAGTTTGGCTGCTCTCTTCCTTCTTTCCTTCCTTTTTTGTTACTTTTTAATATTTTTACTTTTAATAATTTTTTATTTTAATTATTTTATTTTATTTTTTCTTTTGTTCTTTCTTTTTTTCTCCCTTTTCTTCTAAGCCATGTGGCTGACAAGGTCTTCGGGCTCCAGCCAGGTGTCAGCCCTAGGCCTCTGAGGTGGGAGAGGCGAGTTCAGGACATCGGTCCACCAGAGACCTCCCAGTTCCATGTAATATCAAATGATGAAACCTCTCCCAGATATCTCCATCTCAATGCTAAGACTAAGTTCCACTCAACACCAGCAAACTACAGTGCTAGACAACCTATGTCAAACAACCAGCAAGACAGGAACACAACCTCACCCATTAGCAGAGAGGCTGCCAAATATCATAATAAGGTCACAGACACCCCAAAATACACGACCAGACATGGTCCTGCCCATCAGAAAGACAAGATGCAGCCTCATCCACCAGAACACAGGCACCAGTCCCCTGCACCAGGAAGCCTACACAACCCACTGAACAAACCTTAGCCACTGGGGGCAGACACCAAAAACAACAGGAACTACGAGCCTGCAGCCTGCGAAAAGGAGACCCCCAAACACAGTAAGCTAAGCAAAATGAGAAGACAGAGAAACACACAGCAGATGGAGGAGCAAGGTAAAAACCCACCAGACCTACCAAATGAAGAGGAAATAGGCAGTCTACCTGAAAAAGAATTCAGAGTAATGATAGTAAAGATGATTCAAAAACTTGGAAATAGAATGGACAAAATACAAGAAATGTTTAACAAGGACCTAGAAGAACTAAAGAGCAAAGAAACAATGATGAAAAACACAATAAATGAAATTAAAAATTCTCTAGAAGGAATCAATAGCAGAATAACTGAGGCAGAAGAATGGATAAGTGACCTGGAAGATAAAATAGTGGAAATAACTACTGCAGAGCAGAATAAAAAACAGAATGAAAAGAATTGAGGACAGTCTCAGAGACCTCTGGGAAAACATTAAATGCACCAACATTCGAATTATAGGGGTCCAAGAAGAAGAAGAGAAAAAGTAAGGGACTAAGAAAATATTTGAAGAGATTATAGTTCAAAATTTCCCTAATATGGCAAAGGAAATACTCAATCAAGCCCAGGAAGCACGGAGAATCCAATACAGGATAAAAACAAGGAGAAACACGCCAAGACTCATATTAATCAAATTATCAAAAATTAAATACAAAGAAAAAAATATTAAAACCAACAAGGGAAAAACAACAAATAACATAAAAGGGAATCCCTCTAAGGTTAACACCTGATCTTTCAGCAGAAGCTCTGCAGGCCAGAAGGGAGTGGCAGGACATATTTAAAGTGATGAAAGAGAAGAACCTACAACCAAGATTACTCTACCCAGCGAGGATCTCATTCTGATTTGATGGAGAAAGTAAAATCTTTACAGACAAGCAATAGATAAGAGAATTTAGCACCACCAAACCAGTTTTACAACTAATGCTAAAAGAACTTCTCTAGTCAGGAAACACAAGAGAAGGAAAAGACCTACAATAACAAACCCAAAACAATTAAGAAAATGGTAATAGCAACATACATATCAATAACTACCTTAAATGTAAATGGATTAAATGCTCCAACCAAAAGATATAGACTGGCTAAATGTATACAAAAACAAGACCTGTATATGCTGTCTACAAAAGACGCACTTCAGACCTAGGGACACATACAGACTGAAAGTGAGGGGATGGAAGAAGATATTCCATGCAAATGGAAATCAAAAGAAAGCTGGAGTAGCAAGTCTCATATCAGACAAAAGAGACTTTAAAATAAAAACTATTACAAGAGACAAAGAAGGACACTACATAATGATCAAGGGATCAATCCAAGAATAAGATAATAACAATTGTAAATATTTATGCACCCAACACAGGAACACCTCAATACATAAGGCAAATGCTAACAGCCATAAAAGGGGAAATCATCAGTACCACAATCTAAGTAGGGGACTTGACAGATTATCCAAAATGAAAATAAATAAGGAAACACAAGCTTTAAATGATACATTAAACAAGATGGACTTAATTGATATTTATAAGACATTCCACCAAAAACAACAGAATACACTTTCTTCTCAAGTGCTCATGGAACATTCTCCAGGATAGATCATATCTTGGGTCACAAGATAAGCCTCAGTAAAATTAAGAAAATTGAAATCGTATCAAGTGTCTTTTCCAACCACAACGCTATGAGACTAGATATGAATTAAAGGAAACAAATCTGGAAAAAATACAAATACATGGAGGCTAAACAATACATTACTAAATAACCAAGAGATCATTGAAGAAATCAAAGAGGAAATTAAAAAAGTACCTAGAAACAAATGAAAATGAAAACATGATGACCCAAAACCTATGGGATGCAGCAAAAGCAGTTCTAAGAGGGAAGTTTAGAGCAATACAATCCTACCTCAAGAAACAAGAAATATCTCAAATAAACAACCTTAACTTACACCTGAGAAAGAATTAGAGAAAGAAAAAAAAAACTCCCAAAGTTAGCAAAAGGTAGGAAATCATAAAGATCAGATTATAAATAAATGAAAAACAAATGAAGGAAACAACAGAAAAGAGCCATAAAACTAAAACTATGTTTTTCAAGAGGATAAACAAAATTGATACACCATTAGCCAGACTCATCAAGAAAAAATGAGAGAAGACTCAAATCAATAGAATTAGAAATGAAAAAAAAGTAAAAACTGACACTGCAGAAATATAAAGGATCATGAGATCACTACAAGCAACTCTATGCCAATGAAATGGACAACGTGGAAAAAATGGCAAATTCTTAGAAAAGCACAACCTTCTGAGACTGAGCCAGGAAGAAATAGAAAATATAAACAGACCAACCACAAGCACTCAAATTGAGACTGTGATTAAAATCTTCCAACAAACAAAAGCCCAGGACCAGGTGGCTTCACAGGCAAATTGTATCAAACATTTAGAGAACAGCTAACACCTATCCTTCTCAAACTCTTCCAAAATAGAGCAGAGGGAGGAACACTCCCAAACTCATTCTATGAGGCCACCATCACCTTGATACCAAACCAGACAAAGATGTCACAAAGAAAGAAAACTACACGCCAATATCACTTATGAACATAGATGCAAAAATCCTCAATAAAACACTAGCAAACAAAATCCAACAGCACATTTAAAAGATCATACACCATGATCAAGTGGGGTTTATCCCAGGAATGCAGGATTCCTCAATATACGCAAATCAATCGATGTGATAAAACATATTAACAAATTGAAGGAGAAAAACCACATGATCATCTCAATAGATGCAGAAAAAGCATTCAACAAAATTCAACACCCATTTATGATAAAAAAAATCCTCCAGAAAGCAGGCATAGAGGGAACTTACCTCAACATGATAAAGGCCATATATGACAAACCCACAGCCAACATCGTTCTCAATGGTGAAAACTAAAACCATTTCCTCTAATATCAGGAACAAAACAAAGTTAGGTTGCCCACTCTCACCACTATTATTCAACGTAGTTTTGTAAGTTTTAGCCACAGCAATCAAAGAAGAAAAAGAAATAAAAGGAATCCAAATTGAAAACGAAGATGTAAAGCTATCACTGATTGCAGATGACATGATACTATGCATAGAGAATCCTAAAGGTGCTACCAGAAAACTACTAGAGCTAATCAATGAATTTGCTGAAGTAGCAGGATACAGAGTTAATGCACACAAATCTCCTGCCTTCCTATACACTAATGTTGGAAAATCTGAAAGAGAAATTAAGGAAACACTCCCATTCACCACTGCAACAAAAAAATAATAAAATACCTAGGTATCAACCTACCTAAGGAGACAAAAGACCGGTATGCAGAAAATTATAAGACACTGATCTAAGAATTTAAAGATGATACAAACAGATGGAGAAATATACCATGTTCTTGGATTGGAAGAATCAACATTGTGAAAATGACTATATTACCCAAAGCAGTCTACAGATTCAATGCAATCCCTATCAAACTACCAATGGCATCTTTCACAGAACTAGAACAAAAAATTTCACAATTTGTATGGAAACACAAAGGACCCCAAATAGCCAGAGCAATCTTGGGAAAGAAAAATGGAGCTGGAGGAATCAGGCTCCCAGACTTCAGACTATGCTACAAAGCTATAGTAATCAAGAGAGTATGATACTGGCACAAAAACAGAAATATAGATCAATGGAACAGGATAGAAAGCCCAGAGATAAACCCATTGCACATATGGTCACCTTATTTTGATAAAGGAGGCAATATATACAATGGAGAAAAGACAGCCTCTTCAATAAGTGGTGCTGGGAAAACAGGACAGCTACATGTAAAAGAATGAAATTAGAACACTCCTAGCATCATACACAAAAATAAACTCAAAATGGATTAAATACCTAAATAGAAGGCCAGATACTATAAAACCCTTAGAGGAAAACACAGACAGAACACACTGTGACAGAAATCACGGCAAGATCCTTTTTGACCCACCTCCTAGAGAAATGGCAATAAAAACAAAAATAAACTAATGGGACGTAATGAAACTGCAAAGCTTTTGCACAGCAAAGGAAAACAAACAATATGAAAAGACAACCCTCAGAATGAGTGAAAATATTTGCAAATGAAGCAACTGACAAAGGATTAATCTCCAAAATTTACAATTAGCTCATGCAGCTCAGTATCAAAAAAACAAACAACCCATTCCAAAAATGGGCAGAAGACCTAAATAGACATTTCTCCAAAAAAGATATACAGATTGCCAACAAACACATGAAAGGATGCTCAACATCACTAATCATTAGCAAAATGCAAATCAAAACTACAATGAGGTATCACCTCACACCAGTCAGAATGGCCATCATCAAAAAATCTACAATCAAAAAATGCTGGAGAGGGTGTGGAGAAAAGGGAACCCTCTTGCACTGTTGGTGGGAATGTAAATTGATAGAGCCACTATGGAGAACAGTATGCAGGTTCCTTAAAAAACTAAAATTAGAACTACCATACGACCCAGCAGTCCCACTACTGGGCATATACCCTGAGAAAACCATAATTCAAAAATGTTCATTGCAGCTCTATTTACAATAGCCAGGACATGTAAGCAACCTAAGTGTCCATTGACAGATGAATGGATAAAGAAGATTTGTCACATATATACAATGGAATATTACTCAACCATAAAAAGAAACGAAATTGAGTTATTTGTAGTGAGGTGGATGAACCTAGAGTCTGTCATACACAGTGAAGTAAGTCAGAAAGAGGAAAACAAATACCATATGCTAACACATATATATGGAATCTAAAAAAAAAAAATGGTTTGAAGAACTTTGTGGCAGGACAGGAATAAAGATGCAGATGTACAGAATGGACTTGAGGACATGGGGAGGGGGAAGGGTAAGCTGGGACGAAGTGAGAGAGTGGCATGGACATATATACACTACCAAATGTAAAATAGCTAGCTAGTGGGAAGCAGCGGCATAGCATAGAGAGATCAGCTCAGTGTTTTGTGGCCACCTAGAGGGGTGGGATAGGGAGGGAGATGCAAGAGGGAGGAGATATGGGGATATATGTATATGTGTAGCTGATTCACTTTGTTATAAAGCAGAAACTAACACACCATTGTAAAGCAATTATACCCCAATAAAAATTAAAAGAAAAAAATGTTGAGTTAAAGAATGGGAAAGTTAGGATATAAAGACAAAAATGGTGCACTATGAAAAAAATTTAACAAAGTTAAATGTAAATAACTATTGTTAATTGGAGTAAAAAATTTGAACAAAAATATAATGATTGAAAGAAGAGATATTGAAGGTAGCATGTATTCAGTTAAGAATGGCTGAAATCCACTCACCACAACCAAGCATAGCCCCTGCTCCCTGCAACTACAGAAAGCCGGCACACAGCAATGAAGACCCAATGTAGCCCAAAAAAAAAAAAGGCTGAATTTCAGATTATAACGTAGATGAAGACTGCAGCTTTCCATTACTAGAGCAGATAAAACTAAAGAAAACAGCCACATTCCATAAGACTAGGAAAATATTTTTTAAAAGATGAAGGGCTGAAGATAAAATATTTGAGTGTAGTACAAAAAGCTTATATTTCTCTGTTACAGTACAAAGATTTTCAAACTGAATTAAGAGACATAATCTAAATATACACTGCTTCCAAGAGACATACCTAAAATAAAATGTCACTAAAATGTTTTTAAAGGATAGGCAAAGATTTATCAAAATGAGAACAAACTGCTTGTAACTAAAGTTTAATAGAATCAAGAATTGACTGTCCTACACTAACAGGATTTTACTATTCCAGTAAATTCTTGCCCAGGAAAATAAATTTTCAAATAACATTACTGTTATTGTGAACTCATAAAAATCCATTATGAACTCATTAAAATCCATTTATCCAAACAATAGGCAGCTCAACTTGCCTCCTCCTTGGGCATTAGGGTAAATAACTCCCTTCTCAGGAAAAGTGATTTCTTAAGTAGGTAAACTTCTCTGTTATCTAAGAACTGTTTATTCATCAAAACTTCCTTCAAAACTCTCATCTTGCTGTGTCCACCTATCCTAAACTATAATATCAAAAACTTTGCACAATTCTATTCAGGTTCCTGCATTGAATACCCACCTTAAACCAAACCACAAAACTCCTTAAATATCCACCCATAGGTGTTTTTCTATCTTACTGCAGTTAAGTAATAAAGCCATCTTCAGTTGAACAATGTCATTTGAGTGTTATTTTCTGAACTGGCAGTCAACAAAATAACCTCAAAAAGTTAACACCAATTATGAGTTAAACTAAATGCTATTATAATTAAAAACAAATTTGGATGTTATTTTATGTTGATAAAAAGATATCATCCACAACAAAGATACAGCAGTCACAAACCTTTAAATGCTAAATATCAAGTCGAATATAAATCAAGTTCAGAGTATTAAATAAAGAAATTGGCTGAAACAAAATAGTTTCTGCACAGGGAGAACTTCTGACAGATCAAGTAGTCAAAAAAGAGAAGAAAAATGGCAGACAAATGCAAATTAAAGAGTCAGAATGATAATTTCAGACAAAAATCAATGTTTAGGCAAGAAACAATAAACTGATAGGTACACTTCTTACTGAGAATTAAAATAGTTCAACTAATAACTTTTTGACAAGAATCAGGTTTTTTTAAAATTAAGGTATAATTGATTTACACTATTAGTTTCAGGTGTACAACATAGTGATCCAATATTTGCATAGATTATATTCCATTTAAAGTTATTACAAAATAATGGTTATAAATCCCTGTGCTATAATGTATCCTTGTTGCTTATCTATTTTACACATAGTAGTTGTATCTCTTAATCCCATATCCCTATTTTGCCCCTCCCCACTTCCCTCTCCCCACTGGTAATCACTAGTTTGTCCTCTATACCTTTGAATCTGTTTCTGTTTTGCTATATATATATTTTTATCTGTTTTATCTTTTAGATACCACATATAAGTAAGATCATACAGTATTTGTCTTTCTCTGTCTGACTTATTTCACTAAGCATAATATTCTCTAGGTCTATCCATGGTATTGCAAATGGCAGAATTTCATTCTTTTTTATGGCTGAGTAATATTCCATTGCATATATATTTCACTTCTTCTTTATCAGTTTGTCTGTTGATAGACACTTGAGTTGCTTCCATATGTTGGCTATTGTAAATAGTGCTGCTATGAATATTGGGGTGCATGTATCTTCTCAAATTACTGTTTTCATTTTTTCCAGACATATACCCAGAAATGGAATTGCTGGTAGTTCTATTTTTAGTTTTTTGAGGAACCTCCATACTATTTTCCATAGTGGCTGCACAATTTACATTCCCACCAATAGTATACAAGGGTCCATTTTCTCCACGTCCTCGTCAACATTTGTTATTTGTAGACTTTTTGATGATAGCCATTCTGACAGGTGTGAGTGATATCTCGTGGTTTTGATTTGAACTTCTCTAATAATTAGCTATAAGCATTTTTATATGCCTGTTGGCCATCTGTATGTCTTCTTTGGAAAAATATCCATCCAGGGTTTTTTTTCCATTTTTTAATTGGGTTGTTTGTTTTTTTTGATACTTAGTTGTATGAGCTGTTTATATATTTTGGATATTAACCCCTTGTGAGTTATATCATTTGCATTCAGTAGGTTGTCTTTATGTTTTATCGATGGTTCCCTTTGCTGTGCAAAAGTTTTAAGTTTATTTAGGTCCCATTTGTTTATTTTTGCTTCTACTTCTTTTGCTTTAGGAGAATGATCCAAAAAAATTATTGCTGTGGTGTATGTCAGAGTGTTCTGCCTATGTTCTCTTCTAGGAATTTTATGGTTTCAGGTCTTACATTTAGGTCTTTAAACCATTTTGAGTTTATTTTTATATATGGTGTGAGGAAGTGTTCTAATCTCATTCTTTTACATGTAGCCATCCAGTTTTTCCAGCACCACTTATTGAAGAACCTGTCTTTACTCCACTGTATTCTTGCCTCCTTTATCATAAATTAATTGACCATAGGTGAACAGGTTTATTTCAGGGCTTTCTATTCTGTTCCATTGATCTATGTATCTGTTTTTGTACAAATACCATGCTCTTTTGTTTACTGTAGCTTTGTAGTATGGTCTGAAGCTTGGAAGCATGATACCTCCAGCTTTGTTCTCTTTTCTCAACTTTGCTTTTGCTATCTAGAACAAATATACATTTGTTCTAGTTCTGTGAAAAATGTTTTGGGTATTTTGATAAGGATTGTATTAAATCTGTAGATCGCTTTGACTAGTACAGCCATCTTAACAATATTAATTCTTCCAGTCCAGGAACACAGGATATCTTTCCATGTATTTGTATAATCTTCAACTTCCTCCATCAGTGTTTTACAGTTTTTAGATTATAAGCCTTTTACTTCCTTGGTTAAGTTTATTTCTAAGTATTTTATGCTTTCTAATACATTTTCAACTGGATTTATTTTACTTTCTCTTTCTGAAAGTTCATTATTCCTGTATAATTGTATATTAATCTTGTATCCTGCAACTTTACTGAATTTATTAGTTCTAATAGTTTTTTGGTGGAGGCTTTAGGGTTTTCTATATAACATAGCACGTCATCTGCAAATAGTGAGAGTTTTACTTCTTTGCTTCCAATTTGGATGCCTTTTATTTCTTTTTTTTCTCTGATGGCCATGGCTAGGACTTCCAGTGCAATGTTAAATAGAAGTGGTGAGAGTGGGTATCCTTGTCTTGTTCCTGATTTTAGAGGAAAGGTTTTCAGCTTTTCAATGTCGAGTATAATATTACCTGTGGGTTTGACATAAATGACCTTTATTATGTTGAGTTATGTTCCCTCTGTATCCACTTTGATGAGAGCTTCTATCATGACTGGATATTGAAATTTGTCAAATGCTTTTCTCTGGGTTTCATCGTTCCCCTTGTTAATGTGGTGTATCACATTGATTGACTTGTGAATACTGAACCATACTTGTGTCTCTGGAATAAATCACACTTAATCACAATGTATGATCCTTTTTATATATTGTTGGATTTGGTTTGCTAATATTTTGTTGAGGATTTTTGCATCTATATTCATCAGAGTTATTGGCCTGTAATTTCTTTTCTTGTAGTATCTTTGGTTTTGGTATAAGGGTAATGGTAGTCTCACAGAATGAATACGGGAATGTTCCCTCCTCTTCAATTTTTTTGAATAATTTGAGGACAGGTATTAGCTCTTTATATATTTGGTAGAATTCTCTTGTGAATCCATCCAGTCCTGGACTTCTGTTTGCTGGGAATTTTTTTATTACAAATTCAATTTCACTATTAGTGATCATTCTGTTCAGATTGTCTGTTTCTTCTTGATTCAGTCTAGGCAGGTTGTATCTTTCTAGAAATTTGTCCATTTTCTTCTAGGTTGTCCAATTTGTTCATAGTATTCTCATAAATTTTTGTATCACTGTAGTATCAGTTGTTATTTCTCCTCTTTCTTTTCTTATTTTGTCTGTTTGGGTCCTTTCCCTTTTCTTCTTGGTGAGCCTGGCTAAAGATTTATCAATTTTGTTTATATATAAAAAAAAAAAAGCAGCTCTTGGTTTCATTGATCTTTTCCATTTTTTTTTCCATTTTTTTTTCTATATATATATATATATATTTTGGTCTCCATTTTATTTATTTTCTCTCTGGTCTTTACTATTTCCTTCCTTCTGGTGACTTTGGGCTTTGTTCTTGTTCTATTCTTTTAGGTGGTAGGTTAAGTTGTTTGAGATTTTTCTTGTTTCTTAAGGAAGGCCTGCATTTCTGTAAACTTCACTCTTAGAACTGTTTTTGTTGCATCCCACAGATTTTGGAGAGTTGTGTTCCCATTTTCATTTGTCTCTAGGTATTTTCTGATTTCCTCTTTGATTTCTTCATTGACCACTGGTTTTTTGTAGCATGTTGTTTTGTCTCCACATGTTTGTGCTTTTCCCATTTTTCTTTCTGTAATTGATTTCTAGTTTCATACCACTGTGGTCAGAGAAAATACTTGATATAATTTCTAGCCTCTTAAATTTGTTGAGACTTGTGGCCTAGTATGTGACCTACCCTAGAGAACATTCCATGTGAACTTGAAAAGAATGTGTATTCTGTTGTTTTGGATAGAATGTCCTGTAGATATCTATTAAGTCCAAATGATCAGTCATGTCATTTAAGACCACCGTTGCCTTACTGATTTTCTGTCTGGATGATCTGTCCATTGATGTAAGTAGGGTGTTAAGGCCTCTAGCTATTATTGTATTATTGTCAATTTCTCCCTTTATGTTTATTAGTATTTGTTTTATATATTTAGGTGCTCTTGTATTGGGTTCCTATATGTTAATAAGCATAATATCCCCTTCTTGTGTTAGTCCCTTTATCATTATATAATGTCCTTCTTTGTCTTTTGTTGTATCCTTTGTTTTAAAGCCTATTTTGACTGATATGAGTATTGTTACCTCTGTTTCCTTGTATTTTCCTTTTGCATGAAATATTTTTCCATTTCCTCACTTTCAGTCTGTTTGTGTCTTTAGCTCTGAAGTGAGTTTCTTTTAAGTAGCACATAGATGGGTCTTGTTTTTTAATCCAATCAGCCACTTTATGTCTTTTGATTGGAGAATTTAGTCCACTGACATTTAAAGTAATTATTGCTAGGTATGTACTTATTGCCATTTATTACTTGTTTTCCAGTTGTTTTATAGTTTTTCTTTGTTTATCGCTTCTTTTTGTTTCTTCCCTATGGTTTGATAGTTTCTTTGTGTTCCTTTCTTTTTGTGTGTATCTATTGAAGGTATTTGATTTTTGGTTACCCTGGGCTTCATATATGTTGACCTATAACTTTATCTACTTGATTTAAACTGGTAGTCATTTAAGGTCAAACATATTCTAAAAGATCTATTTTTTTTTACTCTCCTCCCTCACATTTTATGTTTTTGATGCCATATTTTACATCTTCATGTTTATCCCTTCACTGTTTATTGTAGTTATAGATGTTTTTACAATTTTTCATCTTTTAATCTTCTTACTGGCTTATTAATTGGTTCATCTCCATTCCTTACTACATATTTGCCTTTCCTATTGTGATTTTCCCTTTCTTCTAGATTCTTATTTCTTTTCCACTTAGAGAAGATCCTTTAATATTTCTTTTAGAGTAGGTTTAATATTGATGAACTTGTTTTGCTTGTCTAAGAAGTTTTTGCTTGTCTAAGAAGTTATTTGTCTCTCCTTTGATTCTAAATGCTTATCCTGCTGAGTAGAGTATCCAAAGTTGCAGATTTTTCCCTTTCAGGACTTTGAATATATCATGCCACTTCCTTCTGTCCTGCAAAGTTTCTGTGGAAAATTCAGCTGATAGTCTTATGGAGATTCCTTTGTGTATGACTGTTTTTCTCTTGCTGCCTTCAGAATTCTCTCTTTAGGTTTTGCCATTTTGCTATGATATGTCTCAGTGTGGGTCTGTTTGGGTTCAGCTTATTTGGGACGCTCTGTGCTTCCTGTGCCTGGATATCTGTTTCCTTCTTCTGGTTTGGGAACTTTTCAGCCATAATTTCCTCAAAAATATTTTCTATCCCCTTATCTATCTCTTCTCTTTCTGGGACTCCTATAATGCGAATGTTGGTCAGCTTACTGTTATCCCAGGGATCTCAAACTATTTTCATTTTTGTTAATTTGGGTTTTGTTTGTTTGTTTTTGGCTGTGCCATTCAGCATGTATCATCTTAGTTCCCCGACCAGGGACTGAACCTGTGCCCCCTGCAGTGGAAGTGTCGTCTTAACCACTGGACTGCCAAGGAAGTCCCTTGTTTTTCTTTTTGTTGTTCTGAGTCAATGATTTTCATTATTCTATCTTCCAGATCACTTATGCATTCTATCACTTATTTGTTATTCACTCCATTATTTTTTACTTTAGTTATTGAATTCTTCATTTCTGAATGGAACTTTTTGTATTTTCTACTTCCTTGTTAAATTTTTCACTGTGTTCATCTATTCTTTTCCCTAATTCAGTTAACATTCTTATCATCAATGCTTTAAATTCTTTATCTGGTAAATTGTTTATTTGTTTTATTATTTATTTTTTCAGGGTTTTTCTCTCGCCCTTTCAACTAAGACCAGTTCCTCTGCCTTTTCATTTTGCTTAACTTTCTCTGCCTCTATGAATTTAGGTGAAACAGTTACCTATTGCAGTCTTGAAGTGGTATTCTTATGTGGGAGGCATTTCTATACAGACTGTGTGTGTTCAATGCCTTTGGTAGGAGAGCTGGATTTGACATATATACAAGTCACATCTTTCCTCAGGGTGTGCTGGCAGCTATCACTTTGGTGCAGGTGTCACTAGAGATGCAGGGGCTAGAGGAGGAGCTGGGTGTGAGGTGGCACTTCCCTCTGCTCACTGGCCTTCACTGCCTATGAGTGTCTGAACCCAGGTTGCTGGGGCAAAAGCCCTGAGGGTGATGCCCGAGCTAGCTGTTTTCTTTAAATGTGCATCTTCCTCTCTCTCTCAGCACCAAGACTCTTGCCCCAGAGTGGGGGAGCAATGAAGCAAGGGAGGCCTGCAAGAGCTCTCAGCCCATGTTGGCCATAGAGGTCTGAGTATCTCTGATGCACTGCCTGTGCAGATGCCAGCAATTGTTTCCCCCACTCTGCTCAGATGCAGCCATGGATCAAGACACCTTTGGCCCTCACAGCTGATCACTCCACATAGACTGCCAAACTCGCTCTGTTGTGGAACCACACCTCAGGGCAGGCAGGGCCTGCATGAACTCTCAGCATACATTGGGTCATGAGCAGTGGTGGAGTGGCCACCACCAGATTTCTGGGCTACTTCTGAGGCACTGCTTGAGTAAGCACTAACAATGGCCACCACTGCCCCACCCAGGCTCCACCCCAGGACCAGGTCACCTGTGTCACATGGCCAAATCTTCTCCCTGGTCAGGGCAGCCCTAGATCCAGGGCCATGCTTTTATGTGGAGTAAAGAGGGCTGGAACATTCACTCAACTCAGGACAGTTTCAATCCACACTTTCCACGCTGCCCCAGGCAAACCAGTATGTGTACACTCATCGCAAGCAGACTCCAGGCTTCCCACAGCCCTCCTGTTAGTCCCAACAGTCTTTGCACCAGTAAGTGGGGCTTGTCTTCCCTGTGTAGGTCCCCAGGATTGGGGCACTCACTCCCCCAGGTGGGTCTCCAGCTGTGTGTTCTCCCTTCTCCTCTGAGTCCCCTCCCAGGGTACAGGTCCCAACCCAATCACTTATCTTCCCTTCCTACCTAATTACGTGTGCGTCTTTCCTATAGCCTTGGTTATATAGGAGTCTTTCTGTCAGTTCCCAGTTCGTTTACAGTGAGAATTGTTCCACATGTAGAAGGATTTAATATGTTCATGTGGGGAGGTGAGTTCCATGTCCTCCTACTCCACCATCTTGATCCGGCCTCATCTCATACTTTTCAATCCACAAATATAGATTAAACTCTGTAGCCTACAAAAGAAAATAGTATCTTCCCAAATGTATTTAGACCAGTGATTTTTTAAAAAAAAAAACTGATAATATATCACTCCCATAATAGAGAAATCTCAAATCCCTAAAGCAAATACTATTCAAAACACAGACACTGGTCACAGTGCCATAGAGCAGGAAATTAATAATTTATTTTAACTAACCAAAATGAAAATGTAAAACATCCACCTACATAGCTATTGACTTAAAGAGCAAATTAAAACAATTACACATCAAGTAGAAAAAAATAAAATAAGAGAACCATTAACCAACACTTATGGGTTATAGCCAAAGTTATTTTCATCATAATAAAAGCTTACTGTTTTCTAGAAATGGTTGTTAAGCACATTATATGCATATTCTTGTTTAATTTTAACATCTTTTTGAGGGAGGTATCACTACTATCTTTAGTTTATACACAATGAAACTGAGGTTTAGAAAGCATAACCTTGTAAAATGAAATTGGATTTATTGTGGGAATCTATTAACATATCATCTAGATCAAAGTAGGGAAAACATATATATAATCATTGCAATAGATGTCCAAAAAATGCACTTAATAAAATTCAATATTCATTCCCGATTTTAAAATTTTAAAGAAACTTCATGAACTAGAAATAGTATTGTTAGCATTATTAGAATATATTATCTATGTAAAGCCAAGAGAAACATCATACTTAAGAGTGAAGCCCAAGAGAAGCATTTCCCGAAGTTTATTTCATACAAGACATTTTTGAAAAAGATCAAGGATTCTGCACTCATGAAACTGTGGAGAACTTGAACACTGTAAACTCTCCTTCCACATTTCACAATATATGGGCATATTTAAGGCCCTGGGAACCCCTGAAATCAAAGAAATATAAAATTTGTTTAATCTTGTGTTTCTCTAACTTACTTGGTCACAAAACACTGATCCAAAATATCACCTATTAATATTCTACTGAGCACTAGGGGAAAGGCATTCCTATTAAACTACAAAGCCAAACAAGGTTGCCTATAATCACATTTAACAGTATTCTAGATCTGTGGCCTACAAAATGAAATAAAACCAAAATGAGTCAGGTCATACACTATGAATACTCTTGTTAAATATACACATAAAAATGTAGTATCTCATGTCTGGATTATTATAGCATCTCATGTCTGTTAAATATACACACAAAAAAATATACACATAAAAAATACTCTTGTTAAATATACACATAAAAATGAGTAGAGGAAAACACACCAAAATGATAATAGTAATTATCTCTGTGTAATCAAATGACAGCTGATTTTACATTTCCTATATTTCCTACAATAAGCATGTATTATTTTATAATAAAAATATTTTATTAAAACAGCATGTTGAGACTTTGCCCAAACAGAGAAAATTTTCTCCAAAAAGTCATGAAACTAAAAATAGATACAGTCAATAAAATACTGATAAAACCAATGTTAAGCACACCTGAGACTCTCAGCTGAAACTTGTTCAATTGGTCTCTTATTCTAAGCTCACTCTGTATGTAGAAGTGAGTACAAACAATTATCAGCAAAGAGAAGTTAATTACAAATAATAGAGAAATAATCTGACCCAAACAACAAAGAATTAATCCAAGTAGAAAAACAAAGAAAATCAGCTGAAAAGGGACAAATGGCTTAACAAAGAATAAATCTGGATTAGTTGAATGATTTGAAATTTACAAAAAGAAGAAAAAAAACCCATAAAAACATAGTATCTTCATAAGAACCAAAGGATGTGCCAAATTCGATGCCTAATATGTTTCTACCCTCACTCGTTTTTGCATTGTTTCTTTTTCTATTGCCAAATTGATCTTTGTTGGCACTCCAACTATAGAAATATGTATTGATTCCTTTTCTATATATCAGTATAATAACTAGAGGCAGACGTTATCAACTGGTAAGTTAATTCTAAAATTAAACAACAAGTTATTTAGAATTAAGTGACAAGTCAGAATGAGAGGTGAAGTGGGGTAGGAGGAATGGTTTTGTTTATAAAAGAAAATAACAATATAGTCCTTGCTTTTAATGAATTATAATTGACTTTCAGGTAAGAAAAAAATTCCTTAAAACAACTAGGAAAAAAATGTCAAAGGAATGTGAGTACTAGTAAAACTGGAAATTAAAATGGGCATTTTTCTATCTCCACTTTATCTGAGACCCAAAAGATTCAGAACAAAATAATAGATGGCAAGTACTCCCACATTCCATATCAGGTGCTAGGTCAACTACATGAAAATTACAAGAGATAGTTGAAAAATGATTTTGCAAACCTTAACACTTTAGCCTCTTAAAATGTAGAAGAAGAATTCAAGTTGAAGCAGGAAAAAAGAAGATAATTTCTTTGAAAAGAATAAAAATTCTACGCACTTCCATGTTCACTGCAGCATTGTTTACGATAGCCATTACAACACAGCCATTGCAGCATAGCTATTTACAATAGCCAAGATATGAAAACAACCTAAGTGCCTATCAATGAAGGAATGGATAAAGATATTGTGCCATGTATATATATAATATTCTATGCATATATATATATATGCATGCAATGGAACATTATTCAGCCATTTAATTAATAAAGAATGAAATAGTGCCATTTGTGACAACATAGACGGACCTTGAGGGCATTACACTAAAAGAAATAAATCAGACAAAGATGAATACTGTTTAATCTCTCTTTTATGTGAAATCAATCAATAAACCAACCAACCAACCAAACTCATAGATATAAAAAACAGACTGGTGGTTGCCAGGGGTGGGGGTGGGGGGAGGGTGTGGGAGAAATGGGTGAATGGCTTTTCTTTTGTCTTTTAGTTTAAATAAATTGAATTTTTTAAAATTCTATGGCATTTTCTCTCCATCATCCCTCATCCCCATGAGGAAATGGAGGAAGGCCTTTGAACACCTCTTGGAGAACTTGATATTTATCCCCTGAAGTTCAGGAAGACACAAGGGTTTAGTATTTGACACATTTCTGGGAAATGTTAGGGCAAAGACCACTGCAATAATCCAGACATGAGATGCTACAGGAATTAGCTAGTCCTGTTGTACAAAGAGAGAAACCTATAGCATTCTGGTAATTTCACTCTACTGGTCCATTTCCATCTGTATCCATCAATTGATCTCGATCTATCCTATTCTCCTATTTACCTACTTTCAGCTCACCTTACCCAAATTTAATTCAATGCTATACCTCCTCTACCACTCCCAGGTTTTTGCCTCAAGTTATTTCATATGAACAGGAAAATTTCTCTTCTTTCACCTTATATGCTGCCATTTTGCCTGCCCATCCAATAAAGATTGAACTTATTTTCCATCATTTAAATGCTAAAGGATATCATTTACATTCATCGAGTGGTTCTCCAAAGGCTTCTAACGGATACAAATGACATTTTCCATTCAAGGGAATAAGTGTTTTTCTCCAAAATATGAAAATGGCTCTGATTCCATATCAACTTCTCCTTTGGATCATAGTTCAAATACAATTAGATTTGACCGTATGTTAAAGAAAAAACTTAAGTGCCTTATCCTATTCTTTCTTCATTTCAGTTTCTCAAATAACCTTGTCTGTAATATCAGAGGATAACACTCAGAAAAGTGATAATAAGTGCCCCCAAAATTCAAAGATAAGTAACCAGCTCATGTAAAACACATTCTTTCTACTTTTGTGGTTTTATTTTGTCCATTGTCATGCCAAGAAGGAATCAAAAAGGAACTGACTTCTGATAAATTTTTACTTCAACCAGTTTGCACTAAAGGACTAAATTGAAAAAAATCAATGAGAATGGCAACTCCATTAAAACAATTAGAAATTAGAGATATGAGTGCCAAAAACACAGATTGAGATGGCATGAGAGTTGTTGTTATTTTGGGGGGTTGGGGTTTGTTGCTTTCACCATGGAGAGCTCATTATTTCAGTTGTCAAACCAATAATATACTGCAAAACAGAACTGCCAGAAACCTTTCATAACTGAATTTTGGCAACACACAGATTATCATGTTTGACGAGTGAAGCTTCAGAAACTTCTGTTTTTCCAGGAACCTATGAACTGAGCCATTCTCCAGTATAAGCTCATAAGCCATGAATTTGATCCATTAACCATTCCAGAAACACAAATACCACAATTCACAGAAAATAAACATATGTCAGAACATGAAAACATTTAACATACTATAACAGAATTGCCTACATGACTCATTTTATCAAGGGTTCAAAATGATTTAATAGCATCCTATGTACAGGAGACTAAAAGGATTTTTAAAAACCACTTTTATCACTTTTGCATTTACAGTCAGAGTTACAGGGGTAGATTTATTCAAAAACAAAACATTTTTTAAAAACTTTAATCTTTGACCTGAACTCTGAGCCTGGGTCCTTAGCCTCTGGTGTTAGATTAAGTATAACTTTTTTTTTCAGCTTTGAAGTATAATTGACAAATAAAAATTGTATACATCTAAGGTGAAAAAAAAAAAAACTTTACTCTTTAAGGAGATATAGCAAACCATAATAATCACTTGGTGCCAACAAAAACCTGGCCCAAGGTAATGCTAATTCTAAGTTGGATCGAGATCTATCAGCTGAACCCCTACCCAGAGAAAAGAAGGAGGATAGAAAGGAAAGATGCAGTAGGGTCCAATTATCCTGCTCTTTGTAAACATTCAGGGGCAGTAGTAGCCAAAATTGTCAAGTAGATTAAAGAAATCTTTACTATCCTGAGCCTCTCTATTCACAGATCGTGTTCCTCTTTTAAGAAATTGATCACTTCCACTTACAAGTCTCTCAGTGTCTTCAACTATCTTCACCCTTCCTGCTTGTTTGTGAAAATAAGCTTATTAGTGATAAAAAAATTTTAACATTATTATAACTTCGCTTACATACAGGCTATTTTCACTCAACATAGCTCGTTGGATCCTTACCACAACTCAGGGAGGGTATAAGAATCTCTGTTATACAGGTGAGAGACTTAGCAAAGAGTGGAGGAGTAATTTGCTAAATGTTAGAGGTAGGAAAGGTACCCCCATTTTCTGGATTTAAAGCAGCACAATATTGTGGTTAGATTGTGGGTTCTGGAATTGGACTCTCTAGATGTGAGCCCTGGCACCATTCAAATAGTTGTGTGATCTCAAGCCAGTCACCCAGTCTCTCTTAGCTTCAGTTTCTTCACCTATACAAATGAGAATAATTCAAGATTCTACTTTATTGAACTGCTGGGATTATTAATTAATGCATGTAACATGCTTAGTATAATGTCTGGAATATATTAAATACTTAGTAAGTGTTTGGCTTTACAGCCATTATCATTCCTTCTATACTTTGCTACCTCAGGCTTACTCATGAATTTCTACAAAAAATGAAGCCTGAATCTAATGAAAACTGTCTCACTTTTACAGCATCAAACAGAATAAAGGTAGTTAGTTTGGGCCTCATTTTATATTCTGTTTGTTTCATTTTAGTTTTTGCTGGGATAAAGTAGGGGAAGGGCCCAGAGCTAAAAGTCTTCCCAGAATCTCTGAAAGCTTAAGATGCAGACAACAACACTATAGATTCATAGACACAGATTTGTGTACATAAAATTGAACTAGCCTAGGTATTTTAAGCAGAAGGGAACTTCATGCAAGGAATCAGATGTGAGTACGAAATCTTTAGAAAGGCTGGAGTATAAGAATGATTGAATTCAAGGGCTTACTTCTAGAGCTGCAATCCAGAACCAGGAAACTGCTGCTGCTGCTACGACTACCTGATGACACTCAGGAAGCTTCTGACTAAGCCCTGGAACCTAAATCCAGCCACCCTGCCTCTGCCTCTAGACACCCATGAGTCGGTGGATGACAGTTGGAACCCTGGGTTTGGCTGCCACGACTGCCTCATGGCTCCACCAACTTGTCTATCTCCACAAACAGCACCAGGAAGTAGGCATCTGTCTCATATCCACAGCTCAGATTAGTGGAATCTTACTTGCATGAAGCAAATGGGGCTGGGAAATGTGCTTTTAAGCTTTCCAGGCCCTCGTGGGTAGTTGGAAGGAGTTGGAAATGATACCCAGCATAGCCCCTCTCTTTGGCTTCTCCACATGCATATATATCATTTGATATAAAATAAATTCTAAATAACAGTAGTAAAAACTATATTTTTCCACCTAGTCCAATGTAACCATAGCTTATAGAAATATTAAATAGTTCATCCTTTCCTCAAAAGGAGAATCCAAAGATTTCAGCCATTGGATCTATCTCTATCTCTGGATGATGTTTCTTTTGTTATAGTTAGTCACAGTCTGACTTTGACATTCTGTTACCTAAGGACTCAGCTATAAATTTAACTATCATCAATCAACATCAAAAAACAAACAACCCAGGCTTCCCTGGTGGCGCAGTGGTTGAGAATCTGCCTGCCAATGCAGGGGACACGGGTTCGAGCCCTTGGTCTGGGAAGATCCCACATGCCGCAGAGCAACTAGGCCCGTGAGCCACAATTACTGAGCCTGCGCGTCTGGAGATTGTGCTCCACAACAAGAGAGGCCGCGACAGTGAGAGGCCCGCGCACCGCGATGAAGAGAGGCCCCCACTCGCCGCAACTAGAGAAAGCCCTCGCACAGAAACGAAGACCCAACACAGCCAAAAATAAATAAATTAATTAAAAGAAAAACAATTAAAAATGGGCAGAAAACTTGATTAGACGTTTTTTCAAAGAAGGCATACAGATGTCAAAATCACTAATCATCAGGGAAATGCAAATCAAAACAATGAGATATCACCTCACACCTGTTAGAACAGCTATTATCAAAAAGACAACAAATAGCAAGTGTTGGCAAAGATATGGAGAAAAGGGAACCCTCATGGACTGTTGGTAGGAATGTAAATTGGTGCAGCCACTATGGAAAACAATATGGAGAGTTCTCAAAAAATTGAAAATAGAACTACTATACAACCAGCAGTTTCACGTCTGGGTATTTATATAAAGAAAACAAAAACAGTAAATCAAAAATATATATGCCCCCCTATTGTTTATCACAGCATTACTTAAAATAGCATAGATATGGAAACAACCTAAGAGTCCATAGATGAATGAATGGATAAAGAAATTGTGGTATATGTATGCACTGTAATATTAGTCAGCCATAGGGACTTCCTTGGTGGTCCAATGGTTAAGACTCCATGCTCTCAATGCAGGGGGCCTGGGTTTGATCCCTGGCTAGGGAACTAGATCCTGCATACCACAACTAAGAGCCCGCATGCTGCAAATAAAGATCCCGCACACCACAACTAAGACCCAGCACAGCCAAATAAATAAATATATATATATTTTTTAAAAATATTATTCAGCCATAAAAAAGACTGAGATATTGCCAACTGTGACAACGTGGATGGACCTAGAGGGTATTATGCTAAGTGAAATAAGTCAAACAGAGAAACACAAATACTATGATTTCACTTATATGTGAAATCTGAAAAAAAAAAACAAAACAAAAATGAACAAACATAACTAAACAGAAACAGAGTCACAGATACAGAGAACAGATGGTTGCCAGAGAGGAGAGGTAAGAGGAAGAGAGAAATGAGTGAGAGAGATTAAGAGTTAAAAACTTGCAGTTACAAAGGAAATGTCTCACAGGTATGAAATGTACAGTGTGGGGAATATAGTCAATAATTATGTAACATCTTTGTATGGTGACAGATGACAACCAGACTTTTCATTGTGATCATTTTGAAATGTAAAAAATATCAAATCACTATGTTGTACGCCAGGAACTAGCACAATGCTGTAGGTCAATTATACTTCAGACAAACAGACTCATAGAAAAAGAGATCAGATTTGTGGCTACCGGGCAGGGTGTGGAGGGAGGGGATCAAATGAATGTAATCAAAAGGTACAAAAAAGGTACAAACTTCCAATTAGAAAAATAAGTACTATGGATTTAATGTATAACATGATAAAGATAATTAACACTGCTGTATATTATAAATAAAAGTTATTAAAGGAGTAAGTCCTAAGAGTTCTCATCACCAGGGAAAATTTTTTTTATTTCTTTAATGTTTTATCTATATGAGATGATGGATGTTCACTAAACCTATTGTGGTAATCATTTCATGATGTTTGTAAGTCAAATCATTACACTGTACACAATAAAATTATACAGTGCTATATGTCAATTATATCTCAAAACAACTGGAAGAAAAAATAAAAAAATATTTTAAAATGTTACCTGTAAAAAAAACTAAAAATAAACATAAATTTAACTATCACCAACACACTGACTGTAAAGTGGCAAAGGAAAGGGAAAGGATGCTTATTAATATATTAATGAATATATATATTCTCTCTATATAAATATATAGAAGATGTTATGGAAACCAAAATGAACATTTTGACCAACCCAATATATATATATATATATATATATATATATATACGCACATATATACACACACACATATATATATACACATATATATGTCTGTGTGTGTATATATATATATATATATATTTAGAGTCTTGTTTTGTAAAACTGACTGGAAGGTATAACTGTGATCAGATCAGAAATAAATGAAAAAGAAATGAAGTAACGATAGGAAAGATCAATAAAACTAAAAGCTGGTTCTTTGAGAAGATAAACAAAATTGATAAACCATTAGCCAGACTCATCAAGAAAAAAAGGGAGAAGACTCAAATCAATAGAATTAGAAATGAAAAAGGAGAAGTAACAACTGACACTGCAGAAATACAAAGGATCATGAGAGATTACTACAAGCAAGTATATGCCAATAAAATGGACAACCTGGAAGAAATGGATAAAGTCTTAGAAATACACAACCTTCTGAGACTGAACCAGGAGGAAATAGAAAATAGGAACAGACCAATCACAAGCACTGAAATTGAAACTGTGATTAAAAATCTTCCAACAGGGCTTCCCTGGTGGCGCAGTGGTTGAGAGTCTGCCTGCCGATGCAGAGGACACGGGTTCATGCCCCGGTCCGGGAAGATCCCACATGCCGCAGAGCGCCTAGGCCCGTGAGCCATGGCCGCTAAGCCTGCGCGTCTGGAGCCTGTGCTCCGCAACGGGAGAGGCCACAGCAGTGAGAGACCCGCGCATCGCAAAAAAAAAAAAAAAAAAAAATCTTCCAAAAAACCAAAGCCCAGGACCAGATAGCTTCACAGGAGAATTCTATCAAAAATTTAGAGAAGAGCTAGCACCTAACCTTCTCAAACTCTTCCAAAATATAGCAGAGGGAGTAACACTCCCGAACTCATTCTGTGAGGCCACCATCACCCTGATACCAAAACCAGACAAAGATGTCACAAAGAAAGAAAACTACAGGCCAATATCACTGATGAACATAGATGCAAAAATCCTCAACAAAATACAAGCAAACAGAATCCAACAGCACATTTAAAGGATCAGACACCATGATCAAGTGGGGTTTATCTGAGGAATGCAAGGATTCTTCAATATATGCAAATCAATCAATGTGATACACCATATTAACAAATTGAAGGAGAAAAACCGTATGACCATCTCAATAGATGCAGAGAAAGCTTTCGACAAATTTCAACGCCTATTTATGATAAAAACCCTCCAGAAAGTAGGCATAGAGGGAACTTTCCTCAACATAATAAAGGCCATATATGACAAACCCACAGCCAACATCATCCTCAATGGTGAAAAACTGAAACCACTTCCACTAAAATCAGCAACAAGACAAGGTTGCCCACTCTCACCACTATTATTCAACACAGTTTTGGAAGTTTTAGCCACAGCAGTCAGAGAAGCAAAAGAAATAAAAGGAATCCAAATCAGAAAAGAAGAAATAAAGCTGTCACTGTTTTCAGATGACATGATACTATACATAGAGAATCCTAAAGATGCTACCAGAAAACTACTAGAGCTAAGCAATGAATTTGGTAAAGTAGCAGAATACAAAATTAATGCACAGAAAACTCTTGCATTCCTATACACTACTGATGAAAACTCTGAAAGTGAAATTAAGAAAATACTCCCATTTACCATTGCAACAAAAAGAATAAAATACCTAGGAATAAACCTACCTAAGGAGACAAAAGACCTATATGCAGAGAATTATAAGACACTGATGAAAGAAATTAAAGATGATACAAATAGATGGAGAGATATTCCGTGTTCTTGGATTGGAAGAATCAACATTGTGAAAATGACTCTACTACCCAAAGCAATCTACAGATTCAATGCAATCCCTATCAAACTACCACTGGCATTTTTCACAGAACTAAAACAAAAAACTTCACAATTTGTATGGAAACACAAAAGACCCCGAAGGGCCAAAGCAATCTTGAGAAAGAAAAATGGTGCTGGAGGAATCAGACTCCCTGACTTCAGACTATACTACAAAGCTACAGTAATCAAGACAGTATGGTACTGGCACAAAACCAGAAATATAGATCAATGGAACAGGATAGAAAGCCCAGAGAGAAACCCATGCACATATGGTCACCTTATCTTTGATAAAGGAGGCAAGAATATACAGTGGAGAAAAGACAGCCTCTTCAGTAAGTGGTGTTGGGAAAACTGGACAGCTACATGTAAAAGAATGAAATTAGAACACTCCCTAACACCATACACAAAAATAAACTCCAAATGGATTAAAGACCTAAATGTAAGGCCAGACACTATCAAACTCTTAGAGGAATACATAGGCAGAACACTCTATGACAAACATCACAGCAAGATCCTTTTTGACCCACCTCCTAGAGAAATGGAAAGAAAAACAAAAATAAACAAATGGGACCTAGTGAAACTTAAAAGCTTTTGCACAGCAAAAGAAAACATAAACAAGGTGAAAAGACAACCCTCAGAGTGGGAGAAAATATTTGCAAATGAAGCAACTGACAAAGGATTAATCTCCAAAATTTACAATTAGCTCATGCAGCTCAGTATCAAAAAAACAAACAACCCATTCCAAAAATGGGCAGAAGACCTAAATAGACATTTCTCCAGAAAAGATATACAGATTGCCAGCAAACACATGAAAGAATGCTCAACGTCATTAATCATTAGAGAAATGCAAATCAAAACTACAATGAGATATCATCTCACACCAGTCAGAATGGCCATCATCAAAAAATCTACAATCAATAAATGCTGGAGAGGGTGTGGAGAAAAGGGAACCCTCTTCCACTGTTGATGGGAATGTAGATTGATACAGCCACTATGGAGAACAGTTTGGAGGTTCCTTAAAAAACTAAAAACAGAACTACCATACGACCCAGCAATCCCACTACTGGGCATATACCCTGAGAAAACCATAACTCAAAAAGAGTCATGTACCACAATGTTCATTGTAGCTCTATTTACAATAGCCAGGACATGGAAGCAACCTAAGTGTCCATCAACAGATGAATGGATAAAGAAGATATGGCACATATATACAATGGAATATTACTCAGCCATTTAAAGGAACGAAATTTAGTTATTTGTAGTGAGGTGGATGGACCTAGAGTCTGTCATACAGAGTGAAGTAAGTCAAAAAGAGAGAAACAAATACCATATGCTAACACACACATATAGAATTAAAAAAAGAAAAGAAAAGAAAAGAAAGTTCTGAAGAACCTGGGGCAAGATGGGAATAAAGACACAGACCTACTAGAGAATGGACTTGAGGATACAGGGAAGGGGAAGGGGAAGCTGGGATGAAGTGAGAGAGTGGCATGGACATATATACACTACCAAATGTAAAATAGATAGCTAGTGGGAAGCATCGACCTAGCCCAGGGAGATCAGCTCAGTGTTTTGTGCCCACCTAGAGGGGTGGGATATGGAAGGTGGGAGGGAGACACAAGAGGGAGGAGATATGGGGATATATGTATATATATAGCTGATTCACTTTGTTATACAGCAGAAACTAACACACCATTGTAAAGCAATTATACTCCAATAAAGATGTTTTAAAAAAAAAGAAGGTATAACTGAGATTTATAACTTCCTTCCTCAACTACATATTCCATTTTCCCTCTGCCCTCAACCAGATCTTAGCTAGTATGTGTTTTATACCTGGTGAGGATGTGCAAACCTTCAATCTTGAGGTGTCTTAGCCATGAATAGTCTTGCCAGTATTGGGTTGCAACAATCTTTCATTAACTTTTCTATTTGGCAGCAGAGCATTGGAGACACTGCTGAGGATGCCCTGGGTTCCACACGTATTTCTTCTTGCCTTCACAGTGTAGCAAAACTCATGGTGGACAGGATCAGCCACGAAGCTAACACAGCAGCCTTTTTTTTTTTTTTTTTGCCTGTTGGTTCAGTGGCATGAGAGTCCAAAATGGCCAGGAGACCGTCTCAATCTTCAGGTTCAATTGACCCATTTTTTTGTGTTCCTTAGTGGAAGCATGCATCCATACTAAGACCTCTAAACCATCAGAGTTCAAGGTTTCTAGGACATTTATTCAGTGTAAAATGCCCAGGCATTTTGGCTTTGGTCAGATACAATCTGTTTCAAGATGGGCATCTCAAATCACAGGGTGTGTTGTCTCTCATGATCTGGCATTCAGTCTCCATAAAGGCCAAGTAGTAAGCCAGGAACTGCTTTGCAGACGGAAAACAGTTATTTGCAAGACAAAAAAAGGGGGAGTGTGATAATTAGTTTGGCTAACTTGGGGAGTAACAGAGTCCAGTTATTCAATCAAACACTAGGCTTTGCTGTGTAGGTATTTTGTAGATGTGGTTAACCTCCTCAATCAGTCGACTTTAAAAAGGAGATTATCCTTGATAATGTGGGTGGGCCTCATCCAATCAGTCAAAAACCCTTTAGAGCAAAACTGAGGTTTCCTTCCATGAAGTTTTCCTCAGGATAGCAGCATTAGCTCCTATCTGAGAGTTTCCAGCCTCAGTTTTCCTATAAACTTCAGACTTTCCAGCTCCAACAATCAATTAAGCCAACTCCTTGAATTAAATCTATCTGTATCTATCCATCCATTCTACTGGTTCTGTTTCAGCCGGGAGGAAGGGAGAAGCTTGGCTCATACAAAGGCCATGACTGTCTTCAAAATCCTGGGGGACTGCAATAAATTCTCTACACAGAATCCTCTTCTGCAATTTAGGACCCTTGGATTCATAAATCCCAAGGTTAAGTAAAAGGGATCTTGGGAGAACTGATTGCATTATAGCCTACAACAGCTGAGGAACTCTTCTTGCTTTGGACCACACTGAAAACTGGCAATCTAGTGGGATTATTGGGTCATAGCAGAGGACCAAAATATGGTATATGTTGCCTCCAAAATCTAAAAAAAAGCCTATCAAGCATCTTGTGTGTGTGCTTTAGGAATTACAAAATCTATCAACTTGGCTTTAGCTTTAAATGGGGGTATCTTGACTTGCCCCATACCACTGGATTCCCAAAAGCTTTACTCAAGTGGCAGACCCCTAAATTTACATGGAGTTTATCTTCCATCCTCTGGCAAACCTAAGTCTTATAAAGGTATGTAGGGTGATACTAATCAAAGTGTGGTCCACATATCTGTGCTGGTCTGTAACCTGTTACTGGTCCACAATGAGTATAGAAATTGAGAGTAGGTACTTAGAAATATTTATGGAAATTTTACAGAATGTAATAAAATAATTGGATTTGTATTTTCACACCTTTTTAATTTAATTTTCCTAGTAATATATTTTTATTGTATTTTATAAAAGTATTCATCTGAATGGATTGGAAATAATAAAAAAATGGTCCATCATCCTTAATTATTTGATAAACACTGATCTAGGATACCTTCTACTTTCTCCTCATCAGATTCTATCAGTTCAATATTATCCATATGGTAGACCAATATGATAAAACTATCAAATGCCCTATGGAGAAGATTGTGACAGAGAGTGGGAGAGATGACCTAGCCCTGAAATTAGAGGTATATACGACTCTGTTCTTGTCAGGTTAAAAGTAAACAGTTTCTGATGCCCCTTGTTTGGGGAGAAAGGGAGAAAAAGTATTCAGCATAATTACAGCTTCATGCCAACGACTGTGTTGATTTGCTCTAGCAAAGAAGCTAATTAGAATCACCACTTGATTAAAATAATTGGGTTTACTCTCTAAAACCAATCCATATCCATTCTATCTCTGGTGGTAGCACCAATCTCTGTGATTCTCTCCCCTAGTTATAGAGTACTGCTTTTGATTTACTACTTTGAAAAGTAGGGGCAGCTCCAATAGTCTTTACCTGGCTTTTAATACCAAAAGAGCCCTTATTCCTTTTATCACCTCATCCTCAATAAGACCTATTTTAACCTCAGGACCATAGTGTTTTCTAGATCTCTGGGGATTATCAATATTTTAGAGTCACTAATCAATAATCCTTAAAATAACTAGTTTTTTTTTCCAGGGTTCAAGTGTCAGGAAAATGGCAAATCACTTGGGAAAGGCTAGGAAAAAGATTTATTGAACATACTAACAAAAGCATTGCAAGTACTTTTTCAAAAGGAACCATGAGTCAAGAAATTGTAGGTGTGAGAACTCTCTCTAGTCGGAGATTTGAACAGGGGTCCTTGTCTCTACATCATGTCAACTCAAGCCAGTTTCCACTCACCAGATGTAAAGGCTTTATTTTAGCTGTTTAGTTGTTGCTCATTTGATTTAATGTGGAAACCGTGATCAGTTAGTCCCCACAAAGCTCCCAGCCAGTCAAGCCATTCTGATAATTATCCTTACTCTGCTTCGTATTGAATTGGCTGAATTGTGCCCCCCTCCCCAAAATGTTTATGTTGAAGCCCTAACCCCAAGTACCTCAGAATGTGACTGTACTTGGAGATAGGGCCTTTAAGAGATTATTAAGTTAAAATGAGGCCATTAAGTTGGGCCTTAAACAATCTGACTGGTGTTCTTCAAAGAAGAGGAAATTTGGACACACACAGAGACACCAGGGATGCGCATTAACAATTCTGCATCCAATTCCAATGTGTGGGGTTTTTCCCCAACACCACCAAGCAATTCTCCAACACCAGATGGGTACCCTAAAATTCAACTCAGTTATGACACTATCTACCCAGAGATAGCAACAGATTCCACAGGTTAAGTGCTTGGTTCTCCAAGACTGCCCCTACACACACACACACACACACACACACACACACACACACACACTTCAGACACTATTCAAAAGTTCAGGTTGTCACCTGTGTTCTGACTAACCAGCTATATAGATCAGAGATTCCAACTATGCCCTGCTAGGGTTCAATTAATTTGCTAGATTGACTCAGAATTCAAAAACATTTTACTTACTAGATTACCAGTTTAGTATAAAAGGATATAATTCAGGAATAGCCAGTTGGAAGAGATGAATAGGGCAAGGGAAGCGGGAGGGTTGCAGAGATTCCACACTCTGTGAGCACAGCATTCTCCCAAGCCTCCACACATTCAACAGCCTAGAAGCTCTCCAAACTCCATTCTTTTGGGTTTTTGTGGAGACTTTAATACATAGGCATTAAATCATTGGCCATTGACAATAAATTCAACCTCCAGCTATTCTCCCTCTCCTGGAGGTCGGGGGGGTTGGACTAAAAGTTCCAACCTTCCAATCACATGGTTGTTTCCCCCCCCCAGCCAGTCTCCATCCTTAGATGCTTTTCAAAATTTGCTGCATTATCATAAACTCAGGTGTGGTTGAAAGTGATTTTTTATGAATATCAAGATACATGTATCACTCTTATCACTTAGGAAATTCCAAGGGTTTTAGGAATGAAGACCAAATATATATTTCTTATTATCAATCACAGTATTACACATATGCACAAAGGAAAGGCCCTGTGAGGACACAGTGAGAAGGTGGCCATTTGCAAGCCGAGGAGAGAGGCCTCAGGAGAAATCAAACAAGCTGACACCTTGATCTTAGACTTTCAGCCTCCAGAACTGTGAGAAAGTAAATTTCTGTTGTTTAAACCTCCTAGCTTGGGCTTCCCCGGTGGCGCAGTGGTTGAGAGTCCACCTGCCGACGCAGGGGACACGGGTTCGTGCCCCAGTCCGGGGAGATCCCACATGCCGCAGAGCGGCTGGGCCTGTGAGCCATGGCCGCTGAGCCATGGCCACTGAGCCTGCGCGTCCGGAGCCTGTGCTCCGCAATGGGAGAGGCCACAACAGTGAGAGGACCACGTACTGCAAAAAAAAAATTGAAAAAAAATTGAAAAAAAAAAAGAAAAGAAATAAACCTCCCTGCTTGAAGTATCTTATCACAGCTCTAGCAAACTAATGCATCCACTAATGCACTTTTTAAGAATGCTGCTGCTCCCTTCACTAATGTATTTCTCAAAGCCTTTGTGAAGGAAACTTCCTGAGTTCTTTCAGAAGACACAGGAGGAAGAAATGAGTAACATATGATAAAATATACAGTTGACCCTTGAACAACACAGGTATTAGGGGTGCCAACCCTCCACACAGTCAAAAATCTGAGTATAACTTATAATCACCCCTCCATATCTGCAGCTCCCCCATATCCACGGATTCAACCAGCTACGGATCATGTAATACTGTGGTATTTACTATTGAAAAAATCCTTGCATAAGTGGCCCCACACAGTTCAAAAGCATGTTGTTCAAAGGTCGACTGTATTTCAACACTCTCATCACCCGAAGTCTTTGCATTCCTTTCTCCACAGAATATTTGGCAGGTTAACTTTATTTGGTGTTGACTGGCACTGAGTTCAGGTTTTAGCCAATCAACCAAGTAAAAGATAAGTGTTAACTTGTTCGAGGTTAATTCCACGCAGCAGAATGGCCTCCTATAAAATGCCACAGAAAAGGTCCATGGTCAAGCACAGAAGGCTATCAATACTAAGTTGGCACTTAAAACCATTGCCTTACCCCATCATAATGCTGCAGTTGTGAGGCTTGAACCCCAGTGGCTTGATCACACCACCAGAGAAGCTAGTGATCCTCTACACCTGAATGCTCAAGTAGCGGGTGATGGCCACTCAAATTGTTAAAACAATTCCTATCTCCTTGAGCTGGCATACTGAATACAGAACCTCTTATGAGTCTACCCATATCCTTAAATTTAGCCCAATATAAAGATCTATTTTCCCCTCTCTGGTCTAGCACAGTTAGAATCCACACTTATACAGGTGTTCCAGGTTTCTGCTGATAGTTAACAATTTTTTTCACGTATAAGCCTTTTCCTCTGGATCAGACGTTGTAATGCTCCTGAGATATGCTGAAATTGACTGATGTCAAGGTGACGAGAAATGGTAGGGATGCTGTATGAGGAGAGTTGACACGGCCTTTCAAGGTAATTGCCTCATGAGAGATCATTAAGTTGTCCACTGAATACAGGACCAGTCCCAGAGGTAGGAAGGACAGGCTGCAACTGCATCTTATGGTAAGGGAGACTCAGAGGAGTTTGGGTGCTCAGACTACTCAGATTCATTCAAGTCCACTCAAATATCCCCCATCCCAATTCTTAGTGTCCCAGTCTGTCCCAATCATCATCCAAAGATTGATACCAAAAAAAGAAGACTTGGTAAGGCTGTGAATTCAACTTTTGTTATAATTAAGCAACTCATAAGACCAGATTGCAGTTTTATTGGCCTGCAACTTCAAGAAATTTTTCTAGAGCCACAGAAAGTTCCCGATCACAGCCATACCACCCCACAGCCTTTGCATTTCTTATTCCTATTATAGGAGTCTCTAGTGGAAACCCCTCAGTCTTCCAGAGCCTATATTCCGTGGGCACTTTATCCCTGGGGACCCAAGGTGAGAAATTCAGTAACTCTTGCCACTGTATGCTACTATCAGCATGCAATTATCTGGTAATACCATAAATATCACTGCCTTTAAATCCAACCAAGTCAGATAACCAATCCAAACTCCCATCAGTCAAAATTTGGTCCAAGAAACAGACTCAGTATTTTTCACAGATTGGAACTTAATATAGGGAATCAGATGTTTACAAAGCTCTAATAAAAGCTGGCGTATCAGGAGTCAGAGTGACACCACTGGAAATTTTGACGTTAGGAACACAGTGCTGAAGCTCCATCCAAGAGTCAAGAAATTGCCACCACCACTTCCACAACTTTCTCTTGACACCCACAAAGCTATGACTAGACTCTGAAACACTGACCCGGGAACTGTAGCTGCCTTCCTACACTTGCATCTGCATGACCTTGCTTGCCAGCTAAATCGGCACCAGGAATATGACCTCTGCCTGACTTCCACCTTCCAAATCTCTCAAGTACATGCTACTATCAGAACATAATTTTCTTCCATCACCACAGCTGTGATAGATTCTTGGAAATGTATTTTTAACTTTCCAACCTGTGTAATATAGGAAGGCACATAAGAGCATGAGACCTGAGTCTCAATTGACTAAATCCAGCAAAAATTCAACCACTTAATTCTCCTGGTCATCTAGAAGTTCTCTTCAATACAGCAGGAAATTTGCTGCCTTCTCCAGAGCATCAGCTTATCCAGAGCTACCCTGAAAAGAACAACAGTCTCAGATCTGAGGGTTTCTTATAAGTTAACGGGTCACTGGTTGGGTTTTTTTTCATTGTTTCTCGGGTTTTCAAACATCTCTTTCCCAGCCTACTTACAAGAGCCTCTTTTGAAAAAGAAGAGTACAGTCAACCCTTCACTGGCTCACAAAGTTACTTTGTATGCTAGCTTGCAAGCCTGGACTTGAGTACCAGTACATAGTCTGTGTATTATAGAAAAAAAGAATTAGAAAGAGGCTCTGTTCCTTTCCCAGGGCTGCCACAACTAAGTACCACAAAATGGGTGCCTTAAAACAACAGAAATGTATTCTCTCTCAGTTCTGAAGTCCAAAAAATCTGGATGCCAGCAGTGTCATGCTAATCTCTGAGACACTGAGTGGAATCAGTCTTTGCCTTTTGCTAGTTTCTGGTGGCCACCAATCCTTGGCATCCATTGGCTCAAAGCTTCATCACTCCGATCTCTGCTTCTGTCATCGCATGACACTCTCCCCCGTAAGCCAGTGATTCTCCTCTTCTTGTAAGAGCCTACCCTAATCAGTATGATCTCATCTTAAATTAATTACATCTTCAAAGACCCTATTTTCAAATAAGGTCACATCCACAGGTGCCAAGGGTTAGCAGACACAGTTCAACACATAACAGACAAAATGTAAGTCTCAAAAGTCAGAATAATCAGCACCATGACTGTTCCCTGAGAATTTCGAGAAAAATGGCAGGTGATGGTATGTCATAGCTTCAAGTATGATCATGGGCTTGAGTAATCTACATTAATATATGCAATTATACAAATAAAAAACACAGGTGTAAAAGATGCCAAAATTGTAAATTGAATTAAAGAGAAAACAGTCCTAAAGAAAAAAAAAAAGCCTTACCTCAATGATATAACCCTTCTTACAGTACTAATTTTATCCAAAATAAATATAAAAATTCCTCTAAAAAGAGACTGATCAATTGTGTAAATATGGACAACTGAAATTTTTTAATTGTTAAATTTTTGTACACACCTTTTTTATAATTTCCTAGCTTCCAAATCTAACCTTCATTTTGACCTACTAACAAAGGCACAAAGTCTGTGATTCCATGTATTCACTCAACGAATATTTATTGACCACCTACTATGTGACAAGTGTTGGATGCTGGGGATTCAAGTTTAAGTAAAGCATGGTCTCTTCTCTCAAGATACCTCGTGGCAGTCTAGGAAGAAGAATAACTGAATCAATACACAATTAAAGGGTCATATTATAAACGTAGATTTTAAGTACAGGGTGATATGAGATCAAGAGAATAGCTAAATAACCCAAGCTGGAGGTGGGGTAGTCAGGAAAATCTTTGCACCCAGAGGAAGCAATTCTAGAACTAAATTATAAAGAGTGCAAAAGAGTTGGCAAAGGAAACAGTATATGCAGATACAAATTGTGAGCGACAACTCAGCACATTTTGCGAACTGCAAGAAGCTCAGTATGACCAGATTTAAATGAGAAGTGTGGATGGCAGTGGGCAGGGGGTAGGGGGAGGGCAGAGTAGTTATTGCTAAAACAAGGTCTAAATTATGAAAAACCCCCATGACTAGGGCAATGAAGAATGTGATAAACTTAACCAGTGTTCACCAATATTCATTCTCCTCTCCTCTGAGCACATGAAAGAACATACTTCCACACCTTGGAGTTAAAGGGGATGGAGGAGGTGTCTATATGAATAGTTCTTACCAATGGGCTGTGACAGAGTGATTTATGTCACTTCTGGCCCAAAGCATAGAAAAGCACCGTGGCACTTCGTATGCTCTCTACTCTTGCTGCAGTGACCAGAAGTGTCTAGATGGCTGGGCCTGTGCTAGCCTGGATCCTTGAGCAACTGTAAAGCAGAGCATCGACCCCATCCTCCTGAACCATAGGGGACATGCAGAATGAAGACTTAAAACTTTGCTTTGTAAAGCCATTGAGATCTGCAGTTAATTTGCTGCCACAGCGTAACCTAGCATTAACCTAAGTGAGGATGCAGCTGCAAGAAAATTTCATCAGGAGAATCGCTTAATAAGACTTGTATTTTAGAAGGATCACATTGGCTATGAGGTAAAATTTAGACTAGTGGGGCCAAGGTTGGATACAGGGAGACAAATTAAAGGGTATTCCAATAATTCAGAGTTAATGGATACTGTCTCCCACGTTAGCCTAATTTACCTCTTTCCAACTAGACCTTAGGACCCCAAGCATTGGGTAATCCCAGGCCACAGCATGACAGATGAGGCTTCCTTGGGTCCAGCCCTCCTCCAGCTTCACTGCATGTAGAGATTCCCTGCCAAACTCTTGTACTCAGGCAAAGAGTCTAAGATTAGTAAAAGAGTCTGGTTACAATAAGAAAACCTGTGCTAGTAGAAAAAGTGCATATGACAACTTGCCCTAAATTACTCTGAAAATCCTTTCTTTTGTGCAGCACTTACTCTGAACATGCAGCATTCTGAAATTCAGAACAGAAGAACCAGAGGGAAAAAAGCCCTCAGGTACCATTCACTGCCTGCCTATCCATAAATTGTTCAAAAATCTGGCCAAGATCTCCCTGAGTGTCACATGAAACATAAAGAAGTTACTAAGATGAAGATACCATAGAAGCCAATATAAAGGATCAGTATGTTTGGGTGTTTGGTGTTAACAAATAATAATAGTGCACCATGGTGTCACCCCACACAGTTACTGAACGAGCTGGAAATAGCCATATTTGGAGATAACTCTAGTCTGGGATTTAGACCTCCAGGCTACTAGGCTAGTCTGATGGTGAGACCCTTAGTAACCTTGAGCAAGCCATCCACCTTCAATGTGTAATTTCCTTTCACTAGCATAACAGAGATTACTTTTCCCTTCAAGAGCTCACCTGAGAGGTTGTAATTTATTAAGAATTTCAAATCTCTTTCATACACAAAGCCTGAAGTTCAAAGCAGTTTTGTATATGCCTAGACAGGGAACCATAAATGCATTTGGTCTATACCAAGGGATTACTCTGCCATGTGTTACTGTTGAGAAATGAAGGACTTGTATTAAAAATGCATAATTTAATCAAGAGAAAACCACTAATCAGTAGGAAATATGCAACCTTGATGTTATGGGATTTTTTTTAATGTTCATGTTATTAGAGCTGCCACAATTTCTTATGAATCTATTGCAATGAAAATTAATGGAAGGGAGAAGTTTTGAAAGATAAAATGGGATCAAACCATGAGGTCCTCAGGAGAGTCTGACCCTCCTCAGAGGCAAATGCAGAGAAGTAAAGGCAGCATGACAGCCACCAAGGCTGATTTTTCAGTTTCTTTTTCCAGTTGAAAATTACAGATTTGCAAGCTAAGTTGTGCACTCCTTCAGAGTTCAATAAACCATGTGGTCGTTCTACTGAACCAGGTATACATAGTGGCAGATTATAAAGGCCATCTATAATACAGCCTCGGTTTGTCATGCATTCTCTGACTTATGTGTAGAGCTGGCAAAATCCCTGAAAATTCTAAGTGATCTTCTCAGAGCTTTCCATGGGTCAATAATTAGGTACAATCTTCCAAACAAGACTTTATGAGATGCAGCAGGGAGTCCTGTTTGAATCTTAGTCATGAACAAGCACATTTTACAATTTCATTAGAACTTCACTGGCAGGAAAATTGTTTAGAGGTTTAGGGCTGGGACAAGTGGGTGTGTTTGCGGGGTGGGGGGCTTGCTCTTTTTTATTGTGTTTTTCTGAGAGAAAATGCAGAATAATGGAAAAGGCAGAAAATAGGAAGAACAAAGTGGTGTCTCACTAGTTCTCAGCTGGAACCATCCAGGCAGCCACTGCGATTTGGAGCCCAGGGAAGTGGGGTTGGAGGAATATGACATTGGCAGCTGTCAGGCAGGCTTGATCTGAGGAGAGGGGAGCACAGTTCAGACCATAGCAACTCTCCTATTTTTGAAGAACATAATTTTAAAGCTGTAAATTTGAAAAGCCTACTTACCACGATAACTCTACTAAAGTGTTTTTGTGGGCAGCAGTGGTGAGAATAGTTGTGTGACCTTTCATTAGCTGCATGTGCAGAGCTCCTCTAACTTCTAACTCATTGCCAGTTTAGTCTCCCCAAGGGAAGATCAGGATCACTGGCTCTGGAACATTTAGTTTTCCTCTATGTGACTCAATAAGTGCTTATTGAGCACCTGCAGTGTGTAAGTTCAAGGCACTTAGAAAAAAGCTAAGAACGAGCTGCAACACAACCCTTCAAACTCAGAAGCTATTCTTCATCACTAAAGCTTTTAAAAAAGAAAACCTGTCTGGGAGAATGAAAAAGAGTGATGGGAGTAGATGGGCAAAAGAAGTTATGAGGAATCTAAAATAAAAAAATACAACTGAACTTATTTACAAAACAGAAACAGATATAAAAAGCAGACTTATGGTTACCAAAGGGGAAAGGGAGGAGGAAGAATAACTTAGGAATTTGGGAGTAACATATGCATATGGGAGTACTATATATAAAATAGATAAACAACAAGGACCTACTGTACAGCACAGGGAACTATATTCAATATTTTGTAATAACATATATGGGAAAAGAATCTGAAAAACATTATATCTGTACATGTAACTGAATCACTTTGCTATACCCCTAAAACTAACACAACACTAAATCAACTATACTTCAATAAAAATTTTAAATTTTTTTTTAATTTTTAAAAATAAAAATAAATGAAGTATATGCACCCTGCCAGGAGGGATGAAAAAGAGAGAGGATAACAGGTGGGTGCTTGATAGAAAAGTGGGGGTCTTAAGTGGAAAAAAGGACTCATTTTCACAGTTTGCTATTTGCTGATCCCAATATTAAACAATTCATCTTAAGTGTTGTTATCAATCCTTGCTTTAAAAAGTGGTGAAAATAATATATAGGTTACCTTACTTTTTAAAAAATCTCTGATCTACCAAGGTTAAAGTAGAGCTGGGCATCTCAGTGGTCAAGTGGGTCTTCCGTGCATTGGTTCACAGGGCCATACTCTTCGTAAAGCTACAAGGGACTTCATAGGTGTGGAATGTACACACCTATGGAAGGTACATTCTGCCTTGTACCTTTCTACTATGGATACTTACGAAGGAGATTTTAGTTAACTGTGCAGGTTTGTTGGCAGAAGCAGAAATTATTCTAAGAAGCATGATTCTATTGTCACTTGATAATCTTTCTAACTCCAGGACACAAGTTCCTAGAATTATATTGCCTCTGTGGTCTCAGTTCATTCCAACTCTTTTGGCAGAGGTGGAACTGTATATCTCAGGCCTAGATTCCAGAATTAGGAAAACAATTGACTTTCTCCACCTAAGTGCGTGGTAAATGAGACAATGCTAATGACTATTTAATGATTTTGTTAACGTATTACACTGGCAATGTATAACTCTGGAAGAAACTGTTACAATGTTTTTGCCCATACTGCAATTTGCAAACTGGTAATAGAAAAAAATTTATCTTGTATTCCAGATAACAAATTTTCATACTTCCTTTTCATTTTAAATCTTTGTGTATTTATGTTTTGTTTTCCCAACATTAAGGTCATGGAGCATAGGAGTAAAGACTCATAGCGCAGAACTATGCACATACTAGCTGCATCAAAACATGATTTACTCTTGGCTAATCAAAGAAAACAACTTATATTGTTTAAACCTAACATAGAACGTGGTAACCTTTTTTCAATTTAAGAAGTAGGTCAATATCTGTTGCAATTTATTCTTTGTCTTTAAAATATTTTTTCAATTCCCACCGAGGCTATTTTATCATTTCTCATGGTATTTTATGCTTTATGAAGAACTTTCCCACAGTAATTCTAAGGAGCAGAAATTAGTCCTATGTTATAGATGAGTTTCCTAGGACATAGAAATGATAAATACCGTGTCTGAGATAACACAACAATGAAGTAGTAGAAATGGAACTGAATCCAATGTAACTAAATCCTAAAACGTTTGTCCTGAACTCCCTTCCTCCTCCCCTTCCTTCCTTCCTTCCTTCCTCCCACTCTTTCTTTCTTTCTTCCCTACTATTGCTTATGATATCTTTTTTGAACATTTATAAGCTGTAAGGACTTAACCTCATTTTTCCTTTAATATCTTATCAGAAAATTAGAAGGAAAGAACATAAAAAAGAAAGGAGGGGAGGTGAGACGAGAGGATGACAGGGAAGGAAACTTTCTTGACCCAGTGTTCCCCTCTGGCTACTGTCCTTCTCTTTACAGTAAAATTCCTTGAGGCAGCTCTCTGTACTAACTCTTTTCAATCCTTTCCTTCCTTTCTCTCCTCTTCTCTATCACCAAGTATCTCCCCCATCATGCCACTGATACTGCTCTTGGTAAAGCCAGCAAGACGCTCCACATGAACAATTCTCAGACCTCTCAGCAGCACTGAACACTGTTGCTCACTCTCTCTGCTTTAAAACACTTTCCTCACTCATCTTCTAAGCCACCAGCTTTCCCTGGTTACCCTCTTTCCTCTAGGGATGCTTTCCCTCAACTCTCTTCAGTACTTTCTCATCATTTCCCCAACTTTCAAATTTTGAATTTCCAGAAAACCATGGTTCTGGATATTGGTTCAAGATGGTGGAGTGAAAGGACTCACTCCCACTTGAGAGAGCACTGAAATCACAATTAACTGCTGAACAATCATTGACAGGAAGACACTGGAACTCACCAAAAATGATACCCCACATCCAAAGACAAAGGAGAAGCCACAATGAGATAGTAGGAGGGGCACAATCACAATAAAATCAAATCCCATAACTGCTGGGTGGGTGACTCACAAACTAGAGAACAATTATACCACAGAAGTCCACCCACTGGAGTGAAGGTCCTGAGCCACACGACAGGCTTCCCCACCTGGCAGTCCAGCAATAGGAGGAGGAATTCCCAGAGAATCAGAATTTGAAGGCTAGAGAGATTGGATTGCAAGACTTAGACAGGACTGGGGGAAACAGAGACTCCACTCTTGGAGTGCACACACAAAGTAGTGTGCGCATCAGGACCCAGGGGAAGGAGCAGTGACCCCCTAGGAGACTGAACCAGACCAACCGGCTAATGTTGGAGAGCTTCCTGCAGAGGCGGGGAGGTGGCTGTGGCTCACTGTGGGGAAAAGGACACTGGCAACAGAAGTTCTGGGAAGTACTCCTTGACATGAGCCCTCCTGGAGTCCACCATTAGTTCCACCAAAGAGCCTGTAGGCACCAGTGCTGGTCACCTCAGGCCAAACAACCAACACTGAGGGAACTCATCCCCACCTACCCGCAGACAAGCAGATTAAAGTTTTACTGAGCTCTGCTCACCAGAGCAACACCCAGCTTAAACCACCACCAGTCTCTCCCATCAAGAAGCTTACACAAGCCTCTTATATAGCCTTATCCACCAGAGGGCAGACAGCAGAGCAAGAAGAACTACAATCCTGCAGCCTGTGGCACAAAAACCACATTCACAGAAAGACAGACAAAATGAAAAGGCAGAGGACTATATACCAGAAGAATGAACAAGATAAAACCTCAGAAAAACAACTAAATGAAGTGGAGATAAGCAACTTTCCAGAAAAAGAATTCAGAATAATGATGGTGAAGATGAGCCAGGACCTAGGGAAAAAAACGGAGGCAAAGATCAAGAAGATGCAATAAATGATTAACAAAGACCTAGAAGAATTAAAGAACAAACAAACAGGAATGAACGATACAATAACTGAAATGAAAAATACACTAGAAGGAATCAATAGCAGAATAACTGAGGCAGAAGAACAGATAACTGACCTGGAAGACAGAATGGTGGAATTCACAGAATTCCAGAAAACAGAAAAATGAACAGAACAAAAAAAAGAACAGAACAGAAAAGAATGAATGAAAAGAAATGAGGACACCCTAAGACACCTCTGGGACAATATTAAACACACCAACATTCACATTCTAGACGTCCCAGAAGGAGAAGAGAGAGAAAAACAACCTGAGAAAACATTTGAATAAATTATAGTCAAAAACTTCCCTAACAAGGGAAAGGAAATAGCCACCAAAGTCCAGGAAGTACAGAGAGTCCCAGGCAGTATAAACCCAAGGAGAAACACACCGAGACACATAGTAATCAAATTGACAAAAATTACAGGCAAAGAAAAATTATTAAAAGCAACAAGGGGGGCTTCCTGGTGGTGCAGGGGTTGAGAGTCCGCCTGCCGATGCAGGGGACATGGGTTCGTGCCCCGGTCCGGGAAGATCCCACATGCCGCAGAGCAGCTGGGCCCGTGAGCCATGGCCGCTGAGCCTGCGCATCCGGAGCCTGTGCTCTGCAACAGGAGAGGCCCACGTACCACAAAAAAAAAAAAAAAGCAACAAGGGGAAAATGACAAATAACATACAAGGGAGCTCCCATTTCTCAGCAGAAACTCTACAAACCAGAAAGGAGTGGCATGACATATTTAAAGTGACGAAAGGGAAGAATGTAAAACCAAGATTACTCTACCCTACAAGGATCTCATTCAGATTAGATAGAGAAATCCAAAGCTTTACAGAAAAGCAAAAGCTAAGAGAATTCAGCACCATCAAACCAGTTCTACGACAAATGCTAAAGGAACTTCTCTAAGTGGGAAACACAGGAGAAGAAAAGGACCTACAAAAACAAACCCAAGACAATTAAGAAAATAGTAATAGGAACATACATATTGACAACTACCTTAAATGTGAATGGATTAAATGCTCCAACCAAAAGCCACAGGCTCACAGAATGGATACAAAAGCAAGACCAAGATATATGCTGTCTACAAGAGACCCACTTCAGACCTAGGGATACATACAGACTGAAACTGAGGGGATGGAAGAAGATATTCCGTGAAAAAGTAAATCAAAAGAAAACTGGAGTAGCAATACTCATATCAGATAAAATAGACTTTAAAATAAAGAATATTACAAGAGAAGGAAGTACACTATATAATGATCAAGGGATCAATGCAAGAAGATATAACAATTATAAATCTATATGTACCCAACATAGGAGCACCTCAATACATAAGGCAAATGCTAAAAGCTATAAAAGAGGAAATCGACAGTAACACAGTAATAGTGGGGGACTTTAACACCTCACTTACACCAATGGACAGATCACCCAGACAGAAAATTAATAAGGAAACACAAGCTTTAAATGACACAACAGACCAGACAGATTTAATTGATATTTTTAGGACATTCCATCCAAAAACAACAGATTACACTTTCTTCTCAAGTGCACATGGAACATTCTCCAGGATAGATCACATCTTGGGTCACAAATCAAGTCTTGGTAAATTTAAGAAAATTGAAATCATATCAAGCATCTTTTCCAACCACAACACTATGACATTAGAAATCAATTATGGGGAAGAAAAACGTAAAAAACACAAACACATGGAGGCTAAACAATGCATTACTAAATAAGCAAGAGATTACTGAAGAAATCAAAGGGAAATCAAAAAATACCTAGAGACAAATGACAACGAAAACACAACAATCCAAAACCTATGGGATGCAGCAAAAGCAGTTCTAAGAGGTAAGTTTATAGCAATACAATCCTACCTCAAGAAACAACAAACTCAAATAAACAATCTAACCTTACACCTAAAGGAACTAGAAAAAGACGAACAAACAAAACCCAAAGTTAGTAGAAGGAAAGAAATCATAAAGATCAGAGCAGAAATAAATGAAATAGAAACAAAGAAAAAAATAGCAAAGATCAATAAAACTAAAAGTTGGTTCTTTGAGAAGATAGACAAAATTGATAAACCATTAGCAGACTCATCAAGAAAAAGAGGGAGAGGACTCAAATCAATAAAATTAGAAATGAAAAAGGAGAAGTGACAACTGGCACTGCAGAAATACAAAGCATCATAAGGGACTACTACAAGCAACTCTATGCCAATTAAATGGACAACCTGGAAGAAGTGGGCAAATTCTTAGAAAGGTATAAACTTCCAAGCCTGAACCAGGAAGATAGAAAATATGAACAAACCAATCACAAGGAATGAAATTGAAACTGTGATTAAAAATCTTCCAACAAACCAAAGTCCAGAACCAGATGGCTTCACAGGTGAATTCTATCAAATATTGACAGAAGAGCTAGCACCCATCCCTCTCAAACTCTTCCAAAAAGCTGCAGAAGAAGGAACACTACCAAACTCATTCTACAAGGCCACCATCACCCTGATACCAAAACCAGACAAATACTACAAAAAAAGAAAATTACAGACCAATATCACTGATGAATATAGATGCAAAAATCCTCAACAAAATACTAGCAAACAGAATCAGGCAACATATTAAAAGGATCATACACCATGATCAAGTGGGATTTATCCCAGGGATGCAAGGATTCTTCAATATATGCAAATCAATCAATGTGATACACCATATTAACAAATTGAAGAACTAAAAACCATATGATCATCTCAATAGATGCAGAAAAAGCTTTTGACAAAATTAAACACCCATTTATGATTAAAAAACTCTCCAGAAAGTGGGCATACAGGGAACCTTCCTCAATGTAGTAAAGACCATATACAACAAACCCACACCAAACATCGTTCTCAATGGTGAAAAACTGAAAACATTTCCTCTAAGATCAGGAACAAGACAAGGATGTCCACTCTGGCCACTATTATTCAACAAAGTTTTGGAAGTTCTAGCCACTGCAATCAGAGAAGAAAAAGAAATAAAACGAATACAAATTGGAAAAGAAGAAGTAAAAGAGTCACTGTTTGCAGATGACATGACACTAAACAGAGAAAATCCTAAAGTTGCTACCAGAAAACTACTAGACCTAATCAATGAATTTGGTAAAGTTGCAGGTTACAAAAGTAAGGCACAGAAATCTCTTGCATTCCTATACACTAAAAATGAAAGATCAGAAAGAGAAATTAAGGAAACAATCCCATTCACCATTGCAACAAAAATAATAAAATACCTAGGAATAAACCTACCTAAGGAGGTAAAAGACCTGTACTCAGAAAACTATAAGACACTGATGAAAGAAATCAAAGATGACACAAACAGATGGAGAGAAATACCATCTTCCTGGATTGGAAGAATCAATATTGTGAAAATGACTATACTACCCAAAGCAATCTACAGATTCAATGCAATCCCTATCAAACAATCAATGGCATTTTTTATAGAACTAGAACAAAAAATCTTAAAATTTGTATGGAGACACAAAAGACCCTGAATGGCCAAAGCAGCCTTGAGGGGAAAAATGGAGCTGGAGGAATTAGACTCCCTGACTTCAGACTGTACTACAAAGCTACAGTAATCAAAACAATATGGTACTAGCACAAAAACAGAAATATATGGTCAATAAGTGGTGCTGGGAAAAACTGGACAGCTACATGTAAAACAATAAATTAGAACACTCACTAACACCATACACAAAAATAAACTCAAAATGGATTAAAGACCTAAATATAAGACCAGACACTATAAAACTCTTAGAGGAAAACATGGGAAGAACACTCTTTGACATAAGTCACAGCAACATCTGTTTTGACCCACCTTCTAGGGTAATTGAAATAAAAATAAACAAATGGGACCTAATGAAACTTAAAAGCTTTTGCACAGCAAAGGAAACTATAAACAAGATGAAGAGAAAACCCTCAGAATGGGAGAAAATTGCAAATGTATCAACAGACAAAGGATTAATCTCCAAAATATATAAACAGCTCATGCAACTCAATATTAAAAAAACAAACAATCCAATCAAAATATGGGCAGAAGACCTAAATAGACATTTCTCCAAAGAAGATATACAGATTGCCAACAAACACATGAAAGAATGCACAACATCATTAATCATTAGAGAAATTCAAATCAAAACTACAATGAGGTATCACCTCACACCGGTTAGAATGGGCATCATCAGACAATCTACAAACAACATATGTTGAAGAGGGTGGGGAGAGAAGGGAATCCTCTTGCACTGTTGGTGGAAATGTAAATTGATACAGCCACTATGGAGAACAGAATGGATGTTCCTTAAAAAACTATAAACAGAATTATCATGTGATCCAGCAATCCCACTACTGTGCATATGCTCAGATAAAACCATAATTCAAAAAGACACGTGCACCCCAGTGTTCAGTGCAGTACTATTTACAATAGCCAAGACATGGAAGCAACCTAAGTGTCCATCAACAGATGAATGGATAAAGATGTGGCACATATATACAATGGAATATTACTCAGCCATAAAAAGGAACGAAATTGGGTCATTTGTAGAGATGTGGATGGACCTAGAGACTGTCATAAGGAGTGAAGTAAGTCAGAAAGAGAAAAATAAATATCGTATATTAACACATATATGTGGAACCTAGAAAAATGGTACAGATGAACTAGTTTGCAGGGCAGAAATAGAGACACAGATGTAGAGAACATCTGTATGGACACCAAGGGGGGAAAGCGGTGTGGGGGGGGGATGAACTGGGAGATTGGGATTGACATGTATACACTAATATGTATAAAACAGATAATAAAACATGCTGTATAAAAAATAAATAAATAAAATTCAAAAAATAAATTTGGAATTTCCAATGGCTTAGTGTTTGCTTTTCTATCTTATGATTTCATCTGGTCTCATGTCTTTTAATGCCATCTATGTGCTAGTAACTACCAAATCTCACTCTCCATCCAGGACTTCTCCCCTGAACACTAGTCTAGTGTACCCAAATGCCTATTTGGCATCTCCACTTGGATGTCTAACAGACATCTCAAAGTTAGCATGCCCAAAACTAAACTTTTACTATTTCCAACCAAAATCTGCTCACCCCACAATCTTCCCCATCTCTGTATCAGTACAAAAACCTTGGAGTCATCCTTGACTTCTCTCTTCCTCTCACAACACACACAAAATCCACTAGCAAATCTTGCTAGCTCTACTTTCAAAATAAATGCAGAATCCAAATAATTCTTAAAACAACCTCTGCTGCCATGCTCGTCCATGCCACCATCACATCTTGCTTAGATGGTTGACAGTCTCCTAACTAGAATTCCTGCTATTGTCCTTGCCCATCTTCCATCTATTGTCAAAACAGCAGCCAAAGGGATCATTTAAAATATGTCAGTTCATGTCACTCCTCTGCTCAAAACCCTCAAGCAACTTCCCATCTCACTTAGAGGAAGGTCTAAAGTCCTTAGAGAGACCTCAAGGCCATACACAACCCAGCCCCCAGCCCTTCTCTGGCCTCATCTCCCTACACTCCACCTTCCTTATGCTGGCCTATTTATTCCTATCCCTCAAAGAAACCAGGCACTTTCCTAACTCAGGGTCTTTGCCCTTGCTGGTCACTCTTCCTAAAATGCTCTTCCCACAGAAATCTGCATAACTTGCTTCCTCACCTAATCAGATTTTTCCTCAAATTCCGCCTTCTTAGTGAGGGCTTCCTGAGCACTCTATCTGAAATTTACAACCATACGCACATGCTTCCTCCTCCAGTTTAGTTTTCCCCTTAATGCTTGTCACTATCTAACATACTATATATATTCAATTTATCTTGTTTAAGATCTCTCCGTTTCAAATATTTCAAATGCAGAGATTTTTGTCTGTTTTGCTCACTGCTGTATCTCTAGCACTAAAAATAATAGCAGACACCTAGTAAAGACTATAGAAGTAGACAGTAAGGAAGGAGGAAAAGAAGGAAGGAAGGAAGAAACAAAGGGCAGAAAAGATTGCAAGGATCATTAAAGCACAATTTCCCATCTCAGAGTGAAAACAGCAACTAGCTCCTTCTTCACATTTAAATCATGGGTGACTTAAGCCTACCCCAGGAACTTCCTGGTGGTCCAGTAGTTAAGACTCCGCATTTCCAATGCAGGCGGCCGGGGCTCAATCCCTGGTCTGGGAACTAGATCCTGCATGCTGCAACTAAGAACGGGAGCAGTCAAATAAATAAATATTAAAAAAAAAAAAAAAACCTACCCCATTTCTTCCCAAGTAGATCTAGTAGAAACCATCAACCTCTAAAGAACAAGTGGCATCCTCTTAACTAAATGCAATTTTTAAATGCCCATATGAACCAATTAAAATATGAAGTGGTTCCAAAAGCTTTTATCTTAGACAACAAACTAGGAACAGAAGCCAATGCCCAAGCTGCCCCTCGACCTCACGCCGTGTTAAACTCGATGCTGGCTCTAGATAAATGTTAAATTGCAGCTATACCTCTTTTATTTCCCCAAACTAGGTTTTGATTTATCTTACTGCAGGTCTTGAGCATCTGGAATTTTCCCAAATGAACTGAAATTCCTCCATCAGTAAAACTACTGCTGCTCATTACCTGTGTTAATTTCATCTCTTTCTCTGCATTAGCTAACCCCATCTGTTGCAATTCCAGCTGTGAGGAGGGAGAATAACAAAAGCCTCAGCAGACCTAATGCAGAGACACTGGGTTAGCAATAGTTCTCTCACAGGGAAAAAGGAAACGTGTAACTCGAAGTGGATACAGCTAGACTCACCTAGCCAGGAAAAACGTTGTCTTAGTGTTAATCACTCAGATTTTAAATGTTCAGAGTTCATTATTTTAAAAGTTCATATTTATACAATATCATAATGTCCAGTATAATTTACTGATAAATTCATTTTTATAAATATATTATATAGTACAGAAGCAGATGCTGCATCCAACTGCCTATGACCTAATTCCCAAAAGAGAGGTGCCAGACTCACGTACCAAATTTTCAAATATGGGTTTGCAGAACTTTAAGGAAATGGCAGGCATAATATGTCAAATGGCAGATGCTCAAGAAATGTTAGTTGCCTCTGCCCTTCAAGGGAACAGCCAGGCCTGGTGGAGCTCATTTGTACTCCGTCCACAAAGCTTCTCAGCGATTGCCTTGTTAAGAGAAGCCACACCTGGTGTTACAGCCCTGCCCCCTGCTGCCTTCTGAGGGCCTTCCTGAGGCTCTGGGGAGCTGCTAAAGCATTTTCTTCCTCTTAGAATAGAATGATAAACCAGGTTGTAGTGATTCAGAATGATACTTCAGCAAGCTCAATTAACATCTGGTAGGCAAGAATATGTTTTCTTTCCAATTTGCCCCTTCTCTAAAGGGGAGGGCTGAGCATGGAAAGTAAGTAAAGGCTCTTGCAAGCTTTGCTCCTTCTTTTAGAACAGAATCTCTTTCTCTTTCTCTTTCTCTCCCTCCCCTCCCCTACCCGCCTCTCTCTCCATCTCCCTCCTTTGGCACCAAGAAGCAAGGCAGACCCTAATGATGTTTAAAACTGATCAATTCTTTACCACTAATATTTTCATAAGTGAGGCCACAAAGACACTCAGGCAAAAACAAGAAATATGCTAATGTGTCTTTCAGTATGGGGTTGCCAGATAAAATACAGGATGCCCAGATGAGTTTGAATTTTAAATAAATAACACATCTTTTTTAGTATAAGTGTGTCCCAAATATTGCATGGTACATATTTATACCCAAACAAGTATTCATTTTTATGAAATTCACATTTAATCTGGCATCTCCTACTTTGATATGCTAAATCTGGCAATCATACTTCCTTTCCTCCCCTTCCCTCATCCCCCCAGCTTCTTCCCCTGAAAACTGGTTTGGCGTGGGGGGAACCACCCAATCCAGCCAGGTGGGGATAGCAGTCCAGGAAGGCTTCCCAGAGGAGATGAGACCAAACCAAGTCAGGAAGAATAAGCATTATACAAAAGAAAGCTGTGAAAGGGAAAGGGGAGGAAAGGAGATTTCCAAGCAAAGGGAATAGTATGACCAAAGGCACAGAAGCATAAAAATCCATGCATTTTATAGACATTACAAATTGCAGTGTTACTGGAGTATGAAATACAGGATGGAGAGTAGCAGTGATGAGAATTACAGAATAAGTAGGAGTAGATCATGGCCAGTGTGCCAAGATCAAGGGCCTGTTGTTGCAGAGCTCTTGAAATGTTTTAAGCAGGAGATTGATGTTATCCAATTTGCTTTTTAAATAAATCCCTTTTGACATCATGTGAAAACTACTTGTGAGGAGGATAGAACTGAAGGCAGAATTACTTCTCAAGTAACTGTGATAGGCTGGAGATGATGAGAGATCGAACTGGGGTTGTGTGAGAGGGATGGACAGTTGGGAGACAAACTTGGTAAAGACTGATGAGGAAAAAAAACAATGGAGGATCTGATGACTGATTGAATATGATGGTTGAGGAAGAGGAGAGATCCAGGACCACCACATGGGTTCTCCTTGGATAACAAGACTGGTGGTAAAATTCCAAACACAATGGGGGCAGGTTAGGAAGGGAAGAGAAGGACCAGTTACGAGTTCAGTCAGGAGAAGGTAACATTGAAGCGCTTACGGGACATCAATAAGAAAATGTCCAGTAATTATTTCAACACATAAATCTGAGATTCAGGACGGCAAGGTTAGGTAGGGATAAAGATGTGGTTCACATTAGAACAAAAGTTTATATTTATCAGTTAAGGTTATGTTTGCCCAGATATAATGTAGTTTTAACAGAATAAAAATCAGTTTGTCTAGATCCAGAAGTGTGGAGTCCAGGGCTGATATAAGCTGTCTCAGGTCTCAAGAGGCGCCCAGTGTTCTGCATCACCATCCTCAGTGCATGGCTTCCATCCTCAAGGTCATGTCCTCGTCCAGTGTGGCTCCACAAGCTCTGTCCATCATGCCTGCATTCCAGGCAGCTGATCAAAGGCAGGGAGGGCAGGAGAGGGCATTTTCCAGCACCGTTTAGGAGCCTCCCCTGGAATCTCACACACCACTTCTGTTTACGACTCCTTAGCCAGATCTCAGACACAAGGCCCCGCCTAGGCGTGATAGAAGTTAGGAAATGTAATCTTTTAGCTGAGTCCATTAATCCCCTGTATAAAATCAGGGTTCTGATACCAAGGAAGAAGGATGAGTGGATGTTGATTCAATAAAGAGTAATCTCTGTCACATGGCAAGAATGAGTAAGATTAAGGAAGAAAAAGAGTAAAAATATAGTAGGTCAAGAAAGACCCCGGGGGAATGACTTAAAGGGCAGGCAAAGGAAAGAGACTGAGATACGAAAATAGAGGGCGGGGAAGAACGCAGGGAAGGAAGTACCTTTTCCACAGTTTTCCAAATAATGACTATTAAGCCTTCTACAGTAGAATCCGTATTGCATCTACAAGATTTAAACTGATGTTTCTGAGGGGTTTTTTTAATTGATTATTCACATTCCCAGGAACAGCTTTATATTACAAACTTGCTTATGCCTGATGTCTGTGGTCATTTAGCTTCTTCTAAATAGGCCCCTTTGGAAAGCACATTAGCTCCTTCAAGCCAGCAGAATACGCTGAGCAGCATGCTTCCTTGATCTTCACTTTCAGATGCTGAAATACTTTAACTCTATGGCTCATCCAAAAGCGTTGGTTTAATGAGAACAGTAACAAACAGTAGATGTCAAGTTGGAATGCTTAGTACCGACCAGAAACAAAGCTTTACTGATATCTCTCAGTAAAACAGTTCATTATTGAAAGTTGTCTTTAAAGCAAAATTCTGATATTGAAACCATATTTTTCTCATTCCCTTGTGCTTCCGATGGAAAAAATCAGCCCCAGACGTAGAAAACAGAACAGTCCTCAAGAGCCAAGTATGCCCTCCACCAAAGGGAATGAGAAAATGAAACAGGAAAGAGAAAAAGATATCATTAGTTATAGTACAGGTTTGTGCTCTATAGATAGAAAAAAAGAAATTAGCAAGCCTGTTAATGAAAGGCAAAGCAGGGCTAAATGGAGGACAAGAATGAGAAAAGAGACTCACTATCATCATCACCTACCAAAGCCAGCATGAATGTACTTTCAAGGTCTGGTAATGTTACTTACATGGTCATTTCTCTATTCTCCAGCACTGTCAAGAATAGTGCCTTCCAGCTCATTAATTATCCTAACTGTTAATAAAACTGTATGTATCTGTAGTGGACTAAGTTGGCAAAGTATTTTAAATGCAAGATGGCATTTTAAGTCCCTGAAGGCTCTTAAGCCTCCTGAAGTTATTAGAGAGATAATATTACATAATCCCATTTTACAGATAGAAAGGCAGATGCAAAGGGGCTGTACCCATCTGTGAGACGAAAGGGGTGTAACTGAGCTTTTCGCTCCCAAAGTCCTATAAGCCTATGAGAACTACACAGATTTTGATAGATAACATTAGAGCTCAGGGTTTGTGATTCCAAGATCTCACTTCCCTCAGAATATCACAACAGCAACTAATATATATGGCTCCTGTGGGTTGCCAATATTCAAATAATCAGTAAAATGCACAAGCAATAATTTTACCTCTTATTGATGATAAGAAAGTATGTTAATGTATCACAGTTCCTCAGAAATGTCCTTATAAGGATCAGTTACACTTGCCGGTGTATATGGGGGAAACCTCAGTTTTCCTCTGGTTTTACTCTCACACTACTGCCCCACTCACAACACCTCTGATGCCAGATGTGTAGGGGTCTTTCCCTACAAGGAGCAATTCTCTGTGACACCAGCTAGGTGTCCTACAATTGAACTCAGTTCTGACACTGTCTACCTGAAGATGGCATCAGATCCCACAGATTAAGAATTCCATCCCACAAGACTGCCTCCCTCCCCCAATCACAAGTCCAGGTTGTCACCTGTGCTTCTGACCGATGTGTTATATACATCAGACATTCCCACAGGCTCCACCTTGGGTTCAATTAATTTGCTAGAGTGGCTCACAAAACTCAGGAAAGCAGTATACTCGCTCTTTACCAGTTTATTATAAAGGGATATGATAATGAATATAGATAAACACCCAAATGGAAGAGATGTGTAGAGCAAATTATGTGGGAGTTCCCATGCCCTCTCCGGGCACACCACCCTCCCAGAACCTCCACCTGTTCACCAACCTGGAAGCTCGCCAAACCTGTTGAGATTTTTATGGAGGCTTCAGCATGTAGGCATGATCAATCGTTAACTCCATTTCCAGTCCCTTTCCCCTCTCTGGAGAATGGAAGATAGGGGCTGAAAATTCCAGGCTTCTCCTAATGGCTTGGACTTTATGGTGATCACCCGGGAAATTCCAAAGGATTTAGGAACTCTGTATCAGGAACCAGAGTCAAAGACCAAATTTTAGAACAAAAGATGCTCCTAAGTGCTCTTATAACATATGGAATTAAAAGGGCTTTTAAGGACTCTGCGTCAGGAACAGGGGGCAGAGGCCAATATATATTTTTCCATTATCTCACGAGGTATATGCAAAAACACTAATAAATGAAGTGCTGATTAAGACTGTCTCAGGTAACAGAGAGCCCATTATTCTTTAATTTTCACATTTAGGTATTGTTATGCAATTAGGGATCTCAGAAAACTAGCTCTAGAAACTTATATCAACCAAAGTTTTTCTGAAATTATGTACATGATGGATTTTAACTTTAATTAATCCTCTTAGATAAAAATATACAACATGGTTCCTTCCTTTTCCCTTCCCTTCCCCATTAGATTGTCTTTTGGTGTTTGATTTCAACACTGTTGCACAAACCACCCCTCCAGGTGGTTTACCAACCTGACATTCTATTCAGAGGCAGATTAGAAATATAATAGTAACAAGTACAATATTCTCCAAATTGACCTTATCTCTAATTTCAGTACTAATAAGATCATTCACACACATTAGATTACTTTCAGACATCTTGCCTCTATGCTGATTCCAAAGTTATAGGTGTAATACCTGTGCCATAGTCATTGTTAGAATCCATGGTAAGTACAAGTTTCCTATTGCTGCTGTAACAGATTACCACAAACTTAATAGCTTAAAACAAATGTATTTTAAAGTTCTAAGGTCAGAGCTTGAAGTAATAGGTTTAGTGGATGTCTTAGTCCATCTGGGCTGCTACAACAAAGTACCACAGACGGGGTAGTTTACCAATGAAGAAAATTTATTTCTCACAGTTCTGGAGATTGGAAGCCAAAGTCTGGGGCCCTCTTCTGGGTTGCAGACTTCTCCTTGTATCCTCACACGGTGAAGGTTCTAGGGAGCTCTGTGGGGTCTCTTTTATAAGGCACTAACCCCATTCATAAGGGCTTCATTCTCATGACCTAATCATCTCCCAAAGGTCCTACCTCTTGTTACCATCATATTGGGCATCAGGATTTCAACATATGAATTCTGTGGGGACACAAACATTCAGACCATAGAAGTAGGCTCAAATCAAGATGTCAGCAGGGCTACATTCTTTTTGAAGGCTATAGGGGAAAATCCATTTCCTTGGCTTTTCCAGCTTCTAGAGGTTGCCTCCATTCCTTAGTTCATGGCCCCCTTCTCTATCTTCAAATCCAGAGGTGTAGCATCTTCAAATCTCTCTCTAACTCTAACTCTCACTCTCCTGCCTCTTTATTTCACTTGTGATTGTACCCTTATGATTATTTGGGCCAACCTAGATCATCCAGGATAATCTCTCCATCTAAAAGTCCTTAACTTAATCACATCAGCACAATTCCTTTCACCGTATAAACTAACATATCCACGGTTCTGGGGGTTGAAATATGACTTCTTTTGGAGATCATTATTCTACCAATCACAATAACAAGGAAAATTGGTGAGAGAATCTTAGCGGATCATCTATACTATTTAAGAAAGAAATCAGACTACTTTGGGCAAGTTTGTATCATTATGTTCTTTAGAAATGGTAATGCTTCCTATATTCCCAGTCACTTCAAATAGTTAACCATCTTCTACAAAAGTCTTAACATATTCCCAAAGCAATAACATGAAACATAGAGAGAACATGTCTTTACATGGTTCTTAAAATGTACAGCCTTAACCCAGCAAACCTTAACTTCTGTTTTTCAAAAGTCAAAGGCATGACTAAAATCATTGCTCTGCCATATAATCAAAGGTCTTAGGACAGAAACTAAAGTCTTTTATTGTGATTCTATGCATTGTCTGCAGAACTGGGAAGTAACCTCTCCAGAAGAAAAGTATCAGAGTAACAAAGAACAAAGATTATCTGCTTTACTTCCCACACTCAGGCAGGTAAGAGAATCTATTCTGGCCTTAGAGTTCCCCAGAGGTTTCTAATTTTTCTGAAATGAACACTAGGGGCGTGTGTGTGTGTGTGTGTGTGTGTGTGTGTGTGTGTGTGTGTAGTTAGTTTAAAACATCTCCAGAGGAGAAAAAATAATTTACCTCAGTAACCTTTCAAATAGGAAATTGTTTTGATTTTCCTTATACTGACTAATCTCTATGTGGCTGTCAGAGGATACTATTTAAGTAGAAGGCAAAAAAAAGAGGTCAGAAGCCCATCTTGCTCAGAATAGCAATAGAAAAAGAGGAGAAAATACTAGGACAGTTTTTACCAGTCTCTTCTTCCTGATACAGAAAATTTCAGCTTAAGGCAGAATGAATTTTAGTCCTTCTACCAATTTCCTTCATGTCCAAAAGTATTTTAACAAAATCTTGAAAAATGTACACATCATATATTCAATGAAATATACATAGACATAAGTATAACTCTTATTCTTAATGGTACAGACATAACTCTTATCCTAAATGTCTATATTCTTAGAATCAGAGATAAGGTGCATGTATGGCTGAGATTGGGACTCTGGACTTCTAAAACAGGTTTCATTACTTACTATCTATATGACCTTGGGCAAAGGACTTGACCTTTCTCGACTTTGTTTTCCTGTACGTAAAGCGTAGATAATAACAGTACCTATCTCACAGGGTTGTTGTGAAGTGCTTAGTGCAATGCCCAGTACCTACTAATAGCACAATAAATGTTAGCCATTATTATAATCTAAAAGTTATGCCAGAATTGGAAAGAGATATATCCCAAATAAACATCCACCTGAACCCCAAACTCAGTCCTAGGATATGAAAAAAGTTAAGGACATGCATATGAATCAGCGGGTAATTAGTCAAATTTTTGTTCAAGTCTTATTTTGGCATTGCTGGGCCACCTCTCTTCAATTTATTCTTCTCATTGAGAAATCTACTGAGAAGAACTTTTATCAAATATTTCATTGCTTTTATGCCATGAGTAGAAGAAATTGATAAGGCATAAAATAACTGAGAGCTGCTTTGTTTTTCCTAAGGAATTAACCCTTAAACATCTTAGGATTGCAAAACAACCACCCACCCCTGGGCATTGTTTGATTCCAGAAAATCAAGCAAAACCAGGGTTTTATTGACTTACTCTGGTGTGGTCTCAGAACAAAATTAGTTTCCAAATGCAACAAAATTGTAGGAAAGAGGCCAGGCATATGGAAGGAGATCAATAAATATTGTTACATGAAGGACAGGAAAGAGGCAGAGAGAGGAAGGTACAGGGAGAGAGAGAGGAGGGAGGAAGGAAGGAAAGGAGGGTTGACTCCTGTTCTCTAGAGACAGAGGATGACTCATGGCCAATTTTGGCCCTTCTTGTTCATTCACACTCTACCTTTTCCAGCCTTGCCCTTCCCACTACACACACACACACACACACACACACACACACACACACACACACACACACACATACACATAATCCAATCCAGAGTCTAGTCTTAAATTCATGGGTTCCTCCAGAAATTGATCTTGGATGTGTGACCCATGCCCACACAAGCCATTCAAGTTTCTACATTGGAACTTGAATTGCTCTGCCAAAATTAACTTCCTCTGTAACAAAGATCTAAATCTATCTCTCCAGCAAGCAGTCCCTGACTTAGCAATGGCCCATTCACACAAATGGCTGTCATCACTCTTGTCCTATGCTCTATTTTACTGGAACATAAAAGCAGTCCAGAAAACACTTATGTGCTCGTAGAGAACCTATTGGTTTAGAAGAAAGGGTGGAAAGAAGTTATAAAAAGGTAAAGGCAGTTTCAGTGACTCTCACCCTGGGAACAAACAGATTCCCAAGTAAAATTAATGTGGCCTAGCCAATCCTCTTCTGCCTGATATCATTATTAAACCTGCCTGCTTGTGTGTGATCTCACCTTGTTCTTTTGCCTAAAAGTCTATAAATTAGATATTAATTCGGGTTATTAAGCATTCTCCTTAGCAATGCAAATGCTTCCCAAAAAGTTAATAGGCTTTCAACCATGAACATACTCATTTTGAACTAACTCAATCAGATTGGCTTCCTCCTAGTTCCTGGAAAGCATTTAAATTAAAGAGTTTTGCAAAGGCACCAATTCAAAAAGATACATGTGTCCCAATATTCAGAGCAGCATTACTTACAATTGCCAAGCTATGGAAGCAACCTAAGTGTCCATCAACAAATGAATGAATAAAGAAGATGTGGTGTGCGTGTGTGTGTGTATGTGTGTATATATATATATATATATATATATATATATATACACACACACACACACAATGGGACATTATTCAGCCATAAAAATAGAATGAGATTTTGCCACTTGCAACAGCATGGATGGACCTGAGGGGTATTATGCTAAGTGAAATAAGTCGGACAGAGAAAGACAATTACTGTATGTTATCACTTATATGTGGAATATAAAAAATAAAACAAATATAACAAAACAGAAACAGACACACATATAGAGAACAAATTAGTGGTTACCAGTGAGGAAAGGGAAAGGGGGAGGGGCAAGATAGGGATAGAGAATTAGGAGGTACAAACTACTATGTATAAAATGTATAAGCTACAAAGATATATTGTACAGCACAGGAAAAATGGCCAATATTTTATAGTAACTTTACACAGAGTATAATCTATAAAAATGTTGAATCACTGTGTCGTATACTTGAAACTAATCTACAATTGTAAATCAACTATACTTCAATAAAAAGATTTTTTTTAAAAAAGAGTTTTGATTCTGGAGAAAATCTGAAGGTAATTTAGGGGCATTGAGAACATTTTTTCATTTATTTATCTGTTTATTCATTCATTCAGGCGTACTGAATGCTTCCAGGCGCCAGGCCCTGTTCCAGGCACTGGAGCCCTTAGTGGCTAAGGGTGGCCATGCTGGTGGGGGGCGGGCAGCATTGGTGTGCCACAGTGCAGGGCTTCGGACAGAATGAGGGCAAAAGAGTCTGTAATGGGAATTCCTGAGAGGTCAAAATAAATGTTAAATTGAGGTTAGGGACGGAAATGGAAGGGTGACCAACAAATTTTATCTGTTTGAAAAGTTTGTCTCACCATGGAAAGAGAGAAAAATACTTTGTCCTTTCTTCCTTGAACAACCCACTGTTTCCAGGATACAAAACATAACAGAAACTGTATAAGATTTAGCCATCTTCTGGTCTTATGATAAAAATTCATTCTGAGTGGGAAAGAGACTTACTATTAATTTTATACCCTTCTGAGGTGTTTTAAGACTTGACCTACTTCCACTGAAAACAACCCTACAGTTACACTACTCCAGAACCATGATGATCGTGAGTTCCTTTCTGATATCGGTATTGATGATAACCTCAGAAATTACTAAAGAATACGAGGCTGAATCTCAAATGCTAAACACTGGAGGGTCCTATTCATGTTGCATTACACTTGCTGTTAAGTTGTTTTCCTTACTGACTCATTCTCATGTATCATTTGAGCCCTCCACGCACCTGCCTCTAGCTTGCTTCCTATCCTAATTTGCTGCTCTACTCCAGACAGCCTAACCTCTGCGAATTGTGTGTGAAACAGGAATAAGTGGGAAGTCTGAGAAATTCTCCTGCAAGAAAAGTACATGAGTTTTAATGAATGAACTTTGTGACATTTATTTTAATGTTCAAATATTTTCTTACATCATTTCTCTGTTTTGTTCTGGGCAACTGAGGATGTCAGATAAACGACCTCCAGTTAGAAAGTACCATGTTGCAATTTACCATCATGAAATCCGAAGGGAAGCTTGTACTGGAAGAACTGATTCATTTGAGCAGTGATCAAGATATATTTTGTGTTATTAAAAAAAATATATTCTTACCTGCCTTTGCTGTATTCAACTGCTTTTGCTGTATTCCCATTCTCCCATTAATAAGTGACAACTGATCTTTAGGAACAGGCAACATCAGGGAAGTCAAAGGACAAAAGCCAGTCTTCGACTCATAGGTTTAAAAAAAGGCCAATACACACCTTATATATTGAGGTGTACAGAAGAGTTTCTCTTTCCAAAATACGTTTCTTATCTAATTGCTGATTCTTTGTTAAAGCTCTGTGTGGCTTAAAGTTTCTTACTTCTTGTTATTAGGCAAATGTTCTTGGGATACTTTTGTTTTCCATGTTAAAAAGTACAATAATCCCCTTAGCAGTTTCCCTAGCAATGCAAATGCTTCCCCAAAGGCAATGGGCTTTCAGTCTCGAACAGATTCATTTTGAATTAGCTCAATCAGATTGCTTTCCTCCTAACTCCTGGAAAGCACTTGAATTAAAGAGATATTTGAATCTGGAAAATATATATTTTTCAATTTATACATGAGCCCTCCCTCCTGTGTGGAAAGACTGTAAACTATCTCTCCAAATCCTTCTCCCCTTCTTACACAGAAATAAAATTGTAGCAACCGTGTGACTGGCTAGACTATATTTCTTACTTCCCTTGCAGTTAGGTGTGACAGCAGGACACAGCGGGCAGAAGTGACATGCTTTTTCCTGGCCAGTGTCTTCAGACAGCCGGAAGACCTTCTCCACACTCTCCCCTTCCTTCCAAAAGCAAACAGGACACAGTGGAGACTCAGCATGCACAAGATGATGCCCTGGGAGATGGAGTTCACAAGATCAAAGAAACTTGGGTCCTGAGTGTCCTTGTGAAGCAGAGCTGCCTAGCAAACTAGCTGCTCTCAAATGTTCCATGGGAATGAAACAAATGATTATTTTGTTTGAGCTATTGTATTTGAAGGTCTTTTTGTTGGAGCAGTTTAGTTTTATTCTAACAAATACATCTAGAAGCGGCTACATTGTTTAGTTCTCCCTCTCCTATTGCTTCAACTTTACCCTGACTCCTTCCCCCTCCCAGGATTTATAGTGTAAAGCATGTTTACATGCTAAGAAAACTTAATATTTAAAAATAAAAAATAAATTAAAAAGGGCTTCCCTGGTGGCGCAGTGGTTGAGAGTCCGCCTGCCGATGCAGGGGACGCGGGTGCGTGCCCCGGTACGGGAGGATACCACATGCCGCGGAGCGGCTGGGCCCGTGAGCCATGGCCGCTGAGCCTGGGTGTCCGGAGCCTGTGCTCCGCAATGGAAGAGGCCACAACAGTGAGAGGCCCGCGTACCGCAAAAAATAAAAATAAAAAAAATAACCATCTCTCACCTCTATATCCTCTAACATCTCCCACTCTATCTTTCTTCTTTCTGTCTTTGCCAGACCTCTTCAAAATATTGTTTAAACTCACTGTCTTTTCTTCTTCCATTTTTATTTAAGCATATTATCTGGCTCTGACTCCACCACCATCTTAAGGCTAAATCTTCATTATCTCATTTGTGTGGCCATCGCTACCTCTTCATCTCACTTAGAGCTCACCTTCTGTCACATCCACTATCCTCATTCCTCTGCTTCCCTGGTTACTTCTTCCCAGGCTCCTGGTAGATTCTGATCCCTCCCCCTCTCCTTACATGTTAGGATAACTCACTCAGGACTGTGTCCCAGGCCCTCCTCTTTTGCCATTCTTCACTTCATACTCCTCCTACTTGATTTCCCCCCTCTGGGAGCTCTCAAATGGGTAGCTCAAGTCCAGATCTCTCTCCTGAACTTCTGGCCCTTCGGGCAATTGTCAACCAACCTCTGAATGTCCCAATGGTCCTTCAATTCCAGTATGTCCGAACTCAAACCCCTTAACTCCCTGTCCCAGTGAATCACCACATGCTGAATCTCCCAATTATTTTTTGACTGTTTACTTCTCTCCATCTCTAAGGAGACTATCTTAGTTCAGACAGTACATCAGAATGATTTAAAAGACTGTCTGAGTTCAAATTTCAGTTACACCATTAACTAACTAACTGTGTGACACTGGGAATATTTCTAAACCTCTCTGTACCTCAGTTTCCTCTTGTGTAATATGGGGACAAAAATAGTATCTGCCATATGATCCTAGGATTAAATGAGTTATTATATATATATATATATAAAGTACTCAGAACAGCATCTATCACATGTAACTGCTACTTAAGTGTTAGCCATCATTATCTCTCATTATAATAAACTCCTAATTTCATCTTTTTTTTTCGGGGGGGCGTTCGCGGGCCTCTCACTGTTGTGGCCTCACGCAGGCTCAGCGGCCATGGCTCACGGGCCCAGCCGCTCTGCGGCATGTGGGATCTTCCCAGACTGGGGCACAAACCCGTGTCCCCTGCATCAGCAGGCGGACTCTCAACCACTGCGCCACCAGGGAAGCCCCTAATTTCATCTTTTTCAACAATTTTTTCTCCCACTCCAACACTAACTTTAAGATTCAATTTCTGAGAATTCCCTGGTGGTCTAGCTGTTAGGATTCAGTGCTTTCACTGCCGTGGCCTGGGTTCAATCCTTGATTAGGGAACTGAGATCCCACAAGCTGCATGGCGCGGCCAAAAAAAAAAAAAGATTCAATTTCTTCTTAATCTTTGACTGACTTCCCATTGCCTTAGGACAAGATCCCAAGGGTAATTCCTTGACATGACTTAAAAGGCCCCTCATAATCTGACCCTACTCGCCTCTCTAGCTTCCCCCATCCTGTCCTACCCCCGCACTCTGTGCTCTTACCATTTTGGCCCCATTCAGGCTCCTATAACCCCCGGTACTTTCCAAGGTCATGACAGTTAACACTAAGTGCTGTCCACTTGTCTTCTCTCTGGTCCTCATCTCATTTAACCAGGAATTGAATGCAGATCTGAACTGTTTAATTAAGAAATGCCTCTGCAACAATGTAGTGCTTGTGCCCTGTTGTATTTTGTATTTAACAGAATTGATGCCCAACTGCTACCCTATTGGTCCTTTTGTGTATATATGCCACGCAGAATCCTTGCCCTCTGCATTTAGAAATTTTTCTTATGCTGTGATATTCTCTAAGGATATCACTTGCATTTTGAGTGCTGGATCTTGGATGCTTGGCTCTTATATTCTGCATTTCAAACAAAAGATCGCTTCCTATTTTACATTTAGAAACAATTCCAAGGATAGAGTACCCTTGCTTTAGCAGGCTCTGGGATAACCACGATCCTACCCTGATTGGTCTTAGGATATTGTGTGTATATGTGGCATGTGGAAGAGATATTTGAGCCACAAAGCCCAAGTGATTATTCCCCTCTCTCAGAGCCAAAGTGTACAGAAAACTCTGGGGTCAAATTTCTAAGAGTAAATGCCCTCCTCAGCCTTTCATCATCCCTGAGCTGCCTGGGAATGGGTTTGGTCAGGCTGTTTAAGAGCCACATTCTCCTTCCCTCTTCCACACTGTAGGCTACTCATCATGCCTTTGTGGAGTCACCTACTCTTTGGTATCTGTGTTCCCTTGTAATCCCCTTCTCTGCCACTGACTGCACCTAATACTTTGAGTTTCGGTTCCAAAGAAACAACATTTCCATAACGTTCATTTGAAGTAATATTTGTATGCAGCTTTAAAGTTTTCAGATAAAGTTCTTCCATATGCTTTATCTCATTTAATATAAAAGGCTGCATGGCACTGCAGCCAGAGAGCATGCTGTGGAACCCCGAGTTCATAATCCCCGCTCAGCCGTTTACTGGCTGTGTGACCTTGGCTGAACCCAGGCTAGGTTGAAAGCAGTAGCTAAACCCTCTATTTCAGTTCATACCCCATAACTAAGACAGCCTTGGCTTCATATCAGAGTTTGTAGAAGAGATTAGGTTCAAGAACCCTAATACTTGAAAGGCTCAAAATCAGAAGTTATCTCTGACTCTTTCCTCTCCCCACCTTCCCATACCAATTACGAAGTCTGAGTGACTCTTCTATTTTTATGCTTCTTTTATCTCCCCTTCACAGGTCTCCCTATGTCTCCCATTCCCTCTTCCCAATTCAACTTCTCACTGCCAAGAGAGTGAGGGTTATGAAAAAGCATAAGACACCTTGCAGTCTTGTAATTCATTTGAGAAGATGGCGTTGTGCATTCATGGGAAACAAACTGTGTGAGGCAATAAATATAAACAAGAAGGGCAATGGAAAATCAGAGGAGAGAAATCACATCCAGCTCAGGCTATCAGGGAATATGTAAGGGAGGACATGATTGATCTGAGCCCTGCTTTCATTCATTCATTCATTCATTCGTAAATGTTGATCCAGCAAATGCTTATTGAGCACCAACTTTGGTACTAGGAATACATCTTCACTTTTCAATGCAAATCAAATACAATACTTCATGTATGCAGTAAGTTTCTAAGATCCTTGAGACTGAAAATTTTATTACAAATAAAAGTCACTACCTATACTAAGAACACCAGTAAAATTGTTAAACAACCACTGTATTATTTACAGGACAGTCACAAATCTAAAGCTAAGTAAGCATGATGTAAGAGAAAGAAAACTGCCACAGAGGCCAAAGGTGGCCAGCGCAGATGACCTTGAGACTAACGCCAGGGAGGATGTACCCCATTATTTAGGTCATTATATTTGCTTCAGTCTCGTTTGTTAATTAAAGAGTCACTCCTTGTTTCCCCCCTCAACTTATTTTATAACCAAGAAATCAAAGCTGAATGGAGGCTGACTGACATCAGCAGCTCCCTCTGGTTCATTAGTGCTGGGTGTTCACCAGCTGTTCTTATTGGCTGGTTTCAGGGCCATATCAGCTATTAAATATTTTGCAGATCACACTTGTATAGAAACATGAGTTAAAATACTAAGACAGTGAATATCAAAAGAACATTCTGGCCTTCACCAAAACTGGGAATTTGTCTGCTGTTCTCCATGCCAGATGGGCCTTCTCACTGTTCCTTCTCTTGCTCTGTAAAATCAAGTTCTCTTCTCCTCTCCATCCCCCCACAAAACACAGTCACAGACAAAAATCTGAAGCTTAGTCAGATAAGGATAAACACTTGGTAACAATTAATGTCTCACAACTTCCAGGTGTCCTGTGTTTTAGGAAGGGACAGAGCCCTCCCAAAACAATAGCTATAGTAAGCTATTTATTGAATAAATGCTTATTGAATGAAGAGATCTACCGAAAGAACAATAAATCAACATCCTATAGGAGAATCTTCTGGGCAAGTAGCAGGTCTTTCCAGTGTCTGAAAATTATACACATAAGAGCTGCCTATTCAATCTACATTAAAAGCCAATTTTAACCAAAACCCCTTCTCACAGACTCTGTGAGGATGTGCCAAAATGAAAAAATATATAATAATGTAGGGCCAATTTCCTTCACATATTCTCTAGCTGTGAAACTGCACTTGTAAAACATAGCATAAAAGGAAGGCTTCACCTCTCTGACTCTCCATCTAAAGAAGAGCTCCAGAATAGCCATGGATTTGTTTCCTGTATTCTTTGTTGTTCCAGGTTCTAAATCCAATTCAAATACGGTTTGAGCCTCGTTTGCCAGAAATGATTTTAATGGCAGTCTCCTCAGTTTGACTCACAAACAATAACGAGGCCAGTGCAGCTAATGTTGTGCCAGGAACATAAGCTGTAGCAGGAACCCCATGAGTTCACTTCAGGGTGGGGCAGAAGGAGAGGGGAGGCTGGTCGTGGAGGCCACGGGCTGGGATCTTGGCTTGAATCTTGGCTGGTACAAACTGATAAAATGGGTCACGGCGGTGACAGAGACTCCAGTTTCCTATTTGCAAGGGCAGACTGCTCTCCAGAGGAAAGCTGAAGCAATTTTGCAGCTGTTTGGGCTCCTTCTGAAGTCCCATAATGGTACCCAAGACACCCACCCATTATAAAATGTCACCCCACCCCTTCCATCACTCTTAATCTCCCAGTCCTGCTTAACATTTCTTGGTGAGTACTCATCTCTTATCTGTTCATTGTCTACCTCCTCCCATCAAAGCGTAAACTCCATAAGAACAGAGATCGTTTATTTCGCTGCTGTAGAGCCAATGCTTGAAACATAGTAGATACTTTGATAAGTGTTTTTTAGTTGAAATGAACAGAAAGCACATTACCTATGGCACTGATACAGTGCCTTGTATTCTTGGGTAAGATCTCTCTTTTCATCAAAAATAAAGCAACCTCTTTTCCACTACCACCAAAGAATTTGACTTTGCTTAACTAGCCCACTACTACTTTTTTTTTAATTTTTATTGAAGTACAGTTGGTCTACAATGTTGTGTTAATTTCAGGTGTACAGCAAAGTGATTCAGATGTATGTATATATATATATATATATACATGGATGTATATATAGATATATACAGAGATGTATATATAGATAGATACACACACACATTCTTTTTCAGATTCTTTTCCATTACAGGTTACCACAAGACACCGAATATAGTTTCCTGTGCTATACATTAGGTCCTTGTTGGTTATCTATTTTATATATAGTAGTGTGTATCTGTTAATCCCAAACTCTTTATACACTTCTTGGGAAAAGCTTTGAAGAAGGAGACTTTGTTCAGGAGCCTATCTTTACTCATTAGGCCACCTCCCCACTTGCCTGTACCCTGGAATTAGATTTTCTCTTTGCTTTCTTTTTTTTTGCGGTACGCGGGCCTCTCACTGCCGTGGCCTCTCCCGCCGCGGAGCAGAGGCTCCGGACACGCAGGCCCAGCGGCCATGGCTCACGGGCCCAGACACTCCGCGGCACGCGGGATCCTCCCAGACCGGGGCACGAACCCGCGTCCCCAGCATCGGCAGGCGGACTCTCAACCACTGCGCCACCAGGGAAGCCTTCTCTTTTCTTTTTATACATATTTTGTTTCTTTCCCCACATTCATCTCCTTTCAAGACTACAGAGCAAAAGAAAAGGTAGAGGAAGGAGGGTAGCTTAAATCAGAAGTGGTGCTACTTGACTCTACCCATCAAGCCTGCCCTGTTAACCTCTGTGGTACCAAGATGGCGTGATTTTGTGACAGAATCAGACACCATCCATTCCATTCTCCATTATCACACCTAGATTGAATTAATTAAACTGTTACGGGAAAAGATGTCTCCAGGAGTTTGGGTGTCTGATCTCTGGACTTATTTCAGATGTCCTCAAAGAGCCTTGATTTCTTTACCTCTAAAATGAAAGCATTGTTCTACCAGTAGTTCGCGGAGGTGCCATCCAGCTCTAACATATATGAGGGTTACCTGTATGGAAGTGACACCGGAAAGTCAAAAACCAGCCTCAACTGAGTGGTGGGAGGCTTAATACTATGTTTGGGATGTCATAATGGGATCCGTTTGAAAATAATCTATCAGATTTTCAGGTTAAACTCACACTCTCTACCTAAGTCGATGTCATCCTAGAGCTAATTTGTTAACCTTGATAAAGTCTGGGCAGTAAGATCTTCAAAAATATTATTTCAATGGAATCATTTTATATGGTAACTTTGAAAATGTCAACAGCAGGGGCTGAATGGAGGTGCTCAGGAGGTCCACGCATTTGCCATTTCAAAGGCTTAGCTGTCAGTGGAGGGGTGGGGGGCAGCCTGCTGTGCTCCATAATCTGTACAAACGTTTCCAGAAATATTTAGCAAATAATAGGGCTCCCCCTGGGGCCGTGTGTTCAAAGGCACCACATTGAGCCAACGACCATGAAAGATGAGGATGCCAATGCTGAGAGTGCTCTGGATTACAGATTGGGTACCTGCTTCCTCTATAGGACTTCTAAACACACAGAGGCAGGGGAAACCACAGAAGCCCATCTTAAAGGGAAAGTGCTTCATGCTTGCCAGAAGAAAATAAAGTCTTGGTCAATGTCTGAGTAATATTCAATAGCCTTCCACCATGTAGCATGTCTGTGAAACAGTCTGACAACTTGAGAATTGAGGGCCAGAATTCACTGCTTGCCAGACTAACACCCATCAATTTGAAAAGCTCTGAAATCCTTCTTGACTTTATGCAAGAAAACTGGTTATGGTTAAAGTGACAGTGGTCTTTTTTCTCCTGCATTTTATATCTAAAGACATTAGTTTTTAGCTCTGAATTTGACCAGAAATTCAAAAGCAAACAGATAAAATGAAGACATAATAATTTCAATTAATTTTATGAGAGGAGAGATAGCATATGGTGTTTATCCACCTTAAATTCTCTAAAGAGTGAAACACATAAAAATATTATTGGACTTTATAAGTAATAATAATGAAAACATGCATTAATTCATATATGTTCCACGTACTTTTTGATAACATACAATGTTCTAGTCAAACAATGTCCAAGTTTTGAGGACCTTTAAATGTCTGAGACCAAATTCCTGTCATCAAGAAGCTTGTAAACTAGTGCAAGAGAAAGGCATGTACCCAAAAAAGTAGTAAGCAATGCAGTAAATACCATAGAGGTAAAAAAAAAAAAAAGTGTATGGTCGGAGTCAGAGGAAGGAGTCGCCTTCCAACACTGCAGGAAGACAGTGGAGGTATGCGATAGCTTCACTACACCTGTTGAAACCCACACCTAAAAGATCGGTGAAGGTAAATATTCCTGTTCAACCTCAGACAGCAACAGTGAAAGAAAGGTTTTTTGTTGTGAAAACTCTTCAAACGTTTTTTTTTTCAGTTCCATATTTTTGGAGGTGAAGTTCTTTATTTTGCTCCCCTCTCCCAGGAAGCCCTGTATACCACTTTTTAGTCATCTTTTAAAAGAAAGCCTTTCGAAATACGAGTGTTACATCTGAGAAACCCGCCTGGGCCTGTGGGAAGCTTCCGGCTAAAAAGTCTCTCATGCGCTTTTGCTTTTTACTGACCTCTAGTGGCCATGTGTTGCTATGGCATTGAAAACCAAAAAATTTATACCTAGGATCATAACCCTCCGAATTGTTTTCAGTGAATTCCATCATCTATCTTCCCCTCTTTTGCCTGCATACTTACTTTTTCCACTCTCTTTTTATGTAACTGTCAGCATAAACTTGGATCCAATGCAAGGTCATGATGTACAAAATACCCCTCCACACATGGAAGTACAAATAAGAAACCTTTGCCACATAGTGCTGATTCCAAAATTATCTTACACGAGACAGTGGACCTTAATGGCAGTTATAGAGTGGGGAGTCCCATGGGGTTTCGACCAGAAATTGTAAAAAAATTATTTCTTTTGGTACATGTTCCTTCCCAAACAACTAATTTCCCTACCCATCCTTATCTTGCCCGAAAGAAAATTACATTCAGCCCAAGTTTCAGTTCAAGAGTTTATTGCCAAACAAAAAAATGCTCCTTGTGATTTGTGAGGCAATATAAAGGGGAAAACTCCCTCATCTATACCCACCAGACAGCAACCCCTTTGTTCCCCTGTACCATTTCTCCTGAACTGCTTTCCATAAAGAAGAAATAAACTTGATCTAGTAAGGCGTTAATAGATTTGATTAGATTTGTATGGCAAATGGCTGGGTCATTGTGTCAGCTAGGGTATTCTAAATGTTAATGCGCGGCTGCTCACCACTCAACAGATTGGAAACTGAGACAAGACTATGATAAACACCTCAGTGTCACAACTTCACACCATAATACTTGGAACCTGAAAATAGGTAGGACCCTTAAAATAATGGTAATTAATACAATACTTTTTTTAACTGGAGGGAAAAAAAAAGGAGCATATGTAGGAATCACAGGACTCAGGTCAACCAAAGGGTAGAAAAATAAATCTACTGTGATAAGACTGGCACCACTTCCTGTAGGACCAACGGGTTCCAGGTAACATCAAGCCCCCTAGTTCATATCTGCCATGTGAAAGAAAGCTCTAATTTTGAAATAGCACGTATCAAATTCTGTAAGTCTCTCTATCTCTCTCTCTCTCCCTCCCTCTCTGCATGTGTACATATATATGCCCTTCCTCCTTTTTGGCTAGTACTTTAAGCATAGTTTAGTCTAGCCTATTGGGTAATCCCAAAGTAGTCCCAGCCTAGAATGTAGTTTCCCCTCAACAGTCTAATTACAACTGAATAAGTCCTTGACATAGCAAGAAGGGCTGCATTGTGGGTACATAAGAAATTAAATCAAAATTTAGGAGAGTTTTGCCCCAGGGATTTTGCCATTCAACAAAAAAGCTGACAGCAAACTTTTGTCCGTCTGAGGTCAAGCATAGTTCTGCTCCCACCTTTGGAGATGTAACAACAGATAAATATAAAGTACAGATAAATGTTCCCAAATAGACATCAGATAACCTTTATATGGGTATAACATTTTTAGTCCATTATTTAAAAATCCACTGCAGTTACAGCAATTTTGATCTGTGGAAGGAAGAACTGCATTTTAACTAAGAGTATTAGCAAATTAAACCTGAGAAAGCCTTTGTAAAGATGTTAGGTCCCAGAGATACTCACCCTTTGAAAGATCATTGAGTAACTATGGCTCATTATGTTGAAAGGAAGGCCATTTGGTGAATGGCTTAGAAGGAAAGAGACCACTCTGGCTGATTTTGGGAGATCAGCTCCGTGCTTTGTGACCACCTAGAGGGGTGGGATAGGGAGGGCCGGAGGGAGGGAGATGCAAGAGGGAAGAGATATGGGGATATAGGTGTATGTATAGCTGATTCACTTTGTTATACAGCAGAAACTAACACACCACTCTAAAGCAATTATACTCCAATAAAGATGTTAAAAAGATATTATGTGAATCTAAAGTCCTGCAAAAGAGGTCAAGAGATTCATAATCCATTTGCTTCTCTTTTGGCTTTGGAGGCGAAGAATATAGCATATTCTCTTCAATCTCCAAAGACCCTCCTATTATATTCTGTTATATCAACATTTATGCTCAATGCAGATAACCCAAGTCTTCTCTCAGGGCCACTGTTGGATTACCCAATAGCTAAACTAGGTATAGGCTTAAAGTCCAAGCAAAGCAAGAGCACCAATGGGAGAGAGAGAGAGATTTTTATGAATTCACATAGAATATGTGATATTTCAAAATAAGGACCAATAGAGTTATCATGGGAAAAAAACAGAACTTTGTTGAACATCCTTATACATCATCATTATTATCATTATTATTATTATTATTATTAGCAGCAGCAGCAACAGCAGCACTACAGCATAATAGTTAAAAGCATGAACTCTAGAGTCAGTCTACGTAGGATGGCGTCCCAGCTCTACCATGAACTATAAAATGGGCATAAAAATAGTGCCTACATCATAGGTTTGCTATGAGAAGTGAATGGATTAATGTATGAAGAGCACTTAGCAGAGTGTTTGACTCTCAATAAATGCTGTGCAAGTTTGCTATTACTATTATTCTGCAGTTCATATATTATTCTTTTAACTTCAGTACAAAAGGGTGGGGAGGGGGCATAGCCTCAAAACCTTGCTTTGCTCAGAGCTTCTAAAGTCAGACACTGCCTTGCCCAGGGTAATGACAGATTCTGACTCTACATATAGTGAACATTTCCGTGAAATCCATTGAAATCAAAGGAAAAATTCTTAAAATCACAAAGATTTTTCAGCTCTAATGTGCCTAACCTGACCCAAGGGGAAAGTCATACACTTTAATAGGACGATAATTAATATTTATAGTACAAAAACAGAGCAGCTTCACCCTGAACCTTATTTAGGGGTATCTGCTGGACTCTCTATCAAAAACTGTGTTTCTGGCGCTTAACAGTGGACAAATCATAGGCCACCTAAGGACAGTGAAACCGCTCCCTCTTATGAACAGACTTTTTAAATCCTGTGCCCAAGGGGCTATTTCCACTGCTTCTTGCTATGGAATTATTTAGGAGAAAGAAACCTGGCCCCTGGGGAACTATTTTCTCTTGGGTAATTAACCAATACAGAGATGATTGGAGACCATCAGGTGTGGGTTGACTCTTGGCCTATGGCCAGACTAGGTGAAATTCAAAGCGAGCCTCTCCACAGTTCCCTTGTTGGTATTGAACACAAATGGAATTTGGGATATCAAAGCCAGCACTGCCTTCCAAGACTTGACATCAATAATTTAAGGCTAGAAGTTCACTCTTGCTTTGTGATAACAGCGAGCAGAACAATTGTTCTGCCCAACGATGCCCAAAAAAGCCCTTAAAGACCTCTTTTCCTCTGCCTCAGCTACCGCTGCTTGAGAATAAATCTATTCTTCCATCAGTTTTATCCTATTTCTGCCCTGAAGACTCATTCAAAACAAGCCTATTCCCTCTTTCCTCTTCAAATGAAGATACCTATCCTTAGAGAGACACCCCTAGTCCTTTTGGCCATTTCTGACATAGCTTGTTGTAGAGTCCTTCAGCCAGCTCTGGCTCACTCTCTTTGGAACAAGTTCTAATGTGTTTGTGTTTTTCTAAAAGTATGATCCTGTGATCCGAATGTGACACTCTAAGGATAAGTAAAGGGAAACACTCTACTCTCATTGTATGTGATAGATTTCTAAAAACCCCAACTTTGCTTGAATTGACATTTTTTAAACCATTTACATGTAAAGTTTAACTGTTGATTAAAATTCCAAGATCCTTTTAGAAATTCTGATGCTCCTGTCCTTAATGCTGATGTTTTCAGTAACTATGGGGATTTCTTTAATCCAATTTCTGAAAGCCCAAATTCTAGAAACCAGTTTTGAAAACTCAGATTACTTCCATGACATTCTGAACCTCAGTTTCATCTTAAAGTGGGATTACACTTCCTCCTTTCAGAGGTGTATTAATTTGTTAGGGTTACCATAACAAAGTACCACAGACTAGGTGGCTTAAGCAAGAGAAACTAATTTTCTCACAGTTCTAAAGACCAGAAGTCCAAGATCAAGGTGTTGACAGTGTTGGTTTCTTTTGAGGCCTCTCTCCGTGGCTTGTAGATAGTCATCGTCTCCCTGTGTCTTCACGTGGTCACCCCTCTGAGTATGTCTGTGTCCTAATCTCCTCTTCTCATAAGGACACCAGTCACATTGGATTAGAGCCCACCCTAATGCCCTCATTTAACCTTAATTACTTCTTTAAAGGCCCTATCTCCAAATACAGTCACATTCTGAGAAACTGGGGGTTAGAACATCAACATATAAATTTGAGGGGGGGAGACACAACTCAGCCAATAACAAAGGTGATTGTGTAATGAAAGGAAATAGTGCTGGCATCGCATGGAGTGAGTCCTCCATAAATGCTTGTCAAATGCCTGAATCAGATGATGGACCTCCCTCCCCAACCCTTGATAAACTCTTCCCTAAGTTGTTTTGTTTCTTGTTGTTGTTGTTTGAGGGTAGGGATCAAATCCTAATTATTCTTAAATCCCCACAAAGAAGTTCCACAGACTCATACAAATAGTTGATCAAGAAGTCCCTCTTGGCCAGAGGGGGAAGATGGCGGAAGAGTAAGACACAGAGATCACCTTCCTCCCCACAGATACACCAGAAATACATCTACACATGGAACAACTCCTACAGAATACCTACTGAACTCTGGCGGAAGACCTCAGACCTCCCAAAAGGCAAGAAACTCCCCACGTACCTGGGTAGAGCAAATGAAAAAAGAATAAACAGAGAAAAAGGGATAGGGACAGGACCTGCACCAGTGGTAGGGAGCCGCAAAGGAGGAAAGGTTTCCACACACTAGGAAGCCCCTTCGCGGGCGGAGACTGCGGATGGCGGAGGGGGCAAGCTTCGGAGCCGAGGAGGAGAGCACAGCAACAGGGGTGCGGAGGACAAAGCAGAGAGATTCCCGCACAGAGGATCGGTGCCGACCAGCACTCACCATTCCGAGAAGCTTGTCTGCTCACCCACCGAGGCGGGCGGGGCTGGGAGCTGAGGCTCGGGCTTAGGGTGGAGCGCCGGGAGAGGACTGGGGCTGGCGGCGTGAACACAGCGTGAAGGGGGCTAGTGCACCATGGCTAGCCAGGAGGGAGTCCGGGAAAAAGTCTGGACCTGCCGAACAGGCAAGAGACTTTTTCTTCCCTCTTTGTTTCCTGGTGCGCGAGGAGAGGGGATTCAGAGCACTGCTTAAAGGAGCTCCAGAGACAGGCGCGAGCCGCGGCTAACAGCGCGGACCCCTGAGACGGGCATGAGATGCTAAGGCTGCTGCTGCCGCCACCAAAAAGCCTGTGTGTGAGCACAGGTCACTCTCCACACCTCCCTTCCTGGGAGCCTGTGCAGCCCACCACTGCCAGTGTCCCGGGATCCAGGGACAACTTCCCCGGGAGAACACACGGCGCGCCTCAGGCAGGTGCAACGTCGCGCCGGCCTCTGCCGCCACAGGCTTGCCCTGCACGCTGTGCCCCTCCCTCCCCCCGACCTGAGTGAGTCAGAGCCCCCGAGTCAGCTGCTCCTTTAACCCCATCCTGTCTGAGCGAAGAACAGACGCCCTCCGGCAACCTACACGCAGAGGTGGGGCCAAATCCAAAGCTCAACACCGGGAGCTGTGTGAACAAAGAAGAGAAAGGGAAATCTCTCCCAGCAGCCGCAGGAGCAGCGGATTAAATCTCCACAATCAACTTGATGTACCCTGCATCTGTGGAATACATGAATAGACAATGAATCATCCCAAATTGAGGAGGTGGACTTTGAGAGCAAGATTTATTATTTTTTCCCATTTTCCTCTTTTTGTGAGTGTGTAAGTGTATGCATCTGTGTGAGATTTTGTCTGTATAGCTTTGCTTTCACCATTTGTCCTAGGGTTCTATCCGTCCATTTTATTGTTGATTTCTTTTTTACTTTAAAAAATAATGCGTTTCTTAATAATTATTTTATTTTAACTTATTTTATTTTGTTTTCTCCTCTTTCCTTCTTTCTTTCTATCTTTCTACTTTTTCTCCCTTTTATTCTGAGCCGTGTGGATGAAAAGCTCTTGGTGCTACAGCCAGGAGTCAGTGCTGTGCCTGTGAGGTGAGAGAGCCAACTTCAGGACACTGGTCCACAGGAGACCTCCCAGCTCCACATAATATCAAATGGCGAATCTCCCAGAGATCTCCATCTCAACACCAACACCCAGCTTCACTCAACGACCAGCAAGCTACAGTGCTAGACACTCTATGCCAAACAACTAGCAAGACAGGAACACAACCCCACCCATTAGCAGAGAGGCTGCCTAAAATCATAATAATTCCACAGGCACCCCAAAGCACACCACCAGACGTGGACCTGCCCACCAGAAAGACAAGATCCAGCCTCATCCACCAGAACACAGACACTAGTCGCCTCCACCAGGAAGGAGGTTGCCCACTCTCACCACTCTTATTCAACATAGTTTTGGAAGTTTTAGCCACAGCAATCAGAGAACAAAAGGAAATAAAAGGAATCCAAATCGGAAAAGAAGAAGTAAAGCTGTCACTGTTTGCAAATGACATGATACTATACATAGAGAATCCTAAACCAACTTTAGCCACTGAGGACAGACACCAAAAACAACGGGAACTACGAACGTGCAGCCTGCAAAAAGGAGGCCCCAAACACAGTAAGATAAGCAAAATGAGAAGACAGAAACACACACAGCAGATGAAGGAGCAAGATAAAAACCCACCAGACCTAACAAAAGAAGAGGAAATAGGCAGTCTACCTGAAAAAGAATTCAGAATAATGATCGTAAAGATGATACAAAATCTTGGAAATAGAATAGAGAAAATGCAAGACACATTTAACAAGGATCTAGAAGAAATAAGATGAAACAAGCAACGATGAACAACACAATAAATGAAATTAAAAATACTCTAGAAGGGATCAATAACAGAATAACTGAGGCAGAAGAACGGATAAGTGACCTGGAAGATAAAATAGTGGAAATAACTACTCCAGAGCAGAATAAAGAAAAAAGAATGAAAACAACTGAGGACAGTCTCAGAGACCTCTGGGACAACATTAAATGCACCAACATTCGAATTATAGGCATTCCAGAAGAAGAGGAGAAAAAGAAAGGGACTGAGAAAATATTTGAAGAGACTATAGTTGAAAACTTCCCTAATATAGGAAAGGAAATAGTTAATCAAGTCCAGGAAGCACAGAGAGTCCCACACAGGATAAATCCAAGGAGAAACACGCCAAGACACATATTAATCAAACTGTCAAAAATTAAATACAAAGAAAACATATTAAAAGCAGCAAGGGAAAAATAACACACAAGGGAATCCCCATAAGGTTAACAGCTGATCTTTCAGCAGAAACTCTGCAAGCCAGAAGGGACTGGCAGGACATATTTAAAGTGATGAAGGAGAAAAACCTACAACCAAGATTACTCTACGCAGCAAGGATCTCATTCAGATTTGATGGAGAAATTAAAACCTTTACAGACAAGCAAAAGCTGAGAGAGTTCACCACCACCAAACCAGCTTTACAACAAATGCTAAAGGAACTTCTCTAGGCAAGAAACACAAGAGAAGGAAAAGATCTATAACAACAAACCCAAAACAATTTAGACAATGGGAATAGGAACATACATATCAATAATTACCTTAAATGTAAACGGTTTAATGCTCCCACCAAAAGACACAGACTGGCTGAATGGATACAAAAACAAGACCCATATATATGCTGTCTACAAGAGACCCACTTCAGACCTAGAGACACATACAGACTGAAAGTGAGGGGATGGAAGAAGATATTCCATGAAAATGGAAACCAAAAGAAATCTGGAGTAGCAATTCTCATATCAGACAAAATAGACTTTAAAATAAAGACTATTAGAAGAGACAAAGAACGACACTACATAACGATCAAGGGATCGATCCAAGAAGAAGATATAACAATTGTAACTATTTATGCACCTAACATAGGAGCACCTCAATACATAAGGCAAATACTAACAGCAATAAAAGGGGAAAATCGACAGTAACACATTCATACTAGGGGACTTTAACACCCCATTTTCACCAATGGACAGATCATTCAAAATGAAAATAAATAAGGAAACACAAGCTTTAAATGATACATTAAACAAGATGGACTTAATTGATATTTATAGGACATTCCATCCAAAAACAACAGAATGCACACTTTTCTCAAGTTCTCATGGAACATTCTCCAGGATAGATCATACTGTTGGTCACAAATCAACCCTTGGTAAATTTAAGAAAACTGAAATTGTATCAAGTATCTTTTCCGACCACAACGCTATGAGACTACATATCAATTACAGGAAAAGATCTGTAAAAAATACAAACACATGGAGGCTAAACAATACACTAGTTAATAACCAAGAGATCACTGAAGAAATCAAAGAGGAAATCAAAAAGTACCTAGAAACAAATTACCATGGAGACATGACGACCCAAAACCTATGGGATGCAGCAAAAGCAGTTCTAAGAGGGAAGTTTATAGCAATACAATCCTACCTTAAGAAACAGGAAACATCTCGAATAAACAACCTAACCTTGCACCTAAAGCAATTAGAGAAAGAAGAACAAAAAAAACCCCAAAGTTAGCAGAAGGAAAGAAATCATAAAGATCAGATCAGAAATAAATGAAAAAGAAATGAAAGAAACGATAGCAAAGATCAATAAAATTAAAGCTGGTTCTTTGAGAAGATAAACAAAATTGATAAACCATTAGCCAGACTCATCAAGAAAAAAAGGGAGAAGACTCAAATCAATAGAATTAGAAATGAAACAGGAGAAGTAACAACTGACACTGCAGAAATACAAAAGATCATGAGAGATTACAAGCAACTATATGCCAATAAAATGGACAACCTGGAAGAAATGGACAAATTCTTAGAAATGCACAACGTGCCAAGACTGAATCAGGAAGAAATAGAAAATATGAGCAGACCAATCACAAGCACTGAAATTGAAACTGGGATTAAAAATTTTCCAACAAACAAAAGCCAAGGACCAGATGGCTTCACAGGCGAATTCTATCAAACATTTAGAGAAGAGCTAACACCTATCCTTCTCAAACTCTTCCAAAATATAGCAGAGGGAGGAACACTCCCAAACTCATTCTACGAGGCCACAATCACCTTGATACCAAAACCAGACAAAGATGTCACAAAGAAAGAAAACTACAGGCCAATATCACTGATGAACATAGATGCAAAATTCCTCAACAAAATACTGGCAAACAGAATCCAACAGCACATTAAAAGGGCCATACACCATGATTAAGTGGTGTTTATTCCAGGAATGCAAGGATTCTTCAACATACGCAAATCAATCATTGTGATACACCATATTAACAAATTGAAGGAGAAAAACCATATGGTCATCTCAATAGATGCAGAGAAAGCTTTCAACAAAATTCAACACCCATTTATGATAAAAACCCTCCAGAAAGTAGGCATAGAGGGAAATTTCCTCAACATAATAAAGGCCATATATGACAAACCCACAGCCAACATTGTCCTCAATGGTGAAAAACTGAAAGCATTTCCACTAAGATCAGGAAAAAGACAAGGTTGCCCACTCTCACCACTCTTATTCAACATAGTTTTGGAAGTTTTAGCCACAGCAATCAGAGAACAAAAGCAAATAAAAGGAATTCAAATCAGAAAAGAAGAAGTAAAGCTGTCACTGTTTGCAAATGACATGATACTATGCTAGAGAATCCTAAAGATGCTACCAGAAAACTACTAGAGCTAATCAATGAATTTGGTAAAGTAGCAGGATACAAAATTAATGCACAGAAATCTCTGGCATTCCTATACACTAATGATGAAAAATCTGAGAGTGAAATCAAGGAAACACTCCCATTTACCATTGCAACAAAAAGAATAAAATATCTAGGAATAAACCTACCTAAGGAGACAAAAGACCTGTATGCAGAAAATTATAAGACAGTGATGAAAGAAATTAAGGATGATACAAATAGATGGAGAGATATACCATGTTCTTGGATTGGAAGAATCAACATTGAGAAAATGACTCTACTACCCAAAGCAATCTACAGATTTAATGCAATCCCTATCAAACTACCATTGGCATTTTTCACAGAACTAGAACAAAAAATTTCACAATATGTATGGAAACACAAAAGACCCCGAATACCAAAAGCAATCTTGAGAATGAAAAACAGAGCTGGAGGAATCAGGGTCCCTGACTTCAGACTATACTACAAATCGACAGTAATCAAGACAGTATGGTACTGGCACAAAAATAGAAATACAGATCAATGGAACAGGATAGAAAGCCCAGAGATAAACCCACGCACATATGGTCATCTTATCTTTGATAAAGGAGGCAGGAATGTACAGTGGAGAAAGGACAGCCTCTTCAATAAATGGTGCTGGGAAAACTGGACAGTTACATGTAAAGTATGAGATTAGATCACTCCCTAACATCATACAAAAAAATAAGCTAAAAATGGATTAAAGACCTAAATGTAAGGCCAGAAACTATCAAACTCTTAGAGGAAAACATAGGCAGAACACTCTATGACATAAATCACAGCAAGATCCTTTTTGACCCACCTTCTAGAGAAATGGAAATAAAAACAAAAACAAACAAATGGGACGTAATGAAACTGCAAAGCTTTTGCACAGCAAAGGAAACCATAAACAAGACAAAAAGACAAACCTCAGAATGGGAGAAAATACTTGCAAATGAAGCAAATGACAAAGGTTTAATCTCCAAAATTTAGAAGCAGCTCATGCAGCTCAATAACAAAAAAAAAGCAACCCAATCCAAAAATGGGCAGAAAACCTAAATTGACATTTCTCCAAAGAAGATATACAGACTGCCAACAAACACATGAAAGAATGCTCAACATCATCAATCATTAGAGAAATGCAAATCAAAACTACAGTGAGATATCATCTCACACCAGTCAGAATGGCCATCATCAAAAAATCTAGAAACAATAAATGCTGGAGAGGGTGTGGAGAAAAGGGAACACTCTTGCACTGCTGGTGGGAATGTGAATTGGTACAGCCACTATGGAGAACAGTATGGAGGTTCCTTAAAAAACTACAAATAGAACTACCATATGACCCAGCAATCCCACTACTGGGCATATACCTTGGGAAAACCATAAATCAAAAAGTCATGTACCAAAATGTTCATTGCAGCTCTATTTACAATAGCCCGGAGATAGAAACAACCTAAGTGTCCATCATCGGATGAATGGATAAAGAAGATGTGGCACATAAATACAATGGAATATTACTCAGCCATAAAAAGAAACGAAATTGAGTTATTTGTAGTGAGATGGATGGACCTAGTGTCTGTCATACAGAGTGAAGTAAGTCAGAAAGAGAAAGACAAATACCGTATGCTAACACATATATATGGATGGACCTAGTGTCTGTCATACAGAGTGAAGTAAGTCAGAAAGAGAAAGACAAATACCGTATGCTAACACATATATATAGAATTTAAGAAAAAAAAATGTCATGAAGAACTTAGAGGTAAGACAGGAATAAAGACACAGACCTACTAGAGAATGGACTTGAGGATATGGGGAGGGGGAAGGGTAAACTGTGACAAAGCGAGAGAGCAGCATGGACATATATACACTACCAAACGTAAAATAGATAGCTAGTGGGAAGCAGCTGCATAGCACAGGGAGATCAGCTCGGTGCTTTGTGACCACCTAGAGGGGTGGGATCGGGAGGGTGGGAGGGAGACGCAAGAGGGAAGAGATATGGGAACATATGTATATGTATAACTGATTCACTTTGTTATAAAGCAGAAAGTAACACTCCATTGTAAAGCAATTATACTCCAATAAAGATGTAAAAAAAAAAAAGTCCCTCTTCAATGGAATTGAAATAAATTTAATTGCATCAACTAAATGTTCTCCTTGCCAAAGGAAACTAAGGGCCATTACAAAGGCCCCATTCCTATCCATATTTCAATTCTTTTTTGCTTCCATTACATTTATTTTCCATTTTTTCCTCTTTCACTGGCCCTGCTGCTGTTCCTCCTTGTCATGTCCTACAACAGAGCAAACTTATCAAACATCTCCCCATCTTCTAACCTCTTTGTAGCTGTTGCTCTTCTCCTTCCCCATGCATTTCCCAGGATGTTGAGTTGCTCTGTGTTGATGATCAGTGGCTAATTTCCTTTTTATCAGGAATAAAGGAATCCATAATTGCCTCTTGCAATATCACTGGCATAATCCTGACACTAACACGTCACAATGAACAGGAGGCCCATTAATAAACATGCAGTGCTGTGAAGAATTTCACTGATCCCTCTCCAGGTCATTAAATCTATACATGTTTGATGGGTAATAAGGGAGAAATGTGGGATGATAATGGCAGCTGTAGGAGGCTGCTGCTCTCCTATTCTGCCTTAACCACAAGAAAAGACAGGAAATGATCCATGTATTTTTTTAAATATGTATATATTCTACTCATTATTACTAATTTCGAATGCCTATGCATATTTCACAGGTAACTGATTCATAAATAAAACTCAGGCTGAGATTTCAGCATTAAATTCTTTCAACTGGAAGTAGGAACATGGAATCCAGGTTGATTAAACAAGAAGGAGTGATGTGCTGTAATGAAAAGTTTTTGTGTTGGGGCGACTTGGAGGGCAGGTGCTAATCAAAACCCATTTAGGTTTGTCACTTTTTATGGTATAAATAAAGGATGTTGCCCTACGTTGATAAGCAAAGTCAGATCCTAATTCCAGGACAAATCATCAAGCCGATAAAGATAAAACAGCCTTACAAGTTTATTCTTTAAAGCTAAAAATCAAAGGAATAATTCATATCATATAAGACAGGTCAAAATTCTTTAGACTTTCTATTTCTTATCTCACAGATAATGTCAAACGTAGACCATATATCATAAAATAGAATGTTTAAAATACCTAATGTTAAAAATCAGCAAATTCTATCATATCCTACAGTGGGGGCTAGCATTGAACCAAGACAGACAAAAACACTGCAGTAAACCTTTGGCCAATTGAACAGTCAATGTTTGTGATTCATATACCCTTCAGCAATCACAGAATTACATGATTTACAGTAATTTTTAGTTTTGCTGAGACTGAATTTGAATCACATCTCTCCCCACCCTTCCCCTACCACAAGTCTAATAGGATGAAATAAATCACAGAACTGGTAAATTTACCTGGTCACTTGACATTTGTTCACTTTTCAGCACTGATGTTCTTTTTCTCTTCTCCCACTTATAGGAACTCTCACAAAATAATTCTTTGTAAAAAGATGACGACTTGTTGGGAGATAGGGGAGTGTGGGTTATATCAGATCTGACCCTGACGAGAAAACCAAATGATAAGGGTAACAATGGAGTGTTGAGAAAAATGTAACGCTTGCCAGTAAATTGCAATTTTGATGGACTACACTTAATCTGAGTAAAGTCTGAATTTGGTTGAAGATTGACAGGAATGCGCTCACTCTGACCTTTATTTCAAATCCAAAAAGATGAAACATGAAACTATTTGAGTGAAAGCTTGAGTGGGAACAAAGGCGATTTACCCAAGTTAGAGAGAACAGTGGTGGTTTCCTCTGAAGGCAGATCTCCTGGATTTGTTCCAAGATCCATTACTTTTTTATTGGGAGGGCTATCGTAATACTGTGAGCACAGCTCCTGTACCTCTGCCTGTGGCTTTCTCTGGCAGAGAAATTCTCAGCCATCAGAGCATTCTCAGCCAAAACATTCCAGAGAGGTAACATGCTCAGGAGCAACTGTCAACTAATGAAGGACAGAATATCATGGGTAACTATACTAGCTGCTTTCCCCTCAGTGGGACGATTCTAGGTGTGCTCCAGTTTCCTAAGAAGTCTCCTGCAGGGCTTCCCTGGTGGCGCAGTGGTTGAGAGTCTGCCTGCCGATGCAGGGGACCCGGGTTCGTGCCCCGGTCCGGGAGGATCCCATGTGCCGCAGAGCGGCTGGGCCCGTGAGCCATGGCTGCTGGGCCTGCGCGCCCGGAGCCTGTGCTCCGCAGCGGGAGAGGCCACAACAGTGAGAGGCCCGCGTACCGCAAAAAAAAAAAAATTCCCTGCAGGACTAAAACCTGGTTGTGCCCAAAATAGTAACCTGCTCATGAATACAATCTTGTTTGGCTTTCCTCATTTCCCTGTCTCACTTCTCTGGTCCCTCACCATATTTCCTAAGATCTCCCCCGAAATAAAATACATACTCCCAGATCCTTGTCTTGGGATCTGGTTTTGGAGCAAATCTAAACTAAAGTACATGTTTCCCAGCTTTGGGAAATCCCATATTCTCTTTCTCCCCCACAGCACAATACTTGCAGTGAAAGGCTCTTGGTCAGTCCCAAGGTTCTATTTTTCTCAGAGGTTGAACTTTACATTCACTCTCATCTATGCGACTAAATCACAAGTCCATACCTCTAGTTCAAAGGTATCTTTGCGGGGAGTCTAAACAGAACCTAACCAAAGGTTGGCATAAAAGTTAGTTTTTATTGCCTCGTCTTCAAAAATTAGGCATCTGCAAATGGTTATCAAAAAGCCCCATCCTTTCTCTTTCTATGTCTTATCAGTAGAATAATGATGGATGTGAATTGGGGTAACATAATAAATGGGTGTTTGGCCATTGTGTATGTATTTTAAAGGTAAGCACTGGCCCTAATGGTTCATCTCTCTAAACATAAAAACAATGTTTGTGTCTCTAAAACAGGGGTACTAGCAGTACCCACCTGAAAGAATTGATCTGAGGGTTAAAGAACTGATGTGGTCATCTATGGTTGTTATTGGCAATGTCTATCAAATTGAATGCTCTCAAAAGATGCTATGTCATTAATATTATTATTAGAAGGGAGAAATCAGGTTTGAGAGGATTGTTTAACCACTTCAGCTACTTTTATTACATTTTTTGTTAAGAATTGCCACACTACTGATTCTATGTATTTCTGTAGTTATCAGTTGTAATATTTCTCTTCCACTTCTAATTTTATTTGAGTATTTTTTTTCTTAGCCTAGCTAAAGGTTTATCAGCTTTATCTTTTTGAACAAATAGCCCTTAGTTTTGTTGATCCTTTCTACTGGTTTTTCCAGTCTCTATTTCATTTATTTCTGCTCCTATTTTTATTATTTCCTTCCTTCTGCTAACTTTGGGCTTATTTATTTGTTCTTATTTTTTTACTTCCTTGAGGTGTAAACTTAGGTTGTTTGAGAGCTTCCTAACTTCTTAATATATATGTCCATTCCTAAAAACTTTCCTCTCAGAACTGCTTTTGCTGCATCCCACAATATTTGATGTGTTGTATTTTCATTTGTTTTGAAATAATTTATCTCCCCTCTGATTTCTTCTTTGACCCAATGATTGTTTAGAAGTGTGTTGTTGAGTTTTTATGTATTTGTAGACTTTCTCACTTTCCTCTTGTTGATTTCTAGTTTCATAGCACTGTGGTTAGAAAAGATAGTTGGTATGATTTCAATCTTCTTAAATTTGCTAAGATTTGCTTTTTGGCCTATCATAGGATCTATACTGGAGAGTATTCCATGTGCACTTGAAAAGAATATGTATTCTGTGGATGTTGACTGGAATATGTCCATTAAGTCTATTTGCCCTAAAGTGTGGTTCAATTGCAATGCTTCCTTGTTGATTTTCTGGCTAGACGATCTATCCATGGCTGACAGTGGAGTATTGAAGTCCCCTAAACTTACTGTACTGTTGTCTATTTATCTTTTTAAATCTTTTATTAATTGTTTACTATATCTTGGTGATTGGGTGTTGAAAGCATACATATTTATGATTATCTTCTTGATGTATTGACCCTTTTATCATTATATAATAACCTTTTTTGTCTCTTATTACCCTGCTTGGCTTGAGGTCTATTTTGTCTAATATAAGTATGGCTATGCCCTCCCTCTTTTTGTTTTCATTTGGTTGGAATATCATCTTCCATCCCTTCACTTTGCGCCTACGTGTATCTTTAGACCTGAAATGAGTCTTCTATGGGTGACATATAGAATGACATCTATGGGTCTTGTTTTCTTGATCTATCCAACCACTCTGCAACTTTTGATTGGTGAGTTCCATTCATTAACATTTAGCATGATTATTGATACGTAAGATTTACTACTGCCATTTTATCTTTTGTCTTACTTTGCCTTCCATTGTTTTGCTTTCCTTCTGTTTCTGTCATCCTTTGTAAGTTGGTGGTTTTCCATAGTGATTTGCTCAGTGTTTCCTTTTTTTATGTTTTGTGTCTGTGCTCTAGGTTTTTGCTTTGTGGTTACCATGAGGTTTACATAAAACATCTTGTGAATGAAAAATGTTGCCTGCCATATCAGTAAAGAAACGATGTTGCAGCCATCAAGCCACTACAGCTGCCCCTGTGGTGAGCCCTGACAGCACTCAGGATGGAGACAGACGGGCTGCCTGCTGCCAAGGCCTCAGCCACTGCAGCTGCCTCCAGCGTTGCAACCTGAGGGGACTCAGGATGGGAAAGAACAGGAAACTGGCTCTAGACAGCTAAGGTGCATATTGAAGGAATGATTTCAATGAGCCCAGACTCCTGCATCTTCCCATACACAGAAAAGCACTAAATTCCTTAACTTGAGATGTCCAGCTTTCTTTAATTAACAGTAATCTTTTGATGTTCTGACTACCTGGTTTTTGTTGCAAAACTCCTATATTTCCTGGCTCCTCCCTTACCTTTTTGGAGCAGTCCCTCACAGCTATCTGAGAGGCTGCCTCCTGCACTTGAAGTTCTCAGAAAGTCCACCAAATAGAATATAATCCTCAACTTTTAGTTTGTGCATTTTCTTTCAGCTGAAAATCTCATAGATAAAATAGACCTTTTTCTGCTGATAGCAATTTCTCTTCATTCACCTATAAAGGTTCCATCCTTTTACTCTTCCCCTTTTATATTTTTGATGTCACAAATTATCTTTTTATGCTGTAATTTTGTTACAGATTTGTAGTAGCTATTGTTATTTTTAATGCTCTTTTCCTTTAAACTTTTTGCTATAGTTAAGAGTTTAATATACTCTTCATAAAAAGTTACAGTATTCTGACTGATGACTTATTACCTTAATTAGAGTTTTGTGTACTTTCATCTTTTCATTTCAGCTTGAAGAACTCCTTTCAACATTTCTTGTAGGCAAGACTACTGGTGGTAAACTCCCTCAGCTTTTGTTTTTCTGGGAAATCTTTATTTGTCCTTCATATCTCCTTCATATCATATCTGAAGGATAACTTGGCTGGATATAGTATTCTTAGCTGGCAGTTTTTATCTTTCAATATTTTAAACATGTCATCCCACTTTTTCCTGGTTTGTAGAGTTTTTGCTGAGAAATCTGCTGATAGACTTTGTAGGTTACTGTCTTTTTTCCCCTGGATGTCTTTAAAATTCTTTATTATTGACCTTCAGTAGTTTTAATATAATGTGTCTTGGAGAAGGTATTTTTTGCATTGAGATAATAAGGTGTTCTATTAGCTTTGTGGACTTGTATATCCAGTTTCCTTCCCCAGGTTTAGAAAGTTCTCAGCTATTATTTCTCTAAATATGCTCTCTACTCCCTTCTACCCCTCTTCTCCTTCTGGGATACCCATTATTCTTATGTTGACTTTTCTACTGGAGTCAGATTCTTCTCATAGGGTTTCTTCATATTTTAAAAATCTTAGTTCTCTCTCTTATTCCACCTGAATCATTTCTATATTTCTATTTTCAAGCTCACTAATTCTCTCTTCCATATGATCTGCTCTGTTTCCAGTGCATTCTAATGTATTCTTCATCTCATTTATTGAGTTCCTTAGCTTCAGAATTTGTTTGGTTCTTTCTTAGAATTTTAATCTCTTTGGTAGAGTAATCCTCCTGTTCATTAATTTTATTCCTGAGATCACTGTATTGCCATTCTGAGTTTTCTTGTAGCTCATTGGATTTCTTCATAACAGCTGTTTTAAATTCTTTATCAGTTAGAGCACAATACTCCATGTGTTTGGGTTTGGTTGCTGGAAAATGGTCATTTTCTTTTAGTGATACTGTATTACCATGATTTTTTTATAGTGTTTGATAGAAAGTGCCTCTGTTGCTGCAGTTGAAGTAGCAAACACCTCTCTTATTTAGGCAAAGATTTGTTTACTTTGATTCTAACAATTCAACCAGTTGGTACTTAGGAGACGTCCTTCTGTTTTTCAGAAGGTGGTGCTATAATCAAGTGTTTGGTTCTTTCAGGAAAGGTGACTTACTGCTAAGGTTGGGAGCATGCACATAAAAAAAGTATAGCAGCAGAGCAGGGGGAGGTGTGTACTTAGCACCTGGGGCTTTGGTTATGCCCATGACCTAGTAGGGGGCTCCTCAAGTTGGGGGATCCTAAAGGTCCGTGGATGGTCCTCTTACCTCCAGAGGCAAACAGCAAGAGACATTTATCTTCAGTTCTCCTTGTCTGCCTATTTCCCGTTTTTTCCCTCCTGCAGTCAATGAGGTCTCTTCTCAGAGAGAGCAACTGGTCCCTCCAGCTGCAGCACACATGGCCAGGCAGACCCCCACTCACCACCTTCACCCTCCAACTCCTCTGCCAGGAAAGTCCTGCTGCCTCACTGCCACACCAGCCATAGCCTTCTCTGTCATCACCGCCTCTGCCACACTAATTCCCCTGACAGTTTCCTGGCTCTGCCACCACCTCCACAGTCCAATCCATCCACTTTCAGGTGCACAGATGGATGAATCTCTAGGATGTCCTGGTATGCTGTGCAGAGGCACTGGTTTTTTTTTTTCAGTTATGGATGCATAATCAGTTGTAATCAAAGGGGAGAGAAAAAAAACTCACACCAACATAATGCTGACATCACTCTTCAAGACAGGTTCCTTCACACTGCAATGTTTCTAAAATCTGGATATAATCATATACATAATGTGTATATTTTATATGCTTAAATGTCTTTTGTTTTCCTGAAAATATTGTTTTAAATTGATGTTGTATCTGATAATCAATAGCATCTTAAAACTGAGCATTAAAAATATTTTAATGTAAAAAATACCCCCAAAATGAGTATTATAGTACATGATATTAGTGCTGTTGACCAGGAATCCCAAGAAAGTTTTGCGATATATCACTGACAAATATGAAGTTTCTACTATTCTTGAGGTATGATTGTGCCACTGACATCACAGCTCCATGTGTGCTGACTGATATTTTAAACCAAAAAATTCACACTTCAAGAAACAGACATGATGTGGAATATTAGCCTGTATCTACACATACATTTCAGTAACTGCATTATTTTATAACCCATTTGTAGGAAGATGTTTATTTGGCATGTAAGCAGAAGCTCATGTTTCAGTGAATCTAGTGTCTGCAATCTCCCTGTCAATAGCAAATAATAAGGTTAAGATTTTTTCCTTTAATATGTTGAAAATTTTTTATAAGCCATCACTGTTTACATCTGATTTATTTGATAACTGGTGAAGACCCTGGGTAAATTAAATTACTTAAAAAACAAAGTACATGTGTAATCAGCTAAGCTGACAAAACTCAAGGATCTATACTTACTTTGGAAAACATTAAAGAAGGATAACACTTCATCATGTAATCACACCCACATATTCTCAAAAATAAACAATGTGTGAACAGTTGTTCTATTCCAAATATGCCTATAAATCAACAAACCTCCTATTGTTTATTAAAAGTTATTTCCAGTTCTTTTATGTGTTTAAACTATGTGTTTTAAAAGTTGTTTCTGTTTGTCTTATGTGTTTAAAATATGTTTAAAGTTGGAAGAATTGTCCCTAAAAAAAAAGACTGAACAAGACAACTAAATCTTTGTAGCTCTCAGCTTCCTTGACTTTGAATATAAAGTTCTTTACAGTGCATAAGTCTTATGAACAGGTAGTAAGGAAAAGTGGTGAGTTCCTTGGGGAAAGGAAAACAGTTAGATATGGAAAGTGCTAGAAATGGGGTAAGAATAGTCTAACTGAACAAACTCCAGTCATAGGAAAATCAAGGGAAGTATCACTACCTTATTACAAGGAGAGTTTCTAAGAAAACTCGAAGGATCACTAAGGAAATTGACCAAATTCTGCTTCTGCAGTTATGGTTAATCTCTAAAAATGAGCAGTCAAACCGATATGACAACTTTTGACCTTTCTCCATCCAAATACATGCTAATAGCTTTTAACACCAAAGTAAAGTCAGAACCAAAGTGCCTGAGTTTGAACCCTGACTATGTCACTTTCTAGCTGTGTGACCTTAGGAGAATTACTCTGCTTTTCTCTGCCTCAGTTTCTTAATTTGTAAAATTGATACAAGTATATTATCTATCTCATAAGGTTGAAATTAATTAAATAAATCAACATATGTTAACGCTTTCACTGGTGCCTGACACATTCAAAGCAATTAGGTTTTCTATTGTTAAATGTATAGATGTTTTATTCCTTTACATTCTTATACAAATGTATAGATGTTTTATTCATATATATATATATATATATATATATATATATATCATGGTCATATCTTGAAGTATTAATCTAATTGTATTTTGAGCACTTCCGTACCCCTTTCTTTTCTTACCTGAAGCCAAAGGGCTGCTTTTCCTCATCAAACACACTAAAGAGATTCAAGCAAGCACTTAGTACAAGTGCCAGAGGAGAATTCTATATCACATATAAAGTACCTCCAAAGGACTAGCTAAGACTGGGCAGTAGAGAAAAGAAGGAGGAGAGTGTTTCAAAGAGGAAATGAAGGAGGGACCAGAGGGATGAGAAGTCCAAAGCATGAAGAAGACCAAGAACCTTCATCACAGATCAACAAAAAGCAAAGAGGGAGAGCCTCTGAAGACAGGCTGTTTTCCATCATGGACCACCCCTTTATTGTCCCATGAGGTCCCTATCATGGACCCCACACTTTAGAGGACCCCTCTCTGGCCCTCTTTCAGCTGTGCACCCCTCAGCAGGGAAGGCAACTATGAACACAATGGGAAAAAGCCCACATGGAGCCTGGACCCCTTCCCTTTTTTATAACATATTCCAGAGAACTCATTGTCCCTAAGCTGCTTGCAGGACCTACACCCACATCTTCCTGGGGTGCTGCCACTGGTATGGTCAGTCCTAGACAAAACGGGTGGCCACAGGGAAGGTGCTGGCATGGATATGCTCAGAGCCTGGATTTGTGGGCTAAGGTGTCAATAGAAGTGTACATGAAGCTCCTCACAATGCAGGATGGAGCTGGGAGTGGGGAGAGAACGTGGGGCCAGCTGCAGACCAAGGCTTGGGGATATATCTTCTCAGGCTGCAGGATTCTGGTGTGGAACTCCAGTAAGTGGGAATTCTAAATTAGAATCTGGCCTTCCAAGTCATGTTGAAGGTACATTTGTCAAGATAATACGGTAGATGAATGGATAAAGAATATATATATATATATATATATATATATAAAATAGTTGCAGACTCCTTTTTTAAGGAGTCTTAAACTCCTTTCTTAAAAAAGAAAGAAGAGGAGACTACCTTCAACATGGTGGAGAGTAACATGTGGAGATCACCTTCCTCCTCACAAATACGTCAGAAATACATCTACAAGTGGAACAACTCCTACAGAACACCTACTGAACGCTGGCAGAAGACCTCAGACCTCCCAAAAGGCAAGAAACTCCCCACATACCTGGATAAGGCAAAAGAAAAAAGAAAACACAGAGACAAAAGAATAGGGACGGGACCTGCACCTCTGGGAGGGAGCTGTGAAGGAGGAAAAGTTTCCACACACTAGGAAGCCCATTCAATGGCGGAGACAGGGGTGGCGGGGGATGGGGAGGTGGGGAAGCTTTGGAGTCACGGAGGAGAGCGCCGCAACAGGGTTGCAGAGGGCAAAGCGGAGGGATTCCCGCACAGAGGATCGGTGCTGACCAGCACTCACCAGCCCGAGAGCCTTGTCTGCTCACCCGCTGGGGTGGGCGAGGCTGGGAGCTGAGGCTCTGGTTTCGGAGGTCAGATCCCAAGGAGAGAACTGGGGTTGGCTGCGTGAACACAACCTGAAGAGGGCTAGTCGGGAGGGAGTCTGGGAAAAAGTCTGGACCTGCCTAAGAGGCAAGAGACCATTGTTTCCCGTGTGTGAGGAGAGGGGATTCAGAGCGTCACCTAAACGAGCTCCAAAGAAGGGCACGAGCTGCGGCTATCAGAGACAGGCGTGAAACACTAAGACTGTTGCTGCAGCCAACAAGAAGCCTGTGTGCAAGCACAGGTCACTATCCACACCTCCCCACCGGAAGCCTGTGCAGCCCGCCACTGCCAGGGTCCCTTGACCCAGGGATAATTTCCCCAGGAGAACACACGGTGTGCCTCAGGCTGGTGCAACGTCGCGCCAGCCTCTGCCTCCGCAGGCTCGCCCTGCACTCAGTACCCCTCCCTTCCCCCGGCCTGAGTGAGCCAGAGACCCCTAATCAGCTGCTACTTTAACCTTGTCCAGTCTGGGAGGGAACAGAAGCCCTCAGGTGACCTACACGCAGAGGTGGGGCCAAATCCAAAGCTGAACCCCGAGAGCTGTGCAAACAAAGAAGAGAAAGGGAAATTGCGCCATGCAGCCTCAGGATCAGCGGATTAAAACCCCACAATCAACCTGATGTACCCTGCCTCTGTGGAACACCTGAATACACAACAAATCATCCCAAAATTGAGGCGGTGAACTTTGGGAGCAACGATATTTTCTTTTTCCTTTTTCTCTTTTTGAGAGTGTGTACGTGTATGCTTCTTTGTGTGATTTTTGTCTATATAACTTTGCTTTTACCATTTGTCCTAGGGTTCCATCTGTCTGCTTTTTTGTTTTTTGGTTTTTGGGCTTTGGGTTTTTCAGTATAGACTTTAGAGCTTGTTATCATTGGTGGATTTGTTTTTTGGTTTGGTTGCTTTATTCTTTCTTTTTTTTCTCTTTTTTTATTACTTTTTAATTTTTTTATTTTTAATAATTCTTTTAGTTTTTATTTTAATAACTTCATTTTCTTGCTTGCTTGCTTTTTTTCTTTTCCCCCTTTTCTTCTGATCCATGTGGCTGACAGAATCTTGGTGCTCCGGCCGGGTGTCAGGCCTGTGCCTCTGAGGTGAGACAGCAGAGTTCAGGACATTGGTCCACAGAGACCTCCTGGCTCCACGTAATATCAAACAGCGAAAGCTCTCCCAGAGATCTCCTTCTCAACGCTGACACCCAGCTCTACTCAACGACCAACAAGCTAAAATGTTACACACCCTATGACAAACAACTAGCAAGACAGGAACACAACCCCACTCATTAGCAAAGAGGCTGCCTAAAATCATAATAAGGTCACAGACACCCCAAAACACACCACCAGACGTGGTCCTGCCCACCAGAAAGACAAGATCCAGCCTCATCCACCAGAACACAGGCACTAGTCCCATCCAACAGGAAACCTACACAACCCACTGAACAAACCCTAGCCACTGGGGGCAGATGCCAAAAACAACAGGAACTACGAACCTGCATCCTGCAAAAAGGAGACCCCAAACACAGTAAGTTAAGCAAAATGAGAAGACAGAGAAACACACAGCAGACGAAGGAGCAAGGTTAAAAACCCACCAGACCAAACAAATGAAGAAGAAATAGGCAGTCTACCTGAAAAAGAATTCAGAGTAATGATAGTAAAGATGATCCAAAATCTTGGAAATAGAATGGAGAAAATAAAAGAAACGTTTAACAAAGACCTAGAAAAATTAAAGAGCAAACAAACAATGATGAGCAAAACAATAAATGAAATTAAAAATTTTCTAGAAGGAATCAGTAGCAGAATAACTGAGGCAGAAGAACAGATACATGACCTGGAAAATAAAATAGTGGAAATAACTATTGAAGAGTAGAATAAAGAGAAAAGAATGAAAAGAATTGAGGACAGTTTCAGGGACCTCTGGGACAACATTAAATGTAGCAACATTGAATTATAGGGGTCCCAGAAGAAGAAGAGAAAAAGAAAGGAACTGAGAAAATATTTGAAGAGATTATAGTTGAAAACTTCCCTAATATGGGAAAGGAAATAGTTAATCAAGTTCAGGAAGCACAGAGAGTCCCAAACAGGATAAATCCAAGGAAAAACATGCCAAGACACATATTAATCAAACTATCAAAAATTAAATACAAAGAAAAAACATTAAAAGCAGCAAGGGGAAAACAAATAACACACAAGGGAATCCCCATAAGGTTAACAGCTGATCTATCAGCAGAAACTCTGCAAGCCAGAAGGGAGTGGCAGGACATATTTAAGTGATGAAAGGGAAAAACCTACAGTCAAGATTACTCTACCCAGCAAGAATCTCATTCAGATTCGACAGAGGAACTAAAACCTTTACAGACAAGCAAAAGCTAAGAGAATTCAGCACCACCAAACCAGCTTTACAACAAATGCTAAAAGAACTTCTCTAGGCAGGAAACACAAGAGGAGGAAAAGACCTACAATAACAAACCCAAAACAATTAAGAAAATGGTAATAGCAACACACATATCAAAAACTACCTTAAAAATAAATGGATTAAATTCTCCAACCAAAAGACATAGACTGGCTGAATGGATACAAAAACAAGACCCGTATATATGCTGTCTACAAGGGACCCACTTCAGACCTAGGGACACATACAGACCGAAAGTGAGGGGATGGAAAAAGATATTCCATGCAAATGGAAACCAAAAGAAAACTGGAGTAGCAATTCTCATAACACACAAGCCAGCCTTTAAAATAAAGACTATTACAAGAGACAAAGAAGGACACTACAGAATGATCAAGGGATCAATCCAAGAACAAGATACAACAATTGTAAATATTTATGCACCCAACATAGGAGCACCTCAATACATAAGGCAAATGATAACAGCCATAAAGGGGGGAACGACACTAACACAATCATAGTAGGGTATTTTAACATGCCACTTTCACCAATGGACAGATCATCCAAAATGAAAATAAATAAGGAAACACAAGCTTTAAATGATACATTAAACAAGATGGACTTAATTGATATTTATAGGACATTCCACCCCCAAACAACAGAATATACTTTTTTCTCAAGTGCTCATGGAACATACTCCAGGACAGATCATATCTTGGGTCACAATTTAAGCCTCGGTAAATTTAAGAAAATTGAAATCGTATCAAGTATCTTTTCTGACCACAGTGCTATGAGACTACATATAAATTACAGGAAAAAAATCTGTAAAAAATACAAACACATGGAGGCTAAACAATACACAACTTAATAACCAAGAGATCACTGAAGAAGTCAAAGAGGAAATCAAAAAATACCTAGAAACAAATGAAAATGAAAACACAACACCCAAAACCTATGGGTTGCAGCAAAAGCAGTTCCAAGAGGGAAGTTTACAGCAATACAATTCTACCTCAGGAAACAAAATCATCTCAAATAAACAACCTAACCTTATATCTAAACCAATTAGAGAAAGAAGAACAAAAAAAAATCCCAAAGTTAGCAGAAGGAAAGAAATCATAAATATCAGATCAGAAATAAATGAAAAACAAATGAAGGCAAAGATCCATAAAGCTAAAAGCTGGTTCTTTGAGAAGATAAACAAAATTGATAAACCATTAGCCAGACTCATCAAGAAAAAAAGGGAGAAGACTCAAATCAATAGAATTAGAAATGAAAAAGGAGAGGTAACAACTGACACTACAGAAATACAAAGGATCAGGCTTCCCTGGTGGCGCAGTGGTTGAGAGTCCGCCTGCCGATGCAGGGGAAACGGGTTCGTGCCCCGGTCCGGAAAGATCCCACATGCCACGGAGCGGTTGGGTCCATGAGCCATGGCCGCTAAGCCTGCATGTCCGGAGCCTGTGCGCCACAACGGGAGAGGCCACAACAGTGAGAGGCTGGTGTACCACAAAAAAAAAAAAAAAAGAAATACAAAGGATCATGGGAGATTACTACAAGCAACTATATGCCAATAAAATGGACAACCTGGAAGAAATGGACAAATTTTTGGAAAAGCACAACCTTCCAAGACTGAACCAGGAAGAAATAGAAAATATAAACAGACCAATCACAAGCACTGAAATTGAGACTGTGATTTAAAATCTTCCAACAAACAAAAGCCCAGACCGGATGGCTTAACAGGTGATTTCTATCAAACATTTAGATAACAGCTAACACCCATCCTTCTCAAACAATTCCAAACCAGAGCAGAGGGAGGAACACTCCCCAACTCATTCTACGAGGCCACCATCACCCTGATATCAAAACCAGAAAAAGATGTCACAAAGAAAGAAAACTACAGGCTAATATCACTGATGAACATAGATGCAAAAATCCTTACCAAAATACTAGCAAACAGAATTCAACAGCACATTAAAAGGATAATACACCATGATCAAGTAGGGTTTATCCCAGGAATGCAAGGATTCTTCAATATACGCAAGTCAATCAATGTGATACACCATATTAACAAATTGAAGGAGAAAAAACATATGATCATCTCAATAGATGCAGAGAAAACTTTTGAAAAAATTCAACACCCATTTATGACAAAAACCCTCCAGAAAGTAGGCATAGAGGGAACCTACCTCAACATAATAAAGGCCATATTTGACAAACCCACAGCCAACATCGTTTTCAATGGTGTAAAACTAAAACCATTTCCACTAAGATCAGGAACAAGACAAGGTTTCCCACTCTCACCACTATTATTCAACACAGTTTTGGAAGTTTTAGCCACAGCAATCAGAGAACAAAAGGAAATAAAAGGAATCCAAATCAGAAAAGAAGAAGTAAAGCTGTCACTGTTTTCAGATGACATGATACTATACATAAAGAATCCTAAAGATACTACCAGAAAACTGCTGGAGCTAATCAATGAATTTGGTAAAGTAGCGGGATACAAAATTAATGTACAGAAATCTCTTGAATTCCTATACGCTAATGATGAAAATCTGAAAGTGAAATGAAGGAAACACACCCATTTACCATTGCAACAAAAAGAATAAAATACCTAGGAATAAACCTACCTAAGGAGACAAAAGACCTGTATGCAGAAAACTATAAGACACTGATGAAAGAAATTAAAGATGATACAAACAGTTGGAGAGATATACCATGTTTTTGGATTGGAAGAATCAACACTGTGAAAATGACTCTACTACCCAAAGCAATCTACAGATTCAGTGCAATCCCTGTCAAGCTACCAATGGCAGTTTTCACAGAACTAGAACAAAAAATTTCACAATTTGTATGGAAACACAAAAGACCCCAAATAGCCAAAGCAATCTTGGGAAAGAAAAACAGAGCTGGAGGACTCAGGTTCCCTGACTTCAGACTATACTACAAAGCTACAGTAATCAAGAGAGTATGGTACTGGCACAAAAACAGAAATATAGATCAGTGGAACAGGACAGAAAGCCCAGAGATAAACCCATGGACATATGGTCACCTTATCTTTGATAAAGGAGGCAAGAATATACAATAGAGAAAAGACAGCCTCTTCAATAATTGGTGCTGGGAAAACTGGACAACTACATGCAAAAGAATGAAATTAGAACACTCCCTAACACCATACACAAAAATAAACTCAAAATGGATTAAAGAACTAAATGGAAGGCCAGACACTAAAAAACTCTTAGAGGAAAACTTAGGCAGAAAACATAGGCAGAACATATGACATAAATCACAGCAAGATCCTTTTTGACCCACCTTCTAGAGAAATGGAAATAAAAATAAAAATAAATAAATGGGATGTCATAAAACTTAGTTTTTACACAGAAAAGGAAACCATAAACAAGACGAAAAGACAACCCTCAGAATGGGAGAAAACATTTGCAAATGAAGCAACTGACAAAGGATTAATCTCCAAAATTTACAAGCAGCTCATGCAGCTCAATATCAAAAAAAAAAAAAAAAGCCAATCTAAAAATGGGCAGAAGACCTAAATAGACATTTCTCCAAAGAAGATATACATATTGCCAACAAACACATGAAAGAATGCTCAACATCACTGATCATTAGAGAAATGCAAATCAAAACTACAATGAGATATCACCTCACACCAGTCAGAATGGCCATCATCAAAAAATCTACAATCAATAAATGCTGGAGAGGGTGTGGAAAAAAGGGAACCCTCTTGCATTGTTGGTGGGAATGTAAATTGACACAGCCACTATGGAGAACAGTATGGAGGTTCCTTAAAAAACTAATAATAGATCTACCATGCGACCCAGCAATCCCACTACTGGGCATATACCCAGAGAAAACCCTAATTCAAAAAGAGTCATGTACCACAATGTTCATTGCAGCTCTATTTATAATAGCCAGGACATGGAAGCAACCTAAGTGTCCATCAACAGATGAATGGATAAAGAAGATGTGGCACATATATACAGTGGAATATTACTCAGCCATAAAAGGAAACGAAATTGAGTTATTTGTAGTGAGGTAGATAGACCTAGAGTCTGTCGTACAGAGTGAAGTAACTCAGAAAGAGAAAAACAAATACCATACACTAACACATATATATGGCATCTAAAAAAAATGGTTATGAAGAACCTAGGGGCAGGACAGGAATAAAGACACAGACGTTGAGAATGGACTTGAGCACATGGGGAGGGGGAAGGGTAAGCTGGGACGAAGTGAGAGAGTGGCGTGGACTTATATATACTACCAAATGTAAAATAAATAGCTAGTGGGAAGCAGCTACATAGCACAGGGAGATCAGCTTGGTGCTTTATGACCCCCTAGAGGGTGGGATAGGAAGGGTGGGAGGCAGACGCAAGATGGAGGAGATATGGGGATAGCTGATTCAATTTGTTATAAAGTAGAAACTAACACACCATTGTAAAGCAATTATACTCCAATAAAGATGTTAAAAAAAAAAAAAAGACCCACCCCCAGATGGAAAATGAAGTTAATTCAGCTCCTGATATGGGGAACAGGAAGCAATGTTATGGGCCAAACATAATAATAGAGCTACGAAAGCAGACAGATAGCAGTGACTTGGATGATGAGAACAACAATAGTAATTCACCCTCGAGCACTGGTCACATGCCAGGCAATACTAAGAATGTTCTTGCACAGCTTGTTTAATCCCCAGAATTACCTACCCTAATAAAGTTATTATCCTCACTTTGCAGATGAGGAAACTGCTTAGTGGTTATAGAATGGGTGGAGGGTCAGAAATGGTAAGTGGCTGAGCCGGGCAAAGAAGACAGGTCTGGTTTGCACTAAAGTGCCTACTCTCAACCATTCCTAACACAGAAGGACATGTGCCCATGAAAACATCAACTTTGGCAACAGCCTTCTGAGTCATCTTTCCCTGTGTTCCCACTGGACAGGTAAGAACACTGAATTCCACAACTAGAGGGTGACTTGGCCAGGTGTACAGTGATGGTGGCCCATCCCCCACTATTTCCATCACCCCACAACAAGATCAGCAGGTCAGAGGGAGTGTAAAGCCCACTCATGAGTTCCCGTTGCACTTAGGGTAAAATCAGACCTCAGAACTGAAAGCTACATAATTCCCTGTCCCTGTACTAAAAAATACTAAGTCTGGGCAGACTTTCCTGTCCATGTTTAAGCAATACTGAGCATCAGCAAAGATAAGTTAGCTACTTGCTCTAAAAAAGACCCGCTACTGGAAGAGGAATCTGTGAACCAACTGAAACAGTCTAGGTATGAAGATGAACAGCAAGACTCACTTTAGGACCCTCTCTTTACTGTGTTCACAAATCCGAGGCATAAACAATTCCATGTCATAGACTCTGCTTAATCCCAACTAATTCTCTGCCTGGTAAAACCAGCCTTAAAATCAGCAAGCCCAGGCCCTAAAATTCTATAAATAGTCTCCCCTGACCTTCACCTTCTGAGACATCGCTAAAACTCTGTCAAAGTTGTGTTCTCGTTTATTGCAGTAGATCTAGTAAACTTAGCTTTGCTTGAAAAAAAAAACATTAAGAAAGAAAACTTGCCATTTGTGACAACATGGATGAACCTTGAGGGCATTATTCTAAGTGAAATAAACCAGACTCAGAAAGGCAAATACTGTAGGATCTCACCTGAATGTGGAATCTAAAAAAGCCAAACTCTTAGAAGCAGAGAGTAGATTGGTGCTTGCCAGGGTCTGGGGTAGCGGAAATGGGGAGATGTTGGTCAAAGGGTACAAACTTCCAGTTATAAGAGGATTAAGCTCTGGGAATCTAATGCACAGCATGGTGACTATAGTCAACAATACTGTATTGTATACTTGAAAGTTACTATGAGAGTAGATCTTAAATGTTCTCATCATAAGAACAACAAAAAAATGGTAATTATGTGAGTTGAAGAATGTGTTAACTATCTTATTGTAGTAAATATTTCACAATATATACATATATCAAATCACATTGTACACCTTAAATTTACACAATATGTCAATAAAGCTGGAAAAAAGATAATATGATATCCTTTTGCCAAGTAATTTATCCTTTTGCCAAGTAATTTATAACTTTTAAATATCCTTTTGCCAAGTAATTTATAACTTTTAAATATCCTTTTGCCAAGTAATTTATAACTTTTAAATATTTAGACTTATTGTATATGGGCCTCCATGTGTATTGTTGCTCTGGATCCCATAAATGTAATTAGGGTCATGCCTCATGAGTAGGGGGAGATGGCCATGCCATTGTCACATGCACGTTTACAATTAACTGTGGGATTTCTGCAACCTAGTCACAGGGGTCATATCACTAGACTTGAAGCCCCAAAAGGCAAATATCATATCTGTTTTACTCATTGCTATATACCAAGGGTTAGCAAAATATATCCCACAGGCCAAATCCAGCCTGCTGCCTGTTTTTGTACAGTCTATGAGCTAAAAGGTTTTTACATTTTTAAATGGTTAGGAAAAAATCAAAAGAATAATATTTCATGGCAACTAGAAATGACATGAAATTCAATTTTTAGTGTCTATAAATAAAGTTTATAAGCCACACTGATTTATTTATGTATCATGCATGGCTGCTATCATGGTATAATGGCAAAGTTGAGCAATTATAACCAGAGACCTTATGACTCACTGCCTAATATTTGTTCCCTGGCCCTTCACAGAAAAAGTTGCAGACTCCTACTACATACCCAGTACTTTTTAGAATATCTGGTACATAAGGTGTTCAATAAATGTTTGTTAAAAGAATAACTTAAAGGATGAATGAATGTCATCTAGTAACAATTCATCTGAATCACTGTCAGATGTCATAATTGTAGCCCCTTCTCAGAGGGAATTCACATAGAATTCACATAGAATTAAATGTCATAACCACATGTTATAAGCGATATATATTTTGAAATAGAAATTTGATTGAAAAAGTTGTTTGGTGCACTTGGAAATACAGGAAGTGTCTCCAAGATGCCTCACAGTATAGTAAAACTTTGATAAATTTACCAAGGTCCAGGGCTCAGTGACTTCATGAAGGCTGAGGTTCAAGCTTGGTTGATCCTAAAGGGAACCAGAGAGAACCATCTCTCTCAGGAACAGGATGCAGGAGGCAGGAGTCCCATTTGCTAATTTATCTCATAAAGTACAACTTCTATTCCCCCCAGAATCCTATCACATTCTCCCTCTAAGGAAGACCTACCTGGAAGAACAAACTATGAACGTTGTATTAGCTGGTTCGATGGATTAGTGGCATCAGACTGGACTGCCTGTTGTACTTGTCTCCACAGAGTTGGAGGTGATTCCACATGACCCAAGCCTCCTTTTCTGTGGTCAATGCTCAGGTGAAGATCACCAGCCCTTGCTGATGGATATTCCCCTTGTCTATGCTTCCACTGCTGACCTACCTCCCCTTATGTGTGGCATATTCTTCATTACATACATGCGCTCATTCCATCACACTACAATCAATTCTAGGAGGCCTGGGACTCATTTTGACTTAAGTTGACTTTGTTTATTTCTACTATAATTTATTATATATGTGTTGGTTTTATAAATTAACATGAGGTAGGAAATATTATTTTCCAAGTTCCAGCAGAGGAATGAGAGACAGAAAAACTCTCTACACTATACTGTCAAATAGGTATGTAACACACACACATGCAGTAAGTGTGTATTTTCTACATATGACACATTTACCACATGTATACGCATAGAACAAAAACTTGCGAATTTTAATTGCTCTAATATACATCTAAAAGAATATTCATTGCATTTGGCACTGAGGTTCTCAAGTGATTAATACTGGATTTATATAAAGTTGCAACAACTAACTTTCAAAAGGAAAACATATTAAAGCTACCATAAATGGTGTGCTAACAATTATAAAAAGCCATAAATGGTTTTATAAGTAGCAAATTGCAATTAGAACACTAAATGATAATAAACTCATTGTGGGAGAAGACAAGGCATTTAAGCAATTACTTAAGTGTAGTGATGAGCTAAGTGTAGCTCCATATTTAAAAGCAGCCCACATGAAAAATAATTTTAAATAACTTCAGCTAAAATTTTCCCAGTACTTTCTACATACCACACAAATTATGTGCATTGCCTTTTATTTAATTTCACAGCTCTATGATATAACTACCATTTTCTTTATTTTTCCTGGTAAGAAAACTGAGGCAGTATTGTGAAAAGATTATACTTCAAGTGCTTGATTCAGACTATTTCAGTTTAAATTATGGCTCCACCACTTATAACTGTGTCATCTTAAGTAAGTGATTATCCTCTCTGTACTCTAAGTTTCTCATTGGTAAAATGAGATAATATTTGTAACTGCCTCAGAATGTTGTCGTTAAAGATAAAATTAGATAAAAAGATAAAATGGTGAAATAGTTAGTAGAACATCTGGCACATAACACCTCCTTGAGAGATGTTTGATATTATTAGAAAAGTTAGATAACATCATGAGATCACAAAACCTGCAAGTTACAGGAACAAGACTAGGACCTGGGTCCATTTCATTCAAAACCCATGTTCTTAACCTCTAAACTCTAAGGCATTTGTTTACTGAACAACTGGTGAGGTTACATTAAATGATTCTAAGACCCCTGAAAGTCTATTCCTCTTCTTCAAAGATCTCAAGATCGTTTTCAGGTTTTTTCCCCACCTCCTCCCCCCGCCAAATAAATGTCTGTTAGAGAAGAAGTGACAAGGACATTCGTTTTCTATGGGTAGAGCAGACACTGCAAAAGGTAACCCGGCTTGAGCTGCCTGACTGCATCCTGCCCTAGGGAGTGATTGGCCTTGCAGCTAAGGGGGCCTTCATGGCAGGCGATTATCAGAGGGTACCAATGCAGGTAGAGCTGGAGCTGAAGGGGAGCTGCCACAGTGATGGTCAGGAGTCAAAAGAGGACCACACACATCACTAGTTGATTGAAAAACATTTTGCCCCTTTTCTGTAATTTTTCTCCCCACCTCCACACCAACCCCCAGCACTCTCCCAACCCCACACACCACCGAAGGGGCAAAGTGACAGACTGACCTGGGGGAGGGGGCAGTGGGAGGCAGCAAAACAGATCATGCTCCCTGCCTCAACGCGTATGCCACCAGAGGTCAGGCCAGGGCTGGGAGAGGGAAACGTGAGTCAGACGAGAGAGTGGATTTCTAACTTAGTCTGGACTGGATACTTTTATACCTTAGAGCAGCTGGAAAGTTATGGAGCGGGAAAGGGAGAATCAACCATCCAGGGGAAGGCACTAACTAAAGAAAAGCAAAACTGTTTCATGCTTGTACCCCATCAAATTCAGGCAGTTTCATTAACTGATGGGATAATTATATAGTTTTATAAAATTATCAGTGTGCTTATTTGCTTAACGTTCATATCTCTCACTAGACTACAAGTTCCACGGGGGCAGGGGTTAGTCCCCCAGTAGCAGCCCCGCACTGACACAAAGTACGCCTCTCATCAATATCTGTTGAAGAAATAAATGAATCTACAGACATTAACTCTCCCGAATTTTCATTTTAAAATTCTTGATAACTCAGAATATCCCCCCAAAATGTGCTTTGTTGCATTCACATATGAAAGATACCCTAATGATCAGATTCATCACTTAGAAAATTAGACTTTGAGGCACGAAAAAATTTTTGAAAAAAAAAAGAAAGAGAGAAAAAGGAGAGAGAACCTTCTGCTGGAGGATTCCTTTCCTCTGGGAATGTTATTTTAAGTATAAGTTTGCTATTCCTTGGAAGAAAAGGACTGTGGGAAAATAGCATAGATCAATCTGATGGGGAAAAAAGCCTCCAATAAGTAGCTGTTGCTTGTTCCAGAGAAAAGGCAGATGGGGTGGGAGGTGGAGGAAGTTACTTTTTCCTGTACTTTCCTCTTCTCATTATATATTCCTCTTCTCCCTTTCCTCTCTCAAGGTGATTTCATCCCAGAATGATCGAAGTCCCTGAAATTTCAAGAACAGGCAGGCCTTCTTTTACAAGCAACAGTAAAATATTTTGAGCAGCTAAGCATGTTACTAGGGAATTAATGATAAATCTCTACAGATTGATATTCCGCTGAGATAAAAGGAAAGAGAAAATATTAAAAAACTGATGCTTTCGGCGAATGAAAAACTAATGGAGTGTTTATCTCTCCCAGGAGGGAGGGACGCAGCACTTGCTTTTATTCCCAAGACTGAAGCCTGCCACGTGGGCTAAAGGACAGGGTGCTGGTCTCCAGCATGTGATGCTAGGAGAGCAGTAAGACTGACCTAACCAAATAGCACGTGCCGAGGAAAGAGGCCAACAGGCTTAGGTTAGAATGCCAGTTAAACCACTCATTAGCTGTATGACCTCAGCCAAGTAACTTAGTGTCCTTGAGCCTTAGTCTTTGCAAGAGAAAATGGGGATAATAATACCACTTCCTTATGTGAGGAGAACAAAACAGGAGCTTCTGCATACTGGCTAGGATCTAGTAAGTACTCAGGAAATTCTTAATTCTTTTCCCATGATGTACATTTTTCTACTTAATTTAATTTTCATCCAAAAGAGCCTCTTTACTCCACACAAACTACCTACTAACTCACATACCACTCTATTTTAATAACAATTCAAGGTCTATAACCTCAAGATATCTTTCTTATCCAACTTTATCATATCAGGTTCTATAGACATCAGTTCCTTAAAGGTGTTGATCATGGTTCTTTGGATTTCATCTCCTTCTACCAACCCTCAATCCCCACTGCCATTAGTCACCAGTAGATTATAAGAGCTGTGAAGCCTATATTTCTATATTTTTCTCACCATTGTACCCCACTATCCAACACAGAATTGAACACTTTGTAGGTACTTGGTAGATATCTGTTACCTGAATGAATGGATGTAAGATATATTCATCAAGACAAGCTAACTGTGGTATCAAACACCCTCAACATCCCAGTGTCTTAGGCCAATAAATATGTATTTTTCATATATCCACAGTTGAATGTGGGTCAGCATGGTACTGTGCTCTGAAGATACTGGGATCTTTTCATCTAGCATTTTTACTTCCTCCAGGGCCTCCAAATCCACCTCTGAATCTTCTATATCCAACCAGTAATTAAAGAAAGAGGAATCCAATAAGAATTTCCAAGAAGATTACAGGGACCAGGTCCAGGAGTGATATTCATCATGTCCCCTCACATTCTATTGGCCAGAACTCAGGCATATGGGTCCATCTCCCTGTAGAGAAAGCTAGAAAATGTAATAAAACTGTGTTCCCAGAAGGAAGAGGGGGACTCTAGCCAGTTTCTCTCACTTAACAAGTCAGTCCATATCTGTTGAGTGACTAAGTGACCAGCATTAAGAACTGGGAAAGGGGCTTCCCTGCTGGCACAGTGGTTGAGAGTCCGCCTGCGGGTGCAGGGGACGTGGGTTCGTGCCCCGGTCTGGGAAGATCCCACATGCCGCGGAGCGGCTGGGCCCGTGAGCCATGGCCGCTGAGCCTGCACGTCCAGAGCCTGTGCTCCGCAACGGGAGAGGCCACAACAGTGAGAGGCCCACGTACCAAAAAAAAAAAAAAAACAAAAAACAAAACTGGGAAGACAGTTGTCATCCAGCAATAACAGCCAAGGTTTGGGAACAAGATTCTAAGGAGGGAAGCTGGGGAGGAAAGGAAACAAACAGGGTAGAAGAAACCAAAATCCAAAATAAGGCACCAGAACTAAAAATCAAGGCAAAAGTTCTACAGCTCCAAAGGCAACGGTCAACATCATAGTTTAATATATAAAATATCAACATCAAACCAATGGCAGCAAAGATAGCTGTCCAAGTTATACCTGCTTCAAGTCCATCATATTCCAGAAACTGAAGCAGGCTAGGTTTCATGTGAGATCAATGTGCCTCAGTGTGCAGAATTAGGAATTCAGAAGCAGGGACTGTCAGTAATACAAACAACCAAAGCCATAAAAGCTGCTATTGACTGTCTACAAGCCTATTCACTAGCTATGATTGGGAAACTTATGGATCCTCCAGAAACTTAAGCTCCTTAAGCTCCTGGATTCCTTATTCCCTGCAGACCAAGGGACAGATTCTAGAAAGAACATGCTTTTCTGGAAGGAAAAGACCTTATCTTAATCAGTTTGAGTTGCTATAACAAGATATCATAGACTATGTGGCTTAAACAACAAACATCTCTTTCTCACAGTTCTGGAGACTGGAAGTGTGAGATCAGGGTGCCAGCATGGCTGGGTTCTGGTGCAAACACTCTTCCTGGTTACAGAAGGCCATTTTCTTGCTGTGTCCTCCCTCACATGGTGGAGAGTAGAGAGAAGCAAGCTCTCTCATGTCTCTTCCTACAAGGGCACTAATCCCAACATCACGGCTCCACCCTCATAACCTGATTACCTCCCACAGCCCCACCTCCAAATACAATCACATTGAGGGTTAGGCTTCAATACATAAACTCTGAGGGGGACACAAACATTCAGCCCATAGCAGGCCTTATCCTGGAGGACAGGTGACAGATGCCCTGCATTTACTCAGGAGGCAGGGGCCTGCATCTCCAGCTGTCACCTTGATGAGGCCCCCTTGTCTGAACAAGAACAGGTCCAGCACTTCCTATGCAATTGCCCTGCAGCCCTGCCCTTGACAGGACAAGGAGAAGATCACTCTCCTTTCTCACTTTCAGGTTTCCCTTTTCAGCACATTTCCCCCCTGCCAAGCACAGTAATTAGTGGGCTTAATTGTAACTTTGTTTTGATTAATTAGCCTCAAAGCTGACTTGGCAGTTATTGAGACAGTGGAGAGGGTTCTGGATTTATTCAGATCCCTCCACTCTCTGGGATTCCTCTCTCTGTCAGAAGCAAAACTTCAAGTTTGAAACTGTCTATGTTAAAAAATGCTTTATGTGTCTAATTAACTATTTGTCACTTTGAGGTAAGTACAAAGATAAAATCTCACCATCTTGTGTTAAGGGGATGGATGTGTATCTTTATAGTGCCATGGACCAGGAAACTCAAGAATCAATTTCTAGAATTGGGAACAATGACAAAATTTTCTAATATATTAATTTGTGCTGCGACACATTACTCATGATTTAACCTTCCAAATGGATTCTCAAAATCTTACAGCAGCCCCAATGAAGTTTTCTTAGGTCTCTACATCCAGAAATCAATGTGAAAACTGATGCTCATAGTATTTAGCCCAGCAGAGTGGAGTGAAGAGTCACAAGAAGATTTGTGGGAAGAGAGTCCAACCAAAAGATTGAAAACCTGAATTCAGATCTTATTCCTGCCACTAACTGGCTGATTAGGACTCTCAGACATCCAACTGAAATGAGCTTAAGTGAAATAGGGAATATTTTAGCTCATATAACTGAAAAGTCCAGGGATTGGTCCTTAGACCCAGCTAAATCAAGGAGGTCGAATCATGCTGCCAAAGCTCTGTGACTCTTCTGTACTTAGCCTCTCTTTACTTTCTATAGTGGCTCTATTCTGCAGACAATGTGTTTGATGTAGCTAGGGAGACAGCCAATGGCAGCTCCACTTGGACCAAGCCTTACAACTCTCAGTCCCATTAGAAGAGAGTGCTTCTCTCTTTGAACATCCATTAGCAAATCTTTACATTAGTCTCTATCTCATTTGGGTCATGGGCCCATCCCTGAACCGATCACTGTAGCAAAGGGATAAAATAATCAGAGTCCTGCAGGCTGTGTCTTATACCCCTTCCTATGGTAAGACAGAGGGAGGGAAGGGGATCAAAACACAGTGATAGAATTTTCATAACCACATGCAATGGGGAAATGTGGTCCAAGAAATGAAAGATCAGATGCTATTATCAGATGCAAAGGAAGGATAGGATGGACAGACAAAAACACCATTAATTTGCACATCACTTATTTAAACCAATAACTTATTCTATCTGAAAAATAGGCAAAGGAATGTCTCTATTCACTTGACATGGAAGTGTAAAGATAAAGCAGCAAAAAATGGCTCGAAAAAAGAACTTTAGGGAGAAAATATTTGTTAGATGCTTTAAAAAAAATAAATTACACCACTTGTACACTTTCACTGATAATATAAATTTGCATCAACGCTTTGGAAAACAATTTGGCATTGTCTTGTAAAACTGAATATTCATAAACCCTACAACCCAGGAATTGCACTTCTAAGTGGCAGAGACAGAGGTGATCACAAACATTCCATCTGCTCCCCTGTGGTTCTCACCCTTCCTATCTCGCATTAGGTTTGGTCATATGGCTACTTCAGGTAAAGGAAATGTGTCCACTGTATCCCTCTTCCCCTCCTAGGAGGCGATGGAGTCTCAAGTTCTCGAAGACACAGCTAATGATGCTGTAGCCTCAGTTAGCCTCGGTCCCTGAGACTCCCCCACCAAGAAATCAACCTGTGTTGTATGAAACCATCTATGTCTAGGGGTTAATTTGTTATCACAGCATAATCTGCTTATCCTGTCTGATGCAATCCTCAAAAGAAACATTCGCACACGTACAGGATGATCATAGCAGTTACAGTTCATAACAGTAAAAATGTTTATGCAACTCAAATGCCTGCTGACAAATATGATGGATTAAAAAAAACACAGTGTATTTACACAGTAAAATATTACACGGCAGTAAAATACATTGCTACAAGCAACATTGTGCATAAATTTTAACAACATAATGTTAAGTGAAAAAAGCAACTCCTAGGAGACTAAGTATTCAGTTTGGTGCCCTCTCATTTGAGTTTAAAAATAAGCAAATAAAAATATATTATCTAGGCATATAGATAATTGTTTTTAAGCAAGAATATGATCACAAAAATCAGTATGGTGCTTACCTGGGGAGGCGAGACAGGCGATGGGAGAGGGAAGAACACACAGGTAAATATGGTTATTGATAACTGCAATGGACTGAATATTTGTGTCCCCCCCAAAATTCATATTGGTTTGGTTTGGTTTGACTCTAGGAGGATGAAGATGGTATCTGAAGAATGAGACTCAGAGCCACAGAATCTTGTCAAGGGAACTAATTCCTCCAACTTTCAGTTTGCAAACTTGACTCCTCTCTATAGAAGGTGCAGCCATTGGCAAGATTGGGAAGCTGTTGGAATCTGTCTTTGGCTAATCCATCTCCTAAACTTATGCCCTTTTTCCTTATACTGACCCTCTCAACCTCTTACTTTAAGATGCCCTTCATTTTCATATTCTCCCCAGTCTCTCATCTGCCAAAACATGGTTTCCACAACAAGCCTGAACTCTTTTTCTCTGTAATGTATTCCTCTCCTCTCCACTCTAAACAATCTCCCAGGGCAATCTCAACAAAAATAGCTTCAACAGTCCCTATATGCTGATATATTCCAAATTTACACAATTCTCTCCTGAACAACAGAATGGTAACTTGGCTCATTTGTCATCTCCATTTGGTGTCTGAAAGACACCTTTAAGTCAAAACATGCAATATTCATCTTTAACTTTCCCCCCCAATTTTCTCTTCCTTATCCTCTTTAGTTAATGCTACCACTAGTCACCCAGTTTCCAGAATCATGGATCTGAGGTTAATCCTAGACAATTTCCTATCTTTAGATGCCTCAGACAATGTTGTTACCTTTCTCATGGGACACCAGCAGCAGTGGCCAGGGCAAAAATGAATGTCTAGAGAAGACATGTGGATTTTAAGACTATTCTTAAAGACAAGTGAATCACCCCCAGGAGTCCCCACAAACAGCCAGGAGGGATTTTAAGGAGACCAGGTTCTACGTTATCAGGGAGAGCTATGAACCAGAGGAATTTAAGTTACTTAATTTTACCCATAGGCTGGTAAGACCTAGAAATATTCAAATTACATCATTTGATGTCTGTTTCTTCCACTACATTGTAAATCTCTAGAAATTATGGATTGTGTTTTATTAACCTTCAATTTTTCAGTGCCTTTCATGGTACACAAAATATTGTAGATACTTGACACTATTTACTATTTAAATGAATAAATCAGTATAACTTGTAACTTTGTCAGAGCTATTTACATTTGTGTGACTGAGGAAATGTGGTGGCCTGATGAGCCTTCCCCTGTGTCTCAGATCACAGAAGGAGCCCATACATCAGATCCATCCCAATGAGAGCAGCTTTCAGAGCAGGGCTTCCTGATTGCTTGTCAGCAAGTCATCTTGCCTTGTACTTAACCTGTTTTCTAGCTCCACAAAAATAAGAAAAAGACAGCATAAAAAGGAAGGGGAGAGGTGAGAGTTCAGGAAAAAATCACTCACTATGTTTTGGAAACATTTGCCTCAGAGCATTTGGCAGTGCGATTCATAACAATTTTGTCTTTTTTTTTTTTTGAAGCATCAACAAATAATATCATAAAAAGAAGCATAATACTTTCACAGAATGTAAATGAAGTAAAATAAAGAGGATGTTATTTCTGCTAGCATCAATATTCATTGGTCTGGTTAAACTTTATAGAAATCATGATGAATGGATGCCTGCTTATGGTCAGGGGAGCGTGGTGTATTTTTTGTAAGCTATCCACTGGAAACTGATTATTTTCCCTCTTCTATAATTTCAGTGTTGTTTTTTAAAGCATGTTCATTTATTTACCTTGTGGGATTCCACAATTTTTTCAGGTCATTTCCTTTGTTATAAGAACCAATGTCAGATGTTCACTGTGGTGACACCTGTAAAGCCACCCAGTGGAACACAATGAGGCCTGCAGTCAATAAATAAATAATGTTGACCTGAAAAGAATAGTGAAAGCACAACTTCTCCCCACGAGTCACTACTGACTGTTAACAGCTCTACAAATGCCATGAAAAGAACACTGTGCCCATGGCAACCCAGCAGTTGAACTCCGATGGTAAGGTGTTTTTTTTTTTTCGATCTTAGAAGAGGGGCGCATGTGTGTTCACACACCTCCCATAGTTCATAATAACTTCTAAATCTGGCATTTCCTGATAATGCAACAAGCTTATAAAACAGCTTTCATCCAAGACCTTAAAAGGGCCTAAAATCAAGCAAGTATTATCAGCATTTGAAAAATAAGAAAACCCCCAAAGAGTATGCAATTTGCCCAAGGTCAGACAGAAACCTACTAAAGCAAAAATACAGCTCAAGGTAACCAACTCCCTGTCTGTTGTTCTAATTAGACAATCCTCTCTTGGGTTGGGCTTGAAGCTCTGCCTTAGGTTCTCAAAAACCTCCAACGGATCACTAAGTCCAGGGAATGTTCCCCAAGGGCAGCTGTGGTTAATTGAACATCTTGCAACTTGCAAGTTTGTTATTAGTCTCATTAATTAGTTTAAAGCATTTCTCACAAAACAAATTCTCAAAACACATGAAAATTAAGGAGTCCCCTCCCCTTGTTTTATAATCTCATTAAGATGTTAAAAAATTATAATTGAAATGAGTGTATGACACCTTTACATACAACTCAATAGAAAATAAAGCCACCAGTTGTATTGAGTTAGGGTAACTGCAAAGAGGCTATCCACAAGTACTCCCTTCATGATGCAGAGAGTGTTCTGAACTAAGCAGCACAAAGTTAATAGGAGTAAATTGCTTAAAACAGGCAAAGCACTCAAAAATACTAAGTGATAATGTCTAAGATATTTTTCCTTTCATCTCTGTGCTGCTGCATTTGATATTCCCTAAATCGTGACCATTTTTCCTCTCTCAGCTCTCCGTCAACACGTTAACTCCCAAAAGACACAACTTACGTATCACCTCTTTCCTGAATGCTTGTCTGCCCTCTCCATATTCTGTCTCATGCCCCCAGACAAAATATAGCCCTCCTCTCTGCTCCCATGACCCTCTTGGTTTCTCTTCCTGTGCTTAAATGGGCTCTCTTGTGCACTAGACTGAGCTCCAAGAAAGCAGGAAAAGTGTTTCCATTTGTAAAGGTGGGAGAGAAGCCAGGGATTATTTCTCATCTCCTGTGATCTAGCCTGAGACACAGAAAAGTTTAGGAAAATTGTCCAAAACTGGAAAAAGGGATTTCAGCTTCAACGTGTAAAGAGCTTAGAAGTTGTCATTCTTATTACCCTTACAGCAAGAAGAAAGCTAAACAAACTGAAAATCAATGACTTTTCTTGAACCCATCAGAGAGCTGAGGTTGCAGGGAAAACTGCCAATCCAAAGTCTGGAGAGACAGGTTAATCCAGAGAGTACAGCTAAGATCTGCTTACCTGGAGCAGAAGCCGCCAGAGCCATAAGCTGGAGGGAGCAGTTAAAGGGCAATTTTGATGAATTGTTGGAGGCTGAGTGTGGACTAGTGTGGTTGTGATAAACTCCTGGGAGCTGCAATCTTAAAGGACCCTCACACTTCTGTGGGTTTTATCTCTGGGAACCTGCCAGGTTCTCATGGTGAAGAGCAAAGAAAAGACCCTCTTTGGCTTTGGCAGGGACAAGAGGAAAGTAACTGTAACCGTTGTGAAATACCCAGAGCATTCTCTGTAACAAAGACCTAATTTCTAGGGAAAAAGACTTTTCCAGAGCCTATCCCACCTGGGGATGGGCTTTTCCCTGACTCCAACCCCCTCCAGCCTTATATCACATAATGAGTAAAAGTAAAACTGAAAAACACTTCTGACAATGATAGCCAAGGCCCACGAAAAGACTAAAATTTAACTTTAAGATTGTAAAACACTTTCCTTGCCTGTACCTTACCACCCCACCGACACAGCTTCAGTAAAACGGCAATGGATTACAGCTGAAAAGGCTGTGAGATGAAAACTCTGTGTAAGGAGTTCTTAGGGAAGACCAAAGACAACAGGGGATTGTAAGACAAGAACATTCAAGGAATCTGAAGACTCTGACACATACAGCTACAGCTGTAATTCCTCCCTCCTAGGCTAACTTGCCCCTCCTCCCCAAGCAATCTGTGATCTGCTTTCTTTTTTTTTTTTTTTAAAGATTTAATTTTATTTATTTTTGGCTATGTTGGGTCTCCGTTGCTGCACGCAGGCTTTCTCTAGCTGTGGCGAGCAGGGGCTACTCTTCGTTGTGGTGTGCAGCCTTCTCATTGCAGTGGCTTCTCTTGTTGCAGAGCATGGGCTCTAGGCGCACGGGCTTCAGTAGTTATGGCTCACCAGCTCTAGAGCGCAGTCTCAGTAGTCATGACTTAGTTACTCCGTTGCATGTGGGATCTTCCCGGACCAGGGATTGAACCTGTGTCCCCTGCATTAGCAGGTGGATTCTTATCCACTGCACCACCAGGTAAGTCCCTGTGATTTGCCTTCAATCGCTATAGATAAGTTTGCTTTTTCTGTAACTTCATGTAAATGGATTCATACAGTATATTCTTTTATGCCTGGCTTCTTTCACTCAGCATAATTATTTTGAGAATTATCCACATTGTAGTATGTATCAACAGTTGATTCCTCTTTATTGTGATCATTGATTCCATTTGTGGATATTCCACAATTTGTTTATCTATTAACCTATTATTTGGCTATTTGGGTTGTTTCCAGCTTAGAGCTATTACGAATAAAGCAGCTGTGAACATTCATGTAAAAGTCTTTTTGAACGTATACATTTTCATTTCTCTTATTTAAATACTTAGTAGTAAAATAGATGAATTATACTATATGTATGTGTTTATTTAAGAAACTGACAAAATGTTTTACAAATTATTTATACCACTTTTCATTCTTGTAAGCAACGTATGAAAGTTGATTTCATCCGCATCCTCAGCAACATTTGGTTTTGTCAGTGTTTTTAATTTTAGCCATTTTAATAGGTGTATAGTGGTACCTCATGGTTTTAATTTGCATTTCCCTAATGACTAATAATGTTAAGCATCTTTTCTTGTGCTTTATTTACCACCATATATCTTCCTTACTGATGTATTTGTTCAACTCCTCTGCCTATTTTACAAATGATATTTTGGTTTTCTAATTGCATTCTAATAGAGTTCTTTACATATTCTTGATACAAGTCCTTTATCAGACATATGATTTGCAAATATTTTCTCTCACTCTGTGGCTTGTCTTTCATTCTTTTAAAAGTGTCTTTCAAAGAGAAGTTTTAACTTTGATAAAGTCCAATTGATCAGTTTTGCCTTTTCTGAACCATGCTTTTGGTGTCATATTTAAGAAGTTTTTGCCCAACTCAAGGTCATGAAAGTTTTCTCCTAAGTTTTTCTCCTAGGAGTTTTATAGTTGTAGATTTTGCATTTGGTTTTATGATCCATTTTAAGTTAACTTTTGTATATGATACAAGGTATGGTTTGAAGTTCTTTTTTTGGTTTGTTTATTTTTTTGTTTATTTTGGCACATGCCTATCCTGTTATGCCAGCACCACTTGTTGAAAAGGCTATCCTTTCTCCACTAAATTGTCTTTACACCTTTGTCAAAAATCAATTGTCCAGGGGCCTCCCTGGTGGCGCAGTGGTTGAGAGTCCACCTGCCGATGCGGGGGACACGGGTTCGTGCCCCGGTCCGGGAGGATCCCACATGCCGCAGAGCGGCTGGGCCCGTGAGCCATGGCCACTGAGCCTGCGCGTCCGGAGCCTGTGCTCCGCAACGGGAGAGGCCACAACAGTGAGAGGCCTGCGTACCGCAAAAAAAAAAAAAAAAAAAAAAAAATCAATTGTCTATATATGTGTGCCATATGTGTGCGGGTTTGTTTCTGGACTTGCTATTCTATTCCACTGATCTATTTGTCTGTCTTTGCACCAGTACCATACTCTCTTGATTACTTAGCTTTACAGAAAGTCCTGAAATCAGGTAATGTTAGTCCTTCAACTTTGTTTTCCTTACTTTTTTTTTTTTTAATTAATTAATTAATTTATCTTTGGCTGCGTTTGGGTCTTCGTTGCTGCACGCTGGCTTTCTCTAGTTGCGGCGAGTGGGGGCTACTCTTCGTTGCGGTGCACAGGCTTCTCATTGCAGTGGCTTCTCTTGTTGCAGACCACAGGCCCTAGGCACACGGGCTTCAGTAGTTGTGGCACGTGGGCTCAGTAGTTGTGGCTCGCGGGCTCTAGAGCACAGGCTCAGTAGTTGTGGCACACGGGATTAGTTGCTCTGCGGCATGTGGGATCTTCCTGGACCAGGGCTCGAACCTGTGTCCCCTGCATTGGCAGGCAGATTCTTAACCACTGCGCCACCTGGGAAGCCCTGTTTTCCTTTTTAAAGTTTGATATACAACTTTGGCTATTCTAGGTCCTTTTCCTTTCCATATGAATTTAAAAATCAGATCATCAATGTCTATCCCATAAAAAAATAAAATCTTGCTGAACTTTTATTGGGATTTCATTAAATCTGTAGATCAATTTTGGAAAAATTTACATCCTAACAATAGTGAGTCTTTCAACCCATAAAAACTGTATATTTATTGAGGTCTTTAATTTCCTTAATTTGCAGATCTCAGTGTACAGATATCACATATCTTTTAACATATTTATTCCTAGGTATCTTATATTTTTGATGGTATTATAAATAGTATTGCTTACTTAATTTCAATTTCTAATTGTGGTCAAAGTATATAGGAATACAACTGATATTTTATCTTGCATATGAGGTAAAGTTACCTAATAGTTCTACATTTTGGGGTTTTTTAGCTTTCATTAAATTTTTTACTCTCAGAAAAAATGAGAGCTTTACTTCTTTTTTGCCATTAGGATGCTTTTCTCCCCCTTGCTTTATTGCATTGGCTAGAACCTCTACTATAAGGTTGAACAGAAGTGATGAGAGCACATTCCTTGTCTTTTTGCTGATCTTGCAGAGAAAAACTGTTTGATGTTAGATGTAAGTTTTTTGGTAGCACCCTTTATCAGATTAAGGAAATTTTATTTATTCCTGTTTTAGTGAGTAGCAGAGATGTTAAGTTTTATCAAATAATTTTTCTGCATCTATTGAGATAATCATATGGATTTACTTTTCAAATTTGTTAATATGGTAATTTAATTGATTGATTTGGGGATGTTAAACCAACTTTGCATACTAGGATAAACTCACTTGATCATGCATATGCTTATGCTACATTTTTTGGATTTAGCTTGTTTTTGTTTAGAATTTTTGCATCTATGTTAATGAGGGATATTAGCCTATAGTTTTCTTTTCTTGTAATGTCCTTATCTTGTTTTGGTACCTAGTTATGATGACCTCATAGAATGAGTTAGGAAGTACTATCTTCTTTTCAATTTTCTGCGTGAGCTTGTGTAAAATTAGTACTATTTCTTCCTTAGATGTTTTGTAGAATGCATCCATAGAAAAGTAGACAAATAAAAATAAAAATTACTCCAACTCTGTCACCCAGAGACAATCACTGTGCCTATGCCTGTGTAATATTTTGAGATTACACACTATACTATGTTAAAATAATGGAAAATTACAAGTTATCTAAATGTGCAACCATAGAGAAATGATTCCATGAATGTGGTTCATCTATACAATGGAATATTATGCAGTCAGTAAAAATATTGTTTAAAGTATTTTCAATTATATCTAAGTTTAGTTAATGGGATGGGATGGTGGGCTTTTGATTGTTGTTTTAGGGGACTTGTTTTTGTTTTGCTATTGTTGATTTGTTTGTTTTTGTTTAATAAAACCATAGTGATACAATCTAGTAAAATAGCCTTTTAAGGATACAACAGTGTTCTGCCTCCCCAGGATTGAGAATTCAATTTACCTTTGGATTAAATTTGGGGTTTTTTATGTTGAACATGACCTTTAGTTTCATAAATGTAAAGAAAGTATTCACTGAATAGACTTGAAGAAAATTGTGACACTGTGACATTACCTGCATTCAGCTGTTTTTTACTTAGAATATATATATTTTTTTGGTGGCTATGATTGAACCACAGCTGTCTCTATCTCTTTATTGTGTTTATACAAGGAGGAAAGGAAAAGATTTATCTCTGTATAGCTTCATCTTATCTCTCTATGTATAACTCAGGTGTTGCAAATTGCTAGCTGCTTTTGTCAGGATGTGTATTGAGCAGTTTCTTATGAGCGTTGTAGGATAAGAACCACAGGACTGCAGAAAAGACATGTATGAATTTTTTTTTTTTTTTTTTTGTGGTACGCGGGCCCCCCACTGCCGCGGCCTCTCCCATCATGGAGCACAGGCTCTGGACGCGCAGACCCAGCAGCCACGGCCCACAGGCCCAGCCGCCCCGTGGCATGTGGGATCCTCCTGGACCAGGGCACGAACTCGCGTCCCCCGCACCAGCAGGCGGACTCCCAACCACTGCGCCACCAGGGAAGCCCTATGAATAATATTTGATGCAAGAAAAACAGAAAGTAAAACTAAGCTGGACTTTGGATGTCCTTTATGTGTAGTATTACTTAAGATTAAATCACCCCAGACTAGCTGATGTTTGATATTCTGTTCTAATGTAATTTTCCTACAGTAGTTTTCACACTGTTGTGGATGGGAATAGAGTCTCCTCTGGATGAAGTAGATATTCCCTCTCTAGTCATTCTGGGGAAATGCCACTTAGGATGGAAAGTAAGAATTAGGAACTTAGCTCAGACTGAGACAAGTACCTGAACTTGAAGACACAGACGTTCTCGAAGTTGATGCCTGTCCAATGGAACACACAGTGGGAGGCAGGGAGCGAGCCTCCTGCAGGACCTGAGGGTACACAAGCTTCCAGAGTAGCCTTAGTCAGCAGCCACTGTACATTAGCCCCTGTGTTAGACTAATTATTCCATGATATTATTATTAGTTCATGATATTCAGCAAAATCTTGCTCCAGGAGGCAGCTGGGTTTACACTGTGAGAAAGGAAGGGAAAGGCCTGGGAGTGAAAAACAGAAGGAAGAGTGGTACCTGCCTCTTAGAGGCCTGAGCTGAGGGAGCATCAGCAGAAACTAACAGAAGAAAGGAGTGCCCAGAAGAGCACAGAGGCCATGACATGCTGGGTACAGGTTCCTGGAGGGGAAGATGAGGAGCCTGTTACCAAACGTATGTGGAAAAGTAATGGGGAAATCCTTAGAGTGTTGGTGGCTTGAAGAGAAGGAAACAAAGTGTGAGATCATTTGTGGGGGAGAACAGAAAAGAGAATTTAGTTGGGTAACATAGTTGTGTTTAAATCCTGGCTCTGCCACATACTAGCTGAGTGACCTAGGGCAAGTAGTTTAGCCTCTCTGTCCCTTAGTTTCCTCATCTCTAAAGTGGGTATAGTAGTAACACTACCATAAATGGATTGTTCTGAGGAGGACGTGAATTAACACACATAAAGGGCTCACCGTAGCATTTATCTATGGAAATATATTCATGATGTATTCAATGAAAAATGTCACAAAATACTATGTTTATTTTAATTACATTGTCAATATATGTAGATACATAAAGAGAAATTATAGAAAACTATACTCCAATATCTCTGGATTAGGAGATTACAGGCCCTTTTAATTTTTTCCTTTTCACATCTCTACTTCTGAAATTAGCTATAGTTAACTTTTATAATTAAAGAAAAATTTTTTAAATATATAATAAAAGAGCAGTATAAAAATTCTGGAAAATTGACTGATAAAAATCAGATTCTTCAATATGCACCAAGAAATTAACTTTAAGTGTAAAATGCCCTAAGAACTCACAGAGGAGGAGTCTCCATTTGCTTGTTTACCAGTATGATGTTTAAAAGTTATAGTGCCTGCTGTTACCCAGCTATCCCTTTTAAAATGATTCCATCCTTGTCAGCAAAGGAGTCTATGCTAGAATCACTCTCAGTGAATAGGCAGGGAATGGACAGGTCTTTAAAAATGGTCACCTGGTGACACAAAAGCAGCTGTATGTTAACCTCACCTTGAGACACTGGATAACACTGACCACTTAGTATTGGACAAAAAATAGAGGTACTCTTTATACGCTAACTGCCTAAATTTTCACAACAATCACATGGAAGGTACTACTATTGCCAATATGTTCAGTAGGGCCCAGGAAGGTTAAATAACTTGCCTAAATCACACAGCCAGGAAAGGATCAAACCAGTATCCAAATAAAAGCCTGGGCATATGGAAGCAGGCACCCCAGCTGCTCTCAGACTTTCACCTATAGGAACTCAGAAGCACGTGTGCACACACGCTCTACACGGGAATTGAAAGAATCCTCGGCACAGGTTATAACCCATTATTCCCAAGGTTTTTCCAGCACTGACCTGCGGATTTCAGAATTCTATATTAGCTTACAATTTTGAAGCTAAATGGCAGAAGAAATACTGTCAATAAAAACAATGAAACACAAGAACAACAATCACCTTCCGATGCAAAACATCTAAAACCATATATTATAAGTTTAGGAACTAAGTATTACAGCATACCTATTTTTCTTGTCCTTAAAAACAAGACAACAGGCCCAAAATGGAGTCACTTCTGCTAGGCCCCATGTCACCAAACTGAGACTTAATTTCAGCTTTGGCCTTCCCAGACACAGAATCTTAAACCAGTCAGTCAAGAATCACATAATCAGCACCAGTAGGTAATCTGCCTGATAGACTCCTACCATCCCCTAAAGGAAAGTGACTTTGCCATAACCAACCTTCTTTTTTGTTTAGTGTAACTTCCTCATTCCCACTCACTTCTGACTGTAAAAGTCCTTCATTTTGTACAGCTCCTGGAAACTCCTTTCTCTCTGCTACATGGGATACCGCCCGATTCATGAATCATTACATAAAGCCAATAAGATCTTTAAAACGTACTCAGTTGAATTTTGTTTTTTAGCATTGTCATTATAGAATGTAGATGCCATTCATTCATTTGCTCATTTATTCCACAAATATTTCCAGAATGCTGTTATATTCCAGGCACTGTGTGGTAAGCATTGAGAGTAGTCTCAGTGGTTCACCTGGAAGTGATTTAGTTAGTATTTCAAACTCCTCGGATCACCACCCACTGAGATTCGGCATTAACAGAAAGAGAACCACACCTGCATGCACAAGCATCCTTCTGCAGGTATGTTCACATAGCCATGGGTTCTCTCATGTGCCCTAAACAAGGTATGGATTCTGTAGTTTACCTTGTTAACATTCATTAAAAGTTTATATCCAACTCTAGGAATTATGATGAAAGCAATTACACATATATTGACAGGGTTCTAGACATGTTACCCCCAAAATATGGCACCTTGGCATATTGAATATTTTAAGTGGAAGGAGTTTCAGAAAACAGCAGAAGCAAGAAGGTCACGTTGACCTTCCCTCAACAGCCTTCTCCCCTGAAACAGGTCCTATAACCCTCACGTGGGAGGTGCCATCCCTATACTCAGAGGAAAAGAGCATCCTTATCTCCAAAGACAAAGGAACACCAAGAAGAAACCGAACAAACAGACCTTGCAAAGTTTCCCCCAGTTCGCTGCACTTGCCCCGTACTCTGACCCATCGCTTGTCTATAGGAGGGGCTGCTTTTCATCAAACCTTGCATAAATACTCAGGTGTGTTTCTTAGGGTCTTCATTTACTTAACAAAGGCTCCCAAGCCACATAAAATTTATGTAAATCTGTACACTTTTCTCCAGTTAATCTGTCTTTGTTGGTTTAATTTTCAGACCCAGCCAGGGCGCCTAAGAAGAACCAGAAAAACTTTTTCCTCCCCTACAATATACAAATGAAGGGGATTGCATGGAAAGACACTGATATCCAGCTGGTATCTGTGTAACTGAGGGCCCATTTATCTCGAATGATTTTTTTCAAAAAGGTCTGTGAAAATTACCATGCTCCGTGAATGGTAAATCCAAGTCCGATTTTACACATTGAGGGCACTTTGTTTTGAGGGTGATGGTGTCTTTCTCTGTCTTCAAATGCAGGGGAAACTCCCTTTGAGCACAGCCTGCATCCTTTATTGCGGAGGGCCCACTTTGTAATGGTGTCATTATCTTGCTGAGGCCCAAGAGAAAGTGTTCCTTCTTTGCTGCATTAAAGTGCCTGCTCCTTTTGACTCAGTTATTAAAATGAGGGAGCAAATAGCTCTTAGTTCTAATTTTCCTTATCAGCCTCCACAGGGCCCATTTCAGGCTGTCTGTGGAGTGTTAGAATGCAATTGTGTGCTTGAATAAAAAGGAGAAACTGAATTAGAGCCTCTTAAGACCATTATATTGTCTTATTTAGTGACACTGTTTGCCTCACCATTACTAAGCAATGAGCTAAATGTTCTTTCTGAGTAATAATAATGATACCACATTTAAATAGCACTTTCCTCTTTACAAAGCACTTTCACATGTTATCTCTTTTGATCCATGCAACAACGCTGGAGATCAGGCCAGTGTTCTAATCATCAATTTACAAAGGAGGGGACTGAACTGGGGTTAAGTTATAGCAGTTGAGCCCAGAATTGGAGCAGAGCTCGTCTCTCCTTTGTTGGGTGCCACAGATGGCCTCCCCAGCTCATCAGAAACTCAACACTGAGCCTCCCTGACACCTCTGGGTAGAAGCCCCCGGCCCTAACTTAAATGATTAGTCCTTGAGAGGACAGAAACGAGGCAAATCAGAAACACTTCACATTAGTGGGCAAAACATATTTGTTATTAATCCATACATTATGGAGGACAAGCCATTTTTAAGGGGCTTAAGTTTTTGAACAGCTACTTTAACTATGTGTATTTATGTGAATATTTTCATAATCTGTTTAGATATTCTGCATATATCAAGAAAGGTCCACATTTTATAGAACATTTCAATGTTGTCACAAATGATCTTTGATTGCAAATGGCTCTAGCAGGTACATATGTTTCTTTTAGAAATAAACATGATCCTGAAAATATTTGTGCAAACCAATTTTATGACAAACTAAGCTTTATGAGGAGTTTTTCTTATTTTACACAGTTCCTCTAAGATGTTATTTTATGATGCAAATAATTTCTACTTGACTAACTTCACTGATCAATTTGTATTGTAAGTATAAGGTTATTTTCAAGCAGAATGCACATATATGACATTTAGATATTTCAGCTGTTTCATTTAAATCAGCTATAGCATTTGCTGAGCGCCTCCTGTGTGCCAGGACTCTCTAGAGATTGGGAATTCAAAGACTAAAATACAAATCCTTGTGCTCAGGTTGCCCACAACCCTAGGTGGGAAAGAAACTAACTAGGAAGATATTCCCCATTTGATGGTTTGCAAATCCCCAGCAATTTCTAAAACTATTTGTGTCATTACCAAAAATGGGTTGCATCATTACCAAAGATAGCATCTTATCTAGAAAGCGAAGCTTTGGCAAAGATCGAGATGGTAATATTTCGGTTGGGGGTTGAAAGGCCAGGGCAGAGAGTAAGAGGGGAAGGGAAGGGAAGCAAGGGAAGATGTGATATGATTGATAGAGTCACGCACCACCATGTGGCTCTCCCTTCACAGGGAGCCAGCAAGTTGTCCAGCAGGTGTTAAGAGATCAATTGAAGCATATTTATGATTTTAAGAGTTTATCTGAGCAAAAATTGACTCAAATTGGGCAGCACCAAACTGGAAGTGGTTAGGAGTGTCCCATTGATAAGAGCTAGAGGAAAGACTTTTACAGAGAAGTGGAAGCAAAACAAGGAAATTATTTCCTTGGCTATGTCACAAGCAGTTGTATTATTTGGGAAAATTTAGTTGGTTGTTTGTGATTGGTTGTCCTTAGGTTTTGATTTCTTAACCTGGAGGCATTGCAGGCTAAGGTTCTGGGTCGCTTACATGGGCTGCTAAGGTATCAGTCTAATGGCCTCCTTGTTCAATTAATTTAACACAAGCATGTTTATTCTATATGGGAACTTCTCTAGAAAGGCTATAAGAAGGAGCTAATCCTCAGAGTGGTTCCTGGAAGAGAGAAAGGAAAGAGAGTTTATGTGCCAGGCTCCCATTTTTTTATTGATCAAGGTTCACCCCCATGGAAATCTAGATTGTGCAAATCAGTCCCTTTTGTTCACTAAGGAAACCAGTTACCACTCCCAGGGGCTGGTATTGCATTCACATTCAAGCATGGAGGGAATACCTGGTGAGGTGAGGGTGAGGGAGCCACTGAAAGAAAGGGGAGAAGAGAGGAAGGGAGGGAGGGAGGGATGGAGGAAGGAAGGAAGGAAGGAAAGGAGAGAGAGACTTTGAGAATCATATTTACCTTTGATCCCAATTTAGCATCCCTTCTCATTTCTACGTTTCAGACTCAATACATAAAATAATTACATGAATTTCCCCCCAGAACATGCTAGTTGGAGATTATAGGTGAGACTGCTTTTTTATATGGTCTTAAAGAATCATGTTTCTCTCCTCAGAACACTTTCCAGTTTATGGTCATTAGCATTATTTATTAATATCTGTAGCTTCCGCCAAATAGTAAGTTTTTTATAACAAGGATCATATCTGATTTTTATTTCCATTATACCTCCAGTAGCTGGCACTTAGTAGGAGCTCAGCAAATGAATGAATAAGTGAATGGAAGTGAATGGATGAGATGAGTGCTCCAGATTTAATCACTGAGTTGTAGGCACTCAGATACACCTTGGCTAGCGCCTCTGGTGATACTGTTATACAGGTGTGAAATGTATTTATTCTTTGTCATATTTTTTGAATCGTCTGTTTCAATAGTGTATAAACATTAAATGATCTCGCTTTTTTCCCTTTATGTGCTAAGTCCTCCTCTCCTTCTTTTCTGTTTCTAGCTCTTGGCATTTTCTAACGAGGGAAGGAACTCAAGGAAAATGGTCTCTTTTTTTTTTTTTTTGCGGTACGCGGGCCTCTTACTGCCGTGGCCTCTCCCGCTGCAGAGCACAGGCTCCGGACGCGCAGGCCCAGCGTCCATGGCTCACGGCCGCTCCGCGGCATGCAAGATCCTCCCAGACCGGGCACGAACCCGCGTCCCCCGCATCTGCAGGCGGACCCCCAACCACTGCGCCACCAGGGAAGCCCACGAAAATGGTATCTTTTTATCTGGGGCTGCTGCTGTGGTCTCTGTAAGACATGGGTGCCCTCTGGTGGCAGCTGTCTAAATGCTGGCTCTCGTGGGGAGTGAATGTGTGCGTGCTTTTTTATTTATTTTTGGTCAGTTGGGTGTGGGGGGTGTTTTGCCAAGGCTGGTACTCTGCAGAGTTCCCTGAGTGGGAGGTCTGCTCCAGCTCAACTTCCCCAACAGCCCCTTGGCTCCCACTTCTGGTGGTCCGCCCCTGAGGCTCTTGCTTCTGCAGTCCCCTCTCCCGGCAACCAGACCTTTATTTAGGCAGACGAGGGGAAAGTACTGGCAAGACGGCTCAGGCCAAGCTACCTCTAGTGTATCCACTTGTCAAGGAGGATTTCTGCACACTGTTACGGTGGTGTGAAGGGCTCAGGGATTCCTCTCCACGACAAGAAAGGGAAGGGAAGGAAGAGAAGAGGGAGAGGAAGAGAGAAAGGGGACGGGAGGGGAGGGGAGGGAGGACAGGAAAGGAGAGGACAGGAGGTAAGAGAAGGTATAAAACTGGATAAAATTATCAAAAGCAACCATTCCAGGGAACTAGACATCCTCGCTCGAAGCTATCAATCTTTCCTAATCCTCTCCTCCATCTGATTTTCTGGCCTTTGTCCTTTGCATTCAAATCACTGCCAGGTGATTAGATGCCTAAAGCTAATCTAATTCCTGTGGTGGCAGTATTGATAAGTACTAATGCTGTAATGGTGTAGGCTATCCAGATAACACATTTGCAATTTACTGGGTTCTTCAAAGCCTTATCTGTAAGGAAGAGGGGAAAATGATCATTTTGAGCACTATTGCAAATCATTGAGGGAGATATTTTAGATGAGAACGAAAATGATTCTTTCAGTTCTTCCTAAATTGTATCATTTATCTAAGTTGCTGCCTCTTCTCCCTAAAAGGCTTGCAATCTGTATTTGTAAAGTTAACGAGAATTTTAATAATTTTATAAGATTTTTCTGACACATTTTGAAGTAATTGCAGACCTCCTGATGTCCCGTAAAACCAGGGGTTGACATTCTCTGCACTAAATAATTAGATAGTTTGTGGAAAGCTTATACATTAAGGTACTTCCAAAATGAGACCAAATACCAAAATTCTTCCTCCAGAGCCGTGGTTCTAAACCTTAAATTATTCTGATCTGCTTTCACAGGAGATTGCAGGTTCAGGGCGCCACCTGCTGGTATATGTAAACTCATGCACCTTTCCTTGATAGCTAATACAGGTCTCCCTCGTATTTTGAAAGTTCGCTTTTCAGAGAAAGACAAATATCATATATCACTTGTATGTGGAATCTTAAAAATTGATACAAATGAAGTTATTTACAAAACAGAAATAGACTCACAGACATAGAAAACAAACTTATGGGTACCAAAGGGGAAGGGGGAGAGGGATAAATTGGGAATTTGGGATTAACAGATACTACTATATATAAAATAGATAAACAACAAGGACATACTGTATAGCAGAGGGAACTATATTCAATATGTTGTAATAACATATAATGGAAAAGAAGCTGAAAAGAATATAGATATATATGTATAACTGAATCACTTTGCTGTACACCTGAAACATTGTAAGTCAACTATACTTCAATTTTTTTTAATATCCCAAAAAAAGGAAAAAGGAAAGTTTGCTTTATACCACTCCACCTTTATGAAAGACCTACATGAGTACCTGTTGCTATTGGAAAGAAATCTGAAGAGGATTTTCACTTTCACAAAAGAAGGTAAAAAGCAAAAATAGCATTCAGTGTTTGTTTTGCAGTGAGCACTTATAGAGGCAGCTCACACCTCTAGCTGGGAGAGCAGTACCTCCAAGTTCCCTCCTGGGAACTACACGCAGCATCCCAGCATCAAGCCACCATAGCTTTGAACTGTATCCGTGAGCATCTGTGCTTTATCTGGGCTTATTTTGTGTGTCTGTTAGCAAGATGTGTGCTAAGGTAACTGCTGCTTCACTTTATGCCATTTCACCTTAGAAAGGTTTCACAGGAATGCTCTACTTTTCAATAGCAGGGAAACCTGTCCTCTGGTCAGATTTCTATTACCAAAAATCAAAACAATAAAATTTAATTTCAGAACGAAAGTAATTAACATACATAAAAATGTGTTCATCCTTTTCCTGAGATTATTCAAAATCTTCTAAGGAAAAAAAAAAAAAATCAGTGTACTCAGAGCTAGAAAACCTGGCTCTACCAACTTCTAGCCAGGGGACCATGTATGAGTTTTTAATGTCACTGAGCCTCAGCTTTCTAATCCATAAAATTTGGGTTACAAAAACTGTTTTGGATGAATTCCTCCTCCCGTTGCCGGACCCCCAGGTTGGGAAATCTGATGTGGGGCTCGGAGCCTTCACTGCAGTGGGTGGACTTCTGTGGTATGAGTGTTCTCCAGTTTGTGAGTCACCCACCCAGCAGTTATGGGATTTGATTTTGTTGTGATTGTGCCCCTCCTACCGTCTCATTGCGGCTTCTCCTTTGTCTTTGGATGTGGGGTATCTTTTTTGATGGAGAAACTGAAGCACAAAGAAATTAAGTAATCTGCTCAGGGTCACATAGCTAGAGATCTACAGAGCCAGATATCAAACCCAGGCAGGCTGACTGCAGAGCTGGTGCTTTTAACCACGACACAAGCTGCATCTGCTCTGGGAGGCTAAGGAAATGGAACTCAGAAGGAAGGAGGAAATGCAAGAACCAGTGCTGTCTCTTCTATAGACACTTACCCTGAAGATGCCTCACCTGGTGATTTCTATAATCCATGGTGCGAAGCTCCCAGCAGCCTGATGACATGATGGGCAGGGAGACACTCAATCAGGGCCAGGCGGCTTCCAGCCTAGAAGGACACTTTGCCAGAGTATATATACCTGGACCGAGAAAGGAAAACTGCCTCTCACAGTTTGGGAATTGGTCATCTCTTCTTCCTCAGCAAGGTCAAGGAGTTAAGGAGGCAAAGGTGGAAAAGAAAGGAGCCCTGAGACAAGCCTGCCTTGCAGCTCCCAGAGTGGCCAGCTGGGACAACTGTTCAGCCTCGTGCGAACCATTCCCTCAACTAGCCTGTCCTACGCTGCCTTCTCTTCTCCACACTACAGACTGTTCACCATCTCAGGCCATGCAGCGTGGCTTGCAGGATTTTAGTTCCCCAACCAGAGATTGAACCCAAGCCCTCGACAGTGAAAGCGCAGAGTCCTAACCACTGGACAACCAGGGAATTCCCGATTTCAGTCTTAAAAGCCAGAGGATCCAGTGAAGCCATGCCCAGATTCCTGACCCACAGAAATTGCGACAAAATAAATGTTTGTTGTTTTAAGCCACTAAGTTCTGAAGTAATTTGCTATGCAGCAGCAGAAAACAGATACATTCAAGAGGGTTCCAGAGTGGGGCAACATGGAGCTGAGGCCCCAGCCTGTCCAACCTGGGCAGGTATTATGGGACAGATTCTTAGAAATGGAATTGCTCGTTTAAATGGTATGACAGAGACTTCCCTGGTGGCGCAGTGGTTAAGAATCTGCCTGCCAGTGCAGGGGACACGGGTTTGATCCCTGGTCCGGGAAGATCCCACATGCCACGGAGCAACTACGCCTGTGTGCCATGACTACTGAGCCTGCACTCTAGAGCCCACGAGCCACAACTACTGAGCCCACGTGCCACAACTACTGAAGCCTGCACGTCTAGAGCCCGTGCTCTGCAACAAGAGAAGCTGCCGCAATGAGAAGCCCATGCACCACAACGAAGAGTAGCCCCCGCTCACCGCAACTAGAGAAAGCCTGCATGCAGCAACAAATAAATAAATACATTTATTTTTTTAAAAAACTGTTCTGGATAAAATAAGATACCACAGCATGCTGCGGAAAGAAGAAAACATGCTGAGAGTTGAGGAGTGAATGCAGAATGAGGAATTTACTCACATTGATCCCAAGTCCTGCAAGATGAGATTTGCAGTTTAGTGGAAAAATAAAAGAAGGCACTGGTAAGAGAATAAAAGACATCATACAATGGATATACCCTGCTGGGAAAAAAAACCTAAAACCTAGACTTGGGGAAAAAATGAAAAGGCAAGGGCTTCCCTGGTGGCGCAGTGGTTGAGAGTCTGCCTGCCGATGCGGGGGACACGGGTTTGTGCCCCAGTCCAGGAAGATCCCACATGCCGCGGAGTGGCTAGGCCCGTGAGCCATGGCCTCTAAGCCTGCGCGTCCGGAGCCTGTGCTCCGCAACGGGAGAGGCCACAACAGTGAGAGGCCCGTGTGCCACAAAAAAAAAAAAAAAAAAAAAAAAGAAAAGGCAAGAAACTAAAGATCATAATGAAGTGAGAGAAAAGGTAAACTGTAAATAGGGAAGTGAGAGGTCCTGAAGGATAGATGATGGTTAGTGATTCATCCCAGAGCATTCCAGAGGATGACAATGTCACAAATGTGGATAGAGGTAAATGTCACAAGATTACAGGTACCAGGAGGCTGGGTGTTGGCTATATTGTCCAATGGATGTTGATGGCAACAGGAAGACAAGATCATCAGCAGGAGTCAAAGTCCTTACAAAATAAAAGGGTGAGACCAATACAAGAAGGAGGAATAGAAAATAATACAGGCAGATTGCATCGGTGCCAAAGCAGGTGGGATTTTTGCTTGAGAATGGCAATTTCCACAATCAATCTCTCACTCCATGTCTCCCTCTCTCAGTCTCTTTCCATATATATATATACACACATATATATATATACTGTCAAAAAGTCTTCCTACAGTTTTAAGCTTTAATAATTCCAAAATTATAAATGCTACCAACTTCCAAAACACATCATTTGAGGGTTTAACTATTTAAATTGTATTCACTCTTTTTTTTGCGGTACGCGGGCCTCTCACTGTTGTGGCCTCTCCCGTTGCGGAGCACAGGCTCCGGACGTGCAGGCTCAGCAGCCATGGCTCACGGGCCCAGCCGCTCCGCGGCACATGGGACCTTCCCGGACCGGGGCACGAACCCACGTCCCCTGCATCGGCAGGCAGACTCTCAACCACTGTGCCACCAGGGAAGCCTTGTATTCACTCTTATTAAGCTTTATGGCTTTTAAATATAAATTTCTCATTTTAATTTGCAGTTTCAGTCAACATTTGCCAGCTTCAATCAGAGGGACTGAATATATTTATTCAGCCAAGTTGATTAAGACCATCCGACCTACTAAGATTCACTAGTGCCCCCAATAATGGTGGGGGCGACTTTGATTCCTACTTCATTGAAAAAATAATTGATACAGGAAGGCTGAGTCTCCTTTCCTTCTCAGTATGACTGAGTTCATTCAGCAACACATATTCACACTTTCACACATATACAAGTATGTACAGAGGCCAATTCAAGAGCCTTGACTGAACATGGGAAAGCTTCCAAGTTTGTTCCTGGAGGTGCAAAAAACAGCTGGTCAACAATTAAGATGCGGCACCATTTCAATTTCAAAATATAAGGTTGTACTTCCAGGAAAATACTGTTAAATGTCCCAGGTAATAGCTTGGATTCCCTGGCTTTTAACTTGTCCTTTCTCCCTTGTAAAAAGAAGTCAATTATGTTAAAAACATATTTTAAGAAAACTGTAGTCAATTTTACTATATATATGGTTTATGTTATATACTAGATTGTTTCAGTATACTGTTTATTATGTATTATGCTATGTATGAAACAAATTTTCTTATAGAAGTATAAAAACTGAGGCTATGCTACTTTTAGCTTGTGTTCAGGGGTGGGAGAGTAGAATAGCTAAAAGCAAGGACTCTGGACTCAGATTACCTGGGTTCAAAATGTGATTCTACTACTTATGAACGAGGTAATCTTTGGCTAGTTAACCACTTTGAGCCTCAGTTTCTTCTACTATAAAATGAGGATGGTAATAACACTCCTCATCTCATGGGTTCATGGGAAGGATTTAAAGAGATAACATAAGGAAAGTCATAGCAATACTTCAGAATGTTGTCTTTTATTGTATAATTAGCTCAACATTCTTTCCGTCACCCCTCCCCGCTTCCATCCTCCTTCTCCTTTAAGCCTAATAACCTGGCTTGGCTAAACAATAATTTGAAGTGGGAAGTTAAACCTAACTTACTCTTGAATCTTCTTTTTCCAAATTCACTCAAGGAAAGGGTCTTTCCTTTCCCCTAATCTCCTCTCCCTATATATGGATTTGGGGCCAGAATGTAAGACAATTAACTTCATTTGAATTTCAGGGAGATCTTAGCATATTTGAGCTCTGTGTCTACTCACTGTCATCGACTTTAAATGTTAGATTCTAACATTCTAACGTCAGATTCTTTTTAAATCAAAAGAAATGTGGATTTATTCTTGGCAAGCCAAATCCTCATTCCTTGGTGTTCCCAACACAAATGAAATGGAGACTTTTTTAAAGGTTAAAATATTTTTGGAAACAGTAACTATTATGCCTTGCTTTAACTAATTAACCCTTCCATTGAATTAATGACAGAGTTAATTAGCTCAAACGGTTATATCATTTAGTTTGGAGAAAGAAAAAAACTTCAGTGATTAGAATCATTCTTTTGCCATCTAGTGGTTTCATTCTCACACTGCAATGTGTTAAATAGATCTCTATAAAAGCTAGATACGTTGTTCATCTATATAATTATTGTGTCTCTGCATGGTATTTAAAGCTGCCATTTAAAACTACTGTATGATTGATTGCATTTGGTCCTTTTTCTCAGCATGCAAGATACTCAAATGTTAAGCCTCGATATCCTTCTAAAGGGGAGAATGTTTTCGTATATAGTTGGTAATAAATGAGACAAGGTGATGTGAGGAACAGCTGAGTTCACAAAGGAAGGCTGAAACATACACAGTTCTGCGGCCTTCTTACTAATAAGTTATATTCTCTACAAGTGCATCATTCCTAGTTTTTATCAGGACAACTAAGGATATCCTTGAAATACACAATCAACACAAATTAGACTAACTTGCAAAGTATTGTTGTTATGTTATTGCTGTTGTTTTTGTTAACTTTCCATTCTCACATCGGGATGGCCACTTCCTTCACCTCCCTCACTTCATTCTACCTGCTGACAAGGAAGAGCCTGGAATTTACCCTCCTCTGCAGAGAACTCTGCATTAACTAGGAAGACACAGCCTCAGGGTATCAGTGGAAGGTCAAGAAAAACATTAAGTTCTCTAATTCCTGGTTCACTTTTATTACCACCACAGGCTTAAAACATCATCTTATTTACATAGCACATATAAAACAAAATTCTCCTGTTTCTAAGACTCCAGAGATAAGCTTTGAAGCTAAAATAGAACCCACAGCTAAAACTAGCAAGTCTATAATTTCCAACTAAAACTCAAAATGAACATTGGACTACAGGCACATCCATCCTTAAATAATGCCTTGCTTTGACTCAGCGATAACATTATAAATGAATTCACTAGAAAAGACTTCCTAACCTGGATTAGTTAGCTACTAAACTAAATGGTTAGCTGAGTAATCTGTGTAAATTAGCTGCATAACAAACCACGCTGCAAGTTAGTGGCTCAAAACAAGAATTCTGCAGGTCAATAATTTGGGTCAGGCTCAGCTGGGTGATTTTTCTGGTCTTCATGGGGTTCACATATGCATATGTGGTCATTTGCGGGGCTGGCTAGAAGGTGGCTGGTCCAGGATGGCCTAAGCTGGGACACCTTGTCTCTACTACTCATGATCTCTTGCCCTCCAGCTGGCTAGCCCAGGCTTATTCTCATGTGTCTGGGCAGGCTTCCAAGGCCTGTTAAGGCCGAAACTTGGAACTCACCTGTGAAGCATATGAGGACTCTTGAGACCTAGGCCCAGATTTTGTGCAATGTCATTTCTGCTTCATTCTGTTGGCCAGAGCAAGTCACAAGTCCAGCAGACTCACATTGCAAAGGACATAAAAACAAGAAGGCAAGGAGGATTGTGGCTTTTTTTGTTTTTTTTTGCAATCTGCCAATTTTAAACCCAGCATATATAATTACACCATCCTTATTTGAATACTTTCATATTTGTTCCCATCCAGTTTAGAACCATGATGTAATGTAGCAGATTCCCAATGTTACCAAGACACTAATTATATTTCCATATATAATTAGGAAACTATTATAGGAAACTATTCAAGTCATTTTTACAAATTTTGTACACAATACCTATTTTAACCTGACCATATTGTATGTTAACTCCATAGGTTGTAACTGGGAATTGATAATTAACTTCAATGCCACACATAAAATGTTAATGTGTTTCAGTGGGAAAAGTAGGGAACTAGGAATCGAATAAAATAGTTGCATTTTGGTTCCACCTATGACCCCCTAAGATTGTGTCTTCATGACAAAACCTAAGGACCATGTAATTATCTGGATTCATAAACTCCACTAAATCAAAATTTTAAAAACTAATGAAGAGAGGAGAGGTAGAGATGGTGATGGAGAGGAAGAAGGCAAATGATTTTCTTGAAATATTCTTATTGGGAGGTCGCATGATAGAACAGAAGGAGCACTGGCTAGAGAAATAGAAAAGCTGGGTTCTGTTACCAGCTCTACCACTTATTTGTTGGTGACCTTGGGAAAGAATTTAATATCTGTAGGGCAGTGTTTGCTCATTTCTGTAAATTAAGGCAATGGATCTCAAAAATCCCTGCCAACTGTTTTAAATAAAAGAAAAAAAAAAGTGTGCTGAATGTGGAGGGTCCTGAGTTCATTATATAATTACTATGCCTAATTCCCATCTTTCCCCACCCTCCTACTCTCTCCACTCCCCACACATCCTGGAAAAAATTTTCCAAAAATATATATGTATAAGAATGGCTTCAATCCAGTTGGGCTAAGAGTAGTTGCAATGTAAATGGGAGAATTCAATATGTTAACATTGGTAGTGAGTGAAACTTGTTTACGGTCAGATTACAGAACAGATGGGTCAAGGCTGCCAACAGCAACAGTGTGACTGGGGGTGGAGAATGACGGTGACATGAAGGAAATAGAGGGTCTTCTCAGAAAATAGATGATCCAACAGAGAGTAAAAATCAAAAAAGGTGGATAAGACTTCTAGTTAAACTCCTTGAATAGCTAGATAACCTCCTTGAATAGGGATTGGTGATTAGAAAAGTTTTGAAAGCCAATTGTAAGAATAGGAAAACAGAGTATATCTCCAGGGAGCTGAACAGGGCTGTGTGCCAGAAAGGAGGTGATTCAGAGAGATTTCTAGGAATGAAGTTCCAGGAAAGAACCAATACTCAATTCAACTCAATAAATTCAACAAGGGTGTGTTAAGAGCCTACTTTATGCCAAGCAATATTCTTGCAGTAAAAGAAAATTTTAAACACGTAGCCTTATCCTCATGGAGCATTTTAGTAAGGACAGACCATAAGCAATACAAATTTAAAAATATACATATGAATTAGAAAAGTGCTAAGTGCTATGGGGATAAATAAAGCAGGAAAAGGCTTCTAGGGTGGGATTGGGTAGGTTGCAATTTTCAACAGGGCAGTAAGGACTGGAAGGTTTCAAGGAGAAGGTGGCATTTGAACAAAGACTAGAGGGGGTTGGGGGTTCCTATGGGTGAACATCTAGGGAAAGGTGCTCAAAGTGAAAGAGGAGGGAAGGGGGCAGGGCATAACCTTTGAAAGAATTACATAGCCCGAGGACATAAATGGATTAGAACCAAATGGGTCCAAGATGGCAGACAAGTCAACTTCCATTGTAACACATCAGCAAGCTAAATGACACACCCACAGGTGCCATGACAGTTCCAAGGCCGACCATAAGGATCAAAAAGTGGGCGGTGGCCCAATTCCTGGAAATCCCCACCCCTTCCTGAAATAGCTGGAATCCTCCTCCCACTCATTAGTCTATGAAATTACCCACCCCTATAAAAACTGACAACCCCATACCCTGGTGCCTTTCTCACCTTCTGAGATGGCACACACTCTGTCTGTGGAATGTGTTTCTCTCTAGATAAATCCACTTCTTACCTATCACTTTGTCTCTCACTGAATTCTTTCTGTGATGAGACATCAAGAACCTGAGTTTCATTATGTCCCGAAACCAGGTGTGTGATCTCAGTTGGAAGACCGTGAGTTTTGGCTGGGTTTGAGTCCCAGCCACGTGGGTTCAAGTCCCAATCAGGGTTCTGGCCAGGTTCGAGTCCTGGCCCTGTGGGTTCAGTCCCAATCTGGGTTTAGGCTGGGCTCAATTCCCAATCTGAGGTGCACGGTTTCAAAAGCAGACATGCCCCATGTATTCTAGGTCGTACAAAGAGGCCAGAGTAGCTGGAATGGGGTGAGCAGAGGGGAGAGATATAGGAGATAAAGCAAAGAGCTGGTGTGGGGGAATGTTGGAAGGTCACTGCAAGGACATAAACTTTAAAGTTTAAGGAGCACCTGGGAAGCCAGGGGATGGTTTGAGCAGAAGTTTGACTTGATTGCCATAGGGCTTTGCGCTCAGTCTGGCCTGGTTGGTTACATAAACTTATTTGTATATAAGAAGGGCAAACATAAAACAGAACTGAGATCTCCAAATCAGTTCATTCTTCATTCAATTAACAAATAACTATTGACTGATCAAACATAAGCCTAAACTCTAGGGACACAACTGTGAGTATAACGCAGACCTACTATAAGAACTAAGATTTAGTGGGAGATGGAAATAAGAGTCACACCTCAGATGTAACTTTCTTTATTCTTCTGTAAGTAAACCTAACTTGCTCATGGGCCTCCATTTCCATGCAACAGGAAAAAAAAAAAGTTATTTATTCACTTGTACATTAAAAAACAAAAAACAGTTTTTCAATTTAGTTCAGTCTCTTTGGTTCTCCTTGGTTTGGGATCTTCTCCTCTCAGCAGGGTAAGCTTAAGTAACAGGAGAGAGGCAGCTCTTCCCATGTCGATCTGTTGTGTCCCAGAACCTCACCTTGGTCCTGCCTGTGAGCATCTCTCTTTCAGCCTTTTTCATCTGCAGTGTCTGAGTGCTGGCTGTTCTCTCATCCCTGTCAACATCAGTGGTCCCCCCACCACTGATGACTTGGTTTTGCCCTGACCCTCATGAATGGTGCTGGTTCTCTGTGACTTTCCCATGACCTCCAACTGGACCCCATCTTTGGACTATTTACCTGCAAGCAAGTTAGTCCCAAACTTTCAGCCACATTCCACATATCCGTAAAGGACATACAAACACATCTGCATTTACTTCATTCTACTCACAGGCTTCAGGGAATCAAGGAGGGTACACTCGAACAATCACTTCATATTGGAGAGAAGCACTGCAAGACACCTCCATCCAGCCTCTCTGTGGAAAGCCAAGCACAAAGTCACTCTGCTCTGCAATCCCCCAAACCTTTCTGGCTTATCTCTTTTACCAAACCAAGGTGCAAACCCTAAGGTGGGGCAGGGAGTAGGCCCTACACCTGTTTCCATTCTTCAACTCTCCTCTCTCTCCCCAGCCCAGGCTGCTACCCCAGCTGAAATAAGGGCACTTATCTCCTTCTGTGAGATCAATGCCCTGATACAGTCTGCATTCTCTCTACTCAATACCTTGGTCTCAGTATCCCTTTACACTTTAAAAAAAACCGAGGTCCCCAAAGAGTTTTACATGGGTTGTATATATTAATATTTGATGTATTATAAATTAAAACAATTTAAAAATATTCATTTCCATAGGCAAAACATTCTCTGACATAAATTGTAGCAATATTTTCTTAGCTCAGTCTCCCAAGGCAAAAGAAATAAAAGGAAAATAACAAATTGGACGTAATCAAACTTAAAAGCTTTTGCACAGCAAAGGAAACCATTAGCAAAACAAAAAGACAACCTACAGAATGGGAGAAAATATTTGCAAACCATGCAGCCGACAAGGGCTTAATTTCCAAAATATGCAAACAGCTCATATAGCTCAATATCAAAAAAACAGACAATCCAACCAAAAAATGGGCAGAAGACCTAAATAGATATTTCTCCAAAGAAGACATACAGATGGCCAACAGGCACATGAAAAGATGCTCAACATCGCTAGTTATTAGAGAAATGCAAATCAAAATCACAATGAGGTATCACCTCACACTGGTCAGAATGGTCATCATCAAAAAGTCTACAAATAATGAATGCTGGAGAGGGTGTGGAGAAAAATGAACCCTCCTACACCGTTGGTGGGAATATAAATTGGTGCAGCCACTATGGAGAACAATATGGAGGTTTCTTAATAAATTAAAAACAGAGCTACCACATGATCCAGCAATTATACTCCTGGGGATACATCTGGAAAAGACAAAAACTCTAATGTGAAAACATACATGTACCACAAGATTCACAGCAGCACTACTTACAATAGCCAAGACATGGAAACAACCTAAGTGTCCATCAACAGATGAATGTACAAAGATGTGGTATATATATACAATGGAATATTACTCAGCTATTTAAAAAAATGAAATTTTGCCATCTGCAACAACATGGATGGACCTAGAGACTGTCATACTAAGTGAAGTAAGTCAGACAAAGAAAGACAATATTATATGATATCACTTACTTAGGAGTATGGGATTAACAGATATGCACTACCATACATAAAATAGATAAGCAACAAGGATTTACTGTATAACACAGGGAACAATATTCAATATAATGGAAAATAATCTGAAAAAATATATATAAGTGAATCACTTTGCTGTACACCTGAAACTAACACAATATTGTAAATCAACTATACTTCAATTGAAAGAAAGACAAAAATAAATAAAAATAAAATATTTATTTCCAAATTATTTTTAAACTAACAATACACCCATTACACATTAACATAACATACATAACATATTTCATAAAGAAAAAAAACCTAAATGGACAAATTCTTAGAAATGCACAACCTTCCAAGACTGAACCAGGAAGAAATAGAAAATATGAACAGACCAATCACAAGCGCTGAAATTGAAACTGGGATTAAAAATCTTCCAACAAACAAAAGCCCAGGACCAGATGGCTTCACAGGCGAATTCTATCAAACATTTAGAGAACAGCTAACACCTATCCTTCTCAAACTCTTCCAAAATATAAAAGAGGGAGGAACACTCCCAAACTCATTCTACAAGGCCACCATCACCCTGATACCAAAACCAGACAAAGATGTCACAAAGAAAGAAAACTACAGGCCAATATCACTGATGAACATAGATGCAAAAATCCTCAACAAAATACTAGCAAACAGAATCCAACAGCACATTAAAAGGATCATACACCATGATCAAGTGGGGTTTACCCCAGGAATGCAAGGATTCTTCAATATATGCAAATCAAACAATGTGATACACCATATTAACAAACTGGAGGAGAAAAACCATACGATCATCTCAATAGATGCAGAGAAAGCTTTTGAGAAATTTGAACACCCATTTATGATAAAAACCCTCCAGAAGTAGGCATAGAGGGAACTTTCCTCAACATAATAAAGGCCATATATGACAATCCCACAGCCAACATCGTTCTCAATGGTGAAAAACTGAAACCATTTCCACTAAGATCAGGAACAAGACAAGGTTGCCAACTCTCAGCACTATTATTCAACATAGTTTTGGATGTCCTAGCCACAGCAATCAGAGAAGAAAAATAGATAAAAGGAATCCAAATAGGAAAAGAAGAAATAAAACTGTCACTGTTTGCAGATGACATGATACTATCCATAGAGAATCCTAAAGATGCTACCAGAAAATTACTAGAGCTAATCAATGAATCTGGTAAAGTAGCAGGATACAAAATTAATGCACAGAAATCTCTTGCATTCCTATACACTAATTATGAAAAATCTGAAAGTGAAATTAAGAAAACACTCCCATTTACCATTGTAACAAAAAGAATAAAATATCTAGGAATAACCCTACCTAAGGAGACAAAAGACATATATGCAGAAAACTATAAGACACTGATGAAAGAAATTAAAGACGATACAAATAGATGGAGAGATATACCATGTTCTAGGATTGGAAGAATCAACATTGTGAAAGTGACTCTACTACCCAAAGCAATCTACAGATTCAGTGCAATCCCTATCAAACTACCACTGGCATTTTTCACAAAACTAGAACAAAATATTTCACAATTTGTATAGAAACACAAAAGACCTGATAGCCAAAGCAATCTTGAGAAAGAAAAACGGAGCTGGAGGAATCAGGCTCCCTGACTTCAGACTATACTACAAAGCTACAGTAATCAAGAGAGTATGGTACTGGCACAAAAAGAGAAATATAGATCAATGGAACAGGATAGAAAGCTCAGCAATAAACCCATGCACATACGGTCACCTTATCTTTGATAAAGGAGGCAAGAATATACAGTGGAGGAAAGACAGCCTTTTCAATAAGTGGTGCTGGGAAAACTGGACAGCTACATGTAAAAGAATGAAATTAGAACACTCCCTAACACCATACACAAAAATAAACTCAGAATGGATCAAAGACCTCAATGTAAGGCCAGACACTACCAAACTCTTAGAGGAAAACATAGGCAGAACACTCTATGACATAAATCACAGCAAGATCCTTTTTGACCCACCTGTTAGAGAGATGGAAATAAAAACAAAAATAAACAAATGGGACCTAATGAAACTTAAAAGCTTTTGCACAGCAAAGGAAACCATAAACAAGATCAAAAGACAACCCTCAGAATGGGAGAAAATATTTGCAAATGAAGCAACTGACAAAGGATTAATCTCCAAAATTTACAATTAGCTCATGCAGCTCAATATCAGAAAAACAAACAACCCAGTCCAAAAAAGGGCAGAAGACCTAAATAGACGTTTCTCCAAAGAAGATATACAGATTGCCAACAAACACATGAAAGAATGCTCAACATCACTAATCATTAGAGAAATGCAAATCAAAACTACAATGAGATATCACCTCACACCAGTCAGAATGGCCATCATCACAAAATCTACAAACAGGGCTTTCCTGGTGGCGCAGTGGTTGAGAGTCCGCCTGCCAATGCAGGGGACACGGGTTCGTGCGCCGGTCCGGGAAGATCCTATGTGCTGCAGAGCGTCTGGGCCCGTGAGCCATGGCCACTGAGCCTGTGCGTCCGGAGCCTGTGCTCTGCAACGGAAGAGGCCACAACAGTGAGAGGCCCGCGTACCACAAAAAAAAAAAAAAAAATCTACAAACAATAAATGCTGGAGAGGGTGTGGAGAAAAGGGAATCCTCTTGCACTGTTGGTGGGAATGTTAATTGATACAGCCACTATGGAGAACAGTATGAAGGTCCCTTATAAAACTAAAAATAGAACTACCATATGACCCAGTAATCCCACTAGTGGGCATATACCCTGAGAAAACCATAATTCAAAAAGAGTCATGTACCAAAATGTTCATTGCAGCTCTATTTACAATAGCCAGGACATGGAAGCAACCTAAGTGTCCATCAACAGATGAATGGATAAAGAAGATGTGGCACATATATACAATGGAATATTACTCAGCCATAAAAAGAAATGAAATTGAGTTATTTGTAGTGAGGTGGATGGACCTAGAGTCTGTCATACAGAGTGAAGTAAGTCAGAAAGAGAACAACAAATACCATATGCTAACACATATATATGGAATCTAAAAAAAAAAAAAAATGGTCCTGAAGAACCTAGGGGCAAGATAGGAATAAAGACAGAGACCTACTAGAGAATGGACTTGAGGATACAGAGATGGGGAAGGGTAAGCTGGGATGAAGTGAGAGAGTGGCATGGACATATATACACTACCAAATGTAAAATAGATAGCTAGTGGGAAGCAGCCGCATAGCACAGGGAGATCAGCTCGGTGCTTTGTGACCACCTAGAGAGGTGGGATAAGGAGGGTGCGGGGAGGGAGACACGGGAGGGAAGAGATATAGGGACATATGTATATGTATAACTGATTCACTTTGTTATAAAGCAGAAACTAACACACCATTGTAAAGCAATTATACTCCAATAAAGATGTTAAAAAAAAAACCTAAATTTTTCAAAACAAAATAATATTGGTAAAAGGAGCAGCATTGTTTCACATTTTTGCAAATCTTGTTCATATCTCCTGAATAGATTTTTTAGTTCAGGCTGCTATAACCAAAATATTATAGAAAGGGTGACTTAAACACCAGAAATTTATTCCTCACGTTTCTGGAAGCTGGGACATCCAAGATTAAGGCACCAGTAAATTTGGGGTCTAGTGACCTAGTGTTGGTTTGCAGATGGATCCCTACCTGTTGTGTCCTCACATGGTAGGTGGCGGGAGAGAGAGAGAGAGAGAAACACTCCTGTCTCTTCTTTTAAGGGCACTAATCTCATCGTGAGGGCTGCACCTTCATAACCTAATTACCTCCCCCAAACTCCATCTTTGGGATTTAGGGTTTCAACAGATGAATTTGCGGGGGACACGGCATGCAGTACCTCAGTGTGACTCCATTTGGAGATAGAGTCTTTAAAAAGGTAATTAAGTTAAAATGAGGTCACTAAGGTAGGCTCTAATCCAATATAACTGGTATCCTCATAAAAAGAAAAAATTTGGACACAGACACACACAGAGTAAAGACCACATGAAGACATAAGGAGAAGACAGCCATCTACAAGCCAAGAAATCAACCCTGCCAACACATTGATCTTGGACTTTTAGACTCCAGAACCATGAGAAAATAAATTTATCTTGTTTAGGTCACCCAGTCTTGGTACTTGGTTACGACAGCCCTAGCAAACTAATACATTTATCATTCACTTCTTGTACATCACAGTGAAATCTGATCATATTCAGAATTTTCCCTTCCTTTTTGTTTTTTATAAATTTATTTTTACATTTGTTTTTATTTTTGGCTGCATTGGGTCTTCGTTGCTGCGTGCGGGCTTTCTCTGATTGCCATGAGCAGGGGCTACTCTTTGTTGCAGTGTGCGGGCTTCTTATTGCGGTGGCTTCTCTTTGTTGGGGAGCATGGGCTCTAGGTGCCTGGGCTTCAGTAATTGTGGCATGCGGGCTCAGTAGTTGTACCTTGTGGGCTCTAGAGAGCAGGCTCAGTAGTTGTGGTGCACGGGCTTAGTTGCTCCACGGCATATGGGATCTTCCCAGACCAGGGATCGAACCCATGTCCCCTGCACTGGCAGGTGGATTCTTAACCACTGTGCCACCAGGGAAGTCATCTTTTTCCTTAAGATCAAGAAAAAGCGTATCATTGTCCACCAACTACTCTCTGTGAATAAGCATTGTGTGGATTATAATGTAAACACAATCTGCATACACAGCTGGTACTTCATTGAGCCCAATTTCATTTCCAAAACAAAGGGAAATTTGCTGTAAAGAAAAATATAAACCTCTGCCTTTCAGGATATAGAACACTAGCTTTGACTTTTTTTCCCCCTCAGTCTTTGTTCACTAAGATTAAAAAAATTCTTAGGTCTAATCTCATGCAGGGTCACCCTATTACATTACTTTGGGGGTTCAGAGAAAGGAGAGTTCACATCTGGCCAGGGAATGGGGGGTTTTAGGCGTGGCATCCAAATCAGGCCCCTAAAGGTGAGAAAGACAGGAAGGAATTAACAGGCAGTGTACTCTAGCTCAAAATATAAGATTAAGAAAATCAATGAAGGGACTTCCCTGGTGGTGCAGTGGTTAAGAATCCACCTCCCAAGGTAGGGGACATGGGTTCGATTTAGGGTTTCAACATATGAATTTGCGGGAGGTTCCCACATGCCGTGGAGCAGCTAGCCCATGCACCACAACTGCTGAGCCTGCACTCTAGAGGCCCCGAGCACAACTACTGAGCCCGCATGCCTAGAGCCTGTGGTCCACAAGAGAAGCCACCGCATTCAGAAGCCGGCACACCGCAACGAATAGTAGCCTCTGCTCTCCGCAACTAGAGAAAGTCCACACGTAGCAACAAAGACCCAACGCAGCCGAAAATAAATAAATTAAATAAATAAATTTAAAAAAAAAAAAAGAAAATCAATGAAATCTGGAAAGTTTAGTGTCTAAACCAATGAACATTTCATTAAAGCATGTATATGTGTAGGGAGGTGGTGAGTAAAGGCTTAAAAAAAGTATTCTAGAAACCAGTCATTGAAGATTATTATAGAGCTAAAGAATTTGGATATTAGCCCAAAAGGCAAGTACATTTCCACAACCAACTTGGGTCATTTGTTAAAAATAGAGTTTCCTGAGCCCTATTCACAAATAAATAAATCAGAATCTCTGCCAAATAAGCCTCCAGAATGCACACTTGCAGCTAGCTCCCCATGTATTGTTTGCCACACTAAAATTTGAGAACCACTACATAAGTGGTTGGAAACTATTAAATGGTCCTGAAAATTTTTGAGCAAGGGAATCACCAAATTATGTCTATACTTTAGGATGACTAATCTAATGACAAAAGGTGGTATACATATAATAAAGGAAACATTATAGACAAGGCAGGAGATAGGTTTAGGAGGCTGAATCAAGAAACAATGAAGGCTGGGATAAGGGTGGATATAAAGGGCTCTATCTTGTCATATAAAACACAGGACAGAAGTAGAAATCTAGGATTTTATAACAATAATATCTAAGAGGATGAAAGAAAGGACAGCTCTAGGAAGACTAGGGTTGTAAGCCTAAGTAGCTTAGGTACTTAGAGGTAAGGTAGTCATAAGGAAAATCTTGCTGGGCATTTAACAGTGGATTCAGACTGGGACATGTTGAGTTTGAGATCCTGGTAGGACACCCAGAGCAAGATATTCAACAGTTGGTCTGAACTATAGACTGGAGTCCAAGAGTGAAGTAAGAGCTCAAAACACAGATTCAATATTTTTCTGGATAGAGATGATGGTTGAAGCAATGTGGGTGGGTAACACTTGGCTGTTGTCTAGCCAACACAGGCCCTAGGGGAAAGTCACACAGAATCAGTGAACTTAATGAGAATATAGAAGTTAGAAATTGAAATTGTATTACTAATGATATCATTTCTTGTATTGTTAAGTTTATGATAGTTTATATTATGATCTGTAACTAAAATTACACCTCTGGGCCTTTTATATAGATTTATTTTAAAACTAAAAACAAACAGCCCTTAAAATGTAATTATAATGAATACCATAATTTTCAGTGTAGAATCAAGTAGCATAACAGCCAAAGAAATGTGTGACTTGAGGCATATTGATCCTTACTATCCCCAGTATCTTCTGTGTTCATCTTTGCAATTTTTTTTTTCAGGAGTACATTCTCAGTTTTCTTCATATGATGTCCATTGCTCATAAACTTTTTGAGTGTTTTCATCTTGACAGTCTATCTTACCTTCACTTGATTGTGTGGCTGGATATAGATTTTAAGTTCAAAAATCCTTTTATCTCAGACTTGGAAGGAATTCCCTTTGTCTTACACTTCCCAGTATTGCTGATGAACTGTCTGAAGCTGATTCTTGTTCTTTTGTAAGGATCTTTTTTTATTTCTCTCTGAAAGCTTTTAGGATTTCCTTTTTATCCTTAAGAGTTCAGAAAGTGTTATCAAAATGTTCCTAGATGTTATCTTTAAAAATTTCTTTCTCCTTGGCTCTTAGAGGATTCTTTCAATCTGAAGACTCTTCAGCTCAAGAAAATTGTCTTTATTGTTGTTTTTCTCCTTTCCACTGGTCTGTTCCTTCCTTACGGAATTTCTATTAATGTTGTACTTTCTGAATCTATCTACTATGTCCCTTAACTTGTCAATCATATTTCTCATCTCTTTATTTTATTATTTATCTCTATCTTTCAAATTGCCAATTGCTTTTTCAACCATGTCCTTTCTAGTATTTATCACATCTACTGAATGTTTAAATTTCTAGTATCTGTCTTATCCTCTGATTGCTTCTTTTTTTTTTTCTTTCACTGATAGCCATGCTTTTGTTTTATGGATTGAATTTCTTCTTTTGTACTTCTAAAGACACTAACTGGATTTTTTTTTTTAATTTTAAAAATATTTTCTTCTCTTATCTGAATTGTTTCTGTCTCTTCCAGGATGGTTGTTGTGTTAGTTCATCCTGATCTATCTTTTTCAGGCTATATTTTTTTCCTCCTTGTACAGGTTTCTTCTGCAGTTTGGTTCTTCTATCTCCCTAAAAATCCTTTCATTGAAGATGAGGGTGGGTTTCACATAAGGGCATGGCATTTGTCAATAGGCAGGCTTCTCTGTAGGGTGGATACCCCGGGAACCAACCAACAGGGAGACAGGGCTGCCATTTGACAAAATAAGTACATAAAGTATTCTAGCATTTTATACCCATGGATGCAGCTGCCTGTCCTTTAAACTTTCCTCTGTATCTATTTTTGAGGACCCGAGCTCTGTTCTACTTCTTTCTCAGGGTACAATACCCAAACCAGGAACCTGTTCAAGAATTTGCTCCATAATATTGATATACTGTACCTGGCATTTAATAGAAACAACGAAATTACCTTGCTGATTATTATTGCTATTATTATTACTATGACAATTTTTAGAGTAGTTATAGATTTACAGAAAAATGAAGTGGAAAGTACAGAGAATTCCCATATGCCCCCTTCCCTCCTAATACACCAGCGTTTCCTCTATTATTAACATTTTGCATTAGTATGGTATTTTTGTTACCATTGATGAACCATTACCTTGCTTTTCTTTCTTTTTTTATAAATTTATTTATTTTATTTATTTATTTTTGGCTGTGTTGGGTCTTCACTGCTGCATGCGGGCTTTCTCTAGTTGTGGTGAGCGGGGACTACTCTTCGTTGCAATGCGTGGGCTTCTCATTGCAGTGGCTTCTCATTGCAGAGCACGGGCTCTAGGCACATGGGCTTCAGTAGTTGCGGCACCTGGGCTCAGTAGTTGTGGCTCACGGGCTCTAGAGCACAGGCTCAGTAGTTGCGGCGCACGGGCTTAGTTGCTCCGCAGCATGTAGGATCTTCCTGGACCAGGGATCAAACCTGTGTCCCCTGCATTGGCAGGCGGATTCTCAACCACTGCACCACCAGGGAAGCCCCAACCTTGCCTTTTTTTATTGAGGTATAATTGACATGTAACAATATATTAGTTTCAGGTGTACAATATAATGATTTGATATTTGTATATATTGCAAAATGATCTCCACGATAAGTCTGGTAAACATCTCTGTCACCATACATAGTTACAATTTTCTTTTCTTGTGTTGAGAACTTTAAGATTTACTCTCTTAGAAACTTTAAAATGTACAATACAGTATTATTAACTATAGTCACCATTCTGCACATTAGCTCCCCAGGACTTATTTATTTTATAACTGGAAGTTTTTACCTTTTGACCCCCTTCACCCATTTCACCCGCCCCCACACTCCCCACCTCTGGCAACTACCAATCTATTCTCTGTATCTATGGGCTTTGTTTTTGTTTTAGATTTGTTTTTGATTCCACATATTAATTATTCCCTGCTTTGCATATAGGCATCATGTCTTCTCTGATTCAGACCTTTCAATACATAATGATTATATATATTATAATATATACATAGAGATTATATCTATATTATATATTATGTATATTAGATTATATATTATATAGATACATACATTCTTTAAAAATAATAGATAATATATATACTGAATTTATTTTGCTTTATTATAAATTTAGCATAAAATAATATTGATATTATAACAATAATTAATAATGTGTCCTTGAGCTTACACATTCTAATGTCCTTTCCGCTCACAATAAAAGTTAGTAAATCATTAAGTCCTTTGGATCCAGGGGCCTGATAAGTACCAACTTAAGCCAAGAGAATGGGTCTAATAGGTCAAATCAAAGATAATTTTACTGAGAAAGTAGCTGTTGTGCACTTACTAGATGCCTAGGCATAAGATGGACATTATTGGAAGATACAAAGAATTGTAAAGAATCATCCTTATTTTGGCACATGTATGGGTTATTTTCCTAATCAAATGTAAGCTTCTTATAGGAGGTTACTGGGTCTTATATATCATTTGTATTTCACAGTTTTAAGCATTAGGCAATAAACCACTCAGCACCTGTTTGTACACAGTTTTCCATTAGAAATGGCATATTCTACCAGTCCTTAGAATGGCTTTCCTTAGTTGTGAATCAACTGCAAATAATCACAAAACATTTGAAATTTAAACTAATTAGAACTACTAATTAGGAAAGAAAGTAAACTGAAAGAACATTTGGATTGCACTTTATAATGTGCAAAATTCAAATCAAAGTAAGTAGAAAAAAAGAATCTGTTACTTTTTTGACATTGTCTTGGCAATGACTTCTTGGATATGACACCAAAAGCATACATAATAAAAGCAAAAATAAACAAGTTGGACTACCTCAAACTAAAAATCTTCTGCATAGCAAACAAAACAATCAACAGAATGAAAAGGTAATCTACAGAATGGGAGAAAATATTTTCAAACCATATGCCTGATAAGAGGTTAAGATTCAAAATATATAAAGAACTCATACAACTCAATAGCAAAAAAAAGGGCAAAGGACTTGAGAAGACAAATGGCCAACAAGTATATGAAGATGCTCAATGTCTCTTAATCATCAGGAAAATACAAATCAAAATCACAATGAACTAGCACCTCTTACCTCTTAGAATGGCTGTTATCAAAAAACAAAAGACAACAAGTGTTGACAACAACGTGGAGAAATTGGAACCCTTCTACACTATTGGTAGGAATGTAAGATGGTGCAGCTGCTATGGAAAATGATATAAACTCTCCTCTCATCCAAATTAACCTGGAGTGTCCTATCAACTTATGGTGGTTTAAACATAAGAAGCAAGGCACTGCAACACCTGATAAGTCATAGGTATTTTAAAGAGGCTCAGATTAATGAATTTATCTAATCTATTGTTATGTGGCAGAAAAAAATGCTGAGGAAAAAGAGAATAATAAATGTAAAAGGCTGTAAAGGATGTAAAAGACAGAGCCAAAGGAGAATATATTTCGCATGGGTTGCCAATAGTAAAAGCAACATTGAGACAAAGGGGTTGAGAAAATAAAGGGAAAAATAAGGGCAAGTTGTTTTTACATTGCGAACTAGGGAATGGTTTTATAAAACAGCATTTGGCAGTTTTACAAAGTAAGCATAGTTATACCATACAACCCTGGCATCACATTCCTAGGTATTTGACCAACTGAGTTGAAAACTTATGTTCACACAAAACCTGCACACAAATGTTTATATTAGCTTTATTCATAATTGCCAAAAACAGCAACCAAATGCCCTTCAGTATGTGAATGGATAAACAAACATAGATGCATCCATACAATGGAGTTTTGTTTACAAGTAAAACAATGTATCTATCAAGCCACCAAAAGGCATGTAGGAATCTTAAATGCCTATTTCTAAGTGAAATGAGCCAGTCTAAAAAGGTTACATACTATATGATTCCAACTACATGACATTCTGAAAAAAGCAAAACTATAGAGAACATAAAAATATCATTTTTTGCCAGGGGTTCAGGCAAAGGAGGAGGTGGTTAAATAGGCAAAACACAGGGAATTTTTAGGAAAGTGAGGCTATTCTGCATGATATTGTAATGGTAGGTACATGACACTACACATTTATAAAAACCTATAGGAATTCACGGTACAAATAGTTAAATTATACGTATGCAAACTTTTACAGAACTATTTAGGTCAGAGTATCTCCGGATGGAATGCAGAATGTGACAAAACAATCTAACTATATTAGAAATGCATCAAACAACCTCATTGAAGGGGGTGAGAGAGATATGGGTGCTGACCCAAGAATGAGTGGAGTCTATAAGACTAAAGGCAAAAGAAACGGTATATAAGCAGTGTACTCTAGCTGATTGTTTCCTATGAGGATATAAATTAACAACTCTGAAAATGCTATACGTGTTTACTGGAACTGAACAATTGGTGACAGCCAGGCTCTTCATTGTCCTAATGAGAGCTTATAGATAAACAAAGGGAGAAGGCTAGAATGATCCATGTGGTAATGGATTAGAGTTGGAGACATCAGTATGAACTCATGTTTAGCTTAATACCATACAAATGGTTATGTATAGAAATATTTGTAGACATGTGTATGTACACAGGTTAGTATACATACATATATTATACTGCTCTATAAGCTGAGAGGGCTTATAAGGAGCAACATCTGGTAGTAATGAGTACCTCTAGCACCCAGATTTTGTCTTCTACTACCATTCTCTAATAAGAGGAACCAGGGTTCCTTGGAGAAATGGCTAATACTAGGACTAGGACAATACAAGATGAGCCTGGAGCATCTCACAGTGCCAGAAAGTAATAAAGTGCTAAAAAATAAAAACCAACAACAAAAAAACCCATAAAATAAAACTCACAAAGATGTCAAAGAGACACAGGAACAACCTGAAGGATCTCCAAGAGCTGAAGCTAGAGTAATTTGAGCAATAAAATAAAGTAATATTTGGTTATAACCTAAAGTATAAAGTAAATATCCATTGAGTCCATACAGATATATTTGAATAAATGAATAAACATGAGAGAAGGGACAAATCTCCCATGAAGAGGAATTCCAAGTAATTTATGTAGGTATTACACCCTCAAGGAAGGGAGCATTAACTCCCCACTTCTTAAGTACGGGCAGCCTAGTTACATCACTCCAGAGACTACAGTATGGAAAGGGAAAAAAGGAACTTCATCTCAGAGAAACACGACATAGGCTACCTCAGCCTGGTGATTAGGTCAACATCAACAGTGGTAAGTCATGTTGAGAGTATGACTTGAAATTATATGATGAAAATGGCATTTTACCTCTGTGTTCTTCCTCCCAAAAACCCATAACTTCAGTATAAACATGAGAAAAATATCAGAGAAACTTCAAGAGGCATTCTACAAATGTCTTACTAGTACTCCTCAAAACTGTCAGGTTCATCAAAAACAAGGAATGTCTGAGAAACTATCACTGTCATGAGGAGCTTTAAGAAAATCTTACAACTAAATGTAATGTGATAACCTAGAAGGGGCCTTTGAAAACAAAAAGGACATTAGGTTAAAATTAAGGAAATCTTAATAAAATTTAGATATTAGTTAATAATAATGCATCAACATTGTTTTATTAATTGTAACAAATACACCAAAATAATAAAGGAAACTCAGTGTGAAGTGAGCACAGAGAACTCTCTGTACTATCTTCATAACTTTCCTGTAAACCGAAAACTTCTAAAATTTTAAAAGTTTATTGAAAAACAGTTAACAAAAGACTATTTCAAATTCCATTGGGCTGTAATACAAAGGGCTCACATTCTTCTCACATGGAAGTTTGATTCCTTACACTAAACAAAGAACTCTCAGCTTTTGAGACACTGGAGGCAAAGGGAATATGGAATGTCTATTGGAGGAGGAAAGTCAAAAAAAATCAGTCATATCCTAATCTCCAGTTGCAGAATCAAGGACAGAATATTTCTTCCTTAATGTATCATTCATGAATTTCATATTAACTGTCATCCCCTCTCTCTGCACTCTACCTTCAAAGTACATATATTTGATGCCCTGTTGGTAATTAACATTACCACTTAATCCTTGAATTGCAGAATATTGAGATAGGGTCACTATAGCACTGAAGGAAGAATTGAGATCACCTAATTAGACTGTGTTCCTTTGGAGAGGAAGAGTGTACTTATATTATGAACAATTACATTGACTGGAATAATTTTGGAAGTTTACATCTAGGAAGGTGGATATACTTGCCTATTAGGCAGCCAAAAATTAGGTTGTAGTGCACATATATTTGAGTTTTAGCTATTTCCTTGATTTCCAAAAGCCCAAATAATTGTGGTCTCTCTGCCACTGGGTGTGGTCTTGGCAGTTTTGAGCATTCAATGGAAGCTTATGAGAGAGTTGAAGGTAAGATGGATGGAGTAGCAGCAATGGTGGCAGTGGTGGTGGGAGCAGTAGAAGCATCAGTAGTGGAAGAGATTTTATTTAGCTCCATGCTTAGTCCAGGTATTATCCTTTACTGACCCTAGTTCACCAACTCTATTATTTCCAAGCACTATCATCTACCCGCTACCCTTCTAATCAATTCCTCTTCTGTTTTATGAGAGTTACCATTTCTTTTTTTTATTATTATTATTTTTTTATTTTTTTGGCTGCGTCGGATCTTAGTTATGGCACGCGGACTCTTTGTCACCGCGCACAGGCTTCTCTCTAGTTGTGGCATACAGGCTTCTCTCTAGTGTGGCATGTGGGTTTCCTCTCCTCTAGTTGTGGCGCATGGGCTCCAGAGCACATGGGCTCTGTAGTTTGCGGCACACGGGCTCTCTAGTTGAGGTGTGCAAGCTCAGTAGTTGTGGTGCACAGGCTAAGATGCCCTGTGGCATGTGGGATCTTAGTTCCCCGACCAGGGATCAAACCTGTGACCCCTGCATTGGAAGGCGGATTCTTTACCACTAGACCACCAGCAAAGTCCCTCCATTTCTTTTAACAAAAAATATATTTTCTATGTTGTTGTAAAATAAATAAAGATGAATGATATATATAGATGTAATTATATATACATCATATACACATGTATGAATATATATGGAAAAAAAGAAGGCACAAGAAACATCAAGGAAAGTTATTTAGCTGCAATATGAGTTTCGCATGCGAGTATATTGCATTTTTTTCTAAACCCTAAATATATGTGCTTGTTATATAGCAGATCCTTCTTCTTTTTCTCTTTATCCATCCAGTATCACTTGTCTGTCTGGATTGTGTGCCAGTGTTCCACAGCCCATCCCTGCCAGAAAGGCATTTGCAGAGATATAAGTTGTCAGCTCTGGGTGCCTCTAAGTATGTGCCTTTCCTCTAAAAATTCTATTTTCAGTTGACAGTATAGCACTTTCATCTTGTTTCCTGTCTGAATTAAAGGGGAAAAGAAGACCTAGATAATCTCAGTTGACATAACCTGTGCTGCTTAACAAATTAGTTCTCAGGAAAATTAATGATGCATCCAGCCATAGGCAAGCTATTTAGATTCCTCCTTTTCCTACAGTGATAAAATAAATGAACAATGGATGTTTTCTAAGCAGCAGCTGACAAATTTATTTGTTTGCAGAAAACAGACTTTAAAACACTTACTCATGAGGTCCCATTTCCAACATTAGTACCCATATCAACATAGGTTGGTCAAGGTCCAACTAAGTTTAATATTCAGAAGAGATGGCTCATTCACACACATCCATGATAGCTGTTAACACCAAGGAACTAGTTACAATCTTATGTCTAAAACTAGCATAATGTCCTCTCAAGTAAAGCACTGGTGGTAATGTCTTTCATAGACTGATCCAATAAAAATAGAAGAAAAAAAAAAAGTTAAAATCAAGAATCAGAATTCTTTTCTAATATTTCTTTCCTTTTCTTTCTACTTTATGTTATAGTTAAGGTACTGCATTTTAAAATTATGTATATTATAGACTATATTATAAATTTTGTTTCAAGGTATTAAAGGAGCAAAACAAAATATCTGTTATGGAAATGGGGCTTTCGGTCTTATACAGTTTTTTTTCAGATTTACTGAGGTATAATTGACAAATAAAAATTGTATACATTTAAAATATACAACTTGATGTTTTGATAGACTTAATACATTGTGAAATGATCTCTGTAATTAACTAATAAACATATCTATCATCTCATATAGTTACCATTATCTTTTTTGTGAGAACACTTAAAATCTACCCGCTTAGCAAATTTCCAGTATACAATACAGTATTGTTAACTATAGTCACCATACTGTACATTATCTCTTTAGAAGGAAGGAGGAGGGATGGAGAGAGGCTGGGAGAGGGGAGGAGAAGTGACAGAGACTGTGTGTGCCCCACAAAGCCTAAAATATTTAACATCTGACCCTTTACAGAAAAAGTCTGCCTATACTGTCCTTGTTATAAAGTTTCTGATTTCCTTCAATAAAGTTGTTTCTAGACTACTTCATTTACTCCTACTCAGCAGTTTCAATTTACAATCCTGGAATTTCTTGAAGCTATTTATTTTCATTAATTTGGTTCATATCATAAAAATTATGAGTAAGAATTGCTAGAACATACTCTAACATCAGAGAGGTGATACTTTTACTAATGTAAAATTCTCTTAAAGAGAAGAAAAAGCTAAATGTTGAAGAAATAAAGAACAGAACACGTGTAAAAAATAACATCATTACCAGTTGCTCAAAAAAATGAAATGCTTACATGAAAATCTAACACAACATGTACATGACTTGTATGCTGAACATACACAATGCTAATGAAATAAATAAAAAACATCTAAATAGATGGAGATACAGTGTTCATGGATTGAAAGACTCAACATAGTAAAGATGTCATATTTCCCCAAAACAATGTAAGGTTTAATACAATTTGTATCAAAATCTCAGAAAAATTATTTGTTGATATAGACAATTTTATTCCAAATATATATATGAAAAGGCAAAGGAACTAGAATAGCTAAAATCATTCTGAGAAAGAAGAACAAAATGGGAAGAGCCACTCTATCTGATTTCAAGACTTATTATGTAGATATGCTAACAAAGACCATGTGGTATTAACAGAGGGGTAGATACAATGGATCAATGACACAGAATACAGAACCCAGATCCATACAAATATGCTGAACTGATCTTTGACAAAGGTGCAAAAGCAATCCAATGGAAGAAAGATAGCCCTTTCAAAAATGGTGCTGGAGCAACTGGATATCTACAGTCAAAAAAGTGAATTTTGACCTAAACCTTAAACGTAAAATGTAAAACTATAAAACTTTTAGAAGATAACATAGGAGAAAATCTTTCGGAGCTAAGGATTGGTCAAGAGTTTGTGTGAGGAGTGACATTAGCATACAGTGTGGTAAAATAGGAAGTCCCCATTCATAGTCTCTCTCAGCAACAATATTTTGGCAGCCATCCATAGGAAAAAATAAGTGGCTCTGTGGGAGCTTTGAGATCTGGGTAGGAGATTATGAAACCCCAATGGAATCCAAGACCAAAGACGGCTGTCTTGCGAAGTCACACCCAGGTCCAGGTGGTAGACTTGCTCACCATGGTCCTGGCTACAGGCAAAACTGCCCTGCCCCCTGCAGACCCAGCTACAGCCCTGTTTGGACTTGTTCCTGACACCAACCCATGCCCACGATAAGAGGCCCACCAATCTTGGTCCCGGCTGTGGACCCTGAAGCAAGTGGACACTGAAACAGTCAGTGACCAGGCTCCAGCGCCTCTTAGCCATGGTCCTGCCTAGGGACCAAGTGGGAGACAAGAGTATCAATGCCCCAAGGCAGGTCCTCCAACACTGGTTCAACTGAAAATCCTGAAACAGCCCTGTAACTCAGCTTCAGCCTTTCTCAGCCACAGGACTAAAGAAATTGAGGAAGACACAAATAAATGGAAAGATATCCCTTCTTCATGGATTGGAAGAATTAATATTGTTAAGATGTCCATACTACCCAAAGCTATCGACAGATACAATGAAATCCCTCTCAAAATTTCAATGGCATTTTTCACAGAAATAGAAAAAAACGCTAAAATTCATATGAAACCACAGAAGTCCCCAAGTACCCAAAACAATCTGGAAAAAGATGATCAAATCTGGAGGCATCATACTTCCTGATTTTAAACTGTCTTACAAAGCTATACTAATCAAAAGAGTATGGTATTGGCATAAAATAGACACATAATCCAATACAACAGAATAGAGAGCCATGCATATACACTAAACTAATCTTTAACAAGGACCCCAAAAAGGCACAATGGGAAAAAAGTAGTCTGTCCAATAAAGGGTGTTGGGAAAGCTGGATATCCATATGCAGAAGAATGAAATTGGAACCTTATCTTACATCATACACAAACATTAATTCAAAATGAATTAAAGACTTAAGTGTAAGACCTGAAACTCTAAACTTTTAGAAGAAACACAGGGGAAAAGCTCCTTGACATTGGTTTTAGTAATGATTTTTTTGGATTTGACAGCAAAAGCACAGGAAAAAAGCAAAAATAATTAAGCGTGATTACACCAACTTAAAAAGCTTCTGTACCATAGAGGAAAAATTCAACAAAATAAAAAGGTAACCTATAGAAAGGGAAAAAATAAATCTTATACTTGAAAAGAGATTTATGTCCAAAATATATAAAGCACTCATACAATTCAATAGCAAAACAAAAAGAAAAGAAAATTTAAATTAAAAAATAACCCAATTAAAAAATGGGCAAAGCACCACAATGGACATCTTTCCAAAGAAGACATACAAATGGCCAACAGATATATGAAAATGTTTTCAACATCACTAATCATCTGGGAAATGCAAATCAAAACCACATGAGTTATTACCTCACATCTGTTAGGAGAGCTATTATCAAAATGATAAAAGGTAACAAGTGTTGGCAAGGGTGTGGAGAAAAGGCAATCCTTGTGCACTGTTGGCGGGAATGTGAAGAGGTACTGCCTTTATGGAAAACAGAATGGAACGTTCAAATAATTAAAAATAGAATTACCATATGATCCAGCAATCCCTCTTCTGAGTATATATCCAAAGGAAATGAAATCAGGATCTCAAAGTGAAATCTGCATTCCGATGGTCTTTGCAGCATATTTCCCAATAACCAAGATAATTATAAATTGAGAAATAAATATATATGTGTGTGTATATATATAAATATATATATGAATATTATTCAGCCATAAAAAAGAATAAAATCCTGCTATCTGCAACAACATGAATGAACCTTGGGGACATTATGCTAAGAGAAGTAAACCAGACACAGAAAGACAAATACTGTATGATCTCAGTTACATGTTGAATCTTTAAAAAAAAAAAAAGTTAAATTCATAGAACTATAGAATGGTGGTTGCCAGGAGCTGGGGTGGGGTAAAGAGGGAGATGATGGTCAAAGTGTTACAAACTGTCAGTAATAAGATGAGTAAATTCTGGGGATCTAATGTATAGCATGGTGATTATAGCTAATAATATGGTATTGTATACTTGAAATTTGCTAAGAGAGTAGATCTTAAGTGTTCTCACCACATACATGCAAAATATTAACTGTGTGAGGTAATGGATGTGTTAATTAACTTAATTGTGGTAATCATTTCACAATGTATGCTTATATTAAATTATCATCTTGTATACCTTAAAAAATAAAATAGTTTGCTTGACACTGAAAGCATGATCTATAAAGAAAAAAATCCATAAATCAGACTTTATCAAGATTTAAAACTGTGCTCTTCAAAAGACCCTGTTAGATGATGAAAAAGCATGCCAGAGACTAGGAGAAAATATTTGCAAACCATATATCCAAAAATGATTCATATCCAAAATAAATTTTTTTATTCTTTTCCAGTTTTATTGAGATATAATTGACATACAACATTGTATTAGTTTTAGGTGGATATATTTTTTAAATAATCAAAATTTAACATTTAAAAAAATCCAGGGCTTCCCTGGTGGCGCAGTGGTTGGGAGTCCGCCTGACGTAGCAGAGGACACAGGTTCGTGCCCCGGTTCGGGAAGATCCCACATGCCGCGGAGCGGCTGGGCCCGTGAGCCATGAGTCTGAGTCTGTGCGTCCGGAGCCTGTGCTCCGCAACGGGAGAGGCCACAACAGTGAGAGGCCCGCGTACCGCAAAAAAAAATAATAATAATAATCCAAATAGAAAATGGTCAAAAGAAGAGACATTTCACTGAAAAGGATACATGGGTGGCAAACAACATATGAAAAGATTTTCAACATCACTAGTGAAATGCAAATAAAGATTATGATGAGATATCCCCACTTATCTATTAGAAGAACTGAAAAAAAACTGACAATAGCAAATGCTGGTAAGGATGCGAAGAAATGGATATTTCATATGTTGATTGTGAGAAAGTAAAACAGTACAACCAATCTAGAAAACAGTTTAGCAGATTGACGTGGTAGAAATACCATATGTATTTCTGTGCATTTACCCCAAAGAAATGAAAACCTACATTTACAGAACCACCTATACACAATGTTCATATTATCTTTATTTGTGGTACATCCATACCAAGGAATACTACTAAGCAATAAAAAGAAATGAGCTAATGATATACACAACTTGAATGGATTTCAAGGGCATTATGCTAAGTAAGAAAAAGCCAAAGGTCATATACTATATGATTCCATTGATATAACGGTCTCTAAGTGACAGAATTGTAGAGATGGAGAATAAAGTAGTGCAGGAGGTTAAGATTAGGGGAGTGAAGGGAAGGGGAATCTATGTGATTATAAAGAGGCAGCATGCAGGAAAGCTTTGTGGTGATAGTTCTATATCTTGACTGCAGTGGTGCTTACACAAAGTTACACATGATAAAATGACATGCAACCACACACATACACATTATACTCAGGCAAATTTCCTATTTTGGGCATTGTACTATAGTTACATAATATGTAACCATTGAGGGAAACTGGATGAAAGGTACATCCATTCATCAAGTAAATGGATAAAACTTGGAATATTACTTGACAATTAAAAGGAACTATTACAAGCATTATGAAACTTTTGTGGTGATTGCCATGATGGATGTCTATTGAATTTGCTCTCCCTCACCAACTATAAACTAGCGAAATATAAAAAGTAACTATGTGCGGGCCTTGGAGAACAGTGCAGGGCTGTGATTCTTGAAAGGCATAAGGTTAGCTCCAAAGTTTTATGCGCTTTTCAAAACTGGATACAGGATAGAGTTCAAACAGAGCAGAAGTCTCGCTGGGCAGAAAAAACAGATTATAATTTGGGGCTGTTGAGACAGCTGGAATTGTGGAGCAGGATATCAGAGAAGAGGAACCTGTATTGAAAACAGAGCTCCAGAAATATGCATGGGGTACCCAAGAGCAATGCTGTGCAATAGAACTTTCTGCAATGATGGAAATATATATATCTGTGCTGTCCACTATGGTAGCCACCAGCACTGTGTGGCTATTGAGCCACTGTAATGTGGCAAGTGCAACTAAGGAACTAAATATTTTATTTTGTTTAAATTTAAATGTCTACAGCATGTGGTTTCTGGCTATTGTATTAGCCATCACAGACCCAGAGTTTGGATGAGTAACTGGCTGCAAATGTGCAGAGCAAAGTTCTGTGAGGCCTTTCTGTGCCTGGCTTATTTTACTTAGCATAACATAGTCCAGGTTCACCTATATTATCACAAATGGCAGCATCTTCTTTTTAAAGACTGAGTAGTATTCTATTGTATATACTGTATAGGACATCTCTTTGTCAGAAGAGATCTGATTAATATGTCCATTCATTAAAAAATCTTTTCTAAATATTAGAGTCACTAATCAAAATAATTCAACAGAGAACTATGGTAAAAGGTACATCTATATTACTTTCCTTGGGCTATGGTAACAAAATAGTACAAACTAAGTGGCTTAAAACAAGAAAAATGTATTGTCTCACAATTCTGGAGGCTAACAGTCTGCAGTCAAAGTGTAGGCAGGGCCATGCCCTCTCTGAAACCTGTAGGTTTCACAGTAATGCTTCTGCTTTGAACCCATCATTCTTAAAAGGAGAGTCAGTGTGAAAGATCATTAGAAAATAACTAAGGCTTTCTTCTTAATGTTACCAGATGTACTAAAAATATGTAGAAAACTAAAGAGTTTTAGGGGAGAAAATAGTTAAATATCAGAAACGAACTGCTGGCAGCTATTCCTGAAGTTATTTTAAATATCCTCATATGAACCAGAAAATCTTCATTCCATTTGTCAGAATTATAATTCAACAGTGTGCTTTAAATTTTGCTCTTATTTTAAAAATCAATGCAAATGTATTACTTTTCATGTGAAACTTCCTAGGCCATTTTCCACTATATTCCTCAATGTCTCCAAAAGAAGTTATAGAGCTTGGTATATGAATAAATTTTTTAATCATTAGAGAAACTGGTATACTTACTTTCCCAAGAGTTATATGACTGGATGTATTTCCATCTTTACTTAGACTGGCCAGAATTTTGTTCAGTCATCTGCAATGGCTTGATATTTTTTTAAGTGAAGCATTTATTTTATTGATGTAATTTACAGTCAAATGCGTAAGTACAGTTCAATGAGTTTTGGACAAGTACATCTTACACCTAAGTAACCCACAGAATTTTTGTCACTCCTATTCTGTTCAAGTCTTTTCCTATCAACCCCACTTCCATCCCTTGGGCCACTATTCTATTTATCGCTGTAGATAGGTTTTATTTGTTCTAGAACTTTATACATATGGACTCATAAAATCTTGCACTCAGCACAATGGCTAATATTCATGCACCATGGTATGTCTATCAGTTGTTCATTCTTGTTTTATTGCTGAGTGGTATTCCATATGAATATATCACTTTATTTTCCTCTGGATGGACATTTGGGTTGTTTTCTGTTTTGAGCCATTATGAATAGTTGCTATGAATACTCTTGTCAAGTTTATAAATGGACATATGCTTTTATTTCTCTTGGGTTGATACCAATGATGGAATCGCTAGGTTAAAGTATATGGTTAACGTTATGATAAACTGCCAAACGCTTTTCCAAAGTCATTTTATCATTTTACACTCCCACCAGCAAATTATGTGAATTGCATTTGCTTCACACCCTTGTTGACATTTGGTGTTATCAGTCTTTAATTTTAGCCATTCCAAGTAGGTTTGAAATATCTGTTTATGAAGATAAGCTTTATTTTATGTTATGTTTAGCTCTTTTGTTTTATGTTATATGATCCATCTCGAATTAGTTTCTTTTGTATAGTGTCAGGTTGGGGTCAAGATCAATTTTTATCCTATGTGGACATCCAGTTGTCTTTATTAAAAAGACTCTGTGAGTCTTCTAATTTTGTTCAAGATTTTCAAGACTGTTTTGCCAATTGTATTGTAGGTTCTTTAAATTTGCATATAAATTTTAGAATTAGCTTCTCAATATCTACTATATAAATAGCCTGCTGGGATGTTGATTGGGATTGCATTGATCTTTAGGTCAATTTAGGGAGAATTCTCATCTAAACCAGCATTATGTACACTTCAGTGAACATGATATATCTCTTCATTTATTTAGGTCTTATATTTCTCTTGGTCTTATTTTATAATTTCAAAATAGAGATGTTGTTCATCTTTTGTTAAATTTATTGGTAAGCACTGCATGTTTTTTGATGCTATGGTAAATTATATTATTTCTCTAATTTCATTTTTCAAGGTTTTTTTTTTGCTGATATCTAGAAGTACAAGTGATTTTTATATATTTAACTTTTATTCTATGACCTTGCTAAATTCACTAGTTATCACTTTTTTTTAAGATTGCTTAAGATTTTCTATGAATGTATTCTATATATACCATCACACCTGTGAATACAGACATTTCGACTTTTCCTTTCAATCTTTATGCTTTATATTTCTTTTTCTTGACTTATTGTACTGGCTAGGACATCCAGCAAAGTATTGAATAGAAACAGTGAGAATAGCCATCCTGCTTTGTGGCCGTTAATGGCATTCATTTCACCTTAAAGTACAATGTCGGCTGTAAACTTTAAAAAAAATTCCTTTATTAGACTGAGGAAGTTCTTTGCATTTCTAGTTTGCTGAGTTCTCTTTTTAAAATCAAGAATCAATTTATCTGTGTCTATTAAAATGATCATATGGTTTTCTCACTTATAATTCACCACTTGGTGAAGTACATTTTTTTCAAATTTTGATCTCCCTTGCATTTCTGGAATAAAGCCCACTTTGTCATGATGTACTATTCTATTTATATATTGCTGTATTCAATCTCTTGATATTTTAAGGATTTTTTGTGTATCTAGGTCCCTGAGGGAATATTTATCTGTGGTTTTCTTTTTTTATTACAACATTGTCAAGTGGTGGTATCAAGGTATACAGGCCTTACAAAATGAGTTCAAAACTATCCATTCTTCTGGTAATCTCTGGAAGAGTTTATAAAAGATTGATAGTACTTCCTTCTCAAACGGTAGAAAGACATACCAGTAACATCATCCAGGCCTGAAGTTTGCTTTATGGGAAGATTTTTAATTATGGTTTTAACTTCTTTAATAAGTATCACAGTATTCAGATTTCTTATCTCTTTAGTTTTGATAAATTTAGTTTTGAATTTGCCTATAAGTAAATGTTCAACTTGATTTGCATAAAGTTTATAATATTTTCTCCTTCAACAATTTTCTTGAGATTTGACATAAAACATGCTTAATACAAAAATGTTTAGTACAGTATCTGGAGCACAAATTATGCTATATAATTATTTTTCTTTTTTTCTTGTTCATTCTTGCTAAGCTTTTATCAGTTTTGTTGTTCTTTCAAAATGATTAACTTTTGGTTTCACTTATTTTTCTCTATTGTCTTTTTGTTTCTAATATTTCACTGATTTTTGATCTGGTCTTTATAATTTTCTCTGTTCTGCATACTTTGGTGTTATTTGCTCTTCTTTATCTAGCTTCTTAAGCTGGATGCTTAGATTATTGTAAAATTTCTTCCTTTCTAATTCAACCATTTAAAGCTGCACCTTAATAAACCATTTTTGTTTTTGCTTAATTTAAGCCATTTTCTAATGTCTTAAATAACCCATTGGTTATTTTGAAGTGTCTCATAAACTCCAACTATTTGAGAGTTCCCCAAATTTGTTTCTCTGTGTTGATTACTAATTCAGAGATTTGCTAAGTTTTTCCACAATTTTAGCCTTTGACAGCCATGTGGTTTCTATTGCAATTTCTCAGTTCTGCTGTTGAAACATGAAAGTAGCCATAGACAATAGGTAAATGAATAAGTGTGGTTATGTTTCAGTAAAACTTTATATACAAAATGCAGTGAGCTGGATTCAGCCTGTAGGTGTTTTTTGCCATCCCCTGATGTGGACACTTTGTACACTTCAATACTTTAACATTTACCTAGATTGTTTGATAATCCACAGTATGATCTTGGAGAATGTTCCATGTGTATTAGAAACAAATATGTTGTCTGTTGTTGGGTAGAATATTCTGTATGTGTATTAGAAACAAATATGTTGTCTGTTGTTGGGTAGAATATTCTATATCTATTAGAAAGAGCTGGTTGACTGTATTGTTTAAGTCTTCTATATTCTTACTGATTTTCTGTGTAGTTTTTCTTTCCATTATTGATAGAAATATTGATAACTCATTCTGATGAATATCTATTTCTTTTTTAAATCTGCCAATTTTGACTTCATGTATTTTGAGACTGTATCGTTAGGTTCATATTCATTTACTGTTGTTATATTTTATTGCTGTATTGACCCTTTTATCATTATGAAATATCACTTTGTAATATTTTCATATTAATGTCTATTTCTCTGATATTACTATAGCCACTTAAGCTGTCTTTTATTTACTGTTTGTCTGGTACAGGCATACCTCAGAGATATGGTAGGTTCAGTTCCAGACCACCACAATGAAGCAAATTTACAATAAAGAGAGAATGTAAGTCACATGAAATTTTTGGTTTCCCAGTGCATATAAAAGTCATGTTTTCACCATGCTATAGTATATTAAGTGTGCAATAGCATTATGTTTTTTAAAAATGTACATACCTTAGTTTAAAAACAACCCTGTTGGGAAAATAATGCTGATAGACTTACTCAACAAAAGGTTGTCACGAACCTTCAATTTGTAAAAAAAATGTAACATGCAAAGCACAGTAAAGTGAAGTGCAATAAAACATGGTATACCAGTAGATCTTTTTCTGTCATGTTACATTCAACCTATCGTGTCTTTGAATTAAAAATGGCTCTTATACATACTTGGATCTTGAATTTTAAAAATCCAGTCTAACAATCATTGCCTTTTGATTGGAGTGTTTAATCCATTCACATTTAATGTAAATATTGGTAAGATTGGATTCATATCTCCCATTTTCCTTTTTCTTTTCTATATCTCTCATGGGGTTTTGCTGTTATTCCTTTATTCTTCCCTGCATTATTTTGGGTTAGACAATCTTTTTAGTGTACCATTTTAAATATACTGAATTTGTATCTTTTTCTTCCTGTTACATCATTTTTTTTAATTTTAAGAAATATTATTCTAAAAAAAATTAATAGTAGGTCTATTCCAAGGTTTCTTAATATCTTCTGTGACAGCCCACTCAGAAGGCAGAAAACCACAAAGTTCTTCACGAAGAAATGGTGCAAATGGAATGTAATATTGCATTACTGCACTGTCTAGAATACAAAATGAAAACAAGGAAACTCAATTCTTTCATTCCTCCCCAGATCACTTTTGCTGAAGAACTGCTCACTTAACATCCTAGGTGTTCTTGTGTTGAGATCTGCTCCTATTATCTTGGAGCGATGAACCTTCTCAGGGAGCATAATGAACATGCCATGCCTAGAGCTGTCCTGTGGGAGAGCTGAAAGGACAAGCCCTCAGCATCACACATCAGTCCACTAGAGAAATCATGCACAAAACTATTTTTCTGCAAGATTCTCCGACTTAACAATTTTAAAAACAGCTACAATATAATTGAGATCACATGGGCACTGCACCTAGTAGAGCTATACACAAACATTCCCTGTTCACACACATTCAGCTTCAGAGCGACAACACCCTGGACAGTCAAAGGCACAATCACATTTTTAAAAATTAAGAATGAGAAGTAAGCACAACAGGCATATGCACAATGGCAGAGAATCCTGTTCTTGGTAGGATACTTGAAGGAACCATAGCTATCTCAACAATCTAACATTTTACATTAGTAGTTTCCCATACAACAGTTAAAAAAAACAAAAACCCTACCAAAAAACAATCCAAACATTATTTCTTTTTTCTTTAATTAACCATAGTACTCTAAGTTTGGTTGGTGATATCATGAGACTTTCTAGCTAACGTTCTTGAGAAATTTTTCTAGTTGCAAGATGCCTCACTATGGAGTCATTAATTAGTAAGCTCAAAGCAAACCCTGAAATGGATATAGAAATTTGTGAAACAATCACATAGTTCCCACAATTTGAAAAACAGATTTAAGGCAGATGGTAACACCAAAAAGAGCCAGTCAAGTATTAAAAGGCACTCTGGAAATGGTTCATAGCAAAGCCTAATTTTCTATTGGTTTTCATCATATGGGTGAAACTATTCAGTTAGTAGGCAACAGATAGGGTGCAGCATGATTAGGCCTCACCAAGGCAATACCCCTCTGATGTGGCCACAGAAGGAAAATGACTTCTGGTGCCATGTGGCTTGTACTCATCCACAGCAAGACAGACTAGTCCCTCAAACCACTTGTGTACCTGGGAAAAGATAGTAACAGTACTTCCATAAAAGGTAAATACTAACAGGAACCTATAAGCTCACTCTGGAAAAATGGGAAAATGTAATGGAAAAGGAGCACCATATGCTGATTTTTACTGGAGGAATTTATTGGTCATGTACACACCATAGGAAAATTACACTACCTCAAAGGTAATGCAGAAAAATTAAATTCATAAGTATACATTCGAAGTAGGCAAATATATGGTACATGTTTTAAAAACAGAAAATACAAAAATAATTTCACTATGAAATATGCTTTGATTTGCATGTGACTTGGTACTTCATATTAACCAGGTCCAACTGCTCTAATAAATCTCTATTATACATATTTTAGAATACCTATTTTTAAAAAATATCTTTTTAAGCCAAAACATAAAATCTACATTTGTGCATCCATATATGTTATCCTCCTTAGTATCTTCATAGATCCAAGATGCTAAAAGATTAATAACATAATTTTTTTAAAAAAATTTCAAGCCACAGATTAACAAATATACTTCAAGTTTTCTGGATTACACTACTAAAAGCAACTTATATTAATGTACACTGGATTTTCAGATATAAATACCAGTCAATGGTATTTACACGAATTTACAGAATGCCTTAACTTTTCTTAGTTCAAACCCTGTAATTTGACCCTAAAATTCATAAGCATAACCCTTTCTGTGCTTTAAGCTGACACACTGACTTTGTAGTCTACACTTTGTAAGACAGCAGGTAACTCTAGCACAGAAGAAACTATATAATGTGGCATGGGGGATGACTTCAATGGCTCCATTCCATTTTTATCTTTCCAGACTGTTGCCTTCAGCCCTGCATTGAGGCCTTCTTGAATATCGGTTTCTAGTGTGTCACCAACCATCACACAGTCCCCAAGCTCTACTCCGAGGAGATCACAGGAGTAATAAAATATGGAAGGTGCTGGTTTCTCCACTTTCTGCTCTCCATCTACAACATTAGCATCAAAATAGGACAGACAGGCACAAGCCTCGATCTCCTTCTGGGTCTGTCTTTCTCCATTTGTTAATAAAAGTAGGCAGACATCCTTTTGAAGTTCAGTAAACATGGCTTTGACATCTGCTAGTGTCATATGCTGTAAATATGTAGATTTCCACAGAAAATAACATCCTTCAGACAGTTTCCTATTGGCTGCACCACCTTTGGTTTCCTGGATTGCTTCCACCCAGTGTAAAGTCCTGAGGTCAGTAATGCATGTATTAGAAGGATGAAAACATTCCTTGCTGAGTTTAATTTGAACTTGGCACAGATGACTTCAGCCTCTTCTTTGAAATGGTATTTTGATTGTAAGAGCTTTATCACCTCCAACATGCCCTTCCGACTCACCCTGGGCATGTTGATGAGTATGCTGTCCAGGTCAAAGAAGACAGCCCACACCTGGCTCAGCCCCATGCCACTGTTGCCTGCATGGTGCACTTTGTATCTTTTGAGTTATTACTTTAATGGCTGCTGTAGATATTTCTATATTCATGTTAAATTTATCCTAGTCTCTGTCAGGTCACCGCTAACTTCATTTTGGTAAAAATATAGCAACTTTGCATCTGTGTAGCTTCATTTCTTTTCCCCTTTTAATCTGTGCTATCATTGTGTAGATTATAATATGCATATATTTGATTGTGTATTTATATATCCCAACAAGTTGGTGTTACAATTATTGCTTTGAATTATCTTCTTTTCAATTAAGAGAAAACATATAACCAATCTTTTATATTTAATACCTTTGGTACTCTTCATTCCACCCTGTGTATCTAACTTATCATCGGGTGTGTTTCTTTTCAGCCTTAAGAACTTCAGTGTTTCTTACAGGTTAGGTCTATTAGCAACAAATTCTTTCAATTTTTTTTATACCTGAGAATATTTTCATTTTAACTTCATTTCTGAATGAATGTTCCACTTGATATACAATTCTGGGTGTAGTTTCTTTTGTTCCAGCACTTTGTGTCATTCCGTTATCTTCTGTCCTCCACCATTTCTGATAAGAAGCCCATTGTTAAACATATTATTGTTCCCTTCTATGTGATGAGTCATTTTCTCTGGCTCCTTTGAGGGGTTGTCTTTTATCATTTTGACTATGTTGTTTCTAGTTATGGTGCTCTTTTTACTTACCCTACTAGTGATTTGGTGAGCTATTTGCATCTAAATGTTAATGTTTTTAATCAACTTTCAGAAGTTTGGAGCTATTGTTCAAAAATTTTGTCTCCTCTTCTCTTTCTCTCCTCTCCTTTGCCAACTCCCTTTATACATGTTGGAATGCTTGTCATTGTATCACAGGTCTTTAGGGTTCTTCTGCTCATTTTTTCAATCTTTTAAAATTCTTTGTATACTTTCTATTGATATATCTTCAAATAAATGATCTCTGCTACCTCAAATTTGCTGTTAAGTCCATCTAATAATTTTTATTTTTAATTCAGTCACACTTTTTAACTCTAGAATTCAAATTTGGTTATTTTTTATAGTCTATATTTCTCTATAGATTATATATATATATTTTTTTTTCTGTTGACTCATTTTTAACATTTTTACCTTTAATTCTTTGAGCTTGTCTATTAATTCCTGGCTGAAGTCTTTGCTAATCTAACATCTAGGCCCATACAGACTCAGTTTCCATTAGCTGCTTATTTTTTCCTTAGTACATTTCACACTTTTCTATTTCTTTGCATGTCTAATAATTTTTGGCTGAAAACTGGACATTTTAGGTAATTTATTATAGCAACTCTAGACTGTGTTTTACATCTAAGGAGTTATTTTATCATCTTGCCCATACTCAAACTGTGGAATCTATTGGCCTGTGATGTAGAGCTATTGGCTGTCTCTGCTCATTTTTTCAAATTCTTTATTTCAATTTTTATCCTGGCTCCCCAGGGGTAGCCTCTGTCTCTGAACAGCTTAATAGTCAGCTAATGATTTGGACAGAAGTTAACATCACACACTTTGAGTCTATAAGACTTCTACCCTCTGCTAACTGTTCTCTGTGTGAGATGGGAGATATATTCAACATTGCAGCCAGTTCTCAAGTCCCCCTTGGCTTTCACTTTTTGCCATGCTCTCTCAAGTCCACCCTGTGCATGCATCATTTCTGAGTTAGACTGAGATGCTTGGTGTACAGCATGTTTTGATATACTTAGTGGAATGATTACTACAGTCAAGCTAATTAGCATACCCATCTCCTCACAGTTTTCCGTGTGTGTTGTATGTGGTGCAAGCACTTGAAATCTACTCTTAGCAAATTCCAGTATACACTAGAGTATTAACTATAGTCATCATGTTGTACATTAGGACTCTAGAACTTACTCATTCTATATAACTACAACTTTCTACCCTCTGAGCAACCATCTTCCCATTTTCTCCACACCCCCCCACCCCCCCGCGCCTGGTAACCACTGCTCTATTCTCTGCTTCTATGAATGTGATTTTAGACTTCATATATAACTGAGATCATTTTCCAAAAAAGACATACAAAGGGCCAGCAGGTAAATGAAAAGATGCTCATCATCACTAATCATCAAGGAAATGCAAATCAAAACCACAATGGCTTATCACCTCAAATCTGTTAGAAAGGCTAGTATCAAAAGGGTAAAAGATAACAAGTGCTAGTGAAGATGTGAAGAAATGGAAACTCTTTTACACTGTTGGTGGAAATATAAAGTGGTACAGCCTTAATAGAAAACAGTATGGAAGTTCCTCAAAAAATTAAAAATAGAACTACCATACAATTCAGTAATCCCTCTTTTGCATATATATCCAAAGGAAATGAAATCAGTACCTAGAAGAGATATCTGCACTCCTATGTTCATTACAGCATAACTCACAAGAGCCAAGATAAGGAAAAATTCTTGAAGGCAATTAAAAGTGCTACTCTGGTGAACATATGAATGATAAGAAAGTAAAAGAGCCTTACTGACATGGAAAAAGTTTTAGTGTTCTGGATGGAAGATCAAACCAGCCACAGCATCCTCTTAAGACAAAGCCCAAACCAGAGCAAGGCTCTAACACTCTTCAATTCTATGAAGGCTGAGAGAGGTAAGGAAGCTGCAGAAGTCTGAAGCCAGCAGAGGTTGATTCATGAAGTTTAAGGAAAGAAACTGCCTCCATAACATAAAAGTGCAAGGTGAAGCAAGTACTGATGTAGAAGCTGCAGCAAGTTATCCAGAAGATCTAGCTAATTCATGAAGGTGGCTACATTAAGCCAACAGATTTTCAGTGTAGACAAAAGAGACCTATGTTGAGAAAAATGCCATCTAAGACTCATACCTAGAGAGGAGAAGTCAATGTCTAGCTTTAGTTTCAGAGGACAGGCTGACTCTCTTTAGGGGGCAAGACAGCTGGTGACTTTAAGTTGAAGCCAATGCTCATTTACCATTCCAAAAATCCTAGGGCCCTTAAGAATTATGCTAAATTTACTCTGCTTGTACTCTATATATAAATAGAACAACAAAGCCTGGATGACAGCACATCTCTTTACAACATGGTTTTCTGAGTATTTTAAGCCCACTGTTGAGAACTACTGCTCAGAAAAAAATGATTCCTTTCAAAATATCACAGCTCACTGACAACACACCTGGTCACCCAAGAGCTCTGCTGGACATGCACAATGAGATTAATGTTGTTTTCATGCCTTCTAACACAACATCCATTCTGAAGCCTATGGATCAAGGAGTAATTTTGACTTTCAAGTCTATTAGTTAAGAAATATAGTTCAGGAGGCTATAGCTGCCATAGATAGTGATTCCTCTGATGGATCTGAGGAAAGTAATTCAAAAACCTTCTGGAAAGGATTCAACATTCTAGATGCCATTAAGAACATTATTTGTGGGAAGAAGTCAAAATATCGACATGAACACAGGAGTCTGGAAGAAGTTGATTACAACCCTAATGGATGACTTTGAGTGGTTCAAGACTACAGTGGAGGAAGGAACTTAAGATGTGGCAGAAATAATAAGAGAACTAGAATCAGAAGTGGAGTCTGAAGATGTGACAATTGCTACAATACCCTAAGAAAATTTTAACAGATCAGGCGTTGCTTCTTAAGGATGAACAAAGAAAGCTGTTTCTTGAAATGGAATTTATACCTGGTGAAGATGTTGGAATGACTGTAGAAATGACAAGACTGTTGAAATGATGACAAAGGATTTAGAATTTTATAGTTGATAAAGCAGCAGCAGGGTTTGAGAGGGCTGACTCCAATTTTGAAAGAAGTTCTACTGTACTTAAAATGCTATCAAACAGCAATGCATGCTACAGAGAAATCATTTGTGAAAGGAAGTCAATAGATGCAGCAGTTGATCATTATTATTATTATTATTTTTTTAATGGTGGCAGTATGGTTTATTAAGCTGTACCTTAGTATAGGTGCTGGGGCTTGCCCATGGTGCTCTTAATGTACAAAGCCTGTACATTCTGCCAATTTTTCTTGAGCAATGACACCAGGAAGTTAACAGCTAAGTGGATGTTGTACACAAGCTCATCACCTGTCATCTTCATGTGGGCAACAGCCTCTGTCAGATACAGCACTCCTTCATCTGGAACTTGATCATGGACTTCACCTCATCAACTCTGGCCACCATGTTCTCACTGGGGGTCAGCAAGGGAACTTGCCAGCATTATTAAGGCCTGGGCCCAGGATTCATGGGATCTGCTTGATCACAGACTCTGGAGCCAAAAAGGCATCATACTTCTTGGCCATCTTCTTGACAAGCTTCTTATTTTTGTTGAGTTTCTTCAACACCTCAATGCCCATGTGGGAGATTATCCACAGCCTTGGCCTCATCACAATGCTGCTGGTCCCCCAAAACATATATGGAGAACTTGGGGCGGAGAGTGGACTTAAGCCTGACGGTGCTGAGAAGGGTTTGTCCTTCTGAGGTCATAGTTCTTCAGGCTGATCTTTAGCTCCACCATCTCCAAAACCTTCTGGCGCTTGCACTGGTTCCCGTGTAGGACTTTCCACACTGCCTCGTACAGGGTGGCACGGGAGACTTTGCTGCTCATGGTGCCTCACACCGCAATAACCAGAAAAAAGCTATTGTCTTATTTTTTTTAATTGCCATAGCCACCCCAATCTTCAGCAACCTCCACCCTGATCAGTCAGCAGCCATCAACCTCAAGGCAAGACCCTCCACCAGCAAAAAGATTACGACTCACTGAAGGTATCAATGATGGTTAGCATTTTTTAGCAATAAAGTATTTCTTAAATGAAGCTATATGCATTAATTTTTAGACATAAAGCTACTGCACACCTAACAGATGACAGTATAGTGTAAACGTAACTTTTATATGCACTGGGAAATCAAAAACTTCGTGACTCACTTTATTGCAATATTCACTTTATTGTGGTGGTCTGGAATCAAACCCACAACCTCTCCAAAGTATGCCTGTATATCACTGGGAGCAGTGATTTTGGTGTTCTTTTCATGTTATTAAAATACTATGAATATGGGTATCACTACAGGCTATGTGTATATTCGTGGAAAAATTAGAAGATACATATGGAAGTTTGAAATGTTTATTGAAACAAGTACACAACACTGAATATTTTAAAACATTACAAATAATCACAACATCTCACTACACAATGTGTTTTATATGTATGTATGTAAATATATATATACACACATATTTAAACTTTGCTTCATCTTTCAACTTTTTATCTGCGTAAAAAGAAGAACACTTTCCTCATTCAGGAGATTTCTGATGTTGTAATAATTACCTAGAAATAAAGTGATAAGAAAATTAAAAATTATTTCCATAGGAATCATTCCCTTTTGATTAAATGTTTAGTCATCACTAAGACCTATTACAGTATATAGAGGCAAATTTTTTTAAAAAATCATGTAACAACAAATAACTCTTATTTAATTCCATGAACTGAAAAATCCAAGGACCATCTGTGATCCAGATAAAGCTTAAAACAATGTAAATTTCACATCATTTTGATAATGAGTGCAAAAACAAATTAGACAAGGGTGCAGATAGGAAAAAAAAAATCTCCCTCTGAACCCAATCATGTTTTGGGGTGTTTTTTTTGGTTTTTTTAATTGAAGTATAGGTGAATTACAATGTTATATTAGTTTCAGGTATACAACAGTGATTCAATTATTTTTATAGATTATACTCCATTTAAAGTTATTGTAAAATATTTTCTATATTCCCTGTGCTATACATTACATCCTTGTATCTTATTTATTTTATACCTTGTAGTCTGTACCTCTATTCCTCTTCCCCTATCTTGCCCCTTCCCTCTACCCCTCTCCCCACTGGTAACCACTAGTTTGCTCTCTGTATCTATGAGTCTGATTCTGTTTTTTATATTCATTTGTTTGTGTTCACAACAGTGTTGGCACATACAAAGGACTATATAAATATAGCTATTATTATTGTCTCCTTTCATTAGAATGTAAGCTCCATGAGGGCAGGGATTTTTTTATGTATCCCACACCCTTAGAGCAATGCTTGGTAGACTCTCAATCACATTTGTTGAATGAATGAATGAATGAATGAACAAATTAAAATTCCTATCTCCAAAGACTTGTGCTCCAATAGCTGATGAAGCACACTATTCTGTATGTTTAAAATAACCAACTAAAAACTGTTTGACTACATAATGTCTTTGAGATAACATAGGGGAATAATTTTCTTTCTATTCTGGATACAACGTATCTTCTATTTTTATATTCAGCAATTAGCAACTCATTCAATTTTCATGTACCGAAACACTGATATACTTATCTAATAAAAAAAATTAAAAGAAAATATGCACCAAATTTCTTTGGCATCAATCACATCATGCTTCATTTTGACCACTGTGGCTTCCATTTTCATGGTGCTCATGAGCAACTATATAAGTATTCAACTATACAAAAGAAAAGGTTTTTAATTATTCTTACCTGAAGGAACATAGAATGAATCCCCAGTTGTTATTACATAAGGTGTTTCGTGTAAGGTACATAAAAGGTCACCAAAGTTAACATAAAAAATCTGTAAAATTAAAAATTAAAATCTCATTTCAAATTGTAACACCACAACAAATACACTCCAAAGAAACTTAAAAGTAAATGTGGTAGGCAGAATAACAGCCCTCCAAAGATATCAATGCTCTAATCTCCAGAATTTGTTATGTCACATGGCAAAGGAGACCTCGAGATGGTGAGATTATCCTGGATTACCTAAATGGGCCCAATCTAATTACATAAACCTTACTTGAAAGTGGGCAATTTTCCTACTGGAAGCAGACGAGAGATGAAGCAGAGGAGAAGTCAGAGAAATTTGAAGCATGAAAAGGGCTTTCACTGTTGCTAGCACTGAAGATAAGAGAGCCATAAGCCAAGGAGTATAGACTATTTCTAGACACCCCAGCCAACAGCCAGTGAGGAAACAGGAACCTCAGCCCTACAGCCACGTGAAACTGAATTCTGCCAACAACCTGAATGAATTTGAAACACTCATTCTAAAAGCCTTCAGAGGGGAATACAGATCTCACAACACCTTGATTCCAGCCTAGTGATACTCTAAACAGAGTACTCAGCCAAGCCCACCTGATTTCTAACCTATGTAACTGTGAGATAATAAGTGAGGGTTGTTTAAATTTGTGGTAATTTGTTAAAGCAGTAATAGAAAACTAGTACAGGAAAACATTTCTTTTGTTCTTCCTTACTATTTACCAGTTTATGAAAATTCAGAACCACTGTAAAGAATATCACTTAGCTATACTAGAAAAATAGCTAGGTTTTATGTACACCTCTTTAAAGGTTACATGCTTGGTATATGTAACTTAATCTGACTGACGAATCAAAGAGAGAACAAAAAGCAAAAAAAAAAAAAGTACATTTAAACAAGCATCAACATTAAGTAAGAGGATAAATATAGTGCTCAGTCATACAGGCTTCCATATTCAAACACAGCAAATTTTACATTTTATATATAGATAGCACCTGGCAATGACCTATTTTTTTGACAACTAAATACAAAATGTAGGGCCTTCAAACTCTGAGATTCAAATTCTGAGATTCAGCCATCAAGAATATTTTGCCTCAGAGAAATATGCCTTCTCCTTTTCTTCTTACCACTTTTGTAAAATGGGCCTAAAATACCAGAAAAATGAGAGCAGCTAGCACTTATCCAGCACTTACCCCATGCCAGCCACTGTTCTAAGCACTTCATTTTTACTCATTTAATGTATGCATCTACCAATGAGACAGTACTATTTTAATAGCTTTTCACAGATGAAGAAAATGAGGCACAGAGAAGTGTAACTTTCCAAGGTCACAATGTAAATGGAAGAGCTGAAATTTGAACTCAGGTACTTTGATTCCAGAATCCATGTTCTTAGCCACTACAATATACTCTCTCAATGGAACACTCTTAAAGGGTTCTAAAGGTATTTTTATAATTTAATAAAAGAAATATATTTATTACATCCAAAAAAATTTGCCTAAAAAAAGGAACACACACACTACCCAGAAAGTCAAGCAGGTATTTATAGATGTTTTTTCCTTATCTATTCAGTTTGGCTCTCTATGCACACCTCTCCCCATTTCTGCAAACATTTTACTAAGAATGCTTTTGAAATACACAAAAATAGAATGATGACCTCCCATAAATAAATATTGAACCGTGATACCCTGTTCTTTTCAAAGTCTGATTCCCCCATTCCATATTATTTTGAAATAAATGCCCAGCATCATAAACCATCTGTAAATATTTCAATGTGTACTGAAAGACCAAAGTCCTTTTTTAAAACGACAACACTGTTGTCACACATAAAAATAAATGAATATTTAGTGTTAAACGCCCAGTCAATATTCAAATTTCCAGTTGTCTCTTCAATGTCTTACTTTTAAGGGTTTGTTTGAATTGGGTTCCAAGTAAGAGTCACATATGGTCAGTGCTTGATCTATCTTTTAAAGCACTCAATCTATTGAGTGGTTATCAATTTGGGGGTGATTTTGTTCCCTCAGGGGACAATTGGCAATGTCTGGGAACATTTGTAATTCTCACAACTAGAGGGGTACTACTGGAATCTAGTGTGTAGAGGCCAGGGTTGCTTCTAAACCTCTTACAATGCACAGGATAGCCTCCCTACAACAAAGAATTATTGAGTCCAAAATGTCAATAGTGCCACAGGTGAAGACCCTGATCTCTATACATTCCACGTGGTTGTCTTTTTTATTCCTTGCACCTTATTAAAGAAATCAAGCAGCAAAATTTGTTTTAAAAATCTTTACACAGCTGGATTTTGCTTATTACTACGCCAGGTTGTCATCTGAAAAGTCTGCCATTCTTTATTTCCTGTAAATTGGTGGTTAGATCTAAGGACTTAACTTCAGGTGGTTGTGTGTGGGTTTTGTTTTTTTTTAAAGAAGGTGGGGAAGGCAAGACTACTTCATAGACAGTGTTGTATTCTTCCATCAGGAGACACATAATGTCTGGTTGTGCTCTTTTTAGATGTTAGTAGACAATGATGCTAGAACCAATAGTTTATTGGGTGTTGTAAAATGGTAATAGTCCATTCTAACATTCATTCTTCATTTATTAATTGGACTATTTCTAAAAAGGATAAACTTCCCCATATCTATTATTTGATTACCTAGTAGTACAGTTTATATGAGAACAGCAGAATAAATGTTTAATTATTTTCCTTTACTTACCATATTTGTCAAAGTGAGTTGGCTTCCTAGAATTCTCCGACAGTGATGAATTAAGTTTTTCTTTTTGTAGTAGCCTTACAAATTCATGGATTTAGATATAATTGATGTGTATCAACCCAATGAAGTTATTCTTATTGATACTCAAGTTTTCATATCTTTGTCCAGAGACAGCATCTTCAAGTTGGATCCTGAGACCTTATGACCCAATCCTAATGGTCTTTGATAGTCTGCTATCAGGTATGATAAATATTCCAAGCTCAGTCCCAGGCCTGGAATCAGACATTTCTCTAAGGAACTCTGGTTCCTTTAAGTGTGTTGCTATCACTTTTTTGATTTTTTACCTCTGGAACAATTATTGTCTAGTTTTTCATATAGTTCTACCTTTTGATTTATTTGGGTTTTTTCTCTCTTCTGGTTTTTGACTGGTCTTCCACATCACTTAACTTTAATATTTTCCATTTCTTTTTTTTCTAAAAACATTAATTAATTTATTTATTTGGCTGCATTGGGTCTTAGTTGCAGCATGTGGGATCTTTCACTGCAGTGCGCAGGCTCTTTGTTGCAATGCGTGGGCTTCTCTCTAGCTGTGGCGCATGGGCTTAGTTGCCCCACGGCATGTGGGATCTTAGGTCCCCAACCAGGGATTGAACCTGCATCTGCTGCATTGGAATGCAGATTCTTAACCACTGGACCACCAGGGAAGTCCCAATATTTCCCATTTCTTAATACCCTTTTGTTTTCTAGGAGAGCTCCACAACAAACTCCCATAGTTAATTTGTTCATTCTTCTGTGGTTTGAATTTAACAAATCTACCACTGCTACTTTCTGTCTTACTCATTATCTAGACCTGAGTTTGAAAGAAAGAGTTAATGGCTTATGCTGGTTCTCCACCTTGCCCTTTAGTTTCTCAAAAGCATATATTTAAAAGTGTGCTTCATTTTGTAAAAATGTAAAAATACTCCCCTTGTTATTTAAAAAGAACCTTTAAGTCTAGTTTTCATTATAAAAACTTAAAGGCAATATTTAGAAGAAACAAAACTAAACTATAATCACCTACTGACATGTTATTTTCTATAGTTCCTTCAAGGTTCTGTCATTTTCATTTTTAATTTCTACTCAGAAAAATATAAAAAGAATTTTCTACTTTTCAGTTTCCTTAAATATTTATCCTAAAGGTGTTCCTATATGGCTATTCTGCAAAATAATATACTTAAATTAATATAAAAATGTTTAGTATAGCACCTGGAACATGTAAGTGCTATATAACTGATTATCATATATAATGGTTTATCTCATTACTAAGTCAAAATATAATATAACCATTTTTTTCCTGCAGCACACATTTCAGTGATTTCCAATTTTGCAATTACTGTCTATGTTAAAATAAAGAGCTACATATGTTCAAACACTTCCAAACATTTACTATTCAATATTCCTTTTTTAAAGGAATAAAGGCATTATAGCTTAATGGGTAACTACAGTTAGTTCAATGATGACATTTCATAATGCTTATTTTCATTATTAATTGTTCCTTAATGATTACACAGGGATTATCTATTACTTTAGTTAGTTTAATATGTTATATTTACTCTTTTAATACCACCTGGCGATCTATGACATTTTAAGATTGGATTAAAGAATATTTTTAAATACTTTAGATCTGGATTCTACATACTATACTGATGTAGCAATAAATTATTATTTTACTCTTATGTGTATCTTTTCCTTTCCCTGCCTTGATTTGCCCTTCTTAGTTAATAAAACTGAAGGGTCCTGATGCTCTTTCTGTTTCTCCTTTGTGGGCTTTCATTTTATCAGTAAAAAGAACTGTTTTGAACCATGATTTCACAGGTTCCTGAAATGTTACTTACTGAAAGATGTACCTCAGATGTGACATGTTTTAAATGCTGGTATATTAAATATTCTTTAAATCTGGTGATTTTCAAAATCTTTCATTTTCAAATTCAAAATGCAAAAATTATCTGATATAAATACAATGTTATAGGGGTGTGTGTCTCCAGTGAGAAAGAGACAGAGAGACAGACTCAGAGAAGAGAGACTCACCTTGAGTCTATTTATAACTTCAGCCAATAATACTGCTATATACAGTAATATATTCTTTAATACTTATTGAAGCAACTAGCTCCCAGTCCTCAATCTGCTGTTACACTTAATCTCAATAATCCCCTCCAGCTCTAAAATTCTAATGATTTGTTTGCAAAACTAATTTGAAGGATTCTTTTTTTTTTTTTTTTTTAATTTTGCGGTACGCGGGCCTCACTGTTGTGGCCTCTCCCTTTGTGGAGCACAGGCTCTGGACGCGCAGGCTCAGCGGCCATGGCTCACGGGCCTAGCCGATCCGCGGTATGTGGGATCTTCCCGGACCGGGGCACGAACCCGTGTCCCCTGCATCAGCAGGCGGACTCTCAACCACTGCGCCACCAGGGAAGCCCTCAAGGAATCTTTTAAGTAAAGACAATTCCCTAAACTTCTGAATCTCAAGCCTATACTGCTATGCACAAAACAAGTGCTTTTAAACAGCCATTGGTTGACTGAATTTAAACAGATGAAAAAAACTAAAAAATTTTCTGTGCACTATAGTAATCATATATCATTTCTGAGGAAATAGCATTTTTAAGGCTTCATCAAGTCCAACAAATCAGAGTTGTGCCAAGAGCAAAACATAAATATATGGAAAAATACACTCACCAATGTGTCTAGGCCTACATGCTGCTTTCCCTTTTCTTGATGTGGTCCTAATATCAATTTTCCAGTAGAAAAAAATGGTGTATCCAATGTTTTATATACTTTCAACTCACCATGTTCAACACAAAATTGGTATGTATCTCGTGGCCTTACAAGATCTAAGGGAAAAAAAATAATATAAGTACAAAGTAATAGCAATGACATTTCTCTGACACAGCATATACACACATATATAGACATAAACCTGCCTTAGAAAGATAGATGTGATTAATATCACTGACTCTGGAGCTAGAATGCCACAGGTCAGATCCTATCTCTGTCTTACAAGCTGTGTGAACTTAGCCAAGTTGCTTATCCTCTCTATTTGTGCCTACATTTTCTTTTCTATAAAATGGGGTAATAATACCTCATCTATGTTAGAGCTGTGAATATCAAATGACTTAAAGTGTGTAAAGTATTTAAAACACTGGCACAAAGTAAGCATTAGGTAAGTCTTGGCTATTAATAATAACAATGGTAGTATTACTATTTTTCCCATAATAGCTCAGACAGAAAACAAAATCAGCTAAGAGATAAGAAAGGATTCCTATCTTTAAAAAGTTTAACATAGCCACAATACAAATGTATCATCATCATGTCAATAAATTCCTTCGTGCTTGCTTGACTGATTATTAAATAACAAGATTTTAATTTATTTATCAGGTAAAGCCTGTAAGAAACCAGAGTTCTAACTGTAGCTCACAAATTACTATATCATTTTTTTTTTTTTTTTTCGGTACGTGGGCCTCTCACTGTTGTGGCCTCTCCCGCTGGCGGAGCACAGGCTCCGGACGCACAGGCTCAGCGGCCATGGCTCACGGGCCTAGCCGCTCTGCGGCATGTGGGATCTTCCCAAACCGGGGCATGAACCCATGTCCCCTGCATCGGCAAGTGGACTCTCAACCACTGCGCCACCAGGGAAGCCCTACTTAGGAAGCCCTAAGCACTTTTTAATTTCCCTTTTACTTACAACCTTTTCCAGACCTGTAATTAATATATTTTTCTATCATCAGCTTCTGACTGTACTCCCACAGACTACAGGATATAGAAAATACATAGGCTCAAGAAACAAAAACATGAATTCTTGACAACACACAACTTTTTTAACCTGATACAGTATAGCAATGTTTTTAGTTAAGACACTTCACTAAACAAAATTCTCTGTGCTTCTACCTCTGTTGCCAAATAAACAATCTGGAATATAGAAATAACTTTGCTACTTAAGATATCAAATGGAACTTATGCCATAGTCAAAATGTTAAGTGTAAATACTCCCTCTCTGGTTTGAGATATCTGTCCTCTGACTTGGGATAAATAGTCCCAAGTACTCACTGGTACAGTCATAACAGTTGTTAAAATATTTAAATATTTCCTGTATGTATATATTCCCTGGTTGGTAAATAGCTGAGTGTCCCCTACTTAACCCCACCACTCTATAGCCCATCCCTTGGGACCTCCCATGTTGTCCTAGACACTAAATGTTTAATGCCTATTAAGTACAGAAGGTGGCTTCCAGGACCCTGTACCAGCCTTAAGGTTCAGCATGGCATTTGTTTGGCTGACTGATGCCCTTGCTAGTCATCTCCAGAAAGGTTTTATACCCCAGATACCAATATTGGCATCTCACAGCACCAAAGGCTGTCTAAATCCTGCCACAATCCCCATCTGGTCTCACAGTAAGAGTGTATCCAGGAGTCTGCCAGTTAACTTGCTAGATTTCCCCATGAACAGCCCCAGTAAGAGTGTATCCGGGAGTCTGCCAGTTAACTTGCTAGAGTTCCCCATGAACAGCCCCTGTCCGCTTGTGTCCTCATGGTCAAAGAAGTCCTGGACCCTAATGGCGGAGACAACACTCCTGATGGTAGCACTTGTATCACAGAGGACAAATGCATGGTACTATATGTACCCTGGAGGTTGTCTGCCATCAGTTCCCCTAGTGTAGTCCTCATACAGGCTGCTTAGTTGAATTAGACTCTCTACTAGACTTTGGCTCTGAAAGATCTGGGGAGAGAAAGGGAAAGCAGACAAGCCAGACTTCAGTTTGTCCTTATTAGTTGTTAAATTAAGTATTCTCAATATCAACCCTGATCTTACCCATAAGAATAATCTCTCGTGTTTCTGGGTCCTTTACCCTCGTTGGCTGCAAAGGATCTCCCAGAGGTACATTCAGATTTTCCACGAATTTATTCTCTGCAAAAGAAATACCACTGAAATCTTACTTAAAATTCTTTTCCATTAAAAAAAATCTAGTATGAAATACAGCTATGGACAAGTTGTAAATGAAAATTGCCAGAGGCGTATCTTTTTCCTGTTTATCAATGACCGCTTTGATAAACAAAAATTCAAAAATCACAATGATTTACCACAGAAGCAAACATCCTAAACTTATTTTCTGACAACTTTTGAATTCTTGCATCATCAAGAAGTTAAATGGTGTTTTGCATATTCTCTAAGAGAGCTGAAGTATACAATACACTTTAAAAAGAATTCTTTAACATGTTTATTTTAACCATAATTCGAGCACAGAAAAGATAAGCTTCATTTGACAGGTCAATTTACTCAGGTGGAAATGTTTTACACTCTGCTATTAATGATTTTTTTAAAAGAATAAAATTAGTTTACTTTCAAAATCTGAAAAAAAGTGGACATTAAAAAGATAATTTACCCTGAAGTAGTAGTATATCTGAAGCTTTTAGAGATATATTTCAAAATTTGCAAAGAGCTACTTCTCAAAGCACTGTTATAAAATAAGGAATAAGTTCATACTTCTTTCATCATTATCAAGACAGATCCTTTTCCTATTAACTATTGTATTGACTCTTCCCAAGTTTCCTTTTGCTTTCCTTTTAGATGATACTTTGTCTGGGGACAGTATTCCACCAATCACAAATCCTCCTGAAATTTAACAACAACAAAAAAAAAGGTAAATTATCATACCTGGCAGAGTGAAAATCTTGAAACAAAACTCATTAAATTAATACAGCACGTTTCCTTTCAAAGTATCAAAGAATACATTAGTTTTACCACACTCTACAGTTAAAAATTCAAACAACATTTGAATAGAGACAATTTCACTTGTCTCTATCCTAAATCTAGAAGCACTGATGAGACATGACTGAATGATCTCTGTTGCTTGAAATCAAGTCATCAGTGGAAGTGTAAAAAACAAAGAACACAAAGATCAGCAATGAACTATTTATAGTAATCCACATGTCAGTTTAGTCCTTTGACTCAGAAATATACACCAAAAGAAAGGAAATAACTTCACGATAACACTCACTATACTTTCTTTCCCACCCTCTACAATTTTTGTAGAAAAATATAAGAAAATAGAATGAGAATAATAATGGGGAATACTTAATCTTTGACAGTTATAATTTTCTCATGTTCTGATCTAATGCTTCATTTTACGCAATTAAAAACCTTGCTAGGTAGTATAAAAATAATAACACTCTATCAAGCCACATGCTCACCTCAAATTGCTACCAAAAAGAAAACAAATCAGCATCTCTATAGTAATCAGAGAAATCTGGACTTGAATCTATTGTCACATTTTTGGAGGATGATGAATAAATAAGGTAATGTATGTAAATACATAAGACAGCACTTGGCATGTAATGTACCTAAATAAATTGTAGCGATTATCATTATTATTATTTTGAGACACTAAAGCATAAATTTTACCAGATGGCCTTCCTTGATAATCTATTCGCTCCCCTCTCCAATATTCCAAAGGTTTTGATCGTGTTCTCATGGTCCTGCGAACATTTGGTGTGTTGGAGGGCAATACTGTAAAAAGACATCAGACAAAAAATGCACATATATGTTTAGTTGGATGATACTCTGCAGTGAAAAGATTGATATTACTTTCTAGAACACAAATGCTTTTAGACAAAACACTAGAAAAACAAATTTTAAGACATATTTGTGTTATTAAAGAAATGCCAAGCTACTAGATTGGAAAAGATTTAAAAACATGGTAACATTCACGGTTAATGATGTTAAAGGTACACCGGAATTCTCATATATTGTAGGTAGAAATGTAAACTGATTGATGACAATTTGACAATACCTATAATTGTAATACTGTTTGACGTAGAAATTTCATCTTTAGAAAATGAGTTTGCAAAATATTCACAAAAATGGGCAAAGATATAGGTGTTAAGTACATTCATGGTAGTACTGTTCATAATAGAAACAGAAAAGAAAAAGCAAAAAGCAAACTGAAAACCACCTAAATGCTCCACAATAGGAAGTTTATAAATCAGGGGTGGTTATGTATACATGTGTTTGTGTGTATACACACATATCTATTCGTTTTATGTGAACAAGGCAAAGTTCTATATACTAAGTTTGTTGGCTACATAATCAACTTCCTATGTTCTTACTTACTTCTGGTTTGCTGGAGTTGTCCAATTCTGAAAGTGGTTTAACAAAATCTCCCAGTCTAACTGTATTGTTTAAATTAAAATCTCCTTGCTTTTCCTTAGTTTTTTTCCTTTACACATTTTAGTTGCTAGGTTGTTTGGTACATAGTAGTTTATGATTTTTCTATCTTCTTCATAAAGTGCTAATTTTATTATTACAAGTCCTTCATCCTGTTCAGCACTTTTAACCTTAAATTTCAATTCACCTAATATTAAAAAATATACTTTCTTTCTGTTGATATTAGCCTACTTAATTCTTTGATAATCTTCTATTTTAAAACCTGTTTTAAGTATTTCTTATAAACACATAGGTAAGTTTGTTTTGTTTAACCAAATCTGATAGTCTCTATCTTACTAGAGGAATTCAATCCATTCACACTTATTTAGTATAACAAGTAATACACATCTATTTATTTCTTCCATTTTACTTTATATTTACAGGTTATTTTACATCAGTGATTCTTTTTCTCCCTCATTCTCACTGGTTTGGTCAGAATACCATTTCTTCCTCCATACCCCAAACCTTGGTCATTTCAAAGTTTACTGTGCTTTTTCACTCTAATATTGGTTACCTTCCCATTCCTGACACTCAACAGTCATACTCATTTCTCCATCATTATATTAAAAACTATATCCCCGGGGCTTCCCTGGTGGTGCAGTGGTTGAGGGTCCGCCTGCCGATGCAGGGGAGACGGGTTCGTGCCCCGGTCCAGGAAGATCTCACATGCCGCGAAACGGCTGGACCCGTGAGCCATGGCTGCTGAGCCTGCGTGTCTGGAGCCTGTGCTCCGCAACGGGAGAGGCCACAACAGTGAGAGGCCTGCATACAGCAAAAAAACAAACAAAAAAAACTATATCCCCTACCAAGATGTTATCGTCTCCTTTTTCTCATTTAGTAAAATGAAACTTTTAGACTACTTTTATTACCCCTCTTCCACTCCTACTCTCCTCCCCACCACACCAAGTTTTGTTAAGATAGTGTGGATTTCAAGCTATCACTGCAAAAATCCTTACTTAGTACTTATAAATCCCCAATCATATTAGCATTTAGTAGTAGACACATCCTAAGGTGTGAGCAATGAGACACACCTTTATATAATCCCCTTCCCTGGGATACATGTGGAACCTATGACACACCCAACACAATATGGCAAAAGCAATGGGAAGTCACTTCTGTGATTACATCATGATCATACATATAAGACACTGCCAGAAGGAGAGAAAAATTCTTCCTTGCTCACTTTGGAGAAGCAAGCTGCCATACCGTGAAGGGTCTATGAAAAGGGTCATGCGACAAGGAACTGCAGGTGACCCCTAGAAATCGAGACTAGTGGCCCATGGCTCACAGACACCAAGGAAACATGTACCTCAGTCCTACAATTCCAAGGAACTGAATTCTGCTAACAACTACATGAGCTTGTGGTGGTTAACAGGACCTCGAGCCTCAGGTAAGATCATGGCCCAGGCTGAGACGTTGGACTGCAGCCTGTGAAACCCTTGAACAGAGGACCCAGCTAATTTGTGCCTGAGCTCCTGACCCACAGAAACCAAGGGATAATAATGTGTGTTGTCTAAACAACTAAATTTGTAGTAATTTGGTACACAGCAACAGAAAACAAATATACATTGTTTAAATTTAACCACATATATTCAGAATCATTCCTCAGCACTGTTTCCTCTCTTTGAACTCATTTTTTACTTACATGATAGTTGGTTAGATTACCTTACATGGATATTTTACATAGCGGAAGCTAAACTTAATCTTGCGCTATCTGCAAAATAAATTCACTTATCAGAAAGAAAGATATCGTGGCTAGTTAAAACAAAGGACTGTAATGCATTTCTTTTTTTTTTTTACCATCTTTATTGGAGTATAACTGCTTTACAACGTTGTGTTAGTACCTACTGTATAACAAGGTGAATAAGCTATATGTATACATATATCCCCATATCCCCTCCCTCTTGCGCCTCCCTCCCGTCCTCGCTATCCCACCCATCGAGGTGGTCGCAAAGCACTGAGCTGATCTCCCTGTGCTATGCAGCTGCTTCCCACTAGCTATCTATTTTACATTTCGTAGTGTATATATGTCAATGTTACTCTCTCACTTCGTCCCAGCTTACCCTTCTCCCTCCCCGTGACCTCAAGTCCATTCTCTACATCTGCATCATTATTCTTGTCCTGCCCCTAGGTTCATCAGAATCTTTTTTTTTTTTTTTAAGATTCCATATATGTGTGTTAGCATACGGTATTTGTTTTTCTCTTTCTGACTTACTTCACTCTGTATGACAGACTCTAAGTCCATCCAACTCACTACAAGTAACTCAATTTCATTTCTTTTTATGGCTGAGTAATATTCCATTGTGTGTATGTGTGTGTGTGTGTGTGTGTGTGTATATATATATATATATATATATATATATATATATATATGCCACGTCTTCTTTATCCATTCATCTCTTTATGGACACTTAGGTTGCAGTCATGTCCTGGCTATTGTAAATAGTGCGGCAATGAACACTGTGGTACATGACTCTTTTTGAATTGTGGTTTTCTCAGGTATGTGACCAGTAGTGGGACTGATGGGTCATATGGTAGTTATATTTTTAGTTTTTTAAGGAACCTCCATTCTGTTCTCCATAGTGGCTGTATCAATTTACATTCCCACCAACAGTGCAAGAGGGTTCCCTTTTCTCCACAACCTCTCCAGCATTTATTGTTTGTAGATTTTATGATGATGGCCATTCTGGCTGGTGTGAAGTGATGCCTTATTGTAGTTTTGATTTGCATTTCTCTAATGATTAGTGATGTTGGGCATATTTCCATGTGTTTGTTGGCAATCTGTATATCTTCTTTGGAGAAATATCCATTTAGGTTTTCTGCCCACTTTTGGACTGGGTTTTTTATTGATATTGAGCTACATGACCTGCTTGTATATTGTGGAGATTAATCCTTTGTCAGTTGCTTCATTTGCACATATTTTCTCCCATTCTTAGCACTGTCTTTTCGTCTGGTTTATGGTTTCCTTTGCTGTGCAAAAGTTTTAAAGTTACATTAGGTCCAATTGTTTATTTTTGTTTTCATTCCCTTTACTCTAGGAGGTGGGTCAAAAAGGATCTTGCTGTGATTTATCCCATGGAGTGTTCTGCCTATGTTTTCCTCTAAGAGTTTTACAGTGTCTGGCCTTACATTTAGGCCTTTAATCCATTTTGAGTTTATTTTTGGGTATGGTGTTAGGGAGTGTTCTAATGTCATTCTTTTACATGTAGCTATCCAGTTTTCCCAGCACCACTTATTGAAGAGGCTGTCTTTTCTCCATTGTATATTCTTGCCTCCTTTATCAAAGATAAGGTGACCATATGCGCATGGCTTTATCTCTGGGCTTTCTATCCTGTTCCATTGATCTATATTTCTGTTTTTTTTGCCAGTACCATACTGCCTTGATTACTGTAGCTTTGTAGTACAGTCTGAAGTCCAGGAGCCTGATTCCTCCAGCTCTGTTTTTCTTTCTCAAGATTGCTTTAGCTATTCGGGGTCTTTTGTGTTTCCATACAAATTGTGAAATATTTTGTTCTGGTTCTGTGAAAAATGCCATTGGTAGTTTCACAGGGATTGCACTTAATCTGTAGATTGCTTTGGGTAGTATAGTCATTTTCACAATGTTGATTCTTCCAACCCAAGAACATGATATATCTCTCCATCTGTTTGTATCATCTTTAATTTCTTTCATTAGTGTCTAATATTTTTCTCTATACAGGTCTTTTGTATCCTTAGGTAGGTTGATACCTAGGTATTTTATTCTTTTTGTTGCAATGGTAAATTGGAGTGTTGCCTTAACTTCTCTTTCAGATTTTTCATCATTAGTGTTTAGGAATACAGGAGATTTCTGTGCATTAATATTGTATCTTGCTACTCTACCAAATACATTGATTAGCTCTAGTAGTTTTCTGGTAGCATCTTTAGGATTCTCTATGGATAGTATATCATCTGCAAACAGTGACAGTTTTACTACTTCTTTTCCGCTTTGGATTCCTTTTATTTCTTTTTCTTCTCTGATGGCTGTGGCTAAGGCTTCGAAAACTATGTTGAATACTAGCGGTGAGAGTGGGCAACCTTGTCTTGTTCCTGATCTTAGAGGACATGGTTTCAGTTTTTCACCATTGAGAACGATGTTGACTGTGGATTTGTCATATATAGCTTTTACTATGTTGAGTTAGGTTCCCTCTATGCCGACTTTCTGGAGAGTTTTTTCATAAATGGGTGTTGAATTTTGTCAAAAGCATTTTCTGCATCTATTGAGATTATTATATGGTTTTTAATCCCTCAATTTGTTAATATGGTGTATCATTATTAATTGATTTGCGTATACTTAAGAATCCTTGCATTCCTGGGGTAAACCCCACTTGATCATGGTGTATGAACCTTTTAATGTGCTGTTGGATTCTGTTTGCTAGTATTTTGTTGAGGATTTTTGCATCTATGTTCATCAGAGATACTGGCCTGTAGTTTTCTTTTTTTGTGACATCTTTGTCTGGGTTTGGCTTCAGGGTGATGGTAGCTTTGTAGAATGAGTTTGGGAGTATTCCTCCTTCTGCTGTATTTTCGAAGAGTCTGAGAAGGATGGGTGTTAGCTCTTATCTAAATGTTTGACAGAATTTGCCTGTGAATCCATCTGGTCCTGGGCTGTTTATTGGAAGATTGTTAATCACAGTTTCAATTTTAGTGTTTGTGATTGGTCTGTTTATATTTTCTATTTCTTCCTGGTTCAGTCTCGGAAGGTTGTACTTTTCTAAGAATGTGTCCATTTCTTCCAAGCTGTCCATTTTATTGGCATAGAGTTGCTTGTAGTCTAATCTCCCGTGATCCTTTGTATTTCTGCACTGTCAGTTGTTACTTCTCCGTTTTCATTCCTAATTCTGTTGATTTGAGTCTTCTCCCTTTTTTCTTTATAAGTCTGGCTAATGGTTTATCTATTTTGTTTATCTTCTCAAAGAACCAGCTTTTAGTTTTACTGATCTTTGCTACTGTTTTCTTCATTTCTTTTTCACTTATTTCTGATCTTATCTTTATGAATCGTTTCCTACTGCTAACTTTGGGTTTTCTTGTCCTTCTTTCTCTAATTGCTTTAGGTGTAAGGTTAGGTTGTTTATTTGAGATTTTTCTTGTTTCTTAAGGTAGGATTGTTTTGCTATAAACTTCCCTCGTAGAACTGCTTTTACTGCATCCCACAGGTTTTGGGTCATCGTGTTTCCGTTGTCATTTGTTTCTAGGTATTTTTTTATTTCCTCTTTGATTTCTTCAGTGACCTCTTGGTTATTCAGTAGCGTATTGTTTAGCCTCCATGTGTTTGTATATTTTACAGTCTTTTTCCTGTAAATGATATCTAGTCTCATAGCATTGTGATCAGAAAAGATACTTGATACAATTTCAGTTTTCTTAAATTTACCAAGGCTTGATTTGTGACGCAACATATGGTCTATCCTGCAGAATGTTCCATGAGCACTTGAGAAGAAAGTGTATTCTGTTGTTTTTGGATGGAATGTCCTATAAATATCAATTAAGTCCATCTTGTTTAATGTGTCATTTAAAGCTTGTGTTTCCTTATTTATTTTCATTTTGGATGATCTGTCTATTGGTGAAAGTGGGGTGTTAAAGTCCCCTACTATGATTGTGTTACTGTCAATTTCCCCTTTTATGGCTGTTAACATTTGCCTTATGTATTGAGGAGCTCCTATGTTGGGTGCATATATTGTTACAATTGTTGTATCTTCTTCTTGGATTGATCCCTTGATCATTCTGTAGTGTCCTTCTTTGTCTCCTGTAATAGTCTTTATTTTGTCTGATAGAAGAATTGCTACTCCAGCTATCTTTTGATTTCCATTTGCATGGAATATCTTTTTCTATCCCCTCACTTTCAGTCTGTATGTGTCCCTAGGTCTGAAGTGGGTATCTTGTAGACAGCATATATACGGGTCTTCTTTTTATATCCATTCAGCCAGTCTGTGTCTTTTGGTGGGAGCATTTAGTCCATTTACATTTAAGGTAATTATCAATATGTATGTTCCTATTCCCATTTTCTAAATTGTTTTGGGTTTGTCATTATAGGTCTTTTCCTTCTCTTGTGTTTCCTGCCTAGAGAAGTTCCTTTAGCATTTGCTGTAAATCTGGTTTGGTGGTGCTGAATTCCCATAACTTTTGCTTATCTGTAAAGGTTTTAATTTCTCCATCGAATCAATTAGATCCTTGCTGGGTAGAGTAATCTTGGTTGCAGGTTTTTCCCTTTCATCACTTTAAATATGTCCTGCCACTCCCTTCAGGCTTGCACAGTTTCTGCTGAAAGATCAGCTGTTAACCTTATGTGGATTCCCTTGTATGTTACCTGTTGCTTTTCCCTTGCTGCTTTTAATACTTTTTCTTTGTATTTAATTTTTGATAGTTTGATTAATATGTGTCTTGGTGTGTTTCTCTTTGGGTTTATCTTGTATGGTACTCTCTGTGCTTCCTGGACTTGATTGTCTATTTCCTTTCCCATGTTTGGGAAGTTTTCAGCTATAATCTCTTCAAATATTTTCTCAGACCCTTTTTCTTTCTCTTCTTCTTCTGGGACCCCTATAATTTGAATGTTGGTGCGTTTAATGTTGTCCCAGAGGTCTCTGACTGTCCTCAATTCTTTTCATTCTTTTTTCTTTATTATGCTCCCTGACAGTTATTTCCACCATTTTATTTTCTAGCTCACTTGTCTGTTCTTCTGCCTCAGTTATTCTGCTATTGATTCCTTCTACAGTATTTTTAATTTCAGTAATTGTGTTGTTCATCACTGTTTGTTTGCTTTTTAGTTCTTCCAGATCCTTGTTAAATGTTTCTTGTATTTTCTCCATTCTGTTTCCAAGATTTTGGATCATCTTTACTATCATTACTCTGAATTCTTTTTCAGGTAGACTGCCTATTTCCTCTTCATTTGTTTGGTTTGGTGGGTTTTTACCTTGCTCCTTCATCTGTAACATATTTTTTTGTCCTTTTTTTTTTTTTTTTGATGGGTGGTGCTGTATTTCTGTCTTACTGGTTGTTTGGCCTGAGACGTCCAGCACTGGAGTTTGCAGGCACTTGGATAGAGCCAGGTCTTGGTCCTGAGATGAGGACCTCCAGGAGGCCTCACTCCGATTGATATTCTGTGGGGGCTGAGGTTCTCTGTTAGTTCAGCGGTTTGGACTCGCAGCTCCCACCACAGGAGCTCAGGCACGACCTTTGGCCTGATGACTAAGGTCCCACAAGCCTCGTGGCGCATAAAAAAAAAAAAGAAAGAGAAAAGGAGCAGTACAATATCAAAGAATAAAAAACAAAATAGGTCTTCCCTGGTGTCGCAGTGGTTGAGAGTCCGCCTGCCAATGCAGGGGACATGGGTTCGTGCCCCGGTCCGGGAAGATCCCACATGCCACGGAGCAGCTTGGCCCATGAGCCATGGCCGCTGGGCCTGTGCATCCGGAGCCTGTGCTCCGCAACGGGAGAGGCCACAACAGTGAGAGGCCCACGTACCGCAAAACAAATAAATAAATAAAAAATAAAATTAGAAAGATAAAAAATATATCAGGAAAAATAAAAGTATAGTAGAAACAACCAGTCACTGGGGGTTCATCCTGTCCCCTTAGGTGTCCGTGGTCCCCCACCAGTGCCTGGTAGGTGCCCTAGTTGTGAGGAGACATGAATTCCACATGCTCCTAGTATGCCATCTTGACTATGCCTGCCTCTGTAATACATTTCTGAAAGGCTATATATATTATTTTATTCTTCCAGAGTTACATACGTGAGTCGTGGCAGTCAGGTTTTGTTGGGTTTTTTTTTCTCCTTTATATGTAACTTTTCTGTCTGGAAGCTTTCTTCTATCCTTGAAATTCAGGAATTTTATTCACTTATGTCTAGAGATGTATCTTTTTCATTAATTCTCTCTGGCAGTTGGTAAACTTTCTCAAATTGCAGATCAAGCCTATCTTTACTCCAGGGAAGTTTTGTTTTTTTTTGTTTGTTTGTTTTTTGCGGTACGCGGGCCTCTCACTGTTGTGGCCTCTCCCGTTGCGGAGCACAGGCTCCGGACACCCAGGCTCAGCGGTCATGGCTCACGGACCCAGCCGCTCTGCGGCATGTGGGATCTTCCTGGACTGGGGCACAAACCCACGTCCTCTGCATCGGCAGGCGGACTCCCAACCACTGCACCACCAGGGAAGCCCAGAGAAGTTTTAACTAGTACTTTCTTTAACTGTTTTCATTCCTCCATCTGTTTCTTTTTTCCGGAAATCCTGTTATTTGCATGTTTTATCTGCTGTCTCCATGTTATTTCCACTGCATATTTTTTTTTTCATTGTTTCCATCTTTTTTTATATTTCTGTTCTGATGAATTTCTTCAATGTCAATACCAGCTACTAATTCAGCTCTCAACAGAAAATATATTTACTTTCAGTTCATGTACTGACTCTTTAAACTGAAAAATTATGCTTTAGCAACCAGAAAGCCTTCTATGATATAACTAGATCTCTGACAGTACTCATATTTCCTTCATTGTTAAAATTGTTATCCATCTACTACAATGGTTCTAGCACACCAGAAGCTGCCTACTGTTGCTAGGCATAATTCTTGATTTTCCTCTCTTGGGTTGCTGGAGCCCCTGCTCAGGGACACTTTTATTTCTCTTTGCCTACTCTGACTCTAGGCATATTCCACTCCAAGACAAGCATTAAGCACCGAGAAGTATAGCAGCCTCTCTTCACATGGGCCTACAAAATACTAACTGACAAGATGTGAGGTTCTGGTTGAAGCAATTAGAAAAAGCTTCATTCCTACAGGTTCTCTTCAGGTACAAGTGTAGAAGCCTCAAGTATAGGGGGAGAGATAAAAAGCCACTCCAGTTCCACAAAGGTGAGAGGTCCCATGAATCTTGACCAGCAAATATCTCTTTGAAAAGCATAGTTTTAATCCTCATGTGAGCCTCTCCATGGATTCCTTAGCTCCCAGCTTACTTATCCTAGTTACTGCTTTGTTTAGGTGTGAACTGGAAAAAACGGGAGAAGTTGTCAGGGATGCCATCTACCTAGCAGTTACATTTTATAGAATTCTCCACCCGAGCTTCTTAGCTTATCAGCTCCCTACTATAGAGCAATGAGTGAGAGGATTACAGGCTTCATAAATGGATGATAAAGAAACTCAGTGGCCTGTGATGATTACCATGAAATTCATGAAAACTAAATACAAGTTTTACTTTCTCTGACAATTAATCCAAATAATATTTTCCCCCTGCCTGAGAAAAAATTAAGTTATATTTAGAAATAAAGGTTTTATAATATGAAAATATTAAAAGAAAAGTAATCTTACCTAATTTGCGATGCACCTTGTTCTCTGGTGTTGAGTCAGACCTTTTTACTCTTGAATCATCTGCAAATTGCAGAAGCAATATCATGAGCAATGGCCACTAATTTCATGTTGAGTTAAAGTGTGCTACTCAGTCAACTTCAGTATAAATATTTTAAAATAAAATTCAACCTGAAAATACATTTTTTTTCTTAGAAAATAACAGTTCTTTACTTGGATGCATACTCCTTTTTTTTATAACATCTTTATTGCAGTATAATTTCTTTACAATATTGTGTTAGTTTCTGGTATATAACAAAGTGAATCAGCTATATGCATACATATATCCCCATATCCCCTCCCTCTTGTGTCTGCCTCCCACCCTCCTTATCCCACCCATCTAGGTGGTCGCAAAGCACTGAGCTGATCTCCCTGTGCTATGCAGCTGCTTCCCACTAGCTATCTATTTGACATTTTGTAGTGTATATATGTCAGTGTTACTCTCTCATTTCATCCCAGCTTACCCTTCTCCCTCCCCGTGTCCTCAAGTCCATTCTCTACGTATGTGTCTTTATTCCTGTCCTGCCCCTAGGTTTATCAGAACAATTTTTTTTTTTTTTTTTAGATTCCATGTATATGTGTTAGCATACGGTATTTCTCTCCTTCTGACTTACTTCACTCTGTAGGACAGACTCTAGGTCCATCCACCTCACTACAAATAACTCAATTTCGTTTCTTTTTATGGCTGAGTAATATTCCATTGTATACATGTGCCACATCTTCTTTATCCATTCATCTGTCAACCTGACAATACATTTTATTACTCCCTTTGCTTTTCACTGCTGAGAAATGAAGGCTAGTGAAAATCAGTATAATATGTCTCTAGATTTTGCTACAGTGAATATATCTTAAGGCGATAACAGTTACAAGTAACAAAAAACAAACAGGTTTTCTATTGCTTGTGGACTTTAAGTGAAATAAGCCACTGGGTGGATAAAAATGCAAGGAGTGATAATGAATAATTACTGTGTTAATAAAGTAATCTATGATTCTTAAAGTTGTAAATAGTGCAACCATACTGAATTTACTTAGCAGTGTGACAATCAGGTCAAGAGTTCTAAACTTGAGTGTGATAAATAGCATCTAAACATAACAACCATCAATTATTTCCCTTCCTATGCACAAACGCTGTTCTTTATCAAGAGGCAAAGTTTAATTGCCTTCTCCTTGAATCACCACTGGCCTTAGTGAGTTGCTTGACTAATGGAATGCACAGAAATGACATTCTGGGACTTCGAAAGCTAATTCCTCAGAAGACATGCAGGTGCCACCTGGATCTCTTGGAACTTCAGTCTGAGGAAAGACAGCCATCATTATGAAGACTGATTACCCCAAGACTGCCATGCTGTGAGGAAACCCAAGATAACCAAGTGGAAAGGCCATGTGGAGAAAAAGAGATGCTTGGCCAGCCCCCAATTATTTCAGCCACCCTGGCAAGGTACCAAATATATGAGTAAATAAGTCACCATGGATTTCCAGTCCAGCTGATATTTCAAGTGACTCCAGCCCCAGCAGCTTGCATCTAACTACAAATGCATGAGAGCCAAAATGAGAATTGCCCAGCTAATAAACTAAGTCAACCCACAGAACCATAAGAGCTAAATCGACTGTTGTATTAAGCCACTAAGTTTGGGATGTTAAGTTATGCAGCAATATGAGACTAGAATACTTTATATCCATGAACCATCTTAGATTTTTAATACAATTTTGTGTGTAATATACATTTCCTGAAAAGCAGGTCTAAGTTTTCATTACATTCTCAGCTGAAGAGTAGGTTTCTTTTTTGGGATCATGAAAGTGTTCTAAAATTTACTGTGGTGATAATTATAAACTACTGAATTATATACTATAAATGCGTTAATTGTATGGTATGTGAAGTACATCCCAATAAAGCTATTCCAAAAAATAAATATATATATATATACAATTTCCCTTGTACTTCCCACTATAACAAGTAGAGGATTAATCGTTCTTGGAAATTTTCCTATAGCAGTGGGCTCTGGAGGCAACTGTGGGAGACAAGAGAAGGAACAAAGCAAATGAATAAATATACTGAGGATAATGGGAGCCAGGCTTCTCACTATCCTTGAGAAAGGATTTATTAAAATGGAAAAGGGAGGGCTTTCCTGGTGGTGCAGTGGTTGAGAGTCTGCCTGCTGATGCAGGGGACACAGGTTCGTGTCCCGGTCCGGGAAGATCCCACGTGCCGCGGAGCGGCTGGGCGCATGAGCCATGGCTGCTGAGCCTGCGCGTCTGGAGCCTGTGCTCCGCAACGGGAGAGGCCACAGCAGTGAGAAGCCTGCGTACCACAAAAACAAAACAAAACAAAAATGGAAAAGGGAAAGTCGAACATGCTGGACTGGAGTTGGAGGTACTGATGTGAACTCATGGTTTCTAAATACAGAAACACCTCAGAGATATTGAGAGTTTGGTTCCAGACCACTGCAATAAAACAAATTTGGCAATAAAGTGAGTCACATGAATATTTTTGTTTCCCAATACATATAAAAGTTATTTTACACTATAATGTAGTCTATTGTGTGCAAAAGAATTATGCCTAAAAATCAATGTATCTTAAATACTTTATTGCTAAAAAGTGCTACATATCATCTGTGCCTTCTGCAAGTCACAATGTTTTTTTACAATAGTAACAAAGATCACTGATCACAGATTACCATAATATAATAATAATGAAATATTGTGTTAACTACCAAAATGTGACACAGAGATACTAAGTGAGCAAATGCCATTGGAAAATGGTGCCAATTGACTTGTTTGATCAGGGCTGCCTGCCGCAAAACTTCAATTTGTAACAAATGCAAAATCTGTGACACACATTAAAGCAAAGAGCAATAAAGCAAGGGATGCCTGAATAAATACAGAAAGAAGATACAGATGCTTGTGTATGTACAGTGTACATATATATGTATGTGTGTGTTTATCTATTTCCTATCTCAGTCCACTGAGAGAACCTAAAAGCCGTGATATCCCAGTAACAATGAGTACACCAAGCACCCGGATCTAAGTTTCTAAATGTCATCCCTCCACTAGGTTCCTTTGGAGAAATAACTGATTCCAGAGTAGAGGCAAGGGAAGGAGCCTGGAACATCTTCTGCCAAAAAATAAGACAGTATTCAAAAAATGACAGAAACATGACAACAGGTCTCAGGAACCAGTTGAAAGGATGTCTCCTCCTGGCCAAATTTGGCACAATTTGAGTACCAGAATAAATGATAAAGATTATAACCCACTGAATAGAATAGGAACCCAGTAGTAGTCCATAATAATATAAATAAATGAATAATGAATAAATAAATGGGGAAGGAGTAAGTAAAACTATTTCTTATAGGATGCCAACTAATTAACAGAGAAGAAATTAGGGAAATAGAAAATAGTAATTTGGTACCACCATTAGCGGATTCAGGTGGGAATATTCAAAAGATGCTAATATTGGTGCAGAGGTTTGAAAAGGGACAAGTTACTAAAATAGAATATCGTTCCACAAAATACTTATCAATTACCAAAGAGAAAAACCCTGAGTGGAGAAACCTGGCAGACAATAACTTGAACAGGTGATGAAGATTAAAATCACTAGTAGAGGGGCTTCCCCGGTGATGCAGTGGTTAAGAATCCACCTGCCAATGCAGGGGACACCGGCTTGAGCCCTGGTCTGGGAAGATCCCATATGCTGCGAGGCAACTAAGCCTGTGTGCCACAACTACTGAAGCCCGCACACCTAGAGCCCGTGCTCTGCAACAAGAGAAGCCACTTCAATGAGAGGCCTGCACACCACAATGAACAGTAGCTTCCACTCGCTGCAACTAGAGAAAGCTAGCACGCAGCAACAAAGACCCAACACAGCCAAAAATAAATAAATAAAATAAATTTATTTTAAAATTAAATAAATAAGTAAAATCACTAGTAGAAGATGAGTCAGCACTGTTTGCCTCCTAATGTGATGCACAAAGAACACAGCCATTTCTGTAGTGTTTCTGTTAAATATGCATGGCTCATATCTGATCATGAGGAAATATTAGAGACACCCAGGTTGAAGGTCATTCTAAAGAATGAAAAGCTCTTTAAAAAAGTGTCAAGGTCAGAAAAGTTAAAAGAAGACTAAAGAACTATTCCTTATTGAAAGAAACTGAAGGGACATGAGACCCAAACACAGTCCATGATCCTAGATTGGATCCTGAACCAGAGAGAAAAAGGAAAACTGATGGAACTGCTGGTGAAATCTGCATGGAGTCAGTGAAGGAAGACTAGTGTTATATTAATGCTGATTTCCTGACGTGGATGGATGAAGAGTGATTATGTTCTTGTCTTGCATCATGTCTGCACATACTCACACAATAATATGTATGCGACTTGCACTCGAACAGTCCAAAAAAAAAGACTAATAAACATGTATAAACATTTATGTAGAGATGGCAGGGAGGGAAATGAAACAAATATTGTAAAATGTTGGAAATTATGGGAATTGGATGAAGGGGATATGGTATTTGAGTAAATTTAAAATTATTTCCCAGAAGAGTATAAAACAAAACAAAGCCAAACACAGAGACAACTCCAGAATTTCAAAGACTAACAAAGCCTAATAAGCATGAAAATGGAAGAAACAGGTTATTTACAAAGGAAAAAATAAGTAAGGCTGGCTTACAATATCTACTCATAAGCATTAGCTATCATGAGATAAAAGAGCAATAGCCAAATAGTTTAAAGGACAAAAAGATTGTGACTCAAAAGACTTTTACTATTTGACTAGTTGTTCATTGTGATAAAAAAGAAAGTTCCTGAGTCCTTGCTAGCATGTGTGAGACTTATCTACCAACTTTACAAAGAAGTAACAAAGCGTATCTGTTAAACATTTATTAAAGGAAAAATATACTGACAGAGCAAGTCAAAAATAAAAATTCAATCATGCTGTTTGAAGCCACTCTGCTTTAGTTTGGTAAAAAAAAAAAAAAGGTTAAGCAAAAGGAAGAAAAGAAATATAAGAAACAAAAACAAACCAAAAGAAAGCAGGGAGTCACAATGTTAATATTAGACAAAAAAAGACTACAAAGTAAAAGCGTTGTAACATGATCAAGAAGGTAAATTTGACCAAAACAGGTACATTCCATATGCAAACTTACATGCTCAGTAAGAGCGCTGAAATGTACATAGTAAAGACTGCAGGAAATAGGAGAGACAGACCACTGCAAAGCAAACACTTTACCGTCAACTCTGGCGATCCTTAACAGACCTCACAAATGATAAGGATACAAAGGATAAGAATAATATGAAATACAGAATGTCCAAATCTAAGATCCTGTTCTTTTCCCCCAAATCTGCCCCTCTCTAGTAGTTTCCAAATCAAGAAATGACAACGCCATTCTTCCAGGTGCTCAGGCCAAAAACTTTAAAGTCCATTATCCTTGACACCTCACTTTCTTTTACACCTTACATCCCATCCATCAGGAGATCATGTTGACTCTACCATCAAAAACACCTAAAATCCTACTACTGCTCTCCACCTTCCACTGCTAACCCCCTAGTCCAAGCTACCACCTCACAAGGGGATTACTAATGTCTCACCAACTGGTCTCCCTGTTTCCAACCTTACACTTGCCCCCTTCAAACTTATCAGTCCACCCCTAATGTGTATTCTACAGCAGCCGCAATTATTCTGTTTATAGGTTAGTCATGTCTCTCTTCTGCTCAAAATCCTCCAATGGCTTCCCATCTCTCTCAGTAAAGCCTGAAATCCTTATAGTAGCCTTTAACATGCTATATGATCTTTCACTCTTGTTAGCTCTGTGACATCATCTCCTACTACCCTCTCCCTCTCTTCCTCAACTCCAGCCTTCCCAGCCTCCTTGGTGTTTCTTGATCAAAACCTTTGCCCTTATCTTCCCTCTGCATGAGGCACTATTTCTCCATAGAGCTGCATGATTTGATTTCTCACCTTTCTCATATCTTTGCTCAAATTATCACTTCAGTAAGACCTTTTCTGCCCATCTATCTAAAAATGTAACTCGCATTTCCCACCCTAAAAATCACTGCTTTATTTTTCTACTCTCAACATCCAACAAATCACAAGTTTTGATATCTTTTTCCCTTAGAAGAATGCATAGTAAGTATTCCATAAATATTTAAGAATTTCGTAAATATTCAAAGTATATTAAAAATATATATCCATTTACATTAACAAAATAATGAGTGTATATATATTTTTAATCCATATCTGTACACAAAAAGTAATATTCTCTTTTTCAAGCATCCATGGAAGAATTACAAAATTCTTCCATGAATTTTATGTGTTCTAAGCATACTCTAGAACACAAAGAAAATTCAAAGAATTAATAATACAGGGCAAAGTTATCAAGAACAATGAAATGAAACTATAAATTATTAACAAAAGAACAAAACAAAACACAACTTCTTAGGATTACAGCCAACACTGCATAACGAACATATACCAGGTATTAAAACTAAGCAAAGAATGTGTATTCATCTTTGTATCAATCTATGCGATTAGAATTGATATCGCCAGTTTACAAATAAGGAAGTTGAAGCTAAGAACACTGAAATTTCTTACTCAAGATAACAGAGCTAATAAGTGGTAAAGCTAGATTCAATCCCAGGTTCCTGACTCTGGAGACCAAACTCTTGACTAATGTACTCTTTTAAATAACACCTGGGTCAAAGAAAAATCACCACTATAATTCAGAGTGTACAACAATAAGAACACTCTATTGAAAAAAAAAAAACCTTTCATTTTAAACTAAAACTATACTCCAGAAAATTCAGCTTTTTCTTTACCAAATAAAAAGCAGAAAAATAAATATAAAAAGCATTCCACTTAGAGAAAAATAATAAAGTAAATCTAAACAAAAGGGGAAGAAACAATTTAAATGGAAAAAGAATTAGTGAATTAGGAAAGGGAAAAACAGTATAAGAGATTATATTTCAAGCACATTCTTCAGGGACATAAAAAATTATAAAACTCTCTATTAAGAGGCATTTTAAAAACTTCAACACTTAGCTTCAGTAATCATCAATATATGTCTAATCTTGCTTCATTTATACCCTTATCAGCTTTAAAATACTGCAGTATGTGTCTTAAGTGCCAATTATATTATTATGTCCTACTTCAAAGAAAGGACTGTCATTCATCTCTCTCATTCTTTCTCCCTCTCTCTCTTCTCCCTCCCTCCCTCTCTCACCCAGGTATAAGGTCTTAGAAATCTCTAACCATAAAGTAAGGTTCTTAAGGGTAGGTACTCAATACATATTTGCCACAAAAATGTCACTGGTGATAATTTAAATAAAACATAGCACACCTTACTTCACATGCATAACACTATAAAAATCAAGACAGTAGAAAATAAATCATAACTTACTCAAACTTTCCTGAACTTCATTATCATCCACATCTGAATTATTCATTCCAGACGTTAAATAATTCTTGAGCCTAGAAGGTCCACTTAAGAAAAAAAGGTAAACCACAAAATTTGTGCATTTATATCTAATATATCTACCTTAATGGTCATTTTTATCCTAAAACTGCCAAAGGTTTTTTTCTTATAAAATATTAATAGTATACTTATTTGCTGCATAAAACAAAAAATCCACAATTTAATACCACATTTGACTTGTCAAACATGGTAATACTGAATTTTATAACCTTTTAAACTAACTCATGAATCAGAGTTACAAATTTAAGTCAACTCAAATAACACTCTTTGATAAAAATCAAATCATAAGAAATAAAATTACAAATAAATCAGCTTATCTTAATTTTTTTTTAAACTACAGGCAAAAACAAGCAATTTAAATATAGGTCAGAAGCTGTTCAGAGATGATTCAGTTTACCCCAGTCCTAGATCCTCTTCCTCCTATTATGAGCCCAAGACAGGCCTAGTGGTCACAGGCTCCCAAAGAGTAAAGAAATCTTAGCCATCCCTTCAAAGTCTGAAAATCTGCTATAATTTACCATTCTTTCATTTTGAAAAAGGGTGTATGACTTCAGATATTAGGAGACTAGGTTAATCTGGTTTGCTCACTGAGTATGCTCTCTTTAAACTTACATCCACAAATTCTTAGATGACACCCCTTTCAAAAGGTACAGCCTAATTCTAACTCCCCTCTTCTGAGTGTGGTATGGACTTAGTGACTTGTTTCTAGTGAACAGAATAAAGTGGAAGACTTCAAAGACTAGGTCATCAAAAGACACTATGGCTTCCATGATAGTCACACTTTCTCTTGGATCACCTGCTTTGTGGGAAGCCAGCTAGCTACCATACTGAATACCCTTATGGAGAGAGCCAAATGACAAGAAACTGTGGCCTCTAGCTACCTTATAAGTGGATCCTCCAAGTTCTAGTCAAGCCTTCATAGGACTGCAAATCAGGTAGATATCTTGACTGCTATACCTCATGAGATTCCCTGAGCCAGAACTAGCCAGCTAATTCTCTCCCAGATTTCTACCCACAAAAACTGTGAAATAATGTTTGCAAGGCACTAACAAAATTAATATTAAGCTTTGAGAGTAATTTGTTACACAGCAATTGGTAACAAATACAGTGAGTAAATCCTATTATCCTTAGAACACATGCATACCTTCCTTCCAAAACTGAAGTCCCAGGCTCTCTAGAATCCAAGTTTGACTCTGCTCGTGTCTTGCGTGTATATCCGCTGATCTGAGACTTTTGATGAACATTTTGTGCAGCCATACTATCTTGATTCTTTGAGCTTCCTGTACCTCTATGAAAATGAAAAGTTTGTAATTTTTTACATTTCTTCAAAAAATATTTCTTCTAGAAACATTACACAAGGTGGGTAGACAATATAACATTGGCTATAACAAATATCAGATAACCTTGTTCAGGTCCTAAAACTTACAACTAGTCCAGGAAGGAAATTTGACTTTAGAACCTACCAAGAGTTCTAATTTGAAAAATTCTGATAAAAGAAATGGTACAGACCTGGCCTAACTGAGATAGACATGATGATAGAAGGGCACTGGGAGACATTAACTACAGGCAGCTCATGATGTATACTACACAGTTAAATCTATCACAGTTTTTGTTAAAAATCCACAAACAACTGAAATTGTTTTATATGATACCTCTACTCAGCCTACTAAGGAACAGCAGAGTGCTCAGAGGGACCTAGGCTCATCTCTTTGGTAGCTGCCAGCTAACTAGCTTACCCCAAATATATGCAAACAAGATACATTATTCCTAGGCTGCATAATTCTCTCTCCACTCTCACATCTTACAAGTCCTATGTTTTAATTTGTTTCTTGACTCAGTCTACCAGCCTATTCTTATCATTTGTGGAAAAAAAGTCTTTAGTTATGTTTGCAACATAACTAAAGGGCATCCAAACTTCTGAGTATTCTTTGATAGTTTATTTCTGGAGTTTCTAGTCTCCCTCTAGGTCCTACCTTCAGAGTCAAAAGAAAAAAAAAAAAAAGGATTATTAGAGAATACTATAAACAACTGTATGCCAACAAATTAGATAACCTAGATGGAATGGACAAATTCCTAGAAACACACAAATTACCAAAACTGATTCAAAAGAAAAATAAACAACTTCAAAAGACTTACAACAAGAGAATAAATCAGTAATCAAAAAACTACCCAGAAAGAAAAGCCCAGGCCCAGATGGTTTCACCACTGAATTCTACCGTCATTCAAAGACTTAATACAAATTCTTCACAAACTCTTCCAAAAAAGAAAGGAGCACTTTCCAACTCATTTTATGAAGTCAGTGTTACCCTGATAACAAAACTAGACAAAGACATCACAAGAAAACTACAGCCAAAAAAAAAAAAAAAAACCGAAACAAAACAAAAAACCCTCAGAAAAACTAGCAACATTTTATCAACAACAAAAAAAATGTATCACACAATCACCTCAGTAGATGCAAAAAAAAAAAAGCATTTGACAAAATGTATCTTTTCACTACAAAAACACTCAACAAACTAGGAATAAAAAGTAACTTCCTCAACCTGATAAAAGGACATCTATGAAAAACCCACAGCTAATAACATACTGAATGGTGAAAGACTCAATGCTTTCCCCCTAAGATTAAGGACAAGATAAGGAAGTCTGCTACTGTCACTTCTACTTAGCATAGTACTAAAGATTTCAGCCAGGACAATAGTGCAAGAAAAAGAAAGAAAAAGCATCCAGATTGGAAAGGGAGAAATAAAATTATCACTATTCACAAATGACATGATCTTGTACTTAGAAAGTCTCACAAAATCTACTAAAAAGCTCTCAGAACTAATACATGAGTTCAACAAGATTGCAGGATAAAGATCAAAATACAAAGATCAATTGTATGTCTATACATTTGCAATGATCAATCCAAAAATAAAATTTAAAAAGCAATTCCATTCACAACAGCATCAAAAGGGGTACTTAGGGGGGATGAACTTAACAAAAGAAGTGTAAAACATATTCTGAAAATACTGCTGAGAAAAATTAAAGATCTAAATAATAGGACAAACACCCCTGTTCAAGGATCAATAGACACTGAAAAGATGGAAATATTCCTCAAACCAATAGATTCAACGCAATCCATTTCAGAATTCTGACATCTTTGCAGAAATTGACATACTGATTCTAAAACTTATATGGAATTGCAAGGGACTTAGAATAGCCAAAATATTCGTGAAAAAGAAAAATCACACTTCCTGACTTCAAAACTTACCTCTAAGCAATGGTAATCAAGACAGTGTGGTTCTAGAACAACAACTGATATATAGACAACAAGAAAATTGAGAATCCAGAAATAAGCCTATACATCTATGGTCAGCTGATTTTCAAAAATGGTGCTAAGACCATTTGACAAACAGTTATGGGAAAACTGGATAGTCACATGCAAAAGAATGAAGTTGGACTTTTCACAGCATATACAAAAATTAACTCAAAAAGGATCAAAGAATTAAATTTAAGAGCTAAAACTACAAAACGCTTAGGAAAAAAACATGGGAGTAAATCTTCCTGAACTTGGACTGGGCAAAGGATTCTTAGATATGACACCAAAAGTACAAGCAACAATGGACAAAACAGATCAATGGAACTTTATCAAAATTAAAAACTTTTGTGCTTCAAAGGACACCATCAAGAAAATGAGACAATCCAAAGAATGAGACAGAAGATTATCAAATATCATTTATTTGATGAGACTTGTATCTAGAATATATTAAAACCTCATACAATTCCATTTAAAAAAAAGACAATCCCAAAAAAATCAGGCAAAGGATCTGAGTAAATCTTTCTCTAAAGATTGGCAAACAGCCAATAAGCACATGAAAAGATGCTCAACATCATTAGTCTTCACAGAAATGAAAATCAAAACCACAATGAGATGCTATTTCATACCAACTAGGATGGTTAGAATCAAAAAATCAGATAATAACAAATGCTGACAAGGATGTGGAGACATTGGAAACCTTAAACACTGCTGGTGGGAATATAAAATGGTGCAGATGCTTTGGAAAACAGTCTTGCAGCTCCTCAAAGGATTAATGTAAAGTTACCATATGACTCAGCAATTCCATTTGTACACAAATGTTTATGCCAGCATTATTCATAATGGCCAAAAGGTAGAAACAACCCAAATGTCCAGCAATGGATGAATGATAAACAAAACATAATGTAACAAAATGAAATAGCACTCGATCATAAAAAGGGATATATTACTGATACATGGTACAACATGGATAAAACTTGAAAATACACAAACTAAAAGAAGTCAATGCAAAAAAACTCATACTATATGATTTCACTCATATGAAAGTCTAGGATAGAGAAATCTGTAGACAGTAGGTTAGTGGTTCTGTAGAGTTGCTGGGGAGGGGAACAGGGAGATGATAGCTAAAGGACCCTAATGATGAAAATGTTCTAAAATTGACTATTTTGATGGTTTGCACTATCAGTGAATACAATAAAAACCAATGAATTCTACACGTCATGAGTGAACTATATATGAGTTATACCTCAATAAAGCTGTTAAAAAATCTAATGTAGTAAACTTCTGTTCCAAATGGCTATAGAAATAATATAAAAATTAAGTGCTTATACAAATTTTAAAAAGCTTAGAGAAATTCAAAGATTTCTAGAGGGTAATTGCTTCTTACACTTTAAATGCACTAGCTCTTTAAGATTTTTTTTTTTCCTAAACGCTTTAAGAGGGGAATAAGGGTGTTAGCTTGTAGTTTAATTAATGACCATAGTTACTAGGTTATAAGAAGCAAAAAATATCACTTTATTCAAGTTAAAATTTTAATATCTGTTACTTGTATAAAGGAGAAGTTCACGTAATATTTTTTCCACGTAATATTTCTAATCAGGAAGATTCCTTAGACAAATTAGACATATTCATATTTTAATGTAATAATGTCTCTTTTTTTTTGCCTTTCCTAAATACAGAACAATAATACTGTTAACATGCTTTTTAAATCTAAATTATCTTTGAGGTTTCCATGAGAGCCACTGAGTAACCACAAAGATTTATCTTCCTACCTTATGGCAAGTAGAATACCAAAATAATTACATATTTGATCTTTTATTTATAGTAAGTAGCTTAATGACTATACAGGTTAACTAAACAAATGTCTCAAAGATCTTCCTTTCTATGAATCCAGATACCCAACAGGCTTTCTTAAGTAGATACTGTAGCAACTATCAACTTTGTATATTTCTCATTAGACTAACTCCTTCTCACTGTGCATAAGATAAGATTTGTTTTAGGGGTACTAGCTCAAATTCAGAAACTCAACATAAAAACTCAATTTTTATACCTTAGTATTTCTCTCAACCCATAGCTAAGGCTTATCTGCTTTGTTTAATAAAACAGTTATTTATCATTATTAATACATTCAAGTAAAAACAGTTAGACTAATAAAAGACCTACATATCCAATGACACACTATTTAACCTAAGTGTACCTTATTCATATGTAAAAAGAGAGCTAACACCTGTCCTATCGACCTCTTAAGATTCTTAATGAAAATCAAATGATATTAAGGAACAAGCTAATATAAATATGGAAGTCTGATATAAGACAGAGAGGGCATTACAAATCAGTGGGGGGAAATTCACTACTCAATGAACTGTTTAGATAGTATGCACTATAATGACATACACTAATGTATTTTAGAGCACTCTATCATTTATTTCAATACATCCCCACCACCTGCAGTTTCTCACACATAATATGTATTATTTTTTTAATGAATGAATGAGTGAATGCTCTATCAAAAAGCAAAAATGCATAAGAACAATACTTACCTCAGTACATTGTCAGGACTGATGAGAATTTATTGAAAGCATCTAGTGAATATTTGATACAAAGTAAGCACTAAAATATGTTAACTAATCATCTTATGGGGATAGAATTAAGATGTATTCCTGATTATTGTAATTACATTAACCTCATTTAAAAGAAAGCAACTCAATGATACACTTAAAAGTGATTAAGAGGGCTTCCCTGGTGGCGCAGTGGTTGAGAGTCCGCCTGCCTGATGCAGGGGACACGGGTTCGTGCCCCGGTCCGGGAAGATCCCACATGCCGCGGAGCGGCTGGGCCCATGAGCCATGGCCGCTGAGCCTGCGTGTCTGGAGCCTGTGCTCCGCAACGGGAGAGGCCACAACAGTGAGAGGCCCGCATACCGCAAAAAAAAAAAAAAAAAAAAGTGATTAACATGATAAATTTTATGTTATATGTTTTTATCACAATTTTAAAAAAGGGATTGTTAGGCGACAATAATGCTTACCTTATTAAATTTATCACTCACACCCCATGTGCTATATATTATTCCCCATTTTAATATGAGGAAACATTCAGAGTACTATTTTGCCTGGGGTGTCACCCAGCTAATGGCAGAGCGTGGATTTACCAGCAGGTCTGTCAGACTGCAGACTCCTTTATGCTAACAATGATTAAATAACATAAACAAATTATTAAATCCCAAACAAAAATAACTGCATTGTACACATAAGAGACATTATTACCTAGAAGGATTAAGGTTTTTCTTCTCAGCTGGGTCTGCCTCACCACTTTCCAATGACTCATTCTGAGAACAACCGGAATCTTTAGCATTTAAAACCTTCTGTGTTCTTGAGCTGCCTTCATCAGCTCTCTTCTGCCTTTTAAACGGAATAGTTTTTTTCCCAGTATTCTTAGATGATTGGTTTGTTTTTTCAGCAGGTTTTTGTTTACTGTTATGATACAATGACAATTCACTTCTTACTGAAGAATTGCTAGAAAAAGGACCTAAAGGATTAAATGATAACCTAAAGTTAGTATAATGTTTGATTATTTGGCTCACTAAAATACCAACATGATTTATATTTTACATGTAAACACATACACACCCCAATCTCATAGGCTGTATTTCTTTTTTTTTAAGATTTTTTTTGATGTGGACCATTTTTAAAGTCTTTATTGAATTTGTTATAATATTGCTTCTGTTTTATGTTTTGTTTTTTTGGGCCCCGAGGCATGTGGAATCTTAGCTCCCCGACCAGGGATCGAACCCGCACCCCCTACGCTGGAAGGCAAAGTCTCAACCACTGGACTGCCAGGGAAGTCCCTCATAGGCTATATTTGTTTTCAAGTTAAATTCATAAACTATGCAGCTCCTCAATTTATAGATACACGTACCAAACCTTTTAAATTTATCACGAGTTTCCAAAACCACCCTCTCTGGCTCTGCCCACTACTCTTCTAGTCATCCTTAAGATCCTGGTATTTCCCCAAGGTCCCAGCTTCATCTTCTCACTCTATGTACCTTCTCTGAGGGACCTATCAACCCATAACTTTAATTACTATCTACATGCTGATATCTATAATATTCACCTATCACTCTCCCCCAAATCTGCCACTCTGGTTTTATTTCCTATCTTAGTGAAAAGTATAACTAACTACCCAGATGCCTAAATCAGAAATCTGAGTCATCCAAGACTCCTGTCCCTATCCACAAGCAATCCCTAAATCCTGTCATTTTACTGTTTTTTTTTTTAATGTCTCTCAAATCCTCTTCTTTTAAGCTCTGCTGCCTGTCATTAGCAGGGCCTTCCCCGCCCCCCCACACAGTACGCAGGCCTCTCACTGTTGTGGCCTCTCCCATTGCGGAGCACAGGCTCCGGACGCACAGGCTCAGCGGCCACGGCTAACGGGCCCAGCCGCTCCGCGGCATGTGGGATCTTCCCGGACCGGGGCACGAACCTGTGTCCCCTGCATCGGCAGGCGGACACTCAACTACTGCGCCACCAGGGAAGCCCTAGCAGGGACTTTTATCATTTCTTATCTGGATCATTAAAACAGCCTCTTAACTGATCTCCTTTCTCTAGGCTTGCCATTCTTCAATCCATCCTTCACACTGCTTCAAGGATCATCCTTGGAAAACACAAACTGAATTATTACAATCCTGGTTAATATCTTTTTGTGATTACCTATAGCTTAAGGATCAAGTCTAAATATTTTCAATTCTAATTTATTACTACATCTAGAGTGCTTATTTCATTAATCGTAACTCTCAGCACTCTCCTCCAAACAGACAAATCAAAAAAAAAGGCAGTAGTCACTTAGCTGACTCCTAATCCAATCTTCAGGAAGCCTTCTCTAATTCCCAAGGCTAAATTAGGTAGTTTTCTCTCAGTCCTTTGACAATGTTTATCATACATCTGATTGTTTACTTATCATTCTCTTCCAGCAGACTGGCCTTAAGACCAAGATTGATGTTTTACCTATCTTTATATTCCTCATGCCTAACAGCAAGGGCAGGATTATGGTGAAGCAAGAGTAGCCTAGGGTAGAAAAAAAATTTTTCCCAGTTTTACTGGGAAAAAATTGACATATTAACACTGTACAAGTTTAAGGTACAGAATACAATAATTAATATATGTATATATTGCAAAATGTTTATCAGAGAGTATATCTTAAAAGTTCTAAGGAAAAAATAAAAATTCTAACTAGGGTGGAAAATTTAAAAAGGTGTTTACTCCAAGTCACTCACACAACCCTAAGACCAAGTGTCTCCTTAAATTTCCCATTCTAGGTTGCTCATTTGCCTCATCTAGACCTGGCCCAGCCTAACACCATTCCTGCCTCACAGTGGAAACTCAATAAATGTTTCTCGACATATATGAAAAAGCAGGAGGGTCACATGTACACTACAGGCCGTAGATCAAGAGTCAAGAAATCTGGGTCCCATTATTTTCCAATTCTAGCACAAAGGTCTATAACCTTAGGAGGAACTTATGTTGCTCTTCTATGCTTCAGACTTAGTTTCTTCTTCCATCAGATGAAGGAGTTTGGTGATCTGTAAGCATTCCTCCACTTCTGTGACTCCCTACTTGATCAGCAACCCAACATGTCTCAGGGCTGATACGTTTCAGGTCTTTTTTTGGTAAATTTTGGAGTTCCAGCATGCTTATCCAAGCTCTGTAAGATTTTTATTAATCCATATATTTACATGTTCATTGACCATAGTAGTTTCCAGCAACACGGGGCAAAAAGATGAGTTCTCCATAGGAGTAACGGTAGTAGTTAACATTTTAATACTAAGTATATGCCATTTAATACTTATAACAACTTAATGAGGTGGAAGTATTGGTAATCACATTTTACAGAGTGAGAAACTGAAAAAAGTAATCTCAAAGAGGAGGAATCATAATTTGAACTCAGATCTAACTCAAAAATCCAAGAAGAGCTGCAACAGAATAAACATTTCTTACTGGATTACAATTCAGTAATTCGTAGCAACAAGACCTCACAGATACAGTGCCACACATGTACTAGTCTCTCACTTACTGATTTAAATGCCCCACTCGATAGTATCTACATATGTAAATGTTACCTTACCATATACCAATCTTTCCATGATCATCTCCTTTAAAAAATTCTACCGAAACAATAAATGTTTCATATTATACAGAAAAGAGCTGGCATAGCAGGCCTAAGAATGCTATCCTTTGAAAGGCCTGCTTGCAAAGTTAGCCCTTAGCCCTTGGGTAGCATGTAGGCACTTGAATTTCAGGAGGGCTCCCATCATTTCATAACTGGTAAATGTGGTTTAGTGTGCCTAAACTGCTTGTGCAAAAAATATGGTTTATGACGAATACTTGCTTTTCCTTCAGGGAGCCTGTAATTTTAGGACATGCTAGGCAGAGGGTGCCTAGGCGACCATCGCCAATAAAATCTTGGGCACTAAATCTCTAATGAGCTTCCTTGATAAACACTTTACAAACTTGTCAAAACTAGCTAGAGGAACTAAGTGCCTCCTGTATGAATGCACTGGGAGAAGACTCTTGGAAGCTTGTACACGATTTCCTTCAGACTTTGTCCATGTAACTTTTCTCTGCTGATTTTGCTTTGTATCCTATCACTACAAGGTAACTTCAGACATCCATTATCACCTTTCCCACTTCACTTTTACCTGATGACCCTGCTTACTATTCCACTGAGAAAACAAAAATGTTCAGAAGAGTACATCTTCACTGTGTGGCTGAACTACACTGACTCCATTTTGTCAGTTCCTTCTTAGTCCCACAGTACCATCCCCTTCCCCTCAGTGTGACTGAGCTTTAGCCTCCTCAAAAGGAATATGCCCAAGCCAGATATGTTCCCTATCAGCTTTTATCCTTGCCTTAATCTGATATGAAAACTGGAAGAATGCCTTTACTGACTCAGATGGTTAAATGAGACCCTCGGAGGGGAGGAAAAGCCCTGGTTCCTATCTGTGCAGATGTGCTTCTCGCTAGTAGTCAAAATCTATTTTTAGCTCTGGCCCCTTTAAATCTCCCTGTACCCCTTTTGGCTGTGCGGAGTGCAGCTGCGAATGCCTCTAGATCATCAACCACCTGATCCTGCCTTTACAACCAAAATAAACTTCATAATTGTACTTTATGGAGTTGCCTGGTTTTTCAGTCTCAAAGTTCCTTCTCAGTTTGGAGGATATTATTCGATGTCTCCACTGCCCAACATTTACCTTCGCACCATCAACTCTACAAACCTATTTCTAAGTGTTGCCATATACCCTCCCTTTCCTCTTTTATATGATATACTGTCCTTGCTCCTGTCTAGAGCTAACCCTTTTACTATGGACTGGACCACACCCTACTCCTTGCCTACACAAGGATTGTGATCCTATATTTATCCTCTACCTTTCTACAAGGTCGTTTTAATGAGTAGATAAGCTGATGTAGTAGTATCTTGCATATTAAAAGAGAGAGAGACATCTTCCCTTGACCCCACATCTGCTATGTCCCTTTATCTTACTCTCTTTCCTACCTCACTTCCTACACTCCCTTGAACCCCACCTCCAATCAGGCTTTTGGTCTCATCATTCTACAGAAACAATTTTTATCAAGGTGACCAACAACCTCCATGTTGCCAAATCCATATTGTCAATTCTTAGCTCTCATCTAATTCAGGCCATGAGCAGTATTTAAAATAGTTCATCACCCAATACTTAAAATGCTTTCATTACTTCACTTCCATAACCCTAAGTTCTCCTCATTTTCCTTTAACCTCACTAACTGCTCCTTTTCAGTCCTTTTGATGGATCTTCCTTTCTCTTCCCTACTCCTAACACTGGAGTCTCCCAGGACTCAATTATTAGCTTTCTTTCTTCTCCAAGTATAGTCTATTACTAGATGATTTCAAGTAGTCCTGAAGTTTTAATGATCACCTCTATATTGATAACTCCCTAATTATATGTCCTCCCAGATCTTTCCCCCCAACTTTAGACTCATTTTATCAAGCTATCTCCTCAATATATCTACTTCGATATCTAATTAACATATTACAACGTAAAATCTTGATATCCTTCCCAAATCTGCTTCTCTCCTATCTTTCCTCATCTCAGTAAACCTTTCCTCACCTCAGCAAACAGTAGATCCATTCTTCTGCTTGTCCAGGCAGAAAAATCTGAATCATCCTTGAAGCCAGCTGTCACTCCAATTCATCAGTACTTTCTGTGACTTACCTTCAAAAATATCCTGAATCCAAACATTTCCATTCTCTTCCCTCCAACCACCTCCTAACTACTCTCCATGCTTCCATTTTTGCCCAGTCCTAGTTCCCTCCCTACATTGCAGTAATAATAATCCATTTAAAAGATAAGTCAATCAGGTCACTTTATTGCTTAAAATTGTCCAGCAGCTTCCCAATACACTTTGTCTAAACTCATTATCACAGCCTGCTTCTCTGACTTCATCTGCCCTGGCTTACTCTCTTCTTCAGCCATGCTGACTTTTTGACATTCCTCAAGCTTTTCCAGCATGGTCCATCAGTACTTTTATTATACTAATACTGTTACCTTGGTCTGGAATGCTCCACACCAAATTATTTACATGGCTCCCTCCTTCACTTTATTCATATATGTGCTCTGAAAGATCCTAATCAACTCTTACTGCTACCTTTTACAAAAACAATATTCTGCTCCATTCTCCTATCTACTCCCAGCTCTGCCATTTACTTCCCAACTCTAATCTTTATGTGCCTTGTTTTTCTCAATTACCCATCACTGAATGAATTATATATCTATATTGTTGATCTTCCTCCAGTAGAATGTAAGTCCTAAAAGAGCAGCAATTTTTCATTTTTGGTTTTATTCTTCCACAGCTGTATCCCTATATCTAGAGTACTGTATATGATAAAGCCTCATAAATATCTTTATAATTAATTGATTTAATATTTCTATTGATAATCCAATTTAAATTTTTCCTCATGAGATTTTTCTCAAGAGAATGGGAGTATAAATCAAACATAGAGGCTCTTATGGAATGAACATAATTTAAATAAAAATACTTACTCTGCTCTGATTTTACCACCCACCAATTAGATGGACGTCTGGAAATTCTCCGACTTCTTGTGACAGTTGAAGTCAATTCTTCAGGTACAATTTTGTTCTTCTTGGACCCATCTGAAAAACGCTTCTTTTTGTGTTCCTTATCTTTTTTCTGATTCTCTGCATGAGGAACATTGGTGCTACCTTTCTTGCTTCCTAAAATAAAGAATAAAAACAATTCAAAATCTACTGCACCAAAGAATATTCAGAAAACCAGAGCAGATTATAAAAAAAAACCTCTCAATTACAGGAACTTCTTAAATTTATTCTGTGGGCTTCTTTTCATCTCTATTTTTTAAAAGTCACATGTTCTCAATAAAATCTACAACTTTCTCTCAGTTAAATGCAAACTTTTCACATCGCTTGATAACTAACATATACTCCTGAATCAAAAAAAAAAAGTATACTCTGAAAAGGAAAAATGAAATATATGACTCCTTCTACTACTAAAGTCCCCTGTAAAAAAAGGTTAACTACTGCTTTTCTTTTTTAAAATAATTCATGATTTTTGTCAATCTAATTTATGGAAGAGAATATTTTAAGGAAGTTTTCAATAAAGAGATCTTTCCTATATGAAGGAAAAAAGATTGTTTCTTTAAACAGAATTTAAAGAGGAAAAATAATTTTTAAAACAATGAATATGGCAAGCAATAAAAAGCTAATAAAAAGGTTTGGCATCAATAGTAACTTCATTTTACTACACAAGCAGGTAGATAAGAAAAGATCTAAGAAAAGGGACAGATAAATTCTAGTTTTGTTTTTGAGACTGACAACCAGGAATAAGGGGAAATCAGAGAAATAGAAGCTATTTTAATACAAATATTACATCTAAAAGATGTACAACCACCAAAATGAGTTTAAAAATGGAAATTTTCTTTTTTTCAGAAGATTTAAAACATTAGATGTTAGTAGATGTAATGAAAAATTTTCTTGACCAATGAGTAGATCAAGAAACTAGGATTTTTGAGTTTCTGACACAAAGATTTCTATGAGATCCAAAGAAGGAGTTAAAATCATAGCAAGTAGGAAACTCATAGAGTAAATGAACTGCATAAAAGTATATAAGACCAGGGGCAGTGGCCAAGATGGTGGAGTAGGAAGACCCTGAGCTCACCTCCTCCCACAGGCACACTAAAATTACAACTATTTACAGAGCAACTATTGATGAGAACAATGTGAAGGCTAGCAGAAAAGACCTCCCACAACAAAAGATATAAAGAAGGAACCACAAGAAGACAGGTAGAGATAAGGCAGAGTCAAGACCCAGGGTGGGCAACCTACAAACAGGAGGATAATTACAATTGCATGGTTCTTTCCAGGTAGCCACAGGTCTGAGCCCCACACTGGGCTCCCCTGACTAGGGTTCCTGTACCAGGAAGACAAGCCCCCCAAAATGTTTGGCTTTGAAGGCCAGTGAGGCTTACTTTCACAAGAACCTGAGGGCTACAGGAAATACATACTTCACTCTTAACAGGCAAAGGCACTGTAATTAAAATGGCAAAATCTCAAATACTCCAAGGCCCAGGGCAGAAGCAGTAATTTGAAAGAAGCCTGTGTCAGAATCACCCGCTGATCTTGGAGACCCTCCCAGAGAGGCAGGAGGCAACTGGAGCTCACCCTGAGGACACAGATTTTGGAACCTGGCAAGCACAATTTTGGAATCCTCTCTCTAGCTTATTAGCGCCAGAACCCAGATCCTCCCACCCGCTGGTTGGCACCGGTCCTGGGACGCCCGAGGCCAAGAAGCTAGCCTAGTGGGGACCCAGCCTTACTCACCAGTGAGCCAGCACTATCCCCTGGACTCCTGGGACCCCACAGCCAACCACCAGGATTCAGCTCTACCCACCATCAGGCTGACACCAGCTCAAGGAATACCAGGGCTCTACAGCCAAATATCCCAGGACCCAGCTCTGCTCACCAGTGAATGTACACCAGCTCCAGGATACCCTGGGCCTCATAGCCACCCATGTCAGGAACAGGTCCCGCCCACCAGCAGACAACATCAACCCCAGGAACCACCTCCCCAGGCCACAGCCCCATACACCAGCAGGCCAACAGTAGCTCCAAGACCGCCAGCACCACACCCAGCCACCCCAGGACCTGGCTCCGCCCACCAGCAGCCAGCAGCCTCCACATTATGCAGGGCCAGAAAACCAACCAGATGGGGGCAAGCCTGCCTACCAGTGCACCCACAGTAATCAATCTGCCACAACTGAAGGGCCAACTCAGCCCACACAGGGCACCCCTAGAGCATATAGCTTTGATGACCAGAGGGCAGGTCATTGCTGGGCACCCACTGGACATCTCATAAGGAAGACCACTTCCCCAAGAACTGTAACCAACCTACTAAACACATAGAAATAAAAAGAGAATTAGGCAAAATGAGGTGACAGAGGAATATGTTCCAAACAAAGGAACAAGATAAAGCCCTAGAAGAAATGAAGTTAACCCATTTACCCAATAAAAAGTTCAAGATAATGATCTTAATAAAGATGCTCAAAGAACTAGGGAGAATGGATGAACACAGTGAGAAATTAGAAGTTTCTAACAAAGACTTAGAAATTATAAAGAAGAACTGAACAGAGCTGAAGAAATACAATAACTAAAACTAAAAATACACTGGAAGGAATCAACAGCAGATTAGATGCTACAGAGTTATGGATCAGTGAACTGGAAGACAGAATAGTGGAAATCATTCAAGCTGAAGAGAAAAAATAAAAAGAAATGAGGACAGTTTAAGAGATATGTGGAACAACATCATCAAGTGTACTACCACTCACATTATAAAGGTCCCAGGAAAAGAGAGAGAAAAGGGGCGGAGAACATATTTGAAGACATAATAACTGAAGAGTTCCCTAATGAGGTAAAAGAAACAAACGGTCAGGTTCAGGAAGCACAGAGAGTCCCAAACAAGATCAACCCAAAGAGGACCACAGTAACACACAATGAAATTAAAATGGCATATGACCCAGCAATCCCACTCCTGGGCATATACCCAAACAATTATAGTTTAATTAGAAAAGATGCATGAACCCCTATGTTCATAGCAGCACTATTTACAATAGCCAAGGCATGGAAACAACCTAAATGTTCACTGAAAGATGAATGGATAAAGAACATGTTATATGTATACAAAATAGAATATTAGTCATAAAAAAGAATGAAATAATGCCATCTGCAGCAACATGGATGGACCTAGAGATTATCATACTAAGTGAAGTCAGAAAGAGAAAGACAAATACCATATGATATCACTTCTATGTGAATCTAAAATACAACACAAATGAACATATCTATGAAACAGAAATAGACTCACAGACATAGAGAACAGACTTGTGGCTGACAAGAGGGAGGGGGAGTGGGGAGGGAAGGACTGGGAGCTTGGGATTAGCAGATACAAACTATTACACATAGGATGGATAAACAAGGTCCTACTGTATAGCACAGGGAACCTATATTCAATATCCTGTGATAAACCATAATAGAAAAGAATATGAAAAGAATGTATATATGTATAACTGAGTCACTTTGCTGTACAGCAGAAATTAACACAACACTGTAAATCAACTATACGTCAATAAATTTTTTAAAAAAACAAGTTAAAATGGCCCCCCAAAAAAAAGATTAAAAAGAGAATATTAAGAGCAGCAAGGGAAAAGCAACTAGTTACATACAAGAGCACTTCCATAAGGCTACTGGCTGACTTTTCAGCAGAAATTCTGCAGGCCAGAAGGGAGTAGCACAATATATTTAAAGTGACAAAAGGGAAAAAACCTACAAACAAGATTATCCGGCAAGGCTATCATTCAGATTTGAAAGAGAGATCAAAAGTTTTATCGACAAGCAAAATCTAAAAGAGTTCAGCACCATGAAACCAGGTTTATAAAAAGTGTTAAAGGGACTTTAAGTAGAAAAGGCCACAACTAGGAATATAAAAATCATGAAAGGAAAAATCTCATTGGTAAAGGCAAATATACAGGAAAGGTAGTAGATCAACCACTTATAAACTTAGTAGAAAGGTTAAAGGACAAAAGTAGTAAGTCGTCTATATCCGTAACATAGTTATGGGATAGTAGTTAAGGGAAAAACAAAACATGATGTATATACGATGTCAAAAAATTTTAAGCACGGTAAATACAGGGTAAAATGCAGGGTTGTTAAAATGCGTTCAAACTTAAGAGATCAGAAACTTAAAATAATCATGTAATACATATAGATTGCTATATATAAATTCCATGTTAACCACAAGCCAAAAAGCCATAACAGACATATACACAAAAAGGAAAAAAGAAGCCAAACATATCACTAAAGGTAGACATCAAATCACAAGGGAAGAGAGCAAAAGAAGGAACAAAAAATAACTACAAAACTATTAACAAAATGGCAATAAATAAATAACTATTAATAATTAAGTGTAAATAGACTAAATGCTCCAGTCAAAAGAAATAAGAGTGACTGAAAAATAAGATCCATATAGATGCTACCTACAAGAGACTCACTTCAGATCTAAAGACACACACAGACTGAAAGTGAGGGAATGGAAAAAGGTGTTCCATGCAAATCAAAAGGAAGCTGGGGTAGCAATACTTATTTCAGACAAAACAGACTTTAAAACAAAAACTCTAACAAGAAACAAAGAAGGACATTATATAATGGTTAAGGGATCAATCCAAGGAGAAGATATAACAATTGTAAATATATGCATCCAACATTGAAGCACTTAAATATATAAAGCAAATACTAACAATATAAAGGGAGAAACTGATAGTAAAAATAATAGTAGGGAACTGTAAACCCCACTTACATCAATGGACAGATCATCCAGACAGAAAATCAACAAGAAAACACTGGCCTTAAATGACATTAAATTGGATGGAATTAAAAGATATATACAGAACATTCCATCCAAATTTTGTGTGTCCATGGAACATTCTGCAGGATGGATCACATGGTAGGCCACAAAACAAGTCTCAGTAAACGTAAGAAGACTGCAATCATATTAAGCAACATTTCTGACCACAGCGCTATGAGACTAGAAAACAAGTATAAAAACACAAACATGTGGAGGGGATATGGAAGAAAAGAAATAGGGGAGGGAAACTAAGAGGTACAAAGTTCCAGCTGCAAATAAATGAGTCATGGGTATGAAACATATGGTGTTGGAATATAATCAATAACTATGTAACATCTTTGTATGGTGACAGATCTTAACTAGATGTGTCATGGCAATCAGCTTGAAATGTATAGAAATACTGAATCACTATGTTGTGTGACAAGAACTAACACAGTGTTGTAGTCAATTATACTTCAAAAACAAATAATCTCATAGAAAAATACATCAGATCTGTGGTTATCAGAGGTTGTGGGGGTGGAAGGAGAATTGTATGAAGGCAATCAAAAGGTACAAACTTCCAATTATAACAAATAATTACTAGAAATGTAATGTACAACATGATAAATATAATTAATACTGCTGTACATTATGTATTACAGTTGTTAAGAGAATAAATCCAAAGAGTTCTCATCACAAGGAAAATAATTTTTTTCCACTTCCTTAATTCTGTATCTGTATGAAATGACAGATGTTCACTAAGCTTACTGTGGTAATCATTTCATGATGTATGTAAGTGAAATCATTATGCTGTATACTTTAAACTTATATAGTGTTGTATGTCAATGATATCTCAATAAAACTGGAAGGAAAAAACAAACAGAAAATAGTATATAAGGCCAACAGAGTAGGCATATATAACCACATAATTAAGTATTAAATTATACAGAATAAAAAGAAGACAGGACAGCATAATAGGGGTTGAAATCTGGGCATACAAGACTAGAGCTATCACTAAGAAGGTAAATTTGGGGAACTAATTCAGACAGAGTTGATATCTAACGCAAAGAAAAAATGTTCTCAAGGTATGAATGTAAAGGAAGAACAGAAGGAAAACTATTGAACTTGGGAAATATAGAGACCGTCATCAAAATTTATAGATGAAATGAGAAAAAGTAATCAATAAAAAGATACAGAAGGAAATCAAACAAAGAACATGGAGAACCAGAATATTACAGTACCAGAAGTTAGCTGGTGCTTAATTAGGCTAGAATGAAAACTACATCTTAGTCATCTTTATTACCTATAACATATAACATTATGTTTGGTACACAGGCTCTCAATAAATACGCATCAAAATAATGAATTCAGGTTGAAACGTATATTTCACTAGGCAGTGATACTGGCCAAACTGCTACCCAGCATGAGCTATTTTAGATACTATCTAAATTTTGATACTCAAAATGTGGTTCACACAAAAAAAATGTGGTTCACAAACCAGCTATACCAGCATCACCTGGAATAGACTGTTTACAAATACAGAATCTTGGGTCCCACCCCAGACCTACTAAATCAGTTTATTAATCAGTATTTTAACAAGACCCTCAGCGAATTCAAATGCACATGCAAATATGAAAAGCACTGTTCTAGGTGCTTTAGTCATTCTCCCAGTTAAATTTGACTGGGGAGTAGAGGGATAAAGGATAAAATGAGCCAAATTCTGTCATGAATTTGAATCTCTAAGGAGAGCAGTATCACTCTCTGATTCTACTTTAAGAATAAGTTACAGGATTTGGCAGTACTTTAAATTTGGGATAAAATACTGATAAAAGAGAACTGATTCATGCTTATAAGGTATATTCACCTTAATTATACTGAACCAGGCACAGAAATTTTAATTAAAAAAAGAAAATAATCTATTTTACCAATATTATGCTTAATAGTATCAACCAATACTTTCGAAGTGATGATAATGGAAGACATTAGAAGAGTTACCACAAAGTAAACCTTGTCAGTAAATAAGATCTTTTAGGGAGTAGATACAGAAAATAATAAAGAGTCAATTTACAAAACACTAAAGCAAGAATGAGAACTTTCAACATGGTTGACAGTGATTAGTAGTTTAAGGAATTATTTGTACAACAGCAAAAATCCTCACTGATGAGCATCATTTTCCAGCCCCTCTCCAATCTCATCTCTCTTCTCCAACTTCTTTTCTTCTATTTCTTCCCTTCTTGTTCCTCCCTTACGCTTCTCAAAAATATCCTCAGGAACTGCTCTAACAAGTGAGAGGTGCTTATGATGACAGAGATTATTGTCCATGTTCATGAATTGACTCAAACACTAATGTGAATAATGATTTAAAGCAAAAGAATGTGCGGGGGAAAATGTTATCATCAAAGATTTATTCAGACAGTAATATAGGGAAAAAAAAATCTTACAAAGTAAAAAACAAACCAATTAAGAACATCATTTCAGAATCCAGTTCCAGATCAGGAAAGGTTAAAAACTGAATGACAACAAATTTAGAAAACTAATAAAAAAGGAACATATACAGAAAATAAAGCTGATATATGAAACAGCTGGTAATGTGAAGAGAGGTGACTTAGAACTGAGGAGACATATGTCATAAGCAGGGAAACAACCAGAAAAGAGGTGACTACTGTAGAAAATTTTGTATATTTATATGTACAGGAATAGGATTCTGAAGGTGGGCATTTTTAAATAAACACCGCAAAAATATTCATTCAAAATAGAGTAATACTTCTGTCACTGTTGATAATATATTCCAGTGACCCACAGAAATGCTAAGGCTAAGATACAGGGGCTATTTTAGGAATAGGACAGATATAGTCCCTGTTCTCATGGAGCTCTCAGTCCAGACTCTAGAGTACAAGACAAATTCAGCAAGTAATTATATGTCTGAAAATGAAGAGTGCTATTAGAGCAAATATAGGAACATACCAGGTTGAGGGATAATTATCAAGTAAAGTGATATTTAAATTGAGTACAAAGTTTGGTAAGGAACCCAGAGTATATTTAGGAAAAATTTTCTAAGTAAAAGGAAGAGGGCTTCCCTGGTGGCGCAGTGGTTAAGAATCCGCCTGCCAATGCAAGGGACACGGGTTCGAGCCCTGGTCTGGGAAGATCCCACATGCCACGGAGCAACAAAGCCCGTGCACCAGCACTACTGAGCCTGCGCTCTAGACCCCGCGAGCCACAACTACTGAAGCCCATGCACCTAGAGCCCGTGCTCCGCAACAAGAAGCCACGGCAGTGAGAAACCCATGCACCGCAACAAAGAGTAGCCCCCGTTCGCCGCAACTAGGGAAAGCGCGTGCGCAGCAACAAAGACCCAGTGCAGCCAAAAATAAATAAATTAATTAATTAAAAAAAAAAAAAGGAAGGGCATATTTAAAGGCCCACTTGTGAAAGTGGTCTGTTCATGAAACTGGAAAAATTTCATTATAAAGCAACCCAGGAGATGAATCTGAAGAGGAAGAGAAAAGTGAGAGGGTATGTGCATAAACTGCTACAATACTCTAAGAAATAAATTACTCTAGTTTCGCTAAAGGGAGTAGCAGGAGGAATGGAGAGAAATAACAGATTTGAAAGCTACTTAGGAAGAAGTCAAAAGACTTACTGACTTATATGGTTTGCTAGGTAAAGAAAACAGGAGCTAAAGATGAATCAGATTTCTTTCTTGAGCTAACAGATTTATTATGGCTCCATTTATGAAGATACTGAAAACGAGAGGAGGAAGAAGTTTGGAGGAATTTAGTTTCCAGCATGTTCAGCTTGAGAAGCCTGTGAGACAACAAAAGTAGAAAAGTTAATTTGCTCAATCCAGGTCATCAGTTTAGGCATTACAAGAGTATGTCAAGTGCTTGTGAACTAAAGGAAAATTATCCTCAGAGTAAAATATCTTTGGAATTAAATTATCTCAATATTTTTAGTCTTTGAAAACTGATGTGGTTGGCAGAATAACAGCCTCCTAAAGATGCACCCACCCTAATCACAAAATCTGTGAAAACATTATCTTACGTGGCAAGAGACTTCAGAGATATGATTAAGGTTATAAACCTTAAAATAGTGAGATTATCCTGGATTATCCAGGTTGGCCCAATCTAATGACATGTATCCCTAAAAGCTGTGGTAAGAGGGAGAGAGATGGGATGATGGAAGAGAGGCAAGAGAAATTTGAAACAATAAAAAGGCTGGCATTGCGGGTTTTGAGGATGTAAAAGGGGAGCCATGATTTAAGGAACATAGGTGATTTCAAGAAGATAGAAAAAGCAAGGAAACAGATCCTCTCCTAGAACCACCAAAAAGGAACAAAAAACCTTGTCAACACCTGGATTTTGCCCCAGTAAATTCCATTTCAGACTCCTGACTCACAGAACGGTAAGATAATAAATGTGTGCTGTTTTAAGCCACTAAGTATGTAGTAAGTTGTTATGAGAGCAAAAGAAAATTAATACAGAATGCTATATTCACTAATGAACCTAGATAAGAAAAATTTAATATACATGAAAATTAGTGTACAATATATAGCAAGTACTCAATAAGTCTTTAACAATAGTTTCAGAGAGTATCTTGCAAGTACACTTTCTTGATGTAATGTTTTTTCCTAAGAAATTATAGATAAATCAAAATTTTGTACCTTCAAATTTTGTGAATTCATATTCTACTTAAAGAACTAGTAAGAAAAATGCTTTCTTGTAATGTTAACTATCACCTTCAGTTTAGTCAGATTCTCCATGTTGTATTTCCTTAAAATGAACAACTGCTAACAAGAAACTGAAATAAGCAAAAAAATAAAGAATAATTCCAATAAAAAAGATGTGGTACATGTCTGACATTTATAAGAGGGCCACAAAATAGGTCACTTTTCCTTCTATTCTAAGCAGAATTTTTCAAATATGCAAAGGCACATACAGGCAAAATTGAAGTCTGACAACTATTATTTCAGGTGATATAAAGTCTATGTTATAGACTATACAAAAAGAAAGCTAAAATAACTGAGTGGTAACTATATTAAAGTGGAATTTTTTAAATTAAAAACTAGCTTAAATACTGTGCTTTAATATACTCTCTCTTCCCTCTATATCCACAATAGAGTATAGTATATTTAGAACCTGCAGGCGCAAAAATATTTTTGGTCAAGAAAATTTCCCCATTAAATAACAGTTTTTCCATCTGAACATCAAAAACGTTTTCACTTATTTCAAAACTTCTTGATACAGCTGAGAAAATATGGGCTCTATGTTGGGACAGATCCTGGACCAATATTTAACTTCTTTTGAGTGTTATCTCCTACCATATAGGATTGTTGAGAAGGATTAAATTATATTATGCACACATGAAGTGCAATTACATTTGGTGTTTTCTATTCCATTAACTATTCTGGAGAAAATTCTTTCTGTAAAAAATACCTTTTCTATTACTTAAAAAGTGATATATTTCAACACACATTTATGATAAAAACTCTCCAAAAAGTGGGCACAGAGGGAACATTCCTCAACATAACAAAAGCCATATATGACAAACCCACAGCCAACACCACACTCAACAGTGAAAAGCTGAAAGCACTTCCTCTAAAATCAGGAACGAGACAAGGATGCCAATTCTCACCACTTTTATTCAACATAGCTTTGGAAGTCTTAGCCACAGCAATCAGGAAACAAAAAGAAATAAAAGGAATCCAAATTGGAAAGAAAGAAAGAAAACTGTCACTGTCTGCAGATGACATGATACTATATATAGAAAATCCTAAAGATGCTACCAGAAAACTACTAGAGCCAATCAATGAATTCAGTAAAGTTGCAGAATACAAAATTAAAACACAAATCTGTTGCATTTCTATACATTAACAACAAAAGATCAGAAAGAGAAATTAAGGAAACTATCCCATTTACCATTGCATCAAAAAGAATAAAATACCTAGGAATAAACCACCTAAGGAGGCAGAAGACCTGTACTCCAAAAACTGTAAGATGCTGACGAAAGAAATCGAAGATGACACAAACAGATGGAAAGATATAACATGTTCTTGGATTGCAAGAATCAGTATTGTCAAAATGACTATCCTACCCAAGGCAATCTACAGAGTCAATGCAATCCCTATCAAACTACCAATGGCATTTTTCACAGAACCAGAATAAAAAATTTTACAATTTGTATGGAAACACAGAAGACCCCGAATAGCCAAAGCAACCTTGAGAAAGAAAAACAGAGCTGGAGGAATCAGGCTCCTTGACTTCAGACTATACTACAAAGCTATAGTAATCAAAACAGTATGGTACTGGAACAAAAACAGACATACAGACCAATGGAACAAGACAAAAATCCCAGAAATAAACCCACGCACCTATGGTCAATTAATTTTACAAAGGAGGCAAGGATATACAATAGAGAAAAGACAATCTCTTCAATAAGTGGTGCTGGGAAAACTTGTCAGCCACAGATAGAGAATGTTCTAATTTCATTCTTTTAACACTATACACAAAAATAAACTCAAATGGATTACAGACCTAAATGTAAGACTGGATACTATGAAACTCCTAGAGGAAAACATAGGCAGGACACTCTTTGACATAAATCACAGCAATATCTTTCTGGATCCACCTCCTAGAGTAATGAAAATAAAAACAAAAATAAACAAATAGGACCTAATTAAACTTAAAATCTTTTGCACAGTAAAGGAAACCATAAACAAAACAAAAAGACAACCCAAAGAATGGGAGAAAATATTTCCCCATTGGAAATATTCGGTTGGAAACGAAGCAACCAACAGGAGATTAATCTCCAAAATATACAAACACTTCATGAAGCTCAGTATCAAAAAAACAAACAACTTCAATCAAAAAATGGGCAGAAGATCTAAACAGACGTTTCTCCAAGGAAGATATACAGATGGCCAAGAGGCACATGAAAAGATGTTCAACACTGTTAATTATTAGAGAAATGCAAATCAAAACTACAATGAGGTATCACCTCACACCAGTCTGAATGGCCATCATCAAAAAGTCTACAAATAGCAAATGCTGGAGAGGGTGTGGAGGAAAAGGAACCCTCCTACCCTGTTGGTGAGAATGTAAATTGGTTCAGCCACTGTGGAGTACAGTATGGAAGTTCCTTAAAAAACTAAAGAGAGCAATTATACTCTGATAAAGATGCTAAAAAAAACCTAAAGATAGCATTACCATATGATCTGCAATCCCACTCTTGGGCATATATCCAGAGAAAACTGTAATTGGAAAAGATACATGCACCCCAATGTTCACTGCAGCACTATTTACTATAGCCAAGACATGGAAGCAACCTAAATGCCCATCCACAGATGAATGGATAAAGAAGGTGTGATGTATAATGTGTGTGTGTGTGTATACACACACACACACACACACACACACACACACACACACACACACTATGGAATATTACTCAGCCATAAAAAAGAATGAAACAATGCCATTTGCAGCAACATGGATGGACCTAGAGAATATTATACTAAGCGAAGTAAGCCAGACAAAGACAAATATCATAAAACGTCCCTTATATGTGGATCTACCAAAAAAAAAAAAAAAAAAAAAGATACAAATGAACTTATTTTCAAAACAGAAATAGACTCACAGACATACAAAACAAACTTATGGTTACCAAAGGGGAAAGGTGGGGGGAAGGGCAGATAAATTAGGAGTTTGGAATTAACATATACACACTACTATATATGAACTAGATAACCAACAAGTACCTATTATATAGCACAGGGAACTATACTCAATATTTTGTAATAACCTATAAGGGAAAAGAACATGAAAAAGAATATATGTGTGTGTGTGTGTGTGTGTGTGTGTGTGCATGTATAACTGATTCACTTTGCTGTACCTCTGAAACACAACTATACTTCAATTAAAAAAAGTGATACAAAAAGCACAAATTGATCTTTTCTTCATGATAGTGTCACCATTACAAATCTCAATCACTATACAGTGATGATAAGGAGAGTGGCCATATTTCAGGTTTGACAGAACAATCCCAGTTTATGCTTACTGTCCTGACATCCTCTCCCATTCTCAAATGTCCCAGTTTGGATAATAAATAAATAATGAGTAAATAATGGAATAGAAGAGTATTAATTTTTATCTACAAGAACTAGCCCCACTAGCTTAATTTTTTCCCAATTTATATTTTAATAAGCCTCAAGAATATATGATGCTGTCTTATTTGTGTTCTGGTAACTACCTGGTTTACTAAGCCTTTACCTTTTACTTTTCCCTTTATATATGCTGCCATTTTAGAAGCTACACAAAAGTCAAGTGACCTGGAGTTGACCTGGAGTTGAATTATATGTAAAATAAAGAGATTCTAGAAAAGAGTTTGTAGGGTTTTGAGGCTCTGTATAGATTTAAGTTTACTTTGCCTACTTCCCAAAGCTAAATAGGAGTATCACAAAAACACAAAGTGGTAGAATAATATTCTACCACTTTACATTACATATAAATACTCATGTTATAAGTATTTATACATATAAATATAAATACTTACCCAGAGGTAGCAACTGTTTTTTGGAAGTGTGAACACTTATCTCTTCACCCTCGTCCATATTTCGGTCTGAATTTCTTTGGAACCTGTCTTGGGCAATATGTGATATATTTATATTTTTACCTTTAGATTGTTCCATGTCAACTTGTTCTTCAACTACACTGGCCTTAAATTTTGTTCCCCGTTTTTGTTTTATAGTCCTTTTGTTTCCAGATGATTTTTTTGCATTCTCAGAATACATTTCATATTTTGAAGATTTACAATTATTTTCCATTTCATCTGTCAAAGCACAACTCCCACCCAGTATTTTTTGTTCAGAGGACTGAGATTTCTCTACTGGGTGAGCTTTACCAGGATGTTTGCCACTTTTCAAACTTGTAGATGATACACTGTCATGTTTTTCTCTTGACTTCTTCCTTTGAAGGAGTACAGTGCTCTCAGCAGGAGATACTGTGCATTGTTTCAGAGGCCCAGTCTTTCTTGGTATAGTAATCCATGGTTGATTGGCAAAACTTTTATCTGATTCATCAATTATAAATTCATCTTCTAATAACTTCATATTATTTGCAGGAGATAAATGAGGTGGAGCAGTTGCTATATGCCTAACAACAGAACTAAAACAGAATGTTACAATAAATAATAGCTCAAAAAGTAAAGCTTTTACCTTTGCTTTAAAGAGCAGTTCACATGTCCCCTCAATTTTTCCTTCCCCATTAAAATCCTTCCTGGGACTTCCCTGGTGGTCCAGTGGTTAAGGATCCGCCTTTCAACACAGGGGATGTGGGTTCGATCCCTGGTGAGGAAACTAACATCTCACATGCCATGGGGCAACTAAGCCTGCAGGCCACAACTACTGAGCCCATGTGCTGCAACTACTGAGCCCACACGCCACAACTAGAGAGAAGCCCATGCACCACAATGAGGAGCCCGTGCACCACAATGAAAGATCCCGTGTGCCGCAACTAAGACCCAACGCAGCCAAATATAAGTAAATAAATATTTTTTTAAAAAACCCTTCCCTCCTTTTACATTTCTATAATATCTGAGCATACTCATTTATTACACTAATGGGATCATAGAAATTTAGAGCTGGAAGGAATCTCTACTGCATCAACTAATTTGACATTCCCCTATTCATTACATACATTAAACAGATAAAACCCAGAGATGTATAAATATAGCCCAGATACACTGACTTACAGTACAAAAATGCATGCCATTATTATATATAATGTTATATTACATTTTGTTTATATAGATGTTTCTTGGGGCCTGAATCCCTTAACATCCCTTAACAAGATTATTTCTGAGATACCTTCTAGTCTAATAGTCTAAGAAAACACTACAAAATTACAGACTAAATTATATTATGTAAAAATTCACTCCAAGTTGGATACTTCACACATTTTCATACGTGTTTTAATGCTGTAAGCAGAGTATAGAAATAAATGAAGTGTATCTAGAAAGGTAAGCACACTGGGATTACACAGCATCTCTTCCAATTAGTTGGAAAAATTTTCTAAAGAAGGATGGAATTATTCAAAAGATGGTAATCTGATGGAGTCATTTTGCATTTCCTTCCTTTTTATGACAACAGCTTTGAGCAAACCACATATTGGAGTGAATATGCAAAAATAAACACCTAGGGTAAACATCCAAATTCCAAAGCCAGCATATACACTCCTGTTTCTGCCTTTTTCACCTGAGTAAGGATGCTTAACTATTTTTATACACAGTAGAAGAAAAGGAAGAATGGAAGAACTGGATTATCATGTCTAGTTTTTTTCTCATTTTTAAGATATAAAAAAAGATTATAAAATGAAAATGCCTTCTCTACTTCTCTAATCTCAAACCCGATAAAACCTTATAATGTAAAAAATTTATACACATATATGCTAAGAAATATACTGTCTTCTAATAGGTAGACTTACAAGTTTATATAATTAGAAAACTCTAGAAAATCTAATAAAAAAGCAAAGTCAATATAAATAGACCACATAATATATAAATAGAAGACCATGTTTAAACAGAAATATTATTTTTCAGCACTTAAAGAAAAAGCCAATCTGATATAAATGTTTAATTTGCTTTATTGTATGTTATCTGTAATATCTATTAATTCTATATATTAAAGAAGTAATTCTAAGTATTTAAAAATAAAGCCTTCCGAAACCAGCCAACAAGAACTCTCTAAATCCACTCCTCTATTAAAGAGACTTCCATAACTTCAAGGTTATTCAAACCAAAGGTATCCTTAGGAAATAACTTTGACACTTACTATAGATCAAATGTTTATATCCTTCAAAAATTCATAAATTGAAACCTAATCCCCAACGTGATGGTATTTGAGGGTGGGGACTTTAGGAAGTGATTAGGTCATTAGGGTGGAATGGCTCATGAATGAATTAGTATCTTTATAAAAGAGACCCCAGAAAGCCCCCTCACTACCTTCTACCATTTGAGGTTATAGCAATAAGATAGACATCCATGAACCAGGAAGCAAGCCTCACCAGACAGTGAATCTACCTGAGCCTTGATCTTGGACTTCCCAGCCTCCAGCACTGTGAAATGTAAATTTCTGGGCTAGGTGGAAAAAATCAAGAAAGACTCTGTGGCATTTGAGTTGGATCTTGAAGAATGGATATGATTTGGTCATGAGGAAATACAAGAAAGACAATCATAAGGAAGAGCATAAGCACAGAAACGGAGCAGGAAAGCACAAGTAATAGTGAGTAGTTACATCTGGCTACAGCAATTAAACATACACTTTACTCACTAGTTTTTCAAAAAAAAACACAGCACATTAAAAAATACTTAATTACTTTTTTGGACATAGATATAATTAGCCCCTAAGTGTAACATATTTCTATCAGATTATGGGGACAGCATCCATACAAGGGATAAAAGATGCCATATATATATATATATATATATATATATATATATATGTATATATATATACTGTATATATACACACACACACAGAAAGGCGAGGGGAGAGGGAGGAAGACTGGAGGGGTGGGGGGAGGGAGAAGTCAACTATGGAACACAGACTGAACCAAAGAGGAATTTCATTCACTCAATATGTTTTTTATAAAACCTTCCTGATATATTCACTAGCATTCTGATAGATCTCACAGAAAATACAAAAGAAACTAAACTCCTGGAAAGAAGGGCTTATGTCTTAACCTACTAAGAAAGATATATAAAATAGCTAAACTATAATACAAGGCAAGGAACTATTTTAAAAAACACTGGAGTGGGACTTGGAAAAAATCAGAAGCCTACAACCATGGACCTTAGAATAAAATATAAATTGGCATACGACAAGGGGAAAAGGTACGCCAAAGCCAGGACAACTGCAAATACGTATGACAAGTTGGTAGAAACAGTTCACTAGTGACAGTGAAGGCCTTAAATACTAGCTGACAAATCTCAAGTTATTCTATAGACCAGTGCTTCTCAACCCTAGCTGCTATTAATTCTAGTGAACTCTAATGTGCAGCCAGTTAAGAATCACTGTATGGATATTGTAGAACCACTGAAGGTTTTTAAGTAGGCAAAAACAGATTAAAACTTATTTTAGGACTATCCTTTTACTAACACAATCAAAAGAAATAGAAAAAATATTTAAAATACTTAACAGTGAAATACAGGCACCATGACATAATTTTATTTCTAAATACTGTCTTTATTCTTTGATCTCATACGTACTAGAAAGTGCTGATGAACAGAAGCAATGAAAGCTGAATAAACTTTTCTTTCACATCTAATTTAATATCCCTTAAATGATGGCTTTGGGATTAATTTACTGGTAAGAAACTACTCTCTCCTTATGGGTTAGACATAATTTCAATTAAAAATTGTGTCAATTAAGATTAACTTCTAGTTAAATATCACTAAGAATCCTTAGATACTGTTCAAAGAATGTGAAAGAAAAATGTGGACCATTTCTTAATAACTCACCTGGATTCACCTTTTCTTTTTACAGTTTCTAAAAACAATGTTGAAAAACTCTTTCTAGCTTGTGGTTGATCTTCACATTCTGAATCTTGTATTCTTTTTTGAGATGTTCCTAACTGTTTCCTCTCTTGTGGTCCTTCTGAAACTTTATCCTCTATTTCTGATACTTTATTCGTTACTTCTACTTTCTTCAAATCATCTTTATCTTCAAAGTTTAACCTAAAAGGTTAAAAGGAAGACATGATGAATGTTCCCACCATTTGTTGAGTTATAAGTATTCCTGAACTCCCTTACAGTAACAATACAACTGCTTACAAAATTTTCCAGTGGGCCTTTATTTAAAAATTATAAATGCTGATGTGTTTCTCTTACACAACATACACAAGGCAAATTGCTCAGAAAAATTAAATTTTGTATTTGTTGATAGAAAAAAATAAGAGAAAAAGAATGACTAAATCATGTAACAAAGAAATGTGTAGCTTAGAACACTAGTTCTCAAACATTTAATATGAATTTGAATCATCTGGAGAATCTTATTAAAATGTAGATTCTGATTCAGTAGGTCTAGCATAGGGTTTGAGATTCTATATTTCTAACAGGCTTCCAGATAATGCCACTGCTCTCGATCCTGAGCTGCAGATCACACTGTGAATAGCAAAATCTTAGAATGTACTTAACTCCTCAGCTCCAAGAATCATACAAGACCCTAGAAAGATATTACACTCATGGCAGAGGTTCCCAATACCAAAGGACCTTGAACAATCTATTTTGCTTCTTAAAGGCCAAAGGGAAAGCCCCAAGAAATGGATGTGGGTTTGCCACAACTCATCCTCAACAAAACTTACTCTTTGCTACCCTGAGATGACCTGATATATACCTACCCTTATAATTAAAAATAACATAGAGAAAATACAAATTGTTTCTCTTAGGAAGTTATAGAAAACTTATTATAAGGAAAAAAAAACATCCTGTGATAAACCATAAAGGAAAAGAATATGAAAAAGAACGTGTATATATATATGTATAACTGAGTCGCTATGCTGTACAGCAGTAATTAACGCAACATTGTAATTCAGCTATACTTCAATAAAACTTTTTTTAAAAAAGAAAAAGATCTGAATATAACAAAATATTCACATATGTCAAATCTGAATATGTGAGTGCCTATTGTTATCTTCTGTATGTCTACAGTATTTTAAAATAAAAATCTTAAAGAAAAAAGAAAAAAACATGCTTTTCCATAGACCATAGAAAAGTTTATCCCCAAACGTCTCTGAAGAACACTTTAAGGCCTTCCATATTAAATATAAACTGAATATATACTGAATGTATATTATGTTTTTCTCAAAACATGTTAATATTCCTCAATACTTACTATAAAATACCTAAAAGACTAAATTACTCACTTTTTAACATAAGATAAAATAGTTATAGTAAGATTAATATCTTTTAAATAAACAAAAATTCACCTTTTTTTGGTTTTATGAGAAATCTCTGTACTTGAAGGCAGCATATTTACTGAATTTTCAGAAGTATAGGTCTCTCTCTTTTGGGCAACAGATGGAATAGTCTTTTGCAATGAAGATGCTTTTGCATCCAGAAGATCAGAAGGTAAGCCAATAGATAAGTAAAATTCCTCATCAGCTTCATTGTGATGATCTTTTAGTTTTTTACTTGACATTTTTCTCGAGTCAGATGTATTGTTAGAATGAACATCAGTTGCCAAAATTTCCTGATGAACCTCATGGGCCTGAACTAGAAGAAAATTACATGAAGATATTAAAAACTCTTTAAATAATAATACTAGAACGAAATGTGCTTTTTAAAATATGGCAACAATTTCATTAGAAAGTTTCCAGAAGACTCACAGGTCATTAAGTTTATAATCAAAGATCTAGGATTAAAATACACAAGTACTTTAAGAGTTCTAATTTATGAAATTAATAAACTGAAAGGTGTATTTGGTTCATGCTCCACAGTTCTAAAATGAATAAAATCCTCAAACAGAGAAAATTCACAGTTAATATTATTGATATAGTAAATTTATTCAAGATTTGAATATAGTCAAACTCAGAGAAGGAGAGATTTGAATAATGGTTGCCAGTGACTGGGAGAAGGGAGAAATTCGGAGTTGTTAATTAACAGGTGTAAAGTTTCAGTTATCCAAGATAAATAAGTTTTAGAGATCTAGAGTACAACATTGTGCCTATACATAACAATACTCTATTGTACACTTAAAAATCTGTTGAGAGGGAAGATCTCATGTAAAAATGTTCTTACTGGGACTTCCCAGGTGGTGCAGTGATTAAGAGTCCACCTGCCAATGCAGGGGACACAGGTTCGAGCCCTGGTCTAGGAAGATCCCACATGCCGCAGAGCAACTAAGCCCATGTGCCACAACTACTGAGCCTGCACTCTAGAGCCCACGAGCCACTATTGAGGCCGTGTGCCACAACTCCTGACCCCGCGTGCTGCAACTACTGAAGCCCGTGTGCTCTAGGGCCCATGCACCACAACTACTGAACCAACATGCTGCAACTACTGAAGCCCACATGCCTAGAGCCCATGCTCTGCAACAAGAGAAGCCACCGCAATGAGCACACTGCAATGAAGAGTAGCCCCCGCCTGCTGCAACTAGAGAAAGCCCGTGCGCAGCAACAAAGACCCAATGCAGCCAAAAATAAATAAAATTTTAAAAAATAAATAAAATAAAATGTTCTTACCACAATAAAATAAAAATTCTTTTAAAGATTTAAATAAATCTTTACATAGCTAAAATAAGTGACAGGTAATCCTAAAGAAATTATGAGATTCAATTTTTAGGTTAAGATATGGGTAAACTAGGGCAGCTAGATGATCATACATATACATACAAATATACATATAGAACAGATACATATATAGTTATATAAAATATATGTATATATAGGGAGAATATTTATATACACATACATCTTTATATCTATACAAAGAGAATATATATTATACACATATATCTTTATAGCTATATAAAGAGAAATATATATTCTCTTAACACTTAACCTTCAAATATCAAAGAAAAAGTAGAATGGCTGGGTAGTACTCATACTGATTCATACTCTCAAAAAGAAAAGATTAAAAATTTAAAATAAGCCAAAATGGCTTTTGGTTCTGGAACAAAATTACATAGACTCACTTTCTCCTGCTTCTCCCTTTAAGTACAACTTAAACAAACAATAATAACAGAACTCTGAAAGCTGGAAGAAGGTATATTTGCTAGGAACCTCAAGCCTTAAGCAACAATGGATAATATGGTGAATCCCCTGTAGCATCAGAAAATGAAACAAACCAAAATACCACTGCTAGAACTCTAAACACTTAAATGTCATTGGAAATAAACTCCACAAAAATAGGCAAGAGCCTTCACATTAAACCAAAACAGGGCAACTATAACAAGACTGAAATACAATGAAGAGTCCCTTAACATAATAACCAAAATGTTGAGGATACAATCAAAATGATTCATCATAATAAAAATTTTAAAAAAAGAAAAAACACTATCTGAAGAAGAAAATATGATCAATGGATGCAAATGGACAATATGAATCAGATGCTGGAATTATTTAACAAGAATTTATTTAAACCAACCACCATAAAAATGTCTTAATGTTCAATTATAAATTCTCTTGAAACAAATGAAAAGACAGAAACTCTCAAAGAAACAGGAGTTACAAAAGAGACCCAGCTTTTGGATCTTAGCCATTATAGCTGTGTAGTGGTATCTAACTGCTGTTTTAATTTAAAATTCCCTAATGACGATAATGATGAACAAATCCACAATGAGATACTACTTCACACCCATTAGGATGGGAAGGGAGGGAGGGAGGGAGGGAAGGAGAAAATAACAAGTTAACAAGTGTTGGTGAGTATATAGAAAAACTGGAACCCTTGCGCACAGCTGGTGGGAATGTAAAATGATGCAGCCACTATGGAAGACAGCTTGGTCGCTCCTCAAGAAATTAAAAATGCAATTACCATATGATCTAATAATTCCTTTTTTGCCTATATATCCAAAAAGACTGAAAGCAGGGGCTGCAAGAGGTACATCTGTGCTCACAGCAACATTATTCACAAAAGACAAAAGGTGGAAACCACCTAAATGTCCATCAATGGATAAATGGACAAAACAAAATATGGTATACATACAGTGAAATATTATTCAGCTTTATAAAGGAAATCCTGACACACGCTACAACCTGGCTGACACTTGAGGACATTATGCTAAGTGAAATAAGCCAGTTGCAAAAGGACAAAAGCTGAACAATTCCACTCATATGAGGTATTTAGAGTAGTCAAATTCAGAAACAGAATGTAGAAGTGTGGTTACCAGAGGCTGGGGGGTAGGGGGAGATTGTTTAATGGGTTCAGTTTTGCAAGATGAATAAGTTCTGTGGATGGATGGTGGTGACAGTTGGACAACCTGACTGTCCTTAATGCCAAAGAACTGTACACTTAAAAATGTTTAAAATGGTAAATTTTGTTATATTATTTTACCGTAATTTTTTAAAATCATTTTTAAAAAGGAATAAAGAGCACAAACAGTGATGTATGTGTAAATATAAACACTGACTGATTAAAACAAAAATAAAGTCTTATAGAGATAAAAGATATCAAAATACATAGCAGAATTAAAATAGAGGATAACAGGAATAAAATATATGACAACAGTACGTCAGTTGGGAATTAGGGAGTTGTTCTAGTTACTCTGTCTGCATAATAAGTAACTCCATGCCTTGGCTGCATAAAACAACCATATATTATGTTCACTTATTCTGTGGGGCCAGAATTTGGCAGGGCACAAGCAGGGATGACTTGTCTCTACTCCATGAAGTCTGGGGCCTGGAACGATTTGAAAGCTTGCTTACTCACATGTCTAACATCTGAGGCTGGCAGGAGGCCGAAGAAATATCGCTGTCTATGTATGTCTGCAAGTAGGCTAGTTTGGGCTTCCTCACAGCATGATGTCTGGGTTATAAGGTAGAGTGTATCCTAAGAGGGAAATAAGGAGAAAGGGAGGGAGCCAAGCAGAAGCCCTTTATGTCCTAACCTTGGAAGTCACACAGTATCACATATACCACATTCTATGATATATGATGTGATATGATATATGATATGATACATACAAACAACCTCACTTACGGGGGTGAGGAAAAATGCTGACCTAAGTAAGGTTAGAAATGGAGTCTGTAAAACTAAAAGCTAAAGAAATTGTACATAACATTGTCATACTAAGTGAAGTAAGTCATACAGACAAAGACAAATATTATATGATATCACTTATATGTGAAATCTGAAAAATAAAACAAAACACAAACAGACTCACAGACACAAAACAAACTTATGGTTACCGAAGAGGAAGGAGGGAGAAGGATAAATTAGGAGTACGGGATTAACAGATACACATTGTCATATATAAAATAAACAACAAGGATTTATTGTGTAGCACAGGGACTATATTCAGTATCTTATAATAACCTATAATGGAAAAGAATCAAGAAAAAAGTATATGTATGTATACACACATATATATATAACCAAATCACTTTTGTTGTACACCTGAAACTAACACAATATTGTAAATTAAGTACAATAAAGAAATTGTACATAAGCACTGTACTCCAGTAGATAAAATTGTTTTCCATGGGTTTAAGTCAACAATTCTGATACTGTTATACATGTATATAGGAATAAAAAGCTAAGTAGGTAGATGGTGAATGGTAAGTGCCAAGTTTCTTACACACAGAGTGGATGTTTACAGATAAGCAAGGCAAAGAAGCAAGAATAACCCATGTGGTAATAAATTACAGTTGGAAACATCAATATGAATTCATGTTTAACTTAATACAGATACAGTTACACAGAAAAATATTTATAGATATGTGTATATATACCAGTTACCATACACACATATATTTCCTTGCTCTGTCAGTTGAGACAGTCTTGAAGCATTAACGCACACCTAGCACCCAGATCTTGGTTCCTAATACCATTCTCCAGTAAAAGGAACCACTGGCTCCTTGGAGAAATGGCTGATTCTAGGGTAAGTTGGGCCTGGAGCATCCTGTAGTTCCAGAAGGTAAGGAAATGTTAAAAACAACAGCAATAACAACAAAAATGGGGTCCATCAAAGGGGCATAGGAGCCAGTGAAAGAGCTTTCTAATGGCCAAAGCTGGAACAGTTTGAGTAACAAATTTAATAAAATAGTACTGGATTATAAACTAAAGTATAAAATAAAGTTTCTACCTCAAAAACTAAAAAAAGGAGCAAAATAAACCCAAACCAAGGACAAGAATGGAGAAAATAAGAGCAGAAATCAATGAAACTAAAAACAGGAAAACACAAAAACTTACTGAAACAAGAAGCTAGTTCTTTTAAAACAGTGAATAAAAATGATAATCCTGTAACAAAATTAACAAAGGCAAAAAGACAAGACACAAATCAACAATATCCAGAATAAAACGGTATATCACAACAGATCCTGCAGCCATTAAAAGGATAACAAAGTGGGGCTTCCCTGGTGGGCAGTGGTTGAGAGTCCACCTGCCAAGGCAGGGGACACGGGTCCGTGCCCCGGTCCAGGAAGATCCCACATGCCGCGGAGTGGCTAGGCCCGTGAGCCATGGCCGCTGAGCCTGCGTGTCCAGAGCCTGTGCTTCGCAACGGGAGAGGCCACAACAGTGAGAAGCCCGTGTACCACAAAAAAAAAAAAAAAAAAGGATAACAAAGTAATACTATGTACAACTTTATGCTGATAAACTCAACAACTTAGAAGAAATGGACCAATTCTTCAAAAACCATAAACTATCAAAAATGTGCCAAGATAAAATAAATAACCTAAATAGTCCTATAACTATTAGAGAACTGAATTTGTAACTTAAAAGCTCTTGAAAAAGAAATGCCACAGACCAGATGATATCACTGGAGAATATTATACCAAAAAATCAGAGAATTAAAATTAATTTTACATAAGCCCTTCTAGGAATTAGAACGGGGAATAATTTCCAACTCATTTTATAAGGTTGGTGAGCATTACCTTGATACCAAAACCATACAAACACAGCATAAAAAAGAAAACTACAGACCACTATCTCTCATTAATTTAGATGCAAAAAATTCTCAAAATTTTAGCAAACTGCATCAAACAATGTATAAAAATTAGTAACACAACATAATTGACATTTATGGTCAACTGCGCTCAACAATGGAATACTTGTTTTTCAAGTGCCCATGAAGCATTCATAAAGGCAGACAATATCTTGGGTCATAAAACAAATAAAACAAATCTTCACAAATTTTAAAGAACTAAAATGAAATGACATAGTGTATATATGCTATGCCATAAAGAAATCAAGACTAGAAATCACTAAGGGAAAGACAACAGGAAAGTCCAGAAGTATATTCATTTAGCATAATGTTTCTAAGGTTCTTCCATGTTGTAGCATGTATCAGAACTTCATTCCTTTTTATGGTTGAATAATATTCCACTCTACACATGTATCACATGTTGTTTGTCCATTCACTCGTTCATGGGACAATTTGGTTGTTTCCACCTTTTGGGTATTATGAATCATACTGCTATGAACATTGGGGTGTAAGTATCTGTTTGAGTTCCTGTTTTCAATTCTTTTGAATATAAACCTAGAAGTAGAAATGCTACTTAATACCTAATTTTTTGAGGAACCACCAAACTTTTTCCACTGGCTGCATAATGCATGTGGGTTTCTATAAATTCCACATCCTCAACATCTTTTATTTTATTTAAAAAGTAATAATATCCATCCTAATATGTATAAAGTGGTATCTCTGTGGGGTTTTGATTTGCATTTCCCTAATGACTAACAATGTTGAACAACTTTTCATGTAGTTGTTATCAGCTTGCCAGATGCATAGCAAGCCAAAATGCTGAGACAACAAAGTTTGCAGCAAAGAGAGGGTTTATTTGCAAGGCAGCCAAGCAAGATGATCTGAGGCATGGGGAGCTTGGGGAAAGGTGACTGAAAAAAAGTTGCAATAATCATCACTCTGCACAGGCCTCTGCACGGTCAAAAGGTTACTGGAGTGGACCCTTAAGCATAACCAGTTGAAGGGTGGTCCTATTCAGTCTTAACCAGCTCAGCACAAACCAGATGCAGCTGACCTGAAGTTCCCAGAAAACAACTCAGGCAAATATCTTGTTCAGGTTATAAGCCACTTGAAGGACATGCAAGTCTGAAAGCAAACTCAATTAGTGAAGGCAGGTAAAACACATTCATTGGCCAACTGGACAAATGTCTATTCAAGTCCTCTTCTCTTTTCAGTTGGGATGTTTATTCTTGCTGTTGTTGAGTTACAGGAAGTCTTTATGTATTCTGGATATAAATCCCTTATTACAGGGGTCCCCAACCCCCAGGCCACGGACCAGTACTGGTCCATGGCCTGTTAGGAACTGGGCCACACAGCAGGAGGTGAGCAGTAGGTGAATGAGCAAAGCTTCACCTGTATTTACAGATGCTCCCCATTGCTCGCATTACCACCTGAGCCCCACCTCCTGTCAGATCATCTGTGGCATTAGATTCTCATAGGAGCACGAACCCTACTGTGAACTGCACATGCAAGGGATCTAGCTTGCATGCTCCTTATGAGAATCGAATGTGAGGTAGAACAGAGGTGGTGACTCTAGCGCTGGGGAGCAGATGCAAATACAGATTATCATTAGCAGAGAGGTCTGACTGCACAGAGACCATAATAAATCAATTGCTTGCAGACTCATATCAAAACCCTATCAGTGACTGGCAAGTGAAAACAAGCTCAGGGCTCCCACTGATGCTGCATTATGGTGAGTTGTATAATTATTTCATTGGATCTTACAATGTAATAATAATAGAAATAAAGTGCACAATAAAGGTAATGTGCTTGAATCATACCAAAACCACCCGCCCCCCCCCCCCCCCAGTCCATGGAAAAATTGTCTTCCACAAAACCGCTCCATGGTGCCAGAAAGGTTGGAGACCACTGCCTTATGAGATATACTATATGCAATTATTTTCCCCCATTTTGTGGGTTATCCTTTCATGCTATTGATAGTACCCTTCACACACTTTTGAAGGACATAAATATATGACATATTTGTTCTTAAGTAGAAAACCTAAATGACGCAAAAATATGAATTTTCACAAAATTACTATACAAATTAAACGCAACTTTAGTTAAAATCACAACAAAATTTTATTGGAAACTGAATAAACAAAATTCATAGAAATTAAAAAGGTCTAAGAATGGCAGAAGAGTGGCATGTATCAGAAGTATATATATAAATAGATACCTTTATATCAGCATGTGCTATAAAACTACAATTAGTAAAACAGTATTGTGTTGACATTAAGAATAAACAAATGGACCAAAATTCAAAAGTATATTGAATGATATATGAGATTTAATACATGATAAAAGTAGCACATTCATATGAGAATGGATTATGTAATTAATAAAAGGAACTAGCACAACTGACCATAAGGAAGAAAATAAAATTATAACATTATGCCACATTATACACTAAAGCACATTCCAGATGGATTAAGAATTTAAATTAAAAAGAAAAAAAGATGTTAAGATGAAAATCTAAGATATTACATATACCATTAGGATAAAACAGACCTTTTAACCAAAACAGGAAACTCAAAAGCTATTGAAAAAAACAAACACACACACATTTGACAATTAAAATAAAAAATGTTATCCATCATATAAGATACTATAAACAAAATCTGTAATAGTCTAGGGATCATTTGGAAAAATATCTGATAAATAACAGATAAATTACACAAATTACAGATAAACAGTTACAGATATTCAATTTAAAGATCTCCCATAAACTAGAAAAAACAAATGGGCAAAGGATATGAAAAGATAAAAAGGTATTTCAAATAGCCAGTAAACTTATGAAAAGGTGTTCAAACTCAGTGGTAATCACTAAAGTAATATTGAGATCAGTTAACAGTGATCAAATTGGCAAAAAGTTCAATAGAATAGTAAATACTCTATCAGGTGAAAGGTACTTTCTTACATTGCTTGTATAAAAGGAAATTGTAAAAGCCTCTTCTGAAAGCATGCGTGCACGCACACACACGTTTATATATGTGTTCGTTCAGGAGCACCAATGAAGATATGGAAGGATTCAAGGCTACCTCAGCAGGATGAGGGGAGTAATGATTAGTAGCTTTTTCTTTTAAATCTTTGACTCACCTCAAATGAAGGACTTTTCTAATTTGAAAAATGCAAATAAAACTTTAAAAACTGGCGGCACATATAAATGACTGAAGGAAATGCAACAGAGAGAAAAAGAACACTGACCACATATATTCAAATATCAAATCATTATGTTGTATTCCTGAAACTAATATTATGTAAATTATACCTTAGTTAAAAAAAAATGCTCAAGGAGCCCATGGAGAGGCCCACATGGGAGGAAATTAAGGCTTCCTGCCGGCAACCAGACCCACATGAGTGTCATCTTGGAAATTCATCCTTAGCCCCAGTCAAGCCTTCAGATGACTGCAACCCTGGCTATCATCCCGACTACCACCTCATGAGATTACAAGCCAGCACCACCTAACTAAGCTGCTTCTGAATTCCTGACCCACAGAAACTGTATGATGATAAATATTTAAAAAAAAAAAAAAAGAAGAAAAGAAAAAAAGAAAAATCTACTTGAAAACTCTTAAAGCTATGGTCCCTATAATAATTCTTAGTTAATGTCTCTTACCACATCCTATGAACAACGCTCCTACCACTAAAACAAAAACACACATAATAATCAGATAAAACTTATTATTCCGCAAATCAAAACAACAATGAGGTACCACCTCACACCAGTCGGAATGGCCATCATTAAAAAGTCTACAAATAATAAACGCTGGAGAGGGTGTGGAGAAAAGGGAACCCTCTTACACTGTTGGTAGGAATGTAAATTGGTGCAGCCACTATAGAAAACAGTATGAAGGTTCCTCAAAACACTAAAAATAGGGTTTCCCTGGTGGCGCAGTGGTTGAGAGTCCACCTGCCAATGCAGGGAACACGGGTTCGTGCCCCGGTCCAGGAAGATCCCACATGGCGCAGATCGGCTGGGCCCATGAGCCATGGCCGCTGAGCCTACACATCCAGAGCCTGCGCCTCTGGAGCCTGTGCTCTGCAACAGGAGAGGCCACAACAGTGAGAGGCCCGTGTACCGCAAAAAAAAAAAAAAAAACAAAAAACTAAAAACAGAGTTGCCAAATGATCCAGCAATCCCACTCCTGGTCATATACCCAGATAAAACGATAATTCGAAAAGATACTTGCACCCCTTTGTTCATAGCAGCACTATTTACAATAGCCAAGACATGGAAACAACCTAAATGTCCACAGTTGGATGAATGGATAAAGATGTGGCACATATATACAATGGAATATTACTCAGCCATTAAAAAGAAAGAAGTAATGCCACTTGCAGCAACATGGATAGACCTAGAGATTATCAGACTAAATGAAGTAAGTCAGAAAGACAAATACCATATATCACTTATATGTGGAATCTAAAATACAACACAAATGAACATATCTATGAAACAAAAATGAACTCACAGATATAAAGAACACACTTGTGGTTGCCGAGGGGAAGTGGGGAGGGAAGGATTGGGAGCTTGGGATTAGCAGATGCAAACTATTATATATAGGACGGATAAACAACAAGGTCCTACTATAGCACAGGGAACTATATTCAGTATCGTATGATAAACCATAATGGAAAAGAATATATATGTATAACTGAGTCACTCTGCTGTGTAGCAGAAATTAAACACAACATTGTAAATCAACTATATTTCAATAAAATTTAAAAAAAAAACTTATTCATGTTTTTTTAAAAAAAAAAAAATACACTGACAGTGGACTTAAGAGGGACTCAGAAACAACTTCATCCATTTCACAATTCTGTCTAGGCTGACCCTGACCTTGTGACTCAAGCCAACATCTGTGCTACCTTCAGCATTTCTCTTTTCTTTTTTTTTGCGGTACGCGGGCCTCTCACTGTTGTGGCCTCTCCTGTTGCGGAGCACAGGCTCCGGACGCGCAGGCTCAGCGGCCATGGCTCACGGGCCCAGCCGCTCCGCGGCATGTGGGATCTTCCCGGACCGGGGCACGAACCCGTGTCCCCTGCATCAGCAGGCGGACTCTCAACCACTGCGCCAGCAGGGAAGCCCCTAACTCTTTAAATATATCTAGGCAAATATCACCCATGGGGATGCTACCAACCTGATTTGTTGACAGCTTCACTTGGTTCCACAATTAACTGCAGAGGGGCTTCTTTCTTCCTTGAAGAAACTGTACCTGACTTTGGATGTGATTTCTGGCACTGAGTCTAAAAGAGATACAACATTAGATCTATTCTATTAAATTACCAATTTTGATTAAACACATTTGTTCTTAAATTGAAAAAAGAAAGTATTTTTAAAAACAATAAACCAGCTGGTAAAGCTGCATACTTAACTCCTTAGAAACCAATTTCATAGTAAAGCTGAAATTTCATATAACCTATCACAGAAGCAATGTTGCTCTGAACAACTTTTAAAAACCTATTCTGCCAGAAGACTGGAAAAATAAATTACCGTATAGTCATATATCACAATATCACAAATACAACAGTGAAAGGAACAAACTACAGCATACATGAATGATTATGTTAAACAAAAAGAAAGTCACACAAGTATATAATCCCATTTATGTTAAGTTCAGAATAGATGCAAAAACATGTAAAACACTAAATATATATAGTATTTAGAAATTCACTCTATGCAGGAAAGAGTTAATGCACCAGGCCTGATCACTTAAAAACCTGCTTACAGGACTAGCCCTTGGCTGGCACACAGAGTCTTGGCTTTCAGAATGTTTCCTCCATTACCAACTGGAACCTGTTACGCCAGCCTGCCTAGACTGTTTGTATAAACAATGTGATTTATGGTGAACACCTTCCTTCTTTCCTTCAGAGAATACAGAATTTTGGTGGGCAGAAAGTACCAGTATAACCAGCTCCCAATAAAAACAGGCTAAATCTCAAAAGGCTTCCCAGGGCAGAAAGACTGTACATGTTTTATAGCATTTTACTGCTGGATGCAAAGAGTGCACTCTGTGTGGCCCCTTTGGAGAGCCTGACATGGATTCCGCCATACTCTGCCTGATGCGTACTTTTCTCTTACTGATCTGGCTGTGTATCCTGACTGTATGCCTATAACAAATCTCAGTCATGAGTACAACTAACTACAAGTGGAGTCTCATGAGTCCTATCTAGTGAAGCACCCAACATGTGAATGGTAGCAGGACCTGTCTTAAGTAGTGAAAGAAATATTGACACAAATGTCAGCACACACGCACCTGTGGTAAAGCTATAAAGCAAAAGATGGGAATGATGAACATGAAATTCAACACAGTGGTTACCTCTGTGCAGGGAGGAGAGGCAAAAGAGTAAGATCACAAAGGGGCACACAGGTGCTTCAAAGGTACTGGTATTTCTAACATTGAGAAATGGGCACATGGGTGTTCATTTATGTTATTTTTAATACCTTATGTACATAACATGCTTTCTTTTGAAAATTTGAAATATATCAAGTCGTAAATTTTTTAATTCTAGAAAAGAGAAATCTCATTCACACATTACAAGTGGGAAAGTAAAATAATAGACCATTCTGAAGAAAAAATTGACAATACTTAACAATTTCGTTTTAAAAGTACATATCCTAGAGAAATTCAATTTACAAATGCAAACAAGGAGGCATAAACAAAGGTGCTCACTACATCATTATTATAATGAATAGAGGGAAAAAAATCTAAAACTCTACCAATAGGGAAATATGTAAATAATGGAGCTACTACATTGCTAGTTCAGCAGATACACTATGGAACTCAATTATGTAAAGTAACAAAAGCAAGTTTTCATTATATTCTACTCCCTTTTGAAACCTCACCAGGATTTTTTTTAATGCATTCTTTTTTTTTTTAATTTATTTTATTTATTTATTTTTGTCGGCATTGGGTCTTTGCTGCTGTGCGCAGGCTTTCTCTAGTTGTGGCGAGTGGGGGCTACTCTTCGTTGCAGTGTGCTGGCTCCTCATTGAAATGGTTCTCCTGTTGTGGAGCACAGACTCTAGGCGCACAGGCTTCAGTAGTTGTGGCACATGGGCTCAGTAGTTGTGGCTCGTGGGATCTAGAGTGCAGGTTCAGTAGCTGTGGCACACAGGCTTAGCTGCTCCACGGCATGTGGGATCTTCCCAGACCAGGGATCAAACTCGTGACCCCTGCATTGGCAGGCAGATTCTTAAGCAATGCATCACCAGGGAAGTCCCACTAAGGATTTTTTTAAATGTATAAACCCAGAAGGATGAAGAGAAAGAGAAGGGAGTAGATGAGAGACATCAATAAACTCTTTTAGGTTGGAAAGCAGATTAGTAGCAGCCCAGAAAGACCAGAAACATGCTAACAATGAAGTAAGCCCAGAAGCCGACAGATTTATGTTTAAGGAGAAACGCATAAGCTCAGTTTTTCAAGGTACAATGCACCTCTAAAAGAGGGGCTCCAGGTAGGGCCTGCAAACAGAAGAGTTGTTAAAGGATGTATGGGGGGAGCAGAGTCAAGATGGCGGAGTAGGAGGACATGGAATTTGTGTCTCCACACAGCTAGAGCATCTACCAGGCACTAGTGGGGGACCTCAGACACCTATGCGGACAGGAGGAACCCCCAAGTGACCAGGTGGGACACGTGGGGAGGAAAAGTAGAGGCTATACGGGACCAGTGCCCCTGAGGGGTGGCTGGGGGAGGGGAGGAGTTCCCATGTTCAGGAGGGGCCCACCCATGGTGAGGGGATTGGCAGGACAGGGAGAGACTTTCAGGGGATTGGGGAATCAGAGGGGAACGTGGCCAGAGTTTCCCCCAAGCTCTTGGTCCCCAGTTAGTCTGCTGGGGTCCCAGGCCAAAACCCCTACACTCAAGGTCCCCTCAGGCACTTTTTTTTTTTTTTTTTGCGGTACGCGGGCCTCTCACTGCTGTGGCCTCTTCTGTTGCGGAGCACAGGCTCCGGATGTGCAGGCTCAGCGGTCATGGCTCACGGGCCTAGCCGCTCCGCGGCATGTGGGATCTTCCCGGACCGGGGCACAAACCCGTGTCCCCTGCATCGGCAGGCAGACCCTCAACCACTGTGCCACCGGGGAAGCCCCCCTCAGGGACTTTTCCAGCCCCATGGGTCTTGAATCTAGGTCCTGCCACCCCACAGCAAAGGCCTTCTCTGGTTTGTTTGGTTTTTTTTCTTTTTTTTCCCTGTTCTGGTTCTGTTTTACCTTGTTGTTGTTTCATTTATACATATATTTTCTAATAAATTTTTACTTTTCTAATTTTATTTTATTTTTTATTCTTTGTTATACTTTTGCCTTTTGTTTTTGTTTTGTTTTGTTTTTCTGCCACACGGTGCAGCTTGTAGGATCTTGGCTCCCAAGCTGGGGGTCAGGCATGAGCTCCTATTGTGGGAACGCCGAGTCCAAACTGCTAGACTAACAGAGAACCTCATACCCCAGGGAATATTAATCAGAGTGAGGTTTCCCAGAGGTCCTCATCTTGGCACCAAGACCCAGCTCCACCCAACTGCTTGCAAGCTCCAGTGCCATACACCTCAGGCCAAACAACCTGTAAGACAGGAACACAGCCCCACCCACCAAAAAAATAAAAAGATGAGACGACAAAAAAATATGTTACAGATGAAGAAGCAAGGTAAAAACCTACAAGACCAAATAAATGAAGAAGAAATAGGCAACCAACCTGAAAAAGAATTCAGAGTAATGATGGTAAAGATGTTCCAAAATCTCAGAAATAGAATGGAGGCATGGATCGAGAAAATACAAGAAATATATAACAAAGACCTAGAAGAACTAAAAAACAGTGATGAACATCACAATAACTAGAATGAAAAATACTCTAGAAGGAATCAATAGCAGAATACCTGAGGCGGATGAACAAATAAGTGAGCTGAAAGAGAATAGTGGAAATAACTGCCCAAGAGCAGAATAAAGAAAAAAGAAAGAAGAGAATTGAGAACGGTCTCCGAGACCTCTGGGACAACATTAAATGCACCAATATCTGAATTATAGGGGTCCCAGAAGAAGAAAAGAAAGAGAAAGGGTCAGAAAAAATATTTGAAGAGATTATAGTTAAAAACTTCCCTAACATGGGAAAGGAAATAGCCACCCAAGTCCAGGAAGCACAGGGAGTCCTATACAGGATAAACCCTAGGAGAAACACACCAAGACACATATTAATCAAACTAACAAAAATTAAATTCAAAGCAAAAATACTAAAAGCAGCAAGGGTAAAGCAACAAATAACATACAAAGGAATCCCCACACAGTTATCAGCTTATTTTTCAGCAGAAACTCTGCAGGCCAGAAGGGAGTGGCAGGATATATTTCAAGTGATAAAAGGGAAAAACCTACAACCAAGATTACTCTACCCAGCAAGGATCTCATTCACATTTGATGGACAAATCAAAATGTTTACAGATAAGCAAAAGTTAAGAGAATTCAGCACCACCAAACCAGCTTTATGACAAATGTGAAACGAACTTCTCTAGGCGGAAAAGAAAAAGACCCACAAAAACAAACCAAGACAATTAAGAAAATGGTAATAGGAACATAGGTATCAATAATTACCTTGAATGTAAATGGATTAAATGCTCCAACCAAAATACACAGATTGGCTGAATGGATACAAAAACAAGACCCATATATATGCTGTCTACAAGAAACCCACTTCAGATCTAGGGACACATACAGACTGAAAGTGAGGGGATGAAAAAAGACATTCCATGAATATGGAAGCCAAAAGAAAGCTGGAATAGCAATACTCATGTAAGACAAAACAGACTTTAAAATGAAGACTGTTACAAGAGATAAGGAAGGACACTACATAATGATCAAGAGATCCAAGAAGAAGATATAACAATTATAAGTATTTATGTACCCAACATAAACATAAGGCAAATGCTAGCAGCCATAAAAGGGGAAAACAACAGTAACACAATAATAGTGGGGGACTTAAAACACCCCACTCACACCAGAGGACAGATCGTCCAGACAGAAAATAAGTAATGAAATACCAGCTTTAAATGACACAATAGACCAGACAGGTTTAATTGAAATTTACAGGACATTCCACCCAAAAGCAGCAGAATACACTTTCTTCTCAAGTGCACATGGAACATTCTCCAGGATAGATCACATCTTGGGTCACAAATCAAGCCTCGCGTTATTTAAGAAAACTGAAATCGTATCAAGCATCTTTTCCGACCACAAGGCTATGAGATTAGAAATCAATTATAGGAAAAAAACTGTAAAAAAAAAAAAATACATATGGAAGCTAAACAGTGTGCTGCTAAATAACCAAGAGATCACTGAAGAAATCAAAGAGGAAATAAAAAATACATAGAAACAAATGACAATGAAAACACAATGGCCCCAAACCTATGGGACACAGCAAAAGCAGTTCCAAGAGGGAAGTTTATAGCAATTCAATGTCACCTCAAGAAACAAAAAAACTCTCAAATAAATGATCTAATCTTACACCTAAAGCAAAAAGAGAAAGAAGAACAAAGAAATCCCAAAATTAGTAGAAGGAAAGAAGTCATAAAGATCAGACCAGAAATAAATGAAACAGAAATGAAGAAAATAATAGCAAAGATCAATGAAACTAAAAGTTGGTTCTTTGAGAAGATAAACAAAATTGATAAACACTTAGCCAGGATCATCAAGAAAAAAAGGGAGAGAACTCAAATCAATAAAATTAGAAATGAGGGACTTCCCTGGTGGCACAGTGGTTAAGAATCATGCCTGCCAATGCAGGGGACACAGGTACAAGCCCTGGTGCAGGAAGATCCCACATGCCGCGGAGCAACTAAGCCCGTGTGCCATAACTACTGAGCCTGCACTCCAGAGCCCATGAGCCACAACTACTGAGCCCATGAATCACAACTACTGAAGCCACTCACTCTAGGGCCTGCGCTTCGCAACAAAAGAAGCCATAGCAATGAGAAGCATGCGCAGCACAACGAAGAGTAGCCCCCGCTCACCAAAACTAGAGAAAGCTCACGTGCAGCAACGAAGACCCAATGAAGACAAAAATAAATTAATTAAATAAATTTGTAAAAAAAAAAGTTAGAAATGAAAAAGGAGCAATTACAACTGACATCACAGAAATACAAAGAATTATAAGACACTACTACAAGCAACTATATGCCAATAAAATGGAAAACCCAGAAGAAATGGACAAATTCTTGGAAAGGTACAAACTTCCAAGACTGAACCAAGAAGAAATAGAAAATATAAACAGACCAATCACAAGTAATGAAATCTAAACTGTAACTAAAAATCTTCCAACAAACAAAAGTCCAGGACCAGATGGCTTCACAGTTGAATTCTACCAAGCGTTTAGAGAAGAGTTAACACCTATCATTCTCAAACTCTTCCAAAAAATTGCAGAGATGAACACTCCCAAACTCATTCTGTGAGGCCACCATCACCCTGATACCAAAACCAGACAAAGATATCACAAGAAAAGAAAATTACAGACCAATATCACTGCTGAACATAGACGCAAAAATCCTCAACAAAATACTAGCAAACAGAATCTAACAACACATTAAAAGGATCATACACCATGATCAAGTGGGATTTATCCCAGGGATGCAAGGATTCTTCAATAAATGCAAATTAATCAATGTGATACACCACATTAACAAACTGAAGAATAAAAACCATATGGTCATCTCAATAGATGAAGAAAAAGCTTTTGACAAAATTCAACACCCATTTATGATAAAAACTCTCCAGAAAGAGGGCTTAGATGGAACCTACCTCTACATAATAAAGGCCATATACAACAAACCCACAGCAAACATCATTCTTAGTGGGGAAAAACTGAAAGCATTTCCTCTAAGATCAGGAACAAGACAAGGATGTCCACTCTCACCACTATTATTCAACATAGTTTTGGAAGTTTTAGCCACAGCAATCAGAGAAGAAAAAGAAATAAAAGGAATCTAAATTGGAAAAGAAGAAGTAAAACTGCCACTGTTTGCAGATGACATGATGCTATACATAGAGAATCCTAAAGATGCCACCAGAAAACTACTAGAGCTAATCAATGGATATGGTAAAGTTGCAGGATACAAAATTAATGCACAGAAATCTCTTGCATTCCTATACACTAACAACGAAAGATCAGAAAGAGAAATTAAGGAAACAATCCCATTCAGCATTGCAACAAAAAGAATAAAATAAAATACCTAGGAATACCTCCCTAAGGAGGCAAAAGACCTGTACACAGAAAACTGTAAAACACTGATGAAATCAACTGTAAAACACTGATGAAAGAAATCAAAGATGACACAAACAGATGGAGAGATATACCATGTTCTTGGATGGGAAGAATCAATACTGTGAAAATGACTATACTACACAAAGCAATCTACAGATTGAATGCAATCCCTATCAAATTACCAATGTCATTTTTCACAGAACTAGAACAAAAATTTTTTTCATTTGTATGGAAGCACAAAAGACCCCAAATAGCCAAAGCAATCTTGCAAAAGAAAGATGGAGATGGAGGAATCAGGCTCCCTGACTTCAGACTGTACTACAAAGCTAGAGTCATCAAGACAGTATGGTACTGGCACAAAAACAGAAATACAGATCAATGGTACATGATAGAAAACCCAGAAATAAACTCACACACCTATGGTCAACGAACTTATGACAAAGGAGGCAAGAATATACAATGGAGAAAAGACAGCCTCTTCAATAAGTGGTGTTGGGAAAGCTGGACAGCTACATATAAAAGAATGAAATTAGAACACTCCCTAACACCATACACAAAAATAAACTCAAAATGGATTACAGACCTAAACGTTAAGGCCAGACACTATAAAACTCTTAGAGGAAATCATAGGAAGAACATTCTATGACATAAATCACAGCAAGGTCCTTTTTGACCCACCTCCTAGAGTAATGAAAATAAAAACAAAAATAAACAAATGGGACCTAATTAAACGTAAAAGCTTTTACACAACAAAGGAAACCATAAACAAGATGAAAAGACAACCCTCAGAATGGGAGAAAATATTTGCAACAAAACAACAGACAAAGGATTAATCTCCAAATTATACAAACAGCTCGGCCAGCTCAATATAAAAAAAAACACAATCCAATCAAAAAATGAGTGGAAGACCTAAATAGACATTTCTCAGAACAAGTTATACAGATAGTCAACAAACATATGAAAAGATGCTCAACATCACTAATCATTAGAGAAATGCACATCAAAACTATAATGAGGTATCATCTCACGCTGGTCAGAATGGCCATCATCAAAAAATCTACAAACAATAAATGCTGGAAAGGGTGAGGAGAAAAGGGAACCCTCCTGCACTGCTGGTGGGAATGTAAATTGATACAGCCACTGTGGAGAACAGTATGGAGGTTCCTTAAAAAACTAAAAATAGAACTACCATATGACCCAGCAATCCCACTACCGGGCATATACCCTGAGAAACCGTAATTCAGAAAGACACATGTACCCCAATGTGCACTGCAGCAATATTTACAATAGCCAGGTCATGGAAACAACCTAAACGTCTACTGACAGATGAATGGATAAAAGAAGATGTGGTGTATATATATATATACATATATATATTTCATTCCATTTTATGTATATATATATGTATATGTATATATATACATATACATATATATGTACATATACATATATATGTACATATGTATATATATACATATATACGTTTCATTCCATTTCATTCCTTTTTATGGCTGAGTAATATTCCATTATATATATGTGTATATATATAATGGAATATTACTCAGCCATAAAAAGGAATGAAACTGGGTCATCTGAGGATATGTGGATGGACCTAGAGTCTGTCATACAGAGTGAAGTAAGTCAGAAAGAGAAAAACAAATTTCATATATTAATGGATATATGTGGAATCTAGAAAAATAGTACAGATGAACCTATTTCCAGGGCATGAATAGAGACGCAGATGTAGTGGATGGACGTGTGAACACAGAGGCAGAAGGGGAGGGTGGGATGAACTGGGAGATTAGGTTTGATATAAAAACGCTACCACGTGTAAAATAGATAGCTAGTGGGAACCTGCAGTATAGCACAGGGAGGACAGCTTGGTGCTCTGTGATGACCTAGAAGGGCGGGATGGTGGGGGATGCGAGGGAGGTCCAAGAGGCAGGGAATATATGTAGACATATAGCTGATTCACTGTGTTGTACAGCAGAAACTAACACAACATTGTAAAGCAATTATACTCCAATAGGAACTTGCCTGGTGGTGCAGTGGTTAAGAATCTGCCTGCCAATGCAGGGGACACAGGTTCGAGCCCTGGTCCGGGAAAATTCCACATGCCGCAGAGCAACTAAGCCCATGCACCACAACTACTGAGCCTGAGCTCTAGAGCCTGCGAGCCACAACTACTGAAGCCCGCGCGCCTAAAGCCCATGCTCTGCAACAAGAAAAGCCACCGCAATGAGAAGCCTGCACACCGCAACCAAGAGTAGCCCCAGCTCGCCACAACAAGAGAAATCCCACACGCAGCAACGAAAACCCAACGCAGCCAAAAATAAAAATAATAAAATAAAATAAATAAAAATTTAAAAAATTATACTCCAATAAAAAAAATATCTGTAATAAAATTTTTTTTAATTTTTAAATATAAGTATAGAAAGCACTCAGTCACTGAGTCCCTCCTCTTCCTACCCAAACAGAAGATTAGATGTTTACTCCCTTGAGTTTTGAATCAGAGAGACTGTGAGCTCAAAGACATGAAATATAACTGAAGGTAAGAGTAACACATTGAAAACAGAAATATTAAGTGCAAGTATTCAAATTGCACCTTTCCCCTTGCTCACCTGGCTGAGAACATTCAGAATCAGACCCCTAAGCAGGAAAGAATTCTTTGTCAGAAAAACTTATCAAGTCAAGAGAAAAAAACCTGCAGATATTAACAACTGGACATCCACAATGATGTGGCCCAGACAAATCATACCATGGTGAAATCTACCAATGTACAACTCTAACTCTGCAAATACAGCTTCCAATCACCATTTTAGTTTTTCTTCCTTAAAAGTGAGACCGATAAGGATCACTGGACCACTGGACATTTGACAAAAAGCTCTAGTGTAAAAGGTAATGAGCAAAGTAAGCAAAAAAGGTACTTGTATGAAACAGGAACTCTTAGAAGAAATCTTAATTAAAAGAATTAGAAGAACCTAACATCGAGGAATATCATGAAATTTCAAATCAATAAAGACAGATGACAAGATTCTCAAAGTTTGCAAACATGAAAAAAATAGTGGCTCACAAAGGATCAAGGAATCAGAGCAATATTCTCAACAACACAAGAAACTTTAAAAAAAATAGAGCATGTCTTTAGAAGTCTGAAAGAGAATCATTTCCAGCCTAGAATTCTATACACATAATTACCCATCATGAGGGTAAGTCATGGTATTTTCAAACATTTAAGGTCTTAAATTCTCAGAACACTACTAAAGGATGAGCCCCACCAAGAAAAAAAAAACAGAAGAAGAAAGAGGGCAAGAAATATGAGCTACAGAACAGGACAAAAGAGAAGGGACTTCCCTGGATGATAAACGGAAATCACATTGACAACACTTACGTGACAGGCCTAAAGGTGGACAGAAACAAAAAATAGAGAAGAGAGATCTAGGAAGGGTAGCTCCAGAAAAAGATTGAAAATGATAAATTACTTGATGTGTCTATATACACTGAGAAAACATTTATAACTCTGTCACAGAAATTGGTGATAAATTACTCAGAGGTGCACAGAATATCAACAAATTTAAAAACCAAGACAACTAAATCAAGAGAAAACTAAGAGATAAGCAAATGGCTAAGCAAACTGTGGTATATCCATACCACTCAGCAATAAAAAGAAACAAATTATTGATACACACAAAAACCTGGATGAATCGCCAGAGAATTATCCTGAGTGAAAAAGACAATTCCAAAAAGTTATATACTATATGACTCCATTTAAACAACATTCTTGAAATGACAAAACTGTAAAAATGAAGACTAGATTAGGGGTTTCAGGAGTTGAGGGAGTAAGGGTGAGAGAGAAGTAACTTGTTATAAAAGGATAAGAGGGATCCTATAGTGATGGAATTTTTCTGTATCCTGTCTGTATCAGTCAATATCCTGGTTGTAATGTTGTACTATAGTTTTGCAAGATGTTACCTTTAGAGGAAACTAGGTAAACCATACACAGTCCTGAACTCTACTATTTGTTACAACTGCTATAAATCTACAATTATCTCAAAACAAAAGGCTTGATTTAAAAAAAAAAAGTAGAAGCTCCCAGTAATATCTCTCTATAGAGAAGGTTCTCCTTTTCTTTTAAACAGATTGGATTGAAATGATTAGATCCTCACTCTCAAGGACTGAGCTGGGTCTGACATGACATTTTATTAAGACTCAGTCCACTCGTAACCTGCCCTGTTCTTCAGAATGCCCTCTCCTGGGTTACTGAGAGCCTAGTGAGCCTATTTCGCCCTTAAAGATTGTGAGATATTCAGTTCAGCCCTTTAGAGGTTTTTGCTCAACTTTTTAGCCTCTGGCCTCAATTTGTTCAAAATGTGTCAAATGCCTATTGGTGGTGGGCCACTTTCCTGCAGTAGGACTTTACCTTCTTAGCACAGCAAGACTACATGTTTCAGTCCACCATTCTGACCTAAAGTTCTTCACTACCTCAGAACTTACAAATGTTCTTTAAGGAAAAGTGGCTATCCATTTGAGGCACCTCCAGAATTCCAATTTGTCATGCCATCCCTGCACAAGTGACAAAATCTCTGCTTTCCCTCAGTGGACTCACACTGTCTGGACCAACCTAAAACCCTCAGCTTTTGCCCAAAATTAACAGATACTCTCAGGAAAGAAAATGACCAACAGTCATCAACTCATATTCTAAGGATTCCACCCTTTGAAATTTTAGTTCATCTAGTCCTTGTTGCTTCCACAGCTCCACATGTCTCTAAAAACATGATTTGTTTGCATTTTATTATTATTTTTTTAACCAGCTCTTCAGCAGGAGTGTTGACTTACTGCAATCTGTTACATCCTTCCTAAAAGTGGAACCTCTACCATAACCTTGATACCAAAGTCCAACAAGAACATTTTGAGAAAAGAAAAGAAAAAAAAAAGACAATATTGTTCATGAACACAGATGAAAACATCTTAAATACTGGCAAATCTGGGACCTCCCTGGTGGCGCAGTGGTTGAGAATCTGCCTGCGAATGCAGGGGACACAGGTTCAAGACCTGGTCTGGGAAGATCCCACGTGCCACGGAGCAACTGGGCCCGTGAGCCATAACTACTGAGCCTGCGCGTCTGGAGCCTGTGCTCTGCAACAAGAGAGGCCGCGATAGTGAGAGGCCCGCGCACCACGATGAAGAGTGGCCCCCGCTCGCCGCAACTAGAGAAAGCCCTCGCACAGAAACGAAGACCCAACACAGCCAAAAATAAATAAATAAATAAAATTTAAAAATATTGGCAAACCAAATCAAAACAGGTTAATACTTTATGACCAAGTCAAGATTATCCCAGGAAACTTAGTTGATTTAACTTTCAAAAATCAATATAATTTATCACAATAAAGAAGGTCTCTCAATTCTGACAGAAATGAATGTCTTCATTTCTTGGAACCAAAAGGCTCTATGTGTATTTGTTTATTCAAGTTTCTAGTGAATGTTATTTCTATAACTACAGGTATTCCTCAGAGATATTGCAGGGTTAGTTCCAGACCACCCCAATAAAGCGAGTACTGCAATAAAGCAAGTCACATGAATTTTTTGATTTCCCAGTGCATATAAAAGTTATGTTTACACTATACTGTAGTATATTAAGTGTGCAATAGCATTATGTCTAAAAAAAAGTACATACCTTAATTAAAAAATATTTAATGTTAACCATCATCTGAGAGTTCTGGAAGTCATAATTTTTTTGCAATGGTAACATCAAAGATCTCTGATCACAGATCATCATAACAAATATAATTATAATGAAAATGTCTGAAATATTGTAAGAATTACCAAAATATGACATAGAGACATGAAGCGAGCAAATGCTGTCGGAATAATGGCGCTGACAGACTTGCTTGACACAGGGTTACCACAAACCTTCAATTTGTAAAAAATGCACTATCTGTGAAGGGCAATAAAGCAAAGCACAATAAAACAAGGTATGTCTATATACAATTCTTCTCTCTAATTAGTATTGTGCTTTTGAATAATTTGTCTTTAATCATTAGCTTCAAAAACTCTATTCCAAAGTCTGCTATTTTGTAGAGTTAGGTCAACCTATCCTAAGATATATAATCAATAAAAGACTGATTCCCCTGTTTAGCAAATTGCCTTCAGTTTTCAGAAAATAACCAAACTTGCCAACCTGGATTAGGAACTTCAGTAGTTGCCCACTTTCCTAAAAACCTAATTTAGGCATCATTTAAGTAAGAGTGAAAAATAATTGTGTTAAAATTTGATAATTCTAATTCTCAGACCTCCAATTTCAAACACAGGAAAGGTTAGACCAAAATTTTCACAAAATACCTCAATTTTATATAAACTCAATGGGAATATAGGGTTCCTTTTTAAGAATAAGACTTACAAACAACTAAAATGTATCTAACTATATATTGTGTATTGTTCACTCACTAAATTATTAAATTTGTACCAGTTCTCCTTTTTGACTTACCTCTTTACTTGGTGACTGAACACAAATATCTTTTATTTTAGGTGTTGAATAAAGCACTGATTTTGTGGAATTTGTGCTAAAATCACTGGCAAGACCTAAAACAAGTTAAAACAAAACATGTATAAAATTTTTTGGTTACAATTAAAAGAAGCCCTACATGATATGTGAAGAAGTCTTTTGACACTTTTAAGCGCAATTAGTTTAACTTAAGTACAGACATCAATTCAATATTCAAATGTTCCTAGAAGGCATCAGGACTGAAAAAGACAAGCAAGATTCCTGAAGAAACATGTGCCAGTTCTTCTTTCAGAACTTGTAAAGAAAAGATACTTTTCCACTATCTGTGTTTTTCTTTAGTTGGCCTATTCTTTTATTCCAATACCTTCTGACGCTGATCAGCACTAGGAAAAGTTTTTGCCATTACACTCTTTAGAAAGGGGTGCAAATCACCAAACATTATCTCAAGCTCTCCAGTGATCCCAATAATTCTGCACATTTATTTCCATTAATGAAATACTTTCTCTTGTGTATGATAATTATTTATGGAATTCCAGACTATAGGAATTTAGTGTGAACTAAAGGGAATAACAAATTATACTCATTTTTGCCAGTATTATCTTCAGTATACCAGAAGGTACATGAAGGACTGCATATGTACTCAAAATTCCTAGAAAGGGGCTTCCCTGGTGGCGCAGTGGTTGATAGTCCGCCTGCCGATGCAGGGGATACGGGTTCGTGCCCCAGTCCAGGAAGATCCCACATGCCGCAGAGCAGCTGGGCCCGTGAGCCACGGCCGCTGAGCCTGCGCGTCCGGAGCCTGTGCTCCGCAACGGGAGAGGCCATGACAGTGAGAGGCCCGCGTACCGGAAAAAAAAAAAAAATTCCTGGGAAAATATTTTATATATTGAAATGCTAGAACATATTTGCTGAATTTGGTATTAATGGACAAATTTACATTTTCATCCATCCCAACCCTCAAAGTCCATCTATAAATGAAACCTTACTTTTTTCTTCAAAACAGTCTAGTAAGATTTCCAGTATATTCTGGCCTTGCTCTGTATTAATGTCAGGTGCCCTAATAAGAAGGAAAGAAGGGAAAAGGTTAACATATCATCTCCAAAGGATATTTGCTACTTATTAACATCTACCTTGAAAATTCCATATCTCCTTATTATAAAATCTTAATTTTTACTTAATGGGAAAAATATCACCTTTATTATCTGAGGATAAAACAAGTATTTGACAGTCCAAGAGTTCCCAGAAAAGTATGTGAAGTAGTATGTCATTGTCTACATTAACAATTATATACCCTGACTAAATAGCCACGTCTAAAGCTGTTTTAGACTACTGCTCTATCTAAACAAGAACATAAACTTTTTTGAACATATTCAATCAATCCTGAAATGCTTCTTTAATAAAGACTCTATGGTCACAAGTCCTATCAGCTCCAAGTAACACAGTCTTCCCTCCAAGATCTCAAATGCACTTCTATTCAATACCTTTAATCTTAAGGAGCTAATGAATCAGTATAAATTTTTTAATTAAAATTTGTATTGAGACAATTGTAGATTCACATGCAGTTGTAAGAAATAATATAGAAGAGGTCCCTTGATCACTTTATCCAGTTTCCTGCAATGGTAACATTTCACAAAGCCATATAGTATACTATCACAACCAGGATACTGATGTTGACAGAATCCACCAATCTTATTCAGATTTCTCCAGTTCTACATGTACTCATATGCGTGTTTATGTTTGTGTATACAGTTAGTTCTATACACTTTATTACATTTGAAGGTTCAGATGTGACCACCATAGTCAAAATACTGAACAGTTCCATCACCACAAAGATCCTTCTATTGCCCTTTTAGAACCACACCCACCTTTTCTTTTAGCCCCATGGAATAAACTGCATCTTTCTATTATTTCCATTCAATCCACTCTAGAGTGCTTTCCCCATAGCTGTCATTTAGTCAGAATTGAAACTGCCTCTTCCTGGTCCATCATTTATCAGGCGAATTTCTTTTCTCACCTCCATTAAGTCATTGAACTGCCTGCATTAATATTTCTCTGTTAATATAAAATAACTAAGATGACTATACTTAACCAGTGGGTACATAAATCATTATTTTAGTCAGAGGTAATAGTTCTTCATTTAAAAATTCCACTTTCCAAAGATGCAAATAAAAATCATCTTAAAAGTTTAAGTACACAAATCACCTGGAAGGTCGGCAAAATCTTCTTCTATAGTCATTTTTGAGATGATCCTGAAAGAAAAGTAAATCATCAATCTGGTGAAAGTTTAAGTTCTTTATTCACTCATTCAGCAAGTAGTTGCTGACTGCCTATTATAATACTATAAAGAGGAATATCTTCTGGATCAAGTGAAAAAGAACTTGTCTCATATCCACTGTTTCCAAATGTTTGTTTATACTATTTCCTTACTTTGGATTTATTCCATCTTCTTCCTCCTCTTCTTCCTCCTCCTCCACCTCCCCCCATACCTCTTCCATCATCAAAATCATACTATCTGGGCTTCCAATAATTCAAGTTGGTTGACCAACAATATCTATTTATCTCCTTTTCCTGCAAGGAGATCCCTCTGAAGTAACAGTAAAGGACTAAACTGGCATAAAACGACAATGAAAAAAGAGAACGGGGGGCTTCCCTGGTGGCACAGTGGTTGAGAGTCCTCCTGCCGATGCAGGGGACACAGGTTTGTGCCCTGGTCCGGGAAGATCCCACATGCCGCGGAGCGGCTGGGCCCGTGAGCCATGGCCGCTGAGCCTGCGCATCCAGAGCCTGTGTTCCACAACGGGAGAGGCCACGACAGTGAGAGGCCCGCATACCACAAAAATAAATAAATAAATAAGAGAATGGAAGAAAGGGCCATCTGTGGACAAACAAATATAACAGAGTTCTGGAAGATGGAAAACAAATGAAACATGATAACTGATGAAACAGAAGAAAAGCAGCAGCCTAAAGTAAGCTCAGAGGATATTGTCCTGGATGAGGAGTGAATGGCCAGCATAAGATAAATACCTAGGAAGTTAAGAATGAAATATCAGAAAAACTGAGGATGAAAAGATGCTAGAATGTTTCCAGAAAGAGAAAAGAGGTAACCCCAACAAAGAAGCAGCCCCAATAAATGGAAGCAACAGGAAAAATAAAACACATAGACATGCTGAAATTGGCGGTGGAGAGCATATTTGTGATACTTTGGGTCCTATCTTTTAATTGTAAAATCGATAAAGTTAAATTTTCTAGTTGAAAATGTTGTGGTAATAGGAAGAATAGTATGCTTTTTAAAATAAATAAATTGCTACCAATACAAAATGTTTAGTAAGCTGCACTCTTCCTTGGCCCAATGGGATATAAATGACCCCACCCCATGTGAACACTCTCTTTACCCCACTCATGCTCTGACATCCTGAGCTGAGCCTCGCTCCTGACTCTACTAAGGCTCCTACACACAACTTTGGACCACTATAGTTTCCCACCCACGGTGACTGCTGCCACCTTGCTTCACTTTTGAATTGAATTATTCAGAAAGATGAAGACCTCTATTAGATTTTAAGAAACTTGAGAGCAGAAACTTTGTTTTAAGCTAGCTTATATTCTTCCCAGAGCCTTGCCTAGTGCATTGTATACCACACAAACACCATTTTTTGTTATCTTTTTGATATGCCAAATAAATAAGACCAAAAATTTATGAGATAAAAGTGTCTTTCTTTAAAGAAGGTGAGAGTGTTTCACACAGCCTGTTATCTTCAGGAGGTACCTAAGGAGCAAAAGATTAAATCTATTTTATAGATAGCAAACTAAGGAACAAAGACATCTAACACATCTGCATTTTATCACAAGTCATTTGATGGAAAATTAACTCAAGCACTTAGGTCTCTCATCAGTACTCAGCATTCTGAAACACTTAAGTAAAACCCTGAGAATATTAGTTAACTCCCTTCCAAGGCCTCATTTAAGGTCACTCTTCTCCTAATTTAATAAATAAAATGAAAGAGTCATCATATTTGCACACTAAATGTTTTTGAACATTAAATAACACCTGTAAAGTACTCTGTTCCTCTTTTAAATAGAAAAATTTTAAGGCTAAGACAGTTCTTTCCTTCAGCAAATATGAAATCGAGCACCTACTACAAGGCCAAATGCTATTTAGGCACACTAGAAAACAAGTGGTGAATAAGACAAAAGAGGTCTCTTAATTCTAAATTAAAAGTTAGAACACAAAATTTTTTGATTTTCAAAATAAATACACATTCAAAAACTTGCAATTTCAACTCATTTTTCACTCAATTTCAATTTTAGTTTCTTCCATTCACTGTGAGATTATTTTTCTCAAAGAAAATAATATACAATACAGCAGGGTTTCTCAACCCTAGCACTAATGACATTTGGGGCTGACTCTCTTTGTTGTGAGGGCCTGTCCTGTGCATTGGGAGGATGCTTGCAGCATCCCTGGCCTCCACCTAGATGCCCTTAGCACCCCCTCATCGATGCTTTCTCAGGACAACCACAAATTTTTCCAGACAACACCAAACGTCTCCTACAGGGCAAAATCACATCCAGTTAGAAACCACTTAAGTACAGGAATGACTGAGGATAATCTTTCAACTCCCTTCTCCCCTTGTCTTTCAAATGAGTTATGATGCAAAGTCAGATGTTAGAACTAAAAGGCTCAAAACAATTCTAAGGTTATGATAGGCATTTTAAAAGTGGACTGTGGGAGTTTGCTCCTAGCCATGTCTTCTCACCAGACTTTAAGGATCAAGTGATTCCTGGCCAAGGAACAAAAGCAGAATCGTCCCATGCCCCAATGGATCTGAATGAAAACCTAATAAAATCAGGTACAACTCCAAGAGAAAACACCGGAGAAGAACCAAGCTGGGTCTATAAGGAGCCCTGCACATGAGGTGGCACACATATTTATGCTGTGTCAAGGGCACTTGCATCTTAACATATCACTCTGAAGAATCACTACTATCTGAACAGCTGGATGTGTTTTATCGGGAAAATGATTTTTCTCTTTGTGTCAGTGTGTCTGCACTAGTGCTCTGGTGAGAACTTTTGTTGTAAAATAAAAGTGAACTTTGGTCAAAAGAATGAGAACACAGCAGAGTGGACCATAAGCTGCTCTTCCAGCTTCAGTTTTGTCTATCTCTCTCCTCCTCAGTCTGAGAAGCCAAGTGCAATACCCCGGGAGAAGGAAAGAGAACTTTGAAATAAGGAGATACAAGGGCAATGATTACAGAAGGTTGACTGGAGGAATGAAAAGCAGGAAAAGCAGTCAATATGAGAACTAAGACAAGCTTCAACCAGTCTAAGCTTCCCATATTCTGAAGGGCATCATCTTAAAGACAGGAGAAATTCATAACAGAAAGGCAGAGATCACAGTGAGAAAATAAGTTGCTTATTAACAATATCATTAATATTATTATTATTAATCATAGAATTTAAACACATACCAACACTGATACAGATAAAACACAGATCATGGTTTAAAAAAAAAAGAGATAAAGAATGAGAAGACAAGCCACAGACCAGGAGAAGATAGTTGCAAAAGGCACATCTGATAAGGACTGTTATCCAAAATATAAAAAAACACTTTAAACTCAACAAAAAGAAAACCCAATTAAAAAATAACTGGTTCAAAGACCTTAACAGACACCTCATTTAAGAAGATATACAGATGACAAATAAGCATAAGAAAAGATGCTCCACATCACATGTCAAGCAGTAATGCAAGTTAAAACCAGATACCACTACCCATCTGGTTGTGTGACCAAACTTGGAACAATGACAACTGTAAAAGTGGAACAACGGGAACTCTCATTTTGGAAGGCAAAACAGTACAGCCACTTTGGAGGACCGCTTGGTGGTTTCTTACAAAAGTAAACGTACTCTTACCATATGACCCAGCAATCATGCATTTTTCTTTAGTCAACAGTATGAAAGGGTGGTATAGGAGTACTTTTTACTATGAGCACCTGCATTGTTTACATTATATATAACTGTCAACTGGAAAAAAATGGGCAACTTAAAATTTGCGAGTTAAGTTTTATTCGGGGACCTTACTGAGGACTACAGCCCAGTAGACAGGCTCTCAGCGAGCTCTGAGGAACTGCTCCAAAGAGGTAAGGGGGGGACCAGGATATATAGGAGTTTCGGCTGGGGAAAAAAAGGTAGTCAAACATCCAAATCAGACACCTCAAGTTAATGATTTTTTAGTGCTTCTCTATAAATGGGAAGATGCAAGAGTCTGGGCTCATTGAAGTTATTTCTTATATAAGTCTCATAACTATCTAGGGCCAGCTTCCTGTTTTTCTCCATCCTGAATTCCCCTTAGGCACACCCTGCAGGCAGCTGCAGTTGCTGGTGGCTTGAAGGTGGGTAACATTCGTTATTTACTGAAATGGCAGGTAACAGTTTTTCTCCACAATACATCTTTTTATGCATACAAGCATCCATATATAACTTCATTATAAATGGGAATATCTTATTCATCCATGCTGAAGATCTTAAAAGGGGAGATAAAGTAGAAAACACAAGTTTAGGATAGGGGCTGCTAAGGGTTGTATAAAGTATGGTAACCATAAGCGAAGTCTGAAATATAGAACAGTGAATACCAAGGGAGTCCAGAAATAGGCCAAAAAAAGAGTTCCCGCCCCCTTCAGCCATTCACAGCTTGCACTTTTTAACTAGTAGCTGCCTCACAGAAAACTATCTGTCAATAACAGACGCCTCTCTACACTAGCAACTCTGAAGCAAAGGCACACTTTCAAGGCTTTTCAATACTTCTAAGGACAGAAAATTATTTGGAGGACTAGGAACTGGAGATAGGCTAAAAAGTAGCAATCGCAAGATTCTCTGAAGAGAAAGACGCCGTCACGCCCGGGATTACAAAAAGACCTGAAACACGACAAGTAAATTAACTCTAGCTATCGGCACCCGATCACTCCCGAGCTCAAAAAACTCGCGCGGCTTCCCCACTGAAACCCCCCAGAAGCCACAACACCTGCCCAAAGCCTCACTCCCCCAGCTTCGCGGGGTCCGCGGCCTGCACTTACCAGCCCCCACGCGGCCATGTTCCGGCCCGGCTCAGCCCGCGCAGGGGTTGGGGGCGGAAGTTCACACGGGCCCAGCTCCAGGCAGCCCAGCGAGGACGGAGTCACACGAAGAGCAGCCAGGCGGAAACCCAGTAACACCTTAAGCGAAAGAAGGCGGTAGATGGCGGAAACTAAGGAGCCGCGACCCAGCGAGCGCGCCCGGGAGCGCGCCCACTCGCGCGCATCCAACTACGCAATTTAAAACGAGCTGCACATGCGCAGAATGGGCCCTTCGACTCCAAACGAAGAAAGCCGTTAGGGGCCCGCCCCCTCACTGGTACTCTCCCACAGTCCGGCCTTCCTCCTCCCAAGAGCCCCGCCCCATCACGTCGTAGCCCTTCCCCCATCTCACGTGTCTCCTAGTCCCTTACTCCCACAGCTTCATAGTCTCTCTCTCTCTCCGTCTCACTCTCCCCTCTCTCTCTCTCTCTCCGTCTCACTCACCCCTCTCTCTCCCTCCCTCCCTCCCTCCCTCCTCCCTCCCTCCCTCCCTCTCTCCCTCCCTCCCTCCCTCCCTCCCTCCTTCCCTCTCCCCCTCCCTCTCCCTCTCATCCCTCCCTCTCCCTCTCTCTCTCCCTCCCCCGTCTCTCTCTCCCTCCCTGCCACAGCTTCATTCTTTCCCTCTCCCTCTCTCTCTCTCTCTCCCTGTCTCTCTCTCCTTCCCACGCAGAGAAGGTGTAAAACTTCCTGACGGTTCTCTTATAAAGTAAAAAGTAATACTTGGAAGGATAAGAGGCAGAAGACGTTTGAAGAGTAATGTTTTACTGTGTAGGCTCGTCACCCACACCCCAGCCGGTTTATGCATCATCTCTGAAAGCAATAATGGTACAGTAAAAATGGTGATGGATGAGGTATTCTTTTTTCCAAATATGTGGGTAATGTGGGTAATATTTTTGTGAGGCATTGCCAACAAAATGATCTGTGTAAGTATATATCATTTAAGTGTGACGTCCTGAAAGGAGTCCTAAATCAGGAGTCTTGAAACCTGCTCAGTGGACTAGCTATGTCATGTAGGACAAGCTCTGGCACCGTTCTGGCAGTTTCCTTAATTACATAATAGGAAAGTTAAGTTAGATGCTCTGAAGACTAGACCTGACCATTTTATGATTCTAAGAAACTATGACCTATTTTTATGATTTAATAAAAATTTTCAAGGGAATTTACATCAGAAAACGGGTTACTTTCTTCTCGGGCAAGGGAGACAAAAGCAAAAATAAATAAATGGGACCAAATCAAGCTAAAAACTTTTGCACAACGAAGGAAATTATAAACTAAATGAAAAGACCACCTACTGATTGGGAGAAGTTATTTACAAGTGATATATGCAATAAGGGGTAAATATCCAAAATGTACAAAGAACTCATACAACTCAACATCTAAGAAACAACCCAATTAAAAAATGAGCAGAGGAATTGAATACACATTTTTCCGAAGAAGCCATACAGGTGGCTAATAGGCACATTAAAAGATGCTCAACATTAATAATCATCAGGGAAGTGCAAATCAAAACCGTAAGGAGATATCACTTCAAGATATCACTTGCAGACAAACTGCAAGCACATGTCAGAATGGCTGTTATCAGAAAGACAACAAAAATCATGTGTTGGCAAAGATGTGGAGAAAAGGGAACTCTTGTGCACTGTTGGTGGGACTGTAAATTGGTACAGCCACTATGGAAAACAGAATGGCTATTCCTCAAAAAATTAAAAATAGAACTATCATATGATCCAGCAATTCCACTCCTGGGTATTTAATCCAAGGAAAACAAAACCACTAATTCAAAAAGATTTATGCATCTCAATATTCATAGCAGCATTGTTTACAATAGCCAAGATATGGAAGCTGCCTAAGTGCCCATCGACAGAAGAATGAATGAAGAAGATGGCATATATATATATATTTATATATATTTATATACATATATAAATAATGGAATACTACTGGACCATAAAAAGGAATGAAGTTTTACCATTTCCAACAACAGGGATGGACCTAGAGGGTATTATGCTATATGAAGTAAGTCAGACAAGAGAAAGACAAATGCTGTATGATTTCACTTATATGTGGAATCTAAAAAACAAAACAAATGAGCAAACTTAAGACATAAAAAGTTATAGATACAGAGAACAAAGAGGTGGTTGCCAGAGGGGAGAGGTGTGGGAGGAGGAGAGAAATAAGTGACGAAGATTAAGAGGTACAAACTTCCAGTTGCAAAGTAAATGTCACAGGTATGAAATGTACAGTGTAGGGAATATAGTCAATAACTAGGTAATAAAAATGCATTACTTATTGAATAAATTCATTAACCAAGAGTTGAGCAAATAAATTTTTTAAAACTTGCAATGCTTTAACAAATGTTATCACCTGCTAAGACCTTTTTTCTTTTTTTTTTTTTGTAGGAAAGAGGGATCGAGAATTAACTCTGAAATCAGACAAGCCCGAGTTCCACACTCCACTAATTCTGCCATAATGGGCAAGTTAATTAACCTATAAGTTTCTCAACTCTCTTGTCTGTAAAATGGGAACAACGTTAAAGTTGTTGAGATATGGATTAATTCCTTTTAAGATCTAGTTGAAATGCCTAGAACATAGTGAGAATTCAATAAATAATGCTATTGGTGTTATCAATATTATGGAGATTTTTATACTTGGTCTAGGAGAAGTTTTGCCAACCAGACTACATTATTTAATTTGGTCTCACATTTGGAATAGTTAATAATATACACTATCGTTTATTGAGTGCATACTGTATGGCAAGTTCTGTCATAAACGCTCTCCATGAAGTAACTTATTTAATTCTGAGAACATTCCTATGAGAAAAGACGACTAATATCCACATTTTACAGACAACAGAACTGGGACAGTCTTTAAGTAACTTGCCCAAGATCACACTACCATTAAACAGCAGAGCTGGGGATGAACCCCAGCATTCTGACTCCAGAACTGAGCACTTAATCACTATACTCTCAGTGAGAAATTTTAGCAAGCACAGTCATAGATGTAAAGTTCCACGTGTAAAATTATATCCCCCAGCTTCCACTGGAAACAGTAACTCTCAGAGGTATTTTGAGAAACTTGAAATGAAATGACATACTGGTATATAATGCAGGAGGGTGTAGGTAATGAACTGGTCTGTTCTAGAGAGAAATTGGAGCTGCACCCTTATGAAAATAAAAAGTTATGCAGATTCCACAGTTCCCAAACTTTTCAGTTCCCTCTGCATCTGTCTTAGTATTTACTAGCCCCTCCATAATTTTCGCATCCTAAAATAGGGTTGCTAGTTGATGGAGTAATGTTTATAAAACCCAGATTTGTCATTACAGGCCCCTCCCCTCCAAAAAAAACATTAAGATCAATCCCTATGCATTGCCTTGACAGCTGACTAAAATCTTGAAGTTTTCCATCACAACTACTTATCTATGTAAGGGGTGTGTGTGTGTGTGTGTGTGTGTGTGTGTTTATGTATCCATGGAACTATGTGTATTAGATGTGTATATGGAGAAAAAGGTATACAGAAATTTAGCTTGGAAGAGAAGTAGAAACTTTTAGTTACTTATGATTTTATGTTGCAGATAATTTCAAATTTGTAACTGTTAAAATTATCTTAAAGAATAGACCTTAAAAATGACACTCCAAAAATCAGTTTGTTCTAGAAATTATAACATAGTTGCAATTACAACTTAAAATTTTCTTTATTCATAATGGACCCAAACTGGCAACGTGCCCATCAGCTGGTGAATGAATAAATAAATTGCAATGCATCCATACTGTGGAATACTCCTCAGCAGTAAAAACAAACTACTGAGGCACACAACAACACAGATGAATCTCAGTACATACTGAGGGACTTCCTTGGTGGTCCAGTGGTTAAGACTGTGAGCTCCCAATGATAAAGAAAATGTGGTACATATATACAATGGAGTATCACTCAGCCATAAAAAGGAACGAAATTGGGTCATTTGTAGAGACGTGGATGGATCTAGAGACTGTCATACAGAGTGAAGTGAGTCAGAAAGAGAAAAACAAATATCGTATATTAACGCACATATGTGGAACCTAGAAAAAGGGTACAGATGAACCAGTTTGCAGGGCAGAAATAGAGACACAGATGTAGAGGACAAACGTATGGACACCAAGGGGGGAAAGCAGCGGGTGGGGGTGGGGGTGTGATGAATTGGGAGATTGGGATTTACATGTATACACTGATGTGTATAAAATTGATAACTAATAAGAACCTGCTGTATAAAAAAAAATTTTTTAATTAAAAAAAAAAAAAAAGACTGCTCTCCTAATGCAGGGGACCCGGGTTTGATCCCTGGTCAGGGAACTAGATCCCGCATGCCAAAACCAAGAGCACGCATGCCACAACTGAGACCCAGTACAGCCAAATAAATAAATATTAAAAAAAAAAAATCGGGCTTCCCTGGTGGCGCAGTGGTTGAGAGTCCGCCTGCCGATGCAGGGGATACGGGTTCGTTCCCCGGTCCGGGAAGATCCCACATGCCGCGGAGCGGCTGGGCGCGTGAGCCATGGCCGCTGGGCCTGCGCGTCCGGAGCCTGTGCTCCGCAATGGGAGAGGCCACAGCAGTGAGAGGCCCGCGTACCGCAAAAAAACAAACAAAAAAAAAAAAACGTGCTAAGTGAAAGAAGCCAGACATCAAAGGCCATCTGCTGTATGAGTACCTGTACATGACTATATAAAACTATATGAACAGAAGTGAGATCACTGGTTACCAGAGGATGATGTCATGGCGGAAGAAGACCCTGGCTGCAAAGAGCCAGGAGGGAACTTTCTGCAGTGGTGGAAATAACTTATATCTTGCTTATGGTGGTGGTTACCTGACTATATGTATTTGTCAAAACTCTTAGAACTGTGCTCCTCAAAAAATGGTAACTTTTGCTGTAAATTATACCTCAATTAACTTGACTTGAAAAATTAAGAACATGAGAGAGACAGAGAGAGAGAAAAACATAGCAACCAAATGCAATGTGTGAGTTTTGATCAGAGTCTGGTTCAGATCAAAGAAGCTATACAGAGCTTTAAGCAACAGTGGAAAACTAAAATATCGATTATCGCATGACAGGGAATTGTAAATTTTCTTAGATATTATAATGCTATTGTTGATGTAAGAGAATGACCTTACTCTTCATGTTCTTACTCCATCTGTTAAGTACAATCACTTTAGTAGCCCTTTCTGACAAAATTATTCTCGGATTCAAAGGTTCTGCTGGACTGTAATTGGCAAGTTAATAAAGTATGCTTGCAATATGCAGATATGTGGCAGCAACGTTCACAAAAACAAACAAACAAACAAAACAAAAAACAGTGTTATGCACAGGGTCTTAAAGGTCTGCACTGAGTTGGTAATTTTAAAGTGCTGTATAAACTGACCAGTGTTAAGTTTCCTAAGTTACCTTGGCACCAACCATTTGATTCTTAGTTGCAATTATACTTTATTATATATACATTGTTTCTCTTAACAGGAACACGGGGGACAACAAATCTCTATTCTTTAAGTCTCCATTCTGTAGCCTCTAGTTTACTTCTAGTCAATGTAATTCTTATCTCATAAAAAGGAGCTTTTGTAATTTAAAACATACTTACATTTTCAAAAGTTTGATATAGTTCTGTATTATAATTTTAACCTTGCAAAGACTTAAATTACTTTGATAGTACTGGGCAAAAATTTAAATAATGTACCTTCATACTTATTGACCTGGAAATGTGCTCTGGATACATTATTTGAAAAATGCAGTTTATCAAGTATCATTACAGTTTTTACTTGATTACATAATATATACAAATAGAGAAAAAGTGCCAAAAAAGTGACTGGTACCTATCCAAACAGTGCTAATGGTATGGATGGTGAAATAACATGTGATTTTCATTGTTTATCTATATTGTCTGAGACGTATATAAGTTTTCCACTTATAATTAGAAAATAATAAATTATTTTAAGCTAAGTATGCATAGGAAATGATATATAAGATATTTGTAAATTCAAGTGCCTATAGAAATTTGTAAACAATAAAATGCCAAAACTGTAGCTTGCTGGCAATACCTAACAGAAAGAGATTTACAAGATGAAAGAAACAGGAAGACAAACTGCAAGCAAAGATGTGAGGCAGAAATGATGTGCTGTTGACACAGAGAAAATTTGTGAGATATTGAAAAGGTGCTTATGTTTGCAAAATGGAACTAGATTATGGAGCACCTCCAATGTTAGGATAACTTTTCACCTCTTCCTATAGACATTGGAAAACTGTATTGATCTGGGGTAAATTACATAAATTCATGATAGTTAATTTAGGCATTTATCTGCTTACATAATTGTTGGGGGGGGATGGAGAAATAATGTATTTGGGGCTTTCAGGAATGATTCCCAAAGATACACTGCAGAACTGACCCACCAAGAGCCAGCTGCATGAAGCAAACTGAAAACTGGGAAGTTGGTCCTAATGCTGGAGTCTGCAGAACCATATTGACACGGCATAATCAGAAAGCCACCATAATTACAAAACTGCCATGTCAAGAAAGCCACCACAGATAAGAAGCCTCCTGAGCAAGAAGCCTTCTTACTGCTTCTGGCTTCAGAAGCACACTGTACTTCACACCGATCATTATCAGAAAACCACTGTTCCATGCCTTGACTACCAACACCCGTGAAACTAGTGATCAGACACTGGGACTTCTTATAACATTGCCACAGAAAAATCAGATGCCTACAGACCGTGATCGCCTATAGGAAAACCAAAGGCTGGGAAAGAATGAATTCTGTCTCTCCTCCGCCTTGCCAACATTGAATGCATGCCCTCTCTAACTGCAAAGAAGTCTGGAAAATGTAGTTTTTAGCTTTTCAGTCTTTGTGGTAAAGAATGACACACTAGAAGGGGTTGGAATGGAGGTAAGGCACCAACCTACAGTTAATAAGTTTAGCGAGTTAAACCACTCTGACAGCTACTAATGTCACTTTGCTTGCTAACAGTGATTCTTTACCTTTTTTTTTTTTCGGTCCCAAAAGACCTAGCAGAAACATTTTCTGAGTAATAATGACTCACTATGGCACAAAGTTTTCACATAATCATTAAAATTAAAGCTGTGTTTTCACTTATGGATTGTAAACATAAATGTATACAGTTCACATATCTTCAAAATTTACTGCAATGAATTGTGATGCAAATGACAATAAATCATCAATAAACATTAAGTAAAACAAAGGTCAGAAATTTAGAAGTACTGGAAAGGGATTGGAGGCTCCTATTCATGTTTACTGATTGAATCAAATGGATAGTAAAGTATTTTAGAGATCCTTAAATATTATTAAAAATGTGCATTCATTCACTTTAATTGTTTTATAACATAGATGGCTCAAAAGAGCACTGAGATTTTGATTTTATATGAGTTAATCCATTATACTTCACTCAAAGTTTTCAGTTATATTTTTCATATATCCTGATGTATAGCAAATTCCTGTGACACAGATGCTGATGATGGCTATAATAGTTGGATTTTGGTGTATTTTCAAGAATTTGATAATAACATGATTGTTATACATGGCAACAAAAGAATCATATGTCAACCAATGTTCACATATATCAGAAAAAAGAAACTCCTGTCACAGTGGAGGCTAAGAACTCTCCAAATTAGAATCATAAAACTTTTCAGCTGGAAGTTATTCATTTAATAAATGGTTACTGCAATCTACTTCTTATCAACCTTGACTTCAACACAACCCCTGTATTTGAAAAACTTCGTATCCTATTGATGCAGAGGCTATACCAATAACTAAAATACAATGGGGCAAACACTGTAATTAAAAATGCATAAAATGCTATGGGAATGCAGGGTGAGAGTGATAAACATTCCTCTTGGGAATGGGGAAGGCTTCAGGAAATCTTCATAGACAAGGATATATTCAATCTGGGTCTTCAAGGATAGGTAGGGAGTTGTATTAACAAGAAGAAGGAAGAGTACTGAAGCAAGGTGTACAGTGATTGGAAAGGTATGAGGTGATGGGAAAGACCATGAGGTATTAAGACAACTGGGAGTAACCAAATTTACTAGAAGAGAGAGTATTTTTAAGGAGTCTCGATTTAAAAGGGCCCTATTACAAATGACCTTGTGATGCTTGAGCACATTGTTAGTGCTCAATAAATATTTAGTGCTGATGAAAAAATAAAAGAATGAATCTGAAAGCACTGAGAATTCATTAAAATGTTTGAAACCGGGGAATAACTTGATTACATTGTAAATGATTCAGAGAGAAAAAGAGTGGAAAGTAAGAGGCTGCTTGGAAAGAAGCCTATTGCAGCTCTTCAGACAAGAAGTGACGAAGCTGTTGTCCCAGAGAAGTTAACTGGTTTGTTCAAGGTCTAGATCTGGTTACTAGCAAAATTGGCTTCCCTCCCTCTGCCCAAACACTTTTTCTGCTACATTTTCTTACCTATAAATTCATTATTCACCACCTAAAACTTGAGATCTCTATAAGAGGATTTCTATTGTAATGGTGCAGTGGTACAATGATGTTGGAAGTTGTGGACAGGTCTAACTGGATAATAATATCTTAGCAGGATTTTTGCCATTTTGTAGGTTTGGGGCTGGGGGAGACATAATTTGAACATTGGTATATTACGGATTAATTGACTTGCAAATTGACAAACCAAAGCAACTTACAGTGGCTGTTGAACTGGTTTTCCGTTAATTTGGTTTATTTATTTGTATTTTTATTTATTTTTTGGCCATGCCATGTGACTTACCGGATCCTAGTTCCCTGACCAGGGATTAAATGCGTGCCCTCAGCAGTGAAAGCATGATCTCAAAAAACGCTAAATTCCACACAGGCAGAGATCTGTTTGTTAAACTCACCACTGTATACCCAGCACCTATATAGGAAAAGATTTTTTTCTTGAATTGGCATTGAAAGTGAGCCAAGGAAAGTCAACCAACAACTACAACATAAAGAGAATAACTTGCAACTGAATAAGATGTAGTTGGATTTAACCTTGAAAGCAGTGGTCATAAAGCTTTAGTGTACCAGGAATCACTTGTATGTAGGAAATATAAGGCCACATCCCCAAACCTGGGCCTCTGAATCTGCATTTTAAGCAAGCTCCCTGGATGATTCTGATGTGGTGATTTAGAGCACAGGATTGGAATCAAATGCCTAGATTTGAACTCTAGCTGTTTTATTTGTTAGTGTGTAATTGTAGACAATTTACTTACCCTCTTTATTGCCTTGGTTTCTTCACCCATAAGTCTTTACTCAGATGTAACCCTCTTACTGAGGCCTACCTAGACCACTTTATTAAAATTGCAACTCTTTTCCCCTCCCCAAACCCTTAATGGCATTCCCAATCTCTATTAACTCTTCTCTACATTTTCTCATTTATTTCCATCTGACACTATAACATTTACTCACTATTATGTTTATTATTTATTGCCCCTTGCTAGACCCTAAACCCTATGAGAATAAGTATTTTTGTTTTATTCTCTGATGTAAACCAGTACATAGAATAGTGCCCAGAACTTAAAGACACTCAGTGAGTATCTGCTAAGCGAATAAATCTATAAAATGAAATTTTAAAAAGAGTACTTTTTGCAAAATTGTCATGATTAAATCAGCTAATATATGTGAAGCTCTTAGAACAGTAACACTTGTAAGCACTTAATAAATGTTGGCTGTATTAGTAATATTTAGAGCTAAGAATTGGAAGTTTTTAAGGTAACTTACTAACTACTAAGGTAATGGGAAGTAACTACATTGGTCCTACCTGGTTGCCTCAAACTTAAAGCCAGTTAGTGTTAAATACCAATGGTGGGGGGCTTCCCTGGTGGCGCAGTGGTTGAGAGTCCGCCTGCCGATGCAGGACGGGTTCGTGCCCTGGTCTGGGAGGATCCTACATGCTGCGGAGCGGCTGGGCCCGTGAGCCATGCCTGCTCGTCCGGAGCCTGTGCTCCGCAACGGGAGAGGCCACAACGGTGAGAGGTCCGCATACCGCAAAAAAAAAAGAAAAAGAAAAAGAAAAAAAATACCAATGGGGCGAGCAACCATGAATTGACATACTAAAGAAATAAGTGTGCTAACATTTAAATTTTTTCGAGCTAATATGTAAAATTTTACTTGTTTAATAAGCAAACAGATTAAAGCTATGTACTTCCTACAAAAGAAAATATTATTGAAATATTTCATAACAAATACACATTAATAATTCTAAGCACAAAGAAAAATGAATTATTTCTTCCTTTTAACTGATTGTAAGTGGTTTAAAAATACAATTGACTTTTTAAAACAATGTGCTTCAATAGAAGAATATGCATTTTGTCAATCTTGCCGGGTTTTGATGGCTTACACTATTTCGAGACTTATAAAACAATCATATGAAATTCTAAAGTTACTTGAAGTTAATAAAAGTATTAATGTTCATAGTCATTCATGTCTTTTCTTTTTTTTTGTCTTTATCTGTTTTTGTCTACATCTTTAGACAGAGAGCACAGAAAGTGGGGAAGAATGGAGAGGCTTCATTCTCACAATAACAGAGGTAGGAAGGACATTATTTTTTGTTTTTTTTGTTTTTGTTAACTACCATTATTTTAATAACTACCATTATTTTAAATAAAACTACTGTAGCAACTGTCTAATAAACATGAAGTACTTTGATAACTAACCAGCTCCCTAAGGAGCACCATGTTTTCTAATACTCTTAGAGGACACGAAAACTTCCAATGTTTGTTAGGGTCAGTTAAATACAGACTTTATCCAAAGCTAGTTTCTAAGTAAAGGCCTTGCATTCACATGAAATAAGGACTGCACTTTACCAAGATGATGGATGCTGGTTCTTTCTCTCAGCCAAAAACAAGTAAAAGTTTGAGGGTCAACTACCATGTAGGAAAGTCATAGGAAGGTAGAAGAGTGGGCCCGTTAGATATGTGAAAGGCATATTGGCTTAAGGGGAGGGAGAAACACATTCCCTCCCTCTGTTGTGGAAAGGCATCATCGTGTGTTTGGCCTGGCACTTCTTACACTGGGATACAGACATACCAAGTGTATGTGATTAGGTGTCAAGGAATACACTAAAAGCACCGGAAAAAACTTGGGGTGCATCTTCCTAGAACACTAATTATACTTGACATTTTGGCCAAAAAGATTTGTTCTTAGTTTTTTCCTTGAGGTAAGGATAAAATGCATTATTTTTAAAATTATAATGTACATAGATATGGTACAGAATTAAAATAAAATTCATGTGAATTATCAAAAGATAACAATTTGCCTCTAATGTTGTGCTCTATAAATATTGTCTTTTACTATGTTCCCAGATCACTCTGTATATAAATTTATACCATGCTGTTGTTAGGGCAACTTTAGTAGAAGTTTGAGAAACACAGACTATAGTTCAAAGTGCAGAGACATTGCTTTTGAATTAATTAAACTGGAGTTTGAGTCCTGGTTCCACAACTTTCTAGCTATGTGACTCTGGACTAGTTATTTAATCTTTCTGAGCCTGTTTTTTAAATTTGTAAAGTAGGGATAACAATACCTATCTTGTAGCATTGCTGTGAGGATTTGCAATAGCATAATGCTTGGGACATAATAGGTAACTAATAAGGAACAGCTGCTTCATTAGTTTTTCCTCATTCTATTATTTTTTTCAGGATTGGTATATAAGGGAAATAGACTTACTGATTATTAGTTATGCAGAAGGATAGTCTCAAATTTCATATATATACACACATGTGATAAAATATAAACAATAATAGGAATTAATAAAATAATGTGTAAATAGAAAATGAAGTTCTAGTGTTTTCTTCCCAGACTCCAAAGGACTTTCTTATACACCCCCTGGAAAGCATGCACCCCACTCTGGAGATCAAGATGATATTCAGACACAGCTGCCTCAAAATATAGGCTAGGTTGTGTCACATGAAGAAAAATATTCTACCATTTAGATTATAACTTCTAAGAGTACATAGCTGGTCATAATGAAGTCTAAATTAGGGGTATGAATATAGATCAGGAGAATATAGGTGACTTAATCCAAACACATTTCTAGAAAAGATATTTTAAAAATTTAATAGAGCAGTATCATAATCCTAATGTCTGAGTGAAAATTCAAAATACAAACACAAACACACGAAAATATAGACCTCTCATTGCTGATTCTCAGTCATTTAAAGAACAGTTCCATCTTGACCCCATGTTGCCATATGGTTGGTGGAGCTTATTCCAGGTTATCTGTGGGACAGCTGAGCAACTTGCAGGCGCTCCAGGACTTCCCTGGCAGTGAGATCCAGCGAGCTCAGAATAAAAAATGAGAGGTTTGATGTTACTTGAATCAGCTTGTGGTGCCAGGTGAGTATACTTAGCTTTGGACCAGATCAAAAGGAAAGTTTCTTTCTAGTCAGGCGCCCTGTGCAGGTTCTAGCTGGTTTAGAGGCAGTTCTAAAACACCAAGATCCTCTATTCATGATACTATCCATCCATCTCTGTCAGGTAACAGAAGCTCCTTAGGACCAGAACAGGCTCATCTTTGCTAAAACCAGTTACTCTGATGTCTTTCTTGTTTGCCTACGGCTTTAATTGGTTTCAGCTGTCAGTTCCCCTACATGTGTCACTCCTTCCTGGGCAAGTAATTAGACTGCATGAAGCCTTAGAGAAAAGAAAAGGAGAATTGAGACAGAGTGGACACTGAGTTCATTTCTGGAAAAAGGGAAGGAACCAAATGAAGATTATGTGGATGTACTGAACCCTATGCCAGCGTAAGTGCACCATGAACTTCAGTTTACTTATTAGATTGTTAAAATTAATTTCTAATTATCAAGGAGAGTTAGTCACTGGACTTGTTAAACCAGGGACAATAAGCTGTCTTGTGGATATACAGTATATCTATGAGTACATGTCACATTTCCTCTATGTCATATCACAAAATGCAAAATGCAGATTTGAACCAAGCCTCTTACCACACAGGAAATCTCCCTCCACCCACACCTTTAGACTAAATAGATTTTTTTCCAAAGAACAAACCTAAATAAAACTGCTATGTAGAAGGAAGGAAAGAGGCTTTTTCACCATGCAACTCTATGATTGACTGAGTTTCTACCAGGAAATTATACCAAAGATTTAAAATACCTGAATGCTTTATTCAATTGATCAATCAGTGATTAGTCTTGGGCTCGTACTTTGAGGAAGACATGTGTAAAGTGGTAAGGTGTTGTTGGAAATGAAGATGCACAGAACATCCTGAAGTCAGCAACAGCCTACATTTGTTTTTTAACTCTTATATTGTTGAAAACTGTGACTAAGACTGTGAACCCTGGAATCTTCATCTTCTTGTCAATGAAACTTGTCCCGGTACCATCTTTGACATCAGGTTCTGATGTGTATTCTTTCTGTACTATAATCAATGAAACCTGCTAGCCATCACTCAGCTGAAACCAGGGACAACTGATGGACTGATAGGTTAAAAGGCACCTAGACTGCTTTTTCTTTTTCTTTTTTTTCTCAATAAAAAAGTAATGCATATTTATTAGATAAATGAAAGAAAATTAAAATTATTCCTTGTCCCACCACTCAGAGATATTATCTTTCAGCATCTTGGTGTACTGTATATACTGCCAAATTTTTTTCTGCTGAAAAAATAGACTTTTCATTGACTATAATATTTACTATAAAATAAGAAGTGCAGGGGTTTCGCTGGTGGCGCAGTGGTTGGGAGTCCGCCTGCTGATGCAGGGGACACGGGATCGTGCCCCGGTTCGGGAAGATCCCACATGCCGCGGAACGGCTGGGCCGGTGAGCCATGGCCACTGAGCCTGCGCGTCTGGAGCCTGTGCTCCGCAACGGGAGAGGCCACAACAGTGAGAGGCCCGTGTACCACAAAAAAAAAAAAAAAAAAAATCATGTATATGATAATAAGGTCTATGGAAGTAATAAAGCAGGATGAGGGAGATGGGAACTCTCAGAGGTGATAATAGAGAGAAATTTTTTCTGGTTGCTCTTGTTGTTTATTTAATATAGAGTGGTCAAGGAAATCCTCCTTTGTTAACTGACATTTAGGCAGAGACCTGAAGGAAGTGAGGGAACAAACCATACCAATATGTAGGACAAGAGCATTCCAGGCAGCCAGTGCATAAGGCTAGAGGTAGGAGAAGGCTTGGGTTGTTCACAAACAAGAGGCCAGGGACTTCCCTTGTGGCACAGTGGTTAAGAACCCGCCTGCCAAGGCAGGGGACACGGGTTTGAGCCCTGGTCCCGGAGGATCCCACATGCCGCGGAGCAGCTAGGCCCGTGTGCTACAACTACTGAGACTGTGCTCTGAGAAGCCCACACTCCGCAACGAAGAGTAGCACCCTCTCTCCGCAACTAGAGAATGCCCACACGCAGCAATGAAGACCCAACACAGCCAATAAATAAATCAATAAATATTTTTTTAAAAATAAGAAAAAAAACACTTAGAGTTTAAAAAAAACCAACAACAACACAAGAGGCCACTGGGACTACAGTGGAGTGAGCAAGGAGAAAGGGTTAGGAGATGAGATTCCAGAGGTGGGGGTAGGGCTGACAGCTCTAAGCCCTACAGGTTATTGTAGGGAAAAGGGTTATACTGTGAATAATAATGAGAGGCCATTGGCCTCTGATGAATAAAGAAGTGACATAATCTGACTTTTCTATAAAAAGAATCACTTAGGAGCCTCTTGTTAAGGTTGATAATTTCTTTCTAGTGAAATGGTTTACCTTTGATAAAGTCAGTAACATTTACATGCAAAAGTTGATTTTTCTGTGTAGCGATGGTGATTGTATCTTTTAAAGTCTACTCCTTCCCTCAGAGTCTATAAAAACTTGCATTTCAATAGGGACTCTGGCTTAGTTAACATTTTTACAACTGATAATATAATTGAAATATAGTGATTTTTGTCCTAAATGAAAATATTCAGTACATGATTATCTTTCATATAAGAGCTTAAACAGAACTTTGATTCTTGAATTTGCCATTCTTTCTGTGGATAATATTCTATTTTTTTTTTTTAGCTATAACACATCTATCTAGGAATCTAGCTACTGATCCATATATAAATATCAATAATTCTAAATAGATTAAATATGAAGACGCTGGCAAGTGAATAAAGGCAGTAAAAAGAAAATAGTCACTTATAGGACAAAATTAAAATTATGGCATGTGGCTGCAATGCTAGTATGAGCTACAACCCAAGAAGCTTCATTCACTTGCCAATTACTTCATATATACAGAGACTTTTCTTTATACACTAGCCATGTGGCAAGAATGTTAGATGGTAAATCAGATCCTGAGTCTGTGTGAAGTAAGAGAATCTGTGTGTGTGTTTGTGTGTGTGTATGTGTGTGTATTTTTCCACAATGAATATCTATGTCAGCTTAATCATATTGTGGTTTCATTTTTTTTCTGTTTATTATAGGCTAACATTTGGAATTAAGGGTTTTTCAACTAATATGATAGAATACCATGGATTATTCATGATAATTTACTTGATTTATAATTTAATTGGCTACCTTGAAACGAATCCAAAATAAATAAAAGTTATGACTGGCATTAAATATCAGTGAGCTTATAAGAACTCCTGGGAGAAAAGTGAAATTTTCTATTTAGTATATCCTGGTAAAGGAGTCTGTCCTTTTTTGGGTTTAGGAAATTGAATATCACATAAAATACAGAATGTCTTTTAACTGTTTACTTCCACTTTAAAAAATAAGAGGTTACAAAACTGAATTCACATTTATTCCACATACCATCCCATTTTACAATTCGAAAATGAAGCCTGTGGAGGGCAGCAGCCTGCCCAAAGTCATACAGCTGAACCCAGGTCCATGGCGAGGTGGCTCCCGGGCCCGCCTCTTACCTGCGGAGCATCTGATCAGGGCAGCGACTGGATGGAGCCGGTCTCAGCTAGGAGCTGGCTCGAGGGCGGCGGTAGGGGTTGGGGTGGGAGGCAGGTACCCTGAGCCTCTGGCCCTTCTCCACCAGCAGTCCACGAACTTGGCATAGAGCCTAGAGGAATTGTTAGCGTCAGATCTGAAGCTGAGACTGCCGTGTTTCAAATCCTCCCTGAGACAAGCCAAACACTCCATATCTGGCCGCCTCCCGCCATACGCATTCCCCACCCCCAACCACTGTCCTGGGAAGGTACACACTTTGGGTTACTTTCTCCTTTTTCTACATATGTTTGTCCCACGGTTATTGTATAGCATTGTTTTATGTTTTTAAGTTTTATGGAAGTGATATATTGTACTCACCAACCCACAACTTCATGTTTACCCTGAGGACATGCTTTTGGATTAGTCCATATTGTTACCTGGAGATCTTGTCCTCTTGTGTGTCAATATTTAACTCTTCTTTAATGCCCTTCAATAACGTTTTACATATTTTTTAATAAAGTACTGCATATCTTTTGGGTTTTATTCTGAGCCACCTTAAGGTTTTGTAAATGAAATTTAAAAAGATTTTAATAATTCTTAATTAGCAAAAAAAATTATCTCACAAAATTTTTTTTTAAAGATCTTTATTGGAGTATAATTGCTTTACAATGGTGTGTTATCAGCTATACATATACATATATCCCCATATTTCCTCCCTCTTGCGTCTCCCACCCTCCCTATCCCACCCCTCTAGGTGGTCACAAAGCACGGAGCTGATCTCCCTGTGCTATGCAGCTCTCACAGATTTTTTAAAAAAGAAATTTAATCTAACTGATTGAAAGTTAAATTAGATCACAAAAGGAAGTGACTTTTTTCTTTCATACTTTTCTTGGTTGGATTGAGTGTTTGATCCATTTGTATGTGAACCCTGTGCTACTGTTCTGCATGAAATAAACAAAGTCCTGAGATCTAATGGCTCTTTAAAGACTGTATATTTCCTGCACAATAGCAGCAAGATCTCTTTTAAGGTGGTCTAAATTAGTCCAACTTTTGATTTGCATTTTCCGCACGAGTGAGCTATGAGAAATAACAGCGTTTTCTGTTGTAAATATGGGTTGTGACCAAATGCAATGAGTTTCTATACTTAGGATATAGATCTAATGTCACAGTGTTTATTCGTATTGTATTTAAGTTATATTTAACCTCATTAGAGTCTGGCAAAGGAGTTCATATCAAAATTACATGTCTATTTTTAGTAAACATACTTCCAGTTTAAATTCACATAGAAATTCATGCTTGTACAGCTAATAGTCATAAAAGTTTATGACATTTCATAAAACTGATCATCCCTCCACTCTCAAGAAACATTTATATTTAGAAAGCAAGAAGTGAGGTAGAGTGGTCAAACTAGAGCATTCTAACACTGGAGTCAGTACGTGCTTATTTAGGCTTTGGGGAATAGTTTATATCTGAAAGTGGCTAGGAAAAACTTTAACTGTTTTTGCACAAATATTCCTTATGAGCCAGATATATCTATGATGTTAAGGATTATCATTATGTGTTCTCTAATGCCTTAAAATAGGTCTTTTGAAATGCCTGGATTTAATATATTCTGTTTAACAGGTCACAATTTTAAAGAATAGCAATTGTAGAGAGTAGTAGAAGTTTAGCTGGTTAGACTGTATTGCAGTAGTCTGTAAAGACTTTGGCAGAAATCTAGACTATTAGGAAGCACCTGTGTTACCCACAAAACCAATTCACTCTCTTACAGGTTGTAGGAGAAATGTTCAGCCATGCAAGTTTAGACCAGTGTGCCTGGTAAAACACTAGCTAAAAAGGACAAGTTGGTTTACAAAGCAGTACTTGAAATTAAAATTATCTCCATCTGTTAACAAATCAACTGTGGGAGAAAAGATTTTAGTTTTCAGGAAGAAGCAAAAGTCCTTCAATGGCAAATTATCAGGTGACTCCTCTCTTGATGCAAAATATCATCCACTTTTACCCAGTCCAGTGGTGTGTGAATTCATAAGACATAAAGCTATTCTTACAACAAACTTCATAATTTGGTTTTGTTTTCTTAAAATTGTTATGAGTACGTGGCAAGCTAGAAGTATAAACACTTTGGAAAGCCATTAGCCAAGAAAGCGATAGAAAATATTTACCCAAAATTCATTCCTCTGCAAAAATTGGGGTCAGGAGTTAAGAACAGTATTTATAACCATATTTAAGGCCACATATATTTTTTTAAAGACAGGTTACTTCCTTTTTGAGGTTGTAATAGGAAACCTCAATATAGCAAATTTTATCAATCTAGTTTTTTCCCCCTCTTTATTCCTTTGGAAAAAAAATATGAAAGAAAAACACAGGTCTGAAATGAGAGTCAAAACCTAAGTGACTTCAATGGAATTTTTTTTCTACCTTATTTTCTGCCTTAGCACTTAGTCCTATTAGTCAAAAGTTCCAAGAGACTCTGTTAACTATTGCTGCTTTTCCTCCCACAGTTTTGCCATGGATGATGATGATGATATGATGGCTATTATTAACAATCACTGTCCCCACTTACGGGGTACATCTGTGGGTGCTCTGTTATGTGCTTGACAAACATTTCCTTCAGGCACAATAAAAACTGAGACAGACAGTATTTTCCATGTTTTACAAGTGAATTAACTGAGAATTACAGAAACTACTAAGTTAAAAAAATGCATTTAAAAAGTAGTAAAAAATAGTTATAATTTACTGTCTACATGTGACAGACATTGTACAATAGTAAGGATTTTTCACACATTTATTCACAACAGCACTGTGAAACAGGCATCACCATTTCCATTTTATAGGTGAAGAAATGAGGCTCAGAGAGCTCATACAACAGAACCAGAATTTGAACCTAGATCTTTCTGGTTATAAAGGCCATGCCTTTCAAGCTTTCTATCAGTCTTCAAGGAATAATAATCACTTATGTCATAGGAATAAAAGAATTCTAATGGGAATTGGTGAGAGTTTTCAAGAGTATGATTATAAAGGTCTTTTCATGTAGAGACGAAGACAAGGCCAGAGCCAGCCACCCCAAAAGAGGGTACTTGTAGGATTTCCTCCATCCGAAGTTTTCCTTCACCAGCCGGTGGCTGATTCCTGAAGGTTCAGCACTAGGAAATAATTTTTGGTTTTCCTTAGGAGGGAAGAGGATTGGTTAGGTTTTATCCCACGTTTTGAGAATAAAGCTCTAAAGTGATTGGAAAAAATTATTAGCTGTTTTCCAATGTGACATCCAATTAAGAGATTTGGACATCACAGTAGATGATGAAAGAGTCCCTTAAGGAGAATTGTAGTTCAGTCCCAGAGGAATGTGACCTGGAAATGGAGAGAGGAGTGATGAAAAAGAACGTGGGAGGCCTTGTAGAAAAACTTAACCTGATAAACAATTTTCCTCAGGCAGCTTCTGTAAACTGGACAGATGTTGAATTAGTTCATCTTTCAAGCAATGGAGGCATAATAAATGCTATTAACTTTTCAACATTAGAAAAAGTCTTGGTCCTGACACTACTGCCATATGAATCAAGGCAAACATACTGATTTCTGCTCTCAGTATAAATTAGTTCTAGCAAACAGCACTATTAGATGGGTTCCTAATATTTAAAAAAAAAAAAATTTATTTATTTATTTTGGCTGTGTTGGGTCTTTGTTGCTGCACACAGGCTTTCTCTAGTTTTGGCGAGTGGGGGCTACTCTTCGTTGCAGTGTGTAGGCTTCTCATTGTGGTGGCTTCTCTTGTTGCAGAGCGCGGGCTCTAAGCATGTGGGCTTCAGTAGTTGTGGCGTGTGGGCTTCAGTAGTTGTGGCTCACGGGCTCTAGAGCACAGGCCCAGTAGTTGTGGTGCACGGGCTTAGTTGCTCCGCAGCATGTGGGATCTTCCCGGACCAGGGCTTGAAGCTGTGTACCCTGCATTGGCAGGTGGATCTTTAACCACTGCGCCACCAGGGAAGTCCCCCAAATGTCTTTTAAAATTCAGTTTTATAAATATTTACTGTGTGCCTAACGCTGGAGTACAAAAGTGAATTGAATGTGCTCCTTATTCTTAAGCAGTTCTAGTAAAAAAATACCATATCTCTAGGGTGGTAACAATTTAGTGCTATGTCACGACATAAGAGGAAGACATTAGGATTCATCTACTATACTTACATTCTCACCTACATGTTCGTATAATACTAAACACCTACCATTTCCATATCTCTAAGTCAGCCCTGAAGTTGGCAGATTATCTACGGTGGTATATGGCTAGCAGGAAGAACAGCTATTGAGGGCATTCTGATAGGAATAGTGATGAAGAAAGTAATTTGCTTTCAGTAATTCTTTCTACTTCCCTTTTAATATAGAGAATATAGATTTGATGTATATATACCTACATAGGATTTTATAATATTGTCTACTTTATAAATTACTGGCATTTAAAAAAATAGTTTCTGCCTGAAAGATTTTCAGTTCTTGATTCCTTTTTTCATCTCATTCTTTCTCATGCATCCACTCAATGACCCAGGTTTCCTATATCCCTAGTGTATAAACCCCCAAAAAGAGACATAGAAAACTAGAGTAATGGGAACATAGTTTTATTGTACAGGTGATATTTTATACTCACTTTATTTTGATTTGACCCAATAGTATACTTAAATGAAGATGAACTTTCTTTTTTTTTAGCCTGCCAAGAATCAAGCACTACAAACTGATGAGTGTAGGAAAAAACTACACTATTGAATTGGAAAAACCTGTAAGTAACTATTTCCTTTTTGTTGATTAATTTTCTCCTGCTTCCTCCCAAACCTACCTTATAGAATTCAAAGTAAGTTGGGAAAGCAGACTCCTTGCCTAGGAACATAGTGCTGGCAAAAAACAGCCATGTTAACGGGCCCTGAAGGTAGCAGACAACCAGGGTGAGAAATGAGATGCAAGAGCAGGTGGGGGAGGCAGAGTAGAAGATCATCTGCTATCAATTCTTTCCACTTCTTTCTTTCTCTGAAGATCTTTATCAATATAATTATCTCAGGGAGAGAAAAATATTTTTGTTAAGCATCTATTTTACATCTTCTAATTAGAAGTATGTAAGTATTCCAATGTGCTTATTTATAAATTTATTTATTTATTTTTGGCTGCGTTGGATCTTCGTTGTTGTGCGTGGGCTTTCTCGAGTTGCAGAGAGCGGGGGCCACTTTTCGTTGCGGTGCACAGGCTTCTCATTGTGGTGGCTTCTCTTGTTGCGGAGCATGGGCTCTAGGAGCGCTGGCTTCAGTAGTTGTGGCTCACAGGCTCTAGAGCGCAGGCTCAGTAGTTGTGGCACACGGGTTTAGTTGCTCCGTGGCATGTGGGATCTTCCCGGACCAGGGCTCAAACCCGTGTCCCCTGCATTGGCAGGCGGATTCCTAACCACCAGGGAAGCCCCCAATGTTCTTATTTCTAATGGGAAAAAAAAATCTTTAAATGCCTGGTCCTTTAATACCCACCATGCAGAAGTTCAGAAATTCCCCTCTTAATAGTACCAAGTAGTGAAGAAAGGATTTCTTCCTTGTATTCAACCCCTCTCCTACCCCAACTGACTTGTAGTCATAACCATTCGATACTATGTTAGGCACAGAGCCAAATACTTCACACACACCATCTAATTTAATCTTTATCATTACCCTGAGGTAACATCTATTATACAGGTGGAAAAACTGGTATTTACACTGGTTTCAGCCAATGACAATGAAGTAATGTGGCCTGTGGTCCAGGATGCTGGGGAAAGGAAGCATCTGTAATGTCAGGCTGCAGTGGTGGGAAGACTGAGTCAGGAAAGTGCTATCACTTAAATGGATTCGATAGGTCTTGAAGATGTTTATGGTATCTTCTCTAAAATTGAGCTCCTTGTTCCTCTGCCTCTCCAGGCCCATTGTATTGATCAGAGAAAGGGAGTGTAGTGTTGAATTTCTTATGTTCTGGCCATAACCCTTAGAGCGCAGACTTTTACCAAGAGCAAGACAGCAGCTGCTTCATATACCCCACTTACATCTTTGCCATAAATGCCTCCCAGAGATTGTCAGTTCTCATGTCCACGCCTGACTGGGCTTTTTCAGAAATTCTAATGACGGAAACAGAGAATTAGATTGCTGAAGGATAATCCAAATAACCAAGTGACTGGAAGCAATGGTTGGGGAGGAAGAATGTGCCTCTGCAACAGGTGAACTGGGGCTCATTTATCTGTCATTAGCCCCAACAGTCCCCAGTGTACACAAAGTGAACAGCCTGGATTATTCTTTCACCTTTCATACTCCTCAATCCTACCCTTCAACCAGGTTGTCATTTTGTGAATTCTTTTTCCTTTTTAAGTTTACCAGGGATATTCAGGTTTAACCTAGTTTTACTTGTCAAAAAATATTGGCTTAGGGGGTAGCAAGACATTTTAGTTACTCCTAGCCAAGTAAATTAGCCTGTTACAATGAGATATTAAAACGCTAAGTTCTCTGGCTTTAAAGGGGTCTTTAGTTTCAAGCAGAAGAAAGCAATTATGGCTAACAAGCAAAAAAAAGAATTTAAGAACATAGGAAGCCCATAGAATGACTGGAAGGCTAGAAAACCTTCAGGGACTAGGAAGCAGTTACTTGTACTAAGCATCGTCTGATTAGGAATCTGCTTTCTTGATCCTCTACTCAAGTTCAAATTTCAGGAAGGGAGCTTTTTTGGGCCTAACTTGAATCACATTCTCATACAGTAACTGGGAAAGAGCAGACTGAGTAATTATTGTCCACCAAGCTGTATACAATAGGAAAGGGGTAATTTCTTTATAGGGAATTAGATACGGTTATAAAGGAGAAAGAAAATGCATGGGTAGGTAAAACCCTGGCCATTCAGTAAGCTATTGAAGTGAGGAATTGACACGATTTTCTGGAGGATAGGAAATACACGGTAATCTCCATTAAATTTCATTTGAGCTTTCTCTTACTCTATCTTTACACAGGTGACACTGACCTTCTCTTATTCTCTGTATACAGGTAACACTCCCAAATCTTTTCAGCGTCATTGATTATTTCGTGAAGGAGACTCGAGGAAATTTACGACCATTTATATATTCAACTGATGAAACCCTTGGTATGTTCTTCACTTCATTGCTATATTAAGAAAAGGAAAACAAAACAACAACAAAGAAACCTACATATGATTTGTAATACCAACCAGGTAGGATTATATAGTTCAGCCTTTAAATTTATCCATTTGGAAATCATTTTGTCACTGACCCTGTGAAAATAAGGGAAGTACCAATAAATCCTGGTGGATAGAGTATAGGCCCACTCTAGAGAAAAAAATCCTGAGGCATGTATTGTGACTATTAACTTCATTCCATCATTCCACTCAACTTTATCAAACAAATTTGATGAGAAGAAAGCCATACAGAGTCACAGAAACCAAACAGGGAATTTAAAGGTATGGTCTGTCAACAATGTCAGATGCTGGAGACATGAAAATGGATGAGGATTAAGGGGACACTATGGGGATTGGCTAGTAGGCAATAGATGACTTGAGAGTGCGGTCTTATTCCACTGTAAAGGCAGAAGGCAGAGTGCAAGATAACAAGTAGTGGGTGGGTAGTGAGGAACTACAGATGAAGATAGTAGTTAGGATTGGCTATGGGGCCCCTTGTTCATAAGTTATTAAGAATTTCAAAACAGTGGTAGCAGACCATTAAACCAAGCATGAGACCCAGTGCAAGTACACAGTTCACATGACCACAAAGCTGGCCCTGTTTGTAGTCCAGTTTTTGGCAAAGCAGGGCAGGCTGGATGTGACAGTCTTTCCATCCTTTGAAACAATCCCTGGTGCACATGGTCACTTGACAAGCTGTAAGCAGGAGAGAAAAAATATCTACAGATTATGAGGCAAAACAACTTGGTTTGGTTACCGCATCAGGGCATATCTGGCAAGTCTCACTAATTAAAAGGACGGCAAGCTTTAAAGGTCCAAGTTTTAAAACATGGGTACGACTCTTGTGATGCCAAATAATTTCAATAAACTTAGAGTCTGAAGGAACTTTAGAAAATTATCCAGTATAGTGTCCCATTCTGTATAGGAATCACCTGCACACTCAATACAGAAAACGTCTCTAAGATGTGACCAGTTTGTAAATTCTTAATGACAGTCACCTCACTGATTTTTAACGCAGCATAGTTCACTTTTGGTCAGCTCTCACTTTAGATAATTATTTCTACTATTGAGTCTGAAACATTCTTCCTTTAACGTATACATGTTAATACAACTTTTGGCTTTAAAACAACACATGGTTTTAAAAAGCCCATCAAATATTTAAAAACTGCCACCATGTCCCCCCTTAGTCTCACTTTGTCAACTACAGATTATTGGTCCCGTCAGCTCTCTCCCTCTCATCTTTGACCTTCTCTACCTTAAAATATAACCACAAAGGATGAACATGTTATTATAGATATGTCAGCATAATACATTGCCTGGGCTTTATGCAGGAAAATACCACCTAATAGAAATCTCTGGGAATGTGCTATTAATGTGCTTCTTTTTTTCCCCCAGAGATGAAAGGATTTCCTGTAACATCTCTAAAATAATTTTTTAAAAAAAGGGTGAGGGCTCCAATATAATTTGCCTCCTCTATGGATGATATTGTGTCAGTTATCTAATGCTGTGTAACAAACCGCCCCTAAAGCATGGTGGTTAAATCAACAACCGTTTTACTTGCTCACGACTCTGCACATCAGCAGTTTGGATTGGATTCAGTTGGGCAGTTCTTCTGCTAGTCTCACTTGGCGTCATTCACAGGACTATAACCAGCTGGTGGCTTGACTGGAGCTGCATGGTCCAAGTTGGGCTCATTCGCACATCTGGTGCTGGTGGTCAGCTGGGGCTGGCTGAACCACTCTCTTCATGGTCTCTAATCCTGGAGGAGGTTAGCCCATGTTCTCTCACATGAGAACTCGGAGTAGTTAAGGAGGGAAGGGTAGCTGCATGTACTTGGGTTAGGAATTCTTAGTGTTGAGAACAAAGTATGGCCCTTTTGGAGTTTTTCATATAGAAGAAACTGTGAACTGAATGATTCCAAGTGTGATATATCTTATGTACAGGGGTTATTTTTCTTCCTTTCTTTTAAAAAATTACCTAATTTGTATAAATAAAATTCTCTTTTTGGTGTATAGTTCTATGAGTTTTGACAACTATCACCACAATCAAGACACAGAAAGTTGCATCATCTCAAAAAAAGCCCTATGTTCTTCCATTTTAGTCAACCCTTCTTCTCACACACAATCCCTGGCAACCACTGATCTGTTTCCATTCCTATAGTTTAACATTTTTCCAGAATATCATATAAATGGAATCACAGTATGGAACCTTCTGAGGCTGATTTCTTTCACTCATTATAATGTATAAATTCACACAAGTGTTGTGTATTAGAGCTCACTCTTTTTTATTTATGAATAGTCTTTTTCTGTAGGGAGGTACCAGTTTGTTTATCCATTCACCAATTTAAATATATTAGGGTTGTTTCCAGTTTTGTGAAATTATTAAGCTATATAAATATTCATGTGAGATTTTTGTGTGAAAATAAGTGTTCATTTAACTTTGGTAAAATATCTAGGAATGAGATTACTGGATCATATAAGTATGTGTCTAACTTTTTATAAGAAACTGTAAAACTCTTCTCACAGGTAGTCCCACCTTTTTACATCTCTACCATCAATGTCTGAGAGCTCTGGTTGCATCCTTGCCAGCACTTCATATTATCTTTAAAAAAGTTATTCTGGACGCAGACATAGAGAATGGACTTGAGGACATGGGGAGGGGGAAGGGTAAGCTGGGACGGAGTGAGAGAATGGCATAGACATATATACACTACCAAATGTAAAATAGCTAGCTAGTGGGAAGCAGCTGCATAGCACAGGGAGATCAGCTCGCTGCTTTGTGACCACCTAGAGGGTGGGATGGAGGGGGAGGGAGGCGCAAGAGGGAAGGGATATGGGTATATATGTATACATATAGCTGAGTCACTTTGTTATACAGCAGAAATTAACACAACATTGTAAAGCTTTTTTTAAAACATCCAATAAAGATGTTTTAAAAAAAGTTACTGTCAAGTCTGTAGTGGTATCTCTGTAGTTTTAATATGTATTTCCCTAACAATTAAGGATGCTGAGCACCTTTCCATTGTGCTATTTGCCATTCATATATCTAATCTGGCAAAATATATGCCTAAATATCTTGCCCATAATTTTACTGGGTTGTTTTCTTATGGTGGAATTTTGACGGTTCTGTTCATATTCTGAATATAAGTCCTTTGTCAGATATGTGATTAACAATTTTTTTTTCATTCTTCTAACAGCATCTTTTTTAAAGCAGTCTTAAATTTTGATGAAGTACAATTTATCAATTTTTGCTTCTATGGATTGAACTTTTGGTGTTGTATCTGAGAATTCTTTGCCTAACCCAAGATCATGAAGACTTTTTTCTTATGTTTTCTTTTTTTTTTTTTCTGATTTAGAAATAAACACTTTTATTTTTTTTTATGTTTATATTAGATTTTCTCTCTTTTTTTTTTTTAACATCTTTATTGGGGTATAATTGCTTTACAATGGTGTGTTAGTTTCTGCCCCATAACAAAGTGAATCAGTTATACATATACATATGTTCCCATATGTCTTCCCTCTTGTGTCTCCCTCCCTCCCACCCTCCCTATCCCACCCCTCCAGGCTGCCACAAAGCACCGAGCCAATATCCCTGTGCCATGCGGCTGCTGCCCACTAGCTATCTACTTTACTACGTTTGTTAGTGTGTATATGTCCATGACTCTCTCTCGCCCTGTCACAGCTCACCTTTCCCCCTCCCCATATCCTCAAGTCCGTTCTCCAGTAGGTCTGCGTCTTTATTCCTGTCTTACCCCTAGGTTCTTCATGACATTTTTTTTTCTTAAATTCCATATATATGTGTTAGCATACGGTATTTGTCTTTCTCTTTCTGACTTACTTCACTCTGTATGACAGACTCTAGGTCTATCCATCTCATTACAAATAGCTCAATTTCGTTTCTTTTTAAGGCTGAGTAATATTCCATTGTATATATGTGCCACATCTTCTTTATCCATTCATCCGATGACGGGCACTTAGGATGTTTCCATCTCCGGGTTATTGTAAATAGAGCTGCAATGAACATTTTGGTACATGACTCTTTTTGAATTTTGGTTTTCTCAGGGTATATGCCCAGTAGTGGGATTGCTGGGTCATATGGTAATTCTATTTGTAGTTTTCTAAGGAACCTCCATACTGTTCTCCATAGTGGCTGAACCAATTCACATTCCCACCAGCAGTGCAAGAGTGTTCCCTTTTCTCCACACCCTCTCCAGCATTTATTGTTTCTAGATTTTTTGATGATGGCCATTCTGACTGGTGTGAGATGATATCTCATTGTAGTTTTGATTTGCATTTCTCTAATGATTAATGATGTTGAGCATTCTTTCATGTGTTTGTTGGCATTCTGTATATCTTCTTTGGAGAAATGTCTGTTTAGGTCTTCTGCCCATTTTTGGATTGGGTTGTTTTCTTGTTATTGAGCTGCATGAGCTGCTTGTAAATTTTGGAGATTAATCCTTTGTCAATTGCTTCATTTGCAAATATTTTCTCCCATTCTGAGGGTTGTCTTTTGGTCTTGTTTATGGTTTCCTTTGCTGTGCAAAAGCTTTGAAGTTTCATTAGGTCCCATTTGTTTATTGTTGTTTTTATTTCCATTATTCTAGGAGGTGGGTCAGAAAGGATCTTGCTGTGATTTATGTCATAGAGTGTTCTGCCTATGTTTTCCTCTAAGAGTTTGATAGTTTCTGGCCTTACATTTAGGTCTTTAATCCATTTTGAGCTTATTTTTGTGTACGGTGTTAGGGAGTGATCTAATCTCATACTTTTACATGTACCTGTCCAGTTTTCCCAGCACCATTTATTGAAGAGGCTGTCCTTTCTCCACTGTACATTCCTGCCACCTTTATCAAAGATAAGGTGACCATATGTGCGTGGGTTTATCTCTGGGCTTTCTATCCTGTTCCATTGATGTATATTTCTGTTTTTGTGCCAGTACCATACTGTCTTGATTACTGTAGCTTTGTAGTATAGTCTGAAGTCAGGGAGCCTGATTCCTCCAGCTCCTTTTTTCGTTCTCAAGATTGCTTTGGCTATTCGGGGTCTTTTGTGTTTCCATACAAATTGCGAAATTTTTTGTTCTAGTTCTGTGAAAAATGCCAGTGGTAGTTTGATAGGGATTGCATTGAATCTATAGATTGCTTTGGGTAGTAGAGTCATTTTCACAATGTTGATTCTTCCAATCCAAGAACATGGTATATCTCTCCATCTATTTGTATCATCTTTAATTTCTTTCATCAGTGTCTTATAATTTTCTGCATACAGGTCTTTTGTCTCCTTAGGTAGGTTTATTCCTAGATATTTTATTCTTTTTGTTGCAATGGTAAATGGGAGTGTTTTCTTGATTTCACTTTCAGATTTTTCATCATTAGTATATAGGAATGCCAGAGATTTCTGTGCATTACTTTTGTATCCTGCTACTTTACCAAATTCATTGATTAGCTCTAGTAGTTTTCTGGTAGCATCTTTAGGATTCTCTATGTATAGTATCATGTCATCTGCAAACAGTGACAGCTTTACTTCTTCTTTTCCGATTTGGATTCCTTTTATTTCCTTTTCTTCTCTGATTGCTGTGGCTAAAACTTCCAAAACTATGTTGAATAAGAGTGGTGAGAGTGGGCAACCTTGTCTTTTTCCTGATCTTAGTGGAAATGCTTTCAGTTTTTTACCATTGAGGATGATGTTTGCTGTGGGCTTGTCATATATGGCCTTTATTATGTTGAGGAAAGTTCTCTCTATGCCTACTTTCTGCAGGGTTTTTATCATAAATGGGTGTTGAATTTTGTCAAAAGCTTTCTCTGCATCTATTGAGATGATCATATGGTTTTTCTCCTTCAATTTGTTAATATGGTTTATCACATTGATAGATTTGCGTATATTGAAGAATCCTTGCATTCCTGGAATAAACCCCACTTGATCATGGTGTATGATCCTTTTAATGTGCTGTTGGATTCTGTTTGCTAGTATTTTGTTGAGGATTTTTGCATCTATATTCATCAGTGATATTGGCCTGTAGTTTTCTTTCTTTGTGACATCTTTGTCTGGTTTTGGTATCAAGGGGATGGTGGCCTCGTAGAAGGAATTTGGGAGTGTTCCACCCTCTGCTATATTTTGGAAGAGTTTGAGAAGGATAGGTGTTAGCTCTTCTCTAAATGTTTGATAGAATTGGCCTGTGAAGCCATCTGGTCCTGGGCTTTTGTTTGTTGGAAGATTTTTAATCACAGTTTCAATTTCAGTGCTTGTGATTGGTCTGTTCATATTTTCTATTTCTTCCTGATTCAGTCTTGGCAGGTTGTGCATTTCTAAGAATTTGTCCATTTCTTCCAGATTGTCCATTTTATTGGCATAGAGTTGCTTGTAGTAATCTCTCATGATCTTTTTTATTTCTGCAGTGTCAGTTGTTACTTCTCCTTTTTCATTTCTAATTCTATTGATTTGAGTCTTCTCCCTTTTTTTCTTGATGAGTCTGGCTAGTGGTTTATCTATTTTGTTTATCTTCTCAAAGAACCAGCTTTTAGTTTTATTGATCTTTGCTATCGTTTCCTTCATTTCTTTTTCATTTATTTCTGATCTGATTTTTATGATTTCTTTCCTTCTGCTAGCTTTGGGGTTTTCTTGTTCTTCTTTCTCTAATTGCTTGAGGTGCAAGGTTAGGTTGTTTATTCGAGATGTTTCCTGCTTCTTAAGGTGGGCTTGTATTGCTATAAACTTCCCCCTTAGAACTGCTTTTGCTGCATCCCATAGGTTTTGGGTCGTTGTGTCTCCATTGTCATTTGTTTCTAGGTATTTTTTTATTTCCTCTTTGATTTCTTCAGTGATCACTTCATTATTAAGTAGTGTATTGTTTAGCCTCCATGGGTTTGTATTTTTTACAGATCTTTTCCTGTAATTGATACCTAGTCTCATGGCGTTGTGGTCAGAAAAGATACTTGATACAATTTCAGTTTTCTTAAATTTACCAAGGCTTGATTTGTGACCCAAGATATGATCTATCCTGGAGAATGTTCCATGAACACTTGAGAAGAAAGTGTATTCTGTTGTTTTTGGATGGAGTGTCCTATAAATATCAATTAAGTCCATCTTGTTTAATGTATCATTTAAAGCTTGTGTTTCCTTATTTATTTTCATTTTGGATGATCTGTCCATGGGTGAAAGTGGGGTGTTAAAGTCCCCTACTATGAATGTGTTACTGTCGATTTCCCCTTTTATGGCTGTTAGCATTTGCCTTATGTATTGAGGTGCTCCTATGTTGGGTGCATAAATATTTACAATTGTTATATCTTCTTCTTGGATCGATCCCTTGATCACTATGTAGTGTCCTTCTTTGTCTCTTTTAATAGTCCTTATTTTAAAGTCTATTTTGTCTGATATGAGAATTGCTACTCCAGCTTTCTTTTGGTTTCCATTTGCATGGAATATCTTTTTCCATCCCCTTACTTTCAGTCTGTATGTGTCTCTAGGTCTGAAGTGGGTCTCTTGTAGACAGCATATATAAGGGTCTTGTTTTTGTATCCATTCAGCCAATCTGTGTCTTTTGGTGGGAGCATTTAGTCCATTTACATTTAAGGTAATTATCGATATGTATGTTCCTATTCCCATTTTCTAAATTGTTTTGGGTTCGTTATTATAGGTCTTTTCCTTCTCTTGTGTTTCTTGTCTGGAGAAGTTCCTTTAGCATTTGTTGTAAAGCTGGTTTGGTGGTGCTGAACTCTCTCAGCTTTTGCTTGTCTGTAAAGGTTTTAATTTCTCCATCAAATCTGAATGAGATCCTTGCTGGGTAGAGTAGTCTTGGTTGCAGGTTTTTCTCCTTCATCACTTTCAGTATGTCCTGCCACGCCCTTCTGGCTTGTAGGGTTTCTGCTGAGAGATCAGCTGTTAACCTTATGGGGATTCCCTTGTGTGTTATTTGTTGTTTTTCCCTTGCTGCTTTTAATATGCTTTCTTTGTATTTAATTTTTGACAGTTTGATTAATATGTGTCTTGGCGTATTTCTCCTTTTATTTATCCTGTATGGGACTCTTTGTGCTTCCTGGACTTGATTAACTATTTCCTTTCCCATATTAGGGAAGTTTTCAACTATAATCTCTTCAAATATTTTCTCAGTCCCTTTCTTTTTCTCTTCTTCTTCTGGAACCCCTATAACTCGAATGTCGGTGCGTTTAATGTTGTTCCAGAGGTCTCTGAGACTGTCCTCAGTTCTTTTCATTCTTTTTTCTTTATTCTGCTCTGCAGTAGTTATTTCCACTATTTTATCTTCCAGGTCACTTATCTGTTCTTCTGCCTCAGTTATTCTGCTATTGATCCCATCTAGAGTACTTTTTTTTTTTTTTTAGAGTACTTTTAATTTCATTTATTGTGTTGTTCATCGTTGCTTGTTTCATCTTTATTTCTTCTAGGTCTTTGTTAACTGTTTCTTGCATTTTGTCCATTCTGTTTCCAAGATTTCGGATCATCCTTACTATCATTATTCTGAATTCTTTTTCAGGTAGACTGCCTATTTCCTCTTCATTTGTTAGGTCTGGTGCATTTTTATCTTGCTCCTTTATCTGCTGTGTGTTTTTCTGTCTTCTCATTTTGCTTATCTTACTGTGTTTGGGGTCTCCTTTTTGCCGGCTGCAGGTTCGTAGTACCCGCTGTTTTTGATGTCTGTCTCCAGTGGCTAAGGTTGGTTCAGTGGGTTGTGTAGGCTTCCTGGTGGAGGGGACTAGTGCCTGTGTTTTGGTCGATGAGGCTGGATCTTGTCTCTCTAGTGGGCAGGTTCACGTCTGGTGGTGTGTTTTGGGGTGCCTGTAGCCTTATTATGATTTTAGGCAGCCTCTCTGCTAACGGGTGGGGTTGTGTTCCTGTTTTGCTAGTTGTTTGGCATAGATTGTCCAGCACTGTGGCTTGCTGGTCGTTGAGTGAAGCTGGGTGCTGGTGTTAAGATGGAGGTCTCTGGGAGATTTTCGCCATTTAATATTATGTGGAGCTGGGAGGTCTCTTGTTGACCAGTGTCCTGAAGTTGGCTCTCCTACCTCAGAGGCAGAGCCCTGACTCCTGGCTGGAGCACCAAGAGCCTTTCATCCACACGGCTCAAAATAAAAGGGAGAAAAAGTAGAGGGAAGTAGTAGAAGTCTGAGGAAAGAAAGAAGGAAAGGAGGGAAGGAAGGAAGGAAGAGAGAAGCAAAGAAGGAAAGAAGGAAAGAAAGGAGGGAGGGAGGGAGGAAGGAAGGAAGGAAGGAGGGAAAGAAGGAAAAAAGACAGAAAGAAAGAAGATACAGTAAAAATAAAATAAAGTATAATAAAGTTATTGAATTAAAAAATGCTTATTTAGAAAAAAAAAAAAGGGACGGGTAGAACCTTAGGACAAATGTTGGAAGCAAAGCTATACAGAGAAAATCTTACACAGAAGCGTACACATACACCCTCACAAAAAGAGGTAAAGGGGGAAAAATCATAAATCTTGCTCTCAGAGACCACCTCCTCAATTTGGGGTGATTCGTTGTCTAAAGGAGGGAAGGAAGGAAAGAAAGAAGGAAAGAAAGAAAGAAAGAAAGAAAGAAAGAAAGAAAGAAAGAAAGAAAGAAAAGTATAATAAAGTTATTAAAATTAAAATTAATTATTAAGAAAAAAATTTTTAAAAAAACCACAGACGGATAGAACCCTAGGACAAATGGTGGAAGCAAGACTATACAGACAAGATCTCACACAGAAGCATACACATACACATTCACAAAAAGAGGAAAAGGAAAAAAATCATAGATCTTGCTCCTAAAGTCCACCTCCTCAATTTGGGATCATTCCTTGTCTATTCAGGTAATCCACAGATGCAGGGTATATCAAGTTGATTGTGGAGCTTTAATCCGCTGCTTCTGAGGCTGCTGGGAGAGATTTCCCTTTCTCTTCTTTGTTCTCACAGCTCACAGGAGCTCAGCTTTGGATTTGGCCCTGCCTCTGCGTGTAGGTCGCTGGAGGGCGTCTGTTTTTTGCTCAGACAGGACGGGGTTAAAGGAGCCGCTGATTCGGGGGCTCTGGCGCACTCAGGCCGGGGGTGGGGGGGGGAGGGAGGGGCACTGCGTGTGGGGCGGGCCTGCGGCGGCAGAGGCCGGCATGACGTTGCTCCAGCCTGAGGCCCGCCGTGTGTTCTCCTGGGGAAGTTGTCCCTGGATCCCGGGAACCTGGCAGTGGCGGGCTGCACAGGCTCCACGCAAGAGGGGTGTGGAAAGTGACCTGTGCTCGCACACAGGCCCCTTGGTGGCGGCAGCAGCAGCAGCCTTAGCGTGTCCTGCCCGTCTCTGTGGTCCGTGCTTTTAGCTGCGGCTCGCGCCCGTCTCTGGGGTCTGTGCTTTTTGCCGCGGCTCGCGCTCATCTCTGGGGTTCGCGCTTTTAGCCGCAGCTTGCGCCCGTCTCTGGGGTTCGCGCCCGTCTCTGGGGTTCGCGCTTTTAGCCGCGGCTCGCGCCCGTCTCTGGAGTTCCTTTAAGCAGCGCTCTTAAACCCCTCTCCTCGCGCACCAGGAAACAAAGAGGGAAGAAAAAATCTCTTGCCTCTTTGGCAGGTGCAGACTTTTCCCGGGACTCCCTCCCGGCTAGCCGTGGTGCACTAACCCCTTCAGGCTATGTTCAAGCCGCCAACCCCAGTCCTCTCCCTGTGCTCCGTCCGAAACCGAAACCCGAGCCTCAGCTCGCAGCCCCGCCCGCCCCGGCGGGTGAGCAGACAAGCCTCTCGGGCTGGTGAGTGCCCGGTCGGCACCGATCCTCTGTGCGGGAATCTCCCCGCTTTGCCCTCCGCACCCGTTGCTGTGCACTCCTCCGCGGTCCCGAAGCTCCACCCTCCGCCTCCCGCAGTCTCCGCCCGCGAAGGGGCTTCCTAGTGTGTGGAAACTTTTCCTCCTTCACAGCTCCCTCCCACTGGTGCAGGTGCCGTCCCTATTCTTTTGTCTCTGTTTTTTCTTTCTTTCTTTTGCCCTACCCAGGTACGTGGGGAGTTTCTTGCCTTTTGGGAGGTCTGAGGTCTTCTGCCAGCCTTCAGTAGGTGTTCTGTAGGAGTTGTTCCACGTGTAGATGTATTTCTGGTGTATCTGTGGGGAGGAAGGTGATCTCCGCGTCTTACTCTTCCGCCATCTTCAAGGTCCCCCCTCTTATGTTTTCTTTTAGAAGTGTTACAGTTTTATTTATTTTTGGCCATACCATGCAGCTTGCGGGATCTTAGTTCCCCGACCAGGGATCGAACCCAGGCCCTGGCAGTGAAAGTGCTGTGTCCTAACCACTGGATCGCCAGGGAATTCCTAGTTTTATATTTTAATTTAGGTCTATGATCCATTTGGAATTTTTGTTTAAGGTGTGAGGGATGAGTCAAGGTTCATTTGCATTTAGATATGTAATTGTTCTAGGACCACTGGTTTATAAAGATCATCCTTTCATTAAATAGCCTCTACACTTTCATAAAAAATGGATTCAACATATTTTTTCTGAATCAGTTTCCAATGATTATGTTCCTACCCTTTTGCCAACAGCACACTATCTTGATTACTGTAGCTTTACAGTAAGTAAGTCTTGAAATCAAGAGGTATAAGTCCAACTTTATTCTTCTTAAAATTGTTTGGACCAATCTAGTCTCTTTGCCTTTTAGTATAAGTTTTAGAATCAGCTTGTTGTTATCTACAGAAAAATTCTCCTGGGTTTTGATTTGGATTTTGTTGAATCTATAAATCAATTCAGGGAGAAGTGACATCTTGAGAATACTGAGTCTTCCAATCGAGAAAGAAGTATATCCCTCCATTTATTTATGTTGTCTTTCTTTTACAATGCTTTTGTAGTTTTCAGCATACAGAGCCTGCACATATTTCATTAGATTAATAGCTAAGTATTTAATTTTTTGGTGCTACTCTAAATGGTACTGTTTGAAAAATTCTGAACTCCAATTGTTCGTTGGTATTATATAGAAATATAATTTTTATATATTGATCTTGTATTCCAAGATTTTGCTAATATCACTTATTCATTTCTAAAAGCCTTTTTTTTGGTTGATTCCTTGGAATTTTATATATAGAAATCATGTTATCTGTGACTAGAGACAATTTCAGTTCATGTTGTCCAATCTGGATACCTTTTTAAAATTTTTCTTGTATTATTGTACTTACTGGCTGGACTGTCTAGAACAATGATGAATTGAAATGGTAAGAGTGGACATCCTTGTCTTGCTCCCAGTTTTAAAGGAAAAACATTCCACCTTTCACTAATAAGTATGATGTTCTCTATAGTTTATTATTATTATTTTTAAAATGCCCTTTATCAAACTGAGGAAGTTTCCTTCAATTCCTGGTTTGCTGAAGTAGTTTTATTTTTGTTTTTGAATCGTGAAAGGATGTTGAATTTCGTCAAATGATTTTTCTGTACCTATTGAGATGATCATGATTTTTCCTTTTATTTAATATGGTGAATTGATAGATTTTCCATTTTTGGACCAGCCTTGCATATATACACTTGATCATATATATTATCTATTTTTCAAAACAATTTTGTCTAGTTTTGGTATTAATGCAATGCTGGCATCAAAAAATGAGCTGAGAAGTATTGTATTTTCTTCTATAGTCTGAAAATGTGTGTAGAATTGGTATTATTTCTTCCTTAAATAGTTGGTAGAATTCACCCTATAGGCCTGAAGATTTCTTTGCTGGAAGGTTTTAAACTATGAATTCAGTTTCTTTAATTGAATTTAGATGTAGGACAATTTAGGTTATCTATTTTTTTCTTGAGAGTATTTTGGTAGTGTCTTTCAAGGAATTGGTTCATTTCTTCTGTGTCTTCAATAAATAGTCTGCTGACCCAGGGCCTGGTACAGAGTGGAAACTGATGGATGTTGGTGGAATAAATGGATGGCTGAATGCCTAAGCATAGCATTGGGGAAGGAGGAAGCAATATTCTCTGTTTCCCAGAGGAAAACTGTCACTCTCAGAAACACAAAAGGACTATCACAATTAACTGTACATGTACTACATTCCAGGCTCTATGTGAAGAGCCAGGATTACATGAATCATCTCGTCTTATTGCTCCCAAGAATCTTATGAGGAAGATATACTATCTCCATTTTATAATCAAGAAAAGCAACACTTTAGTTTTCACATACATTTAAAGAAGTCACACACGAAGCTAGTTAAGTGAAGCTTAAATCCAAATCCATGTTCATTTCTGAAACCTCTTTAAAAAAACCTTCTTAGTGGTTCTGCAGCTCCAGTGATAAATATTTGTGTATATTCGTATTCTCTCTCCCCTCACTCCATCCTTTCCTGTGCCTGTGGGTTAGGAGTCTGGACCTGGCTTAGCTGGGGCTTTTGCAAAGTTGCGATCAAGGTGTTGGCTAGGACTGGGTTTTCATCCGAGACTTGACCTGGAAAGATCCACTTTCAAATCAGGTTGTTTGGAGAACTGACTTCTTGCAGCTCTAGGATTCACAGCAGCCAGCTTCTTCAAAGATACCAATGGAGGTGGAGGTAGGGAGAAGGAAGGAGGGACTATTGAGCAAATCTACTAGCAAGGTGGAGTCTTATGCAATGTAACATAACTATGGTATTGACATCCCATCACCTTTGCCATATTCTATTGGTTACCATGATTCCCATTTCCTGGTATTCACACACTGTGTAAACCCTGTATCTTGAGGGTGGGTTGCAACTGTAACTTGTTTGTAGCCAATAGTGACTTGCAACCATATAGGTCCCTTTACTCTCCCCTCCATGTTATAGTTGTCATATATATTACATCTACCTAACATTTAAAACCCCAACAAGCATTATAATTTTTGCTTTCAATTGTTATAAACATATTAAAGAATGTGGGAAAAGTAGTCTATTATTACCTAGATAACTCCCACCTATTGCTCTTTTTCCTGTGGTATCATTTATCTTCAACTTGAAGAACTTCTACTGAATCTATCCAGTGGATCTTTTTAATTTCAGATTTTTTATTTTGAAAATTTCTGCTTGGTGTAATATTTCTTTCTTTGTAGAGAACATCTATCCTACTGTTGGTTTCAAGAATATTTATCACCACCTCATGGAGCATAGCTCTTCAAAATCTCTGATAATTTCAATATCTTGGTTATTTTAGTGTTGGCATCTGTTGTCTTTTCCCTTAAGAAGTGGTCTCGTTTTTTTGCCTCTTTGCTTACCAAGTAATTTTGAATTGTATCTTGGATATTTTAATTTGAATATTATGTCATGAGCCTCTGGGTCCTATTAAAATCCTCCGGAGATTTTTTTTTTAAGCAGGCAATCATCCTGATTAGATTGAACTAATTTTGCCTTACTTTCTCTGGGAAGTGTTCCAGTATCAGTTCAGTTTCAAAACCTTTGGTATGTTGCTTTGGGGCTCTCTTACGCATGTATATCTCAGGAATTAGCCTGGGACTTAGGCAGTGGTTTCTTTAGTTTAGTTCTCTGCTATTACTATTATTCTGGTGGCTGAACTGGTTCAGTTTGCTTTGTGATCAGGAACAAATTATCAACCTCCCTGCATTTTAGATTCCCTTGTTATAGGAGTAGGGAATGACAGATGAACAGAGTTAGAAGGAAACATGAAGAGAGACTTCAGATTGTCACACTGTCTTCTGTAGAGTAAAATATTTTCTTTCAAAAGCAGAATGATGATGGAAGAGTAAACTGGAAGAGTAAATGAGAGTGGAAATAGGACTTTCTAAGAAAAACTACAAAAAAGGTGAAAATCCATTTTGACACATACTGCTGAAGCTTTCAAGTACAAGCAGAAAAATTGTTCATGTTGAAAATAAAGAACTACCCTCTTCAACATTGGTTCAATCAAGCTTTCCCACCCACAATTTCTAGGCCAAGAACCCACCACAGAAGGGAGAAGAGAGAGGTTGAAGAAAAATCTACATATTGCATAAAATAAAATGGTAAAACTATTATACTTTCATGTATCTTGGTAATTTATTATTTTCAAAAGGAAGATATTACTTTTAAAGAAAATTATCTCTATCCTCCTGATCCTGATTACAAAGTCACTTACTTGGATACCAGAATTAAACACTGCAGCATACAATTTCATTATCTTATCAGAATGAAAACAATTCACTAGAAAACCATAGTATATGGCTGTGAGGGTAACTCAAAGATATATGCATTCCCATGCACTGATATAAGTTGAAAACATATGGTCCTTTCTAAATGGAGTTTTTATTTCCCAGGGCTTCAGTTTAATACATTTACCTCTATACAATCTCCATAGCAGATCCTCTAGTTCTCATAAATTCTAGCAATTCCAAAAAAGCCTCACAAGATTTTGTTAAAATCTGATTTGACCAATTTATGAAACGTAAGTTATTTTAATTACCCAGCTAAAAACCAGAGACATGAAAAGTACTAGGAGAAGTCCTTTCCCAGTGAAAATACTCTATGCCACACTTTTTGGTTATTGGAAATTAGTGAAATTTATCATTTTCCATGTTTTCCTTCAAGTTGTCTCTTCGCTGGCTCAAAGTCAACCCATAACCTCCTTTTGTAAAAATCATTAATTTATAAGGATGGTAAAAGGCTACATAATCACCCATTTCACAAATACAACACAGTATGAGACTAATCACTTAGAATTCCTTAAAAATACTAATTCTTCAGCCCAAAAAAGATCTACTGAACCAAAATCTCAGGGACATTTTTTCATAAACTCTTTTTTCTTGAAAAACAGGCTCCTAAATTGATGGTCATTCAAATTGGGAATCAACTAAGAATCAAAAGATACGGCTTATATTCTACTCCTGGTTCTAATTATTTCAATGTTTGGCTTCTTTGGTTTCTTCAGCTGAAAAAATGAAGGGGTTAGCAATGGATTGTTAAGGTCCTCTTAGCTCCAACACCTTATAAAGATGTATCTTTATAAGAAGAGGAGAGTAGATCACAAACACACACAGAAGAAAGACGACGTGAGACAGAGGGAGAATATGACCATCAACAAAGCCAGCAAGAAAGGCCTCAGAAGAAATCAACTCTACTGACACATCAATCTTGGACTTTTAGCCTCTGCAACTGAAGAAATATATTTCTGTTGTTTAAGCCACTCAGTCTGTGGTATTTGTTATAGCAGCCCTAGCAAACTCATTCAAAGAGTTATCTAGGATGCCTAAAAATATGCAGACTCCTGAGCTGCCCTCAGACTGAGTGAATTAATTTCTGGGGGTTGGTCCAGAAATCTGCTCTTTTAAAACACATCACAATAAAGTTTACTACACACAATAAAGTTTGTGAAATACTTCTCTGAAATGTACTGTAATATCAACTGTTAACTGATGCATAGATTACAAAAGATCGACCTATCTATCTCTTATTCTCAAGGGCCTCACAATTAAGTTAGTCCAAATATAGATAAGCAACAAGAGACTCAAGAGCTCCGATTTGTTACCATCTCAAATGTTAAGAATGAATTCTTGCAATCTAAAAGAAATGCAATTCTTAATATAGGACACTTAAAAAAATGGACTCTTGAAGATAGTGAGGCAAAGTGGTTGACTGCAATAAAATGAAAGGAATGAACAGGGAGAAAGAAATCAAAGCCCAGGGCCTAAGGTGGAGAATCTAATAGAAGGCCACTAACACATTGAGCTGGGAGAAACAACAGGAAAAGAGCCACAAAAACTGCAGAAATTGAAATTGATGAAACCATAAAATGGCCCTCACAGTTTAAATAGATGTTAGACAATATGTGCAGAGGATGGGAAACCATAATAAGTGTTCCAGCAGTTTAAAAGAAGAGAACCAAATAGAACTTCTAGGACTGAAAAATACAACCAAAATTAAAAACAAAATGGATGGATTTAATAGTAAGTATGTATGAAAGAGATGAAGAGAAGTAGAATATGTGTCAGAAGAAATTATACAGTATAAATCCTGACAAGACAAAAACAATTGGAAAATACAGAAGAGAGGGTGATAAATATGGAAGGCAGAGTAAGTCTGCCACGTGTAATGAGAATCCTCCTATAAGAAAAGAGAAGGGGGATATAGGCAATATGTGAAGGAGTAATGAACTAACAAAAGGCACAAATCTAGATTCAAAGAGCTGAACGAATCCTAAACAGGATTAACAAAAGAAATCCATACCCAGACACATAATTATACCACATACAATGTAAGCAGATATTTGTTTTAAAGATGCAATATTCACCTTGACAGTTGACTCAAGAGCCAGAGAGGAAGTCGTAAGAGAGTAGAAAAATATTTCCAACATGTTGAAAGATAATAAAGGCCAAATTAGAATTTTACATTCAGCAAACATACCTCTGCAGAATGAGAGCAAAATAAAGATATTTTCAGACAAAGAAATCATGAGCAAGTATGCTACCAGTAGACTGTCACAAAATGAAATTCTAGAGGAAATATTTCAGGTAGAAAGAAATTGATCCCAGATGGTAAGCCTGAGGCACAAAGGAGAATAAAGAGTAAAGAAAGTGATATATATGTGTGTGTGTAAATATAAACATTGACTATATAAGAAAATAATAAAGTCTATAGAATTAAAAGACGCTGAAGTACTTGACAATGGAATTAAAATGCAAAAGTAAAATATATGACCATAGTATGCAAGCTGCTAGTTAGATAGTTGTTCTAGTTATTACATCTGGGTAACAAATAATCCCCAAACTAAGTTGCATGAACAATCCATGATCACAGATTCTGTGGGGCTGGAATTTGGCAGGGCACAGCAGGGATGGCTTGTCTCTGCTCCATGAAGTCTGGGGCCTGGAATCACTTGAAAACTTGCTTACTCATATGTCTGACACCTGATGCTGACTGTAGGTTAGGGGTCTCAGTTTCTCTCCTGGGGGCTAGTTTAGGCCTCCTCACAACATGGTATCTGGATTACAAGGGTGAGCTTTCCAGGAGGGAAAGAGCAAGCAAAAGAGATTGAGAGCCAGCCATGCAGATGCCATATAATCTTTTAAGATCTAACCTTGAAGTTGTACAATTACATATGCTGCATTCTGTTGTATTAGTTGAGGTAGTCATAAATTCTTGTTTCAAAGTAAGTGGAAACATTCTGTTGCTTGATGGTGGTTGCAGGGTGGCAAGCTTCTAGAAAAGCATGTGAGACTACAAATATCGCTGTGGCTATCTTTGGAAATTATAATCTTCCAAAATGTAAAGATAATGATTAACTTTAGTCTGACTTAATCTGAATATGCATGTTGTAATACAGGGTAATCATCAAAAGATAAAAGCCACTAGAGTAGTAAAGAAAAAAATGTGTATAGTTCAGGAAAAGAAAAACCATATTATTTATATTAAGAAAGAATTTAACATAAGGAATTGGTTAAACAGGTTTTGTGAGAAGTCAAAATGTCGGCAAGGGACACAACTATTAAAGGGAAGAAAGTAGGATTATTAGAACCTGGAAACCTAGAACAGATACCCTGCAGAGAGCCAGAAAAAAGGTAGAGCCTGGGAACCAACCACAACTACTGGGAGAAAAGCCACTGCTGAGGTGATGCTGGTGATCAGGAAGCAAATGGCAATAGTCAAAAGTCTCTTCTCCCGTTCTCCAGCTTTCCAGTCTCCTTCTAGTGCCCCCTATTTGTGGAACCTAAATGAAGCTAGATGGTGAAGGAGAAATATAGTTTGCAAAGTTCCAGAATACAGAAGGGTGTCTAGAATGGCATAAATGGAATTAAAAAACAAAAGTAAATACAAATTTAAAAAGGCAAGAAAATAGAGAAAAAGAACCATAGAACAAGCTAGACAAAAAAACAAACCCCCATAAAATAAAATGGCAGACATAAATCTATTAGTCATTATGTTAAATGTAAATAGCTTTAGTGTTCCAATTAAAAGACAAAGAATATCAAATTGGATTTAAAAAAAAAACCCAAATCCAAACTCTATGTCGGTAATGAAGGAACACTCTCCTAAAAAACCCAAGAGTTGAAGAGGAACAACCCCTAATGAAAAATGGAAAATAAAGGCTGAAAATGAATGAGGTAGGCATCTACCGCAAGAAATTAGAAACAAGAACAATAAAAAACTCCAAACAAAATAGAATAAGTAATACTGATAAAAGCAGAAATTAATGAAACAGAAAACAAACAGAGAGGATTAACAAAACCAAAATTTGGATCTTAGAAAAAACAAATCACTGTCCCTATTTAAAGATTATGTAGACTATCCAAAAGAATTTGCAAATAACTTACAAGCATCATTAGAGTTTAGTAAGTTTCCAGATACAGAAGCAATACAAAGATATCAATTACACTTTACACATAATCAACAGGAAATAAAGTGGGCTGAGTAATTTGGATTTAACATTCTCACTTGAGGATATTTAGAAATATTTCAAATATATTTGAAAAAGTATTGGATGATATTAGAAAGCTAAGTTAGTGAATAATTATCAAGTTAATATCTGAGACAAAATAGAAATTCATAAAGGAAATGAATTCTTCATTTGTGACCACTTGTACCCTGGGAGATTTTGCAGATTTTTAAGAGGCTACTGAGAAGCTGAGCAGAGCTAAGGGACTTGAGATTCAAAGGTAGAATGTAGTGCCAGCCAAGAGGTGGGGGCACTAGCTCTGGTAACACAAATCTACACTTAGTAAGCCTGAAGAGTTTTTGAAGTAAGGACTAACAGGAAGTAAGGGCACTAGTACAGTTAGCTCAGCTCTGAGTCATATGGATGACTCAGAAAATCTCAGTTTCTGAAATTGGGTCAAAATGTTCCTGAATTACTAGTGCCCAAGTGCCTAGTAGAGCAGATACAAAAACTCTGTGGAGGATGAAAATGTCTTATTGGGCATCAAATTGCAGTTGATCTTTGAACAACATGGGAATTAGGGCACCAACCCTCTGCACAGTTGAAAATCTACTTATGACTTTACAGTCAGTCCTCCGTAACCGAAATTCCATTTCCACAAATCATATAATACTGTAGTATTTAGTGAAAAAAATCCACACATAAGTGGACCCAGGCAGTTCAAATTTGTGTTGTTCAAGGGTCAACTATATTTCTACAAGCAAGCTTTCAAATACAATATTGGCATACAATTAAAGATAACCACACATACAAGGATACAAGATAAATAAGAATTAGCAGAAACAAAAATATAAAGAGAGACCCCAGGAGAGCTTCAGATTTGGGAATTATTAAACACAGACTATAAAATAATCATGCTTTTCATGTCCAGGTAGATAAAAGATATAAAATTTCAGCAGGACAATTAGAAGCTGCAAAGTGATAGATTTGCATGTTTGAAATTAGAAATTTGAGAACTGAAAATAACAAAGGGCTAAAAATAACCAAGACACTTTTACAGAACAATAAGTTGGGAGGACTTGTTCTGCCAAATATCAAAAACAATATATCAGCTATCGTGATGAAGAAGTATACCATCACATGGATAGAAAAGAAGGAACAAGAAATCCAGCAAGAGACGTATACATATACGGATATAACATATGACTTTGGTGGCACTGCAGAAAAGAACGGACTTCAGTAAATGGTGGTGAGACACTTCCTAGCATACACAAAATTAATTCCTCTTGAATTAAAAACTTAAAATGGGAAAGTTAAAATTAAAGCTTTAGAAGACAATATAGAGGAGTATCTTCATGACTTTGTGGCTCTAGAGAACAATTATTTTAAAACTCACAAAAAAATCTAGCTTTAAAACAAAAAATTGACACTTCTCAGTACCTGACCATTAACAAATTCTTTTTATCAAAGAGCATCATAAAGAGAGGGAAAGGCAAGCCAGAGTGGGAAAAAATATTTGCAATTATATAGCCAACTAAGAACAGGATTTATAAGGATCTTTTATGAATCAAGGAGGAAAAAAAATCTGCCAACACAACCAAAAAATGGACAAAAGAATTGAAAAGTCACTTCACAAAAAAGAGTGGCCAACAAACATATAAAAAGGTGCTTAATTTCAAGAGTAATTAGGGAAATGCAGAGTAAAACTTCAACGAGATATAACTGCACATCCAACAGATTGGCAAAATTAAAAAAAAAAAAATCTGTTAACACCAGAGATGAGCAAAGTGGGAAAACACGACAATTCTATTGCTCAGGAAAAACTCTGTTATTACCTAATAAAATTTAAGACGTGAATATCCTATGACCAAGGAATTCCATTCCTAGGCACATATACCTTAGTTACACTAGGCAATACATAAAATAATGTTCATTGTGGAACTGTGATTACCCACCCCCCAAACATCCCAATTGTCCACAGTCAATAGAATGAATAAATAAATAGTTGTATATTAACGCAAAGGTAAAATTATACATCAATGACTATGAATGAAGTATTGTTACAAGCAACCACATGGATGAATCCCATGTTGAATGAAAGAAGCAGCCACAAATGAATGTATTGATTCTATTTACATAAAGTTCAAAAACAACAAAAGTAAACTGTATGTATTGTTTACGTACATACATAGGTGGTAACACTATAAATAAAAACAAAGACACAGTTATCACAAAAGGTAGAAAAGTGCTAACTGCTAGAGGGTATGTGTGGGGAAGCTGGTTGTGATTGGGAAGGGACCGCAAGGGAAGTTTCTGGGCTGCTGTCAATGTTCTATTGATTTGAGAGCTGGTTATACAACTAGTTACTTTAAAATTATTCCTTAAACTGTGTATTTGTGTTTTATATACTCTTTTGAATATATATATATACACACACACATACATATATGTATATATATATGAATATATATTTCTTAAATAGACAAAGCTAAGACAAGGCAAGACAAAAATGAACAAATTACCTACTGATTACTTCCTGTGACCCCCCAAGATTGCAACTTCCTGATTTGTTTTGAATTTGTTAAAAGTAAAATAGTTAAGCCCATACCTAATGATTGTATACGAAATGGTTATATATTTACAATCACAATGAATTTTTGATAATATTCATTGCAGTTGAAAGGATTATTAGGTCAAGAGAATATTTTCCCTCAAGATCTCAAGAGAATAATTTTCTTTCTGTCTTCATTTTACTAATTATAAAATAGTGGACTCTAAACACTGCTGACATTTTTATGTCTTGTCACTGGCACCACCAGGGAGTGCCATGACACATAAAAAATAAAAATAAAGATACACATCTACATCCAAGTTCTTTGGGACAATTTAGAGGAACTTATAGATGTGTAACATACTGCTCTGAACTCTAAAAAGGAATGGACTTTGGAAATCCCCAACCAACAGTCTGGGATTTACCAGATCTTCTAGGTTTTACAATTTCTCAATTGTTTTAAAAGAATTTCCAGGAGCTGAAAGCACTTTGAAGTAATGTCTCTCCACATCCAGTGAGTGTTCTATCCCCATGATTGCAAAACTTGAAAACTAGGAAACACCAAAGCAACACTACTCACAAAATGAATAATAAAATTGGAATCTCTGGAGTCAGCTATGGAACAGGATTTACAAAGATATTGTCAAATTTCTTAATTTATTTTTAATAAGTAAAAAATCACTCAGTGGTACCATACAAAATCAAATCATTAATTTTTGCACCTGGTATTTTAATCACCAGCACTGATCTCATGGTACAGAAATAAAACAGATAATGAAAAAAAACCGTCATTAAATTCACGCTGGTTTTCCAGCCTAGTAGAACTATACAGAAGAAACTAATGGCAATAACCATTACAGAAAAAAAAGCAATGACAATATGGTTTCAGATTTAATCACAAAATGAACTTAATCCTTACTGATTTTATTTATATCTGCTAAAGCACTGATCTCTATAAATAAGAATTGATAGCACGGTTCTGTTCTAAATTTACTGTTGAAGAGATGTGGAGATTTAGATCAAATATAAGCAAGCTACTAGATCATAGTTGAGAATTATTGAATGGCTACCTGGAAAATATCAGTTATTGTCATAGAGCACAAAACAAAAAAGTGGGAACAGACTTCTTATAGGAAAGTGCTTTTACTGCTGCTAGCCTCTAAAGTTCCAAGCCATAGAGCTTTGATATTCCTGGATTCAATTTTAAGTAATATTAATTTTAAGCATTATATTTGCAATATACATGATGGGAGAGGGTAGGATACGATGAACCAAAATTAACTGCTTATTTCAAAGGTAGCCATTTCCTTTAAACTCATCCTGTCCACTTATCCTCACCTCCAACACAGACTACCCTTTATTCATACAAATTCACCCTCCACTCCTAAATATATTTTCCCAATTGGATGATACTTTTACAAAAGAATGAAACAATACAGCTGGTTGACCAAGTAACTTAAACTATTTGTAAGTGGAATAAAAGGAAAGTTAAGTAGAGAATATAAAAATATACCAAATTGGAGTAATACTGATGTGAATCTAGTTTTTAATTTATCAAAGTACCTATTAATGGTTTGAACAGAAGAGCAGAAGAAAAGCAGCTAGAGGGAAATGACTTTCTGTGGTTACAAAATGCCAATTGCTTTAGAATGCATGACAGCCCTAGAAATAAAAGAAACACTTGCTGTTTTCACTGAGTTTACAGTGTTGAGTACACTTTATGTTATTTTAATGAAAGCATTTCTATGAACATATGCAATAGCTCATATCAGAAAACAGAAAGTTTCTATCAATAAAGACCTAAAAAAATAAATTTTTATCTTTGTCAACTCCCTTTCTGGGAATGTAGAATTAAATAATACATTTCCCTTTAAAATAAAATATTAATTTATGATTATTTTTTCTGTCCATTAGGCTGCTGGAAGAAAAAAAATCAAGACTAAACTAGTGATAATTTTTTAATTTCTACTTTTCATCTACTTCTAAGGACACTCCCTTTACAAAACCTTTTAGTCTTATATACTATGACAATCAGGTTTAGAGTTCCAAATAAATAAAATAGCCACACTAGAAGGCATACTAAAGAATCAAATGACTAGCCATATTTATCTGTTCACATTCATGGATTCTCTAAGCGGGTTGTCAGAGTCCATATGCTATTGTTAACATTTAGTCGCAGTTAACACCTGTCATCTGATGTGCTTGCTCATGACTTACAACACTGATGCTATCAGCAAAAGATCCTGATTTTAGGGAGACAGTGATATAACAAACTCTGGTTAAATCAGCAGAGGTAACATGTCAGTAAACTGTAACTTTCAAAGTTTTAAGAGTAACTACTCTTCATCCACTGCTACCATCCCTGCTCCATTGGTGTTAAATTCAAAGCCTCATCATGAGAGGTGCAGGGAGCCAAACACTGTTTGTATAGAAAAATGGGCCTCAAATACTAAACAAAAAGAAATTGATAAAATGGGATTAAACTTTTTGGATAGTTGCATTTGTTATTTTCAATTTCTTGATCTTTTATTTCTTCTGGTCTTAGATACATTCTTTTTTCCTTCTTTTCATCCAAAGAGGTTAATACACAATTTTTTGGTAAGCATTATAAAACAGCATTCCAGTTCGAAGTTGCTTGTGAGCACATCCACATATGAAGCACTACACATGTGTATACTATGCTTCAAAATGCTTTACAATTCTTCACTGTAGTTTTTTACTGATGTTTCCCTTAAATCAAGGCTTCATCAAAGAGAAATCCATAGCATTATGAGCTGACTCTTTAAGCTCCTGAATAAGTGCATTCTTTCCAAAATCAAGTAGTCCTAAATTTAAGACAACTTCTGTTAATCAGTGTCATGACTAAAGTAGTATCTTACTGGAGGTCCAGGTAAATCTTCATCTCCATCAGTATCTGGAGCAAATGACACAGTAAGATCCACATATTTCTTTTCAGTAGAAGGTTTCACAAGTTTATGCATTCTAAGGAAAAATAAGCAAGGAAAAATAATTTGGTAAATTCTGTAAAATGAAAGAGTAATTTGGTGATAATGTTGTCCAAAGAATCTGGGCTTGTTTAAATTTATTTTTAAATCTAATAATTCACCTGCTTTCATATAATTATTTTCTATACTAAAAGCTCTAAAATCAAGACATTCTTTTACCTAACAGTTAATCAATTTTTACCTTTGCTGGTAATGATAAGGAATACAGACCACTTATTTAAAAACAAAAACAAAAAACTCCACAGAAAAAAACCTAAAATGTGAGATATGATTTTAAAAAATGAATATATCAAATATAGATCCCTGCCCTTGTGAATGAAGCTTATATTGGTGGGAGGGGAGAGACAATAAATAATACAGTAACTGTTAGACAGTGATAAATGCTATGAGAAAGAGGAAAAGTAGAGCAGCGTAAAAGAGATTAGGCATGCTAGGCTGGGGTACCAGACAGGATGCAGTATTAAATAGAGTTCAGAGAGGCCTCTTCAGGAAGTGCAAAGACCACAGGTGAGAGTTAGTCAGATGGCCATCTCAGAAAGAGTTGCAAGCAGAGGGAAAAACTAGAGCAAAGGTCGCATGTTGGAGACTGGAATGTTCAAGGAAAAGTAAGGAGGCCAGTATAACTGGAATATTGTGAGCAAGGAGAGAGAAGTAAGGAACTTGGAAGGGTAAGTGGGAACTAGATAATTTAGGGCCTTGCAGACCACTGTAAAGACTGGCTGTTTTCCTCCCTCTCTTCCTTTAGGTCTCTGCTCAAATGTCAGCCTTTCACATCAGAATATGACAGGCAGGGACTTCCATAGTGGTGCAGTGGTTAAGAATCTGACTGCCAATGCAGGGGACATGGGTTCGAGCCCTGGTCCGGGAAGATCCCACATGCCTCGGAGCAACTAAGCCCGTGCGCCACAACTATTGAGCCTGAGCTCTAGAGCCCGCGAGCCACAACTACTGAGCCCATGAGCCATAACTACTGAAGCCCGCATGCCTAGAGCCCGTGCTCCACAAGAGAAGCCATTGTAATGAGAAGCACGCGCAGCGCAATGAATAGTAGCCTCTTCTTGCCACAACTAGAGAAAGCCTGCATGCAGCAACAAAGACCCAATGCAGCCAAAAATAAGTATAAAATAAATAAATAAATCTTTAACAACAACAACAACAAGAATATGACAGGCAGAGGGAATACCTAGATTGCCCAATATACTGTAGCAACTTAATACCCCCTTATTCTGCTTTATTTTTCAACAGCACTTATCACCATCTTACATACATATTTAATTGTTATGTAAACTCCTCAAGCAGGGCAGGGACTCTGCTTTGCTCACTGCTGTATCCCTAATGTTTACAAAAGTACCTGGTACATAGCAGGCATTCTTTAAAAAAATCTGTTGAATAAATGAAAATAACAATTCGGCATTTAAAAAAAAATACTTCAGTCTCACAAGCCTAGTCCTTATGTGTTTGCATATAAGAGGTGAATCTACTTTTACTTGGTATATTGACCAAATCAGGTTTCTAAGCCTATTAGCTTATAAGATGACCCTGAATGATAATAAACTCACAAGGGTATTATGATCCTATAAACCTCACTTGATAGGTAGCCTGTGGAGCTTGGCAGAGTCACTGTCTTTATTACTGCCATTAGATAGGAGTAAATCACATATTTTTGTCTGAACTTCAATAACCTCTATATTTAATTTTCTAGTGTGCATCCAACTTATATTTCAACTTTTGAGAATATCTTGCATATAATGTTCAATACTTACGTTAACTTCAATCTTTTTGCATGACCAGGCATTACAGGGACATAAAGCATTTTGACTCCCTGTACCACCATTGTTGGCTCAATTCCATACTTCTCCTGAAAGTGAATACCCAAAAGAAACAATCAAAGCTCCACCCAAATATAAAACGCTGGATGACAATGTTTTACAACCAGTAAAAAGAGAGAAAACTCCTGCTAAATAATATTTATAAAAACCTCTAACGAAATTATGTATAAAACTAACAGACTCAAAGCAACTAATGAATAATTGTCTCACTTTGACTGCATTTATGAAATCCAAGAGGGTGAACTCTTCTTTTCCATGTATAATCCATCTGTCCCAAATTGTAAATGATATTCCATTTCTGTTGTAGAAAAATATTCAGAACAAAAAAATTTAAATTTTCTTCCCTTTAGTAATAATAAAAAATCCCAGAAGTCCACTATTTGTGATTTAGCTAGATATTAATGTGGGAATAAAAAAGGAAAATATAACAAAATATTCCATAATTCCATCTTACTTCCCCATCACACCACACAGGTAACCACTTTTATCAGTACCTTGTTTATCTTTCCAGTGTCTTATTATAAATCAGTATGTCTTAGCAAGAGAGTTCCATTTCTCTCTTTAAACAGTTGCATGAGTTTCACTGTGTGGATGTTCCAGTCTCCTATTACTAGACACTTAGGTTGTTCCAATCTTTGGCTATGATAAACAATGCCAAAATGAATATCCTGTTCATATATCATTTGAGATGAGTGCAAATGTATCTGCAAGTTTGAAATATAGTGCTATATTTGCCTTAATATGGGTTATATTATTTTATACTCTCATCAGTAATGTATAACAGTGCTTTCTCATACTCTTGCCAAGATAATAGTTTTCAAATTTTTGGTTGTTACCAATTTAAAAATTGAAAAATGGAAGTCCAGGGGAATTGATTTGCTTTGTCATACAACTTTTGGAACTAGATTCTTAATCTCATTATCCATTAGTCAGACACTAGAATGGCTTCTAATTCATCTGAATCAGGCAGACAGATGAAACCATAGAAAGTACAATGCTAAACAGTGTGGACGATTATGTATTGTGAGAGTTCTATGGCTAGTTTAGTCAGCAATGCTTCATGCTACATGCAAAAGAATAAAATTGGACTCCTATCTTACACCACACACAAAAATTACCTCAGAATAGATTGAAGACTTGAATGTAAGACCTGAAACCTAAAACTCCTAGAAGAAAACTTAGGTGGTAAGCTCCTTGACACTGGTTTTGGTGATAAGTTTTTAGATTTGACACCAAAAGCAAAGGCAACAAAAGCAAAAATAAACAAGTGGAACTACATCAAACTAAAAATCTTCTACACAGCAAAGAAAACCACTAACAAACTGAAAACGCAACCTACCGACTGGGAGAAAATATTTGCAAATCATATATCTGGTAAGGGGTTAATATCCAAAATATATAACGAACACATACAACTCTACAGCAAAAAACCCAAACAATCCAATAATAAAATAGGCAGAGGACCTGAAAAGACATTTTTCCAAAGCAGACATACAGATGGCCAACAGGTACATGAAAAGATGCTTAATTATCACTAATTATTAGGGAAATACAAATCGAAACCACAATGAGATATCACTGTACACTTATTAGGATGGCTATCATCAAAAAACAGAAGATAACAAGTGTTGGCAAGGATGCGAAGGAATTGGAACTCTTGTACATTCTTGGTGGGAACGTAAAAATGATACAGTCACTATGGAAAGCAGTATGTAGGTTCTTTAAAAAATTAAAAACAGAACTACCATATGATCTAGCAATTCCACTCCTGGGTATTTATCTAAAGAAAATGCAAACACTAACTTGAAAAGATATCTGTACTCCCATGTTCACTGCAGCATTACCTGTAATACCTAAGACATGGAATCAATCTAAGTGTCCATTGATGAATGGATAAAGAAAGTGTGGTACTATATATAATGAAGTATTATTCAGCCATAAAAGGAACGAAATCCTGCCATTTGTGACAACATGGATAGACCCTGAAGACGTTACGCTAAGTGAAATAAGTCAGACAGAGAAAGACAGATATCTTATCATCTCATGTATATGTGGAATCTAAAACAAACAAATCCCACAAAAAACTCAACCAACCAACCAGACAAAACCCAAAAAAATCCCAAGCTCATAGATATAGAGAACACTGATAGTGCCAGAAACAGGTGGTGAGGGTGGGCAAATGGATAAAGGGAGTCAAAAGGTACAAACTTCTGGTTGTAAGATGAGTAAATCATGGATATATAATGTGAAGCATGGTGACTATAGTTAATAATACTCTACTGCATATTTGAAAGTTGCTGAGTGAGTAAATCTTAAATGTTCTTGTCATCAGAAAAAAAAATTCTATAACTATGTATGATAATGGATGGTGACTGGGCTTATTGTAATCATTTCACAGCATATACCAGTGTTGAATCATTGTGTTGTACACTTGAAACTAATTTAATGCTGTATGTCAATTATACAATAAAAAAAGAAAAAAAAAGAAATGCTACATGAAGATGGAGTTTTGACCTCATCATGAAGTGATGTAAGAGTTTATATATATAGGAGAAAAGGAGAGATAAAGCTATTATTTATCCCTTTTAAAAGGTAAAAAAATTATTTCATTCTCATTATGCAAGAGAAACACACCTTCATGCATACCTGATTTCAGTTTTTCTTACTTCAGATGCCTCTGTAAACACTATAATTGGAATGGCTAAGTTAAAGAAACAATTTTTGTAAGCTTCAAATGGATAGTCACCAGCTACTTTGATCATCTCCAGTGCAACCTAGATAAAAGAAGGTGATCTGATTATATAAATAGCCTAAAACTATTCATGACTTTAATTGCATGTATATAATTTTCCTGAATTCTTCTCAAGCATTTCTGTGTAGAGAATAAAAGCAGCTATTGGACTGGAGTAATATAAATTTCTTATAAGCCTCTAACTAATTTGACCATGTAATCTTCCTACTTTGAAAGCAGATATCAGAAGTCAAGCAATACAGCAGTCTAAAATCATTTAATAATAGGAACAATAATTACATAGCTTCTAAGAATAACACTACAGTAAGGTATAATAACTAGGGCCATCCTAAAGATTTTAAATCATTAAGGAAAGACTAAATTTAAAGAAATCCAAATCACTAACAGAAATTACATTTATTTTAAGACAAAGAACTAAAATCCAATATAATCAAAGAGCAAAGATTAGGGTAGTTCATTTTATTCAAGAAAAATAGAGCATTTGGATTGTATAGAGGATACAAAGATGATGAAGAGGATTATTGCCTGTAAGAAAAGTTATACTCTATCTTGACAGAGCTTATTTTTTTACATTAAAATGTCTGTATTATCTGTAAAAGTTCAAAATACAGATTACTGTATTTTCAGAAATATCTTACAATTTTAAATTATAAGATCAATATGTATCCCTCCTTCTCTAAGATCTCTGAGTGAATGGTTTGGGGTGGTGTAATAGGGAAGACAGAAAAGAAGCAATGAATAACAAGCATTTTCAAAGAATCATAATCTCACCAAGCCAGTAACTGCAGCAGTGGATGTTGCTATAGCAGGTATAATTCTACCTGCTATGCGTTTTGTTTTCAAACGGTCAGCTGGTTCAATGCTATACATTTTGGCACGAAGATTTGATGCAGCTGTGATGAAATCTATGTGTCCATTACGATCATCATCTTTTTCAAATGAAAGCACTGCCATCTGAAGGTCACCTGATGACAACAACCAGAAAAACAAAGTTTCCTAGTAAGTGATAAAGGCTTTACTAGGTAAAAAGCAAGGTAGTGTGGGTTCACTACTGTTAAAGATTCCTTTTTGTTTACGTTTGCAAATGACTGAAAAATACAACGACAACAACAACATCCAGGGAACTGAAGTTACTGAAGGATATGAAAATGATGGCTTTAAAACCACTAAATTAGAAGTTTTAATATTTAAAAAAAAAAACCTTTCTAAAAAAACATAAAAATAAGAAAGCCATGTACATCTGCTATTAAGTGGCTTACAATAAAAAAGTCAACACTGGGTACTGTTCAAAAATTGATTTCATAAATACTACTCTGAAACATTTTACCTCTGATAACTAAGAATAGGGTATATATTGGTCAAATAAAAATAAGTGTCTTTATGAAAGATTTCTAGATTAGTGGTTCCTCAGATCATTCTGTAGACAGGTGTAGTTTAATCTGTGATGAAACAAGAAAGTAAGAAATGGTAATATGTTTTTTCTAGAATTATAATTATTAACTTAGGATATAAACCTTTTACTTGCAAAATAAATAGCTGGCTAATCTCCTGAATTTTACTGGTCTTTGTGTAAAATCCCCAAAGTTTGGAAACTGCTAATTTATGTAGTAGAAAGGTGCTGAGCAGGTCTAAAAACATGAGCTAATACAGATCTGTTTTTAAGGAATTAAAAGTTCAGTTTCTCTATATTTAAGACCATTTAGCAAAGGTGTACATAAGTCAGGTTTGTATTCCCTGTGTGTAATTATGGAGACTAACAAGCCAAGAAGAAATCTGTCTATGATTTTTTTTCCTAAAGTGATTTCACTGGATCTCAGGGTTAGTCTCCAAAGGACTCCATGTTTTCTTCATTATGCTAGCCATAAGTTAAAAAGGAATCACACAATAGAATCTCAAGAACTAAAACAATCAGAACAGCAAAAACAAAGCAGACTTACATTTCAGCCTTCTACGGTAGGGAAATGGTGGAGAAAGTTATGAATTTAGTCACAGTTAAAAATGAACAGTGACTTTCATATGATCATGGAATCAAGTAATATCATTATTGTTGTTATGATTTAATCCCACAACCTTCTGAGTGTACAGTTAAGTGAAAATAAAAATCCCTTTAGTTCAAAACATTTTTATAAAGATTTCCCCTTACTTGTGGTAGCTTCACTAGATGAAATAGCCTTTTCCAGTTGGAAAACAGCATTCCTCTCATCTTCACTGCTAACAGGAACATGGTCTGGTTTCCTTGCAGTTTCATCTGTTTGAACAACCTTTAAATATATGTATGTATATTCATTAATGATATCACATCCTACACCTAAGTTTGACTAACAAATCTGTTTTTATCTAATAAGTCACAAAAAGAAAACATTCTATTGGTTTAATTAGATTATTAATCGTTATGGTCCAATGTATTTTACACCTTCTATTGTTAAGTAATATTATGTTATTTACATATTTATTATCTACTGCCTCACACTGACATGTAAACTCTATGAGAACAGGGATCTTTATCTTGTTCACTGAGATAACCTCAATATATCTAAAATAAACTTGCTCATAGTGGGTGCTAAAAATACTTACGGAATAGTTTATAAGATCTAAGTTCATACAACTCTCTCTTAAAATTCCACACTAAAATAAAGTTAATGTTAATCAACAGTTTGTGATTCTGACAAATCAACTTCAAACCAAATTACATACCTCTAACTAGTGCAGAGCTGTTTTCTGTCTCCAAAGAAACTGACGAAATCCACAAAATATATAATATGGGCATCTTTTAAATATTTATTGACTACTGAAAAGAAGTTCTATCCCAAAGAATATGTCTTCCTTCATATAGCTGCATGCTTAGGGCAGCACATATAAGTGATTTATCTTTAACAAGGGCAGTGAAGTTAATATTCTCAAACCAAGAAACTAGCTACACATCATCATTAAAATACTATTTCTTATTAAAAAAATCCAATTCACATTTTTACATATTAAATATGATTATAAATATTTGAGAAATATTAAGGAGTCAGAGAAGCAGTAATTTTTATTTGCCAGAATGTGTAGTTGATATTTTTTGGCTATGGCATCTTTTAACTAGGAGTGCCAGATGCTGAAGCTTCAGTGGGAGCTGCTTCAAGGAGTGGTGAAAAAGCTCATAAGTCATGTTAAAGTTGCTCAGGGTAATTTATGCCGCCAAAACTTCGACACAGAAAGAAGCAATTCAAGCTAGAAAACATATTGAAGAGCAGTAGAGACCTGTAAAGTTATTGATGCATATTTCCTTGGCTTCTGTCTAGCAGCTTTGCCCATTAGAAACATGGGCTAGGAATCTTCTTTATATAGGAATTTTGTTTTTCCTTTCTGTACTTTTGTTCTTGATAAACTACAAGTCATGAACATTTCAATCAGAAAACCTATTTACTTGCACAAAATGAACTGCCTACAAGTTTTCCTTGTCCCTAAAATAAAAACACAGAGTGGAAGACTGCACACACCACTTCCTACTTGAATTCTGCAGAGAGGCACTCATTACTCCACATTTTCCAGTATAGCTAAAGGTAAACGGAACAGAAGGTTGTTCTGTGGTTTATTTCTTTTTAGAGTGCATATGAAAAGGCACATAATGAACATGTGAAAAAGAAAAATATGTAGTATTTTCAAACTTTTTTATTTACCCTGCCTAAATTTCATGTTCCATCTTTATTAATACTCCCTGTCTTTCTCCTTCCAACATATTTGCCGACAAAATCCCAACCCTTGTTACAATCCAATTTACCAGCTATTCTACAGTAGCACCCAAGCTGCTAAATGCCTTTTCTCCAGCCACATGTAGTGGAATACATTAAGTGGAATTAACATTAAGTGGATCTTAAATATTATCTCAAAATTCTACAACATCTTCTAATTCCCCACTTTTCCCACTCCCCTAGGCAATTATTTCACATCTTTTTTTTCTCTGCTCAAACTTCCTCTATCTTCTCTCTGTCACTCGGAGCGATTAAGCTTGCTTCTTTTTTTCAACTAAGAAAATAATCTTTTTTTCTTGCACACTCAAACCAATTCCTTACAAATCCTGTCAGGGCTACTGCAAAATGTGCACAGAATCCAACCTCTTACCACATCTTCCCTGTTACCCACTACCCCTGTTTGATGGTTCATTCAAACCACCATCACATCTTGACTATAATCTCCTAATAGCTATTTCTGCTTCCCCTCTCATGTCCTAATCATTCTTAACACAATCGCCAGGGTCATCCTTTTAAATATGTCAGGCTGTGTCCTCTGCTTAAAATCCTCCACTGGCTTCTTATCCCATAATAAAACATGAAGTACTTATAACCCTCACTACCTCTCCAATCTCGCTATCTACCACTCTTCTCTTGCATATTCTCCTCCAGAAAAACTCTAGCCTTCAAAGTCTTTCAAGGCCTTTCTCTGAACTTGTTCCTGCCGTCTGTACTGCTCTTTCACCAGATAACAGTATGGCTCACTCCCTCACTTCCTTCAGGCTTCTGCTCAAATGTTACCATATCAGAGAAGCTTTCCCCTTTTATCTTGTATAAGATGACACCAGCTCCACTACCCTTTGTTTTCCCTGTTTTATTTTTTCTTATTAGCACTTATGCCCATAATGCAATATTACATAATTATTGGCACTTTTTTTAATAGTCTGCCTCTGGCCCAACTCACACAAGAACAAGAATTTTGTTTTGTTCCTATGGGCTTCTCCAGGTTTAGAAAGAGACTTGACACAAGTAGAAGTTCAATAACTATTTGCTAAATTAATGAACTTGTACACATACCTTGTTGGAAGGTCTGAATTCCTGAATCTTTACTTCGGAAAGAATATTCAACAGGGTATCTGCTGATAAGTCCTGGTTTTTAAAACAGTAATTTTATCAACATATTCTTAAAATTCTGAATTCTAAACCTAAAAAACAACCTAAAAAAGGTCCTTTATCATACTAAATATTTGAATAATTTATGATATAACTGTTTAGACCACATCTGTTTGTGACATTTACTTTTATTTCTATAGAAATACCATCCACAAAGGCTGGGAAGTGGGGGTGGTGTGTGTAAAAAAGTACTTGTTACTCAACAAACCTTAAATCTTAGTTCTTTCCACAAATTTTTTTTTTTTTTTGGCCATGCCATGCAGCAGGTGGGATCTTCCCCGACCAGGGATCAAACCCGTGCCCCCTGCACTGAGAGCATGGAGTCTTAACCACTGGACTGCCAGGGAAGTCCATCCACAAATTTTTAAAAAGGTAGTTTTAGGACTGGTTTTATCAGACAGAGTGCCTTGAGATCAGGAACTATCTCTTCATTGTTTTACAAAGTTCCCTGCAGAAAGTTATACTCAATATACATTGACTCACAGTAAATGGAATTCATACCTTTGGAAGCAGGAAAATATTTAAATGGTTCAGGATAAACTTAGATGAATTTAAGGCTATATACATGTTTATTATTAAGAATCTACTTAGGAAAAACTGAGACACAGTGCTTTTGAGGTCACCTACAACTCATCACAAAATTATCACTCTTTTCACAAAAAGAATACCCAACTGAATGCCACTATTTTTACCAGAAATTTATGGTATATTTTACTGCGTGTTAATTCCAAAAGGGATTAATGTACAACAGGCATTTTTATCTAGATCCAAAATAGCCAATTCTAGTTATGGATCTGGCTCATATTTCCCATTTAGCCTAGTACCTAAAAGTATATTAATTTATTTAGCTCTATTATGCATTTGAGAAGGAAAATTCACTAATGCAGACCTGCCTTTCAAATAAAACTGTATTAGATCCCTTTACATATGAGTCAATGAAGACGATGGCTAAGAGAAAAGGTATAAATGATAAAAGTAAAGAAATGTCAATGTAGGCTTAGCATTTTCAAATCTCCTGAAAAGCATATGTTAATTTCACAAAAATAAGCCAAACAAATGATAACAGAGTCACTAAGAAATATTTAAAAATTGTTATGAAATAGGTCACTTTGGGTTTTCAGAGTAATTACAATAATTAAAGTTAGTAGGTTATAAATGTTTTAAAAATAAAGTAAGACTGCTTTTACAAATATTTGTTTCGCTACTTAAGTTCAGAAAAAAAAGTGACTTTCTTCCACTTAGTGATGCTGCAATGAGATTTTACCTTCTGCTTTATTAGAATGGGCAACACTAGAACAAAATGAAGTTTATATCGAAGAATGATTCTTATAACATAAAACACATTTTGATGATGCAATTAGCTAAGTCATCTAATTCTAACCTTTTCTATCACTTGTTAGGGCTTGAAGAATATCTTACCTCTTCTGTAAATGGAATGCAATAGACTGTAGCATATAATTTTGCAGCATTCAGAAGGAAACTGAAGTGCCTTTTGAAATTAAAAAATAAAGTGTGAATGCACAGTTTCAAAGATGTTTACCAGAAACTATAGCCTTTAAAATGTTGAAGATAAGTAATTACAGAATTTTTGTTACAGGATTATTTTTTTTAAAGTTAGGCAATGAAATTCTGGTCTAGACCAAGGCATTGTAGAAGTTATAAAAGAGAAAACATCACATGTTTATCCTCATAAGCACTAATATTCAGGTAGTGATCAAGACTACTTTGGGGAGAGAAGTGGCCAGAAGTAGAAAAATTATTGGAAGAAAATTCATTTTAATTCATAAGAAAATATTACAAACTTGGTTTTAAAGAGTGTACAATGAGTTCAAACTAAGCAAATGAGTTTGTTTAAAACCAAAAAAGGTAAGTTTTATAGAAGAAGCAATCAGGGCTTCCCTGGTGGCGCAGTGGTTAAGAATCCACCTGCCAGTGCAGGGGACATGGGTTCAAGCCCTGGTTCGGGAAGATACCACATGCCGCGAAGAAACTAAGCCCGGGTGCCACAACTACTGAGCCTGCGCTCTAGAGCCACAACTACTGAAGCCCGTGCGCCTAGAGCCCATGTTCTGCAACAAGAAAAGCCCCTGCAATGAGAAGCCCGCACACCGCAACGAAGAGTAGCCCCCCACTCGCCACAACTAGAGAAAGCCCAAGCGCAGCAACGAAGCCCCAATGCAGCCGAAGATAAATAAATAAATAAATTTATTAAAAAAAAAAAAAAGCAGCAATCAGGATAAGGTGACTAGAATAAGCACCAGAGGAAAAAACTAAGCACAGAATTATTTGTTGAAAGGAAGGTTAACAAGCTAAGTGTTTAATTAAAATATATACATATAAGTGTGTTTGTGTATAAAATGCATATCTAAGATAGATAGGATATACAGGCATTTACTCAAAGATGAACTCCTTTGAAAATTAACCTGAGATTATTTAGGGAGTTATTTAGTAGTGATCATTTTCCCCCATGTAACTAAAGTTTCTTATATACTGACTTCATTAAATAGGAAAACATCTGTCTTCATTTTACTTTTTTAATGAATAATGTCAAAGAGATGACACTTTGGTTGTACTTTAGAGAAGACAAAAATAATAAGATTATTTACCATGTAAATAAGTAGATTCACCTATGTGTGGGGAGAAGTATTGTGGCTGGCTTTGTTGGCCAAAATGCTATGCTAACTCTTAGATTAACAGGGATGCAATAATTTAACATTAAAGAGCCTGCAATGATAGCAAAGATCAATAAAACTAAAAGCTGGTTCTTTGAGAAGATAAACAAAATAGATAAACCACTAGCCAGACTCATCAAGAAAAAAAGGGAGAAGACTCAAATCAATAGAATTAGAAATGAAAAAGGAGAAGTAACAACTGACACTGCAGAAATAAAAAAAATCATAAGAGATTACTACAAGCAACTCTATGCCAATAAAATGGACAATCTGGAAGAAATGGACAAATTCTTAGAAATGCACAACCTGCCAAGACTGAATCAGGAAGAAATAGAAAATATGAACAGACCAATCACAAGCACTGAAATTGAAACTGTGATTAAAAATCTTCCAACAAACAAAAGCCCAGGACCAGATGGCTTCACAGGTGAATTCTATCAAACGTTTAGAGAAGAGCTAACACCTATCCTTCTCAAACTCTTCCAAACTATAGCAGAGGGAGGAACACTCCCAAATTCCTTCTACGAGGCCACCATCACCTTGATACCAAAACCAGACAAGGATGTCACAAAGAAAGAAAACTACAGGCCAATATCACTGATGAACATAGATGCAAAAATCCTCAACAAAATACTAGCAAACAGAATCCAACAGCACATTAAAAGGATCATACACCATGATCAAGTGGGGTTTATTCCAGGAATGCAAGGATTCTTCAATATACGCAAATCTATCAATGTGATAAACCATATTAACAAATTGAAGGAGAAAAACCATATGATCATCTCAATAGATGCAGAGAAAGCTTTCGACAAAATTCAACACCCATTTATGCTAAAAACCCTGCAGAAAATAGGCCTAGAGGGAACTTTCCTCAACATAATAAAGGCCATATATGACAAGCCCACAGCAAACATCATCCTCAATGGTGAAAAACTGAAACCATTTCCAATAAGATCAGGAAAAAGACAAGGTTGCCCACTCTCACCACTCTTATTCAACATAGTTTTGGAAGTTTTAGCCACAGCAATCAGAGAAGAAAAGGAAATAAAAGGAATCCAAATCGGAAAAGAAGAAGTAAAGCTGTCACTGTTTGCAGATGACATGATACTATACATAGAGAATCCTAAAGATGCTACCAGAAAACTACTAGAGCTAATCAATGAATTTGGTAAAGTAGCAGGACACAAAGTTAATGCACAGAAATCTCTGGCATTCCTATATACTAATGATGAAAAATCTGAAAGTGAAATCAAGAAAACACTCCCATTTACCATTGCAACAAAAAGAATAAAATATCTAGGAATAAACCTACCTAAGGAGACGAAAGACCTGTATGCAGAAAATTATAAGACACTGATGAAAGAAATTAAAGATGATACAAATAGATGGAGAGATATACCATGTTCTTGGATTGGAAGAATCAACATTGTGAAAATGACTCTACTACCCAAAGCAATCTACAGATTCAATGCAATCCCTATCAAACTACCACTGGCATTTTTCACAGAACTAGAACAAAAACTTTCACAATTTGTATGGAAACACAAAAGACCCCGAATAGCCAAAGCAATCTTGAGAACGAAAAAAGGAGCTGGAGGAATCAGGCTCCCTGACTTCAGACTATACTACAAAGCTACAGTAATCAAGACAGTATGGTACTGGCACAAAAACAGAAATATAGATCAATGGAACAGGATAGAAAGCCCAGCGATAAACCCACGCACATATGGACACCTTATCTTTGATAAAGGTGGCAGGAATGTACAGTGGAGAAAGGACAGCCTCTTCAATAAATGGTGCTGGGAAAACTGGACAGGTACATGTAAAAGTATGAGATTAGATCACTCCCTAACACCATACACAAAAATAAGCTCAAAATGGATTAAAGAGCTAAATGTAAGGCCAGAAACTATCAAACTCTTAGAGGAAAACATAGGCAGAACACTCTATGACATAAATCACAGCAAGATCCTTTCTGACCCACCTCCTAGAGTAATGGAAATAAAAACAAAAATAAACAAATGGGACCTAATGAAACTTCAAAGCTTTTGCACAGCAAAGGAAACCATAATCAAGACCAAAAGACAACCCTCAGAATGGGAGAAAATATTTGCAAATGAAGCAACTGACAAAGGATTAATCTCCAAAATTTACAAGCAGCTCATGCAGCTCAATAACAAAAAAACAAACAACCCAATGCAAAAATGGGCAGAAGACCTAAATAGACATTTCTCCAAAGAAGATATACAGAATGCCAACAAACACATGAAAGAATGCTCAACATCATTAATCATTAGAGAAATGCAAATCAAAACTACAATGAGATATCATCTCACACCAGTCAGAATGGCCATCATCAAAAAATCTAGAAACAATAAATGCTGGAGAGGGTGTGGAGAAAAGGGAACACTCTTGCACTGCTGGTGGGAATGTGAATTGGTTCAGCCACTATGGAGAACAGTATGGAGGTTCCTTAAAAAACTACAAATAGAATTACCATATGACCCAGCAATCCCACTACTGGGCATATACCCTGAGAAAACCAAAATTCAAAAAGAGTCATGTACCAAAATGTTCATTGCAGCTCTATTTACAATTGCCCGGAGATGGAAACAACCTAAGCGCCCATCATCGGATGAATGGATAAAGAAGATGTGGCACATATATACAATGGAATATTACTCAGCCTTAAAAAGAAATGAAATTGAGCTATTTGTAATGAGATGGATAGACCTAGAGTCTGTCATACAGAGTGAAGTAAGTCAGAAAGAAAAAGACAAATACCGTATGCTAACGCATATATATGGAATTTAAGGGGAAAAAAAATGTCATGAAGAACCTAGGGGTAAGACAGGAATAAAGACGCAGACCTACTGGAGAACGGACTTGAGGATATGGGGAGGGGGAAGGGTGAGCTTTGACAGGGCGAGAGAGAGTCATGGACATATACACACTAACAAACGTAGTAAGGTAGATAGCTAGGGGGAAGCAGCCGCAAGGCACAGGGATATTAGCTCGGTGCTTTGTGACAGCCTGGAGGGGTGGGATAGGGAGAGTGGGAGGGAGGGAGACGCAAGAGGGAAGACATATGGGAATATATGTATATGTATAACTGATTCACTTTGTTATAAAGCAGAAACTAACACACAATTGTAAAGCAATTATACCCCAATAAAGATGTTTAAAAAAAAAAAAAAAAAACTAGGGCAAAAAAAAAAAAAAAAATAAAGAGCCTGCAGTTTTCACCCTCCAATGTAAACCTATACAGTTAAGAAGTTTACAATGAAGGATGTATATAAAACTGGATATATATACTTACAAAGGTTCATTTAGATCAAATTTTAATGGAGAGGGGGGCCTTTTTGGTGACTGCCAAAACAAACCTAACAAAATACAAAATATTATTTTCAGTGTCAGCAGTCAGTAATAAATTGCATTAAACTTTCTTCTCAACACTGATATATACTTACTGCCATCTTTTAATCGTGTGTCCAGAGGGAAACAGTGAAGAAGCTGAAGAGCCTAAAGAAAAAATTGAATTAAAAAAAAATCACTACTTAATATTAACTGAAGTAAAAAAACCTCAAAAAACAACATACATAAAAAGATATATAGTGAAGTCTTCCGGTCACCGTGTACTCAATCTGCTCATTCTCCTGTCACTGCCCCCCACCCCAACTTGGAATAACCTCTATTGCTATTTTTTATCAACACTTATATAGTCTTTTTTCTTTTTTTTGCATCTATGGCAAACATGAATATAGATTATTTTATCCCTTTTCACAAACGGTGGCATATTTTACATATCATTCTGCTCCTTTCAAAGAGCTAATCCTTAAAACAAGCAAATAAAAAACAGTAAAAATACATAGTATTTTATATTTTGAAATGATATGCTGCTTGAGATTTGCTTCAAAACCATCTGGGGGAGGGTATATTAGGTGGGATTATAGATGAAATAAGATTTTCTATGAGCTGTTAATTGTTAAACCTGGGTGACAAATATATGAGGAATACATGGAGATTAATTATATGCTATTTTCTCTATTATTTCTGTGGTTGAATTTTTCCATGATAAAAAAAAGTTAAAAAACCCATAGAAGGAGAAAAAAGAGTTCTGTAGATTTTGAAACATGAGGTCATTGATAGTCATGGTAAGAATAATTTCAATAGTTGTGGGGAAAGAAGACACATTTACTGGATGAACACATGGCAACAGTTAGTATAGACCACTTTTCCAAGAAGCAGAGCAAAAAAGGAAGTGAAAAACAGGAATAAGTATAATTTAAAGACTTTAAAAGATGAGCTTATTTTATATTCCAATAGGTAAGAGCCTAAAGAGAGGGAGAGACTAAACAGAGTGCAGGACACATTCAAGCTTCTGTATGTAACTGGAGTAAGAATAACAGCTAATATTTCACTAAATATTTATGGGATGGACCAGGTTCTATGCTAAAGACTTTGCATGTATTAACTCATTTGATCCTCACCACTATGCTATGAGTCAGGCACCAATTTATTACTCCCATTTTACAATGAGGAAACAGACAAAATGTGATTATTAGATATATATGGGGAAGGCAAAATTCCAACAAAATTTCTGATGGAATCTCTATTCTCTCAGTCTCTTGCTTTACTCTGAACAACAAACTTCTTTATGATTACTGATTAAATGTATTCCTTCTTCTCTAGAAGGAAACCCTGTTTTATTAAAACCCATTTTGTACACAGAAAGACAAGGATTAGTTAAATGTATAACTGACAAGCCAATGGGTGGAGTTTAAATGCATTCTTTTTTTTGTTTGTTTGTTTTGTTTTGTTTTGTTTTTTGCGGTACGCGGGCCTCTCACTGTTGTGGCCTCTCCCGCCGTGGAGCACAGGCTCCGGACGCTCAGGCCCAGCGGCCATGGCCCTGGGCCCAGCTGCTCCGCGGCATATGGGATCCCCCTGGACCGGGGCACGAACCCACGTCCCCTGCATCGGCAGGCGGACTCTCAACCACTGCGCCACCAGGGAAGCCCTAAATGCATTCTTTAATCAGTAACATTCAGGGAGAAATTAGTTGTGTGCCCGTCACTTGTTCTCAGTTAACTTACTAATTTCTGAAAAGCTTCCTGAAAGAAAGAGTACACATTTTCAGGTCAATGAAATTAATTTCATAGTAATTAAATGAGCCAAGTTTAGACTTTTTCTTAATGTTTTATAATGTATACTTACCTTATGGTTAAAATATTTTTCAAACTTTAATCTTGCTAATTCTACACAGTGGGACCAATTTCTAGGTCTTCTGCTAAGTAACTTAATAACTTGAAAACAGCCTTCTAAACTGTGTCCAGTTTGTATCTTCTAGAATGAAAGGAAAAAAGAAAACAAAGCAAATACATGTCCAATTAATCACACAAACACACATGCACATATTCCCAGGAAATGTCAGCCAAAGTTTGAAGTGCCAGCTCATGTGTCTTATGATTTTATTATTTTCACCTCACGCTCCCTGTCCCCGTCTTTCTACTTTCCCTCTTTCTTTTCTTTTCTGGAGGGGAAATGGGAAAAGATAGTATGTAAAATGTTAACTCTAAAGTTTCTTATCTCCCAAGTTATCCTCATGTCTTGCTAGTGGTAAGTTAGTACTATGTATGTACTTACTATACGAAGTGCTATGAATAATATTTTATACTAAAAAGCTGGCATTTTTAGTGTAGGATTAAAGGAAAGTGAAAAAACAGCTTTGAAGTTGCCTTCACCATGAGACTAATAAATCTGAGACCATTCCTACTCCTGAAATTTTCACTAAAACTTACTTCCGTTTTTTCCAAAGAGCTTAACAATCTGTTTTATTATTTGTAGCTCTCTTATCATTTATCAAATCCTTATCAGGTTGAACCATATGAATTGCTGTTCTGTGAGTCAAACATGGTAAAATATTTGCAACTCCATATAGTTTGACCAAATTAAAAATGAAGGGTTATTTGTGACCTGCTAACTTCGAGATTCCTCATATACTTACTATATACAATATTAATGTATAAACTCTGTTTAAGGAGGTAAACTATTTATAGGCAACCTGAAAATAAGATTACACTGACATAAAGTGTTGGGGTTAGCAGATGCAAACTACTATATACAGAATGGATAAACGACAAGGTTCTACTGTATAAGATAAGGAACTAAATTCAAAATCCTGTGATAAACCATAATGGAAAAGAATATGAAAAAGAATGTACATACATATAACTGAATCATTTTGCTGTACAGCAGAAATTACCACAACATTGGAAATCAACTACACTTCAATTAAAAAAGAAAGTATATTGTTTTTTACCTTTAAGACTTCTTCTGCAGATGGATAGGTTTGCCAAAATTTGTTAAACAACGAAGGCTTGTAGGAAAAGGAACTTTCAAACTATAAGGGAAAAGAGGAAAACACATTACAAATAAAAGTATGTTTAAAAGTTGGAAATATCTGATGAACTGGGCAATTGGGATTGACATGTATACACTGATGTGTATAAAATTGATGACTAATAAGAACCTGCTGTATAAAAAAATAAAATTAAAAAATTAAAAAAAAGTTGAATATATCATCTTTTCTACTTCAAAGAAAAATTTCTTAAAAAATATCTTTATTACCTTATCTCTTGCCCATTGTATAGTGTGTTCAATAGCAGCTGGAAAGGACTTTAGGGTACAAAATGGTATTTCTTCTTCTGGGGGATCCCGCTATTTTATAAAATATGACAACAGTTAAGAGAAGCAATGACCATTTTTTATGGAATGAATTTACTTGAGTGTTTTAAGACCATTAAAAAACAAAATTCAAAAATAAAACAAATCCAACATTTTTTATCTTCTTTCTCCTACACATTAAGAAGAAAAGATTATTCTTTTGACACTTAACCCACGTGTTTATAGCCATGTAACAACAAACACAAATTCTATGGTCACTTATTATCTGTGCACTCCTTTGGTACCATGTAGTACTCATATAGCAGATTACCATATATAATTACCTTTTTTTGTTTTCTCCAAGTATCAAAGGTGACATTTAACACTTTAAATATTCTGCATTTTGAAAAATAATTCAAGAATTCCCAATATAGTGCCCACATACCGTTTCTTTCTCCAGGTAGAAAAAATATTTGTAAGCAGGAATCATATGTTCTTGATGCTTGGTATAGTTTCTTGCAGAAATTGTGTATTAAATAAATGACAAATGTCTATGTTGTGTCATATGAAAAAGTACCATTGAAGAAATTCATATTCTCTTAAAGGGTACATTTGGTACATTTAGTCTTATTGGCTTACCCAATCTAAAACAACTCACTTTGTCTCTTTTTACTTAGAGATTTTATTTTAGTGTGTTGATCTATAAAATACCACGGAATATTTTATAAACCAAAAAGGAAAGCCAGATGGAGTATTCAATTCTAGTTTTTCTGAGTATGAAGTTAGAGAATATACGTATAGGAGAAGGGGAAGATGTGGTAGAATGAGAGAATCAAGGGAACTTTCGGAATTTTGTAACATCCCCTACTTTGAAAATCTTCTAGTATGATCCCAGCATATCATGATTTTCTCCACCTAATTTCCTTCAAATCAAACTTATCAATTTTGTCTATTATAGTGTTTTCACTATATAAACTTCTGATTGCATGAGAGTAAAGGGGAAAACAAATTTTATTAAAATTTAAAAAATTTTCTAAACCAAACATATCCATTAAATAAAGGGATATTTATGTTTGTAAAATAATATTCTTCTTTCAATTTTACAACTTGGGTTGACCTTTTTAAAAAATTTTTTAAAATTAATTAATTAATTTATTTTTTGCGGTACGTGGGCCTCTCACTGTTGTGGTCTCTCCCATTGTGGAGCACAGGCTCCGGACGCGCAGGCTCAGCAGCCATGGCTCACGGGCCCAGCCGCTCTGCGGCATGTGGGATCTTCCCGGACCGGGGCAAGAACCCGTGTCCCCTGCATCGGCAGGCGGACTCTCAACCACTGCACCACCAGGGAAGCCCGACCTTTTTTTTTTTTTTAAATCCTCAAGCCTACATTTCTTAGACCAGTGATTTTCAAAGTTGGTAGTATCGCAAAATCACTCGTGGAGGTTAAAAAAAAAAGTTACACCTATATCATTTGTATAAAATATATTGTTATAAATGGCTTGGTCCCTCATATGGAGAAACCGAGTCTTCAGTAAGATTTTGGGTGGGTCACCAGTTCAAAGGTTGCTAAAAACTAATCAAGCAGCTCTGAGAAACAAACAGTAAACACAAGAATAATATTCCAGAAAGACCGGAAACAAAATTTTGATGATTAAAAAAATAAGTTCAGCTACATTTAAAAAAATGTCTATACACATATGCACAGACATCATTGGCGGATCAAAAACAGAAGGGATTAGGAATGCTAAACCAAATTTACTGACTAATGAAGAGAAACAAACCGTGAGATATAAAAATGATGAGATATAAAGAAGAGATATTTACTTTAAAAAAGTGGTTCACTTACATGACTATTATAGGATTCAGTTAAATGAGGTACAATAACTTCAGTGTGTCCCTTAGTGCCCATTGTTCCAGAATCTAAGAGGGGCCGTAGATTTGCTAAGCAACGGCTATGTGAAAAGAAAATAGGTAACAAACATAAAAGTGAGCAGTAACAATGTAAGCAGAGGACAACTTACCAATTTCTACTGACCATTTCACATGTTGATCACTTCTTGGATATAACACTTTAGGAAACAGCTACATGACCACCAAACAACCCATTTATTATTACCATCCCCTTCCTCCCACAAACTTTGTTGCTCACTCTAGCAATTTTTGTCTCTACCTTCCATTCCCAAGTTTGGTAGTTTTAGAACAAGACACATTACGTTTATCTTGTTCTAAAACTCCTACACAGAATGGATAAACAAGGTCCTAATGTGTAGCACAGGGAACTATATTCAATATCCCATGATAAACCATAATGGAAAAGAATATAAAAAAAGAATGTCTCTATGTGTATAACTGAGTCACTGCTGTACAGCAGAGATTGCCACAACATTGTAAATCAACTATACTTCAATAAGAAAACAGAAAAAACAAACTCCTATCAAATTTTGGGCTTCAACTTTTTTTCCTCTGGGTTAACTCTTAATTAATATGTTACCCTTTCTTTTCTTGTTTTCTATTTCTTCTTTGGTTTATTTTCCGACTATAAGTTCTACCTCACTATATCTTTTCAACATTTTCTTCATCCCAAACCTTCTTTCTCAATACTTATGATACCTATATTCAACATATTTTATTTAATTTCTTAAAGTTTCTTTTTTGCCTTTCTCTGCACAAGTTTACAAACTTTCCACTGTACTCTCAACTGGTAAATTTTCCTGCTAATAAATCTGCTCTAGCACCCTAACATTAGAGAGTCATACAAAGATATAAGAAAGATTATGTAAGGTGTATACATCATAGTCATTTATTCATCTACTTATTTAACAAATATTTACTGAATGACACCATGTATTGGGCACTGAGGACAGAGTGATGGGAAAATAAATAATAACTGAATAAATGATTTAGTGAGGAAACAAATATTAAATAAATGTGCATGTCAATAAAAAATAAGTGCTATGAAGGAAAAATGAGTGCTGTGAAAGGTTATCTTAGGAGGATCTAATTTAGAATTCAGGGGTTAAAGAAAGTCTGTTTGGATAAAGACATTTAGGCTGAAACTGAAAGGATGAGAGAAAAAACTAAAGGAAGTGAAGAGTAAGTAGGCAGATTTGGGGTCAGGAGCTTTAGAACAAGATAAACATAATTTCCTGAGGTTGAAGGAGATCATGTACAAATCCCTGAGGTGAAAAGTGTTAGATGCCCCCAATGTAAGAACTGAAAGAAAGAATGTGTGGCTAGAATAAGGGGAACCAGGGAGAAACAGTAAGTTTTAAGCTGGAGTGGTGGACAGGTGGCAGATACTCTATGAAAAACATTTAGGCCATTTTAAAGATTTTTAATTTTATCCTGTCTCTAATGGGAAATCATCAAAAGGCTTGGGTTCAAGGAGAACTATAATAGGAACATAAAGAATAATCAGAAACTTCGGTAACTTTTCAATAAATAGGTGTGAGAAATGAAGTGAAAACAAAAGAAAGACAATTTCTATGAACCTGAATTTCAAGAACATACCTGTCTACGTATCTCCTGGCTTCCACATTATCTAATGCTGTAATAATTATATCCTGCTTAGTATAGAACTCATCATTGTAAATCACCTCGGTGGCTGGACATACTTTGTTCAAGTGTGCATCTATCTTTAATTGAGGATTTATTTTCAGGGTTGCATCAGCAGCAGTATAGCTTTTAGGTTTCTAAACAAATAACATATAAAAACAGAAGAAATAAATGGTAAACAGGAAAAATAGGCCATGACTGAACTTAAAACATTTTTTATATGAAGAATAATGTAATGAGACCAGTTTTCATTTTTAATTTGTGGATATTACATTCACTGTGGTCATGCTGCATTTAGTAATGCACATTAGAATTAATAATTCATACATTTTGTTTTTTTTGCGGTACGCGGGCCTCTCACCGCCGTGGCCCCTCCCGCCGCGGAGCACAGGCTCCGGACGCGCAGGCCCAGCAGCCATGGCCCATGGGCCCAGCCGCTCCGTGGCACGTGGGATCCTCCCAGACCAAGGCACGAACCCGTGTCCCCTGCATCGCAGGCGGATTCTCAACCACTGCACCACCAGGGAAGCCCCATAATTCATACATTATTAATAAAAATGTAAACAACTTCTATTTTACAGCTAAGTGCTCTGTAATTCTTAAAATATTAGTTAAAAGTCTAATTAAAAGTACATTTTTCCCTAGTAATGAGGTTTGAATCAAGTAAGTGCCTAGAAAAAAAAAATGAGAACACATTCAGTACAATATTAGAAATCCAAGTTCTATAGAATATGAACTCTCAGAGGTATGGTAACCTAATATCAATATTTTGGTACTAAAATGTTTAAAAAATTTTACCATTTCTGGATGGAAATAAAAAATTATTACATATGTTTCAGTTTTATAAAAAGAGTACCCTTTCTTTTCTTTTAGAGTTAGTGATCATTTTTAAATCACTGGTGTCCTTTCAGGTGCTATCATAGTTTATTTGGGAGTACTGGCTCTAACCCTAAGTATCTATAGATCATTCAGCTTGAACGAATGCATCTAGTTTTAATGGTATCTGTCTGTTCTCATATTGTTAGACGGACATGTTTTTACTTCTCAGCGCTATTAGCATTCATACATACAAATTGTAAACTTTGTTAGAAGTGTAAAACAAACAGGCTTTAATAGTTCTTTTATAAGTAAAATGCACAAAGGTCTGTGAATGAATCTTATCACATAAATTTTAGTTCATGAGAGACCCTGTTACTTAGTTCTTTGTATTTGGATAGGTGAGGTCATTCGGTTAACTATGCCACTATATAACTATATACAAGTATGCTTTAATTACTTTCCTGTTCATGACATTTCTTAGTTTACCAAGATTCTCAATGAGTTGTAGAACAACAAAGTGAAAAAAATTTCTAAAGAGCAAATTTGCTTGACTGACTAAATTGTTTCTTTTACTGACTTAAATATTTTGACCTCCATAAAAAAGACTGAAAATAAGCATTATTTTATAATAAAAAGGGATGTTAAATAATCAAACAAGAGCAAAAGAGCAAAAAATTCTCAAACTTTACCTGTTTTGTAATAAAGGTTAATAAAAAAGACAGTGCCAAATTTGTCATCTATAAAAACTTCAAATTAGGGAAGCTGTTTTTATATCCTAAGATGTTTCTAAAATTACATAGATACATCTTGATTATAAAATGAAAAAAATACTGCCCATCATTCACAACTCAGATTTTAACACCCAAAATCAATGCAAAAACTAATTTTTATATTAAAAAATAATTATATATTTACTCTATTGTCATTCCCATTATTTGATAATTTGAGAGATTCTAATAAAATAAAGAAGATACTATGCTTGTTCAAGCTCCATTTTCTATTTATAAAAAGGAAACTCTCTTCTTTTTTGTATAACATAATAGATGATTCAAATTTGAAACAGTATAACAACACACCTGTATGTGATGAGGACGAAATAGAAACTGTCTATTCAAGTTGGATTTTTCTATCAAGTCAGGATCTGTTACTGTAACCTAATACCAAGGAAAAAAATGGCTGAAATTACATAAGAGATAAATTTAAATCTACTTTGTTTTTCTCTGAATGACTAAAACAACTCCCACAAGTTATTCTAAATTATTTTGGCTGGTGAAAGTTATAATACAAATACTCCAAAACTGGTTACCAATACTACTGTTTTTATACTTATATTTAATGATAATGTTTAGCATACGAACATGTCAAACAAAACAGCTGAAACCAACTGCAACTCCTACTCAAAACTTTTTTTTAACTCTTCATAACAAAATAAAGGTTTAACATCACTATCACATTTTAGAACCGTAATGGATTAGCCATAGAGGAGTTAGCTCTTCTTTCTATACATATTTATTCTCAGTCTCAATTGATTGGGAAAGAAAGCCTGCATGTTTCAATTTGAAAGCTCTTGCTAAAGCAGAGGTCTACGAACTACAGTGCAGGCAGGCTGCCTGTTTTTGTAAATAAATTTTACTGAACACTGTCACGCCACTTTATGGCTGTTTTCATACTGCGATGGCAGAGCTCAGCAGCTGTGACAGAGCCTTAAGATCCACAAGCCTAGAACAGTTACAATCTGGTTAAGAAAAAGTTTGCAGACCCCCATTATAAAGGATGAAAGATTAAAGTAAACAGATCCAAGATAATCTAAAAAGTACTCATAATGCATTTGCCACTTAAGCTAGTATTTGTAAAAGGTTTCACTAGAAGCAGTATTCTCAGAGTGTGTTCCAGCTGTTACATGTTGATTTGTATTCCCAAACACATTCACTTTCTTTTAGCTGGCATTTCAGATATATATATATATATATATATATATATATATATATATATATATATATATATATATATATTTGGGATTAGTTTACCTTTTCAGTCTGAACACACTTGTCTCTTCAACTCTGGAAACTTGTCATTATCCTTGGAATATATTACTTCTTCTCCCTTATCTTTACTCTCTCTGGAAATTCTACTACACTTATGTTGGACCATGCAAATGTATCCTCTTTCATTAAAAAAAAAAAGAATCTTTCTATACTATATTTTGGGTATTTATCTTCTTTTCATCCATTCTCACTTCAGCTATATTGGAATTTTAAGTTCACTGATTATACAAAAATTCTTCCTTGGCTTTTTGTGAAAATTCCAGTGCCTTTTTCCCTCATGTTTCCATTCCTCTTTCTATGTCTTTGGTCATTTTTAACTTTACAGTTTGTTCTATTATCTGTAGCACTCCTATTATCTATAGTTCTTAGAGAGTTAATTCTTCTATTTTCATTGGCTGATTCTTCCAGGTGGTACCTTTTTCTAGTAGACTGTCATTTTTCATTGTGAATTGTCTTGAATGGATGTTGATTTCTCTGCATAGTCCTATGTACTCTCAGTGTGTAAGTACCACCATGATGTGGTTTTGCATTTGTTTTAATCAGAGGTTTCAATGGCCCTAAACTTGTTATATTCATTTCTCTTCTTGAAGTTTTTATATGATATAATTTTGGACCCCATACACCAGTGTGGTGCAGCTCTGAGTTATGATTTCTTACAAATGACTTTCTTTCTAGTTAATGTATTGGACATATAATTAAGACAGAAACACTTATGAGTCACCACAGCTTTTAGCTCAGGAATTAATTTCCCTCTTGGTTCCTGGAACCTGGGGATTTCTCTTTCCTTCCTTCTAGTTAGTTTGGCTACTTATGTAAACACTTTAAAAAAGAAGAATTTATACAGCAAGACTATGCATTTGCAGTAGGCTAGAAATCTGTCCACATTAACTTACCTTGTTTTGTTACCTGAAGTAAGTAGGTTTATTTACTATAGTTCTTTTCCTGACTTTTATATGCTGATATGTATTATGAAGTTCCAAGGAGTAAAGTAGGTGATATCCAAACTTGTGTAACCAAGGATTTTTTTTTAAGAAATACTTTAAAAACTACCAGAACTAATAGTCATTTGTGGAACACAATTTAGGAAATGCTGAGCAGGAATAATATAACTGTAGGACATCTGCCTGTAACTGTGAGAGTAAGTTTAATAAACTATAAAATGTGAACTATTAAATAAATTTTAGTCATTTAATTACTCACTATTAGTCACCATGATAAATCTATGATATCACCACTGTAGTGTACATCTTAAAGGCAAACAGCATCAATGAAATACATTTTTATTTAAATATATGACATGGCTTTCCAGTTAACTGATATTTATCATCTTAAGAGTTTATACTGTATACCAAAGTTTACACTACTCACTCTTTTGATACTCACCAATTGAAACAATATTTGAGTACTCTGCAACTTTCTAATGTTAGCTTCTCCCATCTTAAATATTTATTTAATAATAAGTAGTATCTAATAGAAATAACAGTATTAATGTGCTTTATTGTTTCAAAAGCCCTTTCACATTTGATCTTCATAATTACATTATGAGGCAGGTAGTACAGATAACAGTTTCACAATACTAAAGAAAGAAACTGAGGAGCAGAGAACTCAAGTTATTTGTCACAAGGTTGCATAAATTTTGAAAAATGGTCAGGGTAGAATCAGAATCTTCCAATTTCTAGCCTAGTGGCCCTATCCTCAAAAACCAATACTTCAGATGCATGCAGTCAAATATGATTCAAAACTGGGCAGCAAAAGAAATATAAACTTTTAACTCTCAAGGATTTATATCTTACCATTCCCTTCTCTTTGCCTGTGCCAACACCTAGCAAAGCAAAATTTTTTAACATTTCACAGCCTATGGCTCCACATCCTACCTATGGAGAAGAAAAATAAAAGGTATCAGATTAAATAAAATTAAAACATCTACTTACTAAAGAGCAATTTCATCTTAAGTTTCTTCAAATGCTGTTACAATACATACTTTTAAAAATAATTTGAACTTTTAAAGTAACTTAAAAATCATTTTACTTTAAAAGATTTAATGGTTCATGATATCATTATAAGTGTCTCGATTAAAAAAATGTATAAATCATAGAAGGAAAAGCATAATATTTATAATTCCTTTAAAAAGAAGACATTTTAATATTCCACACAAAAGCCAAAGTTTGAACTCAGTTTTTATATAAGATGGAAACAAACAGCATGAAACAGTGCAACATTACAATTAAAAAGATTACTTGTTTATAGACAATTTTCTAAACTCATTTGATGAATACAACTATTCTAAGACTTTTAAGTAAAAACTAATAATAGATTCTACATGCAGGTAAAAGCTCAGGAATACTGCTGATTTCCAAAATATTATTTAAAAAATGAATAATAAAAATCAGTAGTACTTTTAGGACTGATTATAATAATTAAAAAAAATAAGTGGCAGGAGAAGTCGTCTTATGCTATTGGGGAGAGCTTCCCTGTCAATGCACTAAGACATTTAAGAAAGACAGATCCACCTACATATTCCTACATTTGGTAAGAAAAAACAAAAAAAAACCCCAAACCCACAATTTTTAATGTATTTCTAGAAAATCATTTAATGTTCAAAACTATTATACTCGTATTTTAACTTTACACGTACTAATTCTCTAGACGATGGGTTGGCAAACGTCTTCTATAAAGGGCCAGACAGTGAATGTTTTCAGCTTTGTAAGCGATATGGTCTTTTTCACAACTACTCAGCTCCACTATTATAGTATGAAAGAAGCCATAGACAATATTTGAATAAATGGGCTTGGCTGTGTTCTCGTGAAACTTTATTTATAAAAACAGGCAGCAGGATGGATTTGGCCTGCAGGTACAGTTTACAAATTCCTGTTTTAAACATTTCCTGAATGTCTACTATGTTAGAAACTTTACTCAAATTTCCTTTAATAAATTAACTTGATATACAAGAGCAGTTTGACTGTACTATTTATTCTCATTATTATTCCTACTTACTAAAAAGATATTCAAATTTTGTAGCTTCTGACACAAAGTGTCTCCAATGCAGGCTCGTAAGGCATCATATCTATCTCCTCTGTAAAAAACAATATAAACCAAGAAAATAGAATGGTATAAAAAAACATTATTAAGATTAGTTTAATTGCTGCTAGTACCAATTTAATGAGTTTCTTCCAAACTAATAGATAAATTATCTTATTTGAAAGAGAAGAAACTTCATAAAGAAATCAGTTGTTTCTTTTTTCCATTTGACTTAATATTCGAAGTCCAAATGACTTAAGTGAAGGTCACTTTAGTTTATCTGGAAAAAAATTTTTAAGGCAGGGATTTTTAATAAAGGTTTGTAGAGAAGACTATGGCTGGGCTTTGAAGTTGTTAACCCACTTAAATTGAAGGCAGAACTTTGGGTTATGTGTATTTCTGGGAGAATGAATTCATAAGCTTTTATCAGATTCCCAAAGAGATATGTGACCCAAAAGGTAAAGAATGACTGATATAAATAAAAGCTGCAGGTAGCAATTGTTTTCATCTAAAATCAGAATGATGTTTCGAAACCTAATCATTCTCATGATATAAATTTAACACTTTATATTCATTATTTATAAGGTGGTAAAGAGATACTGCATTATTATGACACAATCTCTAAGTAGAGAAGAAATGACTGCAGAAGTGAGCTCAGGAGAAAAGACATCTAAAACAAATGCATGTTTGCACAAAAACTCTTTTAATCTAGTTGCTCCTTATAAACATACAACTAAGAAAAAAGCAACAAAAAGGTCAGTATTACCGTGGGAGAAATTCTTCACGTTCAGGTTTGCCTAGGGATTCGACAATATCTGCTGCTTCAATATATAACTTAAAGTAGAAGATAAAAACATAACTTACTATGTAGAAAGCTAAATTGCTAGAAAAAGTAATTATCTTCTGTAGTTATTTAATGATCATTAAAGAAAACAATGATAAACATGCTGCTTCAGAGTAAAATAATGGATTAAAAAATATAATTGTTTCTTATGCAATAAACATTCCTTACATTCTTTCATTGAAACAATGGTTAAATCTGGAGGAACTGTAAAAAGATATAATTTGATTCATGTCATTTAGCCATCTTACAGATGATATATTCTATTATTAACAAACAAAAGGAAATTTCACCTCCAAATCTATTTTTTATAACTACATAAAAACTTCTGGAAGCTCATTCAATTTCAGCTACATTTGAATAATTTGTTTACTTTTGATAGGAAAGTACCTAGTCCATATTTAATTTCCAACTTGGAAACTATGTCATCTGTAATTATTACATATACTACAGAGGAAATGGTCTAGGAAGCCACAATTTCAGCATTTAAAATAATATCAAACAGAATTAGTTCAGGTTAATGAAAAAAACCCCTGAGTCTCATTCTCATTTTCATTTTAAGTAACTTATATGGCTAAAAAACGTGAACATGACCATGAACATGAATAAATGGCTATTTAATTATAACATAGAATCTATATTAATAACATAATTTATATTCCCCATGCTGCTAATAGTTATATCTAAACCAGACTTTTACAATTGAACTTGTACACTGTGTTAAAATAAACCAAATAATCCAGCAGCAAAATAACATTAATTAATAGCAGCAATAATAAATTTACAAATTTTAATTATTAAAGCTAAATTTAAACTTTTTAAAACATAATAAACAAGATCAATGTTATATTCAAATGTTTAAAATTTAAAAAAAAAAAAGGGCCTGAAGAGTATCCTTTGATACACTTTGCCAATTATTCCTTCTGGTAATAGAAACCAGGGTTTTTCCATCTTGTGATGTTTTTACCCTATATAGTTCTCAAACTTTTACCATTCCTATGCTTTCTACCTTTAGAAGTTTATACCTAGAAACTAGGGAATCTGAAGATTCATGATGCCAAAAGACTCCATGAAACAGTTCAGGAGTCCTGAAAGCATGTGACTGCTAAACTAACAGTAGTGGAAACTAAATATAAGGATAAGAAAATTCCTTATATATAAGGAATATAAGAGTGAAAATTCCTTCACTCTCACAAATGAGGGAAATACATCCTAGAATGCAACTCTGGGTTACATGCCAATAGCCTCAACAAATGATCTTGTCAGATTCCATTATAGAATTAAGTTTTGGTGGCACATCACATCTGACTCATGCATCAAAAAATACTTTAAGGTTGCTTTTATAATATATTAATTAATACTATGTTATAATTCATAACAGACATTCATTATATGGGTGAATAATTCAACCTTAAGTACAAAAAAAATATTAAAATAGAGAACTAACCCACTGGCATAAAGGAGAAAACTTTCCTGTCACAGCTTTCAATACTTCTTGGCTGGCAACACCTCCTACTGCTGCAGCAAGTGGGGGTAAAAAGCCTTGGGCAGTCCAAGAGAGCCAACGCACAATGTCATAATTTACTTCAGGCTGAAACACAAGCCATGAAAGACAATAATATTAACAGTATTCACATGGTATACTCAAAATTTCAATAAATAATTATACCTTAACTTCTAAAAGAGCTACTCAATTTCCCTAATAGTTTTTAAGTCCTAAAAAAAAGTCCCAATCTCATAATAAAAGATCCAATTCCATGTCAGTTACCTTAAGCAGTATATTTCATTACCAGTACCTGCCCAATTTTGCTTTTTGACTCTTTATGTGACACTAGGGAACAATTTAGAATTAACTGGATTATCTACCGTGATGTTGGACAAACAACCAGAATTTTAAAAAACATGTTTTAATGAAAACTATGGAAAAACCTTGCAACTATATAAATGAAAAAAAAAAAAATGACCCATAAAAAATGATGAGCTATCATTTGTGCTTGAAGTGGCAAATAAAAAGTAAAACTGTAAAAAATGAGACAATACATTGTTAGAAAAGGCAGTTTAGGAAAAAAATTGAGAGTAATGGCACTTTTGCATACAAATCTAAGAGCCAATCACCACAAAGTTCTCATTATCATACTTAAACTGAAATGATGTTTCTCAAAATAAAATTTATTAGTATTTTTAAGAAAAAAATGGAGAACTGGATTTTGGAGCTATTATTTTAGCACAATTTCTTATTTGTCACAAAGATCTCTTCATGAGCTCTGGCTTCTCTTTCTCTTCCTGTTCTTTCAACATCAGTAACTAGAATCTTAACCTAGGATTCAAGTAGGGCTCAATTAATCTCTTGAAATTCTATGTAAAATGTACATTTAGGGGAAGAAGGAAGGCTTTTATTACATTATCAAAGATATCTATGACACAAAAAGAGATTACTATTTACTCACATTCCACCCACTCCATTTCAATTTTCTATATCTCACTATTTTACAACTATTTAGCACTAAACTCAACTCAGATTACAATTTCATTTAAGATGTGGCATTTCTGAATGCAGAGATATTGGTGGTACTGATAATATTAAAAACAATGACAAGAATGCTAATAGAAGCAGGTAATTTGGTTGAGCATCTATTTTGAGTTGTATATTATTAGTCCACATGTAACCTTCAAAATAATCCTAGGAAATATAATTTCTATCATACAAATTAGAAAACTGAAACTTTGAAAGATTAAGTAATTTACTCAAGATTTTACTGCTAGTAAGTGGTCAAACCAGGATCTGAACCCAAAAAGTCCAACTCTCCAGCTCTATTCTTACCATTAGGTTACACTATCTTTCAAGATTTTATATTTTTTAATAAACAAACATCCAAATCTGGGGAGTTTTTCATCACCCTAGGATAACGACTAAGGCCTATATCTGAATTTCTGCACACGGTCTCCAAAAGATGATACATATCCACAAGAAGAGAAATAAACCAGTGGCAGGGCTTCAGTATTACTAAGAAACAGAAAATATGAACTTCAAATTGCCTGTAAATAGAAAAACAAACACCAAACCCCAAATGAACTATTTCTGGACTTCATATTGCTGCAAGCCTGAACAGAGAGCAGGAAGCGTGTAACCACAGAAGAGAGAATGAAAAGCCTAATGTGACAAAGCACAGTCAAAATCATCCTGAGAAAACAGAAGGCCCATACTAAGTGCAAAAAATACCGAACATGTATGAAGTCTGGCAGATCTCAGCAGTGGCTATGGTGAAAGAACTTCCCTGGGGAGAATGATGTAAATAGAAAGGGGGAGATATCCCTTGACAGAGAAGGCTAAAAAAGGAAGTAAGAGAGGAAGTTAAGTAGGATTTGGCAGAAAGCAAAGAGATCCACAAGATATATCAACACGTATCCACCAAAAAAATTTTTTTAGTTAAAAAAAAAAATCACCTATTAAAGAAACTCCTTTTCAGGAAGAGAAGAGGAAGAGGGGCTCTAGAAATAGAAATCTGAAAAAGCACCAAAAAACCTTACCCTGTCCAAAAGCATATACAGAAAAATCAGTTTACCAAACAAAGAAGATGTAAAAAGGAGACAGAAAATTAGAATCAAAACATTTCAGTACTGAAAATTTCTCCCCCAAACTAATTATAAGGCAGAGTAAATTTGACTGAGTGAATTATATATCAACAAACACTTGGAGATGTGGAAAACCCCACCTTGAATCAGAAATTTAATAACTAAGAACCCAAATGATCCATTCCACCTTCCCCAAAGGGGAAAAATAAATAAATAAAAGAAAGTATGAATCAAAATGGGCTCATGGTATACCTGGAAAAATTGACTGAATGATCAATCTTGAGTTATAACTTGGTAAAACTATTAGATTTCACAGATGAAAAAATACACAGAAGAAAAAAATATACAGGGCCCCAAGGCAAAAAGACCAGATTATTTATAAAAAGTAAGAAAAGTAAGCTGACATCGTATTTCTCAACTACAAGATACAAAGCAAGATATCAAGGAAGAAAGTTAACAGCCTTGAATTTTACTTTCAGCCAGGCTCCTTTCAAGAATAAAGGTTACAGAAAAATTTGAAATGTGTTAAGAACTCAGGGAATACGGTTAATTCTAAGCTCCTTCTGAGAAATGCACCAGCGACTAAACCTGATTTCAAGTCTTATATAAAGCTACAGTAATCAAAATAGGATGGTACTAGCAAAAGGCTAGAAACAACCAATGGAAGATAATACTGGGTTCAGAAAGAGCCCTACACATATGTGGTCAATAAATTTCTGACAAAGATGCCAAAAAAACTGAATAAAGAAAAAACTGTCTTTTCAATAAATGGGCTAGAATTACTGGATATTCATACACAAAAAAATTAACCTTGATCTATGCCTGGCAAGATAGAAAAAAACAAATTAATAAAAGTACAGGGCTTCCCTGGTGGCGCAGTGGTTGAGAGTCCGCCTGCTGATGCAGAGGACACGGGTTCATGCCCCGGTGCGGGAGGATGCCACATGCCGCGGGACGGCTGGGCCCATGAGTCATGGCCGCTGAGCCTGCGCGTCCGGAGCCTGTGCTCCGCAACGGGAGAGGCCACAGTGGTGAGAGGCCCGCGTACAGCAAAAAAAAAAAAAAAAAAAAAAAGTACAAAACTGTACACAGTGAGTTCAAAATGTATAGTCATGTACACGAACTATACTTTGTATGGTATAGAAAAATAAACTCACAAAACAATAAACCTTCTAGAAGAAAATACAGGGGAAAAGCTTTATGATTTTAGAGTTAAAAAAGGGCACAAACCATAAAAAAGAAAAACTGATAAACTGAACTTCAGCAAAATTAAAAACCTGTGCTCCTCAAAAGACACTGTATTGATAGTAAAATGAAAAGACAACCCACAGTCTGGAAGAAAATATCTGTAAAATGTGTGTCTGATAAAGGACTAATTTCCAGATTATATAAAGAATGCTCTCAATTAATAAGAAGAAAACAACCTAATTAAAAACCAGGCAAAGATTTGCAAAACTGAAGTAGAATAATGTCAAGTAACTTGCTTACTGTCACAGAGTCAATAAGTAGCAAAACTGGAATTTGCAGGATAAGAGAACAGTAATATATAGAAGATTTATATGTTACATAATTTTTGATGGCCATAACTTTGAATATTCACCTGCTCTTCCAAGGTTTCACTTATAGATGTTGCTAGTTTCAACAGCTCTTCTGAATCTTGTTGGCATCTAGGATTCAAAATAAAACACCGCAATTTCAATGTTCTCAATTGCTATAAACAGGTCATATTCAAAACTGAAATTTAAGAAATATGTTGAAAACCTGTGGATTACAAAGTGCTTACTGACTTTAAGGTAACTGGTTTATAAATACATTACTTCAAAATTACATCAAAATCATGCTCACCTAAGAGCAGTATATAATGTTTAGTTTTAAATACACATGGCAAAAACTTTTTGCAACAATACCAGGAGGTAAAAAATTCTATAGTGGATTCATAATTTAATAATTCTCAGATTTTTTATTTTAAAAAGGTATAGCTTTTGAAGACTTCAAAATAGGAAAATTCTTATTTAGTATAACTCCATTTTTATAAATTGATCTCTCCACTCCTACCAGAAAAAAGACCAGGTCAGAAGTGTTTATACAGTTCGGTGTATCTAGTGGTATTACAATAAAAAAAAAAGTTATTTCAAACAAAGAACATTACCCAGTATTTGGCTTGCGACTATAGTTCTCCTGAAACTGGTCCAAGGCAAGCATGGCTGAGTGAATCTCTAAAGGTGCCTATTTAGAACATTAAAAATTGGTCAATATTTATTGAGTGTGTAATATGTGTCAGGCACTGTGCTAATGCTTTTAAGACATTATTTAATTTAATCATTATAATAAATGTATTAGCTTATTACTATTATCTTTATATAACAGATAAGGAAGCTGAGACTTGACTTCAAGGTCATAAAGATATATTTAAACAAAGATCTAAGGTTTTTTTCCCTCTCCCGTTGCGGAGCACAGGCTCCGGACACGCAGGCTCAGCGGCCATGGCTCATGGGCCCAGCCGCTCCGCGGCATGTGGGATCTTCCTGGACCGGGGCACAAACCCGCATCCCCTGCATCGGCAGGTGGACTCTCAACCACTGTGCCACCAAGGAAGTCCAAGATCTAAGTTTTAATCCCAGGCTCTATGACTAGTTTTTATTAGGTTATCCATATGAAACAAAGTATTACCAACTGAACAAAGGAAACAAAATGTCTGTACAAGAGCACCGAATTCTTTTTCTTTATTAACATTTACAAATTTGGAAACTGTTAATATCGAATATAATTCTTTACTTATCACAAATACATTCACTGCTACAAAACTGATCCAGTGATTTAAAAAAAACAGAATAAATGCTTCCAAAGTTTTTATGGAAGAACTATGTATTATATAAAACTCTACATGGTTCAGAAAATCTTTTAATATGATCACCTTTGCATAAATTAATGAAACCACCTTTACACTATCAAACCTGGTATATCATTATAAAAGTAAACCTTTTTCCTATTATTTTAACATTTCCATTATATAAATTCCTATTTTTAATCCTTCGGCATCAGCTCTAGATACATGAATACAACTTTTATTTTTTAAAAATCCGACAGTCTGACAGAAATCTTCATAATCCCTTACCAATCCCCACCCGCCTTTCTCAAACCTGCAAAGCATTTATTTACCTCAGGTTTGCTAAAATCCGCAATAAGGCACTTTGGATGTTTTATCTGCTTCTCTAATGGTTCCTAACAGAAAAAAACAAAACAAACAACAGAAAAAAATCCACTATTACTTCGGAGCAAGCACATGACTACTTGACAAACTACACAGAGCACTAAAAGCAATGGCTCCCTCCCAAAGGTCTGAAATAAATAAGGTTGGGCTAATATGTTTTAACTGAAATGTAAAATAGCTACCATTCACTGGTTACCACTTTTCGTATTATCACACTTTATTTTTTTAATGTTATATGCAACTAGATAACCTGTTCCAAATAGTAAATTTGGGAAGAATTGGTACAAACATTTGTATACTCGAAAAAATCTATAATCTTAGTCAAAGAGCTACCATATTTTTTTGATACCAAGTTATCAGGACTCGTTATGCCTGACATAACTTGAATAAATACCCAGTTAAAATTTTCTGTGTGGAGAAAAGGACACACCAAGCCCAAAAAAACCCAACCAACACTCCACCACCACCTCTGCCCCCCGAAAAAAACAAACCCAATCTGAAATTTACTTGAGGCATAATTAAAAATTGGAGTAAATGGCAAGAGGAAGTAATGCACAAATCTTCCTACAGCAGATTTGACTAGCTGTAGCATTTTAATCTGTTTAGCTCTAACTTTGGCTTGAACAAAACCTTGTAGAGGACTTTAGTTAATAATTGTTCTGGAAAAGAAAAGGCAGTCAAGTTAAAACCTTGAGAACTTGCAAGAAAAAACAGAGACTTATTAGACAGCTTATGCTGAGAAGTGGCCTAAGGATTTAAGCAGCAAGAGGCTCGCTGGTTCCTTGATACAAGTAGCCTCTACATTCTCTCTGTACGGATACTTACCTTTCCTTTCAATGCCAGTTTATGGAAATTATTTAACATTTCTAACATATTACACTATTTCTTTTTTCTTTTGCGGTACGCAGGCCTCTCACTGTTGTGGCCTCTCCCGTTGTGGAGCACAGGCTCCGGACGCACAGGCTCAGCGGCCATGGCTCATGGGCCCAGCCGCTCCACGGCATGTGGGATCTTCCCGGACCGGGGCACGAACCCGCGTCCCCTGCATCGGCAGGCGGACTCTCAACCACTGCGCCACCAGGGAAGCCCCTACACTATTTCTTGAAATCCAAAACATTAAAAATTTAAAAACCTGGATTAACAAATATGATAAATAAAAGAAATATTCCTTTTACTTCAAAAATGTAAATGACTGAGTAATAAAACAGAACATATACTGAATCAATGCTTATTAAATCTTTCAAATACATATTAGTTATATCTTTTGTCTTAGGAAGTAATTATAAGAAGTATAATCAACTCTTTGATGATTCACAAAGGAGTAGTTCCTTTGTGAACTATATGGATGGGTATTGTAGCTGTAAATTTTTTTGCTGCTATCAGTTTATTTCCATAGATTGATTCCATTTTCCCGAAAGTGGGTACAAATTAAAAAACAAAATCTGTTCAGCCTCTGAATTACTTTTATTGCTTTTTTTCTCCCTGCCATTCTTCTGTAAAGAAACATTTTTTTAATCAGAAAAAAAAATACTTACAAAGCAGAATGTTTTAGGAGTCTTAACTTGAACAGCTATCCCTCCATGTAAATAAGGTTCCAGTTCTCTAGTATCACCAATGCTAAAAGAAAATGGTGATACCACTAAAAGGAAGAAAAAAAAAAACCATTACATACTGATATAAGTATTTAAATTTGAAGGTTTATCACCATAAAGATGTTAATTTTTCATAGTTTACAAAATTAAGATCTCAGTATAAATCATTTTATTTGGTGGTGGGTGGAAGTGTGGGGAGCTAGACAGATTATTTTTCCCATACAAATATAAGGACTTAAGCAAAAATGGCCAAGAAAACTTGGAAGGAAAAAAAAGGAATGAGAGGTGCTTATTATTAGATATTAAAATACTTTATAAAGACTCAGTAATTAATATACTGATACTTTATATATATATAATTCATAATAATTAAAATAGTATGATACTGGTTCATGAATAGACAGGCAGACAAACAGAATAGATTATTCAGTAACAGACCCACAAGAGACACAATTAAGGTGGTACCTCAAACCAGCAAAGAAAAGATACTCAATAAATCTTTTGGAAAAAAAGCCATCTGGGAAAGTATTCCAAATGGATAAAAGTTTTAAATATCAAAAACGATGACAAAAAATTATTAGATAAGAGCATAGGAGAAAAATTGCTTTAAAACTTTGCAGTAAGGAAGGTTTTCCTAATTATGACTCAAAAGAAAAAATTGAAAGCTTTGACATCATATACACATAGAGCCATCATAAGCAAAGTCAAATGCCAAACCAGAAAAAAATTTTTGCGACTCATATTAAAAAAAAAAAAACTCAGCAAACATGCCCTATATATTAGGAGTTCTGGGGAAAAATAACAACTCAGTGAGAAAGTGGGCAAAGGACAGATGATTCACATTAAAGGAAAAAGAAATAGCTCTAAAACTTAAGAAAAGATACTTAATCTCATTCATAAAATGTAAAATGCAAATCAAAATTATACTATACCACTTTCAATCATACAGGAGACTATTCTACAATTACTGATGTGAAAAGACCATCTAGATGTTTAATTTAATGAAAAGGCAAAGGGTAGCTCTAGTCATAATATGTTACCTTGCATGTAAAAATGCATAAGGAAACCTGGAAGGGCACACAATAAACTAAGAATAGTGGACAGGTAAGAATGAGTGGGAGCCATAGGTGGGCAATAAAGTTTTCACTATAAACACTTGCCTTCTATTTTTTTTTAAATTAATTAATTAATTTATTTTTGGCTGCACTGGGTCTTCATTGTGCATGGGCTTTCTCTAGTTGCGGTGAGTGGGTCTACTCTTCATTGCGGTGCATGGGATTCTCATTGTGGTGGCTTGCCTTGTTGTGGAGCACGGGCTCCAGGTGTGCAGGCTTCACTAGTTGTGGCATGCGGGCTCAGTAGTTGTGGCTCGCGGGCTCTAGAGTGCAGGCTCAGCAGTTGTGGTGCATGGGCTTAGTTGCTCCGTGGCATGTGGTATCCTCCCGGATAAGGGATCGAACCCATGTCCCCTGCATTGGCAGGTGGATCCTTAACCACTGTACCACCAGGGAAGTCCCCCTTCTATTGTTTTTGAACGATTTGCTTATTCACAAAATTAAATTAAATAAACAAGGTTTATATATTAAGTAGACAGAAAAGGTCAGCAGAGTAAACATCAAACTTAGCTGCTGTTACTTCTGGAGTAGAGGGGAGGTCTGAACTAGTACTCATTTTTAACTCTACCTAAACATAAATATATATATATCTAGAATAAGCATATATTGTTTTAGCTATTTAAAAATGTTTTTCAAATAACAGAAAATTACTTTAGAGCAGTAAGTACCAACTAATAAATGTTAAGAAAAAAAAAGTTTCATAAACTGCTACTCTATTCAAATATTCTCTCTCTGCCCGAAGAATTTTTGGTACAAAATGTGGGTTTTATTTTCATTCCTTGATATCCAGTGGCTTCTCCTGTTAATATATACATATAGCCTCAAGATGCAGATCCAGCACCGCAATCCACCATTGCATGGCCCCCAACACAACAAAGGATAGTCCTAAATAGTTGAGTCAATTTATGCAAAAACAGATAAAAATTCTTTAATATCAGTGATCTCAATCTATATTTTACATATTTAGATACAGTCTGGGAAACAATCCAACAGTTTTGTTACCAAAGATTTTTTTTTTTAATATTTATTTATTTGGTTGCGCCGGGTCTTAGTTGCAGCAGGTGGGCTCCTTAGTTGTGACTCGTGGACTCCCTAGTTGTGGCATGCAAACTTTTAGTTGCGGCACGCATGTGGGATCTAGTTCCCTGACCAGGGATCAAACCCTGGCCCCCTGCACTGGCAGCAGAGTCTCAACCATTGTGCCACCAGGGAACTCCCCAAAGATTCTTAAATATAGATCCAAAGTTGTTTTGGTATAAAGAGTTCGTAACAGGGACTGATTTTTTTTTTTTTCTCTCCTAAGGATCCATCTCGTAGTCATGAAAAGAAAAATAAAAGTAATCCATTTACTAGTCTATACACTAATCACATAATTATACTTTTAGATGCCCTAAAGATAAAACTGAATCACTCTCAACTGAACAGGTGTAAACATGCTGTCTCTGAGTTACAAGACATCTAGCAATGTCTTTAACTCTTTTAAACATGGCTGGAGGAAAATCACAAACTACACAGACTAACGCTGCTATAAATTCATTATTTTCAACTTCAAATGGATCCTAAATGAAGCCTGATGATTTTTCGATTTTTTAAAATGTTTATTCTCCTCAAATCTCTGGCCTTACCACCTTACCTCTCCTTTGGGTCATGATTTCATCTCAGTCCACTGACAAAACATTCCTACAGCTTCTTGCCAATAAATCCACAAACCTGCCTGCAGTAACATCCATTCATCCCTTTATCCAAGCCACTGAACAAAAACATATATCTTCACTTGAATACTTCACTGTCACCTCACCCAACAAGCCTAGACTGTACTCATTATCTCTCTCCAAAACCTGCTCCTCTTCTTGCACTCCCTAATGTGTAAATAAGGTGCCAGAATCTTCACTCACCTACCATAAAGTTTTCTCTTAAATGTCTTAAGACTCTTGCTATCTCAACTCCCACTGTCACCCCTGCTATATTATATCTTTAAGTTCTTTGAATTCTATCTTGCTTCTTACTGTTTGTCTCTGCACAGAATATTCTTTTCATCATCTTCGTAAGCCAATGCAATCAATTTTAATCAAGATACCCTGTCCCCACTGCTGCTGTACCAAAAGTGAGTAGGTTTCCTTGCTAAGGTTAGAGTTCCCAGAATGCCTTTTCTCTCTTTATACCATCACTGCTGAATGTTAGTATCCCCTCACCTGGATTAAATGTCTTGAGGCCAAGAATTGGATCATGTCTGTCTGAGCTGATGGTGTGTTCTTGACACTGAGTATAGTGTCTGAACTGTAAACATGCTGAATAATGGATAAGTATAAATGAATTAATAAAACACATAAACTTACCAGTTATTTGTTGTGTAGATCCATTTAAGCCTGTCATTCCATTAATTTCTCGAAATGTTAGGAATTGTCCTGTTTCAAGTTTGTGAGGACGATTTTCAAGGCAAGTGACAATGCCAGGATTAGCCTAGAAATAAGAGTAATATACTAAAAAACAAGTCCATGTATTCCTTTTTTGTACAAATTCCAAATCTCACACAAAAAGGAACATATTATCATAAAATTCTCAAAATAACCAAAATTCCAAGCCATTCTTCTCCTTCCATATTAAAAGCAATGCTTTAAAGAATTGTAACAAAATAGTGACTTATCATTTTATTATGTGATTTTCAAACTTATTTTATTATGAATGTTTAAAATATAATTTCTGTGTTTGGGGGAAACAGATTCCACAAGGGAGTTCAAATATTTCACAGATGCAAAGATTCTTGTGATTTATAAAAACATTCAAAGTGACTGAATGGTAAGTTTCAAAGTCATTCATGACAGACTCTGTACATAAAAGATGAGTCTAACTTTGAAGATCAAAGAAATGTAAGAACAGAGGATGGAAATTTAAAGCCAGGAAAGTGGTAGTTTAAAGCTTATCCAACACTTTAAAGCAAAGAAATATTATGTATCCCTGCTTATCAAGATAAAAACAGGAAGGAATTGGCTTAACTCACCTAAAAGGTGGATGAGATAGGTCAGACACCAGGAAATTTCCTAACTGCATATAATCCATCACATTGCTTGAATAATGTGATAATAATTTAATTTACATAAAAACTAATAGAATTATAATTCTCTCTTTCATAAGTATGTAGATTCTAAAAATTCTCTTGCTGTTTAAGGGTTTGAGAAATACAATTATGATCACAAACATGTAGATAAAATTAATGTAATGTGGGTTTACTAATATCTCAACAAGAACAGAATTCATAAGGACTTTAAGGAGAAATAATTTACAGATAAGTTAAATGGGAACATTCATGATATTTTTCTAATTTTTTATGGATAACCTCCATATTTCCTGCACTAGTCAATAAAAGACAATATCAGTGCAATACAAGATCCCTTGGAGCTTATTCTAACTCTATAATATTCTTAGGGACAAACCAACAATAACTAGAGAAGGTAAAAGGCTGAACAATAACCATTCTGTAAGCAAAGAGATACACAAAATGATTTTTCAATGAATTTTTTCTTAAAAAGGGGTGAGAAAGGCAACATTACACTGGCTTTAAAAAGAAAGCATAAAGATAAAATCACAAATACTATTCAGTCAAAGTTTATTATCATTTCCTTATGTTTGGTTTCTTTTGAGCTTTAATGTAAATTGATCATTAAGAGTGCAAATAAAGTTAATGATTTAGGCTAAACTACAGAAAAAGTAGTAAAAATGGATCATAATAATTTCTCCAATTCTTTCAGGGAATAAAAAATTAAGCTTGCATGATATTAAGAGAACATGGTTAGAAAATTCAGAGTTTTTGATTTGAAGGTTAATTAACTCTTAAACTTTTCTCATCCTCCAAATAATGTTTTAGAAATATAACAAATTAGAAAAGCTTTTGTTTATGATGACTTAAGTGTTCATCTTCCTGGAGTCAGAGTGTTGGGCCAAGTGACTTATTACATACTTAGTACATCTATGATCTGACAAATCAACAGTTCAGTAAACACTGACTCACAATTCATGTCCCACAGGAACATGACAGAGAACAAAATTAAAATTAATGACATAAGCAAATGTTCATCAATTGTTAAAAAATGTTAGATGGAACCCAGAATACTCTCTCTTAATATTCTAACTTCAATTTTAAACAAATAAAAAATACTGCATATTACAATATTTTGCTAATATCACCTTTTAAAAAATAGTTTTCACATCAACTTAAAAAAATCAATCATATACATATACAATAATATATGTATATAATCATACTTGCGTTATATTTGAAATGAAAATCTCTTTTGGTTCCTCTCCTGTTGTATCTAAAACTTCAAATTCGTCACCGAAATCACAAAACAACCGTGACCAAATTCCATGTATATCTGCACTGATGAACTGTGAAATGAAGAAACAAGTTCAAGCTTATACATTTATATAAAGAAAAAAAAACCCTCAACTATCTTAGGCCTTTTGGTGACAATTTTATTTATAATTAAGCATATTATTTGAGGTATAAAGTGACCACAAATATGATAATTTGTTTGTAAATTGGTTTTGGAATCAAGGATTTTGATATTTCGGACTGGATATCTAGTGTTAACAAAATTAGAAGCAACATCAGCACACCATCATTGTACATTCTATAATTTTTAAATAACAAAAATTCGTGCCTTGCCCTAAAAATCAAGCACAGAATATAAGAAAGATAACTTGGTTTGACAGTCTAGCAGTGAATTCTTACTTTTCATTTTAGAAAAGAAGAATGGAGTGTCCATTCACCAAAAGTGGTAGAGTTGAAGGAAAATAAAACAGCTAAAAACTCAGAGTGGCGTCAACAGGAAAGGGGCTGAGGTACTAACAGTGCACATCGAAATTATGAAAGGTAAGAATCAGATTCTTAAACACAATCATAAATGTTTTATTGAAAGTGATTTTTATAACATTCTCCAGTCTAAGAAAATGTAAAGAAATCATTTTTGTGCTCAGTTAGTTTTAGACATACTGATAATAAAGAAAAAGTCTTAATCTGTAACACATATGATCCTGTATAAGGTGATATTTTTCTAACAAAAACTAAAGCCAATCATATTTGGGCATAAGAACGTAGCCCATTAAAATAATTTATACCACCTATTATATGAGGTAGTGAAATAGCTAACAGAAGACTACCTCCTACCTGATCATGCACTGCCTTTACTATCAAAATAGGTACCTACAGCATTTTTTATGAGACATAAAACTGAGAAGAAATTTATAAGCTTTTTTTTTAAGTTTAAAAGCTGCAAACTCAAGGACAATTTCTTTCTTTGCAAAACAACTTTAAAGTATGAATATATGCATCAATCACATAAAGATTTTACTTTACAACCTTGTGTAATTATTTTGTAAAACTTTTTTTTTTTTTTTTTTTTTTTGCGGTACGCAGGCCTCTCACTGCTGTGGCCTCTCCCGTTGCGGAGCACAGGCTCCGGATGCGCAGGCCCAGCGGCCATGGCTCATGGGCCCAGCCGCTCTGCGGCATGCGGGATCCTCCCGGACTGCGGCACGAACCCGTGTCCCCTGCATCGGCAGGTGGACTCCCAACCACCGCGCCACCAGGGAAGCCCTATTTTGTAAAACTTTTGTGTTCTGTTCTAAGTTTACTGACTACTCTGTCTTATTCATCTACTTAATTTAATTTGTAAAACAACACAAATGTTCTACAGAGTATAAATATGCTATGTAAGTACCACAATCCAAAGATTTTCAGCACATCTATTTTATACAGTATGATGATAGTTTAGTGCCTATCTCAAAGGAACAAATAGCATTTTCCTTTTGCCAAAGGAACAAAGGACCCCACGAAGGAGGTGGAGTTAGTAATATGTATGCAGTTGTAGGGGATGCAGACCTTTTTCCATTCTTCTCATCTAGACCTCTTTCCATTCTTCTCAATGTCATCACTACTTAACAATACCTAATTACTCTGAACAAAAATCTAGGAGTCATTCTTTATCATTCTTTCCTTCACAACTCTTATTCATCCATTCTCAATCCCATTAGTCTGTTTTTACAAAAGATACCTCGAATTCAATGACTTCTCACACTCTCTATTCCCATCAAGGCACAAGTATCTCTCACTTGGACTACTTACTGCATTAGCCCCTAACTGGTCTAGCCACCTCTACTCTACTGCTACAATTCAACAGTTCTCTTTCTTTTTGGTTTCACGATCCCTTCACATTCTTAAAAATTACTGATGACCCAATTAGATTTTATTTATGTGGGTTATACCTACTGATATTTACTGTGTTAGAAAGTAAAACCAAGAAACACTTAAAAGACAAGAACACACACACACTTTCAATTAGCTGTCAGAGCAATAATATCACCACATATCAAGTAGACTTTGTAAACTCTATTGCACCCCATAAGAGAATCAGAGTGAAAAAAGCAAATAACATTTCAGTAATATTATAATAGTTTGACTTTGCAGACCCTATGAAAGGGTCTCAGGGACCCTCAGTGTCCTTGGACCACACTTCGAAAACCAAAATTAAAAAGTATTATTGATTGTCCTCATGTAAAAAGTTTCTTATATAACTCACTGAAAAGCTATAAATTCTAATACTGAAAGTGCTTTTCCTTTGGTAAACTATGTGTCATTATTAAGTGATACTACTACCTTTATTGGAGGGCACTGAGAACGGCAAAAGTCATTGATCTTCTTCTGAAATGATAGTTTGATCTCAGTCAATACTACACACTGTTGAGAAGAATACAAGAATTAAAGATTAAAAAATAAACAATTATTTTGGTAATGTACAACTTCTAAATCAGAAGCATTTCAGTTTGCACTATGCTAAAAATACCTTGTTTTCTTGGTAAAAAATACTATCATATTGTACTCCATTTTAAGGTCAATACCTTCAGAGGTACAGAGTAGCAAAAGTAAAAGTAACATATACAGCCATCTCTAGGTATCTGCAGGGGATTGGTTCTAGAACTCCCTGTGGATACCAAAATCTGCAGATACTCAAGTCCCTTACATAAAATGTCATAGTATATACAGGACAAAACCTGCCCACACTAAATTCAATTATCATCACAATTAGAAGCAAACCTTAATATCCTATGTGGCATTTACACAACCCAAATGGTTGGAGGTTTTTTTTTTGTTTTTTTTTTCCGGTACGTGGGCCTCTCACTGTTGTGGCCTCTCCCATTGCGGAGCACAGGCTCTGGACGTGCAGGCTCAGCGGCCATGGCTCACGGGCCCAGCCGCTCCGCGGTATGTGGGATCCTCCCGGACCGGGGCACGAACCTGTGTCCCCTGCATTGGCAGGCGGACTCTCAACCACTGCACCACTAGGGAAGCCCCTTGGAGATTTTATTTTACCTGTTACTGCCATGGAAATGCTTAGTCATCAAAATATTAATTAAATGCTAGCTTAAAACAATTACATTTTCAAAGAGATACATTAGTTGGCTGAGCTTTCTTTTACTTTTACTGCAGAGATTCAACAGATTCACAATATTACAACTTTTATTTATGACAGTGCCACCAAGTTCTGTTATTTAAGATAGCAAATTATAATTTTCAATGCTTACTTTAGTTTTTTATCATCACCCTGTGAGATAAGTAGAGAAGGTTTTATAATTAGATTTTATCATAGCTAACTTAAACTCATAAAGGTCAAATATTTTCTTAGGGTCATTTATCTATCAAGTGGCAAAAGCAGGTTGACACTCTCAGTCCAGAGCTTTCCTTACTGCTGGTTTCCATGAAATGGATAACTTAGTTTCACTACAAATAACCAGGTATGGATTTAGTTTTATCTAGCTTACAATAGGGTGTGATTCCTACAGAGCGGTAATCCTCCATCGATCTCTTACTGTTTATATATCTCTCACTGGGTATACCACGAATGCAAGGCTCTGACCATTCTTTACGTGGGCTGTTTCTCAGGTTTGTATTTGCCTTGTGCAGACTTGAGAAATGAGGTGATGTCTCCCTCTGGGACAAAGCGCAAGCTTGTTCACTGCTTGCTATAAAACAGCAAGTTCCCCAAGCTCAATGTTCCTTTCCTCTAAAGGAACCCACTACATGTGCAGGCATCCACTGAGCCCTCTGCACTGCACAGGTGGGATTTGGAGGAATGCAGGAGGAAACAAGGCAAATATCATGCTCACACATTTACCATGCTCTAAGTAATAAAGTCCTTAGTCTCTGATCCAGGAATCTCATGTTTTCTGCCAGCATCCATGAAACTGTAACAGGCTAACTTACTGGCTTGCAATTAGGGTAAAATCAAATCCTATTAGACCCAGTACATACTGAGTCTAATTTGTGTTTCATCAATACTAGAAAATTCTCAACCATAATTTGAATATGACTTTTTCTAGAAGTCCAATCTCACGAATTAGACCTTTTTATTCAAGCTCTCATTTCTTTTAATTTCTCTTTAGTATATTCTCTTATTACTGTGAGCTGTAGTTTTTATTTTTAGATTTAATTCTATTTATTTATTTATTTTGGCTGCGTTGGGTCTTCGTTGCTGTGCGTGGGCTTTCTCTAGCTGTGGCAAGCAGAGGTTGCTCTTTGTTGCTGTATGCAGGCTTCTCATTGTGGTGGCTTCACTTCTTGCAGAGCACGGGCTCTAGGCGTGGGGGCTTCAGTAATTGCAGCACACGGGCTCAGCAGTTGTGGCACATGGGCTCTAGAGCACAGGCTCGGTAATTGTGGTGCACGGGCTTAGATGCTCTGCAGCATGTGGGATCTTCCCGGACGAGGGCTCAAACCCCTGTCCCCTGCACTGGAAGGTGGATTCTTATCCACTGCACCACCAGGGAAGTCCCTGTGGTTTCACTAATCTCCTCAGCTCTATCTTTCGATTTATTAATTCTTATTCCAGTTGTATCTATCCACTATTTAATATATTCATTGTTTTAATTTTTAGGACTATATTTTTCATTTCTAAAAGTTCTATTTGGTTATATCTGCCTGATTGCTTTCAATAGTGTCTTATTTTCCTGTTGTATATTTAATCCCTTCTTGTAAGATTTAGTCTGTTTGAACATCTATATTTTATAGTCCCTATCCAATAATTCTATTGTCTGAAATTCTTGGAGGTTTAATTCTATTGTTTGTTATATCCACTGACTCTTGATCATGCTGAACTGCTTTTTCCTGTCTTATTATTTTGTATTATGAACACAGCCTCATAGGAGCTTTACATATTAGAATATACTGTGGCCTGGTTGAGGGTATATGCCTCTAGATCTTCTGTTTCTGTCTGGCATTCCAGCATATCACCAGCTTAGTACTATGCTTTGTGTGTGTGTGTGTGTGTGTGTGTGTGTGTGTGTGTGTGTGTCAAGATATTTATTGTGTACATGATAGTTTACTGTCTTTTTCAAATTCTAAGCCCTGTATAATTCATTCACTCATTAGGCTAAAAGAGGCCTTAGGAAGTTATTCAATATAATCTCCTGAATGCAGGCAAGTCTACATGATAATGTGCATAGAAGTAAAATCAAGACTTAAAATCTTTAAAATCACAAGGCACCTTCACAGCTTTCTCAATCACACTTGTTTCAAGACATAACAATCATCTCAAATATGTTATACACAAAAAATTACTGATCGGACATTCACAAAATATGCTTTGAATGAAAATAACATAGCAACAATTCACTCAGAGACACCTATATGGCAAAAACTATACCACAATACAAATCAGAAATAAGAGTTTAGGGTGAAAATTTGAAAAAGGTACAAATTTAAGGGCTGATAACCTAACTTTTCTTAAACTTACTGCTCTCTGTCTCCAAAGTTGTGCTATATCAATGACAGTCTTCCACAGTGCCTCTTCTCTATAAAAGGTGAATATACCAAAACCAGTCCAACTGGGTAGTCACAGATTGTAACTAATGCAAGTCAGTTTTGTAAGGTGTATTTGATATTCCATCTACATAACCAGGAACTGTCTTAAATAATAACCATCCTATATTTAACCACAACCATAAATCTCATTCTGAATCAATTGAAGAAAATGCCCCAAAATTCTGATTTAATTCAATTTGAAAACCAATTCATTTCCATATAAACCATTTTTTAAAAAAGAAGCTGGAATAACATTCTGAATTATTCATAATCCTGGGAAATCATTAACTTGGGCAGTGGTTGGAAACAGCATAAAAGAAATTATCAACCAACTTCTCTCACCCCTTATGTAAGAAAGAAACGTTACTTTAATAGTTAAGAAGGCAATGAATTGGCTGACAAGGGCCCATGGTCTATGGATGAATCTAGAGATAGAATTAGGGAATGGGACACCAACTTGTGTTGAGATGTAGAATCTTCAATATTTACCAAATCTTTTCCAGAGGTAATACCTTTGCTGGCTTGTCTTTCTTTTTTTCTCTCTGGTGAAACTATAAATTCTGAACTACCAATGATCAATTTCTGTGACATTTCCACCACTGACACTGGAAAAAGCTTTGTTTTACAAAAAAATACACAAAGTACATTTTTCTGAGAAGCAGATGAACAGTTGGGGTATTCTGTGGAGTTTTTTTACCACAGCTGCTAACAGCCATTTGCTTAACTCTGCAACAAAAGCAACTTGAAAGAAAGACGTTTCCACAGTTTGAGGAAAAGAATCAGACCAAGAAGGATAAGGGAAGCTGATGGAGAAAACTGTAACTTCCAAATGGTGAGGTCCTTAGGTTAATGATGCACTAGACTTACAGTCACACATTAGAGTTCACTCAGTATGACAGACTCTAGGTCTATCTACCTCACTACAAATAACTCAATTTCGTTTCCTTTTATGGCTGAGTAATATTCCACTGTATATATGTGCCACATCTTCTTTATCCATTCATCTGTTGAGGGACACTTAGGGTGCTTCCATGTCCTGGATAGTGTAAATAGAGCTGCAATGAACATTGTGGTACATGACCCTTCTTGAACTATGGTTTTCTCAGGGTATACGCCCAGTAGTGGGTTTGCTGCGTCATATGGTAGTTCTATTTTTAGTTTTCTAAGGAACCTCCATACTGTTCTCCATAGTGGCTGTGTCAATTTACATTCCCACCAACAGTGCAAGAGGGTTCCCTTTTCTCCACACCCTCTCCAACATTTAATGTCTGTAGATTTTTTTGATGATGGCCATTCTCACCGGTGTGAGGTGATAGCTCATTGTACTTATGATTTGCATTTCTCTAATGATTAGTGATGTTGAGCATCCTTTCATGTGTTTGTTGGCAATCTGTATATCTTCTTTGGAGAAATATCTATTTAGGTCTTCTGCCCATTTGGGGATAGGGTTGTTTTTTTGATATTGAGCTGCATGAGCTGCTTGTATATTTTGGAGATTAATCCTTTGTCAGTTGCTTTATTTGCAAATATTTTCTCCTATTCTGAGAGTTGTCTTTTCGTCTTGTTTATGTTTTCCTTTCCTGTGCAAAAGCTTTTAAGTTCCATTAGGTCCCATTTGTTTATTTTTGTTTTTATTTCCATTTCTCAAAGAGGTGGGGTCAAAAAGGATCTTGCTGTGACTTACATCACAGAGTGTTCTGCGTATGTTTTCCTCTAAGAATTTTATAGTGTCTGGCCTTATATTTAGGTCTCTAATCCATTTTGAACTTATTTTTGTGTATGATGTTAGGAATTGTTCTAATTTCATTCTTCTACATGTAGCTGTCCAGTATTCCCAGCACCACTTATTGAAGAGGCTGTCTTTTCTCCACTGTATATTCTTGCCTCCTTTATCAAAGATAAGGTGATCATATGTGCATAGATTTACCTCTAGGCTTTCTATCTTGTTCCATTGATCTATATTTCTGTTATTGGCCAGTACCATACTGCCTTGATTACTGTAGCTTTGTAGTATAGTCTGAGGTCAGGGAACCTAATTCCTCCAGCTCCGTTTTCATTTCTCAAGATTGCTTTGGCTATTTGGGGCCTTTTGTGTTTCCATACAAATTGTGAAATTTTTTGTTCTAGTTCTATGAAAAATGCCAGTGGTAGTTTGATAGGGATTGCACTGAATCTGTAGATTGCTTTGGGAAGTAGAGTCATTTTCACAATTTTGATTCTTCCAATCCAAGAACATGGTATATCTCTCCATCTGTTTGTATCATTTTTAATTTCTTTCATCAGTGTCTTATAATTATCTGCATACAGGTCTTTTGTCTCCTTAGGTAGGTTTATTCCTGATATTTTATTCTTTTTGTTGCAATGGTAAATGGGAGTGTTTCCTTAATTGCTCTTTCAGATTTTTCATCATTAGCGTATAGGAATGCAAGAGATTTCTGTGCATTAATTTCATATCCTGCTACTTTACCAAATTCATTGATTAGCTCTAGTAGTTTTCTGGTAGCATCTTTAGGATTCTCTATGTATACTATCATGTCATATGCAAACAGTGACAGTTTTACTTCTTTTCCGATTTGGATTCCTGTTATTTCTTTTTCTCCTCTGATTGCTGTGGCTAAAACTTCCAAAACTAAGTTGAATAACAGTGGTGCGAGTGGGCAACCTTTTCTTGTTCCTGATCTTAGTGGAAATGGTTCCAGTGTTTCACCATTGAGAACAATGTTGGCTGTGGGTTTGTCCTACATGGCCTTTATTATGTTGAGGTAGGTTCCCTCTATGCCCACTTTCTGGAGAGTTTTTATCATAAATGCATGTTGAACTTTGTCGAAAGCTTTTTCTCCACCTTTTTTTTCTTTTTTTTTTTTTGCGATACGCAGGCTTCTCACTGTTGTGGCCTCTCCCGTTGTGGAGCAACAGGCTCCGGACGCACAGGCTCAGTGGCCATGGCTCATGGGCCCAGCCGCTCCAGGGCATGTGGGATCCTCCTGGACCGGGGCACGAACCTGTGTCCCCTGCATCGGCAGGCGGACTCTCAACCACTGCGCCACCAGGGAAGCCCTCTCCATCTATTGAGATGATCATATGGTTTTTCTCCTTCAATTTGTTAATATGGTTTATCACATTGATTGATTTGCATATATTGAAGAATCCTTGCATTCCTGGGATAAACCCCACTTGATCATCGTGTATGATCCTTTTAATGTTCTGCTGGATTCTGTTTGCTAGTATTTTTTGAGGATTTTTGCACCTATGTTCATCAGTGATAATGGCCTATAGTTTTCTTCTTTTGTGACATCTTTGTCTGGTTTTGGTATCAGAGTGATGGTAGCCTCGAAGAATGAGTTTGGGAGTGTTCCTCCCTGTGCTATATTTTGGAAGAGTTTGAGAAGGATAGGTATTAGCTCTTCTCTAAATGTTTGATAGAATTCACCTGTGAAGCCATCTGGTCCTGAACTTTTGTTTGTTGGAAAATTTTTAATCAGTTTCATTTTCAGGGCTTGTGATTAGATTGTTTATATTTTCTATTTCTTCCTGGTTCAGTCACGGAAGGTTGTTACTTTTGTAAGAATTTTTCGTTTTTCCAGGTTGTCCATTTTATTGGCATATAATGGCTTGTAGTAATCTCTCATGATCCTTTGTATTTCTTCAGTGTCAGTTGATACTTCTTTTCATGTCTAATTCTATTGATTTGAGTCTTCTCCCTTTTTTTCTTGATGAATCTGGCTGACAGTTTATCAATTTTCTTTAACTTCTCAAATAACCAGCTCTTTGTTTTATTGATCTTTGCTATTGTTTTCATTTCTTTTTCATTTCTTTTTGGATCTGATCTTTGTGATTTCTTTCCTTCTGCTAACTTTGGGTTTTTTTCTTCTTCTTCCTCTAATTGCTTTAGGTGTAAGGTTAGGCTGTTTGAGATTTTTCTTGTTTCTTGAGGTAGGATTGTATTGCCATAAACTTCCCTCTTAGAACTGCTTTTGTTCCATCCCATAGGTTTTGGGTCGTTGTCACTTGGTTATTTAGTAGCATACTGTTTAGTCTCCCCAAGTGTTCGTATTTTTTAGTTTTTTTTTCCTGTAATTGATATCTAGTCTCATGCCATTGTGGTCCAAAAAGATATCTGATACAATTTCAATATTCTTAAATTTACCAAGGCTTGATTTGTGACCCAAGATATGGTCTATCCTGGAGAATGTTCCATGAGCACTTGAGAAGTGTATTCTGCTGTTTTTGGATGGAATTTCCTAAAAATTTTAGGTCTATCTTCTTTAATGTATCATTTAAAGCTTGTGTTTCCTTATTTATTTTCATTTTGGATGATCTGTCCATTGGTGAAAGTGGGGTGTAAATATCCCCTACTATGATTGTGTTACTGTTGATTTCCCCTTTTACAGCTGTTAGCATTTGGCTTATGTATTGAGGTGCTCCTATGTTGGGCGCATAAATATTTACAATTCTTATATCTTCTTGGATTGATCCCTTGATCATTATGCAGTGTCCTTCTTTGTCTCTTGTAATAGTCTTGTTTTCATGTCTATTTTGTGGATATGAGAATTGCTACTCCAGCTTTCTTTTGATTTCCATTTGCATGGAATATCTTTTTCCATCCCCTCACTTTCAGTCTGTATGTGCTCCTAGGTCTGAAGTGGGTCCCTTGTAGTCAGCATATTGTTTCTGTATCCATTCAGCCAGTCTATATCTTTTGGTTGGAGCATTTAATCCATTTACATTTAAGGTAGTTATCAATATATATGTTCCTACTGCCATTTTCTTAATTGTTCTGTGTTTGTTATTGTAGGTCTTTTCCTTTTCTTGTGTTTCCTGCCTAGAGACTTTCCTTTAGCATTCGTTGTAAAGCTGGTTTGGTTTGCTGTATTCTCTTACCTTTTGCTTCTCTATAAAGGTTTTAATTTTTCTGTCGAAACTGAATGAGATCCTTGCTGGGTAGAATAATCTTGGTTGTAGGTTTTTCTCCTTCATCACTTTAAATATGTCCTGCCACTCCCTTCTGGCTTGCAGAGTTTCTGCTGAAAGATCAGCTGTTATCCTTATGGGGATTCCCTTCTAGGTTATTTGTTGCTTTTCCCTTGCTGCTTTTAATATTTTTTCTTTGTACCTAATTTTTGATAGTTTGATTAATATGTGTCTCGGTGTGTTTCTCTTTGGGTTTATCCTGTATGGGACTCTCTGAGCTTCCTGGACTTGACTATTTCCTTTTTCATGTTAGGGAAGTTTTCAACTATAGTCTTCAAATATTTTCTCAGACACTTTCTTTTTCCCTTCTTCTTCTGGGACCCCTATAATTCAAATGTTGGTGTGTTTAATGTTGTCCCAGAGGTCTCTGAGACTGTCCTCAATTCTTTTCACTCATTTTTCTTTATTTTGCTCCCTGGCAGTTATTTCCACCATTTTACCTTCCAGCTCACTTATCCGTTCTTCTGCCTCAGTTATTCTGCTATTGATTCCTTCTAGAGTATTTTTAATTTCATTTATTGTGTTGTTCATCACTGTTTGTTTGCTCTTTAGTTTTTCTAGACCCTTGTTAAATGTTTCTTGTATTTTCACCATTCTGTTTCCTAGATTTTGGATCATCTTTACTATCATTACTCTGAATTCTTTTTCAGGTAGGTTGCCTATTTTGTCTTCATTTATTTGGTATTGTAGGTTTTTACCGTGCTCCTTCATCTGTAACACATTTTTTTGCCTTTCTTTTTTTTTTTTTTTGATGGGTGGGGTTGTATTCCTGTCTTACTGGTTGTTTGGCCTGAGGCGTTCCAACACTGGAGTTTGCAGGCAGTTGGATAGAGCCGGGTCTTGGTGCTGAGATTAGAACCTCCGGGAGGCCTCACTCTGATTAATATACCCTGGGGTTTGAGGTTCTCTGTTAGTCCAGTGGTTTGGACTCAGAGCTCGCACCACAGGAGCTTGGGCCCAACCTCTGGAATAGGAACCAACATCCTACAAGCTGCAGGGCGTGGCAAAAAAAAAAAAGAAAGATTAAAAAGCAGTACAATATCAAAGAATAAAAAACAAAATAAATTTAGAAAGATAAAAAATATATTAGGAAAAATAAAAATATAATTGGGGCTTCCCTGGTGGCGCAGTGGTTGAGAGTCCGCCTGCCGATGCAGGGGACACGGGTTCATGCCCCGGTCCGGGAAGATCCTACATGCCGTGGAGTGGCTGGGCCCGTGAGCCATGGCTGCTCAGCCTGCGCTTTCGGAGCCTGTGCTCCGCAACGGGAGAGGCCACAACAGTGAGAGGCCTGCGTACCGCAAAAGAAAAAAATAAAATAAAATAATTGAAACAACTGCCAGAAGGTAAAATAAAACCATAACAGAAAAAGAAAGGGGCTGGGCAGGGGGCAGGGGAACAAGCCAAAAGAAGAGAACAATAAGTATAAAGAATAAAATAAAATTAGAAAAATAAAAGATTAGGAAAAATAAAATATAAATGAATGAACAACAGTGAATCAACAAGGTAGAATAGAACTTCAATCTAAAAGAGGAAAAAGGAAAAGAGGAAAAAAATGAAGAAAAAAATAGCCTTGGCTATGGGGTCGGAGTTTAGGCAGGGATGGAACTTAGGCAGGCGTGGGGTTAGGGTGGGGCGGGACCTAGGCCGGTGCGGGGGGTGACGTTTGAGCATTGGACCGAGCCTAGGCTCAGGACCCACACAGCTGGAAAAGGCCTTGGGAGCGGGGCTTAGGCAGGGTGACGTTCAAGTGTGGGGCGGGGCCTCTGCTTAGGACCCAGTCTGTGGGGCTTCCTCCCGTCCTCATAGACGTCCGTGGTCCACCACCGGTGCTTGGTAGGTGCCCTAGTTGTGCAGAGACATGAATTCTGCATCCTCCTAGTCCACCATCTTGATTCCGCCCTCTGCCGAGTACTTTCTTGCTTCAGTTTCTGATATATCCATTTCCCAGGGCCATCGGGCAGGCTGGCTCCTGACTGGTGCGCACACTCATGCTGGTGGTCACGAAGACCGGAATTCTGCACCTGGAGAAACTTTTCGGCCGGCCAGGCAGCCACAGGGAGGTGGACAGGGGCAGTACTATGTTTTATGTTAAGTTCTCAGCTTGCGAAATTTTAGAATATAACGGATTATAAAGTTTACTCCAAACTTATGTGAGGGCAGGCCTATCGTTATGAACTCCCAGAGAAGATCTTTTTTTTAATTCAGAGCTCAAAAGAAAACAGACAAGCTTCTTGTTCTGATGGGCAAAGATTGTTCTTCTACACCCTTTCATTAAGGGTGTAGCTTTCTGAGGTTCCAGAGAGCTACAAAAGGTGGTATGTCTCAATTACACTTTTCCATCATACATAGACAAATTTTTATCGTTTTTGTGTGACCATTAATTCACAAGAAATGTGGTTACTGATACAGGCAAACCCTGTCCCTGAAAATGACCACAGCCAAAAGTTAACTGGTCTTCTGTTAGCTACCTATTCATTTTTGGTCTCTGAGCACCTCCCTTACATATTCTGACCTCATGTAATCATTGAAAAGGAAGTCTATTAAGCAATTCTATTGTAGACAGTCTATGAAGCATCTTTGTAGCAGGATGGATTTCAAGCTATCCAGTCAAGAATGGAAGTCTACACTGATTCTTAAGTGGGTGTGATATTATGATTATAGTAAGAAATATGTATTTTGGTCTTCATCCAAGGTTCCTGCCACATAGCTCCTACCACACTTGTAATTTCCTATATAAGAGCTATAGGTGCATCTTTTGTTATAATATTTAGTTTTGTCCTATTTCCTGAAATAGCTTCAGAGTGATAAAGAGGAAGTGAATGTCTTGTTATTCATAACAAGCCCTTTCAGCCACACCTGAGTTTATGTTAATGAGGAGACTTTTGGAAAGCCCCTAAGGATGGGGGCTGGTTGTTAGAGGAACCAACCTTAGTATGTGAGGTTCAGAACTTTCAGCCGTATCTCCCAGACCTCTGGGGCTGGAGACTGACTTAATCACCAACGGCCAATGTGTTACTCATTCATGCTTACATAATGAAGCCTCCACAAAAATCCCTGAACCAGGAGCTTAAGAGAGCTTCCAAGCTTGTGAACATGGCATACCTGGAGAGGGCATGGGAGCTTGGCAACCCTTTCCCCATACCTTGACCTATGAATCTCTTCTATCTGGCAGTTCCTGAGTTATAGCCTTTTACAAAAAACTGGTGATCTAGTAAGTAAACTCTTTTCCTGAGTCTGTGTGCTGCTCTGGCAAATTAACTGAACCTGAGGAACGGGATGTGGAAACCTCTGACTTATAGCCAGTCCTCAGAAGCACAGGTAACAACCTGGACTTGAAATTGGAGTCAGAAAGGGGTTGGAGGGTGTGGGTTCTTGTGGGACTGAGCCCTTAACCTGTGGAATCTAACACTATTTCTCCAGGCAGACAGTATCAGAACTGGATTAAACTGCAGGACACCAAGCTAGGTGTCCAGAGAGTTGGAGAACTGTTTGGTGCTGGGGGGAAAACCCACATGCATATAGTCACACAAGTGCCAGAAGTATTGAGATCTTAAAGAAACACAGGAGTGCTTTTCCCTAGACGATGGATAACATCATAATTTAATCACAGGGAAAATCAGGGTCAATCTAGTCACTTTTAGAACTTTCAACGTGCTGAGAAATTTTGTTTTTATTTGTTACCTGACTTACACTGAATTTTTGGTCCACATTATTTACTTCCTTGTTCCTGGGTTATACATTACTCTCTGCCCATGGCCTTAGGAAGAGTATAGTGTGCTTTCCTGCTCCTTCACTTTGGGTTTGTCCATGTGACCTGCTTTGGCCAACAGACTATTAATGGAAGCAACACAAATGTGTTTGAACGGTTACACTCGCTCCTTTGCATTTCTGCTATTGCTATGAGACCATGTCTTAGGTAGCCTCCTGGTCCCAGAAGAGAGGTACACGGACCAGAACCCAGACTGTGGAGTTCAAGTTTAGCCTAGAACAGCAGAACTCAAACTGACATGCAGATGCATGAGAAAGAAATACATGTTGCTATAAACCACTAAATTTGGGTAGTTTTTCATGTACATTACTGTGAAAATAGCTGACCAATATATTTACTTTGTGAGTAGTTCCTAGGCCCTTTCCCTAAAACAAAGCACTTGAAATGTATTAGTCTAAGTCTTTTTACCTGAAATTTTTTGAGCTGCTCAACAGACTAGGTTAAACTAGTTATACTATATTAATACATAATGATTTGCCTTGGAGTCTGTCAATAACATCTAATATAAAATGGAGTACCAACCTGGTATTTATGTAAGAAGGAAAGATCGGTAGTTTCATTTAAAGGAATAGAAGATGATGTGACATGAACATATGGATTTAATTCTGCAATACGATGAAGTACAGCTTCAGCCCTAAAACAAGAAAAGAAAAAGAAAAAAGACTTTTACTATTCTTTTGTTCAATAAATATACTCAATCTTTCAAACTTGGACACTTTGATGACATCAGAAGAACGTGAATGTTACAAAATTTCATGGGAATTTAAACTGGAGAGGAATAAAAGAAGTTGAAACTTATTTTTACTATACAATCTTGAGATGTAGCACACTGTCATATTCCATAGTAGTAGCATATGTAATAGCATAGTAATATGGAATATGAATATAGCATATTCACATAATCTCAAAGTGTACCCTTATAGGTCAATGCTCCTTAAGGCTCTTAATGATTCAGTAATAATAAAGACCTACTTAAACAATCTTAAAGAAATGCATTTCTAGGTAGCAATGTGAATGTATTAAATTTTTGACAAATATAAATAATTAAATGTCAACACTTACTTATCTACAGTAGAGTGAATTTATGGTTATGAGTTAAACAACTATGATTGAACTGGTGTTCTGGATACAGAAAATATTCTAAGTAACTACAACAGTAAGAAAAAAGAAAAATCCTATGATAATACATCAAAATATCTTATCTTCACCTGTTTCTCATACTAACAACATCATCTTCACAGAGAAAGAAGTTGGTTCCTAGATCCCATGCTTGGCATTCTTCTGTATCATGAATTGTAAGTGCCTTCAAAAAAGAGAAAACTATCTGTTAAAGTCAGGAGTAAGACAAGGATGCTCACTATTTCCAATACTATTTACACTGACTTGGAAGAATTATCTAATTAGACAATAGAAAGTAATTAAAGTCCTAGTAATTGGAAAGGTTATAAAGTTAGATCCATTCACAGATGATATGACTATATACATCTGGAAACCCAGAAAAATTCATGGAAAAACTACTTTGTTTTTTTTTTATAACGCAAAATAATTTTTTAATGCTAGTATATGATTTTTTTGGTAGAGATTACTGTTACATTAACTTGAATATAGCTTCATTATTCAACTGTCAACTGTGAAGTGAGATAAGACAAATGTTAAAAGCAGGGTTTTGATTACTTAACACAGTAAAATTGTAATTCCAAGTTACAGACGTTCATGTAACGATAGTTGTATACTGATGACAATAAGAATAATACTTTCCACGTATGACATTTATCAATAACAATTCTCAATTAATTAAGTAAAAAATAATTAACATGATGGTAATATTGTAATTCCAAATAAATATACTATATGCTTGCTGTAGGTGTGTGTATATGTACTTTATTTTTCAGATAGTACTGAACCCTAGTTGACTTTAAAAAAATGAATAAATTAGGCATATTACCATGCACTTACATCACCAGGGTGCCTTTATGCTATGTGAAAAACTACTTTAAAAAACAGTAAGCGAATTTAAGTTTAGAAAAGTAGCACATTATACAGATCAACATATATACAAAGATTTTAAAAATTCACATAAACTAACATTTCCAAATGGTCATGTTCTAAGTAAGAAAGAAAACTGACTAACTGGAAAATATATTTTTAACTTATATTTCAAGCCACAAATCTTATAGAAAAAGGGGCAAGGTATATGAAAGCAGAGTATACCGAAAAAGAAATACATAGGGCCCTTTAAAATATTTAAGTATGTTCAACCTTGCTCAAGAATGAAACACCTTTTCTCATTCATCAGAATGGCATAAATCCAAATTGGTGAGAGTGAAGTAAATCAGGCATTCTCATACATTACTGGTGGGAATATGAAGTAGCACAAAACCTCAAAGGAAAAAAAATTGGCATTCTTTAGCAAAATGACAAGTATATTTCTCCTTTGACACAGCAATCCCACTTTTAAGAATCTATCACAAAGACACACTGGAAATAATATAAAAATACATATGTACAGGACTCTTAGCTGCAGCACTATGTGTAATAGCAACAGACTGGAAATAATCAAAATGTCCACCAATGAGGAAATGGGTATAATTACGTATGATACATCAACACAACATATATCCATGCAGCTATGAAAAAAATAAGTGAAAAAATATATTTATCACTATGGAGTAATACCAGGATATGCTGGTATGTGATAAAAAGCAAGGTAGAAGTATGGCACTTTACCTAAGAAAGGCAGGTGGGGATAAATATGTACATACACACATACAGATTTGCATGTCTATATGTATGTATTTGCTTATATTTAAAAACAGATTAAAAAAAGAAGGCAACCTAATAAGGGAAGGAGGAAATAGGGTAGAGAGATGCTAGACTTACCTGAATATACTTTGCTTTATAAATTTGACTTTGAATATGTCTCATATAATAATAAAACTAAATCAAATTAAAAAAGCAATCCCTAAAAATCCAAAGTAAAATGAATAAATGGACAAAACTATCTATTTGAATTTGTTGCATAATTACACAAAGGAATTATTTAGTGACTTAAGAAAGCAGTTAATTTGTCTGCCAAATCCAGATGGGATACTAAGGATAAAACAATTTATCTTAAACTGTTTTCAATAATCATATTGTTATAATAATGCTGGAACTGTTATTCCAAAACTATGTCATAGATATAACAGGATATAATATAGGATAAAGCAAATAAGTAATCAGGTTCATGTCATTAAGACCCAAAACCTTATAGTAAGAGAAGAGATACAAATATAAAATCTAAGAAGTAAATAAGTAAGTACCCTGTAATCCTAAACTTGAAACTCAGAAATTTCAGTGTTCATTCACAATGAATGTTCTAGCTCTGTCCACTGGTAAGACTTTACAGGCAGTGACAACCAAAGAATACTGGGGTAGTGTCAAAAGGACTCAAGGACTTCAAGAAGATCCCCCAAAGCAAAGATGAAACAATCTGAGCATCAATGACTCAAAACACATCAAATATGTTTAAATCCATCATGATGTTCACATACACACATACCACCTAAGTTTCACCTGTCACTGTTGAGGATTCAGAGAAAACCAGTGATTTTGAAAAGTAGTAAATAAAGGGGGAAAATCAAGTATTTATCTTGCCTTTTACACATGTACTAACTATATGTAGCGAAACCAAACAAGTGATGAATGGAAACTTTTCTAAAATATTATTCCCATTAATAAATGAAATAGAAATGACAGAAATAGAATATCACAGCCCCAATAAAATAATGATCTAGGCAGTGATCATTAATAGGTAGTAATAATCACAAAAAAAGATAACAGAATATTATTTCCTCCTGATGGGAGAACACAATATCACTTGTGCAGCAGTAGTGCCCAAAGAATCAAATCTGAATCTGATTCTCTGGATATAACGACTAGTTTATAAGAAATACAGAGATGGAGGTACACGTGACAAATGACCTGATTTCTTTAAAAAGTAAATTGAAAGAAAGAAAAAGAATCAGGGAAGGGAAATCTATTGATTCAAAGAAACCAAGTCCAGTATATGGACTTTACTTGGATCCTGATTAGAACAAAACAAATTTAAGAAAAATTCTTTCTTTAGACGACTGGGAAAATATGGACTCTAACTAGATACTTGACGATCGTGGTAGGCAGGCTTCAAAGATACCCCAATGATTCCCACTTCCTGATATTCAGGCCTTTGTGCAATCCTGTCTCCTCCTAGTGACTTGCTTTTAAGGACTACAGCATAGGTGATGGAATGTCACTTCTGAGATTAGGTTACAAAAGACTGCGATTTATCTTGCTAGCACATTCCCTTTTTTTTTTTTTTGCAGTATGAGGGCCTCTCACTGTTGTGGCCTCTCCCGTTGTGGAGCACAGGCTCCGGACGCGCAGGCTCAGTGGCCATGGCTCATGGGCCCAGCCGCTCCACGGCATGTGGGATCTTCCCGGACCGGGGCACGAACCCGTGTCCCCTGCATCAGCAGGCGGACTCTCAACCACTGCGCCACCAGGGAAGCCCCTCCCTTTCTTGTCTTTTGCTTGCTTACTCCGATGGAACAAGCTGCCATATTGTGAGCTGCCCTATGAAGAGGGCCACATGGCAAGGAACTGAGGGTGACCTCTGACTAATAGCCAGCAAGGGACTGAGGTGGGCAAGTTGAACGACACAACCTTGCCACTGAATCCTATGCATAACTACATGGGCAGGTTTGGGAAGCAGATCCTTTCCCTAGCCTCAAGATGACTGCAGGCCCTGCCAATATCGGTGACTGGAGCTTTGTGAAAGATCCTCAGAGGAATCTGCTAAGTTGCACCTGATTCCTGCCCCAAAGAAACTGAGGTAAATGCTGTTGTTTAAGTTGCTAAGTTCTGTTTAAAGATAACAATGATCTTAAAAAACTGTTAACGTTTTTAGGTGTGGAAGTGATACTGTGGTTATGTTTTCAAAAGGCACGCTTATCTTTTAGAGGTTTATAGTAAAATATTTAAGAATGATATAATAGGATGTCTGAGATTGATATTAAAATAATTGGGCAGTTGGGGGCAGTGGGGAATGGGAAGAAGATACATGAAACAAATCTGTCTATGAGCTAATAACTGCAGGTGCATGATGGATACATGGGGTTTTGCTAACACTATTCTCTTTTTTTGGATAATTTTGAAATTTTCTGTAATAAAAAGCTTTTTAAAAGGAGGAAAATAGAGAATTACGACAATTTTGCTACTAAATGAAGAAGCAATAATTAGGCCAAAGTGTAACTAATATCACCACTACGGATGAGAGGAAAAAAAAAAAAGAGTTCATAACAAACAAACAATTCTTCTTACCAAGGACATTTACTCACCTTAATCCCTGCAAGAACAAGATTCTTTGCTATAAAGGGGGAAGAAAAAAAAAGGAATAGCTTAATATTAGGAATTGTATATTAGATATGTCTTCATGGAGTTTGGTTAAATCTCTGAATAATTTTAACTTTTTACTACCTAAGAAATATAGGTTCCTTAGAAAATATGGATGAACAAAATGAAAAAAATAAAATTTTCCATAATCAAACCACACTGAGATAATCATTCTTAAAATTTCAGTGTATGCTTCCAGACATGCTGTTATGAATGTGTGCATGTGTGCTCTACCATAATGAATTAATGGATACAGAGAAAGATCATTAATAACTATCAACATCACAAAAAGAGAAGCAGGAGAGTCATTACTGGTTCCTTGTGGAAGAATGTAACAGTATGAAATACTCTTGCCCCAGCTGCCCCCCCACCCAAAATCAAAACTGAACCTGATCAAGGTTTTGGGTCTAATTTCCTTTATAGAAAATAATACAAGGGAAAGGAATTAAATTCTTTAAATTATGTTGCTCAAAAGCATCATATAAAATTATGAATAAAAATACTGCTTACCAATTTCCAAACCAAGACCACCCATACCACTTAAGAAAACATGGGACTTGGCCATCTTCTGCATTGCTGTGTCTCCAAGAACGTACCTCTGTCGACTACATGTAAAACACAATGAAAATTATTTTACCAAGATTGTATATCCTTTTAAAATCATTTGTGAACTAATAACCTGGCAGCTAGATCCTGCCCACAGACTTGTTTTGGATCACTTGCATAGTGCTTAAAAGTTCTGAATTAATGTCAAATATATGACATATTTTTAAAAATTAGAAGATTTGGCACCACAGTCCACATTCCCTCATGGCTACAGAGTTGAGTAGGAGTTGCCCTGTTCAGAGAGGGAGGACTATGTGATCTAGATTTGCCACAGTTCCCATCCTTCTCCTCTTATTTACTACCTCAGTGGCCACCACAGGCATCTGAGTTTGCCACTTCCACTTAAAGCCTTTCACTGTGAAAAGGATTTCTCAGGCAAAAATTTGGTTTCCTTCTTGGAGTTTAGATGACTTAAGTAGTTTTCAAACATTATTTTAAATATAAAAGCTGATAAATTATATAAAGGACCTTGTTAAGTCATCCATCCTAACAGTCACAAGGCAGTATCAGGATGAGAATTTCAAAAAATACACATTGACAATTTTAAAAAGTTAGATATAGTAATAGTCAATAGTAAGAGTTTATTTGAAAGAACATTCATTAACTTGATGCTATACTAGTTTTTGAAGATAGGGGCATTCTAATGGCTTCTCACCAGAATTATTCTGAAAGATGAGTTCCAGAGCCCCTTGGGTTGCAAGTATTTCTTTTGGCTTTTTTTTTTTTTTTGCAGTATGCGGGCCTCTCACTGTTGTGGCCTCTCCGTTGCGGAGCACAGGCTCCGGACGTGCAGGCTCAACGGCCATGGCCCACGGGCCTAGCTGCTCCGTGGCATGTGGGATCTTCCCGGACCAGGGCACGAACCCGTGTCCCCTGCATCGGCAGGCGGACTCTCAACCACTGCGCCACCAGGGAAGCCCAAATATTTCTTTTGGAATTGACACACATGCACATTTACAGATGCTGGTTTAATGTATGTTTAATATATAGATGTTTATTTAATTTCCATATTTCATCTATTGATATTCAAGATAAAAGCCTGAAAAAGGGTCTCTTGTTTAGTAAGAAGAAACTTTATAAACACAAGCTATCTTTACTATTTCCATCCTTACTCCCTACAATGTATAATAAAAGCTAGACTTTTCTTCTTTGTTTTTTTAAAATTTATTTTATTGAAGTATAGTTAACTTACAATGTTGTTAGTTTCTGCTATACAGCAAAGTGATTCAGTTATACATATATATATATATTCTTTTATATTCTTTTCTATCATGGCTTATTACAAGATATTGAATATAGTTCCCCATGCTATACAGTAGGACCTTGTTGTTTAACCATTCTATATATATAAGTTTGTGTCTGCTAATCCGAAACTTCCAATCCATCCCTTCCCCACGGCAACCACAAGTCTGTTCTCTATTAGACTTTTCTTTTTAAATTGGTATTCACCATTTCTGCTTCAGAGATAAAATCGATTTATTTATTTATGAAATATTTATTGAATATCTACTATGGTATGTATGGAACAGTGTATTATATAGTCTTACAACCCTTATTTGTGTATTCCTAAACAATATATTTAAGTTTTGTCTGTTTTGGAACTTTATATAAACAGGATCATTTGAATACTTTTATGAGTTATTCGTATCAACGTAGCTGTTCATTATTTTTCATTTCATGTTGTATTCTATTATACTGTACTATTCTCTATTGTGAAAGTTTACCATAATTTACCTATTCTACAGTTTTTGACAGTTACCAATAATGAGACTGCGTATTCTTATATATGTGTCATGGTACAAGTGTAGTAGTTTCTATAGCACATATATCTAGGAGAGGAAATGCAGGGTTAACTATTAGATAATGCCAAACTGTTTTCCAAAGTGGATGTACCAATTTACTCTCCTCCTGGCAGTGTATCAAAGCCCCCATAGTTTCAAATCCTTAATGTGCTGGAAAAAGTTAACATAGTAGGCCTGATCTTTAGCCTGCTTATGGGAGCTAGCCCTTGGCCACTGCCTGTGAACTTGGCTTTTGAAATGTTTCCTATGCTAATAATTCTACTTTTCTATTTTTCTTCCCTGAGTTTCCTGAAATAAAAACTCCTTAATTTTTAGGTTTTCTATTCTAAAATACACATGTAGAACTTTTTTTTTTTTTTTTGCGGTACGCGGGCGTCTCACTGCTGTGGCCTCTCCCGTTGCAGAGCACAGGCTCCGGACGCGCAGGCTCAGCGGCCATGGCTCACGGACCTAGCCGCTCCGCGGCATGTGGGACCCTCCCAGACCGGGGCACAAACCCATGTCCCCTGCATCGGCAGGCGGACTCTCAACCACTGTGTCACCAGTGAAGCCCCACATGTAGAACTTTAACTGATCTTAAACAGCATCCCAAATTTTGATCCATAGAAGTTTAAATTACTATTCTCCAATTTTAATCATGATTCTTTTTTTGACTTATGGGTTCATCTGAAGTGTATTTTTAAATTTCTAATTTTATGAGGCATTTTACAATTACCTTTTGTGTTGACTTCTAGCTTAAATGTATTGTGAATAGACATCACAATCTATATAATTTTCACTCTTTAATATTTGAGAAATTTCTTTGGTCAATTTTACAAATGTTCCATGGGTTCTTGAAAAGAATGTGTACTCTACAGTTGTTACATACAACATTCCTTATATGTGCATTAGATTAATCTTAATAATCATGCTGATGAACTCTATACCTGTTCTGACTTTTTTGTTCACTTGTTCTCTTGATTACTAAAAGCAACATTTAAAAAATGCCCCACTATGATTGTAAATTTGTCTATCCTCCTTATATATCAGTACCTGAACAGTGCTGACATGTAAGAATAACAGCTAAAACTCAGTGTTTATTACACACCATGCACTGTTTTAGTGTTTTATTTGTATTAACTCATTTAATCCTCACAAAAATTCTATAAGTTCTATTGTTATTCCCATTTTTACAGAGAGGAAAACTTAATCATAGAGAAATTAAGCAATTTATAAATAGTGGAGGCAAGATTCAACTCAGGCAGTCTGGTCTTAGCATCCATATTCTTAACCACTATACTACACTGCACATAGATTAAGAAAGTTAAATCATTCTACAAGGCTTTTACAGGAAGAAAAAAAATCAGTTCCTGACCTAACTCTTCCCTACCCTGATTCCCAAGTCCTAAGAACAACCACCCTCAATTCTTTTAGTTATTTCTTCTAATATTTACCCCCTTCTTTCTCAATAACATGTCTGTACTTTTTCTTGATTTTTCAGTTTTACATATTACCTATTAACTTCCAACTAAGAAAGACAGAATGACTTTTCTGAATACAAATCTGGTCAAATCATTTTCCTGCTTTAAAAACTCCAGTGGTTTCCTATTTCCCTTATGATAAAGTCTAGACTCTAATATTAGTCACAAAGCTGTTCATAATCTAGTCCCTGCTTGGCTCTCCAGTCTCATTTTTGTCACTCTACCAACAAACTCCATGTTCCAGGTGTACCAAAGGTTTTCAGTTCTCCAAACGTGTTTTCTCTTTGGCTATTAGATGTTTTTCTGAAATATTCCTCTCCCCCACTATTTTATGCCTGAATAACTCCTACTTGTCCTCAGGTCTCAAATTATATATTATTTTCTCCCATGATACTTCCCCTGATACCCCTAAACTTTCATAAAACAGTGTTAGATCATCTTCTGTGTGCATCCATAACACCCTACATTCAATCTATTATAACAATTAACACAGTGCATTTTCACTATTTGTCTATTTTTCCTAGGAGATGTAGATTCCTTAAGACAGGGCCTGCCTTATTTACTACTGTATCCCCATTGACTAACAGGGCCTGGAGCATAGCAGACACACAAAACCAATTTGCTAAATTAATGAAAGAAATGAACTGGCACACAAGAACAACACTTCTATGCTCTACTAAGCAGAGGGCTTGAATTCTTTTTTCTACGTTCACAGTCACAAAAACTACATTAGAAAAATGTTTTTCATCTCACACTTGTCTTCATCAATTATTTTTAAGATTACTTAGGTAAATAATGAATAGCCATGACACAAACGTGGTTATAAATGACAAAGAACATCCAGACAAAAGAATAAAATTAAGATATATGAGTCAAGGTTTTCAAAGAATCATATAATCTCAGACAAATTCTCAACAGTTGATTAAATTACCTGCCTTTTCAATGCTGGCCACCAAGGGTAAGGGTACTAAGTAAGTGCCTAGTTTGTGCTAGGCAATGGCAGGTACTCTGCAATTGACCCTTAAATCTTACCGGATGGGATTTAAAGAGCTGAGAGTGTAACTTCAAGCCCAGCATTGATACATTACAGCTGACTGTATTAAATAGACATGCAACATATCAGTGAATGTACCCAGTAAAAAGGAAATTTCCAAGGCTAACTACTCTACTTTTAAAGAGCCCTATTTATTAAAGATTCTCCCTTTAATGAAGGTACAATATCTCCCTGTAGTTTTCACCACTAGTCCTAATTTTACCTCCTTGGGGCCACAGGGAACTTGTGTAATCCCTCTTCTATGTGACAGCCCTCCAAACATTTGAAGATGGTATTCAGGTTCCTCCAGGTTTCTCCAGGCTAAACATCTCTAGTTCCTTAAACGACTCCAAACATGGCATCATTTTGAGTCCCCCTCAACACTCTAATCACTATCTTCTGGATGTACTTCAATTATCTTCAGGCATTCATAAATTTATTAAAATATCTATTTCAAGGCAGGCACTGGCACTGTGTGGGGATCAAGATAGCAACAACCTCATGAGGTACTGTGAGGATTAAATTATTTAAAATATATAAAATACCTAGGAGGATGCCTGCGACATGTTATTGGGGGAGATAAATAATCAAATAATCCATTATTAAGTACTATATACAGAAGTACCAGAAACTAAGGGAACCTGAAATCCAGAAGAGAAAGTGATTATCTCTATCAGTGGAGGTCATGGAAAGCTTCACAAATGAGGTTCATCCAAGCTGAAATCTGAAGACTTAAGAGGAGTTAAATTAATCAAAGAAGGAAAAGCATTCTATGCTAGGAAAAAGAAAAGCATGAAAAAGAATGGCAGGTAAGAGATATATAGTATGTACCTAAGACTTCCACTTCTGGCCTTGGTTAAGTAATAGGGACCAGATTTATCCTCTTTCTGCCTTAAACAATTGAAAACTGGACAATATAAATGAAACAACATATTTGAGACATTGGAAAATAGGTAACTGAGGACAGTAATCTCAGAGGAGAAAAATAAATGAGGTGAGTTTTATGACTGCCTAGCCTGGAGAGTTTCCAGGAGACAGAGCAGGAAGGGAAACCCAAGAAAAGCCTGGTGGTCTCCTTGTTGAACTGAAGAGAGCGAGTTGTGAATTCAAGGCTAGAATTTGTGAGCAGAAAGATGCACAGAGAGAACACCAGACATCTGTAGAGGGTTCTCCTTGAGTCTTCAGATAAGTTACGATGAGGAAACAACCTCAAGCTGGGGAAAGAACCAGGTGACAAGTGCAAGTGAAACAATCACTGTTTTTAAAAAGGGTCAGAAAGAGTTTATGTTCCTCTCCAGCCAAATGGAAAACCTTATAATACAGAGAGCACTGGATAGAATACTCCAAAGAATATTACATCAATACTGGGGGAAAAGTAGCCTCAGAATTGAGTCTCCTCTCATCTCACCTAACAAAGCTTAAAAGTAAGTGAGCCTTGAGAAAATAAAATTGTTTTCAAGTAATTTAACTGTGTCCCTGAAAAAGCTCAAGAATATTTAAAGGAATTCAAGGTTATCCAGCAACCAAAAAAGTAAAATTCATGTCTGACATACACTAAAAAATTACAGATATGCAAAAGAGCAAGAAAATACAACTTACAGTGAACAGAAAAATCAACAACAGAACACATTTAGAAATGACAGATGATAGAATGTGTAAACAGACATTAAAATAATTAAAAATATAATTCATATGCTCAAGAAGCAGCAAAACTTTCAGAGATGAAAACTATAAAATCTAAGATGAAAAATACTCTGAATGGAATTAACAACAGATTCGACACTGCAGAAGTGAACCTGAAAACATGGCAATAGACTTTACAAACTGAAACAGAGATGAAAACAAAAAAGACTGGGAAAAAAAAACAAACAAACCCCCAAACCCAGAGCTTAAATGAGCTGCAGGACAACTTCACTTGGTCTAATATATGTGAAACTGAGGTCCCTGAAAGAGACTAGAGAAAGGGGGAGAGAAAAACAAAACTGAAGAACTAAACAGTTAAAATTTTTCCAGGAACACAATAAACTCACAGACCATGATGCAAACAAAGAACAAGATATATAAAGAAAACTATACCAAGGCATATCATAATTATTTAAAACTGGGGATGATGAGGAAATATCAAAAAAATCAGAGAAAACAGATCATGCAGAGGAAAGGTACAAATGACAACTTTCTCCCAGGAAAGCAGTACAAATCAGATGGCAGCGGTACAACATTTTTATAACACTGAAAGGAAGACACTGTCAACCTAAAATTCTATACTCAATTTCAAAAAAAGGAAGTAAAGACTTCATTGGACATACAAAAGGTGAAAGAATTCATTGCTGGCAGACCTTCACTATAAGAAATGTTATAGCAAATCCTCAGGCAGAAGGAAAATGATACCAGATGGAAATCTTAATTTACACAAAGGAATAGAAAATATCAGAAATGACAAATCTATGGATAAATACAAAACCCCCTTTTCTTTATTTTTAAAATCTCTTTTAATGATAATTGACTGCTTAAGCCAAAACCAATAACGTACTGTGAGTTTATAACATATGTAGAAGTAAAATGTTAAGACAACAATAACTCAAATCCTGGAACAGGAAAAACAGAAGTATACTGTTGCAACCTTCTTATGTCATACAGGAAGTGACAGAATAAGATTTGAACATACACTGTGACACATTAAAGATGTACACTATAAATCATAAAGTAATCACTAAAAAAGGCAAAAGAAAGAAGTACAGTTGACTCTTCAACAACACAGGTTTGAACTGTGTGGGTCCACTTATACGTGGATTTTTTTCAATAAATATACAGTCAGCCCTCCACATTCACATCTGAGGATATGGAGGGCCAACTGCATTCATTGTACTACATCACTTGATGTAAGAGGCTTGAGCATCCATGGATTTTGGTGTACATGGAGGCTCCTGGAACCAATCCCCCAAGGGTAGTGAGGGACACCTGTAGAGTAACATGCCAATTAAAGGAGATAAAATATAATTAAAATACTCAATTATTCAACAAAAAAAAAGGAGAGAGAGAAAAAAAAGGAACACCAGTAACAGATTAGGCAATTAGAAAACAAACAGCAAAAACAGTATCAACATTCCACATTAAATATAAATGGTGTAAACACTCCATTAAAAGACAAACTGTCAGGGACTTCCCTGGTGGTCCACTGGTGAAGAAAACACCTTTCAATGCAGGGGACGCAGGTTTGATCCCTGGTCAGGGAACTAAGATCCTACAAGCTGCGGGGCAACTAAACCCTCGTGCCACAACTACTGAGCCTCTGCGCTCTGAAGCCCGTGTGCCACAACTAGAGAGAAGACTGTGCGCCACAAATAAAGAAGCCCGCACACTGCAGTGAAGAGCCTGCGTGCCACAACTAAGACCCAATGCGGCCTAATTAATTAATTTTAAAAAAAAGACTGTCAGATTGAATAAAAAGAAAAATCCGACTATATTCTATCTATAAGGAGCCCAATTTGAATACACAAATGAAAGTCAAAGGGTGGAAAAAGATATCATGCTACCAATAATCAAGAGAAAAGCAGACTTTTAATATCAGATAAACAGATTTCAGAGCAAAGAAAATCACCAGGATACAGAGGGCCATTTCATAATGATAAAATGGTCAATATATCAAGAGGACATAACAATTCTAAATGTTTATGCACTAATAACAGAGCTTCAACCTATGTGAAGCAAAAACTGGTAGAACTGAAATAAGAAATATACAAACAGGAAATTATGGACAACACCGCTCTCTCAGTAACTGATATAAAGAATGACAAAAAATCAGTAATGATACAGAAGAGCTGAACAACACTATTAATCGATTTGACCTAATTGACATTGATAGGACAATCCAATAAATAACAGAATACACATTCTTTCCAAATGCACACAGAACATTGATCAAGATAAACCATATTCTGCACTAAAAAGCTTTAAAAAAAATTTAAGTCACACAAATTATGCCCACTGATAACAGTGGGCAGGCTGATGCCCATGCTGTTTGCTATAAGTAATGAAATCCTCTGTCTCTAACCCAGATGTTTCACACCTTATGTTAGCATCCACTAAAGAATAATAGGCTAGCTTTTAGCTTGTAAACAGGGCAAAATCAAATCCTAGACCCTGACAATATATACATAAATTTTGAACAAGGCTAAAGAATAGGATGTCAGAGTGTAAAGTGGTGAGAAGTGACATGGAGGCTAAAAAGAAAGATATGGCCATAACTCATGGTAAACTAGAAGCTACTGAATTCATAGGTACAGTACTATTCTTCATGATTTATTTGCAATTTGTGCACATTTTCTCATTAAATATTTAATGAATAAATGAAAGAAATGACTGACTTAAAGGTTAAGTAACCTAAGATCATACACTAATAAATGGAGAATGATTCAAATTCATATCTAATACCTAAGTTCAAACTGTCAGCTACTGTTATGCTGTATCCATAAAAGGGCTTAAATGTATATTGTACAGTTTGGCCTCATCAGTGTAGATTATAGGGAATCATTTAAGGATTTTAAGCCAAGAAGCCATGGACTCCAAGGTAAGTGCCAAAAATACAACTTTGAATAACTTATGAAAGATGGATTAGAGACAAGAATAGTTTTAAAGAGAACACATAAGAGAATATTATAATAGCTCAATTGAGAGATTCCAAATGCAGGGAGAGAAAATGAAAGAGCTGGAATTAAGAGTTGTTTAAAAATAAAGGATTTAAAAAAGTTAATTTGGAAGATGACAAACAGGGAATAACCTAAGATGACACCAAGGTTTCTAGCTTAGGTTACTGAGTGGGTGTGGCACCATTTAATTAAGCTTGAGAATGGGAAGAGGGATGGAAAAGGATTCCAATGGTGTTGAGTGCTACTTAATGCTGAAAATTTTATATTAAGCTTTTGCGTGAACACTTTAAGACTTAGATATTATTTTTAAGAGATGTTATTCTTATTTACACATGAGAAGTAGAAAGATTAAATAACTAGTTTTGGTTCATATAAATGTCAGGATTGGATGTGAACATTATCCTCTAAATCCAGAGACCATGTTCATTTCACTGTACAATAGTGTTTCTCTAAGAAGTAGATATTCTAACACAACATTGTAAATCAACTATATGTAAATTTAAAAAAAGGTAGTTATTTGCTGAACATCTGCCTGGTTTACCTTTAAAGCACCTTGTGGACTTCCCTGGTGGTCCAGTGGTAAAGAATCCGCCTTCCAATGCAGGGGATGCAGGTTCAATCCCTGGTCGGGGAACTAAGATCCCACATGCCACGGGGCAACTAAGCCCACGTGCCACAACTATTGAGCTTGCTCACCTCGACGAGAGAGGCCATGTGCTGCAATCTACAGAGCCCACGTGCCCTGGAGCCTATGTGCCACAACTAGAGAGAGAAAACCTGCACATCACAGCTAGAGAGAAACCTGAGCAGACTGCGTGCCGTCATGAAAAGATCCCGCGTGCCTCAACTAAGACCCAACACAGCCAAAACAAACAAATAAGAAAACAGCATCCTGTGTGCATTTAAAAACAAAGGTCTTGAGCTTGGAAGAAGAAAGCTGAGGAAAGGGACTCAAATATAGACAGAAAGCTAAAATCATGGAAATGGATGTGAACTAGAGTATGAACTGAGACAAAAATCCTCAAGTTGGAACCTGGCATTTATGGTGCAGGCAAAGCAAGAGCAGACTAAGAAAAGTCTCAGAAAGAAGTTGAGTAGAAGCAAATCCAGAAAAACTGTTATCTCAAAAGCCAGAGAAGTTTCCTCTAGTATTACACTAGAACACACACAGGTTTGATACTATTATGACTGTATTAATCCAGAAAGCTAAGAATGCCCTGGTGCTGCTCTGATATTCACGCCTTGTTCATATAGTGATCTTTACACAGGAACCTATATGCAAGGAACATAAAAAAAGAGACAGCAAAGTATCACTAACTGAATTAGTTTTAATTACCTCCAACAGAGAGTTCTTTGGTAAAAGCAGAGTTAGAAAACCAAGGCTTTAGTCCTAAATTAGGACTCATTCATTTCTTTAGATAAATCTTGGGATTAGCAGGCTCAGGCATATCTTCAGAGGAAAAGAAATGGGCAGATCTACAGAACTGGCTCAAGTCTAACTAGCTGTCTAACTCACCCAGCAATTTGCTGGCAATAAAGATGCAAAATTAAATAGAGATGGGGCCCAGAATGCTGTCAGAAGTGTTCCCCCACCCCAAAAAAGAAATCTTTAGATTCTGAGAATAATTTCAGGTTTAGTTGATCAGTAACTATGAGGTAATTTAAGATTGAGTAATAAGAAAAAAGTGAAATATATTTAACATGCCACTTTGTTAAAGTAGGTATTGAAACTGCCCTAAAAATATTTCCTACCTAAATATATGTACAAATATCAGACTTAGTTAACATTCAAGATTTGTAGATTTTACAGAGTTTCAGTTTTGTAGGAAAGCCTAAATGTTTACAAATAATTATAACCTGAGATTCAATTATTCATATCTGGGAAAAACTTGTATACCTAGTAAATATTAAACAAATTTCAATGACAATATTTAGGAATAAATAAATAGTATTTAAAGTATTGACCTTGGGGACTTCCCTGGTGGTGCAGTGGTTGGGAATCTGCCTGCCAATGTAGGGGCACGGGTTCGAGCCCTGGTCCAGGAAGATCCCACATGCTGCGGAGCAACTGGGCCCATGTGCCACAATTACTGAAGCATGTGCACCTAGAGCCCGTTTTCCACAACAAGAGAAGCCACCGCAATAAAAAGCCCACGCACTGCAATAAGAGTAGCCCCCACTCACCGCAACTAGAGAAAGCCCTTGTGCAGCAATGAAGGCCCAACCCAGCCAAAAATAAACTAAAAAGAAAAAAGAAAAGACAACAGGTGTAAACGCATAAACTATAGTAAGAAGTAGTCTAGTATGGCCAGTGTACTCAGAGGAAAAGGTAGGTTTGGACTAACAAATAGCATTGGGAAAATTGGATTTCCAAAACAAAAGATGAAAAGATTAGAATTTAGACCTCTACCTTATACCATCCACAAAATCAACTCAAAATGGATTAAAAACTTAGACAAAAGACCTGAAACTATAAAACTTCTAGAAGAAAACACAGGAGGGAAACTTCTCAGCATTGGTTTTGGCAAGGATTTCCTGGATATGACACCAAAAGCACAGCGATAAAAGCAAAAACAGACAAGTGAGACTACCGCAGACTCAAAATCTTCTGCATAGTGAAGCAAACAATCAGCAAAATGAAAACGCAAACTATGGAATGCGAGAAAATATTTGCAAACCAGGTATCTGATAAGGGGTTTAATGTCTAAAATATATAAGAAACTACAACTGAATAGCAACCCCCCCCACCCTACCTATAACCTAATTAAAAAATGGGCAAGGACTAGACATTTCTCCAACAACAACACACAAATAGCGAACAAGAATATGAAAAGGTGCTCAACATCACATATCATCAGGGAAATGCAAAAACATGAGACAGCACCTCCCACCTGTAAGGATGGCTATAATAAAACAAAAATAAAACCCGAGAAAATAACAAGTGTTGGTGAGAATGTGGAGAAACTGGAATTCTTGTGCACTGTTGCTGGGAATGTAAAATGGTCCAGATGCAATGGAAAACAGTATGGAGGTTCCTTAAAAAATTAAAAATAGAACTACCTTATGATCCAGCAATACCTGATCATATATGAACTGCTATATATGATACCTAAATTGCTGTATAACTTTCAGTCCAGCAAACTGACTACAAGCGAACTGTAAGCCTACTTACCTAGCTTTGCAAATGGAAAATTTAATCTCCGGTTTACTGAAAATTATGTTCATTAATCAGCCATTATAGGATTGGAGGGATATAAAAATGTTTCACAAGGACTGTAACAAATAATGAAAAAAATTAGCTAATGCTATCTCAAGGAGCTGCCATTTGTTTTCCCAAGAATATGATCAGAAGGACATTAAGAACATTGTAATTACAGATGAAGAATCCAAATTTAAGATGACTTCGGAAGTATAATCATAGTCAGGAGACCACATGATGAAACAGTTTTCACGTAAGCAAAATCAAGTTAGTCTTTATCTCTTCTTCCAAGGTATAGCACAAAATGTGACTTGAAATCAACATACCAGGTGGTATGTATCAGCTCCTCCTAAACTGCTCAAAATTGACTCTGCATCACACATAAAAATATATAGAAAAATCCAAAATACATGATGAGCCTATTGTTCCAAATTCTACCTACATAAAATTCATTTTTTCATGATTACTTATAGAGGAAATCTAAAAACTTTTAAACTGAGAGTATACTATCTTTCATGCAAACATCTCAAAGTATCTACTAGAAATGACAGCAACTTATGTGTTTTTAATTTTTCTTTAATTTTGAAAAAAGTATTTTTATTTCATGAAAAAATATGGTAAAAAAAGTCCCACTAAATTCCATTCAAATCACAGCTCTTCAATCACAAAATACTTCTCCACTGTCTATACAGTGCAAACATGCAATGTTGTTAATGAGATCACGGTGAAGTTAACATGGTCTCTAGATGCTACTGTATAACTAACTAAAGTGAAATGAATTGTCTCTCATGAGACTCCTGCACTATCAAGAACATAAATCTGTACTCCTGTCCAGAAACAAGAGGTATATTTTGTAGTGGATAGCAAAATCATTTTTAGTCATATCACCTAAACCTAACGCAACCAAGATTTAAATATTATTCAAGCTTTCAGCCTACAGTAAAAAAAACAAAAAAAGAAAGCCGAATTTTTAACTTGAGTGGAACTCTTAGAATATATATTACAAAATTTTGCATAGGCCTAATGGTGTCTTTGAATAAAACTACTCCGTTACTGGAGAACAATGAATGGGGAAAATGTTTCAGTTTCCATAAGGTACTTACCTGTATAATGCATCATCAATCTCCACAGATTCTGTTGGCATATTGGGCAAATTTGTATTCACACTGAAAAAAGAAAACATAACTTATAAGGGCCAGTATGGCTATTCAATACTCATATTCTGTAATACACATATTCAATTATACATGGGATCAGATTCACTAGTTACTAAAACAGGTTTTACAAACCAGGTATATATTTTATTATTTACCACTTTACTTAGATTTTAAAACTAGATCAAGATTAAATCCACTGACTGCCTACCCTGTATTATAAAATTAGAGCCCATGGTTGTTTTATTCTCACATGTTGTTTATCAATGCTACATATATTCTGATGGATCTATATTTTAGCAATTTTATTTGAGTGTCCCATAAACCTTCTATAATATACACACTCGGAATTTACCATATAATGATATCTAAGCTTATTTCTACATGTTTGACCTTTCCTCTGCCCTCCAGATTTTATGCATCTGCCAGAACAATATCTCTATTCTGATGTCTAACTGGTATCACAAACATAACAAGCCTCGGGCTTCCCTGGTGGCGCAGTGGTGGAGAGTCCGCCTGCTGATGCAGGGGACACGGGTTCGTGCCCCGGTCCGGGAAGATCCCACATGCCGCGGAGCGGCTAGGCCCATGAGCCATGGCCGCGGAGCCTGCGCGTCTGGAGCCTGTGCTCCGCAACGGGAGAGGCCACAACAGTGAGAGGCCCGCATACCACAAAAAAAAAAAACCCACAAAAAACAAAAAAAAACATAACAAGCCTCAAATAGAATTCAATTTCCCTTGCTTAATTTATTCTTCCCCAGCCTTTCCCAACTCACTTGGGACTACCAAGCAAATGATGCCACCATTTACTCACATGCTCTGGCCAAAAATCTAAGGATCTTTACTTGTTCCCTTATTTTCTCTATCTGTGAGTGCTGTTAGTTCTACCTTCTCACATCTGATCACTTCTCACCATTTCAGTCAATACAATCTCAGGCCAAACCATCATCATATCTCATCTGAACTACTTCAAAGGCCTCCTAAACTATTCTATTTCTATTGCCCTTCCCTTTAATTAATTTTCCATCTAACAGCCTAAAACGTTTAGAATGTAGTCAGACATTACTCCCTAACTTAGAATTATCCTTCAGTAAGTTTTCTTTACCCTTAGAACAAAATTCAAACACCTTAGCATACATAATAGGGCCTTTATGTATGTCTCCCAGTTACCTGTCCAACCTCAACGCCCACACCTCTCCCTCTTGCTCACTATCTTCAGCTACACTGGCCTACTTGATGGTTCTCAAAAAGCCAGGCTTGCTATCTCTTCAGTGTTTTTATACTTGCTATTCCCTTTGCTTCAAATGTTCTTCCTTCAGATCTCTGAAAAACTGACTATTACCATTTAAGCCTCTATTAAAATATTGCTTCACAAACATCACAGACCATTCGGGATCACCCCATTGAAACTGAGCAGGACCCTGTGGGGCCTTCCCTGGGACAGATTTCCTCTCCCCGCTTGTTTGTACAAAAGTTTTAGCCTCCTAGGCTTTCCCCGAGTTCCAAACAGCAAATTTAATCAGAGAGATGAGAAAATGTAGAAACAAAGGAAAGCAGTCAAAGTAAGAACAGTTTAGCCATAAAACAAGTCAAGGACCTTTCGTTGTCTTGCAAATGCTAGAACTCCCACCAGGTGGACGAAGTTAACTGTGTGCTGAACTGCTGATCAACTGGAACCAGAAGGTTGATGATTGAGGTTCCAAAAACATTACCCTGTTACCTCACCATCAAGCAATCAGAGAACTGAGCATGGATCACACACCCCACAACCCTCTCCCTCAAACTGTCTTTAAAAACCCTTCCCTGAAAGCCAATGGGGAGTTTCTGTCTTCTGAGCATGAGCTGCCCATTCTCTTTGCTTGGCCCTGCAATAAACTGTACTTTTCTTCACCATTACCTGGTGCCAGGAGATTGGCTTTGGTGTGCATTGGGGAAGCAGACCAAGTTTGGTTTAGTAACACAATCAATGAAGTGGCTCCCTAACTTGTTAACCTGCTGTATTTTCTTTAAATCATTAATTATGTATTTTTTTCATTAACTATCATCTGCCTTCCCCTATAGAATATATGATCCATTAGGAATTCACTACTGTATTCCAAATCCCTAAAACAGTACCTGACATTTAATAACAAGAGCAAACATGTGTCACACACTGCTTTAAGTGCTTTAGATGTACTAACTCAGTTAACCCTTTCAACAATTTTATGAGATAGACACTATTACTGTCTCCATTGAACAGAGGAAAAAACCTGAGACTGACAGAGATTAACTTAAATAATATGCCCATGGTCACAGAGCAGGTAAATGGCAGAGTCCTGAATCTAATCAGTCTAGCTCCTGACAACCACATTATACTGCCTATTGCCTCTCACAGTAGGCATGAAGAAAGCACTAAAAAAAAAATATGTTAAATGAATTTTAAAAATTAAAAAAAGGTTAAACATACTAGTGTAACAAGACACAAAGTGATGTATCATTTACCACAGTTCATTCCAATTTTTTCACAGCATGGCACAGAAAGAAAAATGATAATAGGTAAACACTGGGAAACAGAAATAGTTCCTGGCCAGAGGGAACCAGCTGGGACATTTGGGCCTGAGCCACGGTGACAGCTAAGATCAGTATCATCTTGGCAAAAGTGTGATCCATTCTAGGTTTTGAGAAGCTCTAATTATCAATCACAGGATTCTAAAAACAACGTGATAGCACAAAATCCAGTTTTGGAAACTTATTTTCTAGGCCTGGTGTTGCTATACAAGCCAAAGTATTTGCTTCTAGCTAATAAAAACAAACAAATACACAATATACCCTGGCACTGTAACAAAAATTTTTATTACAGCTTTCTTATCCCTGGTATACTTTCACTAGCTATCTTCCTTGCATGGAGGGCAGTAGTCTAGTGGGTAAAGCTCTTAAGTAAACATGAGTAGAGCATTACATTCTAACCAGTTCTGTCACTTAACGATACGACTGGCACCTACTTTTCAGAAAGTTCTGCCTTACTGGAATATTTCAAAAATCATTCTTATGATAAGGTCTACATGGCGATCAGAAATGCTTTAAATAAGGGAAGGTTTTGTTTGTATTACATAATATCTCCCAAGTAAATTTGGCAATGCTGGCAATGGCAGGCAATACCATGGTACCAAAAAGCATCCCTTCAGTCTGAAGCTGGTGAAAATGCTACAGGTTTGTGAACACTCACATTAGCTCAAAATCAAATTTGCGCCACTTTTATCTTTGGCATATTGTATTCTGGTAGTGGGCAGAATGTAACTATCCGCTTTATTAATTACGAAATGATTGAAACAGGAACTACACGCACATTTCCCCTCTATTTTTGCCAGAATGGAAAAGACGTGAACCTCAACACCAACTGGGAAATAAGAATGGGTAACTCGTGTTTTTTTCCTGGATTTCTTTTTCTTTCTTTCTTTCTTTTTAAAGTTTAGTCAACAGAGGCCTCAGAGTGTTCTGACTACCACTGATTCATTATTACCAAGTTCCCTCTGGTAATAGTTTTCAAAGGAGGATCTCAGCGGAGGACAGCGCACAGCAGAGCTTAGCTTTCACTTTATCGAAAGGAGGGAAGGGGTCCGGCACCAGGTCTGGGAAGCTCACACCGAGCGACTCGGACCAGAACTCCCCGCCGGAGCCCCTCCCTCCCCTCCACGTCCGGCGACTAGGAGGAAGGAGGAATGGCAGACCCCAACCAGAACTGAGAAAGCGCTGAAAGGGGCGATAAGTGGGCTTTTTCCTCAACGAAGCCGGCAGTCGCAGAGGCCGGAGCCCACGCCGCCACACCCACACCGCGCGCTCCCCTAGCCGCCCAGGGCCGGCTCTGGCCAGCCCCGCGGCCTCTCGCGCACTCCCTGCCCGCCTTAGGGGAAGAAGCAGAAAGCCGGGCTCTGGGTCCTGCCCGCCACGCCTTGCTTCTTCGCGCCCACACACGTCCTCTCACCTGCCGGCCCCCCAGGAGGAGCAGGACGCCTCTTCCCCCTGACGTGCAGCCACCGGCTGGGAGCCCTCCATCGCCTCCTGGGACGCAGCCGTTGCTGGATACTGGGAGGCAGGAAAGGGGTCAGGACCGTGAGGTCAAGGGGCGGGCGGTGACGTCACCGGAGGGGGCGGGCCTGGGGGAGCGCGCAGCCCGGCGGCGCCTTCCCGTCAAGCCCAGAGGCGTCCTGGCTTCCGGTTTGGGTGTGGTCGTGGAGTGGGCTTTGCTGCAGGTGATTGCAGGGAATGGAATGTTGCGACTGGCGTCTGGCAGATGTAAACCGAACCAAAACACTGAAGGTACGAGTCACCTACCAAACACAGAGGATTCCAGTGGCCAGCGAAGTGATAGGATTGCGTAGCAAAATCCTTAAGAGTTTTATAGCAGGAAGAAGAAACCCCTTCATTTTATACTTTTAAAAACCCCAAAGGCTAGTAATAAGTAGCTCCGGATTTCCAGTCTGGGATTACATTTTAAGACGTTACACGTTTAACAAATAATTTTGGACGTCTGCTACGTGTCAAGCACTGTCACAAATTTGATAGAATCGTGATTTTATGAGCTATGAATGGCATATGTCATCCAGGTTGCCCCCTTCACTTTGTGAGGGACAGAAATTTACGGTTGGTGTGACTTGCCAGATTAAGTACCTGAACATATGTGTAAGGACCTCTCATCTAATTCCCTTTCCATTGACTCCCCTTTCACTTTTCTTGGAAAACAACAAGAATTAGTGTGACTCAATAATATTACAATTTATCTTTCATTCTAAATAAGTGTATGTTTGGAGAAATGTCTGTAGGATTTTAAAAACTGACAAATACTTTGACACTATGTATTTATATCATCTGTAATGTATGATATTTTTACTTAGAATTTCTTCCCATTCTGGTGTGGAGAGAGGGTCCAGGCAAAAGGGCATTATTCTTTGTGCCTCTATTCTCTTTTCAACTTGCACATCTCCAAATACCTGGAAACTTCATATTGCTCACCTATGCCATCATTCAGATCTCTCAATCAAGTTGTGTACCTTTTCTACATAATCATGAAAATGAACTTGGTCTGTGTCCCATTCTTTCAAGGTTCTGCTCTAGGACTGGACTAATCCCCTGTCTTCTCTCTTTATTCTAAAATTAATAGATATAAATATCTTTGAAAGGTTCGCTCCGCAAATAACACCAGTTTCTCTCCTAATTTCTTTTCCCTGTTTCTTTCCTTCTTAAATATTTATTGAATGCCTGTTAAACATTAGGGCCTAATGACTAGATGATGATTAGGTGATAGAGATACAGTGATCCCTGATTTCATCAGTCTCATTGTGGGAAGGCAAAAAAATGGAAAATAAATGAAAAATAACATTAGAAAGTAAATACGATGAAGAAAACTTTATAAGGTGAAGAAAAGAGACTTGGGGAGGAGGAGAGAGACAATTTTAGACATAGTAGTCAAAGGTAGCCTCTTTGAAGAAGTGACATTTGAGCTAAAAACCTAAGTGATGTGAGTCCTGTGAATATCTAGCAGAAGAGCATTCTAGACTGAGGGAAAATCAAGTGTACACTTTAAAATTTTTCTTCTTTGAGATTTGTCACCTTCTGGTGTATGTTTGTTTATTTGTAAATTGCCTCTCTACCTTTAAAAGAGACTGGTCTTTTCCTGGAGAAGGAGATTCAGAGTGTGAGGAGGAATTTGATGGGAGGGAAAATCTCCATTGCTGGCTTCGAAAAGGGAAGGGGGCACATAGAAAGGAATGGGAATGGCCTCTAGGGGCTTACAGTGGCCTCCAGCTTCCAGCCAATAAGGAGAAGGGGACCTTGGCCTACAGCTGCAAGGAACTAAATTTGGTCAACACCTACATGACCTTGGAAGAAAACCCCAAGTTCCAGATCACAACAGGTCTGCTAGTACCTTGATTTCAACTTTGTGAGGCCCTGGGCAGAGAACCCAGCTGTGATGGGCCCACAATTATGACCTTAGAACTGTGAGCTAATAAATTTGTGTTGTTTTAAGCCACTATGTTTACAGTAAGTTGTTATACAGCAATAGAAAATGAATATACTGAATATTATCTAAGACCCACATTTTTCCACATTTTAACTTCCTTGAAATTGCAATGTATTTTTTTTCTTTTTTATCAGTACAGAAAATAATGGTGTTCTTAAAACTGAGGTCATGATTTGGTGAAGTATAGTGTGAATTATTTCAAACAAACAATATAACAGATACCCAGATTTAAATGTATTCTTATATTTGCAAAATGGGGAAGAAAATTGGAATATCACTAGACTTTTCACAGTGAAACTTTTGTCAGAAGAAAGTGGAACAACATATTTTGGGTACTCAAGGGACAAAGAATGCACTAAGGATTTTATATCCAGCAAAACTAACTCTCACGTGCAAAGGGTATAAACTACTATCAACACTTGATATGATATCAGTATTTGATGAGACTATCATTTTCATGAGCCCTTCCTGGAGAATTACTAGAGAATGAGCATCAGACAACGAAAATGATGAGAAAAACATTGACCTAAGGATTGGTTCAGGTTCTTTACGGAAAATCATAATCTGTTGTGTGTAATTAATTCTTTATTACTAATTCCCCTGAGTTCTGTCACCTTAACTTCTGAGTTTTTCTATTTTCTTCCCAGCTTTTTCAAGATATAATTGACAAATAAAATCGTAAGATATTTAAAGTGTGCAATGTGATGATCTGATATATGTATACAGTGTGAAAGGATTCCCTCCATAGAATTAATTGTGTTTTTCTAATTCTGAATCATGTTGTTCTTTCATACCTTGTATCATTTTCTTAATGTCATTTAGCTAGTTTAAAAATAGTAACTTTCAGTTTTGATCTATTTTGTGACACATCTTTGGGGCATGCTTTCATTATCTGTAATGATGATGTTATACTCCTTATTCTCTCTCTTTTTTTTTTTTTTTTTTTTTTGCGGTACGCGGGCCTTTCACTGTTGTGGCCCCTCCCGTTGCGGAGCACAGGCTCCAGACACGCAGGCTCAGCGGCCATGGCTCACGGCCCCAGCCCCTCCGCGGCATGTGGGATCTTCCCAGACCGGGGCACGAACCCGTGTCCCCTGCATCAGCAGGCGGACTCTCAACCACTGCGCCACCAGGGAAGCCCTATTCTCTCTTTTTTGATAATAATTTTGTATAGGATTTGAACTTGATATTTTTTGGCAGCTCAGTTTTATGTGAAATTACTGTTCTTTAACTTTTAGTATGAGGCAGGCTTCCTAGTCCAATAAGACTACATCCATCAGAAACAAAACTGTATTCCAAGAATGTCAGGTTTCTGGCTCATTGCAAGGAGGGAGGCCACATTCCATGGAGCCCACCATGGGATGCCTCATCAAAGGAAAAGGTAGGTTTATTATAGGAATTTGGGGAAGTGTAGAATTTAGGAGAAATAAAACGAAGTAGTATTTTGATAGACTCAAAAGAAAGGAAGGATGTATGTAAGGGGGCCTACCTTAGGTCTGGACTGTAACACGGACCCTGTTTTTTTGGTAGCTACAGAGTCGAAGTAGGTGAGGAATGTGTCCACAAACCCCTTTTCTGAAGTTCTGGAAGTAGAGGCTGTTTCTCTATCACATAACTCAGATCATCTAGCCAAGAATGGGATATTTCAATCTTAATGAAAGATTTCAAAGAGCAAGTTTTTTGACAATCTATGATTTTAGAGAAAAGAGTTCTCTGTGAGTAAAAAAAGCAGCAGTTACTCATAGTGGGTTTTTTTGGTGACACCACAGCATGTTCTTGGGAGAAACACTATTTTCTGTTAACTTTACAGCTGGCTTTATCTGTGTTTATTATCTATACCTGATGAATGGCAAAGCAGATTTTTACTTTCTTAGTCCAAGCTCATTTTTACTTTCTCACAGGTTTCAGGAAAACTTTTCTAACGCCAGAGAGCTCCTTTTTTGTTGCTTTGGTGTAGTGCTGAAAAATATGGTGGCTTGATTTCTGTGATTTCCTTCATTTCTGTTGTCTCTGTGCTGCATGTGTTTATATGTGTGTATGTATGTATGAATGCATAGTTACATTCTCAAGGCATGGTACAATAATTTTATTTTAAAATCTTTATTTTGGGTAATTTTAGATTTACAGAAAATTTGCAAAGGTAAAACAATTTCTGTATATACTTCACTCAGCTTCCTCTAACGATAACATCTTACATAACCGTGGTCCATTTGTCAAAACTAAGAAATTAATACTGGTACAATACTATTAACTAGCTACATATTTAATCTGGATTTCACCAGTTTTTCACTAATGTTCTTTTTTCTGTATGGATCCAATCCAGGATACCACAATACATTTAGAATTGACCTGTCTTGATCATCATGTAAGTGTACATTGTAATGAATATCTTCCTGAAATTTTATGTACAAATTGGATTTCTGCAAATTAAATAGTTCACATCATAAATTATAAAGATAATAAACAACATCTATATTGTGTTTTATAATTACACAGGCTATTTACATGTATTTTTCACTTCATTCTCCTAAGTTATTCACTATTAGCACAGAAAGGATATTTAGCAGTCACCTCAGTATACAACCCTATTGCTTTATAGAGGATGAGTCAAAGAGGTAAAGAGTTTAAATGTCTTGGATAAATTCACATCATTACAGGTACAGAGCCATGACTAGCTTCATCCCTTGTTGAGTATTCCTCTAGTATATTATACCCAGATCCCAACAATTGGAATACCTGTTCCGTGACTGTCATAAAGAATAGGAAGTACTACGTCCTGAGGTCAGGCCTTCATGAACATGGTTGGAAAGCAGCCAACCTCCTGAGTTTTGAAGCAGGCTTCTTTGTCCAAAGATGTTGTGATAACATTTGAACTGGCTTGAAGCTGATTATTACAGACTATTTAGAAGAACCTAGAGGGAATTCCTTTGTGAAGGAAATAAACCTTTTCAAAATGTGAATAATTATCATCATAAGTGGTCTATGAATTAGGATATATGTATATCACATTTTCCTGAAATATTTTTAAAAAATTGCCCATAGAGCAATAAAAAGACAAGTCATTGTAGATTAACGATTGAAATATATTTTTCAAGACACTTTATTGTTTGATTTAACTGATTATGCAACAGTGACTAGAGATAAAAATAATAAATCATGCTCCTAAGTTTAACCTTCTTCTAATATTGGTAGAAGACAGATGACAAACCTGAAAATCCCTAAGTGGGACTTCATGTTTTTGTGTCTTTCTAGGCAATATGCTGTAAATGCATCTGGATGTGCCCTAATTGGATGATAAAGGCACCTCGACCCCTTTATGAAAGAGGATGCTCAGAGCCCTACTCCAAAGATGAATTCATCCACAGTCACTGTTCACCATAGACTCAAACTATACTATCCAATTTCACATCTTTTTTCTTGACTGAAACGATGTTCAGATCATCTCCCTTCTCATCTTCAGCTTGTTTTCTCATCTTTGGTTTGGCAGCCAGCACCTCTAGCCTGGAGGCATCAAACTTCAGCACACACCAGAATCTCCTGGCCTGCCTATTAAAGCAGCTTTTTGGACCCCCACTAGCATTTATGCTTCAGTATGCTTGGGTAGGGGCTGAGAATTTGCATTTCTGACAAGTTCCCTGGTGATCTGTGCGCTGCTAGACCTAGGACCAAATTTTGCGCTGCTCTAACTCGCTTCCTCTAACTCATTCTTTGGGCTACCTCTAAACCTCCTTTCAGTACGGCTTTCCTTACTGCGTTCTGGACTGCACCGGTATTTGTGTTAGTCTTTTGTTTCTGTTGCTTAGTTTATTTGCGGTTCCATTCCTCTTGGCTCTGATGTCATTTTATACTCTGGATCCTGCCTTTAGACATGCCTTATATTTACCATTGCAAGGTAATAGAAAAAGAATTAGTAATTTTGGGTACAGAAAATGTTTGTGATTGACTTTTCTAGCAAAGATAACTGGGATATATGTGGACAGAAGGAGGTAGGTATGGAGATAGAGAAAAAGTTAATATGGAATTCTGTCACATAAATGTGCAAGGCATCATAAAATCTGAGGGAAGCAGTGATGGAGAATACAATACTGTTGATAATATGGTTAAGGTTATTGTATATTGAGTGCTTGTAATTAAGGTTTCTACACAAATATAGGTAGCCCCATTATCTCATATAAAATCACAATCGTAATACTCCAGAGTGATGAAGTTGAAGACTTCAGTTACAGCTAAGAAAAACTAGGAAGCTGGGTAAATGGAGAACTGTTCCTATAATCAACTATCAGCAGGAATGAGAAATAGAAACTGGCTTTACAACCAACCAGCAGAAATCCAAGAAAGCCTGAACCTACACTCAGGTCCGCTAGCTTCTGAATCCTGTTCAACACTAGGTCACTGATTTCCTTTTCAATGGTGTAGTGCCTAGAGGCACAGCTATTTGCAACATCTTTGCCAGTGATGGCATTCTAGAGAGACCTTCATCACTTATAATTCGTTGTAGGTCTATAAACATTCTTGTGGGGACATACTAGACAACACTATTCTCACTGAAGAAGCTATTGAAAGAGTCATCTCTCACAATCCTCTTATCACTGGGCTTTGGGTGGGATGCTGGATTTTATATTCCAGGAAATAGAGTTCCCAGCAGCTGTTTCTATTCTGGACACTAACCTCACCAATGTGATTAGGGATGCTTTAATGCAGGGTGGTAGAAACAGGAAGCAAAGGTGAGGGAATAGATACTGAGTCCAGGTTATCATCTCCAATAAGGTAGGAAGAGAGATATCTGATTTAATAATTAGTAAAACGAAAAGTTTAGAATAAACATACTCTAAAGATTCTTTATTATCAATTAAGATAATATTAAGTAACAATGGCAACAACAGCAAATTACCTGCATGAATCCTCAGCCCTCTGCTGGTGAGATTTCATGTTTAGTTCCAAATGTTGGGCAATTCTGGATGAAAGGAATAGGCAAGAAATAGATTTGCCTACCACCAAGTTTCGTGGATAGATCTGGTGATTGCTTCAAAATGGGAGATGCTCCCATCACTTTTAATACTTCTACTGAACAGAAATTATGGTCATTGATGACATCTAATCACAGCTTCTTTTTAGTCATTTAAATTGCTGAAAGACAGGTTGACAGACATCATACTCCTTCTTTCTTGGTAAGAGATCTCCCTTCTTTCTTGTTAACAGAATATCAATTTTGTTCAGACATAAGGCTGCCATGAGCTTCATGGGAGGCTAGATTTCTCCCTAACCCTAGATACTGAGTTATGATTGGACTAAAATAGTCAAAATCCCAATCTCCTTAGAGTTGACTGGTTTAGGCATTGACATGTTAGGCGGTTCAGGATAATAAGTGAGAGGTAGTCCTATGGATGGGTTTCTGAAGAAGATTCTCCCTGTTGATAAGAATAGACACATCATGGAAATATTCCCTTTTGTGTCTTTGGACTTAGTCTGTGAGGAGATGCCTCCTGCAGCCGTTTCATGTTCTTCCTGGCCAAAATGGACAAGCCTGAGATCAAAAAACTGATACAGTGCATATGCCAAAATCCTAAATTTCCCGGAACTCTGAGTCAGCTAAGCTCTGGAATGCTTGATACGTGAAATAGTTTCTTTTTGTTTAAGCCATTTTTAATTGGGTTTCTCATTCTTCTAGCTTAAAGCATCCTAATTGATAAAGGTAGTATTTTTCTCCATTACTGAATAGAAACATTAAGGCAGCAAACTTGTATTACATCTGCACTCTGAAATATCTCAAAGAATTTTACAGAGTTTTACATATTTCATTTTTCTTAGCATATACATGTAAATATATATACAAAATTATAAATATATAAAAATATATTATACACACACACACATATATTTCCTTGAACCACAGTGTGGGTCTTGCTGTGTCACTCTTTAGGGACAATGATGATATTATACTAATTCCATCCTTTTACTGAAGAAGGAAAAAAGTTAACATTGGCAATGTCCCACAGCTTCTCAGCCTGAAGTCATAATTGATCATTCAAAGTTGCTCAAGAACACCAAGATAAGAAATTTGGATTTTGTTTTAAGTGGGATGTGGAGTCATTAGAGAGTAAGCAGACTAGTGACATTTTAATTATATTTAAAAGGAGCATTCTGGAGAATGGATTATAGCAGAGCAAGAGGAATTTGGTGAGAAGTTTGTGGCTCTAATCAGGTTGAGAGAGATGATGCTGGATTAGACTAGGTCAATGACAATAGAAATAGAGAAATAGATTTGGAAAATGTTATGAAGACTGAACTTATTGATGGATTAGATATAAGATACTATGGAGAGATAAATTAAGAATAAATCCTGGATTTTGGCTTGAACAAGTTAGGCATATTTTGGTGCCAGCATTGAGATGGAAAGAATAAATGAGAAAGTGATTTAGGGAAGAAATAAAGAGTTCATTATAACATAATAAAGATATATTGAGTTTAAGATGTGCATGTAGAGGAATCAAGTATAAATTTGGATCTATGAACTTGTAGCTTAAAGAAGTCTGAGCTAAATATATAAATTTAATAATATATAATATATAAATATGTGTGTGTACATGTGTATGTGTTTGTATATGTGTATATATATACACATATACATATACATATATATATATATACACACACACACACACACACACACACACACACACAGTACTGGGTGATATCCCCAAGGGGGAGAGGGTAGACAGATAAACCAAGAATCCCTAGATCTGAGCCCATATAAACATTAGGTAGAATAGAAAGAGGAAAAAATGAAACTGAGAAAGAACTCCTAGTGAGATAGGAGAAAAACTGGGAGGGGATGGTTTCACAGAGCTAAGAGGAGTGTCTCAAGTGGGAAGCAAATTGGTATAGGAATTCATCACTGTCCGGTTCCACTCAAGTATTGATGCTGGGCTTTGTTCTTAATTTGTTAAGGAATTACCACCCGCTCTTTTCAGTGGAATTAAAAATATACTAGACTGATGAAAATTGGATTTCTACCCAGAATAGTTATTCAGATGGGGGTTCAGCCTTGTTTTAGGATGATTACTTTTTTCATGAATGGCTAAGGGATATTGTGCTGATATCTGAAAATGGAAGGCCATTCACCAGAGAGTGATAAGAAAAACAACAATGGGGCTCCTCTGTGATGGCAATATTATTTACTCACTTGAAGAGAGAGGGATGGCCTTCAGACATCAGTTAAGCTTCCATGTAGCTCCCTGGTGCTTGACAATTTCCCAAACCACCTCTTTGTCTTGTGCTCTCTCCCAAATTAAGCTTTCTCTTTCAACTCCTGCCACTCCAGTATTCTCCAAGATATGGCCCAGTCCTCCTTCACCTGAGCTCTTTACAGAGAGAATGAACAATTGTTTGAATGTTGATGAAAATTACAGTAAGTCAAGAACAGAGAAATCACCATTGGTTTTCATAGTAGGGTGATCTTTGGTGACCTTTACTAGAGTTTCACTGGAGCAGTAAGGACAGACTACAAGGTGACAGGTGTTGAAGATTAAAAGGGAAGTAAGGAAGAGGAGTTATCAGGTGTGGACAACTCTTGAGAAGTTTTCTGGGAGGGAGAGTAGAGAAATGGATTGTGGGAGGTGAAGCTGAAATTGAGTATATGGCTGAGGAGGATTTTTTTTTAAGATGCAAGATAAAAAGCATTTTCATACAGCAGTGGGAATGATTTAGTAGAAAGGGGGAGATTGATGGTATAGGAGGACAAGGGGATATCCGAAGAAGTGATGTCCTTGAAAGGTGAGAGAGAATGGTATCCACAACACAAGGAGAGGAATTGGCTTTTAAGAGGAGCAGGGACAAGTCTTACATCGTAATAGGAGAACACAGAGAACAGGATATAGTTTAGGAATGTTTAACAGTGGGAAGTTGAGAGAGCGCTCCTCTGATAAATCTTTGTCAGCTTCTGCATTTCTATTTCTTTGGGATCTGTTTTCTATTGAATTTGACAGTGCTGTTCTGATAGTGGTTGCATTTTGTCAAATAGATTGTCATGGGATTATTATCTGCAATGGACTTGGAGACCTTGTGAAGGTATTCCTGGGAACTACATCTATTGGGGCAAGTAATTGTTGTAGAGGAACCAGCTATCAGTGAATATGGTAAGTGCATCCTAGAAAGTAGAACACATTCAGCATGTTTAGTGATAGATAATTACTAGTTGCAGAGATCAACTAGTAATAGAGAAAGCAGTGGATGAGAGTGCAGCAAGATACATCCTATTAGGTGGGTGGAGCATAGTAATTAAAAATCTGTAAAAGTAGGGAGCATTAGAGATTTTGGTACACAGACCAGTATATAGTTTGCAGCAGAGATGAGTGAAATAAAATAGCATGTTCTCCTTAGTTAAAGTTGGTTTAGGAGCAGACTTCAGTCCCATTCTAATGGAGAGGAGGCATTAGAATGGTAGGAATAAGGCAGGACCCCATTCTAGCAAGTCTAGCTTTCTGAAGAGATCACTGGGATAGTGAATTTGGCAAGAAAATAAGATTTGAATCCTTTTACCAGAACTAGTGTATAAGTTTGGAAAGTGGGAGGTGGTCTTAGAAATAATGCAGAGGCTTAGTTCCTATCAGAAGGATTCATGTTTTCTGGGGCCTGAAGTTTTTACAAACATCACAAAATCTAAAAAAAAAAAAAAGTAATAATTTTAAGCATTAACTGCTTGACATAACTCTAAAATACTTTTTCCCGTAAATTATTTTGGCTTCATACTCCCTAATTATGTCTTAGTATAACAATGTTTTATAATATAATGTTTTATATAGTGATAGTTTTAAATTTTTTCTTTCAATTTCAAAATTCTTTGTAAGTAATGACATCCTAACATTTAATCGCATACATTGAGATGCATGAAACAGATGTACTCACTGGCTTTAGTACTGCTACAGTTTTGTACCCTACAAACACAGGAATTCTGATAAATTTTACATTTCCAGTCAAAAAGAAAAAATAATGTAGGCATTTATAATTGTATATGTTGCACTGTTGAGTATATTTCTGAAAGGAGAGAATTTCTATTTTAACTAGGATTTGATGAGGACCCAATCTTTTTCTTACAATTTTACATGCTAAGTATATTAGTTTTCCACTGTTTCATAATAAATTACCACAAGCATGGTGATTTGAAACAACACACATTTATCTCACAGTTTCTGTGGGTGTGGAGCCCAGGCTTGAGACTGGATCTTCTGTTTCGGGTGTCAGCAGGCTGTAATCAAGATGTTGGCCAGGCTGTGCTCTTCTCTGTAGGCTTGACTAAGGACAAATCCACTTGCAGGCTATCAGGTTGTTGGCAGAATTCGTTTCCTTGCATCTGTATGACTGAGGGTCCCAACTTCTCATTGGCTGTCCACCAGAGGCTACCCTCAGGTCCTAGAGGCTGCCCACAATTCCCTGCCACATACTCTCTGCAAAAGTAGTTCACAGCGTGGCTGTTTGCTTCTTCAAGGGCAGCAGGAGAATTTTGGGCTCAGTCAGCTAAGATAATCATATATAATGTAACAAGAGTCATGGGAGGAACATCTATCACCTTTACCTTATAGCTTAATCAAAGAAATGATATCCCATTACCTTTTCCATAGGTAAAGCATGGCTGGAAGCCAGAGTACCTTATACGGGGGTGTGATTTATTGGGAATCACTTTAGGGTGGACATGCTAAAGAGTGAAATAATTTCTGTAGACAGGTTTCTGTACGTTTTATACCCTACTTTTCCTCCACTACTCAAATAGTTCTGGTGCCATACTCTAGACACCTCCATATCATGATATGACCTCTGGCCCTACACTTTCCTGTCACTATGCCAGGTAAGTCTGTATGGGGGTAACAATATTTTATCTAGTACTATGCCTAGATGCTTACTGTGATGGTTAGCAGTGACTTAACTACACATGAAAGTGGCCAAGAACCACAAAATATCCCTTTAGATTCAATGTAAATATATACCTAATTCAAGTTCCCCTTGGCTGGATCCCAAAGCTATCCATGGCCATTCCAACACCACCTCATCTGAGGGATGAGTGTGACAGAGGGGAAGTAAAAGTGAAAAGAGATAGTCTTAATTATTGCAATTATAATATCTTATTTTTATGAATTTTATAAAAACATGTACCCATGGGAAGACTTCTTTTCCAGGGCTCATGAGGGGGCTAAATGAGGAGCTTTGAAATTAAGTTTCATTAGCTTCATGGGAAATCCACTTCAGGTTACCACATTTTTCTTTTTTTTTTAGTTTTTAGCTTTTTAGTTTTAATCACATTTTTAAATTATTAATTTGACAATTATTCACTTGATCTCAAGTCATAGTTAGAATTTTTAAAACTTATGCAAATTTCTTATCCAATGGACTTGTTATAAAAGAAAGTCAATAATTGGGTGGAAGTTACCCTCTATGCATCAGATGAAGATTCCAACCACAGGAGTTTAAATGTTCGGATTTAGATTGTGAAAAATAATAAAGTTTGTTCTTTTCCCTTAGGGCTACATTTATTGTGTAATTACAATGTACCAAGACTATATTTAGCCTTTATTCTTTGCGTTTAAATTGTGTGCTATTTAAATTTTGTGATATACATAGTCCTGATTTTATTTTGAGAAGGTAATTGGTGATTGTAGCAGGTACTTCTGTCTTCTGATCCCCAAAACATTCCCCTCTTGCTCTCACAAAAAAAGAAAAAGAGAGAGGAAAAAAAGAACTAAATATTTTTTTAAAGTTATCAGGTGACTAAATGTTCAGGGAAATTGAGTGCTGCTCTCCATAAGATAAAACATACCCTTAAGGTGTTTAGGGTAATCCCTTTCTCCTTTGCTAGTGATAGTTTAGAGGTGGTCATGTGCTCCAGTTCTAGCCAATCTAAGAGGAAGTGCTGAGGGTTCTGGGAAAGAGATGTATAGTGAGAAGCCACCCTTTCTTTGTGCCTTTGAGACTTCTAGTTGGTGACAAGTAGTTTCTGATCCCTGAAGCCTAGAGGAAGCAGAGAAAATGACTCAAAGCTCTGAACTAACCAACTCTGCATGCTTTCTTCTGGACTTCCTGTAACGTGAAATGAAAACATGCCACGTCTAGTCTGACATTTCTATTGCTTACAGCAGAAAGCACCCTAACAGAAACAGCACAAAAGTCATACAAACACACATATAATATTTATTGTACCTTTTTCTCATTAGAAAAGCAATATATGTTCATTCTGGAAATTTGGGATACAGGTGTTCACAAGAAATTTAAAAAATCATTCAGAGGTAACTATATCAATACTTTTTGCACATATTCTATTTTTCCTATGCATGCACTTTGTATATTATATAATTTAAAAAATTAGACTTATTGTTTTATACCTAATTTTTATACTTAATAACCAAAAGAATTAAATTGAAGATTTAAATCAATTAATCTTAGAAATTAAATTGAACCTTATTCTATTTAGTCTCCTATGGACACAATTTATAGTAATTAGACAACAAGAATTGGTTTGACATTTGAAACTAGGCTAAAGGTAAAATAGATGAAATTCAAATGTATTTTAGCTGCTCATAAATATTATCTCTTTGTGACTACCAAGTAAGTTCTGAGATAGGGCACTTAAAATTTTTTTCTAACTCATTTACACTGATTTATGCTGCTGGGAAGATTATGTTTGTAGTACTCCAACATTTTTGGTTTGTTTGTTTTAAGATATGATATCTCTGTTTTATAGGCTGAAATTGAATTTGCACAATCTTTTAATTCATTGTTGTTTGTTCATGTCATGTATTACTAACTTGAATTTAGCAAGAGGAAATCCAGTTTTTAACCAGATTTATATGCCAAATAGAAGAGGAGATATCCAAGATAGAATCTTAATTATCTGATATATTGGATTAACTCTGCAGAACATATCCTTTTTTACAAGGAATCCTCATCTTTTATTATGACTGAAAATAGAGTAAATGACTATAATACCAAATATGAAATACTCTATGTTGAGTGATGTACCTTTAACTTAAAAGCCACATTTACCTTTTGCACTATTAATTTTGGTATAAATCCATATCCACATTATAATTTACAGACCACAATATTTATATAATATATTCTGCCAAGTTTTTCATTACATGTTGAGCCTTAAGAGAGTTTTTAAGGTTGAAAATGGTGAGTGATCAAATTGAATCAATCCAGTACAGTTTCAATATTAACATTATTATGAATATATATATATATAAAAATGTATCAGGTGAATACATTCTGATACATTTTTATTGTAATAAACTTCTTTATGAATATACAGAATCAGTTGGGAATTCCTAACCTTTTTTGTGACATTGGCTCCTTTGGCAGTCTGGTATGGCCAAAAACCCTTCTCAGGATAATGTTTTTAAATGCATAAAATAATACAAATAGGAATAAAAGTAAAGCAGTTGCATTGTAATACAGTTTTGTGCATGGTCCACAGTTTAAAAACACCTGCATCAAGATTTTGAATAGCCCTTTAGTTAATGTATTAAAAAATGCCTAAGAGTGTATCTAAGTAGAACAGTTTCTTGAATGTGTAAAAGCCAAACTGACATATGTTCAATAAACACATATCTAACAAAGCCCTTAGATTGTATCTTGTATATTTTTGCCTTTAAATCCATATGTAAGAATTGTTATTAGTTTGGGAATAAGAATACGTATGATAAAGAGATGGTAGAGAAGAATGGTTTTGTTGTGACTTATCTATATTCCTGTGTCATCTAGTGAACTTTAAATTCTTGGTATCAGTATACACACCTTTAAAGTTAACTTTGAGCATTTTAGCACATTACAAATTTGAGTCCAGCCCAATTCAACTGTAGAGTTGGGGCATTGATTGGCTAATTAAAGGTATGAGTTTAGTAAAAAGACGATATGAATGAAAGAGTAAAAGGAAGGAGTTCAATAGTGACAGAAATAGGACCAATGGAGACAGAATTGGAAAATAACCTAGAATGTGGAAAAATAACTACTACACACTACAACACTAAAAGTATGAGAAGAGAAAAATAAGGAAAGGAAAGACCTACCATTAGTTTAATTAGTAGTTTACTTAACCACAGTTCCACAAGGCCTGGAATGTGTGGAAATGACATTTCATCTTTTGTGTGGCACTACATACCTCATGTGAATATAATAATATTTTACCTATTTCTTTTAAAAAATAAGTTAAAGAGTGGTTGAATTTCTTTTAATTCCCTTATACAGTTTTCTTATTTAATGGATATTATAGAACCCTTTCATCCTATCCCCTTTTTCATGGAATGGGTGGAAACAGGCCTAAATTACAAGAGGTATTGTGCTGACATATTTTGGAAACCATACCACTCAATGTGAACATCAGCAGGTATTAGTTATACATTTACAGAGAGTTTTTCTTTTCCCTTTTCTAATACCTTTCTGTCTCCTTTGACCTATATATAGTGAAACTGAGGTTTTCAGAGTTAATTTTACATATCAAATAACTTTTTGCTTGTGCATTTGCTTTATTTCTTTTTTTTTTTTAGTGATTTGTGGATTATGGATTTAGAAAGATCAGAAGATAGAAGAAAATCCCTGATATTAAAAGAGAAGGTATGTTATTTATAAAACATAATCAGTATATATCTTTTCATGATTGTATTTTAAAACATTGTTATTATTACTACACTTAATTACCACAAACTCCATAGACTACACAGCCCAAGAGGAATGTTCTAACCCCCTGTCCAAATCTGAGCCCCTCTGAAACTCCCTTTTATATGAAAGCACTTCACAACCTGTACCAAGTGAAGAATGGGATGAAAGAGAACTATTTATAAATCTTGTCAGGTTGGAGCAGTGGACGGTGGGTTGGTTGCTGAATACTCCAAACATCAGAATGCTTTTGAAGCCAAGGAAAAAATTTGATTCATTGCATTTTGTTTTTTTAAACCATAGAAGGGAAAACTGATCACATGGGCAGGGGAAATACTATCTCTGTGCTCTATGTATTTATTGTTTTAGCATAAGATTGTAATTGCTGCTAAGCCCCTTTGGAGAAAAACTCTCCAAGGCATGCTGAGGTTAGGGCTGTGTTTCTCAGCGTTACTTTTTGGCATCTGTTTGCCTTAGGCCATGGCTATTTTAAATATTTATATCTTATTATACAAGAAGAAAGTGATTTAAAAACCCATATAATGTGTTATAGAAGCTCAGAAAGTGAAGAGATTAATTTAGAAGCTAATGGTTAAGAGGAAATATATAATTATTTTTCCTGAAAAAAATTTTCCTAGTAATTGAGTTTCTGACAATGTGATTTCCAAAGGAATAAGTGTAATACCGTAATCTGAAACTCTGCTTTGTTTGTATGTAAATGTGCTGGAATATGCTTTGTGTTTATCATTCCCAAAAGGGGAAATCCATTACCTTGTCCTACATAGTTTATGTGTCTGTTTACGTGACTTCCTATGTAGTCTAACAATTACAGAGAGAAATATCCATATATAAGTGGATCAAAGCATGGATTTAAGAAAGCAAAGAGAAAGAAGAAGTGATTTACTGGATCTGACACCCTGTTTACCATTTCAGGATCAAACCAATACCAAATTCCAAGGACATAGTAGGGAGTCCAGCAGACAGTAAATGAAGTGGCAAATGCAACCGTCATCTTTAGGGTCCTCAGTCGAGCTTGTGGTATATTATTCTTGGATTGATTCAGTTGTAGTTCTTTTAGATAGAGAAAAGAGTAGGTGTTTAACAACCAGTTTTATTACAAAACCAAAATAGACAAAAAGGAAGACAGAATCATAATTCAACCTGATGAATATAATGGAAGCAAATTTCTAATATTTTTAATAATGACAATTTGTTTGAAAAGCTTGTTTATATTCAAGTTTTCCACTATGTTACATAATAAATAGAAAATATTAAAGATAGTAGTGCTCTTAAAATAAATTTTCCATCAAACTAATATGGATTTGAAATAAGGGGCTACTCAAATTCTTAAAATATAAATTTAAGAGAGCAGACTGAGGTTAAGCTGAGTTGAATTCCCTACCTTTTGGTTGTCATGCCAACATAACCATGTTTACTTTATAAATTTATAAATTCCCCCTCTTTCCCAACTGGCCACATAGGAGGTGCCATTGCCATTGTGGGAGGCAATGTAAGCTTGGCACATGGAAGAAACACATGCATTGGAACTGGTGTCAGAATCCTAGTTGGCATTAAGGATATTGAAGGACGAGGACAAGATGGTGGAGTAGAAGAACGTGAGCTCACCTCTTCTTACAGAAACACCAAAATCACAACTAACTGCTGAACAAAACATGCTGGGACCTACCCCCAAAGATACCCTACATCCAAAGACAAAGAAGAAGACTCAATGAGATGGTAGGAGGAACTCAGTCGTGATAAAAACAAATCCCATATATGCTGGGTTGGCAGCCCACAAATTGGAAAGTAATTATACCACAGAAGTTCTCCCAAAGGAGTGAAAGTTTTGAGCCCCATGTATGGCTCCCCAGCCTGGGGGTCAGGCAATGGAAAGAGGAGCTCCCGGAAATTGAGACTGTGATTAAAAATCTTCTACCAAACAAAGGCCCAGGACCAGATGGCTTCACAGGAGAATTCGATAAACATTTAGAGAAGAGCTAACACCTATCCTTCTCAAACTCTTCCAAAATATAGCAGAGGGAGGAACACTCCCAAACTCATTCTACAAGGCCACCATCACCCTGATACCACAACCAGACGAAGATGTCACAAAGAAGGAAAACTACAGGCCAATATCCCTGATGAACATAGAGCAAAAATCCTTAACAAAACACTAGCAAACAGAATCCAACAGCAAATTATAAGGATCATACACCATGATCAAGTGGGGTTTATCCCAGGAATTGAAGGATTCTTCAATATATGCAAATCAATCAATGTGATACACCATATTAACAAATTGAAAGAGGAAAACCATATGATCATCTCAGTAGATGCAGTAAAAGCTTTTGACAAAATTCAACACCCATTTATGATAAAAGCCCTCCAGAAAGTAGGCATCGAGGGTACTTACCTCAACATAATAAAGGCCATATATGAAAAACCCACAGCCAACATCTTTCTCAATATTGAAAAACTGAAACCATTTCCTCCAAAATCAGGAACAAAACAAGGTTTTCCACTCTCACCACTATTATTCAACATAGTTTTGGAAGTTTTAGCCACAGCAATCAGAGAAGAAAAAGAAATAAAAGTAATCCAAATCAGAAAAGAACAAGTAAAGGTGTAACTGTTTGCAGATGGCATGATACTTTACATAGAGAATCCTAAAGATGCTACCAGAAAACTACTAGAGCTAATCAATGAACTTGGTAAAGTAGCAGGATACAAAATTAATGCACAGAAGTATCTTGCATTCCTATACTTTAATGATGAAAAATGTGAAAGAGAAATTAAGGAAACACTTCTCTTTACCGTTGCAACAAAAATAATAAAATACCCAGGAATAAGCCTACCTAAGGAGACAGAAGACCTGTATGCAGAAAACTATAAGACACTGATGAAAGAAATTACAGATGATACAAACAGATGGAGAGATATACCATGTTCCTGGATTGGAAGAATCAATATTGTGAAAATGACTATACCACACAAAGCAATCTACAGATTCAATGCCATCCCTATGAAACTACCAATGGCATTTTTCACAGAACGAGAACAAAAAGTTTCACAATGTGTATGGAGACACAAAAGACCCTGAATAGCCAAAGAAGTCTTGAAGGAAAAAAGCGGAGGTGGAGGAATCAGACTCCCTGACTTCAGACTTTACTACAAAGCTACAGTAATCAAGACAATATGGTACTGGCACAGAAACAGAAATATAGATCAATGGAAAAGGATAGAAAGCCCAGAGATAAACCCATGCACCTATGGTCAACTAATCTATGACAAAGGAGGCAAGGATATACAATGGAGAAGAGACAGTCTCTTCAATAAGTGATGCTGGGAGATCTGGACAGTTACATGTAAAAGAATGACATTAGAACACTCCCTAACACCATACAGAAAAATAAATTCAAAATGGATTAGAGATCTAAATGTAAGACCTGACACTATAAAACTCTTGGAGGAAAACATAGGAAGAACACTCTTTGACATAAACCACAGCAAGATCTTTTTGGATCCACCTCCTAGAGTAATGGAAGTAAAAGCAAAAATAAACAAATGGGACCTAATGAAACTTAAAAGCTTTTACCCAGCAAAGGAAACCATAAACAATAAGAAAACACAACCCTCAGAATTGGAGAAAATATTTACAAATGAAGCAACTGACAAAGGATTAATCTCCAAAATTTATAAGCAGCTCATGCAGCTCAATATCAATGAAACAAATAACCCAATCCAAAAATGGGCAGAAGACCTAAATAGACATTTCTTCAAAGAAGATATACGGATTGCCAACAAACACATGAAAGGATGCTCAACATCACCAATCATTAGAGAAATGCAACTCAAAGCTACAATAAGGTATCACCTCACAGCAGTCAGAATGGCCATCATCAAAAAATCTACAAACAATAAATGCTGGAAAGGGTGTGGAGAAAAGGGAAACCTCTTGCATTGTTGGTGGGAATGTAAATTGATACAGCCACTAAGTAGAACACTGTGGAGGTTCCTTAAAAAACTAAAAATAGAACTACCATGTGACCCAGCAATCCCACTACTGGGCATATACCCTTAGAAAACTATAATTCAAAAAGAGTCATGTACCACAATGTTCATTACAGCTCTATTTACAATAGCCAGGACATGGAAGCAACCTAAGAGTCCATCAACAGATGAATGGATAAAGAAGATGTGGCACATATATACAATGGAATATTACTCAGCCATAAGGAGAAATGAAATCGAGTTTTTGTAGTGAGGTGGATGCACCTAGAGTCTGTCATACAGAGTGACGTAAGTCAGAAAGAGAAAAACAAATACTGTATGCTAACACATATATATGGAATCTAAGGAAAAAAATGATTCTGATGAACCTAAGCGTAGGACAGGAATAAAGATGAAGATGTAGAGAATGGACTTGAGGACATGGGGTATGGGAAGGGTAAGCTGGGACGAAGTGAGAGAGTGGCATGGACATATATATGCTACCAAATGTAAAATAGATAGCTAGTGGGAAGCAGCCGTATAGCACAGGGATATCTGCTCGGTGCTTTGTGACCACCTAGAGTGGTGGGATAGGGAGTGTGGGAGGGAGACGCAAGAGGGAGGAAATATGGGGAGACATGTATATGTATAACTGATTCACTTTGTTATACAGCAGAAACTAACACAGCAATGTAAAGCAATTATACTCTAATAAACATGTTAAAAAATTAATACACGGAAATCTGTTGAATTTCTATAAACTAACAATGAAATTTCAGAAAGAGAAATTAAAGAAAGAATCCCATTTACCATAGCATAAAAAAGAATAAAATACCTAGGAATAAACCTACCTAAAGAGGCAAAAAAACTGTACTCTGAAAACTTAGACACTGCTGAAACGAATCAAAGATGACACAAACAGATGGACAGATATACTGTGTTCTTGGACTGGAAGAATCAGTATAGTCAAAATGACTCTACTACCCAAGGCAATCTACAGATTCAGTGCAATCCCTATCAATGTACCAATGGCATTTTTCACAGAACTAGAACAAAAAATTTTAAAATTTGTATGGAAAACAAAAATACCCTGAATAACCAAAGCAATCTTGAGAAAGAAAAACAGAGCTGGAGGAATCAGGGTCCCTGACTTCAGAGTATTCTACAAAGGTACAGTAATCAAAACCTGGTATGGGAACAAAAACAGACATATAGATCAATGGAACAGGATAGAAAGGCCAAAAATAAACCCACACACCTTTGGTCAGTTAATCTATGACAAAGGAGGCAAGAGTATACAGTGGAGAAAAGTTAGTCTCTTCAATAAGTGGTGCTGGGAAAATTGGACAGCCACATGTAAAAGAATGAACTCAGAACATTCTTTAACACTATACACAAAAATAAACTCAAAATGGATTACATACCTAAATGTAAGGCCAGATACTTTAAAACTCCTAGAGGAAAACATAGGCAGAACACTCTTTTATGTAAATCACAGCAATATCTTTTTCAGTCCATCTCCTAGAGTAATGTAAATAAAAACAAAATAACCAAATGGGAACTAAATAACTCAAAGGCTTTTGCACAGCAAAGGAAACCATAAACAAAATGAAAAGACAACCCTCAGAATGGGAGAAAATTTTTGCAAATGATGCAACCAACAAGGGATTAATCTCTAAAATTTACAAGCAGCTCATGTGGCTCAACATCAAAAAAACAAATGACCCCTCACAAACTGGTCAGAATACCTAAATAAACATTTCTCCAAAGAAGACATACAGATAGCCATGAGGCACATGAAAAGATGCTCAACATGGCTAATTATTAGAGAAATGCAAATCAGAACTACAATGAAATATCACCTTACACCAGTCAGAATGGCCATCATCAAACAGTCTACAAATAATAAATGCTGGAGAGGGTGTGGAGAAAAGGGAACCCTCTTGCACTGCTGGTGGGAATGTAAATTGATACAGCCACTATGGAGAAGAGTATGGAGGTTCCTTAGAAAACTAAAAATAGAACTACCATATGATCCAGTAATCCCACTCCTGGGCATATATCCAGAGAAAAACATGGTTCAAAAGGATACATGCACCCCGATATTCATTGCAGTGCTGTTTACAATAGCCAAGACATGGAAGCTACCTAAATGTCCATCGACAGATGAATGGATAAAGAAGATGTGGTACATATGTACAATGGAATATTAGCCATTAAAAAAATAAAATAATGCCATTTGCAGCAACATGGATGGACCTGGAGATTATCATACTAAGTGAAGTAAGTCAGACAGAGAAAGACAAATATCATATGATATTGCTTATATGTGGATTCTAAAAAAACCTGAAACAATTGAAGTTATTTACAAAATAGAAACAGACTCACAAACTTAGAGAACAACCTTATGGTTATCATAGTGGAAGGGTAGGGGGAAGGGATAGACTGGGAGTTTGGGATTGACATGTACACACTGCTATATTTAAAATAGATATTCCCTAACACCATACACAAAAATAAATTCAAAATGGATTAAAGACCTAAATGTGAGTGGACAATATAAACCTCTTAGAGGAAAATTAGGAAGAACACTCTTTGACATAAATTACAGCAAGATCTTTTTTGGCCCACCTCCTAGAGTAGTGAAAATAAAAACAAACATATACAAATGGGACCTAATGAAACTTAAAAGCTTTTGCCCAGCAAAGGAAACAATAGACAAGACCAAAAGACAACCCTCAGAATGGGAGAGAATATTTGCAAACGAAGCAACTGACAAGGGATTAATCTCCAAAATATACAAACAGCTCATGCAGCTCAATATCAGAAAACGAACAACCCAATCAAAAAATGAGAGGAAGACCCAAACAGACATTTCTCCAAAGAAGACATACAGATGACCAAGAGGCACATGAAAAAGATGCTCAATATCACTAATTATTAGAGAAATGCTAATCAAAACTACAGTGAGGTATCATCTCACATTGGTCAGAATTGCCATCATCAAAAAAATCTACAAACAATAAGTGCTGGAGAGGGCGTGGAGAAAAGGGAACCCCCTTGCACTATTGGTGGGAATGTAAATTGATAGAGCCACTATGGAGAACAGTGGAGGTTCCTTAAAAACTAAAAATAGAAGTACCATGTGACCCAGCAATCCCACTACTGGGCATATACCCTGAGAAAGCCATAATTTAAAAAGACACAAGCACCCCAATGTTTATTGCAGCACTATTTATAATAGCCAGGGCTTGAAAGCAGCCTAAATGTCCATTGACAGATGAATGGATAAAGAAGATGTAGTATATATATATACAATGGAATATTACTCAGCCATAAAAAGGAATGAAATTGGATCATTTGCAGAGACATGGATGGACCTAGAGACTGTCATACAGAGTAAAGTAAGTCAGAAAAAGAAAAACAAATATTGTATATTAATGCATATATGTGGAATCTAGAAAGATGGTGCAGATGAACCTATTTGCAAGGCAGAAATAGAGACCCAGCTGTACAGAAGAAATGTATGGACACCAAGGTGAAATGAATTGGGAGACTGGGATTGACATATGTACACTAATATGTATAAAGTAGATAACTAATGAGAACCTGCTGTGTAGCACAGGGAACTCTACTCAATGCTCTGTGTTATCCTAAATGGGAAGGAAATCCAAAAAAGAGAGGATATATGTATACATATTGCTAATTCACTTCACTGTACCGCAGAAATTAACACAACATTGTAAAGCAACTATACCCCAATTAAAAACAAACAAGATAGATAACCAACAAGGACCTGCTATATAGCACAGGGAACTGTGCTCAATACTCTGTAATAACCTAAATGGGAAAAGAATTTGAAAAAGAATAGATACATGTATATGTATAACTGAATCACTTTGCTGTACATCTGAAACTAACACAGCATTGTTAATCAACTATACTACAATATAAAATTTTAAAAATTCATAAATTTTAGTATTTGAGAATGCACCAGATTCTTAAAGCAAAAAGGCACAACTGCATCTGTGAAGTTAAAGGTGAAATAGTCAATTACACGTTCAAGTTCGCATACTCAACACACAAATGTGCATAGTGTGTGGATACATTTTGTGGGTACAGGAGATTTGAATGTGATACAGAAAAGCTTAACTTTAACAAGTCTATTGGCTACCATTTAACGAGTTGTACTTTGCTACATTCTAGACATTAGGTGTTTGATAGAGCTTTGTGATGGACCAGCAGGAACAAGTTGCCAATGCTTCTATCGGGTAATTGGAGTAACTGTCCTTTCATTTTTAATTTCATGCTGCAAATTTATAATATTGGGAGTATTAAATTACCTCATATCTAAATTGGGGATAATAAAAGTATTGCCTCATGGGTTGATTCTGAATATTAAAAGTTAATTAATATACGTAAACTGCTTAGAACAGTATCTAGCGCATCGTAAGTGCCACTCTGCTTCTGTGCTTTGAGTATTGCTGTTAAAAGCTGTCTACCCCCAATTAACACCAAATCTAAGGAATACATACTGTGGGGATCCTGATGAAGGACGCTTGTCAGGGTGAAGATGATTTTTGCATTGCAGATCAACATGATGAGAAGAGGGATGATGAAGAGGCAGGTGAAGGTGAAAAAGTTATAAAAGGCTTGATGCCACCATTGTGGAAAACTGCAGTGTGTTACACATTGAGAGAAACCTTCTGTCTGTCCAGAGTCATCTTCTAAATGGATCATCCTGAAGATGTATAACTGTATAAGAAAATTTTTTAAAAAGTGATGTTGCTTATTTTCAAACAGTATTTGCAAGTTTTCTTGAAAGTTTTCTCTTCTTTATTCTGCTAACGTTCTAACATGTTGTTGCCCAAAGCAACTGCTAAGTATCTTGATATTCTTTTGGCATTTCTACAAAAAGTTATAAGTGGATTTTTACTTAAAATATGTTTGGGTAATGTGAATGGATCTGTAGGATTTTGGATTTCTTTTGCAATTATTTCAACCTTGCAGCACAATCATCAACCAAAGATTTAAACCTTGTTTGTATTTCAATTTCAGATACTATTATGCTGAGTAAACTTTTTGCGAGTGATTTTGCAAGTGATTTTATTGTTATATCCTCAGCACATAAAACTGTGTCTGGTATTTAGAATATACCCTCAAAATACAAATTTAGATTTTATTTTTGAGACAAAATCTCATTAAAATGGTCATAAAACGTGAACAGACAGTTCACAGAAAAGATATAACAGTGGCCCTTAATCATATGAAAAGACGTTCAACCTCACTTATGAGAGCAGTGCCAACCAATTAAGGCTACAATGATATGCCATCTTCTACTATCAAGATTGGCAAAATTTAAAAAAAAATAGTAGCACACTTTCATGGTAAGGCTGTAGGGAAGCAGGGACTAATACATTGCTAATGGGAATGCAAATTGGTACAACCATTAAGGAGGGGAATTTGGCAATAACTAGCATAACTACATATGCATTTACCTTTGACTCAGCAATCTGACATTCAGGAATTTACCCTGAAGATACACCCCTACTTCCATTATATGAAAATACATATGCACAAGATTAACCATTGATGCATTGCTTATAACTGAAAAACATTGAAAATAATCTAAATAACAATTCATTGAATAGTAACTGAATAAACTACAGTTGGCCACACAATGGGGTGCTGTACAATTGTAAAAAAAGAGTAAGGGTAATTTATGTGTGTGTGTGTGTGTGTGTGTGTGTGTGCGCGCGCGCGTGTGTACACATAAATACATTTATTCCAGCTCTGCCTGTGGAGAGAGCCTAGGAATAATGACGTCTGAGTAGCAATGAGCACACCCAGCACTCCAGCACCCAGATCTTGTTTTCTAAGTATCATTCTCTATCAGAAGGAACCAGACCTAACTGGAGAAATGGGTGATCTCAAGGCTGGGGAAAGCAAAATACAATATGTCCTTGGAACAGCTGTTGTGCTGCAAAGTCAGGAAATGCCCAGAGAATGATGGAGCATGTGAAAAATGTTCAGGCGCCAGCTTGAAAGAGCTTCAGTTGGCCAAATCTGGGATAGTTTAAGCATGAAAACAAACAAACACTGATAGAAAACAATGATAAACTATAGAATAAAGAAAGAAACCATGACTCCATGTTGATATAAATTACAAACCAACAACGACAAATAAATGGGGAGAGGGAAAAGCTCTTTACTGTAGAAAGTCAATTAATAAATGTAAAAGGTATAGTGAAGTAGTGATTACCATTTTGTAATCACTATAATAATAATTGATTCAGGCAAGAATCACCAATGGATGGTAAAAATATGGGTGTAAGTTTGAGGAGAGTAGTTTATTTATATCATCTCAAAGTATCTACCTGCAGGATACATGTCATTATAACGTTATTATAAAATAATTACTAGTCGAGAAATAACCAAATAATTAACATTGCCAATAATGGGACGAATCGACAGCTTCTGCTTCCTTCTAGAATATGCTGCGAAGAAAGTGTCACCTCTTAGGTATTTTTTGCTAAAAGTTTGTGGATGAAGAATGTCACCTACCATATCAGTAAACAAAGAATGTTGTGGCCATCAAGCCATAGCCCCTGCAGCCACCCCCGACTGTGCACACTGAGGGCATTCAGGATGGAAAAAGGCAGGATACTGGCTCTAGATAGTTAAGGTGCATTTCAAAGGGATGATTTCAATAAGTCTGGACTCTTGCACCTTCCCATACTTAGAAAAGCACTAAATTCATTAACTTGAGATATATCATTTTTCTTTAATTAACAATAATCTTTTGATGTTCCGACTACCTGGTTTTTGTTGCAAAACAACCTATACATCCTGGCTCCTCCCTTGCTTCTTGGGAATAGTCCCTCAGAGTTATCTGAGAGGCTGTCTTCTGGGCTTACGTCCTCAGAAAATCTACTGAATAAAACATAATTCTTAACTTTTAGGCTGTACATTTTTTTTCAGTCGACAAGTGCATAACCTGAATCTACCCACGAGCAAACATCAGACAAACTCAAATTGAGGGGCATTCTACAAAATAATTGGCCTGCACTCTTCAAAAATGTTAGCATCATGAAATTCAAAGGAAGACCAAGGAATGGTTCCAGTTTAAAGGAGACTAAAAAGACATGGCAACTGAATCCCTCGCATAATCTTGGATTTTCTTTTGCTAAAAGGGATATTATTGAGACAGCGAGTGAGATATGGATAAGGTATATAGATAAAAAATAGCACTGTATTAGTGATAATTTCCTGATTTTGATAATTAGTACTGTGGTTATGTGCTAGAAAAAACACAATGAAGTATTGAAAGGGACGTCATGTCTGAACTTACTTTTAAACAAT